>NC_139158.1:69041142-71441142 GCF_964270905.1 Leucopleurus acutus
CCTTCCTTGGCTCTGAAGAAGGGAATGTAATTACTCTGAATCCAGAAAGAGGTTGTAAAATCTAGAGTCTTACATACTCTGTCTTCCTAAGGTTTCATCTGGGTAGATTCCACCAGGACCAAGTGGGATAATGTATGTGAAAGCATATCATAAACTGTTGAGTACCCATGTGCTGCTGCTTATTGATGCTGCTACTGACAGGAGGAAACTGTCTTGGAAGGGCAGTCAGTTCTTGTTAGCCTGCTAGGCATACCCTGCTTGGGCAAGTCCCTCAGACATACTATGGAAATGTGAACGGCAACTTAAAAGAGAGATGGACTCCAGAGGAAAACAGTCAAGGAATTAGTTCTGTATAGACTGACTGTTTACATGCAGGGGACTGAGGCTAAAGACCCTCTTAATCTTGGTTTATAGTTTATTAAACACGTTAAGATTTGAAAGCCACAGCTCAAAAGGCTGTGTCTTTTCAAGACTAAACGCACATTTTCTAGCTTATAGTCCTGTGTCCTAATGAAAAATACCCATGTATATATTTTCTTCAGTGTAATTGGAAAACGTCACTGTTTTTAGTTTAGAGTAAGTATAAAATCAGAAAGAGAACTCCTGTGGCAAGTAAAAGTCAAGTCATTTAAAGAAACATGTTGTATTCCTCTTCTGAAATACCACCAAGCCGTAGGGCTACCAAGGTGGATAAACAATGATTTTAGCCCTCAAGGAACTTACGGGCTGCTGGGCAAATCGGATAAGAAGTCGATTGTATTGGAAAGGTAAATGTTGAATGCTTCAGATAAATGGAGTAGTTATTCCCAGCAGTTAGAGAGATTAGAAACAACTTTATGAAGGAAATTTTGTTACAGTTAGGTCTTAAAAGAGAGGCATTTAAAACAGAGAAATGTGTCATTATGGACAGAGACGAGGAGTGTGAAAAGGAGTAACAAAGAATTGTCAAGTGATGGTTGCACAACATTGTGAATGTGCTAGCTGTCACTAATGGTAAATTTTATATTATGTGTGTTCTACCACATAAAAAAATTTATCAAAATAAAAGATTTTAGATTACTGTTAAAGTATTTTCACATAAGTTGACATTTGATTCTGTTAGTAACCACACCAGACATGAACTAATGCCATCGTTTTACAGATAAATTTAATCTCTGAGAGGCCAAACTGTTGCCAGCCTTAAATGCCATGCTAAAGCGACTAGACCATGTTCTGCATTTGATGGAGAACCACTGGCTTGGAACAGAGGAGTGTCTTGAGCATAACCCGACTTGAGCAAGATTTACAGGCATTACACATAATCAAATCAATAAATACAAACTGTTGTACATGCTGCAAAGGATACAGGGTACCTATTTGAGAGTATGCCAGGGCACCTGATCTGGCTTCTGGGGTTTAGGAAACGCCTTTCTGAGAAAGTAACATTTAAGATGAGACTTACAGAATGAATAGGATTTATCCATGGAAAGGACAGGGGAATGGGCATTCCAAAGAAAATAGCCTTTTGAAATCCCTGAGGTAAGAAGGAGCTGCGTGTTCTTGAGGACTGAAAGGTGAACACCGTAATTGGAGTATAATGAACAAGAAAGAGGCATGATGAGAGGAGACTGGAGAGAGGAATGCAGGCTAGATCTTCAGACTCTTCCTTAAAAAAAATTTTAAGTTTTTTTTTTTTTAATGTGGACCATTTTTAAAGTCTGTATTGAATTTTGTTACAGTATTGCTTCTGTTTTTTGTTTCTGTTTTTTAATTATTTATTTATTTTTGGCTGCGTTGGGTCTTCGTTGCTTCACACTGGCTTTCTCTCGTTGCGGGGAGCGGGGGCTACTCTTCGTTGCGGTGTGCGGGCTTCTCATTGCGGTGGCTTCTCTTGTTGCGGAGCACAGGCCCTAGGTGCATGGGCTTCAGTAGTTGTGGCACGCGGGCTTCAGTAGTTGTGGCTCGCGGGCTCTAGAGCACAGGCTCAGTAGTTCTGGCACATGGGCTTAGCTGCTCCGTGGCATGTGGGATCTTCCGGGACCAGGGATTGAACCCCTGTCCCCTGCATTGGCAGGCAGATTCTTAACCACTGCGCCACCAGGGAAGCCCTTGCTTCTGGTTTTATGTTTTGGTTTTTTGGCCACGAGGCATGTGGGATCTTAACTCCCCGACCAGGGATAGAACCTGCAACCCCCTGCATTGAAAGGCAAAGTCTTAACCGGTGGATCGCCAGGGAAGTCCCTAAAATTTTGTCTATTATCCAAATCCAGTAGGAAGCCACTGGGTTTTAAAGAGGGGAATAATGCGATTTGTGTTTTAGTAACCTGTGATAAAACTGATCATTCTGACTGCTGCTCTGTGGAGACTGGATTGGACACAGACAGGAAGTAGGGAGACCAGTAGGAGGCTGTTGCAGTACTCCAGGCAAGAAATGGCAATGACCTAGACAAGATGATGGCAGTGGGGGTCGAGAGAGGGGAACAGATGCCAAATACGTGTGTGCTCTACAGGCAGGATTAGAGTCGATAGTAGGAGAGTCTCTGAGGGTTGAGAGACTCGTTAGACAAGCTGGTGGAGCTCCTCAAGGGCAGAGAGCCAGCCAATTTTTATTCAGACAATATCCAGATAACTGCTGTGCACTGTAAGGATTTGTGCAGGTTTCTGAGTGATGGTTATGGTAGTAAACCTAGAAAGCCACCTAGATGTAGGCCCTGCCTAGAACCTTATACCCAGGACAGAGTGGCTCACTCTAGCAACTGGGTTGGGATCCTGAGTCATGAAAAATGGTTAAAGCTTTGGCAAGTGGTACTGTTGAGGGGAAAATAAATGTGATTTCTTAAGCTTTCTGTCAGTCCTCCTCGGTTATGTCCCACTCAGCAGAACAGATCTTCAGAGGTCGAGGTTTTGACAGCATGTTAAATGGTTTTTTAACTGCACTGCCAGCAGGAGAAGCATTCTCTTTTTAGATAAAAAATAGAAAGATACAAGTAACAGGGATTTTATTTTCAATGAAATATTTCAAATATACAAGAATAGAAATAATGAACACTTATATACCTACCATCTGGCTGTGTCAAACCTTAACGCCATGTCCTATTTCAGTTGCTTCATTTCATAAAAAGTATTCTGAAAACCATAGCTTGAAGCCCACTAGGTACCATTCATCTCTTTCCCTAGAGAATACTATATTGAATTTAATGTTTTCATTCTTGTGTGTATTTTTGTATTTTTACAGTGTATTATGTGTGCATGAACAATATGTAGTATTGTTTTACAAGGTTTGATTTTAAATTAGATATGTTATTGAGATCGTTCTGCAACTTATTTCACCCAGCTTTGGTGTTGAGATTTTATTATCGTGATATACATTTCTAATTTATCCATTTTATTTGCTACATGGTATTCTATTATATAAAAAATTATCTGGGGCTTCCCTGGTGGTGCAGTGGTTGGGAGTCCGCCTGCCGATGCAGGGGACATGGGTTCTTGCCCCGGTCCCGAAAGATCCCACATGCCGCGGAGTGGCTGGGCCCATGAGCCATGGCCGCGGAGCCTGCGCGTCCAGAGCCTGCGCGTCCGGAGCCTGTGCTCCGCAAAGGGAGGGGCCACAACAGTGAGAGGCCCGCGTACCGCAAAAAAAAAAAATTATCTGTTCTCTTGTCAAGAGACACTTCGGGTTTACAGTCATTAGCTAATATAAATAGTGCTGGCATAAACGCATTTTCCTTGTGTATACAGACGAAAATGTCCCTTAAAAATTCTTTATTAGATATTTCCAAATTGTTCTCTAAAGTACTTGAACGAGTTTACATCACCACCATCCTCCCAACATTGAGCACAAGTTTCTCTTTTTTCCATATGTTTCTAAGATTTTGCTTTTTATATTTGGATCTTTGATCCACTAGAATGTATTTTTGTGTATGGTGTGAGGTTGAGATCTAATGTATTTTTCCCAAATGCATAACCACTTGTCCCAGAACAATTTAGTTGTGTTACCCCTCTGTCATATATCACATTTGTACACATATGTCATATTGTTTCTGGGCTCTCTGTCCTGTTTCATTTGTCTGTTTCTTCATCAGTAGCATACTGTCTCAACTACTGTAGCTTTATAAACTCTTACTATTGAGTCGGACAAGTTTCCTTCGTCTCATTCTTCAAAATTGTCTTGGCTCTCTGCTGTTCCACATTAATTCTGAGATAAATTTGTCAAGTTCTAATGAAGACGATTGAGACTTTTCTTATAAGATTGCATTGAAATTATAGATTAATAGGGAGAAAATATTGAGATTATTTTATTGAATCTTCCAATCCATGAACATGTTATACCTCTCTATTAATTCATATCTTTGAATATACCCTTCAATATTGTTTTGTAATTTTCTCCATAGATGTATTACACATTTTTTTAAACTTTTCTTAGAGACCTTATAGTTTTTTGTGCTATTGAATAAGTATCTTTTGTTGTTACATTTTTGTTTGTTGTTACTGGAGTGGTAATGCTGTTGATTTTTTTAATATTGATCTTCTATCTGGCAACATTGCTGAACTCTTAAAGTGTCTGTGTCTTTTTGGAGTTTCTATATAGTGACACTATTTTTATATTTTTAAAAAAACAATCATCCATGAAACCTTAACTTCTCACTAGTCAGCTATTGTCACAGTCAAATACTTGATTAATTTCTGTACTCAGTACCTTCTCTCTGGGTTTACTTGTTGAAATACATCCTTTATCATTTATTTAGTGAGTTTCCATAGGTGGCAAATTTTTCTTTTATCTGAAAGTTTCTTTATCTTCGTTCTTATGATCTGTCTTTTCTCCAGTAAAGAATGCATCTTTATTATTGGCGATCTATGGTGTATCTAAATATACATATATTTTTAAAGATACTCAGACTAGACTTTCAATTTGAGGACAAAAGCATTTTTATTCTAGAAAACTCTCGGCCATTATTTCTTCCATAGCTTCTAGGCCATTCCTCTCATTTATTTGTCTCTTTAGGTCTGGTCTTCATTTTCAGGGGAGTTCTAGAGACTTACTTCTGTTCACTAATTCTCTTTTTGATTATATCCAATCTAAAGTTTATCCCACCTATAATTTGTTTCAATTATTATTTTTGTTTTCAGGATTTCTAATTATTTTTATTTCATATTTACCTGATTTCATTTCATTTCATTTAAGACATGTGCTTATTTTATCATTCTTTTGTCCTTTTTAGTAGATGTTATATATATTTTTTTCTCTTGAAAGTCTTTGTTCTTTAAAATGTTACCTGAAGTGAATTCATGTACTAATTATTTTGTTGGCAGTTCTTCTAACCCATTTTCCTCATATATTTTGGAATTTGTTTGTAAACCCTTTTGAACGGGAAGTAGTTTTTGTCTGTGTATCATTCCCTTTTCCTCCTCTTTGCTCTCCACTTCTCTGCTCATACCTCCGGTCTTGGAGCAAGTCTTCTAACCCAGCTCAGCCCATGCTAACACAGCCCCTGGTTTCAGGTTGCCCCTTCTTGCATGGAGCACTTCCATTGCTACATGTTTGGCGTACAGTGATGATTAAAGCATGAATTCATTGACCTGATCTGACCCAAAAGTCTGTGAAGAGTAAGTTTTTGTCATAGAGGGTGAAGGGTGGTAACTGGTGGTTTTACTTCATGGAGGACTTTAGGTCCAGTTTATGGGAGGCTGCCACCATCATGGGGCTCTGCTGTACACCTTTCTGCTCAGCCTCCAGGGATTTCTCCTGAGATTCTTTGCTTGCTCTTGTATCTATATTTTGCTCATTCACTTCTTGCATGTAATACTGTTACACCTTTCAGCTCCATCTCTGCTCCTTCAAAAAAATTTAACTCAAGCATGATATGACTTACAGATTTTTGACAATTTAAAAAATTTGGTTAGTCAAGGGTAAAAAAGCACAGCTGAAATGTGTCCCTTTGATGTACCCTGTCCTTGCCCCCTTTCTAGAAACTTGGATTGGTCTGCTTGTGGTCATAGCCAGCATTACACTACTTCTGGTCTCCTAGGTCATTGAAAGGATCAGGACTTCTGAGAGCCACAGTAACACATGCTCCAGCTACTGAAAAGATTGTCCTGAGCTCATTCACATCTTTATATACTCATCTTGGTTTGTTCCGCTTTTCCACCCAGGATTCCCGTTATACAGACATCTTCTTGCAAGTGTTTCCATTCCCTTCCTTTTCCACTCTGTACCTGGTGCCTGTATAATCTGAAATAGCAGGGAAATGACGGTCAGCTTTCTGGAACCTGTGTTTTCAACAAAACTCTCTGATCCCAGATAAACCATGGATCGAGAGGTTGCAAAAGGACTGCTTATAGTAAGTTCTCAACTGCTAAGTCCAACCCCTGCCAAGCATTATCTGGTCTTGTAACCTGGGGAAGTAGGCCTTAGTAAAAGTAAGACTCTTCAAACCAGCCTTAGCTTTATGAACAAAATTTATCATTTTTCTTTTAAATGAAGTACAGCAACCTTCAGTATCACTGTTGCTATCACATTGCATTCAATCATACTAAGATATTCTCAGTGCCAAATACCCACTTCTATTTTTTCTCTCTTTAGGACCTAGGGGTTTCAAAGATGTATGTGTCTACAACCTTTTAAATGTAACCATCTGGGATTACAGGGCTGGATTGAAGGAAAATGTCTTTGTAAAACTTGATAGTTTTGGGAAGCTCTGATTTTGGTGAGTTTTATTAGAAGGAGAAAATAAGACGTGCTTATTTTTTAAAAAATTCCATTCTGAACCTGACTTCTTAGTATACAGTTCTAAATTTTTAAGTGTAAGAGCTAGAACATTAAAGCTTCTAGATGATAATCATGGTAGAACATCTTCATTACCTTAGATTTCTTAGGACACAAAATAAACACTAACAATAAGCAGTTGATACAGTGGACTTTATTAAAAATAAAAACTTATGATCAACACAGGACACTGCTATGATAATAAACATACAAGTAACAGACTGGGAGAAAACATTTGCAACATGTATATCTGACAAAAGGCTTGTATCTCAAATATACAAAGAATTCCTATCCCTCAATAATAAAAAGACAAAACATCCCCATAAAAAAGAGCAAAAGACAGACAGATGCTTTAGAAGGTAGAGGATTGGCCAGTAAAAAAGCACATGAAAGAGTACTCAGCATCACCAGTTATCAGTGGAATGCAGATTTAAACCACAATAAGATACTAATTCCAGTTCTAGGTAATTTTGCTGCAAATAAAATGAAAACATATGTCCACAAAAAGACCTATACAACAATGTTCATAATGCTATATTTATGCTAGTCTAAAACTGGAAACATCCCAGGGGTCCATCATCAGAATAAACACAGTGTAGTATAGTCAAACACATTAGAGATAGTCATGGAATATACCAGCAAGGTAAAAGGAGTGAACTGCTGATAAATACAACAACATGGATGAATCTTTAAAACACAGTGAGCAGCCAGACATGAGAATCTAAACTTTATGATTCCACTTAAATAATATTCTAGATTAGTCAAAGCTAATCTATGATAATAGAAATCAGATTAAAAGATCAGTGGTTGCTTGGTTGGTGATCAACTGGGAAGGGTCATAAGGGAAGTTTCTGGAATGACAGAAATATTCTCTAACTTGATGGGGTGTAGGTTACATGGGTTACGGATGGTCAAAACTGATCTAACTGTATACTTAAATCTGCATAACGTAAAATCTTTTTAGAAGATTTACTCAAGAGTGAAAGGTTGAATAGGAAGTATTGGAAGGAAAAATACTACTTTTATCTGAAAAGAATTTGAATCTATAAAGAACTCTACAAATCAATAATAAGACAAACATATTTAAGAATGGGCATGTATGGAAAGCTGGTTGGATTTTATTTTTAAACATAGTATAAACACATAGGGCCAGTTTATTGTCTTTTGTTTAAATTATGTATGTGTGGGGTTCAGATTGCTGTTCACTCTCTGGATTCTGTTTAGGGAAACTGAAGGGCACAGGGATATGCATACTTCTTAGAGGCCAGCCCTCTCCTTTTAGACCTGGACAAGGTGGCTCTTCCCACCACCCCCATCTCTGTGTCCTTATTTGAGAGAATCCTGGATCCTTGTGCCAGGAGCCTAGCCAACCTGTGAAGAAAATCTGGTCTTGTGGTTATCCCGTGAATGACTTACTTGTTAGGTCTTCTAAACTTTGTTTCACTGGTATGACTAAGGAATGAGCAAGTGTAACCCTACTGGACTTCGAAGACTCAGACTCAGGTTTTGGTAGGCCTTTGTGTATCAGAATGATGGGAGAGAGCTCACTTCTGAGCTGGAGACTGTACTGTTGAAGATGAGCCTTTCGTGTCCCGTCTTTTGTGTGTGTGTATATAAGAATGATTGTCAGGGAGATTTATTACTGACTTGAGATTTATTACTTACATGAGGAAAGTTTCTACCGCACCTTTTTCTTATTTGCCCTCGTTTTTTTCCTTTTTTAAGATGTGTAATTGCTTTTTTTTTTTTGATTGTGTTGGGTCTTTGTTGCTGCCCACGGGCTTTTCTCTAGTTGCGGTGAGCAGGGGCTACTCTTCGTTGCGGTGCACGGGCTTCTCATTTCAGTGGCTTCTCTTCTTGTGGAGTGCGGGCTCTAGGGCATGCAGGCTTCAGTAGTTATGGCACACGGACTCAGCAGTTGTGGCACACGGACTTAGTTGCTCCGCAGCATGTGGGATCTTCCCAGACCAGAGATCAAACCCGTGTCCCCTGCATCGGCAGGCAGATTCTTAACTACTGCGCCATCAGGGAAGTCCTATTTGCCCTCTTAAATGTCAGAATGTACTTAGAAAAACCAGAAAGAAGTTTTCAGCTTCCCATTGACAGTATATAGAACTTGGATATTTCTCCTGTATCACTCAACTACTAAACCACCCACCCACAACAACAGGTAGTTACTGAGCCTCTTGTTTTGTAGCCAAACAAGCATATACAACTAGTCCACACACAGTTGTGGGAGAGTGCTGATGACTCATTAGCGTAGCTTTCATTTCTGAATGTTAGGAGCTAGAAGCAGAAGACGTTTCTTTCTTTCTTCTTCCCTTCCCTTTCTCCCTTTCTTTCTCTCCCTCTCTCTCTCTTCCTTGAGTCTTCTTTGCTGTGCATGGGCTTTCTCTAGTTGCGGCGAGTAGGGGCTACTCTTTGTTGTGGTGCATGGGCTTCTCATCGCGGTGGCTTCTCTTGTTGCGGAGCACGGGCTGTAGGCTTGCAGGCTCAGTAGTTGTGGCTCGTGGGCTCTAGAGTACTGGCTCAGTAGTTGTGGTGCACCGGCTTAGTTGCTCTGCGGCACGTGGGATCTTCCCGGACCAGGGCTCAAACCCGTGTCCCCTGCATTGACAGGTGGGTTCTTAACCACTGTGCCACCAGGGAAGCCCCAGAAGACATTTCTTGCTCCATGTGCCCCACACACCTGCGTGCTCAGAAGGCCAGGTACCTTGACTGCAGTTCTTATTCCTCAAAGACCACATGTCTATGTCATAGGTAGAAATCACTGCAACTCTCTTTGGTTGTTGGCTGGGGGAACTAAGAGCCGAGATTCTTGAGTTCTCAAATTCTTTCCCTGTGTTCATGTCATATAGTCTGTTTCAGGCCTTGTAATATTCCCTGGCCCTTTTGGATTTCTTGGATTTTCTTTATTTTCCTTCCTTTCCTTTCTCACTTGACATTATTATCAGTCCTTGCTTGTGAACCTTTTTTCATTCAACAAGGTAACAGAAATCTTTTTCCATCACTGTTGATTAGATTGTCTTTTCACACCCTTTTTAAAACCTTTCATTGGCTTTAGAATCAATTTTAAACCTGCCACTAAAAGCTCTGTTAAAAAAATGTCTTCCCAATAACACTGTTTCCCTCAGTCTCATTAAGAATACTTTTAAATGCAGAAGTTAGAAAATGGTGAATAATTATAGCTGTTCCTGGAAGTCACTGTGTTCCTTAGTAATTACATGTTGTTATCTTTGGTTCTGCTTCCTTGACAGTTCCATCAAATTGTGAATGATTGTCTTGAATTTAATGAAATTCAGTCCTAGCAGAAAACTGTTGTTGGGTCACAGATTCAGCAGCAAAGCTGTGATGCTGATGTGGGAATAGGGATGTTTATACCCTTTGTGTTGACAGAAGTTAATTTTGGGGACATGTCATGTGGGCTTTTCTTAAGAACATAAACATTTCACAAAATGAAAGCCAGAGGCTTTCTTAGCAATCAGACAAGAGCCAGTTCTGCTTGTCAGGGAAATGGGACAGCGTGAGTTCTCATCAGGTATATGCCTTGCTTAACTGAAGCTCAAGTTCCTTCTCTTTGGTTCAGAGCTCTGAACTTGGATATTCAGTGTCTGTCTTTACTCCACCGTCCCTAAGCAATCCACCTTTGGCGCTGGGTCTTTTGCAGGGTGAGAAAGACTGGCAGAAATATGAGACTGCTCGGCGGCTGAAGAAGTGTGTGGACAAGATCCGGAACCAGTACCGGGAAGACTGGAAGTCCAAAGAGATGAAAGTCCGGCAGAGAGCTGTAGCTCTGTACTTCATCGACAAGGTGAGAGCATCTTCCTGTCACGTCGTCTACCATGTTCATCTTAACGAAGATGTGGGAAGCATTTACTCCTCCAGGCCCTGTGCTATAAGTACTGCTGGAGAGGCAGTGATAGCCCAGACATCTGTGGTCCTGCTCACCTGATCTCTGGTCCAGTAAGGAAGGTAGAAGTGGAGAGAGAGGTGTTCAGTGTCTGATGCTGTCTAGATACAGTCTGCCTAATAGGAGGATCTTCATGAATCTGAATGTGCCAGAAATACTGACACTTTCAAACTCTTTCTGACAATGCACCACCCCCCCAAATTTTATTTTATATCACAACCCAACACATAAATATGTTTGTGTGTAACTGAAACAAATGTCGCACAAAATAATGCTTAGCCTTTCTATGAGCAGTGAATTCTGATGTCTTTTACTCTTTCTTGTTTTTAAAAAGGATGGTTATAATCCTTAAAATTGGTTAAATAATCTGCCAATATATCACAACTACAGTTTAGAAGTCAGTGCTTTGAAGATCAGTTTCTCAGCACTCTTTTGGAAGAAAAAGATTTCTTGTTTTCCCCGGTTTTGCACTGAGTATATTTATTTTAACACAAGTTCTTATTGTCTTAAAAATTAAGCAAAATTACGAGACTAGCTTTTTGAGTCTGATTGCTGAGAGTTTAAAATGTTCTTTCCTCTATCCCCATTTGAAAGGACAAGAGTAAACAGAAGCTTAGATTTCTGGGAAAGTTTAATATCCCTTGACGATCCACACTTCATTTTATAAGGGAAGAAGCAACAATGCAGATCCGGAATTCCCAGGCCTTGCAAACTGATGCTCTGTCCCTGAAGAGAATTGGGAGGCTTCTGGTTTTGGTTTCCTACAGAGCCTGTGATGTTGACGTTTCTTCATTCATGCTTACCTTTTTTTTTTTTTCCCATTCTCTCATCCCTGGGCAGCTTGCTCTACGAGCAGGCAATGAGAAGGAGGAAGGAGAAACAGCGGACACTGTGGGTTGCTGCTCACTTCGTGTGGAGCACATCAATCTGCACCCAGAGTTGGATGGTCAGGAATACGTGGTAGAGTTTGACTTCCTGGGAAAGGACTCAATCAGATACTATAACAAAGTCCCCGTTGAGAAACGAGTAAGTTAATGTGGCCTGAGCTCCCTGGCCTGTTTTTTCACTCATTCATTCAACAAGCATTTGTTGAGTGCTTTTTCTGTGTTCTGTGCTTTGCTGAACACTAGAAGAAATGGCTTGAAAGAGAGTGGAGAGGTATTGTTTGGTGTCCTGTGTACCTCCTTTTAGTCCCTGCCCCTCACCCCTCACCCCATGCTACTTTACTGGAATGAGGGGCCATCTCCTGTGGCAGCATTCAACAGAGAATGCTATAGAGAGTTGGCCCTCACAACGAACTGCACATTAGGTTTATCCCATCACACTGTTTTAATGATCTAACCACACTTCAGTATTCCCTGGTCATGTTGCAAATTTGTCATTTTCGTAGCATTGCTCAACTTTCCCCCAACTCCTCATTCAGCAAAAAGGTAGCCCTTGAGTCCCCGGATCTCTGAGCCCATAGCTGAAGAGGGTGCTGCAGCACCACGGTCCGCCAGAAGTACTGGGCTTGAACTGGAGACCTTACAGAGTGCAGTACCCCAGTAGTCCAGCCCTTCAGCAGTCTGATGTTTCATCAGTAATTAGGTTTTGCTGGCTGTGGAAATGTTTCAGATTAAACAAAGCTAAAGAGATCTGACAGTTAAATGTAGTATTTGAGTTTAGGTTGGATTCCATACTGGGGAGGTAAAGAACATCATTGGGTCAGCTGACAAAATTGGAATATGGACAATAGATTGGATAAAAATGTGTCAGTATAAATTTATAAAGCTGAGAAGTACTGTGTGTATATAAGGGAATATCTCTATTCTTAGGAAACACACTGAAGTATTCAAGGGTAAAGGGCCATAATTATGTAAGTACCCAGAAATGGTTCCAAACGAATAATTGTGTATATACACACATAAATGTGGAAAGGAAATGAGTGTACGTGTGCACTGCACAAATAGGAAATGAGGTAAAACATTGATGGTAGGTGGATCTGGGTTAAGGATATGGGTGTTTCTTTGTGCTCTGTGGGGTTGGTTTGTTTGTTTGCAAGTTTTAAGTTGCAGTTATTTCCAAAGTAGAGGTTTCAAAAATAATAATAATTAGGCTCTGCTTATTTCTTTTAGGTTTTTAAGAACTTACAACTATTTATGGAGAACAAACAGCCTGAGGATGATCTTTTTGATAGACTCAATGTGAGTGGGTAAACTGCACTGGGTTGAAGAGGGGTCCAGCCAGAGCCTCCCAAGCTCCTAAAGGAGAGGTCTGCCTGGGAGTGACTGGGGCTCTCCCCTCGGCCTGTCCTGGGGCACCCTGTATACTCTCCCTTCCTCAGGCACACAGCAAATCCATGGCCGAAGCCCTGGGATGGGGTGGACGAACCCTGCCTGTTACCCTCTGGCTCCTGCAGAGCCTTCCCTTGGCTGGATGCTTAGCCACCTGTGAGACCCAAGACCTGTCCCTGAAGTCTTATTGGGGAAGATCTTAATAGGGAAGGATACAGTTGCTTTATTGGCCTGCTTAAGATTGAAATGTGCTTCTTTGGGAGGTACATGCAACTCTGTATTCTGAAATTCTTCTCCCATTTCCTAACTTCCCACTGGCAGGACAGTAAACTTGGCAAGGTGTAACTGCACTGGCATAAATTTCCTGGAGCTTGCCAGAAGGGCCAGGGTGGTATGTATGGCTTTTACCTAAATCCCAACATCCTCTTTGTTGCTTTGTCTCCTCCAGACTGGTATTCTAAATAAACATCTTCAGGATCTCATGGAGGGCTTGACAGCGAAGGTGTTCCGTACATACAACGCCTCCATCACGCTACAGCAGCAGCTAAAGGAACTCACAGCTCGTAAGTACTGCCTGACCAGATAGGGCCCATGGCCTTAGCGATGATGACCACTATCCTTACTCAGCTAAGTCCTAGATCTGTTCTACTTATCCTCCTTGACATTGTGACTGGAAACTTTTTCCCTCCATACCTCTAATAGAGGGCTAAGGCTTAGATGTATAAACAGATCAGTGCTGTTTCCCCTATTCCTACTCTAGCTTCTAGAATAGTTTTATGAAATGCTGACAGGGGCTTTCTGTCTGCTCTGATAATGCCTGCATTTTGTGTTTTATATCTATGTTATTTAAAAGCTCATAGAATGAAGATAAAGTGCTATGATGTTCTGTTAAATTGGAGAGAGTAAGGCTGTCATGGTTACTAAAACAGCATAGGAGCAAATCCTTTCCCTGAGGTTTCTTTTTTTCCCTCTTAAGAGTTGGTAGTATTCGGGACTTCGCTGGTGGTCCAGTGGTTAAGAATCCACCTTCCAATGCAGGGGATGTGGGTTCGATCCCTGGTCGGGGAACTAAGATCCCACATACTGCAGGACAACTAAGCTCACGTGCTCTAGAGCCCATGCGCCACAACTAGAGAGCCCGCATGCTGCAACTATTAAGCCCACGTGCTGCCACAAAAGATCCTGCATGTCACAATGAAGATCCTGCATGCTGCAACTAAGACCCGACACAGCCAAATAAATAGATAACTAAATAAGTATAAAAGAAAAAAAAGAGTAGGTAGTGTCCTCCTAGCTGCAGAAAGTATCACCAAGATCCACAAGCTTTTTTTCCTCTGGAGCCTAGTCACTGCTGAATTTCCACTGTCCTCTAGAAATATGTCAAATGGTATTAGAAAATGGTATTCAAAAAGCCAAAGATGGGTATGTTGAGGGTCAGTATTTTAGGGTGGGGCAAAGAATGCTATATGACACAAGTAAAAACATTTCTTAGATGACACTTTGTATTTTTCTTTCTGAAAGATATAGTGCCTTGTGGTTTTAAAATGTAAAATTTCTGGTCCCTTCATTTTACCCTCCTCTACAGGCTCTTTCTGTCCCAATTCCCATATTTTCTTCAGGCTATTTTGGGTGGTTAGATGGGGGAGGTGGGCACTGAGGCAAGCAGATGATTCTCTTGACTCTCAGATTTTGACCTTGTGCCTTGTGGGAACCTGAATTGATCATCTGAGTGAGATGAGGACCAGTAAAACCTTTACGTGAGGATAAAGCGCCGGGGAAGGGACATTGTGTGTTCCCTCTTCTTATACAGATGGACTCTTATTACCATGTTTCTTTCTTTACAGCTGATGAGAACATCCCAGCAAAGATACTATCTTATAACCGTGCCAACCGAGCCGTTGCAATTCTTTGTAACCATCAGAGGGCACCACCAAAAACTTTTGAGAAGTCCATGATGAACTTGCAATCTAAGGTATTTTGGATGTGGATGGTGGGGTAGCAAAATGAAGAGAAGCATGTCTGCTATGGGCATTTATACTCCACCCTTCTGGGTTGGGATATCAGAAAGGTTCATGCTAAATAAACGGAAATTTGGTAGTAACTATTGCTGATCAAGATACTGAATATCAGGTACTCATTGTTCAGCAAGTCTTTATTCTGTGTTGAGAAGGTAAATTTGATGTACCCTCTTTGAAATACTGCTAATTATTGTCCTTATACATGAGGATAATGGATATAAAGATAGTCTTCACAATTCCTTTCCACAGCCCAGAAATACAACTATTTCCAAATTATATTGTTTTAAATTGAAGATGATGAAACAATATTTAATTTCCCCCTAATCCTAGCACAACTATTTTTATTTCTGCACATTCCACATGAATCATATTTTTATATAGCTCATCATCAAACATCTGTTGAATACAGGCTGTGTGCCAGAGCTGCTGCCCTAGAGGGAGAGGGTGATGTGCAAACAACTAGACACTGTTCCTCTTCCAGGTGCCTCTCTCCTTCCTCCAGCTCTGCCTGGTACTGAGCTTTTAAGCGGCAAGGCACTTAACATTTGATGATGTGCATTTCTGTGTTACCAATGGCTACATAACTAATCCATTCTAATGTATTAATCCACAATGAGAATTTGTAGATATTTCACTACAAAGCAGACACATGGGTTACAAAGTAAACCAATTATCTTGAAATATGTTTACCAAAAAGTCTGATACAGTAATAGATGTCCTTCCTTATTAATTTATTAAGTTAGATCTTAGGTGGGTCTGATAATTACTATAAATGTCAAGGTAGTCATGAATATAAATGATACTTTGATTTCTGCAGCAATATGAAAATATATGAACTAGCTATGGGTGATAAAGTCATAGATACTACTGATATTACTGTGTTCAATTGCCCACACTCATAACTGAAGAAGAAATGATGAGTTTCAACTAGAGGTTAATTAAACTACAGATTGATTCTTATCCATCTGCGTTCACAGCATACTGTACTTGAACAACTGGAGTTTAAAAACTACTGCTGTAGAGTGAGGCTGCATACATATTCTGAGGCCCAGGGTGTTTTCCTTCTGTTGAAATTTATTCCAGATAGATACCCAGCTGTAGTACATATGGGTCAGAAGACACACATAACCTGCAGTTCATGCTACAGATGCCATCTGGCTTTCCTGAAGGGATGCACACATCCACAGTAAATACATGTGTGTCCACAGACATCTCAAATCCTTGGATCATGTGACTGGCAGGCAAAGAACCTGTACAGACCGCCCATCCTAGCAGCTCTGTTAATGGCAGTCATCTGGTGCCGTTTACTCTCCTCATGCTATCATTTCAAGCCAGAAGTAAAAGCATGACTCTTCAGGTGGTATTTACCTAATTCAGGAGACCCCTCCCTGGAGCATGAGGAGGCCTTTTGTTGGTCTCACTCTGGAACCACTGTTTGGGCACCCAGGCTGCCTGCCAGACGAGCCCTCTAAGCACAGGAACCATCTCCTGTGTGCCCACAAAGCAAACACATGCCCCTGTTTGCCAAGTGAATCAATGGAGTCTTTGATGCTTTGAGAGAATTCGACATAGCCTGCCAATTTAGCATTCACAGAAATGGTTAAAAGATTGTGGTTTGTTGCATTTCTGGCCTAAGAATCTGGCTAGTGGTGTCTGTGATGCTTTTGTGTCAGTTCCTTCAGCTTGACTTTGGACAACATAGATGTTGGAAGTAAGCCATTCATAGTAAACATATTTAATGATTCTCTCACAATGGTGACCTCTGTTTCCAGTCTTAGGCTGTGCGTGTAAATCTAACAGACAATTCCAGGCTGAGAGCAACAGCTCCGTGTGTATGAGTCAGGCATGTATTTACTCGGCAGAGTTTCCCTTGACCTTACAGGTTAGCAAGGTAGTAACAAGTCAGGGGCTCTCCTGCTCCCAGCAGTGTGAGCTCACTGCTTTGGGGCTCTAACTCCACAGTGTTGCTTAAGTAAGAAGAACTTAGGGCTTCCCTGGTGGTGCAGTGGTTGAGAGTCCGCCTGCCGATGTAGGGGACACGGGTTCATGCCCCAGTCCGGGAAGATCCCACATGCCGTGGAGGGGCTGGGCCCGTGAGCCATGGCCACTGAGCCTGCGCGTCCGGAGCCTGTGCTCCGCAACAGGAGAGGCCACAACAGTGAGAGGCCCGCGTACCGCAAAAAAAAAAAAAAAAAAAAAAGAACTTAGAACTGGTTCTTTCAAGCAAGAAAGACTGGAACTGCCTTTGTCTCTTCCTTTAAAGACTGGGTCCCCATGAGATTTCATTTGAAAAAAGAGCTCCACAGCTAAAAAAGTTTTCAAATCTGCTTTGGGTGATGACCATTTTAATTTCCTTCCCATCTCAGTTTTCTCTCCTTTTAAAAACAGAATGCCAAAGCCAGGCCATGCCATGTATTGGCTTGGAACAGACTAAGCTGAGCTCTTTGGCTTCCTGGGTACCTTTTAATTGCCATTTTCTAGTCCCTCGGATATTCTCTTCAGTGCATCCTTCTTTCTTGAGAAGTTGGCAGCTCCTTCCCAGAGTGCTGGTAGAATCTGAGGAATGAGCTGCGCTCAGTAGATGCAAGGACCCTATCTCAGCTTCATAAAGAGTATCTCCTGCAGTTGTATTCTTAGAATGGAAGCGACAACCTGGCACGAGAGCCATTTGATAAACAGCTCTCACCTGTAGCCCTCCTCTCCCAGTATCTAAAACCGAAGTGTTCTCTGACGTAAGATTAGCACCCACATTCCCAGTCCCAGTGGGTTCTTTTCCCTGAGCTTCTGGATTAATGGGGGCCCTGGGTCACTGCCTATAAAACCCTCATTTCTTCAAGGGTGACTGAAGAACGTAAATGGCCAAGTAGCATTTGAATTCAGCACCCGCTGCACATCTACTCTGTGCCTTCATGAAGCCACCCCTAGTTGTTTTGACCTGGCAAACCACCAAGACAGCCTGCCTGGTGTAGACAACTTCTAGGTTTCATCCTCTCTTGAGGAGCCCTTCTTTGTATTCTCTGGGCTTACTTTATTCCTAAATCTTATTATTCTTCCCCACCCAGATTGACGCCAAGAAGGAACAGCTAGCAGATGCCCGGAGAGACCTGAAAAGTGCTAAGGCTGATGCCAAGGTCCTTAAGGATGCAAAAACCAAGAAGTACGTGCCTGGTGTGATACAAAGCTGGGGGTTGTTGTGAGAGAAAAAAGGGCGGAGCATCAGCCAGAGGCCCTAGCCTTTCTAGGGTTTCTGAGTGATGTCTTTTAGAAATCTCTGTACCTGGGGCTTTTCTGCTTTTACTGTCCCTGGATGGCACCATGGGGTTGCAGTGCTCTTGTCCAGAGGCCAGGCCTGGCTCTTGATGACTTCCTTTCTTCCAGGGTGGTAGAGTCAAAGAAGAAGGCTGTGCAGAGACTGGAGGAGCAGTTGATGAAGCTTGAAGTACAAGCCACAGACCGAGAGGAGAATAAACAAATTGCTTTGGGAACCTCCAAACTCAATTATCTGGACCCAAGGATCAGCGTGGCTTGGTAAGCACCGCACCCTTCTTGAACTCCACCTGCTGGCTTGAGAAGGGTGATGGGGGTTCCAAGAGCGTTGTCAGCTTTCACATGCAGTTCCTACGCTGCACACTTAAGAGTCCTCTGGGAAACCTCTGTCTTCTGCTGTGCCCACTACAAATGCATTGGAACATCCTGGATGGTCCTAAATGGTCAACACTGTTACACCATCTTGGAGTGTGTTTATGTTTGTTAATGCAGGTATGGTCCCTACCTCTAATGGAACTTTAGGACAAGAATGGAGACTCTTAGTCCTTATTGAAGGAAAAATACAAAAGAGCCCACCCATCTACCTACACTTTAACTTTTCAATAACATTTTTTTTTCTTTACAAGTGAAGGAAGTAAGGTATGGACAAGGAGAAAAAAAAAATGAGAATACAGATCTGAGAAACCTATGCAAAGAGTTTGTGCTACTGTTTGCTTGTTTCCCTGTACCACTGCCCCGCCCCGGCCCCAACATCCAAAATAAATGGCTTTTTTGGAAGATGCTTATTAGTTAACTTGAGTTATTATTAGCTTCTGGGCATAGGAGGAGCAGTCATCTCCTGTGGCCCTGCTCCTCTGGGCCAGGGGTTCCAGCAAGCTCTTGTATCCTTTTGACTCTTTTTACCCTGTTTAGTGCTAGAGGTTTGGTTAGCTTGACAGGCAATAGACTGCAGTAGCTAAGAGCATGGACTCTGGAGCCAGAAGGCTTGGGTTCGCTTTTCAGCTCCATTTTAACTAGCTGCATGAGAATGAAAGCAAATTACCTAACTTCTCTGCCTTAGTTTTTCATCTGTACCTTTTTCATTTGTACATCTATAATAGCATCTACTTTAGAAGTCTTTGTCAAGATTAAATGAGTTAAGCACATGAAGCTCTAAGAAACATGTCTGGTACCTTATTAACTCTCATTCTCACCAGACGGATGTGAAGAAGGTGGCACATCCAAGCCTCAGCCTTGGGTCTGGCCCGTTGTTCCCTGAGACACACTAATCCCCGTTCTTTCTCCCTTGTCTGCAGGTGCAAGAAGTGGGGGGTCCCAATTGAGAAAATTTACAACAAAACCCAGCGGGAGAAGTTTGCCTGGGCCATCGACATGGCTGACGAGGACTACGAGTTCTAGCCTGTCTTGAGGGGCAGGAAACAGTTCTGTGAAAAGGAACAGTGTGGTTTGGGGCAGATGGATAAACTGTGAGCCTCGATTGCCCTCGCACCTGAGGGAAAGGGGCAGCAAGTCTTAACAAAGCAACATCTTTGAGAAAAGATAAACCTGGAAATATTATAAGGGAGAGCTGAGCCAGTTGTCCTATGGACAACTTATTTAAAAATATTTCAGATATCAAAATTCTAGCTGTATGATTTGTTTTGAATTTTGTTTTTATTTTCAAGGGGTCAAGTGGATGGGAATTTGTCAGAGTTCTGCCAGACAAATTCACTGTTTCACTGAAACATTTGGATTCTCTTAGCTACTGTATATGAAGTCCGATTATATTGGTGCGTTTTTACAGTTAGGGTTTTGCAATAACTTCTATATTTTAATAGAAATGAGTTCCTAAACTCCCGTCTCCCCCATTTCAGGAATTTAAAATTAAGTAGAACAAAAACCCAGCGCACCTGTTAGAGTTGTCACTATCTATTGTCATGGGAATCAGTTTTCATTAAACTTGAAGCAGTTGTGACATCGGCAGTGTTTTGGTTCAGACACCTGTTCACAGAAAAGCATGATGGGAAAATATTTCCTGACTTGAGTGTTCCTTTTTAAATGTGAATTTTTATTTCTTTTTAATTATTTTAAAATATTTAAACCTTTTTCTTGATCTTAAAGATCGTGTAGATTGGGGCTGGGGAGGGATGAGAGGGGGTGAGCGAGTCTAAGGATAATGAAATAATCAGTGACTGAAACCATTTTCCCATCATCCTTTGTTCTGAACATTCTCTGTGCCCTTTCAGATACCCATCTTTTTCATTTTAAACCCCAGTCTTTCACTTGAAAGATTTTATTGTATAAAAAGTTCCACAGGTCAAAAATTTAGAGGAAAATGAGTATTTGGTCCAAAAAAGGAAAAATAATCAAGATTTTAGGGCTTTTATTTTTTCTTTTGTAATTGTGTAAAAAATGGAAAAAAAAACCACATAAAAAGCAGAATTTTAATGTGAAGACATTTTTTGCTATAATCATTAGTTTTAGAGGCATTGTTTGTTAGTTTAGCGTGTGTGCAGAGTCCATTTCCCACATCTTTCCTCAAGTATCTTCTATTTTTATCATGAATTCCCTTTTAATCAACTGTAGGTTATTTAAAATAAATTCCTACAACTTAACGGAAACTTGGTGTCTGCCTCTTTGTAACCCAGGGCCCCAGGCCAGAGTGGAGCTCTGGGGCTGGGACTTGGAGTGGGATGTGGTCTGCCTGCTCCAGTGATGCCTTCCTCCCCAGGAGCTGGGGGCTGGGCCAGGCCTGGAAGGGGCTGCATCTGTCCTGCTGCCGTGGGTGTGGGTCACAGAGGAGGAAGCCAGAGTCCACATCCTTAGAAAAAGGCAGACCCAGGAAGTGAGGGCGAGTACAGAAAATCTACAAGAACAGGTGGGGTGCAAGAACTATATTTGGAGCATAGGGTAGGTTTATTGAGCAAGACGGAGCAAGTGTATTCAGGAGACAGATTTTAGGAGCTTCTTTGGGTTTGCTTATGTGGCTAAGGTTACTGTTAGGATGGCAGGAATGAAGGGTACTAAGCCAATCAGAACACTGGATCCCAGAAGCGCTCTCCCAGATGGAATGCAGACTTCTTTTGTTGATTGAGAGAGGGAGTGGTCTGTGACCACTTCTCTGTGCTCTAGTACCTGAGCTGGCCAGGGTGCCTACAAAAATTGTTTTTCCATTCATCCTAGGTTACAGCTAAGTCTGGAATTAGGTTGAAAGGTGAGGTCTCCTGGTCAAATGGAGCCAGGGGGGCAGGAAGGCCAAAGTGGTCAGAACTGGTCCCTTAGCTAGCCAGCAGGCACAGGTGTACTCTGGGAGGAGAGCCATCTCCCTGATGGTCTCTGAACTTCCTGGGGCTGGGCCCACTGCAGAGAATCCTGAGGGGTCCTTGGCAGCCTGTATGTCACTGGCCAGTGAGGGAGGCAGCATTCACCCCAGGAAATAAAGGAGGTTATGTAGCCACCATTGCTTTGGAGCAAGAGATTGCAGCCAGGCATTTTTGAATTCTATGGTTCTGGGGCAGCTAGACCACTGAATGTAAGGAATAGTAACAAGAGAGGCTCGTCCAGTGCCTTATCAATACACTTCAGCAGGACCTGCCACAACCAGAGGACAAACCTTGGACCACAACTAGAAACCGGGGACAGGCGGCCTTACAGGCAGATTTTACTGATGAGCACAAACTTGTGCCCACCTTTCCTGGCAAGGACCTTCCTTCTGCTGAGGGCAGGTGCAGGGCAACTAGATACTGGTCAAGAATGGTTGTGAAGGACATCCTGGGTGGTGGCAACAAGGCTGAGAGAGCAAGCCAGAGAATGGGAAGCTGACCTGGCCACTGCAATGAGGGAAGAGTCTAGACAGGTAGGTGAGGGCCAGGTATGAAGGGCCCCGAAGGATGCTTGAACACGGAGTCAGGAGACCACCCCTTCCTATTCATCTGGCAGGTAGGTTGCCTCCTCCCACTTCCAGCCTTATCTGGGAGCAGAGGCCAGATGTGCAGGGTCTGACCCACTCCCTCCTGTCAGGCTCCTCCATGATGCTAGAGTCCAGCTGTGGGCAAAGGGAGACCGCTTCCACACGCTACCACAGCCAGACATCCGGGTGCTTGCTTGCCTCTGCCCTCACCCGCCACGTCTGGTCAGCCCGTCCGTTCACCCTGTCAAGTCTACCTCAGGCCTCTCCCACATTTAAAAAAAAAACAACCAAAAAAAAACGAGAAAAGAAACCACAACTCCCAACCCTTTCCAGCCACCACCCCCTCCCTCTCTCTGTTTCACAAGCACCTGGAATGAGTCATCTCTACCACCCGTTCACTCCCCCACCCACTGCAACTAGCTTCTGCCCCATCTTGCCTCCAGTTCCCCCTCCACTCGGACCACAATCACCCATGAATGAACGACCAAACCACTAAATGGGCTCTGCTTCTGCATCTTATTTAAACTCACTGTGGCACTGGACACTTGACCACTTTTTTTAATTACTATTGATACATATCATAAATCCACCCATTCCAACTGTACAATGATTTTTAGTAACTTGAGTGAGTGGTGTAGCCATCACCATAAATCAGTTTTAGAACTTCTTCCCCCCAGTAAGATCCCTCATGCCCACATACAGTTAATCCCCATTCCCACCTCCAGCCTCTACTAATCTACTTTCTCTATAGATCTGTCTTTCCTGGACATCTCACATAAATGGAATCATACAACGTGTGACCACTCCCTTAAAGCACTTCTCTCGGGTTTCCATGGTGCCACCCTCTCCTGATTTTACCCCTCCCTCTCAGGCTGTTGCTTCTGTTTCCTCCTCTATCAGGTCCTTAACTGCTGTGGTTCTCTTCTCAGCCTAGCTGATTTCATTCACACTTGAACACGATGACCTCCACATCATTTCCTCCAGCCTAGACCCCCTTCCTGAGCTCCAGACACATACTGCACTGCCAACTACGTCTCAGTGGGGATGTCCGTGTTCAATCTCAAGTCTGTAGAACCGAGCTCAGTACCTACCACTCCAAGCCCACTGCGCCTGGTTTCACATCTCAGGGAAAGGCACCACCATCCACTCTGTCCCCCAACTGGAACCTAGGGCAGCCATCATCCTTCACATCTTTCTCTCACTTCCACAACCAGTAAATCACCAACTCTGATATCACCTCCTAAATACCACATACACCAAATATAGGTATTTCCTCCACAGAAAACTTAAAAGAAAAATTTTTTTTTCTTCTGAGAAAAGTGTTTACTTATATTTCAGTCCTTACAAAATCCCTCATATATTGCGTTATTCTCTCAACTGTTTCGAACCGAAAAGCACTTTCTGGAGAAAACACATTATCCTGAAATGACCTCAGTCAAGCTAGTTTTGGATGATTATAAGTAGTCCCTTGACAAAACCAGTAAACAAGGAGGCAAAGAAATTTACCACAGACACGGTAATTATTTCTCACAATCCCAAGTATTACATGTAAACAGGCCTCTTCAAGATCACTTTAAATAGCAAAACGGTGTTGATTTTTTCAGGTTTGAAAATGATACTGCAGTTATGTATGTATGTTTTTAAAGAGTCTTTTAGAAAAACACTGAAATATTTATAGATAACATTATAGAGCTAAGATTTGTGTCAAAATTATATGGAAGGGGTTAGCGGGTAGAGTCTGGCACAAAACAAGAGTGGCCACCAGTTCATAATTAAAGCTGGCTGATGCTATCCTGTCTCCATTTATATATATTTGAAATTTTCTGTAACATTTTTAAAGCAATACAGTTTAAGTGGTGATTATGTAGATCATTAATATATATCTATGGGAGAAATGAAAAGAAACCTGTTTTAATGTTATACAAAAAGGTAATTATGCTTAGGTTAAAATTTCTAGTGATAGTATCACATACTGATTCAAAAAGTATTTTCTCTGCAACAACACAGATGAATCTCAAAAACATTATGCTGAACATAGACCCAAGGGTACATACTCTATGATTCCATTCACATGAAATTTTAGAACTCACATAACTAATCTGTAGTGACAGAAAGTAGACAGTGATTGCCGGCTGGGGGCAGGGGAGATTGACTGTAAAAGGACACCCAAACACTTTTTGGGGTGATGGAAATGTTCTATGACTTAACTGGGTGGAGGGCACATGAGGGTATACATTTGTCAAAGCTCACCAAACTTTACACTTAAAATGGGTGCATTTTGGGCTTCCCTGGTGGCGCAGTGGTTGAGAGTCCGCCTGCCGATGCAGGGGACGCGGGTTCATGCCCCGGTCCGGGAAGATCCCACGTGCCGCAGAGCGGCTGGGTCCGTGAGCCATGGCCGCTGGGCCTGCGCATCCGGAGCCTGTGCTCCGCAACGGGAGAGGCCACAACAGTGAGAGGCCCGCGTACCGCAAAAAAAAAAAAAAAAAAAAAGTGTGCATTTTAGTTTATGTAAGTTATTCCTTATTAAAGCTGATTTTTCAAAAGTGCTCTTTCTCAACTGAGAAGGAAGATGACGTGCTTTCAGAAATTATACTAGATGACTCAAAAAGTGGCTTTAATGGCGACAACTATATAGAAGTCAAAGATTCATGTAAAGAGGGACTTCCCTGGTGGCTCAGTGGTTAAGAATCTGCCTGCTGATGCAGGGGACACAGGTTCGAGCCCTGGTCCGGGAGGATCCCACATGCCGCGGAGCAGCTAAGCCCATGCGCCACAACTACTGAAGCCCGCGCGCCTAGAGCCCATGCTCCACAAGAGAAGCCACCGCAATGAGAAGCCTGCGCACCGCAATGAAGAGTAGCCCCCACTCGCCACAGCTAGAGAAAGCCCACGTGCAGCAATGAAGACCCAACACAGCCAAAAATGAAATAAATAAAATAAATTTAAAAGATAAATAACTAAAATATGTAACTAAATAAACTTATATGTGGACATCTGAATCATGCATCTCTAAAAATATTTATCAATACATTTTAGTTGCAAAAATAGCCACAAAACACCTGGAGTGTGACCTTATTGTGAAAACAGGTGACTGACTGTCTTATATTTAGAGCTGCCATATCTTAAGGCATACCCCTCACTTTGCTCTGTCCCCACAGCCACCAACAGGTCTAGTAAGGTCAGCTGTCCCTTCCCAGTGCTCCAGGGGCCCTTATCACACTAAATTGTCATCTGTTGACAAACGTCTGTTGGCATTTCTCTCTCCACTACTGGAGTGGGAACTCAGTCTGATTCATTCTGTCTCAGTGCTATAGAGGAGGCATCAGGAGTGTTTGTTGGAGGAAGGGAAGAAAAGGTGGAAAAACAGCAGGTCCGGCCTGGCCTGTGCCAGTGGCTAGCAAGGGCACTCCCCTTCTCTGCCTGCAGCGAAGCAGTTATAGTATCCCTGCCACCTCCCTGAAGAAGGGACATCTGGAGTCCAGCTCTCCTGCCTCAACATCTGGGTCCCATTAGAGGAGCCCATCAGCAAAGGGGAAGCAGGGTCTGCAGAGAGAGCAGAGTCCTGGCCTGGTTTCCCCCTGAGGGACAGAAAACACGAGACTCTGGAGCAGCTGAGAGTACCTCCCAGGTGAGCAGAATAAGACAGAAAAAGTGTGAGGCCCAATGACTAAGGTGGAGCCAATGGATGGATACTGGGGATGAGAGCTCAAAAGACAAGGCCGCAGGTTGTGGGATGGAGTTCAAAGTGCACTAAGGTGAATGCTTATTAAGTACCAGCTGTATGCTTAGGGGCAGGCTGGCTGACTCATGCTGGAGAAGGGCTGGTCAGACATCTAACATAAGAAACTACTGAGTAACAATTTTTAAAAGTTTAAAGAAAAGGGATAAAGTTTCATGCCTGGATCAGATTTGATGCTGCAAGTCTATAAATCTGCCTACCTTCAACTGTGGAAGGGGCTTCACTAAGCTATATTTTTATACCTTCTATATTCACTCGAGGTCATTACAAGGAACAATGAAAACTGTGTCGGCATTTGCTGTTAATCTGCTGAGAACATTCTCCACTATTTCAATCAAATAAGTGTCCATTTGAGAAACTTCTTTTATAACTTAAACCCAGGAAAATTTTTCTCCCCCAAGGAATCAATTATCAGAATAGAAGGAGTTTTTGCTTTGGCTACCAGGAAGCTCAGCCAACATTCAATTCTCAATCACAGCCGCCATGTTAACCCATATTAACCAAATTACATTCCTCCTTCGGGTAACAGCATATCCCATTTCTACAGTACAATATTTTTGCCTTTTAAGAAATGTTTCAAGTACTTAAAAGACTAGAAAGAAGACATCTGTGATGGGCACAGTGATGTGCCACTCAGATTCCCCTTCAAGGAAGCACTTGTTTCCGGGAAACCTGTCAGCTCCCTAAGACCACCGTGGCTGCAGACAGCTGTCTGGCCAAGGCTGTGCTCTTCCCAAGACAGCCCACATTCAATGGCTTATTGAGGTGCTGCAGCAGAGCTCCCTGGGGGGCTGGCTGAGGCTGTCGCCAGGCCTGAATCACAGCTTAACTTCTCCCTGCGTCCCCTCCTGTTTCCTTCCCTCCCTTCCACAGTGTTGATCCCAAGGGCACTCCCTAAAAAATGTTCTGCACACTAACCTCTGTCACAAAGCCTGCTTCCCAAAGAACCCAGCCTGTAACAGTATTTAACCAAATAACTGAAAACAGAAAACACATCAGGTATGGGTATTAAGGAAGGGGTAAGAAAACACAATAAAATGTTCATACCTACATGGAAGGCAACACAGCATGGACTCTGGATGGGTTTGAATCCCATCTCTGCCACCTCTTAGCTATGTGTCCACGAGTATGCCTCTCAACCTCTCCATGCCTCAATTTTTTTTCTGTGAAATGGGGATAATGAGAGAACTTATCTCAGTGCTGTAATGAAGAGTAAATGAGCCAATGGGGGTAAAGCAGTTCTACTACATGCCAAGTGCTGTTCTAAGTGTTTGCTAAATAAACACCTGTGGGGTCAGGCCCACAAGGCCAAAGGGGCAACTCGGCTGGGACTCCCCCCCAAACTCCAGGCACAGGTACTGGCATAGCCGGAGCATGCTGAAGCATGAGTGTTGACAGAAATAGGCCCAAGCCGGGCTAGCTTTGGTGATGTCATCTGTGTGGGCCTTGCGTGGGTGCTGGGCTGCTCCCTCCCAGCCAGCGCAGCTGCAGGCACTGCCAGTAACACCCACGTACCCATATATATGCTGAGCTGGGGGAAGCCCATACCAGTCACACCCTCTGCACACCCTGCTTTTCCTGAACCTACTTTGGTGGAGGGAGGCACCTGAGACCTGGGATGCTGGCTCAGAAGTGCCAGGAAAAAATGGGGCCCTGTTTCCTGATTAAGAGCCTGGCACTAGACTGAAAACTTGAGATCCTGTTGGCAGGGATTTCTGGAGCCCCCGGAGGCCCGGACCCAGAGGCAAAAGTAAAAGCAAAAGCAAGGAAGCATGGGCTACATGTCGGGAAGCTCTCAGAAAATGGAAAAACGGAGATTTTTAAAAAGCATCACCACCCACAGGCTGCCCAAGTTGGCCCAAGAAGTAAATGAGGGCTGCAGCACTTAGGAGGCCTCCTGGAAAAACGGATTAGATCAGATAAGCAGGGAGGGGCCCAGTCAGCCCCAACCTGTCTTCCTGGCCTCATCACCTCCCGTGTTCCCTCTCATTTAGTAAACTCTAGCCCTCTTTCTATTCCTAAACTTACTAAGCTCTTTCTGGTCTCAGGGCCTTTGTACATGCTGTTACCTCTGCCTGGAAAGTACTTTCCTCCAACCCACCTCTAATAATTCACCCAGCCATCTCCTAACATCCTTTAGGCCTCTGCTGATGTCTTCTTGTCTACTAGATCTCAAGTAAGTCTCCCTAATGTTTTAGCTCATAGTCCTCTGTTCTTTTTCTCCATAGCCTCCATGATAATTGTCCCTACATAACAAAGTGTTTATCTAATGTCTGTGAATTCCCGGGGCGCTGGTGCTGAGTTTCTCTTGTTCTCCTGACTCATGGTTCCGACACCTAGCACAGAGAAGCTCAAGGCCGCAGACAGGGGCAAGCACCACTTCAAGCCCCAGCAAGCCCAAACCACATGCTGTGAGCACTCAAGTTCTGCACTCAGGTTTCCTGTGCCCAGGGCCAGCCACTCCCAGAGCCAGCCACCCCCAGGGCCTCCCCTCACCCTTGCTGATTAGCCAGCTAGCCTCCGTGTCCACTGTCCACTGACCACCAGCACCTACTGAAGCCAGTGGCTTTCCTGTGAGGCAGAAAATGCATGGCATCAGACAGATTTGGGTTCAAATCCCCATTTGTTAGTTATGTGGCCTTGGGGCAAGCTGTAGAACTTCTCTGAATCTCAGTTTCTTATCAGTAAATTGGGAACAATCATCCCTGATTAGAGTAATTATGAGGATCAGGTGTGATAACATGTTGTAAACCTTGTAATGCTGGGCCGGGCATTGGGTCAACTTTCATTCCCTCCCTCCTACTTTAAAGGCCTGTCACTAGGTGGCAGCCCATCTCAGCCACTCCACCTCCCCTTGGGTAGCTGAATCCTACTAGCACAAACACCTCAACTGCAGGCTGAATTCTCAGCTCCTTGGGGGTTGCACTTGAGGGGATCAAAACACACACACACACACACACACACACACATGCTACCACTACAGCAAGACAAAGTCAGAGGTAGCCCCAGACACTAGTCACCACCCAGATGGGGGGAAAGCCCGAACACACACGTATATGTACTCACACATTCCTGGAAGCCTGGATCTTTCTCTAGCATCAGCTGAGTGCTCTGCTGAGCCTCTTACCTCTGACGTGCAGTACGTTGTCCTGCTCTGTCTGGCTCTGCCTGGCTCAACATCCGTCAGACAGGCTCCACTGTGACCGCAGGTGTCTTTAGTTTGGGCGGTGTTCTGTGACAGGGGCAGCTAGATTGCAGGGGTGAGTCTAGGGAGTGGCTGCTGGAAGACAAAGAGTGGGAATTATTCAAATAACCAACAAAAGGCCTTGTGGCTGGAGAATGGAGTGAAGGGGAGGTGGTGAGAGATGAAATGGGTGAGAAAGGGGCCAGACCACATAAGACCTGCTGGGCCAGGTAGGGAGAGTGGATTTTGTGTGCCGTGGGAAGTTATGAATGGTTTGAGGCTGGACGTAGGGAATCATGATTTAATTTCATTTTAAAGACTAGAGCATAGAGAATAGATCCAGGCAAGACCAAGGAGGCTGAAAAGTCTGTCTGAGAGAAGTTGGGCCTTGAGCTCGTGGGTGGAGCGGAGATATCCCAAGGTAGAGTGAACTGGACTTGATGGATTGCTGTGGGGTTTAGGCAGAGAGAGGAATCAAGGGTATCTCCAATGGTTTTGGCCCAAGCATCTTAGAGGAGTTTAATGCCACGTTCTGAGAATGTGAAGGCTATGGGAGAAGCAATTTGAAGAGGGAGGTGAGATGTCTGTGTTACGTGGGGACGTGGAGCAGGTAGTTGGATGTGGGGGAGATACAGCTTTGGCACTAGGGTGCCTGGGTTTGGCGGGGGAGGGGGGACGGGGGGGTGACGCCATGGGAAGGGTCAGGTCGCCTTGGGAACTGACTCAGGACCCACCGCAGAGGAAGAGAAGCTTCTGGAGGTCGAAAGGCAGCGGCCAGAGAGGTAGGAGGAAAACAGGGGGAGTCGGGCCGGGAAAACCAAAGCTCCGGAGAGCATCTGCAGGAGGGGCGCAGTGAGGTAGGGCCTGAGCCCGCGTCCTGCCGCGTGGAGACGCAGCGTGCGGTGAGGAAAACACGGGTCCAGGCAAGGGACAGAGGCGAAGACCGCTGGAGGACTTGCAGTGGATGCTCAGGCCTGGGGTACTACTCCGAATAACGGGACCCCCCCAAGGCCACACTGGCCACTGGGCCGGGACAAACGTGGGTCCAACAATCTTAGGAGCTGCCCGCGGGCCGGCCCTGGGCGGCCAGAGGGGAAAGACGGGACAGGCCGGCTGTCCGTCAGAGCCTGACGACCAATCCGCAGGAGGCCCCGCCCCCGCCCCTCCCCAGAGATGGAGCTCGGAGGACCCGCCTTCGCCGCCGCCGCCGCCGCCGCCGCGGGTGTGAGGCGAAGCGGCCTGGCCTGGTTCCCTCCGCTGGGCAGCCCGCCCAGGTACTGGGTTTGGCTGGCGGGCCCGGGGGGCGCTCCGCACCCTCACCTCTCCTCCCGGTCGCTGCGCGGGCGGCGCTCCGGAAGCGGGCTTGAGGGAACTGCTGCGGCCGGGCCTGTGCGGGACAGTGGGCTGGGCAGCCGGCGTGTGCGACTGACGGCCGGGTCGGCGCGAGGCTGCCGCGCGTGACGGGGCCGGCCGTGGCCGCCAGGCTGTGTCCGGGGCCGCGTGAGGTAGCTCTGCGGGACGGAGGGACTGGCAGGTCGACCGCGGGCGGCGCGCGCGCCCCCAGCCGGGGCCTGTCCGGGGGTCGCGGGGCGCAGGCGCGGCGGCGGGCGACGGGCGGGGGTCCTCCCCACGGGCGCGCGGGCGCCTTTGTTCCAGGCGCGCGGGCCGAGGCGGGGCCTGCAGGGCCGCCCCGCCCCCCGCTCAGGCCCCGCCCCGTCTCCGTCCGCAGGAGCCGCCGCCGGGGTCTGCTCGCCCGCCGCCTCCGCCGCCGCCAGCTCGCTCCCGGCGGGCCTGCGCCGCGGCAGCCTGTGCCGCCCCCAGCGCCGGAGCCATGGCGGGCGCCGCGTCCCCCTGCGCCAACGGCTGCGGGCCCGGCGCGCCCTCGGACGCCGAGGTGCTGCACCTCTGCCGCAGCCTCGAGGTGGGCACCGTCATGACTTTGTTCTACTCCAAGAAGTCGCAGCGGCCCGAGCGGAAGACCTTCCAGGTCAAGCTGGAGACGCGGCAGATCACGTGGAGCCGTGGCGCCGACAAGATCGAGGGGTCCAGTAAGTGCGCCCCCCTCCCTGGGGCCCGCCGCGCGCGCGGGGGCGGCGGTGGTCTGCGCGGCTCCCGCGCGCCTCGGGCCGCCGCTGAAGAGAGACTTGGGCAAACTTTCGGGCTTTCCCCCCCACACCCTGTGGGCCCCGCCCCCGCCTCGGCCCGGGTGGTCACCGGGGGCGGGGGGCATCCGGGTCCTCAGTCACCTGACAGGACACCCCCTCCCCCAGCCGGGGGGGCGTGTTCCAGGCTCTTTGCCCAGAGGCCTAAAAATCCTAGCGGGTTGGAGACCAGCGAGGCCGGCGTCTGGTCCCCCACAGCCCGGGAGCGGTGTCGGCCGAGGCGACGGGAGCCGAGGCAGCGTGCCCCCTGCCAGCCCCAGAACCGGGGCCAGACCAGATGCGCGCCCTTTCTCCGAAAAGAGCAGCCTCCGCGAAACTCTGGGCCCCTGGCTGGGCTCATACTTGGAACGGAACCTTTGGGGTCCCTGGGTAGAACTTAGGCAGTTGCTACGGGAGGGCTGGTTTTGGAGCGGAACCGGGCCTATGCATCTCCGTCACGGGGAGAGGGAGGAAGGTGGTCCTGTTCGGTTTGGAAAAGCCTGAGGGGAGGCAGTGGCTGCTTTTTCCCGCCGCCTCTTTTGTCCCGAAGCTGAATTTTGGAGGTCTGTGTGCATGGGCAGACACCCAAAGCCGGGGCACGGAGAGGGGCCAGGCTCCCCTTGTCCTTGGATGCACATTCTCAAGAGCTTGGCTCCCAGGAGGCCAGCCTCACTGCTTTGTGTCAGGTACTGTTCAAGAGCACGCAGCCAAATTGGGGTCTAGCCCTTTGTGGCCTGTGGCCTGTGGCCCGTAGCTGGAGGGAGCCAGGAGTGGCTACTCTTGATTTCCTGCCTCTTTGCCTTCCCAGGCCTGACCTTGGCTGCTTTTGCGAAGGAGGGAGGTGGGGGATTTTGAAAAACCCCAAATCCTTCAGAGTGTTATTCCACTGAGCGCGTGCTTGTGCTGTGGCCGGATGGGCCCCCAGCTCTGCTCTCCGTTCCCCCGCCTCCAAGTGTGAGGGGTGATTTGTCTGCAACCCCAGGCTGTGGGTTGCTTCCTGCAAGGACCCCCAGAGACTGATGTTAGAGCCAGGTTCAGAATTAGGTCCATGTGTAGGAAGGGGGTTCAGGAAGTGACACCCCCAAGGGAAGGTCCCACAGACCTCCTTGGCTGTGGTGAGAAGATGGCTGAGAAGATTGGGAGGAAGGAAGGTCTTACGGTGAGGCAGCCGTCCTCAACTACAAACTCCAGATCTGACACAGCTGCCGAACTTCCACACGGCAGCCGCCTTCCTCGGTGCCCCCGTCGGCCCTGTCAGCCATTGGGAGAAAATTTTAGTTATTTGAGAGACTGGATTCCAAAGTGGAGGAAGGACAGACACTGCAGAGAGCTGGGATGGCCCTGGAAACATCACCCAGGCATCAGACTCCAGGCGCAGCCCCTTCCATGTTTCTGTGATGCTCTGTGTGCTCGCTCTCCTGAATTGGTAGCACGGGCTGGAGGTTCCCAGATAGACTTCTCCTAGGTAACAGGCTGCATTTCAAACCGTGCTCGTGACCAGCAGGCAGTAAGTGCAGCACAGTGGTTGAAGGCAGGGTTGGATTTGAAGCCCGTGTATATTAGTTGTGTAGCCCCTGCAGCTAGCTACTTCTCAGAGCTTTAGTTTCCTCATCTGCGAAGTGGGAGTAATAATACATCCACTATATTTTGTTGCTCTGGGGGTTAAATGAGAAGATTAAAACAGCTAGCACAGTGCCCGACACATTGTAAATGTTTAATAAGTGTAAGCCGTTATTAATGGTAACAATAATGGAGTATGACTGCTCTCCTGGACTGGGACTGTGTGGCTGCAGAAGAGCGTGAGGGTGAGGGTGTCGGAAGGGAGGAGGATGGGGCCCCAGTTCCCATTTCACTGAGATCACTACCCGGAGATGGGAGGATATGGTTTTGTTTTGCCCTGACCCAACTACTCAGCTACCCACCTACCACGCAGAACAGTGGATACAGTAAGTATAAGGAGATATGCACATCTGGCTCATGAGTGGGTAACTTTCTCGTTTGTACGTGGGGCATGTACAGAAAGAATGGGTGTGGAGAGGCAAGAGGCTAGTCCACGAAGTCTCAGGTGTTTGGGGATGGAGGCAGGAATGCAGAGGACTTGATGACCCCAGCCCCCAATGGTGGGTCAGCCAGAGAGGTACAAATTCAGTGATCTCATCAGTTAGCTGGGATTTGAGAGGCCTGGAACGTGGGCAAAGGATGTAGAAGGGGCCCTGGCCCTTTGATTTTGGAGGCCCGGTTTGAAGGATTCCGGGTGAGAAGGCTAATGGACACTCGTGTGGAGTTCAGACCTTGCAAACAGAGCCTCATGCTGAAGCTGCCCCATTGCTGTCTATTCATGGGTGCACCTCGTTGTGGGGTTCTGATCCCTGCAGCCCCCCTCTGTAGGTTCTGAGGAAGTTTAGACTCCCAGCAGGGCCCCTTGCCGTCTGGCCTTTTCCTGCTGACCCTGTAACCTGGCCAAAGAGAGAGAGACACTTCTGGGACCCTCAGGGTGTCCGTGGCCCTGAGGAGAGACTGGGGTTCAATGAAAGTGCCCGGCACTCATGTAGAGCAGGGGTCCCCAACCCCCGGGCCATGGACTGGTACCAGTCCTCAGCCTGTCAGGAACCGGGCCGCACAGCAGGAGGTGAGCGTGGGCGAGTGAGCAAAGCTTCATCTGCTGCCCCCCGCCATCGCTCGCATTCCCGCCTGAAATGCCCCCGCCCCCCGTTAGTGGAAAAATTGTCTTCCTCGAAACCAGTCCCTGGTGCCAAAAAGTTTGGGGACCGCTAATGTATAGGACCTCAACAGGACCTCATTCTGGCCTAACTCTGTGCCCTCTCACTTTATCCTGCACTTGTGAGACGGGGCTGGCAGGTGCTCACTTCTCCAGTGGGAGTTTGGCTTAAAAGAGGGGTGGGGAAGTGCCTTGGTGCTGGTTGTCACGGTGGTGTGACAGGAACCAGGTCAACGTTGGGCTTTTTATGTTACAGATACTGACTTAAATGAGCACAAAGCAATTACAGACCTCCTGCTGAGTGCTACAGAGACTTTTCATCATGTTTTCTTGGTTTATCCTCTAAAGGGCCTGGAGTACCACCCCACTTTACAGATGAGGAAATAGAAATGTAGGGAGTGAATTGTGCTGCCATGTGACAGCCTCAGTTGGACCCGGCTCTCCAGTCAGTGGCTGGTCGGCCAGTCCCAAAAGGACTCAGAGCCCCGGGATTGTGCTGTGAGTGGTCTCAGGCCCCCGTTCTGTGGTCTGCGTTGCTCCTCTGAGGAGAAACCTTTGTGTTCAGACTGTTCCTTACAGACAGCCTCAGCCTCTCTAGGCTCTGGCTCTACACTTTTCCCTCTGGTGCCTTCTGGGATGAGAGGTTCAGTCGAGGGTCATTGTGGGAACAGTGGCTCGGGTGGAGGCTCCATGGTGGGCTCTGAGTGCCATCCAAGCGTATCTGTGGGAACTTTTGCAGCCCCAGCCTTTCGTCTTTGATTCTTACATTGACACCCTTCTAGACGCCAGGCTTTCTCAGGTGGTGAATGAAAACAGGCCCTTGCCCTTAGGGAAACTAAAGGGGACAATGGAATGGTACCTTTGATGCCAGGGGTAGGGGGTGGCAGAAGAACGCAAACCGCCTTGGACAAGGCAGTCAGGCTCACAGGGTAGGCGACATTGGTACCAGCTGTCTGAGGCCTGACCCCTGTGGCTGTCAGACTGCTGAGGAGATAGACCACAGGACCAGCCCTGAAGGCTGGGCCCAAGGTGCCCGAGGAGGGCAGGCCTGTATCATCGGGGATGGGGAGAGGGGTGAGAGCACATGTCCGGATCTCCAGAGCTAGCCATCCTCGCCTGTGCGTTTCCTGTCTGACTAGTTTTTCCAGGGGAAGTCAGACCTCTTAGTGTTTCCTCAGCCCCCCAGGCTTGCCCTGATGTGTGGGTTTCCAGACCAGCACGGCCAAGCTCTCTGTCCAGCTGGGGCTTTTTCTTTCCTGTGAACCTAGGAAAGGGGCCTGCTTCACAGATGCCTGGAAGAGCTGAGCACAGCAGCCCTGGGGCCCCCAACACCTCCACCTTCCCTGTGTGTGTGCACGTGCCCACACAGACGTACGCAGATGCACAGGCTTGAGTTACCAGTTAGAGAGCTTGGTCACTAGCTTGCTTTGGGTAGCCCCTTAGAATGGGGGCATTTATTTGCTCAGTAAATATTGTGTGAACACCTCTTATTTGCCCAGTGCTAGGCACTAAGGGTTCAAAAGATGGATAAGACTTGGTCAGTGGCATTGAGGGACTCCCAGACTCCTGGAAGAGACAGATTTGGGAACGTGTAATTATAACCCTGTGTGTTATGTACCTAGAGGTACATGCTGAGAGCTTTCTGAGTGCAGAGTAACGAGCTCTGCTCAGCAAGCAGGGGGTCGAGAGGAGAGAGCCGGGAAGGCTTCACACGGAAGGTGGCCGGGGAGCTGGGCCTTCCTGAGTGGTTGAGGAACTTGCCTGTACCCTGGCTGAGGCCCTAGGGATCGCTGTGCAGGGGTTGGGCTGGGGGCAGCGTAGGGAGGGCCACGGCATGCTGTAACTCGTGGGTTGTGCTCTGTTCTGTAGGCCAGCTGTCACCAGAGGCTGAAGCAGGACTGTCCTGTGTTTGTCTGGGAGAGGTTGAGGAGGGAGACCCGTGAGCCACTGCAGTTTGCAGGAGAGACCTGATGAGCACAGCACAGCCTCCTTGCGAGGCAGGCAGGAGGCGGCAGTGATGGAGGGGAGGGGAGGGGCTGGGGCTGGAGGGAGGAGACAGTAGAGCCAGAGTAGCTTAGCATTCGGGCTCTGAACTCTGACTGCCTAGGTTAAAATCCTGTTGTGCCGCTTACTTGCTCTGTGACCTTGAGCGGGTGACTTTATCTCTCTGGACTCCTTGTTTATAAAGAGGGATAGATTACATTTTTCTCATAAGGGAGTTACGAGGATTCGGAGCGAATCTGCAAGATGCTTTGCATGGAGTGTAGCACCGTGTAAGTGCTTCATGCATGGGAGCCCTGATGAGGAGGAAGGTGAAGATTAAGTTGCCCAGGAGGACCTGTTAGTGGAAGGGAGCAAATGTACCTGTGGTATTGAGGGGATGGCCACCAAGTGCTTTGATTCGGAGACAAGGAGGCCACCTAGCCTCTTTCTTGAAGCTCTCAGGAGCCCCTCTATCATCAGGGCTCTTTCCTGACGCTGACTTTTGCAGGGTGCCAGGGCAGTTGGCTGTCAGCAGCGGTTTTGGTATCATATGAAGATATCAGATTGGCCTATTTCTGAGAACGTCGCCCTGAGAAATGCTACCTGAGCGCCTTGGTGGGAGACCCCTGTCTCCCAGGAAGTGCTTTAATGCCAGCACGTCAGTGTGCTAGGGCCTGCCTTTGCCTCTCCCGTCACCATCCCTGTCGGTCTCTGTTAATTCAAAGCATCACTTCCCACTCTGTGCCCTTTTCTCTGGGATGTGGCTTCAAGGAAGTCAGCGGTGGCTAAGTTGGAGGGAGGAAGTGAGGCCTAATGTAGCAAAGTCCTGACATTAGGGGATAGGAGACATTTTCCCCCTCTCTGCTCCCTCTCTTAGAACTGCAGAAGTCAGTGGGGACTTTGAGGGGAGTCCCAGGAGAAGTGGAGGTGGGGCAGGAGGAGGGGAGTGTTCTGGAGCTCCTAGTAGAGTGCTTTGTTTAGAGAAGCATGGCGCCCCGGGCTTCTCTGGGGGGAAATCTTTTGAGAGCAGCTTGGTAACAGGTGATAAGACTCTAGGCGGAGCCCAGGGTGAGGAGTGGCCTCCAGCAGCTGTAGCCAGAATCAGTCAGATTTGGGTCTGAGTCTCAGCTCTTCCTGTGACCTTGGGTACACGTCACTTTAACCTATCTTAAACTGATCTTCAGCTGTAAAAATAATTTCTCCCTCACGGAGCATATATTAACAATGGTCAAATGAGATCTGTATGAGAGTGAGAGATTCTATGTGAGAGTGCTCAGCAGAGCATGTTGCACTCGTGGGTGCTTAACAACTATTTGTTTCCTTTGCTTTCACCATAACTAACTACAGAGCTCCAGTTCTCCTGTCCACCACGAAGCTGGATGCCGTGGCTGCTCTGACAGCCTGGGCTAGAAGTCTGTTTCCTACTTCTTTTCTTTGTTCCCTCCCTGAGTCTGTACACAGAGGTCAGGGGCAGGAGAAAAATTGGGTACTTGAATAGTGCATTAGTTCATGGAGCATTTTCTCATCCATTGTGTTGTTTAAGCTCCACCACAGCTCCAACTGAGAGGTGGGAATGATAGGCTCTCCCTTGTAGATGAGGAAACGAAGGCCCCAAGGCTGAGGTGCCCCAGCAGGTTCATGGTAGTGCTGGGACCAGAGCCTGGAACTTCTGATTCCCACTGCAGTGTTCAGTTTATTCCTCCACTCTGGGGAAATGACAGTAAGGTGGGTGTTCTGCAGGACCAGAGTTGTTTTACTTTATGTGGGCAGAACTCCCTGATCTCTCCTCTGCCCTCTGGGCAGATGTCCTGGTCGATGCGCCCAGGCCCCCTTCCTGGCACGCTGGACTCAGAGCCTCCATCGGGACCCTCTGCTGCCCTCGGCTTGCCACAGCCCCCATCGAGATGCTTCTGTCCCTGCTGCGGGGGCCAAGGTAGCAGAAGAGCCTCGCCCTGACTTGCTCTTACTGGGCTGTGGTGACAACCGCACTGAGCCTCTGCCAGGGCAGTGGGAGCCTGGGCTCTGGGCTCTAGGTGCCCTGAGAAGGGCCTCTCCAGGACCCCGACGACAAGCTGAAGCACATGCCTTCGTCCACCCCACATTTAGTGTGGTCTTAGCTCCTGTGTGTTAGGTACGCTGAACCAGACATGATGACTCCAGCCTCTGACTTGTTCACTGTGGCAGTAGATCTCTAGCATAGTGAGCTTTCCGTATCACCATAGCTACTCTTTCTTTCCTTGAAGGAAAAAAAAAAAAAAAAAAAAAGCCCTGAAAACAGCTTTCTTGGGCCCTGTGGCACACTGAACAAGTGAGGTGCCACTTGTGCCTCCCTGGCTTTGGACTCTGGCATTTGCTGATGTGCCAAGCACTGTGGAGTCTAGCGGTAAACATAAAGGTTAAGGCACATACAGCCAGAAAGAAAAAATAACGACGGGGTCCGGGCACACTGAGAAGGAAACAAGCCAAGCTTGCTCTGTCGGTCTGGAGAGATGAGGGTGTGCTGTGTTCATCTCCATGGCTGACGGCAGCCGAGGCTTGGCTCTCCCGTAGGCCATATGTGTGCTCCGTGGCAAGCCACCCCACTGTTTCCAGAGGGGGGCCTTGGCGGCTCTGGGTCTGCCCCCAGGTGCAGAGCCTCAGCACTCCGGGCAGATTAGGCTGGAGGAGGATTTGGGGAAAGGAGGCCAGGGAGGAATTAGTTCCTGTGACTTGAGCATGGGGTACAGTGAGGGTGGCCCCGCTGTTGTGGCAGGTAGGCTGCAGCCCTTGTGGGTCAAGAGGCTGCCTTGGCTGGGGTCTCGGAAACAGAGAACTTTGTGTTCACACTCCAAGGTATTATAGCTGTGCCCTTGCCTAATTGTATCTCTCCGCCTTCACCCCAACACACATACCCCTGCTTGAGCTGCCCCCAAGCCACAGCTTCCTGCTATCACCCCATCACCCCAGAGTTAGAGCCGCTCATCACAGCTGGGTGTGCTGGGGCCTCCAGAGGGAGTGGAGACTGAGGCTGCCTCGAGAGAGTGCCCTCAGCCCTAGAGGAGAGGGAAGAAGTGTGAGAAGGGGGAGGTCCTTGGATATGCTGGGGCTGGGGAAGAGGTGGTGGGGACGGTGCAGGTGGTCGCTTTGGTGGAGGCTGAGGTCCCAGGAGATGCGGCTCGGAGAGTCTCCGCTTGCATTCCTGCCGCAGTTCTTGATGGTCTCCCTCTCCTCCTTGTAAGACTAGTTCCTTTTGAGGAGGTGCTTGGCTTGCCTTTGAGAGGCTGCAGTGGCTGAGTGCCCAAGCACAAGTACTAGGTCTCTCCCCGACTTGTCACCTCTAGGAACCAAGCCTGTCCTCGGGGAAGCAGGGAGGGCTCCTTTTTATAGCCCACATGTAGGCTTTGTGTATAGGCTCTGCTGCTTCCTTCTGGGCCCTTCCCGGTGTTGGCCGGTGGCCCTGGCTTCAGCAAGACTAAGGATGCAGAATACATGGGGCAGGGCTTTCTCCTGCAGGAGACTGGCATCTCCCTTGCTGAGCCAGGCCTGGCACAAAGCAGCCTGGAGTTAGGAAGCAAGAAAAGGAGGTGACCCAGTCCTTGATCCTGGGAAGCTTGTGATCTGGAATGTGCAGAAAACCGTGAAAGCTGAGGGCCGGCAGGAGACAGTTGTGCCTAAAGTGCTGTTGGCTGAGCGCGGGGCTCCAGAGAGCATCAGCCTGCCACTGTGGGTCGCTCCCCCTGCTGGCTAGCAGGCTGGCGTTGGCTAGAGGATCAAGGCGTGGGCTCGGTGAGGAGTGGACGGTCTGACCAAAGCTCCAGGCCCTGGTGGCAGACATCTGACCAGACTGGTAAGGCGTTGGGCCACGGAGAGTTGGACCGCTTGTTTGTGTGAGACCTAATTCTAACTCATCGGGGGTGGGCCATTCACATTGGGGTTGGCTTCCTGTTTTCTTGGACACCTGGGGACGTGGCTGAGCTGAAATGTCCTGAGGGAAGTGGTTGTTTAAGGGGCGCCCCCCAGGTCCCAGTGTCCTTGGCCTGGCCTTGCCCTTGCAGGGGTAGGGCACTGACCATACTGGGACTCTGGCTGTGTAGCTGTGGGTGTGTGGTGAGTGAATGCAAACCCCATGGGATTGTGTGACTTCAGCCTCAGGCCCAGAGAGTGTGGGCCCGAGTTCATGGAGTGACTGACCCTAGGAAGGAGGGGAGGAGTTGGCCACAGGTCCCAAAGGCTTCTGCGCCTACTTGAGGGTAGGAGATCAGCTGGGAAGTTGGGTAGCGACAGGGGCAGGGGGCGACGAGTCCCTCTCTGAGGCTCTGAAGACCACTTCCCCCTGTTTGTCCTCCGGTAGCTCTCCTATTCTGACCCTAACACAGTAATTGAGTATGATGTGTCTGTGTTCGCCTGTCAGTTCCTAACTGGGGCTGGCCTTTCTTGGGAGCTCTTAGCATATCCAGCAAGGAGGTTAGAAAACGTAGTATATATCGGTTTGTCAGGGGTTACTCAGAGCCTCTTGAGGCCAGCAGTAAAATAACAGAGAGTCCCCTCCAGTGAGAACACCTGATGCCTAGACTGTTCCTTGAGGGTGTCCTGGTCCTTGGCCTGAGAACTGGCCCACACTGGAAGGGTGAGGCTCTGCAGGCAGGGGTGGGAGGCTAGCAGGCAGCTGTCTGTGCTACAGGAGGTGAGGCCAGGAACTGTCTTAAGAGGATGGAACCAGGGAATTAAAATCAGGAAGGGCAAGTCCCAAGGTAGCCACTCCTTTCAATAGGGGAGGTGATTTTGAAGAATCTGAGCTGGGCTTCCTGGGGAGGCAGGGAGTGGGTGTTCCCTTTCACCTCGGACTGAGGTCAGAGAGTAGATCACATACTGGGGCCTTGGCTCCCCGGGAAGCAAAAGGAGGACAGGAGAGTGACTTGGCTTGGGCTGGTGTTGCCCAAAGGGAGTGCCCACTGAGGAGAGGCTGGACCAGGCAGCTCTAAACCGGGAGAGCAGGTGGGTGTACAGAAGAGGGCGTCTGAATGAGCAGGCCTGTGACTTACTGACCCTTGTCATTGTTTAGAACGTCTCCAACCTAATCAGGGTTGACTCTGTTGGGGGTTTGAGGGCTGGCCCCACATGTCCCCCAAAGAGGGAAGGGCCCATGGTGACAGTAACGGAAACCAAAGAGGCGGGGAGCCAGGGCCGGGGTCGTGAGACAGCATGGGGGTCAGCAAGCTCCACAGGGGAAGGCCTCTGCCATCCCCCTCCCACCTGTACCCCAACTTCAGCCCCTATCACTCAGCCCTCAGCCGGAGGCCCCTATCATTTCCTTTCAGGAGAGGGCCCCAGATTTTTTCTTTCTTCTCCTAACAGTGCATTTCCTGCTAGGCACTGGGGCATTGACGCCAACAGGCATGGAGCTTATGCTCCAGTGGAGAAGACAGTCAGTCAAATAGCCTTAAAATACACAGCATTCCCACTCATCTAGGTACTAGGTAAATGTGGTTGTGAATGATATTAGAAAAGCCAGTAGGACTTGTTCAAGGATTAGATTGGAGGGGGTGAGAGAAAAGATGTTAAGCATGGTTCTGAAGAGTCGAGTCTATGCACCTCTTTGGAGGTGATGCTGTTAGCGGACCCAAGAGGTGTGGCAAGAGGCCTCGTTTTGGTGAGGGGTTGACTTTGAGGCGAACAGGTGGAGACGGCAAGTAGGCAGTTGGTTTGAAGGGTCTGAAGCTTATAGTCAAGGAGTAGGCTAGAGCTGTGTTTGTAAATTGCCTGCATTGACACTGACTGGGGAGCAGGGAGAGCATCGGGAGAGGAGAGGCCCTTGGCATGGGCCTTGACGAAGGCCAGCGTGGGGACAGGTGGGGATAGGCCTGGAGCCCAAGAAGAAGCAGGAAATCAGGAGAGGAGAAGTCAAGGGCAGAACTTCCAGCAGGAGGGAGGGTGTGGACACCCGTGTTGATTGCCCTGAGGGTCAGGAAAGAGGAGGCTAGAAAAGTGACTTATGCTTAGTACTCTGGTTCTCCAGGTGGCCTGAATGTACCATGAGGAGCATTTCATTGGGCCTTTTGAGATCCTGGACACTCCAATACCCAGCCCTGCTGGGCCCTCATCCTCTTCCCTGTAGCTGGGAGCCTGGCAGACACAGGCCATCTAGAAAGAACTCGGGCAGCACCAGCCTGCAGAGTGGGCAGACGTCAGCATCCAAGGGACTGCCTGGGGCGTCATGTGGGCTCAGGCAGAGAAGCTGGGGCAAGCCCCTTGTTGCACCTGCCCCCACTGTGGTGTTGATGGCCAGCGGAGGCCTACCTTCCCTCCCCTCTCATCCATGAAACTCTGAATGCCCTTTTCCCCAAACCCCCAGACTGCTGCATCGATGCCTTGGCTTCTGTGATCCTCCCTGGCAGACCTGGACAGGCCAGTCCTCCAGACCTGCCTTCTGTGGACAGAGTGGTCCGAGACTTCCCACATCCAGCTCCTCACTTTCTCTGGCTCTCGGTGCCACAGACACCTCCCTGTTGTTCTACTCTTTGCAGGACCTCATAGTTATCTGCTTCCCCATCTGTTTCCTCCACCGGGCAGGAGCTTTCTGGCTTTCTCAGGGGCAGGAACTCCAATGCCTTACTGATCTCTGTTTATCCAGGACCCACCCCAGGGCCTGACGTGGAGTAGACAGACATTTGAAAGTTTGATCCCGGTGATGGAATGAAAGAACAAGCCCAGTAGATAACTGCTCATCTCTCTCCCAGCTTTGAGTTCCTTGGGTGGGGCCTCCTTGCCCTTCCTTCCTTTGGAGCCAGGGCATGCTGTTCCCACCTCTGAAATGGATGGGATTAATTTTGCATCTTAGGGAAGAGGGCTGCCTGCCTGAATGGTGTGAAGGCTTGCTGGGCTGCCCTGCTTTTTCTCTGCAAACCCAAGTTCAGGGTGTGTGCTGCTGTGGGGCCGCTGCAGAGGGTCCCAGTTCTACATGAACTACCACGTGACTGTGACAAGACCCTTGGGAGCCTCCATTTCCTCATTGCTCCACAGAGGAGGTTCACCTAGAATCTAGACTCCAGATGATTCATGAACTGGCGAGGATCCTTGACAGCTGTGACCTGAAGCAGTTAGTATGTAGGAGTGCAGGGTTCCGTGTAGGAGGATCCCACAGATCCCCATCCAACTGTCCGAATGGCCTTTTCCTGTTTATTAAGGTGGGAGAAGGGCTGGTTGCTCTTCTCGGTCAGGTGTTTGGGGAACAGTGATGGACGAAACCCCAACCGGGAACAGATGCTGAGCTCTGCCCTGGGTGTGCCCTGTACTCCAGGGTTTGGCTAGGCCTTCCCTGTTGCATCTGGGAAGGGGTTTAGTCCTCTCGCCCCTGCTGGTCTGGTTTGAAGGTGCTGCTGCACAGGAATGGGAAGGAGATAAACTCCGGCCTCACCTTCCCTTTGCTGCATGACCCTGTGACCCTGGGTCTCTGAGTCAGGATCCGTCCTTTGTAAAATGGAGGCTGAGAGCTCCCCACCCCTCCGCTCTCATCTTTCTCCCTGGGAGCCGCTCCAGACTGTTCTGTTGGGCGGGGATAGGGGGGCTCTCATTCCTACTCCTTGAGCAGTAGGTGGCCGACATGGAAGCTGCTGGCCATCCCAGGCCCTGGCTCCTGCTGCATCAGACTCCTTTCCCACCTGTGTGCAGGTTCTGTCTTGTCTCCTCTTTGGCCACCTCCATCCTTCTCCTTCCAAGCTGTGAGGCTCTGTCAAAGCTGTATAATCCTGGCCGATCCAGGCACCCTAGGGTGCAGAGGCCTCTGGCTCCCTGTGTAGGGCAGCAGAGGTGCAGAGCTGGGAATCAGCTGGTTGGCAGTGCGCTTCCCTTCGTGGATTCCTTTCTCCATCTCAGCATCCTCTGGGGGAGAAAGTTCAGCTCCATTTGTGCTCTCTCCGGCCCTGATGTGTAGTTTCTTTGGAGGGTGGTACAGGAGGTGCTGAGTTGCGGGATGGGGACTGGGAGTGGTCCATCTGTTTGGCCCCGGCTGTATGTGGAGAAGATGTGATTGATGAGAGATCGTTTCTGGGAAGGTCTGTACAACTCTTCCGACCCCTGGGACCCGCTCTTTTGAATCTCCTGGTGGCCTTGGCTTAGACCCAAGCAGGGCGTGGTGCTCAAAGAGCCCTGCCTGTTCTCTTTTGTTTTCCCCAAAGCACCATTAGCTTCCCATGGTTCCCACCGGCTACAGGAACCTGTGTACAGGAACCTCCCAGTGTTTTCAGATTACTCTGGCCCCTGGGGCGGTGCCCGCGCCCCCCCCCCCCCACCCTGTGTCTGGTCCTTCTTTCTTCTCTCCACATGGTCACCCCACTGACCACTGCATTTGCATATTTGTTGGAGCTCCTCAGCCTTTGTTGCCCCATGGCACCACCTCTTCCAGGAAGTCATCCCTGATACCCTCTGAGCATCTGTGGCCTCTTAGATAATTAGCTCTGGAGTCTAACTCTCGTGTGTTCATTCCTGCTTCTAAGCACTCTGTAAGCATTTTGAAGCCTCCCCAGGGACCTGGGTTTGGGGAATGGAGAGGAGGCAGATGTGGTTTCTTCCTTGTGGAACTCACAGGTCAGTGGTCTTGACACCAAGGAGGCATCAGATGGTGTGACCAGAATGCGGAAGCACCAGGTATGCCACGGGACCAGGCCTGATGGAAACTTAAGTTGAGAAGGTGGGCCTGGCACATGCAGAGGCTCAGAGGTAGGGGGAGCGCTGGGAGCGGATGTGGGGCTGGGGTCTCTGGATCTCGTGGCTCTGACTGGACTTGGGCCCTTTTGAGGAGTGCTGAGCTTTGCCCACCTTCCTCCAGGACACGCTGCAGGGCTGGGCGTCCACAGCCCACTGTCAGGGGCAGTGAAAACCCCAGGGGAAGGGACCTGTCCTGGTAACATTCACTTACCTCTTTCAAGCTTCCTAGATGTTTTTAAAAAAACTTTGGTATTTATCATGACTTATAGCTATTTTAAGTTGTAAAAAGTATTTACATGCATTTTTATACGGTTAGTTTCTTTTTTTTAAATGAATTTTTGGCTGCGTTGGGTCTTCGTTGCTGCGTGCGAGCTTCAGTAGTTGTGGCACACGGGCTCAGTAGTTGTGGCACACGGGCTCAGTAATTGTGGCTCGTGGGCTCTAGAGCTCAGGCTTAGTAGTTGTGGCACACGGGCGTAGTTGCTCCGCGGCACGTGGGATCTTCCTGGACCAGGTCTCGAACCCGTGTCCCCTGCACTGGCAGGAGGATTCTTAACCACTGCACCACCAGGGGAGCCCGGTTAGTTTTGAATTTCCTGGTGGCCTTGGGGAGAAACGGTTAGTTTCTATTGCAGAAATGGTTAGTTTCTATTGCAGTTTCCACCAATTAATTTATGCACTTAAAGGGAAGACTCTCTTAAGAGAAATATTTTGGCGAATGCATGTTTCATGTCCAGAAATTTGTGATATGTGTCATTTCGGTTTTTTGTGTGTGGTGGTGCTGGTGGTTTTCTTGACCGTATCTTCATCATTAGGGGGTTTAATTTTCAGTATGTTCTCTTGTCCCTTTCTAGCAAAATCACTTTGCTGACTCTGTGTAGTTCTCTGTCTGCATGTGAAGGGTTTATGGCAGGCCCACCCCCACTAAGGCCTTCACTTTATCCACAGGCTACCTAAGAGCTGAGAGACTTGCCCGAGGCCCAAGCTGTATCCTCAGAAACAGGATTTGAAACGTGGTGTTTGTGATTTCAGATCTGTTAGCATTCTCTTCTGGTGCCCCACCCCATGCAAGGCCCGGGTATGTGTAGTGCCGGCACGGCACGTGTTGGCTAGTGCACACGTGCGTAGGTGAGATGCTGTGACTGCAACAGGCCCGGTGCTGAGGCTCAGGAAGCAGCCTCTGGCTTAGAGCATGTCATGTCCATGTGCACCGATGTGAACTCGGAGGCTCCACAAGTCCCACTCTTCCCCCATGGTGCCCCATCCCCATGAGACCCTTTTTGGAGCTGGGGAAATGGCTACTTGGGTTATTTTCCTTGGGCCAAGGCAGCTGTGGGCCAGCTTTACCTCGCCTAGGTTTGGGTTTGCCCCCAGCAACTCTGGCAGTGGCTGCTGCTGGCTCATGTAGGCCCCATGTCAATGGCACTAGGCACACAGGCAGGGGGCGTCAGACTTCACTGGGACTGGCGGCTCCTGGCAGGGCCCTTATGCAACCCAGTGAGGTAGGAGGAATCCCCAGTTTACTGATAGGGAAACTGAGGCCAAAAGAGTGCGGGACTGGGCTTCCCTGGTGACGCAGTGGTTAAGAATCCGCCTGCCGATGCAGGGGACACGGGTTTGAGCCCTGGTCTGGGAAGATCCCACATGCCGCCGAGAAACTAAGCCCGTGTGCCACAACTACTGAGCCTGCGTGCTACAGCTACTGAAGCCTGTGCACCTACAGCCTGTGCTCCACAAGAGAGGCCACCACAATGAGAAGCCTGCGCACCACAACGAAGAGCAGCCCCCGCTCGCTGCAACTAGAAGAAGGCCCGCATGCAGCAATGAAGACCCAACGCAGCCAAAAATAAGTAAAATAAATAATTTTTTTTAAAAAAAGAGCGGGACTGCCCAGGACCTCACAGCTAGAGTTTAAGATCTGTGTGGTTCTCCTCTGCTGGGCCTGGACAGCCTTCAGGAAGGGGATGGTCAGGGCAGGCTTCCTGAAGGAGTGGGAGGAGGCAGCCTGGCCTGTGAGCAGGTCCTCAGCCCTTAGGGCTGGCATGAGAGGCCAGTCCCTGGTCCAGGTGCGGTGGTCCCTCATTAGCCCAGAGCCTCTTGAGGAGGGCTAGTCTATTTCTTCATGAGAGTTTGTGGGCGATTAAATGCCAGGGACTGAGTCCCCCCTCACCGCCCAGGCTTGTCGCTGTCTGCCATGGCCTTGCTTGGAATGGTAATACCCACGCTGTTCCTTGGGGCCTCTGCGTGGGCCTTGGGGACCTGGTCCTTAGAGGAATGAGCCCTCCATGGCTCCTAATGGGCTGAGCTGGCTGGGTTGTGCTGATGGACCCCCCCAGGCCCTCTAGGGTTTGGGTGAGCTTGGGGGTGGGCCTTTGTCATAAATGAAAGCCCTACTCCCTTCTGCTGCACATCAGCCCAGCCTGGCTGCAGGCCCCTGGTTGTGGGATCCTGCCCTTGTCCTCAGAGAGTTCCCCCATCTTACTCCCCCATCTCCAGCCTAGCCAGGACCTCCCAGTACCACTGGCTTTTCTTTTCCCCATGTCCCTTGAATGTTATTCTCCGTGGTTCTATGTGGGAATGAGTGCTGGGTCGTGGGTTTCCTGCTCCTCTAAGCAGTTTTCCTCCCTCCCCCAAGCTCCCAAGTCCTGAGAGGGTCTCTCTTCCTGCCCTTCCTTCGGGTCTGACCCAGACCCTGAAGGGCAGAGGCCGTGCCTGTCCCAGGGGGTCTCCTCCCCTTGATGGCAGTCCCTGGGCAACCGGTCCTGGCTCTCAGGAAGAGGACCCTGCTGTATTTATTCTGGGAGGCAGGAGGGTGGGGCTGAGGTGGGAGGTCACACAGGATGCAGCTTTTAAGAACCTGGTAGCGCCTCTCACCCTGGTGTCTTGTCCTTCCAGCCTGCGGTTGGCTTGATGGACTTGGAGGGCCTGAGGGCCGGGCTGACAGCTCCAATGGGGAGAAGTACAAGGGGCCTTGTGTGGCCAGCAGGAGCCTGGGAGACTTGGGCGCCTGGCCCAGAGCTGTTGTGTGCCTACCTGGTCCCTGTTTTGGGGACCAGCCTCTTTTGCTTCCGGCATGGTCTCACTGGAAATGTACTCAGGAGCACGGGGCAGGCCACAGGGCACCTAGGACCCGCTGGCAGTGTGTGTTGTGTGTACGTGTGTGTGCATATGCAGCACATGTGTGGGGTGCTGCAGGTGGCCTGGCAGCAGGCTTCAGATTGACCCTGCAGTTGCTTGCCGGGCGGTAGCCACATCGTGGACTAACTACCTCTGATGACTGGTGGGCAGCTGCGCGGAAGGGCCCAGGCTGTGGACCACACAGGCCTCGTTGGCCTGTATGTGTTGTGTGTGTGAGGTCGTGTGCCTGTGTGAGAGGTGTGGGAGCGGGGTGACAGCAGCTCTGCACCGGAAAAGCATGCTGGTTTCTGTTTCAGAGGGCAAGGTTTGTGGTTATTCTGCAGTTTCTGATCTGGGCATTTCCCCTGTTCAGCTCCTCCTTCCATCTTTGGGAACCCTGTCTTCTCAGGCTGGGTCTTTGTGACCCAGTCTCCCTCCCCACCCCCCCTCTGTTTTTACCTGAGCATAACTCTTCATTTTAAAAACCACTCCCATTGTGCTACCCCTCCCCCCAGTGGTGTGCCTGCTTTTTCCGTTGTTTGTTCAGTCATTCAGCAAGCACTGGGTGGCCTTGCCCAGCCTGGGAGAGATTGAAGAACAAACACACACGTAGTGCCCCAGGGTGTCAAGGGCATGATTACTGCAGGAAGGCTCTTCCAAATTGGGTCTTTGGTGAGAGAGAGTGGAGTCTGGGAGGTAGACAGCCCCTGGCTAGGGACCAAGGTGAAATGGGGGACAGGAAACACAACAGTTCTTGCCCTCAGTCCAGCTTAGGTGGGATGGAGCAGAGAAGATGGGAGGGCAGAAGTGGCAGTAAATCACTGGAGCCGCATCACAGCGGGCCTTGAAGGCCGGAGAAGGAGTGGGTTCTCCATAGTGGGCAACCTCAGGAGGGATCAGAACAACAACAGCCTATACAGATTCGTAGGCTCAAGAAGGATGGCTGATTGGTGAGAACTGGGGGGCCCTCAGCTGGAGGACTGGGCCTGTGAGGGTTGCTGAGGGCACGGGAGCAGGGCCCAGGGAGAACCGGCAGTGTTCTGGCAGGGGAGCTGGGCCTGGGGCTGGAGGCGATGCCACTGTTTGAGGTGGGATAGGTGGAGCACAGCTGTGGCTAGAGGGACAGGAAGAAGGCCTTGGGATTGGGCCTCTTAGAACATTCCAGCCAGGGTGCTGTGCGCTTCAGGCCAGGAGGGCTCTGGGGGGAGGTGGGCCAGGCAGCATGCTGGCAGCCCTCCTGGCTCCAGATCTTCCGGGCCAGTCTGGGTCGAGAGCATTTGAAGAGGCTCTAGAGCCAAGGGAGCGCTCAGAGTCATTTCTGGCGGCTAAGCCAGGCTTCTCTCTTTTGACCTCCCTAAATCTGTCTCTTTATCTGGCTGGAAAGTGTGCCCTCTGTGCAGGGTCCCAGCCAGCACCCAGGGACAGTGTGAGTGTGCAGCCAGGCGCTCTCCAGGCCTGGGGTCACAACCTGTGTGCCTGCTCCGACTGTCTGTGCAGACCACAGACCACCGAAGCTGACAGAGCCGACGGGGTGGGGGAGGCTTGAATGAGTGCCCACCATGTGCCACCTACAGGGCTGGGCGCTCTGGGCTATTAGGACCTTTGAGCTTAGCAACACCTCCAGGTGCCGCAGTCTGTTACCTGTGTTCACCGAGGGAAGCAGTGGGGTCAGAGTGGTTGTCACTCTGCTGAGGTCACGCAGCTAAGGTGAGGTGGAGCCCGGGAGTCTAGTCCCAGCAGGCCCACCCCAGGGCCCACGCAGGTCTTTTCTGCCACCCTGCCTTCTAGAGAAATTCAGTCAAGCTCTTTGCTCTAGAGATAGTAAAACCGAGATGGAGGGAAGTTAAATGAGTCACTCAGTGTCATCTCAGAGGTAGTGGCTGAAGCAGTTCATCTGCCACTCTGACCTGGGTGCTGCCCCAGTCTGTGCCGTGAGGCCAGAATGGGAGCCATCCATGGGCAGCCACTGCTCTTGCTGGGTCTTGCTCAGGGATATTTAGGGGGTGAGCCGTCAGGCTGCACCAGTTCTCTTGGCCCAATTCCTCCTTCCTCCTACGGACCCTGAAACCCATTTGGGCCTGCCCAGCCCCAGGCCTGCCCTTGAGACTTTATGATTCAGTTTGTGTACCTGTTTTTTTTTTTTTGCGGTACGCGGGCCTCTCACTGTTGTGGCCTCTCCCATTGCAGAGCACAGGCTCTGGACGCGCAGGCTCAGCGGCCATGGCTCACGGGCCTAGCCGCTCCGCGGCACGTGGGATCTTCCCGGACCGGGGCACAAATCCGTGTCCCCTGCATTGGCAGGTGGACTCTCAACCACTGCGCCACCAGGGAAGCCCTAGTTTTAGTACTTTTGTGTCAGGAAAGGGTCCTCACAGAACAGCCGTGGGTCCCCATTTCTCTTTGTAGAGTCCGGCTCTTTCCCAGGTCAGAGTGAACTGCCTATATTGTCACCGAGGGAAGGTACACAGGACGGAGATTCCTGTTCCCGCAGACACTCAGCTTTTAGCAGAGCTCTGTCCTTAGACTCAGCCCAGTTCTCTTCTGTACCCCAGTAGGACTGAGTGGTCTTGACTCTGCCCGCCTTCCCGGGGTGGGGGGGGTCTCTCTTTGTGGTCCTCCATGAGGAGAGTGTGGGAATGAGTGGGAGACAAGGCTGCCCTCGTTTCAGTGCTAACCCTGAGAGACCTCAGCCTGACCTTGACCTCTTCCCTGCCTTCCTAGTTGACATTCGAGAAATCAAGGAGATCCGCCCGGGGAAGACCTCACGGGACTTCGATCGCTACCAAGAGGATCCTGCTTTTCGACCGGACCAGTCACACTGCTTTGTCATCCTGTATGGAATGGAATTCCGCCTGAAGACCCTGAGCCTGCAAGGTGGGAGCTGAGGAGGTGGAGGAGTTAAGGGCAGCAGCCCCTGGCCCCAGGCTCAGCTCTTTGCCCCTTGCTCATAGCTACGTCTGAGGACGAAGTGAACATGTGGATCAAGGGCCTGACTTGGCTGATGGAGGATACGTTGCAGGCGGCCACACCCTTGCAGATTGAGAGGTAAGAACCCCCCGCAGACGTGCTTAGGGTTGGGGCATCGGGCTCTAGGGAGCAGGGCAGGGACTCAGGCCTCTGTGCCCAGAGCCTGCCTGCTGGTCTCCTCCCTAAGCCTGGGCCTCATTTCGGGCTTCTCTCCCTCCAGGTGGCTGCGGAAGCAGTTCTACTCAGTGGACCGGAATCGTGAGGATCGGTGGGTCCTGCGCTGTGGCTCTAGCCCAGCAGGGTGGGTTGGGGCCGCCAGAGCAATAGCCCACCTCCAGGCAGCTGCCTGGAGAACCGGAGGACCTGCCTCAAGCAGGGTGGGCAGGTGGTTCTGGCACAAGGAGCTTCCTGCAGAAAGCCCTCTGATGGCCTTGTGCGAGCTGGCAGGAGAGGCCAGGGACGATAAGCCACGTGCCCTGCCACTGTGGGCAGAGATAGGCGGTACAGAACTGGCTCTGGGTGTCCTGTAGTTTGTGTGTGTGGGGGGGGTGCTTTGAAGCTCACGGCTTTGAGGCCATAGTGTGACTACCAGAGGGGCTACAGAGAGGTTCAGGACAAAAGCTGGGTGATGCATGATGAGGACCGTTGACTGGGAGAGAGGTGGACACCACGGAGGGTGTTGAAGAGAGACATGACGTGACCCGGGTTCAGTTGCACAGAACTGCTAGCTGCGCTTGGAGGGTCCAGGGCAGGTGGAGTGGAGAACTCAGGGAGCAACTCCAACGCTCTGGGTGAAGAAGACTGGGTCAGGGTGGGGTATTAGGAAGGGGTTGGATTTTGGCTAGGCTGTATTTTGAAGATAGAGCCCAATAGCATTTCCTAACAGATTGATTTTGCGGTGAGAGAGAGTTGAGGTTTACGGTAAAAAGCTTTTTGGCGTGAGCATCTGGAAAGGTGGAGTTGCCATTGACTGAGATGGGGAAGGCTGTGGGAGGTGCACACTTGAGTGGGTGAAGTTCTGTGATGCCCTTAGATGTTCAGGTAGAGATGTTGAGCAGGCAGGTGTGTAGAACGAGTTCAGGGGAGAAGTTGGGCTGGAGCTGGAACCTGAGGAGCACATAGGTGATTTGGAAGGCCACGAGGCTGGTGATGCCTGGGGGTAACCTTGGCAAGAAAAGGGAAGGAGGCTGGTGGCTGCTCCCAGGCCCATGCTGCCTCAACACTGGGGACTGGGGAGGTGAGGAGAGGAGCCAGCCAAGGGAAGTGGCTGCTCTAGAGTTAAGAGGAAAATCGGAGGGTGTAGAGCCCTGGAAGCCCAGGGAAGAGGGGGTGGTCAGCTGTGCTCGGCCTTGTCACGTGTGGGGAAGACTGAGAGGTGCTCCTTGGACTCGACAGCACAGAGGTCGTTGGTGACCTTGAGGCAGGCAGTGGACAGTGGGGATGGGGTTCAGGAAATGAAAGGAGCCTGGGTCTCTCCTTTAAGGCACTGCTGTGAAGAGGAGCAGAGAAGGGGCAGTGGCTGGAGAGGAAGCAGGGCAGACAGGTGTTTGGGGGGGAGTGGTAACAATCTGCATGTAATGCTGATGGCAAGGAGTCCACAGAAGGAAAGCTTGATGACGCAGCAAGTTTCCTAACCTGCCCAGTGAGGACCCTGACGGCCCCACCCCCGGTGACTGAGACCAGGCAAGCGCTTGCTGAACAGCACTGGCTGATAGATAGCAGGACTGCCCAGGGCAGGGCTGGACTCCTCAGGGAGTTTTGGTGCTGCCTGCCAGGCCCTTGGGCAAGAGAAGGAGGGGTGCCCACATTCCCCTCCCTGCCACCACCTCCCAGGAAAGAAGGCCTCCCTCTCCCAATCGTGTTCATCCTGTTGCCAGGCCCAGCATTGTCCTCCGCCCCATTCTTGGGCAGGGGTGCTTCCCTGTCAGACCCCGGGAGTGTGCTCCGTTGCCAGCAGTGGTATTGGGCTGAGAAGGATCTTCCCCCTCCTCCCCTCGGAGGCCCTGACTCCCAGGGGCAGTGGGCGGGAGTCCTGTGAGCTGCCTGCCCCTCTCGGGGAGTTTGAGAATGAGGTAGAAGGAGCCTGGAGGTCCCGCAGTAGTGGCTGCCTCTCTCTGTCCTTGGGAGAGCTGAGGGCCCAGACGTGTGGGCTGAGCGGTGCTGGTGGGAGGGCGGCCCGAAGATGGGCTCCCCTTGCCCCGCCCTGACCCACTTTACTGAGGCTGGTGACCCCTCCTTGCCAGAATCCTAGACTTTCCTTTGCTCAGCTGAGGAGACCGAGGCCCAGAGAAAGGAAGGAACTTCCTTTGGTTACCCCATGGTTCTGAGCCAGCCTGTCAGGACTGCAAGTCCCAGAGTAGTGTTGTTTACCTGTTCAGCCCCAGGTGGACTCAGCCCACAGGTCAGAGGTCGTGAGAGGTGGGGTGAGGCCACTGGCGATGTCCTTGTTTCCTCAGTATATCAGCCAAGGACCTGAAGAACATGCTGTCCCAGGTCAACTACCGGGTCCCCAACATGCGCTTCCTCCGAGAGCGGCTGACGGTAAGGGCCGGTGGGCCGTCTGCAGGCGGGTGGGGAGGCTGGCTGCCCCAGGCCCTGCGGGAGGCCTGACCGGAAGTGCCGCTCTGCCTCGCAGGACCTGGAGCAGCGCACCAGCGACATCACCTACGGGCAGTTTGCTCAGCTGTACCGCAGCCTTATGTACAGCGCCCAGAAGACGGTGCATGAGCCACCTACCCCCACCACCCCTACCCTGCTCTCCCACCCCAGCCCCGCTTGCCTCAGCCCTGCTGCCCTGCTTGGGGGCGATTGGGTGCCATTTCTCCAGTTCTTCTCCTCGTGAGGCCTGCCCCTTTCTGTTGCCCCAGCCTTTCTTCCTGAGAGCCCCTTCCCCACGTGGCCTCCCAGGGGCTCTCATGCTGACCTGGTTCTGTCTCCTGCAGATGGACCTCCCCTTCCTGGAAGCCAGTGCCCTGAGGTTTGGTTTGAGTTGGGGAGGTGGGGTTCTCCCTGGGCCCCTTTGTCCCTCGCCTGGTTGATTCCCGATGCAGGTGGGAGGCAGCGGGAGCAGGGGAGCCCTGCTGGCCCATTCCAGGCGGCTGTGCTGGCCGGGAGCTGGGCCCTGCCTTCCCAGGGGCCCCTCATTGTCTGTGGCCCACGCTAGCCAGCCGGCCGCCAGGCATTTCCCTTCTCTTCCGCAGGGCGGGGGAGCGGCCGGAGCTCTGCCGGGTGTCCCTTCCTGAGTTCCAGCAGTTCCTCCTCGAGTACCAGGGGGTAGGACTGGGCTGGGGTTGGGCCAGGGTGCTGGCTGAGAGGGGCTGGGCTCACCACGGGATGGAGGCCCCTCACATGCCCCACCCTCCCACCCATCAGGAGCTATGGGCTGTCGACCGGCTCCAGGTGCAGGAGTTCATGCTCAGCTTCCTTCGAGACCCCTTGCGAGAGATCGAGGAGCCTTACTTCTTCCTGGATGAGGTGAGCCCTGCCCCTCACCCTCCATCGGGGAATCAGGGAGCAGACGGGCCCACGGGAGCCCGGCCAGGTCCCTCCCGCAGTCCATCGTGCCCCCGACCTGGATTGAGCACTCTCTCCCGTGTCACCCTGTGCTGTGGCCCAGGGCAGGGGCTCATCCTCTCTTCTCTCCGCATTTGCTCCTGGGCAGTTCGTCACCTTCCTGTTCTCCAAGGAGAACAGCATATGGAATTCGCAGCTGGACGCCGTGTGCCCCGACACCATGAACAACCCCCTGTCCCACTACTGGATCTCCTCCTCGCACAACACGTGAGTGGCTCCCTTGGCCCACACCCGACCCCGGGAGGTGGGTCTCGCCTGACCACCTCGCCCTGCTTCCCTGTCCAGGTACCTGACCGGGGACCAGTTTTCCAGCGAGTCCTCCCTGGAAGCCTACGCCCGCTGCCTGCGGATGGGCTGCCGCTGCATCGAGTGTGCGTGGGGGCTAGGTTGGGCGGGGGGGCGGGGGGGAGGCCTGCCCGCTGGACTCTGGTCACCTTGCTTGCTCTCCAGTGGACTGCTGGGATGGTCCAGACGGGATGCCAGTCATTTACCACGGACACACCCTGACCACCAAGATCAAGTTCTCAGACGTCCTGCACACCATCAAGGAGCACGCCTTTGTGGCCTCAGAGTGAGTGGCGTGGCTCGGCTCCAGCTCTCTCCTGGGTCCCCTTGAATGTGCTACCCCCTCCCTGCCTTCCACCTCCTGCCACCTGCTGGAGCCCACCCTTCCCGAGCCATTCACTTCCCGCACGCTTGGCCCACCTGCTCACTCCATGGGTCTTTCTCAGCCTGTGGAACACAGTCAAGCTTTTCTCATCCTCAAAAATTAATTCCTTAACCCTGGGCTCACAAGGCCATTGTCCTGCCAGTTCCTTTCCCGTCACAATCCGGAGAATTGTCTGTGCTCCTTGTCTCTCACTCTGCAGTTCCTATTGTTCCCCACAACACGTGGTCACTAGTCTCTCCCACCTCACTGAGGGGGTCACTGGGGTCCCCCAGTAGCTAAATTTGGAGGCTGCTTGTCACCTCTCCTGACCTTGGGTGTAGGATGTCTCTCCTTGCTGATGGGGCAGCCTCTATGATGAGATCAACTCTGGGGACACCTGCCTGCAACAGTCCCAGCCCTTGGTTTCTGCTGCACCCAAAAGTGCCTCTCTAGACCCCTCTCCTACCCCCCACAGTGGCCAGGGCCTGCCTCTTCTCTGGGGTGACTACCCTCTAGAAGGGACCTTGGGCCCGAGGCTCCTAACACCTCACTCTGTGAGGGTCTGAGCCGTGACTCCTCGGAATTGCAGGATCTGTGTTACGCACTGGTCCCCCACCCTGCAGGTACCCGGTCATCTTGTCCATCGAGGACCATTGCAGCATCGCCCAGCAGAGGAACATGGCCCAGTACTTCAAGAAGGTGCTCGGGGACACACTCCTCACCAAGCCCGTGGACATTGCTGCTGACGGGCTCCCCTCACCCAGCCAGCTCAAGAGGAAGATCCTCATCAAGGTAGGGCTTTGGGGGCCCCACTCCTCCGCTCCAGCTGTGGGTCCAGGCCTGGGTGAGGAGGTGGGGCTCTGGGCCTGGGCCTGGGAAGCCACGTCGTGGCCTGTCCCCCACAGCACAAGAAGCTGGCTGAGGGCAGTGCCTATGAAGAGGTGCCTACGTCCGTGATGTACTCTGAGAACGACATCAGCAACTCCATCAAGAACGGCATCCTCTACCTGGAGGACCCCGTGAATCACGTGAGCGCTGGGCCTGGCTGGGCCTGAGGGGCAGGGTGGTGAGAGCGCTCTGTTCACAGGCCTCGCTCCCGCCTCTTCCAGGAGTGGTATCCCCACTACTTCGTTCTGACCAGTAGCAAGATCTACTACTCCGAGGAGACCAGCAGTGACCAGGGCAATGAGGACGAGGAGGAGCCCAAGGAGGTGAGGGGCTGGCCCAGGGCCGGGGGCCGGGCTGGGGTCAGAGTCACCGAGTGTCTCTGCTGTCGCCCTCTGCCTTGCAGGCCAGTGGCAGCACAGAGCTGCACTCCAACGAGAAGTGGTTTCACGGGAAGCTCGGGGCAGGACGGGATGGGCGGCACATTGCCGAGCGCCTGCTCACAGAGTACTGCATCGAGACCGGGGCCCCCGACGGCTCCTTCCTCGTGCGCGAGAGCGAGACCTTCGTGGGCGACTACACCCTCTCCTTCTGGTAACCCTCCCAGCGCGTGCACACGTGGATCCGACGCCGGCAGGGGAGGCCAGGTCCCACAGTGCGTCACACGCACACACACTTGCAGTTAGCGCGGAGCCCCTAGAGGGCCGCCCCCACCTGAGCCGTCCTCAGGGTGTCTCCTGCTTGAGGCCTGGTGCCTCGCCGCGGGTGGAGCGTGGCGTGTGGCCCGGCCTGCTGCTCACTGCCTCCCCATGTCCCCTCAGGCGGAACGGCAAAGTCCAGCACTGCCGGATCCACTCCCGGCAGGACGCAGGGACCCCCAAGTTCTTCCTGACTGACAACCTCGTCTTCGACTCACTCTATGACCTCATCACACACTACCAGCAGGTGCCCCTGCGCTGCAACGAATTTGAGATGCGCCTCTCAGAACCCGTCCCGCAGACCAACGCCCACGAGAGCAAAGAGTGAGGGAGGGGACGGGGACGGGGCAGGAACCCGGGGGTGGTGGCCGGGTCTGACTCGGGCCCGTCCACAGGTGGTACCACGCGAGCCTGACCAGAGCGCAGGCCGAGCACATGCTGATGCGCGTCCCCCGGGACGGGGCCTTCCTGGTGCGGAAACGGAATGAGCCCAACTCCTACGCCATCTCCTTCCGGTGAGGGGGTCCCCCTGGGGTCTGGGGCGGTGCGGGCACGCCTGGTCTGGGCTGCCCTGACCCTGTGTGGCTGTTCGGTCCCTGTCAGGGCTGAGGGCAAGATCAAGCACTGCCGCGTCCAGCAGGAGGGCCAGACCGTGATGCTGGGCAACTCAGAGTTCGACAGCCTCGTGGACCTCGTCAGCTACTACGAGAAGCATCCCCTGTACCGCAAGATGAAGCTACGCTATCCCATCAACGAGGAGGCGCTGGAGAAGATCGGCACAGCGGTGAGAGCCTGGGAGGCAGGGCGGGGCAGGCCGCACCTGACGGTCCCGGGGTGCTGTGGATGTGGGGAGCAGAGAGGCCCGGGGGCCGCGGGGCTGCTGGGAGGGCCAGCTAGCCCAGCTGGAGCCAGGAAGGCATCCTGGAGGGAGTGGCCTCTGAGTGGCATCTACAAGGACAGGCACAAGCTGGCCGGGTGAAGAGGTGGGGGCAGGCGTCCAGCAGAGATCCCCGTGGGCCAGGATGTGGGGTGCGGAGGTCCTAGGGCTCACACGGGGAGAGGGTCTGCCCGGGGCTGGGCACAGACCAGACTCTGTCCCCAGGGCAGGGGCGCATAGGCTACAGAGGTGCGGCTGTGGAGGGAGACCAGTGAGGGAGGAAGGCAGGGCTGTGGGGCGGGGCCCCAAGGGCTCTGGGCCAGGGGTGTGGCCCTGGGGAAGAGGAAGGGGTCCAGTGCAGAAGGTCCACTTGAGACTCTTGTCCTTGGACCTGGGGGGCCTAGGCGCGGGCTGCCGCCTGCTGAGGCTGGGGTGTGAGAGAAGTGTGCTGGGGGCCTGGGGCAGGCGCAGGGGGGCTTCAGGAACCGAGACTTTGGAGCCGTGGGCGCAAGGGCAGAGAGAGGAGGGGTGAGGCCAGGCCCCTGAGGTTGGGGGACCCTGGCGGACCAGGTGTGTGAAGGCAGCAGACTTGGTCCGGTGAGGAGGGGTGGGGACACGGAAGCCAGCAGCCTCTTTCCCCTCTGGGTGTTAACAAAGCCCCTTCTGTCCCGTTTCCAGGAGCCCGACTATGGGGCCCTGTATGAGGGCCGCAACCCCGGCTTCTACGTGGAGGCGAACCCCATGCCGACTTTCAAGGTGCAGCCTCGGGCTCTGGGCGCAGGCAGCTGGGGAGCATCTCCAGCTGCCTGGGGCTTGCATTCTCTGCTCAGGGCCACCTGCGGTCTTTGGGGAGAAGTGGTGTTGTGGTTTTCCGAGGCCAGAGAGGGGGTGAGAGGTGTGCGGTTGGTGTACGACCGCGTCTCTCCCGGCGCCGATCCCTCCCCAGCCCTGTTCCTGGGGGTCCGCACCGACCCTTCCAGACTACTCCCTGGGTGACCCCTGTTTTCTCCCTGGGGGCAGTGGGGTGGGGGTGGGGCACGCTGGCCAGAAGACGGTGTTCTCTGCCCCTCCCTCCCTCCCCTTATGGAGCTCTGTCAGGGCTTTTTTCTAAGGGGTAAGGAGCTGTGCCCTTTTCCTCACCCGCTTTCCTCAGCAGCCATGGAGCCTGGGAGAAGATTCCTTCTCCTACTTTGCAGATGAGGAATGATGGGGTCCCAGGCACACTGCAAGCCTTCCGGTCCCAGAGGAGGCACTCAGCACCCGCAGACACTCCCCTCCTAGCCTCCTGGCCTGGCTCCTGGGGCCCCGGGCAGGGGCTTGCAAGGTTCTCCCTGGACCCTGAGGAGCTTCCCTGGCAGAGGCCCTGCTCTCCTGTTCCATCTGCCCTGGAGCCTCCCACAGGCCCGGGCTGAGGACGGTAGTGAGGCTGGGTCACTGGCGGTGGCGCCTGAGCCCCAGCTGGGCAGCCCCAGCGCATGTGCGTGCGGCCACAGGTCAGGAGAGGAGGCGGAGGGCCTGTCTGCTTTGACCGGTGATTCTCTTCCCTGCAGTGCGCCGTCAAAGCTCTCTTCGACTACAAGGCCCAGAGAGAGGACGAGCTGACTTTCACCAAGAGCGCCATCATCCAGAACGTGGAGAAGCAGGAAGGAGGCTGGTGAGCCAGCTGAGAGCCCGTGGTGCGGGGCCAGGCATCCTGGGTGCCGGCGGCGTGGACAGTGAGAGGGGCTTGGGCGGCACGGGCCTGCACGGGCCCCGAGGTGTACCTGCAGGGCTGCCTTCCTCTGGGGGGGTTGGGGTGGCTGCTAGGGGTCAGCATGCTGCGGCTTCCCCAGGTGGCGTGGTGACTATGGTGGGAAAAAGCAGCTGTGGTTCCCGTCGAACTATGTGGAAGAGATGGTCAGCCCTGTGGCCCTGGAACCTGAGAGGGAGGTGAGACCAGAGCCCCGTTGGTGGGACGGGGCTCCCGTCCCCAGACTCCCTTCCTGTGCACACGCCACCATGGGCAGGGTCAGCGTGCCTGTGCGTGCACAGCCCCTCAACGTGCGGTCCTGTCTGCCCCGCCGAGGCCGCGGTCTCTGATAAACGTGGGCCACGCTCGTGCATTCACACGCTCGCTTGTCAGATGTATTTCCCATGTGGGCACAGTGGGCTTGCTGACCGTCCGTGGGCTTTGCCTTCCGCAGCACTTGGACGAGAACAGCCCCCTGGGGGACTTGCTGCGGGGGGTCTTGGATGTGCCGGCTTGTCAGATAGGTGAGCCCCCAGCCCCTTCTCTGCCCCTTAGGGTCACGCAGTCCCTGGTGGCCCTGTTCAGGCCCCAAGGGAGAAAGCCAATGGCCGGACCCCTAAAGGCTGCCCTCACCCTGAGCTCTCCCCATTCCTGGATACACTCTTGACGCCCAGGCTCCCTTCTTCACCCCTGGCCTTGACCCCTGCGTGCTCGCCCTGCGCAGGCGCTGTGGAGGGTGCCACTGGCGAGCTGAAGCCCACGGTCCTGATGGTCTGGTCCCTGGGTTGACAGAGGCTTGGGGACGGGGTGGGGATGGGCACGCGGCCCGGAGTGGCAGCGACTTATTGCTGGTCTGCAGCGTTCTCAGCTGTGAAGCGGGCCTGGCAGAGCAGTGCTGCCTCCTCACGGGGTGTGGGGTGGGGACTCAGGCACGTCTGTCCCCAGCTCTGCGCTCCTCTCCCTCCCTCCCTCCCAGCCATCCGTCCTGAGGGCAAGAACAACCGGCTCTTCGTCTTCTCCATCAGCATGGCATCGGTGGCACACTGGTCCCTAGATGTGGCTGCCGACTCACAGGAGGAGCTGCAGGACTGGGTGAAAAAGATCCGGGAAGTGGCCCAGACTGCGGATGCCAGGGTGAGAGCCTGCCAGTGGCCCTCAGAGCAGCGGGGCAGCCCCGGGTGGGCAGCCCCCGCCGCTAGGCAGGGATCGGAGGAAACACACGTGGTCGGCGGTATGGCATGTTGAGGGTGTGTTGAGTTTGAGGTACCTGTGGGACGTCCAAGTGGCCCTGTTCAGTGGGCTTTTGGATACCAAGGGCAGAGGTGAGAGGACAGGTCGTGGGCTGGAAGCAGGAGTGGGTGCCCAGGGGCTTAGGGATGAGGTGGTATAGGTTGGGAACCAGGTGTGTGACCTTCGAGGATGTAGGTTTCAAGAAAGAGAGGCAGAGGGGTCTGATGCGCGGAGGGCTGCAGAGCAGACAGGCAGGGTCCGAATCTGAAAGTGCCTGTTGGAGTTGGCAGCAGCCGTGTCAGGTCGTGGTTGGGTGGGATGGCAGTGGGCATCACGGAGCGTGGAAGGCAAGGGCGCAGCCTCTGCCAGGCAGGATGGTGGAAGAACGCGGAGCCCAAGCTGGGTCGGAAGGACCAGCCTCTGGAGGAGGGAGGCTCTTCCACTGAGCCTGGGGCAGAGGAGGAAGTGCTTGCCAAGGTGTGGGAACTCCTGCTCAGTGCCACCGCAGTCATTTGGGGTGGGGTGGAAGGCCTGCAGTACACACCTGTGGCCGCTTTGGAGAAAGGACACCCACGAGCCAAGCCGAGAGGGCTGGGTGCTGAGGATTCTGTCAGAGCAGGGCCCGGAAGGACAAGGCAGAAAGGACCAGGAGGTTGAAGGGATGGCTCCTGAGGTCTGGGCTGAGAGGGGAAGGAAGAGTCTGAGAATAGGAGCCCCTTCTGGAAGGAAGTGGGCCTCCAGGGGTCAGAGGACGGGATGGGGGCACTTGTGAGTGGGCCTCCGTAGCTGAGGTCTGGCCACAGCGAGTAGTAGGTGGTTGTGTTGAGTGAGTGAGGGGAACTGAGGGGTGAGGCTTCTGGGCCAGGGTGGGTGGGAAGGACGACGGTCCTTAGGACACAGAAGATAAGCCCGAGTCCCCAGCGAGGTCACAAGGAAATGGGGAGGCGGCCTATGTGCCTATGTGAGGGAGGCTTGGGTACCGAATGGTCACAGCATCTCTGCAGGTGCATCCAGCTCAGGGCCCTGGGGTGTCACTGGGGCCCGGTTGGTGGTGAGGATTCCACTCTCCTAAGTCTTGGAGAGCATGTGTCCTCAGGGGCAGGGAGGAGAGAGTACGTTTCTGGGGTGAGACTGGGGACAGACAGTGGGGTCTGGAAGGTGTGGGTGGGCATGCCCCAGGTGGCTGGGGGCTTCCCTCTCCTGGTGGGGGGGGAGGGAGGGGTCCGGAGGGGTCCTGCCTGGGCTCAGGGCCTGTGTGTCACCAGCTCACTGAGGGGAAGATGATGGAGCGGAGGAAGAAGATCGCCCTGGAGCTCTCCGAGCTTGTCGTCTACTGCCGGCCTGTTCCCTTCGACGAAGAGAGTAAGGGTCTGGCCCAGGGGCAGTGCGGGGGTCTGGCCCCCAGCAGCACCCGGGTGGGCGGGCTCTGTGAGCTCTCTCCCTGTTTGGCCCAGAGATCGGCACAGAACGCGCCTGCTACCGGGACATGTCGTCCTTCCCGGAAACCAAGGCCGAGAAGTACGTGAACAAGGCCAAAGGCAAGAAGTTCCTCCAGTACAACCGGCTGCAGCTCTCCCGCATCTACCCCAAGGGCCAGCGGCTGGACTCCTCCAATTACGACCCCTTGCCCATGTGGATCTGTGGCAGTCAGCTGGTAGCCCTCAACTTCCAAACCCCAGGTGAGGAGGTGGCCCATGGGGCGGGGTCCTGCCGGGCAGCTGGGCTGGAGTCCACTGTAACCCGGCTCTTCCAGACAAGCCTATGCAGATGAACCAGGCCCTCTTCCTGGCCGGCGGGCACTGCGGCTACGTGCTGCAGCCGAGCATCATGCGCGACGAGGCCTTCGACCCCTTTGACAAGAGCAGCCTCCGTGGGCTGGAGCCGTGCGCCATCTGCATCGAGGTGGGAAGGGGGCGCTCTGCTGGGCTCCTTCCAGCGTCCAGGCCGGGGTGCTGGTTAACGCCATGGGGCAGGGGGCATTGGACTGTCCTGGAGTTCGAGGAAGATGTAACTGTTTTCTGAGGTGGGCGTGTAGCTACCAGCCTCCCCAGTGGGGGTGGGCTCTGACCAGCACAGGCTGGAGGCAGCTGGCTAAGTGTGGACAGTGCTTGGCACTAAGGAGTCAGGCTATCCAGTAAGGCCAAGCCATGGAGAGCCGCTGCCTGGCAGGAGTGGGCAGAAGACAGGCAGGAAGCTAGTGCCAGTGGTGAGCTAGCGGCCCACTGGCAGGAATCGGCTAGATGGTACTTAACTTCCTGGAACGGGGCTTGAGTGAGACGGAGGCCCCCTGCCGCCCCTCGAGGTCCCGGGGCTCGCTCTGTGGTCGCACCCTTGAGGCCCCTGGTGAGCAGCCGTGATGTGGGCAGCTTGGTGCTGTGGGGTTCAGGTGTGGGGCCTGAGCAGTCTTGGAGGGAGGAGTGAGGACGGCGTGGGGTGAACCAGGTTTCTCCCGGAGAGGAGCTATTTTTTTTGTTCTAGGGGGAAGTAATTTTTAAATTTTCATGTTAAAATAGACATGGATTTCATGTGGAGTTGACTGCAAAAACTCACGTGAAAATTTTGGTTAAGGCTAGGACTTCTTCAAAGGAACTTCTGCTGCGGCAGCTGCCTTTAGAGCCCTGATGACTTGAGGGACTTAGTGGGCAGTGTCCTTGGGGCCCAGCAGAGGGCGCACTGCCTCCGCTGGGTAGTGGGGACTTGGCGTGAGTTCGAAGGACCATCCTGGGCCCATCTTTGCCTGCCTTACAGGTGCTGGGGGCCCGGCATCTGCCGAAGAATGGCCGAGGCATCGTGTGTCCTTTCGTGGAGATTGAGGTGGCCGGTGCTGAGTATGACAGCACCAAGCAGAAGACTGAGTTTGTGGGTGAGTCTCCTCCCCACTCACCATCCTCATCCTCCAGGGCACTGAAGGCCCCTCTGCACCTGTGATCCGTCCTCTCCTGGCAGTGGCCTGAGGCCTTTTGCCCTTGCTTTCGCAGTGGACAATGGACTGAACCCCATGTGGCCAGCCAAGCCCTTCCACTTCCAGATCAGTAACCCCGAATTCGCCTTCCTGCGCTTTGTGGTGTATGAGGAAGACATGTTTAGTGACCAGAACTTCCTGGCTCAGGCTACCTTCCCGGTGAAGGGCCTGAAGACAGGTGAGGACCCTTCCTAGAGACTGTGCCCCCCGCCCCGAGATCTGGCTTGGGGGTGAGGGGGCTTTGCTCGCCTTCCTCTTGGGCTCAGGGCCAGGCTTTCTCCTCCTAGGATACAGAGCTGTGCCTTTGAAGAACAACTATAGTGAGGACCTGGAGTTGGCCTCCCTGCTCGTCAAGGTCGACGTTTTCCCTGCCAAGGTACCTGCGGCCAGGCGGGGCGGGGCAAGTGCGGGGCCAGCCAGCCGCTGACCCCCGTGCCTCTGCCCCTGTTGAAGCAGGAGAACGGCGACCTCAGTCCCTTTGGGGGTGCGTCCCTGCGGGAGCGGGGCTGCGACGCCTCGGGCCAGCTATTTCACGGCCGGGCCCGGGAAGGCTCCTTCGAAGCTCGCTACCAGCAGCCATTTGAGGACTTCCGCATCTCCCAGGAGCATCTCGCCGACCATTTTGACAGTCGGGAACGAAGGTGAGGGGGTGGAGGCGAGGTGGCCAGTGTGCAGCCTGGAGGAGGGGGCCTGAGAGACGGGAAGGAGTGGCTGGTCCGCCTTCGGTTCCTCTCCCTCCTGTTGGCCTGTGGGCTGTCCCCCTGGGCTGTAAGGCCCGCTGCTGGTAAGGACACTCTCCCCTTCCGTCCAGGGCCCCGCGAAGGACTCGGGTCAATGGAGACAACCGCCTCTAGCTGTGCCCCAGCCTCGTTGAGAGCAGCGGGTGCTGCGCACCTCACGGAGGGCCGTGGACTGGGTTCCTGGGAGGCTGCCTGCGTGGCAGCCTTGCCGCCTGGAGCCTGGATTCCAGCAGTGGACGCTAGACGGAAAGCATGCCGTTAATGAAATGTATCACTCACTATTCGGGGCCTCCACGCCCCAGCTCTGGGTGAAGGCAAAAACTGTACTGTGTCTCGCATTTAAGCACACGCATCTGGCCCTGCCTTCTGGAGATGGAGCCTTCCATCTGTGGGACCAGGACCACGGCCGCAGCCTCTCAGAGAGAGAGGCTGCCTCAGCCGGCGGCATGGGAGGCTCTGAGGGACCACTGACATTCCTGAGAGGAGGGAAGGAGGAGCAGCTTTGCTGGGCTAGGGCGACGAAGTTTACATAGTCCTGCAGCTTTAAAACCACAGCCGGGCAGGGAGGGAGGGTACGTGTTCCCGCAGTTCGGCCCTGGAGCCAGGGCGGAGGAGCAGACGGCCTGCCTGGCGAGGAGGACGCAGCACAAGGGCACATTGCCCACGACCAGGAGCACCACCCAGCCTGACAGACGCGGGGCCGCGTGGGCAGCTGGGCTGTGGAGGGTTGCCCCGAGAGGGCCAGCGGAGGAGGCCGAGCCCCGGGGTGCCACCTGGAGCGGGGACAGTGACGACGTGCCCAAGGCCACAGCAGCACCCCGGGGCCATGGGAGGACGAGGGCCCCGGGGCTGGACACGCTGGGCTGTGGCGCCACCTGCCTGCGGCCTGGACGCAAGCCTGAAGCACCCGCTCACCAGGGTGGACCTGTTCATGGGCGCTGGATGTGCTGGGCGGCGACTCCTCCCACGTGGTCAGCGAGGACGTGCCTGCATTCACGCCACGGCCCCCGAGATCCACAGCAAGGCAACAGCTTGGTCAGGACGATCGACGCCAGTGGGGCCAGAATGGAAAAGCAGGTCACCAAGGCAGAGGTCAAGCTGGGCACTGTCCCCGTACGTTCAGGAAACTCCTGCACACAAGTAACGTGTCCTCCCTCAGCAAGGCACCCTCTGCAACCCCAGCAGGCTGGCTGTGACCCCCAAATCAGACCGAAGACCACTTCTTTCCCTGTTGCATCGAAAGACCTTGGATCTGAATCTGCCGGATGACAGTGCAAGGGGACGCTGTCTGAGATGATCGCAAGTATTTGTGAAATCATCAATCAAATCCTGTTAATAGACGTACATGATGTTGGAGTATGGAATTTTAAAGTTTATTTTTTGCACACTCTATTTCTCGCCATCTTCATTACTTCACATAGGATGTATGATTTTCTACGTCTTCCACTTTGACCTGAAAGCTGCTTGGTGAGGGGATTGGGGAAGCAGAATGAATGAACTTATCTGTGCACTGTGGCAGAACTGTTATTTTTATGGATTTTACAGCTCAACTAACAAACAGTGTTACCTTTTCAAGATTTATATATACTCTTCAGAAGAACCACTGAGCCGTTAAAGCCTTGTTGTTATTCGAGCCTAATAGTGATTCCGTTTTCTATAGCTTACTTTTAGGATAGACAGTAAATTATTTAACATTATATTAAACTTTCCATATCATGGACTGTAAACCGAAGGAAATTATACAATTTCTGAGAAAACGTATTGATTTATTTAAACTAATTCTGAAGTTGTATTTGAAAGTATGACCTCACAGTCAGCTGTCCATAGCAAACATGTCTATATATGGTTGCCAACGTTTGGTTTATAATTTAAATGTTAATAAAAATTTTAAATTTTATTGGAAAAGCTTTCCTTCTGAAAAGGACTTTAACAATTAGAATTATTTTTCTTCTCCATGGTACTGTAATGACGTTCTGCTCCCCACCCTTGGATGGAAACGTCTGTGAGGAGCAGTGGTGGGCTGCCTGCCCTGCTGGCAGGGGTTGATCTGGGATGTTAAGCACCGTCAGGAATGGGCGAGGCGGGGTCGGGGGGGGAGTGGGGAGGAGAAGACAGAGCAAAGCCTGTTCTGGTGATGGAGGTTTCTTTAAAGGCAAGGAGAACACAGGATGCTTTCCCTCAAGAAGGAAAGAGGGATTAAGGAGCTGCCGGCCTCGTGGGGGACAGGCAGCCGGCTGCTGAAGGGCACTCACTGTTACGCTCAACGGCAGTTTCTGTCCAGCTGGTGAGAAGACCCAAGGAAGGTGATGGAAGCTTGGGGAGGACAGAGGCCGGGGTCCAGGCCCATGGCCGTGAAGGTGCTTCAGCACAGCCAGCGTTCAGCTCAGCCCTGGGCACAGGGCTGGCCGTTCGCAGCTCTGTTGCCCTCTTAAGAGCTAACTAACTGTCAGATAAATTACCCTCACGCCCTTTACCCTCTAACTTGTTCTTCTGGAGGCTCGGCAAAGCCTGCTGCTGTCGGGAGACTTGTCACCTAGGGATGCTTGCCTGGTGGTTATTCTGCGGTAGAAGCAGGTGAGGAGTTTCTGTTCACCTCCCAGGTCCAGCAGATCTTCCCTCTGGGCTACCGGGAGGTGTGAGGCCACGCCCTCGTCCAGCTCTTCCACCGAGGGTGTGGCAGCATGGAGTGCAGCCTGCCTGTGAGCAAGCCCAGGTTCCCACAGGCAGCCAGCTTTCAGGGTGAACAGGAAGCAACCAGAGTCCCCTTGCCAGTTCCGCAGAAACCTCGCCTTAAAAAAAAAAAGCATTCAAATGTACATTTCTGGGTGCCACTCTGGTTGCCTCTGTAGCTTGCAGACAAAATCTCTGTGCCTAGAACATGGTTTAATGGGCCCTTCCCTTCCTGTGGCTATTTTTGTAATGGTCTGTGCTGGTGTGGATCGAAAATAATGCTGTACAGAGAAAAGAGCTGCCTGCCTGATGGATGGGTGGGGACAGGCATAGTAAGCCAGCCCAGGAAGCCTGAGAAGATCTGTCATTGAAGAGACGCAGGTAGGTATAATCAGTTGGTTGGTTGTTAGAATGGTCATTGGCACGCCACCCTGGTGTGATAATGCAGGTAGGTACCCAAGCAGGGTCACTGGCCTTGGAGAGACGAAGATTTTTTTGAAGACAAGCCCAAGGTGGATTTAGTTGTCAGTTCAGAGCATCCCTTTTCTGTATGACAAATCAGACCAAGACGTACATTCCCCAAGTTCTCAGATCTGGGGCCAGTCCTGGTCCATTGTAGACCCCCTCTGAGTACCATCCACCAGGAGAACTGGGATCGCAGTTTAAAGTGTTTCCTGTCATCTCTGAACTCAATCAGCCGGAGCGCCCCTGCTTGGGTTCTTGCTGGCCCCTTGGCTTTCTTCCTGGAGCTTTGTGGTCTGACTCAGAGGAAGGTGGTCTTTTCCCTCGGACAAGAAGGTGGCAGGTGGGAATTAACCTAGGCTTTCCTGACCCGTGTTTTCCCAGAGTCTTATGGGCAGGAGAAGAAAGCTTTTCTAACCAGTGACGAAGAGGTTCTGTGCTGGCCGTTGGGTAAGGAGCCATCTGTGCCGTCATGTGGCTTCCCTGGCTGTGGATGTAGACCACTTTCATTTTCCCAGGACATCCCTCCTTTACTGGCTCTGCTGTCTCAGGCAGCCTCACTGACCTGAGACACGCCTCCTCCGGGCTCTCCTACGATAGCCAGGTGACTGCCTTTGCCTTTCACTGCAAATGTCTTGGTCCTTCTTCCTAGTGGAAAGCAGGACAGCAAATTGGAGCAAATGCACACATCAGTGTCACCTCGAATTCCTCCAGACCTGACAATGGTTGAATGACCCAGGAGGCCCAGCGGGGGGGTGGGGGGAGAGACCCTCACTTGGGATGGGACCTCCTGGCCCACGGTGGGGAGTGGCCTGCCTCACCACACGCACACACAGCACCACCTACAAGGACAGGGGCTTTCTGCAGCCTGACCAGAGGGCTCAGGTCAGGAAGCCCCGCTCCACGGCTGCCCTGCAGGGAGGAGAGAGGAGCGGTTTCTGGCCTCGTCACAGCCCTTGACAAGGGCCTGCGGTCCTGAGCGCTGAGGGCAGGGCCTCCCCACACACACCTGGACGTCATCACCCACGGCTGCGCCTAGGGCTAGATACTCACTGGCCTTCCAGCTTGAGCTCATCTCTCACCACCTCAGTTCTGTTGGGCGAGAAAACAACGCTAAGTAGGACCAGGTCACCCCACCAAACAAGCTCACGGAACAGAACGCAGTCGTCCTCCTGGCCATTTCAGTTGAACTGATCAAGTCCTGTCTCAGCCTGAGAGTCCTCAGTGGGTCTTCCAGAGTCAGTCTGGGGTTCTGTTCCCTGCTGGAGGCCACTGCAGCTGGCCCAAGGACACCCACAGTGACCCCTGGCTGCCACTGCTGCCCACTCCGTCGTCCATGGTTAGGTCCTCTGTGAGCTGCTGCCTGTGTCCGCAGCCACCACAGGGTCAGCTGACTGGCTTCAGGGTTCCACACTCAGTTGGTCTAGCTCCCGAAGACTTGCTTGTTAGGTTCAGCAAAAAGCTGCTTCCCCAAGACTTAAGCTGGCCTCCAGAGGGCCAGGTCAGGAACAGGGCCTGGTGTGTCCCCGCCCAGGGGCTTCGTCAGGGGCCCCTTTCCCCGTTGGCACAGGCCCTGAGCGTCACCCCAACAAGATTCAATTGCTTTGAACATTAGAAGTTGGCCTTTAATCCTACTCCTTCAAGACCCCAGGGTCCTTAGACATAGCCACCCTCTCCTTAGCCAATGACAAGCTTATCAGTACCCTCCTCCCAGATGGCTGATTGCTCCAGGTCTGACTCAGTTTCCCTTTGTCTAGCATAAATTCTGCCACACTGCACTTCATTCCCCCAGGAGGCACTCCAGTGACCCCCACGCGTGCGAGACGGGCGAGCTGGAACTTCCCTGGAGCGCCTGAGGGAACTGCCCCACTCACCCCTCCACGTTGTGGGTCTTGCCCCCAGGGTAAATCAGGAGATAGAAGCGTTCTCAGCTTTCTTTGATTCCCCCACAAAATAGTCAGCAGATGAGAAATGCGTTTACGTTTTTATTTAGGAGCAATCGAAAGATTTTCAGTACCATTTCGGCCCATTTCAAATTGTACAAGCAGTTTGTCCCTGTTCCCCTCCCTTATCCAAATCCACAGATACAAAATCTAGGAAATGTGCAATTTGCATCTTAGAAATAGCAGCATCCCCACAGGGGACCTTGTGAGGCCTGGAGACTCAGCCCGGAGAGGGCAGCGCACTCCTCCCACCCCGGCACAGCCCCGGTCCAAAGGCAAGTTCCATCTTTCTGTTAAAAACATGTCCCTAGGGCGAAGAGCCCCCTCCACCCAGGCCCGGTGACAGCCAAAGTGTGCCTGTGCCTCTCTCTCGGTTTGGTCTCTCACATGCAGCCACTGCAGGAGGAGAGGCCCTCTGGACAAACAGAAGCCGGGCAGTGGCCTCTTAGCACCAAGACGATGGCTTCTTCGGCGTCTCCGGGAAACGGGAAGCGCACCACAAGCCAGCTGCCCCTGCCTTCTCCAGCCTCCCTTCCACAGATACCCTCGCCCTCAGGGAACAAAGGGTCTGAGCTGAACACCAGACCGGAAGCAGAAAACCAGGAACCTGCAGGCCTCTGGCAACCTCTTCCCGACTTGCACAAAGGCGGCGCCGCTCAGTACCCTTTCAGTCAACCACATCAGGGGGGCGGGGTGGGGGGAGGACGAGGTCTCTTTTCAACAACAACAATGGCACAGTCTGGCCCTCCCGACGCACTGAACAAGGCGGGGTGCTGGGGGGCAGGGTGGGAACCTGCTGCCCAGGGGCAAGCACCCCTCCCCGCGCGCATCACCCAGTGGCCTGCCGACCAGGCTGCATCCACTGAGGGTGGCGCTGGCTCTCCGGGCCACGTCTGCAGCAAACCGCGGGACAGGGCAGCGGGCCGGGCCGGAGCCAGGGATGAATGACAGTCTCTCTCTGAACACAAATTACAGGATTAGCAGGCACCCCTCTCCGGGTGCCTGCTCTGCGGCTGACTCCTGAGAAAGACCACGGGCCTGCAGCCTTCTGCGCTCCACGACTCCAGACGGCCTCCACCCGAGACATTCCACCTCCAACTCCAGTCACATCGGGGGCCTTCAAACCACTCATCAAGGGAAGGAACAGATGTCATAAAGCATTAGCCGAGAAAAGCTACTCATCAACACACACGCGGCAGAGCCCGGCTCCTGAATTCAGGAAAGGGCGCTCACGGCAGGTAAGCACGCAGACTCCTCTCAGGTCGCCGCTTGCCACCTGCCCCGAGTGGACAGCAGGAGAGACTCCCGCAGCCGGAGGGGAGACAGCCCGCTCCACCCCGTGGGGCTCTGGCCCGAGCAGCCTGAGGGCTGTGAAAGCCTGGGGCCTAAGACAGCAAAGCAGGAGCTACGCGTTCTCTGCGAATCCTCACGGTCCCACAAACCACAAGACAGGATTTTAACAACGCGAGGCAACAGGTGCTGGCCCCGCCCCTGTCCACAGGGTCAGCGGCGCCTGCTCACCCCACACTCCGGGTCCCCACCCCTGCTCAGGTAGGATGGTTGGTTCCCGCGGGGTCCAGGCTGTCGGTCTCCAGTCTGGCTGCAGGGCTGGGGCTCCAAGCAAAGGAGAGGCCAGACTGACAGGCAAGTCACGGTTCTTCAGGGTTGAAGAGCCAAAGAGCGTGCCTCCCGTCCCCTGGGGGGTTCCGTCTGCTCCTCCTCCCACTCGGGCTCTGGGCCAACCAGGGGGAGCTGACGTCAGCCCTCGCCCCCCTCCCCAGTGCGACAGCACTGGGAACACACACAGATTGCAGCAGAAACGAATTCCAACCGAGGTCTGTGGGTTCCATCTAGACCTAGAGCTGGGCCGCCCAGCGGCTCTGTGATCCCACCTCCACCCTCCACTCACTCGGCCCAAGTCAGCATCCAACCCTTGGTTGAGAGGTTGCCTGCAGCCGCCCCAGCCCCAGTGTTGCTCAGCTCGGCTACTGTGAATGGACCACAGGAGACAAAACAGACTGAAGCCTTGCTCCGGGAGGGGCCCGTTCAGGAGAGGGCGTGGGCTCCACACTCCCCACTTTTTCGGGTGTTGGAGCTTCTGTGAGGGCAGGTGCTCCCCCAGTCACACGGAGATGGCCCCCCAGTCCCGGGCAGGAAGGCTGGGAGGGCCTGTGCTCCCAAGAAAGGGAGCGAAGGAAGCCGGTTCAGGAGAGCTGGAGAGGGGCCTCCAGTGGGAGTGGGGAGGATGGAGCCCCGTTACTCTCCTGACCTGGGCAGGCTGCCGGCTTCTGCCTGGAACGGCTGGCCACGCCAACCTTTACGTGTCTAGAGGACTTTTCTTCTCCAGCACATAACTGAGCCTTGCCAATCAATGGGATACAGGACAATCTAGACATAATACAAAAGGTAAGTCAAACCAATAACCTGCCCCAGGTAAAGTCTGAGCAAGGAAAAAGGGGGAAGAAACTTTAGGAAAAGCCCAAACTCCAGGTTTGGTTTGTTTAAGATTTTCTTCTTGGCTGGTTCTCCTCTCCTGCAAAGTGCCTTTATCCACTTGGGCTGCGATGTTTGAATAGACAGAGCCGCTCCAACCCGAGGATTCTGGTCCGAGAAGAGGACAGGAAAACAAGAGGCAACCGGGCCCAAGGCAGGGCGGCACAGGCAGGGAGCTGTGGGTGAGGAGGTGCCCTAAAAGGGCGACGCTGAGCCTCTGTGGAAGGCAGCCTGGCACATGGAGGAGAGGGGGTGTCACAGGCCCTGCCATGGGACCACGGACTGAGCAGGACAAAACCCATGGCACCCACATCTTGGCCTGGAGAACATGCTGAAACTTCCCAGTGGAACGGCCTCCCAGGGCCGTGAGCGCACTCGGGACCTGCAGGTACCACCGACCCTCGCCCACCTCCCACCTTTGCTTCCCGACAGCAGGTGGGCACTTGGCTGCGAAAGGAGCTCCAAGTCATACAGGGCCACCCATCCCAGGTGCCACGAGTCCTCCAGCCAGGCTTTCCACTTCAGGAGCCCACGACTCAGGAAAACGAGAGCCCACCTTCCAAATCACAAAGCTCATCAACAGTCAAGAATTAATACACGTAATCGAAGTACGCAGAGCATCTGTGCCATAAAACCAGGCTTCCTTTGTCAGAATGGCGATCTGGGCTCACCTACTAAAACTGCATCTACAGCCCCATGTAAAAAATACAATAAACCAAACATGTACAAGACACAGGCAACAAGAAACACTGACATAGTTCACCATCTCTGATGAGTCCAAGTGCATACAGAGAAGAGGGGAAAGATTAGTCACCTTACGAAACAAGCTTTTTCTTTGGGAGAGACTAACCCCATCCTACTTCCCTCAACTCTAGAGCCCACAGACTGCCCTCTCCTGAAGGCAGCAGCACAGTCTAACCCTGGGTGGGGCGCAAACCGTGGTGACCTCCCTGGCCACGGGGCCGGCTGCAGCCGTCCTGCATCCCCACCGCACTCTGGCGCGCGCCGGCTCCGGGCTGCTGCGGCTGTGTCTCTGCAGCTGGTTGGCTGTGTTCCTGGTTTTGCCCCCAGGGCCCCGGGTACCTGCTGCGACGTCCCTTTAGGCACCTGCTCGATGAACCAACCATTTCTGTCTCCATCACCTCATTCCTTAGTCACTCGGGTCCCAGAGTAAAGGAAGGAGGAGGGTCTGTCCAGCCTGGGCAGTCTCGCCGTTCGGGGGGTCGCCCTGGCTAGCGGGCAGGCGGACTCCTGTGAGCAAAACCTGCCCGCAGGCAGCACCGTGACGCTTCCACTTTTTAAGGACGAGCTGGTGCTGAGCTCGGGGCCCTACGTCCTGCGTGAACTTGTCCACCATGTAATTTATGTTTTCTGTTTCGCTGTTTGGGTTGTAAATGACATGAATACAAATAAAATAACCAAGAAACTCCGCTGTAAAGACACGGCCCTCGGCTGGGGCACGCAGGGCTCTGGGAGTGACGCCGGCAGGGTGGTGTCGCAGACACTCGGATGTGGCTTCGCGCGGGGCCGCCCCGGCCTCCCCCGCAACCCCCCGACACGGGATGCTCTCCCCAACACCCACGTGCTGCGTCAGGCAGACGCGTCACAAGTAAAGCATCAAACGAGTATCTGTGCTGTATATGGATACATATAAATTAATCTGCATGTACATAACCACTACAGGAAAAGTTCTAGGTGTCTGTTCTCTGAAGGAAGGCAATCACTCGCCATTCTGGGCAATTCCGCAAAGAGGCCTTGGGGCTAAATATGGAAAGGATACAAAAACAGGCTGCCAAACTTGCCAAGTCCTCACAAGTCACCTGTTTGAAACCAAGAAGAGGTGGTCCCTAACAGGACAGGGCAAGCAAGAGGAGACTCTTTAGAAGAACAATGGTTCAAGGGCTTTTGGTTTCCGAAAAAAAGCCTCTCCTGGAGGCAGGAGGTGCGACCCCCATCTCTGTGCTCAGAGCCAAACCTGGGAGATGCCCTGCCCGGCCCAGTTCCCGGGGGGACGGGGGAGAAGGACCGTGCCGAACACCGCCCCCCCAGTATTCTTGCCCAAAGCCCCTGCCCTGTCTCTGGGGTCTCCGAGGCCTCGGTGCTCTGGGAAGCGGCTGGTTTCTGGGAGGTGATGCACCTTTGCCAAGCCCCTCTTCACCTGCTGCTCTCGGGGCAGCCGGCCTCGGGGAGATCGGGATTTACCGTTCAGCACAGCTTTGTAGGCAACTTTCTCAATGTTTCAAAGGCACCTTTTCCTGTGACTTTTCTCAATTAAAAAAATGGATGTGAGGGTTAGGCTTAAGTAGACAGAGATCTTGGTTCCAAGTCTGGAGATATAAATATAGAACTTTAAAAACATCCTCACAAGGACCTGTCCAGCGATGTCCAGCACACCAACCAGGCCCCAGGCACGGGGGCCAGGAGGACTCTGGGTCTTCTGCTGGGAACCCCACATGCAGGTCTTTGTGCTGAGGGCCACCCTGGCTCCGATAATTCCGAGAAGTCCCCGAATCCCGCCAGCTCTCAGTCTAACCAGGCGAGCGTGGGCCTGCCTTCCCAAACCAGAGGCGGCTCTGGGGTGAGGGTCGATAGAGGGCAGAGAGAGCCCCAGCAGCTGTGCGCCTTCACTCCCATCCCCCATCCCTGTTTCGCTTGTCAATTTTCCTCTAAATGTGTCTAGACTGAAAAAAAAAAAAAAAAAGGCGGCACATAGGGCAGTACATTAGGCTTAACAACAAATGTTTCTTTAGTTGATCTGATCACTGAAGAGTTATGGTCCATGATTCAAACTCCCATGAAAAAGCAGAATTACTGTAACAACTTACGAGAGTGGTAAGCATCAAACACTAATCACATAACCGGTCAGTTTTCTGAACTGCGGGTAACAGCATGTTCTGCACTATCATCCCGTAAGGCAAGGCAAACCTGCTATGCAATGTTGCTGGTCACCGCTTAAGGAGCAGAGGTCTCTTCAAAGGTACCACCTTCCCGAAGGAGCGCAAAGGGGGCCCCAGCGGTTGCAGGTGTGGTTCTGAGCGTGTGATAACCCCGGCCTGACCGTGGAAGGTGCGGGAACACGCAGCCCAGCGATCTCCAGAGAACAGACACAGGGCATTTCCAGAGATGATATAAAAGACCACGTACTGCTTTGCTAACCAAAGTTTCTATGTAATGAAAGTGTTTATAATCTGATGTTTTATTAAATGTGTATAGGCAGATTTATATGTTAAAAACTTCTGTGTCTATGAATATGAAATCTGAACTATTTATCCACTAGAAGGCAAAAGAAAGGTCCTACATTGTGGGCGGAAGAACTGCCAGACGCTCCTCCCTGCTCGCTGGGGTGGCGGGCCGGGTGCGGACGGCGGCAGGCTTGGCCGCGTGGAGACCTGTGTGAGCATGGCGGGCCGGGTATGGCGGCGGCCCGGGGCAGCAGAGGGGGGTCAGGCCCTTCCATGTGGAGGGCGGCTGCCCCGGCCAGGCCTTCACAGCCGTCGGTTCCGGTTCAGTCAGTTTCTGAGGAGAAAACACAGGCCCGTCACCTCTATGTGCATCGCCAGGATGGCCCGTCCTCCCACGTCTGGGGACTTAATCCCACCAGCCCCTCCCTGCCTTCCAGCCCGAGGGAAGGTGGGGAAGGGCATTTGGGCTGAGGACGGGGTGCTGGCTAAACCCGGCGGGGCACTGGGACCACCCAGGGGCCACCCGAACTGGGGCATGGAGCCGGGGCCGGAGCCTGACTTCTCTGGGCCGGGAACCCTCGCTGTGCGCCACCCTCCCCCCATCCCCGGATCTCCAGGGAACGCTGCTGTCGCACAGCAGCAGCTGGTCTACTTCCAAATATGTGTCCCACAGATGCCCTCCCTTCATTTGTCGGGGGTCCTTCGGAGAGGCCCTCACCATCGATGCTTACAGGTGGGGCCCCAGCATTGAGGCTGGCTCGGCAAGCCACGAGAAAACAGCTACAGACAGACAGGCAGACAGGCCCTCCCTGTCCCCTCGGGTACCTCCCTCAGCCAAAAGAGGGTGACGCCACAATGGCACAGCCACCCTGGCCACTCCTGCTCTGTCCCACCTAGGACACCAGCTCCTTGCTTAGTGTTGGAGCTACCAGCTGAGGGGAGCCGGTGGATTTAAACCCATTCCTCCCAACTCCAGGTTAGCATTTTTAATTGTGGTCAAATATACGTCACATAAAACCTACCATTTTAACCATTTTTAATAAGTATACAATTATGTGGCATTAAGTACATTCACAATGTTGTGTAACCACCACCCTATTTCCAGCTACAAGAATGTAATTCAAAAAAAAAAAGTGGGGGGGCTACCATGGTGGCGCAGTGGTTGAGAGTCCGCCTGCCGATGCAGGGGACACGGGTTCGTGCCCCGGTCCGGGAACATCCGAACATCCCACATGCCGCAGAGCGGCTGGGCCCGTGAGCCATGGCCACTGAGCCTGCGCGTCCGGAGCCTGTGCTCTGCAACGGGAGAGGCCACAACAGTGAGAGGCCCGTGTACCACAAAAATAAAAAAAAATAAATAAAAAAAAAAAAGAATTTAATTCAGTAGAATTTCAATTAAAAAAAACAAAAAAACCTAAAGAAATTAGTTTTCCTAGTGCCCAGCAATCTGCCATGCTGCTGGCAGAGCCAAAGCCAGGGGTGGGCAGGCCCGGTGCTGGAGAAGGTGCCTGAGGCAACCCGCCCTGTGAGCCCACACCTGTTCCCTGGTGCCCGTGATGCTCCCTGCGGGGACCTCACTGACTCACAGGGGCTTGGAGGAAACAAGGTCGAGTCCAGAAACGCCGGCCCTGGAACCACCTTCTAAAGGTCCCAAATCAGGGAATCTGGGAATCCAGATACTTCCTTGGTTTCCACAGCTTCCCGTGAAGAGCTCAGCTACCTCGCTCCTGGCCAACCTGTGACAAGGCCACCCAAGAGGAGGGTGGGAGGGAAGGGAGAGGCCAGGAACTCAGAGATCAAGACCCAAGAAAATCAACACCCAATAACGTGATTTGTCTGAGGCTTCAAACTGTCTTCAGTAAAATAATCTTCTAAAGCTTTCTTTCAAGTACTACTGTCCTGATCCAGAGAAAATGAGGAACAAAATTCAAGCATTCGATTCCACGTTATGTCTAAGAGGGAAGAAGATTTTCCACTACCTCTATATCAGGAAGAATAACTGCAATGCAAATTACAGGATTTTTCATCATTTAGAAAAAAAAGCACTTTGTGTATCTAAGGTCAATTAAAGGCTCCCTCTGCTTTTGTTCACCAACTGGGGTTGAATTTCCTCGTAAGTCCTATTCTCTCTCTTACCCAGCGGTCGTGGTTCTATCTGGCTCAGATGACATTCTGACCTATTCTCCTTTGGCTAAGAAATGACTAGAAAAGGGTGGGCCCTTGGAGGTTCACTACACTCCTTCCCCTGCGCAGGTTTAACAAACATGAAACAAAAAAACCAAGTGTCAAGCCTTTATCATACGATGATGCTCCAATGGATTCTGCTGCCAGGTGCCCCCCGAAGCAGCCAGACAACACGGTCCTGCTGCCAGACAGCCTTAGAAACAGCAGATGCCCCGGCACTGGATTCGGTGCCTGCCACAGGTGCCCCCCAGACCCACAGAGGACGGCACAGCCCCACAGGCTCCTTACCCAGCTGAGGTCCAGCCTGGGGACTCGGCGTGTCAACGGGCTCTGAGCTGGCCTCAGGGGCACCGGGTTCCCATGACTCACTGTTTTCGGACACCTCTGAATAGGTGTCGCCCATCCCTTTGTGAACTGCTGCAGGGTCGCTGGGGCCCTGGCCCTCACCACCCGTGTCGGCCACGGCCCGGGTCTCCTCACCCATCCTCTCGGCAAACCACTGCTTGACCTGCTGGGCGCTCATCTGGGTTTTGTCGCAGAGGCTCTGCAGGTCCTGCTCGTACAGCATCTTGTGGGTCACGTAATAGTCTTGCAGCAGCTCCCGGTTGCCGGGGCTGATGACCAGCAGCCCGGGGGGGAAGTTGCCCCGTCTGTAGTCTTCGTACCACTTGAGCTGGCCGTTCTTCAGGGCGTACCTGCTGTCCCCAAACCAGCGCACCACCTCGGGCCGCGGCAGGCCCGTCTGGGCCATGATGGAGTCGTAGTCCTGGTTGCTGGGCCACTGCGTCTGCAGGAAGAGCTGCCGCAGCAGGTGCCGCTGCTGGGCCGTCTTCCTGTAGCTCACCTTGGCCGGCAGCTGCTCCGCTGGCTTGCTGGGCACGTCGTCCTCGGGCTCACAGGCGCCCAGCCCCGGGAGCTCACCCTTGCCGTTGGCCTCCGTGACTCGCAGGTTTTTGAGGTTGATTTTGATGGGGCTGACTTTGCGTTCTGCCAGCACGTGGCTGCCGGGCGTTTCTGGGGAGCCATCTTCCCCTGGGACCCTCGGGTCCCTGGCAGAGCCCTCCTCCCCCTCATCCTCGGCGGCCTCCTCCTCCCCCTGAGAGGCACCCTCCTCAGCCTTCTTGGCCTCCTCGGCACTCACTTTTTTCCGTCTCTCTGAAAACCAGCCATCAATCTCCCTGCGGGTCATTTTGGTCTCGGTCCTCAGGCGGTCCAGTTCCTCGTCGAGAGGAAGGGGGTTTTGTGCAAAACTGTTCTCCAGGGCCCTGAGCTGCTCGGGGGCCCGCTCCTTGTATTTGGTTGGTGTGAAGTCGGGGGTCTGGTGCCAGGACTGTCGCTTGGCAGAAGGGGGGGTAGCTGGGGTGGCCGCTGTCAGGAGGCAGGTCACCTCCGGGGCCTTGGACGCCAGGGAGAAGGGCACCTCGGGCACAGAGTCGACGAGGAGGGCGCCATGCTCCCCGGCCAGCCCGGCCCTGGAGCCCTTCAGGTTCCGGCAGTGGTACCTGCGGTCACTGAACCACTTCCGCACCTCACGGGTGCTGAGGCCGGTCACTTTGGTCAGATGCTCAACTTCGCTCTGTCCTGGGAACTGGTTCCGACAGAAGCTCCCTTTCAGAGCTGACAGCTGTTCATGAGATTTCTTGTTTTTGTAGATGCTGGCATCCAGGAAGGCTTGGGAGGTGATGCTGGGACACGCCGTGAGGAGGGACTGGGCGGCATTCACCACCTTCACGGCGGACGTTGTATTTGAACACACGGTGTTAATGGGCGCGACAGCGGGCAGCTTGGGGACAGATGTGACTGCCAGGGGGAGAGATGAGCTGGGTGCCTGCAACCCATTGGCCATCAGTGGCTGAGTGACCAGAAGTCCCCCGGCTGTGCCCTCTGGCTGGCCCACCACGTGGCCAGGCAGAGTGGGCTGGATGAGATGTTGGACGTTGCCGCCACTGGCAACCAGCGGGGTGTTGAGGACAGTGATTGTGGGCTGGGGGACGGACTGGATGACCGTGTTGAACATCTTCTTCCGGGCGTCCTCAATCTCCTCTGGGGACCAGCTGATACCTTGCTTCAGCCTCTGGGCGGTGAACCAGATCTTGAGCTGCTCTTCCGGGTACTTGGTGACCACGGTCAAATAGCAGAGCTCGGCTTTGGTTGGGTAGGGGAACTTGTGGAAGGAGTTCTTCAGAAAGCTGTTGGAGTCCATGGCCGCGTTGTACGTGGGGATGCTGCTCAGCGGGATCATCACCTTGGGGAGGGACTTGGCCGTGGGCAGGGGCTGGTGGGCGTGGTGCTGGGCGTGCGGGGGCGGCTGCTGGAGGGAGAGGAACTGGGCAATGCCCGCGGGCAGCACCGGCACCGTCCCCAGCAGGGGCCCGTTGGCCGAGTGAGGGGGTTTTGCGGAGTTGGTAGAGGCCTGGCTGACCGGGGCTGCCCCGTTGACAAAGGCGTGGTCCCCCTCTTTCACCTCCGTGTCCCCGGCTGAAGGGGTCGGTAAGGCCTCCCCAGCAGGCTGACTGGGGACGTTCTCCTTGAGCGTGTGAATTTTTTTGGCTTCGGCTTTGCCTTTCATTATCTTCATGATTGGAGTTTTGGTGATGATGATTTCCGCCTGTCCGTCTGTCCCTTCCATGTTTGGCTCCCCCGATGGGTCGGGAGGGCTGGTGCTCTCGGGGACACTCTGCTCCACGACGACATGATTGTCTGGCTTGGCCACATTCCACACAAAGCTGGCTTCCCCCGAGTGACACTTGGCATTGTGCAGAGAAAGCCCCTCGGGAGTTTTTGCCAGAAAACTGCATTCAGTGCATACAAAGTTCGGGTCTTTGCTAAAGTCTGTGTGCTCTGAGCTCAGGTGTCCCACAAACCGGGTTATGTCCTGGGATCTGAAGTCACAGCATTTACAGGCATATGTGTAGCCGTCCAAGGTGCTCCGGTGCCCGTTGGCCAGTGCGGCACTGTCTGGACCGCTGGTGCCCTGGGTGGCCTCGCCGCTGGCGGTGGGAGCTTCTGGGGGCGGCTCCTGCGGGGGCCCCTCGGGCACGGGCTCCTCGGGCAGGGCCTCGGCGCTGGTGTCCTGCAGCACCACGGTCTTCACAGGGATCATGCACGGGGTGGTGGACTTCCTCTTGCTGGCCATGGCGACAGCCGCGCTGGGGGGTCAGTGGGCGACAGTTCGTCCTGTCGGGGGCCTCACAGCGCAGGTTCCAGCTGCTCCATGAGGCCCAAAGAAACAGCTTCCGAGGGCGGCTTTTTCAGTTGTTTGCAGAAAGCAAGTTTTCCCTATTAAACCTGAGGAGGAAAAGAGAAACGGTGAGCATCCCTCTCTCGGGCTGCGCGTGTATTTCCCAGACTCCCAGGCACACTCCACTGCTTGCCTTCGATCACCCGGGCCTTTTCCCAAGGAACCAACATCCAACCTCGGATGTGACTTTTGAGTCAGAAGCCCCACAAACGCTCACAAAAATAGTGCCCTGAGGAATGACGCGGGGACGTCCCAACACCACTGGACAGACTTCAGCCATGTGTTTCTGTGTTGTGTTTCCCTCTGTTTCCTCGCATAAAATAACTCAGATTCAAAAATGACAACAACAAAAAAAACCCTCTTCTGGACCTCCAAATGAATTCTGACCATGTCATAGCGAGAACAAAAGATCCTAGTGTAATTCTTGTTTAAATGTTTGGGCCCACAAGGGTTTTCTTTTCATAGCCTTCCCACGTGTGAGAGCAGGATGCCCGCTCCAGGCCCAGAGGCCAAGCCCACTGCAGTGCGTGCACCAGGGAGGGGCACTGATGCCACAGGAGTGGGGCTCTGCAGGCTGTCCCTACCTGCTACCCTGTCACCCCAGCCCCCTGTTGCTCAGGTGAAGCCCGAGGTCAGAAGGTCAGGGGATCCGCAGACACGGTTTGTGGCCCATGAACTGTACATCTCTCTCTGGGGCAGCAACCCCACAAGAAGCCTCACCTTGGGTGTGCACGCTACCCGTGACCTTGTAGTGGGCTTACTTTTTATTTTTTTCAGTGCCTTTATTAGTCCTTAAAAAAAAAAAAAAAAAAAAACCTTAAATCTTTGTTCCATTTCAAATTTATTTCAAAAGCTGGGATGATTGATTTATTTACATGTTAAATACTACTACTACTAATTCTTTCATGAGATGCCAGGAGAAAAGTATTTCTGTGATCTCTACTATTAACATACCACCACAATCATCATTACCTTTTTTTTAGCAAATTGCAATGCTGATAATGACTAAAATAATAGTAATTCTAATACCAGAATCATGTTATCATCAGTGTTTGGATTTGATATAAAAATGTAAGAAAATTAAATACCTCTATTCAAATTCTTAGTAAATAAACACAGCAAACTATCTTTTCTGATTTTAAGACTAGTCCTGGTGATCATGATGGTAAAAAATACTTACTCTTAAAAAAATAGTTGGTGTGAGATAAGGATAAACAGATATCCAGTGTACCCACCTGTCACCATTTCCCCCACTGATGTGAAATGTCAGGCATGTTTTTTTAACTTAATTTTTAATAGTAAAAAATATATATCAACAGAAAATGAAATTTAAGAAAGCCACCTATAATCTTCCATCTAGTCCAGATATTTTATACACATTTTTAATCATTAATGGGCACACACTTGTGTTTTGGTTTTTTCCACTAAACATTTCATCATCAACAGTGTCATTAAGTCAGCTTCGTAATTACAATATGCAACAGCTGCCTAGTCATGTACCACGACGGACTTAACCTCCTCTGCTATGAACTGGCTTTCCGCGCGCCACTCTCATAGGTGACAGTGAAATGACCTCTGGGCATAGAGGATGTATTTCTTCTATCATATTATTTCCTGAGGCTGAGCACACAGAAACGGGTAATTTACCAGCTCAACAAGTATCAACATTTCTAACCTCTTCTATCTATATATTACCGGCAAACATTTTAAATCAGGTGCTTTACCACCTGATTAGATTCCAAATCAGGAAAACTAAGAGTAATACAGTTTCGTTTCCGGTAAGCCAATCAGATTTTCCGATAAGACACTTGATGAAGACATCAAACAGAATATCTGAATGTGCAAGTGCCGTAAGAAAAAACAGGTAAGTCGGACTTCATCAAAATTAAAAAACTCCTGCGCTTTAAAGGCCATCATCAAGAAAGTGAAAAAGACAAGCCACAGAACAGGAGACAATATTTGAAAATCACACATCTGGTAAGGCGCTCATAACTGAATAATAAAAAGACAAAAACCCAATTTAAAAATAGGTAAAGGACTTGAATAGACACTTCTCCAAAGAAGACATACAAATGACCAATAAGCATATTAAAATAAGTGCTCAACATCATTAGTCATTAGGGAAATACAAATTAAAACCACAATGGGATACCAATTCACACCCACCAGGATGGCTATAATCACAGTGACAGATAATACTACAGGTGAGGAAGTGGGGGAATCTAGAGCCCTCCTACGTTGCTGGTGGGAAGGTGAAACGGTGCAGCCACTGCTGCACTTCAGAAACCAGTTTGGCAGTTCCTCAGAGTTATATATACACTTACCATAAGACCCAGTAATTCCACTCCTAGGTATATACCAAATAGAAGTGAAAATATGTCCACACAAATATTCAGAGCATCCTCATAATAACAGCCAAATAGTAGAAGCAACCTCAACGGCCATCAATGGGTGAATGAATAAACACAATATGGCACGTCCCTATGACGGACTACTGTCCAGCCATAGAAAGGCATGAAGTACTGACACATGCTACAGCACGGACAGAAACATCATGAAGGCAGACACAAAATGCTACATATCATGTGACTGCATTTGTGTGAAACACCCAGAATAGGTACATCCACAGCGACAGAAAACAGATTAGTGTTTGCCAAGGGCTGAGGGGAGGGGAGAATGGGGACTGACCACTAATGGGGATGAGGTTTCTTCGGGGGGTGATGCAAATGTTCTAAAATTAGGTAGTGGTGATGGTTGCATAAAACTGTGAATATACTAAAAACCACTGAAAGGACTTCAAAAACCCAAGAAAGGTGGAGGACAGAAAGTTACAGCACTCAGTTCTGTAGAAGAGGGTCATCATTCTCACTTCTAAGGTTACAGGTGATGCCATTGATTTATGACTTCCTGATTTGCCCTCCTCTTCCTGACTTCTGCCCTGGGGAAAGGTGAAAGGCAGTGGCTGTGAACGTCAGGTTTGAGGCGAGAGAGGGAACAGAACCGCAGACCTGGCAGCTAAGGAAGCAAGCATGCTCACCAGGAGGCCAGGGAGCAGCGGAGCTGAGGAGCAGGGAAGTGCAGGCCCAAGGTACACAGCACCTGACACTCAGGCCTAACTGACATTTGCTATGGGGACTGGGCTCCACCGAGGAAGAGTTACATTATGTCCCTCGTATTTTATTTACTAAGGCTGAGAGGGGGACAACATGAAGATGCATTTGATTTGGGGAAATGGTCCCAATGTCATTCACAACTGAGTCTCAGGGTAGCCCCAAATTGTCTTTCAAATCAATGATGGAGGGAAGCACCACTGCCTACCACTCTCTGAGGGAGTCAGTCATCCATGATGAAGATGATTGAATAACAGCAGTGGGGGAGGGGGGAGGAGGGGCAGCCATTGCCACAGGTCACTGAGTGTTTAATACCAATACCGTAGGGAGTGCTTTTAGCCACACCCTCTCATTTTACTCTCACAGCAAACCCCAGAGGAGGAACTGCTGTCACTCCCGTTGTACAGACAAGAAAAACAAGGCTCAGAGAAGTGCAGTAACCACCTGAAGGGCGCATAGCTAGGAGGCAGCAGAGGCTGGTAAGCTGGTTACGGCGGAGCCTGCCCTCAACCGCTCCACGCACTGAGCTCTCCGAGCAACCACAACACTGCTGGAAGAAGGCCTGCATGACTTTCCTGAGCTGTATTTACCCCCGGTGTTTATTAGGAAAGATTTCAAACATTCAGCAAAGTTGAAAGAATTGTTCAGTGAATACCGACGTACTCACCACCTGGCTACTGCCACGGGGCTACTTCCAGCAACATGACCCATATAGGTAAGCTGGGGTTGGTCTATTTGTCATACATTTTTTAAAGGGTATCCAATAAAAGCGGTGCTTAAAGGGGAAAGCTCTAATTATCTAGAAATCACTCCTCCAGAAGGCACTCATGGACCACGCCTGACAAGCAAGGCAGCAATTACTGTGAGGAAACAGTTTGCCGAGTCGAGCCCCGTGTGAGGTGAGCTGTATAAATGTGAGGTTCTGTGCTGCCAGAGACTCGCAGCAAAGGACCAGACGACAATTGCAGGTTCTTCATTCTTTGTACAATCCTTTCTACACCCTTTCTCGAAAGCTTCTGTCTTATAAATGGATTGCTTTTTTAATGAGGAAATAAGACTGAAAGTACATAGCTTTCCCCCCAGAATCTGTCTTTGGAACCTGGGAATTGCTCAATTCCCTAAATTAACAAAGCTGCAGCTAATTGTCACTGTACTTCAACACTGCAAAGTATCACACATATGGGGGCTGGAAATGAGTTTGTAGATCAAACTCTTAAAGTGTTTAGCTTTAAATTATAGATAAGTCAGAAACTTTCTGTTGTTTTAATTCTCAGGAAGGAACTGAAAGGACAGTAAGAGTTCAACAAAAGATTTCAAATGTTTAGAAGGCGACTGTCAGTAGACGCTTTCCAAATGTTACGGTGGCTGGGCCTCGGCCCTCCTGGACATGCAACCCACAATTTATTGATAGAAACAGGAATAATGGGAGAAGCTGACAGAGTTATAGAAACATAATCAGAGATTTCAATACACTACTCGTGGTTTTGAAAGCTCAAGTAGACAACAAGAAAGGATGTGAAGAATGAGACTTCTGTAACGAGGATGATTTGACAGATTTGGGTAGTCTTGAATATTCCACAGTAATCAACTTCATATTCTTTTAAGAACATTCATGAGACATATTTAAAAGTGGGTTGGGCTTCACTGGTGGCGCAGTGGTTGAGAGTCCGCCTGCCGATGCAGCGGACACGGGTTCGTGCCCTGGTTCGGGAAGATCCCACATGCCGCGGAGCGGCTGGGCCCGTGAGCCATGGCCGCTGAGCCTGCGCGTCCGGAGCCTGAGCTCCACAACGGGAGAGGCCACAACAGTAAGAGGCCCACGTACCGCAAAAAAAAAAAAAAAAAAGTCGGTCATGTGTGGGGCTTCCCTGGTGGTGCAGTGGTTGGGGGTCCACCTGCCGATGCGGGGGACGCGGGTTCGTGCCCCGGTCCGGGAGGATCCCGCAGGCCGCAGAGCGGCTGGGCCCGTCCGTGGGCTGTGGTCGCTGGGCCTGCGCGTCCGGAGCCTGTGCTCCGCGACGGGAGAGGCTGCAGCGGTGAGAGGCCCACGTACCACAGAAAGAAAAAAAAAAAAGTGGGTCATGTGGTATAACGGATCACAAGGAAACCTCAACTCATTCCAAAATAAAAATTTGCAGGTAGCATTCCCTTTTCTTTGTAATTGTTAGCAATACAGATTTACATTGAAATGTATCTTTTTTCCTTTCTATTTCAAATGATGCTCTATGTAGAGTTTCTCTCAGAAATAATGAAGAAAAGTGAAAATCCTTCCTATTCTCCCCAGAGATAGCCACTGTTAACAATCTAGGGCCCATTATTTCAGATATGTTTTCTAGACATAAGTTACTACAACCAATTTTTTAAAAAAACAAAAAAGGAGTTGTATTTTCACATTCTGTTCTGATCCTCTTTTTTTCTTCCCACAACAATGTAGTTCCAACATCTCTCCATGTCAGAACCTACAGTTTATCTCACTCTTTTAAACAATGTTCCAATTTATGCGTGCATCATAATTTACTTAACCAACCTAGCTCTTAACAGACATTTGCATTTCGCCAATTTCTGGAACTCTTACAAAAATGTTTCACTGGTTATCCCTGCGAATACTTTTGCACATTTGAAAATATCTGAAATTCTGAATTTCTTATAAGTACAATTGCTGTGGCATTTAAAATGCTGTCAGTAAACTACAAAACTGCCCTCTAAATAGGTGGTACTGACTTTCACCCCCATCACCAGAGAATGAAGTGATCTAAGTGTCACTGCATGTCATCACTACTTCTAGTCTTTGCTAATACGTACATGAAAAACTGGTCACTACTGTTTTAACTTGCATTTCTTTACAGGCATGGCTGAGAAGCTTTTCACGTGTTACTGACATTTTGTGATAAATTATTTTTTGTCCATTTTTCTATGGATTTTAAGAGTTCTCTATATATTAAGGAAATTGGCTCTTCATCATCTATCAGAGGAAGCTGTGGTTTATACCAACATTGCAAGGATGTTTTAAAACTAGGAAATCTCTAAAAATCATTAACATCATTAATAAATTAAAGGAGAGAAACCAAAACAGCACTTAATAGGATTACACTCACGTTTTTTCTTGTGGTAAAAAACACGTAACTTAAAATTTACCATCTTAACTACTTTTAAGTGTACAGTAGTGTTAACTACACCCACACTGTTGTATGTTGGATTTCCAGACCTCTTTTTATCTTGCAGAACTGCAACACTATACTCACTGAACAAAAATGGGTCCCCTTTCCCCTTCCCCAGCTCCTGAAAACCACCATTCTACTTTCTGCCTCTACAAGTTTGACAACTTTAGACGCCTCGTGTAAGTGGATCCATGCAGAACTTGTGTTTCTGTGACTGGCTTATTTCACTATGTCCTCAAGGTTCACCCATGTGGTATCATGTGACAGGATTCCCTTCCTTTGAAGGGCTGAATAATATTCCATTGTGTGTGTGTACATATACATACATATATATACATTGTGCGTGTATATATATATATATGTATACATATATGTGTGTGTGTGTGTGTGTGTGTGTGTGTGTGTGTATTCTCCACATTTTCTTTATCCATTCATCTGGTGATGGACATTTAAGTTGCTTCCGTATCTTGGCTATTGTAAATAATGCTATGAACATGGGTGTACAAATATCCTGCTTTCAATTCTTTTGGATATAAACCATGAAGTAGGTTTGCTGGACACATGGATTTACTAAGGAACCTTCATAATGTTTTCCATAGCATCTACACCATTTTACATTCCCAGCAGTGACAAGGGTTCCAACTTTTCCACACCCTCACCAACACTTACTATTTTTGTGTGTGGGGTTTTTTTTTTGGGGGGGGGGCATGGGGTAGATAGTGGCCATCCTAACAGGCATGAAGTGATATCCGATTTGGTTTGATCTGCATTTCGCTAATGATTAGTGACGTTGAGCATCTCTTCATATGCTTGTTGGCCTTTTGTATAGCTTCTTTGGAGAAATGTCTATCCAAGTCCTTTGCCCATTTTTAATCAGGTTGTTTGCTGTTTTTGTGTTGTAAGAGTTCTTTATGTATTCCAGATATTAACCCATTATCAGATATATGGTTTGCAAATATTTCTCCCATTCTATAGGTTGCCTTTTCTTTCTGTTCACTGTTTCCTTTAATGCACAGAAGTTTTTAAGGTTAATATAGTCCCATTTGTCTATTTTTGCTTTTGTTGCATGTGCTTTTTGTGTCACAGCCAAGAAATCACTGCCAAACCAATATCATGAAGCTTTCCCCCTATGTTTCCTTCCAGGAGTTTTACAGTTTCAGGTCTTTATTTTTGACTTAATTTTTATATATGATGTAAAGTAACGGTCCAACTTTATTCTTTTTCATGTGGATGTCCAGTTTTCCCACATCAACATTTGTTGAACATTTGTTGAAGAGACTATCCTTTCTCCACTGTGTAGCCTTGGCATCCTTGCTGAAGATCATTTGGTCATATGTGAGAGAGTTTTATTTCTGGGCTCTGTATTCTGTTCCATTGGTCTGTGCCTGTCTTTATGCCAGTACCATACTGTTTCTATCACTGTAGCTTTGTAATATATTTTGAAATCAGGATGTGTGAGGCCTCTAGCTTTGTTTTTCTTTCACAGGATTGTTTTGGCTATTCAGGGTCCTTTGAGATTCCATATGAATTTTAGAATTTTTTTTCCATTTCTGCAAGCAAATGTCAATGGGATACCGATAGGGATAGCACTGAACCTGTAGATTACTTTGGGTAGTATGGACATTTTAACAATATTACGTTTTTCAATCCATGAACATGAGATGTCTATTTACTTGCATCCTCTTTAATTTCTTTTGGAATTGTTCTGTAGTTTTTAATGTACGAGTCTTTTGACTCCTTGATTAAGCTTAAGTATTTTATTCTTTCTGACACTATTGTAAATGAGATTATTTTCCTAATTTCCTTTTTGGATTTTTCCCTGTTAGTATATAGAAGCTGATTTTGTTGTGTGTTGATTTTGTGTCCTGTAACTTTGTTGAATTCCTTTGTTCTAACAGTTATTTTGGTGGAATCTTTAGGGTTTCCTACCTATACGATCATGTCACCTGTGTACAGAGACAATTTTACTTTTTCCTTTCCAAGTCAGATGCCTCTGCTAAGACTTCCAGTAGTTTAAAAGAGGTGGTAAGAGTGGGCATCCTTGCCTTGTTCCTAATCCTAGATGAAAAGCTTTCAGTTCTTCACCATTAAGAATAATGTTAGTTGTGGGCTTTTCATATATGGCCTTTATTATGCTGAGGTAATTACCTTCTATTCCTAGTTTGTTGAAGGTTTTTATCATAAAGGATGTTAAATTTTATCAAGTGCTTTTTCTTCATCAATTGAGATGATCACATGGTTCTTGTCCTTAGTTCTGTTAATGTATATTACATTGATTTTCACAAATCCTTGCATTCCAGTAATAAACCCACTTGGTCATAGTATATAATCCTTTTAATATGCTGTTGAATTCAATTTGCTAGTATTTTGTTGAGCATTTTTATATCAACATTCATCAGGAATATTGGTCTGCAGTCTTCTTTTCTTGTAGTATCTTTGTCTGGTTTTGGTATCAGGTAATGCTGACCTCATGAGTTTAGAAGTGTTCCCTCCTCTTCAATTTCTGGAAGAGTTTGAGAAGGTTTGGTGTTAAAATTCATTCATTCATTCATTTATTTTTTTAATAAATTTATTTCATTTGTTTATTTATTTATTTATTTATTTGGCTGTGTTGGGTCTTTGTTGCCATGCATGGGCTTTCTCTAGTTGTGGCAAGTGGGGACTCTTCTTTGTTGCGATGCAGTGTCTGCACCCTCATTGCAGTGTCTTCTCTTGCTGTGGAGCATGGGCTCTGAGCATGCAGGCTTCAGTAGTTGTGGCGTACGGGATTCAGTAGTTGTGGCTTGCAGGCTCTAGAGCGCAGGCTCAGCAGTTGTGGTGCATGGGCTTAGTTGCTCCGCAGCATGTGGGATCTTCCCGGACCAGGGCTTGAACCCGTGTCCCCTGCATTGGCAGGCAGATTCTTAACCACTGCGCCACCAGGGAAGTCCCATTCATTCATTTATTATTGAGGTACAGGTGAATTCAAATTTTTTAAATGTTTGGTAGAAATCTCCAGTGAAGCCATTTGGCTTTTCTTTCTTAAAAGGTTTTTGATTACTGATTTAATCTCCTTATTAGTTATAAGTCTGGCCAGATTTTTTATTTCTTCATGATTCAGTCTTGGTAGGTTGTATGTATTGCAGAATTTATCCATTTCTTCTAGGTTATCCAATTTGTTGGCACATAATAGTCTCTTATGATCTTTTTTATTTTTGTGGCATCAGTTGTACTGTCTCCTCTTTCATTTCTGATTTTTGTTATTGGGTCTTCTCTCTTTTTTTCTTAGTCTGGCTAAGCATTTGTGAATTTTGTCTGTCCTTAAAAAAAAAACTCAACTCTGTTTTGAATATTTCTACTGTTTTTTATTCTCTATTTTCCCTCTAATCTTTATTATTTCCTTCCTTCTGCCAGCTTTGGGTTTAGTTTGTTCTTCTTTTTCTAGTTCCCTGAGGTACAAAGTTAGTTGATTTGAGATCTTTCTTCTTTTTTTAATGAAAGTATTTACTGCTATAAATGTCCCTCTTTGTATTGCTTTTGCTGCATACCTAAGTTTTGGAATGTTGTGTTTTTGTTTTCATTTGTTTCAAGGTATTCTCTAACTTTCCTTGTGATTTCGTCCTTGACCCACTGGTTGTTCAAGAATGTGTTGTTTAATTTCCTCATATTTGTGAATTTTTCAGTTTTCCTTCTGCTATTGGTTCCTAATTTCATTTCACTATGGTTGAAAAAGATACTTGATACAATTTCAATCTTCTTAAATTTCTTAAGACTTGTTTTGTGTCCTAACATGTGATCTATCCTAGAAAATGTTCTCTGTGCACTTGAGAGGGTGCATATTCTGCTGTTGCTGGGTGAAGTGTTCTATATATGTCCATTAGGTGCAATTGTTCTTTAGTGTTATTCAAGTCTAAACGACCATTCTTGAAAAGATTTAGCAAATGAAGGAAATAAAGGAAAAAAGAAGGAAATGTCCTTAGATGAAGGATTTCTCCCAGAAACCACAGCAAACATTATACCTAATAGTGAAACATTCAAGTCAGGAACAAGATAAGGATTCCCACTATTATCATTTGACACAGTAACAGGATGCTAGATGGTAAAAACTGTTGAGACAAAGCAGTGTTACTTGCATATGAGGGGACTATCTAGTAAGAAAACCCCCTGAAAATTTATTATGACTAATAAGAAAACTGACAGGATGATGAGATATATCTGCAACACACACATATCATTAAGTTTCCCATATGCCAAAAGTAATCAATTAGAGAAGGAAATGGAGGTGGGGAGAGAGTGAGCCCATTCACATTAACAAGCAAATGTGGAAAAGACCTCAGAATAAACCTTATATCACCTCACACCTGTCAAAATGGCTATCATCCAAAAGTCTACAGATAACAAATGCTGGTGAGAATGTGGAGAAAAGGGACCCTTGTACACTGTTGGTGAGAATGTAAATTGGTGCAGTCACTATGGAAAACAGTATGGCGGTTCCTCAAAAAACTAAAAATAGAACTACCATATGATCCAGCAATCTCACTCCTGGGCATATATCTGGAAAAGATGAAAACTCAAATTTGAAAAGATACATCACCCCAATGTTCACAGCAGCACTATTTATAATAGCCAAGATATGGAAGCTACCTAAGTGTCCATGAACAGATGAATGAATAAAGAAGATGTCGTGCATGTATGTGTGTGTGTATGTGCATATATATACATATATATGTGTGTGTGTGTGTATACACACACACACATACATATATGATAGAATATTACTCAGCCATAAAAAAGAATGAAATTCTGCCATTTGCAACAACATGGATAGAACTAGACAATATTATGCTTAGTGAAATAAGTCAGACAGAGAACGACAAACACTCTATGTTGTCACTTATATGTAGAATCTCAAGGGTAAAACAATCAACTGTATATAACAGAACAGAAACAGACTTACAGATATAGAGAACAAACTAGTGGTTACCGGTAGGGAGAGGGAAGGGGGTAGGTAAGATAGAGGTATGGGATTAACAGACACAAACTACTCTGTATAAAATAAACAACAAGGATATATTGTACAGCACAGGGAAATACAGCCATTATTTTGCAATAACTTTAAAAGGAGTATAATCTATAAAAATACTGAATCACTACGTTGTATACCTGAAACTAATATAGTATTATAAATCAACTATACTCAATTTTAAAAAAAATTTAAATAAACCTGATAAGATATGTGTAAAATCTATATGACAATAACTATAAAACTTTAATAAGAACAAAAAGACTTAAATATATAGAGAGCCATAGCATATTCCTAGAGATAAAGATTTGGATTTATATAGATGTCAATTCTCTCTAGATTAATCTCTAAATTCAGAAGAATTATAATCACAATCAAAATTCCATCAGGTAAAGCAAGTACTGTAAAATGTTAACGGTAAAATCTAGGTGGTGAGTATACGCATGGTCATTATAAAATTCTTTCAGTTTTTCTGTATGTTTGAAACTTTTTATTTAAAATATGTTGGGAGAAATGCATCATGATTTTTGATGGAGTTTGACAAGCTGAATCTGAAATTCCTCTGGAAGGAAAAAATTACAAAATTGCTTTAAAAGTTTTGAGACAGAACTATTTAGAGGAACTTACTTTACATCAAAACATATTTTAAGGCTAGAATGATTAAAATAATGTACGATCAGCATAAGAATTGGTAAGTGGATGAATGGATCATTTACATACACTTTGAATACATGGGATTTTCAGGCTATGAAAGCAGTGCTATTTTTAAATCAGTTGGGAAAGAGAGGCAAATAAGTATTAGGACAACTGAGTTCAACACATTATAAAGAACAATATTTTTCAAGCGAATTTAACAGAGAAATATAACAAGCAAAATTACAAACATAGTAGGAAAAAAAAAAGAGAAGTTTAGAGTTGTGCTGAACATTTTAAAGTTCTTCCTATGCAAGACTCAAAACCTAGAAACCACAAAAGAAAAGGTTGATTGATTTGACTACATAAATATTAAAAACTTTTGAATAGTAAAGGAAGCCATTAATAAGGGTTAAACACAGTGACATACTGGGATAAATTTTATAAAGCACATTATAAATAATTAATATTTACAATGTGTAAGACAAAAATATAGAAAAAGCTGCAAAGAAAATGAACAAGCAAAATACACAAGCTATAAACTAGGAAAGATGCTCAACCTCACTAGTAATCAGGGAAATTGAAATTAAATAAAAAATGAGGTTTTTTTCCCCCATTCTTCACAGATTGGCAAAAATTGGAAAGACAGACCATACAGTATTCGTGCACCATTGGTGAGAGCATAAATTGGTGAAATTTTTATTACGGTCAATCTAGTAACAGCCATCAAAACTTTAAAAGGCATATCCTTTTATCTAGCCATTTCACTCCTAACAACCCACATAGTCGGATGAAGTACTAAAATACAGGCACATGATCACAATGATATCAGTAAGGTCATTCACTGCATCATTTCCTAGCATTAAAAATGTCCATTAGTAAAGTAGTGATAAAACAAAAAACAGAACATATGTACTAGGAAATGAAATGCAGCCACTGAAAAGGATTAAGACCTATGTGTACTGATGTAAACATATCTCCAAGACGTATTTAAACAATAAAATATGTAAATATACTGCATAATAAAATACATGATTTCATCGTATAGTGAACAATCTATCTAGACTTGTATTTGTTTGAGTATGAACAGAATTTAGAAGAACAAAGGATAAATACTGATCCATTAAACAATAATGACTTTATCAGGAAGGAGAAGAGCATTTACTTTTTTTTTTTTTTAACTTTATGCTTTCTATATTGTTTGAATTTGTTACAATCACGTGTTGCTTTTAATTTTTAAAATAGCAGTAAGGATTAAAATAAATAGAATGATTAGTGCCAGTGAGCAGTACACCCTGCAAACAGGGTAGCCAGCATACAGAACGGCTGTGAATTGCTCATTTACAGCTGGGAGGTTTCACTGTGACGTGAACCATTCTGTGCACAAGAGGTACAAGAGGGGGAATGGGGGCGGCATCCTGATACCCCAAGGCCTTGTCAAAATGGAGCCCTATTTTGTGCCACTGTCTTATCATTTACTTTGCAAACTTGCCTTGCTGAAGTCATTCAACTGGAACAATAAATGATAACTGCCATGGATTTCCCTGTACCAGAGAGGCGGAGGGAATCGGACCACTCACTGTTTTCAAGTATCATTTTCAAGTCATCAGTGGATTTGACCATTTTGTTGAACCCTTGCCATCCTGAAATCCTTACGGGCACAGTTTGATTAGGCAGAATCCTTGGAAGTGCAGTTTTAACCCTTGAAAATAGCGAGTTACAAACATCCTAAAAATTACATATCGGTGTGAAGTCACACATAATAGCTGAAAAATTTAGTGAACCCTACACACTGGGAGTGTCAAAAAGTTGTATGGGGGCCAGATGTGCAAGAAAAGTGAAACAGAACACCCAGAAGGTTCTTGTGTGAATTCAGTCCGGGCTGTAAGTGACAGAACGTATAAATACCTTTTAGAGTCGCTGTTTGGCATGAATCAAGTGATCCCAGTAGCAGTACTGTGAACCACTGCCATAAACTCTGAGTTAAATCAATGGGTTCCATCTCCAGAGACTTCTGAAGTATAAGATAATACCACACAAAAGTGGATCAATTTGCACTAATGGCGCCACCGCTATGCTAGAAAGTCTGAGAAATTTATTTCCATGCCAACCATGAAACTGGATTTACTTCAATTCTCTCTCTCAAAGTGCTTCATAGCCTGCAAAGCGCTTTCATCTCTCTCAATTCATCCCAGTAGCCTCCGGAGTTGGTTATTATTGCCCCTGTGCCCATAGCACTGAGGAGCTATTGAGCAAGAAAGGGGAGGTGACAGGACTGAAGTCACACGCAGATTCGTATGTGAGCCTGACGTTTTAACTCCTATGTTCTTTTTTAGGCCACATCCACTCTGAATACCAACTGAATAATAAACCCACTACCTATAATTATTTTTTACATTAGTTACATTATTAATTGAATAATTTGGGGCCTTCTTACAGTGGGCTCAAAGATTTTTCCAAGCTGAGTTTGTCCAGTGTTGTTATTTTTAAAGATTAAAATGACTTGACAGGGCTATCATGATCCTTAATATGTATAACATTTTTAGACTGACAGAAGAGGGGAGGGATTACTTACTCTCATGACTAGAGAACTCTGTTACAGTGGGGCTAAGTGATTAGACTGAGGTTAGTCAGCAGGAACCTACAACAAAAAGAACACAAGGGAGACCATCCATCCTCAGGAATGTATATGGGCAGGACCTTGGCAGCCCAGCAGATCTGCTGGCTGGATTGTCAGATTTCTGCTGAAACAAAGAAAGGAGTTACAAAGAACTGAAGTCTGTCTCTGAGCCCAAGGCCTCCAGTGTCAAAGCCACGTCAAGCCCAGAGCTGGCCTCATTTTGCTCTCTGGATACTTACGGGTCACAATACTTCCTGCATTTAGTAATCACCATCCAGCGGAGGGCTCAGGGCCAGAGCTCTCTACTTATTTGTCCCCCTCAAACAATTCTTGTTTCTGTCAAGTCACCAACAGAAATCGCCTGCTCCCGTCAGATGTTATCACCTCTACAGTGAACAGTAATTCACTCTTTCTCAAGCTCAGAGAGGCGATGATGATAAAAAAAATACAGTGGCCTCAGAATTAAAGGGACTTTAGAGACCACATATTTCAATCGCTCTTCTTTGCATGAATCATCTTGAAAGTATCACTACTGTGGTTAGGTGGCTAACCACGCAGTCCTTCCAGGTGGTTAGGCTGGCCTATGCTTGACTACCTCCAGAGACGGGAGGTCAGCACCTACTGGGCTTGAAAAGACGTTGGAAATGGCTCCTAGTCAGCACCCCCAAAATTATCTTCCTGTGTGTTTTACTCACTAAATTTAGTTTTTCACTCAAAAATAGTTGAGGACTTACTATGTGCTAGGCACTGGGTATGCAAGGATTTTTTAAAAGATGCCACCCCTGTACTGAAGAAGCTTATCACTTATTGTAGTTATTAGGCTATTCATCTGTAATCTGGGACTTACTTTCCTTCTGCACACAGTGGATTTCCCTGACCACCTGCAGTTGGGTGTAAACAGTGAAATGTAAGCAAATGTGTCATCTCTAGGGAAAAGCATTAAGAGAAAGTACACGCTTTGCTTCACTGTTTACTCTCTGGCCTGGCACTGGCAATGTTTCAGATCATGGTTACTGTTAGCCTGGGTTAGGGAAAACAAAAGCTGACCTGCAATGTACACATAACATGAGCAAGAAATAACCTTTGTTGTTTTAAGCCACTGCAGTTTTTGGAGTTGCTTGTTACTACAGCATAATCCAACCCATCCTGACAGATACACAGTACAAGGGAAGCCAGACAAATAAATCAACAAAAATCGAATGACAAGCCGAGTGTTGCAGTGGAGGCATTGCAAGGTTCAGTGAGGGTGTAGGAAAAGATTTACCACCACCTAAGTTTTCCGGAGTTGGGTAAGGCTTCACAGAAGGGGCAGCCTTTGAAATAGACATTGGAGGATGAGTAGATACTGACAAGCAGACATGTTAAGAAAAAGGTGCTCTAGACAGAGGAACTCTTTATGCAAAACCACGGAGGAAAGAGGGGACATGGTTGGAAAGCTACCAAGGAGTTCGGTTTTGCTGGCATATGAGTCTGAATGTGGTGTATTTCCCATGAAGCTAAAGAAGCTGAAGCTTCAGGGACCCTCACTTGATGGGCACTTTCCAAGGAATGTATCTATATTTTTATAAATTTATGCCTATATTCTAGACACTTCCCCTCCCCCTCAGGAGACCCTCCCTCCTAATGTTCAGGTTCCACCAAAGCTGGATCTGCTTCTGATGGGGTAGAGGGGAGTAGGAGATGACAACAAGTCTACAGAGAAGATCCGAAGACCTATAAATCTTCCACATGACACCTTTTTCAACATTTGAAAAAAGGAATCATGTTCCCTAAGAGTCTTTTACCCCCCAAGCCAGTCATTCTCATTCCTGCACTTGGGGTCATGGGTTGGAATGTCTGGCGTCATCTCAATTGCTCTTCTCTGAATGTGCTATTTGTCTAGAGCCCTCTTAAGAGTGGCACCTGAATCCAAATCGAAATCTCCAGATGGAGTCTGAATGTATTTATCACTTTTCTTAATGGAGTTTCATGCATCATACTTAATCCTTCCATAAAAGTTGTTACCCAGGGCTTCCCTGGTGGCGCAGTGGTTGGGAGTCCGCCTGCCGATGCAGGGCACACGGGTTCGTGCCCCGGTCCGGGAAGATCCCACATGCCGCGGAGCGGCTGGGCCCATGAGCCATGGCCGCTGAGCCTGAGCGTCCGGAGCCTGTGCTCCGCAACGGGAGAGGGCGCAGCAGTGAGAGGCCCGCATACCACAAAAAAAAAAAAAAAAAAAAAAAAGTTGTTACCCAATGATGCCAGATTATTTACACTGTGAAATTCCCCAGAAAAATATAAGCATTGCTCTTGGATTTAATTCACCCCCAATACCAATACCAAAATACAACACTTGATTGTTTCCCTTTAGGTTTGGCAGACTGCGAAGAACAAGTCTGATAGAGCAAAGAAAGAAAGTTAATTCATTTAACAAATGTTTACTAAGCACCTACCCCATGCCAGGCACTGTCCTAGATGCTAGAATATGGGTAAGGCAAAAAAGAGATATAAAATTCTCTGCCGTCCTGGAGTTTACATGCTAGTTTAGGGGACAGACAATAAACCAAATAGATAAGTGAAACTGTGTGTTAAAGAGGAGTAAGTACAATGGAGAAAAATAAAGCAGGGAAGGGGGACAAGGAATGTGGTAGGTGGGGAGGGGATGAGGTGGCAATGTTAATTATGGTGGCTAGAATGGCTCTGCTGAGAACATGACATTGGAGCAGGGACTCAGAGGTGAGGAAGTGAGCCATCTGGAGTTGAAGAGTGTCCCAGGCAGAGGCACAAGCTGGTGCAAGGACCTTGAGGTGGGAATGTGTCTGGTTTGTTCAAAGAACAGCAAGGAGGCCAGTACAGCTGAGTGGGAGTAGTCAAGAGAGAGCAGGAGAAGACAGGGTCAAAGAGGTGGGAAGGCAGACTGTGCAGGGCCATTGTGACGACTTGGGTTTCTCTGAGATGGACAGTGCCCTGGGGGGGGGGGCTTGGAGCAGAGGGTTGATGTGATCTGACTTGTGTCCCACAGGACGCATCTGCTGGCCGTATTGAGAACAGGCCACAGGAAAAGCAAGAGGAGAAGCAGAAACCTGTCAGGAGGGTATGGCAGCAGTCCAGGCAGGAGATGACAACAGCCTGGTCCAGGACAGTAGAGATGGAGGTAAAGAGAGATGTCTGGATTCTGGACACATTCTGAAAGTAGAGCTGACAAGATTTCCTAAGGATGGAGCATGTGAACATCGCATCCACAGGAATCAAGGATGACTCTGAGGTTTCTGACCTAAGCAACCGGAAGGGTGGTGCTGCCATCAACCAAGATAGGTTTGAACCTGGGAAGCTTACTATCAAAAGCCAAACCAAATGCGTACTGAGACTGGAAGGTCCCTTTCTAGGTGGAAAACTGGACTGGGCTGGTTTGGACATAAGAATTTCAGAGAACTAATGGGTCAGGCTGCTAATGAGCAGGGAGGCTGTGCAAGGCCAGCGTCCCAATGAAAATTCTGGTGTCTGCCGAAACCTGCCCGAACCCACAGAGAAACTATGGGAAGCAGGGTGGGGGCTGGAGGGTGAGGAGGTGGGGACAGGGGGAAGCTGGGGACAAACCGAGGCTACTTTGAAAGCCAACTAGTCAGAACCAGCACCTTTCAAAGTTAATCATGTTACAGGGAAATGTACTTGAATCCCAAATGCTGTTCCAAGTACAAAAGTAAATTACTTTATTAAATTTAAAACTAAAAATTCAAGAGAGCAAAATAGGAAATGGTTTGTTCTGGATATGGTTTTCCTTCTGAATTGCATTGGTTTTGTTTTAACTGAACTTTTCCAGCATGGGTCAGAGACTTTACAGGCTAGACAGCTTGCAGGCCAGTGGGCACGCCTGAGCCTCTCAGGAGCATTCATCTAAAGCGAACTCTCTGGCTCTCCCCCCTGGGGGCTCTGTTCTCCTCTCCCCTCCCAGGCTCAGCCTGCACTGTGGACTTTCTTCAGTGGCCCTACTACAAAGCCCAGCAAGAGCTCACACACAAGAAAGGATGCTCCATTGCACTCAGAGCACGAGAAATACTAATTAAAACCACTCTTGATTCTCCTTCTTTCACTTACTTTGGAAAAGCTTGAAACATGTGACAATGTACTGAGTTGGCAGGGAAGTGAGGAAATTAGGCGCTCTCACACGCGGCTTGTGGGAGTGAGAAGTGGTAAAATCTCTACCGAGAATGTTTAACAATAGCTAACAAAACTACAAACGCTCACCCGCTTTGATTCAGCAAGTCTGCTTCTAGGAACGTAGCCTACAGATGTGCTTGTCCATGAGCGCAGTATTGTAGGAATAAGGTGGTCCACTGTCAACCCCGTAGTAACAAAGAGCTGGAAATAACCTAACTGTCCCACAAATAGGGGAAGGGGAATAACATGCACCCGTGAAAAAGAGTGGGGCACACTTTTTACACTGCTATGGATTAAGCTTCAAGATGTCTTTTTTTGGGGGGGGGTATAGTTGATTTACAATGTTCTGTTAGTTTCAGGTGTACAGCAAAGTGAATCAGTTATATATATATATATATATATATATATATATATATATAATCCACTCTTTTTTTTTTTTTTTTTTAGATTCACTTCCCATTTAGGCCATTACAGAGTATTGAGTAGAGTTCCCTGTGCTTTTCAGCAGGTTCTTATTATTCTTATCAGTTACCTATATTATACATAGTAGTGTGAAGATGTCCTGATATATGTTGTCTTTTAAAAAGCACAGTGCAGAAGAAAAAAACATACATGTGCTTATGTATACACGCACTTCAAATCTCTCCAGACCAGGACGTGAGAAACTAGTAACAGCGGCTGCCTCTGGGGAGGGGGACGGGGTGACAGGGAAGCTTTTGCCTGTGAACCGTTTCAAATGCCGAACAACGTGAAGGTGCAGGATATTCAAAACAGAAGATTAAAATGTGAATAAATATATACATGGAAAAATGTTAGCCCCTTTCCTAAAGTATGTGAGCTGTTACAAAGAGCAACAAGTGAAGCAGTGAGTGGCTGCTGGGGCTGGGCAGAGGGCCTTGAAGAATATGCGACTGGGGCCCAACACCATGCAGAGCTCCTCCACAGTTCAAACTTCTAATCAACACAGATGGGCTTGTGTTTAACTTCTGTAGTGGTGCGCTAGGGCACATCACCTACAGCTAAATGGAATACCTGCAGCTAAATATACTCCGCCTGCCTCCAGCCTAAAGCCATGGTTGTAAAGTGACTTCTAAGCATCGAAATTGGAGGAATGGGACAGCACATGCAGAGCAACCTCTTTCCCAATCACAAAATCCTACGGCAACCTGTTATCCAGTCTCCATTTGAGTACCTCCATGGTCTGAGAGCTCATTATCACTTACAGCAATTTACTAAAAGCTCTTTTCTTAGTTGGATCTGATTCCCAGGTTTTAGACTTGTGTTTTGAACAGACACAGAACAAGTCAACACTCTTCACTATGTGAGCAGTCAACTCTCTCTATACATCAGCCTTTCACGCAGTTGAAGGTCGTCATTTCATCCTTTAGTATTCACCTCTGCAGTGTAAGCATCCCGAATTCAACCCACTCTCTCTCTAGTGACCTGCTTTTTGAACACTCTCTATTTTGTCTATGTCTCTCTCAAAATGTGGCAATTAGAACCAAACAAGCATTCAAGATTTAGCCTAAACAGAAGAGAATTAAACCAGGCAGTGTTTTAATCATTCTACTACCACTGCTAATACTATCAGAAATCTATCCAGGGAGAAGTTCTATTTTCTTTTTCTCCCCACACAAATGAGGGATTTGAGGCCCAGAGAGGCGAGGTGACCCAGTGGGACAAGGGAACACTGTTGGAATTTGGTGGGACTGGGATTCTTTCATCACGAGGCCATTGGAGTACACATTTTACAATTCTGATAGAGCAGTTAGTTCTCTGCTTTCTTCCCCTTTGAATTCTACCTTCTCGTCTTTTTTTCTTTCCTTCCAGTTTTACTGAGATATAATTGACATACAGCACTTCGTAAGTTTAAAGTGTACAGCCTAATGAGTTGACTTCCCTACAGCATGAAATGGTGACCACAATAAGTTTAGTGAACATCCATCATCTCAGACAGATACATTAAAGAAAAAGAAATTTAAAAAAATTTTTTTCCTTGTGATGAGAACTCTTAGGATTTACTCTTAACAGATTTCCTATATAACATCCAGCAGTGTTCACTGTATTTATCATGTTGTACATGACATCTCTAGTGCTTATTTATCTCCTAACTGGAAGCCTGTCCCTTCTGACTGCCTTCATCCTATTCCCCCTCCCATCACATACCCACCTTCTCGTCTTGAGGGAATGTTTCGGTTTCTTGTCTTCATTATAGCCATGCCACATGGGTCACAGCTCTGTGGCCAATGAGGCTCCTGTGGGCTCCAGAGGGCCTGGGTGGGGATGGCATCTGGGGCCCCTCCGTGCCGCTAACACCTCTCTCCCCAGGGATAACAGCCCTTGCGAGATCTTCTCTGAAAACCCTCTTCAAACATCTAAGTCAGCCCAACCTCCGCCCTGAACAGTCTTCTAGCACAGCACCTCTTTCACAACACTTACCAAAATTTGTCATTGGCTCCTTATCCACATCTTTTCCTGCTTACTGTCTCTCACAGTTGGCTGTAAGCTCGATAAAGTCGGGGCCTAAACCCCCAGTGTCCTCACTCAGCATCCAGCTCAGTGCCTGGCACACAGTAACGATTTTCAGTGAGTGAATGGATGACTAAATGGGAGCTGAGAACGGGGTTAGCAACTCTAACCAGACAGAGCTGGGTTTGGGTCCCAGAGCCCTGCCACTGTGAACTGTGTATTCCTGGGCAAATGACTCAATTCCTCACTGGTAAGATGGAGACAATGACGCCGAACTCACAGAGCTGACATGATATTCAGTGAATTGATGAGTGCACATAAGCATTTAGCGTGCCGCCTCGTTCACAGTAAGCGCTCAGTAAATCACAGTGACTGCAGCGATTGCGGCTGCCCTAATTCTACCACCTTCCACTCAGAGGCTGGCCACTGGAGGATGACAATTAACTGGAATAGCAAAAGGTACATCCGCTCTTTTATCCTGTTTGCTTTTTTTAAAAGTTGTGTTAAAAAAAACACATAACACAAAATACACCAGCTTAATACTTTTAAGTGTACAGTAGGATTAACTAGACCCACACTGTTGAACAACACATCTCCAGCCCTCTTTTCATCTTGCAAAACTGAAAGTCTATACCCAGGGAACAGCAATGGGTCCCCTTTCCCCTTCCCCAAGCCCCTGGCAGCCACCGTTCTATCTTCTAAGAGTCTCTGCCTACTTGAGGTGTGGAGCTGTGTAGTATTTGTGTTTCTGTGCCTGGCTTATTTCACTTAGCATTACGGCCTCAAGGTTCACCCAGGTTGTAATATGTGACAGGATGTCCTTCCCTTTTTAAGGCCGAATATTTCATTGTATGTATAGACCATGTTTTTATCCATTTATCTGTTGACAGACATTTGGGTTGCTTCGGCTAGTGTGAAAATGTTGCTTCATATAAACAAGTGTGTGCAGATCTCTGAGATGCTGCTTTCGATACTTTTGGATAGAGATTGCTCTTTTTAACTCTCCACAAACCAATCATGCCAGTGGAGCAGCAATAGTCACAGAGGTCATATCTGCCTTCACTTTTCTGCTCCTGTCACCAAGTTATCTCTGTCCCAAGCTCACTCCCTAGTCCTTTCTGATGTCCTCCAGGTTCCTCTATTTTTAAGTGAATTCCATAGGTCAAAATTTGAATTTATATCTTTGTCAAGAAGAGAGGGAAGCTATTAAGCCTCTCCTTCTCCCCTCTGTTGCAAAATCTCCAGGTCCCTCATCTGGAGTAGGGCCCTGCCCCAGGTCTAAGCAGGACGGGGCTGCAAGAGGCCAGGGCCCAGGCCCCTGGAACAGTGCAGGGCTGTGGCATAACCTCAGTTGGTCCAGTACAGTTTTAATAATGTTCAGTTTATGAGTAATTTTTCTCCCCTGCACCATGCGGGATCTTAGTTCCCCAACCAGGGATCGAACCCGGACACCGGCAGTGAAAGTGCCGAGCCCTAACCACTGAACTGCCAGGGAGTTCCCGATGAGTAATGTTTTGAATGCTGCTAGTATCTCATCAGGAAGTTATTCGTTTCCCTTGACAGGTAAGATTAAATAACATTCACTGGGTTTAACAGCCTTGTGACAGAGCCAGGGTATTTGTATGCAAACCCACTTCCAATCTTATGATGTCCAACCAAAGGGTCCAACTGGACGTGATCAATAAAGTTCCGCATTTTCTCGTAACTCTTCAGCATCACTTTCACATTATTGTCCTGAGGAGCAACAGAACAGAGGTGTTGAGAGCCAGATGGAAGACACATTAGGGGCCTTCTGGGGGCACGTGGCTCTGTTTTGAGGAACCGTGGGTGCCAAGGTCACCCAGGGGCAAGGAGGAGCAATAGGTCTCAGTACTCACGCCTCCTCTAGTCTATAAAGCAGTAATAAGAGGGGCTATGATTGTGCAAAATATAAAATTCCCACAACTATTTATTCACAAACATCGTCAAACCAGGAATAAAGTACACACATCTCCCCATTCCCATCTCAGCCCTCTTCCTACAAAACCTGAGTGGGTGCGCGCACACACACACTCACCACTGGTACACTCAGGAGAGTGTCTGAGGAGGTGTAACTTCTGCTGCAAACGAGTAAACATATTTATTTTCTTGCCATGAGATTTCAGGAACCTAAATCAAAAGTTTCTAAGATCTTTTCTTGATGGTGTATAAGAGAACTGCTGTGATGTGCCTGCCATCATCTATTTGCTTATCTGTTTTTAAACGAAAGGCTGCTTTAATATTACATGGTGGTGGTATTTCTATGATAATCCTGGACAACAAAAGTTCATCTGACTTTACTTAAAATATGACTTAACTCTCATAAGAACAGAGATCACCCCCTTAACTGGCCCTCGCCCACGCCTCCCCACCACAGCCAGCTCCCACTGTCACACTTACTCAATTTCCTTGCTCAGTCAGTCCGTGGCACACTGCAGGCTCCATTCCCTCCTATTCTGCCCAAACTACTTGACTAAGGTCACCAGTCAAGTGGCTCTTTCTGACTCCCGGGTGGCGAGTCTCAAAGTCATTCAGGACCTAAAGGAGGTTAACACCCACACCTCGACAAGCTCTCCACAAGGGAGCAAACTCACCCCGGCCTAGGGCTTTGCAATCTCCTGTACCCAAGTGACTTCAAAATTGCCCTTGCCAGCCATAAAGTACTTGTCAAGCTCCAAATCTATCACTTCCAACTGCCATTGGTTCTTGTAGGTTTTTTAAAACTAGACACAGTTTCTACCTCCCCTTATCTTGGCATTCACCCCTCAAAACAGAATAAAACAAGCAAAACAAAAAAATTCAGTCACCATGTTCTACTGCCTAGATCTTCATCTCACATCTCATCATCCATCCAGATTTCCAAGCACGAGATCTGATCTCCAAATCACTCCTGTATCCTTTATGCAGCCCTCTCCCATCTTCCCCTTACCCGGCTGCCATCAAATCTTATACATGGAAGAATGTTTCAAATCCAACCTGTCTCCATTCCTCCAAGACACAGCCCAGTGGCTACGTGCGTTTATGTCCTGGTTTATGTCCTGATTCTGCCTCCTGTGAGCTTGGGTACCCTGGACAAGGTGCTTGTGCCTCCTCTGTCTCCATTCCTCCTCTGCAAGTGGAAATAACAGTCTCAATCTTTCAGAGTTATTACAAAAATGAAGATCTGAGTATAACGGGTGCAACACCATGCATGACACCTAGCAAGTGCACCATAAACGATGGCTACTGGCATCATCCTCGTGTCTTCTACCCTAATTCAGTCCCTCGTCTGCTCTGGCCTGGAGTCCTAGAACAACCCTTCAGATTCCCAGCCCTTAGTTCTTTCCCCCTTCAGTCCACTTCTAACATTGCCACCAGGCTCAACATCTGAAAACACAAATCTGTTCATGTCACTCCTTGGTTTCAAGAATTTCTGTAGGCTTCTTACTTCCAGTCAGAAGATTCTACACGTATGTAGTTCGATACTTCAGCCACCAGCCACATGTGGCTATTCAACACTTCAGTTGTGGTGTGTCCAAACTGAGATGTACTACAAGGGTAAAATACACACTGGATATGAAGATTTAGTATGAAGAGGAATGTAAAATAACTCACTAATAATTTTCTTTAGTAGAACAGAGTTCTTCATTTAAAGCAGAGACAGAACAAACGCCAATTTAGTACCTTTTAAATTACCTTTTTATATCAACATGCTTACATTTTTTGGTAGTTTCTTATTTTTTCTTAGTCCCTTACTCATGTCTCCTTTTTCTCTTTTTCCATCTGAAATGTCTATAGTCTCAGAAGTAATTACATCTTTTTTAGAAGGAGAGGGATTTTAAAAAAATATTGTGGTAAAATACTGTAAAAAAAAAAGTACGTATTTACAAATAATACAAAATTTATGTTACACATAACATCAAATCTTAATCATTTTTAAGTATACAATTCAGGGGCATTAAGTATGTTCACACTGTTGTATAACCATCATCAACACCGTCCAGCCTCAGAATTCTTTTTATCTTGCAAAACAGAAACTCTGTCCCCACTAAACAGTAACTCCTAATTCCCTCTCCCTTTAGTCCCTGGAAACCACCCTTCTGCTTTCTACCTTTATGAATGTGACTACTCTGGGTCCCTCATATAAGTGGAATCACATGGTATTTGTCCTTTTGTGACTGGCTTATTTCACTTAGCAGGACGTCTTCAAGGTTCATCCATGTTGTAGCATGTGTCAGAATTTCCTTCCTTTATAAGACTGAATAATATTCCTTTGTATGGATATAGCACATTTCATTTATCCATTCATCCTTCAATGAACACTTGAGTTGCTTCCATCTTTTGGCTACTGTAAATAATGCTGCTATGAACAAGGGTGTACAAATATCTCTTTGGGTCCTTGCTTTCAATATTTTGGGGATATATACCCAGAAGTAGACTTACTAGATTGAATGGTAATTATATGTTCAACTATCTGAGTAACTTTCACATTGTTTTCCATAGTAGCTGCCCCACTTTATATTTCTACCACAGTGACGAGAGCTCTAATTACTCTACATCCATGCCAATATTTGTTATTTTCTGGGTTTTTTGATAGTGGCCATCCTAAGAGGTGTGAGATGGTATCTTACTGTGGGTTTGATTTGCATTTCCCTAATGATTAGTGATGTTGAACACCTTTTCAGGTGCTTGTTAGTCATTTGTATAACTTCTTTGAAGAAGTGTCTATTCAAGTCCTCCGCCCATTTTAAAAATCAGGTTGTGCTTTTGTTGTCGTTGAGTTGCAGGAGTTCTTTATATATTCTGGATATTAACCCTTATTAAATATATGATTTGCAAATATTTTCCTCCATTCCACAGGCTGGGCTCCCACTCTGTTGAATGTGTCCTTTGAAGCACAGAAGTTTTTAATTGTGATGTAGTACAATTTATCTATTTTTTTCTTTTGTTGCCTATGCTTTTGGTATTATGTCCAAGAAAGCACTGCTAAATCCAATGTCATAAAGCTTTTCCCCTATGTTTCCTTCTAAGAGTCTCATAGTTTTAGGTCTTCAAATTAGGCCTTTGATCCATTTTTAATTAATTTTTGTATATGATATAAAGGTAAGGGTCCAACATCACTCTTCTACATGTGAATATCCAGTTTTTCCAGCATCATTTGTTGAAAAGACTGTCCTTTTCCCATTAAATGGTTTTGGCACTCTTGTCAAAATCATTTGACTTCATGTGAGGGTTTATTTCTGGGCTTTCTGTTCTCTTCCAATGGTCTGTATGTCTTCGTTAATAATTTTTAACATTAGGTACATGTTGAAACAACACTTATGATATATTGGGTTAAATACAGTCTTAAAATTAATTTTATCTTTTCTTTTCACTTTTTCAATGTGGTTCCTAAAACATTTTAAATCACACATGTGGCTCGCATTATACTTCTATTAGACAGTCCTGCTCTAGATGCTCTGAACTCAGGCCACCAGGCAACAGCTGACACCGGGGGTTCAGTGACAGTCTGCAAGCTCCCTTCCTTTTGTGTTTATCATTACAGTGCTTAGGGAGCAGGAGAGAAGTGTGGTTGAGAAGTGAGGTTTTTGAATCAGAGAAGCTCAGGCTTCAGTCTTCAAGACCTGCCCTGTCCAATGCAACAGCCACTAGCCACATATGCCCACTGAGTACTTGAAATGTGGCTGGTGCAAACGGAGATGCACCGGAAGTGTAAAATTCAGACTAGATCTCAAAGACTCGGTACCAAAATAAGTGATGTAAAATATCTCACTAATGACCTTTATATTCATTACATGTTGAAATTTTAATACTTTGATAGTTGGGTTAAATGAAATATATTGTTAAAATAAACTCCAGTTGTTTGTTCATTATTTTTTAATAGTTTTTTAAGAGCAGTTTTAGGTTCACAGAAAAACCTTGTGCCAGGTATAGAGACGTCCCGTACACCCCCGGTTCCCACACATGCACAGCCCCACCCATCATCAACAGCCCCACCAGGCGGTACCTTTGTTATAACTGATGAACGTACAAGGACACATCATCATCAGCCAAAATCCACAGCTTACATCACAGTTCACTCTTGATGTTGTACATTCTATGGGTCTGAACAAATTTATAACAACATGTATCTACCATTACAGGACCCTATAGAATAGTTTTACTGCCCTAAAAATCCTCTGTGCTCTACCTATTTATCCCTCCTTCCCCCCAACCCCTGGCAACCACTGATCTTTTTACTATCTCCACAGTTTTGCTTTTTCCAGAGTGTCATATAGTTGGACTCATATAGCATGTAGCCTTTTCGGATGGGCTTCTTTCACCTAATAATATGCATTTAAGGTTCCTCCACGTCTTTTCAAGGCTTGATGGCTCATGTCTTCTTTATTTTTTAAAACGTTGCTCCTAGAATTTTAAAATGACTTAGGCAGCTCACATTACATTTCTGTTGGATACTTGTTGGCTTGGCACGGGCAGTTTTTCAGAGGCTGGCATCTCCCTGCCTCTCCAGCCACTCAGGTCATGGCTGGCCACCCCGAGTTCCCTGCCCCATGACATGCCAGCCTCCTCGCCTTCACATGTACTAGAGTCTCCTCACTAGACTTTACCTTCCTTTTCCCTGAAGACTAATTCATATTCAGACCCCGTTCAAATATGACATGTTCAGTGAAGCCTTTCTAAACTTCCACTGCACCTAAGTCACCTTTTACAGCACTTTGCACTTTATACTGTAAATTTTTTTTTTTTTTGGCTGTGCCGCATGGCTTGTGGGATCTTAGTTCCCCAATCAGGGATTGAACCTGGGCCCTCGGCAGTGAAAGCACAGAGTCCTAACCACTGGACCGCCAGGGAATTCCCATACTGTAAATTTTTATGTGCCTGACTTTCCCTTTAGATTTGAGCTCCTTGAAGTTAGGGACCATGTTTTGTTCATCTTTGGGTCCTCGATCCCTAGCACAGAGCCTGACACTCAGTAGGCATTCACAGATGTTGAATGACTAAAGGAAGAAAACACTACAAAATTCAGATTATCCTCCAATAAGAGACAAGATATCCACTTAGACATCAGACAGCTCAGAAAAGTATCTTAAATGCAACAAACCAGGCTGCAGAAGTATATCAACCAATAGTTAAAACTATTCACAAGCTAACATTTGTTTTTTAAGTCAAATCAACACCGTAATAACATTTATAAAGCGTGTCACAATTGAGAGATGGTAAACCAGTCCCTAATGGTGAGTGGATTCTGATTGGCTTGGAAATGGGGGGACTAGCTATGGAAACTGAATGGTTAAAACCACATTCCATATCCATTAGCTGACAGCCCAGACCCCACCAGAATAGAGGCCCTGAAACTGAGCCTTTGATGTAGTTTCCAAAGAAAGCCACCAAGATGATTAAAGGGTTGGAAAATGAGATTTATGGGGAATGGCCACAGGAACAGAGACAGTTTTGCCCAGACAAGAGAAAAGGCCAAAGGGTGACTTAATAACCATCTTCAATCATTGTTACTACACAGATGATGGTGACCAGATGGTCTCCATTTCCACCAAAGAAAGAATACTGAAAATGGACTCACGCTGAAGCATAAGAAAAGCTGTTTAGTTTTAAAGAAAGAACTTAATGGCTAAGAACTAGCTTACAGCAAAGCAGACCCAGGGAGTGTGTGCTACAGTCTTTATTATGCTAAGAAAGCAGCAAGTGGGTAGAGCTTGTTCAGGCCTTCAACAATCCTTTGTTGAGGGCAAATCCTCAACTGGCTAATCATCAAACGAATCACGTAATGCACAACCACAGGAATAGAAAAGAAATAAAGATACGAACATTGAAACACAGCACCCTCTGGTGTACATAACTGTCCTCCAATCAAGGAAGATTCTTGACATATGTATTTCTCAAAATATAGGGTACAAACCATGATAGAGTCCAGAGAAACTTACACCAGACTGGTCCTAACGTTCATTTAGTCCCTACATCCATCTGTATTAAGCACCTCCTCTGCACTTCCCCTTTGGTACCAGGAAGGCTCTTACACAGGCAACCTCACTTCTGTGAACACTGAACATGGCTGCATCCCACTCACATTAGAATGTTGAACTCAGACTCTGATACATCAACTGGCACACGAACATCTCACGCTGTACGCCGTTCAGGAGTACATTATATACAGAGTTAGGGAACACCCGAGTGGGGTGCTCCTCTAACGTGTCCCTCTGCTCTGCCATGGTGTACATGGCCCTTCCTTTCCAATCCCTCTTTGTCTCCCGAATGCCAACAGGCCACTTTTTACATCCTCCTAGGCTATATGCTCCAGAGCTTTCCAAGCTCAAAAGGTTTGAGAATCAGTCAGGGATGTTTTGAGGTCCTCCCCGTGTCTTTAGTCATCTTGGTGCTGGGTGGAACCTCATTACATGACACGTACACTTCATTCATGTGACTCACTACTGCTAAAGCAGCTGGTGTGTGTCCTCGATCACTACTGCTAAAGCAGCTGGTGTGTCCTCGATGAATAAATCACAGGCCCTGTGTCCAAGAGCCACAGTCCAGTGGGGGAGATGGATAAATACAGGTGTAAATCGTTGTAGCTCAAAGCTGTAAGTGCTAACAGAGCAAAGAAAAAAGGGAATGGAAACACCAGAGAAGTACTATCTGGGAGTTCCTCAGGACATGAGAGCAGAACTGACATCCTGTGGGAGCAGGTCTCAAAGGGTGAGAGGCATTGCCCAGGCAGAGGAGGCAGGAGCAGGTATTCACTCTAGGTGTAAAGATCTAATGGTCCCCAGGCATGTCACCACTGGGAGAACGGAGCCATGTAACACACTACGCCTCCTGTCCCAGGGTCTCCTTGAGGAGGCAGGAGAAATGCACCCGAACAACCTGACCTCTGTACACTATACAAAGCGCATGCCTAAGTGGCAACAAACAAACAAAAATGATGCAGACCAGGTACTGGTCTGATGAAGGTGTGAACGGGCTGGAGTGGCAAGTTCTGCGAGGCAAGGCGTCTGGCTGGAAAGCTCCAACAGGAATTCCCCTGACACCCTCCTCGGCCGCCTCCGTCCCAGCGAGTCCCATCCTTGCTTGGCGGCTCTCTCCCTTACAGCACTGGCGACAACGCACTGTGACTGCGCGTACAAGCTTCCTCCCCCATGAGGCCATGGGCTGAGACAAGAGCAGTCATCTTTTTATCACTATGCCTCGATCACTCCACACATGTGGAGCTCAAACAAACTGGATGAGTACACCAAGTCATCAGTTCATACGCGTGATAGGGTTTAAAAGGGCAGAGCCTGGACCTATTGCCCCAACACCTTCCCCTATGCAGTTCACCTTGTTTGGTTCTTCCTCGTAAGTTATCCATCCTCACCTGGTTCAGGCTTTCCTATTCTTTCATTCTATCCTCACAAATCAACCCTGACCCTCCAACTGAGGAAAAGGAGCACATATCTGTGTCCCCAGTTAAGAGTGACCTACGTCGGGACTTCCCTGGTGGCACAGTGGATAAGACTCCACGCTCCCAATGCAGGGGGCCCGGGTTCAATCCCTGGTCAGGGAACTAGATCCCACATGCTTGCCGCAACTAAGAGTTCACATGTCACAACTAAGGAGCCTTGGAGCCGCAACTAAGACCCAGCGCAACCAAATAAATAAATAAATATTTTAAAAAGAGAGTGACCTATGTCACATGGAAAACCCACTAAACCAAAGAGGTGACAGGGAAGTGGCTTCCCACACACCCGGAAGAATGTGAGATTACCTCCTCACAAGGGAAAAAGAGAAACCCAACCCGATTACAGTGTAAAAATAGGTCACTGCCTGAATATAGCCCTTTGGGTTACTGGCAGCCAAGCCCCTTTTGCCTCTGGCTCCAGTGTCACAAGAAAGCGGCGGCACCATCTTAGAATAAGGGCTCCACGGCCAGCTGCCAGCCTCAGCCTGGCCTTCCCTCTGGCATCCTAGAACTACTAGGCGCTCAGCAAGCCTCTGTCACGGTTGGCGTGGAAGAGCCAGAGTTGGTAAGTTTTGTTTTGAACAAACTAGGAGGCAATTCAAGGTTGTGCTTATGACAAGTCTCTTTCCCCTGTATCCAGCCACACTTACTTCAGTAGGAAAGAAAGGAAGACTTTCAGTAGCTTGCTTGTACCTAGGCGGGGCCAACAGCAGCCTCTCTTCCATGACAGAGTTACAATTATGATCACTGTAATGCTTTACTTGCAGCAAATTCTCTAGGTGTGCATGACTGGAAGGGGTGTCAAAATTTTGGTTCTATGGAAAAAAACTGCTGTGGATTGCTTTAAAAAAAACAAAAAAAAAGCCTGAGAATTACCGATCAAGAATCAGTGGTAGAACAGAGAAGGTGGGAGTTCCCTGGTAGCCTAGTGGTTAGGATTCCAGGCTTTCACTGCCGTGGCCCAGATTCAATCCCTGGTCGGGGAACTGAGATCCCACAAGAAAAAAAGAACACTGACTGACTGCCACTGGGTTAATCACTGTGGTGACATGAGAGGGGTTACCTGATTGGGCTTAAACACTCAAGGGCCACCCCCGGAGCTGAGGCGGGACCAATCCCTCTCTACCAGAAGACAAAAACATTGTTTGCTATGGGAGGAAGTGGGGAGGTAGAAGACATGGGGGAGGAATGGGGACAATTATAAAGTCCTTCACACATCACCTGGTACTGAATTTGACTCAGATACCCAGTATCGAGGGCAAACGTGAAAGTGCATTTTGTGTTTGTTTGTTTCTGTTTTTTGTTTTTTGGTGCATGGCAGGTGGGATCTTAGTTCCCTGACCAGAGATCGAACCCGCGTCCCTTGAGCTGGAAGCGCGGAGTCTTAACCACTGGACTGCGGGGGAAGTCCTAAAAGTGCATTTTGAGTGATACTTTATCATTTAACAAAGATGAACGTTTATTCCTATACAGAGACAAACTCCCTTGGAAGGTAAACTCAAGAAACGTATGTCTCGGAACTCTACGTAGGGGAAAATAGGTAAAGGTGAGGAGAGCAGTCTGTTTGGAAAGATGCAGTGAAACCCACTCGAACAGGCCATTCTTACACTGATCCTCCAGAAGGCAGAGGACATGACAGTAAATCAAAACCAACTGAAGTTATTTCAGCAGAGGGCTGAGATGAAACGGTCCAGATGCTTCTCTTCAAATGATCTAACTTACTGCAAATAGAGATTGACTTGTCTTAGACGCCTTCTTATATATCAAATTTCTAAAAATTAGCTACAACACTTTAAAAACCTGACCCCTAGAGTTTTTCAAGTTATTGTCATTATCAGGTTATCCTCTGAGAGTGTGTTTGTATGTACATGTGTGTACCTGTCACTTACTTTAAATATTTGAGGGCTACTAGGTGCTCAGCTCTGTGCTAACAGGGTGGAAATGGGAGGATTAAAGGTCACATCTCTGCCCTCAAGGAGTACAACCACCAGCTAAGTAACATTACTATTTGTCAGGCACTGTGCTAACTGCTTTACATTTATTTCCTCATTTAATTTTATCCTCACAGTGATCCTATGAGCTAAGTATCATCAATGGATTTTCCAAATTAGGAAACCAAAGTTAAATGGCTAAGCAACTTGACTCAGCTCACACAAGCAGCAGGCAACAGCTGGGATTCACACCTAGGTCCTCCTCATTGCAAAACTACGCTCTTAACCCACAGCACAAACATCCCGTAAGAGTGAACAGTACAAGACAGTACGTTAGAGTGAAGAGCTCAGTGCTGGGTCGCAGAGCTGAGTGCCTCCGGATTCTGGGGAAGCCGAAGAAGGCACATGGTGTGAGGATGAGGATGAGCCATCACATGCTGCTGTCACTCATGTGAGCCAATGCCCAAGTGCCAATACACCATCTGTCCCCTGGCCTCGCACCCATGGCCACCTCCTGTAATATTCCTTCACTCTTAATCATTTATAAAAATGGAAGGCCAGCAACATTTGCGCAGGCCTTAGGATGTTTCATAGCTATCTCCAAGGATGGAATCAGTTCTTCCTTGATGTGCAAAGATTTCCTCTCTGTTCTAGAGATACGACCACATATTGAGGAATTAAGTTTGAAACTCTTTAGGCAAATACTAGATGTTATTTCCACTGCTGATGATTTGTATAACCCTAGCCCTAGCTCTAACCTCTTGGCACTGTGGCAAAAAGTAAATGTAACATAATGTCTGAACAAAATGTGATACTACTTCCTCGGTGCTGGTCTCCGTGTACCAGAAAGTGGTGGGAGTGAATGGAGGCAGTGTCCCTCTCATGCCTCAGCAGCCCCTTTACCAGGCAGCCAGCCGACTTCTGGTTACCTCAGGGCAGGGCAGACCTCCCAACCTCCAGGCTATGGTTCCAGGGCTCCGATGTTCCAAGTGAGGGAGAAATATCTCCTTCTAAAACAGCAGGGAGTCAGAAGCATATGGGATTTCTGCTTCCATGGGATTAGGGGAAAGTATCAATACTCTAGTACTTCTTCAGTGAATAGGATGTGCTGGTACTACGGCTCCTACTCATTCTCATGTAAGGAGCAACACTGAGATGTGATCTGGAACTAGGACTGCTGCTATTAAGGCAATGGGAAACAATTCTGTTTTCAGGGTCACATCTGGGACCCTGGAATCATTTCCAGTTTCAACCTACATTGGACTGATCACTGTGTACCAGGTTCTGAGCAAACATCACCTTCCTCATAGCTGCAAACAATCCTACGAAATGGACATTATCTCTACCTTACTTGTGTGGACGCCAGGGCTCAGGGAAATAGTTATGTCTATGGTCACAGGGCTGGAGTGTTATAGTTGGGGACCAGACTGAATCTCCTGATGCCAAGTCCAGTGTTCATTCCATGTTATACAAGGTTTGCGGCCTTGGGATATTATTATTATATAAACTGGGGTTTGGATGGCCATCCTCATTATAGCCAAGCTCTCACTTTGCTTTCAAAGGAGAAAGAATAAATCATGTTGAAGGGGGCTATTAGAAGGCCAAGGGCGGTAAGTGTTGCAGTGAATGGACACAAGCCGTGTGGAAACTCTGGGGTGAGAATCAGCTCTGACTGAAGTTGGGATGGAAAGACCTCAGAGAGGTGAGGCCACCCACTGGGCAGGAGGAGCTCTGGGGGTTAACAAAAGCCCCTAAAAGCGCAGACATGGAGAGGAAAGCACAAAGAAAGGGACTCGTGTGGGAAACCCCTTACAGCAGGGCTTCTCAACCTTGGTACTAACATTTTAGATCAGATAATTCTTTGTTCTGGGGGCTGCACTGTAGGATATTTAGCAACATCCCTGACCTTTATCCACTAGGGGCCTGTGGCACCTCCCATCTTGTCCCTTGTTGTGACAATCAAAAAAGTCTCCCGACATTGCCAAACATCCCCTGTTGAGAACCACTGCCTTAGACAGTGATGTGTCAGGAACTGGGGGCTGGCTGGCAGGGGGTCTGGGGAGGAGCAGATAAAGAAGGGGAGGCCACGAACCTGGCAGGGAAGGGAACAGATGCGTGCCCTGAGTGTCCTCTCGTTAAGCCCTTCAGGAAGCCCTTCAGGTACGGACTCTGACGACATTAGGACAAATGGGGCCAAACACGATCCCAGGATGAGATCCCTTTGAAGGGTGCCCAGCAGGACCCTGGCTGGGAGGAGAACATTTGCAGGAGAGAAAGGGTTCTAGACTAGGCAACTTGCAAAGGGCACCCTTACTCCCATACTCTCTTTTCTCCTTTCAGTGAACGGAAGCAAGAGAGGATGACACGGGGAATGCTACAGGAGCCTGGAACTCCCAAACCTATTTGGGAGCTTTAAGGGGACCTCGACTCGGAGGATGAGGGAGCTGCGATTTGCCTGTGACGGCAACACCATCCTTCCCCCCAGAAGCCATCCCCGACTCCCGCACCTCTCACCCTTGGACCACAGTCGCCCAGGAAAAGCGGAAAGGAATTGGGATACTTATCCTGGGAGACAGGAAGCAAAAAGGAGAAAGGGGGTGAAGATGAAAGAATTTTGAGCTTCAAGAGAGATATACTGACAGAGTTCACAAAGGGGACCATGTTTCTCAGAGAGGTAACAACAAAGTAGAACTGGGTCTGGGGGTTTGAGGAAAGGAAAGAGGCAGAGAAATTAATATTTACAAAATGTCCACTGAGTGCCAGTTCTGGGCAAGGCCCACTGCATGAGTTACACGTTCGGGTTTCACAGCATCATTCAATACCTATGTGCGGTGTGGGCATTACAATCTTTTTAGAGCAGAGGAAAGTAAGGTGTAGGGAGGCGAGGAATTTCTCTTTGTTCCCGGCCGGAGGGGCCTCCCCAAATGACCAGGGGCCCCAGGCATGGTTGGCGAGTCCCCCTCCCCCCTCTGCTGTGCCTCCTCCCCTCGGCTCCAGGGCCCACAGCCTCTTGCTCCCCTTGCTTGCCTGCCTGCCTGCTCCACTGGACTGAGGCTGTCAGGGGCTGTGTTTTGGGTTCTGCATGTCCAGCATCTCCTTATGTGCCGGGCATGGGCCTGCATCCGCGAAGGAAGCACGCAAGAGTTAATGCGGAGGCAAACAAAGAGCCGTGAGGCCCAGCTGTGTAAGCTGAGGGCAGAAGCAATGAGCACACCCGTTACATAAGTGCTTCTCCTGCTCTGCTCAGGCCCGGGAGGAGAGCGGGGCTCTTGCCTCCCCTGTGCTATATATAATCTCTGTTTTGGCAGAGGAGCTTGCTACAGTTCCACAGCTCACTCACAGGAGATACTCATGTTTTCTTAAGAATCCAGCAAATTTTCTTTGACTAGTGATGCCACAAAATAATAAGACAGACTTGGTGTAAGGTTTAGACACTTTTCCCACATTCCCAGCATTTTTCTCCCTCAAAAACAGTATTTCTGGTTCCACTTCAAGAAGCAAAGGAAGGGTGAAAATGAGATGGCAAAGAGACAGCTTGCAACATCCCATAATTACAGCCTTTGATGCTGGAACCTCAAGGCTCCAATCCCAGATGGGACAGTGTTTCCCTTTTCGAGGCTCCAATCCCAGATGGGACAGTTACCCTTTGGTAACTAAACAGGGGCTGATCCATTAACCAAGAATATGTCCCCCGCAACACCTTTTTTTCTGGCCGCACGGCTTGTGGGATCTGAGCTTCCCAACCAGGGACTGAACCCGGGCCCTTGGCAGTGGAAGCATGGGGTCCTAACCACTGGACCGCCAGGGAAGGCCCCAAGAATACGTGTTTGATACAGAGTGGGCCAGGTTTGTTTCTGATTCTTTCTCACCTTCCTTGTAAGCCCTTACCCTGGAATCCATGACCGCATGACTATAGAATGAATATTTCATAGAATCATTCATTTATCCTGGGACTTAATTGAAGATAAGTTCTACTTAGTTAACCCCTTCTTTAGCTGTAGTAGATTTACCTGAAAAATGTTTTCTGAGACCTTTAAAAACATATATTTACTAAAAATCACCACATTAACTTCATGTTAGTCCTAAAAGGTTCTCTAATTACTGAAAGCCATAGTTCATTATTCTAATACAAACTGTTATAACACATACTCACTTGAACATTAAAACATGACATTTCCTTTAAGTATAAACAGTCCTTTAACTTTTTAGCAATTTGGTTGGGACTTCCTCCAGATCAATTCTTCCAAAATGATGCATTTTTAAGAAATAAAATCATGACCCTGATGTTTTCATAAGATGACAGGTTAAGAAGAAAAATAGGCTTTTAAAATGTTGATTTTATTAACATTAATACTAACATCTAAGTATTAGCAGAGCTATTATTTATAAGCATAGCTCCTATAGTGAGTATGTAGACACTGTGAGACTTGCTGACAGTGGGCAGCTCAGTTCTAGCAGGTTCTATTCCAAGGTGGCCTGTCACTATAGTGGGAGTCAGATAAACCTGAGGCCCAGCCCTGACTCAGCAACTTCCTAGTGCAGGTCACTTGGGTCTTGGGTGATGTATTTAACCTCCCAAACCTCAGTTTTCTTTTATAAAATGGGAACGGTATCAGTGTATATAGGGTAAGGTTCACTTCAAAAAATAAACAAGACAGTCTATGGGAAAGCATCCTGGACAGGCATGTTGACAGTCAGGCAGAAGTCTCAGGCTTCCTGCCTCCTCACTCCCTGCACTGTCCCATCACCAAGGTGGCCCCTCTGCACGGTTTCTGAGTACTGACCTTCTCCTCTCGCCTGCAAACAGCTGCGGTGACTTCAGTGACCTACACCGCCTGCATATACACTTGCCCCCTTCCCCCTGTTAGCCTTTAGACACACAGATCACTGTCTTCAGTGATTCCCTGCAGCATAAAGTCCACCCACTTGAGCCTGGTGTCATGGTCCTTTCTTAGTCTGGCCCAACCCACCCTTTCTGAGCTCATGGTCCCTTGCAAACCCAAGTCTTCCCACTCCAACTCTGCCCATCGCCCTGCTTCAAAGCTCTTACACAGCCTCCATGGCCTACAGTATAAACTCCAAACTGCTTCATGTGGCATCTGAGACATGTTATCTGGTCCCTGCCCATCTCCAGTTTCACTGGCCACCACTCCTTTGCCTCCTTGTACTTTATAGCCAAGCAATTCTACTTACAGTACTGGAACCTTATGTTGTCTCATCACTCTTCAACTTTACACACACTCCCCTTTTTGCCCAGAATACCCTCCTCCTCTCATCTATTTGGCAAAGTCCTAGACAGTTTTTAAATGGCCCCACTTCTGTGACAGTCTGTCAAGTACTGACTGTGTCTCGTACCTTTGTCTGTTACTGCACCTGCCATGTTGTAATTATTTTTCATGTTTTCTTGTAATTCACTAGACCACTATAAATATCTTCTTTGGGGGGTGAACCCAGGACTTGGTCTTACACAGAGCAGTCACCAGGAAATATTTACAGTGTTGAGCCGAAAAAGCTTCCAAGCTGGTGGGAAGAGCCGCTGAAATGCAGGGGCTGCGACCTACCAGAGCAGCCTGCCGCTATGAGAGTAGACAGAGGGAGAATTTAACAGAATTCCCATTGAAAATGGTAAAATGGTGGTGACTGCCAGAGCTCAGAAAAAGAAACCCTTTTTATGTGGTTATAACTCTAACAAGTCAATTACATTTACCTAAAGCCAGTGGAACTCCAAACTGTATTTTTCTCCCCACAGCTTCATTCTTTTATAAAGTTCCCTTGCTCTGTGCAATGATCATGGGCAATCGCGTTTGCAGTTTTCGGCGATGCCAGTTCATGGCTATGTTTTTCTGTTCACTGAACTGGCTCATTTCTTCAGAACAAACTGTTCTGCACTGAAGCAGGAATTGGCTGGGTTCTAACAAAAAGATTTTTCCCCCCTGACAGTGTTTTTGCAAAAGACCCAAGTCAATTTATAGCCAAGTAACAAAAGGTCAGAAAGGTTAGTCAAGCAATGGGCGTAATTCCTGTGTGTCACAGCCAATAAAGGAAATGGGTGGGAATAAATAGTATGCAATTTTAACCTGAAATTATTTGTGCAAAACTATTATTGTAAACTATACAAAGGGACCCATGGCTTCCAATAAAAAGGATTTCCCACTCTGATTTTTCTTAAGACACATTTACTGTGGAAGAACTGAGATGACCTCGAATTCCTCATTTGCAAATGGAAAAATGTCAAAAACTTTTTCACACTAATTTATGAAAAAACTTGGCCACTGTTTTGCAGCCCTGAAATAGAAATATTCACATAAAAAATTAAATATCTCCCAGTTAAATCACAATTAAATACAATCTGCAGGGCTGAATTTAACACAAAATCTTTGCCAAAAGAGAAAATTAACCAAAAGAGAGGCTGAGAAAAGGGCTCTAAAAAGGCCATAGTTTATCTGTTTTAATCATGCTAGAAGTGTGACAAACTACTGCATTATTCAACGAGCATAAGAACAACAAGAAATGCCTGCCTTTAAAGCAGACATGAAGAGCTGACATCACAGCCAAGCAAACGGAAGACAGATGAGTAACAGCCTGCACTGGGAGGCCAACCAGGCCCAGGCTTGTGGGTCTGTGGAGTAAGGAAGCCTTTCAAATTTCAAGGCCGATGGAACCACCCCCCACACCCCATCATCACGATGTCTATAGTAGTCACCATTTAAAACAACCTAATCAACCAAAAGATGAATGGTTAAATAGAACACTGTCACAGTCCTGGACAAGATGCTGTAAACCATTTCTCCCCCAGCCTCCTTGCTAAGTACAACTATAAACTCTGGAAATAATACAAGAGGCAACCAAAGAAGAAGTCTGAAAGGGGGGAAAAGGAAGGTGAACAAGTTAGGGATCCCAGGGCTAAAGGAACAACACAGCAGCAGGGCATCCTATGACTCCCCTATCCAACTGAAGAAGGTGGCCCAAGCCAAATGTTTCCCAAGTCCCAGTGTAGCAACATAAGGCAGCTCAGGAAGGCTTATCCTTCCCTATGACAGAACGGGAGTTCTGCGGACAACACCAGGCCAGCTGGCAGCACCAACAAGGAGGATAGTTCAGGATCCCACTGATATTAAAACAATCTGGGAAAACACTCTCCCTCCCTGCAGGGCCCCCAGGAAGTACTCTTTATTCCAGCAGGATGGAGACTTCTTTCTTCCACCTGAAGGCACCAGGCAGCATGGCCTGGGGAAACTTCTTCCTTCCATCAGATAGCACCAGCAGGGCCCAGTGGGAGCCTCAGCTGCACCAGATAAACCAAGCAGACCAAAACAGTAACAGCAAAGCCTCTGAAAAATAAATCATCATTGGAATCACAGCCCACAACAGTAGATCCCAACCTGTGTGCTAAACCTAAAGAGAGTGACTTCCTGGTAAAACAAAAGGTTTAAATAGGACCCAGAGTTTCCTAACATAATAGACAAAATGTCCAGAACAGAATGGAAAATTCCCTTCCTACCAAGAACCAGGAAACTCACAACCTGAATGAGAAAAGACGATCAACCGACACCAATACCACGATGAATCTGATGTTGGAATCAGCTTACAAAGAATTTTAAAGCAGCCCTCACAAAAATGCTGCAACAAGCAATTACAAATTCTCTAGAAATAAATGAAAAACTAGAAAAACTCATCAAAGAAACAGAAGTTATAAAAAGGACCAAATACAAATTATAGAACTGAAAGACATAATAATAGAAATAAAAACTTGCTAGATAGGCTTAACAATAGAGATGACAGAGGACAAAAATCAATGAACTTGAAGACAGATCAGTAGAGCTTACCCAATGTGAACAAAAGAGAGAAGACAGACTGAAAACAAATGAACAGAGCTTCAAGAACTTGTGAGACAGTAACAAAAGATCCAATGTTCATATCATCAGAGTCCCAGAAGGAGAATAAAAAGAAAGGGGCTGAAAGAGTATTCAAAAAGATAATGGCTGAGAATTTCCCAAACCTACAGCTTCAAGAAGCTGGGCAAACCTCAAATAGATAAGTTCAAAGAAATCCATGACAAGACACATGATGATTAAATTTCTGATAATTAAAGACAAAGAAAAACCCTTGAAAACTGAGAAAAACAACCCATTGTCTATAAGGGAACACCAATTCAAATGAGAACAGATTTCTCGTTTGAAATCACAGAGGCCAGAAGGAAGTAGCACAATATTTTCAACACTGAAAGAAAAGAACTGTCAACCATGAATTCTATATCTGGGGAAACTATACCTCAAGACTGGAGGGGAAAAGACATTCTCAGACTAAGGAAAACTAAAAGAATGTGTAGCTAGAAGACCTACCCTTAAAGAATGGCTAAAGGAAGTTCTTCAAAGAGAAAGGAAATGATAAAAGAAGAAATCTTGGCATATCAGTTAGGAATAAGGAACAGAAAAAGAAAATGAGTATATACAATAGGCTATCCTTCTCCTCATGAGTTTTATATCATATTTAATGACTGAAACAAAAATTATAATACCACCTGATGCTCAAGATAATTATATTTAGAAGTGGGGATTAAAGGGACCTAGATGGAAGTAAGGTTTCCACATTTCACTCGAAGTGGTGAAACGCTGATACCAGTAGACTGTTATAAGTCAAATATGTATCTTGTAATACTCAGAGCAACCACTAAGAAAATGATACAAAGAGATACACTCAAAAACATTACAAGTAAGATAAAATCCTTTAAAATGTTCAAGTCACCCAGAGAAAGGCAAGAAAAGAGAAACCGGAAGCAAAACAAATAATAAAATGGCAGATTAAAATCTTAATATATAAATAATTACCTTACATGTAAATGGTCTAAATACACCAATTAAAAAAGTAGAAACTGTCAGAATGGGTAACTATATGCTGTTCACAGGAAACTCACTTCAAATTCAATGAGATAAGTAGGCTGAAAACAGAGTGCTGTCCATATAGTAGATGGAATATCAATAGCTCTTTTAAATTGTGCTTATGAATAATTTTCATGATATAGGAAAATGTTTAGAATATTACATTTTATAAGACGTGATAATTAAATAAGTAAATATTTTCAAAACAAGACGCAAAATGTATATATAGCATGACTTCACACTGTATGTAAACAATTTATAAATAAATGCCTCAAAAGAATGCATGTTAGGATACCACCCGCAAGAATCTCAATTCTCTTCATTATGCTTTCTTATATTTTTCAGATTTCTACCATAGAATGAATGGCTTTTATAATCAGAAAACAACATTATGTTTTAAAACTTCTCTTCAATTAAAGCAGTCTATTAAAGATAACTGCTGCGTTCTGAAGAACCTAGGGGCAGGACAGGAATAAAGACGCAGACGTAGAGAATGGACTTAAGGACACAGGGAAGGGGAAGGGGAAGCTGGGAGAAAGTGAGAGTGTGGTATGGACATATATACACTACCAAATGTAAAATAGATAGCTAGTGGGAAGCAGCCGCATAGCACAGGGAGATCAGCTCAGTGCTTTGTGACCCCCTAGAGGGGTGGGATAGGGAGGGTGGGAGGGAGGGAGACGCAAGAGGGAGGAGATATGGGGACATATGTGTATGTATAGCTGATTCACTTTGTTTTAAAGCAGAAACTAACACACCATTGTAAAGCAATTATACTCCAATAAAGATGTTAAAAAAAAGATACAGTTATCAAAAAAAAAAAGATAACTGCTGCTGCCTGGGGAGGAAGAACTAATATTTATCATTGGCAGCCACCATTAACGTGGCTCTTTCTACTGGTGAGTTGGCTGCCTCTCCCTTTCCTGCTCCCTAGAGGACCAAAGGTACAAGGCAGAAGGCCTGAAAGACTCAGAAAGTGCTCTCTCTGCAAGCTTTGTACATGGGATCCAGGAGATGAGGGTAGGAAGGGGGAGGGAACTGACAGATAGGGACAGCAGAGCAGGACTGCTAGAAACCTGCCTCATGTCCAGTGGTCTTCAGAGTCACTGCTGTAGGTCTCCACAGGCCTGACCACCGAGTTGGGTCCCATGATTCTGCACTCCATCACCCAAGGCCACACGAGCATGTCTTGGTCCTCACAGCCCAACAGAGCCTAACACGAGGATCATCCCACCACGCTGGAGGCCACAGTACAGAAGAGGAAATTCTTCTATTTGATATTGCCAAGTCGGTATCAATTTAACACCCCTGTCTTCCTTTCTTTTTCAAAGTCTCTCTCTAATTTTATCCAGAAGCCCAGTGATAAGCTTCCTACTATAACAGACCCAATCCTTTTTCTGACATTTCAAGTAAGAAAACTCAAAGTAATCTTCAATTCTTCCTTACCCTTTATTTGTATATCCAATCTATTATCATGAAGTAGATTCAACATAGAATGCAAAAGGTAGCAGATATAATGATTTCTAAGATTCCCTATCAGAGATTTGTAATTCTTTTACCAAAGATTACCTTTACCCTTTCTTAATGCAATGAATAAACAAACCCTCTTAAAGTCAAAGTCGAAATCTCTGACCAAGGCTCCTTCATGTATAAGATGCTTCCTTGTTGATTTAACAGGCAATGGGACCATTTCAAGACTTCCCACTGTTATGACCAATTCTGGAAAAGTTGCCTTTTTCTCTTACTGAGGACATGAAATCCCATCTCTATGGCCATACAGGATAACTCAAAGCCAACCTTGATTTTACAGCACTTTGCAAACTCTGCAGGACTATTTCAGTGCCTCCGCCTTTGCCATCTCCCATATCTAAACTACGCACATGATGAGGTAACACAATTTTACAAATACTTGAGCACGTATTGGTGACCATGTTAACTTTTTTTTTTTTTTTTTTTTTTTTTTTTTGCGGTACGCAGGCCTCTCACTGTTGTGGCCTCTCCCGTTGCGGAGCACAGGCTCCGGACGCGGAGGCTCAGCGGCCATGGCTTACGGGCCCAGCCGCTCCGCGGCATGTGGGATATTCCCGGACCGGGGCACGAACCCGTGTCCCCTGCATTGGCAGGCGGACTCTCAACCACTGAGCCACCAGGGAAGCCCCATGTTAACTTTTTTGTTGTTGTTGTTGTTTTTGTTTTTGTTTTTTTTTTTTTTTTTGTGGTACGCGGGCCTCCCACTGTTGTGGCCTCTCCCGTTGCAGAGCACAGGCTCCGGACGCACAGGCTCAGCAGCCATGGCTCACAGGCCCAGCCGCTCCGCAGCATGTGGGATCTTCCCGGACCGGGGCACGAACCGGTGTCCCCTGCATCGGCAGGCAGACTCCCAACCACTGCGCCACCAGGGAAGCCCCCCCATGTTAACTTTTTAAATAAACTTTTGATTTGCCTGTTGTCTTGCTTTTTTGGGGCTAGAGTGGAAAAAGCATGGACTCTGGAGTCAAAGAGTATCCCTATTACTTATTAGCCACATAACTTTGCAGCCTCTTCATCTATAAAATGGAAATAAGTATGCATACCTCTTATGAGGATTAAGTAATATATTACTTATAAAAGTGCCTAGCACATCATAGGTGCTCTCTTGGATCATTCCTACCTTAGTTTCTTTTTTTCCAACTACTTCTCGTTTATGATTTATGCTTTATGCTTTTATGGACCTAAATGAGTCACCTTAAATTCTTATGGAACAAAAAAAAAGCACATAAAAATACAACATAAAAATAGTAGACGCTCTGCTGGGAAGTAGGGGTGGGCACTGACTGGGAAGGGATATGAGGCAACTTTCTGGATAATGATACCCTCGTAGGAGTTTGGGTTACACAGGTGTATGCATTTGTCAAAACTCAGCAAATGTACAGTTAAAATTTAACTACAAGGAAATGTACCAATCTTACCTCAAAAGAAAAAAAAACTATAAACAAATAACAACCTCTACTTAGTGATAGGCATGCTGAAGCACTGAGAGGGAATGCATAAAAAATAGGATGGACAGACGGCTGGACAGAGGAACAGGAAGCACAGAGTAAAATGTTAATGGTCAAACCTGGTGGTGGGTGGATGGCTGCCCACTGTAAAATCTTTTCAATTTTGCAGTATGTTTGAAATTTTTCATAATAAAATGTTGGGAAAATATATGCTATGGAAAAGAATGGAAGGCACTCAATACACATTAGTTCTCTTCCCGAATCCTCTCCCTTATCTTCATTCATCCATTTGTTCATTTACCTGCAAACATTTCCTAGGCACACACCGCAGAATCGCCTAGTACAAGTTGCTTAACCCCAAGCCCTCTGAATACGTTTCCTCATCTGTGGAATAATAACTACATGTGCCTCATGGGGTTTCTGTGAGGATTAAGATGATAAACATATAACGCTTAAGCTCAGTACCTGCCCTGTAGCTGGTGCTCGACAAAAGCTAGCTATGATTATGTCAGTATTACATAAAGAGCCCAGGCATTATAGTGTATTATTCTAGTAGCAAGTAGTGGCTAGAAGCCCTGACCCCTAATTGACTGCTTGGGTTCAAATTCCAACTCTACCACTTTGTAGCTTTGAGCAAAATCCTTAACCTTTCTGTGCCCCAGTTTCCTATTCTGTGAAAAAGGGATAAGTGTTCTCTTTCATGGGGTTATTAAGACAATTCAACATGATAATATATACAAAATGCTTAGACAGTGGCTGGAACTGTATAAGCGCTCAATCAATGTGAGCAAACTCACTATGCTGGATATTTAGAGAATATGGAGATGAATGGAATGCATAAGTCCCTGACACCTCAAGGAGCTGACTATCCAGGAGAGGAGAAGGCCATGTCAGCAGAAGCATCACAAAGTGGTGCGCGCTGTGTGCCATAGGGAACCTGCTACTATGGGCTTGGGATACCGGAAAAACAGACTGATGATAACGACTGAGGAAGACCAAGGAAGGCCTCAAGGTAGTGGCACTGGATGACCTGGAACCTGAAGGCAGAGACGGGGAAGAAAAAGGTTGGTAATGTGAAAATACATGGTACAGAGAACTTAATAAAAGATAGGTAGGGGCGGGTTAAAAGATTTGAGGCTGGAAAGAGATTGGGATCAGATGGCAGAAAGCTCTGCTGATGAATGTGGACTTTGTTCTGCAAAAGTACTTTGAAAAAATGATCATCCATTCATATATTCCATGGATTAGAAGAGGTGAGTCTTCAAAATGTTGACCAAAAAAAAAATTCTTGATTTTTCTATCTGATAAATAACAAATACTGCTAATCATTTATCCACTGCACTCTTTATGTAAAGTAACTAAAAATTCATTGCAATAACTATTTTACCAATTCACGGCATCTCTACTGGATAAGAAGGCCCAGAGCCTCTGGAAGGAGGGCCAGGGAAAAGCTTACTAACAGCGTTGTGGAATCAAGTTAGTTAGCACCACTCTAACTGGTCATTGCTTTGAGGTTCAGTTTGGAATCTGATCCAAGATATTAAATTCAGGAAGGGAGAAAAGTCCAGGCAGCAGCAGAGAAGGGCTGGCTCCCTTTGGATGCTGCCAGCTGGCTACGCTGCGCCTCTCAGAGCTCACTCTGCCTTGGTAAACACATTTCTGATGGCCGTAGGCACTGAGCAAACCCGCTAAGCCTTACCCAAGTGTCTTCAGCATCAAAGCCTGAGGGGAGCGGCCAGGGGACGGGGAAGGTTTTACGATTAAAGGCAGCAAATGCTGCTTCCAAATTATGTAATTTAAATATATGAACCACCCATGAAAACACCTTTTCTTTCTAGCACTATTGGAAGGAAATTAAAATAACATAAAACATATACGGTGAGGTTTAAAAGTTACAGGATTATCTACAGGGAAACTTTTATCTTCGTGTGGACCAGGTCCTTCTAGCGGAGGCACCTTTGAATGGGCTGGTGCGCTGGCCGGCTCCGGCTCGGAGGCACAGTCTCCTGGCCTGCGGGCTCTGTGAGGAGCTCAGCTGTCTTGCTCCTCTGTGTTCTCAGGGCTTAATACAGTGCCTGGCCTGCAAAGGGTGCTCACAAAATCTTTGTTAACTCAATAAGTAAATGATCTAGTCCCCAGCTTTATAAGTTCAGAAATATGATTTGTTTTAGTTCACTGAGATTATTAAATTCTTAATTGAGTGGGGGTAGAATTGGTTTAATACCAACCAAACTCAATGGAGACACGTTAGATCTTACCCCACCCTCCCATTTTAGAGGGGGTATAGCTTTCCAGGAGCCCCACTGCTTCTGAAATTTACCCAGAATTGTCCTTTCCTAACATGAGGGCACCTGGGAAACAGAATCCCTAATCAGGTGGTTGCCTGAGGAACAAATTTAGAACTTCTAAGAAGGTTTTCAACCTAGGTATGCAGCAAGCCCAACTTTGCAGCAAGCAGAATGTTTGCCCCAGGCCAGTGTGGCATCTCGTCTCCTGTGGACAGCGTGAGATGTACTCTGACTGAGTGCAACCCTCCACATCCTTCCCAGGCTCCATGCACACTCCCAATGTGGTGTCCCTTTGCAGCATTCTTCATTTGAACAAGTCATGAACCCCTCGCTTTTAAGATTTTTCTGTTTATAGGGCTTTAATTTGGCCTCTAATGACGAAAGAGGGACTTTCATCTCCACATGCCTCCAGAGGATCACTTGGATCTGGTCGTCTCTGCATGGATATACACCAATTTTCAGGCCATTTTGGGCTCAGCAGCAAATGCTGAGCAGTATCTTCAGAGAACCCCAGGGTACTAAGTGATACCCACCCATAGCTCTGTTTAAGACTGGTTTGGATTTTTTTTTTCCCTAAGTGCAGTATTTTGCACTGTCTAATTTTCTATCCACTTGGCCTCATAAAATTTTCAGAAAAATTTCCCATCAGCATAGCTTTTTACTACTGTACCCTTTAAAAAGGTCTCAGAAATTCAACATATCTGGAATGAGTCTCGAGGCAACACTGTGAGAGGTCATCATTAACATTTACCCACTTGGAGAAGGGACCATAATTCTAAGCTTTCTTTCCTCTTCTTAAGACAGTTTCTACCCAGAATCAAATAGTTTCTCTATCCCATGATGGCTTTTTACTTAAAAGAAAAATGAGATAGAGAAAAAACAGAAAATATTAAATTTTGAGCTAATTTTAGACTTACAGAAAAGTTACAAAAATAGTACAGAGAGTTTCCTTATGTCCCTGACCCAGCTTCCCCAAATCTTACATAACCATAGTAACTGAACAGAACCAGGGCATTAATATTGGCACAGTACTATTAACTAAACCAAAGATCTTATTCATATTGCACCAGTTTTTTTCTACTAATGTCCTTTTTCTGTCCCAGGATCCTATCCAGGATCCCCATTGTATTTCGTCGTTATTTCTTAGTCTCCTGTGGTCTGTAACAGCTTATCAGTCTTCCTTGTTATTCATGCCCTTGACACTTTTCAAAAGTATTAATCAGTTATTTTGTTGAATGTCCCTTGATGTGGGTTTGCCTGATGTTTTCTCGTGATTACACTGAGGTTATGCATTTCTGGCAAAAATGCCACAGAAATGATGTTGTGTTCTTCTTAGTGCATCATATCATGGGGTTTCATTGATGTTGCTTGTCTTATTACTGGTGATGCTGACCTTCATCTCTTGGCTAAGGTGCTTTCTGCACTGTGAAGTTACTATCTTTTCTTTCCTTTATAGATAATAAATAAGTTGAAGGAGTTGATCTGAGACTATGCAAATTTCTGGCAAAGGTTTCTTAAAGGATTACTGGCTCCCTCATTCACAAGCCTGCTCGCTTTCCTTAAAAACTCCAAGAGGTTAGTTGATAGTATTTCCCCTTATTATGTTTGTCATGCAAGCATTTTGTTATTACTTTTTTGTTTGTTCAATGAGATTTATTTTTCTTCTACTTGTAAAAAGAGCACATCTTCACTGTCAAAATATGGCATGTTCATAAACATGGCTTTAGAGATTGGCACCTATCATGGACTGAACGTTTGTGTCACCCTCCCTCCAAATTCATGTTGGAATTCTAACCCCCAATGTGATGGTATGAGGATATGGGGCCTTTGGGAGATAATTAGGTCATCACAGTGGAACCCTCATGAATGGGATTAGTGCCCTTATCAAAGGGACCCTAAAGAGCTCTCTCACCCCTCTCCACCATGCGAGGCTACAAGAAGAAAAAGGCCATCGGCAACCCAGAAGAGGGCCCTCACCAGAGCCCGACCATGCTAGCACCCAGCCACCAGGACAGTGAGAAAAAAATGTCTTTTGTTTATAAGCCACCCCTATTTTGTTACAGCAGCCTAAACTAAAATAGCAACTCTATATATAAATGCAGATATAGATATATAGATATCAGTGAACCTCTTTTCCTCTTTTAATACCACTGGAGTCAGATACCATGGGCTTATTCATTAAGTCCCAGCCCCACCACGGACTTCAGGAAAGTTACTTAATTTGTGTGCTGGTTTGCCCAGCATCTGTTATTTGCTGATGGGATGAGCAAAATTAAATAACATTTTTTGGGAAGAACTATTCAGAAAGGTAGAGGTAAAATTTTTATGGTCTGTGTTTAATGGAAGTCAACTGAACACTGCCATGGGGAAGGTGAGGTCACACAGTAGACATCTGCAACTCCAGATGCCACCTGTGGACAAAGGTTCAGTGTTCACTGCCGAATTCCTTAATGACAGGAAGGACTGCTACATGGTCCCCAGGATTTGCCTATTTCCAGTTTACCAAGTGAGGCTCCAACAGACTGTAAATTTATCACTTATTTGCGTGGCCCAAATACAATCAGGAAAAGGTTATTACCTCTCCCACTATTTTCCCCCAGAACAATAACAACAACAGGAACAGCTAACAATGGTGGAAAACACGACTCGCACTGGACACTGTGCCTTCTAAGCCCGTTACGTGCACTGGTTCATTAACTCTCATCACAGTCCTTGCTAGGAGGTATTATTATTGCCTCCAGTTTACAGATAAGGAAAATGAGGCACAAAGAAGTTACAAAAAGTAACTTGCTCAAGGTCACTCAGCTAGTAGCTGGTAGAGCCAGAATCTGAACCCAGGCAAGCCTAGTTCCAGAGCGCAGGCACTTAGGCACTGTGCTCTCCTATTGTCAAGAGAATGCAAGAACACATTATCATCTAGAAGAGAGAGACAGTCCATGAATTCAAGTTCCGGGGGAAGCTGAACTGAACAAAAGATTCACATGACAGACGAAAACCACTTCCAGAATGGAAAGACCTGAGAGAAGAAACAAGAAGGGGCTCTCAGGATCGATCGCACACATAATTAGCAATCAAAGTGGGTCACTAAGACAACAGCCTGGAAACATCTGAAAACAATGCGCAGAAAAGGACTCCAAGTTGACAAGTTAAACAAGCAGGTTATGTGAAAGGGAACCCAGCAGTTACTTTTGATTTTTTTTTTAAGTAACAGAAGCCCAGAGACAAGGCGATCTAAAATATAAGACCTCAAAGGAAAAGAGATGAGTGAATCAGAATACTTCAAGCTGTCATCTCTAAACAAACAAAATGATGCCAACCCCCTAGGCCAGATGCTCTTGTCATTCCTCTACCACCAAGATGTCTCCAAGAGCTGCGGTCAACAGCGCTGTCTGCATTTCCTCAGCTGGTCTGACTCCAGTGTGAGCTGACCTCCGCACCCTGTGGAATGAGCACGGTGGAATCACTATCAATTTTCTAACTGAGAAAACCAGGGGCTGAGCTTCTCCTTATCCTTATCCTGCTGGACCCTCTGGGTGAGTGGCCACTGCCCCTTGTAGGAAACCATCTCTTCCACACCACTCTTTTCTGCTTCTCCCCTAACTCTTCCTCTAGCATCAGCTTGGCATTCAGGCCTGGTTTGCAATCCCACTTACTAGCTTAGTGACAATGCCTTGGAGCCTTAGTTTCCTGGCCCACGAAGTAGGGTAGTAATAATTTCCACACGCAGGGCTATTAAAAAGATAAAGTAAGCCATCTGAAAAAGCTCTCACCACCCCGTGCAGGACATGTATTACAGGGCTCAGTACATTTTGACTTCCTGCACATAAAGACTGGTCTTGGCCAGGAGGCCAACCTAAGCCCTTTTTTCTGCCTACATGCTCTGACAGGGGGAACTTTATATCTTTTCCATGGCTTTGACCTCCTCCTTGGAGCAAGTATATCTCACAACCTTTATTTCCGGCCCCTACATCGCAACTGAGTTTCTAACTCGTATTTCCAATTACCCCTAGATATGTTTTCCTAGATCTGTTGACAATTTTTTTAACTCAGGAAGTCCTAAAATGCTCTGTCTCTCTCCAAAGTAGTCTCTGCGACCCCCTCCACAACATCCACCCCGTGATATAAGGTAGTCGATATTTCCACCGTCTGTTATTACCTTGCCTAAAACGAACAAACAAGAAAACCCTCTAAGTCATCCTCTAATCCCAATCTCACCTGAGTCAGGAACGAGTATTTTTAGATTCTTCCTCAAAACACCTCATCTTCTCCATCGCCACTGCTACCACCTTGTTTGAGTTCTCATCATCTCTTACCTGGATGACTGCCACAGCTGCTCAACTGACTTCCTCCCTGCAGTCCGTGCCTCACATGACAGCCAGAGTTATCTTCCTAAAAACAGGCTTGAACAGAGTACTCCCCAGCTTTGAAACCTTTATGGTGGGGCCGCAGAAAGCCGAAATTTGTTGGCCAGGCATTCCAGGTGCTTCACAATCTGGCCCCAACAACCCTTTGTCCAGTCTCCTCTCCAGCCACTTAGGTACCTTCAGGCTTTTGCCCATCCGCTTTATCCTCTATCCCGCAAAGCCCTACTGGCACAGTAACACTCAGCATTCAGGATGCCTTCGCTGACTCACCAAACATCATTCCCTCCCTCCCTGTGTCTCCAGGACACCTGACACATCACGTCTTTCGCCATTGTGGGTTTGCATGCATGCCACCTCCTCAACCAGAAAGGGACCTTGAAGGCAAGGACAGAGCTACCTTTCTCTTTGTATCTCCTGCACCTAGTTCAGTGTCTGTCCAGCTCAGAGTGAGGCTTCAGTGGTTGTTAACTAACTTAATCAAGAATAACAAAATACTTATGAGTATCAGGCTGAAACCTAGAAGAATTAGTGCACCTCACAGAACAAATGTAAAATGTGAAGGGTAAAAATATCTGGGGTAGATGAGAAGTAAGAAGAGGGGATGCCAAAACAGGGAGAAACTGAGTTTCCTTATATGGAAGGAAAGGAAAGTTCCTGCTTTTGCTTTGATGATAGTAAATAAATTTAGGGAACAAATGTTATTTTTAGCACTAAGAGAATTGTTCATGTTTAAATTTTGTCTTAAAGTTAAAAAGAAGAAAAGGCCACTCCATAAAACAGAAGGTGTAACAGGAAAGAGACAACTAAGCAATACAAAAATTAAGAAATGAATTATACGTAGAAAACATAACAAATGCAAAAGCAACCATAAATTAAAGATGCCAAATTCACACGTAAGTTATAGAATCTTCAAGATTGGTTGAACAGAAGACAAAATCCGACAACATTCTGCTTGAAATAACAGAGCTCTGAAATAATAATGAAATTAGAAAATATAACAAAATCACTGCACAAGAAATTTATAGACTATTAAAAAAAAGAACAGAGGACAAGCATTGCTTTAAGCACTGTTAGAAAACAAAGATTCTAAAATACTTAACTAGACCAACATCTTTGAAAAAATAAATAACTACACCCCTGCCCCCAAAGCAACTCGCCCCGGATGGTTTATTAGTGGATCATTTCAAACTCTCCACAAACAAACAAAACATATTATAGAAAACATATCTAAAAAAGGTCAAGATATAGGTTATCTAGTTCATTCTATGAACCCAATTCTAAAACTGGCAGAGAAAATGAAGAGAGAAAACTAGATGAAGCTTACTCAAAATTTATGCTCAAAAATTAAAAAAAAAAAAAAACAGTAAATAGAATCTAGGAATAGGTTAAAATTTTAAATTGCGTCATGTCATCAGATACCAAAAATTCATTTGTTAAACTCCAACAGATATTCTTAATTTTAAAATTCTAAAACTAATAATAAAGGTATACTTTCTTACCCTTTTTAGAGTAACTATTTAAAACCAAATGTCAACAGTATACTTCAAGGAAGAAATGAGACATGCAGTCATTAAAAACAGGCACAAAGTGAAGCAGCATTTTATCATCACTGTTAATTAATATAGGATCAGAAGTGCCTTCCAATACAAAGCAACATGAAAACGAATAAGAAATACAAATACAATAAAGGAAGAGGCAAAATTTTTAATATATATAACACCACTGTAACTTGCAAACCCACAGAAATCACTTAAATGGTTACGATGAGCTTAAAGTGACCAAAGTCATCACCAGTATAGAAAAAATCAACACTATTTCTGGTCCTCAAACTTGACCGCAGTGAAAATCACCCTGGCAGATTTTTAAAATGCCAATGCTTACAACTCACCCCAGACAAACTGCCTCAGCATCTTTGGTGGTGGGACGAGACATTAGTAATTTATAACGCTTCTAAGTTGATTCTAATGTGCGGCTAAGTCGAGATACCACTACTCTATACATAATTATCTAAGTGTCTAAAAAAATGCAATGCAAAACCATTTGTAATATTCGCAAATGGGAAGAGAAAGATTGCTGTAAGGCAACAGGAGTGCAAAAGAAGAAGCCCAAAAGGGGACACTTAGCTCCTGTGCCTGCAGTTCAGGCAAAGAGGCAGGCAGCCGCCCAAGTTATTGGACGGGGACATGACCCATGCCAACAACGGAACAGTGGCAGCAAGAGATAATTAGTCTCAGTCCAAGTGCTACTGAAATCAGAAGCATGCATGAAGATTTAACAGAGGCTGAGGAGGTTCAAGATTACTTGCATACCTGTGCGAGGTTACATGTGAGATCAATCCCTAGAAATGCAATTGCTGAGTCAAATGGTATGTGCCTTTGAAAGTGAAAGATTAATTTTAAAAGATCTTAAAGGTGAAATAGAAAAAGCATGATGTGTAGAATAAACAAAACATCACATTTGATAGGTAGGAGGAGTGGAGTGGGCGAAAGGAGGGAAGCTGGAGCTAGGCGAGGTGGCTCAGTGCTGCCAGGGGCTAGGTAGGGAGACTGACATCACAGAAAATTCCTGGTGATTCCAATTTGGCTTTGGCCTTCACATTCACTTTGCCCCCACAGCAGAGACCTGAAGGAGAAGGCGGCCAGGAGCCACGTGGCTACCTGGGAGGACAAGAGTCCACGACTGACTGAAGAACCGTAAGGAGATCAGTGTGGCTGACGCAGAGTCGGTGTGAAGGTGAGCACTAGAAAATGTGTGCACAAGTGCACTTGTAATAAACTTGTCTTATGGCGTTTTTAGTTTAGAGGATTGATATACAAGGCCATTAAATAGTTTTTACTCCACCTTCCAACTCAAAGTTAAAGAATGAGAAAACTGGAATATACCTTCTATCTAACAGTAGGCCTGCCACAATCCACCATGAGACAGGAAGTTCCACAAGTGACAGCTGTGAGGAAATTCCCATGGGCTGAGTGGCCCAGGCTTGTGGGGAGGGAGTGATGTTGCCATGGAGTTATCCAAGTCAGGCTGCTGTGCACAGAACTTCCATTATATACCAGCAACGACCCTGACTCCATTTCCTCCCCTTTCTTTCCAAAAAGTTCTACTTATTAAGGTTCTTAACTTTATAATGATAAATAAGGTAGTAAATTTCCTTTATTTAAAAAACTTTAACAACAAAACCCCTCAAAATCTAAGCCTGTGAGTGGCTCAGTAACAGAATAAACTGAGTTCCCAACTCATATATGTGTATACATATGTGTATATGTATATACATATATGAGTATATAACTTTACTAGGGCACATCTAGTTCATCAAAGGGAGGCTATGCCTATTTACATTAATTATTGGCCAGTCAGCTTTGTCTTTAGTATTAATTTTCATATTCCAGAGAGCAGTACCACACATCCTATAGCCTGAGAACATGGCTTGGATAATTTGGTATTCAAACCAGTGTTTTTCAAGTCAGTCATTTAATAAAGCAGAAGTATGTTTTGCACTCAGACTAAAAAATTGACCTTGAACTAAACCTGCACATCACAAGAGACACAACACACAACTCTTTTATAATACCCAGTGGTCAAACCTAAGATATAACAGGTTCCTATCAAGTGATCTAAGAAGTCACCTAAATTGTATATTCAATACAGATATTTTTAGATTAATCCAAATGATTAATCCAAATGATTAAAAGAATCATTTGATCAAAGAGCTCAGCAATAAAAATCAAGGAAGGAGAAAATAAAGAATGTTTAACAAAGATTAAATACAGCCATAAAGACTTAGGCATGACAAAGTTATGGTAATTGATATGCAAGAAACCTAAATTCAGAAGTGTACTATTTACCCAGGAAACATACTTTTTTCTTACTTCCTTGGTTTCTCCAGTTTCTCTCTTCTCTTTGTGCAGCCCCATATGCATCTTTAAAGGTTCACTTGTTGCTTCTGCAGTTGTATCCCGTCCTGCAAAAGAAGCGACATATCCTCACTTCATGAGAAAAGAGATAAAGTGTATTCTAGGATGCTGAGCTATCCAATCTCATCAATCTCCTTTCCTAACTCATTTTCACCAGAACTATACACAAACAGAAAAACCAAGGGGGTGGGGAGAGCAAGAAGAGGTCACTAAAATACAAACTAGCAATTTTAAATGATTAAAAATGCTAGTAGTAACTGAAAAATATCAATGGAAAAAAGGCACACTTCATTGTCTCTGATGATAGATCAGGACAAGATGACTCATTAAAATCTCTTTCCACCAATGAGTTTCCATCTTTCTCTCCTGGCTAAGTTTGAGATGGCTTAGCAGAAATGATCAAATTAACTGATGTGTGGGACTTCCCTGGTGGCACAGTGGTTAAGACTCCTCGCTCCCAATGCAGGGGGCCCAGGTTCAATCCATGGTCAGGGAACTAGATCCCACATGCATGCTGCAACTAAGAGTTCACATGCTACAACTAAGGAGCCCACAAGCCACAACTAAGGAGCCTGCCTGCCACAACTAACACCCGACGCAACTAAATAAATAAATAAATGAATAATATTTTAAAAAATTAATTGATGCGTAGCCTTACAACTTCAAGGATGAGTACCATTAAGGATGTGCTATTTTCTGATGCTCTTCCATTCAAAGCCCTGGGGTTTTCCTGACATGGATTCTAGAGGTACAAAAAATGGTCTAGACTGAGTTCCGGGCTAAGGAGTTATGTTATCTTCATCTTTTGTCTCTGACCCTTATCCCTATGTCATCCCATTCTACCCAATGACAGACACATGGTAGCTCTTGCTTAATGAATGAGACAGTAACTATGTTTTCAACAAACAACCAGAAATGTTTCACATGATCCTAAAATTACTTGGGAAGCAGTTGAAAAACCACTGCTTTTGAGTTCTTTATTTCTTTCCCAAAGCATTCTCTTTGGTTGAGATGCCCAGTAAAATGGCCCTCAAGTGAGTATACCATAGGGTCTCAGAACTTCAAACGGTGCATGGGTACACGAGAGAGTAGGGACTACGAATATCTGAATGTTAACAAGTTTGCCCCTCGAAAAAGCACCCTGGGGACTTCCCTGGTGGTCCTCCAGTGCAAGGGATGTGGGTTCAATCCCTGGAGCATGACCCTGAGGCAGAAGCATCAACTCCAAACATAAAGAAAAGCTTCACGATCACTGGCAAAGCACTTCCACCTTTCTGAGTTAAGACGCTCTTCTCAAGCTCAGATCTTTTTGCTAGAATCTAACTTAAAGTCCCTCCTTCAAAAAACAAAACAGGTATAAGATTAAAATAAGAAACTAAGGATTTTAGTTTTTGCACACACAAAAAATTTCTTATTCCTGACACCAATTCCACTTATAATAAAAAGCACTTGTAATGGCTTTCGAAAGTGTCACAGAAGTCTCTAGCAGTGCAACACAGCAAACCACCAGAAAAATCTTACTGCAATTCCATATGTATAGCTCACATTCTTGAGAAATTACTCCTAATTTTCATAAAACCAAAAGCTGCTCCATCGCCAAATACTATAAAGTTACTTTAAACACGCTCTTTCAAATTAAATGAAGAGACCAAATCCTATCAGTCCAGATCACACTTTAAAACAACCAAGGGCCCACTCAAGGTAGAAGTTTCAACAGCTTCCACAAGTCAAAAAGAAAAGGCTATATTCCTTAACTGTTATTCTATGACGAAACCCACTTGGGATCATCTGTCTTCGTGTTTTCTTGCCCACAGCTGGAAAGAACTTTCCCAATGTATTAATGCTACAAAGTACATGGATTCCAACAGTCACAAGGTAACCATGACAGCAAAGCCACAGTTATTTATGAGATCACAAAAACTATATGATGCAATTTTTTTAATTTGAGGGAAAATTCACATAACATAAAATTAACCATTTTAATGTGTACAATTCAATGGCATTTAGTATATTCACAATGCTGTACAACCCTCACCTGTATCTAGTTCCAAAACATTTTAGTCATCCCCAAATGAAACCTTGTACTCATGAATCAGTCACTACCATTCCCCCTGCTCCAGTCCCTGGCAACCACTAATATGCTCTTTGTCTCAATGAATTTATCTATTCTGGACATTTCACATAAATGTAATCACACAATATGTGACCTTTTGCGTCTGCCTTCTTTCACTTAGCATGATGTTTTGAGGTGTTTCCACATTATCACTGCATCAGTACTTTACTCCTTTTTATGGCTAAAAAATATTCCATTGTATGGATAAATCACATTTTGTTCACCCATTCATCCACTGATGGACATCTGGGTTGTTCCTACCTTTTGGCTGCTGTGAATAGTGCTGCTAGGAACATGTGTGTACAAGTACTTGTTTGAATACCTGTCTTCAATTATTTGGGGTATGTACCCAGAGGTAGAACAGCTGGGTCATGTGGTTAAGTCTACATTTAACTTTCTGAGGAACTGCCAACTGTTCTCCACGGTGGCTATGCAATTTTACATTCTCGCCAGCAAAGCACAAGGGTCTGACATCCTCACCAACACGTCATATTCTGCGTTTGGGATGTTTTTAAATTATAGCCATCCTTGGGGGTGTGAAGTAGTATCTCACTGTGGCTGATTTGCATTTCCTTAATGACCAATGACGTTGCACATCTTTTCATATACTTGTTGGCCATTTGTATATCTTCTTTGGATAAATGTCCAATGAAGTCTTTGCCCATATTTTAATTGTGTTGTTTTTCTTTTTGTTGTTGAGTTGTTAGAGGTCTTTTTTTTTTTTTTTTTTTTTGCGGTACGTGCGCCTCTCACCGCTGCGGCCTCTCCCGTTGCGGAGCAGAGGCTCCAGACGCGCAGGCTCAGCGGCCATGGCTCACGGGCCCAGCCGCTCCGCGGCATGTGGGATCTTCCCGGACTGGGGCACGAACCCGTGTCCCCTGCACCACCAGGGAAGCCCCAGAGGTCTTTTTTTTTTTTTTAATGTATTATGGATACTAGGCCCTTCGCATATTTTCTCCCATTCTGTAGATTGTCTTTCCACTTTCTTAATAATGTCATTTGGTTAGGACCTGTGCAGCGGGGAGAGGAAGCACATCGAAAGGAGGGCCTCTGGAGTGTGGGCTTCCGGAGTGTGGAGCCATGTGGCTGACAGGGTCTTGGTGTTCCGGCAGGGTGTCAGGCCTGTGCCTCTGAGGTGGGAGAGCTGAGTTCGGGACATTGGTCCACCAGAGACCTCCCGGCTCCATGTAATATCAAACAGCAAAAGCTCTCCCAGAGAGCTCCATCTCAATGCTAAGACCCAGCTCCACTCAATGACCAGCAAGCTTCAGTGCTAGAAACCCTACGCCAAACAACTAGCAAGACAGGAACACAACCCCACCCATCAGCAGCAAAGAGGCTGCCTAAAATCATAATAAGGCCACAGACACCCCAAAACACACCACCGGACGCAGTCCGGCCCATCAGAAAGACAAGATCCAGCCTCATCCACCAGAACACAGCAACCAGTCCCCTCCACCAGGAAATCTACACAAGCCACTGAACCAACCTCACCCACTGGGGGCAAACACCAAAAACAAAGGGAACTACGCACCTGCAGCCTGCGAAAAGGAAACCCCAAACACAGTGAGTTAAGCAAAATGAGAAGACAGAGAAACACACAGCAGATGAAGAAGCAAGGTAAAAACCCACCAGACCAAACAAAGGAAGAGGAAATACGCAGTCTACCTGAAAAAGAATTCAGAGTAATGATAGTAAAGATGATCCAAAATCTTAGAAATAGAATAGAGAAAATACAAGAAACATTTACAAGGACCTAGAAGAACTAAAGAGCAAACAAACAATGATGAACAACACAATAAATGAAATTAAAAATTCTCTAGAAGGAATCAATAGCAGAATAACTGAGGCAGAAGAATGGATAAGTGACCTGGAAGATAAAATAGTGGAAAAAACTACCACAGAGGAGAATAAAGAGAAAAGAATGAAAAGAATTGAGGACAGTCCCAGAGACCTCTGGGACAACATTAAATGCACCAACATTCGAATTACAGGGGTCCCAGAAGAAGAAGAGAAAAAGAAAGGGACTGAGAAAATATTTGAAGAGATTACAGTTGAAAACTTCCCTAATATAGGAGAGGAAGTAGTCAATCAAGTCCAGGAAGCACAGAGAGTCCCATACACGATAAATCCATGGAGAAACACTCCAAGACACATATTAATCAAACTATCAAAAATTAAATACAGGGCTTCCCTGGTGGCGCAGTGGTTGAGAGTCTGCCTGCCGATGCAGGGGACACGGGTTCGTGCCCAGGTCCAGGAGGATCCCACAAGCCGCAGAGCGGCTGGACCTGTGAGCCATGGCCACTGAGCCTGCGTGTCCGGAGCCTGTGCTCCACAACGGGAGAGGCCACAACAGTGAGAGGCCCGCATAACGCAAAAAAAAAAAAAAAAATTAAATACAAAGAAAAAATATTAAAAGCAGCAAGGGGAAAATAACATACAAGGGAATCCCCATAAGATTAACAGCTGACCTTTCAGCAGAAACTCTGCAAGCCAAAAGGAAGTGGCAGGACGTATTTAAAGTGATGAAAGGGGAAAACCTACAACCAAGATTACTCTACCCAGCAAGGATCTCATTCAGATTCGACGGAGAAATTAAAACCTTAACAGATAAGCACAAGCTAAAAGAAGTCAGCACCACCAAACCAGCTCTACAACAAATGCTAAAGGAACTTCTCTAGGCAGGAAACACAAGAGAAGGAAAAGACCTACAATAACAAACCCAAAACAATTAAGAAAATGGGAATAGGAACATACATATCAACAATTACCTTAAATGTAAATGCATTAGATGCTCCAACCAAAAGACACAGACTGGCTGAATGGATACAAAAACAAGGCCCGCATATATGCTGTCTACAAGAGGCCCACTTCAGACCTAGGGACACATACAGACTGAAACTGAGGGGATGGAAAAAGATATTCCATGCAAATAGAAATCAAAAGAAAGATGGAGTAGCAATTCTCCTATCAGACAAAACAGACTTTAAAATAAAGACTATTACAAGAGATAAAAAAGGACACTACATAATGATCAAGGGATCAATCCAAGAAGAAGATATAACAATTGTAAATATTTATGCACCCAACATAGGAGCACATCAATACCTAAGGCAAATGTTAACAGCCATAAAAGGGGAAATCGACAGTAACACAATCATAGTAGGGGACTTTGACACCCCACTTTCACCAATGGACAGATCATCCAAAATGAAAATAAATAAGGAAACACAAGCTTTAAATGATACATTAAACCAGATGGACTTAATTGATATTTATAGGACATTCCATCCAAAAACAACAGAATACACTTTCTTCTCAAGTGCTCATGGAACATTCTCCAGGATAGATCATATCTTGGGTCACAAATCAAGCCTTGGTAAATTTAAGAAAACTGAAATCGTATCAAGTATCTTTTCTGACCACAATGCTATGAGACTAGATATCAATTACAGGAAAAAATCTGTCAAAAATACAAACACATGGAAGCTAAACAATACAGTACTAAATACCAAGAGATCACAGAAGAAATCAAAGAGGAAATCAAAAAATATCTAGAAACAAATGACAATGAGAACACGACGGCCCAAAACCTATGGATGCAGCAAAAGCAGTTCAAAGAGGGAAGTTTATAGCAATACAATCCTACCTCAAGAAACAAGAAACATCTCAAATCAACAACCTAACCTTACACCTAAAGCAATTAGCGAAAGAAGAACAAAAAAAACCCCAAAGTTAGCAGAAGGAAAGAAATCATAAATATCAGGTCAGAAAAAAATGAAAAATAAATGAAGGAAACAATAGCAAACATCAAAACTAAAAGCTGGTTCTTTGAGAAGATAAAAGTGATAAACCATTAGCCAGCCTCATCAAGAAAAAAAGGGAGAAGACTTAAATCAACAGAATTAGAGGACGAGGGGAAGATGGCGGAAGAGTAAGACGCGGAGATCACCTTCCTCCCCACAGATACACCAGAAATACATCTACAAGTGGAACTACTCCTACAGAACACCTACTGAACGCTGGCAGAATACCTCAGACCTCCCAAAAGGCAAGAAACTCCCCCACGTACCTGCGTAGGGCAAAAGAAAATAGAATAAACAGAGACAAAAGGATAGGGACGGGACCTGCACCAGTGGGAGGGAGCTGTGAAGGAGGAAAGGCTTCCACACACTAGGAAGCCCCTTCGCGGGTGGAGACTGCGGGTGGCGGCGGGGGAAATCTTCGGAGTCGCGGAGGAGAGCACAGCCACGGGGCTGCGGAAGGAAAAGTGGAGAGATTCCCACCCAGAGGATCGGTGCCGACCGGCACTCACCGGCACTCACCAGCCCCAGAGGCTTGTCTGCTCACCCTCCGGGGCAGGCGGGGCTGGGAGCTGAGGCTCGGTCAGAGCAGCGCAGGGAGCGGACTGGGGTTGGCGGCGTGAACACAGCCTGAAGGGGGTTACTGCACCACGGCTAGCCGGGAGGGAGTCCGGGGAAAAGTCTGGACCTGCCGAAGAGGCAAGAGACTTTTTCTTCCCTCTTTGTTTCCTGGTGCTCGAGGAGAGGGGATTATGAGCGCTGCTTAAAGGAGCTCCAGAGACGGGCACGAGACGCGGCTAAAAGCGCGGACCCCAGAGATGTGCGTGAGATGCTAAGGCTGCTGCTGCGCCACCAAGAAGCCTGTGTGCGAGCACAGGTCACTATCCACATCCCCCTTCCAGGGAGCCTGTGCAGCCCGCCACTGCCAGCGTCCCAGGATCCAGGGACAACTTCCTCGGGAGAAGCACGGCGCACCTCAGGCTGATGCAACGTCACGCCGGCCTCTGCCGCCCCGCACTCCGTGCCCCTCCCTCCCCCGCGCCTGAGTGAGCCACAGACCCCGAAACAGCTGCTCCTTTAACCCCGTCCTGTCTGAGCGAAGAACAGACGCCCTCCGGCGACCTACACGCAGAGGCGGGGCCAAATCCAAAGCTGAGCCCCTGGGAGCTGTGAGAACAAAGAAGAGAAAGGGAAATCCCTCCCAGCAACCTCAGAAGCAGCGGATTAAAGCTCCACAATCAACCTGATGTACCCTGCATCTGTGGAATACATGAATAGACAACGAATCATCCCAAATTGAGGAGGTGGACTTTGAGAGCAAGATTTATGATTTTTTCCCCTTTTCCTCTTTTTGTGAGTGTGTATGTGTATGCTTCTGTGTGAGATTTTCTCTGTATAGCTTTGCTTCCACCATTTGTCCTAGGGTTCTATCCATCCTTTTTTTGTTTGTTAATTTTTTTCTTAATTATTTTTTATTTTAATAACTTTATTATATTTTACCTTACTTTATTTTATTTTACTTTATCTTCTTTCTTTCTTTTTTTTCTTCCTTCCTCCCTCCCTCCCTCCCTCTCCTTCCTTCCTTCCTTCTTTCTTTCTTTCTACTTCTACTAATTCTTCTTTTCTACTTTTTATTCTGAGCCGTGTGGATGAAAGGCTCTTGGTGCTGCAGCCAGGAGTCATTGCTGTGCCTCTGAGGTCGGAGAGCCAACTTCGAACACTGGTCCACAAGACACCTCCCAGCTCCACATAATATCAAACGGCGAAAATCTCCCATCTCAACACCAGCACCCAGCTTCACTCAACAACCAGCAAGCTACAGTGCTGGACACCCTATGGCAAACAACTAGCAAGACAGGAACACAACCCCACCCATCAGCAGCAAAGAGGCTGCCTAAAATCATAATAAGGCCACAGACACCCCAAAACACACCACCAGACGTGGACCTGCCCACCAGAAAGACAAGATCCAGCCTCATCCACCAGAACACAGCAACCAGTCCCCTCCACCAGGAAGCCTACACAACCCACTGAACCAACCTTAGCCACTGGGGACAGATACCAAAAACAACAGGAACTACGAACCTGCAGCCTGCAAAAAGGAGACCCCAAACACAGTAAGATAAGCAAAATGAGAAGACAGAAAAACACACAGCAGATGAAGGAGCAAGATAAAAACCCACCAGACCTAACAAATGAAGAGGAAATAGGCAGTCTACCTGAAAAAGAATTCAGGATAATGATAGTAAAGATGATCCAAAATCTTGGAAATAGAATAGACAAAATGCAAGAAACATTTAACAAGGACCTAGAAGAACTAAAGATGAAACAAACAACGATGAACAACACAATAAATGAAATTAAAAATACTCTAGATGGGATCAATAGCAGAATAACTGAGGCAGAAGAACGGATAAGTGACCTGGAAGATAAAATAGTGGAAATAACTACTGCAGAGCAGAATAAAGAAAAAAGAATGAAAAGAATTGAGGACAGTCTCAGAGACCTCTGGGACAACATCAAACGCACCAACATTCGAATTATAGGGGTTCCAGAAGAAGTGAAAAAGAAAGGGACTGAGAAAATATTTGAAGAGATTATAGTTGAAAACTTCCCTAATATGGGAAAGGAAATAGTTAATCAAGTCCAGGAAGCACAGAGAGCCCCATACAGGATAAATCCAAGGAGAAATACACCAAGACACATATTAATCAAACTGTCAACAATTAAATACAAAGAAAACATATTAAAAGCAGCAAGGGAAAAACAACAAATAACACACAAGGGAATCCCCATAAGGTTAACAGCTGATCTTTCAGCAGAAACTCTGCAAGCCAGAAGGGACTGGCAGGACATATTTAAAGTGATGAAGGAGAAAAACCTGCAACCAAGATTACTCTACACAGCAAGGATCTCATTCAGATCTGATGGAGTAATTAAAACCTTTACAGAGAAGCAAAAGCTGAGAGAGTTCAGCACCACCAAACCAGCTCTACAACAAATGCTAAAGGAACTTCTCTAGGCAGGAAACACAAGAGAAGGAAAAGACCTACAATAACAAACCCAAAACAATTAAGAAAATGGGAATAGGAACATACATATCAACAATTACCTTAAATGTAAATGCATTAAATACTCCAACCAAAAGACACAGACCGGCTGAATGGATACAAAAACAAGGCCCGTATATATGCTGTCTACAAGAGGCCCACTTCAGACCTAGGGACACATACAGACTGAAACTGAGGAGATGGAAAAAGATATTCCATGCAAATGGAAATCAAAAGAAAGATGGAGTAGCAATTCTCCTATCAGACAAAACAGACTTTAAAATAAAGACTATTAGAAGAGACAAAGAAGGACACTACATAATGATCAAGGGATCAATCCAAGAAGAAGATATAACAATTGTAAATATTTATGCACCCAACATAGGAGCACCTCAATACATAAGGCAAATACTAACAGCCATAAAAGGGGAAATCGACAGTAACACAATCATAGTAGGGGACTTTAACACACCACTTTCACCAATGGACAGATCATCCAAAATGAAAACAAATAAGGAAACACAAGCTTTAAATGATACATTAAACCAGATGGACTTAATTGATATTTTTAGGACGTTCCATCCAAAAACAACAGAATACACATTTTTCTCAAGTGCTCATGGAACATTCTCCAGGATAGATTATATCTTGAGTCACAAATCAAGCCGTAGTAAATTTAAGAAAATTGAAATTGTATCAAGTATCTTTTCTGACCACAACACTATGAGACTAGATATCAATTACAGGAAAAGCTCTGTAAAAAATACAAACAGATGGAGGCTAAACAATACACTACTTAATAACGAAGTGATCACTGAAGAAATCAAAGAGGAAATCAAAAAATACCTAGAAACAAATGACAATGGAGACACGACGACCCAAAACCTATGGGATGCAGCAAAAGCAGTTCTAAGAGGGAAGTTTATAGCAATACAGTCCTACCTTAAGAAACAGGAAACATCTCGAATAAACAGCCTAACCTTGCACCTAAAGCAATTAGAGAAAGAAGAACAAAAAAACCCCAAGTTAGCAGAAGAAAAGAAATCATAGAAATAAGATCAGAAATAAATGAAAAAGAAATGAAGGAAACTATAGCAAAGATCAATACAACTAAAAGCTGGTTCTTTGAGAAGATAAACAAAATTGATAAACCATTAGCCAGACTCATCAAGAAAAAAAGGGAGAAGACTCAAAACAATAGAAATAGAAATGAAAAAGGAGAAGTAACAACTGACACTGCAGAAATACAAAGGATCATGAGAGATTACTACAAGCAACTCTATGCCAATAAAACGGAGAACCTGGAAGAAATGGACAAAATCTTAGAAATGCACAACCTGCCAAGACTGAATCAGGAAGAAATAGAAAATACGAACAGACCAATCACAAGCACTGAAATTGACATTGTGATTAAAAATCTTCCAACAAACAAAAGCCCAGGACCAGATGGCTTCACAGGCGAATTCTATCAAACATTTACAGAAGAGCTAACACCTATCCTTCTCAAACTCTTCCAAAATATAGCAGAGGGAGGAACACTCCCAAACTCATTCTACGAGGCTACCATCACCTTGATACCAAAACCAGACAAGGATGTCACAAAGAAAGAAAACTACAGGCCAATATCACTGATGAACAGAGATGCAAAAATCCTCATCAAAATACTAGCAAACAGAATCCAACAGCACATTAAAAGGATCATACACCATGATCAACGGGGGTTTATCCCAGGAATGCAAGGATTCTTCAATATACGCAAATCATTCAATGTGATAAACCATATCAACAAACTGAAGGAGAAAAACCATATGATCATCTCCATAGATGCACAGAAAGCTATCAACAAAATTCAACACCCATTTATGATAAAAACGCTGCAGAAAGGAGGCACAGAGGGAACTTTCCTCAACATAATAAAGTCCATATATGACAAACCCACAGGCAACATCATCCTCAATGGTGAAGAACTGAAAGCATTTCCACTAAGCTCAGGAACAAAAGGAAGTTGCCCATTCTCACCACTCTTATTCAACATAGTTTTGGAAGTTTTAGCCACAGCAATCAGAGAAGAAAAGGAAATAAAAGGAATCCAAACTGGAAAAGAAGTAAAGCTGTCACTGTTTGCAGATGACATGATACTATACATAGAGAATCCTAAAGATGTTACCAGAAAACTACTAGAGCTAATCAATGAATTTGGTAAAATAGCAGGATACAAAATTAATGCACAGAAATCTCTGGCATTCCTATACACTAATGATGAAAAATCTGAAAGTGAAATCAAGAAAACACTCCCATTTACCAGTGCAACAAAAAGAATAGACTACCAAGGAATAAACCTACCTAAGGAGACATAAGACCTGTATGCAGAAAATTATAAGACACTGATGAAAGAAATTAAAGATGATTCAATTAGACGGAGAGATATACCATGTTCTTGGATTGGAAGAATCAACATTGTGAAAATGACTCTACTACCCAAAGCAATCTACAGATTCAATGAAATCCCTATCAAACAACCAGTGGCATTTTTCACAGAACTAGAACAAGAAAGTTCACAATTTGTATGGAAACACAAAAGACCCCGAATAGCCAAAGCAATATTGAGAACGAAAAATGGAGCTGAAGGAATCAGGCTCCCTGACTTCAGACTATACTACAAAGCTACAGTAATCAAGACAGTATGGTACTGGCACAAAAACAGAAAGATAGATCAATGGAACAGGATAGAAAGCCCAGAGATAAACCCACGCACATATGGTCACCTTATCTTTGATAAAGGAGGCAGGAATGTTCAGTGGAGAAAGGACAGCCTCTTCAATAAGTGGTGCTGGGAAAACTGGACAGGTACATGTAAAAGTATGAGATTAGATCACTCCCTAACACCACACACAAAAATAAACTCAAAATGGATTAAAGACCTACATGTAAGGCCAGAAACTATCAAACCCTTAGAGGAAAACATAGGCAGAACACTCTATGACATAAACCACAGCAAGATCCTTTTTGACCCACCTCCTAGAGAAATGGAATTAAAAATAAAAATAAGCAAATGGGACCTAATGAAACTTCAAAGCTTTTGCACAGCAAAGGAAACCATAAACAAGACCAAAAGACAACCCTCAGAATGGGAGAAAATATTTGCAAATGAAGCAACTGACAAAAGATTAATCTCCAAAATTTATAAGCACCTCACGCAACTCAATAACAAAAAAACAAACAACCCAATCCAAAAATGGGCAGAAGACCTAAACAGACATTTCTCCAAAGAAGATATACAGACCGCCAACAAACATGAAAGAATGCTCAACATCATTAATCATTAGAGAAATGCAAATCAAAACTACAATGAGGTATCATCTCACACCAGTCAGAAAGGCCATCATCAAACAATCCAGAAACAATAAATGCTGGAGAGGGTGTAGAGCAAAGGGAACCCTCTTGCACTGTTGGTGGGAATGTGAATTGGTACAGCCACTATGGAGAACAGTATGGAGGTTCCTTAAAAAGAACTACAAATAGGGCTTCCCTGGTGGCGCAGTGGTTGAGAGTCTGTCTGCCGATACAGGGGACACGGGTTCGTGCCCCGGTCCGGGAAGATCCCACATGCCGCAGAGCAGCTGCGCCCGTGAGCCATGGCCACTGAGCCTGCGCGTCCGGAGCCTGTTGCTCCGCAACGGGAGAGGCCACAACAGTGAGAGGCCCGCATGCCGCAAAAAACAAAAACAAAAAAAACCCTACAAACAGAACTACCATACAACCCAGCAATCCCACTACTGGGCATATACCCTGAGAAAACCATAATTCAAAAAGAGTCATGTACCAAAATGTTCATTGCAGCTCTATTTACAATAGCCCAGAGATGGAAACAACCTAAGTGTCCATCATCTGATGAATGGATAAAGAAGATATGGCACATACATACAATGGAATATTACTCAGCCATAAAAAGAAACGAAACTGAGCTATTTGTAATGAGGTGGATAGACCTAGAGTCTGTCATACACAGTGAAGTAAGTCAGAAAGAGAAAGACAAATACCGTATGCTAACACATATATATGGAATCTAAGAAAAAAAATGTCATGAAGAACCTAGGGGTAAGACAGGAATAAAGACACAGACCTACTAGAGAATGGACTTGAGGATATGGGGAGGGGGAAGAGTAAGCTGTGACAAAGTGAGAGAGAGGCATGGACATATATACACTACCAAATGTAAGGTAGATAGCTAGTGGGAAGCAGCTGCATAGCACAGGGAGATCAGCTCAGTGCTTTGTGACCGCCTGGAGGTGTGGGATAGGGAGGGTGGGAGGGAGGGAGACGCAAGAGGGAAGAGATATGGGAACATATGTATATGTATAACTGATTCACTTTGATATAAAGCAGAAACTAACACACCATTGTAAAGCAAATACACTCTAATAAAGATTTTTTTAAAAACCCACACAAAAAGAAATAGAATTAGAAATGAAAAAGAAGAAGTAACAACTGACACTGCAGAAATCATGAGAGATTACTACAAGCAACTATATGCCAATAAAATGGACAACCTGGAAGAAACGGACAAATTCTTAGAAAAGTACAACCTTCCAAGACTGAGCCAGGAAGAAACAGAAAATATAAACAGACCAATCACAAGCACTGAAATTGAGACTGTGATTAAAAATCTTCCAACAAACAAAAGTCCAGGACCAGATGGCTTCACAGGCAATTCTATCAAACATTTAGAGAAGAGCTAACACCTATCCTTCTCAATCTCTTCCAAAATATAGCAGAGAGAGGAACACTCCCAAACTCATTCTAAGAGGCCACCATCACCCTGATACCAAAACCAGACAAGGATGTCACAAAGAAAGAGAACTACAGGCCAATATCACTGATGAACATAGACGCAAAAATCCTCAACAAGATACTAGCAAACAGAATCCAACAGCACATTAAAAGGATCATACACCACGATCAAGTGGGGTTTATCCCAGGAATGCAAGGATTCTTCAATATATGCTAATCAATCAATGTGATAAGGCATATTAACAAACTGAAGGATAAAAACCATATGATCATCTCAATAGATGCAGAAAAAGCTTTCAACAAAATTCAACACCGATTTATGATAAAAACGCTACAGAAAGTAGGCATAGAGGAAACTTATCTCAACATGATAAAGTCCATATATGACAAACCCACAGCCAACATCGTTCTCAATGGGGAAAAAATGAAAGCATTTCCTCTAAGATCAGGAACAAGACAAGGTTGTCCACTCTCATCACTGTTATTCAACATAGTTTTGGAAGTTTTAACCACAGCAAGCAGAGAAGAAAAAGAAATAAAAGGAATCCAAATCAGAAAAGAAGAAGTAAAGCTGTCACTGTTTGCAGATAACATGATACTATACACAGAGAATCCTAAAGATGCTACCAGAAAACTACTAGAGCTAATCAATGAATTTGGTAAAGTTGTAGGATACAAAGTTAATGCACAGAAATCTCTTGCATTCCTATACACTAATGATGAAAAATCTGAAAGAGAAATTAAGGAAACACTCCCATTTACCAGTGCAACAAAAAGAATAGACTACCAAGGAATAAACCTACCTAAGGAGACAAAAGACCTGTATGCAGAAAACTATAAGACACTGATGAAAGAAATTAAAGAAGATACAAACAGATAGAGATATACCATGTTCTTGGATTGGAAGAATCAATATTGTGAAATGACTATACTACCCAAAGCAATCTACAGATTCAATGCAATCCCTTTGAAACTACCAATGGCATTTTTCACAGAACTAGAACAAAAAAATTTCACATTTATATGGAAACACAAAAGACCCCAAATCGCCAAAGCAATCTTGAGAAACAAAAACTGAGCTGGAGGAATCAGGCTCCTGGACAACAGACTATACTACAAAGCTACAGTAATCAAGAGAGTATGGTACTGGCACAAAAACAGAAATATAGATCAATGGAACAGGACAGAAAGCCCAGAGATAAACCCACGCACATATGGTCACTTTTTTTTTTTTTTTTGGTGGTACACGGGCCTCTCACTGTTGTGGCCCCTCCCATTGCAGAGCACAGGCTCCGGATGCACAGGCTCAGCAGCCATGGCTCACGGACCCAGCCACTCCGCGGCATGTAGGATCTTCCTGGACCAGGGCATGAACCCGTGTCCCCCGCATCAGCAGGCGGACTCCCAACCACCGCGCTACCAGGGAAGCCCTGGCACCTTATTTTTGATAAAGGAGGCAAGAATATACAATGGAGAAAAGACAGCCTCTTCAATAAGTGGTGCTGGGAAAACTGGACAGCTACATGGAAAAGAATGAAATTAGAACACTCCCTAACACCATACACAAAAATAAACTCAAAATTGTTTACAGACCTAAATGTAAGGCCAGACACTATAAAACTCTTAAGAGGAAAACAGGCAGAACACTCTATGACATAAATCACAGCAAGATCCTTTTTGACCCACCTCCTAGAGAAATGGGAAAAAAACCAAAAATAAACAAACGGGACCTAATGAAACTTAAAAGCTTTTGCACAGCAAAAGAAAACATAAAGACGACAAAAAGACAACCCTCAGAATGGGAGAAAATATTTGCAAATGAAGTAACTGAGGAAAGGATTAATCTACAAAATTTACAAGCAGCTCATGCAGCTCAATATCAAAACAACAAACAACACAATCCAAAAATGGGCAGAAGAGGGCTTCCCTGGTGGCGCAGTGGTTGAGAGTCCGCCTGCCGATGCAGGGGACGCGGGTTCGTGCCCCGGTCCGGGAGGATCCCACATGCTGCGAAGCGGCTGGGCCCATGAGCCATGGCCACTGAGCCTGCGCGTCCGGAGCCTGTGCTCCGCAACGGGAGAGGCCACAGCAGTGAGAGGGCCGCGTACCGCAAAAAAAGAAAAAAAAAAAAAAGACAAAAATGGGCAGAAGACCTAAACAGACATTTCTCCAAAGAAGATATACAGATTGCCAACAAACACATGAAAGGATGCTCAACATCGCTAATCATTAGAGAAATGAAAATCAAAACTACAATGAGGTATCACCTCACACCAGTCAGAATGGCCATCATCAAAAAAATCTACAAACAGGGCTTCCCTGGTGGTGCAGTGGTTGAGAGTCCACCTGCCGATGCAGGGGGACACGGGTTCGTGCCCCGGTCCAGGAAGATCCCACATGTCGCGGAGCGGCTGCTGCCGTGAGCCATGGCCGCTGAGCCTCACTGTCCAGAGCCTGTGCTCCACAACGGGAGAGGCCACAACAGCGAGAGGCCCGCGTACCGCAAAAAAAAAAAAAAAAAAAAAAAAAATCTACAAACAATAAATGCTGGAGAGGATGTGGAGAAAAGGGAACCCTCTTGCACTGTTGGTGGGAATGTAAACTGATACAGCCACTATGGAGAACAGTATGGAGGTTCCTTAAAAAACTAAAAATAGAACTACCATACGACCCAGCAATCCCACTACTGGGCATATACCCTGAGAAAACCATAATTCAAAAAGAGTCATGTACCACAATGTTCATTGCAGCTCTATTTACAATAGCCAGGACATGGAAGCAACCTAAGTGTCCATCGACAGATGAAGGAATAAAGAAGATGTGGCACATATATACAATGGAATATTACTCAGGTGTAAAAAGAAACGAAATTGAGTTATTCATAGTGAGGTGGATGGACCTAGAGTCTGTCATACAGAGTGAAGTAAGTCAGGAAGAGAAAAACATATATCGTATGCTAACACATATATATGGAATCTAAAAAAAAAAAAAAAAGGTTCTGAAGAACCTAGGGGCAGGGCAGGAATAAAGACGCAGATGTAGAGAATGGACTTGAGGACACAGGAAGGGGGAAGGGTAAGCTGGGACGAAGTAAGAGAGTGGCATGGACATATATACACTACCAAACGTAAAACAGACAGCTAGTGGGAAGCAGCCACATAGCATAGGGAGATCAGCTCGGTGTTTTGCGACCACCTAGACGGGTGGGATAGGGAGGGTGTGAGGGAGATGCAAGTGGGAGGAGATATGGGGATATATGTATATGTATACCTGATTCACTTTGTTATAAAGCAGAAACTAACACACCATTGTAAAGCAATTATACTCCAATAAAGATGTTTAAAAAAAATAATGTCATTTGATGCACAAAAGTTGTAAATTTTGATGAAGTCCAATGTATCTAATTTTTTCTAGTGCTGCTCCTGCCATTAGTGTCATTTCTAAGAATCCATTACCAAATTCAAGGTCATGAATATTTACCCTTATGTTTCCTTCTAAGAGTTTTGGCTCTTCCAGTTAGGTCTTTGGTTCATTTTGAGTTACTTTTAGTATATGGTGTGAGGCTGGAATATAACTTCATTTTTTTGCATGTGGCTATCCAGTTATCCCAGCACCATTTGTTGAAGAGACTGTCCTTTCCCCCATTTAACGGACTTGGTACCCTTGTCAAAAATCAATTGACTACAGATAAATGGGTTTATCTCTGGACTTTCAATTCCATTCCATTGATCTATGTTATCCATCCTTATGCCATTACCACATTGTTTTGATTATTTGATTTTTTTTAAGGTAATTAGTGGATTTATTTAGAGAGATACACATTCCATAGACAGAATCTGGTCCATCTCAAAAGGCGAGAATGGCCCTAGGGGAAACATACTCCATAGACAGAGTGTGGGCCATCTCAGAAGGCGAGAGGCCTATTGTAGCTTTTTTAAAATTGGGAAGCATGAGTCCTTCAACTATATCTTTCTTTTTCAAGACTGTTTTGACTATTCGGAGTCCCTGGCAATTTCATATGAATTTTAGGATCAACTTTTCCATCTCTGCAAAAAAGGCTGCCTGGATTTTGGGAGAGATTTCATTGAATCCGTAGAGCACTTTGGGTAGTATTGCCATCTTTATATCAAGCCTTCCAATCCATGGATGTGGGATATCTTTCCATTCTATGACATAATTTTAAGTTACCTTAAAATGTCCTTGATAAGGTAATGCCATAACTTCCTTTAGTGGTCTGTCTACCTATATCTAGGTAATCTACTAAGTACAGCCTGGAGTAAGTCACAAATATGAAGTTTATATTTACCATGGAGAGCCCAGTATTCATACTCCAGAGAAGGAATGTCAATTATTCAGGGTCTTGCTGTTTGCTTTTGTCTATGCAAAAGGTTAGAACTCAAGGATTTTCATTTCCTTGATTTATAGTTAATTATCATCTTCAGTTCCTAGTAGAGGAATTGACACACATGAATCTTGTATATTCCCTGATAAGAGTAAGTTGTTTAGGAGATTTCATAGAATGGTATCATGAACTCTCTTTCATACAGTTCAAATTAAAAAAAAATTGATCGTGAAACATTAGCTACTTTGCCAAAGATTGTGCTCAAACACCCTTGGTTAGTTAGAGCTTAAAGTATCAACTATAATTGGGAGGGAGGGGAGGAAGTCTTTAAAAGTCTTTTCTCCAAAAAATTTTTGCTAAAGACTATGAGAGGACAATTGTTTGAAGTTATAAAAGTAACTTGGGCTGGACACAATCTGTTCTTTGCACTCATGTCAAAATTAGAACTGAAGACAATATAGTAGCCCAGGAAAAATAACTGTGGCTTTTTCTAAGAGTAGCAATTTCAAGGAATTTATAGATTCCTCAAAGTAAAAGTCATCTTAAAACCAGTGGACTATTAGTCTGAGGTGTAACAATTGCTTCAGTTCCCATGTTTCGTGTCAACTTTTTGAAGCTTCCATTTATACCTCCTCTCAACATTATGGGTCACATGGGACTCATGGTCCAAGGTGCTCCAGTAAGATCAAAAGAGGCTTTAAGAATCAAACTGCCTATAATTATAAATCAATCAGAAAATACCATCTGGTGTTAAGATAAACTAGCAAACAAATCCTGGGAAAAAGAAATCCAATTCCATGTATTTTGTCATCTATAATGAAACCAAAGGCAATAAAAATATCTTCTGGCAGGTGCTCAGGGTCAGTGCCTTGGCAGGGAATGTTAACTAAGGCAAAGTTAGAAGGTCCAGTTTTTAACCAGATAGTTTAAGTTGAAGAGGGCAAAAAATAAGGAGGCAAGGGGAAAAAATAGACCCGGGCAAGAAATGGGGGCCAGATAAGCAGGTAAGAACCTGACGCACTGAGGTAACAAACAACAGTCCAGGGAAGGGACAGCTAGCCTGGGGGGTACGTGGGGTGGACAGCTTGCTGGCTGAGTTCACTGCCGAACATCAGAGGATGCTTTCAGCACAGTTATCAGCAAAGCTGGTCAGTATAACATCCGCAGTAGACTCACTCTCATGGCATGACTTTTCCTACAAATTCTTCTAGAACTGGAAAGCCCTTATCACATGGCAGGTGGAGAGGGCACCCTCTCCTTTGGTCCTGCCACTGCCTAATGGGGGTCCTATCTTCAGAGATCACACCATTTCCCACCCCCTAAAAGCAGTTTCCACAACTGTACTTCTCCCTCCATGCCTCCTCAGCTCTATCTGCACTCAGTTCATCTGACCCTGTGTCAAAATTCAGGGGAAAGGCGGGAGAAAGAGGCAGTGCCCAAGGAAGTGGGATAAAGGCCATATTTTCCTTGGTGGGAATAGGACAGATGGAAATGAACTCTACGAGGAGTGAATTGGGGAAGGGGAGTGCTGGGCCCTTCCCTATCCCAGAGAGAGACATCCTGGGCCTCTCAAACCCAGAACTCGTAATTTCTGCTCTTGTGTAATAACGGTGAATACCTGAACGTGTGATAGCCCCTTGGGTCTGAGAGGAGTTTTTTCCCAATTATCAAATCACATGCCCCAAGAGGCTGTGGGGTTTTTTATGTAGCTCTATTGGCAGTGCAGTCAGAGCCACAGAGCAAGTGCTTCAAGTCATCCTGCTCCCCTCACCCCAGAAACCCCAGCAGAAGGGAGCCCAGATGGGCACTCGGGCAACACCTGCTGCAGGGCCAGCTGGGGTGAGGAAGCACCCCACCCCACTCTCGGTGTAGTTAACACTGAGCATCCCGAGTAACCTCAAACAACTGCTGTGATTTGGATCTAATGTGGTAATGGCTCTCTTGGTCCCCAACTGGGTGCTCTGAGCTCTTTCACTGCTTAGCTTTTTCTTTTCTTTCTTTCTGTAAAAGGAGCGCTCAGTTAATCTGCAGGCCTGCCACTCTGTGCCCAGGAGCTGAACTCCTGGGGCTTCTGCCCTGGACTTGGCGGGCCCACTTTACTTTTGTTCTCTGATCTCTTTGTGGGGGTCTTAGTTACAAGCTCCTGGAAACAAGCCCTGATTTGCAAGCACTGCTAGTCAAGAAAAGAGAAGTGGGGGGTTAGGGAGCAGCTACAAACTCAGCATCCCTGATTTTGAAAGAGTCCAAACCCAGATACATCCTACATGTCTGTCAACATGAGAGTGGATAAACAAATTGTGGTATTCGTACAATGGAATACTACTCAGCAATTAAAAAGAAAAATGTTCCCAATACACACAATACAGAAGAGTCTCAAAATCATGGTGAGCAAAATAAGGTAGACATGAAAGAGAATATATTATATGATTCTGTTTATGTGGAGCTCTAGAAGAAACAAGATTAATTTATGGTGGTAAAAACTGTTAACAGAGCTTATGTTCAGATGTGAAGATTGACAAGAAGGGAGCATGACGGAACTTTACTGGAGTGACAAAAAAGTTCTATAGATTGTTGAGGTGGTATTTACATGGGTAGAAACATTTGCCAAAACTTATTAAACTATACAGTTAAAATCTGCACATTTTGCTGTATGTAGATTATATCTCAATTTTTAAAAATAAGAAGTTCAAAAGTCTTTACTAAAACTGGCAAGAAGATAGTTTCCATCACGTTGCACCTATGTGGCTAACATTCTGAGAAAGAGACAAGATATTCAAAGTACTCAAATATATTCCTATAGACAAAACAAAGATAAATCTCTCAAAGTAACATGAAATTTATATCAATGCATTCATTTAATTCTTAAGATTGAATTAGGTAAAGAAGTCCCTCAAATTTCTCTTATTCAACATCCAAGTTAAATATTTTAAGAATGCTTTAGAGCAGAAAGTATAGTATAGAGGATAGAAAGACAAAAATAATGTATGAAAACCATTTCCCCTGATTATAAGAGCAATATACATTTAGTATAGGAAAACTGGAAAATACAGAAGATAAGACTATAGGGGAAGAACACTCACATAATCCAAACCAGAAGCATAAAGAAGAAAATTAAAAGTCATCTGAAAACTATTCCCTACCCAAAGCTAATAAGCACTGTCAACATTTTGATACACACACACACAAATTTTAACCAAATTGGGATCATAGTGTACATATTGTTACTATTTTTTCACTTAAATTTATGTAACAAACATTTTCCATGTCATTGAGCATTCTTCGCATTTTTTGTTACTACTGAAATTAAATAGTTTCATGTGATTATTGGCCATTCTTATTTCTCTGTGAGACAGCTTGGCAATTTAAAAAATAATATTGATTCTTTTTCCTGATTATAATATAGTTACTGCTGAAATGTGAAAAATACAAAAGAGCATAAGACTATGGTGGGGGCTTCCCTGGTGGCACAGTGGTTAAGAATCCGCCTGCCAATGCAGGGGACACAGGTTCGAGCCCTGGTCCAGGAAGATACCACATGCCGCGTAGCAACTAAGCCCATGCACCACAGCTACTGAGCCTGTGCTCTAGAGCCCACAAGCCACAACTACTGAGCCCGCGCGCCACAACTACCAAAGCCTGCGCACCTAGAGCCCGTGCTCTGCAACAAGAGAAGCCACCGCAATGAGAAGCCCAGGCACCACAACAAAGGGTAACCCCTGCTCGCCACAACTAGAAAAAAGCCCGCGTGCAGCAATGAAGACCCAACACAGCCAAAAATAAATTAATTTTTAAAAAAACTATAGGTGGGAAAACTCACATAATTCAAATCAAAAAAACAATCGTTACTGTTAATTTTTACTTTTCTTTGCACATATGTTTTTCTTATAGAATTGATATTCTAGGTAAGTCCGTTTTAGAGTATATCTTTTTTCACTTAGCATTATTAAAAACTACATAAGCATTTTCCCTATGTAATTAAAGTCTTTCTAAACATTTATTTTTGTTAGCTTCATTTGTTTGTAGAATCTTGTTAGCTGAATAGATGTACCAAAATTTAACAACTGCTCAGTGTCAGGCACTTGAACGTGTACATTTTTGTTTGTTTGTTTGTTTGTTTGTTTTACTTTACAATGTGGAGATAAATCTCTCTATACATAAAATATTGTCTTAACCTATGATTATTTCCTTGGGATAGACTGCCAGTATTTTAATCCCTGGGTCAAAGAGTATGAACTTTTTTAAAGGCCCATATTGCCAAAATGCATTGAGAGTTATATCAATTTGCATTTCACAAGCAGTATATAAGACCCTTGCTGGCATTAAATTCTTTCTCTGTCCCTCACATACACACACTCCACATTCCTTATTACTCCCTACCATACCTCCCACCATACTCCCCCCAAAAAAAACACCTTGCTAATTTGATATGTGCAAATGGTATCTTACAACTTTAAATGCAGTTTTCACTAATGGAATGAAGTCATTTTTCACGTGGTTAAACTGCCTATAGTTCCTCTTCCATGACGAGCCTGCTGAATTCCTTGGATATCTGATGTTTTTCAGAGGTAAACAAAAAGTGTTTGCGGGCTGCTGGTTCATGACAAATAATAGAGTATTAGAAGTACTTCTCCCCTCCTTTAAAATGCCAAATATAACAGACTATTTAGTTATTTATTATAACAGTAAGAATATATATTATAAAAATATAAAAGTAAGAATAAGTCCACAGCAGCACAGGATAAACAGGAACGATGCCATCAGGAGAAGAGCAAGGAATTGTGGGCGAAAAAAAAAGCCATCGGAACTGAATGATGTCAGTGCTTAACCATGTAGAGGAACCTCCAACATGAACCAAGCAAAAGAAGAAAGTTTTTAAAATGTGTGTGCCCAAGAGAAGCTTGGTGGAAAACAAACCTAAATTCAGAGATAGTAGAAGCTGGATGTGGGAGAGGAAGAGCACCAGGGATGGTCAAGAGAATAATTAAAGGTCTGTGGAACAGCTACCTCCTCCATTGTTCTCAGAAAGGCTAAGCTGTGAGACCAGCTCGCTATAAAGCGGGGATCAGCAGTAGGGGACCACCCACATAAGTGCCAGGACTAAAGGATGAAGAAATAGCACCACAAATGACAAGGCACACACCCACCGAGGACTCTAGAGGGATATCCTGGCCACTCAGCAGGACCTGTACTCTGAATTTACTCCTGAAAGAACAATTCTCAGGCAAACGCAAATCAGAACCACTATGAGATCTCACTCCACACCTGTTAGAATGTCTATTATCAAAAAGACAAGAAATGACAAGTTTTGGTGAGAGTGTGGAGAAAAGGAAAACTTGTGCACTGTTGGTGGAATGTAAACTGGTGCATCCGCTATGGAAAATAGTAAGGAGGTTCCTCAAAAAAATTAAAAATAGAACTACCGTATTGTGGTGTGCTCCAAGGACAAAGAACAAGATAAACTCAAAGGGCCAATATTGTCAGAACACGGAGTTACAGGACTCCTACCACTCTGTCACAATGTGACCATTGCACTGTCCCAGAGCCCTCCCAAGTAGCATGCCCTGTCCCTTTCCCATCCCATATAAGAAAAGACATTTGCCCCGTTTTTCTCCTGCTCAGCACACTGTAAGTATACATACTCTGCCCAGTCAGCAGATGACTTGCAGGTTCCCTGGCTATAAAAACAGACAAGCAACCCATGCTCATCGTCAACTTTCCCTGGCTACCAGGAAGTCAGCCCGCTGTTCTTGCAGCGACCCCTCCCTTTAATAAACTCTACCTTCCTTACATTCTGCCTCATGTCTGGAAATGCTTTTCCAACCCACGCTCAGACCACGACATTTTGGTGGCCCATATGGCGATATCTCTTGGGGGGATCTCCTCCCCCACCTCCTCTCCTCAATTCTTGGGACCCTCTGTAAACAGGCAGGTTGCCGGGCAAGCAACAGAGGAACTCTGGCCAGGGCCACACCCTGGTGTGTTCTGAAGACTCCACGGCTCACTTCGCCTCCGTAACTACCGCCCAGAACCAGTGAGGGTCCCTCTGACTTCCTTCTGGCTGAAGACTAGGCCGATTGGTATTGTGCAGGCACAGGTCAGGCCATAGGGCGCCTGCCGCTTGAAGACTCCCGTGAAAGGATAAGGGGGTCACAGAACAGACCAGGCTGTTAGAGCATCTGCCCCCAGCAAGACAACTTCCGTGCACCGTGGGGCACATATTGGTTCAAGAAAAACCCCTCCCCTTGACCGCCACCTTCCCGGCAGGACTACGAGGCCAACTCCTCAGCCTGTCTTCTCTGTTACTTTCACTTTTTTCTCAGTCTGGATTGATTTACAGGAGCCTAGGTGTTGCCTCTGAGCCATCCCAGGAGTGCCTTTTCACGTTTCAGGGAATCGCCAAACGGTGAGTCACCCAGTGGGTCCCGGGAATCTCTCTCTCTATTTCTTCCCCTGCCCGAGTCGCACGGTGCCTCAGTCTCACGGTTTGTGCCTCAGTCGCACGCTCAGGGGTCACCTCTCACGGTCGGACGCGATTGTTGGGACGGTCAGCCCATTTTGTGCCTTAGTTGCACGGAGAGATCACTGGGACAGAGGGGACGCCTTTCTGTCAGCTGGTGACTCTCAGTACCCCCTTTCTATGGCATATAGGCTAAGTAAGAACAGGTTCTGGTACGTCTCGGGAGCCTCCCTGAGACTCACCCCTCGATAGTATCCTCAGGAACTGGAAAAAATTTGACCCTGAAAATCTCAAAAAGAGGCTCACTTTCTTTTGTAACACAGCTTGGTCCCAGTATAAAGTGGGGGACCAAGAACAATGGCCCCTTAATGGCACACTAAATTATAACACGATCCTCCAACTTGATCTCTTCTGCCAGAAAAAAAGAAAGGACTCAGAGGTTCCTTATGTCCAGACCTTTATGGCCCTTAGTCAGAATCCGGATCTCAGGGACTCATGCCGCATGTGTCTTTCTGTTGCCGCCTTATCCCCCCGACCCCCTCTGTCTCCCTCTCCAGCAGATCTCCTAGATGACCCTCTACTCGACCTTTCCTGTCCCCCACCCCATCAACCCCCTTTGCTTCAGCCCCCGCCCCCTCACCTCAACCCACAGCTCCCCGACAGGCACCCCCTTATCCAGGCGAAAGGCCCCCTCTCCCCTCCCCACACAAGATCGAGGACTGCCCAAAGCCAGGAAACAGATTCTGATATGCTTCCCTTGAGGGAAGTAGCAAATGGAGACATGGGCACTATTAGAGTCCATGTTCCCTTTCCCATGTCTGACATTTCCCAAATCCAAAACAAGTTAGGTTCCTTTAGTCAGGATCCCACCACTTCTATTAAGGAATTTCAGGCCCTCAATATAGCCTCTGACCTGACCTGGCAAGACATTCATGTAGTCCTGACCGCTTGTTGTACTCATGAAGAGAAAAACAGGATATGGGCATTAGCCCAAGCTTGGGCAGACGAGGCACAGTTCTGTTTCCAAAACCCGGATGGATGGGGACCCATTTTGGGCTGGCTAAATGACTCTCTTTGTAACTACACCCTCAATTCTAATCGGACTAGCCTGGAGTGGAATCCCTGTTCAGAGAAAATTAAATATGATGTACATGAAGGTAATTTCACTTTGTGCTGGGGAAATTCAAGGAAAAATGCGACTAAGAAATGTATTAATGAAGACCATATTCCCATAAACAGCTCGGCCCTGGGAACTAAATATGTGGGGAATCGATGTGACCACCAGACACTTACTTAGTTTAACCTCCCGGCAAGATTCTCCTCCAAAATATAACATAATTCAGCTAACATTCAGAAAGTTGTTATGCCAATCCCCCAGTCACACTGATAATCAGTCAGAGCCCGGATTCTCCCCTTTATGTGTAGATGATTATTTCCTTGGAATTTGGCCTTCCCAATATAAGCCTAGGCCATGGGACCTCAGTCTACTTCCAGAGGAAAACTCCCAAAAGGTCAGGGCCTGGCTCTGGGGACCCACAACGGGGGTATCCTTGAGGGGCACCGGATTTTCATTTCTATGCGGTAACGGGGTCTATCTGGATCTTCTCACACTTTGGAGGGGATCCTGCCCAATTATTGCTGCGGTCTCAGAGGCGACCATTATGACTACAAAGGATTTAGCTTCCTCAGGAGGCATTCCCAACCTTGGGTCCTTCCTCGAGGAGGCCTTAAGACCTGTCTGGGAGAGACAAAAACGAACCACTGATTGGGGGGGGACATGCGTATGAAACCCAATTCTTGATTGGCCCGAGATAATACACAGCATCTTCAGAGGGCTCTTCTGGTTTGCAGGCACACCCCTCTTAGAGAGGAGTGTTCTCAGTTTCACCATCACGGTCCAGGAATCTTGGAAGGCTACGGTAGCAGCCACTGAGGAACAGCAGTCAGCCCTAGGCTCTCTGGCCAAGGTGGTTTTACAAAATAGAAGGGCCCTTAATGTTGTAACAGCTGAGGGGGGGGGGGTGTCTGTGCCCTACTAAATGGAACATGCTGCTTCTATATTAATACCTCTGGCCAGGGTGAAGAAGACCTTCAGATTCTAAATAAAAACATCAAATTAATAGGAGATTTAAAAAAGAGAGCAGGACAGGGCCCCAGCTGGCTTTCCAGCCTCCTCTCCTCTATGGGGATCCAGATATGGACATGGCTATTGCCCTTGTTGGGACCATTAATCCTGATAGCCCTTGTTTTGTTGTTTGGCCCCTGCATTATTTTTTTTATTTTATTTTATTTATTTATTTATTTATTTATTTATTTATTTATTTATTTAGGCTGTGTTGGGTCTTCATTGCTGTGCACAGGCTTTCTCTAGTTGTGGTGAGCAGAGGCTACTCTTCGCTGCGGTGTGCGGGCCTCTCATTGTCGTGGCTTCTCTTGTTGCGGAGCACGGGCTCTAAGCATGCAGGCTTCAGTAGTTGTGGCACGTGGGCTCAGTAGTTGTGGCTTGTGGGCTCTAGAGCACAGGCTCAGTAGTTGTGGCGCACGGGCTTAGTTGTTCCGTGGCATGTGGGACCCTCCCAGGCCAGGGCTCGAACCCGTGCCCCTTGCATTGGCAGGCAGATTCTTAATCACTGCACCACCAGGGAAGCCCGGCCCCTACATTATTAACACATTATCTAAGTTCATCTCCTGACAGGTTCAAAGGATTCAATTCCAGATGGTGCTACAACAAGGGTACCAGCCATTTGGCACATGGACTACATTGGAACAAGCCGTCTTATCATTCCATGGGCTCTCATCTCCCTCCATAAATATACCCTGACAGAGAGCAGGCATCAGGAACCCAGGACCCCTACGACGCCCCCCACCCAGAAGGAAGTAGCCAGAGAGATCATCGCCCCTTCTCCTTACAAAAAGGGTTCCCAAACGCCTGAGAAGGAGCTAGACAGGTAGGTAGACGTGAGCAGCATATCCAATAGGGCCAAAGAATTGGCCCTGTAAATAAAGAGAGGGGGGAATGAGGTGTGCTCCATGGACAAAGAACAAGATAAACTCAAAGGGCCAATACTGTCAGAACAAAGAGTTACAGGACGCCTATCGCTCTGTCACAATGTAACCATTGCACAGTCCCAGAGCCCTCCCAAGTAGCATGCCCTGTCCCTTTCCCATCCCATATAAGAAAAGACATTTGCCCCGTTTTTCTCCCGCTCAGCACACTGAAAGTATACATACTCTGCTCAGTCAGCAGATGACTTGCAGGTTCCCTGGCTATAAAAACAGACGAGCAACCCACGCTCATTGTCGACTTTCCCTGGCTACCAGGAAGTCAGCCCGCTGTTCTTGCAGCGACCCTTTTCTTTAATAAAACGCTATCTTCCTTACATTCTGCCTCGTGTCTGGAAATTCTTTTCCGACCGCGCTCAGACCATGACACATATGATCCAGCAATTACACCTCTGGGTACTTATCCCAAGAAAACGGAAACATAACTCAAAAAGATATACGCACCCCATACATAGGACACTTAGGAAACCACCTAAGTGTCCATCGATGGATGAATGGATAAAGAAAATGTGGTATCTTTATATAATGGAATATTATCCAGCCATAAAAAAGAATGAAATCTTGCCATTTGTGACCACATGGATGGACCTTAAAGGCATTATGCTAAGTGAAATAAATCAAAGAAAGACAAATACCGTTTGATCTCACTTAAATGCAGAATCTAAAACAACAATAAGAACACCAAGCTCATAGATACAGAGGACAGATTGGTGGTTGCCAGAGGCAAGGGGTGGGGGGTGGTTGGTGAAACTGGTGAAGGGGGTCAAAAAGTACAGATTTCCAGCTACAGAATAAACAAATCATGGGTGTACTTATTTACTTATAAAATAGATAAGTACATCGTGGTGACTATGTTAATAACTGCACATTTGAAATTTGCTAAGAGAGTAGATCTTAAAAGTCCTAATCACAAGAAAAAAACAACTTTTGTAACTATATATGATGATGGATATTAACTAGGCTTATTGTGGTGCTCATTTCACAGTGTACACACATATCAAATCATTATACTGCACACGTGAAACTCCTGAAACATAATATGTCAATTATATCTCAAAAAATTAAAATATCAGTTGCCTAGGCCCCACCTTAATCCAATTAAACTAGCATTTATAGAGGGAATGAGGAGCTAGGTATTTGTATTTAAATGCTCTCCACATAATTTAATGCACCCTTAGGACTGAAAACCTCTGACCTGGATCCTTATTTAGAAATGTGAACAGAAAACTAACTAAGGGGACTCCCCTGGTGGTGCAGTGATTAAGAATCCACCTGCCAATGCAGGGGACACGAGTTCAAGCCCTGGTCCGGGAAGATCCCACATGCCTCGGAGCAACTAAGCCCATGCGCCACAACTACTGAGTCTGCGCTCTAGAGCCCGCGAGCCACAACTACTGAGCCCGTGTGCCACAACTACTGAAGCCTGTGTGCCTAGAGCCCATGCTCTGCAACAAGAGAAGCCACCACGATGAGAAGCCCGCGCTCCGCAACAAAGAGTAGCCCTCCGCACCGCAACTAGAGAAAGCCCGTGTGCAGCAACAAAGACCTAAGGCAGCCAAAAATAAATAAATAAATTTACAAAAAAAAAAAAAAAAGAAAGAAAACTAACTAAGAATAAAACACTAAGAAAAACAATAGATTGAAAGGAGGCACCAAACTGAATAGAGGAACCAAGCCCAGAGGAAACAGGGTTAACAAAGGAAACAAAATAATTTTAGTATTCCCTGAAAGATCTCTGAAGATACCATTTCAAAGATAAGATACTAAGGCGGGGAAAAGCACTACTATAAGTTACCAGTGGAGAATAAGGAAACAAAACTACAAAAAAAAATCATTTTTTAAATCCCTCAACAGCAAATCCCTGTATAGAAAAATAAGCATGATCAAAGATGGAAGGAGTGATCTGGAAGGCTGAATTCTCCCAAACCAAGGGATAAGAAATATGGGGTGGGGGGATAAATCTAGATGATCCAATGTATATCTAATATACATCTAGTTTTTTCAAAGGGAGAGGATAGAGGGGAAAGAAATACCAAAGAAAGAGCAGGAGCAAATTTCTCTAAGTTGAAAAAGGACCTGAGTGCGAGGTTGAAAGGGGCTGCCAATGGTTTATAACAACACTGAAAAAAGAAACACCTAAATACAACTTGGTGAAATTTTTAAACTGCAAAAATAAAGAGACCCTGACAAGCTAAGGTGGGGAAGGATGGCGGGGGTACGAACCATAACAAAAGGAAAAGTGGATTTGCATCAGACTTCTCATCTATAACACCAGATGCTAAAACACAAATGAAACAATTTCTACAAACTTTTGAAGGAAAAAAGTCATTTTAAACTTAGAACCCTAGATCCCCCTAAAACCATCATTTAAGTATGAAGGCAAAATGAAGATATTTGGGGGTGTGCAAGAGCTCCATGAAGTTCACCACCCATGCATTTTGGAAGGGAAAGAAGTATAAGAGACATACTTAAAGTATAAGCTTATAAAGTATAAGACTTATACTCAAAGTTGTACCTTAGCAAAATGTAATTTAAATTTAAGAAATAAAAGTCAAATTGAGATACAAGAAGCAGTGTCAATCAAAGAAATAAGTAAAACTTACAGTTAAATCTCAACAATTATTGCTCAAATATAATGTGAAGTGCAATGCAACTGCTAATAAGAATTCTTGAAAGAGCACAGGTATAATATAGAAAATTAATCAGAAACTTTGAAAAAAAATCTGGGAACCAAAGGAGCAGGAAAAAAGAAGCAGACATAGGTTAAAGTATTTTCTTATTTGTGGAGGAAACATAAATGCTACTTAATTTTGATGCCTACAGAGAAAGTTGGGCTCAAATAAAAGGATAACCTGGCTCCAGGAACTGGACGGATGGTGCCAAACGTAGGTGAGAGGGTTCAAAATCACGTTAGCGAGTCCAAGGCCATGTCATGCAGCCTTGCAGACCAAACTGGCGATTTAAAAATTTTATCCTAAGTGCAATGGGAAGCCATTTAAGAGTTTTAAGCAGGGGAGTAAATCCACACTTGATTTATGTTTCCAAAAAGATCACTCTGGTTAAAGTATAGAATGCATGGGAGAGAGACAAGAGAGGAAGCCGAAAAGGAAGGCAGAAGGCCACCGCAGAAGTCCCAGACGGTGATGACAGCGACCTGCATTAGGGCGCTGGCAATGGAGGTGGGCTTTCTGTGTGTTGGAGGTGGGATCTGCAGGCCTTTTGGTGGAGTGGGCATGAGGGACAGAGTGGTTAAGCATGACTCCCAGGTTTCTGACTTTACCACCAAGTCTGCGAAGGTACTATTTTACCAAGATGGGGAAGACCAGAGATCAGCAAGTTGTCAAAGAAACACTAAATACCCTTTCAGTGATTTTGCTCTGGATCCTGTGGTAATACTGCAGACACTAGGGGCAATCACAGTTCTCTTCTCATCCTCCCTGCCAAGTAACAGTTTTCCTCAAGCAACTATTTTATGCATATTAAACACTGTGGAGGCAATGCCGCAGAGATCCATTAGACACATTTAGGCGCCTCTAACGAGGTCACCTCTAAATGATGGCCAAGCATCAACTCTAGAAACTTAGGCCCATTACATGCAGTAAAACTGGGCAAATAAGGAACCTAATAAAATGTACAGTGTCTCGTGACTAACTTCTCACTAACGTTCCCTAAAGATGATTGTTTTGATCAGCTAGAGATTGGTACAAGTAATAACACCCACGATTCAGTGCCTCACCAAAGATACGTCACAACTCTTTAGGTATCCCGTGTGTGTGTGCGCGCACGTGTGCGCACACATATGCATGTGTTCACACGCCAATGATGTTCTATACCCTGGAAGTGAGATATTTCCCCTAACCTGCATCGGTCCAGCTGTAACAGAGCTTCGGAAAGTCCATAATATGGAGCTCCAGGTATCCACTAACTATGCAGTTGAATGACTTCCTATAAAGGCAAGGTTGCCCACCACTAAGGGCAAAGGCAAGTACATCTCCTGGGGAGGCAGTGAATGAATATTAATATAACTCATCTATGGTCACTGTGAGTCAAAGACACACAAGAGGAATCGCGTTCTCCAGTCTCCAACCTAGACGCTGTTCAGAACATAGCTTCTCTTAGGAACAGTACATGGAAAGTCACTGAAAAGTCTTGGGTGGGAAAAGGGTGAGGAGAGAGGTAAAGGGACAAATTTTGTTCTCTATACTCGTGTATTTTTTGGCTGTTACAAGTTTGTGAATTACTTATGCAAATCTAAAAAGAAAAAAAAGGAAAGGTTATTACATGAAAACCTCCATTTCTCAAACCTCTATAATAGAAGAAAGTTTCCCCAAAGTAACAAGAAAATTGTACTTGCTTCATAATGTTACAATTACCGAATAAGGAATGCCCTGGTGGCACAGTGGTTAAGAATCTGCCTGCCAATGCAGGGGAAACGGATTCGATCCCTGGTCTGGGAAGACCCCACATGCCGCGGAGCAACTAAGCCCAGGAGCCACAACTACTGAGCCCACGTGTCACAACTACTGAAGCCCGTGCATCGCAACAAAGAGTAGCCCCCGCTCGCCTCAACTAGAGAAAGCCAGTGTGCAGCAATGAAGACCCAACGCAGCCAAAAATTTAAAAAAAAAAAAGCAATGCTTATTACATAGTTACTTCAAAAAGAACACAGCTGTACATCAAATAAATGAATTCATAAACATCTACTTGGTACTTTACAAGGTACCAAACATCATGCCATGCTAGACTCTCTTCTCTCAGACCACTCATTTTCCCTTCCTGACCTCTGCTCCAATTGTTTCAAATTCCACCTTCCATGCCAACAATCCCCAAAGCCAGTTTTCCCTCAACTACAGAGCCAGCTGTCCATCAGATATCTGCTCTCAGATGGCCCACTACCTCCCGTGTTCAACATGTCCCAAGCCAGAATCATCATCTCCCTCAGACCTGATCCATTTCCTTTATTTCACATTCGACTGCAACTTTAGGGCCACTCATTCATGAACTCTCCATGATGGTAGTTGCTTTTTGCTTGGTGCTATCATATCTTTCGCCTAGAAGAGTGACTGGTACACAACAGACACTTAATAAATATTAGCTAATTTAAAACATGGTTAAAACCATGTGCTATAATGGTAATTACAAGTTTAGAAAACTAAAAAGATCCTAGGATGTTTCTCTAGCCAGTGCCAGAGTTTACTGGAAGGGCTACAAACTGGAGGTCCAGAGGCAGAAACTGGACTGTGGAAGACAAGTCTTAGTTGGCCAGATGATACTTGGAAAAACAATTGTACTCAGACAGGGCCCAAAAGATTCCCATAGGTAACTACCACGCCTGTCTTATAAAGACAAATTCCCACCTTTATTTATTTTTTTAATCTTTTTTAAAAATTTATTTATTTTTATTTATTTATTTTTGGCTGCGTTGGGTCTTCGTTGCTGTGCGCAGGCTTCTCAATGTCATGGCTTCTCTTGTTGCAGAGCACAGGCTCTAGGCGTGCGGACTTCAGTAGTTGTGGCGCACGGGCTTAGCTGCTCCGCGGCATGTGGGATCTTCCCAGACCAGGGCTCAAACCCGTGTCCCCTGCATTGGCAGGCGGATTCTTAACCACTGCGCCACCAGGGAAGTCCCCCCACCTTTCTATTATATGCCCATGACCCCTGGTCTATAGTTAAACATTCTCCATCAGCAGAGGTGTTGGACGTAGGCTTGAAGGCATTTCTGCACTATAAGGGTGACTATTCTAAATTATCTTTAAAGCTCCTCTGAATTTTGGGACTCCATAATTATGTTTATTTATATATGTTACTTATGTATTTATTTGCAATTATTTAACATTAAGGTGTTAAAATTGAATATACACAAATATTCGCAAAGTTTTAAGAAATCAACACACTTTTTAGACATGCTAACCAATGGAACCTAACAAAGAGTCTTTTTTTTTTTTTTTTCAAAGAACCCAGGAATAATTTTAATACTAAACATACGTTGAAAACACTGCAGGTATCTAAATCCAAAAGATCCATCACGTATCACCACAACAAACTTGGCAGGTTCTTCACGAACTTAGATACCATTCTTTAGGGATTAGACTCCGTCTCCATTAACCTGAATCAATCTCAATCCTGGAAATCAGTCAGTCCATTCAAACAGTTGTGTCTCATTTCAGGAGGTGGTGGTATAGACAGGAGTAAATGCCCACTTCTTAGGTCTCTGTATGATGTGAGTAATCCTGCATTTAATAAGGGGCATTTTCAGTCCATTGGCCTGGTCTCAAAGTTATTCACATGATGGCATCATGGAGCATTCTTACTTATAGCTGATTGTAAACACTTTCAGGGAAGAATCAGGAGTAAAACACAACTGTCTTCCTCTCTTGACAGAGCACTATAAACAGAGATCTGGGAGGGCTGACTTTAGTAAGAATTCTTATTTTTCATTGACTTTTGTCAGTTTTCACAAGATCCCACCTGCAGCTTCCAGAACAAGTGGGGTGCCCCAGCCATCCCTTCATAGTCACCAGAAACTGTAGGGGAGAAAAAATATCTTTTTCCTCTACCATTCTAAGTTCCCAGCTGGGTCTCCGGGCTCCCTGTCCCGCGGCACAGGGCGGTGGTGGGGCCAGGAGGCATCCACTGAGGAGATGAGTGCCTGGGACCCTCCAGCTCCAATCCAGACCCGAAGCCGGACAAATACTCTTGAGTGCATAACCAAGAATTATTTTCAATCATCACCAGCTACTGGTGAGTGATAATTTAGTTTCAATTGTGTTGTTTAATGTAACTGTGCTTCCAATTTCAAGTTCATGAATGACTCCAAAGTCACAGTCAAGCAGAGAAGAGATAAAGGAGCTCCTTGTCTTATTCCAAATTTGAATTTAAAGGTCTGGTTACATCATTGCACAGATACAGATCAGTGTCTCCCTCAGTACATCTCATTTATTCATAAAGAAGGCATCTGTCTTCCTTTGGAATAACATATCATGGATGTATTGGATATATCTACAAAATATTCCAAAATCTGCATTTTTCTTTTCAGCTGTTTTAACAATGTCAATTAGTGCTGTCACATTTTGATACAATCCAAGCTGATGAAAGCTTTTTGCCCCTTAGATTACAAATGCCATGGGGAAATGACCCCATCTTACTTGTTCACTGCTATTATCCTAGTGTCTAGCAGTAGCTGACAAACAGTAGGTGGTCAATAAAAGTCTGTTGAATAAATAAATTTAACTATGTAAGTATTCACCTTTATCTTAGGCCTAATTTTAGCAAAAAGACACCTATAGACTAAACATTAGTAAAAAGAAGTCCAAACACATTTTGAGGCACAGGCAACACTGGAATACATAAGAAGGTTTCAAGATGACCAGTTTGAAAGGAAAGCACTCCTATGTTTGACAAAGTTCTGTTCTGGTTGTTGGAAAATCTGCTAAATCTGTGGTCACAATTTTGAATGTTATTAAGCTACTAAAATTCTACATCCTTCCTTTAGAAAGACTGTTAAGTCTAAAAAGAAGTAAAGGATAAATAGCAGCTTGCTTTGTTGAATGCTGATTACATACCAGATACTGTGCTTGGCACCTCACACACTTATTTCATTTAATCCTCACCAATACCCTATAAAACAGGTTCTCATTACCTCCCTGTTATTGATGAGGAATCAGACACAGAGAGGCCAAGGGACCTGTCTTATGTCACACAGTGGCAAGGCAGGAATTTCAACCCAGACTATGGCTTTTAACCACTTGGCTACCTTGGCAGAGGCAATGTTACACTGATCATAAAATTACCAGGGCAGCTATGAGGTCCAAATGAGCACATGGAAAAGAGATTACAGGCACTCAGTAAATACTACTTACCATCTCCCTTCCTGGTTCTCCTCTCCCACTTTGTGAGTCTAGGGGCCTCCCATCCTGGCTCCTTAGGCAATGCTCCCTAAGTTGTAATTTGGGAAGACAATCAGTGACTCGATAATTTGTTTCCTCCCTGCCTACAGATTTGGGGAGCTTTTGGAGATTTTAAACAATTTGTGGTATTGTTTGATGCAGGCCACTGAAAAGGAAGTAGACATGTTACAAATAATTGGGGAAGTTAAATACACCACCTCGGGTCACACAGTAAGTGGTAGAACTGAGATCTGAACCCAGGCTTCTTTTCCCCCATGTAGTGCTCCTTCTATTACTGAAAGGGGAGTCACGTAACCTCAAGGTGGGCTACCCACATGAAAAAGGGAAGAGAAAAGAATTTACATAAAACTTTAAGAATGTGTGGAAGTCGATGAGAAATGCTGCCAGAGAAAAGCAAGTCCAGAATAATACAATTCATTTTGCAGAAGGAGGGTCACAGAAGTGTCCGTAAATTGGTACTGTACTAGAGCAAGTTAGTACAGATTTGGAAAAGATGGCTGGATCAGTTTTTAAAATATCCTCTCTTCTAACCAAAGATGCAATAATTATGATAAAAAATGACTACATTTGTCTTTGGTACTAATTTAGCAAGCACAGAGCATGAGCATTGTATGAAAGCAGTGGTTATGTGAAAACAATAAAAGACAGATTAAGAAATATATCTTCTAAACCTACAACGATTTTTATATGGGCCATTAACTAAAGCATGAATCTAAAAAAAAAGACATTTTTGAGCAATAAGGAAAATTTTAGTGTACAGATTAGTAGGTGATATTAAAGAACTTATTGATATTTTTAGCTACGTTAATGGCACTATAGTTATAGGTTTTTTAAAGTACTATTATTCAATCATTGTTAATGCATTCAAGTCACTACTTTTCAACTTGGATTGAATATGGGCATTATTGCTTAATTTTCACTGAAAATAAAGCAGTCTAATTATTGTCAATATCAAAGCTTTATTTTTGTTGCTACTGTCTTTCTCCTGTGGTTGGGATTTCCTAATTTAATGTCTAGTCACAGGACTCAACTTTTAGGACATGTTTGAAAGACACTGTCTTCAGTACTTAGGAGTCAAAATTATCTAAACACATTAATCAACAGTGGTTGATCAACTCACTGAGACTAATAATACTTTCTTTTTTCAATCAGAGTTAGGCAAATTGTGTTTTATCTATTTGGAATGAAAAATTACTTATATTACATTTACTTAATTAAACTGTGGACATACCATAAAAGCTTCAATTAGGCACTGAAATAGGTTCAGAATGTTTAGTAAATGACAAGTTGGAGATTAACATTGAATTTATCCAGAAAAGCCAGAAGTCCACCACTTGGTGCTGGCAATGTTCTCTGTTTCTTGATCTGGGTGCTCATTATATAGGCCTATTCAGTTTGTGAAAATTCACCAGCCTCTACACTTACGTTCATTTTTATGTATATTATACTTCAATTTAAAAAGTTTTACAAAATTTCTCTGTTCTGTTACATACTGAAGTATTACAGATGAAATGACAGGCTATCTGGAATTTGCTTTAAAAGACTAGAAGATGGGGCAGGGTGGAGGGGGGAAGACCATGTATGCTAGTGGGTGGGGAAGCGGATGAAGAGGGGTGAGAAATAAATGAAGAAACAAGATTAGAAAGATGCTGACATTGTTGAGATTATATGATGGGTGCATGGAGGTTCATAATACATATTTGAAAATTACTATAATAAAAGAATTGTTAAAGGGAAGGCATAATTGCTGCTGCACCTGTGCTTGCATGTGAGCTGCTGAAAGAACAAAGAGACATCTGACTGATCTTGGAAAACCATTATAGAAAGGGAGGAAATTAATGGGTGAACTACAGCAGCAACTACAGGTCGCTCCGTACCTGTCTCCCACAGGCTCAAATGACAAACTCAGGGCTAAGGGGCTTTAAGAACCCAGAGAGAGAGGGTTTTTTGATATTCAGTGAGCTGCGTACCTTCCATGGTGGTGGCCACACCTACTATTTTCAAAAAAGGAAAAGGGGGGAGGGATAAATTGGGAATTTGGGATTAACAGATTCACACTACTATATATAAAACAGATAAACAACAAGGACTTATTGTACAGCACAGGGAACTACACACACACACACACACACACACACACACACACACACATAACGGAATCACTTTGCTGTACACCTGAAACATTGTACATCACCTATATTCCAATCAAAAAATAAATAATAAAATTAAATCAAAATTCCTTCTGTTTCCATTGGGGGAAAAAAAAAGGAAAAGGTGACCAGGTCACAATAAGCTCTACAAAATAAGTAAGTGTCGATATTTTTTCTCTCTACATTTTGACATAATAATCATTCCTTGAACTGACCAAAAAAGTCTTGGCCACAGTGTTACCTGCCTTGTACAAAGGGCAAAAGAAAAGTACCTGTCCCCTGAGCTAAGAGAGAGAAACCTTGGAGAAAGGGGGGGTCAGGTGCTTATGACCTCCCTGCCTTGGTGTTCTACAGACTCACTTGCTAAATCTGTTACTGAAAGGCTGCCAGCTACATGAGGATATTTCAGCTTAGGAATGTAATTTCAACAATGCATCCATTTTCTCCAAATTCCAATAGAGTAAAAAAATTTGGATGCTCCATAATATTTCTTATAAAAGAATTTTATCAGGAACACTGTATCTTATAACCAATGTTTAAAAAACTAAATATCCATTCAGTTTCTCTTCTGGTAACTTTCTGGTATATGAAGATATACCATAACAATGAAAAAATTTTTAAAGTGCTCAGTTTACATGAGCACTTTTATCAAATGTCCAGATGACAAGAAACTTGAAAAGATACCAAATATGTTGGATAACGGCTAGTCAGGCTGGAATAAAGGGTCCAACAAACATGCACAGAGAGGTACATACCACTTGGAAGCTGGCAAAATAGCATCACTCTTGTTTTCTTCATTTACTTAGTGAGGTAGGAGATGAACCTCTGAGTATTTGGGGTCAAGTATCTGTATCAGAGAGTATCTTCTGGGGGCTCTGATGGGCACAGCACAGCTATCCAAACACTGAAGGATTTTTTCTCATAAACAACTCTTTCCCAAAACTGGGCCTTTCTACTCAAAGTATGACCTGATAGACCTGCAGCATCAGCATCACCTGGCAACTTGTTAGAAAGACGGAATCTCAGAGTGCACCCAGACCTACTGAATCAGAATCTGCATTTTAACCAAAGCCCCAGGTAATTTGTATGCACATCACAGTTTGAAAGAAGCATGGGATTAGGGGATTACTGTCAATGTGGAGGGAGGTTTCCAGAGCTCTTCCATGGGCCTCCCCTCTTCCTCACTTTTACTAATGACTCACATGAAGATACTGAAGAGCCTTCATCAAATCCCAAGTGACACTAATCTAGAAGGAAACACTCAACTGCACAAGCACCTCCTGGAGCAGGCCAGGCTTGATAGCAGATCACGTGAAAAGATGTAAGCAACCAGCAATTTGCTAAAGAAAAAAAAGTAGTGCACACTTGACTGTATTACTGCAAATCAGACCACTTCTGGAGAACAGGCTGCAGATCTGGCCACATATTCTAAGTGTGACTGAGAGCAAACCGTGGTCAAAGACAATGGTGAGAACCCAACTGGGAGGGAAAGGGATCCGGAGAGTGTTCCATGAGGAATGGCTGACCTAGAGGACATTAAACCCAAAGAGGAGGCGACTAAGTGGGGACATCATGGTTGTATTCACACATTTAAAGGACCGTCTCAAGACATTTCATTCTGCAAATGTGTTTTTGAGACTCTGCTATGTGCCAGGCACCATGCCAGGAGCTAAGGACAGAGCGAAAACCAGAACTGCTCTCTGATTTTCTAAAGCTTCCCGACGAGAGGAAGAAACTTGTCTGTTGTTCCAGAAAGCAGAACTGTGGCAGACGGAAGGCAAGTGGAAGGGCAAGGGCACCATACAAGGAAGCCCCTCTGGCCAGGGGGCTCCACCTTCATAAAGAGGGCACAGATGAAAGTGGCCTGGCCCCCCTGGGCTGAGCAGAATGGGTTAGGGAGGGGATGCATGCTTCCCGGGGAGTAGCCCAGGGGACTCCCGGGCCAATGCTATATTCCAGGGATGCAGGATAACCGGGGCCAATATCATTAATCAAACACAAAATTTGTTCAGAATTACACTATATTCAATTTAGCCAAGAACAAATTTTTTTAAACTTAATCACAACTTAGGGTTTCAGCTAAATTTTATATGTAAATGTAAATGGTGTCTAATTTCTCTTTTAGCAGTAGTTTTTTAAACCTAGGATTTAATAAAAATCCGTATTAACATTTTAAGCAACAACTCTGCTTAATGACTCATTTTAACTGTAATCTTACTTCTCTCAGTGACCCTTAGAACTACTCTATTTAATGTCCCTTGATATACCTTCAGAGTTGCTCATCCCACTGCTGAGAAATTATCCTAAAAAAATAACAATTCCTCTCCCTCTGCCACAAAGAACAAAAGAGGGAGGGGATGGGGAAACTAGATGCATGGAGATTCAAATGAACAACGTTTATAAAGAAAAACAGTAAATAAACCACTTAAATGTTCAATAAAACCGCCTATCTTTTTATGGCATGAAGCAGGGGAAATAAACAACATCTAACAAGTAGGAGAATGTTTAAGGTGAATTGAAAAACTATTTTAAATAATCATGAAGGTTATATAGCAACATGGAAATATACACCTAATGACAAGAAAACAACATAAACTTGCACAATTCTAGCCATGTAAAATCTATGTATGCATGTAATGAAAACTAGAAAAAAAAAGAAAAATTTAAAGTTTATTTTCTAGGTTGTGAGAATTTCTCTTTTTTAAATTTAAAATTTCAATTTCACTGTTGACCGTTCAATAAATAATTTTACAATGAATGTATCAGGAATCAAAATAATTTTAACTTGTAAGTGTAATAATTTGTGTATCAGCAAGAAATGAAATCACAAAGGTGACACACAGTTGGAGCTTAATGTTCAATTGGTTCTTTGTCTTTTATAAAGCTATTTTTCATGAACAACTAAAAGTAAAAGAAAATGAGATTCATGTTATGAACAGTGCTTAACATTCGTGGAAAGTAAAAAGGACTTTGTACAGCAGCTGCGCATGAACTTTGGGTAAAAGCAAAACTAAATTTCTGGATTCTATTTTGCTTTTCACCTTATTTGATCTCAGTTAACATCGTTCATGCCAAGTTGAATTTTTTTCCTCCTCTTTCCCCTTCTCTTCAAGTTCACAGATGTGAAGGAAAAAAAAAAAAAATACACAGCAGCTCTTTTACAGTTCCCCCCGGCTCTCCCAGCAATGCCATGAACGGTGGCTTTCTGGAATGGGCTCAGAGAAAGTCAGATGTGAGAGCTATCTGGCTACCATCTGTCACCACGGGGATCACCAGGACTGAACTGACTTAGGGACAAGAGATTTGGGTTCAAGTTGTCCACATCTATAACATATAAATACTTCTACTTACCCCGCAAGGTGATTGGATCAGGAGAAAGTACCTAACACGTGGCTATGGTAAGAAATGCTTACCTTATCCTTTTTTCCCACCTTGCACTACACACACACACACACACACACACGCACACACACGCACACACGCACACACAAGTTCTGTCCATCGTGAAGTCACGTGGTCCTTCTGTCTAGTATCTTTCTATTGCTCTCCAGGTGCACTCTCCACCCTTCCCTACCTTGCTCCTGCCCCCGCAGACTGATCTCTATGGATCCCATCAACAAGCCTCTGTGCCCTAGACTTCTAATTGAGTTTGTCCAATGCTGAGTCCCAGAAAGAGGTCAGGGAAGGAAACAGGGGGGTGGGGGCACAGGGCGAGGAAAGGGTGAGGTTAGGAATTCGAATATTCTACTTCTGCCGGCTGTATCCCTCAACCAGAAGTCACTGCTCCTCTCAAGGTGACCTCTTCTAAACGACAATCTCTTCTGGCTTCTGATGGCCACTCCATCCACTTGTCTCACTGCAGCTAGGGGTGGTATTAGTTCCACCATTACCACAACTCTGGGTTCCTGCTCTGTCCCTTGAGATTTCCTCTACATCCTATCCACACCTCTTTTTTTCTTTTTTTTCTTTTATTATTTTTTTAACATCTTCATTGGAGTATAATTGCTTTACAATGGTATGTTAGTCTCTGCTTTATAACAAAGTGAATCAGTTATACATATACATATGTTCCCATCTCTCTTCCCTCTTGTGTCAAAAATATGGAACGCTTCACGAATTTGCGTGTCATCCTTGCGCAGGGGCCACGCTAATCTTCTCTGTATCGTTCCAATTTTAGTATATGTGCTGCCGAAGCGAGCACCTATCCACACCTCTTTAACTCTCCCATCATTTCCCTAAATTGAGAATACCAGCTTTTCCTGTCGGGACTCTGACTAATAAAGTCCTATCGACAGCATTCCATCTACAGCATTTACACCTTGAATCACAGGGAGAATGGGCAGTTCCAGAGTTCATCTCAGGCTGAGAGGCACACACAGGCAGGACCTGATGATTCTAAGATACCTGACTGGCAGGACTAGCCTGTGCTCCCCCACTAGGCCTGAAGTAGTCCTACAACTGAGCCCCTCTCCTCAGACCACAGGGGAATTAACATCAGTTCCTAAACCCTTGGGGCCCTGTGAACTGGGGGTGACATTCTGGGCAGACCTAGATTTTAATTCCTCAGTCCAGGCTCACTTAAAGAGTTCCAGTTTTCATAATTCAAAAACAGTCATGTACCACAATGTTCATTGCAGCTCGATTTACAATAGCCAGGACATGAAGCAACCTAAGTGTCCATCGACAGATGAATGGATAAAGAAAATGTGGCACATATATACAATGGAATATTACTCAGCCATAAAAAGAAACATAATTGAGTTATTTGTACTGAAGTGGATGGACCTAGAGACTGTCATACAGAGTGAAGTAAGTCAGAAAGAGAAAAACAAATACCGCATGCTAACATATATGGAATCTAAAAAAAAAATGGTTCTGAAGAACCTAGGGGCAGGACAGGAATAAAGATGCAGACACAGAGAATGGACTTGGGGAGGGAGAAGGGTAAGCTGGGACGAAGTGAGAGAGTGGCACTGACATATATACACAACCAAATGTAAAATAGGTAGCTAGTGGGAAGCGGCTGCATCGCACAGGGAGATCAGCTCGGTACTTTGTGACCACCTAGAGGGGTGGGATAGGGAGGGTGGGAGGGAGACTCAAGAGGGAAGAGATATGGGGAAAAAAAATAAAAAGAAAAGTAAATAAAATAAAGAGTTCCAGTTTTACCCCCAGTTTAAAATGGTCTCCAACTCACCAATTTCTTAGGGACTGGGGGAGGGGAAAGAGCAGCTTCCCAAAGTCCCATCCTTCCAACTGTGCCACTGTCTCAAGTGTGGAGTTGGGAAACAGGGCACAAGAACTGACTCTCCAACACCAAATGGGCTATTTTAACCTCTGAAAGAGTGGGAAAAGAACGTGGAGTAAACAGCTCCCTGCTACCCTCATACATTTCTCTCCCTCCCAACTCCCAGGAAAGGAGGACACTAAGGCTCACAGAGGGTGCGTGTGGAAGACAGAGCCAAGACTGATCTGGGTATCACATCCCTGTATTCGGTCCTGGCTGCTGGTCCAACCTCAACGACAATAACCATACTCTCCCCTTTGGTCTGTGCTAGCCAGCTGCCCAAAGGCAAATCAAAGGTTTAGTCCTAGCCCACCATGACAGCATCAGACTTTTACTGGTTTAAGATGGACTTTTCTTGGCCCTGGAGACACAGAACTAAGGACCTCAGTTCTCCTGTCAGCACCCACCATATGCAGAGCACTCTTCTAGGGGCCCTGGTGAGTTGCAAAGAACCACCCAATTCTTTCTTTTTAAAATTTACTTTTTAATTAAGAAGACCAGAGAGCTAAACGTGAGGCACAAGAGAAGGGCATGGTACACAGAGCTTTACCCAGCAGAAAGGTGTCAGAGAGGGAGGATAGTGGCATAGGAGGAGCTCAAGGTCTGGGTCACACTATGATATGTGAAACATGGGCAAGTCCCAACCTTTCTAAGACTCCATTTCTTCACCATTAAAATGAGGTCAGTAACAGTGTCTACTATTAATGATATCATTATTTACCAGGGTCGTTGTGAGTATGAAACTAAATGATATGTGTAACAATCCCTGGCACAGTGGCAGCATGCTCTGAGGGCACAGTCAATGCCAGCCTTTATTATCAGACCCAACTGAACTTGCTTAAGCCTCCTCTGGCGAGAAATCAAATTCCATGCCTTACTGGTATTTTACCTGCACCCTAGGACTTAAAAGCCTTTGTTTTCTTTTAAGGGAAAGTATATTACAACATTATCAAATGTAACAAAATGCTTTCCTGTTACGTAAGACCACTGAGATAAAAAATAGTCCGTTAAATAGACATTTTAGAACCTCCGCTCAGAGGCGGGTTCCACGAGGGCGGGTTTCAGCTGAGAGTAAGTTTAACAAGAGATGGAGCCACCAGAGAAAGCTAACAAAACCATGGGATGCTCTATTAGGACCACAATATGTAGAAAAAGGAAGGAGGTTATATCTGAAGAAACCAGGAATCCACAGTCTATAAAGAAGGGCTTGGGCAATAAAAGGGAAGATAGCTGTCTTCAAGTACTTAAAGGGTTGAACATGTGGTGGAAGAGACTCACTAAGTAAATCCAAAGGGTCAAAGACTGTAGCTTCCTGTGAGGAAGAATGTTCTCAGGCTAACAGAGAGGTCCCCCACGTAAGAAGGGATCTCACTGGTGGGCACACTGGAAAACCCTGCGTCCTTTCCTATCTGAGCATCTGTAATCCTAATGTCTTGTTTGGACACCAGAAATAAACGTAAGTGGGAATCAAAACAGTGGAGTTCGTGTGTGTGCAAGCATTTCTCATCCTGAGAACAGCAAACCCTCGAGAGAGTAATGTGGGGACTCAAACTTAGTCCCTTGTTACACACACTTAGGCATTCTTATTTCATTTGAGAGATGTCTAAATTTGAAAATAAATAACAGGGCTTCCCTGGTGGCGCAGTGGTTGAGAGTCCGCCTGCCGATGCAGGGGACACGGGTTCGTGCCCCGGTCCGGGAAGATCCCACATGCCTCGGAGCGGCTGGGCCCGTGAGCCGTGGCCGGTGAGCCTGCGCATCCGGAGCCTGGGCTCCGCAACGGGAGAGGCCACAACAGTGAGAGACCCGCGTACCGCAAAAAAAAATAAATAAATAAAATAAATAAATAAATAACAATCTTACAGTGTTCTTTTCTTAGAAAATAATCAGCCCAACACTACATCCAAAAAACACAAGTACAACCTGCAGCATTATTTTGAGTAACGAAGCTAAGAGTTCCACTTAGTCAAAGGCATCTCTGCTTTTTGCTCTGTTAGTCTCAGAAAACTAAACACGGGGAAAAAAATTTTAAAAGATTCTAAAACTCCAGCCACTGGGAAGAAAGTGATTCGACATTTTCTTTTCTTTGTTCTACCTGCCAAAAAAGATAAAGTGGGTTTGGAACTGAGAGAAACGACAAAAAGAAAGAAAGGGTAGAAAAAGGCATTTGAAAGAGAAGCATGAGAGTTTAGTGACATTAACCACCCAGAACCTTACTGAAATTCCAGATGTGTGACGTGCACACTTTGCTGTCTCTACCCACCTCTTCTTTTTCACCCCTGGTTAGCAGGAGGGAAGGATATAAAGGCAGAAGCACATCTTTCATTCAGCCCATTTGCTGCCTTTGAAGGCGATCACACTTGAGCCCAGGAGAACGTTAATGCTCATCACCATAGAGGCAGCTGGAACGTCAAACCCAGAACTGTGGAATCTCAAAACATGAGGCACCTGTGACAGGTTTCGGGGTGGGGGCAAGGGAGCAGAGAACCAAGTTACCAGGCAATGCTGGTCTTCAGAAGCTCTTCTGAAGCAATTCATATTCTTAAATTCTCAGCTTTTTTTCCTTTCAGAAGATGGAGACAATTACTAATTCTTTGGAGCTAAATGAATTCCTTCTATTCACAGAAGACATTATACCAGACTTCACAGCCCTCAGACCCAGTGAGAAATGAATGATCTACTAAAGGACAGGTGTAGATACCTACATTATAAAGTGTGGCTTTCACCTGAACTGGAGAAAGCAATCTTTGTCCTAGATCACAGGGTATTTCGTTGTAATCCTATCCTTCCAGCACTGTTAGACTGGGGAGACTAATAAGTAAGCAGGGTGCTAAGTGCTACCATATCCACTTTATACTCCAGGAGAAGTGGAAATGGAGGAGAAGTGGCACCTAACCCAGCCTGAGGGGTCAGGGAAGGCTTCCTGAAGGTGGGGGGCACCTGACATGAAGCTGAAAGGCAAGTAGGCATTGTCCTGATGAAAGCGGAGAGGGCTCTTTCTTTTCCAAGAGGCACAGAGGAAATCCAGGAGGACCAAGGTCAGTAGCCTGGGTAATGCTGTCATTTCAGAACTGGTCTAAGGACTTGGGGACCACAAAAGGGCCAGAGAGACAGAGGGCTAAGGAGAATTTCAAGGCAGGAATGGCTCACAGTGTGACTGGATGCAGCTCAAGCCAGGAGAGGGTCAAAGGCCTGGACTTGGCTAATCATAAAGGGCCTTAAGTGCCCTATGCCCTAGACATTTCAGGGAAGTGGCAGTGACAGAGGCCAGAGCACAGAGGCTGGAGCTGAGGAGGCGAGGAAGTAGAGATGGTGGATAAAGCTACTCACAGGAAGCTTGGCTGAGAACAGGGAGGGAGCTAACAGGAAATACAGCATCAAATTTTCTTTGCCAGCCTGAACCTCTGCTCTGAGCTCCAGACTCACTTCCGTCTTGAATTCCTTTTCCCTTACCCACCGCATCCAATATACCCTGTGACCTTCCTTCCACCCATTCACCATACAACAGCCAGAGTAGTCTTTTTAAGCTATAAATCAGCCCATCTTGCCCCCACGCAAAGTGTACAACGGTTTCCTGCTGCCCTTAGAATAAAATCTCATCCCCCGGCCATGACCTGTACATGCTTGTGCGACCTGGGCCCTGCTTCCCTCCCCAGCACCTTCTCCCGCACCCTCCCTCCTGCTCAGCATGGACCAGGCTGGCCTCTGTTCAGTCCCCAAACCCTCTAAGCACTTTTCTGCCTTAGGATCTTTGCTCAGGCTGCTCCCTCTGCCTGGAATGCTCCTCTCTTGCCCTCCCTCCTCCAACCCAAGCAGCCAAAGGGTGAATCACCTATAAAGGAACAGCCACCACAGAGGTGCTCCCCTCCCCGACCCCAGGGGTTCCCCTCAAGCCTACTTCAGAGTCCAGGTTCTCAGGTTCTCCAGGTGGGATATTTCCTGGCTCTCACCGCCAGGGGCTCTGATGTCAAAAACCTCAAGTCCTAGCTCATTTCTCTGCTGCCTATTAATTGGGTGTCTCTTGTCAAGGCACCACCTCACAGGGTCTGCCTCCCCAGCTGTTAGGAAGCTCATCTCAGAAGGTGTGTAGACACCCGGGTTCTCGCCCACCTGTCTCCCCCCGCCCTGGGGGCCCTCTCTCCTACCTTTGTGGTGCCCCGCCTGCCTTCATTGGGAACAGTCCTGGGCCCCTCAGCCCTTCCCCCTTCCCCAGCTCTGTCTCTCAAGGCAGGAGGAGTGTCCTCTCCATTCTGTCCTAGGCTCCACAGGTCCTGCCTCACTCTTTTCAGCCCCCTCTACTCTTCTGTGCACACTAAAACCCACACACCCCAAATTCATCTCCATCCAGTAAATGCCTCCTCTCAACCATCTCTCCTTTGGCCTTAGTCACCAGCTCCCATCCTAGGCCTGATGCATCAAAGCCTCCCAATCATAGACATTCTCTCCCCCCACCCTGTTCCTGGACATCGATACCCAGGGCAACCATGGAAACCATGGTTTGAAGACAGCAGAGCATCCACCAGTCTGGGCCCCCCCCCCCACCTCCATGGCTGATTGGATTTGAAATGAGCATGAAAATGTTTTAAGCCACTGAGATTTCAGCAGGGTTTACCTGTTACAGGAGCTAGCATTTCTCTATGTAATACAGGCTGAATTTAGATAGTTGAAGAGAAGGGGACAGGACTCTAGTGGTAAAGAAGAAAGGTTATACAAACGCCTGGCTCTAGGATTATTCGTGGCCTGATGACACCAGCTCCATTTATATACTCCTTATCCTCTTCAAAATACTTTAAAATACGTTTTCTCATCTGACACAACCATCATCATCATCACTTATCATTGGTGTTGTTATAATTAACAGTTTACAAATGAAGAAGCGGACTGAGAGACGTTAAGGGGTGTCCAAGGTCCCATCGCTAGTAAACGGAGGAGCCAAGATTGGACCACAGGACTCCTGACTCACAGTCCACTGGCAGCTCCCCCGCAGCATCCAGTCTCGCAAAGCCACACTCCGGTGCTACAAGAGACACTCTCGGCTAAAGTACACAAGGGTGCTGGAATCAAGCAAGGAAAGATAGGGAGTCTGGCAGAATTGGTTAAAGGCAGACTGGAGGACTTTATAAACATCAGACTGCGGAGTATAACTTTCATTCAATAGACAATGGGCAACAATAATCAGCCTCCACTTTCAAGTCTCACAGCAGTAATTTTATACCTTTACCTCTGTCTTCAAAGACCTTACTGCACCCTCTCCCCTTGGCTATCAGATGTTGCCAGAGGTCCACTTTACAAAGAAAATAGAAGCTTTTATGAGGGCAAAACTTCCAGCCCCCTAGCTTCTATAGACATACCTGTATCCCCAAATAGCCTTTCCCCTTTCCATACCAAGTGAAAGAGGCATCCCTCCTCTGGTAAAACTACTGACCCTGTGCAATCCCTCTATCCATGGAGGAAACCTTGATCAATCGTTTGTCCTTTCTCTCCCTTCTTCCTTTCTTCTAGCTCTGTTTCTTCAGCCTCTGAACATGCTAGAACCCCTCACATCCTAAAATCATCCCTTCCTCAGGAAGTTCACAGCCCCTTCTCCTCATACGTCATAACTGAGCTCCTTAAGAAGCAGCAGCAGCAAACATGTACCTCCGCTTCATCACCCCAGGTCCTCTATTCCACCCACTGTAATGAATTATGACACTGAAACAGTCACCTCTAATGATACCTCCTAAGAGCTATGTTCAATGGACAGACAGCAACATTTCTCTGGACCTTTATATGGGACTTGACAGTGCTGCATTCTTGAAATTCTCCCTGGCCATGATTTCCATGATCCACTCTCTCCTGATCTTCCTCCTCTCTGTCTGCTCCTTCTTGGTTTCCTTTACTGGCTCCTCTTCCTCTGCCTCTCCCCTAAATGTTAGTGTTTCCTAGGATTCCATTTTGATACCTCACCTTACCTTACAAACTCTGTTCTCTCTTTCTGAAATCACCCACAAACACAGCTTCAACTGACAGCTATAGACTGGTGACTTCCAAATTTACATCCCTTCAGTCCAGACCACTCATGTGATCTCTCCACACCCTGGCTACATTTGCCTGCCAGTATCTCCCCATGGATTCCATGGGCGCCTCAAATTCAACACAGCTAAAACCAAACCACTAAGCATCTTGCTTACCACACTTGTTCCACCTCTTTCTGCATTGATAATGACAGCATTTGTTGAGTACCATATCCGTCTTGGTTCTCCAGGAAAACAGAACCAAGAGGGTGTGTGTGTGTGTGTGTGTGTGTGTGTGGGTGTGTGTGTGTGTGTGTGTGTGTGTGTGTGTGTGTGGGTGTGTGTGTGTGTGTGTGGGTGTGTGTGTGTGTGTGTGTGTGTGTGTGTACACATGCAAATTAAGAGATTTATTTTAAGGAACTGGCTCACATGATTGTAGGGGCTTGCAAGTCTGAAATCGGAAGAGAAGACCAGCGGCTAGAAATGCAGGCCAAAGTTGATGCGCAGTCTTGGACTTAAACAGGCACTCTGGAGTCAGGGTCCGGCCCTCTCACCTCTACATCCACAGCACCCTACACAATGCCTGACACATAGCAGAAGCTCCATAAATGTTGGCTAATGACCAACTGGGTATAAAACGAAATGCTTTTATTCATTTATTTATTTTTGGCTGCGTTGGGTCTTTATTGCCACGTGCGGGCTTTCTCTAGTTGCAGCGAGCGGGGGCTACTCTTCATTGCGGTGCGCAGGCTTCTCATTGCGGTGGCTTCTCTTTGTTGCGGAGCATGGGCTCTAGGCACGCAGGCTTCAGTAGTTGTGGCATGCAGGTTCAGTAGTTGTGGCACACGGGCTTAGTTGCTCCATGGCATGTGGGATCTTCCCGGACCAGGGCTCAAACCCATGTCCCCTGCATTAGCAGGTGGATTCTTAACCACTGCACCACAAGGAAAGTCCCCGAAATGCTTTTAAATGCGAATGGGACAAAATGATGTAGAAGGCACTGAATTGTGATGAAGAAGAATCAGGAAACTTGAACAAGGGCTGGGCTGTAAATCAAGACACAGCCCTTCCGGGGCATTCACTTGCCAGAATTACCTGACCACTATCCCTACAACCAAATGGGGGACCCTCACATTGAAAGTAGCACATCAGTTCCAACTTGAATGTCTCAACAACCCTGTGAAGTTGGTGTGGCCAAGAAAAGGCCACATTTTATGAGTAATTTGAGGCTCAGAAAAACTAAGGGTCATGTCTAGGTTGCTACAGAAAATATCTACAATGAAGGGTCTTAGTTCTTCAGTGACAGGTATAAGGGGACCATAAAAACAACAGAAGGTCAGAACCAAAAAGGACCCACGCAGTTCAAAACTCTTTATCAAAATCTGCAAAAACTAAAAGTATCTTCTACTACTTACAAGGGATACTTTTTATTTTATTATGATTATTATTCAGATACATTTTTGTCTTACTGTACTATAATTCCATGGTATATATTAGATTATTAGCACTGTCACATATACGTTGTTGTAGTTATATACTAAATATCTAGAAGCACATACTGCTTTCTGAAGTAACTGCCAGTATGTATTAAATCTGTAGTTCTTTAGGGATGACTAGGTAGTCTGTATTAACTCCAGGCACCAAAAAATCGCTGGTTTTTAAATTTATTATTAATAAACATTAGAATTAGTGAAATATTAATAATATACAGCCCAAATATTATATTCGGTGATTTTCTGAAGCCATGGAGTAGTGGAAACTCTCCATTAGCTATTCCTACTGAACAAAGCTGATTACCCCCACCTATATTTGCATATATAGTAACTTGACCTTTTCAAAACTCTTATTTATGTACTGTCATTTAAGTATGATAAAACTCTTATAAACCTTTTTAAAAGGTGTTTCAGTCCAGTTGACAGAAAAGAGAGGCAAACGTCTAACGTCATGTAATTGATAAAAGGCAAAAGCAGGACTAGACACCAGGCCTTTCCACCTCCGCCTACCGTTACACTACAAAGCTATGATGGCTTCCTGGCCATGGAGCTGCCAGACTGTCAGTGATATGAGGCCAGAGGGAGACCACGTCTGACTTGCTCCCAACAGTGTCTAGCACAGTACCTGACACACAGTAGACACATAAAAAGTACATTACTGGTGAGCAACTGAATTCATTTTCTTAGAGTTGCTTTAGTCACCTGCATGGTAGTTTGGGACATACAGCATTGCCAAATATCTTGGCTTTTAAAATGCTATTGGCATTATCAGGAATAAGCAAAAAGTACTATCTTTTCAAAACTGTATGTGTTGATTCCCAAAGGGATCAGAATTCTGAGCCAGGGCCCCATTTCAGCACAAAAGGTAGCAAGTTGTATGTTTTTCAGCTTCCTAGAAAATTAAGTGTTGGCTTGATGGAGCAAGTGGGAGATTGAAACTAGAGTCTTCTCGTGGGAAAGAAAAAACTGCAAGGTCTCTGGCATAATATAACCATTTGCAAGGCTGGTACAATGGTCCAGCTGTCGCTAACTTACCACGGCAAGAAATGGGCTTGCTAAAGGAGTGTGGATTCACCCAGAAGGACACACATCAACACGACAGAATCTGTGGCACGAAGATGCAGGTCTGAGGCAGGACAAGCCCAGCAACAAGGAACACAGAGGCTTGGGGCAGGAAGAAAAATTCTGGGCATGGCTTCACAGCCTTCCTGTAAAACCCCACGTGCTCAGCCATGCTAGAGCAAGGAAGAACAAGAAGAAGCTGGCCGCCTTCAGTTTATTATGGTGTTCAAGAGGCCTCCTAACCCGGCAGACGAATCCTTTCCTATGAAGTTCTCACCAGTATCACTTACAGCTCCATCTTCCCCCAGTTCCTAAACCACACATCCAAACATATGCCTTCCATTGTCATTCAGATTGTCTAGTCACCACCACAGCACTGTATTTCCATTTCTTCAGGGATTTGAGATATCCACTGTGATTCCAAGATCACCTTTAAGGGCTTCCATAAAAGCACTTCCCCATCATACATTCCTTAATACTTCATATTTTACTTACAGAGACAAGTTATCCAAAATAATTAAGGCGTGAGGCATTCTGAATGAGTGAGTCATTTAGATAACTGAACACTAATCCATTAAGCACCGAAATATTTCTATAGGCTTGCTAAAATAAATGATGCCTTAGTAAACAAAGAATATAAAAAATAGTTCAAAATTCTATCCAACTTTCAAGATCCAGTCTGATTACAAACATTCCCTGAAAGCATCCTCCAACCCCCTCTTGCCACCTCTACCCACCACCAGAAATAACCTCTCTTTTGCTGTGATCCCACATTTTGATTATACCTCCTTTGCAGCTCACTGCATGGTCTGCTTGAGGTTAGAGATTTAAATGCACCTTGTCTAACTTAAAAAAAAAAAAAGTTCCTGGAGACCAGAGACCTTCTTTTTAATACCAAGGTGCCTAGTTCAAGGCAGGCCTACAAACACTTCACAAACTGAAATACTCTTAGTGATTCAGACGTTGTAAAGGGCACCATAACACAGCAGAGCCTTCCAGGGTTCCCGAGGTCTGGAGGGCAGGGAAGTGTGACATTAGAGAATATGTTAGTACCATTAAAATCCTCTTTGGCCTCTGTCAGTATTTCTCAGCTTTAGAGAAAGTGTTTTTCTACAAGGTAAAAATACTCTAAATTCCTGTTTGTTTGGGTTTTTTTCCTAAAAGGGAATTAGTTAATCTCAACTTGCAAACAGAAAGCTCTGGTGGAGCTGGCATTGCTAAACCTCCACTGGTCTCAAGATGTGCATTCGAATGGCTGTCTGCAGTTCAGCAGGGAGATGAGACAGCGCATGGAAGGACGTGATAAGTGACAGGAATATAGCCAAGATGCTATGCCATGTTTGACATCCAGTTCACCAGTCTGAAAGCCAGACTCCTCAGTCTGGAAATAAGGAACAGAGCACACGATCGAGCAATTAAAGTTTCAGGCTCAAGGTCCAAAGCAACCACTTCTAGCAGGGTAACAACATTGTTTTCCCAAAGCTTTAGTGTTTGGGCATGACAAAACAGGTGGTAAGTATAGTTTAATATTCCAAACACTCAACTCAAACCCTCCTCACCAGCAACAAGGGATTCTAAGTGGTCAGCCCAGGATGGTGAACTCCAAGTTCCCTCCCCAGCAGCTATTCTCTTGCAGGATTCCTTTTCCTTGTCATGGAAACAAACAGAATTTTCTTCATAAAAATAGGGAGAATGGGGTGGTAGGGTTGCTGGTATCATGATATTAAATATCTAGGCATGTTCGCAGCCCCTCAGGGATAATAACTGCTCTTGTCTTTGCCTTGTCATTGAGTAAAGGGTTTTTTAATCCAGTATCTTCAGAGACAGAACTGCGTCACATAAGTTAATTGTACTGATAACTGAAGCACTAAAACATGCAAGATTAGAACAGAAAGCTTTCTAAATTCAATCGCATTACTTCCTTCTCAAGCTTTCTGAACTAACCAAACCATAATTTGACCTATTTCTGCTGAACAGGATAGCAATTATGATTAATTAATGTATTCGGAGACCACAGAGGCAAACAAGACTGTTTCCTCTATGAATGTCCCCAAACTGCTGTACTTTGAATTATTTTGTGGAGAGTTTTTGTCTCTGTCATCACCAGCTGTCTCTTCCTGCTTTCGTCAGGGGGTTTGCCTCTAATGGAGGGTCTCTTAATTCAGTGCATCTGGTATCAGCTAGACCTGGAAAGGCAAGCTATTAAGAGTCACCGGCTAAGGCTCTCTCTCACCAGCCTCACTTCAGACCCCGGCAGTCGGCCTCCAGACCCCGTGTTCTTACCCACTACAGGCACATTTCCCAAACTTGCCTAATTATAAAGGACTACCAGGTGTGTGTGTGTGGAGGGCGGAGTGTTAAAATGCACATTCTCAGACTCCTGTCCTAGAAATTCTAATTCAGTGGGCCTGGGGTGGAGCCCTGGAATCTGTGTTTTTAACACAGACCCTCAGATGATTTCCATGACCAGGTTTAGAAACACAAATCTATATGCCATCCATGCTGCCCACCTAGAATTGGGACTCCTTCAGAAGCATAATGAACCTGGGCCAAGGCCAACTTCTTCCAAAGAGACCTTGCAACCCACAAAGCTTCCAGGTCACTGCTCTGCCAATGCCCTGATCCTCTGCGGCTCCTGCAGGCTGGTCATCACACCTCTTCTCATTGCCAGTATGTCATTCACCGAAGATTTGGCACGCCTTCCTTCTCTCCACCCCAAATGTCCCGCCACCCTTTTGATGGCTTGGATAACCACATGGATGACCCAAACAACACTCGAGCCTCAGTTACTTGACCTTCTTCACTGAGTTCGCTTCACTTCAGCCACTTATGTCTGTGGCAAAACCCAGGTGCCTGTCATGTCCAGTAATTAATTGCTCCAACTCTGAAATCTTCCACTCACATGTCACTCTCTAACCACATCCTCCTATTACTCCATCGCTCCAATACATCCACTGCTTGATTTCATCCACACCTCTGGTCCTTTTCTCATCCACGTGCAGCAGAGACCCCCTTACTGCTCGTGTTAATCACTCCCTGCTCAACACCCTCAGTTCCTCTGCTCCACTGTCCTTCCGCTGCTCACCCCCAGCAAAATTCAACCCTGGCTCAGTCCAGCTATATGTCTTCTTTGCTCCTAAACCCAGGCAGCTGAATGCTCCTGGCGCCCTGATCAATCCACGGTCTCTTACCTCAACAGAGCCCTGCATACTGCCGAGAGGTCATGGACATTGCCCCAAGTTCACTCTTCCTCTTCCTGACCTCAGCTGTACGTCAAATCTCCTTGTTTTTCCTCTGACCTCTTCCCTCTTACTCTTAGAGGACAACCTCACCCTCTATTTCACAAAGATGATGGAAGTCATCAGACTGGCACTTGCTCTTAAGTCATCCCACCAGAAAATGCAACTGTGCCCAGATATTCCATCATAAGGGCTGCCAAGCCCATCCATGCCTGTGCTGGGCCTACTGTTTGCTTGGTTATTTGAAGTAAACTCCCTGGTGATAATCATAACTGAAGTAAGCTGTAACGGTGGTGAATGGGGAAAAAAAATAGCCAGCCTCTCAAAGGATCCCTCTACCCTGAGAATCTTTTTAAGATTGGGAGGAGTTTAAAAAGAAAAAGAAGAAAACAAAACTATCTTACCTACAAGCATTGAACAAGTTTAAATACAAACATAAAGTTGCCTACAACAATAGAATGATTATAAATCCCAAGCCAAATAGTTAATTGCCTGATAATTTTTATAAACTCAAAACCAGAGTCACTGAAACACTACTGTTAGTTATGGTTTCTGTTTTTCACTCTTAACCAAACTCTAGTTTATTGATGGGGCTAAAAGTCTTTTCCTAACTTTTTTTTCCTCCTTATAATATTAATATTGATAGCTAACATTGACTGTTTTTTGCGTATAATTATGCTACTCACAATGACCCTGTGAGATAAGAACTATTATTTTTCTCCATTTCCAGCTGAAAAAAACAGACTTAGACATGTTAAGGAATTTGCCCAAGAGCTTGCAGCTAGAAAGTGGCAAAGGTAAAAGTAAAACACAGAGCCCAAACACAAACTCATCTCTGTTCTTTGGCACAGTGGTTATCAACAGAAACTTCCCAGGAAATGCACCACCCTAACCCAAGCATTTTTTTTATACTCCAATATATGCTCAGAAACACAAACATGAGGAACCACCCAATATTAATATCACCACATATTCCACATTCATTCACTCATTCCTACATTCATATCAGAAGGCAGCAGTCAATCAAAGGGAAGCAATGAATTCTACAGTCAGATCATACAGATCCAAATTCTAGCTCCGCCACTTTCTTAGCTGCCATATTTTAAAAGTTACTTCTCTAAGCTCAATTTTCTCAAAACAAAAAAACCCCCCAAATGATAATATAATAATGATGGTAATATAATAATATAATGATGGTAATATAATAATATAATGGTAATATAATAACCATCACCACCTTAGTAGGTTCTCCCAGAGATTTAGAGATAATGCACGAACACACTTAGCCACGGACCTGGCACATAGTCTCAAGAAAGGTTAGCTGTTATAATAATTCTTATCATTCAGAAGGTACTGGGGACCTGCAGCTGGTGGAGTCTAGGCAGAGCACAGTGCCCAGACTGGACCATAAACAGGCCAAGGCTGTCCCTGCCCTCTTGGTCTTGCAGTCTACTGGAGTAGACAATAAAGAAGGAAACAAACATATGAATGAAATACTTGGAATTTTAGTGAAGTGCTAGCAGGAAATGAACACGTACTGAGAGGGGGACAATGGGGAGGAAGCTACTGTAAAGGGGTGATCAGGGAAGAGGCTCCTCTGAGGAGGGACATTTTTGCTGAGCCCAGATGTTGGAGAAGGACCTTCCACAAGAAGAGTCGGGGGAACAGTGTCGGACAGAGGGAAGGGCTGTACAGAAGAGGAGAAGAACTTGGCATTGAGAGGAACCGATGATGCTCCCACCTGACAGGAGCGCAGCGAGTGAGAAGCGGAGCAGAGAGGAGACAGAGGCCGGCACCTGAGTAAGTGTGCACGTGGGTCTGAGGGCGGTAGGGAGCCTCGAAGTGGGCAGGGGATGAGCAGGGTGACAGGGACTGGTAGGCTCACTGGCTGCTGGCAGGAGAACGGGTTAGCGAAGGCAGGAGTGGATGCTGGGAGACCAGGTGACAGGCAGGAACAGTCATTCAGCTGAGAGAAGACGGTGGCTGGATTAGGAGGACGGAGGGAAGGGAGGATCTGAAGTACCTGGAAGCTAGGCCGACAGGCCACGCTGACGGACTGGAGGTAGGGTGAGGAATCGGGAAAAATCCAGGTCAACTTTCAGGTCTCTGGCGAAATGATGAATGGACAGTAATGACATTGAGACAGGGAAGGCTCAGGGCAGGGGAAAGCTGGATGAGAGAGGGGAGAGGGGTCAAGAATGAGGAATACAAATTTGGAAGTTTGAGGGGGAGATGGAGCAATCGATTTTGGACACGTGAAGTTTGGGATCACTGTGAGGCTGCCAGGAGAGAGAGAAGGGGGGCGTTACGTAAAAATGTACGTCTAGGGCTTCCCTGGTGGCGCAGTGGTTGAGAGTCTGCCTGCCAATGCAGGGGACACGGGTTCGTGCCCCTGTCCGGGAAGATCCCACGTGCCGCGGAGCTGCTGGGTGCGTGGGCCATGGCCGCTGAGCCTGTGCTCCGCAACGGGAGAGGCCACAACAGTGAGAGGCCCGCGTACCGCAAAACAAAAAAAACAAAAAACAAAAAAAAAATGTAATTCTAGAACCAAAGAAGGGTCCAGGCGGGAGGTGTTACTGAGGTAGTCATCTGCATCCAGAGGGTAATCAAGCCCTGGGAATGTATGAGATCACTTAGGAAGAGACTATGATGAGAGAAGGGAGGGAGCCAAGCGAGAAAAGAGAAGAAGTAATACCAAATCAGGTCGGTAATCTAAAACGAAATGTGGTAATGTAGCCCATACAAAACCACACAGAACTGCCCCGACTATGTGCTTGATAAATGCCCGTGGAACAAAGAAAAATTAATTAACACACTCCCTTTAGGCCTTAAAAGAATAAAATTTTTCATTTAGGATTTTTTTTCCCAAGTTCTCATATGTTTGAGGCATAAGAAAAAAGATTTTGAAGGTTTGGATTGTGTTCAAAGGAATTCTTTTCCTTTAGAGCAAAAAGCAAGGATTCTTTTCAAAAACTCACTGAAATTAAAGATTGCCTACTTGAAATATAAGCTTTTAGAAAGCTTACACTCACACTATATTCTCTCTGTAAAAATTCTACCCCAATATACAATTTTTCCCTTCCTTATAATGAAAATGCAATTATATGTTCTATTACAGATGTCATTTCATCCTGAAAGATGAAGCTGGTACTTTCAAACAGTTCAAGAGTCACGTGAGAGTTGTAAAATGCTCAAGAGATCAAGGATTTATTTTAAAATGTTTAAAAAAAAAAAAAAACTTAAGTTACCTGCTAGGCCATCCAAAAACTGATAACCAGGGAATTGAAAAGGATAAAACTGCCAGGAAAATAAGTAAATATAACAGCTACTCCTCAAATGAAAATGCATTAAAGCTGTAATTATATCTCTGGGTATCTATTGACACAGAAAACTCACTATCCTCTTGAGGCTAATACTATCACTACGAACTACCAGACTGAAATCATAGCAGTAAACACAACTGAGATACTTTATACGTTTCAAAGTTTTCCAATGTAACACAAGGTATAATGCATAAGAAGGAGAGTCAGTAACATTTGCCAAAACTGTTCCTTCCCTCAACTGTTCAAGTTAAATCAAGATTGTAATTCTTTTTAAGATCATAAGCCTCACTTTGTAAAATTCTTCTCCTCAGATATGTAAAGGAGAGGACTATCCTGACTTTTAAAGGATTGTTATCCCACTTCATGATATAGCAATCTAAAAGCCTAGGAGGAAAAAAATAAATGGTTCTGATGAACCTACAGGCAGGACAGGAATAAAGACACAGACATAAAGAATGGATTTGAGAACACGGGGAGGGGGCAGGGTAAGCTGGGACGAAGTGAGAGAGTAGCATGGACATATACACACTACCAAATGTAAAATAGATAGCTAGTGGGAAGCAGCCACATAGCACAGGGAGATCAGCTCAGTGCTGTGTGACCACCTAGAGGGGTGGGTTAGGGAGGGTGGGAGGGAGACGCAAGAGGGAGGGGATATGGGGATACATGTATATGTATAGCTGATTCACTTCGTTAGACAGCAGAAACTAACACACCATTGTAAAGCAATTATACTCCAATAAAGATGTTAATAAATAAATAAATAAATAAAATAAAAGCCTAGGAGGCTACCAGGAAGGTTACATGCATGGATGGGTAATAAGCATTCATTCATTAAACAAATATTAAGCACCAAAATGGGTCAGGTCCTCTCTGGGCCCTTGAAGATACACCAGTGAAAAAAGCCTCACACTTCCAGATTAATCGAGGGAAAGAGACAATAAACCAACAAATAAATAGGTATTTGCCAAGTGTGGTAAGTGCCATGAAGAAAAGTAAGGTTGGTTAAGGAGGACAGGGGAATGGGGTGTATCCTCCACAGAGTGGTCAGGGAAAGGCCTTAAAAGGTTACACTGGAGCAGAGCCTGAGGGAAGAAGAATCATGGTGTCCAGGGAACAGAGTTCCAAGCCGACGCAATAGCAAATGCAAAGGCGAGGAGGCTGGCGCATGCTTGAAGTTTTTAAGGAATAGCAAAAAGATCTGTCTGGCAAGGCTGGAAGTGAGGACACAGAGGTAGCCTTGTAGACCAAAGCAAGGACTTCAGATTTTACTTTAAGATGTGACGCTGTTGGAGCTCTCTAAGCAAAGGACCTAATCTTTTTAAAAGGCTCAAAAAAGGAACAAGTTCTTATTAAAACAAGACATACCTCTCACAATCTATTTATAAGTGTAAAAAAGCAGACAATAAAACAATCTTATGGTAAAGCAGCATTTCTGTAAGAAAAAAAAATACATATGGGAACAAAAGACTAACGGGATAAATACCAAACTATGGTTTACTATGGTTTGTGGGATGGTGGGTTTTTTCTTATGCTTTTCTTAGGTGTTTTTTTTCCCCTAGTTTTCTGCCTTAAACATGAGTTATTTTTGTAATTTTTGATGTTACCTTAGAAAAGAAAAAAACCCACTCCCACATGAGACTGCCCTAGTCTGAAATCTTAGTTAAATATGACAAAAAAAAAAAAATGGGGACCATTTTCTCCCCAAATTACCCTGCTTCCCATGCAATGTTTTCCTGTTAGGAAGCACTGTACAAATCAAGCGCCACGCAATGTATCAAGGTCACAAAACCAACTTGGTTAATATGTTTATCATTACATAGCAGCTCTGTCCTCTACAGCAACTTTGATACCATCTTTCCAAGGCAGCAACAGAAGGGCCCTTTTCATTAATTTCCTAACACTCTTAGCTACTACTATGCCGCTTCTGGATTTTTCCACTGTATGTCTCTTAGAAACAAATTAAGCCCGAATAAGTTGTTCCAGCTAATGAAGTGCGCTTTTGGCTCTTTCCCTGTGGTTGAGAATTATCCGGCAAAATACCAATTGTTTTAGGACGCATTTTCTCTTAGTTTTGAAATATGCAATACGAAGTTACTGCAAATAAAGAACATTAAGATAACAGCGTACAAGAGCATGTATAAATGGAAACTACTGTAATTCTTCTTAAAATTGAGGATGTGTGGAGGTCTCATGAATAAACATACTATACGTCCACATGACACAGATAAAGACGGAAAGGAGTGTGCCCTCCCTCCTCCTCTACACCCCCCTCCCCCCGCCCCACCACATAACATTTTCTCGCAGGGCAAAAACCCAGGGCAATCACTGCTCAGAAATGCAAACCACGCAACTCAAAATGACTCAAGCTCTCAAAACACTTTCCACCTAAGCTCCTCATCCCACCCACTCCTCAATCACTTCCGACAGGCTTCTCTGAATGGAAATCCCAAACTGGGAAGGTTTAGCAAGCCCCCAAACTCTGCTCACATGCCACCTGCGGCATCCGGGGAGCCAGAGCCCAGCTTCGCTGCCTTCTCGAGGGCAAACACCGGTCCCAGGATGGAGAAGTCTACTGCACCCAGAGTGGCTCGAGTCCCTGCTCAGCTGCCTCCCTGGCCGAGCGGACCAGAGCCTGGGGCTGCCCCCATCCCCGCAGGACGCAGCCGGCCCGAGGGACTTGGAGCAAGCGGCTCTCGGCCGCCCGGCATCTCCGCCCCACGTTGGTCAGGCCGCCCCCCGCGCTCCCCTCCCGGCGCTCGGGCGCACACTTGGTGCTCACAGCCGGCGCACACGGGGACACGCACCCTCACATGGTCCGGCGGGCATCTGCGGACACCCCCACTGCCCCGCCACAACCCCCTCGTTGCAGCCGGGTGGCCCGCGGGGGCTACTCGGACCCCCGGGAGCGGCGGCGGCGGCACCCTCACGCCTCCAGGGTGCCCGAGCCAGCAGCGAGGTCGGGGGGGGGGGGTTGCTGACAGATGGGGCGGAGGGAGGGGCTTCGGGGGGAAGGGGCGGAGCGTCCCAGCCAGGGGGTGCTGGCGGCTGACAGAAAGACCCGGGGCAGCAGGCTGGAGGGGGTGGCGGACACTGCGGGCAGGGCCGGGGGCCAGGTGTGGTGGGAGGAGCTCGCGCAGACACAGGGGGCTGACAGGAGGAGACACACACACACACACACACACACACGGGGACTGACAGTCGCGGGGGCACACGGGGCCGGCGGGCCGCGGCGAGCGCTCACCTGGCAGCGGCAGCGGCGGGGGCGCCCGCGGCCGGGCTGCTCTCCCCGCGCTCCGGGCCTCCCTCCCGGCGGGCGGGCGGCCGGCCTCCCGGCCGGCGCAGGCCCCACGGAGGCGGAGGCGGTGGCGGCGGCGGCGGCGGCGGCGGCGGCGCTGGCGGCAGCGGCGGCGGCGGCGACGCCGGAGCCGCGGACTACTGGGCGGCGGGGACGCAGCTGCACCAACCGACTCCGGGCCGCTCGGCTCGGCTCGGCCGCACTCGGAGACGCTCGGTTCCGCTCGGCCCCGCTCGGCTCGGCTGGGGGCGTGGCCCGAGGCCCCCCGCCCAGGTCGCCTCTGGCGCCCGGGGGGGCGGGGCTTTCGTGCGGGCGCAAGCCCCCTGACGTCGCAGAAAGCGGACCTTACCCCGGGCGCATGCGCGGGCGCCGCTCCCGCTTCTCCCCGCGTGGAGGCTGAAGGGGGCGGAGAAGGAGGGGACCGGGGGCGGATGCTGCGGTTCTGGAGGTTCCCGGCTTTTGTACTCCGTATCCTGGTCCTTCTAGAGGACCACCTGAGGAAAGCCACGGCAGGCTGTACTTTCAAAAAGATGCAGGCAGGGCAGGGACCCTGGCCCTTTCCCGGCCCCTCTGCTCCCACTCCCGTGTTTCCCAACGAGCATCGCCTGGGATTTGGTTTTTCTTTTATCCCACTAGCACAGCACCGCAGTTTTTTATCTCTTCTGTTTCTTAACAACAACGACGACTTCCGATGACTGCTTTCTTAACATTAAGTCTTCAGGTACTTGAGAACTTTCAAGCATCAGGTAGCCCCCTCAGGTACAATAATGCTCTTTTTTCACAGCTTCTATTGTGGAACCTGTAACGCCTGAGGTGAGGGTGACCCTTTTCTGAGTTTTTGTCACAAGTTCCAGGCACCTTTTTTGTTATGGAGTCCATGTCTGTAGCAAATATGCCCAGAAAGTGGTCCCCACCTTTAGCATCTCTAGTCTGACATACGTAGGTTGAAATCCTGCGTCTGCATTATACTAGCAGATTAATAATTGGCTGAGTGACTTTGGATATGCTATTTAATCTCTCATCCATAAAACAGCAATGAAAATATCAGTAATGAAGCCAATAGGAATGACTGAAAGGATTAAATAACAGCACACGTGCAGCTTTCTGCACAGTGCCTGGTGTTCAATAAACAACACTGACTTTAACTTCAGGTTGCATCATAACCTTCAGATCCTGAAAACCAGTGAACATAAACAAGCACTGAGCAATATGTCCAACTTGACATGTCCAAAGCCAAACTGTGGAACTTGCACCTTTCAAAGTCTTCCCCACCTCAGTTAAGGTCAATTCCATCCTTCCAGTGGCTTCCACCAAACCTTTAAGTCATCCTTGACTCCTCTCTTCCTATTATATCCCACATGTAATCCAGTAGCAAAGTCTGTCAGCTCTACTTTTAAAATACCCTCATTTGAGCCCTCATCTTCTCTGTCCTGGAATATTGCAATAACTTCCAAACTGCTCTCCTTGATTCCACTCTGCTCTCATAGAACTTGTTCTCAAGCAGCCAGAGAGATTCTTTTAAATCCTAAGTCATAAACCTATTTCCCTCCTCTAAAGCCTCCAATGGCTTCCCATCTCAGACAGAGCAAAAACAAAAAAATTTTTTTCAAGGGCCTCCAAGATCCTATTTGATCTCGCCCCTCCCCCCTCCTTACACTCCCCCACCTCTCTAACTGCATCTCTGTCCACTCAACCCCTTAACTACGTTCCAGTCACACCAGCCTCCTTCTTGCTCCTGGAATGTGCAGGCTCACTCCTACCCCAGGACCTTTGCACTGAGTGTTTCTTCCCCCAAGATATCAGAAACACATATGCCCTTAATCCAAATTTCTATTCAGAAGTCACCTTCCCAGAAAGACATTCCCAGAACACTCTCCTAAAACATCAAGTCCCAAGCCCCATCATTCTCTCCCATCATCTTGCTTTACTTTTCCTCGTAGCCCTTATGAGCTCAATAGCATCTGTAATGTTCTGAGAGCAGGAACTTTGTGTTATCCACCTGCAGCATCTGGAATATGGCCTGATGTTCTTAGCTGTTCAATAAATATTTTTTGAATGAGTAAGTATATATACAGTTGACCCTTGAACGACACAGGTTTGAACTGCATATGTCATGGATCTTTTTCAATAAAGACATACCACTGTATTACACGATCCATGGTTGGTTGAATCCGAGGATGTGGAGGCAGGGGTACAGAGGGCCAACTATGGGGCTTCAGCATCCATGGATGTTGGTATCTGCAGCAGATCCTGGAAACAACCCCCCAAAGATACTGAGGAACAGCTGTATATAGGATATGTTACTCCCGTTTAAAATTTCATTTATTCAACAAACTTTTTCGAGCATCTATTCTGATCCAGCACTGTGGGATACAGAGATAAACAACGCACTCTCCCAACCACTAAGAACTCAGTATTTCAGAGGAGCCAGGCATGGAAAGAAAGAATTCTGGAAGATGTGTAACACTAGGTGTATGTGTCAACTGCTTTCGGAAGCAGAGAGAAGGACATCATTCGTACTACATAGGAGAGCATGGAAAGACTTCCCAGAGGAGGTGACAGTGGGGCAGGGTCTAAAGAGTAGATGAGAAGAGGACACCAAGCAGAGGAAACAGCATGCACTTGATACCAGTGTTGGGAGGTATGTGGCAAATAATGTTTATCCAGGGAGGCAAATCATTTTCCTTTAAAAAACATTTTAAACGAATTTGAGGTGATCCGTATAATAATGTCACCTGCACTCACTCACATTCTGAGGAGCTTTCTCAAGCAGAAAAGAAACTGCCAGAAGTATAGTTGATGAAATAGAATGACAACCCGACCTCTATTCTGTAGGACCAGGACAGTGACAGACCCCTTAGCTTAATCAACAGTACATAGTTCATATCAGAGCGAGGGTCATATCACTCTCTATGAATCCTTATGTTGCCTTTATAAAGTCTGGAGTGAAAGAATCCCGGAGGCAGTTAGTTTAATATAGTATGTAAGTAAGTAGGATTTAAATCCAGAACTCCTGAGTTTGAATCCTGTCTTCCCCACTTACTTGCTGTGTGAGCTTGAGTAAACTGACTTAACCCCCTAATGTTGTGAGAATTGAGTGAGATAATCCACATGTTGCTGTTACCACAGTGTCTGATGCATGATGAGAACTCAAAAGTTAAAAAGGAAGTCCCATTAGTCTTCTTAAGAAAAGTTCTGAATCCAGTTATGCCAACTTATTGCCTCTCTGCTCTAAATCCACCCTTCCTTGCCTTGCTGTGTGATACTGGAGTTGAATTCTGTCAACATTTCTTTTTTGTCAGTGGCACAGTGTTTGGCTTTGTCAGTAGAGAGTGCTAGAGGGATGCTGCTAGACCAGAGATGAACTCGAAGGTCCATAAAAGCCTCCCAGCTCAAGGCACTGTCTGTCCCCACCCACCACTCTTGTTCCCAGTAAATATATATTGTGCACCTACTATGTACCTGGCTGTGTGTTAGGTTCTGGGTATGCGGCCTTGAATAAAACCGAAGACCATCATGGAATTTACAGTCTAGTATGTCGGGCAGATATTGGTCAAATAATCAAAAACATAAATCTTACATGGTGCATGGTACCATGAGACCCAGAAATAGGAGGCTTTGGATCAAAGATGTTTAGGGAAATAGTTGGTGTGAGATCTAAAGGGGAAAATAGGGGTTAAACTGGATGTATTGGTGTGCTTGGGCTGCCATAACAAAATACCATAGACCAGGTGGCTTAAACAGCAGAAATTAATATTCTCACAATTCTTGAGGCTGGAAGTCCAAGATCAAGCTTCCAGCCAATTCAGTTTTGGTGAAGACTCTCTTCCTGGCTTGCACATGGCTGCTTTCTCACTGTGTCCTCATATGTGTGCATGGGGAGAGAAGAAGAGTAAACTTTCTGGTATCTCTTCTTATAAGGACACTAATCCTATGGGATCAGCGGCTCACTCTCATGACCTCATTTAACTTTAATGACTTCCTTACTCCAAATATAGCCACACTGGAAGTTAGGGCTTCAACATATGAATTTTTTGGGTACACATATGTTTAGTCCATAACAATAGGAAAATATGGGAAAGAAGAGTGCTCCCTGTAGAAGGAACAGCACGTGCATAGGCCCTGTGGCTGTCAAGGGTACATGGTGATTTAAACAAAGAGGGAGAAGGCGCACAGACAATGAGGCAGATAATGGGAGGAGATCAGGCTGGAGAAGCGGACAGTGGCCAGATCATGCAGGGCCTTGAAGGTAGTGGTAGTAAGTTGAGTTGTACCCTAAGAGCCCTTCAGTAAAGGTGTAGGGACAACGTGCTGGGTGCAGATCAGAATGGAGGGCTCAGAATGGATGCAGGGAGAAAAATAATGAAGTTGTCCTGAGTGTCCAGATTCAGCCCAGGTTATACAAATGGGCACTGGTTGGCCTGGAGGAGACACTGGCCAGCCAAGCTGCCCAGGACCAGGGAAGAGAACTTGCTTCTGGCCCAGGTGAAGAGAGAGTCATCCCCAGTCACATTCTCAGCTTCTCTACAGTCCTGGCTTCTCCCCTCCCCTCTTCTACCTTCTAGACCCTGTGCCTTAGACCACCTCAGTCAGGACAGCCCATATCTGTGGCTGGTTCTGTTTCCCTAGCCCTAGTCTGGCCCAGCCTGCCTTCCTCGTTTTCCCACATGGACCACAGAACCAAGATTCAACATGCTGCCCTCTAATGTAAGTTGGTGCAGCCACTGTGGAAAACAGTATGGAGGTTCCTCAGAAAACTAAAAATAGAATTACCATATGATCCAGCAATCCCACTCCTGGGCATATAACCAGACAAAACTATAATTCAAAAAGATACATGCACCCCTATGTTCATAGCAGCAGTATTCACAATAGCCAAGACATGGAAACAACCTAAATGTCCATCGACAGACGAATGGATAAAGAAGATGTGATACGTATATACAATGGAATACTACTCAGTCGTAAAAAAAGAACGAAATAAAGCCATTGGCACCAAAATGGATGCAACTAGAGATTGTCATACTAAGTGGTGTAAGTCAGAAAGAGAAAGACAAACACCGTATCATATCAGGACTTCCCTGGTGGTGCAGTGGTTAAGAATCTGCCTGCCAATGCAGGGGACATGGGTTCGAGCCCTGGTCTGGGAAGATCCCACATGCCATGGAGCAACTAAGCCCGTGAGCCAGAATTACTGAGCCTGTGCTCTAGGGCCCACAAGCCACAAATATGGAGCCTGTGTACCACAACTACTGAAGCCTGCGTGCCTAGAGTCCATGCTCGCAACAAGAGAAGTGCACCGCAGCGAAGAGTAGACCCCCCTCCCCGCAACTAGAGAAAAGCCCACAGCAACGAAGAAAAGCACAGCAACGAAGACCCAATACAGCCAAAAATAAATTAATTAATTAATTAAAAAAAAATACATCCAGGGCTTCCCTGGTGCGCAGTGGTTGAGAGTCCGCCTGCCGATGCAGGGAACATGGGTTCGTGCCCCGGTCCGGGAGGATCCCACATGCCGCGGAGCGGCTAGGCCCGTGAGCCATGGCCGCTGAGCCTGCGTGTCCGGAGCCTGTGCTCCGCAACGGGAGAGGCCACAACAGTGAGAGGCCCGCGTACCGCAAAAAAAAAAAAAAAAAGAAAAAAAAATACATCCAGTCTGATTTTCTATGGCTTTAGAATTTTTACAAATTTTTTTCTTTTTTTAAAGTGGTTGCCCAAAATTAACACTTTGTGGGTTTTTTAAATGTCGTAGATACTCTACAGGCCAAATATTGCTAATATATTTGAATCAAACTGATATTTCATAGTAAAATCACAAACCATACATGTTTATTAGAGTTATTGCCAATAAACTCCCAAATAAATAGAAACAAAAGTAATTTGAGTCACAGAAGGAGAAGAGATAGTGGAAAGAAAAAAATATTTGAAGAGATGATAGTTAAGAATGTTTCAAAATTAATGAAAGATATTCATAGGTTCAAGAGGCTCAGCAAATAAATAATACTATATAAAGAAAACCACATCTTAGACACAACATAGTCGAACTGCTAAAAGCCAACAACATAGTCAAACTACTTAAAAGTAGGCAGAAGCAAAAGTAAGACATATTTCAGAGAAACAACAATTAGAATGACAACCTGCTTCTCATCAAAAAGAAGACAGAAGACTAAAATGATATCTTTAAAGTTTACAGGGGGAAGAAAACTGCCAACCAAGGAATTTTGTACTCAGTGAAAATAGCTTTCAAAAATTAAATGAAATAGGGCTTCCCTGGTGGTGCAGTGGTTGAGAGTCCGCCTGCCGATGCAGGAGACACGGGTTCGTGCCCTGGTCCGGGAAGATCCCACGTGCCGCGGAGCGGCTGGGCCCGTGAGCCATGGCCGCTGAGCCTGCGCGTCCGGAGCCTGTGCCCTGCAATGGGAGAGGCCACAGCAGTGAGAGGCCCGCGTACCGCAAAAAAAAAAAAAAAAGGATGGTGTTAACTCTAGAGTTTTTACATACCCTATATCAGATTGAGAAGTTCTTTCGTATTCCTAGGTTGCTGAGAGGTTTTATTGTGAGTAGATGTTGAATTTTATCAGATGCTTTTTCAGCATCTATTCAGATGATCAAATTATTTTTCCCTTTTATGCTGTTAACGTGGTTGGTAGTTTTTAAATGTTAAACCAATTTGCATTCCTAGCCCCCGGCTCACGGGCCCAGCCGCTCCGCGGCATGTGGGATCTTAAACTGGGGCACGAACCCGTGTCCCCTGCATCGGCAGGTGGACTCTCATCCACTGCGCCACCAGGGAAACCCAACACCATCCTTAATGGTAAAATATTGAACATTTTCCTCCTAAAGTCAGGAACAGAGCAAGGATATCAGCTAATACCAGCTCTAATCAACATTTTACTAGATGTCCTAGCCAGGGCAGTAAGGCAAAAAAGAAAAAGTCATAAAGACAGGAAAGAATAAAATAAAACTATCTTTATTCAAAGATGACATGATTGTGTAGCTAGGAAATCCTAAGGAATCTCAAACAAACTTTTAGAACTAAAAAATGACTGCCTTAGTCTGGCTGCTATAACGAAATAGCACTCGGTAGCTTGTAAACAATAGAAATTTATTTCTCACAGTTCTAGAGGCTGGAAGTCTGCGATCAGGGTGCCACCACGGTCAGGTTCTGATGAAGGCTCTCTTCTGGGTTGCAAAATCAATATACCAAAATCAACCTTATTTCTATACTCCAGCAAGAATCAGAAAAGAGTTTTTGAAAAGAGGAGTCAAAATAGTTTTGAAATAGCAAAAAAACCCAAAAAACAACCAAGTACCTAGGGGTGGATCTTACAAAAAACATGTAAGACCTCTATGGCGGAAACCACAAACATTTTAATAGATATTAAAGAATAAATGAATAATGGAGAAATATACCGTGTTAATTAGATGAAAAGACCCAATAATGTAAAGCTATCATTCTCTCCAGTTGGTCTATAGAGTCAAAGGAATCCCAGCTGATTTTCATATGGAACACGACAAGATGATTCTAATGTAAAATTTATGTGAAACTGCAGAAAGCCAAGAACAGCTAAGATACTCTTGAAGAAGTACAAGGTGGGAAGATTTACTCTATCAGCTAATAAGACTTATAATAAAGCTCTAATAACTACAACAGTATGGTATTGGCACAAGAGTAGACAAAAACTAATGGACAGAAGAGAGACACCCCCCCCAAAAAAAAACCCCAGGTTAATAATAAAGATAGCACTGCAGAACAGTGTGGGGTAATGATCTTTTGAATAAATAGTGTTGAGTCAATTTAATATCCATATGGGAAAAATGACATTGGAACCCTATCTCACACCATACTCAAAAGCCAACTTCTGATGGATTATGGACCTAAATATGAAAAGTAAAACAATAAACATGGCCTGACACACAGAAGAAACTCAGTAAATGAATGGGTGTATATAGGAGATGCGTTATTCCAATTTAACTTAATTTAGTCAATAAACAAAAAACCAATTTCTGTTGGATTATGGACTTAAACACGTAAGGTAAAACAACACAGATTTAGAAGATAACATACAATAATATTTTCATGACCTCAAGGTAGAAAAGGTTTTCTTAAACAAGACAGAAAAAGCACTAATCACAAAGGAAAGACTGATAAATTGGACTTTTTTTTTTTTTACAGTTAAGAGCTTCTTTCATCAAGAAACATTATTAGCAGAGTGAAGAGGGAAGCTACAGAGGAGAAAGCTTTGCAATGCATATAACTGACAAAGGGTTTATATCCAGAATATACCAAAAAAAAACCTACTATAAATAACTAATGAAAAGATAGCCCAATAGAAAAGTGGGCAAGAACAGGCTCTTCACTTCACATCAAGAAAATCCAAATGGCCAACAACATGAAAGGTGTTTAGCCTCCTTAGTAATCAAGAAAATGAACCACAGTGAGCAACTACTACAGACCCACCAGATGGCTAAAAGTACAAACTCTGACAGTACCAACAGCTGGTGAGAACTGTTGGTGAATGTACAAGGCGAGCTCGTATATATTGCTGGGGCGGACTGTATGTGTATAATCATTTTGGAAAACAGCTTGGCATTATTTTTCAGAATTAAGCATAAGGCATACTTATAACCCAGCAATTCTGCTCCAAAGTGTATACCTAAGAGAAAAACATGCTCAGGTAGAGCAGTAGACACGTACCAAAATGTTCACAGCAGCATTATCTATAATAGTCCCAAGTTGGAAACAACCCAAATGTCAATTAGTAGTTGACGGGATAAATAAATTGTGGTATATTCACCCAATGGAATGCTATGTGCTGCACTAAAAGTGAATGAACTACAGCTGCACACAACAACATGGAAGACTCTGACAAATAATGTGGAGTGAAAGAAGCCAGACAGAAAAGAACACACACTTAATGATGGCCTTTATATAAAACCCATAACCAGACAAAACTAAATATGCCCCTGCCCCCACAGACTTCCTCCACTCCTGTACTTATGAGATATGAGAAGAGCAGTAACAAAAGACGGATTTGAAAACAAGTTGAGGAATCATTCTTTTGTCCTCAGCCACAATCAGCCCACTGCTGGAATATCTCCTGTTTGGAGGGATGATAAGAGAAAATGACTGGGAGATGAACTGACGGAAATTATTGACACAGCTCTCTGATGTCGGGGTGGAGAATGATAAAGTCAGGCACCCTTCTGTCAGGGTCCATTGTGATGGCCTCAGTGACATTTTAATAAAGTCACTCAAAGTTAGGGGACCATAATGACAAATTTCTAGTGTGTTAAACCTTCACTGGAAACCTGGAGACCGTGATATGGGCTAACAGGTATGGATAGTTTCTGAGGTGCAAGGTGCAATGGGGCCATGCAGCTTTTGCAAGATTCCCAATAACAAATACAATTTAGTTCGGTATACGTGCTTCCAGATTTTTTCAGGGTACCTAAACATTTTTTGTTATTATAACTATGGGATTATATTACACACACTGCTGAACTTTTTTTTCTAACTTAATAGGTGTTCAACATCTGTTGAACTTCATACTTTGTGGGGAGATGGATATATTCAGTAGCTTGATAGTGGTGATGGTTTCATGGGTATCTACACATGTCAAAATTCAAATTGTACGCTTAAAATATATGGGGTTTATTGTATATCAGTCATAACTCAGTAAAACTGGAAAAGCACTGTACTGTAAATCTCTTTTACTGTCTTCCCCACTTAACACTTTACGTTTCATCCATGCTGTTGGATGTACATCTAACTCATCATTTCTCAGTGCTGTATAGAATTCCAAGGTCTGCCTCCACCATGGTTTACTAACTCACTTCTGCCTCCTGCTCACCTATCTTGTCTTCTTATGTATCTGAGCAAACTTTCTTTAAAACATACTTCAAGGAGTAAGATTGCTGAATTCTCTAACCCATGCATACTTACTTTTGCTGAAGACTGCCTGTTTATTTTGCTTATTTTATGGAAAGACTGAGCAAGTTTCCATTTCTGCCAGCTGAGCATGAGAGTTCCCAGTCTCTTCACCTGGATTTCTGACCCTTCATGCAGCAACAGGACAGAAGGCATGGATGTCATTCTTGGTGCCCAGCCCCCCGCCCCTCCCCACACTCAGTTTGGTATAGACTTCATGGTTGCTGACAAATAATTGTTCAGTGTGTGACACATGGCTTTGGCCATTCCTTAGTGTTTAACAGATGGAATTTCTATTTTCACTTGTTTTTTAAATCCTGTTTTTGGGGAGAGGTGCAGGTGAGAGACGGGAGATCTGTAGCCTGTCTTTCCAAGGCACTCCCTGGCAGCCTTCAAAGGTCCCACCTACATGAAGGAACTGGGCCCCTGTGCTTAGGCCAGTGTTTTAAGCTGCAAGGAATGTGGTGACTCAGCTGGTCGTCCAGGGACACCTCGGTGAACAAGGCAGGGGAAAGGAAGTCATTACACAGACAGCTGGGTTGTAAAAAACAAAAATACTCCACACACCAAGCTTTACAAAGCAGTGTGGCTGTGTGTCCCGTGACTTAACGGGACTGCTTCTGCCACGTGGCCCTCCAGCCCACGATATGTGGCCCCCAGCTCATGACACGTGGCACCCAGCTCAGAATATGTGGCACGCAGCCCTTACTCAGTGCTGGCTGCTCCTCAAGCCGCTTGGAAAGCTGACTGGGTGGGGACCCCAGGAAAATCCGTGACTATCTTCTCCCTTCCACCCTCTCCTACTGCTTCCTGCATCATCCCTTTTCTCCTCGCTCCTTCCTCTTGAATTCTCTTGCCCTTAAAGAAATTTAAAAACATGGAATTTAGTATTCAGTGGGAGACTTGGCAGAGATACAGCAAGATCCAAACACTGACCCCCTAGGAAGGCCCTACTGTGTCAGGCAGATACTGGCAACAAGTCATATCACCTGCACAAGGTCCAGAGCACGGTGAGAGAGGCCAGGGGGAGACAGGCCAGAAGTACGGGATGGAGACTCCAAGGTGGAGGCAAGACCATCGAAGATGTGGACTCTCACCCAGGCTTCTTTATTGGATACCTACTATGCGCCAGACCCCATTCTTGGGATGTATCAGTGAAGACACATCCAGAGTCTTATCTCCATAGGGCCTGCATTCTCAAAGGGGGAGACAGATAAACATCAAATATCAGAAATAAGTCAGTTATATAGCATGTGCATGGGTGGTTAGTGCTACTTTAAAAGATCAGAACAGGGAAAGATGCATGGGAGTGGTCCCGGTAGAAAGGTGACATCTGAGTGCTCCTAAGCGGGTGAGGGAGTGAGTCACGTGGATGTCTGGGGAAAGAGCCTTCTGAACAGAGGAAACCTCCAGGGCAAGGGGGAGTGTGCCCGTGTGCTTAAACACCCATGAGGTGGTAACCCTGGTGGCTGCAGAGTAAGTGCTTGGGGGGAGTGTAGTGGGAGGGCACAGCAGAGAGGTGGGAGGTGTGAGGGTGGGAGCCATTGGAGGGGCCCGAGCAGAGCTCTAACCCGAACTGACATCCCGCTGTCAGATGGCTTTGACCGCTGAGAGTCCAACGCAAGCAGAGTGCAAAATGAAGGTGCCAATCTTGCCGAAGATGTAGAGTTTATGAAGTTGATGAGAGTGACGTTGAATACAGGTAGAATCATACAAAGCATTAGAAGATGACGGCCTGTCATTGTTAACAGGGCAGGAATTTCAGAAGAATAAGTAAGGGTTATGAGAAGGCTTTGGGGAAACCAAAGGAGCCCAGAAGCAATTTTTGATAGTTGTGCTTTTTCAGCAAATGCAATGCTCCATGAAGGATGTCATACCATGTAATCTATACCCTGCTCCCAAATCATTTATTCTTTAGTCATACTAAAAATTAGGCTACAGTGGTATGCACAACCAGAATTTTATTAAGTGTAAGATAATAACATTTTGTTCAGTATACTTTTGAGTACATATAATATAACTGGTTTCCTTTTCTTCACATGTAACAATGCTTCCCACTTTACTAGATTGAGTAAAGATTAAATAAGAGCATTCACTCACTAACACATGCAACTAATACTTATTACGGGTCTTATTCTAAGTGACAGGCACCAAGTGAGGCTCTAGGGTACAGTGATGAACAGAAAGTACCCTCATGAAGGCATAGCATTCATCAAATGGTATATATAAATAAAGTTCCCATAAAAGAGTAAGATGAAAAAGCACATGATGTTATGAGAGCCTATGTAAGGGAAATTTAACCTAGCCAGAAGGTGTATTCATTAGCTATTGCTGTAACAAATCACTACCACCTTAGGGCTTTAAACAACATACATTTATTATCTCAGTTTCTGTGAGAGTCGGGAATCTGAGCCTGGCTTAGCTGAGTCTCTGCCTTAGGGACTCACAAGGCTGTAATCAAGGTGACAGCTTGGCTGCGTTCTCATCTGGAGACTCAGCTGGGGAGGAATTGCTTCCAAGCCCCCTCAGGCTGTTGGCAGGATTCATTTCCCTGTGGCTGTAGAACCGAGGACCCTGGCTTCTCGCTGACTGTCAGCTTCTAGAGGCCACCCAGAGCTCCTTGACATGTTTGTTTCCTCTACATGGCTGTTTACTTCATCAAGTGAGCGAGGAGAGTCTCCAGGGCTAGTCTGCTAGCAAGACTCTTTTTTTTTTTTTAGTAAATTTATTTATTTATTTATTTTGGGCTGCACTGGGCCTTTGTTGCTGCACGCAGGCTTTCTCTAGTTGAGGCAAGCGGGGGCTATTCTTCGTTGCGGTGCATGGGCTTCTCATTGCGGTGGCTTCTCTTGTTGTGGAGCAAGGGCTCTAGGCGCACGGGCTTCAGTAGTTGTGCCACGCGGGCTTAGTTGCTCCACAGCATGTGGGATCATCCTGGACCAGGGCTCAAACCCGTGTCCCCTGCATTGGCAGGTGGATTCTTAACCACTGTACCACCAGGGAAGTCCAAGACTCTTATATGATGTAATGTACTATGGGAGGCGTCATCCCATTACCTTTGCTATATTCTACTGGTTAAAAGCAAGTCACAGCATATATACACTACCAAACATAAGGTAGACAGCTAGTGGGAAGCAGCCGCATAGCACAGGGAGATCAGCTCAGTGCTTTGTGACCACCTAGAGGGGTGGGATAGGGAGGGTGGGAGGGAGGGAGACGCAACAGGGAAGAGATATGGGAACATATGTATATATATAACTGATTCATTTTGTTGTAAAGCAGAAACTAACACACCATTGTAAAGCAATTATACTCCAATAAAGATGTTTAAAAAAAAAAAAAAAAGCAAGTCACAGGCCCCACTCACACTCAAGAGGAAGGGGTTACACAAAGGCATGAACACCAGGTGGTGGGAATACAGGGGGTGACCTTAGAGTCTCTCTGCCACTGAAAGCTTTGCTGAGGAAGGAACAATGGAGCCGGAATCTAAAAAATGAGTTAACTATATGGACAGGAGAGGGAACCACTGCCCAGGTAGAGAGAACAATGTGGGCAGAACAGTGCATGTAACATTTGCAAAGGATCTAGCACAGTGACTACCAATACTGTGTCACTCTCCTGCTCAGCGACCATCAATGGCTCCTCAGTGCCGATGGTTTTGCCCCATATTCAAGGTCAGACAGGCCATCTCCTTGCACTCACTTTCATGGTTTCACTCACCACCTCCACGGCTTCACTCATCACTTACACTGCGCCTGACCCTCCTGTACATACTCCATCTATATATAATTCAAGGCCCAGCATCAACTGATCTCTAAACAATATTTTTGGACATCTATTATCATTCTATTTATGAACAAAATTTAAATCTTTTGAACATCCATGCTAGACCCTCCTTGAATTGAAAAGCATACCGAGACATGATTCTGGATGCCAGATGGAGGGGAATGGGGCCAGAAAGTATATCTAAATAAAAAGAGGAAAAATAAGAGGTCCCCTTGCTGAAGGTTCACCCCATGGGACAGCTGGTAAGTCCTGCAGGGATTTTAGAACACACAGAAAGCTCCACTTCATAGAATGGTTAATGATCTTTTAGTTTTCTTCCCTAGGTTAGAAATCACAAATGGATCACAAAAGAGTTCGGTCAAACTGAAGTTTTCCCGGGAAGGACAGTTGGAGCGGGGAACTGCCCAGCCGCAGCCCACACTGCCAGGCAACCTGGCCAGGTCGGGCCAGTCCTCGACTGGCACCAACGGCTTGGTTGGCAGGAGTAGAGGACAGCAACGGAAGTCCCCTGCCCTCCAGCCTAGGGATCCCTGACCGCATCCAGAGCCTATCCCTGAAGGGCCTGGGAGAAGAGGCCCCAGTAGCACCGCAGCCTTAGCCACATCAGCAGGGATAGAGAACAAGGAAGGGAAAAGCACCCCGGATCGCAGCCCAGAATCTGGCTTCCTCCAGCCAACAGCTGCAGGAGGGGCTGAGTCTGGGGGCGAGGCCGGCGGTGGGGGCGGACCATGGGGGGCGGGCCGGTAGTGGTGGGCGGGGTCTGGTGGGGCTGCTTCCCCAGCCCCACCCCTGAGCCCCGGAAGGAGCAGGCCTTGGTTGCTGCAACTCCACCTGCCCAAAGCTGTTATTGAGGGCTGAGTCTCTGCAGCTGCCTTGGAGGTCAGAAGCAGGCTGGATCTAGGGGCGACGGAAGGCCTGACACCCCCTGGGTCTCTCCTCGCCGCCCTCCCCTCCCCTACTATCTTCCCTAGTGCCCGCTCCACATGGAAGCCGGAGGGCTTTTTCTCAATACCCATTAAAGCTTCTTCCTTTGCTTTGAGGGCAGAGGACCCCGCACTCCCTCCCCCAACAAACACACTATCTGATTCCTCCCCCCGCCCCCTACTCACACTGTCACAGCTTCCGTCATGAACTATCAGACTTCCCTGGTGGTCCAGTGGTTAAGAATCCGCCTGCCAGTGCAGGGGACACCGTTTGATCCCTGGTCCGGGAAGATCCCACATGCCGCGGAGCAACTAAGCCCGTGCGCCACAACCACTGAGCCTGCGCTCTAGAGCCCATGAGCCACAACTACTGAGTCCGAGTGCCACAACTACTGAAGCCCGCGGGCCTAGAGCCCGTGCTCTGCAACAAGAGAAGCCACCGCAATGAGAAGCCTGTGCACGGCACCGAAGAGCAGCCCCCGCTCACCGCAACTAGAGAAAGCCTGCGCGCAGCAACGAAGACCCAACACAGCCAAAAAATAAATAAATAATAATTTTTAAAAAAAAGACTGAACTATCCCCAGGTAGTTCTGCCCGGCCTCTGTACAAACTAGTCAGTACACTTGTAACACCGTTCCCACCCTTCTTCATCTAACTAATTCCAATTTATTTTTCAGACTTAGATAGATATCTACTCAGGAAAGCTTTCCTGGACCCTCCCATCCCGCTACCTTACATCACAATTGCCTGACTGCCTGTCTGTTCTTCTTCTTTCCCTTCTCCCTCCCCCCACCAAGACTGTGCCATCGCTGCAGCATCTCCAGTGCCTCACCCAGGCATGGGGCTCAGAATGATCATAAATGCCCTGCCTGGCGGTCCTCTACACCTCTATATCCTCTATACCTCTGCCTGGATGGGAGGTTCCTGCAGTTACTTCATGTCTTAGAACAACAGGTCGCAAACTAGAAACCCTTTGGTGTGGGGGAAGGGAGTTTATTCAAATACAGATTGCTGGGCCCCACCCTCAGAGTTTCTGATTCAGTAGGTCTGGAGTAGGGCCTGAGAGTGTGCATTTCTAACAAGTTCCCAGGTGGTGTTGCAGCTGCTGGCCCAGGGACCACACTTTAAGAATCATGTCTGGGACTTCCCTGGTGGTACAGTGGTTAAGAATCTGCCTGCCAATGCAGGGGTCACAGGTTCGAGCCCTGGTCTGGGAAGATCCCACATGCCGGGGAGCAATTAAGCCTGTGCGTCACAACTACTGAGCCTGGGCTCTAGAGCCCGTGAGCCACAACTACTTAGCCTATGCGCCGCAACTACTGAGCCCACGTGCCTAGAGCCCATGCTCCACAACAAGGGAAGCCACCACAATGAGAACCGTGCACACTGCAACGAAGAGTAGCCCCTGCTCGCCACAACTAGAGAAAGCCCACATGCAACAACAAAGACCCAACACAGCCAGAAATAAAATAAATAAATTTATTTTAAAAAAAGAAAAAAGAATCATGTCTTACAACCTACAGACTAGGAGAAGGTATTTGCAAATGACACAGGGCTTAATTTCCAAAGTATAGAAACAGCTCATACAACTCAATATCAAAAAAACAAACAACCCAATCAAAAAATGGGCCAAAGACCTAAATAGACATTTTTCAAAGAATCATACAGATGGCCAAATAAATGCTGGTGAGGGTTGGAGAAAAGGAAACCCTCCTACACTGTTAGTGGGAATGTAAATTCATGCAGTCACTATGAAAAACAGTATAGAGGTTCCTTAAAAAACTAAAAATAGAGCTACCATATGATCCTGCAATTCCACTCCTGTGTATATATCTAGAAAAGATGAAAACTCTAATTGAAAAAGATACATGCACCCCAATGTTCACAGCAGCACTATTTACAATAGCCAAGACATGGAAGCAACCTAAATGTCCATCAACAGATGAATGGATAAAGATGTGGTATACTCAGCCATAAAAAAGAATGAAATACTGCCAATTGCAGCAACATGGATGGACCTAGAGATTATCATGCTAAGTGAAGTTAGTCAGACAGAGGACAAATATTATATATCACTTATATGTGGAATCTAAAAAATAATACAAATGAAGTTATTTACAAAACAGAAACAGACTCACAGACATAGAAAACAAACTTATGATTACCAAAGGGGAAAGGGGGAGAGGGATAAATTAGGCGTATAGGATTAACAGATACACACTACTACATATAAAATAGATAAACAACAAGGATTACTGTATAGCACATGGAACTATATTCAATATCTTGTAATAACTTGTAATGGAAAAGAATCTGAAAAATAATATATATATATATATAAAAAACCAAATCACTTTGCTGTACACTTGAAACTAACACAATATTGTAAATCAACTATACTTCAATTTAAAAAAAAAGAATCACATTTTAGAGCATCAGTTTCTTCACTGGCAAAAGAGGATAACTACTGTCCCTCCTGTACTGGGTTATGTGACAATCAAATGAGACAATGCAGATGAAAAACTCAGCATGTTGCCTGCACCCAGGAGGTGCTCAGTAAGTGTCTGCAATTACTACAGGGAATAGGCAGGAGAAACGCCAGGCAGGGAAAACATGAGAAGGGGCAGAGGTGGGAAAGGGCCCAAGCAGGGCAGCTGGCCTGGCAGAAGAGCACGGCCCAGCATAGCAGCCAGGGAGTCCTAGTTGCTCTATGGAAGCAGCTGGGAGCCACACATAGTTCTGGAGCAGGGCAGTGACAGGTGGAAGCTGTATGTGGCAACATTAAGCAGGAGGCCGTTGCAAACCCCATGTGCTGAGTACTCCTTGGCTGTTTGACCAGTTATAGGGGTGCCAGATTCAACCAGTAAAAATAAAGGATATCCCATGAAATTCGAATTTCAGATGCCAATGAATATTTTTTTTAGTATAAGTATGTCCCAAATATTGCATGGGACATACTTACACTAAAAAATCTTTTGTTATTTATCTGAAATTGAAAGGTAACTGGGCATCCTTTATTTTTATTTGCTAAATTTGACCATCCTGGCCAGACCTCAACTGCCTGCCGCCCAACCTACGAGTCTTCCTCCTGCAGGGAGCCTGTGCAGGTTCCTTTGCTTCCCTTCCCACCTTCAACGGGGCCACCAGGAGTGGTTGAGGAGACACTCCCGCAGCCAGTCTTGCTACCCATGACAAGTGGCCACAGCTGCAGGCCTGGGTGAATGTGTCCTCCCACTTCATGCCAGGTTCACCCAGCAAGAAAGCAGTGGGGAGCAATAAATAATCATTGGGTCTGAGACTTAAAGAACATATGGCCACCAAGTTCTATGAAGAAGGCAGTGCCCCCTACACTGATGGGTTACTCAAAAAACAAACAGTGGTGTAAGCCCCTCCGCCCTGCCCACAACCGGTGAGGGAAAGGAGAAAATTGCCTCTATCCTTAACACCAGAAATGGGCATACACAAGCGCTCATGCTGCTTGCACGCTCCAAGGACGCCTTGGAAATGGTGATGTAAACCGCAGGCTAGAACAGGGTGGTCCCTGCCTCGCACATTTCAGTTGGGTGTTAGGACAAGTCATACTAGAGGCTGCCTGTCTTCCCCACCACCATAAGCATCAAATCCCAGATGATTCATTGTTCTGGAAACAAGCCTGTCGGAAATCCAATTTCTGCAACAACCTTTATGTCAAATTTTTTTTTCTAAGAAGGAACAATGAAAACAATGTGTACTCCATTTTTTTTAAATGTGATAAACATTGTTGAACACCTAGTGTTTGCCCTGCGCTGTGTGCAGCGTTTTATTTAGCTCTGTAGTTCTCAGCCTTGGCCGCACATTACAATCACCTGGAGAGTTTTTTTTTTTTTTTTTTTTTTTTTTAATTTCCACACCCCAGGCATCAGTATTTGCCAAGGGCATAGTGATTTCAGTGTGCACCCAAGGTTGAGAACCACTGATTTACTTCATCCTGTTTAATCCCCACAATACAATCCTGCAAGGTAGATTTTGTCTCCATCTTGCAGGTGAGGAAATTGAGCCTCAAAGAGGTAGCATTACTGTGGCATCTGTAGCCATAACCCCTGATCTGTCCTTCCTTCCCTCCCAGCCTCCCTTGAAGGATTCCTGATGTTTCCAGTTTTTCACTGCTGAATATAGTAGCTATATACAATGCTTCCACAGACATGTTTGTGGCATGGCTCTGCCCTCTGGCCACCTTAAAATAGCTTTGCTCCCGTCCCATCAGAGCTCTTCTGAGATACCAGCCAGACAGCCTGGTTTCAGGACTGACACCAAATGACTTTTGCTAAAGCAAGGACAACTGAGGCCAGTCACTTCCAGACAGGTCGTGTCATCTTGAGTCAGAACAAGAGCGGACACTTCTCACTCCCCACCGCCCAGTGCTTTCTAAGCCTGACTCTTTGCCATTGTGCCCCACCCCTCCGAGCTTTTCCTGGGTTCCCGCCCTCTTTATAGCAAACTCCCTCACCTCCTGACCTTTCTCGGAGCATCTTCTTAGCAGGGGCCATCCTCACAGGTTGTGGGAGACGTCTTTGGTACAAGACAAGCCACCAACCACAGATCCAAAGGATAAAACCATTCCCTGGCCCAAGCCTCGATCCTTCAAATCTTCGCGCAACCCGGGCTTACCTGTTTCCCTCGTGGCGCCTGCCGGCGGAGAGGATGCGCAACTGGGCGAGAAGGCTGGTCATCGCCTGTCCTCTGCTGGCCAGTGGAGGTATTGACCCCGCTTCCGCTCCACCAGGGCATCAACTGGATGGAATGGAGAGTGGGCATTTATTGAGCTCCTGCTGTATGTCAGGACTGAACCGGACACGGGGGTGTAAGGATGAACGAGACCTGTTCTCACGGAATTCAAATTCAGAGAGGCTGACAATAATCAAATAGTTATTCAAGCGAATATGAAATTACAGCTGTGGGCTCTGTGAGTGTATAATACGAGGGTCCGGTCCAGCCTTGGGGCGGGGGGAGTCAAAGCTGCCCCCGAGAGGGGACTTTTGAGCGCCAGGTGCCTCACAAAGTCATTTCAGGTAATCTCGAAAATCCTGCAAGGTGGCTACCCCCTTTGACAAAGTAGAAAAGTGGGGTCAGATTGGGGAAAGAATTTACCAAAGTCACACAGCGAGCTAGGAGCAAAGCCAGGAAGGTTTAGGTCGGCTCGATTGGAAAGTCTCTGCTTCTCCGCCGCTCCTGGAGGTGGGGCTGGTGGCGGGCAACTGGGACTTTCCTTCGGGGAACGCTAGAGCGCGGGGCAGGACGGGCTGGAGCTGGAGTGGGCGGAGCCTGGAGCCTGGCCTCGCCCCTCACTCTTTAAGGTGAAAGGACGCCCTTGGGCGTGGGGACTAGGTGGGGGCGGGGTCTCTTTGGGAGGTGGAGTCTAGACGGATTGGGACTTGCAGAGGCCGCCCTTGGCTCGTGGAAGGGGCGGAACCGGGATCTCACCCACTCCTAGAGGAGCCGGAAGTGCCTAGTGAGTGCGGGGCCGAAGACACCTGCTGATCTGTGCACTCAGGTAGAAGCGGCAGCTCCGGGGCCCGGAGTCCAGTGGGCAGCTCCTCAGGTAGGGCCCAACTAGAGCCAGAGATGAGGTATCCCTCCCCTGCCCCACCCTGCCCCGCCCATCTGTCCGGCCATCTGACCCTCATTCCTTCCTGTTCCCGGGCCTGAGGGGCCGGCTTCACTTCATCCCTCTCCCCGATCCAGGGGCTGCGGGCCCCCCCGGACATCCAGAATGTGGGATCTGGAGAGAGTGAGATGTAAAAACCTCTCAGGGGAAAAGTCTCACCCCAAGTTCACTCCAGACTAACTGTGTCACCTTGGGGAAGACACCCACCCTCTCTGGTACTGAGTGTCCTCAGTTGCAAAACAGGGTCTGACCCTTGCCCACCTGCCCTGAGACTGGGCAGGTCAGATGAAGTAGTTGCGAAGGCTACAGGGGATCCTGGGTGGAGCTGCCTCCCTTCCAGGGCGATAGCAGTGCTGATTCTCCTGCCGCGTCTGGTCCTACACGGAGAGCCACATCCCCACCCCTCCCTGAATCTGGGAGCCCAGAAAGGCTGAGGGCTGACAACCAGGGCAGCTTGTTCTGGCTTTCCTGTGGTGGGATTGTGTGCAGGCCTGGGAGGCATGTGGATGTTCCCAGAGTAGGCTCTGAGGCCAGGGTACCTCTTGAGGCCCTCCTGGAGCAAAGAGCGGGGCCACCATCATGCAGGGCCTTGAATGCCAAGAAGTCTAAACTCTCAACTCAGGGCAGGGGCAGTGCATTGGAGTCTGACCTGTCGTGCCCTCAGGACCAGCCCGGGTGAGTGGGGCTGTCACGATTCCAGACACAGTGCTGCTGCTATAGGTGGCGCGGGTGGGCGTTTACTGCATGCTGCTGCTTTACACGGGTTACGCCATGAATCCCTCATGCACCCCCATGTTACCCCATTCCAGAGGCCGAAAATGAGGCTCAGAGAGGTGAAGTGATTTGCACAGGGTCACAACTAGTGTCAGGGAGGGGATTAGAATCCAGACAGCCTCATGCCTTAACCACAGTGCCTGCTATCACCCAGGATCTGGGCATTGGTCATAAAGCCTTGACCTAGGCACCTGGAGGAGAAAGGAGGGGCCCGATGAGCAGGAAATTGGGGAATAGGACTCAGAGGGCTTGGGAGGGAGGGGTACCCATGAGTCCTGAGAGGAATTCAGCTGACCGGGTTCCCCAGGGGAAGATGAAGTGTTTGATTTTAGCCATGTTAGTTTGGGGGTCAAGGGTGGTATAGGGGAGCCAAGAGGAGCTCTCCTCCATCGGGAGCAGACCAAGGAGGCAGAGCTGGTCCTGGGGGCAGGAGATGCCTTCAGGGATGGGGGCAGGTAGCAGAGAGGAGCCCGGGGCTTGGCTCACAGGAGTCCCCCTCCCTCTCCACAATGCTAAGCAGGCAGAGATGGGGGCATCCACTCGTGGGGCGGGAGGAACAAGGAGAGGAATGACTTCTAGGCTCCCATGACATTAGAGCTGAGAAGGTCTAAGAAATCCAGGTCTCGTTTCATAGAAGGGCAAACTGAGGCCAGCAAGTTACTTGCCCTAGAGTACTCCATGGGTGGATCAGAGTAGGACCCAGGTGCCCCCTTTGCCACTCAGCTCTTTCTGCTATTTCAATGGCTCTCAACTGCGGGCAATTTTGTCCAGCAGGGGACATTTGACAAAGTTTAGAGACAATTTGGTTGTCACAGCTGGAGGTAGGGTGCTACCTGGCATCTAGTGGGTAGACTAGGAATGCTGCTAAACATCTTACAACACTCCCGCCAACCCTGCAACAAAGAATGATCCAGGGCTTCCCTGGTGGCGCAGTGGTCGAGAGTCTGCCTGCCACTGCAGGGGACACCGGTTCGTGCCCCGGTCCGGGAAGATCCCACATGCCGCGGAGCGGCTGGGCCCGTGAGCCATGGCCGCTGAGCCTGCGTGTCCGGAGCCTGTGCTCCGCAACGGGAGAGGGCACAGCAGTGAGAGGCCCGCGTACCACACACACAAAAAAGAATGATCCAGCCCCAAGGAGCAGGGGTGGCGAAGTTAAGAAGCTCAGTAGTAGGTGGAGCCGAGCCTGTCTCCTCTGCCCCCTCCCCATCCACCCACCCACTGCCTGCTCTTTGGCTCTCCGCAGAGCAGATAGCTCAGACTTGGGCTGCCAGCTGGGCAGAACTTTGCCCCCACTCCCGGTGTGCCCCTCCCATGCGTGCTTCTTTATATTCCTGGAAGCTTCTGGAGTCTTCTCTGCTTTTCTTGGGCACAGTGGTCTAGAGCCCTGCCTACCACATGTCTCTTCTTGTCAGTCGGTCTGTCTCCCCAGACCCATATTCAGACTTTGGTGTTAAGGACAGAGAAACCAAAGTGGGAGTTTTCACCTATCACATAGCAGGTGCCTTGCAGATAAAAGATGTATTCAATTTGAGTGACGTTTTTGGGGTCCAAAGCGTTTCATTTTTTATCCCAAATTTTCACTTTAGCAAATCTCACAGGACCTTATGTTTGTGAAGCTCTCCATTTCTAACCAGCTCCCAGGTGATGCTGGGCCCTGGACCACATTTTGAGTGGCGAGGCATTACAGCGCTGTGCAGAAGTGGGCTGGGGGCTGGGCGGCCCTCTCTGCAGACAATGGTGGTGTGGTTTGGGGACCATGGAGGGGAAGGAACCATGGTATGGAATCAGGAAACCAGGATATGAGTCATCACTCCCTCCCTCCATCTATGGCCTATTAGCTTCATAAGGTTTGGATAAGTCACTTGACTTTCGGACGCGCAGGCTCAGCGGCCATGGCTCACGGGCCCAGCCGCTCCGCGGCATGTGGGATCCTCCCGGACCGGGGCACAAACCCGTGTCCCCTGCATTGGCAGGCGGACTCTCAACCACTGCGCCACCAGGGAAGCCCCCACTTGACTTTTTTGAAGGGTGATCTTGCATGGCAGGCGGAGCTCCAGGGGTTCTGATGCAAGGTCAGAGGGAAATGCCCTGTGGAGCTGGGATGGTTTGGGGTCCTGGCAGCCAGAAGGGCCTAGGCCACTGGCAAGGCCAGCAGGGAAGGGGCGACGAGCTGAAGCTGGCAGGGCGGGCACCATGCCAGGGTAGAGGTGGCTCTCATTATGTCCCTGGCTCTTCTCTGCGGCTGCTACAGCTCCTGCCTCTGGCTCACCCAGCTCTGCCTGTTGTGGGAGAGCTGGAGGGACCGGCCTGGCTGGGGGAAGAAGGAGCAGCTTTGGTGGGCCAGGGGCCAGCCCAAGGCCTGAATGTGGGTCTGAGGAGTAGGGGTCGGGGGCTGAGAACTATGTCCTAGAGACACTGGGGTCAGGTTGTGGCCATGGACGGGCTTCCCACGTATCCCAGGGAGACTGGGAAGAATTTTGGAGTTTGAGCCTTAAATTTTGTAGTTTGGGCCCAGCTATAGGGGGTGCCCTACTGCAAGCATCTGAGAACTGGGCAGAGCCTTAGGTACCTGAGGTACCCCCACCCCGGCCTCCCACAAATTAGCCACAATAGCCCAGCAAGGTCCCTTCCAACTTCTAGGACCAGGAGGCAGCAAGACAGCTGAACCCATTTCTCAGATGGAAAAACTGAGGCTCCCTCCTCCCCACTTCCTGGAAAGAGATCAGCCTTCAGGACTGTCACCTGTTACCCAGCAGGGCCCTGGGCCTGATCTATCATGAGGCTGCCCCTTATTGCCCCTCAGGGAGGGGTGCCTGTCCCCACAGTTGGGCCATCCCAGTGGTTCACACCGAGGGCTCTGCAATCACACAGGCCTGTGTGTGAACCCTGGCTCCTGACTAGTGGCCGTGGGCAAGTCACTCCACCTCTCTGAGCCTGGGCTGGCTTGTCTGTAAACAGGTATGATGAAACCTGCTCGGCCAGCCTGGCAGGTTGTTGTAAAGATGAAATGAGCTGCGGTCATCATTACTCATGGCATTTAGAGGCTCACAGCGTCCCGGATGGCCTTACCCGGTGCCCTGATTTGACAGATGTGGGCAGCAGCCCTTGGAGAAAGGAGGTGGCCGTCCAAGAGCCCCACGGCCGGTGGGGATTAGAGCCCACGTCTTCAGGCGCACCTCCCACCCCATCACTGCTGCCCATCTGCAGAGGTGCCCCGAGGGCCACACGCTGTAAGCCTGGGGTCCCAGGGGTCAGGCTGCGGAGCCCCGTACGGAGGCCGGTGGGCCAGGCCTTGGTCCCAGCACCACCTCCCTTTACCAGCACAGCCATGAACTACGTGGGGCAGCTGGCAGAGACTGTGTTTGGGAAGGGGCTGTACCGGGGCCTGAACCCGGCCACGCTGAGCGGGGGCATCGATGTGCTGGTGGTGAGGCAGGCGGACGGCTCCTTCCGGTGCTCGCCCTTCCACGTGCGCTTCGGCAAGCTGGGCGTCCTGTGCTCGCGGGAGAAGGTGGTGAGTGATGGCGGTAGAGGGACCTCTGCAGGGCGCACTCAGGAAGCCGGGGTAGTCACTACAGTCCCAGGACACGAACCAAACCTCCCTGGGGCAGGGATGTGTCCTCTGGACAGGCTTCCCTTCTTTTGTATTTTCTTGGAAGGTTTTGGGTTGGTTTGGGGGTTTTGGTCCAGGAGGGCCCTTATTTTCCCCTGGAAGCAGCACAGCGGGGCAGCCTTCTGTACTGGGGCCATCAGACCTGGCTCCAGCTTCCTGAGACCTTACCTGTGTATTCCTGGTAAGTCACCTCACCTGAACAAATTGATACACCCTCATTACCTGGTGATTAAATAAGAGGTGATAGCACTGTCCCAGGGCGAGGCATGGGGCTGAGACTCAAAAATTACCTCCTCACTCTTAGGAAACCGGCACCGTCTTCATGGGGCTCAGGTGAACGTGACAGATTTTTGTTAGCACTGAGTTCTGGTTCTGGTTTGGTGGGCCCAAACCCTCTTCACACTGGGGTGACTGTGAATCTTCCAGAATCCTAATGGGAGAGTGTAACCTTGAGAGAGACAGTATAGCTAAGTGGTTAAGAGCTTGCGTTGTGGATTCAGACCTTCTGGGTTCATAGTAATTCCCAGAGAATTACTTAACCCCTCTGAGCCTCAGTTTCCTCATCTATAAAGTGGGGATAATGATGGGAGGTACTGCCAGGGGTTGCTGTGAAGATTAAATAAGATGGTCTATGTAACACACTGGACGAAGTGCCCAGGAAAGTGTCATTCTTACTGTTGTTCATGTTACCCACAAATGTTCGGGCACTCTTCTGCGGGTTGGGGACACACAGGGACAAGATTGGATCGTGTTCTTGTTCTTATGGGCTGTGGGAGAGAGAGGAACACAGAAACCAAGGCATAAACAAGAATATTGAGATGGTGAGCAGAGACCCTCAGAGTGGGGAGCAGGGGGCTCCCCGAGGTCTGGGGGGAGAGAGTTCCAGAAAGTGCAGTGCTCTGGGGCAGCAGGGAGCCTGTGTCTCCAGGACCAGCTGGGAGTCCAGAGGACTGAAGCATGGGAGTAAGATCCGACGGTGGGGAGCCCCATCCCACCACGCCCCATTACAGGTAGACATCGAGATCAATGGGGAGCCAGTGGACTTGCACATGAAGCTGGGGGACAGCGGGGAGGCCTTCTTCATCCAGGAGCTGGAGAGCGATGTGGTAAGTGCCTCTGGGCCTGCCTGGCCCTGTCTCTTCATTAGTGTTCCCTCCAGGCGGGGCCTGGGGATTTGTCACCGTCCCCACCTTGGGGAGGACCCCATCAGCGAGGGTCTGAGGCAGGGGTCAGGACGTGCTGGTGGACCCTGGGGAGGGATGGGGGCAGGAAGGGCTGGTGCTTTTTGGGGGACGTTTTCTCAGAAGAGGACACTTGAGCTGGGCCCCTGAAAGGGGAAAAGGAGGCCCTCCCTGGGCAGCTTGGAGAGGAGGAGGGTGCCGAGCAATGGCCGGGACTGGAAAGCATAAGATGGCTTGTTGTAGATCTGGTGCCGGCTCGGGGCAGCTGGCACATGGAGGTGTGGGAGCGGGGGAGGACCAGAGGGGTGTTTGCAGAAGGGAGGCAGGGCCCAGCAGAAGCCAGTAGAGGTGTTTAAAGTTTTGACAAACTTAATAATTGAGCCCCTACTCTACTGTAGGCCAGAAACAGCAGTAGACCTGGATGAGGGGTGACCCCTGCCAAAAAAGAAGTTTCTCAGACTAACCTGGGAGACAGACATGTAAACAACAGATGAAAGAACTATTTGGTTATTGCAGCGAAGGGGGTTGGAACTGAGGCTGAAAAAAGTCAGGGCAAGCTTCCTGGAGGAGGTGACACCTGGCTGAGTCTTAAAAGGGGAAGCAGGTGTCTGCTGTGGTAGATGTGGGCAGGGGAGATGAGAGGCTGATGCCCAGGTTTCTGTCTGGACTGTGTGGTTGCCGTGGGCTGCCAGAGGTGTAGGCACCCCTGGGATTGGGGCCACTTTATCTCTGTTAGGGAACATTGAGGCCAGCAACAGTTACAAGGCCATGCTACCACTGGCTCTGTCCAGCCTCCAGGCCTGTTTTCCTGCCCCCTGCCCCCAAGCTGCAGACCCCTCAGCCCTGCCCCCGATCTGCTCCACAGGAAGACATGCCTCCCCACCTGTGCACATCACCCATCCCTTGGGGGGGCCTGTCTGGGTTCCCTTCGGACTCCCACCTGGGCACAGCCAGAGAGCCTGAGGCCAGCATCGCGGGCACAGCCTCCACGGGGTGGAAGAAGAAGCGTCGCAGGAGGAAACCCAGGCAGAAGGAGGACACGGTGGCAGCCAATTCTAGTTCGGAGGAGCTGGAGGCAGGCACTGGGAGTGAGCTATCCCTGCTGGAAAAGCCGAGGCCGGAGCCCCCGGGGTATGTAGGGGGTTGAGGGTGTAGGAATGCCACTTGGGGTTCAAGCACAGTGTCCTCTGCTGATGCTGTGTGACCCTGGGCTAGGTCCTTGACCTCTCTGGCCTTTAGTTGCTTTGCTTCATCAAGCCTCTGATGTCCAGGCTTCCATGCCCTGCCCAGGTTGCCTGTCCTATCACTGACCATTTATTTCCCTGTGGTCCCGCAGCAGTGTCCAGCCAGAAGGAGAGGCCTCACCGCAGCCGAAAGACATCTACCCCTACTCCGATGGGGAGCGGCCCCCCCAGGCCAGGTGAGAGTCCAGGTGGGCTACAGGCAGAGACTCAAAGCCAAGGTCTCAGAGGGCTCTCCACTTACATTTTTCTGATGAATAACGACATAGAACATATTTATTGTGTTTACCAGCCATTTGTGTGTCTTTTCAGTAAAGTGTTGACATTCAAGTCTTTTGCCCATTTTTTTTGTTGTGGTAGAACACACATAACGTAAAATTTACCATTTGAAAGGGCATAATTCAGTGGCATTTAGTATGTTCACAATGTCGTACAACCATCACCCCTTATCCAATTCCACAACTTTTTCGTCACCCTTAGTGGAAACCCTACACCCGTTGAGAAGTCACAGCCTTGCCCATTGTTTCGTTTTGTTTTGGTTTTTCTACTGGATTGCCTTCTTAGTGTTGATTTATAGGAGTTCCTTATACATTCTGGATCCAACACAGGCATAAATACGTGTTGCAGAAAAAATTTTCCCAGGCCAAGGAGGGCGGCAGGGGGTGGCAGGCTGGCTTGGGGGCCTCTGAGTTCTTGCTTCCTGCAGCCTCTCAACGGGTGGGCTAACATCCCCCAAGAGTGACTCGGAGCTGGAGCTGCGGACCCCCGAGCCCATCCCCCTGAGAGCTGAGTCCCACATGCAGTGGGCCTGGGGGAGGCTGCCTAAGGTTAGTTCCCCTGTGTCAACCCTCCATCCTTACCTTTCAGCGGCTCCGTGGCCCCTGCGGGTCAGGACTGGAGTGACTTGAGACTTGGGCCACCTCCCTGAGGCCTTTTGGGGTGTGGGAGGCAGGCCCTGCACCGCCCCTGTCTTCCCGCATTTGTTTGCTCGAAGGTGGGCAAAGCTGAGTGGCCCGCGTCCTCAGTGGTCCCTGATGGCAGCTCCAAGACAGCCTCTCCACCTCAGGGGGTGCCCAGCACCCCCTCTGCCTCTGTGGTTGGCGTGGACCCTTCGGGAATTCCAATCCCGCAAACAGGGCCTGGCACCCACCTTCTTCACGCTGACACGGAGGTGCCTGCTCTGGTGGGTCCCCCTCTCCAGCCCCCTGAGAGAGAGGAAACCACGACTCAGAGTTCCGGGGATGTGGGCCTCCCTCCTCCTTCTGAGTCGTGGAGCTGGGCTGCTTTGGAGGCCCCCGCTTGCACAGGGCAGCCGGAGGGGATCTCCAGGAGGAAAGGTGAGTGATAGCTGGACCCCTCCCACTGCTTCCCTGGCCTCACGTTATCCCCTGGGTGGACTCTGGAATTTCAAGCATGTTTGAGCACCTACTGTGTTCCGAGCACTGTTTCTGGCCCCGGCCCTCATGGGACTCACAGTCCAGAGGGGTAGACAGATGACAGACGCATAACAGGAGGAGCATGATGTTGGGGGGGCGGGACGCAGGACAGAATCATTGGTTGGGACGGGGGCTATTTAAATCATGTGGCCAGGGATGGCCTCTCTGCACGGGTGATGCCTGAGCTGAGACGTGGGCCATAAAGATCCAGCCGAGTGAGGACCAGGGGAAGAGAATTCTAGGCAGAGAGAACATCAAGGCCATGAGGAGGGAGAGAGGTTTCATATCTAGGAACTGAGGCAGCTGGTGTGTCCTGAGCGAGGCCAGGGAGAGGGTTGGGAGGGGAAGCTGGCACCTGTGCTATCCAGATGGGTAGTTACTGGCTATATGTGGCTATTTAAAATTAAATTTAAATTAATTAAAATTAAATAACACTTGCAGGACTTCCCTGGCAGTCCAGTGGTTAAGACTCCGTACTTCCACTGCAAGGGGTGCGGTGCGATCCCTTGCTGGGGAACTAAGATCCCATATGCCACACGGCATGGCGAAAAGGAAAAAAAGAATTAAATAACACTTAAAATTCTACTTTTCCATCACACCACATTTTAAGTATGCCCAGTAGCCTTCTGTGGCCAGCAGCTACCCTACTGGACAGTGCAGACATAGGACTTTTCTAGCATTGCAGAAAGTTCTACTGGACAGTGCCACCTTAAGGCATTCAAAGGTAGGGGGACGCACACTGATCACAACACTAGTCCTCACGGGTTAGGTCTACATATGTCCCCTCCTCTGCTCTCAGGCTCCCTGAAGAGAAGCCAGCACCTGGGCCCCAGTGAAATCTACCTGGATGACTTGCCCTCCCTGGATTCTGAGAACGCAGCCCTTTACTTCCCCCAGAGGTGCCTGGGTTCTGGACGCCAGGGTGTCCTGGGATTGGGGCCTGTGGGGCTAGGAGTCGGCTATCAGGGGCCTGGGAGGGCTCCAGCCCCTCCTCCCAGCCTCCTTGTATTCATGTCACTATTGGCCCCTTTGTCCCCAGCGACTGTGGGCTGGGGGCCAGGAAGTGGAGTGAAGCCGGAAGCCAAAAGTCTCTGGGGGACTGCAACCCTGAGCGGGAGCCAGAGCCCACTCGGGACACAGCGGACACAGTAGTGCTGTCCCTCTCGGGGGGGCTGGCTGACAGCGGAGACATCTCTGTGGGTATGCTCAACTGTGGCCCCCCACCCCTCCAAGGACTGTCACTGAGCCCAGGGGACGGGAGAAGAGAGGGAAGACCCCGGGGTGGGGGGGTAGCAGAGGTGTGCACGACTCTGGGGTTTGTGGAGCCCACCCTCGGCCAGCAAGCGCTGGGCATCTCCAAGACCCCGTGAAGCAAATGCTAAGTCATGCTAGGCTGTGACTTATCCTGTGAATCCAGGATGGCAAGTGCCTGGGGTGGGACCATCAGGGGCCAAAACCCCAGGTAGCAAGGAGCCCTGCTAGGTCGAAGACCCAAGTTGCAGGAGGCCTGAGCAGCAGAGGTGGGGCAGCTGGGAGGGGCGGGGGCAACGGGTCACGTGGGATGTGCTGGCCTCACCCCTCGCTCTCTGTCTCTGTGCCCAGAGAAGTTCAACCAGCACATCGTCTCCTACCAGGACCTCGCCCAAAACCCCGGCCTCCTGGACGACCCGAACCTCGTGGTGAAGATCAACGAGAAGTGGGTATCGGGACTGGGCCGCTGGATCGCCCCGCCCTCCACGGCCCTAACACCCTATCTGTCTCTCCAGGCATTATAACTGGGCTGTAGCTGCCTCCATGATCCTCTCCCTGCAAGCTTTCCAGAAAAACTTGCCCAAGGTAATGGTTATAGCACCCCTGGGCCTCCTGGGGGACGTGGCCATAGCCTTGGGGTCGGGGGCCCTTGGCAAGGAAGTGGAGGGTGGGCAGAGATGGATGGGCCTGGGGCTGCAGGACCCACTCTGAGAGAAGAGACCCAGGTCCTCTGAAGCCTTGCCCCAGGCTGTGTGGACGAAGCACCCCCCGCTTCCCTGGTTTCCTGACATGGCTGAATCCATTTGGATTGGATTTAGACTTGACTTCCAAGGAATTCAGGACAAACCAGAGGCGACAGGGACGTGCCTTCAACAGGAGGTTTTGGGATCTGCGAGACGGTCTCGGGAGATGGAGGTCCTACCCCTCACTTTCCTCTGAGACCCTCTGCAGGCTGGGCTGCAGGGGCTTGCTTTATCAGCACACAGTCGTTGAGTACCTACTGTGTGCCGGGCCCAGACTGGGGACAGTCGTGCCCTCATAGGAAGACAGTTAGTCAAAGACTCAGCCAAATGAATATAAAATTCAACTGGGAAGGAGAGGTCTGGGCTGCTTTGAGAGCCTCCAACAGGGGGTTTGCTGAGCAAGTGCCCGCTGGGTAGAGGTCTGAAGGATGAGTAGGCAAAGGGTGGGGAACAGCATGTGCAGGTGCTCAGAGGTGGGAAGGACCAGCCTCTATAGTCCCTCCCAGAACCTCTATCCTGTGCAGGGCTGGCCTGCACCTGCCCCTTCTGCTCCTCTGGGAGCCATCCAGTGCCCCACCCTGGTCTGGCCCATCATTACCGGCTTGGCTTGCCCAAAGAACCTCACTCACCTGATGTTGACAGCTGGTGCCTCCCTTTGGTGAAGCTCAGCTCTATCCTCTGGCTGGTTCTGGGTTGGAGCAAGGACCCAGAGCTTGTGGGAAGAGAGAGGGTCCCCCCGTGCTTGGCTTTCCTCACCTTACCCAGAGAGACCCACCACCTAGGGGAAAACTCTCCCAGCCTCTTCCCAGCCCCAGTGGACACCCTGGCTGTTTTCCTCGACTTGGGTTCTCCATTCTGTGTTTGCAGGAAGCTGATATGTCTCCTAGGCGGGCCTGGGCCCTCCCTGGATTTATCTAGCACAAATCTAATCAGAATTTTTCGCAGGGTCATGTTGTCCCCACCAGACAATGACGGTAACAAGCAGAGAGGGAGGCTGTTCACGGGATAGATCACTGACCTTAGGAATTGCCCATGTTGGTCTTGGAGGTTGAGGGTGGTACTGACTAGAGACTGTCCCTGCCACCAGTTGGTGGCATCGTGCAGGGAGACCCAGATCTTGAGAATCTCCCAAAGCTCTGCCTTTAGCTACTGGGATAGGGAGACTGAGCCACAAGGTCTGGAGGCCAGGCCAAGGCTGGGCTAGAGCTGGGGGCGGGGGGCCAGGGCTGGGTGGAGTGGAGGCGGGCAGAGGTGGCCCTTGTTCTCCCATGCTTATCTCCTTGAACCAGTGCTCAGAATCCCAAGATGGGGGTGAGGATGCTTCTTTAGCGTCCAGATGTTGGTAGCACCTTGCTGTAGGGTCAACCCCAGACTCTGGGCCCATGGGGGCCCCAAGGGCAACGTACGGTGGGTTTTTGTGGTACAGGAAAAAATGCCATGGCCTTCATCTGCCCGCAGAGCACCGTGGACAAGCTGGAGAAGGAAAAGATGCCCCGGAAGGGAGGGCGGTGGTGGTTTTCCTGGCGATGCAGGGACTTTCCGGCCAAGGAGGTGGGTGGTCATGTCCACAGGGCGGGGCCGGCACAGGCAGGAGGCGGTGTTCACTAGATGGATATTCTCCCCACAGTGCAGAGCCCGGAGGGAGAAAACCACAGCGCGGCAGCAGCAGCTGGGGTGAGCTGGATCTCCTGCCTGGGGCTCTGCAGCTGGAGCTCAGCCTGGGAAAGATCACTGTGGGAGCGGCAGTGGAGCCAGAACCCCTCCCCTGCCGTGGCATGTCTTTGTCCCTCTGCAATCACTTCTACACCTCTTCTTTCTCCTGGGACATGTCCCCATGTCACAGATGGGAAAGCCTAGATATACCAAAGTTCTCGCAGCCGGGAAGTGGCAGGGCTGGAATGGGTACCCAGACTCCCAGCCCAGACAAAGGGCTACCATACGAAGGCAGAGAAGGGCTTCCTCTCTCCACCAGGGGCCAGCTGGCCCCAGCTGACCTTGCTTCCTTTTTTCATGTCTGAAGTGACCCAGAATGTCCAAGGCTGGGTGGGGGGTGATCAAGGACGGGCTGACTGCCTCCCACAGCAGGTGGGATTGGCCACGATGCAATTCTAGATTTTTCTGGTGCACATCCCCAAAGCAGGTACCAGCATCCTAGCTGTGGAGAGCGGCCTGGGGCCTGGGCACCCCGGGTCTCTGCTCCAGCTCTGCAGTCACCGTTCTGGGTGTAGACTGCTGGCCTGTATCCTGATGTCTGCTGCCACCCCCAAAATGGGTGGCACCTAAAGGGAGGGGTCCTTAGAGGGGCAGAGACCAGCAGCAGGCTCCTTGCGGCCTGGGTGAGGGGTGGGCATCTACAGGAGTGAAGGCCTTGGCTGGGGGAAGTGGCTCAAGCGCCGGGCGGCCCGCAGGGAGAAGACGGAAGCCCCGAGCAGTGAGGACGATGCCCCCGACAGCCCCATCCTTCTGGAGGCCCCCTCCCCACCCCTCTCGCCTCCAGCCCACACTCCTACCTACAAGAAGTCCCTCCGCCTCTCCTCCAATCAGATTGTAAGTGTGTGCAGGTGTGGGAGTGGCGGGCCTGAGAGGACGGTGTTCCCGAGGCCCTCAGGGCCCAGCTGAGGAACGGCCTGTGTTTCGCAAAGCCCCGAATCCATCCCTGTGGCAGCCGCCTGCCGGCCTCTGCTTGCGTCATCCGGGGACAGCTTTCTGTGCCGCTTCTTCACGTGCCAGCCCATTCTCTGTTGGATGTTCTCGCTAGAAAAGCCCCCTCTATGGCATCTTAATATACCTACCTGCGGTGGGCTGGCTGGCTCTGGGCCTGCCTTTGGGAGCTACAGGAACCAAACGGCCCATGACAGCCTCTCCGATTCTGGCAACCCCAGGCCCCCAACTCACACCTCGGAGTAACTGTGGCTCCTGTCATGTCTTCTTCCTGCGTGGAACTCTGTGGTCAGAGAGGTGCCCAGGAGAGTCTGGCGCACCTGGTACAGAGTGGCTGCCCTGTGTGGTTCCCTGGGGCTCACACCCAACTCGGGGTCAGCCAGGTCACAGGCTGTGGCTTAGAACTGCCCTGATCCTTATCTCTGGACCAAGGACAGGGCTAGGTCTCTCTTTGGCGGGGATGTCCCAGGTACCCTAGCCCCAGGCAGGAGGCTGCCTGTGAAGATCCCCACAGGGGCCCCTCTGTGGAGTGGGGTGTCCCTCTGCCCAGAGCAGTGCTGGCCCCAAGGCTGACCTGAGAAACCTGGACGGGGTCATGGGCCAGGCTTGGTCCGTGAGCGTCATCTCAAAGCTCCTGTGCCTGGAGCTCTGCAGGCCCCACCAGCACCCCTCACTTCCTCCTTGAGCCGCCTTCTGCCTACATGGCTGTCTCTGATGAGCTCAGGAAGGTTCCTGAGTTGGGAGGAACAGGAGAAAGAGAGGCCCATGGAGATGGACGGCCACAGTTCTGGGGGGGTTGGCGGTGGGCGGACAGCGTCCAGCTGCGGCAGCTCACAGTTCCCCCCTTGCGTGGCCTCAGCGGCGCCTGAACCTGCAAGAAGGTGCCAACGAGGTGGTCTTCAGCGTGACCACCCAGTACCAGGGCACCTGCCGCTGTAGGGCCACCATCTACCTGTGGAAATGGGACGACAGGGTGATCATCTCAGACATTGATGGTACCATCACCAAGTGAGACCCGGTCGGCTGTGGAGGGGGAGAGGGAGGGCCTGGGGACTCACCTCCCTCTGTGCTGGGGGAGGGGGGACAGGGAGAGAGGCCCTCCCCTCCCGATGGGCCATCCTGGGATGGGGGCGGGGCCACACCCACAGAGCAGGAGGGCCACGTGGGGCTGCCTTGGCGTGACCATCACTCTGGGTCTAGGTCGGATGTCCTGGGCCACATTCTGCCCCAGCTGGGGAAAGACTGGACACATCAGGGCATCACTAGTCTCTACCACAAAATCCACCTGTGAGTGCCTGGACTGGGCTGGGGTGGGACCCCAGGGAGGGAGGAATGGCCTGGCCTCAGCCCCGGGAAGCCAGGCTTGGGGACCCACAGGGAAGGAGACCAGGGCAGGTCCCTGGAGTGCTGAGACCTACTGGTCCTCAGTTCTCCTGTGAAAGACTTGTCTCTTGGGGCTGCGGTCGGGCTCTGAGTCTAGCTGCTGGCCTTCCTGCCGTAGGCAAAGCCTACAGACTTGCCCAAGTCCTCACCTATCCTGGTCCACCTGGGCCTCAGGACTCTGCACGCTTCTTCTACCTCTCAGCCCTGGCTCAGCTCTTAAGTTCCCTCCTTGCAGAGGCTCCAGGGTTGGGCTGAGCTGGCCGAAGCCCAGAAGGCGAGATGGGGATGGCTGGTCTCTTGACGGCTCTGTGCTACCCCTTTGTCCCGCCCCCAGAAATGGGTACAAGTTCCTGTACTGCTCGGCACGGGCCATCGGCATGGCTGACCTCACCAAGGGGTACCTGCAGTGGGTGAGCGAGCGGGGCTGTGGCCTCCCTGAGGGCCCCATCCTTCTGTCTCCCAGCAGCCTCTTCTCTGCCCTGCACAGGTAACCGCCCTGCACAGGTAACCTCCCCATGGGACGTGAGCCCACAGCTCAGCAGGGGGTTGCACAGGCCCACTGCCAGCCCTGCACAGCCCAGGCTGGGCCAGCATCAGACCTCGCTCAGGTGTCCACTGGGTCAGACCCTGTCACCAGCACTGTCACCTCACCCTGCCATCCTCTGGTCGCTAACCCCTTCCCTGCCCATGGTCCCAACTGCCGCAGGGAGGTGATTGAGAAGAAGCCGGAGGTGTTCAAGATTGCCTGCCTGAGTGACATCCAGCAGCTCTTTCTGCCCCAGAAACAGCCCTTCTATGCCGCCTTTGGGAACAGGCCCAATGTGAGTGTCCCCTCCACGGCGGGGGCGGGGGGCCCGAGCCACCTTCTCCACACCTCCCAGCCCACCGACCCCTCCTTGTCTCCTGTAGGATGTCACTGCCTACCGGCAGGTCGGCCTGCCTACATCCCGCATCTTCACAGTCAACCCCCGAGGAGAGCTCAGCCAGGAATTCATGAAGAATCACAAGTCCACGTGAGGCCAAACCCTGCCACGTGCCTCCACAGCCCAGCCTCTCCCTGGGACCCACGCCACCCTGCCCCCGCCAGGGACCCCCTCCCCGGTCCAGGGCTCCCGGGAAGGACCCCTCCACCTGCCGTGGTGGGGCTGAAGCCCGGCAGCGGCTGAGCCTCACTCCAGCATCTCCTGCCCGTAGGTACGAACGGCTCGGTGAGGTGGCTGAACTCTTCTTCCCACCTGTGGCCCGTGGCCCCAGCACAGACTTGGCCAGCCCCGAATACAGCAACTTCTGCTACTGGCGGGAGCCACTGGCCCCTGTGGACCTCGACACCTTGGCCTGAACGAGCCCTGGCTGCTCCCCAGGACTGTGTGTCCCAGGGCATGGGGGTTGGAAGTTGGATGCTGCAGGGCCAACCCACTGAAGGGGAGGAGGGGGCTGCGGGCTAGTTGTGGCCTCTCCTGTCCCCTGCCTTTGCCAGCTGAGCCATGCTACAGGCCTCAGCACGGCCCTGCCCTGTAGCCATTAAGTGACTGGGTCCTTGCAGCGTTCTCCATACCCTTGATATCTGTCCCTGTCACCCTGGGACCCTGCCTCAACTCCTGATAGGACAGAGACAAGAAGGAAGCCCCTATGAGGTTTGAGACCTGTAAGCCCAGGAAAGGGTTGGTGGCAGCCAACAATCAGGGAAGAAATTTTCCCCCGACCCACTTTGGGGAGCCTGGACCATACCCTCTGAAGCTAGACCCTACATAGCCCTGGCTCCTTCCCATAGCTCTGGAGCCAGACATCACTGCTCTCCCACGCTGGTGTCCTGATTATCTCAGCACATCCCAACCCCAGATACTCTAGGGCCCCTCCAACATCTGGGAAGGGGGGATCCCAGGGCAGTGCCAGGGCTGAGGGGGTGTGGCTTAGTACATACCCAGCTGCCATCCCTGCCCCTCCTCACACCCCTGCTGAGGACACAGCCCCAAACCCTGCCAGGGCAGGTGCCTGGCCTCCCCCAGCCTTTGCCAGTCATTTCACTGCCCGCACAGCTGCTGAGTGAGCTTCTGCCCAAGGAGCAGGGCTGACACCCCACTGCAGCCTTCCCGCCTACTGCCTTTGGGGAAGAAAGTTCCTTTAGACAGGCTAAAAGCTTTAATCCAGGCCTGCCCTCCCCCAACGGCACCAAAGTGGGGGGCAGAACACCAAATGTCAGGAACCCAGAAGGTGGGGCTGCAGGGACCTGCAAAACACCATGGAAGGGCCCGAGCTGCTGTGGGGAAACTGAGGCTGGGAACCTCAGCAGGGATGGGCCTCTGGGGCGTACGCAGGCCAGACGAACGCTTGTGTCCTCATGTTTTCATACCTGAATTTCTCACCACCTTGTGAACATCCAGGCAGGGCTGGGGTTTTCCAAGGATGTTGGAAACTAGGCCTGGAGCCCTTTTCCTCCAGCTGTGGCCTCCTGCGCAGGGTCTGGCCTCATTCAGGCCATGATGTGCATGAGGGCCGCCCTTTGGAGAGAGGCCCTAACCTGGGGTGGAGGGAGATTCTCCTCCAAGTGGGAAGGAGAGGATCACGTGGGGACCAGAGTACCCCAAAAACATCTTTGGGGAGGGGAACGAAAAGGATAAATTACAGTGGGAGGCGTCTCCAAACAGATCACTTGGACCCCATCCTTTCCTCCGGGAATCCGCGGCTGCCTAAGCCCTCACCTTGGGAGAGAATCAAAAGGAATAAAGAGAACTCTCCACTGAGTCCTTGTGTTTCCGTTCTGTCCTGAAGGACCTGTAGGGTGGTGGAAAGCTCTGGTCCTTAGTTCAGGAACAGCATCCTTGAAGCTGCCAGGTGGGAGGACAGTGCCAGTGGGCACGACCTTCCTGAAGAAACCAAGCCCAGGTGGCTGAGAAGCCTCTAAGGGCTTGGAGCTGCTGTCCACGGGCGAAGGGAGATGCGGAGAGACTGCTGTCCGAGAACGGACCTGAAGGTCTGCGCAGATGCTAACTGGTGTGTCTGCAGAAGAGCGATTTGCAGACCGTGGGTGGTGCAGTCTCTTGGGGCCACCCCGGCCTTCAGGCATGACGTCCTGGCCTTGACCGCAGTCCCGAATTGCCCAGTTGGTGCCTGGGCAGTCAGGTGGAGCCGGACCCACACTGTTCCTTCAAGGCCCTCTGAAATGGCATCCGCGCTGGCCAGGGGAGGCTGGGAGGCACTGCTAGGCAAGGCTGGGCTCTGGGGGAGGGTCCCCAGGGTTGGCGGGATCTGGGGGTTGGCCTGTCCAGCCCACCTAGTCGGCCTGCCCTGCCCGGACCTGCTCGGCCAGCTGGGCCCGGCAGTCCAGCAGGTCATCCCGGAGGCGGGCAATGTCCTTTGCGTGCTGGGCCAGCGTGCGGTTCAGCTGGTCCACGTGGTCCCACAGGCCCTCCCTGGGCCCAAGGGACTCAGCCGCCAAGCTGTCCAGGCCCGCAGCCAGCAGGCCCAGCCTCCCACAGGTACCTTCCACTTGCGCCACCCTCTGGTCAAAGTGACCCACCGCAAGCTGCAGTTCCTGGGCTGTGTCCTGGCAGCGGCTCAGCCTGCCAGCCACACTGGCCACGCCGGCCTTGAGTTGCTCCAGCTGCCCCCGCAGGCTCAGGACCTGCCTGTGTCCGGCCCGAAGCCACGAGCCTTGGCTGCTGACCTGCTCCTGGATGGCGTGGACCTCAGCCTCCACCTTGCGTTCCCGCTCATCCAGGGATGTGTTGGCGGCCAAGAGGGCATCAGAATACTGGCTGACAGAGTCACTGAGGCCCGTGAGCGACTTGCTCACAGAGTTCAGATTGACCTTGAGCAGGGTGATCTCGCCTTGGAGGGAGTTGCCCGCTGCTTCTGCCAGCTGCCCCTGGACCTCAGCCACGGTGCCATTGAGCTTCTGGAGCAAGGCCGCATGGCTGGCCACCTGGCGTAGGAGGGCCTCACTCCGGCTCTGCCAGGCCTTCACTTCGGCCACGAGATTGTCCAGGATGGCTAGGGTGGTCCTAGGGGTACACGAGGCCTCCAGTGAAACCAGCCGTTGTTCCAGCACCGCCAGCTCCGTCTGCACGAGCGGCCGAGCCGATCTGCCTGCAGGAGCGCTATCGTGGCTCGGCTCCCCAGCCAGCGTCAGCAGGCGTTCCTCCAGCCTCTGCACGCGCTCTTCCAGCATGGTGTGGAAGCCACGCACACCCCAGCCCCCCTCCTGCATCCCCAGACAGCAGCCCCTGGCTCCACCCTCTGTGCTGTTGACGGTCTCCAAGCCCTCCAGCAGCCCATCCACGCCCCCCTCGAGCATGGCAGCAGAGAGCCGTGTGAGGTCATTCCCGTCGGGGGGGCTGTGGCCCCTTTGGGCCTCGGTCACTGCCTGCAGCTTCCTCTCGAGGCTGTCTACGCGGGTACTGATCAAGGCCAGCTGGCCACAGCAGCTGCCCCTGCCAGCCACGCCCAAGCCCTGCAGCCGGGTACCCAGCTGTGAGAGCTCCCGGCGCAGGGCCAGCTCCCGGCCATCCAGGCTCTGATGCAGCCTCCGGCTGGCCGCCTGGCCCTCCTCGAACTGCTGCCGCACCTCCTGCACCTGTAGGTCGCACGCATTCTGGACACCCTGCAGCTTCTGCTCGAAGCCATCCAGCAGGTTCCCCCAGAGTCGGTGCAGCCGTCGGTCCACATACTCGTCCAGCAGCGCCAGGGAGGTGAGCGGAGATGGGGGGCTCTCCCGCAGCCGCTGCAGGTGAGCCTCATGGCCGAGGGCCAGTCCATGCACCTCGTCCAGCAGTTGCACCTTGGTCCGGAGTGTGTTGCTCACCTCTGTCACCTTGCTCAGGATCTCATCCAGAGGAGGAGTGAGTGGTCCTCCAGCTCTGTCTCTGGGGTTCACAAACCCCTCGGGGATGACCCCAAAGCCCACAGGGGCAGCAGGAGCGTTGGGGCCACCAGTCACCCTGTTGGGGTCTTCGTGGCTGGCCACCAGGCCACTGAGGCTACCATATGCTTGTGCCAGGCGCTGGACATCACCCTCCAGGCGTTCCAGCCGTTCACCAAACAGCCCTGGGCCTTTCCTTCCTGGGAAAGAGGAGGAGAGAACCCCAGGGTCATCACTGGCCTGGCTCTCTCAGCTCGTCCTGTTGCCGGGCCCCCCGAGAGGTTCTCTGGTCTGAGCTAACCTTGCTGGGTATGGTCCCCCAGCTGTGGGAGGGGGCTCTCGGGGCTCACCCTCACGTCCAACACGAGACGCACCCTCCCCAGCCCTGATGGGGCTCAGCCAGCTTGTGTCCGTCCCCAGAAACCGATCACCTTGGCGAGGGTCTCCATGGGCAGACTCACCGTGGGGGCTGGAGGCTGCTCTGCTAGAAGGAAGGGGCCTGGGGCCTGGGCCCACCTGCCCCGAGGGAACCTGGGGCTCAGGCTCCGGCTGAGGTGGGGTGGCCGCGTGGTCCGTGAGATGCTCGGGGCAGCCTTCTCCAGCGAGGCCGGGGCAGCAACGCCAGGCGAGATCGGTCACTGTCTTGTAGCCCACCTTGTATTTGGGTCTGAGCACTGTGCGGTACCTGGGCCAGGGGCGGGCAGAGGGCGGGGCTCTGTACCTGTGCGCTGAGGCTCCTGCCTCCTGGTGAGTGACCTTGCCCCCTGGCTGGGGTCCAGGGCCACTCCAGACACTGGCAGAAGGTCTAGATGTCTCCCAGCTTCACTATACCACCAGCATTTTTCCTTCTTCTGTGCTTAAGGTGACAGGCGGTGGGGTGGAAGCAGGCCTGGCAGAGGCTCAGAGATGCATTAGGGGAGGGGTCAGGCAGAAGCCCTACCCCATCTTGTTTGCTTGGGGAAAGGCTAGTGGGAATTTAGCCTCAAGACTCCCAAGACCACTTGGACCCCCTGTGGCTCATACTGCCATCAGAAATTCCACTCTGGCTTTGGGGGTACCTTGAAAACTTTTGACAAAACCCCAGCCCCTCCCTCTGGGTGGATGAGGGGTACAGCACTGGCGCTGGGGCAGGCAGCCCTTCACACTGCCTGGGGGCCACTCCCTACCTGGGGGCCACTTAGTTCTTTCCCCTCCTTCCTGGCCTACTCTGGGAATTCAGCTCTGGTCCTGGAAGCTGGCGGAATGGCACCTCTGATTTTGAGCACAGCGGGGAAGGCCCAGGGGTGCAGGGCAGAGCTCACCATGTGTACTCTCTCCCCTGTTCAGCCGTGTACCTGTTTACCCACTGACACATGGGAATAAACAGGTCTGTTTTCAGACACATGTTTGAACGTCTCCAAGTACATCACACCTGCATGCAACACGTCCTCACAGCCCACCTGTCTGGCTGAAGCCCCAGAAGTCTGGCTTCCCTCCTCTCACCCTTGGCCTGCCTTCTCCACGGTCACCACAACCCTCCCTGGGTCCACCCAGGGATCAACCATTGCTGGTGTTGATCCTCTGCTCTCCCCGTCCCCAGCCACCCCCCTGTGCCTCTGCTGCTTCTTCCTTGCCTTGCACTGCTTCTCCCCTGGGAGCCCTCCCCTGGGTCCCCTTGGGGGCTCCAACCAAGCCTGACCTGGCCCCCCGCCGGCCCCCTCCAAATGGCCTGTGCTGGGGCAGGGGTAGGCTCTTTGGAGTCCAAGGAGTTACAACCCTTGTGGGGCTGGCTGCTACCCTCAGCTGAAGGCAGGCCTGGGGCTTATGCCCAGGGATCCTGAGTCGGTGGGATGGGGGTGCACTCACGTGACTGTCCCGGGGCAGTTGGGCCCCCATCCACACTGCCGGTACTCAGCCTTTATGTAGTTATCCGCTCCCTCCTGTAGGACACAGGTCACATTCCTGTGTACAATGTAGGCACAGAGGGCCCTGCAGGGGGAAATGGTATCCTTGGAATATCTGGCCTGTGCCAGGCCCACTGAGGCTTCTACTCCTCCCCTCCCCCAGCTGTGGGCCTAGGAAGGAGACCAGACTCCCATCTCTCCTCTGCCCCTTCTTCTTGTTCCTGGGATCCAGGGCCCTTGGCCTGGGGTCCCGCCCCACTGCTTGTCTCTCCAATCCCAGCCTCGCCAGTGGGCTGGTCACTGGGCTAAGTAAGTGCTGTACTGAACCAGGAGCCCAGTGCAGCTGCCTACCTGCCTGGGGAAGAGGCCCACCCTGGATCCCCCTCAAGAGCCTTGCCACACTCCCCACCCTCCTCCAACTCCTTCACTGGCTCTCAACTCCTCATCTCGGCATTGAAGCTTCTGAGATCCCAACATACTGCCTTTGAGACCACACTTCTCATCTTTCCTCCTGACTGACTCCCACCCTGTAGTTTTCCCACTCCTGCCTCTGCTTCTGGTTCCTCCCTCTCAGATCACTTTTTGTACCACCTCCTCCAGGACGCCTGCTCTGATGTGCCCAGGCCTACTGAGTGTCAGCCATGGGCTGGGTACACTCCTCCTATAATACCTCTCAAACTCAGCTGGAGTTCACATTCAGCTAGTACCCCAGGCAGAGGCCCTAACTCACCTGAAGCTACTAAAGACCAGAAGCTGAGGCAGGGGAGGACGCAAGGGCTAGGGAGGCTACTGCCTGGCATAAGCCGACCACCTGTGGACTGCTATTGGGCTCTGGAGCCACAACACGGGCCCAGGACCCAGGAGCCCCCACCAGCTCTGCCGCCCAGCCACGTTGGGCCTCCCAAAGGGTCGCAGGGGTCCAGGCTGAGCACGGGAGGGGTCGAGCCGCCGGGTGCACGGCCTCCATCTCCCACCTGGCGGGGCAGGGGAGAGGTGAGAGGCCCTGGCACGGGATGGGGGTGGCCCCGCGTGCTCCGCGTCGCGGACCGCCCGCCCTCCCTCCCTCCCTCCTCTCCCTCCACCTGGTCCACTGCGCCCGGAGTCTGCACACAGAGCAGCTGGAAAATGTTACTTCTCTGGAAAGGTTTCCGCGGGCACTGCCAGTACCCCAGCCGCCGCGCCAGGCCCCCTCGGCTTCTTTTCCTTCGCCAGCCCCGCAGGCCCCCGGACCGTGGGGCGCCCGCCCGGGCGGGGGCTCGTCCTGGGGTGCCCGGGGCCCCCGCGCGCGCCCGGGGCAGGTGGGAGCCTCGCCCGGGCCCATCCCTCCCGCTTCCCGCCCGCGGAGCGGCCCGCGCTTACTTGTGCGGCCCCGGGCGCAGCCGCGGGCGCCATCCCGTCGTGTAGAGGCTGTAGCGGGAGGCACCGGGCGGCGCGGGCCGCGCGAGGAGCGGGGTGCCCTTGGCCTGCGCCCCCGAGAGAAGCGCCGCGACGGCGCACAGCCAGACCGGCAGGCGGCGGCGACCCATCGCGGCCCCCGGGTCTCCACCTGGCCCCGCGCGGGTCCCCGCCGGGTGTGCGCCCGCCCACCCGTCGCTCGCCCGCCCGGGTCCCGCCGCCGGTCGCGGCCCCCGGAGCTCGCTGGCCCGGCCGCCTGGCGCTTCGCGGCGGCTGCGTCCCGCCGAGTGGCCGGCGCTGCTCGCGCCTGGGGCCGCCGAGGGGAGGCGGGAGGCGGGCTCTGCGCTGATTAGCATAAACTTGGGGCCGCGTCGCTCTCCTCCGCCGGCCCCTTCTCCGCCGCCGGCCCCCCGCCCCAGCTCCGAGCTGACGCCCGAGGGGCCGCCCGCGAGCGAGAGGTTAAGAAGAGAGCAGCCCCGGAGTGGCAGGGGCGCAGGCTGTCGCACCCCGGGAGGCCCCCCAAACACACCCATCACCCATCCGCCACTGTCTCCCGCGTGCACCCGGGCGAGAAGCAGAGCCAGAACCCTGGGGCCGGCCTGGACGCGGGGCCGTCTAAGAACGCCCACCCGCTGGACACACTGCTCTTAAAAACCCGTGTGCGCCCGGGAACCGCGGCCCAGGGCTCTGAAGCTGAGATGACCGTGTTTGGGGACGGGCCAGCAACACCTTCGCAGCCACTTCCTTGGAATAGGCCCCAGATCATCCCTGTTGGCTAGCTCTGCCTCCCCGCAGCGTCATTGTCCCAGGGTGCCCAGGACATCTGATAACTCTGCCTACCCCTCCCCGGACAACTTAGCCCCTCTGTGCTCGAGAACCCTCCGCAATCCGTCTGGTGGCCAGGCTGTCCTTCTGGTTTCCTGGTGGAGTGCATCTTACCTCTGTCTCTCTCAGGTCTCTGGCTGCACGGAGTCCTGAACGCCTGTCACCCCTCCAGCCCCGCCAAAGGTGCTCTGCTTCTCCTTGTGCAACTAAAGCTCTTAGCAGGCTGGACTGCAGCACTGGCCCATTTTCAGCGTCTGGTCAAAGAAAACCTTTCGGTCTTTCTCACAAGGAGTTGCTGTTAAGTCAGGCTTCCTCCATATTTCCCTTGTGAAACTGACTCTTGGAACCCAAGAGTTGACCTTTACAGCCATCCTCATTCAATGTCATCTTGTTGGCTTTCTAAGCTGCAAAAAGCCTTTCGAATCCTGCTTCTGTCCTCCAACAGACTGCCGCTTCTTCCTGGCTTGATCTTATCCACACAGATGATCACAGCCACCTGGGTCTTTCCCCAAGTAAAGACAGGTGTGCAGAAAGCACAGAACTCTGAAGCACACCTGGAGAGGCCTCTCTCCAACCGGACTTTGAGATGTGAATTCACACCCTTTGGGGAAAGCGATGCTATCAGGGGTGCTGGACTAGGGCAGGTCTGAAGCCCACATCTGCACCCCTGCCCTCTCCCAGCCGTGCTGGCTTGCAGGTCTTGGAGCGGGGTGGGGGGGGGGGCGGGGGGAGGCCGGCGCACACCTGAGCCAAGCAGGCCAATTGTTCTCTCTCCTGGGTTTTGAAATTGAAACGCAGAGGCTGAGGGCGATCCGGCTTCCAGGTGGAGACTCTATTTGTTTCCTAGGGCTGCTGTAACAAATTACTACAGATATAGTGGCTTCAAACAACAGAAATGTATTCTTCCACAATCCTAGAGGCTAGAAGTCTGAAATCAAGGTGTCAGCAGGGCCACAGGGAAGAATCCTTCCTGGTCTCTTGCAGCTTCTGGTGGTTTCTGGCATCCTTGGCACTCTTTGGCTTGTAGCTGCATCTCCCAGTGTCTGTTTCTGTCTTTACGTGGCCTTCTCTCTTGTCTCTGCATGGCCTTCTTCACAAGGCCCTCGTCTCTCTGTGTCTCTGGGTCCTCTCCTCCTACGAGGTCACCTGTCATTGAATTTAGGTCCCAGTCTAATCCAGTCTGACCTCATCTTAAGTAATTCCATCTTCAGAGACCCTATTTCCAAATAAGGTCCTATTCTAAGGTTCTAGGTGGACATGAATTTTGCGGGAATGCCATTCAACCCACTACAGGGTCCCTGAGGGGTAGTGAGAGGACAGGCCAGGGCACCCTGTAGCCATAGCTCCGCAGGAGTTATGGGGAAGCTGAGGAAGAGAGCTTGCAGGAGGAGAATGGGGCAGAGTGGAGGGGCTATGTACTCAGGGAGAAGTACGGTGAGTTGCCATTTGGTGACTGGCTTCCTCTGTCTGCCTCCATAACCCACTTCACCTGAGCCAGCTCCAGTGGGTTTCTGATCCCGGCAAATGATGCCTAAGACAGTCTTCATCCTCCACCAAAATCCACCCAATGTGCTCCAGCCTTTAACAAAGACGTCCATCTCACTGGGCAAGACACACAGTACGCATAACATGATCTTGATCTTGTAGCCACTGAATTTCTACTTCTCAGAAAGTGAGAGACATCTGAGTGGAAGATGAGCGGAGCCTGGCTCTTCCCCCTAGGCTGGGTTCTGACTGCCTGGCAGCACTGCCCATCCGGCTCTGGAAAAAACTCCCCACCTCCCTACCCCAGAGCTCTGATCCTTTTCCAAGGGGTCCCACCCCTTCCTCTCACTCCCTTCCTCAACCCAGATGTGGGACCCACAACTCAGAGGGAGGAGGCTGGGCCTTGTCTGAACTTGGAAAAGCCCACATAACAAAGGGCCGAAAGGACAGATGGACCCCTGCTTCCCCCTTCCCCAGGTGGTTGACATCAAACACCATGCTCCCTCTCTAATTGGAACAGTTTCGGGAGCCAGCTCTGGGGCCACATCCTGGTAGGGGAGGAGGACATGGGTGGAGGAGATGCTTGGGGTCTTGGCTGTATCCAGCCAGCGGCTGAGGTTCCCCCCTCCCCCCACAGATGATGAGGCTACTTTGCATCTGCCAGACAGGAAACCTAGGGAGGCCAGAGGCAAGGGAGGAAGACAGATGGTCGTGTCCTCCCCCCACTCGGGCTGGAGTTTCCGCACCTGGATGGAGGTGGGCTGAGGGGCCACACACAGGATCAGGCTTTCTGTTCCCAGGGACGTGCACAGCCATATCCAGACACATCCTGTCTACCCCAGTCCACTTCCAGACACGTGCAGAAGCAGATTTTCCCAACTTTCATTAGCCACTGGTGACAGATGTGCCACCTCTCTCTTCAGGAAAAAAATGGAGGATGCCATCAGGATGACAAGATAAACCTGGACAGGAATGAGTGTAGTCTTGCAGTTAGGGTTCAGGGGGTGAGCGTAAGTGGGCACCTCTGCCAGACTCTGGGGCTTCCTTCCTTCTTCCACAGCCTCCCTGGGGCAGAAGGAAGAACTGTGTCCTAAGGGCAGAGAAGACGAGGGACTGGATCCCAGGAAGCTGCAGTGAGACAGATGGTGAGTTCACACATAGCTCCTGTGGAGCCTGGCATCCCATTGCCTGCCTCCACGCACTTCTCAGAATCTGAGGCGGTTCCTCTCCCCTCTTCGGGCTCCATCCACCTGCCTCAGTATGTGCTCTCCTTTTTCATTGAGGCCCCACCACATAAGATCATTGAGAGCCTCACAAAATTTTCTGGAATGTAGCTCCCCCGAAAGAGACAGAAATAGCACTGAAACTGCTGACTTTCTGGCACAAGCCCTTCCCATCGCAGATGAGCCCTTGCCACTGGGAGATGCACGCCTCCCCCTTCCCCAAGCCACCTGTGCAGCTCAGCCTTGCTGCACGTGAGGCACCTTTGGAAGTGCTGTGTAGCAAGGCTCTACCCGGGCCCACTCTCTCCTCAACATAAACATTAGCATGCTCAAAGCCCAGCTGCCATTTTGATTACACCCACACCTTCAAAAGAGGTTACTGTCAAATCCACATGCGTTTCAGAGCAGGAGTTTGGAGTGACCCCTTCCAGCTGGGCAGAAGCATGGCCTCTCTGGGACCTGGAGTGGGTAGTTATGCAGCCCCAAGGTGAGGGCCTGAGAGAGAGTCCAGAAATCAGGGAAATTGGACTCAGTAAAGCCCGGGTGATGGACTTATTAGAGTTGCTTAGAAGCAACTTAAAAATTGTGCAGCTGGGCTTCCCTGGTGGTGCAGTGGTTGAGAATCTGCCTGCTAATGCAGGGCACATGGGTTCGAGCCCTGGTCTGGGAGGATCCCGTATGCCGTGGAGCAACTAGGCCCATGAGCCACAACTCCTGAGCCTGCGCGTCTGGAGCCTGTGCTCTGCAACGAGAGAGGCCGCGATAGTCAGAGGCCCGCGCACAGCGATGAAGAGTGGTCCCCGCTTGCCACAACTAGAGAAAGCCCTCGCACAGAAACGAAGACCCAACACAGCAAAAATAAATAAATAAATTACTAAATTCCTACCCCCAACATCTTCTTTTAAAAAAAAATTGTGCAGTGCTGACGGGTCCTCAGCATGGACACATGCAAACCAGATGCGATCATTATGCAAATAATATGCAAAATACATGTGTGGGCCTCCCGACCATTGCAAATGCCAGATGTGGCCCTTGGGGATCCTGGGTTTAGCTGAGGCAGGCTGTGGGGCTGAGAGATGACCCGGGACTAGTCTCTACGGTGGGCAGGAGGGGCTCAGCTCTGAGGCCTTTCACACACTGATGGAAGGAACCAGACGGGGAGTCGATCAGACCTCCAATCACAAGTCCCGTGACCTTCACGGAGGCACTTCACCCCTCTGAGCCTCTGTCTTCTCATCTGTAAAATGGTCGACTACGAGGACTAATTGAGAACATTGGCTAAAGGCCCCATCTGCACAGCCAGGCACATAAGAGACACCTTTCACTCACTGAAATGCGGGACCTCCAAGGACAACATCGCAGCTGTGGGCTTGGGGAAGTTCAGGGTTGGATGGGTCAAGAATCCACATACTCCTCGTTCATTCAGAATCTGTGAGAGGTCTCACTTGACAGGGGGTGTGGTGGATGCTGGTGGTACCCAGCCAGAACCCCTGTCCCTGGCCACAGCACTCACAATCCCCACCCCCCACGCCCACTGCTAATGCCTAATGCCCACAGCTGCCCCTCCTGCAGATTGCTATTGGCTAATGAGAGCCGCCTCCCCTGGGAAGTTCCAAACCCTCCCATCCCACAGCCAGTGACTGTCTGATAAAGGGATATGATGGGCTGGCCTCCTCACCTCGAGGGGACAGTCCAGCCGTGTGGTTATATCCCAGAGCATCCCTGCCCCCCAATCAGGCCACATCTAGACTCCACCTGGGATCCCCTTCTTGCTCTGCCCCTTCCCTCTCCTGCTTCCCTCCCTCCCTCCCTCCCTCCCATATGCATTTCTCCTGGGAGGCCTCCCTTCATAAATCTCATGTTCCTGAATCCCTATTTCCAGCTGTGCTTCTGGGAAACCCAACCCAAGACAGGGAGACAGCCCTGCAATCAGAGAGGGATAATGAATGTGATACTCATTATGTCAAGCACCACAGGGAGGTACGGGATCGCAGAGGAAGAAGTGACCAGAGTTGGGAGAAAGGATCAGAGACATCTCCACAGACAGCCACCACCAGAGCTCAACTGTGGGGAGAGAGTATCCAGGTGGCGGGCGCAGCATGTGCAAGGCCTGGGGGCAGGAGACGGCCTGTGGGTTTGCGGAGCCCAGCAGAGCTCCAGTGGGGGGCCCGGCCCCAAGAGAGACTGGCAGGCGCCAGAAAAGAGGGGCCTTGAATCCCCCCCAAAGAGTCTGGACTTTACGGCAGGGGAACGACACATACAGAACTGCCTCCAAAAATGTCCTTTGGCTACCACTGCTCTGAGCAGGCAGGGTGCCAGGGAGGCAGCGCCTGCAACATTCAACCACCAGGCTGACAGGGATGGGGAGGGGGATTGGGTGGGGGGAGCGGGGGGAACGGGGTGAATCCCAAAGGCTTTCAGGACAGAGAGCTGACAGGCCTTGTTGCAGTCTGCGGGTGTGGGGAGGATTCTGGAAGGCGCCAGGCAGACCAAACGTCAGACGGCACGTTAGGGTGGGGCTGGGTGACCACATGTGGTCAAGCGTGGGGAGAGAGGAAGGTGTCATGAGCCGTACGGGGCAGGGGTCTGCATTCCGCGTGCGGCCACAGGGCAGCCACAGCCAGGCTGTCCTGAGCAGGAGGCCTCGGTGAAGGTGGGCGCCGATGGGAGTGGACAGCAAGCTGGCCTGCTTCCAGCAGGCGGCCCGGGAGCTGCTCCCGCTGGCGGGGCAGATGCAAGGCCCTGGGAAGACTGGCCTGCTTTCCTCTCTCTCCTATTCATGGACACCAGAGTAAAAACCACACGGGATTACCACTGCTTACAGAGGAGGCAGGCATGGGATGGGCGGGTGCAGAGCAGCTGAGCCAGGCCGGGGAAGAAGGGGTGGTCGTTGCCATGGAAAACTCACGCTTGGGTAGGCAGAACCTGACCTCTACCCAGACACTGCCCTGATCTCAGACCTGCTCTGCCTTAATTCCTAACGCAGGGACCTCTGCTGTGCACCGGCTCCCTGCTGCAAGCACAGACAGGTGGGCCCCAGGCTCTGTGCTCAAGGCACCTGGGACTGAGAGGCAGAGGTGGCCGAGAGTCGGGAGAAGCCTGGGGTTGGTGGGTTGGTGGGGAGGCCAGGAGAGGGACCTGGGGAGGGGGAGGGGCAAGAGAATCCCTGGTGGGGCGTGAGCTCCAATGAGAGTGGGGCTCTCTGGAGGGGATGTTTCTGGGATGGGGAGGGCCGTTTTCAGGACTTGGGGGTGGTGCACAGAGATGCTTGGTCTTCACCCTGTGAATCCAACTGTGAATCCCACGTGCCATGGTCATTGTCTTTCTGCATCGAGCTGCCCTCCCAAGAGATAGTCCGTGATGCAGGTGCCACCTCCTGCCTGTGTTTGCTGAGTGGATGAACTGTGGGTCCCCCTGTAGCCATGAGGGTACAGTGGGGAAGGTGGTGGTCCAGGCAAGAGATGCTGACGATAAGAGAGGACAGGCATTTGGAGGGAGAGTTACCAGGCTTCCAAGAGCTGGGTCAGGGCCAAGGTCAGAGTCATGGGCCAGCACCACTGTGAGGTCCCAGGCTCTGTCTCCCTGCCCGTTTCATACTTAGTGCTAGACAGTACATCTGGCAACTATTCAAAGGGCTTCCAGCCAGGGTCTGACCTCTCTGACCCCCAGCCAGAGGGGCCCACACACCTGCTCTTGCCACCCACCATGTGACCAATGGGGCCTTCCCCAGGTTGAGCCTCCACAGCCAGGGGCTCCCACATTCCTGGCTGCACTGATGTTGGCCGGCAGCCCCAGTTCCTTTGGGAAAGGCCAGGCAGGAGGATCCCACGGTGGAACTTTATCCCTCCCTCCCCTCCGCCGTCCGGGGGCTGTGCTGGGATTAGGACACCCTCCTCCCCTGCTGCGTCTCATCACTGCCCATGTGGTCCAACCACTACTGAGTGCGTCTGCAATTGCAGGCCCCTTCCCTCACACCTCCTCCTCCCATGCCTCCCTCTGTCCCCCTCAGCTACCAGCCATGGAGTCCCCGGGTGGGTGATGGGAGGGGGACAGGGCAGCAGGCTGTGCTGGCAGCAAGGGCGCAGGCCGGAACTGCTGCGTGCAGCCAGGGTGGAAGGGAGGGACCTCCCTGGTGGCACAGTGGTTAAGAATCCGCCTGCCAAGGGCTTCCCCGGTGGTGCAGTGGTTGTGAGTCCGCCTGCCGATGCAGGGGATGCGGGTTCATGCCCCGGTCCAGGAAGATCCCACATGCCGCGGAGTGGCTGGGCCCGTGAGCCATGGCCGCTGAGCCTGCGCTCCGCAGCGGGAGAGGCCACAACAGTGAGAGGCCTGTGTACCGCAAAAAAAAAAAAAATCCGCCTGCCAATGCAGGGGACATGGGTTCAATCCTTGGTCCGGGAAGATCCCACAGGCCGCGGAGCAACTAAGCCCGTGAGCCACAACTACTGAGCCTGCGTGCCTAAAGCCCGTTCTCTGTAAGGAGAAGCCACTGCAATGAGAAGCCCGCGCACCTCAATGAAGAGTCGCCCCCGCTCGCCACAACTAGAGAAAGCCCGCGCGCAGCAATGAAGACCCAACGCAGACAAAAATAAAATTTAAAAAAAATGGATGGAAGAGCGTGCAAAGCGTCCGGGAGGGTTAGGAGAACAGGGAGCCTCAGTGACTTTTGAGGGGCTCTAAGAGGACTCCAGTTTTCCGGCTTGGGGGTCTTTTTTTGCTGTGACAAGGGCAGAGAGGAGACAAAAGTGTGGAGGGCAGTCACCTTGACTTGGAGGTGCCTGCAGGTGCCCTGGAGGAGTTGGGTGTCCTGTTTGTCCATTGCTCCTTCCCAGCTGAGGTGGGGGGCTGTGTGCCCCTAGGACAAGATCAGAGCCCCCCATACACACCATCCCACATGGATGGTGGCCAATTAGTGGTCCTGGGGACCTCACTCCTCCCAGATACTGGGGGAGAGGTCACCAGGTCAGAGGTCGTGAGGGTTCCTTCTACCTGGGCAGCTGGCTGAGGCCCCGAGCCGCCCTTTGTTCCACTGAGCTGGCACCTTCCAGGCAAGTGCTCTACCACCACCCACCCTTTCTGCTTCGGGTCACTGTGTCCCCATCCTTTCCCCTCTCCCCGCTCTCCCCCCGAGTCTCTCCCTCCCTCTCTCCTCCCCAAACTTCCTTCTCCTTTTCCCATAATAAGGAAGAGCCATGACTGCCCATCATATCCAGAACCCAAATCGTCAGCAACAGAAAAAGTGGTTTCCCCCACCTGTCTGACTTTAGACACCCAAGGTCCAGGCGGGTGGCATTCCCAGGAGGAGGTAGAAGATGGCTACACTCTGTCCTGGGGAGGGGCACCCTCCCCGGAAGGGGCTGATGGCTCCTAATACAGGGGGAAATGAAGACTTCCCCCCCACTCCCACGAAAAAGTTTTCATAACAAAAACAAATTGAAGGTTCATAACCTGCCTGATCTGGTTGGTCCAAAATTGGAGAGAAGTTAACTATTGGCAAAAGGTAAGACCATGGGAATGAAGAGATCCCTCTCCGAAGGAGTCTGTGTGGTGTGAAAAGAAAGCTGGGACGTTTAAGGTAAAAACCGAGGAACAAGAGTCAGTGAAGGAGATAAGAAAGATGAGGTCAGGGCTTCCCTGGTGGCGCAGTGGTTGACAGTCCGCCTGCTGATGCAGGGGACATGGGTTTGTGCCCCGGTCCAGGAGGATCCCATGTGCCGCGGAGCAGCTGGGCCCGTGAGCCATGGCTCCTGAGCCTGAGTGTCCAGAGCCTGTGCTCCGCAACGGGAGGGGCCACAACAGTGAGAGGCCTGCGTACCGCAAAAAAAAAAAAAAGAAAGATGAGGTCAGAGGAGCAGAAGGAACTTGAAAGTGGGGAGTGGGGAGAGATGCCAGCTGAGACCAGGAGGGGAGACATTTTCAGAAGGAGACTCAGAATAGCAACAAGTGAGGGCTTGGATTTCCTGACCAAACGAGAGGGCAGTGGGGCCCTTGGCCTGGACCAAGCTGGGCTGAAACAGGATGAAGGGGTGAGGAGTGGAGACGGTGCCTGTGGGGGAAGGAGCCAGGTAGAGGGAGAGGTTGGAGGCCCAGAGGAAGGGGAGCGAGGCCCCCAAAGGGACAGGACCCAGGCCCAAGGAAGAGGATGGAAGAGGAGGGCCGGGGGGTGCAAGAAGCAGGGCACCTGCAGGTGCAGCGGGGAGAGGCGGAGGGGCTCCTTGTGCTAAATGGCAGCTGAGGTTCTCCCCCTGGATTTGGGGTGAGGATGGAGGAGTGTTTAGGCAGGGCCAATGAGAAGTGCAGGTTTGAGGAAGGGTGGCAAGGAAAGGGCCCTGGAGAGTCTGGATCACAGGGTGTGCAGTGGCCGCCAGGCCCCCGTGACTTTCCACCGACCACAGCCCTCCACAGCTGGAGGGCGGGGCCCAAACCGAGGCTCATAGGGCGTATCCCGGGCTGTGAGTGCAGATCTGGGGAGGAGGGACCTGAAGGCCTAAAGGTTGGGTGCTCCCTCACCCAGGTTCCCAGAGGAAAACAAATTTAGAATCCGCAGAAACATGACAGTGCCTTCAAAAAGTACCTGAAACCAGGTGTGTAAATTAGTAAACACGGCTTTGCTATATGTTTTGTGGCAATGTTAAAAAAAAACCAAAAAACCCCACAGGTTTTCAACTTGAAAGAAAAGAAAAAACAAAGGAAAATAGGAATGTTTGGGAACAACCCAACTGGTGCTGGCATTTCCGTGGCCCTTCCTACCTGGCTGGTGTCATCAGCCTGCCCACCCGCCTGGCCTGCCTAGCTCTGTGCTTGCAAACATTTTTCATTCTTCTTCACTTTTTGACATCTTAACCAACGTTGGCTGTGGTTTCTTTCTTGGTAATTGTGATTATTTTAAGTGCAGTCTGTTGTCATTTTCCACCAAGGATCTAGAGGCTATCCAGGGAGTTAAGTGATGGTACAGAGTCTTCCAGAATCCTTAACACCTAGCACCAAAGTCGAGCGATTGATACCATTCCAAGCCAAGTGTCACTTACTTAGTGAAGGTAAACACGGGTTAATATAGCCTGTCAAAAAAATCCACGAGTTTTGTGCAAACTTCAGGATTTTTAAATCTTGGAAATCGGAAACATTTAGCATTTTGTGTTTGCCAGTTTTCTGTCATAAAAAAGTCAATCTTGAAGAAGCTAAAATATTTACCAGGAAAAGACCGTGCCTTGTCTTTTTCTGAAGGTGTACTTTTGGAGTTCTTGGAGATCAGAGTAAGAACTAAAGGAGAAGAAATGTTTTGATCATTGAGGAGGAGTGCCAGTTTCTACAAAAGTGTGCAAATTCTAAATAAACTGCTGGGAAAACTAAAAACTGAAATGGTACAGGGTTTGTGATAATCAAATATCCCCAGCTTAAAAAAAAATGAGTATTGAACCCTGGAGTGGGTCCATGGAGAGTCCTTGTCTTCTTCTCTCTCTTGTAGTGTGTGTTTAGAAGTTTCCATAATAAAATATATTTTTTTTAATTAAAAAAAAAGGAACAGATGGAACAACTGACAATAGATGCTGGTCTTTCCTCTTTTGCTTTCTCATTTTGGAAGCTTTACTGTATGTTGCCTTCCACGGTCCTGACCTTTCCTTTTCTGGTTTTCATAAAATACAAACCAACCAACCAACAAAAAAAACACTTTCTATTATATGTCAATAAAGTACCAATCAATTCCTCCCACCCAGGGTCTCTTCTTTCCTTCTTCCTTCTCCCCCACCCAATAAGAAATATTTTAAATGCTTTTGCTGGCCCTTTCCCCCCTCAACTCCTACCTTTTGTCAAGGTAATTCAGCACTTTCAGTTGTAGGTTAGCAATGGGTCTTATCGCATCTCTCTTCTGTTTTGTTTTGTTTTGTTTTGTTTTTTAACTTATTTAGTGCTTATATTACAAATTCCATCTCATCTGTCATTATCCGTTTGGAGCTAACTATACATAAATTGGTAGCTTCTCAGCTACCATGGATGGCTTCCTCTTTTCTTCACCTCATCTCCAAACTGACTCTTTTATTACCTGATTAGATTCCTTTGTCAGGCATTTTCCACGGGGTCCAGGGAGAGTCTCTGGACCTTTGAGCTTCTTCTATCCCAGGTATGTAAAGGGCACCTTGGCTGGCACAGGATGCTTTTCTCTTTTCTAACTTTAAAAATGTGTGGTTCCAGGCCGATTCTCTTAACTTGTTCTCTCATTCGGGAAGCTCATAACAGTTTTCCCTTTAATCATGGAATTCAGGAATCTTCCCAGGCTATGCCTAGATGTCTGATTTTTTCCATCATTCCTGCCTGGAACTCCACGAGCCCTTTCAAACCCAAGTCTGTCTTCAAACCACGGAAAAATTTCTTTCTCGTTTTAAAATTATGGTTTCTCCTCCATGTGTTGCTTTTTTCCTTCTAGGTTTTGTATTATTCCCATATGATGTCTCCTGGGTCTCTCTCCTCCTAGGCTCTGGCTTTTCCCTGCATGATTTCTGTTTGCTATTTTTGCTTTGTGTTTTGCGTTCTCTCTTCCATTTGGTTTCCCAGGTCTTCATCCTCTCCTCCAACTTGTTTTAAATTTAAAATCATGTTTCCTACTTCAAGAAAGTATTTTCTTTCACATCTGATATTTTTTTAATGCTCTTATTGTTTTTTCTTTTTCATGTTGCCGTGCAGGTTGTGGTTTGACTCCTGTGATTCTGAGCAAATTGCAGGCTCTTACTCCCGGCTGTTGGTTTCCTTCGGGTGCCTATTTTCCCTTTGTCTTTGTTTTTTTCCCCAAACTTCAATATAAAATTTATTAAGTTCCACATTTTCCCCAGCTTTACTGAGATATAATTGACAGATAGAAACTGTATATACTTAAGGTATACAGCGTGACGTTTTGATGTTATGTATACACTGTAAAATGATTACCACAGTCAAGCTAATTAATCCATCCATCACCTCACACAGTTTTTTTTGGTGGTGGTGAGAACACTTACGAGCAACTCTCTTAGTGAATTTCAAGTACGGAATACAGTATTATTCATTATAGTCATACACTGTCATTCGATCTCCAGAACTGATTCATCCTGTGTAACTGAAACTTTGCACCCCTCCACCAACATCTCCCCCCTGCCCCCTAGCCCATGGCAACCACCATTCTATTCTCTGCCTTACTGAGTTCAACATTTTTAGATTCCACATATAAGTGAGATCATACTGTATCTGTCCTCCTCTGTCTGGCTCGTGTCACTTAGCATCATACCCACCAGCTTCAGCCAAGTCTCCAACGGCAGGATTTCCTTCTTCTTAAAGGCTGAGTAATATTCCATGGTGTGAACAGACCTCATTTTCTTTATCCATTCATCTGAAATGATTCCAGGCATCTTTTCTGACCATAATGGAATGAAACTAGAAATCAGTAACAGTAAGAAAACAAAAATTCACTTATACGTGGAAACTAAACAACACACTCTTGAACAACCATTGGGTCAAGCAGGGAATCAAAAGGGAATTTTTAAAAAATATCCTGAGACAAACAAAACTGAAAACACAACATACCCAAACGTGAGAGATGCTACAAATGCAGTACCAAGAGGGAGGTTTATCCCCTTGCCTTGTTGCAGCTCTAATCACCCCCAGGGCTCAGGTCCAACAGACAGGCTGGCTGTGCCTTGTGATGCCCCAGAAGGGACTGCTCTGTGTCCCCAGGGACAGGGAGGGATTCCGCAGGTCCTCCCAGGAGCACCCAAAGCTGCCGGCCCCGGCTCTCTGGTGGGTCCAAGCCCTCTCCTGGAACCAAGCAGACCTGATTCTCACCCAAGGCTGTCTCTGCTGTGGGTCCCTACTGTCCAGCCCGCAGGGAGCCAGCCCTCTTGGCCAGGCCTGGCTGCTGACTGACCTTGAGCTCTGCTGTAGTAGCACTTTTGGAGTTGGGAAGGAGGGCGGTCCTAATCCAGGAGGTTTAATTAAAGAGAGGTTCTCAAAAAAAAAAAAAAGAGAGGTTCTCGGGTTTCATGGCTGTTGAAGAGATGACTGGGATCAATCATCTTGTGCAGCGTTACAAAAATATATCAGAAAAAGAAAAAGCAACCAAATGGAATTGACTTGAATAAAATGCGCTACTAGGTCTATGAGAGGACATCTGAATGTGTGGATACTGAGTGGTATGGAAATGCGACAGGCTGGGACCTGGGACCCTTTGCTGGGACGTGGGCCCCTTTGCAGCAGTGCTTGCACCTGGACACACCTCTCCTCCGGCAACAAAATACAAAGAAGCTGTTCGGGACTAAAAATAACTGCGTGCATGAGCAGTTGGGGCAAATTCTGGACCTAAAAGATAACAAAGAGATCAAAAAACCCAACTGCCAATTTTGAAGAGCCCGGGAGCAAAAACAGCGTGTCAGGAGCAAAAGCAGGGTACTGCGCATGCCCCCTGCACACACCACCCTCTAAGGGGTGGGCAAAACACCCAAGCCGCCCCTCTGGCCCGACCCCTGGACACACCCCTACCCCCACCCCGTATAAGAAATAAGCTTGCCTCCCCTCAGGAGGAGAACAAGCAAGGGAACCTGTTGATTGCTCTCCCATCTGCGGCAGCGGGGCCCCAACAAAGCCTTGTATGAATTTCTTGTCTGGCCTCTAGTCAATTTCTATTGACTGGGGAAGGCCAAGAAACCTGGCTGGCAGCAGAAAGTCTGGGGGGTTTCTGTACGTCTTTGGGGTCTGGTGACAGTGAAGTTTTGTGAGGAAAGGAAAGGCTGTCAGATGCTCTCAGTTCTGTTTTTGGCATAGCATGATGTACCTACCAAAAGAGTTGTGCAAACCTTTGGAAGCAGGGTGCTCATGAAACGTGCTGGAGGAAGGGGATTTCTTAAACACACCTGCAGCGGTGATGGGTGACGGACAACGCTGAGATCCCGTGAGGGCGTAGGAAGTTGTAGTAAATGATCCTTCTCATCCCGCAGGTAATCGGTGGGTCCAATTGACAGCCCTGTTTCCAAATCCGAATGTATCTTTTTTATTTTAAATTCCTTTACCACATGGTAAGCTCCCAGGAATTTTTTCTCAAGAGCTTCAAAGTGAAACTATAGATATTTTCTTTGTCTTTAAAAGCCAGAAAAGATCATCTGAGAGGAATTATGAACCTTTCAAAACCACTTGGGGCAGAGTGGATAAATTACACCAAAAAAATAATTCCTAAGGACTTTAAAGTTGAAAAATAAATTTTTTTTTCAGGAGGAAAAAGAACTTCGGAAATAAAATAAAATGACAGCCATTTGGATTATGTATTTCTCCTGCTGGGTCAGAAGGAAAATATTCAATTAAAATCTATTATAAAAGATGGGTTTCTAGATTATCAGATTTAAACTTCCACTTCCCTAGAAAAAATCATGACCAAGTGAAACAAATTTTTGAACCGCCCCATTCAGACAGAACAAAATAAGAAATAGAAATGGCCAAACATGTGTAAGACTTGCGCATACTGGAAGCACTTTTTGGATCCCAGACTTCAGAGTGTGTTTTATGAAACTCTGAAAGCATCACATCTGCGGTGATTGCATCAGCCTAATCGACCTCAGCAGCTTGTTGATTTGACATTGGTATGGTATTCACCACCCTGCTCCTGGGTCTCAGCTATTATATGTGTCAGTGCAGGAAGCTCATTTTCTACCCTTTGTGGCCTAGAAATCTACTTTTGCTGCCCTATCACGAGAGAGTTCTGGCTCTGACGGCTGCTGAGTGGGGACAAATCACAACAGGGAACACTTCCTAAGTCCTTAGTCTTTCCAGCCACTGGGAACACCCTGAACTCATTAGTTCATTCAGTCTTCAAGCAACCCTTAGGGATGGGATCATTGGCCTCTTTTCTTGGGTGAGTAAAATGAGGCTCAGTGATTTGCCCAAGGTCACACAGCAAGTAACACTCAAACCCGAAGCTCCCGACACCAAAACCAGTGTCATTAACCAAACAGGTAAACTGCATTCTGGATGGGCTCATCTGCACTCACTGAGATAAAAATGATGCACTACTTCTTTAATCTCATCTCTAAGAACTTTTCACTTCAGGAAGTATCATGTGTTTTATATACATTTCAGGATGATTAGACTTTCGCATATAGTTCTAAAGCTCCCTGCTGAGTAGGGCTAGCTGTGGAACGTCTTCTCTGTTGCTGGGATGACATAAAGAACATACAATAGGGCTTCCCTGGTGGCGCAGTGGTTGAGAGTCCGCCTGCCGATGCAGGGGACACAGGTTCATGCCCAGGTCCGGGGAGATCCTGCATGCCGTGGAGCGGCTGGGCTCATGAGCCATGGCCGCTGAGCCTGTGCGTCCGGAGCCTGTGCTCCGCAACGGGAGAGGCCACAACAGTGAGAGGCCCGCATACGGCAAAAACAAAACAAAACAAAACAAAAAAACATACAATAGAGAGAAACGTTATAAAACGATTCTTCTGTCATTAAAAAATAAATTGCCCTGGCTAAACAAACTAGAATGTTTATATAATGGAATACTACTCAGCAACGAAAAGGAAAACAGTACTTACTCATGTAGCAATATAGATGAATCCCAAAGGCCTTATGCTGGGTAAAATAAGGCAGACACAAAATACATAGTGCATGAAATTCTAGAAAAGGCAAAGCTGATGTATTCACTTGCTAGGCCTGCCACAGGCTAGGAGGCTTAAACAACAGAAATTTATTTTCTTACAGTTCTGGAGGCTAGAAGTCCAAGATCAAGGTTTGGGCAGGGTTGGTTCCCTCTGAGGCCTCTCTCCTTGGCTTGTAGATAGCCATCTTCTCCCTGTGTCCTCATGTGGTCTTTCTTCCATTCATGTGCATATGTGTGTCTTGATCTCTTCTTCTAAGGACACCAGCTATACTGGATCAGGGCCCACCATATGACCTCATTTTACCTTCATCACCTCTTTAAAGGTCCTACCTCCAAATACAGCCACATTCTGAGGTCCTGGGGCTAGGGCTTCAACATATGAATTTTGGGAAAACACAGTTCAGCCCATAACACCTAATCTACGGTGAGAATAACCTGCACAGTGGTTGTCTCTGGGAGGAGTGACGCATGGGGCTTGACTGGGCAGGGCCGTGGTGAACGTTCTGGGGCTGATGGTGAATTGTCTATGGTCATAGGGGTTTGGGTCACACAGGTATTTGCGTTTGTCAGACTTGCTGGAATCTTACACTTCAGACTTGTTCATTTCATTGAATGCCAGTTTCACCTCAAAGAAAACCGAAAACAAATATTGATTTCTAGTTAATGATATGCAAGCATAGTGTTTAGAGGAATAGTATAGTGGTGCCTGTAGATTGCTTTTGAATTGACTGATGAGTAAGTAGATGGAAAGATACAGCAGTGTGTTAACAACTGCAGAATCTAGGTGGTGGTTTCATGTGGGTGTTCATGTACAGTTCTTTCAACTTTTCTGTATGTTTGAAATTTTTCATCACAAAATATTGGGGAAAAAATATTAAAAGAATAAAATTTCCACTCGAAAATATTAGCCAGACATTTCTCATAAAGCATCCTCATTGCTAGATCAAGGTCCACTCATAGAGGGAACTGCCACAGCCCCAGGCCATCATTTGTGGATGAATGCCCCCTCAATATTTTAGCCCCAGCCCGCCTGGTCCAAGGAGGAAGGGGAGGACGACAATCCAGGGAGAGGCCCGAGGGTGCTAGGGAGTTCCGGAGACTAGCTTAGGTGCTCAGGCTCCGCGTCCGAGGAAACAGAGGTGCAGAGCTGTTAAAGCATGGCTGTTTAGCACGCAGGGCAGTCCGTGATCTGTTTTCTTGAGCCATCATGGAGAAATCAGGCTTGTGGGGGGGTGTTAGGGTGGGCATGTGAATGATAGGGAGTTAGCAGCACATAGTAGGTACACAAGTGCTGAATAAATATTTGAATGAAATTGGAAAGAAGCATTCCAAGGCCGTAGCCCTCAGGAGATGGTGAAGCTGCCGGGCCGGTGGGGCGGCGTCTGTCCCCGCCTCTTCCCCGGGCCCACCTCTGGCCTGGCCTGAGATACCTTGAGAAACGGGCCCGGGAGGAGCCGCCTGGCCGGTAGGTTCCTGGACAGCCAGGGTGAGGGCTCCTTGCCACGTTCTTAGGAGAGAGCACATCCAAAACAATTTCTTTTTCTAAAAGCTCGGCGTTAACGGGTTCCAGATGTCTGTTTGTTATATAATGGGGTTTGTTTTAATAGCATCAACTTCCAGATGTGCAGCCTGGAATCAAGAAGCCCATTGGCCCCCGGAGGACACTGAGAGCCAAGCGGAGAGCTGCCCGGGGGAGAGAGGCAGACGTACGTGCAGGACCAGGCATGGGAGAGGAGCTGGCGGTGCCTCCCGCTGCCCACTGGGCCACTCACCTGCCCGGCAGCTGTGCCCCGACTGAGGGTGGGGTGGGGAGCATGATCCAGCCTCCTACTGGTCAGCCCTGACTCTGAAGAGGGGCCCCCGGGGAACAGTCACAGAAAGGCGGCCTGCGGGAGCATGTGCTCGGGAATCCGAGTCACACCAGTGCTGCCGGGTGACCTTGGTTACGTCTCTCGGCCTTGCTTAGCCTCACTGTCCGCGGAGGTGAAGTTGATTAACACCATCCCATCATGAGGGGTCACTGTGGAGACTGAAGCAAGGTGAGGGGCACAGAGGGGGTGCTGGGAAGCCTTGGACCTTCCTGCTTGGTCAGAGTGGAAGGGCTGGGCCCTGTGACCCAGCGCCCCCCCCTCCCCCCACCCAACCAGCAAGCCCTTGGGCAGCACAGGCGACATTTTCCCTGGAACACTGGAAAAGTGTCATCCGTGAAGCGCTCCCCACTTCCCCTGGTGGCTTGTTCCTCGTTCCGTGGCCCTGCAGCTCCAACAGACAGAACATTCTTCCTTTCGTGGAGCCAAAGGCGGTCTTTGTGTGACCCCCAGAGGTCCAAGGTCCATCCCTGGAGCCCTGCCGAGCATGTCTACTCCCTCTTCTACCTGAGGGCCCTCGGGTGCCAGAGGACAGTGACCAAGCCCCCCAAGTCCTCTTGCTCTCAGGGGGCGGCAGCTATAGCATCCCGTGGATGAAGATTAAGGTGCCCTGAGGAGGGATGTTCAAGATCCTGAACAAGAAATATCAGAGAACCTGAATGTAGTCTCAGGAGACAGTCATGCCCTTACTCACAATAGGAACATTCAGTCCCTCAAAGAAGATAACCAGCCCCAGATTAACCCATAAAAATAATGCAAGTCCAACAAATTTTCAGTCAAATGGGGGACGTTTACAATATAAAGTTGACATGGAAAGTAAGTGTAGAATAGCTATTGTTATGGACTGAATGTCGGCGTCTCCTCACCCCAAATTCATGTATTGAAATCCTACCCCCAATGTAATGGCATGAGGAGGCGGGGACTTCGGGAGATAATTATAACAGAAGTTAGAGCCCTCATGAATGGGATCAGTGCCTTCACGGAAGGGACCCCAGAGAGCTCCTTTGCCCCTTTTCTGCATCACGAGGACATAGTGAGAAGTTGGCAGACTGCCTGCCCAGAAGAGGGGCCTCACCAGAACCCGATCATGCTACCACCCTGATCTCAGACTTCCGGCATCCAGATCCATGAGAAATAAATGTCTGCTGTTTGAGCCACCCCGTCTATGGTACTTTGTTAGAGAAGCCAGAATGGACCAAGACAATCATGACATCCCTGTATATGAAGATCAGTAAGGGAGGCCTTACCCTCCCAGCTGTTAAAACATATGGTGAAACTCTAATACCTTAAACAGTATGGTACCAGCACCAGAATAGCAAAGAGATAAACGGCAGGGAAAATTGAAAGTCCAGAAATAGACCCATCCACAAATGAACACAGAGTGAGGTAAAGAAATGCATTTCAAACTAAAGCAAATAGGAAATGTAGCTGGTTACCTTTTGGGCAAGGGACTTGGTGTGGGAGGATAGTGAGTGAGAGAGGTGCTGGGTTTTTTTTTTTTTGGCCATGCTGTGAGGCTTGCGGGATCTTAGTTCCCCACCAGGGATTGAACCCGGGCCCTCGGCAGTGAAAGCACAGAATCCTAACCACCTAACCGCCAGGGAATTCCCTGATTTTTCATTTTGTATCTTTCAGGATGGCTTGACTTTTCCAACCCTACTATGTATTCTTCTTTTTTTTTTTAATGTCAGCAAATTTTATGTCAGTATATGTTATCTAGAGATTTTGATTCCTCTTGGGTTTTCTCCTTTGTACTTCTCTGTTTAAAGGGAAATCTAATAAGTGTTATAAAACTAATAATAAAATGATATATAACAAACTGTTGAGCCCAGGGGAGGGCTCTCACCTTTTATGTCATACATTTCCATGACATTTGGACTACTCTGCTTCCTCCTACTCCTCTTTTTTTAAAATTACAAAAAAAATTTTTTTAATTTTTAGATTACAAGTATGACTTTCAAAATCAAGAAGAGAGGAAATGAATTTTGAACAAAATAAACAAACCAGTGCAGAAGTGATGGATTACTCACTAAACAGGACTGGACAACTGGCTCACCATTTGGAAAAAATAAAGTTAGATTCCTACCTTACACCGAAATAAACCTCAGATGGCTTAAAGATTTAAATGTTGGAAGTTAAACCAGAAAAGAATTCTAATCCATATACAATTTTAGGATAGGCAATAATTTTCTAAGACAATGTCAAACGAACAGATTGATGAATATGACAACAAAAATATGTCGGGTTTCTTTCCATCAAAACAAAATAAAGGTCAAACTGCTGCAAAAAAAAAAAAAAACCAAGATAGCTACGTAACAAAGAATCAAGAGTTTCAATATATAAAGAGCTCTTACAAAAATTCCCACCCATAATTTTTTTTTTTTTTTTTTAACCTAAGCCAAGAATAGAGGGAATCTGACCACAGCGAAACCTGAGTTTCCTGGGGCAGGTGGGGACGGCAGGTGGAGGTGGGGACGGTAAGGCTGAGCCAGAGGGTTCCTTCTGATGGGAACAGGGAGAGCTCAGTGGAGCAACTCTGGGGCCAGGTTGGGTGCCCTCCATGTGGCAGGGGTTCCCTGCGCACCCTGGCATCCACAGTCCTATCTGGCGCCAGCTTCTTCTCCAGCCCAGCCTGCCACACACCTGCCCCGCCCAGCACATCTAACATTTCCCCCTTCCTTCACACACATCAGGCACTTCCCATTTCCATGACTTTTGCAAATGCTGGCGCCTTTGTCTGGATCATCCCTCTCTCATCTCTATCGGAAAAATACACCCAACGGCTCCCTGAAGTCTCAGCTCAATGTGCCCCGTCCTGCATAATTATCTTTGATCCACCCAGCCTCCCAGGGGTCTCGCTTCAGGCTCCTGCAGCACCAGCCCATCATTCCATCCACCGAATCGTGCTTTTCTGCTTACCTGTCCTGGTCCCCTGCTAGATGACAGGGGTCTCCCCGGGCTCCCGCTCCGCGACTCCGGGTCTGCCGTGGGGCAGGTGTTCAGCTAATAATGCACGAACAGATGAATCGTACCACGGGTACAGAGCAGAGCACTTGACCTGACACGCCCCACGCTAGGTTAGTTGAGCTTCAGGGTAAGTCATTTCCTAAAACAGAACAACTTTATTAACAATAGGGACACAGATCCTTTGACTATTATGTAATTATACACAATTATATAACACATTAAAAATACATTGAAAGAGAGGTGCCTAGTTACAGTTAGAGCAAAAGAAAGACACCCACCAAGGGGAACGCACTTGAGCTACTGAAAGCCATTGCTGAGTCCGACAATCATGGCTTCATACCAGATCTATGCCAGGCTCCCCCTTCCCCTTGAGATACCCATGGTCTCGGGGCAGGGTGGCCGAGGGGAGAGAAAGAGCTATGATAGTGACACGCCCAAGTTTTGTGGTGTCACAGGAAGGAAGTGCTGTCTGTGCGCGTGGGATGATTACAGCTCTCAGGGTAGACATGGGGGACCGTGTGACGCTCAAGGTCCCCAACAGTGTGCGTTATGGTAATGGTACTGGGACGTGAGCTCACAAGGGCGGAGGTTTTTGTCTATTTGTCCACTGCTGAATGTCCAGCATCTGGAACACCATCTGGCGCAGACTAGACCTTCAGTAAATATCTGTTGACTGAATGACGGGAGATAGTCCTGGCACAGTGTCTGGAGATGGCGCCGAAGTCACCTCTGGGTCTCCCTCTGCTGAATCCTACTGAGTTAGATCACGGGGCTGTTTTCGCTGGAGGCTCAGCCTGCAGAGAACCCAGCTCGGAGGGAGCAGGGGGCAGGCTGGATCTGGGGCGGGGGAGCAGGGGGGAGGCGGAGGCACCTTCAGAGTTTGACAAGGAGGCTCGCAGGGGGCCCGGGTGCCTGCAGCTGGGGGCAAGGACCACAAAGGCAGGCGGGCAAAGGGTGGAAGGAGCTCAGAGGGGGCAGCTCCAGGGACTTGGCCTGGGCAACAGAAGCTGGCAGGATGCTCTACCAGCCCCACGGCCCGGGCCCGGAGATAAAACACACAGAGAGGGCACCAGGCTCTGAGGGATCAATAAAGGGGACTTGCCTCCAGGCTCTGAGCACCGTAACAAGAACTTGAACTCAGGGCTCAAAAACATTAGGTTCATCCCGTTGGCGAGCGGCAGAGCCAGGACTCAACCTCACGTCTTTATAATTCGAGAGCCTGACCTTTCTTCACTCTGCTAAAAAAAAAAGCAAGGCCACTGGCACAAGGCGAGCGTGGAGCCTGAGGCCAGAGCCAGGCTTTGGTCTGGGTCAGCATCGCACCAGACCTGGGGGCAGAGCCACGGGGTGTTCTGGGGACAGGGCCAGACCAGGGCTGGGGGTCGGAGTGGCTTTCTGGGCTCTGAGACAGTAACCCAGGGTTGGTGCAGGGCCTGCTGGCGCTCCCACTCCGCCCTCCATCCCTGGCCCCGCCTGACCTTCCTCCCCGGGGGTGAGGAACAGAACGGAGTGGGCCTGGCCCTTATCCTGGAGGAGCTGCAGCTGCTCCTGCAGCCCCATCCCAGCACACAAAGGCGCCTTCTTTCCCAGCATGAGGTCTTGATTTCATGTTGCCCTGAGTCCAAAAGCTCCTCTGAAGGAAGTGGTTCCCTCCCAAGGGGTGTGTGTGTGTGTGTGTGTGTGCGCGCGCACGTGTGTGCGTGTGCGTGTGTGTGCGCGCGCGTGTGTGTGTGTGTGTGCTGGGTGTGAGGGAGCTGGGTCATCAGGGTGGTCAGACCCTCTCCCTCCTCCTAGGTGTGGCCTGGAACTTCTCAATATGCATCCTTTGTGTGTATGCACGTGCATATGTGTGTGTGCGGGTCTGTATGTGTGAACACGTTTGAGCACGTCTCTGCAGTGTCTGTACATGTGCCTGTGCATATTTCTGTATACACAGCACATGCCTGTCCATGTCTGCATGCCTATGGAGCTGTGTAACCAAGTCCGTAACCAAGTACTTTTGGGGGTGTGTGTGTGTGTTTCATGTGTGTCTACACAAGACACTTGGGAGCAGGCCCCCATCTCTGCTGCCCCTGGCCATGCCTCCCCACCCTCACCTCCGCCCTGAACGTGTGCAAGCCTCCTCCCCACCCGCAAGCCCGCCTCTGCGTTTGTCTGGGAACCACCTGGCCCCTTTCAGCTCCAGGAGGAAGACAGGTTAGTACAGCTTGGCTTGTCCCATACATACTTTCCCAGTTCCCTGGATCCCAGCCGAACTCTATAAAAAGGCTCTTGGGGAATAGCCGAACAGGAAGGTAGAGACCCTGCCGAGGGGCCTCAGGACCCCCACTCCAAGCCCCAGGAGGAAATGGAAGCATCAGTCAACGGAGCTTCAGCCAGAGAGAGGGCCTCGAGTCTTGAGGCTGAGCCTAGACTGAGGACCCTCCACCTGCAGAGAGAGGGACACATCATCTCAGGGCAGCAGAGCTGGCAGGGACCCCAGGAATCCCACTGAGTGCAGAGAAGGAGAGACCCAGAGAGGTGCGCTGGGCCATTCAGAAACTGAGTCCCTTCCGAGAATCCTGCTGCCCCCGGAGACCCTTCTGTGGATAAACTCTGGGCCCTCCCACCCTCAGGGAGGTGGGCACTGCTCCCGCTCTCTCTCGGCCTTGCAGGGAGGCTCCGTGGCCTGGCTGTGCTCTCTGCTCTTGGCCTGCAGAGAGCTCACAGCCGCCGGGCTCCAAGTCGGTCAGTGGGCGTTCGAGCAGCCCCCACATCACAGGGAGGGGTTTACTCAGCACCCTCTTGACTTGGGGTGCGGGGCCCTTGGGCTGCTTCCTCCCAGCCCCTCAGAGCACAGTGGGCGGATGGGCTTTCTGCACTGCTCTCCCCCCACCGATACCCAGGCCCCATCCTCTATCGGCGCAGGGCTCTGGCTGGTGTCCTGGGTGTTGGGAGGAGGGGTGTCCAATGGGGGCAAGAAGGTCTGACCCCAAGTGAAGCCTGGGGCACAGGCGACAGCCACTCTCACTGTCAGTGCATGGGGACGTGTTGCTGCTGCTGGGGGTGCCACAGCCACGCGGGAAGGGCAGCCCCACGGGCCCCCAGGGAGAAGGCCAGAGGTCTGCGGGGCTGACATCGCGTCCTGCTGCCGAGAGCCAGCTGGGCTCCAGGAGCTTCCCCGCCGGTCCCCACTGACAGACCCTCCTCTTGCCCTCAGGAATCTTTTTCTAGATGGGGCGAGGGGCGGTATGGGACGCTTTGCTCTTACCTGTCCCATTGTGTCCAGGCCAGGGGCTGCTTGTGAAAGTCAAAAGACAAGAGGAGATTCTTTTCTTTTCTTTTTCTTTTTCTTTTCTTTTTCCTTTCCTTTCCTTTCCTTTCCTTTTCTTTTTCTGCTCATTGTCATATCAAATCCCTGAGAAATGAGCACAGACCCGCTGACTGGCTTAGCACGAAAGGGAGGGGAGCCAGAGGGCGCAAAGAATAGTCGAGAACCCAAAATCACAAGGTCAGATTTGAAGAACGTTGCACCCCCACAGTCGAATGGGCAGAGACAGTGCCACTTTGGATGGATGTCTTATCTCCCAGCTCCTGCTGCTTACGAGGCTGGGGTGCCGGGGCCAGCGGAGCCAGGGGGCGGGCAGTGGACCATGGCTGCTCCCTGGGCCTGTTCGGGATGGTGGGCCGTGTACTGAGAGCGCAGCTCCAAACCCTCCCATACCCCCGTCCACGGTGGGGGGCTGCGTCTGCATCCCCTCCCTGAATGGAGGTTAATCATCTCCAACTTGTCTAGGGAAAGGAAGGAAGTGGCCACAGGAGCTCAGCTGGCGGGAACTCCTCACCAGGCCCCCCGCCCTCCAGCTGTCTCTCAGATGCACACGCACGCCAGGAGGACAGGTTGAGGGCCCTTTCCCTAGGGACACACAGCTTGCTTCCCGATGGGGAGATTCGACAAGGGACCGCTGTGAGAGTTGGAGGGTCTCCCAACTGTGGGCCCGGGGACTGGGCTTGGGGGCTTTCCTCAGGCCCCTATGATCCACCTGAGAGGCCTGCACATCCCCCCACCCCAGTCCCCCCGAAGGCATTCACTGGGGATTTGGCAGCCCCCCTGGCTCTTTGCCAGCCTGGAACGTTTGGGATCTGTGAATGGAAAAGCCTGGATCAGAGCTGGAGTGGGGATGGGGGAAGGGGTGGGCGGTGGGACCGGGATCTTGCTCTCCTGGTCGGGCCTCCTCTCGGTCAGAGCCAGGACTGAGGCTTAACACCTCTCCAGTCTCCTCTCATCACTGCCTGCCAGCTTGGCTTGGACCCCTCCCCCATCCTGCTCTCCTCCCCCACTCACACCTGCAAGGTGGCCGCAGGTGAGATCACGCACCCAGCCAGGACCCTAGCTCCAGGGGCCCAGTGATGAGACTGAGGAGATTTCGCATGGCTGCTTCAGTCCAGGGGGTGGGAGTGGGTCCCATCAGATGTTGGCAGGTCCCCAGGGTCGCCCCATGTGAGACTGCACTGCCTTCCTGGACCTTCGGGGTGGGGGGAGCTCAGTCCTCCGGGGGCTGCTAGCTGCCAGCACTGCACCGACGTGAACTCCGGAGCCTCTCCTCGTGTCCTGCTTCTGAGAGCCAGCTGAACACCCCAGTGGGGGACAGGATAGTCACCTCCCTTAAAACACATCCTGATTCTGCTTTCTCACATGTCACCTGGGGGCTGTATCGGGAGCCTGACAGCGCCCATGGCTCTGCCATCGCTCAGGTAGCAGACTTGTTCCCAGTGCCCTGGATCCAGCCTGTCAATAGACATTTGTCTGCCCCTGGAGTTTCTGAAAATCTGAACTTATTGCATACACTTAAAAATCTGGAGATTCTATACAAATATCTGAATTTCCATCCTCTGTTGAAAAACAATCACGGTATCGGGCAACACAGAGCCCCAATTCCTCTCTGGTACCAACTGGCTGCAGCTGGTAGCCGCTGCCCCTTAGTCAGGGCAAGAGGTTTCCAGTTGGTCTTACGTTTAAGTCTTAAATCTTAAATTTATTGCCTTAACTCTGGCCTGTGTCACTCATGTATGTCACCTGCCTCACCTGGGAGGCATGCGAGTTTACGAACACTGCAATATATTGAATAAAAGGGCCCATGAGCCACTGAGGTCTCCCCAGAGGGACGCATACCTGTTTCTTAGTTCTCCTTGGGCATGGCCATTCAGGTCGGGAAACACGCCCACAGCTCTCTGTTTTTTCCATCACTGTGAAAAACACCCAGCACGGCTCTCTTCACCCAAGACTCATCCTCCCAAAAAAGGATGGAGGCGGATGGGGCTTGACTTATTCTAGGTAAACCCTTGGCACAGCTTTAAAACTCCTTTCTACACTTTTGCCCACTTGCATTGATGTCAAACTTACTAGGAAGTCATTAGCCGAATTGCCCATCTTCCTCCCCTGAAAACTGCGGCACTTCCTCCCTCCCGTGCCCTCCCCCCGTCATCGCCCACATCTGCGCCCCAGCAGATGCTCCCCATGCACGATCCATGCTGGCCGGCAGGAGCCTTGGATCCATTCAGTGTCTCACGTCCCTCTGCCTGGTGCTGAGTCAGGAGAGGGCAACGTCCGGCAGATTCGGTAGTTCTGTGGGTCAGTCCTGTCCCCCAACCAGACTCTGAGGCCCCCAGCAGCAGGGTGGTGCCTGATCTGATCTGTGTCCGGAGCACAGCCCAGCCTGCCGCACAGCAGGACGGGCCGGAAGTCCCCAGGCAGTGTCCTAGGGCCCCGTGCCTTTGGGAGGCCAGTTCACCAGCTCTCTGTCACAAGAGGGTCGAGCTGGCCGTGGGCTGGGGCCCTTTGAGGTGTGCCGGCTGCCCTTAGTCACAACGTGGGAGGGTGTGTGACGGGAACTCACTTGTCCCTGCAGAGACTTGGTCCCAGCTGCTCTTTCCTGTTTCCGCTGAACTCGGCTTCCAGGATGTGGCTGCCAGTGAGCCTTGGCCAGGGCACCCGCCGGCGGCTCCCAGCCACTGCTGCCTTGCACTCAGCTCCCCGCATCTGGCCTTCCTGTTGCCTGAGCTCCAGGTGGGACCACGACCCAAGCTGGCTCGTCCGCCAGGCCCATCTTCAGCCCACACTGCAGAGAGTCAGCCCACAGCCCCTGACGGAGGACTGTCCTGGGGGCCCCTTCCCACGGCGTGGGTGGTTTTGCATTCTGGTCCTTAACCCACATCGTGTGTCTCCCTCTGCCTGTGTCCTCCGAACACGTGTCTTCCTGCCCTTGTTGGGTCCTTTCTCTAAAAATTCCTTCTCTATCGCTGGCAGCTTCACATCTGTCCTCTGGCTTCCTTCTTCTTTGCCCCAAATAGGACATGGCGTGGAGGAGAGAGAGGGCAGGACAGGCGGTTCTGACTTTTCCTCTGAAGTGAAAGGATGCCCTGGGGGTTTGGAGGCGGAAACTCGAGACAGGCCCCAAGTCCAGCACTTCTTTGAAGTCTGTTTTATCTCAGAAGTAGATGTCACTCTTCTATACTAGTGTATGGTTCATATTTATACAAAACCACGTTTGAATTAATATAAAAATACTTTAAGTGACTTGGTTTTTGCACTGAATCTGTGAATACAACGGATGCTCCAGGACAGGCGTCTGCAAGCTTTTTCTGTAAAGGGCCACAGCTTTACAGGCCACGTGGCTCTGGAACAGCCATTCAAGCCCGCTGTGTGGGGTGGAGCCAGCCCTGGACAGTACGTAAAGGAACGTGGCTGTGCTCTAAGGAAACCTCGTGGTCTCTGAAACCTGAATTTGGTATGCTTTTCATGGGTCGTGAAATAGTATTCTTTTGACTTTTCCATTATTAAAAAACATAAAAGCCCATTCTTGGCATGTGGGCTGTACCAAACCAGGCGAATGGGCTGTGTGCTCTAGGAAGACTGGGAGGGGCCTGCGCTTTTGGATTCAGACGCCCCTCTAGGTTGCTGTCCTTCCACTCACGGTGCCACTGGAGGAGGTGACAACCACCTGGGCCTCGTCCTCGTCTGGGGAACACGTTTCGGATGAGATCATGGGCGTCGAGGCCTGGCACAGTGGGCCGCAGAGCAGGCAGAGGGAGGTGGTGCTGGGGACCCTTAGCAGACGTGAGGCTGGGCCTCGCGGGGGAGGGGAGGAAGGTCACCAGGGCCTGGTGGGTGCAGACGGCACCCTAGGGTGAGAGGCGAGCAGTTTTCACACTAAAAAGCCAGACCGAAGCTCTCGCAGTTGGGGTTTCTGGTCCTGCTTTCCAGGTCCTTAGTCAAAGCTTGGGCTGAAATGAGGCTCTGGCCTTTGGAGATGGTCTGTTTGCAAGTTGCCTCAGCCAAAAAAAAAAAAAAAAAAAAAAAAAAGTACAGTTTGGGAATTCCCTGGCGGTCCAGTGGTCAGGACTCCTCGCTTTCACTGCCGAGGGCATGGGTTCAATCCCTGGTTGGGGAACTACCCGCAAGCCAAGTTGCCTCTCTCCTCTTAGCCTCAGAGGACTCCTCCCCTCCCCCCAGGCCCTTCTGGCTAAGCAGTTACACAACCCCCTGCCAGCCTTCTTTTCCACCTTCTAAGGCTGGATGCCTCCCCTTGGACCCAGGCTGGGAAGTCCAAGCACCCAGACGCCATGACCGCCCCCAGGCTCGCACAGCAGGATGGGAAGGAAATGCCTTCTTTCCTGGGTGACCTGGCTCCTCTGGCCTCAGGGCTGGCCACTGTAGCCAGGGGGCCGCACGGGCCAGATCAGCCCCTCTCCCCTTGCTCATCATCCCTGTGTACTGCTGTTTTACAAAGTTGCACTGAGGGTTAGCCTCTCCTCCACGCCTCAGACTAGATGCCCACCCTGACTCCATTATTGGCCAGTTTATGGCTCTGGAATTGGTTTCGCTGTGTCCCCAAATCCCTTGCCATTTATCAGCTGGGTGATTGGGTGTTACTTAGCCTCTCTGGGCCTCAGTTCTCTCATCTGTAAAATGGGTGTAACCTCAGTGTTACTGTGGGGATTGGGAATATGGCCATAAAGCACAAGCCCCACTCAAAGAAGTTCCTAGTAAATGTGCATCATTACATTAAGGGACCGGAGAACACAGGATGCCTGGTCCCTTAGTGGTTTGAAATCTAGATAAACCAAAAACACCTTAGCATAATTACCTACCAGATATTGCATGGGATATACGTGTACCAAGAATATTAGTTTATCTGAAATTAAAATGTAACTGGGTGTCTTTTTTCCCCTAAATCTGGCAACCCTACCCCAACGGAGGCTACACAGACCCGGGAGCTGCCCTGTCCCCCAGCCCCACAATAGTCTCCTCACCCCTTTAGTTCACTCTGATCAACGGGCTTGTGTGAAAAGGCCCCTTCTTGGGCTTCCCTGGTGGCGCAGTGGTTGAGAGTCCGCCTGCCGATGCAGGGGACGTGGGTTCGTGTCCTGGTCCGGGAAGATCCCATGTGCCGCGGAGCGGCTGGGCCCATGAGCCATGGCCGCTGAGCCTGAGTGTCCGGAGCCTGTGCTCTGCAACGGGAGAGGCCACAACAGTGAGAGGCCCGCGTACCCCCCAAAAAAAAAAAAAGGCCCCTTCTTTCCTGTGTGTAGGGTCATAGGGACAGAGGCAGTCAGAAAACCTGTTTCCTGCAGGTGCTTTGAGTCCAACCACAGATCTACTCTGTACTTGCCTCAGGGCTTGGAGCAAGATTCTCCTCACCCTTAATTCCCCTGCTACACCCCTAATTTAACTATCTTGTCGTTCCGGGACTGGCAACCCTCACCTCCCCAGCTATTTAAAAGGAGTAAAGGTACATGACTCAAATATAACAAGCAGTTGCACGCACTTGACATTTATCATTTCCATCAACCCCATCAACAACCCTATAGGTTCAAGTTATAATTAGCCCTGTTCTACAGAGGAAACTGAAGCTTAGAGAAGGTGGGAATGCTGCTCCTGCCTCGGCCAGGGGAACCACAGCTCTTCCAGGGCCTCCACTCTCCTCCCCCCGCCCCCATCCTAGTTGCTCCCTTTGTCCTTTTGACCTTGGGAGCTCGGGACACCAGGATGGGCTTCCACAGCACCAACTTCAGTCATTTCCAAACGCATCGCGGGGAACGCCTTCCTCATAGGAGCCGGTACTTTATTCATCCCTTTCCCTCATTTCCTATCTTACCCCACGGATACCCCGCTGAGCGTGGATTACGAGGGTGGTCACGATGCCGGCCACTTGGTAGCACAAGCCGTGTGTCCTGAGGACCTGCCTGCACGCTCCTGTCCCTCGGAGACTGGGTTTTGAGTAGCCACGGTCCAGAACCCAGGTGATAGTCACTGAGCTGGCTGAACCCCACTGCTGACCTGAGAAAGAGGTCCTTTTGTGGTTTCTAGACCCGGCAAATGAACAGTAATTCTTGCAAGAAACCATTTTAAGGTATAAATGAATAGAGCATAAGGTTTTCCAGAGGGTATGACACAACTGTTCCATGTTTCCCGGTGCCAATTTTCCCGAGCGTAATTCAGTCAGAGCTGGTCTCTGAGGCTGAGGGGTCCCAGACTAAGTATCACAAAGGTTGGAGTGTCCTGGCCTCAGGGTGGTGGGGTTGGGGGGTTGTCTATCCCAGCTCTGTTCTCTGTGGTTGAGATAGCTTTGCAGCCTCTCCGTTGGCTTTCGTGAGGCAGACTGGACGCCAGCATCCCTCTACCCAGCAACCAAGATGCTCTGAGGACAAATGAGGTCACTTATGGTAAACACGCACGAAACATGAAAACACTAGCTCAACGTACATGACGAATTGTACTCTCCCACCCTCATACGAGGAGGTAGACTCTACTGGGGCAGGCTTGGAGGTCAAGAGTGAAACCAAGACTCTTTACTACTTCTACCCAGGAGGGCTCCACAAATCTAAAGATCTACAAAGCAAACTGTAGCAGAGGTCCGTCAGGCCTTCTGGAACCATGGCCCACCCATGCTCCAGGCTGTCCATCCACCACCTGTTGGTACCAGCAAGAGACCCAGCAAGGGCGAGGCTGGTGGGGCTCCTCAGGCTCAGCCTCACCGAGACTCTGGCACTTCCCTGCCAGCCTCACTGATACCTCCTGACACAGCGACCCAAAGCTGAGGATCACGAAGTTCTCACAAGCCGCAAGAACTTCGGCTACTGAGAGGCATTTCTGTGTTTTGGGGCCTGTTCCAACCCACAGAGGTTCCCTCTTGAAGCCCCAGGTGTGTGACCTGAGGTGGGGCCCATGAAATGGGGCTTAAGAGAGTGGAGGCATCAGCTGCGAGCGTTCAGGCCCCAAGTCTGGGGAGCAGGTGCGGTGCTGCACCCCCTTCTACGGCATCTGTTTTAACTCGGTGTTCTGGTAGCTCAAGAGATAAATCAAGCCAACCCTCATGAATGATATTTAACAAGCCCCCAACAGGGTGCCCGGCATAACCTGGGCACCTAGGAAAGACAGTGGGTTCCTGTGTGCATATGATGCCTTCATAAAAATGCCCAGGCAGCAAGAGACATCCAAGTGCCACTGAAGTCCTCAAATAGAAATGTGACTTTTAAACTTTTTTTTTTTTTTAAATCCAGGATCAAGACCACAGACAATTTATTATGTAAGACATGGGGTGAAGAATGATCCAGGAAGGTTATGGCTGTGAGTGACATGGAATTAGATGAAAAGGCTCAAGTTTGCTGAAGAGAGTTTAAATTTGGCTTTTGCTCTTGGAAACGTCAAAATAATCATAAGAAGCACTTATGCCTTACAGAGCAAATAATCCACAGAGTGTCATTTTCATTTTGCAAACAGGGACACAATAACAGTCAAAGAGAAGCCTAAACACCCAGAGAGTTAACATACAGGTTCGATAAGATATAACACGGGATTTAGCATGCTGGTGGGTTTTTAAATCAAATCCATATTGAACCCTGTGACCTACTGTAGGCTCTAAGTGGAACCTGGGGAAAGCAGCTTTTCCATACAAAACAACGACAACAAAGAAAACCCAGGCTCTGCTGGATGTCTATAATACTCATTTGCAGTAAGGCTTTCAAGATACATGAATTTTTATAGCATTTGTATTTTAAGGATTTAGGGCAAATACAGTTTTTTTTCTACTTGATAAAAAGAAAATTAGTACTTAAAAGGTTCAAAAAATATATCAATTGAGTGATTTTTTTTTTACATAAATAAATTATATTGATTTTCAGGATTTAACAGCTGAAAAAACCTCTTCTGCTTCCACTGGAGGCAAAACTGAACAAAATGTTAGTTAAATAGAGAGAGCAGCATTTCTAAGAAATCTGTTGTCAGCATTAGAGATCATCTATGCTACAAAGATGTCATTAAATAGAATTTGTTCAATTACTGGATTCTTTCTTCTTATATGATCAGTTTACAGAATTTCTGATTTATAACTCTGATTCATAAAACTGGGATTCCAATTTTTGAAAATACAGCTGATTGATTTTTTTTTCTTTTTCCGGCCACGATTTAACAGACTTCTTTGAGATGCTCATTTTGACATTTACATAATTTATAATCCCAAATGTATAAAAGACAATGACAAAAGCATCATAAATAAATAATGCAAACTGAAATAGTTATGTCAAATTTTTGGACCTTCTGATAAATTATAGCAAAACTGTAACAGAAAAAGTAAAAAATACAGTAAATTGTGACAACAAAAGGTGAAACTGGTACTAGTAACACTTCCAACATTTCTGACGGTCCTGCACAGCCCTGTGCCCCTGGGGACTGAACCACGAGCTTCTTTCAAGTCTCAGAGTGTGAACTGTGGGTGAAAAGTGACACCATCAGAAGGGAGGGACCACGTGGGAGGGCGAAGGAAAGCAGGTGAGGGTTGCTGGGGCCGGCGGGTGCTTGCGGGCCTGGCCTGGGCAGCTGAGGAAGAAGGGGGAATGATGTTAATTTGCAACACGGTCTCCACTAAATTGATGCTTTGGGATCTGGGTCCGACTGTAAAACATAAACCGAGTAGAGAAAAATCTGGAGAGAAGAAAAACACTTTTCACAGTCGCATTCCAAGAGGTGGTACAAACCTCAAACCCTGGCGAGTCTGAGAGTGTTGAGGGACTGTTTGCTTTGCAGGCTCCAGAAAGAGCCTGATTCTTGGCGAAGGGGAGCGTGAAGTTAGGAGCCGGGAGGCCTGGCAGTGGCCAGAGCAGTCCCTAAGAGGCCTCGGCGGGGGCACAGCTAGTCGTGTGCAGTCCTCCACCCCCATCGTCGCCGGCAACGGCTCAAGGTGTGTACAGCTCTCTCGTACTGAGAACCCCGTTAACTTGGGAGAGGGGGGATGCGTGTGTATCAAGTAATGCCCCATCAGTATTTCTTCTTGCTGCAGGTGCCTGAAAACCCACAAAGGTGTTACTACCAGTAAGGTTTCTGTTTTAGAAAGAAATGAACATACGTGGTTTCAACCATTAATTATATACTTCTGCCTATCCTACTCGTTTAGTAATCATGATAAAACTGGGAAATATTTTAACTAAAAAATATGCACCAGCACTTCTTCCTCTGTGCTTTTTGGTTCCCCAACACATTCTTCCCATTCAGCACAGCTCATGGAAAAAAGAGCTGCTCTCTGCCTCTCCTTCGGCCCTTCTTCACTGGTAAATCCCTAGACGGTTTTCCTTTGCCATTTTTCCTCCTCAAATAAGTGGGAAACTTGGAAGAGAAGGGGGCAGGGCGTGTCCCCACGTCTGCACTAACTACGATTGCTGGAATGAACGACTGGGTAACGGAGTGAGGATTCTGCGCCTCCTACACTAGGTCAACGACACTTAGCTGATGACGTGGCAAGACCCTGTGACTATTAACATCTGTTACCATAGTTCTCAGACAGGAAATCAGGTAGGTAATAGTACTTATGGAAACACAGGTTCTTATGACAGTGAAGTGAGGGAAGTAACAAACCTTGATGGGATAAGAAACTTACAAGTCATAAGAATTTCTTCAATGAAAAAGTTCTAATTGGTGACACTGTTAGAGTCTTGGGGGCCCCCTTCGCCGGCCTGTGCTGCGTGTCCTCTCTCTGGAGGCGCGGGGGCCCTGGATTCGGGGCAGCTCTGGGCACCGCCCGGCTCCCTCTCCAACCCGGGTGCAGGCTCTGGGCTGGGGTCCGGGTTGTCCCCTTTTGTTTTCTTCCTCATCCTCTTCTGGCTCTCCAGACCTACTATTTCCGAGTGTCTGGCCTGCTGCATGGCCGGCAGAGCCATGCCCATGCTGGGGGAGACAAACATTGATGGGTAAATGAGTCCGGGGGACACTCCTGGGATGAGAAACGGGTTAAAAGCCACAGGACTACTCGTAGTTATTGGAGGTTCGGCCTGATCGGAAAATGGACTAGGACCGGGCTTGTCTTCGGCTGACGTGTCCGTTTTGACATCACGGCCGCTGGGCTGGTCTTCTGCAGTCTTTTCAGCCGCCGACGTGCCACTCTTCGTTGTGCTTGACAAAGGCGCTGGCACAGCCGAGGTGCAGGTGGTGGCCATGGGGGCGTTGAGGAGCCCCCCGACCCCAAACATCTGGGGCACGGCGGCCATCCCCGGCAGCACCATGGGCAGCATGCTCAACGTGCTCTTGACCTCTTCGCCCGTGGGCATCGCTGCAAAGCTGGCCGGGAACCCCACCAGCCCCGTGAGGGGGATGCTGGGCATGTTTCTCATGTTCTGAAGTCCGACCAGGTCCATCCCGGCGATCAGGCCGTTCATGAAGAGAGGCCCCATCCCGGAGGGGGAGTCCGCCACGAGGGCGGGAGCCTTCAGGAGCTCGCTCCGGGGCCGCCTGCCCCTCCGGCGGGGGCCTGAGTCTCGGAGAACAGGCTCAGGAAGGGTGTGATTGAACTTGTTTTCCGGGAGAAACCCCTGAAAAAGGACGAAGAGACACAAGATGCTGAAGGTTACTGGATGGCGGGTGAGCAGCTGGGGGCTCCTCACCGGCCTTTCCTGTCCGCCTGCCCACCCTGAGCTGCACAGCTCTGTGCCCCAAGGGCCTCTCCCTTGAGGCTGAGAGCCTGAAACCACCGAGTCGCTTCCACTGTGCTCACGGTAGAGGGGCGCCTGCCCTGCGGAGTGGCTGCCGGAGCACTGGGAGCTGCAACCAGCCAGAGACCTCAAGTCTTAGTCGAGACTTTTTTTTATCGAGGGATAACTGACATAATATTACAGTAGTTTCATGTGTAAAATACAGAAAAGGACAACTTCATGAGTTTCCGTGTCATCCTTGCACAGGGCTGTGCCAGTCTTCTCTGCTTCACCCTGATCTGAGCGCGTGTGCTGCCGAGGCTGGCGGTCGGGACCTGAGGCTGCGACCCCTCGGCCAGACCCCACATTCGCCTCCCTCCTGACACAGGGCGGTTTTTAACTGAAGCCACAAAGCAGGGCAGGAGGATGGGGCTTGGGAGCAGGAAGATCTCAGTCCTGACCTAAGCCCCCAGCTGTGGGGGGAGAGAGGACAATGGCACCTAAGTCAGATCCTCAGAAGACGCCACAGGTCTCTGCTTAAGAGGCAGTCACAGCGGCAGGTGAGTGGGCGACACGGGTCAAGCTCTCAGCGGGCTGCGTGCACGTGTGCACATCTGCCCCGACATGAGGAGTGGCTCAGATGCGCTGCTCCTCTCGGTAGTGAGGGTCTCAGCAGTGAGGGAAACTGGCCGTCGGAGGTGCTAACGAAGGGGGTGGTGATACGGAAGAGCGGCAGGGCTCTCGGCTCTCTGCTCTTTTTGGCAGTAACACGAAACAAGCATCTGCCCTGTGTCGGGCGCTGGGCGACGGGCTCTGTGTGTAGGATCTCAGTTCGTCACCACGCCCACCCTACGAGTCGCTACTACTGCTACAGCCATTTTACAGGGAGTTCAGAGATTCATACACATGTGAAAAACGTGCACTTGAATGTTCCCAAGTCCCCAGGAATAATGCTATTTTTGAGGTCTTGTATTTGTCCTTCGAAGAATTTCCCAAAGAATATTAAAGAAAAACCAGGTCATCATGGGCAAAAAGCTTTACGATGGTGAACTTTGTTTGAGGAGAAAAGTCTTCTCAAAAGGCCTTGCTTTAGAAAAGCAGAAGAGGGAATTCCCTGGCAATCCAGTGGTTGGGACTCTGCACTTTCACTGCCGAGGGCCTGGGTTTGATCCCTGGTTGAGAAGGAATGAAGATCCCACAAGCCGCACAGCGTGGCCAAAAAAAAAAAAAAGAAAAGCAGAAGAGGGAGAAACCTCTGGAACCGTTGTGTTTAGTCACCTTTCTTTCTCACAAATCAAGAAGGGCAGGATATGCCCCCAGGGCACAGTTGGTGAGTGACAGAGGCAGCAAGAACCCAGGCCCTGTGGCCCTAGCCCACCTGATTCTCACACGTGACCAGCCACTGACACTTTGAAAGCTGGTTTGTCCTCAGCTGCTGCTTGGGTCTGGGGATGATGCCTGGGGAGCTATTCCTGCTGGTTCCTGTCTCTAAAGAGAGACGGTTGGATGTGATGGACGGAGCCAGGCTAAAAGTATCATTTCTCACTGGTTTATCTTGAGCCCATCAGTGCAGATTGCCTCACTCTGGAGACCACAGCCTCAGGCCCCTGCTGGGACGCCCATCTCAGCCCAGGGCCTGGCCACGGTAACCACCACTCGATTAACAGGCTTTCCAAGACCTGTTCCCTGTAGCCCAGCCACAGCCGAGAGCCAGGGGAAGGTCCCAGCTGTGTCTTTTCCCTTTATGCTCCCAAATGCTCATCCTCACCCTCCTCATTACTCTCCAGTGGGAGGGCCTGTTCAATCTTAGAAGCCTTTCTGTTGGGAAGAAAAGGAACCTCGAACTTGATGAATAACGCTTCCATCTTCTTTTCAAACAATCTGCTATATATAAAGCAGACGTTCTTTAACATGCTTTACTTTGAGCTCATCAGGGCATCTGGGGCTGGAGAGCTCACTGCGGGCAACCTGCATCCTGCAGGACCTTTGGTCCCTGTGGCCTTGCTCACCAAGTTCAAGTCGCACTCCTCAGGTACCAGGATGTCCCCACCCTTGTTGGGAACCACTGATATAGACAACGCTGGGCCCTTTCAGAACCGGGAACTTGCCCAGAAGGCCCAGGCTGGCTGCCTGCCCCGCTTCAGAGCGGGGGAGCAGCAGCAGAAAGGCCCGGCTGAGGAGAGCAGTGCTTCATCCCCTGCACAGTGAGGCGAGCCGGCAGAGGAAGTCGGCCCCACCTCTTCCTGCGGGTGCAAGCATCACCCTAGCCAGCCCATGGCTGCCCACCCAGGGCCGACACCCCTCCCAGCAGCTTGGCGACCACACACCGCGGGCAAGGCGGGCTTTGGCAGCTCTCCTTCTTGGTAATTACACCCTGGGAACTGACCTGCTTCCTCTTCCTGGGGAGGGTGTGGGGAGGGCAAGGAGAGGCAGAGAAGAAGGGGCAGACGCTCAGCAACGCTGCAGGCGTGGATGACCGCACGGGCACTCCAACCCTAGAACATCTTTCTTCACCAATACACGGCAGCATTTATTCCAAAGCCTGCGTGTTCCAGCTCTAAAACTTAACTCCTGGGCGGAGGCAGAGAAGGAGGTGGTGACCAAAACCTACTACTCCTCCCAGGAAGGTGAGTGGGCTCGGCCAACAAACATTCCCTGAGTGGAAAGAGGCCTAACAACCAAACGCAGTATGAGGACCCTGGTTTAAAAGTCCTAAAAACAAAACAAAGCAAAACAGAAACTAGCCCTGAAAGACATTTCTGGGACAAGTGGGGTAATCAGAATATGGGCTAGCTACAACATATTACTAATAATGACGTGTGTGATGGTGGTAATAGTGATGGGGGAAAACATTCTCAGGAGACACATGCTTAAGTATTTAGGGGTGACATGGCATCTCTGCAATTTACTGTCAAATGAATGGCTCAGGAAGAAACAAGCCAAAAAAACCCCCACTACACACAAGTATGTAAAACAAACATAACTTCACATATAAAATAAGAGGCATGTGCATGTGCGTACACACATTTAATGATGAGCGACCACTATGTACCGGGCGGGCATCCCTTTTTTTTTTTTGGGCTGTGTCGGATCTTTAGTTGCAGCACGTGGGATCTTCGTTGCGGTGCTCGGGTTTCTCTCTAGTTGCAGCGCTCGGGCTTCTCTCTAGTTGTGGCGTGTGGGTTTCCTCTCTCTAATTGTGGCACGTGGGCTCCAGGGGACATGGGTTCTATAGTTTGAGGCACGTGGGCTCTCTAGTTGAGGCGTGTGGCCTCAGTAGTTGTAGCGCATAGGCTTAGTTGCCCTGTGGCACATGGGATCTTAGTTCCCCGACCAGGGATCGAACCCGGTCCCCTGCATTGCAGGACAGATTCTTTACCACTGGGCCACCACGGAAGTCCCCCAGGGGGCATTCTTAAAGCTGAGTCCCGCGGCCTGACCGCAGCCTGTGTGATGCTGTCTGTGGGGCTTGGCTGCACACATGGCAGAAAAGGCTAAAGGCAGGAAGAAGTTCCTTGCGGGATCTGAATGTGTTTCTAGGAGAAATGGTAAGGTGTCTAGGGGATGGACACAGAGGGCAGCACACCCCAGAGGCTCCGGTCCCAAGGACCAGGCAGACGCGTGCTTTCTGTTCAGGCCTTACTGTAGGCAAAGGACCCCAAGGCAGGGCCTGAGTTCATTTAACAAAGGAGGGAAAGCACACCTCTGGTAAGAGGCTGGCTCATAAGGACAGCTCAGAAATGAGTTTTCTGGCAGGGGGTCAGTGTCTGCAGGGGAGTGATGAACGTTAATTTCCAAAGAATGTGAGGGAAATTGTTAGACATGTAGAAAGAAATGAGAAAGTCAAGGGGGAAACCACGTCCTTAAACCAAGAGGTCAGAGACTCCACCAAGTAAGGACTGGGGTTGTCTCCTGACAAAAGGAGAGCGAGGGGCCGAGAGAGACAGAGGGATGAGAACCGATGCGGAATCAGTCTGTACAGCACGAGCGGGTCTAAGGTGTGGGTTCCAGAGGATAAAGCAAGAGAGGGGGGCAAAGGGCAGCTTTTCCAACGCGACAAACCTTCTAACAAGCAGTGGGCGCCAGCCATCCTCCCCGGTGGCCACAGCAGCCTGTGGGGATGAGCGAGGGCAGTGTTTGTCGGGCTGCTGGAGGAATGACCCTCCAGGCGACCAAATCAGAAACAAGCTCCTTGGGAACATTAACGAGCAGGAAATGACTAGGGTGGGTGGTCTCTTGGAATTAAAAAAAGAAACAGCATCCAGGAAATCCCCCTAAGAAGGGAATTCATACCCAGGAAAGCCGTAGCTGGCAGAGCGCTAAGGAAGGCGTTCAGGAGAGCCTGCCAGTTCAGAGGACAACCCGGGGAAGGGCAGAGCCCCATGAGGATCCTCAGAAGCGCCCTATTTGGGCAGAGCGCACTTTGAGGAGGTTAAAAGCACATTTGTGTATCATTTGCCCAAGCTCAACACATTTTCAGGTTGAAATGTTACCGCCCCCTAGAGGTTACGAGTTTTCTATTCCAAATTTGTACTCATCTGTAAACTATAATTAACTCAGATTCGTTCCACTACAAGTATCTGCAGATGTCTTTGAAGTCGCTTCCAGGCTCATGATTCTATAATAGGAAGAGGGCAATGCTTGGAGTCAGCTGTTTTTCATTGCCAGCGAGGATGGAATAGGAGGAAATGTATTAAATGGTAGCCAGAAAAACTTTGATTGGAAAATGAAAATTTCCAGTAATGAAGTTCGTTAAACGCTGGAAACAGACTCCTGATAAGGGTTAAAAGGTATTTTTTCCTGAACGGTCTAAAATGGGGGCGGTGGGGGGAGCGCGGGGCAGGGGGAGCGGGTTGGGAATCAGGCTTTGGGAATGGTTTAAGTACAGACTTAACCCAAAAGTTTCGGACGTAAAGGTTGAAAACAAACGACCACGGAGGCCATGCTGCTGGTGAAAACACCCCAACACCACTTATCACTGCTTATCACCCTCCTGTGCAGCTCCTGGTCCCCCTGGTAAGGTCGCCTGGCTACCGCCTTCCCCTGCTGGAGCTTTCTCTCTGAGTCTGTAAGGCCGGGCTCCACCGCGAGGTCCGTATTCCTTACCCTCAGGCCTGGCTCCTTGGGGACGGCAGGAACCCTCTCTTCCCCACTCAGGGAGTTGACGTCTAATTTTCCAGTATCCTTACAGCGTGGCCTCCTCTGCTTGGGTTTGTCTGAAAAATTCTAGGAGGTAAATGGAAACCAACATTACAAAACATTCTGCCACAGATTCTTCTGATGAGGGTGGTGCCTCTCAGCTGGTTTTGCTATTTTCTCGCTCGTGGCCCTCTGCACAGGACCCGTCAGGTTAGGCTGAAGGGACAGTCCCTTGGCCCTCAGCCAGGCTCTGTCCTTGAAGCCACAGTGTTTCTGCAGCAAGCCGGAAGACAAGTCTCCGGGGGGGGCCCCTGGCCCTCCAGACCAGAGCACCTGGCTGACCCACCAGTTTCCCAGGGCACCGCTTAATCCCTCCGCTTCCCCCTGATCACTGTCTCGGATTCCCTCTTCACTGCTCCCTACTTGGCGGGCTTCGTCTGTCTCTGGAGGGTGTGCATCTGTGCATGCATCCTTCTCCTTTCCTTGGGAGCTTTCTCCTGCCACGTCTTACTAATGAGATGTACCCAGGACAAAGGTGGTGGTGGGGTTGACGAGCAAACGAGAAACAAAAAAACCAAGAGAAGATTTCGGCGCTCAGGCGCCCTCTCCTCCAGGTTCTTAGTGTGGAGGACTGAGGGCAGAGGCAGTAAGGGGAACTGAGGAAAAGTTCCCGAGCAGTAACTGAAACTAACCCATCACCTCAAAGTGGCGATGCAGTAACTTGAAAAGAATACACAGGAACATTTCCACAAAGTGGCAGCGCTTATGCAACGTAAAGAATTCTCTGTGAGCTCATGAACGTTGACCATTTGGGGGAAGGGAGGGCTGAGCTTGGGCAAGTTCTGTCCTCGTAAGATTTCCACGTCTACTTTCCGGCATGGCATTCTGATCTGGCTGTAATTTCTGTTACTGGAAAACGTAACCAGAATTTAAACTGTTTTTCTCCACTTTACAATGATGTCCTCAGTGGACACCGACTTCTCTCAGGCTTCCTGGTCCTCCTGGGCCCCCCTCAGCATCTTCGCGTCAGAGACGGCACCGACACACACTCACCGCGCCAAAGCCAGGGACCTCGAGGGGGCAGTCTGCCTGCTGCCGCAGCCAGTCCAGCAGGCTCTTGCTGGGAATGGCCTTCTCGGCCTGGCTGCCGGCTACCGGGGCCGGCTCCGGGGTCGAAGTGGCAGGCACTGGCCCTTCAGGAGGGTGTGAGGTGCTCAGGGGGGCCGGCCCTGGGTCTTCGTGGACCTCCTGGACAAAGGGAAGACAAGTACGTGCAGTTCATCACGACAGAATGAAAACTAGTTTCTCAGAGGAAAACACATATGGTGCTGTTTGCATCTTCCCGCCAGAACATGACTCTGCCTGTGCCTGACTGCGAAGCCCCACAGAAGCTCTGACGTGTTGGGCGTTCCCTCCACCCGACGGCTCCTCTCCCCTCTCGTCTCCGCGGTAGACTTCCGTACCGTCCTGTCTGCTCAGGTTCCCTCTTGCCGCACCATCAGTGACAGTCCCGGCGACACTGGCCACCCCGCCCCTCTCCCCCGTAGCACTCGTCACAGGTTTTCCCACAACAGAAAGTACCATGCTGCAGCTGCCTTACCTAGTTCTCTCTCAGCACTGCCAAAGCCTGTCTTACTCATCTCTGTATTCCCAATGCCTATATGGGGTCTGCTGATAAAGTACAATGTCAGTGCTGAATAAATATCTGCATAATAAATTTTTCAAAATACTCTGAGGCCAAGGAAAAAGGTTTCACTTCTTCCATTGGAATTCTACAATCATTATAGGAAAACTGGCTTTGCACCTCTAAAAAATGGGACAACCTTCTTATAGACTTGGAGGATTGGACAGGGCAAGAACCTGCCATTTCAGCTTCCCAAATCATATACAGAGTCTAAGAGGGAAACATATACCAAGCGGAAAGTCTAAGAGGGAAACCTATACCAAGTGATACAGCAGAGCTCTCTGGCTCTAGAGAACCAAGTCCTTGGTTTGGTTCCCTGATCTGCCATTTACCACCTGGATAATCTTGGGCAAATTATTTAACGCTTGTAAGCCTCAGTTTGCTCATCTCCAAAATGGGAATAGTAACAACACCTTCACAGGGTTTTTGTGAAAATCACACAGAACAATCATGTAAAACCCTGAATGCAGTGCCTGGCAAAGGCACTCAGTAAGTACTGTTCATTATTACTCCTTTTCAAGTAAGGAAACATGAAACGTGATTCCTGTTTCGGAGCTCAAAATTCAATAGATGGGAAAAATCAAAATACAAAAAGAGAAGTCAGTGGTCTTCGACACATTAAACAAAGTCTGAGGGGACTCCTCTGGACCAGGTGTGCAGTTTCTGCCCTTTTCTGTTGTTTACAAGGATCTCTGAGCTGAGAACACCTTAGTGTGACCTCAGGAAGCCTCACAGCGACCCTCTGTGGTAGAAGCTGCAGCCCCCTCTTTACAGAGGAGCAAAGGGGGGTGGCTCAAGGTGGCCAGCAGCTCAAGCAGCAGAGCCAGGATTAATGTTCAGGACGTCCTGACTCCCAAATCCCAGCTCCTGGAAAGCCCACTGACCTGGAACAACGTTGTTGCAAACACAGCCCTGTTTCTGCTTTACTCTTTGGATCACCAGTGGCTCCGAGACACTGGAGGCGGGGCTGTTACTGTGTGAAATGGTGAGACCTCCTGGTTCGTTTTTCCAGGTTGCATGCAGGTTAAGGGCCCTCGATGGACTAATACCTATTTCTAAAAGAGACTGAGAGCAACTGATGACGAGAAGATAAGCAGGACAATTGAAATAGGGATAAAAGATCCATAATCAAAAAGCGTTGTGTCTGAGGAAAAAGGGTTTGTCGCTCAGTGTACAGAGGTCAGTGTTTGTACTTAGTGGCTCATATACCCACCAAGATCCCCGCCTGGAGTGTCGGCTCCTTCAGAAAGATGAGGTCCACGCCTCCGTCTACATGCTTCCGCCTCCCTCTCCGCCTCCTGGTGGCAGCGTCATCTCTCCTGAGGCTTCCGTTGACGATCTGTCCAGTCACTGGGTGGATCAGGCCGGCTTGCAGAATCCCAGACAAGTCCATGCCAAGGGCTCCTTGAAGTGAACCGATAGCCCCAATCTTAGGGGTGCTGGCGCTCACTGGGAAAGGGGATGTGGCCCCTGGGGACCCCTCCGATGGGCAGGAGAGGTCTATCGCTGACTCTCCGTGCCAGCCGTTGAGGACGATGGGGGGGTGCCCGTGGGTGGCGGGGAACTGCTCCAGGCCCCGGGTCTTTGCGTCCCTCTCCACCTCGAACTCATAAGGACGCCTGTGCTTCTGTTCCTCCTTTGTGAATACCGAAGCCAAGAAGCTCTCCTGCGAACACACACATGTGGCAAGAGAGGTTTGAACGCCACCTCTGTGGCTGAACGCCAGCTCTTTCTAGGCCCCATTTCCTTGGGGCTAGTAATCACCTTCTCAGAACTTCTTCTAACTCAAACCTTCTCAAACTTTACTACTAAATCACCTGGACAGCTTGTTAGAATGCAGATTCAACCTCAGCGGGCCTGAGATTCTCTGCATTTCTAACAAGTTCCCAGATGCTGTGAAAGCTGCTAGTCCATGAACTATACACCTGGAATTGCAAGATCATAGTTTAGGGAATCTCAGCCTCAGCTGTACACCAGAATCAACTGGGAAGTTAAAAAAAAAAAAAAGAAAAAAAAGCCAATATCGAGTCTACACCCTGGACCAATTCAGTCAGAATCTGGAGCTTCTCAAGATCCCCAGCGGAGTCCAGTGTGCAGCTGAGAGTGAGAGCTAGTGTGCCAATAACCACGTGTCCTTAAACTTGACCTCTGAGTTTATAAACCACAAATAAAACTCATGCCTGCTTTGACTCCCCTCCTTTCTATCTGCTGCCACCGTTCTCAGTCCTCAAGTGTTGAACATCCCGATCTGTTCACGCCTCCCCTTCCTCATATAGTCATCAGTCATCATGACATGCCAGCCAACTCCCCCCCTTTCTTTGGAGCCACTCTGCCACTAAGCTGGTCTAGAACTTATCTCTTCCTCAGATGCCCACCTGCCTCCCAGCCCTGGAGGCACAGCCCCTCCCTGACCCCCATCTCCCATGAAGCTGCACACCACTCCCGTTGAGCTGCAAACACACTTTCATCACGCACTTTCCTGCTCCAAAACTACAGCCTCTGCTGCCTACAGGATAAAATCCAGATTCCTCAATGAACACTAATGGCTTGACCCCAAAAAAAAGAAAGAAAAAAATTCCTATCCACTCAGTATTTGTTGAATAAATGACTCAATTAAGAAGTGCAAAGCGTCCTCCTCCTTTGTTTCAAGGTCAAGAACATTCTTACAGCCTCACCTTCTGCATCTGGGCCACCAACGCTGCGCCACTGCTGAAGACATGTTCTGATGCCTCTGGCTCTGAAAGGCTGCTGCGGGGACCAGCGCCGCTGGTTAACACGGGGGTGGGCAGCGCGGCCGAGGGCTCATACTGCTGGTTGGAGGGCCACTTCCCCTTTAACACCACATGGCAGATGTTATCCAGGCGGTTAATTATCACGCGATCCTATAAAAAAGAACAAAAGCTCTGAGGAATAAGTACCAAGTTACCCAAATTCACAAAACCCCTGAAATCAAGTGGCAAGTTTTTTAACCAGAAGGAACTGATTAGAAAAGGGCGCACACAAATGGACTCACTTTACAAGTCTTAAAAGAAATGGTATCGGGCTTCCCTGGTGGCGTAGTGGTTGGGAGTCTGCCTCCCGATGCAGGGGACGTGGGTTCGTGCCCCGGTCCGGGAGGATCCCACATGCCGCGGAGCGGCTGGCCCCGTGGGCCGTGGCCGCTGGGCCTGCGCGTTCGGAGCCTGTGCTCCGCGTACCGCAAAAAAAAAAAAAAAAAAAAAAAAAGCAATGGTATCGTCTAGACAACGAAGATTAAAAGCCACAGCGCTGTAAATACGAAGATAAGCTGACACTTCTGTCTTATGGTCTAATTAGGTGCAGGTATCTTTAACGTCACATAACTAGTATCTTTTAAAGATACGAAACATTTGTCTGAGCCTGTTTCTCAGAAATATTCTAAAAGGTTTAAAGGAAAGGTGTCGAAGCTGAGGATGCTCTGGGTGGAGTGTGCAAGCTCTGGGTACCTTTGGCCACTCGGAGAAGGAATAGAGGGTTTTCTCCTGGAGCAGCTGCGCAATGGTGGGAGCCCGTGCCTCCTGCAGGTTGTCCCTGAGGTCCCCTACGATGCCCGAGGTCGAGTTCTTGCTCTCCTCCTCAGAGTATTTCCCTGGATAATCTAGGAAGGAAGGTTAAAAAAATGAATTAGGCGCTCGGGAGATACTAGTGATCTGAAAGATGAGGAAGTCTGATCTTGTTTTTTAATTAGCCCAGTGTGTGCTCATTTATTTTTAATTGAATTATTAATTACCATACTTTCTATTTCCAGAAGCACTCTATCGGTTAAGCCATAAAGGCACGACCTGCTCTAGGGCTACCCATGCAAGTCATCCAATAAGAGTTTGCATCCACAACCGAACAACAACGACGACGATGAAGGACCGCAAAGAGGCTTTCCCATTTGGTGCAGTGGATGAGAGGAAAGTGAACATTATGCTCTGATACAGAAGTGGGGATAGTGTAGGAAATGTAACACAGCAAGAGGCTGGTATTAATGATGAAGGAAGAAAAGTCCTGAAACTTACAACGAAGGTAAAATAGACCTGTTTTATATAAAAAATGATGCAAAGAAACCTAGAACGTTTAAAGTACTTCACTGATGGAAAGAAATGGAAATGCCACTCATTCGTTCAGTCTTCAGTGGTGAACGTTTACTATCACTTGTGAAATGGATCTTCAAAGATGCACTTAACGGAGATGACAGGGAATGAACTGTGTGTAGCATAACGTCCAGGAAAAGTTGTGAACCTCTTTCGTGGTGAAATGACACGGAACGTCTATCCTCTGAAACGTGGTGGTCTCACTTTTGACTGTGCAACAAGTCTCCCAGGGGGCCGTAGAGATCCCCCCCCCCTCCACCAGGAGCAGGGCCTTGCTAGGCCAGGGGATTCAAGGATAAACAAGACAGATGTGGCCCTGGCTTTCTAGGCTCTTACAGCTCCATGAGGGAAAGACAGTTGGGAAAATGCACTGATTATAAACGAATAGTTACAATTATAAACCAGGGTGAGGGCCATAAAGGGAAAGAGACAAGGTGTCATGATAGGGAATAAGAGGGAAAACCGACTGGGAGGAGGGAAGGCTGGCAGAGAGGACCTGTCAAAGGAGAGACCCCCAGGAAGATGAGGAGGCAGTGGGGCAAAGTACAAAACAAAGATGAGGCGGAGGGGCAGGATCATCGGGAACATGCTGGGCTCTGCAGGCCAGGACAGAAAATTTGAATTTTATTCTAGATCCAAAGGGGAGCACCGCTGAAAGGCTTTAAGCAGAAAAGCTGAACTTAAATTTGAAGAAAAGAGCGGAATGCTGTGTGAGGGAAAACCCTGGAGAAGGAGCCAGGAGCCCAGGCGCCGGCCCTGACAGCTGCGCCAGCTGCCGCTCCTTCAGCGGCCAAGCTCCACCCTCAGAAATAGGGCAACCCCTCTGCCTCACCTCTCCCACATCTCATGTGTGGAGGAGACCCCTGAGGTCTGTCAAAGCATCTTTAAAAGCACTGGTGCTAGGGACATCCCCCGCCCCCGGCCGAGTGTGCGCGATGCTCACCAAAGCCTATCAAGTTCACTGCTGTCTCCCAGCCCAGCCCAGCCGGAAGCCACGGCCACCAGAGGAAGTCCAGGCCAGCACAGCTCTCCTCTAGCCCATCCTCACTGGACTGTCTACACTGCCCAGGACTGAGTACTTGCTGATTTTCCCCACAACAGAGTTCCAAGAGCAATGTATACATGTAATTCCACACGTGGCAGGGACCCTTCGTGGCCTGGGGCAAGGTCTGGGCTGGCTCCTTCTGGGTCGGCTGGGGCCACAGGCTGATGAAGCTCCTTTCAGTTCAGTTTCTATGTCCTCAGCTTGGCTGGCGTGTACATTTTAATTTGGGTTCAAAACCTTTCCCAAGTTATCACGAGGCTAAAACCAAAGGTGGGAGTTCAGAAATAAAAAGGAAGTGGGACAACCCAGGGCAGGGTTTCCCTCTTTAGATGAAGTCACTGTCCTGTGGGGAGGGGCTGGCCTGCCTGAATCCCTGAACATCACTCGGCCCCTGGCACCAGGCCAGGCACCTACAGGGTATTTTTTGTTTTTCTGACAAGCATAAACAGAACTATCTTTTGTTCACCTAATATGTCCTCTTGGGTCTGATGACATAAAGACAACAGTGAAAAAGTTAAGACCCATTTGTTGTTGCTCAGGATCTCTAATCACTGTATTCATATCCCTGCAAAGTATATACAAATCTCAGGGTCACCTAGATTAACATTTTAAAATCCCTTCATTACCTAAGATTTCCCTATTTAAAAAGATCAAATCTATCTGCATTTTTTATTGAGTGGCACGTAATTTGGTTATTCTTATTTCTGTTGAGTTACTTAAAGGAATCTCAACCCAATGCACCGACATTACAACACAGGGTTTTGACATACACGTGAACAAACGGCGCAGTCTTTGCTCACCTTAATAAAGATGACGGTTATTTGTATTTTTGTGGCGTTCCTGAAAAATTACCTGCACCTCCGTTAAACTGCAGGTTCTTGGCGTTCCCTGGCTGTTCTACTTTAACCCACTTTGTAGCACTTTACCTGGTGGAATAACGAATTCCTTCCCCTCAACACTGTATCTGGCATCTATCATATAACAGCACACAACCCCTGCCCAAATCACGCAGCTGACACAGCCAAGGTGCTACGATTGCCTACAATCATCCTCAGTTTTCTGGAATGATCAGAGTTAAGCTACTCTGCCTCATTTTCAGACCAAGGCCTGTGACCTTCGCTTTTAAACAACATGGTGAGTGTAAGCAGGTCCCTTCCAGAAGCTGTAAAACCCTTAACACCCCGCCGACGCGCCCTCCCTGTCTTGCGAGAACTGGCTTATCCAAAATACAAGATCCCACACACTGTACCTTGACTCTGGCAGTTCCCGTCTCTATCATAATCATCTTTACTCTCAAAATCCACGTCTTCCGCCTTGAGTTCACTCCCTTCCAGATATGTAGGGAAACCTTGTTTCCCTTCTGCACTTTCTTTCCAGGGTTCTTTCAAAAGTTCATGCTTCACCTGAAACAGCTCTGGCGGAACAGCAGTGAGCTCGCCCCCAACTGTGACATTATTGGCTTTGCTTTTGTATGGGTCTGGGTTGTAACCCTGGGGTTTCTCCACTTCAAACTGGTCATTCTCGAGGCCGTGAGTCCACCTCTCCATGTGTTTGCAGTGACACTGACAGGCTGCGGGAAGAAAAGCGCCCTGCGGTCCAGGATGCTGGCTTCTGGCCGCCAGGCTTCCTTTCTTGGCTTCGTCCACAAGAAAGCCGCTGTGGCTCTTCTTCCCTGCCATACGAGCAGTGGGCTCGGTAAGAGGCGACACCGCTGGCCTTTCCCGCGTGCCTGTGGCCAGGTCTAGGTTTTCCTCCTCATTTTCCTCCTCTTCTTCCTCCTCATCACTGTGGTTCCGACCCAAAATCAATTTACTTTCTAAACTTTTGCATTCTAATAAATCAATTAACTGCTGATCTGATGACAGGTTTCTTTTGGAGTCATAGACACTCAGATTGCACATGTCAACAAACCCGCTCTCATTTCCTTGGTCCAAGGAAGGGGAGGCTATGCATTTGGTTTCCAGCTGCCCAAGGCTTTCAGGTCTCTGCCCTGCCTCGCTGCAGCAGAGTTCCCCTTCCTGTGAAAGAGACACCAGCAAATGTTTTCCATTTTTAATGTTCATTTGAGCTACTCCTGCTTCTAATGTATCCATAAAAGAGGGGCCTGAGGCTATTTCTGCCTCGTGGCCACCAGGCTGGAAGTTGCCATCTCTGCTTGTTGCGAGAGCCACGGCATCTTGTCTGGACTCGGTATTGGTACCTGGGCTCTCCTGAAAAGAGACTTGCTCCTGGCTTAGTGCTTTCTTACCATACATCATGCTCTCCAAGGACTCAGGCAGTAGACTCTCATCATGGGTGATGGAAATGACATCCTGAACTTTAGAAATAAAGTTTTCACAAGTCATGTCAGATAAGTTGCCCCGAGGTGGACCAAGATGATCATCCCTACCTTCTATTTTCACTAGATTCTCAGGTTCATTTTCAAGGGACTCGGAAGTCCTGCTCATTTGAGTATATGCAAGAGATTCATACAGTTTGGAGTTGGTCTGGTAAAGGCAACAGAGACTCCCTGGAGCCTGGGGGTCGGTTCTTTTGTGTTGGGCATAGTTTCTGTAGGCGTCCAGGAAGGACAGCTGGGGGTCGGTCATGATGTAGTAGTCGGTGCGGTTCAGCCCGTGCTTGGCAGTGCCGATCAAAAGGTCCCGATCGTGCTTTCCACACTCCCACCAGACGGGGAGGGAGAGGCTGGGCCTGCAGAGCTGAAGGCGCTCGTGCAGCTGAGGACACTGCAGCACTTGCTCCCGGACCTTCCGCAACAGTTCAATGCGGTACAGGGTTCTCGCGGCCCGCTCTTCAGTGATGGGTTCAACGCAGATGCTGGGATCTGGGGGGCCTGCAAAGGTGAACACAGAGCCTGTCACTTAAGGTGGCCCTTGGACACTTCCTGCCCACCTGAGCACCTGCATCTTTGATCTTATAGTTTGACTCCCTGGGTCCTCAGCAAGGCAGGGCCTTAGTGGCCCCACTAAACTGAAAAGCTGAAAGAGAAGGGAAGGTTTTTATGAAACACGGACAGACCAGTGAAGGTGAAAGAAGAGCCCGAAAACTCCAGTTCGGGAAATATTAGTTCCCGGTCAATAAGGAGGACTAGGTACCTTCTAACTAGGTACTTTACGGCTGTTATTTAGTTCTCACAAGAACTCTATGCTATACCATCATTATCCTTGTGTAAGGATGAGGAAGGAGGCTCAGATAAGCTAACTTGCTCAAGGTGGCAGAACCAGGACTCCAGTCCAGGTCTTGTCAGCATGACTCCAAGGTCCAGATCTTTCCGATCTATGCAGCTCCCTGGCTTTAAAGAAAACAGCCTAAGTGTGCCACACGCGGGCAGAAGGTGGGGTGTCTGTACATGCTGCCGCCAGTCCAGAACCCACACTGAATAGGCTCAACATTTGTTTCAGTTTTCCCAGAATACAGTCATACGGTCCAGAGCGAGTTAATCTATGAGTACGAGACTGAAGAGGGACACGGAGGAAGCTGCTGCAAATTCCAACCAGGAAGAAATTTCTTAGAAAAGGTCTCTAGTAGAGCCCAGGGAGTTTAAATGACGGCCACTAGTTTTCCATAGCTACAAGTCAACACATGAGAAAACATTTAAGATTTAATCTAAGGGAAGTGCAAAGCTCATAGTAGGATAATTCTCTATGAGACTTAAAAAAAAAGCATACTTTGGAAAAGGTAATTAATAGTAGTTTCTTAATATTTCTGTGACATTTTAATCCGAATTTCAATTTTCGTTGGAATCACATCATTTTGGGAGAGAGATTTTATTTTATGAGGGTGGACCCAATTAGAAGTCCGTGGATTTGTGAAAACCCACTGGTCTTTACCTGAATTCTTCACGTCGGCTCCGCGTCTATAGTTATACCTAACTCTGTACCTTGAAAATAAGCACGTTCTCTCCTTGTCCCACCTGGGATACAGTGACAGAGAGTGTCCTCACCACCATCCTTCCAGGCTGGCAGACGACAGACGTGCCGGCACATGGCCACAAAGCTATGGAAATAGTGCTCCAGGCTCTCGTCCGACTTCTTGTCCAAACGGGAAATGATGCGAAACTGCGTCCAGTCAAAGGTTTTCTTTTCTTGATCATAAACGACACCAAAGGAAGACACTGTTCTGTAGAAGTCGGCTTGCTCTCTCCTAGTCCACCTAGAGAGGGAATCAGAGAAGGAGAGTGAGCTGTTTTCTTTCTTGTTTTTTTTTTTTTTTTTCAGTTAAAAAAAGCCAACAACTACTTACTGAGCACCTACTTGGGAGAGCCCAGGAAGTCAAGAGAGTAGGCAGAGCGGGTCTATTTTACTGTTTATTTTTATTCAGGTTGACTTGGGTGGAGGGGCTTATAACACAGCAGCCCCTCAGCCTCTACCACCACCTTCAAATCATGTGTGCGTACTTGAGATCTTACTTCGCCAATTTTATTTTATTCTCATTATTATTTTTGGCCGTACTGCACAGCATTTTTGGCCATCCTGAGCAGCGGGATCTTAGTTCCCCGACCAGGGATTGAACCTGCGCCCCCTGCAGTGGAAGCATGGAGTCCTAACCACTGGACCACCAGGCAAATCCCCTTGATTCATTCATTTTACAAATTACCTAGTTCATTTCCTCTTGTGGGAGATAAAGATTTTAATTTAAAAGCAGTCTATATGCTTAAACATTCTGCCATACAACAACAGAGAATCACAGAATCCTGGAGGGACCTTTCAAGCCCTTAAATTCACTTCCTTCATTTTACAGAGGGAGAAACTGGTCCAGAGCGGGGAGGAGACTCCCTCAGCCACCCACCTCCCTGACTCCCATCTCACACTGGCCTCCCTCCTGGTCTTACGTAGGCAGGTTGCCCACAACGATAATCTTTCCTAGGACACGAAGGTTCTCTAGATTTTATATCCTGCAGGATTAAGATAATGACTTAAGGAACATGGATTATTATATACCACTGTAGTCTTCACCAGGGGCTCTTGGGCACAGTACTCAGCTAGGAGAGGGGTGAGAGGGTCAGTGGAAGAGTGAGAAGCAGGGAAGAAGGGGCTCTGGTTCTCTCTTTGGAGCTAGATGGGAGAAATCTACTCCCTGAATTACCAAATTTCATAAAGCCAGGAGTATACAGAAGTATCAATAATTGAATTCACTATGTGGCATTCTTTCAATTCACCGGATGTTACATCAAAAGGACGGAGAGATATAAAGACTCAAAGAACAGCAGCTTTGTTGATTTGCTCTCCTGGCATCGTTCTTAGCCTGTGCTGGCCTTAGGCAGCCATTTTTACCTTAATTCTCAGATGGGCAAGTAACTCCTTCCTTCTGGGCTGGCATTTTATGGTACTTATTGTTCTCAAAGGCTCGATAAGGACTGTTGGCTACAGTAAGACAACTTCAATGCACACTATTCACTTTGCTGCTGAAAGAATATGATCTGATACATGCTAGTGTGGTGTTTAAATCACATCCCCAGAGACTGGGGTCCAACTTAGGGAAGAGGGTAAGGTTGGAAAATCACACAAGTCTGGGAACTGTGAACAGAGGGTGTCCTAGATATCACCAGACTCCCCAGTCAGCACGAAAACACCACTGCAGTTGGAGGCTGGATTTAATTCACTCTAGAGACAACCTGACTCCATATGAGAACACCGGACACACCTGCCCTCCAGCTGTTGGGTTCCCTTTGTCACCTTTGCCCATTGGGCAGCTCAGCACGCCCTTTTGGCCACTGGCTTTTACCTCTTTTGGGCTTCCTTGTTGATGAGATCCATCTCTGAGGACCTCCGGAACATCTCTTCCTGGACCCAGTATCCCTGGTTTCCTGGTCCCAGGATTTCAGGTCGGCAGAGCTCCTTGCGGTTACAGCGCTGGTAAATGGTGACCAGGCGTCGGAGACGAGCTGTGAGTGCAGACGAAACTGGCCAGGGTGATTTGTCTGGGTCGGAGCCATCCTGGGCTTCAAACATCAGTGAGGATATTAGTATTTACAAACAGAACTAAAACAAAGGCAACTGGGTTTTTTGGTTGCTGTTCTTCCCTTTCGTTTAAAGAAAACTAAAGCTGACTTAGTAACTTAGTGGAAGTAGCTGCCGTTCAACAATCAGCTCGGGAGCTAGGCACAGCCGGAAGGGCTGCAATTGCACTTTAGAAGCAGCTTTAGGTACGGTGGGTTCTGCTCTCTCTCCAGTACAAACGTGCCTGTCTGTGGGGGCAGAACTGACTCAAGGGCCTTGCTCTAAGGCATGGGCTTCAGTGGATGCTCTGGGGCCATCTCCATTTAGAACTAAAGGCTTCTGTGTAGCTGGGCCTTCTAAACATCAAAGCCTCCGTTAAGTCTGAATTCAGAAAAACAAACCAACAAGAGAACACACCAAATACCCTTAACTTTTCTCAAAAGAAAAAAAAAAAATCACTGAAACCACGATTCCTTTTTATCTCTCAGACTCCATCCTGACTTCATTTCACTGTTGAATTCAGTGCCAGGTGGAGAAAGCTGGCCAGAGCCACATTAACGCTCCCTGGGTGACTCCCGCAGAGTTTGACGAAGGTCAACTTAATTGGCTTTTAAAAAGAGCCTCCTTAAAAAACAGCATTTTTTTCTTTTTTATTACACATGAACTCCAGGATAACTACAAACAGGGACCTTACTTTTCTTTGCCTTCAGAAGGACACAGTCTCACCTGCCCGGCTGTCATCCTTCTTTTCACCAAAAATGCCATCACCTCCATCACTGGAACTCTCCTAGGGATAAATGAAGTCATGCCGTCAGCACAACTGCAGCTCTGAAGAGACCAACTCAGAAACCCAGTCCCTACACAGAAGGAGTAAAGATGCACAAGAGACATCCCCTGCCCAAGAGCATCTCAAAGATCAAGGTGGTCCCTGATGAATAAAGCTTACTTATGCACAGAGTCTTAAAAGAGCCAGAAAGCAGTTTATTTAAAATAAGCATTTTCCCCCCTGGAATTGTGTGGAATGATTCTGCCCGTAGAGAATTAGCTTTAAGAATGATGAACTGGCATGCTCCCCTGGCAACTACATTTTGCACGCACTCTTTTAGTTGAGAATTAAATATTTGCTTCACTATCATCACTTGCAGTCTAATACTGTCATTTCACAAAGCATGGGCCTGCATTTTTGGATTTCTGCTGTGAAAAACTGTCATGCTCATGTTCATTATGCTTCATTTACTTCACAGCAATAGACGCTATTTTCCTAAAACATGACTGCTCCAGACAGGAGACCTGATGGCACAAACCAGGAATTTAAAATTAAAATCATGATCTGAGGCTCAGAATCTGAAGTAATACCACAGGCACAGAGCGTATCCAAGTTGGAGTATATGTCAACCTGGCTCTAATGGATTCCTTTACGAAGCCTTTCTTGGTCCCAGGAATGGAACTTCAGAGGCTCCTTATACACAGAGCATGTGGGAGTTTGGGTGTGGGCGAAGAGACGGTGCGAGTCTTCAACTTACTCCATTTTTAACACAAAAACTTACTTTTTCTTTTTTTTTACTGAAGTAAAGTTGACTTGCGACATCATATTAGTTTCAGGTGTAAAACAGTGATTCGGTATCTTTATACAGTAAGAAATGATCACCACTATGGGTGTACTTTCTATCTGTCACCACACACAGTTATTCTAATATTATTGACTACATTCCCGATGCAGTACATCACGTCCCTGTGACTTATTTATTTTATAACTGGAAGTCTGTACTTCTTAATCCCCTTCACGTATTTCACCCATTTTCCCACCTATCTTATTGTTTTTCTTTTATCTTTTTTAAAACTAACTTTACTTTTTTATTTATTTTTTTACAAACTTATGTATTTTATTTATTTATTTTTGGCTGCTTTGGTTCTTCGTTGCTGTGCATGGCTTTCTCTAGTTGCGAGCAGGGGATACTTTTTGTTGCCGTGAGCGGAATTCTCATTGTGGTGGCTTCTCTTGTTGTGGAGCACGGGTTCTAGGCACGCGGGCTTCAGGAGTTGTGGCACATGGGCTCAGTAGTTGTGGCGCACGGGCTTAGTTGCTCCGCAGCACGTGGGACCTTCCCGGATCAGGGCTCGAACCCGTATCCCCTGCATTGGCAGGCAGACTCTCAACCACTGTGCCACCAGGGAAGCCCTCTTATTGTTTTTCTGACTTGAGTCTTTTGACGTGAATGACAGGCGAGAATAACCCCAGGATTCATGACTTCAGCTATGGTGGAGCACAGGGTCAGATTCTGTCAGAATAAGGGTCAGCAATCTGCAGCCTGTAGATTGTTTTTGTGTGGCCCTTAAGCTAAGAATGGTTTTTAAGGGAAGAAGAAGAGGAGGAGGAGGAAGGAAGGGAGGGGCAGGAGGGGGAGAAAGAGGAGGTGAAGAAGATGTGACTCTACTGGCCCCCAGGCCTAAGATATTTACTGTCTGGTCCTTTACAGAAAACTGGGACACAGCCCAGGAGAGCAGCACCTCGGCTCAGGAGGGATGGACACACACCTATGACTGGCAATAGTTAAAATTCAAACCGCTCCCTTAGGCCCCTAATACCGGGGAAGGACCTGAGAAAGGTGGAGGGGCAGGGGTTCATTTTCTGAATGCATTTCTTTCTTACCAGAGTAGTGGTAATAGCTGACGTTACCAAGAACTATGTGTGACTGTGCAAAACCCTTTACACGGCTTATCTCCTTTGGTCATCAGCACTGCTTCCCCAGGTAGAAAGTATTACTATCCTTATTTTACAGAGGCAGAAAACAAGCCCTAGAAAGTTCTGTAAGTTGCCAAGGTCACATGGCTACCAAGGGGCAGAGCTGGGCTTCAAACACGGTAGTCTGATGAGAACCTATACTGTAACCACTGAGCTGCCCAAAACAGAACAAAAAGAGAGTCCTGGCTGAAAATCTGATTTAGAGAGTGCAACATATTTAGAATTGGAGAACACTAGTTTAATCTCCCTTCTTTGCCCATGTAATATCAGTGAAGAGAAGGAACTTCAAGCTGATCTACTGTACCATTCTGAAGTGACACTTAAGTATGCCAAAGCAGCCTTTCCCACTATTTAGGTAGTTAAGAAGCAAGCAAAAACCAACAACCAGGCCTTCCATCCTTCCTGCCATAGAGAACATTTTTGGGTATTCTTAGAGTACCCGTGAAGACCCTTATAATGCTGCAAGTTGTAATTATAGACACTTCTAGACTGAGAAGTGCTGTATAGACTATGAGATGTAGGGTCAGGCGCCAGGGCTACCACGCTCCTTATTACGACGGATGTGTGGGTGCCGTGGGCACCGACTCCACAGGGGTAGCTCCGGGCTTGGTGTGAGGCAGGCACACCTGCCATGCAGGCTTCCTTTCCACCCTCCCTAACAGTTTCTGTTGGCCTTAGGCAAACCCTCAAGTAAGGAAAGATTCTGGAAGCCGTAAGTGCCTTTCTGTCTCCTGCTCTCTCTTGATGGCAGGTCCCCTCTCTATCACTGACAGAAAGGAGAAGACCTGGCTTAGCAGCAGCCGAAGTGAAAAAGATGTCATAATCTTGTGGTCACATAACCAATTTAATGTGAGTGTGACAGACCGGTATCGCAGGGAGCACATGGAAAGCCCTGCCTCTGAAGTCTGCATGTGAACATGTAGTATCCTAGTTTCTGCCTCTGTGAATCAGTCTGAAAGAAATATTCATCTCAGAAGAAGTATGAATCAATCATTTCCAAGGGCAGGGTCCCAGAGAGTGCTGACAAGTAAGACTGTCAAAGTAAGGGCAACAGGTTAGTTCCAACCTGCAGTTTCTCCATCTTGAGCCCGCCTGTGTTTGGAGTCTGACAGTCCACTGCTCTCTGGCCTTGGGCAAGGTGTTTCGACCTCTCTCAAGCTCATTTCTTCATTTGCAAAATGGAGACAATAGTACTTTACGGGTGATCGTGGGGCACAAATGAGTTGATTATGCAAAGTGTTTAACCAAATGCTGGCACAAAGCAAATGCCCGACGCACGGCAGCCGGCACCGAGGAGATACCCACGTACAGGCCCAACTGCTAGAGGATCCTTCAGCGTTTCTCTCTTTCAGCTGAAGTGTGTTCTCTAAGGACAGCTTCATGACACAGTGGCCAACAGCAGCAATAACAACAAAAGTCTACAGGTAAGTAAATGGCCAGATACCATACTGAGTACTTCACATGTGTTTTTCATTTATTCATTCTAAACGACTAAATGACCCTTTTTAGACAGAAGGAAATTGTAGAATGAGAGGTTGATAATCTAATGCTACATATAGTTATTAAGTGGTGAAGATGGAATTCAAACCTAGAAGGCCTGACCCCAGACGAGGAGCTCTAACCACTGGGATGTATTGCCTCCGGGGGCTGAAGACACACCTGGTTGGATCAAATGCACTGTCAGTCACTAGAGTAACTTAGCTTCCCGCGTGGCACTTCTCCGCCGAGGATGCAGGGCTGTTTCCTGATCTGAGAACAGCAGATCCCCCTTGCCTGTGGCTGCTCCTCCAGGCCCGGCTGCCTCCCCTCTTTGGTCTGGGTGTGGGTGCAGGCAGTGACGGCAGCACAGACCTGCAGACCCAGGGAATTTCCTCTAAGCCCTTACAAAACTCCAGGGCCAAAAGAGCGGCGATGAGCTGCCTTCCTACATTTGTTTGCCAGGAACTGTGCTGGGTTCAGGAGCTCTGACAGTGGGAAGGATGGAGTCCTTATCTTTCTAGAGCCCACATTCTGGCCATTACAAGAGACATAAAATAAATACTGGCCATGTAGTGTGATGAGTGTTCCTAAACACAGTGGGAAAACCAGAAAGGGTCACCAACTCTGCATGGCCCAAATCAGGTAGGGGAAGGACATCTGAGAGGTGACTTTTGAGCTTCACATTGAAGGACACAGGAGTTCGCCAGGAGGAGAATATAAGAACTCTTTGTGTAGAGGTAACAGGATGCGTGAAGGCGCAGTTAAAAAAAATCCCACAGCAGTTTTCATTTTGCAGAAAAATCAAGCATCCTACTACCTTCATAAATTTCATGTAGAAAGTAGATACACATCAAATGTCATTAACACAAAATTCAAGGATTTTATAATGGAAAGACTGAAGGATTTAGAAAAAGATGTGAGCGGGCAGACACTGCTCCTGAGGAGTATGACTCCTTTTGCAGCTCATTAAAACTATTTGAGCTTCCCCCGTCTAGAATAGGAATAAGAACAACGCCTAACTGAAGGGGAAACGTGCTTTGTAAGCGTGGAAGTAAGCGTGGAAGTAAGCGTGGAAGTACTCCATCTACATTCAAATATCTCTATTTGAGTTCAGAGACCCCTTGATCTCTCAACTCATAAGAATAGAGTCATTGTTCAGTTCCTCATTGAACTTTTCTTATAGTGGGATCTGACCATTTTAGGCATTAAGTTTCCCTGCAGGAGTTTCTTCCTAGTTCACTGTGCACATGAACTCACCCTCCTTTTACAGAGAGCACCTGCTGTAGGAAGTGCTGCAGAGTGAGGACAAGACTGCTGGTTAGAACACAAGGACTACACCAGGCAGAACTGGGCCGCTACTTATTACTATCTCAGTTAAAGGAGATGGTAACCTCCCTGCATACTAGGTTTGATAGAGAACGATTTCCTTTACCATTCTAGGCTCTAGACCATCCCAAACACAAGTAAACTTTCTGACTAACTGCTTTAGAAGGCATGTCCACTGACTCTAGCTGCAACTGTTTACCAATCAAAAGCTCTACTGGTATTAAACAGAAAGGGTGGGGGAAGGGAGTAGACTAATCATCTCACATGTCCCTCTAACATTCTGTGGTTCTCCAACTGCCACGTTTGAAGAGGACAACAGCACAGTGAGCTGTGGAAGGCACAAGAGTAGCAAGGGGTCTGGAGACAACATGATAAGAAGAAAGAGGAATTAAGGATACTTCACCTGAAAAGAGACTTAAAGAGATTACGGTAGCTAGTTGGTCTCAAAATTTTTTAGTCTTATCGGAGAGGAAAGTAAGAACAGTTTTGCTCTTTGCAGGACCAGAAGAAAACTAGACAGAGTCCATGGAACCAACTGGGAGTCAGATTTCTGGGTCAGAATAAGGAAATACCACCCAACAATGAAATGGGCTTCCTTGGATGATAGCACATTCCCCCTTTCCCTTCATGGATTCCTGGAAGCACCTACACCTGCCTGGTATGCCCCCACAGTGATGTCGCAGTAGAAGGGATGGAACACTGAGACCATGCAGACATGCGTTAGGGTCCTTGCAATGCTGTGATTCTCCCATCTACCAACCAGGCCCCCTCCTATGCCCAGGTCTGTTTAATTCAGATGAATTAACTTAGTGATGGATGATACGTTCTTTGGGCTTCCTTAACCTGCTGATCTGCCTGAGAACAGAACTGGGAGAAGGAAACACCCAACCAGTGTCTTCAGTACAAGGGCTGGGGCGTGGGGAGAAGGCTTGGTTCAGATGTTGGCTGTTCCTCTACATTTGTTATTCTAGCACATGGACTAGAAGTCGATCTTAATCTGTTTATAATCTGTTCACCTCAAAATCTGGGAAAGGCACTCCCCATTCCTTCTGCTTTTGATTATATTCTATAGCCCAGGTTTTAGGGATCTGAAGAGCAAAATAAATAATACAGGCATTATTTTCATAAATGAATTTAAAAAAAAGGAGTCCCAGAGGAGTTTAACCATTATAAGGAAACTTGAGTTATTTTACCAATTCTGCCACAACTCCCACTTCAGTGCCCAGATCTCTCCAAGACTGAAGTAAGCATGAGTTAAGCATGTGAACTTTACCATGAACAGCTTTCAGAGCTGGGTCTGGCCTGCGGTTGGTCTGGGGGCTGCCTTTTCATAGAGGATGCTGCTGGGAGAAGGGGTGTGTACGTACAGCTAAAACACCTCCTACTCTCTTGACTATGAAAAGAATATTTGATCAGAAAAAAAAAAAAGCCAGAACAGCTAGAGAATATCTAGTCTGAACGCTATCATCTAGTAGCTGTGAGAATCTGGCAACGTCCTTTAACTTCCTGGGCCTGAATTTCCCCAGCTCTCACATGAGGGCAATAACACCTGAAGCTCTTACTTCACATGGCTGAGGTGAGGATCAACTGAAACAAATGGGAAAAGTGCTTTGGAGAGAGTAAAGTTCCATATGAATTTAAGGTACTATTTTCATTTCTTTGGTACTCAAGTTATTTCCATGGGAAAACACATCCCACATTCCAGACAAAGGAAGTAACTGTAAAAGCTAGGCAGAGCTTCAACCAGAATGGCAGAGCTCAGATTTTAATTGTCAAGACCAAACCCAACTTCCTTCAGGTCCAGGGTCTGAAGCTTCATGCTGATTTGCTTCAATCCACTGCTTCGCAAACCTCAAGGAGATATGGAAACATATCTTCAAAAAATAATTATTTCTTACTTTGGGAAAGTGATGTCATTGTTACTGTTACAGCAATCAGAGCTGATGGAAACCAAGGTAAATACCATTCTCCAAACTAGAACCAAAAGAAGAGAATTGAAAACTTTTGGTTGGTGATCAGGAGGAGAAGAAAGATTATTCTAGTAATGGAGTCAGGCGAGGACAATGCTACAGTAACCTCTGGGATACGGAACCCATGAAATTCTAACAGATTTATTTGCTCCACTGAAAGCCAGAGAAAATGTGGTCAGATAGTGCTGGGGCCCTAGTAAGGTTTTGGTCTGCTTATGCAAAGCCCTAGAAACTCATCTGTAAAATGCAATATAGACTTCTGCTTCTGGGAAGATGCATATTTCCCTATTCCACACAATATTTACAGCTAAAACCCCTGGACATTATATATAAAACAAACCTAAGAAAACTCTGAAAGGTGAAGAGAAGGCAGACCAACCAGGGACTTTGGGACACATGGGATGACACAGTGGTGAGTTTCCTGGGTTTTCTTTTTTGCCTTATATATCCTAGATCTGGAGGTAAAGAAGCTGGCTATCTGGAAATGACAAAGGGTACAGACAAAAAAAGTCCCAACAAAAGCCTGCTCTCTCTAGTGAAGGACTAGGAAAAGGGCAAGCTAGGAATGGACAAAATGTTAAGACAAGATGTGCTACACTTCAGCTCAACATAACAGAAAAAACTTCTGCTCACCACATCCATGCCGGCAGAGGCTGAGTGGGCCTCTAGAGTCTAAAGGTGGACTCTAGACTTCCACCTTTGCCAGGCTGGAACAGGGCTCCCCATTCCCCTGCTGGGTGGTGTCAAAAAGCCAAGTAGGGAGCTGGGACTTTTATCCCTGCTAGGTGGTAATAAGGTCCCCAACACCCATGGTGTCAGCAAAGACCATGTGGAGATCTAAACTTCCATTCCTGCCCAACAGTAATGAGAAACACCCCTGCCTTGGGTATCTTCAGGGGCTGACTGGGAACATTAACTTCTACTCCCACCAAGCAGTAAAAAGGTAGTGTACTCTGCCACCCACCCTGCCCCATTCCCCTGCAACAGAAGTGTCAGAGGCAATCAGTTACAACAGAAGTTTTAAATAAGATCCTGAGTTTCACAATGTAATACCCCAAATGTTCAGGTTTCAATCAAAAATCACTTATCACATCAAGAACCAGGAAGATCTCCAACTGAATGGGAAAAGACAATCAACAGACACTAACACTGAAATGACAGAGATCTTAGAATTATCTGACATAAGAATTTAAAGCAGTCCTCAATGAGGAATTCTGAACATACTTGCCACAAATGATAACACAAGATCTCAGCAAAGAAAAAGAAGATCTCAGCAAAGAAAGAGAGATCCAAAGAAGAACCAAAGGGAAATTTTGGATTTGAAAAATACAATAATGAAATGAACCAGACCAAACAAAAACAAAAACACAATGGACAGGCTCAACAGCGAATGGAGGAGAAAGAGAAAAGAATCAGTGAGCTCTAAGAGAGAAAAATATAAAGTACCCAGTGTGACCAACAGAGAGAAACAGATTAAAAAAAACATTAAACAGGGAATTCCCTGGTGGTCCAGTGGTTAGGACTTGGCGCTTCCACTGCTGTGGCCCAGGTCCGATCCCCAGTTGGGGAACTATGATCCTGCAAGCCATGAGGCACAGCCAAAATAAACAAAACAAAACAAAACACAGAACCTCAGGGACCAGTGGGACTATAACAAAAGATTTAACATTCATACCATCAGAGTTCCAGAAGGGGAGGAAAAAGGAATTCAAGAAATAATGGCTGAAAACTCCCCAAATCTGGTGAAAGACACAAACCTACAGATTCAAGAAGATGATAAACACCAAACAGGATAAACTCAAAGAAGTCCACACACACAAAAATCACAGTTAAGCTTCTGAAAACTAAAGAAAGAAAAAAAAAATCCTGAAAGTAGCAACAGAGAAAAGACACCTTACCTAAGGGGAAAAACAACTTGAGTGACAGAAGATTTCTCATCAGAAACCAGGGAGGCCAGAAGGAAGTGGCACAACATTTTTCAAGAGCTGAAAGAAAAGAACTGTCAACCCAGAATCCTATATCCAGTGAACATATCCTTCAGGAATGAAGGGGATATTAAGATATTCTCAGATGAAGGAAAAATAAAAGAACTGTCAACAGTAGACCTATCCTAAAAGAACAGCTAAAGGAATTTCTCTCAACAGAAAGAAGAAATCTTGGGACACTAGGAAGAACAAAGTAAATAAAAATACAGTAGATGTTCCTTATCCTCTTGAATCTTCTCAATTATATTTCAGAATTGCAGCAAAAATTGTAACATTGTCCGATATGATTCTAAATGTATGTAGAAGAAATATTTAAGACAATTATATTATAAAGGGACAAAACTAGAAGTAAGGACACTATACTTCACTTGAACTGGTAAAATGATGATACCAGTGGACTGTGATATATTATATGTAATGAAATATCTAGAATAACCACTAAGAAACTTAAAAAAAACCCAACAAAACATACCCAACATAGATAAATCAAAAAAGGGATCAGAAAAAAGTTTCAAATAACCCACAAGAAGTCAGGAAAAAGAAAACAGAGAATAAAAAAATGGAGAAAACAAAATGTCAGACTTAAGGCTTAATGCATCAATAATTACATTAAATGTAAGTGGCTGAATACATCAACTATAAGACAGGGTGCATTAAAAAATATAACCCAACTAAATACTGTCTATAGAAAACTCATTTCACATAGGCAGGTTGAAAGTAAAAGGATGGAAAAAGTTATATCATGCAAACATTTATCAAAGGAAACCAGGAGTAGCTACATTAATATCAGATAAAGTACACTTCAGAGCAAAAAAAAACTATCAGACACAAGCAGGTACATTATATATTGACAGCAGAGTCAACCCACCAAGAAGACATATCCTAAATGTGTATACACCAGACAACAGAGTTGCAAAACACGTGAGGCAAAAACTGATAGAATTGAAAGGAGAAATACACAAGTCCATAATTATAGTTGGAGACTTCAATACTCCTCTCTCAACAACTAGACAGAAAATCAGCAAGAATACAGAAGAACTCAACACTATCAACTAACAGGACTGCATTGACATTTATGCAGCGCTCTGCCCAACAACAGCACAATACACATATTTTTCAAGTGCCCATGCAACATATACCAAGAGAGACCATATCCTGGGCCACAAAAATAACTTAACAAATTTAAAACCACTGAAATAATAGAGTGTATTCTCTGAGCACAATGGAATCAAACTAGAAATAAAACCCAGAAAGATTATAGGACAATCTCCAAATACTTGGAAATTAAATAACACATGTCTGATAATCCATGGGCCAAAGAAAAAGTCTCAAGGGAAAAAAAAATTAATTGAATGAAAATGAAAATACAACAAATTTTACTATTTATAATAAATAGTAAAAATTGTGGGGCCTAGCTAAAGTAATGCTGAGAGGGAAATTTATAGCACTGAATGCATACATTAAATAAGCCCAAAAGTCTCAAATCAGTAATCTAAGCTCCCACCCCAAATATCTAGAAAAAGAGGAAAATAGAACAGAGGGGCTTCCCTGGTGGCACAGTGGTTAAGAATCCGCCTGCCAATGCAGGGGACACAGGTTCAAGCCCTGGTCTGGGAAGATCCCACATGCCGCGGAGCAACTAAGCCTGTGTGCCACAACTACTGAGCCCGTATGCCACAACTACTGAAGCCTGTGTGCCTAGAGTCTGTGCTCTGCAACAAGAAGCCACGCACCACAACAAAGAGTAGCCCCCGCTCACTGCAACTAGAGAAAGCCCGTGTGCAGCAATGAAGACCCGACACAGCCAAAAAACAAACAAACAAACAAAAACACAACACAAAACCGGAAGGAAAAGAATAATAAGGAGCAGAAATCAATGAAATTTAAAATAGAAAACAGAGAAAAATCAATGAAACAAAGTTCCAATTCTTTAAAAAGATAAAGCAGACAAATTTCTAGCAAGAATAATAAGAAAAAAAGAAGACACAAATTATTAATATAAGGAATGAAACAGGAAATAGCATTATAAATTCTGCAGACATCAAAAGGATAACAAGATGATACCTCACTGTAGTTTCGATTTGCTTTTCTCTAGTAATTAGTGATGTTGAGCATCTCACACCTGTCAGAATGGCCATCATCAAAAAATCTACAAACAGTAAATGCTGGAGAGGGTGTGGTGAAAGGGAACCCTCCTAAACTGTTGCTGGGAATGTAAATTGATACAGCCACTATGGAGAACAGTATGGAGGTTCCTCAAAAAACTAAAAACAGAACTACCATATGACCCAGAAATCCCACACCTGGGCATATACCCAGAGAAAATTATAATTAAAAAAGATACACGCACCCCAATGTTCCTTGCAATGCTATTTACAACGGCCAGGACATGGAAGCAACCTAAATGTCCATCTACAGAGGAATGGATAAAGAAGATGTGGTACATATATACAATGGAATATTACTCAGCCATAAAAACGAATGAAATAGTGCCATTTGCAGAGATGTGGATAGACCTAGAGACTGTCATACAAAAGGAAGCAAGTCAGAAAGAGAAAAACAAACATTGTATATTAATGCTTATATGTGGAATCTAGAAAAATGATACAGATTAACTTATCTGCAAAGCAGAAATAGAGACACACATGTAGAGAACAAACTTACGGATACCAAGGGTGGAGAAGGGGGGGTAGGATGAATTGGGAGGCTGGGATTGACACATATACACTACTATGTATATAACAGATAACTAATGAGAACGAACTGTATAGCACAGGGAACTCTACTCATTGCTCTGTGGTGACCTAAATGTGAAGGAAATCTAAATAAGAGGGGATATATGTATATGTATGAATTTTTCATAGTTTTCCTCCTTTCCATATTTGACTGAATCATGTCAAAAGAACTCAGAAACCAACTTGAGGAGTTTTCCATAGGCCATATTTTAACAGCATTAAGAAACAGGGACTTCCCTGGCAGCACAGTGGTTAAGAATCCGCCTGCCAATGCAGGGGACATGGGTTCGAGCCCTGGTCCAGGAAGATCCCACATGCTGTGGAGCAACTAAGCCTGTGCACCACAACTACTGAGCCTGCGCTCTAGAGCCCACAAGCCACAACTACTGAGCCTGTGTGCCACAACTACTGAAGCCCGTGTGCCTAGAGCCCGTGCTCTGCAACAAAGAGAAGCTACCACAATGAGAAGCCCGTGCACCGCAATGAAGAGTAGCCCCCGCTCGCTGCAACTAGAGAAAGCCCGCGCACAGCAATGAAGACCTAACACAGCCAATAATAAATAAATAAATAAATAAAAATTAGTGACAACACCAAAAGCCAGTGAAGATGAGGAGAAAGTGGATCATTCATACATCACTGGTGGGAATGTAAAATGGTACAGCCACTCTAGAAAACAGCTTGTCAGTTTTTTGAAAATACTAAACATATAACTACTACACGACTCAGCAATTATACTCTTGGACATTTACCCCAGAGAAATGGAAATGTAAGTTCACACAAAATCTGTATGCAGCTGTTTACAGAGGTACTTGCAATAGTGAAAAACTGGAAACAACCCAGATGTTTTTCAATGGATGAAGGGAGAAATACTACTCGGTGATATAAAGGAATGAATTATCATTACACACAACAATCTGCATCAATCTACAGGGAATTACGTTGAGTGACAAAAGCCAAGCCCCTAAGGTTACATACTGTATGACTCCATTTATATAATATTCTTAACATGACAGAACTATAAAAGTGGAGAATAGGTTAGTGGTTGCTAGGGATTGAAAAGGAGGTGAAGGTAGGAGGGATGCAGATGTGGCTATAAAAGGGCAACATGATGGATCTCTGTGGTGGTGGAAATGTCCTATATCTTGATTCTGTCAATGTCACCATCCTGCCTGTGATATTGTATCATAGTTTTGCAAGATGTCCCCCTGGTGGGAAACTGGATAAAAGGTACACGGGATCACCCTGTATTGTATCTTACAATTCCATCTAAAATCTACAGTCACCTCAAAAGCAAAAGTTTCATTAGAATAAAAGGGCAACGCAGGCTGTGAGTTGACAATTTTTACAATAAAATGTTGGGGAAAATGCAATGCAACTGCAGCAATGCAGTCAAGTTCCCAAAGACCAATATACCAAGATGGGGATTTCTCTCTTGATATTAAAGATAGTGGATTACAAACACAGCACATTTGACTCACCATTTGTTTCTGGAGGCCATCTACTTTGTCTTCTGTATTGTCTTCTTTATCTGTGTTGCCTCTAAATAAAATTAAAAAAAAAAAATGCATCACACACCACCTAGAAGCTATTTTGCAACTAGGATGCTTGCATGAAAATCCCCCAGAATCACTGACCAAAGAGAATATTAGCAGATCCCTTTCCCCACAGGCCTCAAAAGCTTGGTTTTTCCAGTGTTACAATTTCTACGAGCAACAACTTCCACTCAAATGAGACTTTAGCACGAGACTCATGATCTACTCAGGCAAGTTCAGAGGCCGGCTAACAATGATGCTATCTTTAAAAAGGTAATTACTGCCCATCAAGAACTGTCTGGATAAGCGGCTCTGATAAAAGAACAGAGTCTAAGGCTGACAGCCATGCAAACTAAGAGTCCTGATGTGCTGACCCCCAGATCCCACAGTAGGATGCCATGGAGGCAGAATCGCCCCTCACATTTAGCGGCCGTCACTTCCTTGAAAGGGAGCTCTGCTGTGCGTGCTGAGGAAGGACACTGCCCTCCGGACCATCAGCTGCTCGTCCCTAGATTAGCTGCCTAACATCTTCTCCCTTGTGAGCTTAACTACTGCTGATGCCTACCTGTTTTTCACGATCCCTGGTAAAATCAACTTTGAAGGATTCCTGTCTCAAATATTCTTCTCTCTGTTGTTCAGGTCCTGGGGGCAGAAGGAGCCTCCTACCTTCATTGCTTAACCACAGAAAGAACAGCCACCCCCAAAGATACCAGCTGTAAGCCACATTCGGGCACCTCCCCCAGGTGGTGTTTTCCCTGACCCCGTGTGCCCAACATTAACACCACTGGTCCTTCGGGCATTTGTTAGTATCTCTCTGAATGCATCTTTATTGTCTTCGGGGCAGAGGACGTTACAATAGCTAGGGTGTTCACCAGGAGCCAAGGACAGATGGAAAATGCATTTCATCCTTTTCTCAGCCTTAGCACATGGTTAGGGGGCCTGGCATTGTGCACCCTCATGTCCAGGCTTGCCCGTGGCCCCAGGAAATGCTACTTTTGGGGGGAAGATCAGGCCAAAAGCTTACCAAACACAAGCTAAGAGATATATGCGATGTTTTCCAAATATATATATATATATATATGTATATGAAAACCACAGCTTTTCGCTATTTAGCTTTCCTATGAATTTACACATTTTGGAGTTATGCCCAAAGTAATTAAAACTCAACAAAGGGGATGCTTCCATATTTTTTGCGCACAACCCAGTGACAAGACCTGAATGCCACGGCCATCAAGCAGTGGCTCCTAAGTCCACCTACTCATGGACCATGAAATCTTTAAATAACACTGGAATTTCATCTGAGGCACTTCAAGGTCAGGAAGCCTGAACTTGCTGTACCGCTTCTTAACTTTCTGCCAAGTATGAGAAGTTATGAGAGGTCTGAATTCTTCCTTGAGAATCCTCTGACCAGACGAGCCTGATTAAGGAGTAGGCAGGAGGGTGGGCAGCTTGGGGAACTCAGGAAGGACAGGAACTGGTATTTGGTTCAAAGTGTTTGGGATTCAAGGGAAAAGCCTGAGGCATCGTAGGATGTAACCAAAGCAGCAATTCTGGAAGGCAGTTCAGGTTTAAGGGAGATGCCAGACCGTGAGGAAGAGACTATTATAGAGTGCTGGATGTATGCGGTCAGAGATTCGTGGCGCGACAAGTCACACTGTGGTTGGCCCATGAAGCGTCTCACCTTTCGGGAATGTCTGAGGTCCCATCTGTAACACCCTGCTCTGCAGAAAGGGACTTCTCGTCTGGCATCCCAACCTTCTCCAGGAAGCAAAGTGCTGGGTCTGCTCTCATGGCATTGTACCTCTCGTAACCTGATCAGGGGTAATGAGGAACAACGAGGTCATGTCAGAACTCACAAGATCTGCCTTGCGCCCTAGACAGTCATTTTGTTTCCCTTATTAAATAAAACGCAAAACAAACAAAAAAATACTGATTTAAAAATGACCGGATCCTGTAAGACTTCCTGTCAGGGGAAGATCCTTGCACTAAAGTGGACACCTTTGAGGAAGTAGTGCTTGCCCCAAAATGAAAGCTGATGTAAATATTCTGTGTCCGTGAAGACACACAAGATACAGATACAATTCCTACTTGTTTGCGTCTTTTGGACAGCAAGGGAATCAGGCAAGCTGGTTTTGCAATGCCTTCCCCTCACCAACCCCCCAACTCTGGACACCCTATTATCTTGTCATCTCATGAACAGGCCTAGTTTTCTTATGGTCCAATTTTATCCCATGTGTTAGAAAGGGAAGCTGAGCAAAGTAATGGATGCAAAGGATGAAATATAAAGAGGACTACTGTGATTGTCGATTGGATTAAAACAGACCCGTTCCCTCTATATTCACAAACTCAGTATGAAATCCTAATCTACTGGCCAGGGCTTTGGAACTGCCTCTCACCATATCCCCAGAGTCAAAAACAGATGGAGGATTTCTGATCCAGAACAGGGACCTCAGACAGAAGGCAAAATGATGAAAAAATATCCCTTTTAATTTGATGATGCCATGCATGACAATTTGTTATTTTATTGAATCTAATGTAATCCTATAATGAGACAGGAATATTTGGTCACAGCTATTGTCATATCGAACTATTTTGGGGGGAAACTCCTTCATGATCATCAAAACCCTTTCCATGTTGCCCCTAACTAAGTCAATTTCTAACTCTGTAGTATGTACAGAGAGACCCCATCACAGGTGGTGATGTAGGGTGCTGTACCTAAAATGAGTACCGGCTTGGCTGCTAGTAACAGACTTGATTCTACTCTGTTGGGTATTTCCCTTCTATATTGGTTTTTGTTCTGGTATCACTGTTGATGCTGTTCTAGCCCTCATGTGTAGGCAGCACCTGGTACTTTTTATCTGAGGAGCTGCAGGTGCTTTATCTTTTAATTCAAAGTGACATTTCTGTCATCTCCATGACAGGTGCTGCCTGCACGAGGCATATGGCAGGAGAAACTGGGGCCTTATGTTCTTCTTTATTCACTTATTCCTTAGGGCAATTGTTTGATTACTGTAAGCCTCTCTCATGAGACTGTGGGCTCCCCAGGGACAGAATCTGTATCTGTTTTTACTCATCATTATACATTCAGTACCTAGCACAGGGCCTGGCACTGTATACACTCAACAAACCGCTGACTGGATGTGTCAGTTTGGCCCAGACTCTCTTCCAATAATCACTGTAGGAAGAACCATTCTCACCCTCTCCCCATGGTCTGCCTCAGCTCACATCACAACAGAAATGCCCACCATGCTCCTGCTGTCTTGAGGACATGCCTGCCATCGTCTCTATCTGCCCCCTCCCCAGGAAAAGAGGGATGCTTTATCTCATAGCTGAGATGGTGAAACCTTCCTCCTCTGACCCTTTATCATGGAGGGAGGTTAACTGTCCATGAGGGTCCTGCCCTCACGCATGCTGTGCTGCACAGGGCCTGAAGCAGGCCGGTCCCTCCAGGTGCCTACTACCTGGGTGAGTCTCTGCTCTGCAGACTTCTTCTTGTCATGTGCAGGCCTGAAGTCTAGACAAATTCGGCATTTCTATTTCTCAACCAGCTATGAAGCTGGAGGCGAGGAAGAGTGATTGACCCAGTTCCCTAGAAAACCCTAACAACTGTCCTGAACAGACAGTAGTAGGAGCTGTAATAGCAACATAAAGACATAAATAGAGCAACAGGTGGCGTAGGCTGCTTGCCTCTCTCCACTTAGTCTAGAAGTTCCTCTATAAGAACATGAACAGAAATACTAAAATCCATAGCTTGATGAGTATTTCATAAATCCAGGCTGCCTATTTCCTAATGCGATCAAGAGCGGTCAACAGCACCATTCAGCACAGATTCGCTGCAGGGTCCTTCTTGCTGTAAGCGGAAGCTCCAGCCAGTTCTTCCACGGTGGTCAGCTCGGAGATGGAACCGGGGCTTTGGTCTTCCGATCTGAGCAGGGTCATAGCAGGCTATGTCTGGGATGGAGTAGAAGACCCACAAAACCTTGGACGATGAACAGCTGTGTATTTCTTAACAAAGAAAATGGCTGCAGCTCTACAGCTCATACTATGTCTCCAGGGCATGGAGGCAAGGCAGAGAGAGCTCCTGATAGAACCCTGAAAAGTAAACGCCAGACAGCTTGGCTCTCTGAAAATATCACATCTCCATCGGCTGCTGGGTATCTGGGAGTTTGTCACCTGGTAAGACACGTTCTGTGGGTTTGGTTATCCTGTGGAGAGGGCTGTTTCGTGGGGTGATGAGGTGTGTTACCCAGGTGAGGACAGGTCTAAGCCTAGGCGCACAGAATGTCTGCTGGAGCAGACCCAGCAGAGCAGCCCCCCGCCAGGAGCAGGATCTGATCTGGACTACGCAAGACACCAAGGAGGATGGGCCCACGGAGCCAAGCATCGGCATTGGTCCAACCCAGCCTAGGTTTGACTCCAATGTCACTGTCCAACTACACGGGTCTGGTCCCATCCAAGAGTGAGCCAGTCTGCATGTGTGGCTTAACACCGGTCCCCCAGCACTGGGTACAGAGGCTAAGTCTTCCCCATCTTTACAGCGTGTCTGCTAAGCTCATCACATCACACCAGGTACTTCAGGCACTGCATGCATCACCTCCCCGGCACCTGCACCCCCAGCTCTGACCCAGAGCTCACTCAACTGGGAGAACCTGAACGGAGTGGGTGATGCACCATCTTCAAGTCTCACAGGCGTGCTCAGGAAACACTTAGGAATTATTAACTTGCAACCCTGCGAGCTGCTTCACTGAGCAGAAGAATTTTAGATTTGGAAGTAACCTTAGATATCATCAGATTGACTCTACCATGTCTGATAAGAGACTGGTTCGTTGTGCTTCACGGAGAGGTCACATGGTTCCTCTTCTTATTTCAGAGCTGAGTTCTAGCCCTGCACTGTCCAGCAGAGGAGCCACATACGGCTAATTGAATTTGAACTAATTAAAATTACATGAAATTAAAAATACAGCTGCTCAGTTTTATTAGTGACATTTCAAGCGCTCAACAGCCACATGCGGCGAGCGGCATCCATAGAGGACGGCGCAGAAATGGGACACTTCCGTCACCAGTAGTGGTTCTAGTGGACAGCACTGCTTTAGCCTAACCTCAGTGATTTGAAAAATTTTCATTGAATTATAGCTGATGTACAATATTATGTTAGTTTCAGATGTACAACAGAATAACTGGACATTTAAATACATTATGAAATGATCATCACAATAAGTCTAGCAACTATCTGTCCCCACACACAAAGCTAATACAGGATTACTGACCATATTCTTTGTGACTTATTTTATAAGTAGAAGTTTGTATCTCTTAATCCCCTTTACCTATTTTGCCCACCAACCCACTTCCCTCCCTTCTGGCAACCACCATTTTGCTCTCCATATCTATAAGCACCTGTTTTGTTTGTTCATTTGTTTTGATTTTCAGTTTCCACATATAAAGTGAGGTCATGTAGCATTTGGCTTTCTCTGCCTGCTTATTTTACTTGGCATATTACTCTCTAGGTCCGTCCATGTTGTTGCATATGGTGAGATTTCATTCTTTTTTATGCTCAAATAATATTCCATTGTATATACACACCACATCTTTTTTATCCATTCACCCACTGATGGACACTTAGGCTGCTTCCATATCTTGCCTACTGTAAATAATGATGCAATGAACATATCTTTTTGGATTAGTGTATTTGTTTTCTTTGGGTAAGTATACAGAAGTGGAGTTGCTGGACCGGATGGTAATTCCATTTTTAATTTTTTGAGGAACCTCCATACTGTTTTCCATAGTGGCTGCACAAATTTACAATCCTGTCAAAAGTACTCAAAGGTTCCTTTTCTCCACATCCTCGTCCACACTCGTTCTTTGTTGTCCTCTGATGCTTGTGGGTCACCAACCCGGGCGTGTGGGTCCCAGGCTAGACTGCACCTCCGCCTCTCCTACGATTCGTGTTGTGGCTCCTTCTTTACGTCTCCATTTGGGGAACGTCTTTTCTGCTAGTCCTCAGGTCATTCTCAGAGACAGCTACTCTGCAAGCAGGTGTAATTTCCACATGCCCGTGGGAGGACGTGAGCTCAGGACGTTCCTACTCTGCCATCTTGATTCTGACTCCCTTACCCCAGTGGTTTGATAAAGGGCTCTCAACAGCACCAGACCCTCCCCCAAAGCCTGCATTTGTAACACCAGAATCTACGTTTTGAAGGGTTCTTCATTAAAATAGGTACACGCATGGTTGTTACGGAAATATTGCAGGTTGGCCTGCAAATGTTGAAGAATTCTACTCACAGGGCATGTGTTAGAAAGAGAGTTAACCTTCCAAAGGCAGAGGAATAAGTGACAGTGGACAGCACCAAACACCTGTTATGCACTAAGCACTGTTCTAGGCCACCCACATATACTGTCTCATTTAATCTTCAAACAACTCTCCAGGTAGGTTGTCTTGATACTCTCCCCAGCGTACAGGTGAGGAACTAGGTCAGGGAAGTTTATGACTTGCCCAAGGTCACACATTTAGTCACTGGCAGAGCTGGCAGTGAAAGCCAAGTACACCTAACTCTTCCCACTTTAACCCCTGCTCTCCAGTTCAAAATTTTGGCTAATTCACCTGGCAGGGAAGGTGTGTATTAGGCACATTACAGTGGATATTATCTGGGACTTTCATTATTCATTTTAACGGTTGGCTGAAAGCAAGGGCAGGTAGTTAGAACAAGGCCAGAAATGAAGAAACAGGACATTTATTTCAGTTTTTCCAAGCTATTCAAAAACCCACCTCAGTCCCCTTTAGTCTCTAGGTTACCACATTAAAAAAAAAAAAGATGTCTATGCCATCTACTATTCTTGAATTTTTATACCAATAGGGCAAAAAATACACACTAGGAATATGTAGATTAGCTAGAACGACCTTAGAATTCTGCATACATGTGACATGCTAAAACCTAACATTTCCCCCATTTATTTACTGCTTTACTCAAGAAACCCTGGGGGCCTACCACGTGACAGGCACTAGGCCGGAGGCTGGGACCGTAACAGTGAACAATCCCACGCACAATGGTGCGGTGAGGCTAGTGAGGAAGATACACACTGAACAAAGCCCTTGTGGCCACCCTTTCAAAGTGCCTCACTGATACTTATATTTGCTATATTTTCATGACTCACACATGCATCTGGCCAAATTTCTGAGAGGATGGAGGTGAGGCTCTACTTTCTAAGAGAGACAGGCAACAGGCCTATGGAATTTTTCAGGACAGAGAAAATGTTCACTGAAACACTCACCGTGTTTGAACACGCCAATCAGAATCACTGAAACACTCACCGTGCTTGAACACGCCAATCAGAATCACTGAAACACTCACCGTGCTTGAACACGCCAATCAGAATCACTGAAACACTCACCGTGTTTGAACACACCAATCAGAATCACTGAAACACTCACCGTGCTTGAACACGCCAATCAGAATCACTGAAACACTCACCGTGCTTGAACACGCCAATCAGAATCACTGAAACACTCACCGTGTTTGAACACGCCAATCAGAATCACTGAAACACTCACCGTGCTTGAACACGCCAATCAGAATCACTGACACACTCACCGTGCTTGAACACACCAATCAGAATCACTGAAACACTCACCGTGCTTGAACACGCCAATCAGAAGCGACTTGTCGGCCTCGGCATCCCACCAGTCCACTGGGATCTCCACGCAGTCGATGTCGGGCAGAGGCACGTCCAGCTCCCTGTGGAAGGAAGGGCGTGGACTCAGAGTGCCATCAACACAGACAGAAAACAACACAAGAGCTCCCGGCCTGAACCCTCATACTAAGCCACATCCCGGGCTGCATGCTTAGAAGCTGAAGCAACAACAAATGAGAGAATTCAGATAGCTGGGGGCCAAGATATCTTAACCAGGGCTCTGCCCCTGGTTTACAGAGGGAGCTACATCAGCAGATGCACTTGGTATTCAGGCTCCACTCAGACTGAATGACGCAGAATCTGAAAGCACCTCGTGGAGAACGCACAGTCAGCCAGCCTGAGGGCTCTACCCGTGTCAGGTGGCTCTAATGTGCCTCTTCGGCTGACAGCCATGGCAAAAGCCAGCAATACGTTGGTTATGTGAAGGCAGAACACCCCTTCTGACTTCATACGTGATACATGCATTCAGGTGTCTGAATTCATACAGGATCAAATGCTGCAAAGTGCCCAAATCATCTGGATTCAACCTTTGGAGACCCCGAGCACCATTCGAGAACAAGCTAGTCTGCACTGCTGCACGCGGGGTATGAAGAGAGCCTTTCAGAGGCTGGCAGCCACAAGAGGAGGCACTTCCTGGTGAGGGTCTGCTAACGGACTGCTGGGTAAAACTTCTGGCCACAGGGATGAACACAGCTCACCCCAGGGAGCTGACATGGAGGGATCAGCCCCTCGCGGAGTTTCTGTCCATGTTCTGAGAGCCCACATGGACCCTTAGCTGACTGGCTTTATTTGTCTGAGCACCGTCCTTACTCTTTTGAAGGCTCTGGGGTTTTGGGGAGAACATCCATCTGGATGGCTCTTCCCTCCAACCTCCCAGCTGCCTGGGATGGTGCCTCTGCAATGCTGAAGTTTCTTCTCCCATCAGGTTCTTCTTGTTGTGACACAGGGCTGCCTGCCCTTTGCCAGGCCCAGCTCTCCCTGTGGGGATGCGGCTCCCTGGCCCCCACCTCTCCAGGCAGTGCTCCCTAGCTGGCTCCACTTCAGGGCCCACTGCTCTGCCTGCGTGGTGCCGTGGGCTGAACAAATTTTGGGGGATGAGCTGTGATTCATTCCTCATGGCACTTTCTGCACAATAAGGCATTTAGCCTGCACGGGACCAGTGAGAGCTAAGATTGAGGGAAGCAGAGGGAAGGAGGGAAGCGGGGGGAAGGGGGTGGGCAATGGACCTACTCGTTCCATGTTCTACTAACTTCCCTCCAACTACACATCTAAGAAAGCACATGACGGGGAGGAGAAAATTCAGATACATTACTTCTGCCCAGTTAACATTGGATATAAATAAGCAAGTTGAATTCTGCTGCATATACATGACTGACAAATTGAACTTTTTAGCAACACACCCAACCTTCCTATCCTTACTAGAAATGCCCATAGTAACTACCAAGTAGTAACAGTCAATGAGATGACTGGTCCTAATTACAAAATGCCTCAGGGGTAGGACTGTCATTGCCTGTCACCTCTCTCCTTCTTTAGTGCTCCTGTGACCACTGAAGTCATTAGCACTGCCCAGTGGAAAGTAAGAGAAAGAAACCAGGGCCCCAGGGAATCTCAAAGCACAGTTCAAATACCAACACTTGCTATGTCCCCTGGGAACAAGCAGCGTTGTGGGGGCCAGAGCAAACTGCCAATCTGGGGAAGGTGAAGGAGGCCGTCTGGGGATCCCACTTATACACTGTGACTTCTGACAGTCCAATCAAGTAGTAGCTGGGGGCTCAGCAGCCTCATTCCCCCAAACCCTGGGATATTCCCACAGGATTCTACAGCTTTGGAAACACTAGCTTACAAAACTAAGGCACAACACATCACATGGTGACAAAGTATTAGTAATACGACTAGCAAATAAAGGAGAACCACTCAAAGGTAGAAGAGGACTAAGGCCAAGAGTGGGATTCCAAGTAGAGCTTTTAGTCTACACCTGTTGGATCCAATATCACTATCAATGATATCAATATCACTAATATCTATCGAACAATGATTAGTTAAGGTAGAGAAATGACTGCTTTAAAAGCAATTTTACAACACTACTGGGAGAAAAAAACCCCAACTAAGAACCTCACCAAGAGCTGTGTTTGTAAGCAGCTGTTTTCTCCTTTATTTCACTCGTGGATGACCCGGCTGAATCATCCTCATTCTGCCTGCCTGCTCTACCAGAACTGGTCCTGGGTGGGAGGGAACACGGGCCTCTTGAAACACAGGCAGGTTTGTCCATTTCCATCAACAGGCACTTCATGGCAATTCTTTAACACTGGGAGCTAAGGTTGACCTGTTTTACCTGGCCGGAGTTCCTTCAAATGCTTTATCCGCTGCTTCTCCCAGTATTTCAGCTTTTAGGTAGTACAGCATCCGGACTCGCAGTAGTACCCTATGATACGTGAACACAGTAATGAAACACATTAGAACCCATAAGCTGCCTGTGAACTGCCATCCCCATGCTGACCTGGGGGACTTCCAGGCGCTCCCGGGTTGTTAGGGCTATGAAGTTATATATGAGAAAGGACTAGAAAAAGAAAACACCAGGTATTAATGGCAGAAATTATTGTGATATCTCCATTTCACTCAAGAAAACGTATCTCATCAGTCATCTGTTAAGGTCATCCTGTGGGCGTGGGAGGTGAGGGAGGGGAGGTGAGGGCAGCAGAAACAGCATCCCACCTGGTCCTTAACAGCAGCGGTCCCCAACTTTTTAAAAAGAATAAATAAATTTATTTATTTATTTTTTGGCTGTGTTGGGTCCTCATTGCTGTGCGCGGGCTTTCTCTAGTTGTGGCGAGCAGGGGCTACTCTTCATTGTGGTGCGCGGGCTTCTCATTGCGGTGGCTTCTCTTGTTGCGGAGCACGGGCTCTAGGCGTGTGGGCTTCAGCAGTTATGGCACGCGGGCTCAGTAGTTGTGGCTTGCGGGCTCTAGAGCGCAGGCTCAGTAGTTGTGGCGCACAGGCTTAGTTGCTCTGCGGCATGTGGGATCTTCCTGGACCAGGGATTGAACCCCCGTCCCCTGCATTGGCAGGCGGATTTTTAACCACTGCGCCACCAGGGAAGCCCAGTCCCCAACCGATCCCTGGCACCAGGGACCGGTTTCGTGGAAGACAGTTTTTCCATGGACCCGGGGGGTGGGGGGTTGGGATGGTTCAGGCGGTAATGCAAGCGATGGGGAGCAGCAGATGAAGCTTCCCTTGCTCACCCGCCCCTCACCTCCTGCTGTGCAGCCTGGACCACTACCAGTCCGTGGCCTGGGCGTTGGGGACCCCTGCTTAAGAGGTCTCACCCTGTCCACACGGCCACAATGATCTCTCAGGCAAAGCTGCCTTCCAAGAGGCTCGTTACTAGTTTCCTAGTTTAGTGACGGGTGAGGTTATGTTGAATGGTGCTGTTTTCAAATAGTTTCACTTGCACATAGTTACATGTTACATGAATATTTTAAAGTCTTTTTCATGGCGATACTGCCAGAGAGCAATCCCGTCTTCTCTCCTGTGATTCGCATGGACCACACTCAGGCTTCATGCAACTGCCCCAGCAAGTTTGAGATGAGGCAATTAAGTATTTGTTGGACAACTGGTGTGTCCTGCACCGTGCTGGTATCGTGAGTATGTAACACAAGTAAACGTTAGTTTAACCTTGTTCTTGAGGAGCCTACAACAGTCCAATCGTGAAATAAGGCCAGCCACAAGAGAATCAGAGCACAGCAGACGGCCGTGGGGGTTAGGGGCAGGTGGCTGAAGGTATGCAAAACACAGAGTGAAAGCCAAGGACAGGCACAGAGAAGCCCACCACATCTGAGGAGATGCTGCAGTGAGGGTTACAAGAGTACCTGCCACTGTGTCGACACCAGGCAAGAGTGAAGGCGAGCTACTAAAGCAGAAGCCCGGTTTACACGTACTTCTGTAGGAACAGATCTCCATGTAAGTTGTTTAAAAAGAGCAACGAGGGCTTCCCTGGTGGCGCAGTGGTTGAGAGTCTGCCTGCCGATGCAGGGGACACGGGTTCGTGCCCCGGTCTGGGAGGATCCCACATGCCGCGGAGCGGCTGGGCCCGTGAGCCATGGCCGCTGAGCCTGCGCGTCCGGAACCTGTGCTCCGCAACGGGAGAGGCCACAGCAGTGAGAGGCCCACGTACCGCAAAAAAAAAAAAAAAAAAAAGAGCGACGAGAACACAAACAGCATGTAAAGTAAATACTACTTTAGAGAAGGTAAGAGGAGGCTGTGCATTCCCACTGCTGGGCCCTGCACAGAGCATCTCTGGAAGAACCCAGTTAACAGTGGTCGCCTCTGGAGAGGGAAACGGGCGCTGGAGTGGGAGGAAAACTTACTTTTGACAAAAAATATTGGTTAACACGTGTATGTATTACCTATTCAAAAGGTGTTTAAATAACGAGGGGCTGAGGCCTCTAAAACAACACAGTTTCTTAGATCTGGGTTGGAAGTGCCACTGTGGGCTTAAGTTGTAGGTGGCAACATAGAAGCCCAAACCTTTAGATGGGAAAGAACCCTTACTTTTCTGCCATACCATTCCTTACCTCAGCTGTCAATCAACTCAATTTCGAGATGTTTTTTCAAAGCTCAGAGAATGAGAACTCTAAGAATTTGCAATCGCCCCTGATCCTTCTGCCTAGCTGGCAGTAGCCGACGGCCTCCTAGCAAGAACTGGAAAGAGGCTGTCTTAGGTACAGGATTCCTGCCCGCTTGGATCTACCTCAATCAGAGGAAGGCTTCCAGAAGATGTAAGATACAGCTGTTTCTATATCTCCAAAAAGAGGCAAAGGTGTTGACATCGGGCAGTATCTGCGGCACAGGAGAACAGAACTGAAAGCCAGTAGTATTCACCTATACTGCAAATGAGAAGTAAATCAACTCAGAGGACGGACAGACAACTCCTCTTAGAGAGCCACTTCCTCGCAGGCTGAGATGATAACCCCAGGTGGCATCTGACCTCACAGGGAAGGAGAGCTGGAGCTGGTCTGTGACACCCTTCACTTCAGCCAAACAAAACCTATTAAAACTTTTGGCTGGCGGTATTCCCTTTTCTTTCATTTCTTTCTTCTTCTAGAAAACTATTCTCTTGGTATGAAATATACTTCCAGAAAGTGCATTTTGCATAAATGTACAGCTCGATGAATTTCCACATACCAAACGCACATGTGTATCCAATATCCAGATCAGGAAGCAGAACATTTCCCCGGAAGGCCCCCCCGGTAGGCCCTTCTGGTCACTATACCCACTCTGAACACACAGTCACTGTCCTGACTTCTTAGAGCTTAGATTCGAAGCAGCTGCTTTTTAACCTTTTGAAGTTCTTTTGATAACAACTTCACGGCCCTAAATACTACATGTACTACTAATTACGCAAATGCTTTGAGTACTCACTATCTGTCAGCATGTATCAGCTCACTTAATCTTCATAACGATGCTGAGGTAGGAACTATTATCCTCATTTTTAAAATAATTCACCTGCAGGTAAGTAATGGGGCCAGGATTCAAATCCAGGCAGTCCTGACCCCAGAACCTTTCTTGATATTGGGTGATATCACATCTGATATTGGGGTGGCAGTAAATTTGCTAATTAACAGAGCCCACAATTCTAGAAGCTCACAGTCCAGTTATGCTAAAGAAACTCTGCCTGTTCTCTGGTGCACCTCAGGACAGAACCAGGACCCAAGATCAAAGGGTGGAAGATTCAAGGAAGCGGATTTTAGATTCAATATACAGAAGGACAATTAATTAGAATCATCTGGTAATTAAATGAGTACTGCTGAGAAGTGGTAAACTCCCATCACTAGGAAGGCTCGAGCAGAGGCTGGAGGAGTCCCTGTTGGGACACTGCCCACAGAATCCCCACGCTGCGTGGGAGGAGCTGCAAGACCCCTGCCGGCTCTGAATCTCTTGGCTGCTGAGCCAGGACTAAAGAGGACAGTACTCTCCATCAGATTCAGATGGATAAACAGCAGTCAGCTTCTTCAAACCCAGAGGAGTGCTTTACTGCATTATTCTTTGATTCTCGGGGTAAGGCCCGCACTCAGGAAAGACCTCGGGGCTGGTGGTTAGAAATGTTAAGGAATTCCTCAAAGGTCACAGTTAGTTCGGCTCAACATCTGTGATCATCTGTGCGGGTGTCAAGCGAAGTTCTATGTTAATCTCTCCAGCTGGGGATGGGAGAGCCAAATGTTGCTGCTATGACTTAATAAGGCAAAACCCGAGTCCTTCGTGCTGCTCTTCAACGTTTACTGAATAGATTCTGATTCTGTCATGGCTACAAGCACCGCCATTCTCCAGCCTACAAGGCTAACGGCCACAGAGTTACCTGCTTTCTGTATTCCTCGTCACACATGATGGATTCTTCTTCAGTCACAGCTCTTGTATTTGACCCTTTCTCCCCAATTCTACAGTCAGCACCCTAATCTAGGTCATCACGATCAATACTTAGTATTATGACAGAACTCTCCTAGTTGGCCATTCAGCTCCAGGTAAACACCTACTCCATCTTGCAAATTGTTACCGGATTAATTTTTCTCCCCCAGTATCACTTTTTATCATGTCTCACTTGTTCAAGAAATATGGTTGCTTAGTACTTACAACAGACTCCTCAGTGAGCCTGCCATACCAGGTCTCCCATCAAGGAGCCCTCGTCCCTGCCAGCTTCCTTTCTGCTCCCTCACAGTGACTCTGATCCAGTCAGTGAACATGCCGTTGGGTCCTGCCCCAGCCAGGCTCTGCTATCAGCAGCAAGTGCCCTTTAAGTCTTGGCTTGAGACCTACTGCCCCAGAGAGCTTGTACCTTTGTGTGCGGTAGTTTTTATTACAGTATTGGGCATGAGACCTACCTTCAAATATTTGGAGGGATCAAAGGACAGGGTTAGACTTCAGCAGTAAAGGAAAAATAACCACAACCCAACAACTACAGAACCATTAGGTCGATGCTACAGGGAGGAAGAAAAGACCTAGCAAAACATCTTGATTTACAGGATAATACACTCTTTATAACCAGAGGTGTGCAAGCTGAGGCCTTCTCACTGCCTACCAGGAACACTGAGGAGGTAAGTCTTGCCTGGCCTAGGAAGCTGGGCTAGATGGTTACCAAGGGTCCTTTTACTTCTAACAGATAACACTGTACAGCGATGCAAGTACCCACATGCAAACCTGTCATTGTTTCGTGGCTGGGTGCCCTAACTCCTCCAAACTAAACTTCACAAGAACAGTTTCATTTTCTATCACTTTTTCCTTTATTTCCGCCTGCCCCACCCCAGCTCTTAGCCTCGGGATATAAAGAATACTATCTCAAATGAATGTCCACCAAACACCGGGAGGCCACGAATCTCAAAGCAAATCTGAAGAGGAAGCAACCTGGCAAGCGGGTACGGCTGAGAGCGGTGGCCACCAAGGCCAGTCTTCTGCTCTCCCTGATGTGCCCTCAGGGCTGGAGGGAGGGAAAGGAAAAGGAGAGTGAGCAGTGAAATCACCAGCGTCCTCCATGGATTTTGAGAGTCAGGTCAGAAGATCCTGTACGAACTGCTCTGGTAAGAGAGGCCGGGTTCCGGGGGAGAAAAGGGATGATTAAAGGAGGTAGAGAGGCTTCAATGCGACTGAACCCTGACCCAGTTTCGAGCACACAGCCTATCCGCCTTTCCAGACCTTGCATGGTGGTACAGGGGCATCAAGTGGCCTCCCACAGCCCCGTGGGGGGGTCCCAGGAAGCCGCGCTGTCAGAGCGGAGCTGCCACCAGGGGTGAGGGGGGCACACTCACTTGTTGCAGTGCTGTTTGAGGTGCTTCTTGTAGCCATCATCATGCAAGACCACCTCGGGATTGCAGGTGGCCAGCCAGTCTGCGTTCTTTAACTCCGGGAGCAGCAGCTGGTTCTTCGTTTTCTTCCCCTTCCTCCCTCTGGGGACTGGAGCTGACAACCCTGAGACAGAAAGGTACGGAACATGAGCCGAGACGGCTTAAACGCAGCTGTCGGAACAGAGCTGGGCTAGGGTGGCAAAGAGGCAGCCGGGCTATGCACGGTGGCCCTGGACGACAGGCCCCACTCCTCCGTCCCCCAGGCAGGGATGGCGAGGAGACAGCCGGTCCCCTACTTAGTAACCCCCAGGACCATTCAGTCAGGCAGCAAGAATCTACCGAGTGTCCTGCAGGCAGCAAGAATCTACCGAGTGTCAAGAAAGGTGTAGCAGGGCTTCCCTGGTGGCGCAGTGGTTGAGAGTCCGCCTGCTGATGGAGGGGACACGGGTTCGTGCCCCAGTCCGGGAAGATCCCACATGCTGCGGAGAGGCCGGCCCGTGAGCCATGGCCGCTGAGCCTGAGCGCCCGGAGCCTGTGCTCCAAGCGGGAGAGGCCACAACAGTGAGAGGCCCGCGTACCGCAAAACAAAACAAAACAAAAAAGAAAGGTGTAGCAGAACCTGTGCCCGTGGGGACCTCACAGCCTAGCCGGGGAAAAGGAATGCTCGGTCTGAGACGTGAAGGTGAGCTGTGTCTCAGCACAGGGAAGGAGCAGTACAACGAAACGCACAGACAGAGGTGGAACTGAGGCAGGGCACGCTGTGTGAGTCCCCATATCAGAGAAGGAACCCCTGTGACACCCAGGTTAGTGGGCAGGACCGGCAAGTGGGGAACTTCAAGAGGGCCCACCTGCACTTAAACGAAATATCACAGCTAACACTGGATGATTCTGAGGGAGAATGGACATGGAAAACACCAGCATCCTTTCCCACAGGTAGCCTTCTGGAAATACACCTGAGGAAGAGATGTGCCCAAAGCACGGCAACATGGGCCCACATGGGAGGAGAGAGGGAACCACAGGGGTCTGCGCTTCTCAGCTACGGCCCGTGCCACCCCTCACCTGAGTGGTTCTGGAGAGTCTGGGCCTGCCCATCTTTGGTAGGCGTGATCAGTTCCCAAATGAAACTCTTGATCTTCTCGTCCCCCTTGTAGTGCTTGACACAGTACACCAGCAGGGCCCGGCAAATCATCTCCATGTCCTTCTCGTTCAGATGCCACTTGAATCGTCCATGGGTCAGAATGTCCTTCCACCGGCCCCAGCTGAGAGTGGAAATACGGAACGGTGTTAGAGGGCGGAAGGGCCACGCATGCCTTCAACATGGCAGGACAAACAGGAGCCGAGTGCTTCTCGACCCCTGCTGGGCTTCCTGATCACCCTGAGGGCTTTGTCCTGAAAGACCTTCGAGGATCGCATACTGTAGCACACCAAATGTCACTGAGGTGACCGGGACACTGGACACAGAGAGCTTCATACGGCCACTAGAATGTTAAGAAGGGAGGGATGAAAATATCTGGAGCGAGGAGTAAGTCTGGAATTAAAACAGAGTCCAGGACTTCCCTGGTGGCACAGTGGTTAAGAATCCACCTGCCAATGCAGGGGACATGGGTTCAATCCCCGGTCCAGGAAGATCCCACGTGCTGTGGAGCAACTAAACGCGTGCGCCACAACTACAGAGCCTGCGCTCTAGAGCCCGCGAGCCACAACTACTGAGCCCACATGCCACAACTACTGAAGTCCGTGCACCTACAGCCCGTGCTCCACAACAAGAGAAGCCACCGCAATGAGAAGCCCGCGCACGGCAATGAAGAGTAGCCCCCACTTGCCGCAACTAGAGAAAGTCCGCGCGCAGCAACGAAGACCCAATGCTGCCAAAAACAAATAAAAATAAATAAATCTATTAAAAAATTATTAAAAAACCCAACTGACTCCAGCTGCAGTATTTGAAAGCAATGGTGAGCTCCCAGAAGCTAAACCCTCTACTTCTACCAGAGCCAGAGCCCTGCATGAATCATGCCTTAACTCTAACATCTGCTACACTGATTCCTTATATGTCCTTGGGGGAAAAAGGCAGGAAATCAGTACCAGGCAGTAAATTAGTACCAGAGATCTGCCATGACAAGCATATGAGAAAATCACGGCCCGTCTACAACATGGCAGCAGAGTGCAGTGACTGAGGGGGGCCGCGGGCAGAAGGCAACGCTCCCTCTTCTGCCAACAGACCCTCCATCAGCCCAGACCCCAGAGGTGAGTGGAGAGACACACTGGACAAATCTCTGGGACTGAACCAAAGAGGGGAAAACAACAAGAACAAACAGGTGAAGCCAATACCCACCCAAAGATGAGCAGGTTCTTCTCCACCCGGAAGCACTCGGCTCGGAGGTAGCGTCTGGTTTTGTCATTGAGGCGCCTGGACCTCGTGGGCCTCTCATCAGAGTCACTGTCCAACTCTGAAAACTCCATGAGCTCATCCTCCTCAAAAGAGTTGTAGTGTTTGGTCTGCTTCCTCACGCGCGGGCGGTCGATCACTAAGCTTTCCTGGAAACAAGAGAGGACTGCTGGGGAGAAAGTCCCCTTCACTCTCCCTGTATCACAATGCAGATCCTGCTGCTGTTCCTCAGGACACATTTGGGAAAGAACCACCCCCATCTCGTCCCCCAGCAGGAAAGCCTCTTCCCAGCACACCTGCCATGTCCACGACAAGCAGAGGGGACACTCTGGGACTTGATGAAGTTGGTGTGTCCCTCCGCCCCCAGTGCTGGCCGCCCCCATCTGCTGGTTTTGCAGTCTAACAGGGGCCTGGGCAGGCGAGGCCCCCCAGTGCCAGAGTGGCCTCCTGTTCTTGCCAAGAAGGGTGGGAGTGGTGCACCCCAGTTGTTGTGCCCGGCATGCGGAGGCCGCCTGTGCTCTGGAGACAGGAGGAGTCGGAGAGTTCCATCTGCTCAGCAACTTTTGGAAGACGAACACAAGTTACTGCCACTTCATTCTGCCTTCCACTGGTGCCACTAACCTTTTGTCTTTCATGGAAAAGATAACTTCTAGCTCAGGAAACTCACCCATTCTGGCAGCTCCCTTGGCCAAGACCATCACTTCTCTGGTCTCCATCACTTCATGCTTCTCGCCCCTCCCCCCATGCCTCTTCCCAAAGCTCAGCTAAGCTCCTGTATACTGTCTCAGGGCAAGAGCTTTTCCTTCCCCCTCTTGCCCACTGTCCTGCACACAGAGTAACTCCCTGACTGTGACATTGTTAAACACTAGAAACAGGTTATTAAGGGGACTGCAGAATCCTCCTACCAGGAGAAAAGAGGTTGGATTAAGCAACCTCTGGCGATCCTACGGAAGAATAGTTAAGGCTGGAAGCTGGTTACTGAATCAGCTAGATGTAAGCAGGGACAGTCTCCTGGGTCTGTGAGTCCATGAGAGTTCAACACTCACCCAAGAAGACAGGCAGAAAGTGATGTGTGCTCATCCCTGAGGGAGGTAACTGGGTCAGAGATGGAGGGAGGGGAAACTAACACATATGGGCTGCCTCACATGGGCTGGGCAGCCACCTTCACAATGTTATCTCTAACTCTGCCAAGTGGGCGTCACCACCTCCTTTGTTCACATGTCCTTTTTCACTCTCTCAGTGAGGTCAGTTCCCCTGCCCAAAGACATACAGCTGGTCAGTGGCAGAGCCAGTATTCAAACTCTGGTTTTATTCCAAGGCCATTCTCTTTCTCATGTTCAGAAATAGGAAAATTCAAGATACTGAAAAGAATGGAGGTGAACCCAACAAACTTTTCTTCACCATGCTTTTTTCCTCTAATGTTCGTCGGAGGTAAAGTTCCTTGCATAGGAAGTGTTGAAATAGAGGAAAACGGTCACATGCCAAGGATAGGATTTTGGCTTGGGTCAGAGGGCTGATCTTGACCTGTCTGGCCAGTTCCAGTTCTAACTGTTTTTATCGAATTTCCTGGACACCCAGCAGACTGTATGCCCCATTAGGTCACTTTAAAGATAACATTTCTCAAGCTCTACGTGCCAGGCATGTTTTAAGTGGGTTACATACAGCACCTTATTTAAGAACTAAGGCTTAGGAGTAAATAATGATTTGAGCTGGTAGGAATTTACGGTCCCATAAGACACCAGTGAAATGTTCAATGAAATAAAATATTCTCAGTGCTGTACCTTCTCACTCTTTGCTTCAGTGTCCAGTTCAGCTATTTTAGCCCATTTCTGCCAAAAGTTTGGGTCATCTAAGGAAATATCCGTTCTGTTTCCTGAAGCCACAAAGCTAGCCTGTGAAGAAGAAAGAGCCAATAAACTGTACTTGAACACAAATTGTAAAACACCTGTGTGATCTCAAATGCACCAGAGACTCAAGAGTATTCTCCATCCACATTCAAAATCAAAACCCCTAACAGAGCTGCCAAAATGAAAGTGAAAATCTTGAAGCTATTGTTTTAAAATTTTATTTTAAAGGTGGGGTGAGGATATTACAATTTCAACCTACAGGATCATTTTTTATAACTTAAACTCGGAAGCAGGAGGATAAGCCCTGGGAGATGATGGCAACGTATGTCCAGTTGCCCATGAAACGGCTGATTCTTAAAACTTCCCTGGATATAGATTTTCTTTCAGTTCACCAATCCCCAAGTTTCCACTCTGGGAAAGGCCCTGGCTGGGCCATATGAGGTGTACAGAGATGAGCTATGGCTCTAAAGCACAAAATGTCCCTGAAAAAGCCCTTCCCCCATAAGCCACCAAACAGGTGATTTGATCACACAGGTCATGAAGCTCACAGAACCTACGGTGAGAGAACCTGAGAGTGATCTGACAAGTGGTCTGGTTAGTTGAATTCTAAATCCAGCGACCTGACGGGCAGAGGAAAAAGGCACCTAGACTAGAAGCTGGGAATCTTGAATAAAATCTCTTGTCTCATGAAATGAACAAAATACGTGTTCACTGGAATTTCAACTCCCAGATCAAGGAGTGCTCTCCAAGGGACTCGGGATGACCATTCGAGGGTTCTGGAGCAGTCTCCGTGAATAGTGAAGAAGGCAAACTGCAAACCCAAGTGTCTATCCTGCCCACGGAAGATCAGCTCCAAGGATTCAGAGCGGTGATTTCTTTTCTAGCTTGTGACCCATTATTCAAAGCCTCTCTAAGAACCTGCATCTTCAGGGTGGCACACAGAACAGTTGTGTAGCCAGACCATTTCAACGGTTTGCATTTAGACAAACAGCAGCCGGGCTAATGAGGGTCAAAGAATAAAGACTTCTCTTTCCACTGCCACCCCACGTGGACTCTGCGGAGAGGGCCTTATACCTTGGCAAAAGTGGATCCTTTCCCTTCAGACTGGATGGTGATGGTGTGGGTTCTCCTCTGCAGAATCTGGTCTATGTCCTCTTCACAGAACTTGGAGCCTTCGTCTTCCTCATCCATTAAGGCACCATAAGCACCTTTCCGGAGCAAGTCCTCTACCTCCATTTTTGAAAGCTGCTGTACCTGGACAGGTCACCAAAGGCTACTCACAAAGTGGGAAACGCACAGGAGAAAAACAGCCTGAAATCTGACCTTCATGATTCAGTACCCAGTTCCTCCACTAATTGCACATGTCAGAAGACTAAAGACACAAGATTTAGAAAATGAAAACCCAGAGAGACACTCAAGAGAATGATGGGGAGGGCAGGCAGACAATCCTCCAAGGGGCTCTGGAATAAAACCCAGCACACGACCCAGTGGCCCTGACATTCCTCAGGATGCTGGTTATTATCAAGTGTCACAAACCATTAAAACTATGCACCACTGAAGAGAATATATTTCATGTTTATTTTATGTTTTAGTTTGAGTCTGTATCTTTAAAAACCTCCAGATGTACCAAATGAGCTCAAGAATAATGAGTTATTCATTATTAAATAAATACAACAGTATTGGAAATGATGTCATTTCTTAACTAAAGAAAGGATCCCATGCCAAGTGTTATCTTCTCAACTGCTTGTTGAAAACAGGAAATGGGAGTTCAAAACACCCTTTCCTGGTTCTAATTAAGAATCTGGTTCTCTTTATATCAATCACAGGAGGGAATTCCATGACTCCCAGCACTGGTAACTTGAAGTATTAAACTTAGCAACATACTCATAGCTAAGAGGATGTAGAACATCTGGACTAAAGACAACTCAGAAGGGCCAGAGATTAAGGAGATATTCGGCTTTGTTTGCCTAGACTTTAATACAATTCAAGAATCTTAGCAGCAATTTTTATCCCCTCTAGAGGGGAAAAGAAGATTGTATTAACTGCCATATTTCAAGCTGATCCTTCATTCATTCATTGTTTTCATTGATCATCATGCATTGAATGTCTTTAACATGCCAAGTACTGTTAGGGGTGCCGGGTAAGATAAAATAGCTCACCTTCAGGGAGCTCGAAGTCTGTAGTATGAGATAAAAGCATGGTGATAATTTAGAGTTAAGCGTTAAGATCTACTGATTTCCAACAGGCAATGTGTAAAACTCTATTTACTGAAATGTTACTGCAGGTTGGGCAATCCTACCACCCAACTGCTCCTACAGATTCCTTTACTCATCTATAAAATGCAGAGACCTGAACCTGAATTACCCTCTATTGCAGGGAATTACCCATTAAAGATGTGCGGCCTGACTCAATTTAGTGAAAGGGAACCTTAAAACGGCTGTAGGAATGAAGAATTCAGAGAGGCCCTGGGCTGCATGATAAATTCTTCTCTAGGCTCGAAAGCAGGTACCGGCATACTCACTCCATTCGTGCTGCCTTTTCGGTTGATGTCCTGAAGGACAGCCTTGTCCAGACCCAGCTTCAGGCTGGCCTTGTCAAACATTTCCCGCTCGTAGGAGTTCCGTGTAATGAGGCGATACACCTTCACGGCTTTACTCTGGCCTATCCGGTGACATCGGGCCTGAGCCTGGGAAGGAAGGAGGGTCACACACATCGTGTCACCAGACAGAACGGAAGCAGCCCAAGGAATGGGGAAATGCTTATATTCCACGTGGGGAGAGTGGCTGGCTCTCACAGTTACGAGTCATGGGACTGTTTCTGGAATAGAATTCACCCAAATGCCAGCTACCGCTTCAAGAGCACCCATTTCATTGCCCGTTATTTACTGAGTGACTGCTGTATGCTGGGACAAAGAGATGAGAAGGACCTGGCTTCCTACCCTCCCTAGCCTGTGGTCTGAATGCAGGCACTCATTCCCAGGATGCTGTCTCGCTCTCTGGGGAAATGTCTCACCCAGAGCAAGCAGCACCACTTTTTAAGTTTTCTCATTTTAATACAGAAATTTTCATAGACGAAAGTAGAGAAAAGTATAAGGACCTCTTATGGTCAACTCTTGCTTCATCTCTGCTATGCCTCTACCCTCCAAGATTACTATGAAGCAAACCCTTGGCATCATATTGATTCATCCTCACATATTCCAATATGTATTTCTAAACATAAGGACTCTTGTAAAATGTATTACCATCGCTATACTTCAAAAAATTAATCCTAAGTACTAACTATCTAGTGTCCCAATTTCCCTGCTCATCTCATAATATTTCTTTAAGTTTGATTGTTTGGATCAGGATCCCAATAAAGCCCATGCATTGTAACTGGCTGATGTATCTCTGCCTTTGATCTCTCCTATTCTTCCAAATGCCAGTTACTTGTTGAAGAGACCAGGTATCTGTCCTACAGTTTCTCACAGTCTATATTCTGCCGCCTGCACTTTGGCTGTGTCACTGAATGGATTCCTCCGTTCCCTTTATTTCCTCTAAACTGGAGTTATACCTTGAGACTTGATCAGGTTAAGATTTTACCTTTGGCAAGTGTAATCCATAGTTGGTGTATAAATTTCCATCAAAAGGTACATGATGTCTGGTTGTCTTTCTTTTGAATTGATGATCATTGCCTAGATCCATGATTTCATTAGCGGTTACAATTCCCCTCATCAATTTTTTGGTTACCCTGATGTACAGTTCATATAGGAGAGACAAGCTAAATGTCTGATTCTTTCTCTTTATTTAATCAGTTTCCAAATGAACACCCTCCAAAAGTGACTAATGAAGAGTTTTATAATTAGTTTCTTAAGGAATACAATGCAAGTATGCATTTAAGTAATATCTGTGCTATTTTTTACTGCATTGCTGTTTTATTTTTTTTAATAAAATTTATTTATTTATTTGTTTATTTATTTATTTATGGCTGCGTTGGGTTTTAGTTGCTGTGTGCAGGCGTTCCCTAGTTGTGGTGAGTGGGGCTACTCTTCATTGCAGTGTGCAGGCTTCTCATTGTGGTGGCTTCTCTTTGTTGCAGAGCACAGGCTCTAGGCACACAGGCTTCAGTAGTCGTGGCATGCAGGCTCAGTAGTTGTGGCTCTCGGGCTCTAGAGCACAGGCTCAGTAGCTGTGGCGCACGGGTTTAGTTGCTCCGCGGCATGTGGTATCTTCCCAGACCAGGGCTCAAACCCGCGTCTCCTGCATTGGCAGGTGGATTCTTAACCACTGCACCACCACGGAAGTCCCTGTTTCTTAATGCTATTCAAATACGGCCTATGGAAAACTCCTCAAGTTGGCTCCTGAGTTCTTTTTTTTTTTTTTTGCGGTACGCGGGCCTCTCACTGTTGTGGTCTCTCCCGTTGTGGAGCGCAGGCTCAGTGGCCATGGCTCACGGGCTCAGCCGCTTCGCGGCATGTGGGATCTTCCTGGACCGGGGCACGAACCTGTGTCCCCTGCATCGGCAGGCGGACTCTCAACCACTGCGCCACCAGGGAAGCCCGCTCCTGAGTTCTTCTGACATGATTCAGTCAAATATGGAAAGGAGGAAAACTATGAAAAATTCTGGTATTATATTTGGAGGTGTTAGTATGAACTCACAGTTAGGGGTGTGTGTGTGTGTGTGTGTGTGTGTGTGTGTGTGTGTGTGTGTGTGTGTGTGTGTGTGTGTGTGTGTGTGTGTGTGTGTGTGTGTGTGTGTGTGCGTGTGTGTGTGAATATACACATAGATAAAGAAAAAGATATGGATATGTCTGTATTTATATTTGTATGTTATATCAAAGACCAGCAGTATCTAACAGCTCCCTTGCTTTCTGGTATGACAACATGTTCCACGCTCCCATTGTATATTTCCTGCCCAAACCTGGATTCAGCCATTTTTTCAAGTAGTCCAAGAGCTTCTTTCAGTGGGAAGTGGCAGTAGAGACAACAGTCTGGATGCTCTAGGGACGCTCCCTGCCACTAGGTTGGTCATTGTTCCTGGGCCTACTCAGTGGGTAAAAGCAGAAGCGTTTGTGTGTTGTGTAGTGTATACGACCACGGGCACACATAAGACAAATTACATCATGAAATCATACTGATATTTTCATTCAAATTTGGGACTACGGGGTTTTAACTTCATTAACTCTACATCTGTATTGCTTTTTAACCATGTTGAAAAGCTCAGTTCTTAACCATGCCAATATCATTACTCATCTGATTTATCCCGCAAATACATGAAATATCAGAAAAACAGTATCATCATGATCACCACCGAAACATAACTACTGAAAACAATGTAAGGTTTACTGCCCTCCCACCCTGGGATATATCCCACCAAGAATGTACGAACTCCAGTGTTTTAAATTTTAAATACACACTGGGGCTTCCCTGGTGGCATAGTGGATAAGAATCTGCCTGCCAATGCAGGAGACACAGGTTCGATCCCTGGTCCGGGAAGATCCCACATGCTGCGGAGCAACTAAGCCCGTGCACCACAACTACTGAGCCTGTGCTCTAGAGCCTGTGAGCCATAACTACTGAAGCCCGTGTGCTTAGAGCCCGTGCACCACAATGAAGAGAAGCCCCCGCTCGCCACAACTAGAAAAAGCCTGCGCACAGCAACTAAGACCCAACACAGCCAAAAATAAATAAATTTATTAAAAAAATAAAAAATAAAAAAATAAATACACACTGGCAGATAAGTTTCTTTTTCACAGTGGCAGGATCAGCACTTTCTGTGTAATCTAGGATTGAGCAAATGTGTAAATATACTGAGGGTAACAGGAGCCAGGGTTTTCATTGCTGAAGAAGGAAGTTACAAATATGGAAAGAAGAAAAACTAGAACAACTCTGTGGCATTAGAATGGATTTGGAGGTATCAGTATTAACTCATGGTTAGATGTGCACATATGTGTATAAAACCACACAAAGACATGAATGTGTGTGCATCTGTTTATGTGGACACATGCATGTACATACACACATATACATATGAATGCATGTTATGTATATATATTCCCTGTGTTTGTATGTATGTAGTCTAGCTGTGTCCACTGAGAGGGCCTAGAAGAAATGGCATCCCAGTAGCAAAGAACATAACGAACCCTCAGATCTTGGTTTCTAAACTCCATTCTCCATAACAAGAGAGAACAAGGCATGTTAGAGAAATGATTAATTCCAGGGCCAGGGTAGTCAAAGTACAGGATGAGCCTGAAACATATCACTGTGCCGGAATATAAGGAAGTACTCAAAGAATGATGGAGACGCATCAAAATAACACCTGAAACCTAAGAGGCTTCCGCTGGTTAGGTCCAGGACTATCTGAACATCAAAATAAATATCGTATGGAATATAACCCACTGAATAAAAGAAGAACCCATGAGTACATACTGACATAAATAAACTAATGGGAGAAAAGGGAAAACTCTTCCTCAGAGTAGAAAGTAACTAAAAAATGTAGAATGACTGTTAGAAAATCACCCCTTTGCAACCATAACAGTGATGACTGATCCAGGCAAAAATAATCAAAGGAAACTAAAACCAGTGGGTGAAACTTTGATGAGGAACAGGATATTTACATAGTCTCAAAGCTTCTCTCCAAAGCTACTTAGTAATTTCAAAGGGAAAAATAGCAACTTCATAGTAGAGAAATCCGGCAGACGCCACTAACTAAGCTCAAAGTACTTATTATCAACAAATGGACATCATGTTCCTCTCGACACGACACACTGAGAAGACGTATCACTTCGAGGTATCACTAAACCTGAACTCAATCCTGAGGAAATACAGACACAAAATAAGGGCCTATCTATAAAATATCTAGCCTGTACCCTTCAAAGACATCAAGGTCGTGAAAGGAAAAGAAAGATCAAGGCACTGACCCATTAAAGGAGACATGAGAACTAAACGAAGTGGGTGATCCTAGTTTGGATCTTGGGGGACTAACAACTATAAAGAATGTTGAAAGAAATGATAAAATTTGAATATGAACTATTCTTATTTCTTTATTCTGAGAACTGAACCCTGGTTATATAAGAGAACGTCCTTGCACTTAGGAAATACACACTAAAGCACTCAGGGGACAACTTACTCTCAGATGGTTCAGACAAAAAGTGGCGTGTGTGTGCGTGCACACATGTGTGTAGGTCTCTGTATGTACTCAGAGAGACAGGAGAGAGTTAGGGCAGAAACGATAAAGTAAATGAGGCAAAATGTTAGCAGCTGGTGAATCTGGATAAAGGGTATATTGGAGTTGCAAACTGAAATTATAACACAATGAAGATACTGAAAAATGAAATACAAACATTTGAGCATAACTCTTGGGGTTATGCTGTCCACATCATATAGAGCTAGGTTCAACTGTTTCATTTCGCTTTTGAATTTTAGGGATTGATTTTTCCCACATTAATTTAACCACAATGAAGGGAGTGGGAAAGAAAAAAACTAAACCAAGTAACCTTGGAAATTGGTATTTTGATTATATACTTTAAGACCACTGACCTAAAAAACACTTTAGTCCAATATTACGCACAAGTAAATGTTTTTGTAGAATACGGGTTAGTAATTCTGAAACTACTTTATGCATATACGAAGATCGAACAAATGAGTAAATGTACTGTGTTATGACAATGAGACCAGGCTTCTCACAGCCAGAGAAAGGAGTTATGAATTCGGAAGAGTGCAGAAGGCTAGAAGGAATCCTGTGATGTTGGACTGGAAACAGAAATCTCACTACAGATGGATAGACAGGGAATAAATACAGAGGTGTGGTACCAGCGCTTGTGTCAGTATGCACATCTGTATTTCCTAGCTCTGTCTGCTCAGAGTCTAGAACCAGTAACACTCCAGTGGCAATGGGCACACCTAGTAGCCAGACCTTGGTTTCTAAATGCCATTCTCAACTAAAAGGAACCAGGGAGCCTTGGAGGAACAGTCAGTTCCATGGATATGGCAGGAAAAATGTAACATGAACCTGAGTGTCTTGTGGTGCCAGAAAATAAGAAGTGCTCACAAACTGACAGGAGCATGTCTAAAGGACAGAGGAGACAACCTGAAGGGCCTCCTAATGACCAAATCTGGACGGCAAAATAAACAGTGCGAGTAGTGGATTATAACCTGTAACGTAAAATCAATATCCAGGAATCCATACCAATACAAATACATAAAGAAATGGGGGACAAAGGACAGCTGTTCTTTACAGTAGGATTCCAACTCCTACTGTAGAAGGAATGACTGAAATAGAAAATTACCGTTTGCCAAACACCATCGTAATAATTACTGAAGGCAAGAACCACTGATGAGTGCTAAAATTAATAGGCAAAAGTATGATAGGAAACAGGATATTTATAGCATCTCAAAATATCTCCTCCCAACATACTGACTACGTTTCAAGATAAAAATAGTAACTTTACAGTGGAGAGACCTGGCAGACACCACCACAACCAAGTAATCAAGGTTAACATCACAAGTAATAAGACATATCGACATCATGTACCCCCTGAGAAGGATATAACATCACTTCTATGATATTCTTGCCAAAAATACATAACCTCAAATCTGATCATGAGAGAAACATCAGGCAAACACAAAGTGAGAAACAATTCTACAAAGCGGCTGGTCGGTATCCTCCCAAAGTGTCAAGGTCACGAAAGCTAAGGAAAGACAGGAGATGTCACAGATTGGAGGCGGCTAAGGAGTTGTAACTTCTAAAGGAGATGTGAAATCCTGAATTGGATCCCAGACCAGAAAAAAGAACACCGATAGAAAAATGAAGGAATTTGAACAGGCTCTGTAGATCAGAGCACTGTATTGATGTTAATTTCCTGGTTTCGATAATTACACTATGGTTATACAGAATGTTAACATTAAGGGAAGCGGGGCAAAGGATCCTAGAACTCTGCACTATTTTGCACCTTTTTTAAAGTTTAAAATGATTTCAGAATAAAAAGTTTTTAAAGATTTTGTTTTATAACGCTATAAAATACTTAGGATGGTTCCAAAGTCAAATATACAAAAAGGCATATTCAGAAAAACTAGCTTCTATTCGTCACTTCCCTGTTCCCTCACCGCCTCCCCCCAGGAGGTAACCATTTAAAATCTTTCCATGGCGGGGAGACATGACAGACAGACAGACAGACAGATAGACAGCCTTTTTAGGTAAATGCTAGCATACTATACATACTTTTTCCACCTTATTTTTTTTCACCCAACAATATATCCAGGAGATGACTCCATAGCGGTATGTAGAGATATTCCTCATTCTTTTATCAAAGCTGAACATACTGTTTTAGGCAGCAAGTCTCCTACTGATGGACAACCAGGTTCTTTTGTTTTTGGCTATTACAACTAGTTGCCACACCTTCTTTTACTATCTTTAGTGATTGTAAATCTTCATTATTAGGAGAAAATCTGATGGACAGCTCTGGTAAATAAAGGAAGTGATCAAGGTAAATAATATGGTTTGTGGAAACTATAAGGCAGTAATAATATGTGCTCATTAAGTACTGACACTGATTTTCTTTGTTTTGGCTTACCTGGTGTTGAGGGCAAATTACAAGAGGGAGTTTAAGAAATATTCTGAGCAAAGGTCTAATAGAGGAGAGCTACAGACATCACTAATTTATTACCTTCTTGGAATCCATATCCCCATTTGTCCTCAATACCAGAACCCTGACTCTTATACAAGGGCAGCGACGTATTCAACTGAAACCATCTCCAGCCTCCCAGGGCTGGCGAGGTAATACAGTTCTGGACAATGAGATGTAACAGCAGTCTATCAGGGATATCTGGAAAAGTTCTGCTCTCTTGAAAAAAGTGTCACACCTTCCTTCCTTATTTTTCCTACCTGGGGTCTGAAGTATCCATCTTGGAAGCAAGAGCGTGTGAACCACACTCACTGAGGATGGTGGAGCAGAGAGACAGAGGGACCTGGGACTCTCATGTCACCATGAAGCCACCTCACTAGTCCTGGGATACCCATGTCTGGAAAACAAACCTCTGCTGGGGCTGGGGGTGGGCAGGGGGCACTGTCACAAGCAGCCAGATGGTACCAGGAGATAAACACATTCTCTACCAAGACGACTTACCTGAAGGATAGCAGGATGAGTCCTGCCACATTTAAGAGACTTGCCATTTTACAGTCAAATCTCATATATTCCTTATTTTCCTTTTCAGAACTCACATACACAAAAATGTGGTAAAGAGAAACATTGAGAACTAAGTCAACAACTGAGATGAAGCGCAAACAAAACACACCAGCAAAGGTATAAACATAGAACCCTTGGAGCTAGACCACCAGTAGGAGGCAGTGGTGCTACCCCTTGTCCCCACAGCCCTCCATCCCAGGGGAAATTACAGAGCTCCAATGCTCTCCTGCATGATTTGTAGGCACCTAGTTTGTTCTGTACTTTTTAACCCATTTGAGGTGAACAAAAGCCCACAAGAAACAAGTAGTCAGGTTCAGAAAAATTTTAAACAGACACAGATCCCAATGACTGTGATGGGTAGAAAGGCGGAGTCTCCGAACAGTGACAGATTTCCAACTGATTCCAGCCCTCAATTCACTGTCGTCAGGTGCAAGTCCAGAACCTTACACCACATCTTTACAATCACGTGAAAATTAAATAGCTGGTACAAAGAACCACACATAATGTTGATTCCTCCCTTGATCCTTACATTACTCTTTCAAATTACTAGTTCTATCACATTTTAAAGGTACATTTTCTTTAATACTTTGAAATACTATTTGTACCTGAATGAAAATCTACATCATCAGAGAGGTTAAAAAATCACCTATAGGCCCACAAGAACCCAGCCACGTCTAGCATGCTGGGACACTTCCCCAGTTCATTTTCTACACATGAGTATTTTATTGCACGTCCAGCGATTTTACATTTCTCCTGGCACACAGAAAGTTTGTATCCGCTGGCCACCTACTCATCAGAAGAGGAATCAGGGGCTCTCAGTGCAGTATGGATCAGCGGGCACTGACTGGGAAGCTGCCCTCCCTCAACTATCTCCTTTGCAGGCCTACTTTGGAATCTGAAATTTCCAGCTCCAGATTTATCCTTTGGGGAGAGGTATCAACCCCTCTGAAAATGTAAACACCTCTGGGAAAGAACGCCGATATCTGCTCATTGCACTGTTATTTCCACTGCGTGGTTCAAAGCCCTGAGCACTTTTCCTTCCCCGGGGCCTGGCCTGGCGTGTAGGGCTCAATAAATGTGTCATAAGTCAGTCAAGACCTGGCTGAGAATAGGAAGCAAGGAGAGGCAAGTTAACAGCATGGGAAAAGGGAGCTTTTGGGCAGCAGAAAAAAGGAGCAGGGAGTGAGAAAGAGAGGACACTGAAAAGAGAGGCAGGAGAGTACTTAAGAGAAACTTGACTCACTTTATTTGGGACTGACGCTGTACTGTAAGCACCTGTCCCACCTGCCTCAGGTGCACCACCGACGCTCACCCCACTCTAAGTTGTCACACTTCTTGTTCCCTCTGTCTGGAACATTCTTCCTACTGATTTTATAACTTAAGATCCCCGCCCCCATCATTTAGGTCTCTGCTCAGATGTCACCTTTTTTGAAGAAGCCTTCCTACACCACCCTCTACATCAGGGCGTCCAATCCCCATTATTCGTATCCTGTTTCATTTCTTCGTAATAAGTATCGCTATCTGGGACTATTTTACTTATTTTTCCTTGTTTTTTTGCCTGCCTGCTCCACTAAAATGAAAGCTCCATGAGAGCACACACACCATGGGTCTCGGTCACTGCTGTGTCTCCAACACTTTAAACGGTGCCCGGCACATTCCAGTGTTCAACAAACATAACAAACATTCACTGAACGCCTGGACCATGAAATGAAGCACTCACAAAGCCTTACTTTGGAAGGAAAAGTAAACTCAATAGAGTTTAGTCGTCCAAGTGCAGGCATACATTTTACCAAGCAAGAGGCGGTGCCAGCAATATGATGGCGGCAGAGGGAGTGGCAAAGGGAACCAGCACCTCTCCTTTCTTGGGGCGGAGTGTCAAGCCCCTGGCTCCTCAGGCTGGATTCCCTCCTCCCTTCCACAATCCTCGGCACAGGCAGGAGCCGCATTACCCTGTGGTTGTGCTCTCGGCTAGGACACCTGCGCCCAGGCTTCCTGAATTCTCCCTTCGGGGACAACCTTATCCACAGGAAGGACGGGACCTGTGCCGTGCTACCACTGTCACCTTGTGGCCTCTGCAAGGGCGGCACGGTACCTTGCTTTTCCCACAGGCCCACTCAGCCCTCAGAGCTGGCAGCAGTGAGAAGAGGTAAAGAGAAGTAGTAAAGAAACCAGTTTTTCACTGCTCTTTTCCCTTCTCAGGCTACGGTAAGCACCCTTTGCCATTTTTTGAACTCAGGGGTTACAGGTACTATAGAAAACCTACACAAAACCTGCTGCAGCTGACGTACCAGGACTGAATCACAGCTGTCCCTCCTGGGTGAAGGCACAGTTTGATTTTTCACACACACTGATACTAACACAGACATGTTCAAGGTTTGAGAGAGGATGTGGCACTTACTTGATCCTCTAGATAAGACCTCCCTAATAAAGGGACCTAAAAATTGATTTACTAGAACGTACTGTCCTGGAACCTAAGGACCCTGTGCCTTCACTTGTCTGGAAAGGGGAGCAGAAGGATTTGGGAAGGGCTGATGGAGTAGACACGAGAGCAGGAGCCCTAGTTCTCTGTCCTCATATTTCCGGGAGGGAATGTCGGCTCCCAGGTAGGAACACAACAGTCTCTTTCGCCTCCTTCCTCTCTACTCCAAAGGAATGACTGATCTCATCAGTGAAACGGGAGATCCAGTCCGAGCTCCTATAGACTCACCCCCCCCAATCCCCTGCGGAGGGCAGAGTCCCCCCTCTGCTCTGCAGGTGGCTGCCAGCAGCTCTCAGTGGGCAAGGTTAACTGTGGCATGAGGGTGCACAGGTGCAGGAGTCCTCGGAAGTCTAAGTCTGGCTACAGGTCAAGCTATACCATCTAATCCACCATCACAATTTATTAAAGCTGATGCTTTGATCCTTTGCACTCCTGGGTCTATTTCTTAACTGGTTCTTTTGGAGGCAAAAGGGAGAGAAATACGATTTACTGGACTCCTCAGACTCTAACGAGACCAAAGGAAACAGGATGACATCCAATGTCATCTGATTTATGAACACCTAGGTTTTAAAAACATACATATTTCTCTAGCAAGTCCTAAGCCTCTAATTCTACCCCCAAAGCACAGGAAACCCCAGCAAAAAGACCAGAAGGTTGAATGAATGAACTTTTAATAATAACAAAAAAGCACCAGAAAAGGTAACTCTGCTCTCTGACTTCCAGCTGAGTTTTCAGACAGTGCAGCTCTGTTCCACAGCCATGGAAGCTGGCTTGTCTGCAGGCCTGCCTCAGGGACTGGGCTGAGCCCAGCCTCCCCCTAAGCAGGGTGGCTTCCCTGTCAAGGCTCGGAGGGGGTCTGCCTAGGGGTCGAGAAGCAGTGTCCTGGCACTGTCACTGCTTCCCCATGTTGTCCCGACTCCGGATAAGCACGAACTGCACCACATCTGTCCAGGCTGTTTGAGACCAGAGTGAACACTTACATGTTCTACCATCTGAACTTGACCTCCGGAGCTATGCTAAAATTCCACTAGGGTAGAGGGTAAGACCACGCTCATAATGGGACTCTCTTTTCGTGGCCCTGATGTTTATATCAGGCAGCATGTGCTTCAATCCACTCACAGATGAACGTTCTATGCCAAGCCCATTTCTAAAGGAAATACGATCATCTTGTATCAGAGTAGGAATTGTGGTTCTTCAATAACCATGAAGAACTAAAGATGACTGAAAGCTTTCACTCATTTACAAAAAGTATCAGAATACGTGCATATGTGTGAACGACTGTGTGCAAGTTAACATGACCTAACTTCCTAGCAAGGACAGTACCAGGGAGCCGCCTGGTTGAGTTTTCTGCTCTGTTAGGGATAGGAATGCATTTCGCTGATTTTCACAGCTGATTTAGCTGCAGTCCTGTGAACCACATGATGGTCTCAGCACCCTGCTCTCCAGACTCTGTCTTCTACATCACATTCACAGCACGTGGGTGAAGGGCAGATGCCAGGGAGAGTGTGCTGAGTGCGCACCATTCAGGGGGTGGTCTCCAGCTCTCGTGCTCTCCTCCCCATGCCAAGCAAGCCGAGAACCTAGCTCCGTCTCTGGGGGCAACTCAGAACAGCCCACCAATCCCACTCCCCAATAACCACAGACCCAATTCCCTGCCCGAAAATTACCCTATTCTTGCCAATTCTTTCATTCCTACCTAGTCTGGTCAGACATCTCAAAAATAAAGGGGGGTTTCCTCTTGGTTACCAAGTTGTAAATAAAAATAACCAAAAAAGCAGCCAGTCTGGAAGACCACAAGTTGAGGAATTCTAACTCTAACGTGGACCTGGGGCTGTTCACTGACATCGACACTCATTTACCTTCTGCTACGTTCTTCTACAAGTGTTCTCCACTCCTAGCTAAGTCGCCCGAATGTTCATGGTCTTTGTTTCTCCACTGAGGTTGAGCGTTAGAAGTTCAGAAACTGACTTGGCATACAGAACTCTCACACTATCCAATTTCAGTTTGGACTTTACTGCTATTCCTTTACTCATCTCCTGCTACTCCCCCAGCAGGGGCCATTAAAAACGGCCATTCCAAAGTTGCTCCCTTCTCCCCAGACCCTAATTCTGGACAGTGCCACCCACCCCATCTGGCTGGTACACAGACAAATCAATCACCTCAGAGGACTTTACCTTCTCCTTCAGGCCTGGACATTCTCATTCTTGCTTTTTCCATTTCTTGGCATTTCACCTTCAATGTCTAGACTTCACTAGGTGAAGCATGATGATTCCAAAATCTCTGCCTCTGACAGTGACCTGTCTCTAAATGCCAGCCCTATGCTTTCAGTTTTTCTCCTGAAAGTCCTTCAGGCGTGCCCAGCTAACAGGGCCTCCAAATGGCCACCCGTTTCTCATACCGTCACTGGCCCAGGTTCCGAGCCTCACGGTCAGGTGAGCACTGCAAAGGAGCACAGAACTTTACAGGGGTCAAGAACTTACTACTTAAGGAACCATCTGTCTCAGGGTTGGCAAACATCTTCTATAATAGTAAATATTTTAGATGTTGTGGGCTATGAGGTCTCTGTTGCAATACTCAACCCTGCCATTGTAACATGAAAGCACCCAGAGATAACAGGTATACAAATGGGTGTGGTTATATCCCAATGAAACTATTTTAAAAGCAGGCGGCTAGCCCGCTGGCAATACTCTCCCACCCCCTGATCTACATCACTATCCTAATTAGGTTCTTGCTGGTGACCTGATCAAATAGTTTCTACTGATTATTATTACTTTGGCATTGACTATGTTAACTCCTTTAAAAATTGGTTATTTGAGAAAAAAAATATTGGTTATTCGTCATATCTAGCAAGTCATCTTTGACCGAAATATCCCGTCACCAGCAGAAAGGCCTGATGGTGAGCTGGCCATAGCCACTGATTTTTCAAGTTGGATGTTGAACACAGTGCCACAGACTTTGTTTTACGATGATTTTTTTCCCTGCATTTTACCCAGCTGTCACCAACATAATAATTTAGAGCACTGGTTTTTCAGCTAGTAGATTGTTTTCTTCAAACAAAATGTTATTTTGAAACTCATTAAATGAAAAAGACAAAGCAGAATGACTCTGTGTGACATGATAGGTAGAAAAGAAGCCCGGATACCCATCACCTTAGCTCCTTTTCTCTGCATCCCTTCCCGGCAGTATCCCCTAGGGCACCTCCTCAGTTTTGTGAAACAGCAGCCTTCAAACTTCTCTTATCAATCACCTGTATCATGAAAAAGGTTTTGAGGTCCCCAACGCTCTCTGAGCCACACACTCACACTCTGAGTATCAGCAGATGTCCCAAGACCCAATACACACTCAGGATGAAGTTTGTTGTTAATGATAACGGATGTAAAACTGTCATCTAAAATAGCCTTCTTGACAAGTTAGAATCTTTCGGACTGACTTATTGTGCAATCTGGCTAGAATGTCATTGTTTTTACTTTCACACGGGGTTGATGAGGAATTCTGAACCAGAAGTGTTAGCTCTGTCATTTGCTTGTTTACACTTGCTTTTAAAATGTATTAGCTCCAATCTTTGCCATAATCTTTTCAAGCCACCATTATTCAGTTTGGTTAAAACGAGCAAATTTAATCTGCAAATACACTTAACCGGGCCCACATCAACCCTACTATGCTGCATTCACTGGAGAGCAAATGAGCTACTGGGGAAGCCTCAGTCACCCCTGCCACACCAGGGAAGTTTCCTAGCCCTCTGGGTCATCTCATGTACTGTATACGACATATGACCACCTAACAGACAAAGTGAGTGAAAACGCCAGAATCAATCCGTATGTCAAGAATTAGAGAATTAGTCAAGCTTCGTATCTTTCTTTATGTCTGATGATAAATGGTAGTTCCAATCTACATTTGGAGGCTACCACTGTGAAATACCATTTGATTTGTAGTAAAAGGGAAGAACCACTTGGATTCGTGGGAAGGCTCGATATTTACTTTTTATTCAATTGTACCCTGACCGAGGCCCTAAGCCTGCCATCTGGCCGAAGCCATAGCAATAGCATGGAGCATGGCAGACACTCTCTATAGCTAAGCCGGGCCCTGTCATGATGTTCTTGGATTCAGGGACAGCTAAGGCAAACAGCAATCATCCTAACGGTTACCTGCAAGTCATTTTGTGGGTTCCAGTCTGAATCAAATATGATGCAGGTATCGGCAGCTGTGAGATTGATCCCCAGGCCTCCCGCTCGGGTGCACAGAAGAAAGACAAAGCGGTCTGAGTCTGGCTTACAGAACCGGTCGATGGCTGCCTGGCGCAGGTTTCCCCGTACTCGCCCATCAATTCGCTCATAGGTGTATCTGAGGGGACCCAAACGAACGAAAGCCCAGGTGTTAATCATGACTTCAGTGGAGAACAAGAAACAACGCAGGAAGCTGTTGACTAACGGCCTTAAACCCGTCACTTCTAAATATGGACCTAATGTCAGAGGTCTAAAAGGAATCCCCCCTCTACATATGCAGCAGGGCAGACACCTAAAACTGTACTGCAATATGTCCCCCTCTCTCAAAACAAACGAAAACCAAATCAAAACAAAAAACCAGCCAAACTACGGAGGACTAGAGGAACTGTAAACATAAAATATCAATCCCCACTGCCCAGGCAAACTTACTCTCAAGTGTTTCCCAATTTTCTTGCACTGAATCTAATCATAAGACCAGGAAAAGCAAATAAAAGCCTCAACCATCTACTTTCAGTAGAACTCGTAACACGGAATCAGAGTTCGGATCAGGCTCCATCTGCTTTTGGATGGACTGAAAATGGGAAGCAGACTGGATGGACAGGCAGTCTTTTTATGTCTGGGTTGGTCATTTCTATCCTAACAGTTCCTCAAAGCTTCAGAGGTAGAAAGCAAAACCTCCAGGTTTGTAGCTGAAACCAAGGTCTTCTGGGCAGCATATTGCCAAGCAAGTAGGAAGAAATCACAGGAAAGGTTTCTGAGCTGTGTCAGGTTGGAAAGAAGCCAGGAGAATCTTTAGAGGAAAATAAAGTGAGGAAGCAAAGCTGAATATCATTAAGAAGGCATATACCTGTGTAGAAAGTTAAGAATTAAGGGTGGAAAGAATGGTGAGGAGAAGGTAAAAGGAAAGAGAGTAGGAAATTAAACTGCTATGGGAGCCTATTAGCATCTGTCCATCCAATTAGAAAACACAGAAGGTTTGTTTATGATGGAGATCATGTAATCAGCACAGAATTAAAACACAGTACCAATCTGGATAGCTGCTTAGTCTTATTTATTTCTTATTTACCCCTTGACAATGAACAAATTAATATGGGGATGCTACCCTGGGCCCAATTTTGACCAACAAGCAAGAAGTGGTTGGTAAAGTATATGTAATAGGAACCATGTGAGAAAAGGACGACATCCTAGACCCCACGATAGTCAAGAACATGAATCCTGACAAAAACCTTCTCAGCAGCCCAGAATCTGGGAAATCAGATCTCTAAAAATTCAGACAAACAATTGGTAAGAGACTAAGGATAGATCCTCTAGGGGTAGATGACTCTGGCGGGGAGTGGCTCTAGATAACTAAATTGGGCAACATAATCCTGACTTCCTTGAGTAAAAGGAAAATCCACGTGAGAAATCACCCAAGGAAATACAGGTAGAGAAAGCAGACCAATTCAGGCTCAGAAGGGACACGTACAAAGCAAAACCCAAGTCCAAAAAGACTGTCTTCTTTTTACAAAGCTAGAGTGCACCCACATCTGGAATTACAGGTGCAGATTTTTCCTTTCTTCTTTTTTAATGCAATAAACTTAAGAATAATACATGAGACTACAGTAGCAAATAAAAGCAGTGGTGGTTACAGGATTGTCATGAAGGCAGACTAAGAAGATTTTGTCCTAAGCTAAAAGCTAAGGGTCATAGGTTGAATTCTATACAACTATGAAGCAGTCAGATAAAATTATCATCTTTATTAATATCAGCCACAGCAACAATATTAGCAGTAAGCTCCTAAGTGCCAAGCTCTGTGCCAGGCACTGCGATACGTGATACATGCTTTATATGCATCATCACATTTACTTCTGGCAATAATCCTGTGAGGCAGTTCCCCATTTTACACTTGAGAAAACATCAAGAACAAAAACAACCACCACCACCACCACCACCAACAACAACAACAACCTCACAAGCGAAATAACTTGCTTAGTCACCCAGCTGGTAAGTGAGATCCATTTGACTCAAAAGTCCACACTCTTAACCAGTTTGCTGTATGGCCTTCACATTGTACCCTATATTTCAATGCAGTAGGAAGATTTCCCTAAAAACTTAAAAGACAAAAATAAAGGTAAGTAAGAGACTCTGGTGAACTTAGAAAACCTGTAACTCTATCGGAAGGTTAAGAAGAGAAACTACAGATATCCAAAATGACTGCGATGAATCAATGCACCTAGGAACTGAACCGAGTTACTCGTACGTTTGGCCACGTATGTGATGCAGTGGAAGAGGCACAGGATTTGGAGTCAGAAGACAGGGTTGAGATTCAATTAAATGATAGCTGCCACTACCCCACCCTCACACATGTGAACAATTAGTGCTGCAGGCACACAGGACTCAATGTTCTTTGACAAGACACCCCTAAACCAGCAGAGAGGAGCCAGATGCCCACAGATCTGAGGTGGGGAATGAGCATAATGTTAAGGAGGAGGAGAAACCAATAAATAGAGATGATGTAGCTCGGCAATCACCTAGGGAAAGAAATTCCCATAAAATTGGATAGTGTTTGGCCATCTATGATAGAACACAGTTTTAGAAATTGGGCAGGATGATTAGAACGTTAATTCTCATTTCTATCACTCAGTTTTGAGGGACTGCTCTCGAAGAACACAAAACTAAAATAAAAAGCCAGTGATCTGAGAGTTCAGTGAAATTGTTCCTCACTCCCCTCACTCCTGAGCCAGATCCTTTGGCCATGCCCTCACCCCTGTATGAGCACGGCATGAAATTAAATGGGAACAAAACCAAACTGACAGCTGGCGTGACAACGAGGCTCAAGAACAAAGAAAGTCTTGAAGGCTAGTAAATCTGAGTGAGGAAATCAGACAGCATTAAATTTTCGCACCAGACATCAGTGCAGCAATTAACCCTTTGTGTCAACTGCATTCTGAACAAAATCCCTAGGAGCTGATGTGGTCGACCAAACTGTAATTCTGAGTCGCTGTCGAATATCAACAAGAAGCAGGTGGCACTCTGGAAAACCTCTGGGTACTCGGGGGGTGGGGGCGGGGGTGGTGGTGGTGGAAATGACACGTTTTTGGCACAACAGGAAATGTTTACCTCAGAAGGCCTGAAGGGAAATGAACAACCTCATCTCCCAGCAATAACCAGCTGGAGAACATAAAGAGTGAAAAAAACACACAAAAACCTGCCGTTCGTGACTGCCATAAACATATAAAATACTTACAATTAACCTTAATAAGAAATAAGCAGGAGTTGGCAATAGGGGTCATGTCGGTTTGGTCACCATGTCCCTAACACCTATAGAGGTCTCAGCACAAGGTTGGTACCTTATAAATATTTACCAAATCAACGGTGTATACAGAAGACCTGAGTAAATGCAGTGAATATCATGTTCTTCAATTTTGCAAAGACGTCAATTCTACCCTACTACGTGTGTAAAAGCCAATCAAAATCCCAACAAATGGATATAGGTACACATAGATAAATACAGATATGTAAATATATAATTTTTTTTTTCTGTAGTGAGGACTGGAGTAGTCAGGGATATATTAAAAAATAATAATTCTGGGGACTTCCCTGGTGGCGCAGTGGTTAAGAATCTGCCTGCCAAGGCAGGGGACACGGGTTCGAGCCCTGGTCTGGGAAGATCCCACATGCCACGGAGCAACTAAGCCCGTGTGCCACAACTACTGAGCCTGCGCCCTAGAGCCTGCGAGCCACAGCTACTGAAGCCCACGCACCACAACTACTGAAGCTGGCGCACCTAGAGCCTGTGCTCTGCAACAAGAGAAGCCACCGCAATGAGAAGCCCGCACACCACAACGAAGAGTAGCCCTCGCTCACCACAATTAGAGAAAGCCTGCACACAGCAACGAAGATCCAATGCAGCCAAAAATAAAAAAATAAATTTATATAAAAAGAAAAGAATAATTCTGAACAATTCTGAAGTTCATCTGTAATAATATACGAGCAAAGGAATAGAAATATTGATCAAAAGATAGAAAGGGGGCTTCCCTGGTGGCACAGTGGTTGAGAGTCTGCCTGCTGATGCAGGGGACATGGGTTCGTGCCCCGGTCTGGGAAGATCCCACATGCTGCGGAGCAGCTGGGCCCGTGAGCCCAGAGCCTGTGCTCCGCAACAGGAGAGGCCACAACAGTGAGAGGCCCGTGTACAGCAAAAAAAAAAAAAGAATAGAAAGGTTACATACACACCCAGCAAACATCTCAATATATTTTATGCATACTGTCTTATATGAATGGGGGAAAAGATGGACTATTTAATAAACAAACAATCAAAAATATTTGGGAATAAATTAAATTAGACCCCCATTATATGCCCTCTACCAAAATTGTAGGACTGAAGACTGAAATATAAAAAATAAAATAAATCAAAGAAGTCCAATTAAAGATTATGAATTATCATGTACATTTAATTCTTTTATCTCCTCAAATGTCTAGAAAAATGATAGGTAAAGGGATTTTTAAAAAAATGCATAATAATGCCTTCCCCCCAATAAACCTACAAACAGAACAGGAGAAAATTCTGGGACTTGGAAAGTAAACCAAGTGATATTTGATTTGAAGAAAGCAGAATCCCAGGTGAGAAATAACCTAATTCAATATGGCAGAATATCCAAAGGGATCAGGCATTGGTGGCACCAGGTATCCCTGAAAGTGGAGATACAGAAAGTCTAAAAACAAGGGAACTAACTGGTTGAATATCTGTTGAAGTATCTGTTAGCCTATCCATCATCCACCCCAGTGCTGAGAGGATAAAAAAGATCTGTACCTCTCTCTACCTTAGGAGACACCACACAGTTAAAGGCAGAGGTACCATACTAAAAAAGGGAAGAGAAGCAGAGATCTTGAGACCTCCCTACCTCTCTCCACCCCTTCCCCACAGTCAGCTCCCAGTTCAATCAAGTTCCCACCCTCTGGGCAGGGGAGAGGAAGAAAAACATCCCGAAGCACTGACACTGGAGGTTCCCTGATGAAATGGTCCAGCTAGACGGACAGTGTTCACAGATGGAGAATAAGGTAGCCAACAAGCTGGCCCACATGCCCAGAGCTTCTAATCTCTGGATAGTGCCTACCATCTGGCAGCCAAAACCAGACATCTGAGGAAAGCCTCTGACCTTTGAGGCTTTGCTTCTGGTGTGGAGGGGCAAGGTCTTAACACATCAATCCTCCAGTAAACAACAACCACAAAATCTGGGCAAAATACAAAAACAAAACAAATGAACAGAAAAACCTATCTGAGGGCACCAGAGGGTTAAGGAAAGCAGGCAGATTTTGGAGAGAAACAGGAAATTGTGGTTTTGCCCAGACAGAAGCCAGAGTTATGGCAAAGGTGCAGGGCAGCTATAAATCTTGATGAGAAGCCACTATCTTTCTGACCAGAGGCAGCAAGAGAAGGAGTCTGGGGCAACCAGGACTGCCAGAGGGTGAGAGGGGATTGCCAGAAAGTAAAGAGACAGAGATGGTGAACTCCACACACCGGGTATAAACTCTTTCTAAGTCTCTGGTGGACCTCTGACCCACACATGCTTGGGGCAGACTGAAAGTAGTCTGAGCTGAAATTGGAGCTGCTACCTACCAGAGACGCTGACAGCATTTGCATTTTGAGACTCACCTACTTAACTGCCTCCAAATAAAAACCATCAACATCATCACAGCAATATAACAGAATCCTGAATCTCCACAACACAATATTCACAATGTCCAGGGGAAACATGACCCATTCTTAAAGGGAAAGACAACAGATGTCAAACCTAAGATGTTTTAATTAACAGACAAGAACTTTAAAAGCAGCTCTTATAATTATGTTCAGCAAAGTAAAGAAATGTACATAATGAATGAAAAGATAGGAAATCGCAGCAGTGAAACAAAACATCACACTAAGAAACAAACAGAAATCTTAGAACTAAAATAGAATCTCTAAAACAAAGAAAGCAATGGATGGGCTTAATAAGCATGATGGAAATGACAGACAAAAGAGTCAGTGAACTTGAAGACAGACAAAACAAGAGAGAGAAAAAGGACTGAAAAAAAAAGAAAAAACAGAACAGAGCCTATGGACCTGTGAGACAATATCTAAAGGTCAAACATACAGGTAATTGGAGTCTCACAGAGCAACAAGAAAATAGGGCAAAAGGAAAAAAGAGAAATCAAAGAACTATTGACCTAAAGCTTTCCAAACTTGATGAAAGATCTACATTATAAATTTAAGAAGGTCAGTGAACTCTGCACAGGATGAATTTCACACATCAGTCAAACTGCTGCAAATTGAAAATTAAAAGAAAATCTTAGTCGTCAGAGTGAAACAATACATTATATACAGGGGAACAGCCACTTAAATGACTACAAAACTTCTCATCAGAAATCACGGGGGTGAGAACACAACAGAGTAACTTCTAAGTGCTGAAAGGAGGGGGGAAAAAGCTAACCCAGAATTTTACTACGGAAGACAGAGACATAAACAAAAAGAAAAATTTGACTTGAGAAAACAGACACTGTAGGAAGATTGTAAAAAATCTATCGTCATTAATCTCAGAATGACAAAACACTGCACCTGTGTGATAACCGGCTGAGTGCTATAAAGACTGAAAAATTACAGAAGAAAACTAGGAAATTAAAAATATAATTACACAGTGAAAATCTAGGGATTAAAGTTGGAAGACAGAATAAAGGTATTCTACCAGAGGTACAGCAAAATATAATGAGATGGAAAGTAGAGAAAAGAGAAAATTAGGTGATCAGACCAGAAGGTCTGACATGAATAATAGGAGTTTCACAAAGAGAAAACAAAACAGAAAGAAATAATGAAAGATAAAATACAAGAAAATCCCCCAGAACTGAAGGAACATAATTTCAAATGGGAAAGACCTACAAAGCATCCAGTTCAACAGACACCATACAAAACCCAGTTCATTGTCAGATTTCACAGGACTGGGACAAAGAGGGTATATCAAAGCTTCTAAACAGAAAAAACATGTCACATACACAGACCAGGAATTGGAAGGGCTGTGAACCTCTCAACAATCCTGGAAGCTAGAAGACAGTAAACTAACATCTTCAAAATTCTGTGGCAAAGTGACTTCTGACCTAGTACCTCAAACTCAACCAAACTACTGCTCAAGAATGAGAGTAAACTGAAAACATTCTGACAAAGTCTCAAATTCATTTATCATTCACCCTTTCTAGAAGCTCCCAAAAGAGGTACATGGGATCCACCAACAAGATTTGACTCAAGAGGGAAGGAAAGAAACTTGTCAGTGTGATAAAGGAAGAGAGATCACAGATGGCAACTGTGCACTAGGCAGGAAGGGTAACTGCCCAGAGAGAAGAAAGAAGGTCCTGGGAGAGACGGCTCAGACACGAAACTGATATGCTTGAACGTAACAAGAGGAGATTTAGACAACCAGAGTAAATTCTGGAGCTGAATTACAATAAGTATATTTAAAAATATGCACCGAATAAAAAATAATTTTTAGCTTCAGGGAAAAATAAAAATTGTGCAAGAAAGAAACAGTAAACAGCATACTACATGGCTGAGCTATAACTCAGCATTTACATACATCATAATAAACACTGAATATTAATTTAACCCAAAGTATTGCATGGCAGGTTGGGAAGATGAGAGGACAGGAGTTGCACATGTGGTAATTACGAGGGGCAGTGAAAGAAGGGAAATATTCATCTTCCATAGTGAGAACAGATAATACTTAAAATGGAAAAAAAAAATTACAACTACTAACATTACTTAGAGATATAGCTATAAATACCAAAAGAAATAGCATAAGGAGTTTAAAGTAAATGCTTCAGGTGGGGGGGAACTGGGGGTATGTGGTGGTACCAGAAAATGCTATTTTTCATAGGTCTAATAGAATAATTTGGCTCTTTAAATTATGTGCATGTATAACTTTGAAGAAAATTTAAAAACTAAATCAAAAAGAGAAAAGTAATGATGATATTAAAGTCAGAAGACCCTGTTGGGTGCAGAGCTGGGGTAAAGAAGCCATAAGAGAGTGAAAAGAAAATACTTCAGAATACTGCATAGTTGAGAGGTGGGGGAAGCCTTTTTAAGCATATTAATTTAAGCATAAATAAGTACTTAAGTTTATTTAAAGCTGTTTTAAGACTGAGAGATTTGACTATTATAAAATTTAAAACTTCTAAGAATAAAATAAACAAACAAAAACCCATAGCCATAAAGAAAAAGTCAAGAACAACACTGGGGAAGTATTTGCACCATATTCTTAAGTAAACAAGCCATTCTTATAAATTAATAAACAAAAAGGCAAAGAGTAACAAAAAAAATGGAGAAAGAACATGAATAAAGCAATGCACAAAAAGAGAAATATAAACAGCTAATAAATATGAAACTGTCATTAATAATCAGAAATACAAATTAAAACAACAGACCATAATTTTGGCTTACTGAATCAGCAAAGACTAAAACGCAAAAACAGTGTTGATCAGAGTATGAAAAAAAAGTCATTCTCATACACCATTAAAAGACACAGTAAAAATGTCTTTCTAGAGGGTGTTTTGGAAATATGTATTAAATGCTTTTTAAAATATACATCATAATGTATTCTAAGGAAATAACTGGAAACGTTCACAATGAATGCAAAGTGATATTCACTGAGTTCCTTAAAATGCTGAAAAATTGAAAACAACCTATAAAATAGAGTATCATGCAGATCATCAAAACTATGTGGTAGAAGAAGAATTAAAGAAAAAAGTTCAAAGTATGTTAAATAAAAAGGTGAGTTACAAAGCAGAATGTAAAATATGATCCCAATTCAAACAAATCAACAACAATGAATATATGTATGCACAAAGAAAAAAAGACTAAAAAGATAAATGCCCAAGTGTGAATGGAAACTTCGAGCAGGTGGTGGTATTATAACGTGTCCCTATTTTCAAGAAAAACTGTAATTTTTAGACAATTTGAAAACAAAAATAACCAATAAATAATAAGGAAAAATAGCATATAAGGGAGCTAAATATAGACATCTGAACTCAGCAAAAGTCTGTTCATTACACTGTTACTCATTTTGGGGGATCTTTAATAAAAACTGCAAACTAGTAGTTGCATACATTTTGAAGAGTGAGATAATATATTTACATAAGAAGCAAGCGTTCTGGTAATTCATATATAGTGAATTTATAAAATACGAAACTGCTTTCTAGTTTCAATATATTCTTCAAAGAAAAAAAACAATGTAAGTCTCAAGAATTCCTAACCTAAAGATCTCCACTACAGGGCTCTGAGAAATTCTTTTATTGCCTAATCCGATTTTGGAGAATTATTTATGTAATATTAAATGTCAGCATAACCCATAGTTAAATTGGTCGTTTCCTTTAATACTTTTTCTATAAATTACATGTTATACGGACAAACAGACTCTTTAAGGAGCAGAACATTTAACACAACAGAGATCTGCTATGATGACTATATAAAAATAAGGATGTCCTTTAAACCTAGCAATGCCTTGGCTAACAGTTTCTAAGATCTGGAGAAGTCTTTACGATTAAGAGTAAATTTTAAAAATCCATTTGCCATTCGGATGACTGATGTATCCCAATGACTGGAGATGGAAGGTACAGTGTATAATGTAACAAATGTAGTACCCATAGAGACTCCAAACAACCCACATAACACCCCAGGCTTTTCACCTGCATAAGTAATGGAACTTAGGTTCAAGGAATTACAGGAGTATGAACAAAAAAATAAGTTGGGATGCCATAGTGAGTGTTATCATAAAACTTTAGAGCGTTAGCTAAGACATAAAACATCCCCAAGTTCTTTTTCTGGCTGTTGTCAGCTTGTGCCCTCCTTTCAGCAACTTGATATAGTGATGCTTTCCAGGGTGTATTTTTCTCATCATTAAGGGAAAAAAACAACAACATTATTTTCTTAACCTTCTGTAATGCTAACTGAATTGTTTCTTCCAACTAAAGAGAATATAAATAAACATGTAAAATTTATTTTTTAAGCAAAGCAAGGGCTCCACATCATAGGCTAGGAAATTCACTCTAGACAGTTAAAACTGGTCATAAGATTCTACTCTGAATTTTAGTCAATCTTTATGAGAAGATTTCTTATGTCTCTTTTTTAATGCTTTTTTCTTGTTAAAACATAATTTTTGAATGAATCAAAAAGGCACCAAAGAAAAGGAACTGCTTGCAGTGCTTGATGCACAGCTTTGACACAAGGCTCACCTTCTCTGGATGAGATAATCTTCCAGGATGTCGAGACAGCGCACCATCTGGGAGAAGATGAGTACTTTGTGGCCGCCAGCAATCAGCTTAGGGAGCAGTTTATCAATCAGCACCAGCTTCCCTGCTGCCTGAATCATGGCCTGCAGCTGAAAGTCGGGGGCATCAGGGCTGTGGGTTTTCCGGAAGTCCTCCAGAATTTTCTCCTCTGCCCCTGAAAAAGAATGGAACAAAACTATTCTCTGAACAAACTATAAGACTAATAGCTACCCTCTGCTTGACAGAGCCTAGAAAAAAATGAAATGAATTCTTAGGTCCCAAACCAACAGTCCAGTGAGGCAATGCTGTGTGTCCATCCCATGCCCTCAGCAGAGGGCTCTAGAGGCGGCAGGGCTGTCCTGCAGAGAACACAGGTGCTCTGCTTTCCTGGGAAGTCTGACCAAGGAGAGGAAGGATCTGAAATACCAAGCTGACTTAGGCAAGTGAAGAAACCTTCAGAGAAAGCTGACAAAAAGACACACCTCTCGTACCATAAAAGCTTGGGATCAGTAAATCCAAGCCATATTTTGATTTAAAATTTTATAAGAAGTTTTATTGTAAAATAATAAAAAAAAACCTTCCAACACGTTCTCTACTCAGTATAGTTAACTGTTAATTTATCTGCAGAGAGTTTTAATCTCATTGCACCATGATCATTTTTTCAATGAAGTAACACATCTCCCTGCACCAAGTGGAAAGTGTGGACTAGACCACAGGTACACAAAGGACAGCAGGCTGACAACTGATATTCACCTTCTGATGGGCAGAGAATTGGTAGATGTAGGCTCAAAACAGGGCTCTGTATACTCACTGGCCAGACTGCTTAGGCAGATCCATCAACCTCTTTGAACCTCAGTTTAATACTCTGTAAAAAGGTCAGAATACACACCCTGACATTCCATGGGAACTTGATAACATTAGACTGTTGGCGATCAAGATGCCTGCCCCATGTCCCCCACTCACCGTTGATCAGGTAGGGGTGGTTACAGCACTTCCTCAGCTCCATCATGGTGTTGATGAGATTGGGCATGTTGTGCTGATTGGCCCCCTTGGTCAGGAAGGAAAAGTTCTTCTCCAGGATGGCACGGTAGTACTTCTTCTGGATATTGGTCAGCTCTACTTCGATGATTGTCTCTTGTTTGGGAGCAAGGTTCTTTTCCACGTCATCTTTCAGCCGCCGAAGCATCATTGGTTTGAGGATAGACTGCAGTTTCTTCACCTGTCCAGGAAAATGAGACCTGTTCACCTGCCCCAATCCCGATTCAATAACCGTTACTGGGGTATTCCAACATTCACTACAATCTCTTCAGCATCTAATCATAGTACTGTGGCAGCAGATTAAATGAAAGATCATGCCTGATCCCCGAACATGACGAGCTTATAATAGGACTGAAGGGAAAAAAGGGATCTGGTTTTAAATTCGCAAGTAATTACTGAGAACCTATGTGGCAACCTTACAAGATAAAAAGGGAGAAAGATACAAAGACAGGACCTCTTCTGGATGGAGAAAACAAACCTCTCTCTCTCACACGCACACTTGTGCAGCAATTACCTGAGGAATATTTTAAGCCACGTCAGAAGGTACAAGTGATACCTTACAAAGGGAAGATGCTGAAAGAACAAAGTGAGAGGCAGACGGAATCTGGGGGTGGGCAACATGGATGAAGGGGGTCAAAAGGTACAAACTTCCAGTTATAAAATAAATAAGTCCTGGGGATGTAATGTGCAGCAAGGTGACTCTAGTTAGTAATACTATATTGTATATTTGAAAGTTGCTAAGAGAGTAGACCTTAAGACCTCTCATCACTAGAAAAAAGAATTTACGTATGTATGGTGATGGATGTTAACTAGATTTATTGTGGTGATCACTTTATAATATATACTACATATACTGCATCATCATGCCATATATCCGAAACTAATATAATGTTGTTGTCATTTACATCAAATTAAAAAAAGAAAAAGAAGCAGAGGCAATCTGGAAATGGATTCCTCCTACATCTAAATAACGACAGCAGCAAACAAGTTTGGGGGTAGCACTATGTAGAGCATTAATGTGGTAAGGTAACACCTCCCACTCCATCATGCAAGCTGTCATCTCAGGGGCACTTTGAGCCTGATCATATGCTTTGCTATGATTTGTCTGTTCTTCTCCTAACGGTCCAGGCCTGGACAGCAGATCTCTACGCACTTGACCGCACTGGCGCAGGGACTTGCTCACTCTCCCAAGAAGAGGGCAGAGAAGGGATTCAAAGTCAAGGCACCTGAGTTCACCCTGAGCTAAAACATGATACCAGTAAGATTAATCCTGGTGGGAAAATAAGAGAAAAGGCAAGTGCAAAAGATCAAGTTTCAAGTCATAAAGAGCTGTTCAAAAATTTCAGAAGGGGTACATTCTGCAGAAATAAATTGTGGGCTGTACCAATGCTTCCTGATGAAATATAAAGTGATTTACAGAGAGTGATTTAGAAGAGTTACTTCCTGGAGCAGGTTTTAAACAATGATGAATATGCTTTACTTTATAACCAGATATATAGACAGTTGGTGCCGTTTTTGTGGTTTGCTCCTAACTAACCCCAATCTTAAATCTAATCCATTTAATGAATGCTTTGTTTTAGCAATCATGGTACTTAGGAATGTAATCCCCCAAATGGATAAGGAATTACTATGTAAGAACCCAAAGAGGAGAGACACAGCTAGGTAATCGTTAAAGACAGGGACAAATGCCAATCTGCCACATGCTGGATTCAGCTTTTGCCCTTCACTTGGTTCATACCTTGAATCATCTAGAGTATACTACATGCCAGACACTGTGCTGGTCAATACAACAAACACAACTTTGCAGAAGATGTGGGCCTTGTCCTCAAGGAGATCATTGTCTAGGAAGAAGAAAAAATGCATACCACAAAATAAGTGCAATGGGAGAAGAGGATGCATTTCTAATGGTCCACAAATGGAGAGAGGGTTGGAGCTGGCTTTTGAAAGATCAATAGATACTGCAAATGTCGAGAAGTGGAATTAAGTTTGATTATTCACTGCTCTCAAAGTCTGACTCGCCACAGAAGAAGAAACAAACAGACTGGGACCACAGAGTGTACTCTTGATTTCTCTGTTAGTGAAATTCCCAAACCTTCTCAGTTCCCAAATTCTCGGCCCCAACCCACTCTCACACCATTGCTAGATTAATTTAGCAGAACTAATTATTCCTGCAATCAAAGCCCTGCACTGCTTCTCTAATGCTTACCAAACCCTTCAACCTGTCTTTCAAGATCTTCCCACAATATATCGCTAAACTCCTCCGGCTTCATACTCCTCAATTCATCCATCCTGTTTCCAGCTCAACCCAGATGATTCCCAACTACTGAATAAATTCCACGGCTGATGATGATTATTTTTTTCCTATGCAAAGCAGTCATCATCTCTCTCTCTCTGCCTACTGAAAACTTACCCACCCTTAAAAGTCTATTCTCAAATTATACTTTCTCCATGAAGCCGTTCCTAATTTCCAAACAGATGTGACCTTTCTCGCCTTTAAAAGTCCTCAGTTCTATTAACTGTTCCTCTTACAGCATTTAAACTTGCCTGCCTTATTTCTGCAATGTCCAGTTGAGATTTCTACCCGTAGTAGATAGATTGGTTTGTTTTGAAACAGCTTTGAGTCTAATAAGCTAGACGCAGAACCAGATCTTTGAAAACAGGACATTAGGTTGATTTGGACAAAACTGGACTTGCCCACTACTCTGGTATATACACCTGCCTTCTTTTCCTCACTACCTGTGTATTTTGTTGCACTCAAGAAAATGAGCCTGGAAACATGTTGAAGGTGATGGAGGAGGGATGAAGGATAAGAAGGCAGAGGAGGAGGGAAGAAAGTCCCTGAGGCCAGAGCTATGAACAAAATCACTGAACTTACATATGAGATCAGTGAAGGCAGGGGGCCGGATATAAGGCATTTTGGATGTTGATTCATTTATCCTTTGGAGTTATAAGAACTGCTAATAATCAGTTTATCCTCTTCAACATAAACAAATGAAATAAAGGAGGCAATGCTCATTTTACGAGAGATGTGAGAACTTGCTAACTCCTGTCCCCATGGTGACTTGTTTTTCCCTTGATGGTGAGGGTCATTACCACATTGTCTCCTCAAATCCTTCAGGCTCCTATTTACCTGCTCCTCTGTTTTCAGATCTCCAAACTCCTCCAAGAAAGCAGTCTCTGAAGGAAACTGTGACGGCTCCAGGAAGTTGAGCAGACTGAAGAGCTCCTCCACCGAGTTCTGCAAGGGCGTCCCTGTGAGCAGCACCTTGTGTTCCTGCATGGATTCACAGCACGGGATGAACGGGGTCTGAACCACCAAAGCAGCAGGTTTTGGTGGGAAAATGATGCCAGGGCATTCTGGGCTTTATTGGTGGCAATTCTGTTTTGCCAGATGATGATACTTCATCATCAATATAGGAAAGAGGCAGAGGCTGGTTATAAAACATGTGACTCTACAGAATAAGACTATAACATGTGACTATAGTCTTATAACATGTGACTCAACATCAATAACCAGATCAACCTTCCTTTCACATCCCTGAGCCCAGGAGCAATTTCACGTTAGTTAAAGCACCCATTCATTCATCCATTCATTCATTTGATATAATGGAGGGCCTGCCTGCCACAGACTGGGCACTGTGCCAAGGAGTAATGCTGAAGGCCATCACCTTTGGTACCAGATCATTCAGGGACCTGGAAACAAGCCAAAACATCTTACATTTCCAGGTCACAAATTTCATGGTATTTAAGATTTCCCTGGGTCCCTCTGGGAATCAGTCTGTGGCAAAGGCCAAATTGTTGACCCAGTTCATAACGAAAAAAATTTGCTTCCTGCACGATCAGAGCCATGGTGGGCAAAAAGAAAATCTAGGGTGAGCAGACTGTGCGCAAGTAAGCTGCATGCAGATGGCTAAAGAATGCTTCCTCTACTGTGAACAGAAGGGGCCTGTGTTTATGCAAAGAGCCTGCCAACTCTCACCAGGGCCATGAGCTTCAGGCCCTCCAGAAGTTTGCAGTTCCTATTCTTCAATCTGTGGGCTTCATCAATGATCACACAGCTCCAGTGAATCTTCTTCAGCTCTGGGCAGTCTGCCAGGATCATCTCAAACGTTGTAATGACGACATGGAACTTGAAGACTCCCGACAGTGGGTTTCCCTGAGATGACAGAAGCAAAGACAAAGCTTTACACAGGGCCAGAGAATCCAGCTACTGGGTTACCGGTTGGGTTAGAGGAGGCAACACTATAAATGCTAGGATCTAGGTGAGAGCCAATAAGCACTTCTTCTTCAGTTGAGAAGAGAGAGAATACGACAATGAACCAGCTATTTAGACAAGAGAGAGACCCCATTACATCAATGAAACAAAAGCAAGAGAGCATGTACCCTCACAAAAGTGAGACAGAGGAGCCATGTGGAAGGCCGAAAAGGAAGCTTTTTATTTATTTACTTGTCATGATAAGGAAAGCAGATGGGTGCTGATTCACACATTCCCAGCCAGAAGCTGGTCTATGCATAGCTGGAATGCCCAAGGAAACCCTCTTTGCTACTTTGCAAGTAAAATTAATTTCACCTTGTAACTTGGGTTCTAGAACAGATTCGACATCATGATCCTGATTCACCCAGGACAAGTGCTACCAGGCAGGACACACCTTTGTCTTTCAGCTTATCTTAGTGCTACCATCGCTTTAAAAAGCAGAGCTTCACGTTACAGCACATCTTAAATTTCTTCTCAGTGTCTCCTCCTGCTGTTTGTGAAACCTCTGGGGTGAGCGCTGCCTTTCCTCTGAGTTCATTTAATTTTCACCTTATTTATAAAAACCAGTGCTCCGAACAAACATACAAGGATACTCAGCAAAGTGAGATGTTCAAAAGCAAAAATGTCTTAAAAAATTCTACTGTGCCTTTAACCATTTGTTTTCTCTTCATCTTTCCACGTCAAATCTGTTAACCTTCTCTCTCTCTCCAAACTCCCTGGCTGAGAATCCTTCCTTTGTACACGAATTCCTCCGCTCACTTTCTTCACTGAGCACGTAACAACTCAGATAAAACCTTCTGCATGTAAAAGCAACTTCGTAAGCCAACCAAGAAGCCAAGCTTTCCGTGTCCTAAAGAGCCTCTGGTATGTGTCAGAGTGGAAAGCATGCCCTCCAATTCTGTGTTTTATCACAAATTAAATTACCAGGAAGGAGTAAGAAATCTACCGCAATAAACATGTGACTCTGCAGAGTAAGCCAACAGTAACCCAATGCAGGGCATTAAACTCTGGAAGACGAGGCTCTTTTGAACCATGACATCAGAAAGCTGTCCCCAGGTCTTTGTGACGGGTGGAGGGCTCACCTGTGCATCTCGGTACACCATCTCATACTGCTGGATCATCTGCCTGCTGATCTGGCTGCCGTGGTACACGATGGCGTTCATCTCTGTCCATGTCCGGAACTCCCGCTCCCAGTTAGTGATGGTGGAGAGCGGGGCAATGATGAGGAAAGGGCCGTGGATTCCCCTGAGGAATATTTCTGAAAGGAATGTGATGGACTGGATGGTTTTCCCTAGGCCCATCTCATCAGCCAAAATGCAGTTTTTTCTGCAGAGTAAGAAACACAGATATTTCATCATCAATATAGGAAAGAGGCAGAGGTTGGTTATAAATAAAAAGATACTTCAGAAGCGTACCTTGACCTGTAAGGTCATCAGTGAAGTTTTATCAGCATTTTCCAGAGATACAACGGAAGCAAGTTTCTATTATCATTGTTCACACCCTGCCTACTTCCAAAAAGGAACTATTGCAACTTGTGAGAAAATACGTGAAATAGGTCCATTTAAATATAAACTAAAAATACCAAAAATTAAAATAATACTGAAACAAGGAGAAAAAAAAAATGCCTCAAATCTAAGCCAGTTTCTCTACCTGACAAACTTCATGGAAGCCAAGGCAAAAACAGCAACATAAGTTGCATGATTCTCATTGTCTATTACTTGCGTTATCAAAGGACAAACTTTTAACCCACATACTAAGTTCCGTATCAAGAGTTAAAAACGCTGGTCTCTTGTGGTGATCCAGAATCATGGACTGCACACAGCTGTGACCCTGGAAGAGTGTGACCCCTGAAGAGTGTGGCCCCTGTCCGGTCTTGCTCCTGACTGTACAGGTGGGCAACCCCAGACCTGGAGTGTCTGAGTGAACTGTGCCCTGACTCACACTGTGAACAGGTGGCAGAGACAAGGCTAGAACACAGGTCTCCAGAGTTCCAGCTTGGTGTGTTGTTCCACTACATATTGTCTGTAAAAATCAACACCGGGGGTACACTCTAGAATGTTAAGAAAATCTCAACTCATCTTTCTCAAATTTCATCTGTTTCATTTACATTCTGATAGGAACTAAAGCACAGAGTTGAAAACTGAGTATTACAAGTCTAGGCCACCCATGGCTCATAAACAAGTAGCAGAGTCGGGGCTAGAATCCAGATCCATTCCCCTTTAGAGCCAACTTTTGCTGAAGACTGGGAGATAAAAAACAGTTTTAAAGGATCTTTTGGGTTTTGTTTCATCTAGGTTGAGCCCAACCTTTTGGTTAGACTGGCAAAGAAAAAAAAAGGACAAAGTCAGTGATGTCTAAAGATCATTCCTCTTGGTTGGAGAAACCAAACCAAACCAAACCAAACCAAATCTGACATAAAAAATAAAGTCCTGGTATGCCTGATGTGCAAAGATCACCACCAAACCAGCGGCTCCGACGCACTCCCTTGCCGCTCTGCTATTGCTACTCCATGCGGGCTAAGCCCACAATCTCCTTCCAGGCACAAACATCTGGTAGAAACATCATCCCTGAAGACAGGACCGGCTCTGGTTCCGCACCTGTTATACCAGTTAAAAAGAAGCCAGTTCATCCCCTCCAGCTGGTACTCCCGGAGCTGGTTACTGTTCTTATACTCTCGAGACTTCTCAAGTTTCTGCCAGGAGTCTGAGGCAGGTCGCTCCTAGGGAAGGAGAGCAGAGAGCACAAGACACAGAGAATGATGCTTCAGGAGCAAAATGTGCAGAGGGACACAGGGCAATGATGGGGAAGGCGGTAAATCTCAAACGCTGTCCTACAGCTGGCTGCAAACTGCAGCTACTATCTTCTGATTAATGAGCCAGTCCTGTATTTTCTAGATTTCAGCAGATTAAACTAAGAACACCTCTATAAAATTTGCAAGCAATTAATGAAGAAGAGAAACAGACCTACCTAAAATCTTGATAAGTATTATATTGCTTTATTGAGACTCTTAGAAATCACTCCCACTTACATTTTAATTTCCCTACAAGCCAGTATTAGTCAGGTTTTTTAGTTTTCTATAGACAGAATTTTTGTTGTTGTTGTTTGTCCTTGTGGTATCAGCTCAGGAAAATACACTGGGTCAAATATTTTCTTGATTAGTTTCTAGAGTAAAGCCCAAAGCCTATATAATCAAAACTGTAAATTCTTTAAATTCACCATGAACATAATAGCAATCTTATTTTATTTTCCCATATGAAACACCAATTTCTAAATGTAATTGATCTTTATTGATATGAAATGGCATTTTTATCATATAAGTTCTAATATATCCAGGGAGCTTTATCTAGAGTCTTCACTCTGTCCTACTGCACTGTCTCTTATTGCAATAGAACCACACTTTTGAATTACTACAGCTTTATATCTGATGGGGAATTATTTTTCAAAAATGTCTTGGCTATTCTGTCCTATTTAGTATTCTGTATAACTGTAGAATCAATTTCAAGTTCCCTTAAAATTCTATTGGAATTTTGATTAATCTGGGGAAAATTTTAATTTTAATTTTTAGGTATTAAGTCTTCCCACCTAAAAATTTTGTTTATTTATATTATTTGGACATAGACTTGATTATTTTGCTTCTAGACAAATTGAGCCCCTAAGTTGACACTTCAAGGTCTTAAAAATAAAACCTTTTAGCTATGCCTATAGTTATATAAATGAGAGTTTTGAGATTTAGCTTTTCTAACAGCAATTGTAGTCTTTGGTAGTTCTACTTTGGAGTATTACAATAAAGTTTACTCCTGAAATATGCCATTAACTAAAACGAAGCCTTCCACTTGTGAAATTTAATAAAATATCCCCAATCATTTCATATCACTGATATTTGGAGATAAGTGTAATCTGTCCAATCTGTTCAGACCACTGAAAGTGTGGTCTTTCAGAAACTTACATACCACAACTTACCTACAAAATTACTATAGCTGTAGTTAGGCTAAGCCCCTTGAAATAGAACTCTGTTGAATATTACTATCAGCACATAGGCAAAGGTGTTTTTAGAAATAAAGGGGAAAATAATTTATTATGTCAAAAAATTAATTTTAAAGAGAAAGCTCTTAAGCAAAGATATTCCTATAGAAACTCTCTTGCTCTGTTCCCTTAAAGAAATTACATTCTTCTCAACCTATAGGAATCATTCAGCCTGGATCCCCGAAGTCCATGTAACTCATTTTAATGGCACTCTACTCTACTAGATACTATGGGGAGACTTCCTGGAATGTTCCTCATCTCTAGCGACTGAAGTGGCTCACTCCTAGCATTGCAGATTTCTACTTTGCTGCCTTGGTAGCGCTCCTGATGTAGAGGCATCACGCTCTAACCCAGTCACTCCTCTGGGTTTTCCCTCTTTCTCCAGTGCTAAAGGTTTTAGTTTTACATCACCATTAACATGACCAGCCATCTAAGGATAAGGCTTGAAATCAGCTAGAAATTCCCGATGCCTAGTCCGGTTGGCTCCTAAGTGGTACAGACTACAGCAAGTAACTCACCCCAAGGCCCCACAACCTTTAGTGGCTACTATTAAATTCAGAAGAGAACTGATTCTTGGAGTCTCCAAGGTGGGTCTTGACTATTAAATGACTGCTACTCTCTTTGCACAATCGTTACTGACACTCATTTCTTGCTCTCCCAAAATTCCATATCTGACCTACATGTGACCAATTTTTTACCAAAAAGCTTTTAGCGATGGAATGTCCTATTCATCAAGACTGGTAGGGTTATCTCTAAACTTCAAAGCCCAGGATAAGATCCCTTAAAAAAAAAAAATTATTCAGTTAAAGTATCATTTGGAGCCAGCCCTTCTCTTAGAACATAAAAAGACAACTTTAATTATATTTTGAGCTACCATTCCGATTTAGGATGAGAAAAATTTCAAAACATTCCTTCTAAATGAGAGAACAAATAAATTAGAAACCAAAAGAGACAGGTGTGAAATGATCTCATAGTTCACTGAGAGATGAGGAGGACCGGAGCATCACAACAGCAAAGAAGGAAAGGAAAAGGGAAACTGACTGAAAACACTTGCATTCATATTCTCGCCAAGCGCAGGTAGTCAGTCTGAAGAAATAAGTGGGATTCAGGCTGAGAGAGTAAGAATCTTGATTACTTCTAGATGATAACTTAGAACTAGCTTCACAATGAAATTCTCTCGACTCTCTGCTCCCCCACTGGTTTGCTTCTGCTTTGGGCCACATGCCCCAACTAGCCTGGTGCCATATTTGTCCTGCACACACATGCTTCTTCCGTCAGCCTGTGAACTCCTGGGGCAGGGCCTGGACCTACTTTCTTACTCTGTCCCACACAAGAATCAACCTAGAGCAGGTGCTTAGTAAATGACCAACAAGTTGAATTTTAAATGGACAACTGTTATAGGAGAGGGTTGAGAGAAAAATTCATTAATCAATCATGTAGACAAACACTAAAATACACAGGTTTCTAATCACAGTTCCGCATCTCAAGATACCTCTATACCCTTCAGAGCCAAGAAACAAAAGCAAAACTGCTTTTAGATGGACTCCGACAGGGATCTAAGTTCAGTGTCAAAGTCTTGCCTTTGAAGTCCCAACTTTCCCAGTGATATATATAAAAACAACAATAAGGAACTGCATAAGAGTTTTTCATATAAAAATCGTGATTTAAAAAAAATAGAAAATGATCATTCCAGTCTATAGTTATATTCTTTCACAGCTCTGATTCTTTTCCCAAGTTAGTCACATCTTAACTGGGCTCTATCCCAATTCTGCCTCCTCTGACATTTTTGCAGCTTGGTGGTAATAATCCAGAATCAGAAAAACAAACCAATTCAACAAAAACGTACTGAAAACCTATGTTTTCTCTGCAAAGTCCCAGCGATCTATAGAGAAAGGACAGTTCTTCCCTGTAAGAATATTCCACTTGAGTAAAGGCAAAGGATAAAACTGAAGAAAAGAGATCACCAATGGAGCAAGGGATAAGAAACAGGAACAAGAGAGATGCTAACAACTTACTGAGCTTCTTTCCCAAGCCAGGCATTTCTTACCTTCTATCTTACTGACTCCATCTGACAGCCATACACCAAGAAATCAAAGCTCATAGCCAAGCTTCTGAAATGTCACATACCTCAAAGTAGAGCTGGATGTAAAGCTGACCTGAGTGCTAGCAAAGTGTGATGTGGGAGAAACACACCCTGAACCGCAGTTTCAATGGCAGTGACCAACGATAAGACACCACAGAAACCACTCAGGAGAACAGCCCAGGGGACACCCAGGATTGCCAAGCTCCTAAAATCACATGTTACAAGAGGTGCCGAACAGTGACATGGGTACATTACCACATGCTTAACTTCAGGGAGAACTTGCAGAGATTCGAATTCTTTAACTTTCGCAGGATCCACATCTTCCTCCAGTTCCCATGTACTTTCTTCGTAAGGCAGTGAGCACCACTTCACCAGGTAATGCGTCACTTCCTAGTGGGAAATGGGAGAGACACTTAACATTCTTTCTACTACATTACAGGAATCAGTCCTACACTGACAGACCTATGAAAACCTCCCTACAATACAGCACGCGAATGCCACGAGAACAAGGACCACATGCTAACGAAACGTGCAAAATATCTTCGGCAAGCAGCAAAGACACTTTGTAAGAGTCGAAACAGCAAAATACCCACCTCTCCGGTTTCTGCATCCTTGGTGTGGGCCACCTCCAAGATGCGATCAACCTCCACGTAGTCTGGGTTGAACAAGTCTTCGTCAGGCTAAGGCAAACAAAAAAGAAGAGCTAAGAAGTGTCCCCCAACCCTCCAACCCAGCATCCAGTGTTTTAAGTGACCCCCCCCCCAACTGGGCCCCACTGGGCGGGAAACACAGAATGAAAAGGTTCGCTTGAAAATAAGTCACCTCACCGACATTTCTTTACTGTCCCCAAATCCTCCTCTTCAGGACTGAATCTAAAGAAACGACCCCACCTTACAGGTTGCCCCACCAGGGTGAGATTTTCCTGTTGGTCATTACAGTACTGAGCAAAAATCAGCACAAAGAGGGTTTCCAGAGATATCCCTCGGAAATCCAGAATTACAGTTTGTTTTTCTTCTTAATACCAATAATAATAACAGTTAATACTGGAAGGAGGCATGGAAGGAGCTTCAGGGGTACTGATAATGTTTTATTTCCTGATCTAGGTGCTGGTTACACAGGAGTGTTTATTTTGCAAAAATTCACTGAGCTGTACCCTTAGGACTGCTTACTGTTAAACACACTACGCTTCAAAAAAAAAAAGCGTACTTACAAAATAATAAGATTTAGAAATATTTAATGTGTGTCCAGTGCTTTCATTTTAGCCTATAAGCTACTTTATGGAGTAGCAGGTGTCGTAATTATCTTTACAGATGAGAAAACTGACTCAGAGAGGTTAAATAAGTACCGTGACCAAGGTTGCAAAGCCACGTGAATCAGAACATTTACCCGGGTCTTTCTTGCCCAGAAGCCCTCCTCCTGAAGTGTAGGAATGTTCTTATTACCCCCTAAGCTAGAAGGCACTTTAGGAGCTGTCTAGTTTCATCTTCCAATCAACGCAGGAACACTTTTTTTTACAGCATCCCTGCAAATCCACCCTCGGATTCAATTATCCCCGTGTTCAGGAATTTATTGCCCTCTGAGACCTGACCCACGGCCAAGACAGCTTTACTTCTGCCTGTTCAGTAGTAGCATCATGATCTTTATCATTATTACTATTAAATTACAGCCTAATTTTCCTCCTGTAACTGACTCATTGGTGTGAACTGCTTCCTCTAGAGCAGCAGTAACCAAGTTGATTCGTCCCTATCGGAACACCTCCCTAACCGCAGGTGTTCAATGTTCTTCAGATGCCACATTTCTAGATCCCTTGGTGATGCAGAGCTTACCTTTGTGGAATAGTGACTATGGGTCGGGCACCATGCTTAGCACTTCTATCAACACTGTGTCATTTAATCCTCCCAGGTAGTCTGTGAGGGTGATAGTATTAGTACTGATTTACATAAACGGAGGATACTGAGTCTGAAGGAGCTACTGCAATTTGCCCAAGGCAAACTGCTATCAGGTCATTTTCCCCACTCCAAAGTTGTAAAGATCTTTATACCAATGTGTGACATTACATTTACTTATTGCCATTATTTACTTATTGCCATTTTCATTATTTCATTCATCCTCGCCTGTCCAGGTAAACCTGAACTTTGATTCTGTCATTTATTCTCCCAGCACTGGGTCTGGTGTTGAGGAGTCAGGGTCTCATAGGCCTCCAGCCCTGTGGGGCGTGGGAACTCACAGCCTTTCCAACCCCACTCTCCTTCACACGCGCCCCTGGCTACCTCATAAAGCGGCTGGAAATAATGGGTATGAAGAAGCTCTATTCAAAACTAGGTTATTATTTATTTCATAAGAATATCATTTACGCAAGTTATTAACAAAAATGTTGACGAGGTCAAGACTGAAGGTAGCGTTACAGCAACTACTCTCCACTCTCACTCCTCGTTCCTTTCATGACGGCCTCCAATCTTCTCAAAAGGCTTTCCTTCCCCAAGGGTATGAATTCCCATTACAGTATTTCTACACATCCTAACACAATTTTCTATTCCCAAGCAAGGGGGAAAAAATCATTCCCTTGGGAATAAATCAGAAACCAGATTCATGGGGCTTTGTAAGCTACATTAAGTAGTTTGGACTTTATTCCAAGACAACAGGAAGTGCTGAAGGGTCTGGAGCAGGAGTGGCATAGAAAACCCTCCTCCCTTACCTGGGCACAAACACGTGGTGACTGAGCGCTGACCCTGCGCCTAGTACCACAGATAGGAAGTACCACGAGGAAGGCTCAAAATGGAAGACACAGACACGTAAACAAGTCACTACCCTGCAAATGCTCGCTAAAATAGAGGCGTGAATAAGAAGTTCCAGGAACCGAGGGAGAGTATCCAACAGGGCTTCAGGATGGTTTTTCCAATTCTAGTCCTTCCTTTCCAATTCTCTACAGAGGAACAATGCCATAAAACACCATTCTCACAGGCTTTACAACAATCCTGGAGAGGCCTGGGGCCAAACGTTAAGGCTAAAGAAAAAGGACTCCATATTGGGACAAAAAGAACACTTATTGACGTTATCCTAAAATAGTTTTTCGTCATTTGTGGAAAAGGAGTACAGCATGAACAATGAAGTGGTAAGAATGTGCAGCAATCTGCTAAAATTTGATGGCATCTCGGTGCACTCTTAAGGTCTAGTATTTGTGACTACATTTAAAAAATAATTTTTATTGTTTTCTTCATAAGTTATCTGTATAAAATCTGTTAAAGAAAATAGAAATCACCACAATCCCATCTAATGGAGAAAATTACGTCATCATTTTCACATACACTCAGACATTTTCTATGCATTATTATGGTGATTCTTCTCTCTTGTACCCCCCAAAAATGGAACTGTCTCATATAAGAGCTTGACATTTTCAACTAACAATAGTTAACATCACTAAGCCTCTTCCTATGACGTTAATAATTGTCCTCCAATATCATTTTTACTAGCTGCACAGTACTGCATTCTGTGGGATGTATCATAACTTAACAAGTGTCTATTAACTAACATTTTGTTTGTTTTCAATTTTTCACCAATACATTTTGTTTGTTTTCAATTTTTCACCAATACAAACAACTGTTTATCATAGCTAAGTCTTTGCACAAAGACTTGATAGCTTCCTTAAAATAAATGGTGGAAACAGAACCGCTGGGACAAAGGATAGGCAAATATTGAGACATGTGATGTCTGTTGTCATCCTGCGTTCCTGATAGGTCATCCTAAGTTATGCTCCCAACCAGTGAGGACGACAGCGTCTCTTCCCTACACCTTCACCAGCAGTGGAAAATACTTATGTTTAAAACCTTCAAATATTTGATAAGTGAAAACTAGAAGATTCCCATTTTAATTTGCATTTCTTTGACTGCTAGTGAAACTGACTACATTTTTGTATGGTTGATAAGTAATTTTCCCCTCTTTTCTGAATTCCCCATTAATTTGTCCATTTTTTTCTATTTGGGATTTTGTATTTTTCTTTTTGAACTATAAGAGCATTTCTTATCATTAAAGCTAATTGTCATGTGTATATGTATGTGTATCATGCATGTGTGTATGCAAATATAAATAAGGTTTCCATACTGGAATAAGAAGAATGTATGCCTTGTATGTATGTGTGCATGTACGTAATTAGGGAATACGTCTATGTACATTATGTACTTACTCAAAGATTTATTTGTGGTATTGTCTAACTTACAGGCACTACAGATGTTTTGATATCCAAATCCATCAATCCTTCCTCTTGCTGTAGGTACCATACTTAGAAATACCCAAGTTGATATATTTATTTACTTATTTTCTAACATTTTAGCTTTGTTTTTATTTTTTACACCCAAACTTTAAGTCTTCTTGGAATTGCCCTTTTGGGGAGGGGAGAGGAGGAAATGAAAGAACTGTGTGCACATTCCTTCTGTGTGTACATTCTGCCCTAGAACGTGACCTAGATGCACGTTCTTATGAGTTATCAGTTTATAAGGTTTGATCCTTATTCCTTGGTGGATAATTTGTTTTCTTTGGCTTAAATCTGGACAAATCTTGTCACAAATCAGCAGGCACCTGAGCAATAGATCTACACAGGACTTCAATTTTAAGAAACTTAAACCCGGTATTTAATACTGCAAGAAAAGCAGTGATCAAATTAGTAAACATTGCTTCACCTCAGTAAAAATGTGCTTCATCTGGGCTTGTTTATTCCTAAATCGCTTGATCTTCTGTGCGATGCGAGGATCCTTTTCGAGTTCTTCCATTGTGGCCCATTTACAGTGTAAGTAGGAACTATCCAAAGACACACAAATTGTGAGACAAGCACAGAACCAGCAAACCATCAAGCGTTAAAGTGTTTCAATAACCGGGTGACCGTCTAACACAGCAGCAGTGGAGTGACTTGCTGTGGAACTGCTGTAGACTGGGCTTAGAAGGGCCTTGCCCTTCAGGACTAAAACAGAATACAAAACAATGCAGCAATTCCAAGCAATTCTGTGGCTTCTAGAGAAACTGGCTCAGAGCAGAGGGAGGGCAGGTATAGGCAGGCCATCGTTAATGCACATTAGTGAAAGTAGGCACACAGCAGAGAAAGAAAGAAAAACCCAAGTGGGTAGAAAAGTATAGGCTATAGGACCGTGGTTCTCCACTCTGGGTGCAAATGGGAACTGCAGAGGGAGTTTTTAAAACACACCAATCCTGGGCTTCCCTGGTGGCGCAGTGGTTGAGAGTCCACCTGCCGATGCAGGGCACACGGGTTCGTGCCCTGGTCCAGGACGATCCCACATGCCGCAGAGCGGCTGGGCCCGTGAGCCATGGCTGCTGAGCCTGCGCGTCTGGAGCCTGGCCTCCGCAATGCGAGAGGCCACAACAGTGAGAGGCCCACGTACCACACAAAAAAATATAAATTAAAACACACCAATCCTTGAGAACTACTCCCAGAGTATGAGCCAATGGGTCTCGAGTGCAGCAAGGACTTCAGTAGTTTTAAAAGGCTCTCCAGGTGATTCTATACGCAGCCAAAGTAAAGCACTGCCGCCTAAGGTGAACTTGAGCCAGTCAAGGTCTGTGGGTCATGCCTTAGGGGCCGTTCTTGGAAAATATAAAAGATAATGGTGTGATGAAAGAAGAAAGTTCTATTCATTTAAAATACACATACAAATAATACATTAAATAGACGTACAAATTCCTATACTTGACGTAGAACAGCTCCAAGTCGAATGGGGGTTCTCCCGGGTGAACCTGTAACCAAAAGCAAGCAGTTACCAGCCCAGATCCCCATGGATCACCCTTATGTGTCAAACGAAAAAGGTAAATCAATACTTCTTCCTGGTTTTAGAACATATTTCTCAAGGACATTTTCATTTTCCCAGGTCTTTTTCTGACAGGTCTGGAGCAGGCTTTCTAAAGGCTGAACACACAGTAAGCTATAAGGTTAGAAAAAAACAAAAATGATCCTCCTGGTGTCATTCTTAGGTCCAGGCTGGGAGAGCATTCAGCTGATAAAGCCAAACTGGCCCAGGGCTCTGAGAGCTGCTGCAGAAGTGAGAACATGCATTTCCGGCGTCCTCCCAACCGTCCCCCACAAACTCCAGTGATGTTCACTCTCAAAGTAAGGAAGTGTACTTTCATAAACACTTGAGGTAAAGATGAAACTATGCCTTCACTGGCACCGGCATACTCTTTCACACCAGAAATTTTCTCTAGAGGTTCTCTACACAGCCCTGAGATGTTGAAAGGAAAAGATGTTTTCATTGGGAGTCTTTTCCCATCTCTTCTTCTTGGCCCTCTGATGACTTTCAGTGGGCTATGGCAACTAAAGGATCAATACCTTTTGCTAGGATCATAAGGAAAAAAAACATCGGTTTGGGCCATACTCAAATATTTCAGAATTTTATGTCTTAAAATCTTTCATGGAGGTGAAAATAAGTGTCAACTAGCCAAACAGTGCTCTTGCCTAGCTCTCAGTCCAGCCAAGAATGACCACTCCAGAAACATCTCTCCATAGAGGGTGTAAACTGCGCTAGTGATATACAAGCCAGAAACATCAGCCACGAACCTCCTGGACAGTCTTAGATGCCAGGATCTTCTCAATGATGTTTGCGTCATCTTCTGGAGGCTCCTGGAGATGGAGGTTAAAGAGAGAGACAATTACGGCACCACAGGAGCCATGAAATAATTCTAGAAGAAATACTGTAATAGGCACTACTTTGTCCAAAAGTTCACGTTTGAGTACTGAGGTCTCCCTCCTATCAGCCCACAGAGTGATCAAAAGATCACACACTTTCTAACCTCTGGGCATTAACACCCTATCACCTTCCCCTCCCAAGTGAGCAGGGAAGTTATTCTGCTTCTTGATTTGCTTCAGATTCTTCATTTCAGATCTGCCTTTAGCATCATTAAAATTGACCCTAAGACTTCCCTTCTCTGCCAAAACTGCTTACATGTTGCTGCATAATTTTCAGAAAGGCCTAACACAGAAGAGTCTGGGGGCTTTAGAATCAGAGGGTCCCAATTCTGACACAGTCCAGCTATTGACTTTGGGCTAGTCAATTAACACCTCTTAGTTCCAAGTCTATTAAAACAGGAGTTAAAAACACGTATCTCACTGGGTTACTGGGAGGATAAAACGGCATGTGAAAACATTTTTTGGACAGTAAGCGCTATGCAAATGCAAAGTATAATTATTCTTTACTAAATTGTACCATCTTTCCCCTCTGTACCTGGAAATGGCTTTCTATTTCACTGATCATCCATTGACTACAAATCCCAACTGGAAACAAATTAATTCCTTCCTTTCTGCCCTAGATACACATCAACATTTCCTAATCGCCATGAAATCTCTTTCTACAGAGTATTTGACTTAAAAAAAAAAAATCTGCATTTAAAACACAATGAACTTAAAAAAGGATGCACTGGATCTACAAATATTTCTTTAAAATTTTATTTTGGGGCTTCCCTGGTGGCGCAGTGGTTGAGAGTCCGCCTGCCAATGCAGGGGACATGGGTTCGTGTCCCAGTCCGGGAAGATCCCACATGCCGCGGAGCGGCTGGGCCCGTGAGCCATGGCCACTGAGCCTGCGCGTGCGGAGCCTGTGCTCTGCAACGGGAGAGGCCACGGCAGTGAGAGGCCCGCATACCGCAAAAAAAAAAAAAAAAAAAATTTATTTTGTTTTAACTTTATATAAAGGGTGTCATGGTGGATGTAATCTTCTTTAACTTAATATGATATTGCCAATATTCATCCATGTTGTTCATGTTGCTTTAGCCATTCAATTTTAATGCTGTATAATATTCTATTGTATTAATAAACCAGAGTCTATTTGTCTTCTTCCTTTGATGGACATAAAAAAAAAAAAAAGGATTCATTGGGTCACAACTCTCCTGTTAAATGTTCTTCCTCGGACTTTATTTGGGCAGTTTTATTTCCATCGTTTCATATGCACTACATAACCTTACCAGATCCAGTATGTATCACAATATGAGATTTAGAACAGTATATGAAAAGAACACTCATCACAACAACCCTAACTCTCAAAATAACTATTTGGGTTCCTTATCAGAACTTTCCAAAAGGATGGTTTATGCTGCACCTCACTGCCCATTCTAGGGCTCAACTGTCCCAAAGTCATACCATTACAGAAAACATATTTTCTAAGAACTTAAATGAAGCTTTTCCCAGAAAGGTGATGGTAAAAAAAGATGAGTAGGGCGGATGGCAGAAAAGAAGTATGGGAATCAGCAGGCACTGACAGATGCTCCCAAAGGCTACAAATACTTATTACGTCCCCCTGGACACATGGCATTGTGAAGTTAATCCAAAATGACAAGTCTTTTCCCACTGCTCAACCAGAAGACAAGTGAACTGGGCCTACCATACAATAGAAGGATGGGGCGGGATACAGACTAAGCTTTTGTTTTCCTGTCAGTATGTTTCTTCTGCTTGATTCTTCTGCACAAGTAAGAAAAGGAGAAGGAGGCAGTTTACTGTGGATTGCCTGTCTTCTCCCACCACAGTATAAGCCTTGTGAGGGCAGGGATCTTTATTTCTTTTACTCACTAATGTAGCTAGATACCTTGAAAAAGCCAGGCAACAGTGGGTGATCAGTGAATATTGGTTGAATGCTAAACAACAGGGAAGAGGAAAAGAGACACAGATGGAAATACACAAGGAAAGATAAAGCATTATTCTTGATCTACATCATGTGATTAAAAAGTCTCCCCCTTCTCCATATACCAGGACTTATCTTCTACTGTACAGACGGGTAACAGCAAAGGGCCCAAGCTAGATGTACCTTCCTGAGCAGTAAAATCACTACCCCAACCTTGCAGCCAAACAGAGCTCTGACTATGACAGGTGGACGGCGAACAAAGGAACAGGGGCTGGGTTACAAGAAACTAGATTAATGAACCAACTTCCTTCCTAACTTCCTACTTCATTTCCTTCCTAAATTTCTCCCACATTATTTATTGAGTGCCTTTTGTGTTTATGCACTGGTCTTATAGAAATAAATGAGCTACAGTCTTCATCATCAAGGAACTGCCAGACATGCTAACATAATGCTTTAAGTGAGGTATGGCATACATACAGCATGCAGAGATCTCAAGTGTACAGTTGTTGAAGTTTAAGTCCCACCAAGATCACATTATATAACATTTCCAACATCCTGGAAGACCCTCTTGCCCCTACTGGAAGTAACCACTATTCAGACTTCTACTACCATTGATTAGTTCTGCCTATTATTAAGTTTCATGTAAATGGAATCACAGAGTGTGTGGTCCATTCTCCTGTATTACTGTGTAGTATTTTACCGTATAAATACACCACCATTTATTTATCCATTCTATTGCTGAGGAATATTTGGGTTGTTTTCAATGTTCACATAAATGCACTCATTTACCTTGGATATAACATAGGAGTGGAATTGCTAGGTTATGAGGTTGGTTATACGTTTAGTTTTTTTTTTGTCTTTTTTTAAAAAAAATGAAATTTTAAATTTATTTTTGGCTGTGCTGGGTCTTCCTTGCTGCGCATGGGCTTTCTCTAGTTGCGGTGAGTGGGGACTTCTGTTCGTTGCGGCGCGTGGGCTTCTCGTTGAGGGGGCTTCTCTTGCTGCGGAGCGCGGGCTCTAGGCATGCGGGCTCAGTACTTGTGGCTCGCGGGCTCTAGAGCACAGGCTCAGTAGTTGTGGTGCACGGACTTAGTTGCTCCGAGGCATGTGGGATCTTCCCGGGCCAGGGCTCAAACCCGTGTCCCCTGCATTGGCAGGTGGATTCTTAACTACTGCGCCACTAGCGAAGCCCGTGTTTAGTTTTAATGGATATTGTCAGAACTCTTCCCAAAGTGGCTGTAACAATTTTTACATCCAACAGCAGTGTATGGGAGTTGCAGCTGACTTGATACTGTCAGTCTTGAAAATTTTAGCCATTCCCAGTGGATGTGCATTATCATCTCTTTGATTCACATCTCCCTGATATCCAAGGATGCTGAGCATCTTTTCATATGCTTACTGGCGATATGGATATCCTCACTGTGAAGCTCCTGTTCAAGCCATTTGCCTATTTTAAAAATTGTCCTTTTTTCTGATTGGCAAGAGTTCTTTATATTTGCGAGAGTTTAATATACATCTTTATTTCTCAATAAGAGTCCTCTGTCACAATCCATACAAACATTTCCTACCAATCTATGGTTTGCATTTTCAACCTGTAAATGTATCTTCTGATGAACAGAAGTTCTATATAATCCACCTTATCAATCTTTTCTCTTATGTATTTTTGTGTTCTGTTTAAGGAATCTTTGCTGCCACCAATGTCATTCACTAAGCCATATATGTGGTTGTAAATCTTCTTGTAGCCACATTAAAAAACAGATGAACTTGATTTTAACAATATTTTATTTAAACTAATATACCCCAAATATTATCATTTCAATATGTAATCAATGTAAAATTATTAATGGAATAGTTTACATTATTTTTCTCACACTAACTCTTTAAAAATCTACTGTGTATTTCATACTTACAGCACATCTCAATTCAGACTAGGTATATTTCAAGTGCTTAATAGCCACACACAGCTAAGTACAAGCCATGCTGGGCAGTACATACCACTCTATTTTGTTCCATTGGTCTATTTGTTCTTATGGCAACACTACCCCTGTCTTCATTGTGGCTTGATTACAAAGTCTGGATTATGGTAAGTATTCCAATTTCTTGGAAAAGTTCTTCCTTTTCAAGACTGCCTTGGCTAATCTAGGTCTTTTGTACTTCCATCATCAATTTCTATCAGAAAAACACCCTGCTTAGATTTTGACTGGGACTGAACTATATAGACATCTTCACAATATTGAATACATGTATGTCATATATTGCTCTACTTATTTAGGTCTTCTTTAATTTCTTTCAGCAATGTTTTTCATATAGAAGGCTTGTATCCTCTGAGAGTTATTACAGGGTATCTAATACCTTGATACTATTATAAATGGTATTTTACAATTTTCCTTTCCTGATTTGATGTTGCTTGTTTATATAAATTGTTTTGTTTTGTTTTTTTTACTATATTGTAAATGGTGCCAATACATTTGCTTGACACAAGGTTACCACAAATCTTCAATTTGTTAAAAAAAAGTGCAATATCTGTGAAGTGCAATAAAGCAAACAGCAATAAAATGACGCATGCCTGTATTTTTTCTTTCATTAATTAATTAATTTTTGGCTGCTTTGGGTCTTCGTTGCTGCACGTGGGCTTTCTCTCTAGTCGCGGCGATCGGGGGCTACTCTTCGTTGCGGTGCACGGGCTTCTCATTGAGGTGGCTGCTCTTTGTTGTGGAGCTCAGGCTCTAGGTGAATGGGCTTCAGTAGTTGTGGCACGCAGGCTCAGTAGTTGTGGCGCACAGGCTTAGTTGCTCCAAGGCATGGGGGATCTTCCCAGACCAGGGCTCAAACCTGTGACCCCTGCATTGGCAGGCAGATTCTTAACCACTGTGCCACCAGGGAAGTCCTGTATTTTTTCTTTTTCCTTAGTTCAGTAGCCAGGACCTCCAGTGTATTTCTGAATATAAATGAGAATAATAGAATCTTTTTCTTACTCCCAAATTCAGAGGGAAAGTATTCAATACTGCACCATTTAATATAATATTAGCTGTCAGTTTTTATCTACTAACTTTTAAGATGTTCTTTCAGTATTTGGTTTTCTACAGTTTAAGATATGCTTAGTATGGTTTTCTTTTTTACATTTTTCCTGCTTGGGGGTTACCTGACATTGAATGTACTGGCGGATATATTCATCAGTTTATGGGAATTTCTCGTCATTCATTTTAGCTTCAAACACTCCTCTGATTCACTCTCTCCTCCACGTCTAGGACTCTAATCAGATATGTATGTGTCAGTCCTTTTCACTGCACCCCAATGTCTCTTTATCCGTTTATGCTTTGCTCTGTTCTTTCCATTCTTTTTTCTGTGTGTCAGTTTAGAAACTTTCTGTTGATCTGTCTTCAAAGTCACCAATCTTATCTTCTACTGTATCTAATCTGCTTTTAAACTCATCCACTGTGTTCTGAATTTTATAAATTGAAAATTTCGGTTTTACAGTGTTGATCTGATTCTCTTTATAGATTCAATTCTCTGTTGGAATTCTTTACTTTAGAACTTATTTTGTCCATCTTTTCCTCTAATTTCTTTAACATATTAATCATGGTTATTTAAAAGTTCTTTTCTGCCAACTCTGTTATCTGGATCATCTGGGGTCTGCTTCTATTAACATATTTATTTTCTTGATTTTCAATTTCCCAGCCTTTTCGAATGCCTAATAATTTTTTACTGTATGATGAGTACTGTGAATAGTGTGAATAAAAGAATCTTAGCAGCTCCAAACAATATCTTCTACTACAAGTGTTTCCTATTTTCTCTTATACAAACAGGGAGAAGGAGTGGGTCCCATTGGTCCAATCAGGGACTGTTGGGTCAGGACTGGGTTACCGTTAAGATTCAGTCCATCTCTTGTTTTACCTGTTCCTTGAGTATGAATGTCCAAGGTCATTGACTGTAAGTCCAGCAGGTCTTTTTTACTCCTGAGCCCTGAAGTCTCCAATTCCAAGCAGGTTAAAAATCTCTCTTAAAGGAGAGTCAGTATTTTTTGCAGTAGACCCATCCTTTTTTAGTGAGATTTTATCTCCTAAAAGTAACGTGAGACTGTGAGATTTCAATCCGCCTTCTGGCTGAGCCACTAACTTCTTGGTCTACCCCAGAATTCATCAAATGTCTCTAGGCGAAAGCTCCCTGTTTTGGGAATTCCTTTAGTTTCCAATCATTTCATCAGCCCTGCATAATCAATCACCAGCAGGGTCAGATGGTTTCCTCTTCAACCAGAATAGTCTCTGTTTGGGCCCAGCCTGATCCTCAGCCCCTGCCCAGAATTGCAGAGTGCCTCCAGAGGAGAAACAGTCAGCAACTGTCAGCTCATCTAGGAATAGCTCTTCTCTGTCTGGAATTTTAGTTCATCTAATTCTTCTTGCTTCCACAGCTATCTGATGTCTTTAAAAATATGTCCTTTGCAATTTATCTTTTTTCCCCCCTTGCAGCAAGTGTTGGCCTGCCATGCCCTACTATATACCCTTACCTGAGAATAGAATCCTCCAACACTAACTCTTATTTTTGGAGTTCCCTAGAGCCTAGTTTTTGGGCTTTCTTTTCTTTTTTATCTATACTCATTCTCTTGGTGATCTCATCTGGTCTCATGGTTTTAAATACTGGCTACGTTGTGTTGGCTGCCATATTTATTTATCCTCTCCTATGATTACAGACTCTTGTATCTAATTGTTACTTGTCATCTCCACTTGAATATCTCAGAGATATTTCACATCTAATATCCACTTGAATATCTCAGAGATATTTCACACCTAAACTAAACTCCTAGTCTCTTAGCCAACCCCCCACCCCCACCCTTCTACCTACAGTTTTCCCCAGCTGAGTTAAGAGGAACTCTATCCCTCTGGATGTTCAACCCAAAAATCTTGCTGTAATCCTGACTCTGTTCTTTCCTCTCCACACACCCTATCTCATCAGCCAAGAAATCCTGTTGAGTTTACCTTCGAAGTACATCAGGAATCCAGCCATTTCTCACCCCCTCCTCTGCTTCTACCCTGGTCTAAACCACCTTCATCTCTTACCCAGATTATTCCCAACTGCCTCCTAAGTAGTCTCCCTGTTTCCACTCCTGTCCCACTGATCCATTCTCAACATGACGTTCAGAATGGCCCTTTTTATTAAGTCACTCTTTTGCTTAAACTGCTTAAACTGCTTTTCTTTTAATTTGGAGTAAAACCAGAAGTCTCCCAAAGGTCTACAGAAGCCCACAGGATGTGTACCCAACCTCTCATCTCCTCTGTCACCTTTCAGGTCTCCTTGTCCGTCCCTCATACACACCAGGCATGTTTCCACCTCCGGGACTCTGCTATTCCCTCTGCCTGAAACACTCTTCTCCCTACACGACTCCCTCACCCCTTTACTTCCTTCACTTCTTGGATCAAATATTACCTTTGTGAGGCCAACACTGACCACCCTACTTAAAACTGCAGGCTTCATTGCTGAATTCCGTATCACGCCTATCCTGATATTTTTTTCCCCATACCACTTACCACCATTGACATACTACACAATTTTATTATTTTCAGATTGATTATCAGCCTCTCCCTAGTTATTCCTACCCTTTGGAGGTTCTGGGCTTAGCCCTTTGGCTTTCCATCCCACGTAGGTTCAAAATCTGGCAAATATCTGGAGGAGGAGATCGGTTGTGTGTATGCTGCAGGCCTCCTCTCCATTTGCTGTAGGCTCCCTCCACGAGGGCAGGGATTTCTGTCTCTTTTGTTCCTTGATGTCATCTCCAGCACTTAGAACAGTCCTTGGCGCTCAACAGTGGTAGGTGCTCAATAAATACTTTTGAATAAATAATGTTAAGAGATTTTGCAATACAACATGGGAATAGTAGTATAAAGCAAGTGCTATGGGAACACAGAGCCAGAGTACCTGGACAAATGAGGAGAGGCTTTGGAAATGAGTTGGCTGTCTATTAGCATTAAACTTTGATAATTGCTGAGCACCTTTCCTACCTACTCCCAGTTCTGTATAACCCAGACTAGCAAGCAAGCATTCATACGTGTACACCCATGCTAAAAGAACAACTGTCTCTCCTCACCAGCAGGTTGCTTCAAATAGGCTCTTACTCTTACCTACCATGAAGAGCAGAAAAAGATGGTTTCCGATGATAGGATTTTGATTGCTCTCAGAGTTTTTAACTAGGACCAAATCCAAGGAAATGTTAACATGTGGATGAAGAAAGCACAGGACTTTATTCTGAGGATTAAAAGGATGGTGGGTTTAAAGCATTCTTCATTATAGAAAATTTTCAAGTAAAAATTAAGGTATTTGAAATAAAATTTCAATTTATTTTTTTGGCACTAGTTAAAGAATAGGGGGAAACACACTAGTATTAAAAAAAAACATCAATGGTTATCATCAAAATACTGACAGCAGGTTTTTATCCTATCCTAATAAAAGGGAAAAAAGAGAGTAGCGTTTCCAAAATACACATCAAAGTAGGAAGAAAACTGGAAAATCAGGATTTTTTTTTTCCCTAAACAGAGATTGTGCATAAGCATGACCATGTGTGTATAAACACTCAGTGTATACAGATACACACAGATATAAACCAAATATGCTTGCCAAACGTACTTCCATGACAGCCATCTGTTCTCAACTGCTTGGAGTTTTCTCAAATTATCCTTCAAAGGAGACCATTTTAGTTCATTTACTTTCATGTCAGAATCTCATGGAATTAAAAATTTATTTTCTTAGGGAAAATTTCAAAAATTTTCAACCCACATACCCCCGACCCTCAACCAACCACCTGATTCACTTCTATTCAGCGAGCTGTAAGGAAAGGCTCTAGCAAGAAGAAGCAACTCCAAAACACAAGCATTTACCAAGTGCCATGGAAGGTCCAAAGTAGCATCCAACAAGGTGCCCAGTCTCAGGGGCTTACACTCAGTGAAAGCAAGATAAAACATATTCTTCTTAGAAATGTACCAGTGGTAAATCCTAATCAGTGTGACAGTAACCCTAAGTCCAGCAGCAAGAGTGCAGAAAGCAAGAATAGCTTGGATTTCACAGAACAGTAATGTTTTAGTTGGGCCCTAAAGAATGGTGGCTCAAAAGAGGACTGCAAACAGCAAGGAAACTCGAAATGCACCCAAAGGATGAAAGCACCAGGATATGGGAAGCGGGATGCAGACTTGGAACACTAAGGAACCAGTCTTGGTAGAGAAAAGCATTACACAGAATGAGGAGTGGGGATAAATGAGGGTAGACAGGTAGTATGCAGCCACATTCCTTAAAAAATCAGGCCGGAGTTTTGATCTACAACAGGAGTTAAGAGGTAACCACCTTAGATTCTTGAGTGGGACACTGAAAAAAGCCAAAAACTTCTCTGGTATTATGGGAAAATGAGTCTAGTAATGGATTGGGAAGGACAGGGACCTGGGGCAGGGAACGACAAAAGTGCAAACTGTGGTCATTTGAACACTGGCCTCAGCAAAATGGGTGGCAGCAGAAGCCAAGAGGAAACAAAGGAGACAATCTGAGGAAAGACGCGGGGTGGGGAACAGTGGTGTGGCCAGCGGAGAAGTGGGAAGAATGAAAACCATCCTGTCGGGCCGAGTGCACAGGCGCCTAAGCAGTGAATCACGCGGGCTGGTACAGAGCTAGAGCCATACAGAGCTAGAGCCATGCCAGCCAGAAGCCGCTCTGCCAAGGGGCCTGCCCACGGCTGTTGGTGTCAGAGTGAGACGTGGATGAACACCAGTGGGGAAACTATGCCAGTATGAAGAACTGGAGAAAACAAGAGCCCGAGAAAAAAGAAAAACACTTCACTCTTGTCTTTCTAATCCAGGAGTTAAGAATCACATCTGTTTCTGTAATAAGTTTTAAGCATATTTATTCATTATTCACATATTAAATAAATACATGACAAGTACAACTGAACGCAAGTCTTTATGTTAGTTACTACCCAACACAAAGCACTACCTATGTTAGGTGAAGATTGTGATAAATTAAAAGGTGAGGCTTGTTTTGTAAAAGTTTACAATCTAATGGCGGGAACAGTCAGGAGTGATATTCAGAACAGAATGGCAGAGGCACTGATGAATCAGAACAGTCACAGGCTGTGAACAAGTGGTGGGAGGATTCTGGGGACATCAGGCATAATATTATAAATACTCCACAAAACAGAAGAGGGAAAGTGTCATACTTTCATCTGAATAGTTCCTGGGGGTTAATGTAAATTTGACTTTATTGAAGCTCTTTCATGCCAGAGAGATACAAAAAAAAAAAAAAATTAAAAAAAAAAGATTATAAGCCCTACCCTAACGTAGCTCATGGCTTAGATGAAGGAAACAAAAACTGGCAGGTGTTTAAAGGACAGTGATGAAGTTAAACATATTAGAGTTAGACAGAGGAGGGGCACTTATCCCCAGCTCAGGGGGGTGCAGGGAGCTTCCTGAGGGAGGCAACAACTGCGGTCAGCTCGCCAGGCACGGGAAAAGACCAGACAAAGCAGAGGGTACCTCTGCAAAGCAGCAGGAGGCGGCACAGGAGAACACCAGGAGTGGATGCCTCATTCACATTCAAGTCCTTCTGTCTCAAAGGCAAAATCATACAAACCACACAAACTGTAGGAGGCAAAAACTGAGACAGCCTTGGAAAAATCTATACACTAAATGTACCACAACTGTGAAAGTCTGTCTCTGTTCCAGGCACTGACATCAGTCTGACAAAGAATAAGAAGGCAAAGAGTCACAGTCAGGCTGGAAACATACTTCCAGCCCTAATCCCATATACCAGCCAGGGGACGGGCCTCTAGACTCCGAAGCCGGGCTGTGCTAATCTGCCAGTCCTGAGTTAGACTGAATCATGCGTAAAGATGTTTTTAGCAACTCACCACTAGGTTAAGCACTGCTGAGGTTGCAATTTGGGGCTGGGACAGGGGCCAGCAGCCACAAAAGTGGGCTGAGCATGCCGATAAGACACTACAAAGAAAGCAAGGAGGTAGCAGTGGGGCCTTTTTGGTGCTGACTGCACACCCTTCTCTGCCCCAGGCTAAAGCCAGCAAGCAGGCAGACACCCTTTCAAAGGGCCTTGGGAGAAGGATGAAGGAAAAGCCTCATCTTCTCCCACTGATTTTCTGTGCCACTGGACACTTTGAGGATTGCTCGGAATCCTAGACGAGATCCCTGATTTCGGGGCTTTGTGTTGGCCTGGGAAATCTCTGTTCAGACCCGCCCCCCCCCCCCAGGAAGCCCACTATGTAAAACAGGTGCAAGTGGAGGGCTCCACAGAGCACTGACCGTGCAATCCGCTCGACCCCACGCAGGCTGTCCAGTCTGCCCTGTGGCGTGGAAGCCAGAGCCACATAGCTGCCTTGCTAAACATCAATGCCAAAACCTCGTATAGGGCCTCTTTCTTGTTTAAATTTAGTCACAATTTTTGAGGCGTAATTAATGCAAATTCAGATTCCAGCTTATGTTTCACCACTATAAACTTTCTCTTTGCTGTACCCTTAAGAGGACAGAAAGAGCCTTGTTAGGATATATATAAATTTCCTGAACTATTTCTGTCTGATCAGCTAATGCTGCGCTTCAGGCACCAGGGGAGAAGACAGAACAACAACTGAAATATGGTTAATGACTTGGGCTAAATGGCTACTAGGAGAAAATAAAATCCTTTAGAGTGTTTTAACTACCAAACCAACCATAAAATCTCCAAGGAAGGGAAACCCACTGTAAAACAATGTAATCCTATCACTTCACAGCAGTCTTGCAAGGGCTATTCTTAACTATTGCTTGAAAAGTAGTAGTATGTGAAAATGCATTACTCTGGAGGCAAGGTGTTTTACACAGATAAAGCATCATGAGCTCCAGGAGCCAGCCACACAGTGTCCAGGAGGAAGGACAGGTATCTGTGCTACTGCTGCACACGCAGAACATGAATCCTGCCAAGTCAGCAACAGCGACTCCATAACAAAAGACAGCCTGTGTCTCAGAATGTGCTGCCGGCAACGAGGCGCCTCCTACACGCACAGCCTGTTTCTTCTCTTGCTTCTGATTCCTCCTCCGTAAGCTCCTTGGCACAGACCTCCTCCTTCTCCACATTTACCCTCTGCCTTTCTAGCATCGGGGGTACCAGGTCCTAATGCTATCCTTTTCCTGCCTGATACTGCTGCCAATGGAAATTCCTAAACTGCATATACGGGCATCCTGCTTCTCTGCTCGAACCCATCGAAGCCTCCTGCCCCTCATTCAATCCACAGTATGAATGAAGGCCAAATACTTTAGCTGACAGCCAAAGCCGGCATAACATGACTCTTCCTACCACTCCAGGCTCGTCTCCCACCACTCCTCAAATCAGACCCCACCACCTGGCCGAGCTCATCAAGCTGCCATACCACATCCTCTGGGACCATCAGGCTGTGAGGCTGTGGTCCACGTCAGAAACGCCTCCCCTAAAACCCTGACCTCCCTCTCCTGTCCACTTTTCCTTCTGTGTAGCCACTCTAACCAGCAGCACAGACTTCTAAGACTGCACTTATCACAATATCAGCACAGCCATATGCCTCTTCTCCCAGATAAAACTCCCTGGAGGCAGGGACCATGCCTTGATACTCATCCTCGTATCCTAGGACCTGGCCCTGCAGTGGACTCTCAATACACATTTGTAATCCAACTCCCAACTGTAATTACTAGTTCATGTGATTCCATTCATGGAACAGCTATTTACTCTGTATCAGACTTTTACATTCTACTGGGAGAGACAAAGAAATAAAATGAAATCAGAAATCAGAACCCAATTATAAGCTGTAATAAGAGCTATGAAAGAAACAAACAGGAGTGAAATAAACATTAGGATGAGGGGCAGGGATCTACTTTAAACGAAAGAGTCATGTAAAGCATAGGGTCAAGAGCATTCCAGGCAAAAGGGACCCTACAGGCAAAGGCCAGTAGGTGGGAAAGAACTGCTAATTCATGGCATTAAAAGAGGCAAGTCTTTTAGCTGGAGAGTAATGAGAGAGATGGCGAAAAGCCATGTATCTGAAAAATGAATCTGGTGAATTAGGGAGAGTGTGATGACAGAGGGGCCTGCTAGGCACAGTGAGGAGTCTAAACTTTATTCTAAGTGCAACAGAAAGCCACTTGAAGGATAGAACCAGCAGTTAAGGTGATCTAACTTACGCATAAAAAAAGAGCCACAGTACAGCTCCATCAAGTAGTCAAAACGACTGTCCAGCCGAGGCCAGCAGCCCAATCTTAAGGCCGTACCTCTGCCTGCCAAGCCAGTGTAGAAGCTGAGAGGGCAGATGTCCGGCCGGCTCCAAGGACAGCGATGGTTTCCCCATCATCATCCACCACTTTGAAGTCCAGGTCCTCGTTGTATTTTCTGCGCTTCACTTGCCGTCCTGAGCGTCGTTTCTACAGGACAAACACACCCGCCAGAGAGACTATCTGTGAGTCAGAGGGAAAAGCTTGCACAAGGACACGCTCACCTACACTCACAGTCGAAGGAGACCTCTCTAACTTCGCAAAAAGAATCTTCCCTAAACATAACTCTTTTCAGGACTAAATTCACTCAAAATGGGACCCAGGTGAGGGAGGGGATTTAAATCACCAGGATCCAGTGAGAAGAAGGTGTAGCCTCAGAATCCAAGGAAGCGTGTTTTATGCATCATTGCTTCCCCCACCCCGCTTTCTGGAATCGGTTTCTATTCCAGTAAAACAGGGATGGGAAGTAACTTCATCATCTTTGAGGTCCCTTCCAGCATAGTTGGAAGCTCAGGGTTTATGACAGTGATTTAATAGTTATTTTGGGTTTGATTTTTTTTTTTTTGGCCAAATTCACCATACTTACCATGTACTTCTAAACAACTAAATAATACCAATTTTATTAGGACTTATTTTGAGAATCTCCTAACACCCTTTGAAATGCAAGCAGACATCTTAAGTGCGACAAAATAAGATTCGTGACTCACCATGAAAGGACTCATCTATAATTAAGTAGCTTGTGACCTTTTAGAGAGAGAACATTCTACAACAAAGCAACCCAGTGGCTTTCCTCAAACAGAAAAACATATGGTTCATCTCTACATACACATCATATCCAAGCAGTAGGAACCCTTCTGGGAACCATTCATCAGCTAGCTTACTCTTAGATACTTAAACCTTACAAGACAAAACGAAAAGCCAGACCTCACCCCCCCTTATCATCTAAAAGATACCTCCTGGGGCTCTCTCTGTGTTCCCATCATTTCTTCACTGTGTCACCTCTATGACATTTAATTTTTCATGAGGGATTCCACATAAAAAGCTCTCCCCCCAATCCCACGTACAAATCACCATCCTAGAAACACTGAACCCCCTGCCAACTCCCATCAACCTGATGTACTTGCTGCTCTGCCCGTCAGGACACTTAAGAGCCACTAACCCAAGTTTACAGGCAGTGAAAGGGGGTCTCTGATCTGACACTCCAGATACTACTACTTATTTACCACTACGACCTTAGGAGCTGACACCTTCCTACAACGAAGATCACCTAGGAATCTATGAGGGTCCAGATGATTCTTAAGGAGCAGTAAGTGGGTCTTACCCTAAATGGCCCCCATGCAGTAGCACAGCCCAGATAAACTGCTGTGGATGTCAGAGGAAACAGCACTCTCAAATATTAGAACTCACGTCCAAGAGAGGCAGCCTCAACTCAGACAGAAAATTCCTACCAATGTCCTGGGCACACTTTGGCATGTTTTCAGAAATCTCACTTAGGTGGGCAACTCCTTGTTTCCATGTTTCCTTACGATCTTGGCAAAATGAATCCATCCCTGGCTTTTCCAGCATCTGGAATTATGAAAGTGTCCTTGTGTAGACTGGCCCAGCACGCTGAGCCCTAAATGTATTACCTACACAGCAAAACAGGCCCTCTGAGCCTTACCTAGTTTGGATCACAACTCCACTTGCCACATTCACTCTTACTGCGGCCTAATATCATGCTACTTTGCAAGAAAGAAGCAAACACCACTAAAAAACTGGGAGATTATTAGTATAAGGACCAGGATGCTAAAGAAAAGCCTGTGGTCACCCACTAAAACACTGAAAGCCCAGCCCAGGTCTGTGTGCGAGAGATGCAGGCTGGAGACAGGGAGAGAGGACCAACAGGATCAGTGTCAGCAAGACGCCGCCCGGCAGCCGGAACGCCCACCAGGGCTTCCGGGCACAGCTGTACCTGGCTGTCTGCAGACTCAGTGGACTCCTCGGGACTCCGCAGGGATGGGTTCGGCAGGCCCTGATCCAGCTCTAAACTCTCCACTGTGGTTTCACTTTTCCTTTTTCCTTTCTTCTTTTTCTCCACTGGGGTTGGTCCTTGCTCCTTGCTACAAGGAGAAATTCAGAATTAAAACTGTTGGGCAGTTTTTAAAACTAAGATTTCTCATGTGATTACAGTTATGATAGCACATCCTGGAACTCCTGGGCCAGGATAGGCTTTAATGGAAAATCTACAAGAGTTTCTTCCCAGAAATTTGCCGAAATATGGGAAGAAATATCTACACAGGTTGATGCAAAATTCACTTTTTTTATACCCCCTATCATGACTACTATAGATATGATTAATGTGATAAGAAATAAAATAATATGAACTCCCAAAAACCTCACTTTCAGTTTCACATAAATGTCTTCTCTAGGAAGTTTAATTGCTTCACAGATATTGAGAATCATCCACTTCCAATCTCCCTTTAAGTTACATGCGAAGATGTAACTTCAATCTCCCTAATCTGTCATCACCCTCTATTGAGAATGGTCTATGCGTACGAACTTGGAGACCTAGGAGCTCAAAACCGAAGACAACACTGCCCACCCCCTGAGGAGGTTGTAACGACAGAATTCCTACAGACCACCTAGAGCTATAGCCCAGTGCAGCTGATGGATGCTTCCTGAGAGAGGTGGAAATGGGCAAAGTCCATCCACCCTGAAAGGCCCTACTAAGATGGCAACATCTCTAATAAGCCTTTTCGGGCCCTGCTGGCTGATGAAATCTCTTTTCTACACTCCCAAGCACCTCAACTGTGCTTTGCATAAGGTATTCAAACTTTAATCTTTCACCAAAGTTAGACATTACACGTGACACCAGGCTCAGAACCATAGAGGACCTGGGATCCTCTGCAGTGGCTCGATCAACATTTGCTGAATGGATGAATATTTTACACTTCTCTGAGCTGTCCTATCAGACTCTAAGTTCCCAGAGGACAGAGTATGCACTTGATTAAGTTTTGTATTCCTCACAGTGAGCAGTCTCATACCTAAAACGTACTAAGTATTCAAAATTTACTGGATAGATAGATGGATTCATCAATGGATAGATACGATTACGGGTCATTGGGGAGATTTGGAAAAACACATTTGAGCAGAGATATACACAGAATTTTGATAGACAGAAAAACAGGAATAATAACAATTACAGCTAATTCGTATATAACACCTACTACATGCAGGCACTGTTCTCTAATCCTTTACATGGATTATTTCCTTTACTCTTCACAACAACCTTATAAGGCAGATAGTATTATCATCTTAATTTTATCAAGAGGCACAGTGAGTTAAGATTTCCAGGGTAACATGGCTAGTAAATGGTAGAGAAAGTATTTAAACCAGGCATGCTCGTAACCACCATGGCATTCTTGGGGAATGGAAGAGTGTTAAAGGCACATTTAGTAAAAGACAGCCTGTGTGGCTGGATGACAGGGCAAGTGAACAGAAGCACCAAGTGATGGAGCTGGAAAGAAACCAGGAGTACATGAGGATAGAGAGCTGAGACTCACCCTGTGGGAAAAGGGCATGATGGCAAGCCCGGGCAAGAGGGAATGAAGACCTAGGCGAGATATGCTCAATGAAAACTCATCGGTGAAAAGGATTTGAAAGATCCAGCAGAAGTAGTACCAGTAAGTCTTGGCAGAACGTGGAGAATGAGGAAGAGCCACAATTACTGGTATTTCCCATCAGGTGAGTTACTGGAAAGTGTGGGGGAAGACAGGGACACCACCGGCCTTGTTCAGAGAAGGGAGATCCAATGGGATGAACCCGTAGCGGGATAGCACCCAGCAACAATGGAGAGCACCCATCACATGAGTGCAGACCCAGCCCACCCTCGATTCCCTAGGCTGAAGACTGGCTTCCCTATCAGCAAAATTCTTTATGAAAATTTTTTTGAGGAAATGAAACTCAAGGGATCCTGCCATTTTAGAGAACTGTACATTTTAACAAGAGACCTGTGCTCTCAAGCCAGGGGAAAAAGTACTTCTTATCAGTTTCAGGACAGGAGACTCAGGTAAAACAGTTTAAAAAGATGCCAAATTTTCACAGGAATATTTATCTCATGTTACATGGCTTCTCACTAAGAAAATTACATAGCAATTTATATTCTACAAAGCACTTACGTGCTTCTGTCTCATTGAACTGTTACAACCACGGTTCCGTGAGGGAGCCAGGGCAGATGAGCTTCATATTCCACATAAAGAAACAGGTTTAAAAGCAACAAAGGCCCCAAAGTTAGCAGCGGAGCAGAGGCCTGCGCTCAGCTCATGTGACTCAGCCTGTCACTGTTTATACCATATCATGTTTCCTGGCTCCTTTTTTTTTTTTTTAGCCCCAGGCTCCCTTTCAATAAATGCAAAAACTTCAAATCTCCTTTAATCTTATTTGAATCTCAAAATTATGACCAAAAGAATTGTTAACAAAACATTCCAGTGACCCAAATATACAGAAAAATTCATAAATCCATAGTTGGTTCTCTTAACAAAAGAAGGTTTGTGCTTAATTTTTTGGACACACGTTTAAAGACAGCTAATATACCGAAAGTCACCATAACGACCACATGCTCAGAACCCCATTTAATCTTCTGTAAAATCCTAAATCCTTCTCCCAACATCTGAAATCAATTTTATCTATCTACTAAATATAACTTCATATTGGAAAACTTTGTCTGTATATGTTTAATCTTCATTTTAAATATTTGTATATAGATGGGCTAGAAACATGCTTCCTTGTGAAATATCCCACTGAAAACTAAACCAAGCTCAAGACACAATTAAGGAATAGAACCTCCTCAAAATATTTTTTTAAAGGAATTTATTTTTTTATTTTTATTTTTTGGCTGTGTTGGGTCTTGGTTGTGGCATGCGGGATCTTTTGTTGCAGTGCACAGGCTCCTCTCTAGTTGTGGCCTGCGGGTTTTCTCTTCTCTACTTGTGGCACGCGGGCTCCAGTGCTTGGCTCTGAGGTTTATGGTGCGCGGGCTCAGTAGTTGTGGCATGTGGGCTTAGTTGCCCCATGGCCTGTGGGATCTTAGTTCCCTGACCAGGGATCAAACCCGCATCCCCTGCACTGGAAGGCGCATTCTTTACCATTGGACCACCAGGGAAGTCACAGAACCTCCTCAAAATGTTAAACCTTACAACAAGGCTTGTATATATTTGCCTTCCATGCTTTCAGAAACAAATTAAATGATGAAAGTAAGGAGGAACTGTAGTCAGGCACCTCCAAAGTCCAGCCTGGGGCACCACGAGATTTCCTAGCCAGAAGCTGAGGGTGGGGTGGAGTGGAGGGAAACTTCTTAAATATATGTCAGTAAAACGGGAGAATGTCTGGAGACACCTGCTTACCTATCTGGGGGTAAACAAGAAGATACTCTACCTGGGATATCTTCAAAGTGATTTTCTGGAGGTTACCTTTGACAACAGAATCAATTTTGAGTTCAAAAAATTCTTCCTGGGGCTCTTCTGATAAAGACAAATATCAGGAAGAAAAGATTTCTTATAAGCCTATAAATGGGATTTGCAAATAGGACATCAAGAAAGTATCACCTGAATTCATCCTCCAGGAAGACTAGGTGAAATGTGTTTTTCCCGTCTTTGGAATGAGCTTTGAAAACGTTATACTTGAGTGTTATCAAATGAAGACATTTTAACCTCCACATTGCTATTTTAACCTCCACCTACAGATGCATTTGGTCCATGAATGTTTTGTTTGCTCCTCGAAGTTCTACGTTCTTCAAAAATAGTGGTCAAATAATATGTAACAAAACTATGCAGGTATGTATGTATGTATGCACCCTTTAATCCAACAATTCCACCTATAGGAATATACTCTACAGATACAACTCCAACAATATGAAAATATATATGCACGTGGTTATCCAGCATTATCTGGTAATTTCAAAATAACAAAAAAGACTTAAATGTCCGAACATTAGTGCTGAATAAATGAGGATACATACAAAGAAGTACTATGTAGCTGTAAAATCAAGAAAGAATTCTGTAAACTAATATGGAATGATTTCTAAGATACATTGTTAAGTGAAAAAAGCAACGTGCAAAAGAGTATAGTAATATGCTACTTTTTGTGAAAGAATAAAGAGGAAGTAAGAAAACTTGCATATATCTACTTACTTTACAGAATGAACCAAAAAACAATGATTATCCACAAGGGATAAGTGGAGGGAATGGGGTGGAAGGAGTGACATTTCTCTATCTTTTTATATAAAATCTGACTTTTGGAAGCATGTTACATATCAAAAAATTTAAAAATGAAAGATGAAAACAAGCTGAAATAAATGAATCTAAGTATTTCAAGTGAATAACATAACCACACAGAACAGATGGAAAAAAAATCTCATAAATTTATAAACACAATATTTGACTATATACTTTCAGCTTTGGGAAGAAGTAGGGAGAACAGCAAACATATCCTGAACTCTCTCTGGTAGGTGTATAGGTGAAGCAATTCTGAAACTATTTTAGTTGTGGTATAGGATTAAACAAATGAGTAAATATGTTGGTGTTAGGAGCTGCGGTTCTCACCCAAGAAGTGGGAAGACATGAATATGAAATGGTGTAAGGCAAGGAAGATATTGTGGGATGAATCTAAACTGGAGGCCTCAGTGTACTCACATGTTTTCTAAACTAAGTATCTGTATGAACACATGCATATAAATGGGTACACATGCATTATGAATATATTGTGTGCACGTAGGTGTGTACATATGTGCGTGAACGTATATGTCCATGTGTATGTCTTGTGTATTTTTTCCCTAGCTTTGACAACTGAAGGAGCTGAAAAGCAAAGATGCTCCAAAAGCAATGTGCACACGTAGCACTCAGATTTTGGTTTCTAATACCAAAGCTCCTCACAAAAATGGCTGATTCCAAGGCAGGGGAGTTATAAGATCAGCCTGAAACATCTTGTTTTGTCAGAGAGTAAAGGAAGTGCTCAACAAAATTAAGGCAGCACGTCAAAAAGGCACACACAGGAGTCAGCTTAAAGAGCTCACAGTCACAACTGGGGCCATTTGAGCACCAAAGTAATCAAGGTCAGTAATGAATTATAAGCCATTGAAAACAACAGGAATCCATTCCAATGACAGATAGACAGATAAGTAATGAATAAATGAGGGAGAAAGGAAAGTTCTTGCTTTCAGAATACAAACAGTAAATGGAGAGGAATCGGTGAAGTTGGAAAATCATTTTGTAACCACTGTCGTAAAGATATGTACAGTCCAGAATCATCGAGGAATGCTAAATCTGGGGGGAGAACAATTTGAAGAGGAACAGGATATTTCCATGATCTTACAGTGTCTTTCCACAGATTGCGTATTAGTTGTACATAAACAAAAGCAGTAACTAGACAAATGGTCACACATAAGAAAATGGTCTTACTCCTAGGAAAGATATACTCGAGTATTTAGGGATAAAAAGGCATGATATTTGCAACTCACTCTCAAATGGTGGAGGAAAAAAACATATAAATATATATAAATATAAATTATTCTGATATATATCTATTCCACGGCTGAGGTGGATACTGTTCGCTCAGCATCTTTTTGCTAATAATCAGTACTGATCCCCCAAACCACGACAGTGAACGGAAGGTCAGGATGGGCTATGGTATCCTAGTTCTTTTACCACAGTGATGGACACATGACCCAGAGAGGCGAACCTGGGACTCTTTCCCTTAAAAAAAAAAAAAAAAAAAAAGATTAATTTTTGGTAGGAGTGGGCAGGAAAATGAATCTCTTTCCTCCTGGGGTACAAGGCTGTTAAGCTATGAGCCCACAGTTACAGGCAGGCACAGTTCGACCTTGAGAAGGAAAGCAGTTGTCAAGGATGGAGCTGACACTCAAAGAGATGCAGAAAGGTGGGAGACAAAGATCTCTGTGGAATCCTCAATGGTATAGCCCCTGGTTCTGATTCCTTAAAACCACTGAATTCACATGTTATTATTTTTTCTTTAACTTAATTCAAGTTGGGTTTATGTCACTTGTAACCAAGAGAGTTTTAAATAATACAAAGGCCGAATAATCCCACCATTTAATGGCACTTGAGGCTGGATAGAAGCAGTGTAATTTTTATAATCCTCGTTTTTCCAGCTTTCAGAGTTAGAACAAACTAACTTAGAGGACGGAAAAAATGGCAGACAAGATTTTAGAGGCTCAAAGTCCCTTTTTCAGTAACAAAACCCAAATTGATTTTATAATAAAACATATATCCATATATCCGCTTTAAAGAAGCACCTATCAAGTATTTATGATATGCAAGAAATTTCCAACATATAAACTATACCATTCATGCAGGACAACTGTTGGGAATAGCCAATTAACAGTTTATTAGTAGGCCTCGGCTCCAAAGCCCTCTCACCCTGTCTTCTACACAACTTCATTAGCCAAGATTTTATACATCTTTACTTTCCGCAGTTGCATTAGGAAAATAAATACCTTTTTTGCCTTCCATATACGTAACTGTACTATTAAATCACTAGACAGACAGACTTCCTCAACTTTCCTCCTAGCTCTATCTCCAGTTCCCAACCTCCAGCTTTCTTTGCTAGAACTGAGAGTTAGAAACGGAGCGCTAGATCTGAGTATGAGCAGGAAAGTCTGGGCATGTGTCACAACACTGTACGAGACTCACCGCTATGAGTCTTTTATTACTTTGCCCCCATGGATTCCAGCTATTGAAAAAATTTAATCTACCAAACCAAGTGCATTATTTCAAAATGACTCACCTTCCTATTTTAAAATTAAATCTTATAAAATGCCCATCGAAGTCTTAGCAGGAAACAATCAGTTACTGGCACAGTGAGTTGCCTTTACCCCCAAATTCAGGATGACTGAAAACAGCTCAGAATGCCAATTACTGCCTCCGCAGATGTGCACACACCTGGGGAGTCCAGCCCGGGATCCACTGCCCCACTCGAGGAACAACTCTCCAGAAAAGCTCCCGACCCAGGCCTTCCACGGGCTCTGATCCTCTTCCCAGAAGTACAACACTGAAAACGTGGACATTACCCCAGAGAGCTCATTTGCACACTTAATCCAACTTTTACTTAATGCCCATATTCGTCCAACCTATACAGAGAGAGCTGAGTTGCGCATAGGTTTTTTAAGATATTGGTTAAGAGGCTTCCCTGGTAGTCCAGTGGGTAAGATGCCGCGCTCCCAATGCAGAGGGCCCTGATTCGATCCCTGGTCGGGGACTAAGAGTTTGTGTGCTGCAACTAAGAAGGCTGCATGCCGCAACTAAGAAGTCCGCATGCTGCCACTAAAAGATCCCGCATGCTGCAACGAAAATCCCGTGTGCTGCAATGAAGATCCCGTGTGCTGCAACTAAGACCCGGCACAGCCAAAATAAATAAATAAATATTTTAAAAAATAGATATTGGTTAAAAGAAAAACACATATCCAAAACAAATGGTTTGGGTGCAGATATAGTCATCTGTAGACAAAATGTGAACCATATCTCCTTGTCCTCAATCCCTTTAATCATATCATTCGCACCATCAAAACAAAGATTATACAAGTCTGTGACATTATCATAGTAAAAGATGAAACAAAAACATTACATATAAGATGAAAAAAGCAGAGTTTTAACAGATAATCTTATTAAAAGTGATTAAAAGCAAATGAAAATAATTTTTTTTAATGTAGAAGGGCTTCAAACGAAACATACAATCACCAAATCCCACTTTCCAGGGAGATTTGCTTTTGACTGACACCTCTGTAACTCCAAATATGTTCATGCCTCTAGTTCTTTATTTATCAACACTAAGCAATAGCTACTCACATCCTGATACAAAAGTTGATGAATTTAGACCTCATATTATCTCCCCTATTACTCTACTCAAGTTTCTTTATGAATTCTTTTAGTTTAGGCTACCGTGCTTTACATTTATATTAGTCCTTTCTTGTTTTCTGACTGTTCCTTTCTCGTGATAGCCCATTCCTGTTTGCAGACAAGACATCATCTTGAATCTGAGGATACTAACTTAAAATCTTTACAAGTCCTTTTCCTTGAATTGTTTCTTCTGAGGACAGTTGTCCTGGTCATTCCTCTTTTTCCTGCTTCTTTGCTGCTTTTCCTCTATGGTCTCGGGATCTTTGGTGGACGATTCCTATTTAAGACGAATGAGGTTGATAATGCAGGTGGCGGATGAGGCTCTCTGCTGCTGAGTAAGTCACTTTCTCCAACAAGACTCAACCCTGAATGGGAGGCCTGGCCTGGGACTCTGCACACACAGGTGGCTGCCCCGTTCTCCCTCTTTTAGGGGTATGGGCAGGGAAAGGCAGAGAAGCCTGGGCTCCTGTGCCCCCTTGTTGTGGATGTCAGTCTCCACTTGGAGCCTAGACCCTCTTCCAGAGCAGACTGCTCAATATCTTTAGAGTAACTGTCTGACTTCAGCCTGGAGCTGAATAATCATGCGGCTACTCTGCCAACAGTCCCTTGATCAGCCACCTCCAGTTCTGGCCCTTCTCCAGGGCTGCCAGGGCCATTGTGAGGAGGAAGCACTTCTACCTCTGCTACAGACATAGCTCCTGCATGTGCTCTCAGCTGGGACTCCCTCCACAGTATTCACCCATCAGTATGATACTATGGGCCTCCCTCATCCAGAAATTCGTAACATCTCTTATCTTCGAAGAATTTATTCCCTTCTGTTCTTCCTGTCATTTCATTAAAGATCTGATGAAGGGAAAATAAATGCATGCTCGGCCTACCATTTTAAAACTGGAAATCCCGCAAAGAACATTTACTTAAATACCATTTTGCTTTAAGTCTTTTCTCATCTATTAATTCCTTTAATAACTAGCTCAATACTCACCTCTTTTAAGGGACTCCCTAGACCAGAACTGAAAGACTCTATTTTTTGGTTTCTTTTCTCTTGGCCGCACCAGGTGGCTTGTGGGAGCTCAGTTCCCTGATCAGGGCTAGAACCCAGGCCACGGCAGTGAAAGTCCAGAATCCTAACCACTAAGCCACCAGGGAACTCCCTAAATACTCTTAATCCTCTAAATCCTTTCAGCTAATTCTATATACAGTTATACTAGGTTCTTTCCTTTGTTTATATTTTTCCCTGTTTTTGGAACACTTGCAAGGCTGTTTCTCTAACTTGAGAAAGTTCCCCAATGACAAGGCTCATAGATGATACCCCTGTGATACTTTCCTTCCTCCACTATCCCATTCCCAACAAAAGTACTTATAAACAAAACAAGGCACACAGGAGGCAATAAATACATACTAGATAAATAAATGAGAAGGTATTCATCAAGCATTTTTGTTTAAGTAACTGTTTCCTTACAACCTGAGTAAAGGTCTACTATACACCAGACCCTAATTCAGAAAGCCCTGGGAATTACAGAGTAAGCACTCCAGGAGCTCTCAGAAAAACAGGAATGGTGACTTAGTCCAAAGCTTTAGAGGTGGGTCTCTGACATTATCATTTAGATTTCTTCCCTACTTAACATAACGCCCAGTGGGTTCCAAGCAGAGGGTCTCTACTCAGAACTCACTCATGTCTTTATATTTGTCTTCTTTCTTCTAATAAATGATCAGAATACAAAAAGTCTCCCAACAGAAAGAAACTTGTCAACGGACACTCTTGGGCCTCCATAAAGATCTGCACGCTGAACAAAGACAGGGGATTGACCTTCGAACAGTGAGGCACAGCTCAACTGGTTGAATTTTATTACCCTTCCTGCAACACAGTTATCAGCTGACTCACCGCTCAAACAGTGATATAATCAGGTTTGGAGCTTACCTTTCTAGAAGCAACCATCAAAGACAAAAATCAGAAAACGTAAAACTTTCCTACCAGGATGTTATCAAACCTACCGAATTTGAGAGGAAGATCTGCCTGGGTTGACAAACCCAAACAAATGGGGGTAAAAAGCTGAGGCACAGAAGCTGGGGCTAATGAGACCATTCATTTCTTTTCATCATTTTGGTTTTTTCATTCCTAGCAGATGCTAGATAGCCCTCCACTTGGGCCAGCACACTGATTCACTTCTTGACTTTGAGAGAGAACATAAACCATTCTGACGTGTGGAAATTCCAAACCTTATGCTCTGCCCTCAACCAACAACGTGGACACCAACACTCAAGACCCTGACTTACAAAGGCAACCTCCAGCGCAGTCAGAGCGCCTGGCTCCCCGGTTTGAGGGCAACCCAAAGGGCCACTGACCTACCTCCTGACGCCCTCATGCACACTGGAATGGCCCATCTTTCCTGCTCACCAAGCCATGCTTTAATGCCATGAAGCTGACTTTTACTAAAGGTCATTTCAAAAAAGAAATATGAAATTCATAGTCACATAGCAGCGTTTGACGTAAAAAAACTGTTGAGGACAGTATCCACTACATCACATAATGCTCTCAACTGGTAAAAATTTGACTTCCCTGAGGAACTGGCCCAGTGCTTTTCTAATCTCAAAGCATTTTCCCAAAGCCTTTATCAACATTACCTGACCTCGCAAACCTGAGGCCTGCCTTCCTCTCTGAGCCCCTCGCTGCAGCTATGCGGGCCGTGGGTGTCCACGTATGTACAGGTCTGCGTATGTGTTTGTAGGTGTACGTGTATTTGTGTATATCTTCTTATGCCAGCGGCCCCATCCTCTTCGGGAAAAGGTACTATAATTAAAAAAGAGTAAAAGCAAATAAACTATACTTGTGAATTTTAAATTTCAGAGTCAGGGAAGTGACAGAGAGCCTAACTTGGCTTCCTGGAGGAGCCTTCTTGCTTTTTATATAATAAAGGAGTGAACTAGGCTCATACTCCAAGATAGTTTGGAGGGAAAGGCAGAGAGGGTAGTTTTTTTTTTAACATCTTTATTGGAGTATAATTGCTTTACAATGGTGTGTTAGTTTCTGCTTTATAACAAAGTAAATCAGCTATACATATACATATATCCCCATAAGAAAGGGTAATTTTTGTTTTTGTTTTTTTAAAGGCTTCTCCAGTATACTTGAGTGTTTTTATCCGCTAAGTAGTAAGTAGATATCCGTCACTACTAATATCATCCTTGAAAAGGAACATCTGCTAGACCCTGTCATCTGTTTAGGAGGGGAACGGTGTTCAATTATCTATCTGCTGCCTCAAATGCAAAGAGAAACAGCATAGGAAAAAGCTGGGGCCATCTTAGTCCTTGAGAGGATCCTACGGAGTGTGCAGACTAAAATCCTGTAGAAGAGGGGCCGTTTCCTACAAATGAAAAACCAATTTCTCTGACACTGGAATTGCCCCACTGTTATCCATTCCTGACCTTCCCTAGCAAAGTGAAAAGAGGCGCAAAGCTGTGGAGAAAAAAGTGGGTTTTACAGGCAGGTGAGCCTAGAGCCAAATCCTGACAGCGCTACTCATTAGCTTGGTGCCTTGGACAAGCTACCTTGAAGTTTTCATTTCTAAAATTATAAAATTTATAAGAATAAAATACTTCATTATAACCACCTACTGTTATTTAACAATGGGATCTTATATGGATCTCATTTTCAGGGAGAAGAGCTCTATCCATTTGTTCTAAGAAAACAAATTATATATATAAAATATTTAAAAATAATATATAAACCACACACACACACACACACACACACACACACACACACACACACACCCCTTCTATGTGTCCAACAACCAACAAACCTCTCTGCTGAACAACCCCAGGGACATAAAAGACACAAAGCATGGTGGTCCTGACCTCAGGCACTTCACTTTTGTTGAGGAGACAGGTCATACATACAAGAAAATACTGGTTTACGATTGAGAGACAGCCTATTGCAGAGGTTAGTGTATAAGACTGAGAATCAGGAGGTCTGCGTTAATGACATACCCTTGCAAACAAGTCACTTCTTTGTGGGTCTGTTTCCCTGGCTGCATGCAGCAGGGCTGGACTAGATCTCTTTTATTCTTCAAGGTCTGAAAGTCTTTGATTTGTGATACAAGTGAGGCCCCAAGGGCTGTGGAAATTCAGAGGGGACATGCTAGCACAGGGTGTGGGAGCTCTGTGGAGGAACTGGGTGGGACTTGCACTCAGAGCTGAAGAACGGGAAGGGCTTGGGAGTCTGAGAGGAGGACAAAGGGCATCACATGCTGGAGAAGAGCGATCCAGAGAAGGGGGAGCCAAGTACCTCATTTAAGGCCTGAGGAGATGCACCTAGCCGGCCAGGTCTGCTGCCAGAGACCAGGAGGCAGGGAGAGGTCAGACCCCAAAGGGTTTGGATAACAGAGAAAAGAAGGAGTCTGGATTTTGTCCTGGAGGCAGTAGGAACAATCAGAAGTGTCTAAGCAGGTGTAATTGTTAGAGGGAATCCCATCTCCCTGCCCTCCATGTTTTCATGCTTCCCTACTCCCAAGGAGGGAACAATACCGGACACATATTTTCGGCCCTTCTTAGAATTCCTCTCACTGCCCTGACCTTCTCTCACTGGGGACCTATGGGACTGGTGAGACTTGGGAAAAGGAATGAAGCACCCAGGGCCCAGGGTCCTCCCTCTGCTTCAGGGACATGCCTGCAGTTCTGGAGGATAAACTCAACTGAGTGAGTAACAGGAAGCCCGATTCTGGCCACAAGCCAGTGCAAGTCCTTCAATCTGGTCCATCAATAATAAAGCTGATAGCTCCTATCTCCATCTCTGCTGACTATTTCCCAGCTGATCTGGAAAGGAGAGAGGGAAGAGGGGGTTTGACTGACCACCGCTACCAGCTACAAACATAAGTAAGATAACAGCAGGGCCTCAGAAAGATTAGCCAGGTGGCAGCTGGCAAGATGGACTGAAGCAGGAAAAGACCAGAAGCCCTTAAATCAGCTGTGAAGCTCCTGCAATAATCCAAGCACCCAGCGAATCATCTGTAACCACGGAGTGTCATCCAGGGGCTAATCAATAAAGGCTCAGATCAAAACATGCACTTAAGCCAATCTGCAAGAGAGTAAACCAAAGAGCACAAAAAATAAGACTTAATTACCAACATATTTCTTATCAGCTAATGTCCTTTCAGAACTAGAACTGCTTTTGCTGCCTAGTGGGAATCATAAATTAAAGGAGCCAAAGCAATTTTATAAATATATAAAAGACAAGAAAGGCTCACCAGTCCAGAACCCTATCTGGGCTACATGGAAGAATTCCACGATGTTAACAGGTCAGTCTTACACAGCCCCCAAATCAAGGAAGGTTGAGAGCCTCGTGAAACTTGTCCACATTCCCAAAGAGATAACCAGCCCTATCTGTTAGCATCCTCTCTGAGTGTTTCTCCTGGATTTCTAAACCTCAAGAGGTTCTGCTGTCTTCTAAGTTGGCAGACTCAGAAGCACTTCTCCAACACACTTATATTTTATACAACCTAACTAGATCAAAATCATTTCCCTTAATATTGCTATGCATACATTTGACATCCAGCCTTGGTTTGTGAAATGCCTCCTCCTCATTGCCCCCAAATGGAATCTATGGCAATGTCTGTATACCCGTCACCTTGTTTCATATCCCACACAAAGTAAATACGAATTCCTTTAAGAAGAAGTTGATAAAATTGTAAGCACCAGAGACCAGTGGCTAAAGTGAGCCCTGATACCTATGACTTTCTACCAAACTCCTTATTAGAGCTGTCAGACCGTCCTCTAACGGCCCTAATTCTAAAACACCATCCTTGAGGATTCTTCTTTGTTTCCTGTAATAACCAAAGTAAGTCACTCCATTAGCTCATGTCTGAATCTCCTTCACACATGCTGCCACACTGAAGAACCTCTTCAGCTTCTCCAAAATAATTTGGAAAGTTTTTGGCAGAAGAAAGAAACTCCACTCCACCCACATCAGACATCAGTGTGTGCGCACGAGGTTCACCCGGAAACAGGGCCCATACGTTGCTCGTTAGTCAGACTCCTGATTTTACCTACTTCTTTTGACCTTCCGGTGAGGTTATTTTACGCCCATTCACTGTGAACTACATTCCTGGGATCCCACCCAAGCCTCTATGATAAACAAAGGTAAAACCCCCTGCCAGGCAGAAGGCAGTGAGTATTATAAGGCGGTTTTAACTTGGATTAGAAAATTATCCATCTGGTCCCAACAAACTGTCCTTCTGAAAATGAACCGAACCATAAAATAATTTCTGAGTAGCAGCACACGCCACCTAAAATGCTTTCTCTCTTTAAAATGTACTTCCTTCATGCCCAACCCTGTACAGGTCTGATGGCCCCATTACTTTATATTCTGTTAGCAATTGCATCAACCCCTGCATCTTTAGGGGTGCTCCTGGTCTATACTCTGCCTCTGCACTTACATTTTAGAAACTTAAATTCCTTAAATTCCCCTTAAATATATAGAGGTTACATATTTTTTATTTTTTACGTCCACAAAAAGTTTAAATATTCTCCACCAAGAATTTAAAAAGAGATGAAACGAAGAACATTACATTTGTATACAGATGACAAATATTTAACTCCCCGAATAAAGTGTACTGTTGGATCCTGATAGGATCTACAGCCAGGGCCCCCAACATCACCCCGGCAGCCAATCTGTCCCCATGCCCTCTGCTCTCTCTACAGGTCACTACGGTCTGTCTCCTCTGATCTCAGTGACTCACCGTTTCCTGAGCACCTGCTGACATGTCAGGCACCGTGTTAGACACCGAATGAGAGAAACAGACCAGGCGTGGGCCTGCACTAGAGAGCTCACAGCCCAGGGGAGCCAGGCAGCCCTTTTCTGCCTGGAACTCTGCGCACACCCACGGCTCTCCCAGACCCCAGCACCGTGCACCCTCCTGACAGCTGCTCCTCTCCAGGCTACACTGCAGCCGTTCCCCAAATCGCTGCCCTCCCTGTATCACACCTGTGACGCCCCTTCCCTGACACCCTGTGTGTGCTAACATACTTCACTTCTCCTTAATCCAAAGTGAATGGCAAGAAATTGCAGGGACAGTATTAATTAAGGAGGTGAGAAGGTGGTTTACTTTGGCTGAAAGTGGGGAAGTCATGTCCAGGGGGGCTGGAGTAAGGCCAAGGCCAGCCTCTCTGTGGAGGCAGAGCCCGGAGCTCGGGACGGGAAGAAAGGGACGCACCTGGCCTTCTTGGACTTCGTCCTGGCTGCAGAGTCAGGGCCGCTCCTCTTCTCTTTGGCCTCCTTGGGGCCCGAGGCCTCCCGGGGCTTCCGCGCCTTCTTGGCCCCGTCCTTCTGCTTGGGCTCCTTGGGCTCCTTGGCCTTCCTGGGCTCCTTGGCCTTCCTGGGCTCCTTTGGCTCTCTAGGTTCACGCTTCCTCTTTGGCTTGGGCTCCCTGTCCTTGCTTCCCTTTGCTGCCCCTTCTTGCTCTCCTGGATCCTTTTTCTTCCGTTTCTTCTTCACGCCAGTGCCGCCTCCTCCACTGTCCTCCGTCCCGTTATGGGATGTCGTTTTCCTGGGGAAAAGGGTCTCAGTGTCCTCTTCAGCAGTGTGCAGGTCCTTCTGGGGCAGACAGGGACGGGCAACATCTTCAGTTTTGTCCTCCTGATCAGTGCTGTGGTCAAACGGGGAGGGGGATTTGTAGTCAAAATTGACGGAGGCATCAGACATTGGGGAGTGATTCAGAACTTTTAAGTTTGACAACTGCAAAAGAGAGAGAGACAAGCATATTACTCTTCCACTGCAAGCTTCACACAAATAGTGGTATTAACTTTGAATGCATGGACTTGTTCAACATCTCCTGAGTGCCTGCGATGTGGTAGTTCCTCCTGTGCTAGGTCATGGGCACAGAGTGGCAAACAGGACACACATTATGTTTGCTTTAGCCCTTGTGGAGCAAGGCCGTTGTGGACTAAGTTGTTAGTAATATTATGTAGGTAATTTGTATGTAAAAACCTGAAGGATTTCCATGTTACGTGCAGAAATCTGAAACACCTTTTTAAGCTCCATTTCTAGAACTGGCGACAACAGTCTCCCACAAAATACCTTTAGATTCTGCTAGCAGACACGAATCCTAGGCACACTGTTCTGACCCCGAGTGGCATTTATCATGCTGATATACAAGTTACTCTTCAAATGTATTCATGAATAAAGGTGATGTCACCAGGGTGATAAGGATGTGGGGTCAACCTCAACGTGTTGCTTTATTTCCCCAAATCTCTGCTCTCACATATCATCAAGCAGCATTAACATTCACCTGGTTTGACTGTCAATGAGAACATCTGGATCATTCAAAACTATACGTTTTATTTTTAACTAGAAATAGTGTTCTTCTGTATGATCATCTAACTCTGTCACCAGACTCAGCAGCAGATAACCTTTGACCACTTACAAAAACCAACTAACGTACGGGAGGATGCTTTACTGTGATACATGCCTTTAGAAAGGAAGTGTCATAGGTGCTGAAGGCAACGCTAAAAGAACATTTCCCAGCTGTTCTGGAGCACCACCAAATAAAAGTGAAGCCTCCTAACATGACAACATGTAAACAGCCCTTTGGAAGCAGAAGGTATATCTCATGTGTTCAGGCCTGGTGTCACAAAGTACATTTGTCATTTCATAACAAGGCTGGGGTTGCCAATAATCTGATAATAACGTGGGTGCTAGTTTCAGGAAACAAAGAAATAACTTAGGGAGAGACAAGCAGGCTTTCCAGGAAGATGGTTACAATCATCTTTGGATGATGGCTTAGGACCAGCCCCATTTGTGAGTAGCTTGCTCTCTTACCAAGGGGCCTGGCCTGTGCTGAAGGGCACAGACACTTGCCAGATGGTGTGGTTTCTCTCTGGCATTCTGGTTACCAATCTCTGCTCAGACTTCCTGGCCCACCCTGGAACTGACGGGGAGTGCAAAACTCAGCTGCGTATTTCCCTGCTGTTCTTCCCAGTTCCCTTTCATAGTCTGATACTCCCAAACATAACACTGAGAATCCCAGGAGAAAATGATGAAAGAAAAGGATTCTTTTGGATTTTTTATCATAAATGAAGTCCAGTGTCATAAACAGCCTAAATCCAGAGGGAACTGGTCATTCTGGCAGGACTCACTACTTGGGGGGCGGGGGGGGAACAAAAGGGAAAACAATTCAGTTTGACTCCCTCATTGCTGATTCAGTGCTTAAGGCTTAGGAAAAAGAGGAACTAAGTAAACTTAAAAGAAATTTAAATCAATAAAATACAAGAAGATGGTTTAGATGGTAAATTTTATAATTATGTATTTTCTACCACAATAAAAAGACAAAAAAAGGAGGAAGGGAGGGAGCAAGGAAGAGAGGAAGAGAGAGAGAGAGAGAGAGAGAAAGAAAGAAAGAAAGGAAGGAAGGAAGGAAGGAAGGAAGGAAGGAAGGAAGGAAGAAGGAAAGAAAGAAAAAAAGAAAGAAAGAAAGGAAGGAAGGAAGAAAGAAAAAGAAAGAGAAAAAAAGAAAAGACAGCAAGAAACTCAACAGTACTGTAACAGGTACCTGGTTAAAGCTGGGATCCTATGACTGCATAACCATCCCTGGGATGTTACTTAATTATGTGCCAGGGACACTTGGCCCTCAAGGAATAAGTTTTTGCTTATAATGCAAGGGTGGACACACTAAAAAAGCAAGAGACACAGGTTTGTTTATTTAAAAGGCTTTAAAAGACAATACACTGAAGACCTAATTCCATCAAGGCAGCACTCTGTAGGTCAAAGTGAGACTCTCTCCTCAACTCATACCTCATGTCAAGGTCTCTCTTTTTGGGGCTCTCCAAAAAGCTGAGCAGGTATCTCAGGCAGGCGTGGTGGTAACTGGATATTCAATCATTAGGCAATAACAGTAACAGCAGCTAGCAGCTACTGGACAGACATCAAATGGATACGCTCAGAATTATGCAAAGCACGTTTCATGACATCTCTAATCTTTTCAACAATCCTACAAACTTAGCATCATGCTGCCTATTTTGTATATGGAGAAATGATTATTGATGCTAAGTGATGTGCCCAAGGCCATACAACTAGTAAGCCGAGAAGCCTGGATCTGAATCCTCTGGCCAAATGCTTGTTTCGTTGAGTATTTCACGACATGTCAGGGAACCAGGCCACCAGGCCAGAATGATGACATTTGGTTAGAAACGTTAAATGTGATGGTGTGCACAATCGCTTTAGGAAAAGGTCAGGTAGTTCTTTATAAAACTAAACACATACCTACCTGATGTCCCAGCAATTCTATTCCCAGGAATCCTAGAGAGTTGTCTAGTCCACTTCTCATTTTACAGATAAGATAATCTGTTTAGAGATTTAGAGGTTTAGAGAGAGAAAGCAATTTGTCAAGATGTATTCCTAGGAAGTTGGTAGAGCTGGGACAAGACGTGAGGCACAATCAGCCCCGTGTTAAAAAGGAGGAAGTGTGGGCTTCCCTGGTGGGACAGTGGTTGAGAATCTGCCTGCTAATGCAGGGGACACGGGTTCAAGCCCTGGTCTGGGAGGATCTCACATGCCGCAGAGCAACTAGGCCTGTGAGCCACAACTACTGAGCCTGCGCATCTGGAGCCTGTGCTCTGCAACAAGAGAGGCTGCGATAGTGAGAGGCCCACGCACCGCGATGAAGAGTGGCCCCCGCTGGCCACAACTAGAGAAAGCCCTCACACAGAAACGAAGACCCAACACAGCAAAAATAAATAAATTAATTAATAAACTCCTACCCCCAACACCTTCTTTAAAAAAAAAAAGGAGGAAGTGTTCCAAAAGGCAGATATTAGTAACCAAAAATATGAAATTATAATCTCGAAAGTCAATAATCCACCAGAAATGCTTTTATTTATAAGGCACCTTGTTGGGAGCCTGGAAAAGATATCTGCTGAGGATTAAAAATATAAGACAAAACATATTTCTTCCATGTTTCTCAAGGTCAGTGGGGGAAAAGGTAAAGAGCCTAAATAAAGTCTTTGTTTCAACTTCTACTAAGAAGGGCATTAAATTACCTTTTTTTTTTTTTGCGGTACGCGGGCCTCTCCCATTGCGGAGCACAGGCTCCGGACGCGGAGGCTCAGAGGCCATGGCTCACGGGCCTAGCCGCTCCGCGGCATGTGGGATCTTCCCGGACCGGGGCACGAACCCGTGTCCCCTGCATCGGCAGGCGGACTCTCCACCACTGCGCTACCAGGGAAGCCCTAAATTACCATTTTGAAAATGGCCCTAAAAGGAACAGACTTCAGATGATGGACCACAGTAACAACATTTTACATTACGTTGACAATTTAAAGCGACTAGCACCTAGGAACACAAGGATAAATCTGAGAGAGACTGACTGATGAAACATGCAACAATGATAACTCATAAACTGCACTGATAGTAATAAAACACATTTCTTTGATCGAAGACCATCAACCTACAATATTCCTAGAAAAGACACTTAAAAATGTGAATCTAGATAAACAGGTTCTGGGTCAGTTGTAAAGGATTTAAGAACTAATGGAAAGATTACAGCCTAGGTCAATGCTTCCCAAACAGAGGTCCAAGGACAAACCTGGGTTATCCCCCTAAGAATCACTCAAGTACTTGAAAGCCAAATTAGAATCTAAGAAAATCACCCAGGCTACAAAATGGATAGACCCTGAAAGAATTATGCTAAGTGAAAGGAGCCAAGCACAGAAGACCACATATAGTATAATTCCATTTACATGACATACCCCAAACTGGCAAATCCATAGAGACAAAAAGTAGAGTAGAGGTTGCCAGGAGTTGAGGGAAAAAACAGAGTGACTGGTGAGGGCATAAGGTTCTTTGGGGGATGATGAAATGTTCTAGAATCAGATAGTGGTGATCTTTACACAATCTTGTGAATACACTAAAACCACTGAATTGCATGTTTTAAAAGTGTGGATTTTACAGCATGTGAATTGTATCTCAATTTTTAAAAATTCAATGTAAGAATATACTGAAAAGGGTCCTCTCATATGTTGCTGGCAGGAGCATCAACTATTAAAAGATTTTTTGTAGGAGAGAGTAGCAATAATACTAAAATTTTAATTTTGGATATGCTTTTAAAGTGAGCAATTTCTCTTTGAGAACATAAACTAAGGAAGCATTTAGATACTCCAAAGGTTTATGTATAAGAATATCTGATACAGAATTATTTTTAATAGAGTAAAAAACTGTAAATACTCTATTTGTCGACCTTTAGGAAAATGCTTAAATTAACAGCACATCCATCATACAGAATACTACTACACAGCCACTGTTACACAAAGTTTTAGTTGACATTTAAAAAGTGTCCACAACATGTGGGAAAGTAAAAAAAGAAAACCTATGATCTAATCCCATTTTTGTTTTTTTAAGAAGGCTATATCAACATTAGCTTTTTTTTTTTTTTTTTTTTTTTGCGGTACGCGGGCCTCTCACTGCTGTGGCCTCTCCCATTGCGGAGCACAGGCTCCGGATGCACAGGCTCAGCGGCCATGGCTCACGGGCCTAGCCGCTCCGTGGCATGTGGGATGTTCCTGGACCAGGGCACGAACCTGTGTCCCCTCCACCGGCAGTCGGACTCTCAACCACTGTGCCACCAGGGAAGCCCAACATTAGCTTTTTAAAATAAATTTAGGACACATACCATCATTATGTCTGGGAGATAACATTGTGGGCAACTTTCACTTCTTTTTTCAAAACTTTCTCTAAGTTATTATTTGTTTGCCTTTACCTGTTTCCCATGATTAGAAGGTAAGCTTCATGAGACAGTGACTTTGTGGTGTTCCCCAAGATCTTTGTGGCTTACAGTAAAACTCAATCATATGATTATTGGATGAAATGAATATTTTCAATTTGAAAAAAGAGAAAAAAGACATCTACAAAATTGTACGTGTAAACAAAAATGACAACAAATACCTGTGTACAGAAGAAAGAATGGGAGAAAATAAACAAAATGTTAATCGTTTGAGGCTGTGCAAATTTGGGTTTTTAAAATTATTTTTATTAAACAGACATCTAAATTTTCAATAATGAGAATATTGCTTTCAATATACTTATAATAGAAAAATTTTCACATAGATGTAATAGACTTTAATAATGAAGGAAAAATTGTTTGCCAGACAATCCACACTCCTCCAAATCATCAGTATTCAGGAATCAAAGGCAGAATATGAGAGGCGCCAGCACTATGATTACATCTGACTGAGGGCAGGGCAGAGTGTACTTTGCACTCGGGCTGGAAAGGCCCCTGCACACCCTTCACCCAGAAGCGCTTCCTCCAATTTCAACCCAGCGGTGAGCGGCCCAGGGAGCCCCTGCTGCCCATCGCTTCAGGGTCTTCCACCTTCCCCAGGGAGAGCAAAGTGTTTTCTGTGTAGACTTACTTAATATCAAGAAATCAACTAAATATAAAAATAAGCAGACAAGGGGCTTCCCTGGTGGCGCAGTGGTTGAGAGTCCGCCTACCAATGCAGGGGTCACGGGTTCGTGCCCCGGTCCGGGAAGATCCCACATGCCGCGGAGCAGCTAGGCCCGTGAGCCCTGGCCGCTGAGCCTGCGCGTCCGGAGCCTGCGTTCCGTAACGGGAGAGGCCACGGCAGTGAGAGGCCCGCATACCACACACACACACACACAAAAGCAGACAAGCTTAACTAAGTTTGAGATCTGTCTTTTTTTAAAAGTCCAAATAACAAAATGAAAATACAAAATAAGAAGTAGTTAGTTACTACTACTAACGAGTTGGTCTGTGGACATTCCAGGTGGCAAAGCTACTTTCCAGTTGGAATTAGAATTGTCTTATTGTTTCACCTTCTCTTTCTCCTTATAGTTACCGCCTGCCTGTGGAATGCAGTAAAGACAGAAAACCCCACATATCCTTGCCTTTATCACACTGCAATTGCACTGGGACTCATTCATTTGGCAAATACATTTGTGCTGAGGCTGAGTGAGCAAGACCCATCTGAGGAGGGACAGGGACAATGTCAGTGTGTGCATGTGTCTGTGTGTCCCCTCTGTGTTTGTGAGTTTTTTCCCTGTATTCAGCATATTCAATCCTTCCACACCTAGGAGTTCTGTGCTTTGGGTGATGAAGCAGGTATTTCAATCCTACATGGCTCCTCACATGGTCACAGCTGGTTCGCACCAGGAGGAGAAGAGTTCGGTTTCAGGCAGAGGTGTCCAGGACGCTCTTGGATACACTTTCCAAGGGAAATGTCTATGAGAATAAATTAGACCGCCCAAGAAGAATGGATAAAGAGAGAAGAGGAAACAGGACCTAACCTGCGGAACACTAATACTTAAGGTCCCCAGAGGGGGAAGAACCTACAGGCAGGGCGAAGGAGCAGTCAGGCCAGTGATGTAGGAGGGAAAAAGGGTAAGAAAGTGTTGCTTCACAGAAACCGGAGGATGAGAGCATTTTAAGACAGAATGATCACAGGTGTCAAATGCTGCTGAGGAGCAGGTAAGCTAAGGACTGAAGAGTGATCAACAGATTTGACGATCTAATTTCTGCAAAGTTCCTCTACCCCAAAGTCCTTGAACCTGTCAGTCAAGTCTCCACCTCTATTTTCATATTTTTGCTTTTAAAACAGGATGGGGTGGTGGTGGCTTTTTCTCTTACGATGTTTCAAGACTCTTTGACTACTTTAAATCTTTAGGCAAAGTCAACCTAAACCTTGTTAATTCCACGTGGTGACAAAAGCTGGGCGCAGGTAGATTATTAAATTTAGATGCTGACAGGAAAGAGTTAGGAAGAGAGAAGGAAAATACTTAATAAGTGCCTGTTTGTTAACAAGTGTCGTTTCTAGAAACCACGAGTTTTTTTTCCAAACAACTATGGCTTTTATGAGTAAACCAAAGGCTCAAAGTGATTCAATTATCTAATCTGTCAAAGTGCAATGATGTTTGTTTCAGCCAACCAAGGCTAAGAGAGACCTCTTCTAAAATGTTTTTGTGACATCTTCTAAGCCAAGTAGATCAACAAATACAGAGAGAATAAGACTATTTTCCTACCTCTTCCTTCCTGGCCCACCTGTAATTTCACTGTAGTCCTGGGTTACTAGAGCCCCTGAGCCCAGAACTTAAGCAAACCCTGGCCAATACCATTTCCACATACCAAGGCACAGCAAGACCATTGCCTGGAGTTAGGAATACTATGTGTGGGCAGGGAACGGTGCTTTTCATATATCTCGACCTTTAGTCACAGCTACTCTGAGTACTCAGAATTGTTTTGATATTTGAAAGATAAAATAGATGTCAGCAATGATCATTAATAATGCCTGATTTTATTAAGTAATGAGTATCAGGCAATATACTAAGTTTCTTAAACAGATTATGTCTCAAAACAACTCTAAGAGGAAGTATATTATCGTTCCACATATGACTCTATTTTATAGAGTAGAAGTTCAGAGAGGTTAAATAACTCACCCAAAGTCACACAGCTAGTGAGTACTAGAGCTAAGATTTGAACCCGGGTTTGACTCCTGGTTTTAAGAGCCACTGCTCTTGACTACTTCATGATACTGCCTCATGTTCTGCATACACCAAACTCAGAATAAGAATTAGCAAGACTCTCTAACCACCTCTACTTTATTTCCATCATCTACTCCCCAGCACCAAGGGTATCTGCCTAACCTTTCCCCCAGAAAACCGTTAACTCATTAACTTTCCTCTTCTATCCATTTCTTTATAAATCCATTTGTTCCCCAGACCAGAATGGGATAATACATGAAGAATCAAACAATCCAGCAGAACATTTAAGATTAAGTAAGTGATCTCTTTTCAACTCTACCCAGAAGGATCCCAAGATGAGGGTTAAAGAACATCAAATGTGGGCTTGGCAGCTACCAGAAGACCTACAACCACCATCCTAAGAACACATTTTGTTAGCAGTGGGTACTATATTTCCGTTTTCATCCCAAAATGAGAACTTTTGATCCTTGGTCACTACATGTTACGTAGTTTCCCAAAACTGGCAAAATTTATCCAAAACCATATCAATAGTAAAGGGACGGGCTAACTGAGGCAAAAGACAGTGAGTTAATGAGAAAATCATAAACTGTATCAAAAGTGGAAAGAAGTTCACTGCTGTTACTCCTGCTTTTTTCCCACAATACTCAGAATACCAGCTTTGGGCTACTTTGGGTCTCAAGAGTGAATCCAAGTTAGATGGAGGGAGGCAATTCTCTACACAGTGACACTTGTCAAACGTCACGGATCCCAGATCTTTTGTTGCCACTTTGATGTTGGCCCAAGGTCTCATTACCAGAGATTCCCAGAACCCTCTGGTCAGGACAGGAGATGAGGCAATTCTATTCACTGTTTAAAAGTGGTTGTGTTTATTCCAATGTTTTCTGCATGTAGACGGACTCAAAGCCACTTTATTCATAGAATTTAAAACTCAGCCGCTTATTTCTATTTTTAAAAAATTGTTTCGTGTTTATTTCACCTAGTGATATATTGAGTAATATCAGTAACATGAGCTGAAAGAACCACTATGTAATATATAACTATTATGTAATATTTTAATTAAAAATTGTATCTACTTAGACTACTATTTATGTTGATACCACAGATAAATACCATACATAAATGCCCTGGTAAACCCTAGGATTCTAGTCAGGATGTACCACTAAGGTCATCCGGGCCAAAGGCCCACTTCCTGGCCTCTGACACACAAGCAAACAGCGTTCCAGTCTCTCCCAGGAGTGGGGAGCTTAGTGCCCACAAGGTGCAGGCCACAGCTGGGCAGCTCAACTTCTCAGGACGGTCTTCTTCAGATGGAGCTAAAGCCTGTCCACCTATAACTCTCCATTCTCACCTACAGGTCCAGCAACAGACACAGTCAACCTCTTTTCCAAGAGACACTTTTAAATATTCCCTTCTTCAGGCTACGTAATCTTAGTTTCATCTATCATACCTCATGTTGAATGAGTCAACATTCTTTTATCATCCTGATCACTTTGCTCTGGCCTCTCAAGTATATGTTTCAGAGCACAAAATGAATTAGAACAAGAAAAACAAAAATATGTTAAGCTATGTCAAAAGATAGGTTTTAGAGCCCGTGGATTGCTTTAGCATGCTCAGCAACGTCTTGCAGTTCAGTCGTCGGTATGGCCCGTCACCAGTACCTATAAGAGAAGCAGGATCAACTCCTCCACTTCATTAACTTGCCCCTCCACCTATCTAATATTAACTTTTAAATAAAAACTCTGCCCTGTTCATCAACATATACTATGAGGTGTAAATGAAAACCATCTAACTGACGTTACATAATAACTGGCTGACATACCAAAGGTCTCAATATGAACTTTGAAAAGAAAAGAACCTAAATTCATGTTGGGATAATTTTGGTAAAGAATGTTTTTATTGAAATGAAAGCTTACCTTAAATAATGTTTAAAAAATTAAATTTGCAGATTGTTTTAAGAAATAAAAATCTGCCCATGTATCATAAATGACCGTAGTTTCGAGGGCTTGGGATTCTCTTCAGTAATGTGTTCTTTTTAACAGCAGCAAAATATTCCACTAGGTAGATGTGCTATGATGTATATACAGGCCTACCTCACAGATATTGCAGGTTCAGTTCCAGACCACCACAATAAAGCAAATACCGTAGTAAAGTGAGTCACACAAATTTTTTGGTTTACAGGTACATACAAAAGTTATGTTTATACTATACTGTAGTCTATTAAGTGTGCACTAGCACTATGTCTAAAAAAAAAAAATCTACATACCTTAATTAAAAAATATCTTATTGCTTGACACTGTACTCCGATTTAAAAAAATTAAATTACAGGAGGTCCAAAGTGCAAGATTCTTCTGCGCCTGCGCAGTCCGGGTCACTTCCCGGGCTGCTCTAAGGTGCCCGGCTCACCGCCATCTTGACCTGAGGCTTTGTTGTTCGCGCTGGGCTGGGCGGTTTAGTGTAACTGCCGCTGAAGAAGGGGGGCGCAGTAACCTCTAGTTGGCCGAGAAACTCCGCCATTTTGCATCCATGGCCAATCAAAAGATTTGTGAGGTAGTAAAGGGTAGAGAGCTGGAGCCAGAGGCGCCACCGCGACAGCAGCAGCCATGGAGGACGAAATGCCTAAGACTCTATATGTCGGTAAGCTTTCCTGAGATGTGACAGAAGCTTTAATTCTCCAGAATGATTATGGATACAGCTGGAAATGATCCATATTGTTTTGCAGAGTTTTATGAGCGTCGTCATGCAGCTGTGGCACTAGCTGCTAATGAATGGGTGGAAGATAATGGGTAAGGAAGTCAAAGTGAAGTGGGCAACAACCCACAGCAGTCAAAAGGAGGATACAAGCAGTAGTACCGTTGTTAGCACACAGCGTTCACAAGGTCATTTCCATGTCTTTGTTGGTGATCTCAGTCCAGAAATTACAACTGAAGATACAAAAGCTGCTTTTGCACCATTTGGAAGAATATCAGATGCCCAAGTGGTAAAAGACATGGCAACAGGAAAGTCTAAGGAATATGGCTTTGTCTCCTTTTTCAACAGATGGGATGCTGAAAACTCCATTCAACAGATGGGTGGCCAGTGGCTTGGTGGAAGAAAAATCAGAACTAACTGGGCAACCCGAAAGCCTCCAGTTCCAAACAGTACATATGAGTCAAACACCAAACAGCTATCATATGATGAGGTCGTAAATCAGTCTAGTCCAAGCAACTGTACTGTATATGATGGAGGTGTCACTTCTGGGCTAACAGAACAACTAATGCGTCAGACTTTTTCGCCATTTGGACAAATAATGGAACTTCGAGTCTTTCCAGATAAAGGATATTCTTTTGTTCGGTTCAATTCCCATGAAAGTGCAGCACGTGCAGTTGTTTCTGTTAATGGAACTACCATTGAAGGCCATGTTGTGAAATGCTACTGGGGCAAAGAAACTCTTGATATGATAAATCCCATGCAACAGCAGAATCAAATTGGATATCCACAAGCTTACAGCCACTGGGGCCAGTGGTATAGGAACACACAACAAATTGGCCAGTATATGCCTAATGGTTGGCAAGTACCTGCATATGCAATGTATGGCCAGCTATGGAACCAGCAGGGATTTAAACAGTCTTCTGCACCATGGATGGGACCAAATTATGGAGTGCAGCCGCCTCCAGGACAGAATGGCAGCATGATGCCTAATCAGTCTGCAGAGTCGCAGTGTATGAAACCCAGTGAAAAAGGACTCCAGAACCTAAAGCCAGTGGCTTAAGGCTACAGGGAGTGTAGTAAAGCCCTTGTTTACTTAAAGATTTATCAAATCAGTCAGTGCAAATGTCAGATACAATGTATTTATTTAAAAGATTCATTTTTTAATCATGAAATTACCATCCACATTGTTTTAAAAAGAAACAATATGCTGGATGTCTGCCAATTTTTGCCTTCATTACCTTTTTTGATAAAGTTTCTCAAATCCTTGTTTCATATACAAATGCAGGGATTGCTGCCACTTTTTAAAAATAGAGGCAGAAAATTGCACAATGTTCAACTTTTTTCCACTGAAGTAGTGGGCAGTTCTAGTTTGCATTCCTGATATGATTTAAAACATGTAATATAAAGACTAAAAAAAAAAAAAAAAAAGGAAAACCCAAACTGTGCCGAGTCCAGAAGTTCTTTGTATTCTTCAGCTTATGCACAATTCTATTTTAGGTTTTTCTGACATAGGCATTGTTTGAGCTGCCCCATCTCCAGTTTTCCCTTTGGGGTTTTTTAATATAAGATATTAGTTTACATCATTTTTGTATCTACATTTTTTCACAATTTGTCTTGCCTTATCAAAGTTCTATAAAATATACTTAAATGGAAAAAAAATGATCTTTAGATTGAAAACTTTTCTCAGATGGATTGATAATTGCATTCACCTTGTGTTTTATATGAGAAGGTGCCTCAAGAATTCCCTGTTGAATTTGTTTAAAAGGGTTATCTTCTGTGATAAACTTTGCTGTGTACAGGAAATATAAAAATAAAAACTTGTTACTAAAGAAAATCTCTGAAATGTGATAAGTTCTTATGAACCCATGTTAATTTCATGTGTCAACTTCTACATTTACATGTATCATTTCATTATGTAAAATGTTTTAGCAATTTAACATTTTGCACAGTTAGCAACTTTGTATGTAATTTCCTCCTTAAAGGCATCATGCAGAATTGACAGGAGATTCATAAGGTTTTGTTTGCATATAAATATCAAATGCACACTTTGGTAGTCTTTGAATACAAAGTTATCTGCTCTTGTTTTTCAAGAACTTTGAGACACAAAGTTGTATGTAAAGAAATATATTAATTTGCCATATTCTAGTTATACTTACTCAAAAAGAGTAAATCAACTTGATTTTAATATGTACAAATGATAGCTGTGAAACTGTAGCATATCCTTATGTCAGTATTAGGGTTTCTTGTGAACTCCAAAATTAGCCTAAATGACGAGCTGGGCAAAGCATTTTTAAAATGTTCAGAGGCCAAAAGATAAACAAACAAAAACCTGTGAAACCCTACCTCCTTAAACAGCCTTCAAAGAGGGGAATCCTCAGTGCATTCATTACTTTGATTCTTTTGGTACCTGTTTTCCTGGAGGTCCCAATTTTATTATTTTGGGGTGGCATTCAGAGGTTTAATCTTTGATGGCATTGTTCTAGTTTTGAAATTTCTAGTACATTTCAGTCTCTTAGAAGAATTGTGGGAGATTTTGTTTTGTTTTCAGCAAAAGTCACAAACTCTCCTCTTCTTTGACTCACAAAGGGGAAGGGTCCCCAGTGTACGTATTTGGATGCTTGGTTGTTTTTAAGACCAGAGAGCTCCTGGTGTTTTATTTAGGAACAGAAAAGGCCCATATAATCCTAAGAGTTTCCTGGCCTGTATCCTCCAGGTAGGAGCAGATGGCTCTAAGCTGGTCTCTAAGCCAATACTCCTGTAAACCAGAGCCCAGGAAAGACAGCTCATAAATGTATAATTCTCTGGAGCTCAATTCTATGCAGTTGTACTGCTGTTTCATCAAGTCACTGTGTATTTTTTAAGTGTTGACACATTAAAACTTGCTTTATAGAAGATGAGCAAATTTTTTAAACACTTGGAAATTTTATTTCCTTGTTAATTAACCTTCTACAGATCAGGGCATGCAACCAAAAGCAGCTTAAATACACAAAAAATAAAATAACAGGATGCTGTTTTTAGATTCTTCTGGTTTATGTTCCTATTTTAGGACCCTCGCTTTTCTCTTATTCAAAAATATTTTATGCCCTATACATCTGTGGACTGCAGGGTAAATTATTTGGGCATAAATAATCCAAGCAAAAGTATAGTTTTTCTTTCATTTTGACTATCTCAAGTAATACCACTTTTTATTAGCCAATATTTTCTTACTGCACAATTCTAAAATGTACACTGACTACTTTTTGAGAAGAAAGTACTATTACTCAAAGGCTTACTACTGAACAAATCTGTAATTCAGGAACATTGCTAACTTTACTTTAAATCTTATTCTCAGTGTTAAATCATTTAAAAAATTTACAGTCTAAAAATCATACTGGTATTAGTATCAGGTAAGGAAATTATAAAGTTTTTTAAATGGATTCATTCTCTGCAATATGCATTCAAATTTTACTTTAAAATACATGTTACTGTGAAGAACCTAAAGTGGTTCACACTTAATGGGTCATTAAATCCAGTATTCTTTGCCCTGACTGGATATTAATGTTCCTTTATGTTTTCTATTTTAAAAAATTAAAATAAAAATACTTTGTTGCTAAAAAAAATGCTAACCATCATCTGAACCTTCAGCAAGTCATAGTCCTTTTGCTGGTGGAGGGTCCTGCCTTGGTGCTGACAGCTGCTGACTGATCAGGGTGGTGGTTGCTGAAGCTGGGGTGTCTGTGGCAATTTCTTAAAATACAACAACAATGAAGTTTACCACATCAACGGACTCTTCCTTGCACAGTTTTCTGTAGCATGCAGTGCTGTTTGACAGCATTCTACCCACAGTAGAACTTCTTTCAAAATTGGAATCAATCCTCTCAAACCCTGCTGCTGCTTTATCAACTAAGTTTATGTAATATTCTAAATCCTTTGTTGTCATTTCAACAATCTTCACAGCATCTTTACCAGGAGTAGACTCCATCTCAAGGAACCACTTTCTATGCACATCCGTAAGAAGCAACTGTTCAAGTTTTATCATGAGATGGCAGCAATTCAGTCCCATCTTCAGCCTCCACTACTAATTCTGGTTCTCTTGTCTTTTCCACCACATCTGAAGTTATTTCCTCCACTGAAGTCTTGAACCCCTCAAAGTCACCCATAAGGGTTGGAATCAACTTCTCCCAAACTCCTGTTAATGTTGACATTTTGACCTCTTCCCATGAATCACAAATGTTCTTCATGGCATCTAGTATGGTGAATCCTTTCCAGAAGGTTTTCAACTTACTTTGCCCAGATCCATCAGAGAAATCACCATCTATGGCAGCTACAACCTTACAAAATGTATGTCCTAAATAATAAGATTTGAAAGTCAAAATTACTCCTTGATCCATGGGCTGCAGATGGATGCTGTGTGAGCAGGCATGAAAACATCATTCATCTCGCTGTACAACTCCATCAAAGCTCTTGGGTGACCATGTGCATTGTCAATGAGCCGTAATGTTTTGAAAGAAAATCTTTTTTTCTGAGCAGTAGGCCTCAACAGTGGACTTACACATACAGTAAGCCATGTTGTAAACACATATGCTATCATCCAGGCTTTGTAATTTCCATTTAGAGAGTACAGGCAGAGTAGATTTAGCATAATTCTCATGGGCCCTAGTAGTTTCAGGATGGTACATGAGCACTGGCTTCAACCTCAAAGTCAACAGCTGCATTATCCCCTAACAAGAGAGTCAGCCTGTCTTTTGAAACTTTGAAGACAGGCACTGACTTGCCCTCTCTAGCTATCAAGGTCCTAAATGGCATCTTCTTCCAATAGGAGGCTGTTTTGTCTAAACTGAAAATCTGTTGTTTAGTGTGGCCACCTTCATTAATTATCTTAGCTAGATCTCCTGGATAACTTGCTGCAGCTTCTACATCAGCACTTGCTGCTTCCCCTTGTACTTTTAGGTTATGGAGACAGCTCCTCTCCTTAAACCTCATGAACCAACCTCTGTTAGCTTTAAACTTTTCTTCTACACTTTCCTCACCTCTCTCAGCCTTCATAGAATTGAAGAGCGTTAGGGCCTTGCTCTGGATTAGGCTTTGACTTAAGAGAATGGTGTGATTTGTCTGATCTTCTATCCAGACCACTCAAACTATCTCCATGTCAGCAATAAGGCTGTTGTGCTTTCTTATTTGCATGTTCACTGGAATGGCACTTTTAATTTCCTTCAAGAATTCTTCCTTTGCATCCGCAACTTGGCTACACTGTTTAGCACAAGAGGCCTCGCTTGCAGCCTCTCTCTGCTTTCCATGTGCCTTTTTCACTAAACTTAATCACCTTTAGCTTTTGATCGAAAGTGAGAGCCGACCAACTGGTCCTTTCACTTGAACACCTAGAGGCCACTGTAGGGTTATTAAGTGGCCTAACTTCCATATTGTTGTGTCTCAAGGAATGGTTGTTTCCTGGGCTCAGAAACCGGAGGAGGAGGTGAAAGATGGAGGAACAGCCAGTCAGTTGGTGGAGCAGTCACAGACATTTATCAGTGAAGTTCACCCCAAAACAATTACAATAGTAACACCAAAGATCACGGATCACAGATCACCACAGCAAATATAATAATAATGAAAAGTTCCAAAATACTGAGAGAATTACCAAAATGTGACACCGAGACACGAAGTGAGCAAATGCTGTTGGAAAAATGGTGCCGATAGACCTACTCAAGGCAGAGCTGCCACAAGCCTTCAATTTGTAAAAAATGTAATAATACCTGCACAGTAAAATGAGGCACGCCTGTAGTCTCCTTTTTGACGGACATTTAAGTTCATTTCCATTTTCGCTATAATAAACAAAGTCGCAATGAAACCTACACACCCGTCTGAGTATATCCATAGGGTAAAATCCTGGCAGATGGAACTGCACTCTCTACAGTGTTTGTGTACTAACTTTTGACTACAGAGCCAGGACAGGAGGAAATCAGCGTGTAGACAGTGTTTAGGCACTGCTCTTCTTATTAAAATTAGCAGCAGGTGACTCAATTCTTTCCCCAAACAGGCCATTTTGTTTTGGTTTCACAAGGACCTATCCACTGGGAACAGAACAGAGGGTAGTCCTTGTAACCATATCCCTAGGTCACCCTGTATCCGACTACTCAGTGCTCTACAAGCAGAGAGGAAAGTGGCTGGTCCCACCCAACCTCTCTGCATAGGGTCCCAGCTGAAGGGCAGGGATTCAGATCTCCCCAGTCACCAGGTTGTCATTCAATTCTGTAAAAGGAAAACGAGCCCATCAGAGACAGCCTGTTTCTAAGAGACAGAGGCAGGTCCCCTCATCTCACCTCCCTGAGCCACACTGGTTTAGGTCTCTGGGATCCTCTGAAAACGTAATCACCTGGAACACATAAATACCAACTAAGGAAAAAGATTTTAGTAGGATGCGTCACAAGGGCCAAATGTTTTTATCAACTCCCCTCCAGGAAACCAAATGCCAAACAGTTAATGTTCACTATTTTCTGCAGGGACAAACTTCCAATTAGTTCACTATTTTCTGCAGGAGAAAACTTCAGCACATCATGATAAATAAGAATTCTGTAAGTGAATGCTTTTAGTTTAACCAAACATCGAAAATAATAAATACGTAAACTATAAAGAAGCGATCACTTCTCCCTTTATAAAAACTTGGTAAGCTATTTCTCTTTCGCATAGCTAATTTTGAATAATATTCTGATCTACAATCTTCATTACATTTATTCCTATAAAGAGCTGACCTGTGCATAGTAAAAATCTATATATTAAGTCATTCAGAACAGAGCTCTCAGTTACCACGTGGAGAATGGGAAACAGGCAGCAGAGGCTAGGAGATAAGCCCAAACTGCCAGCATCTCCTCTTGTAAAAAAGCACCAGTGTATGCTGGATGCATTCCCTTGGAAGATATGTGACCACTTACCTGCTTCTCTTTCTTCTGTATTTTCATTATCATCTATTAAAGGCAATTATTTTATTTCTGTAAAACATAAAAAAGGCAAAGATTATGCTAAAATCCAAAATGAAACATTTTAGATTATCTCAAGATTAAGCTGCGACACGTGAGGAAAACACAGAATAGAGGATTACTTCTCCAGAACACTTACAATTAGTGGTCTTCTAGCCCAGCACCCCCCAGAGGCCTACATATAGGCCTAAACCTACCTTCTCCCATCCTGAACCCTAGTGTTTTGCTCCAGATGGAGTGGAGTCAAAAAGATACTGTCTTTGTAGATAAAACAAGTTATAAAAGATGCTGGCATATTAAATTAAGAAGGAAATTAAAAGAGGAGCCAAAAATAATGACATGACTATATTGAGGGGGGTGGAGAGGCGGTAGAACTAAGCAAAGACCTCATTTCTTTTGGAAGAAAATCAGTAAGTAGTATCTACAATTGGAAATCAAGAAATAGAAATATACACAATATGGGCCTCCCTCATGGTGCAGTGGTTAAAAATCTGCCTGGCAATGCAGGGGACACGGGTTTGAGCCCTGGTCGGGGAAGATCCCACATGCTGCAGAGCAACTAAGCCTGTGCGCCACAACTACTGAGCCCGCAAGCCACAACTGCTGAGCCCACGTGCCACAACTACTGAAGCCCGCATGCCTAGAACCGGTGCTCCGCAACAAGAGAAGCCACCGCAGTGAGAAGCCCCTGCAGAAGCCCCCGCTCGCAGCAACTAGAGAAAGCCCGCATGCAGCAATGAAGACCCAATGCAGCCAAAAATAAATAAATAAATAAAAAGAAATATACACAATAAAATAGAGCTAAAAGAGTTAAAAGTCGTTGTCTTGAAGGAGAGAGGAGCTGGTGTGAGACAGGATAGGGCACCCTTGCATTTCATCATAAGCTCTCCTACATTACTTGATGTTTTAAACCATGTGCACTTTAAACTGATAAAATAAGTTCCATTCCAGTATTTCACATGATCTTTTTTTTATAAAATAAATTTACTTTCATTTTTGGCTGTGCTGGGTCTTCGTTGCTGCGCATGGGCTTTCTTTAGTTGCAGCAAGGGGGGGGATACTCTTTGTTGAGGTGCACGTGCTTCTCATTGCAGTGGCTTCTCTTGTTGCGGAGAATGGGCTCTAGGCACGCAGGCTCAGTAGTTGTGGCTCGTGGGCTCCAGAGTGCATGCTCAGTAGCTGTGGTACACAGGCTTAGCTGCTCCGCAGCATGTGGGATCTTCCTGGACCAGGGCTCGAACCCGTGTCCCCTGCACTGGCAGGCGGATTCTCAACCACTGCACTACCAGGGAAGCCCTCATATGATCTTTTTAAGTGATTTTACTGTACCCAGGACTTAAGCCCCATCCCCACTCCAACCATAATGCCCATGATGACACCTGAACTTTTTCTCATAAATGACTTTTCAGCACCATAGCAACAAGAGCCCAGCAAGTGGCTTGAGAGGTCACTGAAGTGCACTAAGGGCATCCCAGGGAACAGAAAGAATGCTATTTTAGGAAACCCAGAACTTGGGGCTGCCTGAATCACTCACTCTCACCTTCCCCACAGACAAACAATGGAAGGATCATAGTATCCCAGCTTCTGGTTCTAGTCTGGATGTAGACACCACCTCATATTTATTGTTTACTTTGACTTCCTGGACATCCCAGAGAGCTAGGAAAACATCCCAGAGGCACACAATTATCCTTATGTTATAATTATTTCTCATATCCAAATGAATGTGATGTGCAGGCATCAAGGAGAACTTTAAAGTGAGACAGTCCCACCTTCTAAGTGGGCTCATGGTGTGTATGATGCAACTGAGAAAAATGAAGGATTTCAATCATCCCTGGGGCCACAATTACAGTTTACCAGTTTAAAGTCTGGTAACTTTAGGGGTTTTTTCCTCCAAGAGTCAGAAGCATTTTCTATTAAAAGTACCATAAAATGCTACCAGGATATTGCTGCTTGCAAAGAGCATAGCATCCAAGGAGGTAACAAGCTGCAAAGTGGGCGCAGGAGGGGCCTAGACCAAGGGGGAAGGAGAGGAGGGCAGAGAAGGACTGGCCAAATCAAGAAAAGGGAAAGTCAGCAAACAGTGCTTCTAAGGATCAGTGTGAGGACTAGCATGTGATCGAGCAATTACCTCAAGAAAACCAGAGATTCCTGAGAAATGGCAAGGGGAGGGCTCTGAATCAGGGCAGTTCAAAGAATTTTACCACCTAAACTACATTACAGTGGAGTCGGCACTAGGTAAACTATGTTAGTACAAGTTTATCTTCTTTATCTCTCAATTTCAAATTATCAGACCCCAGAAAACCAACACTCTCAGCTATCACAAACTGCCACAAACTCTGAAACGAAGAAAGAAGTTTGGAAAATAGATTCTGGCGAATAAAAAGGGATATTATAAATAACCAGACACATACACTCAAATAAAATTCTACCCGACAAAATGAAATCAATCATTTACAAAACACAGAAAAAGTCCAGTGCCAATAAAAATTACTTTTTAATTTCTAAAAAAAATCAAGTATAATGCAATAGAGACACCAAAAAACACAATTTCTGATCAAGTACCACAAACTAGCATGCAAATAAGACGGGGCCCCCCGACACTGCCAGGAACGCGGGGAACACTGTGGACCCTGGTCCTTGCGGATGGCACCTTTCATTGTTTCAGGCTTTCTGAAAGCACTCAGGCAACGTGCCACTAGATCTATGAACTGCCGCAGTCCATTGATCTGCCAGTTCCGCTTTCAGGGATCCATCCCAAGGAAATAAGCCAGCAGGAAATAAAGCTGAGAGGAAGCTCAGCGGTGAGGTAGGGCACAACGTGAAAAGGCCTGTCACGGCAGAGCTCGGGCACTGCAGAGGGCCATGGAGGTCACATGGGCCCACCATTCCCTGGGCCCGTGTCATCACAGGGCCTGGGAAGATCAGAGACGGCACATGAGCACAAGCTGGAAAGACTGGGAAGAGGCTGACGCAAGTGTGGCTTGAATGTGGTTAGCAGAGACAAGGGTTGGAGGAAAAGAGCTGGGTGAAAGATTCTAAACCAAATCTTACTGCCCCTCCACCATCTGTTCACATGCAAGATACTGCCACCTGCACCCTCAGGGATATTCACGCTGCACAGATAACCCCCACCCCATTCTCTGAGAGAGACAGTGTGTGTGAAATCCAAGTGCATCCCAGTGATGATGCTGTAAGAATAACTGCTCTAGTTCACTGGAAGCAGTCTTTGGCCAACCTCACATTGTTACTGTGAAACCATCTCTAGCACCTGGATGGACCGCTACACACCAGCTCACAGCCACTCCACAAGATAACAAACAACATCAATACAATACAAACAAACAACAATCAATACAAACAACAATCAATACAAACAACATCAATAGGGACTTCCCTGGTGGCACAGTGGTTAAGACTCTGAGCTCCCAATGCAGGAGGCCTGGGTTCAACCCCTGGTCAGGGAACTAGATGCCACGTGCATGCTGCAAACTAAGGAGCCTGAGAGCCGCAACTAATGAGCCTGCCAGCCACAACTAATGAATGCACGTGTGTAACTAAGGAGCAGGCAAGCCACAACTAAGGGGCCCACCTGCCGCAACAAAGACCCAGCGCAACCAAATAAAGAAATTAATTAAATTAAATATTTTTTTAAAAAATCAATAGGTGTTCAATAAACATTTTGTTGACTTTTATTTCTCCAAATAGCACCTAATAGTTTACAATGCACTCTCTCTTCAGTTACCTCTACTTTTTTTTTTTTTTTACCTCTTTGATGACACACGTTTAAAAAATACAAAACCACCTAGTCTTTTCGTGAAGCTAAATGTTATGTAGCAGGAATGGAGGACCAGATATACCCTAAAGCAGGTACTTCTGCACACCACTGGACATGGAGCCTCTGCTGCTGTGCTGCCATCACCCAAAAGTTGTGATTAGAGAGATCTTTTGGGCTCGATAAAGTAAAAATTAAAACAGTAATTTCAGAGTCCCACAACTTAATTAGAAGCATAATACAAATATATTCTGAAACTCCTAACTGTGTGGACAAACCAGGAAATTTGTTAAGAGGAAAAAGTGTATGTAAAAAACGAAAAGTGTGTAACTTCTGAATTACATGAAAACTGGGAGGACTCCTCACTGCCTTTCAATGCTTATGTATGAAAGTAGCATTTAATTACCTTCACAAGAAGGTTAGCTGCTAATATAAAAAGCAAACAATATAAAAATTCCCATTCCTTCTTACACTCACCTACCTCACGATGCTTCAATTAAGAAAAATGGGTGCTAGGTTTCAATAATAATATTTTGAAATTTATTACTTTTTCTCTTTCCAGTTCAAAAATTCTGCCCCAGTGCCTGCGCCATTTCCAAGTTCCTCAGTGCTGTGTTATGGACACTTAACAAATAATAAAACGTCAGGTACACACCATTTTACCATTCATTTACGGAAATTATTTAAATTTACTCTATCTGGAGAATTCTGCCACCTGGGGTCTATTTCATTACAAGAGTGTGTGTTTACAGAAACATGGACAAGTGCACACACAGCAGACCCTGCCGTGGTCCTTATATCCACAGGGACAGCAGAAGACACAGCTGACGGCAGGAGGGATGGGGACCTTCGCTGTTAACAGGCCACCAAATCCCTTCCACGCTATCAGGCACTTTGGGACAGAGAGTAAGTGGGAAGCTACTTCAAAAATCAGATCTACCTCCAATGTTCCACAATGACCATGTACTTTTATCATCGATTCATGGCCCCCTTAGGGCAGCAGGCACAAATGAGGCAATCCCACAGTGCTGGCGGGGGGTGTGGGGATGTGAGAAGGGAGCAGGCACAGGACATGCGGAATAACAACCCACCTGAGAAAAGCGAATCAAGAAGGCAGCGAGGAGCTCCTAGGGGCCACCTCTTACCGAGACTCGGGACAGGCATCCTGGGCCACAAAGAGGGTCCGATGGACGGGGTATCCCTCAACTTCTCACTTCCCACCTCCCCACCCAACCTGCACAAACTAGACAGATTTATCTCCGTCCTTTGCTAGGCCAGAAGCAGCCCACGGGAGGGTAACAGCGAGGGTCAGAAGTGCCAAAAAGCAGAGGAGATTCAGGCTCTAAGAACGATGAGCCAGAGCCGGTAAACCCTCTTCCAGACTTTGTTTCCTCACCTATAAAAAAGGGTGACAACACCCACACCTCAGAGAGCATCAGGAGAACGTAAAGGGCTCAGAATCCAGTGTCTGTCGCACGGTGCACGTGAGCTGTCTGGCAGCCTCTAGTGTCGCCTGTCCTGTGGGCTTCCTGCCAGGGTCAGGAGAGAAGGTGGCCCCCTCTCCTGAGGACAACTACCCTTCCATCAGTACTGGGGGTCCATCCTCTCCCACTTCTCAGCCACCTCAGCCTCTGGATCACTTTGCAGTCAGTCTCTCCTCGTTTCGTTTAGGCTGCCCCTCAGCCTTCACCCAACCCCTGAAGTCTTCCCCAGCTACGCTACTCCCCCCACCCCCGCCCGCACTCTCTTATCTTCTCAGCCCAGTTTAGCTGAAGAATCCTGGCACTTGTTGCTACCTGACATTATATTATGTCTAGTTGACTACAAATTTATTACCTGTGAGACGCACACACACGAGTGTAAGCTTTGTTTTGTTCGTGCTGTACTTCCTGAGTCTGGACCAGCACTGGGCTCATAACAGGTGCTCCATAAACATCTGTTCCATGAAGAATCACTTCCTTAAATCGTCACTAAGCCTCTCTCTTTCTACAGCTCTTCTCTCAACAAAGAAACAGGCTCAACTCTATCTCAGAACAGTAACTATACCAACAAATCCCACACCTGCATTTTCACTTCCTCCCATATTACTTCCCTAAAGCTGCTGTTAGCAATGACTTCCTAGCTGCCAAATCCAAGGCTTTAGCCTGACTTCCTTGCAGTACTTTAAACTATGGACCATTTCCTCCTTTTAAAATTCTCGTCTCACTGGTTTCTTGGAAGCCATTCTCTCCTGCCCTGCCTCTGACTGCAGGCCTCCAAAGCTCAGCTTCCTCCATAGGCTCCTCCTATTATAAGGCCTAACCCTTAAATGTCAGTGCCCCCAGGGCTAAACACGCTTAATACCACAAGGGCTCCCTGAGTTCTCCACTCAACTCCCAGACTTCAACTCTACACCAGGACCACTGCACATTTCCAAATCCAAGTCCTCCTTCTGACCTACAGGTAGGCATGTCCAACCACATCCTGGCCAGTTCCAATTAGGTATTCCACAGATGCCACAAAAAACCCCCACAACTCAGTGCTGCCTTTACACACACACACACACCTGCTCCTATGTCTCCTACTAGAGGCTAGAGTCCCACGACCTGCCACCCAGCCCAGAGTTCAGTCATCCTTAACTACTTCCCTTTCCCTTAACTCCTTCCTAATTCCTGAATCCCGTGGTTCCTCCCCAGTCCACCTCTTTAGTTTACTACCACTTTTTTGGCAGGGGGATTTTTTTTTTTACCAGCTCTAGCCTCCTAAGTGTCTCTACTCTAAGTACCTTCTACCCTCATGCTATTACCCTCATTGGACCAAGAGTATGTTTTCCTAAAGTATAAACAAAATCAGATCATATCTCTGCAGTGTCTTCAAAAAGGAAAACAAATTCCTCATGGCACAGAGCCCTGCATAAGCGATCTGGCCTCTATTCCGAGTCTGCTGCTCTGATGTTACCTTCCACCATTCACCCAACTGTACTGAATACTTGAGGTTCAAGCTATGCCTCACCAGGGAAATCCTTCCACTGTCCTTCCACTCCTGTCTCTTATCCTTCGAAACTCAACTCTGGTGTCACGTTCTCCGGGATGTCTTACCTGACTTACCTAAACCCTGAAAGCAACTCGTGAGAAGCACCAAGCCATAGCAGCTATATCACCATGTCATCTTTTCCCTGTCTGTGCATGCCATCGGCTAAGGGCCTAAGCACCCTCTGGGGAAGGGACTCTGTCCTGCAGCAGCAGGCTCAGTGCCTGACATTTGGACTCATAAATGACTATCTGTGGAATGAGTGAGTGAATAAACGGGGAAGCTATGTTTACAGAAAAGGCTTTGAGCTCCTACTTTCTTCATCATAATTGGTGGCCTCTATCTTTTTTCCTTTCCTGTTTATTCTGTTCTTTTAGTCCAATTTCTCAGCATTCATCATTCATACCTTTTCAAAGTAAAAATGTACTTAGCTTAAGAATTCAAAAACATAAAGCTTAAAGCAAAAAATATTCCCCTGACTCTACTTCCCGCCATTCCTGACTCACTCTTCCCAGAGGTAGATCTGTAGCTATTCTTTCTACTACTTTCCAAAATATTTCTAAAAAACAGTGATATACCGCATTAACAAAACGAAGGATAAAAATCATAGGATTATCTCAATAGATGCAAAGAAAGCTTTTGACAAGATTCAACATCCACTCATGATAAAAACTCTCAACAAAGTGGGCACAGAAGGAACATACCTCAACATAATACAGGTCATATATGACAAACCCACAGCTAATATCATACTCAACAGTGAAAAGCTAAAAGCATTTCCTCTTAGATCAGGAACAAGACAAGGATGCCCACTCTCGCCACTTTTATTCAATATAGTATTGGAAGTCCCAGCCATAGCAATCAGACTAGAAAAAGAAATAAAAGGCATTCAAATTGGAAAGGAGCTTCCCTGATGGCAAAGTGGTTAAGCGTACACCTGCCAATGCAGGGGACACATTGGCTCGAGCCCTGGTCCAGGAAGATCCCACATGCCGTGCAGCAATTAAGCCCGTGAGCCACAACTACTGAGCCTGCGCTCTAGAGCCCGCGAGCCACAACTACTGAGCCCACACGCCACAACTACTGAAGCCCGCGCGCCTAGAGCCCGTGCTCCGCAACAACAGAAGCCACAGCAATGAGAAGCCCGCACACCACAACAAAGAGTAGCCCTCACTGGCTACAACTAGAGAAAGCCCGAGCACAGCAACAAAGCCCCAACTCAGCCAAAAATAAATAAATAAATAAATTTATTAAAAAACAAAAAAAAGAACATATGACCCAAGCTAGCCCAACGTGAGCCTTGCCTGGACCTTCAGTAGGAACTTTTAAAAAACAAACTGGAAAGTAAAACTATCACTATTTGCAGATGACATGATACTACATATAGAAAACCCTGCAGATTCCAACAAAAACCCATTAGAACTAGTAAATGAATTCAGTGAAGTTGCAGGATATAAAATTAATAATAGAAATCTATAGCATTCCTATCCACTAATAATGATCTATCAGAAAGAGAAATTAAGAAAACACAATCACATCAAAAAGAGTAAAATAGGGCTTCCCTGGTGGCGCAGTGGTTGAGAGTCCGCCTGCCGATGCAGGGGACACGGGTTCGTGCCCCGTTCTGGGAACATCCCACATACCGCAGAGCAGCTGGGCCCGTGAGCCATGGCCGCTGAGCCTGCGCGTCCGGAGCCTGTGCTCCGCAATGGGAGAGGCCCGCGTACCGAAAAAAAAAAAAGAGTAAAATACCTAGGAATAAATTGAACAAAGAAGCTGAAAGACCTGTACTCTGAGGCTATAAGACATTGATGAAACAAACTGAAAACAACACAAATAAATGGAAAGATATACTGTGCTCACAGGTTGGAAGAATCATACTGTTAAAATGACCATACTACCCAAAGCAATCTACAGATTCAATGCAATCCCTATCAAAACCAATGGCATTTTTCACAGAACTAGAACAAATAATCCTAAAATTTGTATGGGACCACAGACGACCACAAATATCCAAAGCTATCTTGAGAAAGAAGAAGAAAGCTGAAGGTATCACACTCCCTGATTTTGAAGCATACTCCTGAAACTAACAAAATATGTCCATCAACTATACTTCAAAATAAATAAACAAAATTTCTAAAAAACACGCTAATAGTGCTAGTATATTGTTTTTTCCAATTTTCAACATTATTCTATCAGCTTCTCCCTATAAAACAGGAGTTGGCAAATGTTTTTATAAAAGGTCAGGTAATAAATATTTTAGGCTTTGCAGGCCACATGGTCTCTGTTGCAACTAATCAATTTTGCCACTGTAGCATGAAAACAGCCACAGACAATATGCTAACATATGGGTTGGTCTGTGTTCCAAAGAAACTACAAAACAGGTAGCCCCCTGCTATGGAAGATGAAGCATACCTTCCCAATATAGTTATTATTACCATTATTATTAAATCAATATTCAATTCACAGCTAAGACATGAACTATATACTATGCTAAAGTTTTCTTTTTTGTGTAATTTCTTCCCTAAAGATAGTAAGTACCTTTAAATTTAAAAATTTAGAAATTTGCTTTGTTTTCTATGAATCACTAACTTATCTAAAAATGCTTCTCCGAAGCCTTAAAATTAAAATTCCTCTCAATCTAAGTTCATTTTTTCCCCCTTGGATCATTATATCTGGAGTGTTACAACTCTCTTCAATCTGTTTCAAAGGCACATTTCCTAGGACTTCTCATCACCATCCTCCTGGGGGATTCATTCCCTTTGTCCCTCTCAGTGAACTCCCAAGTTTCTTTCTTCTCTCTGAGGGTTTACTCTCTCATTCTGGTGAATCACAATGTCCACTAACTGACTAGGAAATATATGAACGAGAGGTAAGTTTCTGAGACCTTCATGCCTCACTAGGTTTGTAGTCCACCTTGATGGCTTGGTGGGTAGCAAATCACAGGTTGGAGACAGATATCGCCTCAGAATTTTGAGAGCATTTCACCACTGTCCTGTTCCTTCCACCACGTGTTAAGGAATCTGAACCACTGTGATCCCTAATCCATTATCTGTAACCTCTCTTCCTCCATAGAAAGCTTTAGCCCCAGGGAACATCTTTTCACAATGATGTACTGTGGGGCTGTTTTAATTCATGAGTTTGGGCACCTGGTGAATTCTTTCACAAACTAGAAACACCTGTCTCAGTTCTGAGAAATCCTCTTGTATTATTTCCTCATAACTTCCTCCCTAATTGTTTTCTTGTAATGGAACTCCTATTATTGTATATGAAAGACAGACCTTCGGGGCTGTACCTCTAATTTTCACATTAAAAAATGTTTTTAAATCTTGTGTTCTGCTTTCTGGGAGGTTTCCTCAACTTTATCTTCCAACCCTTCTTCTTCTTCTTTTTTTTTTTTTTTTTGCGGCTAACATGTTCACCATTCAATAATTCTTTTTTTGGGACTCTGATGTTTTACTCTTGTAGTCTCCTAAGGTTGTGCCAAATAACCAACAATAGAAGGGCGTTCAAACGACAGGCGGTGGCTCTTTCCCTTCAAAGACGACGCTGTGATCTAGTAGAAACACTTCTACTCAACCAAAACAGTCCAACTGGCAGGAGAAAACGCCTCTGTAACAATTTTAAGGATTTTTCTGTGTTTTCAAGGCTCTGAATGAGTTTTATATTTCTATCAAAGGTGGCACACCAACAAAAAATGAGGATTTTGGTTCAGATACATGAATTTTTTGATGCCTGAAAGTTTTTTTGGAATGTAGAGAATTTTTAGATTAGATCTATTTCTCTGAAAAGTTATCTTTTGTGTATAATTTAGGCTAGAGCTAATCTGTATAGGGTGAGCTATGATGCTCTCTGCAACAGGCTAGAGATAACACACCACCTTAATTTCATGACTACAAGTCAAAAGCATTCATATCTCTCAAGATGAAAAGAGGGCCATGAGGACAAAGACATCTATTTTGAATACTACTATATATCTAATTCGTAGGACAGTATTTTGTGAATGAATAAATATATTAATATTACACATGGATTTATCAATGGTGGGTCAAAAGAGAAGGATCATACTGGTATATATACCAGGTTTAGTCTAAAAACCCTTCTCTCCAAAAATGTAGGTGCCTAATTCGAAATACCTGCCGACATAACTAGGGAGAAGACACCAGTACCATCGCGACTTCCAAACTGATGCAGTGCTTTGTTTTGCCAGCTTGAAAGTACAATTACCGCCTCAAACATTAACTTAAGATGCTTCACTCCTCAAAAGAAAAGTGTTTTAAACATTCAAAGTGTTACACTAAAAGCTTTGTTACCCTGTATATGGGTAATGCAAGCCAAAAAGCAAATCAAGAGTAGTGACTTTAATCCCTATGAGAGAAGGCATAATTAGCAGTAAGAGCAATAACCTTCTAGAAAACTCTTGTTACTGGATTAAGAGTATTAGAAATGTCCATTTTAAGAGGCTTCCTATTGGTCAACTGCAAAATAACAGGACTTTAAACTCATTGCTACTGACTTCAACCAATGTCTAGCACTGCCATAATTCCTCACAATAATCTGTTTCACCTAGATGGTGTAAAGGGGTAAACTAAGGAAGCTCTCTAGAATCGACTAGAAACATTTCAATAGTGCTACATTCACAGAATCAGAACTGAATGGGACCTTTGGGATCACATAGCCAAACGCTTTGATCTTAATGATGAATGAGACACATCTGCATAATACCAAAGGAAAAAAATCAACTCCAAACCCCAGTTCATCTCTTCAATCAGAGAAAATCATTTCAACTCCTAATCTGGTGATGAAAATCAACTTGCTTGATAAGAATCACTATTAACAGTAGTAGTAGAAGCAAATGGCCAGGCATTATCAGAGCTTATCAAATAACACATTGTAAAGTAAAACCTGACTGCACTTTTTTTCTGTCATTAGACCCTACACCATAATGTCAACTGACCCAGATCAGGAATGATCCCATCTGTGAACACAGGACTGAAGAAACCAATCTTCTGACAGCCAAGCCCACTCAAAGTTCAGAGCCCTGAAAATCCAAGCTATAACCTTATGTAGGAAGACAGAGGGTTTTACAAATGACACTCATATTCAGTCTCAAGAGACCTCACCAGTAATGCAACATCTTTTTGAATCGTTACACTTTAATGCTTTTTGTAGAGGAAGAGTAATACCTGTAGGCTTGAGTGAAGATATCCAGGTTCTGAACATAAGGGTAGCATGACTTGTACAATTTATTCAATATCTCTGGGTCTTAGTTTCTCATTTACAGAATAGGGACAAAAACTATCTTTTGGGAGAGGAGATGGATGAGTTCTACTTTGGACAGGCTAAGTTTGAAGGAACAGTAAAGGCTGAAGCAAAGTGAAGGGGTGGGGAACTTAAAAGCTCAGGAAATGCAATCCTTTTATCTTAAGAATGATGAAACTAAGGATCAGAGCAGTCTGATTGCCCAAAGGCTCACAGTTTCGCAAAAAGTACAAGAATCAGGGCTTCCCTGGTGGTGCATTGATTGACAGTCCGCCTGCCAATGCAGGGGACACGGGTTTGTGCCCCGTTCCGGGAACATCCCGCATGCCGCGGAGCGGCTGGGCCCGTGAGCCATGGCCGCTGAGCCTGCGCGTCCGGAGCCTGTGCTCCGCAATGGGAGAGGCCACAACAGTGAGAGGCCCGCGTACAGCAAAAAAAAAAAAAAAAGTACAAGAATCAGATTTCCTGGGTTCCAATTCAGCCCTCTTAGCACTATATCAAGCTGCCTTGTAGGCAAATGAAAACGGCGGGAGAGGTCAGGGCTGGAGATGTTCTATTTGGGGCACGTGGAGACTGGGCAGAGATTAGAAAGATATTGTACAGACAAATTACTACAGTCTAGGGGAAGGGAGGAAGGGAAGGTGGGAGGGAGGGAGGGAAGAAAAAAAGCAGGCCGTAGCAGAGGATGGTTTCGATCCATCCTTGGGGTGAAGAGGAAGCAATTAAAAGTCTGATAAAACTATCATTCAAGAAGACCTTTTAAGCACATTTTAGACAAGGTTGGACCCTTCAGATAATATTACATACAAGTGAAAAAAAATATTTCATACAAATAATTCATACGATAAACACAGATAAAAATCTTTAGGGATATAACTGCCAAGTAATTCTGTTTAAGTTCTTTATCTACTTTCATAAAGCCTGCCATTTGAATCCTGAATTGATAAAATTGTTTTGGGGCAATTTACAGTAAGGGAAAAACTCTATTTGATGGCTAGCCAAGACAGCAGGAAACAAAGTAAACACACTAACAAAATCATAACACAGACAACACAGCAGAGTTTTTACTTTGGGGTAAATAATAGAAGAAAAATCACATATTTATGGTCATTCGGGCGCAGTACTCTTTATTCTACAGGATACAGGAGAGCCAGCCCAAGTGCAAACCAATCTACAGTCTGAAAACATCTTATCAAATAAATTTGTGGAATTCCTAGTACTACAAAGACGGGCTTTTCCCCTACTTCTACAACTCTGCTGTGTTAAGAGTAAAATAAAAACCCAGGATTTTTCCAAAGTGGTTTTTTTTCTATTGTTCAAAAATGAGACAAATAATGGATTCTGAACCTGACACAAATTCCCTACTATCCAGTTTTAAGGTGCAATCCTGAAACTGAATTTCCACATCTTACGTTAAATCACCTGCTGCAAACCCAGGAGGATGCTGCACCCTGATGGATTCCACGGTCGTTTGTCTCCTAAAAGCTGTACAACTCTGGCACCTCCTGCTCTTTCCTTAGCGTCTATGAATTTTTAACAGAATCTGAGAAGGATTTTTTTTAAGCTCTGGATTTTTAAAAGATTAAGTAGCTCTTAATCCTCTCCCACCCTCAACTTCCCCCTTCCCTGAAATCTAAAAGGAAGAGAGCACTGTGATAAACACAGAACCAGGCTGTGGGTGGGTATGTAAAACAAAACTCTGCATGATGTGACGTGACGGACTAGGGAAAAAGCTCCCTTGCGAAAGCAAGCACAGACAAGCACTGGCTGAATGGTGAGGCGGGTGGCTGGCAACCAGAATCTCCTGCCAACAAAATGCCCTGGTTCTCCAAATCTGCTTGTGCTACGCTAAGAGCAGAAACTGCAGGCAATAAGAAGAATACTCAAGAGGCCACCTGAGGCAAATTTAAGCCAGCTGACTAAAGTCTGCTAATACCATGTATGTTATGTGTGGTCCATCTAATCTGCCTAAATATTGGTATAGATGTATAGATGTAGTCACCTATTTTAAATTAATGTATTAGCAAACAACGTATTGTTAAAACTACTGACTTCTAACACCTAAATAATCACTTAACTAGAAGTAAAACTCAGCACGTTTTCAGATTGGTATGTGGTACTATTGTATTTAAGGAGGACTGGTCTGGGAGATGACAGAATTCACGTCCAGAATGAGCAAGAGAACCACAGAGAAGGGCCAGTTAGTTTACTTGGTAAATAGTACCAATTCCCAGATCAAAAGACAATCATTTTGAAATATAAATTCAACTTCGGCGAGCAGGGGCTACTCTTCGCTGCAGTACGCAGGCTTCTTATTGCGGTGGCTTCTCTTGCTGCAGAGAATGGGCTCTAGGCGCGTGGGCTTCAGTAGTTGTGGCCCACAGGCTTAGTTGCTCTGCAGCATGTAGGATCTTCCCGGACCAGGGATCGAACCCATGTCCCCTGCATTGGCAGGCGGCTTCTTAACCACTGCACCACCAGAGAAGTCCCTAAATTTAACTTCTTAATACCCATAATCTCCCACTCATATTACACTATATTTATATTACCTGTTCCAATGCTCCCTTCCATCATCAGCACAAGCACTGAGAACCAGATGTAGTGATGTGATTTAAAATTGTTCTAGATACAGATGAGCAGTTGTGGAGGACAGCAAATTTCCAACCTGCCACTCTGGAGTACACGTGCAGAATGAGATTCATACCTTCCATCACAGGCACCTTTTCCTTAAGATACTAAATTTGCTAATGAAGCTCTTTATTGGTAGCATAGTACAAGCTCAGGTTAGTAATAAAATGAAATAAATAAAAGTCAGGAAACTCTCTCATTAGCCTGGATATGAAATCCAAGTAACAGTTCTTGAAGCCTCAAGAGAATCCTAAAGGAGTTGGTGACAAAGCTGCATGTCACAGACAAGTAGAATAAAAGCAGCCCTCACACAGAGGAATACAAAACAGTAACTCCCCAGAGGGCCAAGGGACTGCATCAGTCCCTGATGCCTAGGACAGCGCCTAAGATATAGTCAATACCCATATATTTGCTTGGTGAGTACGTGGATTGAATTTATAAATAAAGGCTCACTGGCTAGTTTCACCACTCACTATTTTCTTCCCTCTACCCTCAAATGACTTAAGGGCGAAAAAATATAAGGAAACAATTTTTGCAAGGGAATCACTCCACGTTTTCAGCCTGCTGTGTTATATGTTTGTAGTAACTCTCAGCCTGGACAAAGCCTCTCTAGATATAAGAGTGCCACCAGCAATTCAAAGCACAAAAACAACCATAGCCTATATATGTGAAGATACCAAGCTCTGTACACAAAAGTAGGTAATTCCAAGTCTATTACTGTTATTCACTTTAATTTGATTTAGCAACGATTGGGCTTTACACAGCTGACTCTAAAATTCACCCTGAATTCTATCCACAGTGTAATGTCAGAGTTTCTTAGCAACCTTTGCTTTCTGGAAATTTGACTCCTATCCAGATTCCATATCCATCTTGTGGATCCAAGTTCAACTCCTAACTTGGTGAATTCTACGATTCTGCACCCAGAGTTATCTACTCCTGAACAAACCACAGTACTGACCTGCTTCTGCTTGCAGCTTTTAAAAGCCACACATTGAGACTCTCCTATCACCACAAATTCCTGAATCAAACATCTATGGTTCTCATTCCCATTAATGCTTACATGGGAGTTACCACTGTGGGCCCCCAAATTTCTTAGCCAGGCAAAAGAGGATCTGGTGATTTAACTGCTTCAAGAAGAAGGGTATATGGTGACAAAGATAAAAGCAAAGATAATGCTTACAGAGGAGAGCAGTGATATTTTATTTAAACTAAGAACAAAGAGGTATCTGAAAAGCCATAAAAAGAAAAACTTAGAAGTTCCTGTTTGAATACTTGGTAAGAAGAATGTCAACAACATAAGAAGTGTATGTTGCTCTATAGAAGACCTCAGCATTAATTATTTGATCCCAAATGGAAAAAAAAAAAGGTAGTCTGGCAAATAATATATATATATATATTTTTTTTTAATTTATCTTTTTTATTTTTGGCTGCATGGGGTCTACGTTGCTGCGTGTGGGCTTTCTCTAGTTGTGGTGAATGGGGGCTACTCTTCATTGCAGCGCGTGGGCTTAGTAGTTGTGGCTCACAGGCTCTAGAGTGCAGGCTCAGTAGTTGTGGCGCACGGGCTTAGCTGCTCTGTGGCATGTGGGATCTTCCCGGAAAAGGGCTCGAACCCATGTCACCTGCATTGGCAGGCGGATTCCTAACCACTGCGCCACCAGGGAAGCCCTAATATTTTTGCTGAATGAATCAGATACCTGTTTTTTGACATTAAGTTGAACAGCCCTCAAACAGGTTTTAAAAAATAAAAATAAGGTTGAGGGACTTCCCTGGTGGTCCAGTGGTTAAGAATCCACCTTCCAATGCAGGGGACGTGGGTACGATCCCTGGCCAGAGAACTAAGATCCCACATGCCGCGGGGCAACTAAGCCCGCGTGCCGCAACTACTGAGCCTGTGCGCCACAATTAGAGAGCCTGTGTGCCGCAACTACAGAGCCCGCGTGCTCTGGAGCCCATGCGCCGCAATGAGAGATCCTGCATGCTGCAACGAAAGATCGTGCATGCCACAGCTAAGACCCAACGCAGCCAAAAATAAAAATAAATAATTTAAAAAAAATAAAGTTGAGATACCCTGGATTATTTTGTATTTTCCCTGTTCTAGCCTGGATCTGGATCTTGTTTTTAAGTTTATACTTTTGGAATCAGACCATACCACACTTTTACTTTTATTGAAGTATAATATGCATTAAAATAAGTATAGCTCTTCACATACTGAACACCTATGTAACCAGCATCCACATCCAGAAATAGGACACTCTTAGCGATACAAAAGCCCCATCCATGCTCCTTTTTGGTCACTACTACTTTTCTCCAAGGGTAACCACCAGCCTGACTTCAAACAGTACAGATTAGTTTTGCTTGTTTCTGTACCTTATAAAAGTGGAATTATAGAGTACGTACTCTTGTGTCTGGCTTCAGTGCCAGTTATCAATTTATTGCCTCTCAACTCCAAATTCACCCTTCAGTACCTGCTCTGTGATAATGCTCTGGACTCTTAAGCCTTTTCCCTTTACAGAAAGCGTGATGTTAAGCTTCTGGTCAGTAGAGGGCGTTGGAGGGGCATCGCAGGAGGAAGGAAGCTTGTCTTTCAGGTTCAAGGGTGCAGTGCTTTTGCCCAGTGAAAGTATGTAGGGACATCTAGTGGTGCTCTGTCCCAGTAGCATCCCCAAAGCATCAGACTGTTTTCTCATATTCAAAGATCACCTGGAAGCTTTAATTTGCCAGCAAAGGTCCTACCCATACTGGAGGATAATGAAATTATCCCATAGTTTTTTCTTCTCTAGGATAAATATCCCCATGTATTTAATACCTCACATATTTTCAGCTCTCTCCTGTTCTTTTTTTTTAAATCTTTATTGGAGTATAATTGCTTTACATCTCCTGAACTTTCTATGTTGTTTCCTCCTTAATCTGCAAAATCAAAAGCTGAACTAAGACACTTTATCTAGCTAAAGTAGTATCGACTCATAAATATCCATCCAAAAGCAAATCAAACCTCCTGGTGAAATGCTACAGGCACTCTTATTAAGAAGTCTGGAAAAAGACAAGGACACCATCCATCAAGCATTGCTCTGGACATTCTAGAGAATAAATGGAAAAATTATGAGATGTATAAACTAGAAAGAGAGATACAAAATTATTATTTATATATGATGTGACTGTTCTTCTTGTAAGCCCTTAAGAAACAACTTCAAAACTATGAGAACCAAGAAACAGTTTATAAGGTCAGTAAAATATATATATCTGTACAAACATCACCCACTTTGTAGGAAACAACCTCAAGTTTTCCTCAAGGATGTAGCTGCTGCTGTTCACATCATGCATACCGAGCGAGACCTACTCTACTGCTCCGGCTGTGACCACCTACTCAAGGGACTGATGCCAAGGCCCACTTACACAGGCCAGACATGAGGCCAACCTCCCACTGTAGAGTCTGGGACCATGTTGGAACGCACTCAATCAGCCACATGAGGGTAACTCACATGTAGCTTGTCTTTATTAACTCAATTCTAGCCAGAATTGTGTTAGTATGTGCCCAACACAATATTCATCTTGTATTTCTATTACACCAAATTCAACTTCTTCCTCTGGTTTTATGGTTTATCATATCTCTGAGGAGCTGGCCACCTCACTAAGCAACCAACAAGAGCAGATATACAGGACAGTCACCAATGAAGCTAAAGAATCGACTCTGGGGCTTCCCTGGTGGTGCAGTGGTTGAGAGTCCGCCTGCCGATGCAGGGACACGGGTTTGTGCCCCGGGTCGGGAAGATCCCACATGCCACGGAGCGGCTGGGCCCCTGAGCCATGGCCGCTGAGCCTGCGCGTCCGGAGCCTGTGCTCCGCAACGGGCGAGGACACAACAATGAGAGGCCCGCGTACCGCAAAAAAAAAAAAAAAAAAAGAATCAACTCTGTTTCTTCAACTCTAAAATGAGGGTATTTGACCTCAGATTTTAAAAACCCTTTCCTAAGGATCCTATGCCCTAAAATTGTCTAATTCTGTGACCCAGTATATATAATAACCACACACCAAGAGAAAAAAAACTATGGGAAACGAATCCTGCAAAAACACTAACATATTCCCCTTTTTACCAAGTTCTCCATTCTCCAGGTGAATAAGAAAGCTAGGGTTTTTTTTTAAATATAGAAGGGTAATAATAAATTCTTTTTTTTTTCTCCAAGAGAAACTTACTAAAAAGGAAAGAAACTTACTAAAAAGGAGAGAATGCATGGAAGTCAAGAGGATGATTTAGGAAATCTGCTTCTGTTAGAAGGCATGAACATCTTTAACAAAATGTGTTAAGTACTTTAAGAAATTCTATAAATTTGGGAAAAGTTAACCATGGAATGATGATTACCAAAATTACATAAAAGTGTCAATATTTGAGTCTGTAAATAGAATAAATAAAATTAAGAAATATGCTGTTTTTAAATCCACCCTCGCTCTTACACCTAGAGAATCAATCCCTTGAGGCCTTTCCTGTTCAAGTTTACCACTGGTACACAACTGCTGGAAGCTTCACACACAGACTAAAAGACACTAGATAAATCCAGCTCATTCAGCTCCTGACCTGAGGAGGCTTCCTCATAGTTTTGTATTAACTCATCCCTATCAGTGATACCCAACTGCTTAAAACATCAGATTGTTACAACAATGTTCAGATCCTTGAGGATCTAATCATTTTCTTATCCACACAGATTAACTTCTTACCAGACTAATACAAAACAAGCACCATTCGAATATAAAAGCATAGAGAAAGGCAGTGACTTTGTTGGTGAAAGAACATGACCGCTCAGATTATTCATTTGAACTGACACTTGGTAGAAATAATGAATTTACTTGCTCAAGTAAAAACAGAATGGGGGACGCAAAAGAGGGGAAGAAAATTATTTCACAATTTGTTGAAATATGAGACACAGTACTTCAATTAAAAAAAAATTACTTAGCAAAGAGATAGCAGAGATATACTTGGGACAAATAGTCTATGGTACCTCCTGACTCTTGGTTCTATAACTGAGACCTATGGCTGCTATTTATTATGATTTGCAGAATTTGAAAAATTGTTTTTATGGTATTGGATATGAGCTATATGGCCTTCTGCTCCAAAAACAACCTGAAATTGTGTAGCTGAGATCCAGGTGGCTGCTTCACACAGGATACTACTCTGGCCATTGGACCCTTTTTGCTTTAAAGTTCAAGCTACTTGCTCTCTGAACAGACTGTGACCTCAAGCTGTCTGCCAAGTTTCTCCTGTGAACTTCCCATCTATTCTGACCCAGATGATAATACCAGAGTCTGAGGGCTGTTTCCGCCACCTCCAACTAAGGTCCAGTTAAGAGATTCACAAAAGGTTTCTGAGTAAGAAGGACCTTCCTAAAGGGAAAACCCTACATACTTGCCCTTCCAAGTGGACATATTATGTGTATATATGTGTCTCTCTATATATACAGACACAAGCAAACAAAACACATATATATGCAGATTACTGATATACAAATATAGATTATCCTCCAGGGATAGTAGGACAGTGCACCTGAGCTATTTTTCTAGTAACGGAGACACTACATAATCCACTCTGTCCTTCTGCTAAGAACATAAACCCTGCAACCGAACTGTCTGGGTCCAAAATTCTAGCTCTTGCCATTTATTAGCTGCGTGACCTAGGCAAATCACTTAATCTCCCTGACTCAGTTTCCTCATATGTAAAACAGGGATGATAATCATGTGAGGGTTAAATAAACTAGTACATGCAAATAACAAAGTACAGTGTCTGGCACATAGGAAGTACTATATAAGGTTAAATATTACTACTGATATTTATACAACAGCCATCCAGGTAGAATAACAGGAAAAATATGGGACTACAGCAGTGAGAAAAAATGACCTATAAGGATTCAAGTGACCTATATGGATTCATGATCCATAATCCCCAACCAAAGTAACCTCAGAACTTTCTTATCCTTGGAGCAAACCCCAACGTAGATAAAAATATCCATGAGATATTTTCGCAAATCCATGAGATTTGCGAAATCCATGAGAATCCAAAAGCAGGAGTCTGGCTCAAAATCTGTTCCCATACTTCCCTGGTGGTCCAGTGGTTAAGAGTCCGCCTTCCAGCGCAGGGAACGTGCGGGTTCGATCCCTGCTTGGGGAACTAAGATCCCACATGCCGCGGGGCAACTAAGCCCACACACTGCAATGAAAGATCCCGCATGCCGAAACTAAAACCCAATGCATTCAAATAAATAAATGTTAAAAAAAAAAACAAAAATCTGGGCTTCCCTGGTGGCGCAGTGGTTGAGAATCTGCCTGCCAATGCAGGGAACACGAGTTCAAGCCCTGGTCTGGGAGGATCCCACATGCCACGGAGCAACTAGGCCTGTGAGCCACAACTACTGAGCCTTCGCGTCTGGAGCCTGTGCTCCGCAACAAGAGAGGCCGCGATAGTGAGAGGCCCACGTACCGCGATGAAGAGTGGCCCCCGCTTGCCTCAACTAGAGAGAGCCCTCGCACAGAAACGAAGACCCAACACAGCCAAAAAATAAATTAAAAAAAATAAAAATCTGTTCCAGTAAAACCTGTTAAAGATAACTCATTCAAAAACAAATAAATGGAGGGGAATTTACCTAAACATACTTTTTTTTTTTTTTTGGCCGTGCTGCGCAGCAGTGGAAGCACGGAGTCCTAACCACTGGATCGCCAGGGAATTCCTAAACATACAACTTTTAAACATTCCTTTCTACACTTCTTTCACGAAACATAATCAGACAAAAAAGTACTTTGCATAAACGAATTTTTCAGACACCTCATTTTACTCTGTTTTTTTTAAAGTTCTTAGTCAAAACTTTTCATTTCATTTTCTACAAGTCTCTCTGTCTTCTTAAAGTGTAACAATAGTGAAATAAATGATTCAGGCAACAATCATCAGTAAGGGTTAAATTAGGACCATTTGATGAAAGATGGACAGACCTGGAAATCCGCAGGCTGTCAGAAATTCACCCCATGGATTTTTGTTGGCCAAACGGGGTAATACAACTTGACAACAAAAGGCTATGCCAACATGAACCCGCCAATTCTTAGCATACAAAGTAGGACAGTCAAACATGGCTTTCTAATGTGAACGGGAAGTACAATATACCACCTATGAATAATAAAAAATCTGAATGATTACAAAAATAGTTTAGCCTCCAAATCTAACTACCTGTTTACAGGTAATATGGAGAAAGAGTAACATGTTATATGATACAGGATACAATCAGCAAAATCCATAATGTGGGGAAGGGGAACAACCCAGTTTCTTCAACAAATAAATGGTGTAACAGCAACAACAACAAAGAGGGGATTTATTACAGATTAAAAGAAATTTATTACGTGATTAAAAGATATCAATCAAATGCATTAGGTGGACCTTATTTGAACCTGATTCAAAGAGTTAACTGTAAAAAGCCATTTTTGAGAAAAATCAAGGCAAGAGATTCAGTATTAGGTAATGTTAAGGAATTAGGTTATAGGGAATCTGTTAATGTGTATGATAATGTGCTTTTCTGTCCAACAGATATACACACTAAATATTTATAGGTGAAATGATAGGTTATCGGGACTTTCTTCAAAATATTCTAGGTCAAAAAGAAAGTGAGAAGGGACACAAGAATGGCATAAGGGGCTTCCCTGGTGGCGCAGTGGTTGAGAGTCCGCCTGCCGATGCAGGGGACACGGGTTCGTGCCCCGGTCCGGGAGGATCCCACATGCCGCAGAGCGGCTTGACCCATGAGCCATGGCCGCTGAGCCTGCGCATCCGGAGCCTGTGCTCCACAAGCGGACAGGCCACAACAGTGAGAGGTCCGCGTACCGCCAAAAAAAAAAAAAGAATGGCATGAGGATTCACTGTATTATTCTCTCCAGTTGCGTGTATGTTTGAAATTTCCCATAATAAAAACTGTTTTTTTCAAGGTTAAAGGAAAGAAGAGACAGGAATTCATAACCAGATCTAAGTTTGGCCACCATCCACGAGGCATGAAAAACTGCAAAAAGCCTTTATGTAAAACAAACATGAAAAAAGCTGACAGCAGTGGCCCCTAAAGACTGTATGTGAGATACTTTGGGCAGATTTCTTTTGTCAGCACAAATTCTCTTTACAACATTCCTCTCGAGGTATGCTTTCCATCAGGCAATGTACTATTACCAAGGTACAAACAGGATGTCCTGACACCAAACTGAACTCTTCAAGCCTCTACACCCTGAGAAAAGTTATTTGAGGAAACTGACTACCAAAATATATATATATTTTTAATGGCGTGTATGTATTCCTAAGTCTTTAGCAGTTTATCTATACTTTTCAGTTTTTTCCAACATTTATATAAATAAATATTTTTGTATAAGAAATACTCTTTAGTATAATGAAAAAAATCGCTGTGGTTAAAAAAAGTTTATTTAAACTTCCCTTCTTTCAATCCCTTCTCCATTCCCATTGCTCCTAACATAGTTCGTGCTATGTTATTATCACTTTATACTTGGTATCACAGCAGTTAAAACATTAACTGATTATACCACAGATGTGCAGGTCAAATATATCACCTGTTTCCTTCCAAAACTTAAAAAGTATATGAATAATTAACCTTATCCCACATATAATAGTAGTGTACTGAATTTAGAGAAGAGAGTACTGTTCAAGTATCATAACCAATAATCTAACAAAGGGGTTCAGTAATACAGGCACCAAGGCTATTCAAAGGAGAATTCTTTTTCATCTGTAATTGTGTGTTTTGTACCTTCTTGTTAGGTAAGGAAAACAGTGAATCCAGAAATTTCACCTTACCAGTTTTAACAATATTTTCCCAATAGCTGTCTGCCAAATATTTTAAGTAACTCTCACCAGGCTATCGTCACCTTTCTATAATTCCCCCTGGGCTTTATTCATCTATTGAACATGATTTGGTCAATAATGGTGGTAAAAAGGAAGAGACTATAAAAATAAACAACAATAAATAATGCCTAAAGGTAAGGATTAATATAGTTTTAAAATATGCAGTTGACCTTTGAACAATGTGAGGGTGAGGGGTGTAGATGCCCCATGTGCAGTTGAAAATTATGTATAACTTTACAGTCGACCCTCCATATCCAAGCTTCTGCACCCATGGATCATGTAGTACTTTAGCACATATTTAGAAAAAAAAAAAAAAAAAATCTGCATGTAAATGGACCCGTGCAGTTCAAACCCATGTTGTTCAACGGTCAACTGTAACTAAAAATGATCTGTAGGACTCCTCTGGTGGCGCAGTGGTTAAGAATCCACCTGCCAATGCAGGGGACATGGGTTCGATCCCTGGTCCAGGAAGAGCCCACATGCCGCGGAACAACTAAGCCCGTGCACCACAACTACTGAGCCTGCACTCTAGAGGCCGCGAGCCACAACTGCTGAGCCCACCTGCTACAGCTACTGAAGCCCGAGCACCTAGAGCCCATGCTCCGCAACAAAGAGAAGCCACCACAATGAGAAGCCCACGTACTGCAAGAGTACCCCGCTCACCACAACCAGAGAAAGCCTGCGCACAGCAACAAAGACCCAACGCAGCCAAAAATATAAATAAATAAATTTTTTTTAAAAAGAAAAAAAAATGATCTGTAAGATGAAGTACCTTTGGTCCTAGGGAAGGCTGATCTGGGAACTCTATTTCTGTATTGATCTCTATGCCCCTGGGAATAGAGAGAAGGTACAACATTGCATTATTGCTAACAAGGTAGAAATTAATTAGCTCTGCTCCCTTTTTGTTGTTAATATTCTGAGCAAAGGTTACTTCCTTATTTAATACAGAAGTAGTTATATTTATCCATCCTGAGATAGATGGTTTTCAGATAGCAAAACCCTCCTACTGAAAGAACTTAGCGTCTAAACACTTAAAGATGCCCGTCTAACATGCACTGCTAATAATAACTGAGAAGCTAGAATGCAGCAACTAACATTTACTGCATTATTTTTCTTAATCATCATAATAATCTTATGAGATAGGTACTGTTATTATTCCCATTGTATAGCTGAATAAACCAAAGCACAGGATGTTAAGAAACTTGCCAAAGAAAACAGAGCCAGTAAGGAATGGAAAAATATCATCCTCATCATTACTCAAAATTTTTTAGGGATAAACAGAAAAAGAAAAGCTACTGGCAACTCATTCCAAAATCCATTAGTATCATTAAATCTCAGAAATTTTTAATTTAATTATTTGCTGAGCATCTACCGTGTGCTCAACATTGTGCTACTTATTAAAAGACACTAGAAGAGAAGCAGAAGACAGCTATTTCCTCTCTAAACCTTACTGTCAAGGTAGAGAGACAAAATATACATATAAAACTAGTAGAGGAAAAAAAAATGTAATGCAAGAGCTACCTCTTCATAAATTCATCCATGTCCAGGCCTCACTTTCCACTCCAGAGCATTTTTTAGATACATCACAGTTGACTGGAAAACCAGAGACAATATTCCCACTAACTGGTGGCAGCGGGTGGGTGGAGGCAGTGTGGATTTCTGGCTAAGGAATAAAAATCGTTTAATAAAATCAATTCAATTCTAACCAAATATATATATATATATATTTAAAATGTAGTTAGAAGATCATAGAGATCCAAATATGAATAAGACACTCTACCTACTTTAAGAAATCATAGTCTAGTGAGAAAATACAAACCTGCTAACAAATGGCATTTGGTGTGGATGCCAACAGAACTAAGGAAGAGTTTCAGGTACAGTGGGAGCAGAAACAAAGGAGAAAGTAACTATGAGGGCAAGTTCTGATAAGATAACTCCTAGGGATGCTGTAAAAAGAACAGTAAGTTATAGAAATGTAAAATTTTATAACTGGAAAAAGTAAAATTATGTTCCCAGTCCCATAACAGATCCTGAATATTTTATATGCACAAATGTGATCTTCCTCCCCCCAAAACCTACCCTTAATGTAATCTCAGTATCAATATTTAATGTCCAACTCAGTCTCTACTGCTCTATAATAATGTCCAGCAGTTGATCAAACATTACAAGGTGTACAAAAAAGCTAAGTGGGTATGAAACAGAGACAAAGCTATCAAGAGAACCAGACTGAGAGATGACCCAGATAGGGAATTTAAAATAACAATGCTTAACATGTTAAAGAACTTAGTAGACAATACGCATGAATAGATGGCAAATTTCAACAGAAGGCCAGAATATGTAAGAAAGAGTCAAACAGAAATGCTATCTTTTTTTGTAAAGGTATCAGAGATGAAAAGTTCCTTTGATGGGCCCACGAGAACACTCAATATAATCAAGGAAGGAACCAATGAACTTGAAGACAGATCACTAGAAATCACCCAAACTAAAACACAAAGAGGGGGGAATAGGGGTGGGATAGGAAGGACACAACAGAAAGAACATTCAAGAGCTGTGATATGATCAAATGATACCACAGACATGCAACTAGAGGTGGAGAACAAGGCAGAAATAATGTTTGAAGGAAAAATGGCTGATAATTTTCCAAAAATAAAGTCATCAAACCACAGATCTAAGAAGCTCAGAGAATCCTACAGAATAAATATAAACAGTAAGCAAACAAATAAAGACAACAAAGAACACATACCTGGACACTTCACAGTTAAACTGCTAAAAATCAAAGTTAAAGAGAAAATCTGAAAAACAGCTGGAGGAAAAAGACATTACCTTCTGAGAAAAAAAAAAATTCAACAGACTACTTGCAATCCAGGAGATAACGGAGTAATACCTTTTTTGTTGTTGTTGTTTGTTTAGGAGTAATACCTTTTAAGTACTGAAAGGGGGAAAAAAAACCTTCATGACCCAGAATGCTATAGTCAGCAAAAATATCTTTCAAAAATGAAGGCAAAATAATGGCTTTTCAGATGAACAAAAGATGAGGTAATTCAATGTCAGCACACCTGCCCTACAAGAAACTGTAGAGAGGTTCTTCAAGTAAAAGGCACATGATACTTGACAAAAAATGAGGATCCAGCTATTAACATAAAAGTTAATAGCTCCAGAAATGATCAAAATGTAAGTAAATATAAAAAACCTTTCCCCCATAGTTTTAATTATTCCAAAACTATCTAAAGCAAAAATAGTAACAGTGTATTGTGGAGTTTATAATATATGTAAAAGTAAAACACACGACACCAATAGTCACACAGGATGGAAGGGGAAAACTAGAAGCATATTGTATTGTTAGCATGTGAAATGTGAAATAGTATAATATTATGTGAAGGTAGACTGTGATGTATATTGTAAACCCTAGGGCTATCACTAAAAATTTTTTAAGAGGTACAACTAACATACCCATAATAGAGATAAAATGAGGGTTTAAAACCTATCAGTCTAGAAGAAGAAATAAAGAGAGAAGAGGAAACAGATCAGATGGAACAAAGAGAAATCAACTAATATGATGATAGATTTAAATCCAACCATATCAGTAATTATGTTAAATGTAAATAATCTCAACATCTCAATTAGGGGATTCCCTGGTGGTCCAGTGGTTAAGACTTCGTCTTCCAATGCAGGGGGTGCAGGTTCGATCCCTGGTCGGGGAGCTGGGATGCTACATGCCTCCCAGACAAAAAGTCAGAACATAAAGTAGAAGGAATATTGTAACAAATTCAATAAAGACTTAAAAAAAATAAACATCTCAATTAAAAGGCAGAGATTATCACAAGACCCAGTTACATACGTTCTGTAAGAAATCTACTTTCAAGACAAGGTAAAAGAGATAGAAAATGAAATTTCCAATCAAATGATGGAAAAAGATAAACCATGCAAGTATTAATCAAAAGCAAGCCAGAGGCTCCATTAATATCAAACGATGTAGACTTCAGAAGAAGGAATATTAAGAGTCATTCACATAATGACAAAGAGGTTAATTCATCAAGAAGATATAATAATCCTTAATATGTATGCACCTGACAACAGAGTGTCAAAGCACATGAAGCAAAAATTGATAGAACTCAAAGAAGAAATATATATATATAATATATATACTATAATTTAAATCACATATAGCATATAATTATATATATTATAGTTGGAGACTCAACACTCCTCTTTCAGTAATTCAACAAGTTGACAAAGAATGGGTAAGGATATAGACGGTATGCATAACACTATCAAACAACTTGCCTAATTAACATTTACAGAACATTCCACACTACAAAGGCAGAATATTTATTTTTATTTTTTTGGCTGCGTTGGGTCTTTGTTGCTGCATGCAGGTTTTCTCTAGTTGTGGTGAGTGGGGGCTACTCTTCATTGTGGCTTGCGGCCTCTAGAGCACAGGCTCAGTAGTTGTGGTGCACGGGCTTAGTTGCTCCGCAGCACGTGGGATCTTCCCGGACCAGGAATTGAAACTGTGTCCGATCCTGCATTGGCAGGTGGATTCCCAACCACTGCACCGCCAGGCAAGTCCCAAAGGCAGAATATTTTTCAAGTGCATGGGGACATTTACCAATATAATCTATATTCTTGGCCATAAAACAGATCTCAACAAATTTAATTAAAAGAATTGAAATTGGGCTTCCCTGGTGGCGCAGTGGTTGAGAGTCCGCCTGCCGATGCAGGGTACACGGGTTCGTGCCCTGGTCCGGGAAGATCCCACATGGCGCGGAGCGGCTGGGCCTGTGAGCCATGGCTGCTGAGCCTGCGCGTCTGGAGCCTGTGCTCCACAACGGGAGAGGCCACAACAGTGAGAGGCCCGTGTACACCCCCCCCCCAAAAAATAATTGAAATTATACCAGAGTATATTCTCTGCCATAAAGTAATTAAATTTGAAATCATCAAGAAGAAGGTATCTGGAAAATCCACAAGTAATGGGAAATAAAACACATTTCTAAACAACCCTGGGTCAAAACAGAAGCGACAAGGGAAATTAGAAAAACAATTTTTTCTGGCCACATCGCACGGCATGTGGGATCTTAGTTCCCTGACCAGGGATCGAACCCACACCCCAGTGGAAGCGCAGAGTCTTAACCACTGGACCACCAGCAAAGTCACAGAAAATATTTTTAACTGAATGAACATCAAAACACAACATATAAAAATTTATGGGATGCAGCTTAAGCAGTGCCTAAAGGAAAGTTTATAGCACTAAAAGTTTATTAAAGAAAAAAAAGGAAAAAAAACCGGCTTACTCGAATTAAGCTTCCACCATAAAAAAATAAAAAGGGAGATCAAATTAAAGTAGAAGGGTAAGTTGCTGCAGCCACTATGGAAAACAGTGTGGCGGTTCCTCAGAAAACTAAAAACAGAATTACCATATGATCCAGCAATCCCACTTCTGGCATACATCCAGACAAAACTATAATTCAAAGAGATACATGCACCCCTACGTTCACAGCAGCACTATTCACAATAGCCAAAACGTGGAAACAACCCAAACGTCCATCGACAGATGGATGGATAAAGATGGGGTACATGTAAACAACGGAATATTACTCAGCCATAAAAAAAAGAATGAAATAATGCCATTTGCAGCAACATGGATGCACCTAGAGATTATCATACTAAGTGAAGTAATTCAGAAAGAGAAAGACAAATATGGCACAAATGAACCTATCTACAAAAGAGAAACAGACTCACAGACATAGAGAACAGACTCGTGGTTGCCAAGGGGAAGGGGGGTGGGGGAGGGAAGGAGTGAGAGTTCGGGATTAGCAGATGTAAACTATTACATATAGGATGGACAAACAAGGTCCTACTGTATAGCACAGGAAACTATATTCAATATCCTGTGATAAACCATAATAAAAATGAATATTTTAAAAAGTCTAAAAAAATAAAGTAGAAGGAAAGAAATCATAATAAGAACAAAAATCAATGAGGTTCAGAACAGAAAAATAAGAATAGAAAAATTAATGAAACCAAAATCCAATTCTTTGAACAGATCAATAAAGTTGATAAACCTCTAGCCAGAATGATCAAGAAAAAAAGAGAAAAGACAAAAATTACCAACATAAGGACTCAAAAAGGAGGCTCTAGGAATCTTACACACAGTTAAAAGGAAAACAATATTAACTTTGTGCCTCTAAATTTGGACATCTTAGATGAAATGGATGAGTTCCTCAAAAGACACAAACTAGCCAAGCTCACTTGAAAAGAAAAGAAAAAAAAACCTGAACAGCCTTCATCTATTAAAGATGGTGAATTTGTAGTTAAAAACCTTCTAACAAAGAAAACTCCAAGTCCAGACTGCTTCAGTGGTAAATTTTACCAACTAATTAAAGAAAAAATTACAGACATACCTCATTTTATTGTACTTCACTTCATGCACTTTACAGATATTACATTTTTTACAAATTGAAGGTTTGTGGCAACCCTGTGTTGTCAGATGATGGTCAGCATTTTTTAGCAATAAAGTATTTCTTAATTAAGTTACATACATTGTTTATTAGACATAATGCTATTGCACACTTAACAGACTATAGTATAGTATAAATATAACTTTTATATGCACTAGGAAACCAAAAAATTTGTGTGACTCACTTTACTACAATATTTGCTTTATTGCAGTGGTCTGGAACTGAACCTGCAATATCTCCTGTATACCAATATTTTACATAGACTCTTCCAAAAAAAACAGAAGAAGAGGGAACACTTCCCATCTAATTTTATGAGGGCAGCATTATGCTGACACCAAATCCAGCAACAGCAATACAAGAAGCCACAGGTCAAAGACAAAGATCAAAACAAAGACACTAAAATCCTTAACAAAATACTATCATATTGAATATGGCAATGTATAAAAAGGATAATACATCAAGACCAAGTGGGATTTATCCTGGGTATGCAAGAGGGATTCAACATCAAAAACCAACTAATGTAATTCACTGTATCAACAGACTAAAGACAGAACCCACAGGATCATCTCAACAGATACACAAAAAGTAACAAACTCCAACATTCATTTATGATGAAAACTCTCAGGAAACTAGGAGTAAAAGTGAACTTCCTCAAGCTAATAAAAAGCACTGACAAAAAAACCTACTGTTAATGGGGCTGTATAATTTTCCCCTAAACTCAGGAACAAGGCAAGGTGTCTAATCTCATCATATCACTTCAACATCATACTGGGGTCCTAGACAGTGCAATAAGACAAGAAAAAGAAATAGAAGGCATACAGATTAAACAGGAAGAAATAAAATTGTCTTTATTTGCACTCAACATAACTATCAATACAGTAAATCCCAAAGAATCTACAATAAAGTTTCTAAAATCAGTAAATTAGTTTAATAAGATCATAGGATTTAAGATCAACATACAAAAGCCAACTGTATTTCTATATACTAGCAAGGAACAATTGTAAATGAACATTTTTAAAGTACCACTTATAATAGTACCCCAAAACATAAATACTTAAGAGATAAATCTAAATTAATCACAACCATATAACTGCTATAAATCAGCTTTAACTTGACCAGTCTCTCCCCCTATACAGAAAAGCTATGGGAAAGCCTAAATAGCCTAAAACTTCAGAATAAGGCCAACTTATTTTCTTCTCAACTCTCTGGAATGTTTTGCCATGAGTCAGCTTTCCTTCCAGTAGACGGTCTCTTCTCTCACATTTTTCCTTGAAAGACGTTCATCCTGAGAACTCATGCTGTAAGGCTGGTTATCTTGGAACTAGGAAACTGAAAAATGGAATGCAGCCCCAGAAAATTTTAAACTTGCAAAAGCCAAGTTAAAAGCTTCCCCTCTGGGGAATTGATGAGGCCAGAAACTGACAAGCTTCAATACTAGCTAAAATCCCCAGATGACATACAATACTGTGTAAAAGACTTGTCTTATCACTAAGCTTTCCACACATTCATGGCCTCCATTAGTAAGGCAGTATTAGGCACTCATGTATTTCAAGACATGTCCCTCATCCCAACACGTCCCTGACACATTTAACTGGACCAGAGGTGGGCGCCTAACCTAAGGGTGGCCAATGCCTAAACAGGCCAACAACTGAGGACATGATATTTCTGGGGTGGGAAAAAAACCTGCTGGGCAACGTCGATTTTCTCTCAGAAATCTGAAATGGAAGGTACCGAAAGAATAAGGCATAAGCAACAGGAGTAGGAGCTGAGAAGTTACGAGTGTAAGGCAAACTGGAGGAGTCATAAATGGCTTTGGACATGGAAAAGTTAGGAGAGAACATAATATATAAGTAATAAAGCTATAAAGTAGAAGAGAACAATAAGGTAGAATGAGGAAAACAGTAAGTGGAAAGAAAAGGGTGGGGTGGGACAGCTGAGAATCTTGTAAATGGCCAGGTAGGAGGAAAGCCTGCTACTAAGGTCCTGGAACTGTCCTGGATGCAGCAGGGTGACTGTATTAGTCATCTATTGCCTCAATAATTCTGTACAACAACAAACTACAAAATCTCACTGGCATAAACATTTAATTTTCCCTCAGGCATCTGAGTTGCGTTGGCTCTGCTTTAAGCTACAGATGTGCTGTGGTGGCTCTGCTCTACGGTCTCACTCTGAGGCCCACACTGAAGAGCCTACAGCTACTCAGGGTTCTTCTCACGGTGATGGCAAAGGCACAAGAGGACAAGCCCACCAGCATGAGCACACTGCAGACCTCTGCTTTCATCGTGTTCACCAACAACCCACTGGCCTATAAAGCAAGTCATATAGCCAAGCCCAAAATCAAGGAGTAGGGACATAATGCCATCCACCATGACGTTATGGCAAGGGTATGAATGTAAAATACTACTAGAGAAAACTGAAGAACTGGGGTCAAAGACTCAAAGACACACTACATTGGGGGCATCCACTCCCCAGTGCAATGTTACCCTACCTCATCCTTCTTCTCTTAAGTAGGATATCATCTGTATTATTTTGTTGAATATTTCTAATTTAAAAAGGGCGGGCAGGGGGGACTCAAGAAAGTCAGGAGACATGTCTAGAAAATATGGCAGCAAATGCTCAAGGATTTCCACAGATGGAAGGTGCCAACAAAACATACCACTCTACCAAGTTACACTGAATCTCAAATCAGTCTGTTGTGGGTCCAGCAGTCGTAGGCGCCCTATATCCACAGCATTTGAGCATTGTCAGCACCTTTGTGGTTAAAAAACACTTTTCAAGAAAAGTATTATCTACCTAGTTTGTAAAAAAGAAAAAAAATCAAGGACCACCAAAAAAAGTCAATGGAGTCAAATCTAAGAGTAGAGGAGAATGAAACGGTAGGAAACAAAGTAGAAAAATGTGGAAAGTTAAAACATTTAATTTGCTGAAGGTATGAGAAATATTGTTTACTAAACAGAGAAGAACTTTGTTAAGAGAGATACAACTGAACCAAAATGGAGTCACCTGTGGAACAAAGACTTAACACCTAATTTACAGTTGCAACCTCTCCCAGGAGTGGAATCTTAAGCCAGTCCATCTGGAATTACCTGGTCAGCCCTAGTGCTTGACAGACCCCTGCAGTCCTCTAAAGGAAAGTGACCTTGCCACAAACATCCACTCTTTGCTAGTAACTTCCTCGTCCCACCCCCTTCTGCAAATTAGTCTTTCATTTTGTACAGCTCTTTAGAGCTCCTTTCCATCTGCTGGATGGGATGCTGCCCAATTCATGAATCGTCGAATAATGCCAATAGGATCTTTAAAATTTACTCAGTTGAATTTTGCTTTTTAACAGATTTGAAAGAGTTTTGTTTCTTCAAAAACTAAGTAAAATTCTGGGTACACTTTTGAACTATGACCCATTTCAAACAACTAACTTACTCCTTATAAAAGAATTAACATATACTCAGTAATATCTGTTAAAGGAACCTCATTCATCAGTAAACACCCAAGCAAGTCGAAGAGAACACGAGTATTATATTAATATAAACAGAAATTAGAGCCACAGTGCACACTACCTTAGAATGCTGTTCAAAGATTTTTATTTTTATTTTATTTTATTTTATTTTATTTTATGTTTTTGCGGTACGCGGGCCTCTCACTGCTGTGGCCTCTCCCGTTGCGGAGCACAGGCTCCGGACGCGCAGGCTCAGCGGCCATGGCTCACGGGCCCAGCCGCTCCGCGGCATGTGGGATCTTCCCAGACCGGAGCACGAACCCGTGTCCCCTGCATCGGCAGGCGGACTCGCAACCACTGCGCCACCAGGGAAGCCCCCAAAGATTTTTAAATGCTTATTTCTGACCCAGACCATCCTGGCAAAAATCAAACTCATGGTCAACCAGCCCACAGCAAAAGAACAAACAGGCGACGGAACTGCACTGGCATTTACACTGATGCAACATGAAAACACTTGGGTATTTCATGACTTCCCCAAATCCCCGCTTCACATTAGGCTGGGTCTAATATGATGTGAGCTAACACATCTCATTCAACTCTGCATGAGTTCTCTTAATAGCCTAGAAGCTTTAAAGTTCTAATTCTGAAAAAGGGTCTTACCACAGCAACTCTGGGACACACACCATTATAATAAACACTATTACACTAAAAACCAGATTTCCAGTTCCCAGGTACCTATAACAAGCCTCATCTGCCACCACAGAATCCCAATGTGGATTAAAACAAAAGCAGCCCCTACAAAATTCATCCTAACAAGACTTCTCTCTGTCTCCAATAAAACAAGTTTAAGAGGTGACTATCTAAAAGCACCTCCTTAAGATACTTCCTTAAAAGAAAAATCCCCACTCTCTACCCTCTCAGGAGGCCATCACAACAAAAAATTCAAAATAAAATCCTCTACAGAAAACAACTTTCTGCCCACAAGGATGAGGAAGTTTAAGGTGATCTGATTTAGAAACTGCTCTTTGGTATTCGAATGTTTTGACATGGAGAATGCCAAGGCTGTTTAACTTCAGCTGATCAAAGCAAAGGGTTAAACGGCAGGAGAGGGAGATGGTTTGCTCAGCACTGGAACAGATTATTAAGAGTTATGAAATCACTTTCCTTGTGACATTCACCTGGCCTTTACAGGTTGGATTCTTTTCTTCTTAGGCCCTATTTTCAATCTCTGTTAATTGACAAAATACCAGTCTTAACAGTTTTAGACATATTACCCAAGGCTCACAGGTTTATGTGTACACAGACAGCTACGAGGAAATCAAGAGACAGCAATTTAAGAGCAAGCCCAGCCCGCACAGGGGTCACAGCAGACTCTGGTCTACAACACTGCTCCCCACTTGTCTTGACGTGGTTCTGACCCCTGAGTTTCCCAGGTGACAGCCCTCACACAGCCCAACAATGCCAGAGCAGGTTCTGAAACATGGGTATGATGAACTGAACTGTGTCCTCCCCCGTCCTGAAACTCATATGTTGAAACCCTGACCCCCAGTACCTCAGAATGTGACAGTATGTGGAGAGCAGGCCTTTACAGAGATAATTATGTTAAAAATGGGGGTCACTGGAGTGGGCCCTAGTCCAATATGGCTGGTGTCCTTTTAAGAAGAGATCAGGGCTTCCCTGGTGGCGCAGAGGTTGAGAGTCCGCCTGCCGATGCAGGGGACACGGGTTCATGCCCCGGTCCGGGAAGATCCCACATGCCGCGGAGCGGCTGGGCCCGTGAGCCATGGCCGCTGAGCCTGCGCGTCCGGAGCCTGTGCTCCGCAATGGGAGAGGCCACAGCAGGGAGAGGCCCGCGTACCGCAAAAAAAAAAAAAAAAAAAAAAAAGAAGAGATCAGGACACAGACAACACAGAGAAAAGACCACGTGAGGACATAGTGAGAAAGAGGGCTGCAAGACAAAGAGAGAGGCTTCAGAAGAGACCAAACCAGCCACCCTGATCTTGGTCTTCTAGCCTCCAGAACTGTGAGAAAATAAATTTCTGTGTAAGCCACCCAGTCGGTGGTATTTTGTTATGGTAGCCTCAGCAAACTGACAGAAGGGGGAACACACTTTGCTACAAAACCCCACAATTAAGGAGAGATGCTGCATCAAAATCCACCCTTAGGAAATTTTCGATGGCTTAACGGGACATCTCAAGTCAATTCAATTATTGAAAAAAATACCACATTCATTATAAGCATCTCTGTAGTTTTATCTAACCTCATAGAAGTCTTCCACAACATCAACAATAAAGCACTGCAGGGAGTTTTTCCTTGGCTACAGCAATCACCAAATTTGACTTCCATTCTCTGCCTTCTCCATAATGATGCATTTACAACCGTTCACTAGAGTGGTCATCTCCCACAGCTCCACCTAAAACAGAAGCCAAACTTGCACACCAAGGTTTCCCTCAAAATTTCTTCCCAAAGTGATATCTTTGGCATTCTTACACATCTTAATCAATCTAAAATCAAAGCATCACTAATGCAGGTCTCTGAAGATACCATGCTGCTTCACATCTCCACACTTGTACTTGACCACCTGGAAAAAGTTTAATCCTCTGACAATCAGAAGACATTCCACCTCCTCTAGAAAATCTTTCAAAAACCATTTTCATCCATAAAAGTTGACCAATTCTTCACTTTAATTATGTGTATTATGTCTAATCATGTATGTGTCTATCTCCTTCATTAGACTGAAAGTCCCTGATGCAGGAACTTCTTCATCTTTAGTCCCAAGCCCTTGCAAAGCTCCTGGTGTATGGCACCTGTAAATGGGTACTGAATAAACAAATGCCACCAATAAATCCATACCAGCTCTCCGCGGCATAAATCACATTCTGGGTGTCTTCCTAACAGTCTGACAGGTTATCAGTGCTCTCCAGCAATTTGTATGAATCTCACAATTACAAAGCTGAGTAAAAGAAACCAGATATAAAACAGTACATTCTGTATGATTCCATTTAAATAAAGTTCATGAACAGGCAAAGCTAATTTTTGGTGACAAAGTCAGAATAGTGCTCAGGGGAGATTGTGGGGGAGTAATGGGCATTACCAGAGAAGGGGCACAAGAGAACCTTCTGGGGTGCTGGAAATGTTCTCCATCTTGATTTGAATGTGGGTGGTTACAAAGGTATACACACATGTAAAAACCCATCGAGCAGTATATTTGATATCTGTACACTTCACTGAATGCATGTTATACTTCAAAAACCCAATTTCTGTGTATGGCTCTCACCTACCCTCCATACAAAAAAGTCAGTGCTCAACAAACTTTCGTGGCTGAATGCTTAATACCTTCTCAGTAACAGCAATCAATCAACTATTTACATATAAGAGAAGAAAAATCTCACCGAGCAATTGCAATCAGTCTTGGGTTGGAGCTAGGCTACAGGGAATACTATCATCTTCTCACACAAGTAGAAAACTCTGCTCAGAGTTGCAGTGTACCTGCAGGTGCTACATGGGTAGCAATTTTGTCCCTCCTACAACCGGCCCAAAGTATAATCCCTAGTTGTCCAACCCTACCATTGAGGCATAGGATCCCAATGGCATTTCAGGACACTAGTGAAAAAGGGGAGATTTTACAACTGGAAACTCCTTCTACTACATCATTAAGAATCTAAACACACTGGCAATAATATCAGAAGGAAGCCTCTGTTCATCTCTCTAGCAATTTTCACTTAATTATTCTGCAACTACTTACCTACCAGGCAAACTCCTATTCATCCTTCAAAACACAACTCAAATGTTAACTCTTCTGGGAAGTTCTTCCTAATCTCCCATACTCCTTAATGTTCCTTTTACTGTTCTACTTATATTGTTTCACTGCAATTTAAACATTGGTTGTGTCTATTTCCCCTACCAGATTGTGATAACATTTGTCACCCTGGCACCAAGTACATCACAGGGCACTTAGGAAGCATGCAAATGTCTGTAGAACTAACTTGAAATATGACTACCACTTAACAAGTCCTACCATTTAAGTGTCCAACTCTAGAGTTCTAAAATAAGTGGTATTTCCCAGATAGGCACAGTCTGTACTCAAGAAGAGGGAGTGAAAAAACTATAAATATTCTCTAGGACAATATTATTTTTAGTATTGTGGTCACCAGCCTCTAAGAGTGAACTTCAGGGTAGCAACCTGGAGACTAAGCAACTTAAAGGAAGACCATGGGATTTGCCAGGTAGGCTATACTCCTCAGAAGTCTGGTGCCGCAGACATGGTCCCAGAGGCAGTGGATTCACCACTTCAAGTCAGGGTCTCCAGTGCCCTGCATTTACATTACATGTAAGAACAAGTAACTGTGTGACTCTGAACAAGTTTCTTTACCTCCCTGTATCTCAGTTTCTTCAACATAAAATGGGGTGTTGGGGAGCACTAACATAACCTACAGCCTCACAGTTTTAAAAGATTAAATCTGAGAATATAAAATGTTTAGTTTCTAGCATGCAGTAAGCACTCCATGAATATTTGCTCTTATTATTCTGCTGCTCTGGGATGGGATGCCTCAGTTTTATTTGGTCCTACCATATTCCTGCCCTGCCTGGCACTGGGGTCAAAAGTAAGCAGAGGCAGGGACTTCCCTGGTGGTCCAATGGTTAAGACTCCACACTTCCACTGCAGGGGGCACAGGTTTGATTCCTGGTCGGGGAACTAAGATCCTGCATGCCTCAAGGCGCGACCAAAAAAAAAATAGTAAGCAGGGGCAAAATCTCCTCTCTGGACCTTTTGACCACTCACTTCCATGTCTTCACAGCTGATTTCCTCTAGCTATAGGCAAGGCCTCCCTTTGACCATGTATAGACCCCAACAAAGCACAGCTACACCTCATTCTTTAGACCCTCTCTTCTTCCATTCTCCTAATGAAAACTTAGTAGTTTCCTAATTCACTTCCTCAGTGCTCTATCCCATTTTAACAGATTAATGACAGCAAATTAATCAAATATACAGATCCCACTCTCTCCAATATTCTTATGGATAAACCCAATCTTCCCTCCCTCCATCTCCCCACTCACCTTCTTTCGGTGGGGAGAGGGTTATGTGTGCTGGCATCACAAAACACAGAATGAAGATGCCCATTTCACCTTCCTTGGGAGGCAAGCCCTTTGGCTGCCACCAAACCAGTTTTTACCTGTGGGCTTAAAACGCTCACTGCAGCCCTCCCCTGCCATGAGCTCTCCAGCCTTCATCCCTACCAAGGAGTAAAACAGCCAGTTTGTTCAAGTGCAACGGCATTTATTAAAACAAAATCCAATGACTACAGTAACTACAGGGGTTCAAGGTTAGGACTCTGCCACATCTTCCTTCTCACCTCTCTGGTAGACTGTGGGCAGTCTCTAGACCCGCTATGCCTTGGCATTGCTCTGCTGGCTGGCTGTCATGCTTTTCCAAGTCAGTGGGTCACAACCAGCATTTCTTTTTACAACAAAAAATATATAAAATAAAAACAGCTGAATTTTACAGTATGCAAATTATCTCAATAAAACTACTTTTTTAAAGAATACAGAAAAATAGAGTACATCACAAGCAGTACGAATAAATATTGAGTATTAAAACACTTGAATTACATATATGAGTATATACTGTGCACAATATTATGTTGTTATTACTGTGAGTAAAAATCACAACCAGACGACGAAACCCTGGCTTCAGCACTCAGACGTGAGCCTAAGGTAAATTTTCTGTGGGTAGGCAAGACAGCAAGCAGACGTTTTGGTCTCGGTTGTTTCTAGACTTTAGACTGCCTCCAGCTTAGCTTAAAACATGCATTCTCAATGGGGCAATATCGCCCCAAGGGGGCAAAAACTGGTTCTCAGGGGTTAAAATACCTTACTTGTTCTTAAGCAAACATATATGCAGTACATAAACAGATACACTGTGTATTTGTGGTATTAAATCTTCATGGGTAGGAGGGTGACAATACTAAAAAAAAAAAGTCTAAAAAGCCTCCTTAAAGAAGATGTACAGATTGCCAACAAACACATGAAAGGATGCTCAACATCACAATTCATTAGAGAAATGCAAATCAAAACTACAATGAGGTATTACCTCACACCGGTCAGAATGGCTATCATCAAAAAAATCTAGGGCTTTCCTGGTGGTGCACTGGTTAAGAATCTGCCTGCTGGGAGACTGGTTCAAGATGGCGGAGTAGAAGGACATGCTCTCACTCCATCTTGCGAGAGCACCAGAATCACAACTAACCACTGAACAATCATCGACAGGAAGACACTGGAACTCACCAAAAAACACACCCCACGTCTAAACACAAAGGAGAAGCCACAATGAGACGGCAGGAGGGGCACAATCACAATAAAATCAAATCCCATAACTGCTGGGTGGGTGACTCACAAACTGGAGAACACTTATACCACTGAAGTCCACCTACTGGAGTGAAGGTTCTGAGCCCCACGTCAGGCTTCCCAACCTGGGGGTCTGCCAATGGGAGGAGGAATTCCTAGAGAATCAGACTTTGAAGCCTAGTGGGATTTGATTGCAGGACTTCAACAGGGCTGGGGGAAACAGACTCCACTCTTGGAGGGCACACACAAAGTAATGTGTGCATCGGGACCCAGGGGAAGGAGCAGTGACCCCATAGGAGACTGAACCAGACCTACCTGCTAGTGTTGGAGGGTCTCCTGCAGAGGCGGGGGGTGGCTGTGTCTCACCATGACGACAAGGACACGGGCAGCAGAAGTTCCGGGAAGTACTCCTTGGCGTGAGCCCTCCCAGAGTCTCCCATTAGCCCCACCAAGGGGCCTGGGGAAGGCTCCAGTGCTGGGTCGCCTCAGGCTAAACAACCAACAGCCCCACCCATCAGCAAACAAGCCGATTAAAGTTTTACTGAGCTCTGCCCACCACCAGTCCCTCCCATCAGGAAACTTGCAAAAGCCTTACATAGCCTCATCCACCAGACGGCAAACAGCAGAAGCAAGAACTACAATCCTGCAGCCTGTGGAACAAAAACCACATTCACGGAAAGAGAGACAAGATGAAAAGGCAGAGGGCTATGTACCAGATGAAGGAACAAGATAAAACCCCAGAAAAACAACTAAATGAAGAGGAGATAGGCAACCTTCCAGAAAAAGAATTCAGAATAATGATAGTGAAGATGATCCAGGACCTCGGAAAAGCAATGGAGACAAAGATCGAGAAGATGCAAGAAATGTTTAACAAAGACCTAGAAGAATTAAAGAACAAACAGAGATGAACAATACAATAACTGAAATGAACAATACACTAGAAGGAATCAATAGCAGAATAACTGAGGCAGAAGAACGGATAAGTGACCTGGAAGACAGAATAGTGGAATTCACTGCTGCAGAACAGGTTAAAGAAAAAAGAATGAAAAGGAATGAAGACAGCCTAAGAGACATCTGGGAAAACATTAATCACAACAACATTCGCATTATAGGGGTCCCAGAAGGAGAAGAGAGAGAGAAAGGATCCAAGAAAACATTTGAAGAGACTATAGACAAAAACTTCCCTAACATGGAAAAGGAAATAGCCACCCAAGCCCAGGAAGTGCAGAGAGTCCCATACAGGATAAACCCAAGGAGAAACACGCCAAGACACACAGTAATCAAATTGGCAAAAATTAAAGACAAAAAAAAAATTATTGAAAGCAGCAAGGGAAAAATGAAAAATAACATATAAGGGAACTCCCATAAGGTTAACAGCTGATTTCTCAGCAGAAACTCTACAAGCCAGAAAACAGTGATATGACATATTTAAAGTGATGAAAGGGAAGAACCTACAACCAAGATTACTCTACCTGGCAAGGATCTCATTCAGACTTGATGGAGAAATCAAAAGCTTTACGGACAAGCAAAAGCTAAGTGAATTCAGCACCACCAAACCAGCTCTACAACAAATGCTAAAGGAACTTCTCTAAGTGGGAAACACAAGAGAAGAAAAGGACCTACAAAAACAAATCCAAAAAAATAAAGAAAATGGTCATAGGAACATACATATTGATAATTACCTTAAACGTGAATGAATTAAATGCTCCAACCAAAAGACACTGGCTTGCTGAATGGATACAAAAACAAGACCCATATATGTGCTGTCTACAAGAGACCCACTTCAGACCTAGGGACACATACAGACTGAAAGTGAGGGAATGGAAAAAGATATTCCATGCAAATGGAAATCAAAAGTAAGCTGGAGTAGCAATACTCACATCAGATAAAATAGACTTTAAAATAAAGAATGTTACAAGAGACAAGGAAGGACACCATATAATGATCAAGGAAGCAATCCAAGAAGAAGATATAACAATTATAAATATATATGCACCCAACATAGGAGCACCTCAATACATAAGGCAACTGCTAACAGCTATAAAAGAGGAAATCGACAGTAACACAATAATAGTGGGGGACTTTAACACCTCACTTACACCAATGGACAGATCATCCAAACAGAAAATTAATAAGGAAACACAAGCTTCAAATGACACAACAGACCAGACAGATTTAATTGATATTTAAGGACATTCCATCCAAAAACAGCAGATTACACTTTCTTCTCAAGTGCACACTGAACATTCTCCAAGATAGATCACATCTTGGGTCACAAATCAAGCCTCAGTAAATTTAAGAAAATTGAAATCATATCAATCATCTTTTCTGACCACAACGCTATGAGATTAGAAATCAATTACAGGGAAAAAAACGTAAAAAACACAAACACATGGAGGCTAAACAATATGATACTACATAACCAAGAGATCACTGAAGAAATCAAACAGGAAATCAAAAAATACCTAGAGACCAATGACCATGAAAACAAGACAATCCAAAACCTATGGGATGCAGCAAAAGTGGTTCTAAGAGGGAAGTTTATAGCAATACAAGCCTACCTCAAGAAACAAGAAAAATCTCAAATAAACAATCTAACTTTACAAGTAAAGGAACTAAAGAAAGAAGAACAAACAAAACCCAAAATTAGTATGAGGAAAGAAATCATAAAGATCAGAACAGAAATAAATGAAATAGAAACAAATAAAACAATAGCAAAGATCAGTAAAACTAAAAGCTGGTTCTTTGAGAAGATAAACAAAATTGATAAACCATTAGCCAGGCTCATCAAGAAAAGGGGGAGAGGACTCAAATCAATAAAATTATAAAAGAAAAAGGAAATGTTACAACAGACACCGCAGAAATACAAAGCATCCTAAGAGACTACTACAAGCAACTCTATGCCAACCTGGAAGAAATGGACAAATTCTTAGAAAGGTATAACCTTCCAAGACTGAACCAGGAAGAAACAGAAAATATGAACAGACCACTCACAAGTAATGAAATTGAAACTGTGATTAAAAATCTTCCAACAAACAGAAGTCCAGAACCAGATGGCTTCACAGGTGAATTCTATCAAACATTTAGGGAAGAGCTAACACCCATCCTTCTCAAACTCTTCCAAAAAATTGCAGAGGAACACTCCCAAACTCATTCTATGAGTCCACCATCACCCTGATACCAAAATCAGACAAAGATACTACAAATAAAGAAAATTACAGACCAATGTCACTCATGAATATAGATGTAAAAATCCTCAACAAAATACTAGCAAACAGAATCCAAGAACACATTAAAAGGATCACACAACATGATCAAGTGAGATTTATCCCAGGGATGCAAGGATTCTTCAATATATGCAAATCAATCAATGTGATACACCATATTAACAAACTGAAGAAGAAAAACCACATGATCATCTCAATAGATGCAGAAAAAGCTTCTGACAACATTCAACACCCATTTTTGATAAAAATTCTCCAGAAAGTGGGCATAGAGGGAACCTACCTCAACATAATAAAGGCCATATATGACAAACCCACAGCAAACATCATTCTCAATGGTGAAAAACTGAAAGCATTTCCTCTAAGATTAGGAACAAGACAAGGATGTCCACTCTCACCACTATTATTCAACAGAGTTTTGGAAGTCCTAGCCACGGCAATCAGAAAAGAAAAAGAAATAAAAGGAATACAAATTGGAAAAGAAGAAGTAAAATTGTCACTGTTTGCAGATGACATGATACTATACATAGAGAATCCTAAAGATGCCACCAGAAAACTACTAGAGCTAATCAATGAATGTGGTAAAGTTGCAGGATACAAAACTAATGCACAGAAATCTCTTGCGTTCCTATACACTAATGATGAAAAATGTGAAAGAGAAATTAAGGAAACACTCCCATTTACCATTGCAACAAAAAGAATAAAATAGCTAGGAATAAACCTACCTAGGGAGACAAAAGACCTGTATGCAGAAAACTGTAAGACACTGATGAAAAAAATTAAAGATGATACAAACAGATGGAGAGATATACCATGTTCTTGGATTGAAAAATCAATACTGTGAAAATGACTATACTACCCAAAGCAATCTACAAATTTATGCAAACCCTATCAAATTACCAATGCCATTTTTTACAGAACTAGAACAAAAAAATCTTAAAATTTGTATGGAGACACAAAAGACCCCGCATAGCCAAAGAGGTCTTGAGGGAAAAAAAACGGAGCGGAGGAATCAGACTCCCTGACTTCAGACTATACCACAAAGCTACAGTAATCAAGTCAATATGGTACTGGCACAAAACCAGAAATATAGATCAATGGAACAGGATAGAAAGCCCAGAGATAAACCCACGCACCTATGGTCAACTAATCTGTGACAAAGGAGGCAAGGATATACAATGGAGAAAAGACAGTCTCTTCAATGAGTGGTGCTGGGAAAACTGGACAGCTACATGTAAAAGAATGAAATTAGAACACTCCCTAACCATACACAAAAATAAACTCAAAATGGATTAGAGGGCTTCCCTGGTGGCGCAGTGGTTGAGAGTCCGACTGCCGATGCAGGGGACATGGGTTCGCGCCCCGGTCCGGGAAGATCCCACATGCCGTGGAGCGGCTAGGCCCGTGAGCCATGGCCGCTGAGCCTGCGCATCCGGAGCCGCAACGGGAGAGGCCACAACAGTGAGAGGCCCGCGTACCGCAAAAAGAAAAAAATAAAAAAAAAAGGATTAGAGACCTAAATGGAAGACCGGACACTATAAAACTCTTAGAGGAAAACATAGGAAGAACGCTCTTTGACATAAATCACAGCAAGATTAAAACAAAATTACCATATGACCCAGCAATCTCACTACTGGGCATATACCCAGACAAAACCATAATTCAAAAAGAGTCATGTACCACAATGTTCACTGCAGCACTATTTACAATAGCCAGGACATGGAATCCACCTAAGTGTCCATCGACAGATGAATGGATAGAGAAGATGTGGCACATATATACAATAGAATATTACTCAGCCATAAAAAGACATGAAATTTCTTACTTGTAGTTATTTGTAGTGATGTGGATGGACCTATATAGTCTGTCATACAGAGTGACCTAAGTCAGAAAGAGAAAAACAAATACGGTATGCTAACACATATATATGGAATCTTAAAAAAAAAAAAGATTCTAATGAACCTAGAGGCAGGACAGGAATAAAGAGGCAGACGTAGAGAATGGACTTGAGGACACAGGGAGGGGGAAGGGTAAGCTGGGACGAAGTAAAAGAGTGGCATGGACATATATACACTACCAAATGTAAAACAGACAGCTAGTGGGAAGCAGCTGCATAGCACAGGGAGATCAGCTCAGTACTCTGTGACCACCTAGAGGGGTGGGATAGGGAGGGTGGGAGTGAGATGCAAGAGGGAGGGGATATGGGGATATATATAGCTGATTCATTTTGTTATATAGCAGATACTAACACAACATTGTAAAGCAACTATACTCCAATAAATGTGTTAAAAAAATGGACATAAAAAATTTTTTTTAAAAAGTAAAAATAAAAAGGCTCCTTAAAGGGAGTGATAATGAAAAAAAACCATGCTGAGAAACATTTCATAAAACCTAACTTCCAAGACTCCACATTCAGACGGAAATGGTCTTGTTAGCAAAGCCTTGCCTTTGGTTGGCCTATTTCCCAGTAAGTGTAGGGGGGGGGCGTGGCGGGGGGAGGAGGGAGGGGTAAGCGTTACGGAGGGCAGGAGCTGGTAAAGGACATGAGCCTAGTGTTCCTAGTCCCTTGGTCAAATACCATCTCATTCCCACCCCCCACCCAATTATTCAAACCAGGGCTCAGGTTTACACAGAAAGATACCGAGTTCAGTTTTGCACGTGGAACAGAAAGGTGAAGCTGCAAAGTATGTGGTCTGAAATGAGGGTTTGGAGCTCAGAAGAGAATGGGGGCAGAAACAAAAGACCTTAGGGTCATCAAGAGCTGAAGCAAGAAAGAAGTCTGCCCAGAACGGAGTGTAAAGCAAGAAGGGTAAAGGAGCAAAAGGACACGACCAGTAGATTATTTAAAGGTGGGGTGGGGTAGGGAAATTCTTAATAGTTAAAAAAAAATTAAAGCCCCATGAAATATGCAGAGACAAGATCATAACGATCAGTGGTCCTCAAGAAATGTCCTCAGAAGACAATTCCTAACTCCTAATGTTTCAGGTGATTTAGAGATAACTACGAAAATCTTTTCCCAAAGTCTCATCAACACTACCAAATTCTCTTTATTTTCTTAACCATTTTTTAAATTGAAGTATAATTTACAATTTTGTGTTAGTTTCAGGTGTATAGGAAAGTGATTCAGTTATGTATATGTGTGTGTGTGTATATATATATTCTTTTTCAGATTCTTTTCCATTATAGGTTATTCCAAGATATTGAATATTGTTCCCTGTGCTATACAGTAGGTCAAACACTACCACATTCTCTTAATCAGGTACCTAGGCAACCTGAATGGCTTTAATCCTAAAATGGACAGTAACTCTTTGCTTAGGACAAAGCCTCTCCAAGCATCAGGAAGATGTGTACAAGCAGGTCTGCACTGGGTGCTAGGTTCTACTTTAGAACTTTGCTATCAGTCTAAGAAGGCCAACTCCCAGACAGTGGTGGGGGGCATGGAAGGAGGTAAACATGGAAGCTGGGCCACAGCATGCTTTAAAGGGGGTTTTCATTCCTATTCCTGAAACCCTGTGACTACCAGAGCACACTAATCCATACTGAAAGGAAAGGACACATGACAACTTAATACAACGCACGATCCTTGACTGAATACTAGATCAGGAAAAATAAAAAAGCTAAAGAACCAGTGAATGGTAAGATTTAAATATGCACTACACGTTGGTTTTATGTCAAGTATCCCGAGTGACGCGACTTTATTATAGTTATGTACCCTTTCTCTCAGAATAAAGAAGCAAAAGTATTAAGGGGTGAAGTGTCACAGTGTCCGCAAGGAACTCTCAAAGGATATGGCTTTAAAAAGAACTATATATATAGACAGGAAAGAAGACATAAAGCAAATTTGGCAAAACATTAATCACTGGTGAATCTAGGTAAAGGTGAGATGGTGTTATGGTACAATTCTCATTAACTTTCTGTAGATTTGACATTTTTAAAAATAATACAAAATGGCAGGGGGGTATAAATGCTGTCAAATATTTTTAAAGTTCTTAATTTCTGTTATGTTCTAACTCCCCTCCATTAGAATACAGAATAACAAGTTGACACAAAAATGCTTCACAGCATTTTAAAATACTATCCCCATGCATAAATAAATTTGTTTGGCAAAGAGAAATTATTTCAAGTGCACAAACCAAGTCAGTTTCTGTACCACATCCTGAGTTACTACCTAGATTAACAGAACCTGGGTATTATTTTTGAGGTTTACCTTTCACATGTTGTGGAAGGTAAACCTTAAGAATACTTTAAGAATCTAGGTACTCTATCTAGATTCTTTATTTTAAAGGGTATATTAACACTACTGGGTTTTACACAAACGCCAAGAGTTAAAGGCCAACTTAATTATCTGGGCTAATGAGAGACAGTACAGATAAACCAAGTCCATATGAAGACACTGTTTTAATCACTGGATTTTAACTTCCTAAATCTTTAATCAGAATTACAAGGAAGTAAAACTGACCAAAAAGTCTCATCTCCATCCACTCTCATCCCTAAAGGAATTTCTACTTAATAGCAAAAAGGAAAGAAACAAATGAAATAAAAATGCCCTAAGAGCTCAACTATGGGTACTTGAACAGAAGAAAACTGACTTTTATCAAGGCAAATATTTATTGAGAACTTACTACCCACAGATCTCTATGAAGAATTCAAAGTACAAAGATTGGACCTTGTACCCAAGGGGCCACCACTTTATTGGAGAAGACATACAGCAAACTGAAGAACAATAATAATGGTTGACTCTGTCTTCCCTTATCCCTGCTCCCAATGCTTCAATTCAAAGACTTATCTCCTAGTCAGGCCACTGCAATGGCCTCCTCATTCATTAACCGGCTGTCACGCCTCTCCAAACCACTGGTACTTAAAACTTGGATGCACACTGGAATCACCTGAGAAGTTAACAAAAATCCAATGCCTGAGTGTCTCTTCTAGAGAATCTGATTTTCCTGTATGCAGCCTGGGCACTGGCATTTACTTCAAGCTTTCCAAATGATTCTAATATGCAGCAAAGTTTGAGTGCCACTGTTCTAAACCAATCGCTGCTACAAAGGGTAGAATACAACCTACTCTCCTGTGTTAAAACCTGACGATTCCTCATTGCCAACACAAATCTAAACTCCTTACCACGATCTCCAAAGTCCTTCGACATCTCCAACCTACTCCTCCAGCCCTACTACCCACCCAAATCCACCCACAGTGGACTAACCATTTGCCTCTGTTCCCTTGCAGGACACTTCCTATGCATAAAGGGCTTTTCACATCAGACACCAATCCCAGTCTCTGATCATTAAACTCCAAATCAGTTTTCAAGAACCAATCTAAAAGTTCCTTCCTTTCAAAAGCCTTCACCAACTCCCCTGGGGAGACGGTTGCTTCCTCTCCTTGCCTTCTAACAAAACTTTGGACATGGCTCTAACTTGACATTTATTATGATGTTTGTAGTAGCAGTTTACATTTCTCTCTTTTTTTTTTTTTTTTAAATTTTTGGCCACGTCGGGTCTTCGTTGCGGTGCGGGGCTTTCCCTAGTTGTGGAGAGCGGGAGCTACTCTTCATTGCGGTGCGCAGGCTTCTAATTTCGGTGGCTTCTCTTGTTGAGGAGCATGGGCTCTAGGTGCGCAGGCAGCACGCAGGCTCAATAGTTGCAGCACACAGGCTTTAGAGTGTGTAGGCTTCAGTAGTTGCAGTGCATGGGCTCTAGGGCAGTGGTCCCCAACATTTTTGGCACCAGGGACCGGTCTCATGGAAGACAAAACTGTGGGGGGGGGCAGGGGGATGGTTCAGGCAGTAATGCGAGTGATGGGGAGCAGCAGATGAAACTTTGCTTGCTTGCCCATCGCTCACCTCCTGCTGTGCGGCCCAGTTCCTAACAGGCCTTGAGGACCCCTGCTCTAGGGCACGCAGGCTTCAGTATTTGTGGCACACGGGCTCAGCAGTTATGGCTGTGGGCTCTAAAGCACAGGCTCTCAGTAGTTGTGGCACAGGGGCTTAGTTGCTCTGCGGCATGTGGGATCTTCTGGGACCAGGGCTTGAACCCGTGTTCCCTGCATTGGCAGGCGGATTCTTAACCACTGCGCCACCAGGGAAGTCCCTGTCTCTTCTAATAGACTGTGCATTCCTCGAGGGCAGAGACCAAGTGCGTTTATCTTCAAGTTCTAGTGCCCAGTAATGGCTGAAACAAAATGAAAGTTCAATAATTGTTTACTAAATGAATGGGCATCACATACTTGTGGAATAAACGAGTAACAGTACGAGAAAAGACAAAGGCAGTTCAATATGAAATGCCAAGTCAGTTACATAGGCAAAACCTGACTCCAGAAGTGTAGAGGGGAAAGAGGGTGCTTCGGGCACATACAGAGGGGGAAGGCCCCATGAAGACACTGGGACTTATTCTCAATCTCAAAGGAAGGAAAATATTTAGACAGGCCAGAAAACAAGGGGCAGAGAACTAGGAGCATGGGAAACCGCAGAGATATGGCCCATTGCACAAGAAAAGCCATTCGGCTCTGCCTTGGGTTTCTTCAAGAGATAACCTTAAAAAAATTTTTTTTTTAATTTAAAAAAGTTTTAGAAATTAATCACGCTTTTCTTAGTTATTTAAATCTATTTTCTGTCTTCTTATCCTGCTTTATTTTTCTTCCGAGTCCTTACCACCACTTGATACATTACAGTTCGGCATATTCAAATAACCACTAGAACATAAGGTCCCTAAGAGCAGGAACTTGGTTTTGTTTACTGCTGCATCCCCAGGGTTTACACCAGTGCTGGGCACAAAGTAAATGTTCAACACATATTTGCTGAATGGATGAAAGAACATATTTATTATGGCCTCTGATCTGATCTTTCCTTTCACGCAGAGATTGGCTACCTCACACAGTCTGCACATATCCGAATCCTGTGTATCCTTCCGACCCAAATAAATGCCCAGTCTGACTCAAAGCCTTCTCTGACTCCCCATCCCTCCCCTTTCTGAACTTTCAAAGCCCTTTAAATTTCTCATCTTGGACACTTTTTATGGGCTACCTCATAATAGCACAATTCTCTGTGCACAGGTATTTATGTATATATATCTTATCGCCCCTGTAAATTCTTCAAGGGTAAGCTCTAGGTCATTTCCCCCCCAAGAGCATCGTGCCTTATAGAGTTGCTCAGTAATTCCTACTGAATAAAATGAAAAATTAAAGGTGGTATTAAACCTCTGATATCTTTTTTATTTTTTCAGTTGCCCCGGGTCTTAGTTGCGGCTCACGGACTCCTTAGTTGCGGCTCGCCGGCTCCTCAGCTGCAGCAGGTGGGCTCCTTAGTTGCGGCAGGTGGGCTCCTTAGTTGTGGCATGCGAACTCTTAGTTGCGGCATGCATGTGGGATCTAGCTCCCTGACCAGGGAGCCTGCAGGGAACCCGGGCCCCCTGCATTGGGAGCACGGAGTCTTAACCACTGCACCACCAGGGAAGTCCCAAACCTTTGACATCTTAATATTAACCTCAGAAAGATTAAAATCAGTAATGATTTACCTCCATTCATCTTGGCCCTGTGATACCCGATTCTTTAAAATTATAATATCTAACACTTAAATCATGCTTTCAATGTGTGAGGTATTGTTCCAAGGCATAACATAAATTAACTCATTTAATCCTCAACAAAACCATATAGGACAGGTATAATCTCCATTTTACAGATGAGAAAACTGTGGCATGGAGAGGGTCACACACCCAGTGAGTGGCAGAGCTAGGATTCAAGCCCAGTGGTCTGGTTAGAGAATCCATGCACTTAACCACTATGCTGGAGTGTCTTACGACTGCTGGGCAGCCTCCTATTCATAAAGCTAAATGTGACCTTCTGAGAAATTTACTTTGAAAATATTAGAGATGTGAGGATATTGACGGCAAGGAACTGTCCTCATCACGTGAAAGATGGAATTCCAGAAGGCAGTAAAAGTAGAGAACAGATGACAGAAGAGGAATGGAGGATGTGCAGCACAACACTGGGAAGGATAAATGCTGTTAAGAGATAGACAGCCTTGGACCTAAAACTGCAGGAGCATCTGTAAGAAGGAATGGAACAGAGAGGTAAACAGAAGCTCTGGCAGGAAGTTATCATGGACAGAGCCCATATTCTAGATACAGTTGGTACTGAGATGGCACAGCATAGAGAATGGCAGCAAATCGTACTGCTTAAGAATGTAGGGCTCAAACTGCCTAGGTTACTAGCTCTGAAATTACAGACAAGTAAACTCCTTTGCCTTTTTCCTCAACTGTAAAATGGGCTAATATCAGCACTTAGCCACGAGGATCAAGGAGAATAATCCATGTACATTCATCAGGATGGGATTGGTTATGCTGCAGTTAAAATTCCTGTTTAAAAAACTCAGTGGTTTACACCGCCCCTCCCGGGAGCCTGTGCAGCCCGCCACTGCCAGGGTCCCATGATCCAGGGACAACTTCCCCGGGAGAACGCACGGCGCGCTTCAGGCTGCTGCAACGTCACGCTGGCCTCTGCCCGCCACCGGCTCGCCCCGCATCCGTACCCCTCCCACCCCCACCCCCCGGCCTGAGTGAGCCAGAGCCCCCAAAGCAGCTGCTCCTTTAACCCCGTCCTGTCTGAGTGAAGAACAGACGCCCTCAGGCGACCTACACGCAGAGGCGGAGCCAAATCCAAAGCTGAGCCCCGGGAGCTGTGCGAACAAAGAAGAGAAAGGGAAATTTCTCCCAGCAGCCTCAGGAGCAGCGGATTAAATCTCCACAATCAACTTGATGTACCTTGCATCTGTGGAATACCTGAATAGACAAGGAATCATCCCAAATGGAGGAGGTGGATTTTGGGAGCAAGATATATTATTTTTTCCCCTCTTCCTCTTTTTGTGAGTGTGTATGTGTATGCTTCTGTGTGAGATTTTGTCTGTATAGCTTTGCTTTCACCATTTGTCCTAGGGTTCTGTCCGTCCGTTTTTTTTGTTTTGTTTTACTTAAAAAAATTTTTTTTCTTAATAATTTTTATTTTAATAACTTTATTTTATTTTATCCTCTTTCTTTCTATTTTTTTCTCCCTTTTATTCTGAGCCGTGTGGATGAAAGGCTCTTGGTGCTCCAGCCAGGAGTCAGTGCTGTGCCTCTGAGGTGGGAGAGCCAATTTCAGGACACTGGTCCACAAGAGACCTCCCAGCTCCATGTAATATCAAACGGCGAAAATCTCCCAGAGATTTCCATCTCAACGCCAAGACCCAGCTTCACTCAACGACCAGCAAGCTACAGTGCTAGACACCCTATGCCAAACAACTAGCAAGACAGGAACACAGCCCCATCCATTAGCAGAGAGGCTGCCTAAAATCATAATAAGGCCACAGACACCCCAAAACACACCACCGGACGTGGACCTGCCCACCAGAAAGACAAGATCCAGCTTCATCCACCAGAACACAGGCACTAGTCCCCTCCAACAGGAAGCCTACACAACCCACTGAACCAACCTTAGCCACTGGGGACAGACACCAAAAACAACAGGAACTACGAACCTGCAGCCTGCAAAAAGGAGACCCTAAACACAATAAGATAAGCAAAATGAGAAGACAGAAAAACACACAGCAGATGAAGGAGCAAGATAAAAATCCACCAGACCTAACAAATGAAGAGGAAAGAGACAGTCTATCTGAAAAAGAATTCAGAATAATGATAGTAAAGATAATCCAAAATCTTGGAAACAGAGAAAATGCAAGAAACATTTAACAAAAACCTAGAAGAACTAAAGAGGAAACAAGCAATGATGAACAACACAATAAATGAAATTAAAAATACTCTAGAAGGGATCAAGAGCAGAATAACTGAGGCAGAAGAACGGATAAGTGACCTGGAAGATAAAATAGTGGAAATAACTACTGCAGAGCAGAATAAAGAAAAAAGAATGAAAAGAACTGAGGACAGGGCTTCCCTGGTGGTGCAGTGGTTGAGAGTCCACCTGCCGATGCAGGGGACACGGGTTCGTGCCCCGGTCCGGGAAGATCCCACATGCCGCAGAGCGGCTGGGCCCGTGAGCCATGGCCGCTGAGCCTGCACGTCCGGAGCCTGTGCTCCACAACGGGAGAGGCCACAACAGTGAGAGGCCCGCGTACCACAAAAAAAAAAAAACACAACAACAACTAAAAATAGAACTACCATACTACCCAGCAATCCCACTACTGGGCATATACCCTGAGAAAACCATAATTCAAAAAGTCATGTACCAAAATGTTCACTGCAGCTCTATTTACAATAGCCAGGACATGTAAGCTACCTAAGTGTCCATCATCGGATGAATGGATAAAGAAGATGTGGCACATATATACAATGGAATATTACTCAGCCATAAAAGGAAACGAAATTGAGATATTTGTAGTGAGGTGGATGGACCTAGAGTCTGTCATACAGAGTGAAGTCAGTCAGAAAGAGAAAAACAAATACCGTATGCTAACACATATATATGGAATCTAAGAAAAAAAAAAGGTCATGAAGAACCTAGGGGTAAGACAGGAATAAAGACACAGACCTACTAGAGAATGGACTTGAGGACACGGGGAAGGGGAAGGGTAAGCTGTGACAAAGCAAGAGAGAGGCATGGACATATATACACTAACAACGTAAAATAGATAGCTAGTGGGAAGCAGCCGCATAGCACAGGGAGATCAGCTCAGTGGTTTGTGACCACCTAGAGGGGTAGGATAGGGAGGGTGGGAAGGGAGGGAGACGCAAGAGGGAAGAGATATGGGAACATATGTATACATATGTATATGTATAACTGATTTACTTTGTTATAAAGCAGAAACTAACACACCATTGTAAAGCAATTATATTCCAATAAAGATGTTAAAAAAAAAAAAAGCTCAGTGGTTTAAAGCATGGGTTTGCTTACAACATGTAACTACTGCAGATTTTTTTCAGGAAAAAAAAAAGGTATCTGCCTAGAAGTGTCTCACATGACCTCCAGTCAAATTTCAGTATCCAAAGCAAGTCACAGAGCCATGCTCAACTTCAAGGAAATGGAGAAGTGCAATCCCACCATGTACGCAAAAGAAAGAAGAATATCGACGCACATCCCTAACCACCACCACACCACGAAAGAAGCTCAGACGACACGTGGCACACAGTAAGCACCCAATGACTGGTAGCTGCTGTTATTATTATCATGACTACTGAGGGCTCTGGGAAAAACTTATTCTAATAACCCTAAGGCATAAAGCTGAATGAACATGCAGATGTGAAAACAGCCTCTCATGCACGTTATTTGCAATAAAGCAAAGGTGAATTTATAAGTATCTCACCATGATATGATGGAGGGACATGCCAAAAAGTTTCTAGTAAGCAAAAAGTAGCAAACAAGAGTTACCAAAATAGTACCACTTATTCTGACTCCTTTAAGACATGTAAAATTTCAGTGACAATATATTTTATTTTGGAGAATATATGAAAAAATTATGCAGCCTTTCACAAATTCACTTCTAATCTCAGAGCACTGCTTCCCCTACTCTCCCTGTAAGTTCTTAAGTGAAATCCTCCTGTGTGGGTTTTTAGGACCCTAAGCATCAGAGTTAGGGAAAGAGTCTTATTTAGTGAAATGAGAGTTGAATTCTAATCCTAACTTGACCATAAACCAGTTCTATGACCTATCAAAATTTTTGACTAGGACACAACTAGTTACTCTGTTCCATCATCCATAAGATGACAATATTGACTAGATGGCCTCTGAAATCCCTTCCAACTCTACTCTTCTGCAATCCTGAGAAACCAAAAAGAAACTCTGGTTTAGCAGAATCTAGTTAAGATGCTGAATCATGTAAGACTTGACAACACTTAAATCTTAAACTAGAAGTAACTGCCACAACCACAGCTATGATGGTAGCAACAGAGCTTAGTTCAAGAGTGAACAACGGAAGAAAAGTCAGGAGCACCCGGCGAGAGCCCTGATAGCATGAAATGTTGCAGGGAGAGCAGATAAGGGTGGACAGAGCATGACTATATGTGTAAATAAGGAGTCTGGTATTTGAGCATGGTTTATGAAATCAGTCTTTTAGTAACATCTCATACCACATTCCAGCCGTAGCTCTGCAAATCAGTGAAGGTGACAGGAACAAACCTGAAGCAAAGAGCCTCCAAAACTTCAAGACTTGGGATCTGTCAACTACCAGATCTCAATTCCAACAGGCTGGGTTTTCCAATTCCTTAAGACGCCAAAGCAGTAGTCCAAATATGTGCCTAGGGATCAAGAACTTGAAATCCTTCGGAGAAAGTCAAACAAAAGAGCTCAAAGCTGCATGTTACAAAATGTTAAGCTCTCCCAATCAGTGATACTTGTGTCTCAGTTAAACAGTAGCCCCTGCCCATACAACCTACCATATACATTAACTCACTCTGAGAGTATAAGACTGTCCCCTACAACAGAATTTAAGGGAAAACAGTGCTGCTTTTTAATGAACACCAATGGAAAACAATACAACATTAATTCATGCCATAAACAAGAGACACTGCTGCATCAGTAATTTGCTCTTCCTGCAGCCCTATTTATGATCTTTAAGAAGCCTTCTGATCCTAACATCTGTGAGTGTATAAAGCATATGGGAACCCTCCTCACTGTCTCTCATGCTTCAAGAGTCACTGCTAAAAGACTAAAAATCTCCTGCTTGAAAACTTAAAACCTGGCAAACAAATTTAATAAAATTACAATATGTTTAGAAAGCTCCATTGTATTATGTCTAGACAGCATTCTAAAAAGCTGTAATTCTACATGTGGATCTTCATTTACTTCTATAGCCATACTTCCTTCCACTTGTCAATCACAAAATAATTTACAGTTCTACAATGAATATTAATCAATATATTAGAATCACTGCTATTCTTGATTTTAATGAGTTTAAAATCTGAAGTACAAGTAGATGGGGCTGGAGGCAGGGAAGCATATACAGCCCTGAATGAGTAAAAGAAATCCTTTCTTTTAACAAATCAATTTTTAAGTATATTGGAAGAGGACAGAGGATAAGGCTCAATCCTTCAAGGGAGCTTTGATGAATATTATTAAAAAAAAAGATTATACCTTTATAAACTGAAAAACCAACCTCTAAGGAAGCTGGTAAACCAAAAGTACTTTACATAGGAAAAATCTCCATTAACTAGTCTTAAAGTAATGAGAACCCTCAATAACCAGCGTTTTATATTGAGAATTAAGTATTACACTTAAAAGCTGCCTGTGTTAAATCTTTATATGAAAGAAAAAAGCTTCAGCAGTCATGCTGAAGGACATGCATGTTAGTCACAGCCATGAAGGGTCACAAGGCCTCGCTGGAACAGCTACCTTGGTATTTGCAACACCTTACAGGACACAGATCCAAATTTATTTTCTGGTCCTATTATTTTCTTAACATCAAATCAACTTTTAGATAAAAATAAATAGGTAAGCACAAATGGAAAAAATAGTGCTGAACTTTATTATATGATTTGTTTAGTCTCATTTTAGCCTAAAGGACAGTCTTGTCCCATATTGTATTTTCCTTTCTAAGTGAAAAGAAAAAAAATGTCCACTATTTTCCCCAAAAAGCGGGGGGTGGGTGGGTGGCAGGGGTGTTAAAGGGTCTAGAGTTGTGCTGTCAAATGCCAGAGCCACTAGCCGTATGTGGCTATTTAAACTTAAATTCACGGATATTAAATAAAAATTTAAATTCTGTTCCTCATACTAGCTACCTTTTAGGAGCTTCAAAAGCCACATGTGACTCGAAGTCCTGCATAGATATAGGACATGTTACATCGTAGTACAGAGTTCTACTGGACAATGATGATCTAGAACAATGTTTCTCAAATTTAAAGGTACACAAAGTCATCAGGATAGTTTGTTATAACACATACTACTGGGTCTCCACCCCGGGTAGTTTATTTCGGTTGTCTGGAACGGAGCCTAAAACCTGCATTTCTAACAAGCTCCAAGATGATACTGATACTGCCTATCATCTTGAGTAGTACTCTCTATGGTAAAGGACTAGCTTTTGTTTTTTCCTAATCCACCACTGACCAATACTTTTATAAAATACTAGAAAAGTTAATTATCAGGAAAAAATACTTTAAACAAGGACTATACCATAAACTTATACTCTTTAAATTATCAGATTCAACAGACAAATCGTTTTTCTAAAAAATGTAGTAAAAGCAGCTAAATACCTTCTCTCAAGTTCTGAACTTACCTCATCACAGACAGGTAACAAACAGTTCACAGACCTGCAGTGTGAGTAGCCCTTAGATCTAGAAGAACTTTTTTTTTACGATTATCTTTTTGGAGCTGATCATTAATGATCTCTTTCATATCCTCTACCATTTCCTCAAGGTATTTTTACAACTCCAGGCAAAAATGTTATTTCTATTAAGCAGAAACCTCCCCCCTGCCCAGTCCCTTAAAACAATAATATACAGGGTCTGCTCAAAGAAACAACCTGACAGGTCATCATTTATGTGATCCAAATCTGTCACATGGTCAACAAAGATGATGGCTTGACTTTTTCATGCTAACCCAAGGTTGAATTTAGACTGCTAACACTGCAAAAGTTGGTAAGCCAAGATACACAATGAACATTAATAGAGTCTCTGCGTTAAATCACAGAAAATTTCTTTCGGTAAATAAAGTCAACGATCTGGACCTACCTTTCCAGACACAATCCTTAAAAGGATTTCTTATGAATACTGATGATTTCCCCAAACCCAAAATGAACAGTCCAGGTACGTTTCTTTACTCTTGTATACTTAGGGAAGGAACACATCAAACAGAATCCCCTTTTAGGACTCAATGCCCTTCAGCAAACTACCTAAAGCTTAGGTGTTTTCCTCAATCCATATACCAAACCAAATAAACTGATTTTTCTTCTACTCAACTTCTGGTCTGGCCCAACAGATGGACTTCTATGAGAAAATCTCCAGGATAACTTCAGGTCGGGCACTTGCTAGAGACTACTCTTAAGAATTTTCTTATTGCTCTATAATTTTGTTTTACCAGTTTGTTTGACTATTACTTAAATAAATTATAAAATAAGGCTCTGAGAACTTTAATATGTGATCCTTTTTCCTATAGTAATATCTGGTTTAACAGAACTTCACATATATGCATGTTCTGTATAAAATAAGGTTACATGGCTCAACTAGACATTATTTTAAGAAAAATACCACTTAAAATTAACAACATTAACAGGAAAGTTACAAGGTATATATCTCATATAACATCTGAGGAATATAAAAATGGGGGGAGATTTTTTTTAAATGTACCGTTTTAACCATTTTTTAAAATAAATTTATTTATTTTTGGCTGCGTTGGGTCCTCGCTGCTGCACAGCGGGCCCTCCCCAGCTGTGGCGAGTGGGGTCCACTCCTCATTCCGGTGGTGAGGCGTGGGCTTCTCATTGCAGTGGCCTCTCCTGCTGCGGAGCACGGGCGCGCGGGCTTCAGTAGCTGTGGCTCACAGGCTCCAGAGCACAGGCTCAGACCCGCGTCCCCAGCACTGGCAGGCGGATTCCCAACTACTGTGCCACCAGGGAAGCCCCATCTTTTTAACTGTTCTGCTTACAGTGTCAGAAAGAAAACCCTTTTCCTCCTAACATATCGAATGAAGCACTAACAGAATGAGTAAGAAGTAGAATCCAAAGCAAGATAACATCAGGAGCTTCTGCCACGGCCACCCCCTCCAGTCCCATCTGCAGAGGCAGATGGCTGGGATCGAGAGGCCCAGGACCCTCTAACACTGTCTTGTCACCTGCTCCAACCTTCACTCTATCAGGCTGCATGGGCAAAGGCATGGAACAGCTTCCCATGTATAACAATAAGGTAGGGAAGAATTTGGGGGTAACCCTTGCCCGGATGTCACCCTGAAGGATGCAGAAGGACTTCCCCAAGCCTAGGACAACTGATCCAGACTGAGACTGCAGGAACTGCTAAAGGGCAAAAAAGATCCAAAGAAGTCAGCCTCTGGGCAAAAAACTTTTGCTCAAACAAAACAACTGTTTTGTAAGGACCTAAATCAATGACCCTTAATATTATTTTTGCATGCAGGTGGGAAGAGATGGGGGAGAGGAGAAGGTGGGAGCGGGTGGGGGGGCGGACCACAAATCCCTTTAAGAATCATAAGAAACGATGGATTGGCTTCCCATAAACATGCACACACAAACAATATTTTGCATACTATTTTGGGCAGTTCACAGATGAGCTAAAGACTCCCTTTGTGTCCATGAATCCCAAGATAAAAAGCATCAACCTAAATAGGTAGGAACCAAAGGTCAGTGCTACAATAGCTAGACCTTCATTTAACCTGAAGCTTGACCTTTTACAGAAAGACAATTTTGGAATTTAAAAATATAGGTATTCCAAAAATAAAATGCCTTGATCACATAGCTGTACAAGAAAATCCAAAATATATTAAAAATTTTACTGATAATATATTTGATCCATAAAATTAGATCAGTGAAAACTCCCTACAAGAATCTTTAATAGAGGAGTAAAAAAGCAGACAAACAGAAATCTCCCTTGGGAATTCCCTGGTGGTCCAGTTGTTAAGACTCCACTGCTTCTACTGCAGGGGGCATGGGTTCAATTCCTGGTGGGGAACTAGGCACCAGCATGCCGCCCCACCAAAAAAAAAAAAAAAAAGAGGGAGAAAAAGAAATCTCCCTTTACTCTTTCACAAAATTCAAACATGCACCCATCACTTTGTAAGTGTTTGGATTCATGTCCTGAAGTTATCTTAAAATTCTGCTTCCCAATTTTCCTGAAATTTTCAAACACTGTCTCAGTATGTTGTTCTTCTGAAAATAGCTAGTGGATAAAAGCACCATGGAAGTCTACTGAAAAATCAGGTTTTTTTCTTTGCTAAAAATTGTTAAGTCCTTCATTATTACTATAAAGGAAAAGGTTCATCAATTTTTAAAAACTCCTCAAAATATGAGCTATTTATGTCATATATTATCAAAGATCCTAACAGTCTCGATGGCAAATGACACAAAGAATAAAAGTAGGAGAATGTAAGGAATCACTATTACAAACTAGAAAAACCAACTAATACAGGTACCACAAGCAAAACTAAACATTTTTCTCTGGATTTTATGCAAATAATCTGGTTCAGAAATTGGAAAAGAGGTGGATATTTTAAAGTAACTCCGGTTTACTACCTTCAAGACTTTTATGGAAGTAACAGAATTTCTCATGAGCCTCCACAAAAGCCTCCACAAAATGAACTAAAGAGAAGAACATTTTGGCAAGGAAAAACTGACTGCATTCTCTCTCTGCACTTCATGGTTATTACTGTACTAGGCTAACTGTGAACTCCTAAGTGCCCTAGAAAGACCTCTCCTACACCATGGAGACAAGGGGGGGCCGGGTGCCCTCACTGTATTCCAACTTGCCTCTTCAGTGACAAATTCTCGAAATGGAGAAGTAAAAATGGACGGGTGTACAGAACTCACGCAAAGTGTGCTAGTTAATCTAGTACCATACCACGAAAGCATGACAGCACACCCCAGCTTTTTAAGAAACCTTTAGAGAGTGCTGGTGGTGAAAAGAATATGTGCTTTGGATCAAGATGATGTGGGTTCAAATTCTGACTCTAACCTGAACCAGCTCTGTGGCCTTGAACAAGTTACTTCATTTCTTTGAGCTGCAGACCATGGAGCTCATGGAGTGGCTAAGAAAACGGGGATATTTTTTCTCATCTCTGTAGTCCCAGCACCTGGCTAAGTGCTGGACACAGACCAGGTATTCATTCATTCAATGCTAGTTTTTTTGCTTCCCTCACAAGTGTGTTATATTCTACTGCAAACAAAAATGTTCTCTAGGGAACAGATATCTAAGCTCTAGCTATTTTCTATGTATTTCGAAGAGTTTTCAATATAGTAATAACCTGGTACGGGGGAATGCAGGCAGTCCCGTGGAATCCACTGTAGCTTTTCACCTGAATTAGACTAAAGCTTTGTATGAAGGATGGAAGTATAAAGAGAAATACTAAATAATTTTTAAAAATAAAACGATTTCGGGGGAGAGGGATAAATTAGGAGTTTGGGAATAACAGACACACACTACTATATATAAAATAAACAAGGACCTACTGCATAGCACATGGAACAATATTCAATATCTTGTAATAACCTATAATGAATAAGAATCTGAAATATATGTATATATAACTGAATAATTTTGCTGTACACCTGAAACTAACATATCATAGCAAATCAACTATACTTCAATTAAAAGAAAATTTTCAAGAAACTCACTAATGGAGGTATGTTTTCTCTTAAAGGTAGCTGTTATCAGTTATTACCCAAAATTTTATTTATTTATTTTTTCATCCTGCTGGCACCTGAGCTTATGTACATGAAATAAAATGGTATTGTTGGACAACTTAAAAAAAATTATTTCAGGGCTTCCCTGGTGGCACAGTGGTTGAGAGTCCGACTGCCGATGCAGGGGACACGGGTTCACCCCCTGGTCCGGGAAGATCCCACATGCTGCGGAGCGGCTGGGCCCGTGAGCCATGGCCGCTGGCCGCTGAGCCTGCGCGTCCGGAGCCTGTGCTCCGCAACGGGAGAGGCCACAACAGTGAGAGGCCCGCGTACCGCAAAAAAAAAAAAAAAAAAAAAAAAAAAAAAATTCAAACCTTGCTATACTGGAGGGACAGAGAATAGGGTGAGAACATACTCTCCTCAGTTGATTTAGATACTGTCATTGTCATATACCAAAGATATTTATGCAGGTAGAATCCTTAAATCCTAAAACCGGTTCCAAAGGGTTCAGAACATGAATCCATGTGTGATCCACTTGGTTATTACAAAGTCTTCCCATGAAAGCTGAAAAACATAGGCACCTGCAGTGAGAATCAAGCCTGAGATTGTGGAACCCTTTTTCCTCGTGGTTTAACCACAAACTCTGCTTGGGGCATTTTCCTGACCCCTAGGGCAGCATTTAGGAGAACTGGAAGAAAAGCTGGTGAGGTCAGGGAAGGCCAAGGTCAAGAAGGGGGGACGGTGGTCACAGGGCTGGATGAGGAAGGGGGGGCGGTCGTCACAGGGCTGGATGAGGGGCAGACAGGGCTGGGGGCTCAGAAGGAAGAGGAGGAGGTGGCCAGAGCTCTGATTCTGAGGAGTTTAAGCTGCACTCTTCCCCCACTGGTCACCACGTGGCTGCCTCTGGGGACAGTAACTTGGGAGGCAGCATTTGTGGTGATGTCCCATCAGCACCTCACACACAGCACGTCCTTCTGCCGGCCCTGCTCCTCTCCAGGGCCCCCCAAGCCAGGACACCCCCAGTCTGCCCATTTCTCCCCACTGCGGCCCCTCCCGTCCAGGCCACCAACATCTTGCCCGACCACTGGTCACTCTCCCTCGGCTCCCTCCTGCCCTCTGGCCACCATAGTCCACCCCTCCCCAGCAGCCAAGGGATCTTTCTAGAAAGCCAGTTGGACAAGCCCTTCCTTGCTTGGCCTCTGCAGCACTCTGAATGAAGTCCCGGCCTCTTATCACATCTCCAGCTGCTCTCTGGCTCCACCCTCTCGACACCCGCCCTGCCCTGCCCCCGCTGGCCTCAGAGTCTCTGCCCCAAGCCATACATCCATCCAAGAAAACTGAAAAACGTCTTCGAAACTTCTCTAAATCAGAGATCCCCAAGACACAGTAGCCCGAGGGCCTGTTGTTTCTGATAGATTTTCTGTAATATAATAGCAAAACTCACAAATGAGATGTAGTTTCTAAAGAGATAAGCTTCTGCTTCAGATTTTCTTTGGTATTTGAAATAGTTATGAGAAAAGTAAATCAATAAATACAAAAAACGAACTGCCAAAGGATTTTCCAGAAATGTAGTAACGTCACTTGTGGCCTCCCACTTCACTTTCAACTGGCCGTTCAATTTCTCCCGTGATTTGCCTGAAGTAATATACTGATGAGTTCAGAGAACTTCGGACTATACTAATAATAAATTATAAAAATATTTAGAAAGCTATAAAACATTAAAAAGTTGTGGGGAAAGTGATCATATTCCAAGACTTTGCAGTGCTATAACAGAAGAGCTAATGTAAAAAGCAAAAATATAAATGCAGTGTAAAAGATGAGACTCCAGGCAGACTGTAATACTGCGATGAGACACAGCTAATTTCACAACAGATCTAGATTTACTTTGCCCATGGCCACACTACAGCAAGAACAGTATCATAGTCTGGTTACTATATGGGAGAGTCCAAAGTTAGCAAAAAAAAGGGCAGGGTGGGGATTGTAAAGGTTAGCTTTTAATAGTCCATTAATCAAGAAAAAAGCTTAAATAATTCATCTAGGAAATCTGCCCTGGGACAGAAAAGATGTCCAAAATTAACCTTTTTACAACTCCACATTTTCCCAGGCCTTTTGTTACAGTCATGCATTGCTTATATGAAACCACCTGTTCTGGTTGGCATTAAACCCTTTTACTTGACATTTCACGCCTAATCATTTTATCACACATGGATCTCAAACCTTCTCTCTATTCCCAGAGAGCCACAAAGTTTAGAAAAACTATCTCCCTGAGGTTGCCAACCTGATCTTCCAATTTGGAATACCAACAGATTCTCCTGTGCCATGCACAGTCGATGGGTACAAATCCCCAGTAAGAAAGATAGCTCATAATTAGCCCTGAGAACACAACACTGTGGCCCTTGTCTGGACTCTTCTAGGGGTCACAAGCATATCCCCTTAAAGTACGTCGAAATTTGGAGCCTACCGGGATGGTATTCCTATGAGCCATTTGCGAAACAATAGTCGAATCTCAGGCAATACTGCAGACACTCTAAAAATTGTAAAAAATGTTAAATGGGTATTTTCTCCGTTCACGGATCTGCTACACCAGAAATGAGCAGTGTGGAGAATAACGTGCACACACAGTCCCAAAGATGCCTGGAGACGCCAAGGATTCACTAGAAACCTTGGCCGGACTACTAATGGTCCATAAACCCTAATTTGGAGATCACGGGCCTACAGGTTCAAAATTGAATTATACTGCCTTATTAGATCACACACTACCGAAACCACAGTCACATCAATCATAACTGGAACTAGGAACACTTTAGGTACACAAATATGAGTCTGCTTATGCATTTTTAATTGGATCAAATAAAACAAGCTGCAAACAAACTCAAATTTCAATTATCTCACTAGTGAGGGGATTTCCTAACAGCATCTTTTTAAAAACCAAGTAGCTGCCAACCCTCTACACATCTGACAGGCATATCTCTGGAAATTTGGGAACAGACTCCGTTACTTCTCAACAGCGAAGGAAATAAATACCCTGAAGGGGACAGATTCCGTTTTTGTTTTTGTTTTTTAAAGCTCAAACATGCAATCTAATAATGCACAGAACTTGGCTGCGGGGTTGCTGGACATCTCCAGGGTTCCAATTCTCGGGGCGAGTGCGCGCTAGTGCGTAAGAAGGGGGCGGAGGGGGTGCGCGCTCGGAGGACGCGCCGGGGCCCCCGCCCCCTCCCGGAGCAGCAGCCTGGCACCAGCCCACCCTCCTCCACCCCTGCAAAGAGACGCAGGACGCCAATAGAGCAACTTCTCCGCGGGGGCGGCGGCGCGAATAGCGGTCACCCCCGCCCCGCCGCTGCACGGCCGGGGGTCTCTCCTCGGCCGGGCCCCGGGGAGGCGGGAGGGAAGGGGGAGCCCTCCGCACGCCCCGCCCCCGCACGCCTGGCCCGGGGCCGGGGGCTGCCCGGACCCCCAACCCTCCGCGCGGCCCGCAGCGGCGCACTCCCAAGGACGGCCGCCTGGCCTGAGCGCGAGGCGGAGCGGAGCGCGGCGGAGGCCGGCCCCTCGCTTCAGGCCTCAGGCCGTCGCCTGCCCTCCGCCAGGCCGCCCGCCGCCGGCCCCGCTCGGACCCCGGCCCGGCCGGGCCTCGGCACCGCCGCATCCCCTCATCCTGGCTTCATTCATAGGGGCACCGCAGCCCGGCCGGCGGTGCGGGGTCGGGGACCCGCGGACAAGACCGACCCGCCAAGGCCGGGGAGGAAAATAAAAAGTTAAGAGAAGAACTTACCTAAAATGGCTCCTGCAGCAGCCAAAATACAAACAGCTATTATTTGGTGAAGTTTAGCTCAGACACCCTGCAAGGACACCCTAACCCGTCTCGGGCCCGCCTTCCCTGCCATGCCATTGGGCTTCGCCGGCCCAAAACACAGAGTCATTGGTCAGCTTGGCTGCCGCTCAGACAGAAGCCCATTTCAAGCTTGCTTGCAGGGGCGAGTGATGGGCTCGCTCCATTGTGCTCGTATTTGCATGGATGTGATAGCGGCGCTGATTGGCCGGCGCCGGGGCCGCCCCGCCCCCTGCCTCGCGCCCCCCGCCTTAGAGACGCCGCTGCGCGCGGCCCCGCCCCCCGGGACAGAGCGGCGGGGCCACGGGGGCGGGGCGGGGCCGGGGTCCTGCGGGCCGAGGGGGCGGGGCGGGGTCCTGCAGCCGCAGACAGCGGGCAGGGGGCGGGGACCTGGAGCACGCGCGCGCGGAGCGGGGCGGGGGTTCAGCCAGCAGGTGGAGGTCTCTTAGGTAGCGGGATAGCCATATGGAACACCCTGGGCTGGCGTCTCCGGGGCTGGGAGAGGTTGTGACTGGGGTGCCGCGACAGAGAGATTCCGCTGGGGCCGAGGTCCTGTTGGTCAGGAAAAGAAGATTCCGAGAAGCCAGGCGAAGAGCCAAGGAGCCCGAGCTCTGTCTCCAGCCGCATCCCTGCCGCTCCTCCTGGCTCCCGGGCACTCCTGGCACACGGGCTTCTTCCCAAGGACCCCCCGCACACCCGGGGAGTTTTTAGCCCCGGCGGTCTTGCGGCGCCTTGGATATACCTCCGTAAAATCAGGTGTCGAGCTATGGTGTGTTTATGTTCAGGCCTGTCTCCCTCACCATCCTTGTAGCATCCTCAAGGACAGGGCCCAGCATATGGCAGTGATTCAACTAATTTTTTAATATTCTTTAATTCGTTCGTTAGTAGCAAATTTTTGAATGCCCACTAAATGCCAGGCATTGATCTAAGACAGGAGATACAGCGGTCAATAAGACAAAGACCTTGCTGTCGTGGAATGGACCTGCTAAGGAGAAAGAAAGACAATAAACAAATACAGGGGGAGAGGTAGTGATAAATGTTATAAAGAAAATAGATGCAGGCAGAAAGGAATGGGGAGTTGGGCCTGTCTGGCTGAATACTCTGTATGGCATCCATTACTGCCCCCCTCCCAGATGTGGCAGTCACCTCACCACCTTACCCCCTGCTTGCCTCCATCACAGGTGTTTCCTTAACACCCACAAAAAATAAAATGGTTGGCTTCTGACTGTGGAGGCTCATTTTACCTTAATTAAAGTAGGAATGATCTGAGTCCTGATGATTCCAAGAGCTGTTTGTCTGATACTTTTAAGATGAACATGGTTTGACTTTGTCAGAGGTAGCTGTAATGATTTAGCAGAGCCTTACTGCACCCCCAGAGAGAGGATATTTTTAGTGTCTTTGAAACCCCAGCATTCCTATGATTTTCATCCCATGGCCCTAACTCTCTTCCGAGGACCACTTCTTCCCTTCTCGGCAGACACCAGAGATTTCTCCAGTTTGAAAAATACAAAGATAGCAGCCCCCGCCCCCTGCCACCTGTCTACTTCACCTGTGCACATTTCTTTCATTTGACTCAAGACTGGCCAGGATGTATCACGGTCCTTCCCTCCTCCCTCCTCTTTCTTCCTTCCTTACACAAATATTTATTAAGCACCACCTATGTTCCAGGTATTGTTCTAGATATTAAACAAGGCAGACGACATCTCTGACCTCAGGGAGCTTATAGTCTAGCTGAGGACAAGGCAGAGTTTGACACATGGATCCTGAAGAACTCCAGTCCTGCCGAGCTGCTGGTGAGTGAGTATGCAGAGAGCTGCTTGTCCCCGCTGACTCTCCCAATGCAGAGCGGACTTGCTCTCCTGAACCAGCGGCTGCAGGGGCTGAAGCAGGACCAGACGGCTGGTAGCTACAGCCTCTTCAGTCTGACACCAGGATCAAGGGTCTAAAACTGCTCATGGGACTTGGGTTTGTGAACATTAGCTTCTGGAAAGGGGCTGGGAGCAGAGTTATATCAGAGGCAGACTTGGTGAGTCCAACATGGGAGTCGAGTGGCCCTCCGTTCACACAATCAAATCCTGTGCCCACAAAAGATGACATAGCACAAATGAGGTGGGGGAGGAATGGGACTCCAGGCAGAGGGAGGAGAGTGTGCATGCCAAAGCATAAAAGCAAGGACACTGTTGTGAGGTGTGGGAGGGGGAGAGGGGAGGGAGGTAGATTTGTCAGTAATTCCTGTTCTTAAACTTGAGAAAAGTCAGTAGCACATAAGAAATTAAACACACACAAAGACACAAATGTTATATCACTAAACAAGAAATCAATAGGAATGCATGATTGATTCACAAATGAATGGTACAGGTACAAGCAAAGGAAAGATTTGGTAGCTATACTCAGGAGAGGTAGCAGGCTTGACCTTCAAAGAGTCAAGTCTGTAGAACCGACCAAGGTTAGTGGAATCTGACCCTTAAAACACTTCCGCAGTATCCAGGGGCTAGAGGGGAAACACAAACAGCTAAGTGTCTTTTAGCTGTACCCATCCATGGGGACGTATTAGCCTGGGTTCTCCACAATGCAGAGGCTGATTCTGTAGGGCAGGAGTGAGAGGCAAAAGGAGTAAGGTAGGGGACTTTCTCCTTCTGCCAGTCCAGTGGGTAAGACTCTGTGCTCCCAATGCAGGAGCCTGGGTTTGATCCCTGGTCAGGGAACTAGATGCCACATGCTGCAACTAAAAAGAGCCCCATGCCACAACAAAGATCTCATACATGGCAACTAAGATCCCACGTGCCACAACTAAGACCTGGCGCAGCCAAATAAATAAATTTTTTTTTTTTTAAAGGAGTAAAGTAGGGAAGAGGGAAGAGCCATTACCAGGATGATTATTCATGTGGCCTCCACTAAGTGTGGCTGATTGCTCCCACTCAAGGGATTATCCTCTGAGAAGCCACATAAAATGAGTCTCAGTACAGCCTGTGGGAGAGGGAAGGGAAGGAAATTTATCCACCAGCTCATCTTGACTGAATTCTTATTCATTCCAGTTTTTCACGCATAGGTGCCAAGTGGGGTTCTGTGGTGTCCCAAACTTCAGTGTTAAGGAGTGTGCAGCAGGGCCATAGGGCAAAGGATTATCAGGATGCAGCTTTGTGGAACTGGAGCCCATGCAGAGCTGGATGTCACAGCAGCGGCTGGGACAGAGATAGCTGACACTAAGAGGCCCTGAAGTTCTGACGTGGGGGTGACATCGGTGATGCATGACTTTCTGTACCACATAGTACATCCATGTTTACAAAGGGCCCCAGAAGAGCAATCCTTAGGTGCTCTGAAGGGGAGACATGAGAGGGCTGCCAACAGTTCTGGAACTTTGTGACAGTAACTCTAAAAACACAAGTTGCATCCTGCCTGACCATGTTCTCTCTTGCCTTCCTGCCTCTGTTCGCTTGTCTGTTTCCTCCATTTGACTGTGAGCTTCTATATTGTTCTTGTTTATATATCTCTGGCAGAGAAAAGGCTACTTTTCCCTGCCTATTTCATTTTCCTCCTAGGCTCATAGCAAAACTACATTTCTCAGTAATCAGATAGGTCCTTGTGACCGAACTCTAACGGAATCTGGACAGAAGTGACACAAATATATCCCATGTCTAAGCATCCCCTAAAACTTCCTATGTGATCCTCCAAACTCTTCTCCTATCCTCATCTGCTGGCCAGATGCAAAACTATCCAGTGAGGAATCAAGAGGCCCCAGAAAATGGCAATGGCATGAGTCTGCGTCACCAACTGACCGCATGGAGCAGAACCCGTGTGCTTCCCTGCACTGGACTGTGCTATGAGGGAGAAATAAACTGTCAAAATGTCAAGTCACTGAAATGTGAAGGTTGTTTGTTACGGTCATTAGTACACTCTGACTAATGCAGTTCTTATCTACATTCATTTGATTCTTTGTCCCTCCAGGGCAAGGACTATTTATTTGGCTTTGTAACTCAAGTACTAGTACAATGTCTGGCTACATAGTAGGAATTGCTCAAAGTATGAATGGATATGAATGAGCTGATACCTGAGCCTGGTCTAAAGCATCAAAGGCAGAATGGCAGGTAAGGTGGCAGGTGGAAAGTGTTCCACTCAGGAGACACAGCATGTGCTGCAGAGGCAGAGAGACTGGGGTGAACATATGCAATTCTCAGCAGTACAAATAGTTCATGATTTGAGAGTAAGATGGCTAGGGTGAGGCTAGAGAGAAGACAGGGGCCAGATTACAAAAGGTCTTATTCATTACATGAAGGAGTCTGAACTTTTTCCTACAAGAATCATTCAAACAGGGATGTGATACCATCAAGTTTATGTTTTAGAAAGATCTCTCTAGCAGCCTAGAAGAAGGATGGATTAGAAAGGAAGAGGTCAAGATGTGGATTTCTTTAAAGTAACATTTCCCTTTGCTCTAAATCATTCTTCTCATGAGATGCTCCACTAAAAAGAGTTTGGGGGTCAGGTTGGTTTGGACATTGTGCATACTTGGGCCCCTCTTGGAAGCTCCCATTGTTCATTAAAAACTCTGAGAAGTCCTGCAATAACGAAATCTGTTAAACTTCAACATAATATTTCTCAAAATTATTTGGCCCTTTTCATTTAATACCTATTTAAAGTAGTATTAGGATTAGATTTGCCTACATATCACATACACACAAAAGGACAAAGGGCATTAGTAACACTGAAGTTTATTTTTGTCTTGCATAAAAGAAATCTGGGAAGCAGGCAGTGCAAGGGAGGCATGGAGCTCTGTGGTATTGTCAGTAACCCAGGCTTCAGTATTTTTGCTCCACCATCATTGACTTTCATTCCCAAGGTCACTTCATGGTCCAAAGTGGCTGCTGGAACACCAGTCCCTATTTTTTTGGATGGAAAAAAGGAAAGACAGGAAAAAGTGGAGTTGAGTCATGTCCCTTAAACAGCCTTCCTGGAAATACTACACATCACTTCTGCTTACATCTCATTGGCCAGAACTCGGTCACATGGCCACACCAAGCTGCAGAGGAGGCTGGGAAATATGGTATTTAAAAAAATTTTGCTTGGCTATGTGTCAAGTTAAAAATTGAGGTTCTTGGGACTTCCCTGGTGGTCCAGTGGTTAAGACTCTGCGCTCCCAATGCAGACTGCCCAGGTTTGATCCCTGGTCAGGGAACTAGATCCCGCCTGCCGCAACTAAGATCCGGCACAGCCAAATAAATAAATAAATATTTTTAAAAATTGATGTTCTTAAGTTTCCATCAACAGATGAATGGATAAAGAAGATGTGCGCTATATATATATATATATATATATATATATATATATATATATATATATATATATATATATATATATATGATGGAATATTACTCAGTCATAAAAAAGAATGAAATATTGTCATTTGTAACAACATGGATGGACCTAGAGATTATCATGCTAAGTGAAGTCAGTCAGACAAAGACAATTATATATTACTTATATGTGTAATCTAAAAAATAATACAAATGAACTTATTTACAAAACAGAAACAGATTCACAGACATAGAAAACAAACTTATGGTTACCAAAGGGGGAAGCAGGGGAAGGGATAAATTAGGAGTACGGGACTAACAGATACACACTACTATCTATAAAATAGATAAACAGCAAGGACCTACTGTATAGCACAGGGAACTATATTCAACATCTTGTAATAACCTATAATGGAAAAGAATCTGAAAAAGTATATATATATATATATATATATATATATATATATATATATATATATATATATATCTGAATCACTTTGCTGTGCACCTGAAACTAGCACAATATTGTAAATCAACTATAATTCAATTTAAAAAAATTGAGATTCTGTCACTAAAGAGTTGAGAGACTCACTTAGCAGTCTCTGGCACAATGTCCCACAGAAATAGTATTCCCAGAACATAAGATGGGATAAAATGACTAAGTAAGGAGACTGATTTTTTTAAACATTTTTAACAGCTTTATTGAAGATAATTTGCATACCGTACCCCACACCTACTGCAAGTGTACAGTTTAATGATTTTTAGTAAATTTATACAGTGGTGCGACCTTTACCACAATCCAGTTTTAGAAAATTTCCACCTCCCCCAGGAGCTCCCTTCTTCCTGTCTGCAGTCACTCCCCACTCCCACTCCCAGGCCCAGGCAACCATTGATCTGCTTTCTTCTCTATAGTTTTGCCTTTTCTAGAAATTTCATCCTTACAGAACAGTGCAATATGCAGTCATTTGTGTCTGGCTTATTTCACTTAATGCAACATCTTTGTGGTTCATCCACGTTGTAGAATATATTATCTGTTTATTCCTTTTTATCACTGCAGAGTCCTCCATTGTATGGATAATGCTGTCTTTTTACAATACTTATCCACTCGCCAACTAATGGACATTTGGATTGTTTCCACTTTGGGGCTATTATGAATAACGGTGCTATGAACATTTACATGCAAGTCTTTGTGTGGACATATGTTTTCATTTATCTTGGGTGGATACCTAAGGAGATCGATGCTTACAATCGAACACATACGTTGAAAGGACATTCACTGATTACCTGCAACTGGCAAGCACTGTACTGGGTGCTGGGGATACAACGGTGAATAAAATGCAGCACAAATTCAGCCTTCCTGGAGCTTGCAATCTGTGAAGAAGACAGATGTTTAGTCAAATAATCGTGCAAACAAATGTAAAACATAACAGCAGTGGTAAGTGCCATAAAGGAAGGTCACTTGGTGCCATGAGAGCCTGTGCTGGAAGGATCTGCCTTGATCAAGGAGGTCAAGGAAAGCTGCCCATTAGCTGAGATCTGAAGTATACCAGGATGATCACCCCAATGAATTTTGTCCTTCAAAGTAGTATCTTATGAGGCCATACACTTATTTCCAATAATGCTGCCCTTGCAAGCAATTCTGAGCCAATTTATAAGCATGTTGGTCCCAGACCTCTTTGTCCTCAGATAAAGTCCTCATGTTTTAACCTCTCAGAATGTTTTGTTTTCTGATTAGACCGTGACGAATCCAACAAACCACATAAGAAAATCAACTGCATCCCTTTAGAGTCACTCTCACCAATTGCCAAAAATGGAATTCCCTGCTATATCATGGACCTCATCCTCCAAGAGCTGGTGGAGAGGGGTTCATGGCAGTTTGCAAAAATAAACTCAAAGAGGGACTTCCCTGGTGGTCCAGTGGCTAAGACGCCGTGTTCCCAATGCAGGGGGCCTGGGTTCGATCCCTGCTCAGGGAACTAGATCCCACATGCTGCAACTAAAAGATCATGCACGTGGCAATGAAGATCCCAGGTGCCGCAACTAAGACCCGGTGCAGCCAAATAAATAAATGTATAAATATTTTTTAAAATAAAAATAAAAAATGAACTCACAGATATCATCTGTAACAGGAGGAGAGTGGGCAGTATCAGCTCTATTCTCCCTTACAGCTCGAAATCATGTGCCTGTGAATTTGCCACTGAGAAAATGCCAGTGACCCATGGTGTGTGGAGGTAACTCCCAAAAAAGAAATAAAAAAAAATATGTATAGCCAGTGGCACTGCCCTGGCCTGCCAAAAGCACTTTCCCCAAGACAAAACTGGATAAGAATAGTTAAGCCCACAGGCTTTGGAGACAAAGAGATCTGGTTTCAATTCCAGCTCTACCGCTGGTGACCTTAGGAAAGTCACTTAACTTAGAGTTTTTTGATTTCGATAATAGGGTTGTTGTGTGGATTAAATTATTTGCACAAATTTAGCACATGGTAACTGCTGAACAAATTGTTAATTACATCCTTTCCTCTGGCCCCTATTTTCCCAAGTTCTGTGTAGATCTTCCCCCTTCTGTTGACTGGCTTTTTTTTTGCGGTGCGCGGGCCTCTCACTGTTGTGGCCTCTCCCGTCGCGGAGCACAGGCTCTGGATGCGCAGGCCCAGCGGCCACGGCCCACAGGCCCAGCCTCTCCGCGGCATGTGGGATCTTCCCGGACCGGGGCACGAACCCGTGTCCTCTGCATCGGCAGGCGGACTCTCAACCACTGCGCCACCAGGGAAGCCCCTGGCTTTTTTTGGAAACATATTAATTCAATTGATTCGACCCAAGTCCATCTCTGTCCTTCTTGCCTTTGGCCTGAGGGACCTTCTGTCTTTTCAAGTGCCTTCTGCTGATATATGACCTCCATCCCTTGTGTATTAATTGGGCTGATTTAACTCTTAAAGTGCTGTAGAGCTCTCTCACCCATGTACGGCACAACTACTATTTTGATTTTCTAAAATCTGAGTTTATATGTATAAATGACTGTGCTCACTTTCGGTAACTATGATTTATAGAAAGTCACACCTCAAATGTTCTTGGACAGGATTTTTTGAAAACACTGGTCACCCTACCCTGAAATAGCTCCATAAATCCTTCATTCTCACTCAGAAGTGTACTTTCCTGCAGCCACAGACCATTTTAGACATAAAAACTTGCTTAAGCTGAAGCTTTTTACCAAGCCTCAAGTTGCTGTGGAATTCTTTTCCTTATGTACACAATTCTGCCATCAACATTACTGACCAATTTAGAGACATGACTATCTGCAAATTGACTATTAAAAAAAAAAAGCAATGCTGTTTTCACTGTAGGAATAAAGCACTACAGTTTCTTTTTAATTAATTAATTAGTTTCCATGTTTTTGCCAGGGAAAAGTGTGGTAGCCATCCTCCAAGATGGCCCTCAATGGTCTCCACATGCTGAGATTCAAACTCTTATACTGTCCCCACCTATATGGGGTAAGACCAACTAGGAAGGGCTTGCAGTGTAAAACCTATTTGCCATCTCCAGACATTAACTTTGACAGTGACCACAATGATGTAGCCATTTCACCTGTAAAATGGGGATAACGTCGTCTAGGCAACTTATTAGGGTGCCGTCAGGGTCAAATGAGATGCATTTGGCATAAACCCAAGAATTATTATTGAGGATTTCAGGTGTAGTATTTTATACATGAGACATCAGAGTATAAACCCATTCTGTATAATTTGCATGTGTCTTAGTGATGACCAGAGGCCATATTCATAAACCAGTGTCCTCACATGGTTGAAATGTCAGTGCCTCCAAAATCTTTTGACGCAGGGCTGTAGAATCTTCCAACTGCTAAGATGTGACATCTTCCCAGACCAGACTACTGATCGGTCATAGAGAATTGCCAGGGCACTGTCCCTCTTCATGCATTTCTGAAATATTCTTTTGGATAACAGCACACTTTTCATTAAATTTTTCTTGAATGGTTTTGAAGAAGTGTAAACAACGCCCTCAAAGGACTGGCCAGTGTTGAGCTCCATGAAGTACCAGCACTTCTGCCTTCTGCTTACCCAACAAGTGAATGGCATTTGCAGGAGAAGAGCTGGGCTACCAAGACTTGCTCAGACAATTTCATTCCAATTTAAACATGTGCCCGTGATGGATTCTTGACCTTAAAACTATACAGGAATCTAGCAGTCATTTAGCCATGGTTCTCAGTGTTAGGTCTTGACATGGCCAGTTATGAAGTATATGGTAATTTGTCACTGATCCTATACAAAGGAGCACAGTCTAAATGATTTACCTTTTAAAAAAATAAATAAATGGGAGCAGATATTCTTATAATAATGTAACTCCTATTCATTTGTATTCTGATGTGCTCTCCTGAGCAACAGAGCAGGGGGTGGCATTTAGCTGAGCACTGGCAATGTCACATAGCCCATGGTGTACCTTGTCTATGGCTCAGCCTGTGGTGAGAGACCATTACCAGTTCTGACAACTATAAATCATGATGGTGTTGGTGAGGGAGTGGTGATTTTATAGTTATTGCCACTATTAATGCTTTTGCTTCAGTAGTAGATGCTTTCTCAACTTATTACTAGTATTTGTTGGGCAAAAGTCTGGGAGAAGAATAAAACTTGTTAAAAATAAAGTTAGCCATATTTTATTAGTTTTTCCTTATATAATGGCAATTTTTGAGATTTTTTGTAATTTTCAAAATGGTTTTATGACCATCACACCATAAATATTTTCACTACTATTTGTCTTAATTCCCTGGGGGAAAAAATCAACATAGATGGTGAGAAGTATAGTTTTCATCCAAACCTCCTCACTGGAAATGGAAATAAAAACAAAAATAAACAATGGGACTTAATGAAACTTAAAAGTTTTTGCACAGCAAAGGAAAACATAAAGGAGATGAAAAGACAACCCTCAGAATGGGAGAAAATATTTTCAAATGAAGCAACTGACAAAGGATTAGTCTCCAAAATTTACAAGCAGCTCATGCAGCTCAATATCAAAAAAAACCAAACAACCCATTCCAAAAACGGGCAGAAGACCTAAATAGACATTTCTCCAAAGAAGATATACAGATTGCCAACAAACACATGAAAGGATGCTCAACATCATTAATCATTAGAGAAATGCAAATCAAAACTATAATGAAGTATCACCTCACACCAGTCAGAATTGCCATCATCAAAAAATCTACAAACAATAAATCCTGGAGAGGGTGTGGAGAAAAGGGAACCCTCTTGCACTGTTGGTGGGAATGTAAATTGATACAGCCACTATGCAGAACAGTATGGAGGTTCCTTAAAAAATGAAAAATAGAACTACCATATGACCCAGCAATCCCACTACTGGGCATATACCCTGAGAAAACCATAATTCAAAAAGAGTCATGTACCAAAATGTTCATTGCAGCTCTATTTACAATGGCCAGGACATGGAAGAAACTTAAGTGTCCATCAACAGATGAATGGATAAAGAAGATGTGGCACATATATACGATGGAATATTACTCAGCCATAAAAAGAAACAAAATTGAGTTATTTGTAGTGAGATGGATGGACCTAGAGTCTGTCATACAGAGTGAAGTAAGTCAGAAAGAGAAAAACAAATACCGTATGTTAACACATATATATGGAATCTAAAAAAAAAAAAGGTTCTGAAGAACCTAGGGGTAGGACAGGAATAAAGACTCAGACGTAGAGAATGGACTTGAGGAAACGGGGAGGGGGAAAGGTAAGCTGGGACAAAGTGAGAGAGTGGCATGGACATATATACACTACCAAATGTAAAATAGGTAGCTAGTGGGAAGCAGCCGCATAGCACAGGGAGATCAGCTCAGTGCTTTGTGACCACCTAGAGGGGTGGGATAGGGAGGACGGGAGGGAGACGCAAGAGGGAGGAGATATGGGGATATATGTATATGTATAGCTGATTCACTTTGTTATAAAGCAGAAACTAACACACCACTGTAAAGCAATTATACTCCAATAAAGATGTTAAAAACAAAAAACAAAAAACACAAACCTCCTCATTGGGGTCACAGGGGGTATAGCAGAGAAAACATTGAGACACAGCTCTGATCCAATACCTCCCCTGCACAAATACTCACATATTGCAAGTTTGCTTATTCTCCTTACTCCTGGGCATTAACAAGGGCAAGGGCAAATCAGGGTCACCACAGGCAGAGCTCTGTAAACGAAGTAAAATTCCTGGAAGACCCATTGACATCGAGCAAGTACAAAGTACCACAGGCAAAATGGAGTCAGGATTAGGAGCCAGGAGCTCCAAGTCATTTGGAGTTAGGATCAAAAAAATAGGTGGTTGAAAACAAATGGCAAAGATCCAGGTAGGATGATCTGTTTTGGTAAGTAGGTCCAAATGGTGATCTGTGTGTGTGTGTGTGTGTGTGTGTGTGTGTGTGTGTGTGTGTGTGTGTGTAGTCTTGGAAGTGTATTGTTTAGTTAATTAAAAGAGACAAGGTAGATAAGGGTAGCTCATGAATGATTAGATGGACGGTTGGATAGTTAAAATGATGCATGGAAAATAATGAAATATCTGTGAAGCACAGGAAAGCAAAGCACAATAAAGTGAAGAAAAAATGATGCATGAATGATTGGTGGAAGAATGGATGATCGAATGGATAAATGGGAATAATGAAATTAGGATGGATGGCTAATATGACAGATGAATGAGTGGTGGGCAAGTGAATGATTAGTTGGATGAATGGATAAATAAGTGGACAATGGATGGATGAATAGATAGATAGATAGATACATACATACATACATACACATACGTACATGGGTACATAGGTACATAGGTACTAGATGAGTGAATGGATGACCAAACTGATGGATTGGTGGATGAACACAAAGACGGACTAATGAACAGACGGATGAATGAATGCATAAATGGACAGATGGTGTGGTAGAATAATGGCTCTCAAAGATGTCTTAATCCTTGAAATTTGTGAATATTTTAGTTTACATGGCAAAGGGGAATTAAGCTTACTAATCAACTGACCTTGAGATGGGGAGATAATCCTGGATTATCTGGGTTGGCCCAATGTAATCACAAGTACCCTTATAAGAGGAAGGCAGAAGGGACAGATTTAGAGATTTAAAGATGGTAGGCTGCTGGTTTTAAAGTTCAAGGAAGGAGACATGAGATCAGGAATGCAGGTGGGCTCTAGAAGCTGGAAAAGGCAAGGAAACAGATTCTCCCCTAGGACCTCCAGAAGTACTGCTGCTCTACCCACATTTTAATTTTAACCCTTAAGACCCATTTTGGACTGCTGAACTCTAGAACTGTAAGATAATAAATCTGTGTTGTTTTAAGACACTAAGTATGTGGTAATTTGTCACAGAAGCAATAGAAATGGATGAATGTATCAATGAGTCAATAAGTGGATGGAAAATGGATGAATACTTGGATGATTAAATGGATGAATGATAAATGGATGAATACACTGATAGTTGGGTGGACGAATGGATGGATGGAGGGATGGGTGAATGCAAACATGAATAAATTGTTGGTTGGTTGGAGGGGTGGGTAAAAGAAAACTTGTTTCTCCATTCACAACACTTCTGACACCAAATGTGTGGGGTTTTCCCTCGCATTAATCAATTCTGATACGAACTACCTGGAGTTAGCACAGACCCCCACAGGTTAAGGGCTCATCCCCACAAGACTGCTCCCCCAACTTTGAACGCCAGTCACAAGTAGAGTGTTCCCAGGTTACTCACACTTCTACCCAACTTGGCTACAAATCAGGGCTGCCCATGACTCTCTCCTCAGGTTTGATAATTGGCTATAATGGATCACAGAACTCAGGGAAATGTTTTAGTTATGTTTACCAGTTTATTATAAAGAATATTGTAAAGGATACAAATGAACAGGCAGATGAAGAGGTATATAGGGCAAGGTCTGGAAGGGTCCTAAGCACAGGATTTTCTGTCCAGGTGGAGTTTGGTGTGTTCTACCCTCCCACTACCTGGATACATTCACCAACCTGGAACATCTCTGAACCCCATAGCTGGAATTTTTATGGAAATTTCATCACTGTAGGTGTGATTAACTCAATCTCCAGTCCCTCCCCCCTCCCCAGAGGATGAAGGGGTGGGGCTGAAAGTTCAAAACTTCTAATCATGGCTTGATCTTTCTGGTGACCAGCTCCATTCTGAAGCTATACAGGAGCCCACCAAGAGTTGCCTTATGAGAACAAAACATTTTTCTATCCCCCAGGAAATTCCAAGGGATTTAGGAACTCTGTGTCAGGAACCAGGGGTAGAGACCAAACATATTTATTACGTCAGAGAGGGGTAAATGAATATATGGATACATCAATGGATAAATGAATTGATGGACACATGGATAAACGAATGGATGAATAGGTAGGTGGGTGGACAGATAATGGATATATAAACAAATGGTGAGATAGAATGTGAGTTGGTGTATAGATGCATGGATAGATGGATGGTTGTCTGGGGAAGGGGTAGATGACACATGGATTGATGATTGGTATGATGGATGATTAAATGGATATATGAATGGGTAATGAATGAATAGATAAATGAATAGACACTTGGTTGGAGACCTGATTGGATGGATAGGTACTTGCATGTATGTATGCATGAATAAATAAAAACCATCTTACGCTCAAAGACAAAAGCACTATCTTTGACCTGAAATGTGGACTTTTTGTCCATTAGGGAAGTTTCCAGTTAGGAAAGGAGAAATCCAGATGGACTGTAAAATGTGTACAAAGTTCTGAACTTGCACTAAGCCTCCATCCTCCAGAATGAACAATTTAAAACAAAAGACTTAGGGAGGGCGGGAGGGAGGGAGACGCAAGAGGGAAGAGATATGGGGATATATGTATATGTATAACTGATTCACTTTGTTATAAAGCAGAAACTAACACACCATTGTAAAGCAATTATACTCCAATAAAGATGTTAAAAAAAAAGAAAGAGAAAAAAAAAAAAACAAAAGACTTTTGCACTTGATGGTTTCTCCATTTGGAATGTAATATTCTTCCTTCAAATAATTAACTTCTACGCATTCCCTGCATCATAGCACAAGCATTGCTTTCTCAAGGATGCCTTATTTATTATGCTCTTACAGTATTGCAAAGCCTTCCTTTGGAGCACTTTTAAAATTTCAATTTTACCTTTATTTGTATGATCATGTGGTTAGTATCTGTCTCCTCCACTAAACTGTAGCTGCAAAGGGCAAGGATCAAATTATTTGGGCATGCCATTTTATCCCCATCTCTTAAGTCATGCCTGGCACATAGAAAAAAAAAATGTGGGGTTTTTTGGTAAGTACTTTTTGAATGGATTGAAACCTTCCTGTGGCATTCCTACTCGTATCATCAGAAAATATCTTGATGGGTTGCTGGAGCATTATTGATAACATGGTGGCTAAGTCTGGCTTTCCTGATGGAAGATTTTGACAAAGAATCTAACCCTCCAAAAGGGAGGAGCCAGGCACTGAGTTCAAGTCTTCTTCTGTGCTAGAGAGGACCAGGGCCCTTGTCTCTGCAGCAGGCCAACCATGTCTTTACCTTAACTCAGGTCCTCCTCACTCAGCTGTCCTGGAAACAACAGCCTCTCCGACTTGCTGAGGCCCTCTAGCCATCTTCCATCCTGACCTCCATCAGCACCAGCTCCAGCCACCTGCCCCTGCCCTGCTCCAAGCCGGCAGATTCAGAGGCCACACCTCTTCCTAGTGACTAGTAGAACCTCTCTGGTCACTCTGATCATCCTTCTTTTCTTCATCTCCGGTTAGTTTCATTTCGATCTTTTCAGGTCTTTGCTAGGCTTCAGTTTGAATTTTGTGATATTTTCTTCTTTCCTGTGTCCAGGGCACTGAGGGTCTAAGAGAACTGTGCTCAAATCACCTCGCTGTATGAACTGGGCAATTTACTTAACCTTTCTGAGCCTGTTTCCTAATCCACGAAATGGATGCAATAAATTTATGTCCCAGGGTGGTTGCAGAGGTTAAACAAGATGATATAAATGAAGTATCTAGCACAGTGACTGGCAACGGTAAGTGATCATCAATTATTAATTTTCCTTCTTTTCCCAAGGTTTTTCTCTCTTGTTTCTTCCTGCGGCACAATGTACTCTCCTTTTCTATTTCCCAGTTTTCTGTCTACAGAACGTTTTCTAGCCTTCATAAAAATAGCACTTCATAAAACAAAATTGCAAAGTATTTTTATATTTTTCAAATAACTTAATTCAATTATAGACTGGTCAATTTTAGTTATTTGAGCATTACTAAAACCATCTGAAGCTGATAAATAAAGTTCTATATTCACATTCAGAAAATAAAGAGCTAAAGCAATACTTTGGAAAACGGTAAGGAAAAGACATATTCCTTGAGGCCTAAGATCTCGTATGGAACATGTCAGCCTATTGCTGCTTCTTCTGGCTCGGAGACAATGCACAAGGAACTCTTTATATTTTAAATTTCACTTCACACAGCAGCCATGAAGCTAGTGGAAGAATGGAAGCCTGCATTTTCTGGGAAGAAGGATTTGGCAGGTGGTACCTGTGAGTTACCCACAAGGTGCCCACGTGCGTGATTTCGTGCTGGAGATCTGAAAATTCACAAGGAAATTAAGAAATTAGTGAGAAGGAGGTTATCAACTTATTTTTGGAATAGTGGAATAATTATGGTGAAGATCTCGAAGCTAAAGGAAGAATTCAAGACAGGGTCATAATTAACTATTACCAACATAAGCACAGAGGAAAACAGATGGTTCAGGGTTCAAATACTGACAGCACCACTTTCTGACTTAGTAACTTTGGTCAAGTTACTTACTCCATTTCTCTGGGCCCCATTTTCTTCATCTGTAAATTAGAAACTAATATTGTTGACATCATAGTAATGTTGTGGTTATTAACTAGCGCATTAAACAGTGCCAGGCACCTAAAAAGTGCTTATTTAGGGGGTAAGTGTGATTATTAATTATTATTAGTTATGGGGTTTCTGGCACATTCTCCTTCACCACCTATTATTGAGAAACGTACTTGCATAGCACTGGAAATGTTGGGGATCATCTCCAAGAAAAGGTGGTAAGACTGACCTGTCTCAAAAAGGTCTGGATGAATTAACTCAACTCAGACCCTGATTCTCAGACTTACAGCTCAGAAACCTGATTTTGTCAGTACTGAGAACAGCTTCATCTCTAGGGCAGACTCACAGTTACCAAACTCTTTAGACCTATAAACCAGATCGTAGTCAATTAATTTTCAATGAGAAACACAGCTTTTGAGAGGACTAGCATACTCAGGTGTGTGTGATCAGAGCATTTTCTCCCTGGGTTCACACCTATGCGGGAAGCCAAGTCTTCATAAGAAGACTTCACCGTGGGCTTCCCTGGTGGCGCAGTGGTTGAGAGTCTGCCTGTCGATGCAGGGGACACGGGTTTGTGCCCCGGTCCAGGAGGATCCCACATGCCGCGGAGCGGCTGGGCCCGTGAACAATGGCCGCTAAGCCTGCACGTCCGGAGCCTGTGCTCCGCAACGGGAGAGGCCACAACAGTGAGAGGCCCACATACCGCAAAAAAAAAAAGAAGACTTCATCGTAAGAAACTTAGAGTCAGAGACTAGGAGTGAGACTAGGAAGATCTATATAAAGTAGTCTCAGTCCATGCTACCCCAAGCCAGCAGTCTCATGTTAGGAATAGCCTTTCCTCTGCTGTGTATTGTGAAACTTTATCCTCTTTGCCAAGCCAAAAAGGAAAACATTCACTGGTGATTTGGACTGCATAAAAAAATTCAAACTTCTGTACAACCAAAATACCAGAAATGAAGGCAAAAGACAAATGATAAACTGGAAAAATATTTGTAACACATATGGCCATCAAAAGGTTAAACTCTAATCTATATAAAGAGCTCTTATGAACCAATAAGAAAAGAGCAACACTCCATCACAAAAATTGGCAAAAGATACAAATAGGTAGTTCACAGAAAAAGAGTACTAATGCTTTATAAATTGTGAAAGGGATCACACTGTGCTTATGACTAAATGCTTTATAAACTTTGTCAAGCTGTTATTTTATTATTGCTATAACTTACCTTTTTTGTTAATGAACTATATATATCCATATATATGGCTGTATATTTGTATGTATCTGGTATTATATTTTTATATGATTAATAGCCATTAAAATGTATTCTTCTACTAATGACTTCTATCTGTTGCCTATTTTTCTTTTGAGGTATTATTTCTCTTATTGATTTAAAAAGCTATGTATCCAGCTATTACCCTTTATACACATTGAATAAAGTCATGGGGGAGAAGCAGAAGAGAATCCCCTTTAACCAAATATCCACTGTGTGCCAGATTCTTTCACATAAATTATCTCATTTATCCTCAAAACAATCCTAGGAAACAGGTGCTCTAATCTCCATTTCACAGCTGAGGACCCCGTGGCTCAGGGACGGGGTACTTGCTCAAGGACACACAGCTAGCAAGGACGATCTGAACTCTGAAGTAAAAGCTGTGCTCTTCTCTCTCAGTCATACAAGTGCCCTCCCAGAAGGCTCCCAGCTCTCCTGACCATCACGTAATCTCTACCCTGCTATAACATCTGGGAACCCAGATGCAGGGTCAGCCCCAGCTCATTCTTGAACCAACACCAACCGGGGAGAAGTAATGGGTAGTCTAACATTAATCATACTGTCCTTGTTCCAGCACCTTGTGAGTCTGGGGTTGAGTCCTGGACACCTGAGTACCCACTGAGTTGCAATTTCCCCTCCTCACCCTGAGGTCAGGCCAAGTCAGATGCCTACAATTAAAAGAAAAAAGGAACTCATACTAAAGAGGAGTAAGCTATCACTCATCTTCTCTCCTTAAGAGGAAGAGTTGTAATTTGATCAGGTCAGATGCAAGGGCAAGGGGGTCAGGACCACTAAAGTCATAACCAGGAGTACAGCCCTTTCTTCTGCCTCCCATCCACATCTGCTACATTTGCTGCTACATTTTCATACGCACCCAGTGCATCAGTTCCATCTGATTGCCTGCAGTGCCCCAAGCAGGCTTTGCTGTAACGTACCTCCATGCCAGTACACAGGCTTCTCTCTTCCACCTAGTAAATGCTTTTACATCCTTCAATTACCAACTCGCCTCTACTGTGAAGGACCCTCAGTCCTTCCCCTCCACTATAAAGGACTCCCAGAGCCCCCCTCCATTAGGAAGGACCTCTAGACCCTCTTTCCGAAAAAGCAGAGGCAGAGCCTCATTCTCTATGCTCTGCAGCCCCTGTGCTGACTTCTGCCATAGCCTTAACCGAGTTTTACTGTGTCTGGGTTCGCCACCCAGCTCAAACAGGGATTTTCTCCAGGGTTTCAGTCACCTCAGCGCCTCCAGCGCCCAGCACAGAGTGATGAATGGATGACGGTCCTTCGGAGCCTAAGGTCTCTCCCCCCCACCCAGCGTGTGCCCAGACTCACGGGGCTCATTTCTGTTTTAGATCTCACTCTAATTTGTTTCTTTGAGTAATTTGCTTCCTTCCCCAACTTTCATGAAGACTGGTTCCTGTCTCAATCTTGATAGAAGGGCCTGATATACCTCTTGCTTTGTATCACCTGCCAGCTGGACTCCCACCACTAATTCTGGCTGCTTGCTGGGAGAGTCCTAGAGCCTGGGCTTTAGTGTGAACCCTGCAACTTTTTAAATCCTTCCTGAGCCAGCAGAGTTTCCCCAGCTCCTGCCATACTCCTGGGGTAAATTCAGGACCAGGCCCTAACCCTTCTGGCCCTCTCCATGGTCTTATGGGCGTGGGAAGAGGCCTCCTCATGACCATAAGACTCAAACTTTGGTTGCAACTTGATCCCCTACCATTCTGCCCCCCTCCTACACCACTTCAAGCATGTCAGAAGGCAAATCAGCTGAGTCACTCCTGAGCCCAGCAACATCACAAGCGAGATCAACAGAGCAAAAGGAAATTAGCTCATTGCACAGAGAGGCACTTAGACCAGGCAGGCAGTCCCAAAGCCCCAGGCAGGCCAGGAAAAGGACCACCTAGATTGTCACCGTGTTGTCCTCTCAGCTGTTGCCACTCTACGGAGAGACTTGCTCTCGGGACTTAGCCTGCAGACCCATTCACACCTGAGCAGTCTCTGGCATAGGGGAAGGACCATGGGACCCTACTCAGCTGTCTCCAGGACCCTCATTTTTACACACCTCTTCAAGATGAGCTGCTGGACCAGGGGACGGAGGGGGTGATGTATCCTGAACTCTAGGGGAAAGATCTTTGAGGGTCATCGCCGAGTTGGTCTTTAGATACTGATATCCACTCTGGACCAGGCCCAAAGATTAATAAATCATCAGTTCTGCCCTGGAGGTTCATGGTGCAGCAGATGAAGATGTTCAAGCACTCCAGACTGGGCTCTCGTAGAGAAAAGGAAATACAAGTTGAGACAGAAGTCCAAACAAAGCTCCCTTGTGTGGGGTGTGGTTGAAAGGAGAGAGCACTGGCTAGAGGGTGGGGAGAGCTGATTTCATTTTAAGAAGTACGTATTGAGAAGTTCAGATGGTTGTGATACAGAGGGAGCAAAGAGAGATGAAGCTGGAGAGGTAAGGTATAGGAGAGGACTTCCTTTTGAAGACCAGATCTCTATGGCAGAGTGTTCACTGTGCTCAGGAGAAGGAACAGACCTGGAAGTGAAGATGACAGGCTTAGGTTGGTACACGCTGAGTCTGAAATGCTGGATTGGAATGGAATCCATTTGCTCTGTGTGTTTGACACTTCTTTAGCCTTTCTGAGCAAAGTGGCCATAAACCATAGGCCTTGTGCAGGACTCTCTGGATGAGCAGTGATCACAGACTAATCACACTATCTTTTGGGAAGTTTGGATCTATAGGATCAACTTACGTAGCAGAGTGGCCTGCAGAAGCAGTGAGGCAGGAAAGTCACCGGGCAGAAGAGGCTGTGGGGTTGACAGAAGGAGCCTGGCGAGAAGCTATGACCCAGTGAGAGCAAATAGTTGGTAGGGGTAAGAGAAATCAATACACCCACCAGAGGGAGAAGCCAGGAGATGGAAGTAGAGATAGAAAGGCGATAAATCATGAGCATGGTGAAGTAAGAAAGGCAGGGAGCGATGGTGCCAATTTATCAGGGAACAACGGAATGTCTGGAAAAATAACAAACATTTTCTATTCATCCACAACTACTGGACTCCAGGGAGAGGTCCAGCTCCTCTCTCCCTGGCTTTGCCTCCAAGCAGGAGGCATGCCAATATGCATGGGCCACAGGCCAGGATACTAACTGGGCCACAGGGCCAAGGGTGAATCTCCCTCCTTTACAACTAGCTCTTTTTTGAAATACAACCTCTGGTCCTCCCATGTGGCTGAGAAGATAAATGGCCTGGATTTGTTCCCATTTAAGATCTGTGTTTCCAACCCATCAATGAAAGCCTGAGGTAGGTGGGTAAGTCAAGACCTGCTGTGGAACTATCCTGCTCAAGGATGAATATATCATCCTTGGGGTTGACATTTCGTGCCATTGGAGTGTGGACTGGGGATTGGCCCCATGGTGGGGATAAGACAGAAAGGATATTGTACCATTCAGGTTGTCTGGTTTCCAACAATAGAAACCACATCCAGTTGATGGAAGAAATTTTCACATGCTGAGGTATGGGGAAGTCATTCTGGTTCATACACGATTTGGCTTGAACTTTACGCTAACTAGAACAGCCTGTCCTATGTCCTGTCAGATATGCATTTTACATCTGCTTTAAGCATTAAAGAATGCATTTAAAAATAAAAATGGAGTGGCTCTGGTTCAGGCATCCAAAATGGGGCTGGGTGGCCATCGTGGATGTGGTCTCAGACACGTTTCCTGCATCGCTGAGAACTTGAGTTTTCTGAACTGTATCAAACTCAAGGACACCACCAGCCATTCTCAAAACAATGTCTACTAGCAGCTGCCAGCTCCAGCTTCTGGTCTCAAAGTCTCCCCCGTGTAACTGTGTGACCATTTTGACTCCCAACCAATCCTTGCTTAATAAGCATCCTTACTTCTTGCCAGCTCCAGTCCTAATTCTTGACAAACAACTGTATGTAATTTTTAAATTTTTGCCTATACTGTATAAGCCACTTCCATTCTGGAGTCTGGAGGAACACAATTCAAGCAATTCTTGAGTCTGTGTCTCCCGGGCTATAGTCTTCAGTTTGGCTCAAATAAAACTTTTCTATTCCTACTTGTTTATTATTTCTGTTGACATAGTGGTCCTAAATAGAGACAGTGACTCATTGGAAGAATATCAAGTAGCTCGTAGAACTGACAAAAGGGCTGGAAAACTGGCCTCAGAAAAGCCAGCTGAGATTCTATTGCAGGCACAGTCCAGTTAGGTCATTCCCGCCAGTGCTGCTGCCACTAGACAAACACCGCCAACGTGCTGGGCTCTGGCCTCCTCCAAATAGAATGGGTACTCAGGTGCTCAAATGGTGAATGTCCTTTTCTGAGGTCAGTTAGGTCTCCCTCCAGCCCAGGTCAAAAAAATCCACATTGTTCAATCCAGTGCAAGAGGCCAGAACCTCAGAAAAATGCACACAAAAGTGTGCATTTATCTGGCCTTGTTCTCTAGGCACATATTTCTTTCAAAGACTTGGGGAGAAGGAATGAGCAGAAGTGGTTGGGACAGGATGGGTTTCAGGTCTCAGAGAATCCTGCACCTCCTCCAAATTCCATTATCCCCATCATGACTTAACACAGTTGGCAGTCCTGGCCAAGAGAGCTCTGAGCCGAGACCTGAAGGGTGAGTAGCAATTAGCAAGGCAAAGTGATGAGGGGAGGGATCTTCCAAGATATGCAAAGGCTTGGTGCATTTAAGCCACTGAAATTGAGGGACTTCCCTGGTGGTGCGGTGTTAAGAATCCGCCTGCCAATGCAGGGGACACGGGTTCGAACCCTGGCCTGGGAAGATCCCACATGCCGTGTAGCAACTAAGCCCATGAGCCACAACTGCTGAGCCTGCGTGCCACAACTACTGAAGCCCACATGCCTGGAGCCCGTGCTCCACAACAAGAGAAGCCACGGCATTGAGAAGCCTGTGCACTGCAATGAAGAGTAGTAGGTCCCGCTCGCCACAACTTGAGAATGCCTGCGCGCAGCAACAAAGACCCAACGCAGCCAAAAATAAATAAATAAGTAAATAAATTTATAGGTCACTGAAATTGTTTCCATATGACTGGGAAGATAAGCAAAGGCGATAGTGGGATGAGATGAGCTAGAGAGGAAGAATATAGTAAAGAGTTTGGATTTTATGCTGATGGCAATGGGATGCCATTGATATAAGTTGGGGACAGACATGATGATATTTGTGCTTTAGGAAAGACAACTGACTCCTGTAAGGATGTTAGTTCCACGAGGACAAGGACTTTGTTTTGCTTTCCACTGTATCACCAGCACCTAACACACAGTAGGAGCTCGATTCATTTCACAATTGTGAAATGAATGACTGAATAAATGACCACTCTATGAAAAATGTAGCCAGATCATCAGTTAAAAGGTGACACGGAGTCCAAATATTAAATAACAGGTGTTCTGAACTATAGTGATGGAGAGAAGTGGCCAGCTTCATGCCATGTTTGGGAGACAGAATAAATTAGATGTTGGTAGGCATGTAATGATGCTGGTAGGGGGAATAAGGTAGCCAGGATGATACCCTGGTTTCTAACTTAGATAAAGGAATGGCCAGGGTACCATTACCTAAGATATGAAAGACTGGGGTAGAGATGAACAAATTCATGTGTCAGAACATTGTTTTAGGTGTCTATGAGACAGCCAGGTGGCAACTTCCCTTGGGAAGTTTATTACAAGAGAGGTCCCTGGGAAAGCACACCTACACCCAGATAGACTACAGGTGGAGATGTAGCAGTTCGTCTGGAGAGCAATGCTAGGGTTTGTGGCAGCTGGGACACATGAGTCCAGGATACTGAGACCCTGGGAAGTTCCACAGCCCAGATTCCAGTGCTGTCTCTGCCCTTGACTCCGCCATTAAAGATTTATGTAATAAATGTTTAAGTAAACATCGAGGGCTTATTCTGTGCCGGGTCCTGATGTCTTCTCTTCCCCCTCTCGTTCCCAGGCTCACCATTCTGTTACAACCGCAGGAGGACAGCCAGCCCTGATTTTTTTGGGAGACTGAGCCTAAACACTGCACCAGAACCTCTTTCTCAGAATTATGTAAGCTAGGACAGAATGCTGGAGCCTCGATTTAATACAACACAGACTGATAAAATTGAGTGCTCAAATCACATACTTGCATTACTTTTAGAGTTAAAATTGCAAAATGAAATTAAAACAAATCGTCTAACAAAATGTTTGTTTATACACATTTTAATGACTCCTTATGTAAGAAAGAGAACCCTGCTTTGTCACTGTGTTGTGGTCACATCACTCCCATTTCTCTGTGCTCTCTTGTGAGGCCAGCCTGTCTTGTAGTTGGCAGCTGGGAAATAAGCCAGGAGAAGGCAGGAGGGTAGGGGAGGAACTGTGTAATTTGCGTTACTAAGTTGCCAAATAGTAACTGCCCTGTTTTTTGGCTTCTGCAGGGTCTGGAGGTGTGGGGATACTGGGGCACTACTTCTGCTTCCAAAACTGCTCTTGGTCATGGTGGTGGGGATTACTGCATCCCTTCACTCTACAAAAGTATGAGTCAAAGAGAACAGTAAAGACAGGAACAGGTTTGTCAATTATGTTGAGACCATGGTCAAGAGACAGCTGTTGCCAGTAGAGAACACTTTTCTATTTTGCTTGGTGTGATAATGTCTGTACTTAAGAAGGAATGAAAATAATGCATGCATTTTGAACCTTGACATACACTTATTAAGTGCTATTTAAATGCTAAATTCACTTAGTTTGAAAATGAAATCATACTCTCACAAAAGTCACTGAAATAACGAAGCATGTGCTGTACAAGGTCTTTCTGCTCTCAGATCCCTTCCTTGTCTTCTCCCTGCTTTGCTCTGTCACAGCAGGGCTGACCCCGTAGCCTTCTTTCCCAGCCTCCTCTGTCAGTTGGGTGACAGTTGGGTTGAGCATGGGAGGCACTGGTAGAAGACTGGAGAGCAGGAGGAAAGGAGAACCCAGGGTGTTTATCCCCAGCTCTACCACGGGCGGCATCCTCAGCAGTAGTTGTGCCTTCTCTGTCCCTCCAGCCTAGGTGTGGTAGTGGCTTCCTGTCATTGTTAAGCTCTGAGTTGCTTTGCAGTCCTCCGTTTGGCTTATCAGTTCTTCCATCATTTATGTAACCAATTCTTTGCCTTGAATTCTCTCTCCTTTAAATATTCGGAGTGGTTCTGTTTTCCTGGTTGAGCCCTGTCTGATATGGGTAATATCGATGGAGAGGGATCACGGATGGGAGCTTTTTGTTTTTTAAACTGAGGATGGCCACTTTCTGAAAGAAGGTAACAAAGAATCAGAAGCTGTAGTTTGCCTGGGAGTTGTGGGCATGTGGCAGGGGGATGAGCCTGAACTTTCCTGCCCCTGAAATGAACCCAGGCGACAGAGCGTGGTGGAGAAAGGGCTATCCCTAGGGAATTGGGTAGGGCTCTTAGTGGCAAGCAACACATACAGACTTGGGCTAACTTAAGGTTAAAAAGGATTTATTGGAAGACTATAGGAAAAGTCACAGAACTGTCAAGAAAGCAGAACAGTCAGCTTTCAGAAAGATCGGGAACAAGGGTAGCTCCAGCATCTAGGGAGCAGGAATTAGCCTCTTTAGGAAGCTCGGTTGGAGTAGCTCTACTACACAGGAATCACTTTTGTCCTTGGATCATTCTGCTCCAGATTCAAAATCCAGGGAGGAAGGGAGAGGGTCCAATTAGCATGAATTGAGTGCCTATGATGGTCCAGGGAGAGGAGTACCCCAAGGCCAAGTGCAATGTAGGCAAGGAGTTTCCCCCCAAAGAGAGCAGGTGGAGAGCTGTGTTGTTTGCACCGTGGGCCCACAGTAAAAATAAAGAGTAAGGCAGGAAGAGGTGGCCCCAGAAGGAAACAGGAGTGTTCCCTTCTCTAGCCAAGAAACTGAGCGAGAACCAAAATGAAGGCCAGTCTGAGGGTGGCATGGCTGTAGCTGGAGATACTGGCTGGGGATCAGATGATCCATAAGGACTTGCTTCCACCTTTGAGCCAAAGACAGCTGCCTGCTTCCATGTAACTTGGGGCCTGACAGGGGAATCCTCAAACCAATCAATTATGGGGGTGGATGAGATTGGGGGGGATGGGGGATCGAGTCCCAGACCGGAGGCCAAAGCACAGGGCAGGAATAAGTCTTACTTCCTTTGTTTCTCCAATATATTAGTACAGCTCTTGTTTGTACTCAGAGCTCATTAGGACAGAGTTATTTAGCACATTGTATCACTGTTCCTGGAAGCCAAGCTCCAAAAAAGCACTCAAGGGCTCTGGTTAATAGAAGGATCATATTTTCACTCTTTAAGGTGGAATTGGTAGGTGAAGGCAGAGGCTCATGAAAGAGACTGGAAGAGATTTACAGGGATCAAGAGGGTAGCAGGGTTGCCAGCCTAGTCTAAGCTGTGTCCACGTGGGGGGTGTAGAAGTGTCTGGTTATATCTCCATAGAACTAATGGGCTTGCCAACCAGATGTCTATTGGCATGAGGCTATAAGGGGCTTCATGGGAGAAAAATCACCCTAAACGAAGAGGGAACCAGAGAACAAGAAGACCTAGTGAGTAAGGCCTTCATCCTGGGCAATTCTGAGTTCAGAGAGGGGGCTCCCACTTAGATTTGTGTCCAATGGACATCATACCTGAATCTTAGGGTGGAGTGGAGAGAGAGAGAGACTGAACTCGAAGAACTGAAAACAGACTGTAATATGAATTACAAATAATCTGAATAATCTGTTCTGAGATTCTCCCCTGGAAGTGGAAGTTTTACGTGTGAAGCTGGGGGCAAGAGCCATCAAAATACAGGTTATTGGTTGAAGAACATTCCAAACAGGGCATGGTGGCAATGATAACATGAATAGCTGCATCTTCCAGGACTAGCCCAGTTGCTATCTTTTAAAAAATGTCTAGTCATCTTCAGCTTGGTAGTGCATCTGCAGTGGAAAAACCTTGCCTGGTACACGCATTTATGATAAAGAAGGCTTGTTTCTTAAAGGCTGAGTGCAGGCTTCAGCCTGGGGGCAGGGGGTGAGGGGGTACCCTCCCTCCCTCCCTCCCTCCCTCTCTCCCTCACCACTTCTTTTTCTCCCTCCCTCCCTCTATAGCTCCTTCTCTCCCTCTCTCCATGCTTATCTCCCTCCGTCTGTCTCTATCTTTCTCTTTCTTTCCCTCTTCAGTCTTTTCCTCAACAATTTCAAGACCCTGCAGCAGTTGCTTTCACAAAACCTGGTGGCTTATGCCTTCCAAGAGGGGAAGTTTGCAAATTGCAACAGAGTGTTGTTTTGTTTTGTTTTTCTTTGTTTTAAAGCTGAGCAGCACGATCACAGAACCTGCAGGTTTGCTGCCTACTCAGCAGGACAAACAGAGCAGAGCTTGGAAGATGAAAGCCAAGCCTACCAAAGGAAAGGAAACATGAAGGAAGCTCATTGAAAGGGGGAGGAGACTTTGCTTAAGCCATTGGAATGGGAGAGGGACACTGCCCCAAGCATGTGCTGTTTCCCTCGTCCAGATGGTGTCATTTGCCCTGCAAAACAAGTAAGAGACAACATGACTTGGATGCTCAGAAATAAATGTGTGAGTAAGTCATTTGGGAAATGATGCCCACAGCAATTGTACTTAAACAGAAGAGATTCAACCATATTTGAAAACAACTGCCCTGCATTGCTAGCCTCCAGCTCATTTGAATACTCTGTGTACATTGTATGTTTACCAGCCATATTTGCACAACGAGAATTTCCACCTGCTTGTTGTTTACTTAGGGCACATACTCTATTTACATGGTATAGACCAGAGTGGGAAAACTAGTCATACCAGTTTGGGACTGGAAAGAGTGGAAGCACACATGATATGTTCATCTTGGTTTCCCCAGACTCATTCCCCCTGCCACAGGTGTTAGCACATAGTAAACACTACATCTTCATCATCATCATCACCATCATCATCATCATCACCATCCTCTCATCTCATCTCATCATCTCAGGTAGAATGGTTTACTATGTGCTAGGCACTATTCTTAGAGCTCACAACGTTCAAGGGAAGTATATACTGTTACCAACCAGGGTTCTCGGCCTTTCCCAATCAATAGAAATGGACTAGAGGACAGAGAAGAAATTCAGGCAAGGCTTTACTGGGGCTCTGGTGACTGCAGGAGGGAGTGAAAACAAGTAACAGGTTCCCTTGCGCACTCTCTGAGTAGGGGGCAAGCTGGTTCGTAATATGGGGTGAGGGTAGGGGGTGTGTCCAGGGGTCGGGCCAGAGGGCTGGCTTACGTGTTTTGCTCACCCCTTTGGTGGTGTTGAGTGCAGGAAGCATGCACAGTACCCTGCTTTTGCTCCCGACACCATTTTTGCTCTCTGCTCTTCAGAAGTGGCTGTTGGTTCTTTTGGTCTTTTTGTATCTTTTTGTCCATAATTTGCCCCAACTGCAGCATGCCACAGTTATTTTTAGTCCCTTATAGTTTCTTTGTATTTTGTAGCTCAAGGACACATTTGTCCAGGTGCAAGCACGGCAGCACTGCAGCAAAGGGTCCCAGGTCCCAGGCCTGTCTCAGTACCACTATTATCTCCATTATACAGATGAGAAAACTGAGGCAGAGTTTCTGAAACTTGCCTATGGTTAAGTAGCCAGTACATGCTACAGCCAGGATGCTAAAGCCAGCATTCAAATCCAGGCAGTCTGGGGCTTCCCTGGTGGCGCAGTGGTTGGGAGTCCGCCTGCCGATGCGGGGGATGCGGGTTCGTGCCCCGGTCTGGGAGGATCCCGCATGCCGCGGAGCGGCTGGGCCCGTGAGCCATGGCCACTGGGCCTGCGCGTCCGGAGCCTGTGCTCCGCGGGCGGGAGAGGCCGCAGCAGTGAGAGGCCCCGTACCGCAAAAAAAACCAAAACAAACAAATCCAGGCAGTCTGGACGCATGTGTTTAGTGCTGGTTGTTATTCAAGACTTTCTATTCAAGATGGCAAATTGAACAAGTGTAACTGATTACTAACCTTCTTCCCCCAAATCCTATTAAATAATCCTACTAAAGTAATAATAGTGCAGGAGTTTTTTAAAGGTTTAAATCTACAAAGATGAAGAGGGTGGGACGGGGGATAATGTCCCCAAGCAGGAATAAAATTTTAGAAGCTGGAGAGCAGATGAACGAATGCGGGTTGACTTAGGAGACCCAGAAAGCTATCTTAAACTGGCTGTGGGAAAAGCCAAGAATCAGAGACTTGTTTTCACAACAGAATTCCCCCCCTCCAAAAAAAAAGCTCGGTGATTGGTAGCACCGCCAGATGGGGCTAGAACAGGAAGATTGGTTTAAAGTCTAAAACGTGGACCCCCAGTTCTCCTCCACAGCCCCAGCAGATTGTTCAGAGAAGGTAAAATTGGGCTTCTATATTTGCGGATGCCAGGTACAACTGAGGCCAGGGGTGTCCCCTGCTGAAAACAATGTTTTCAGACTGAATGTTGAAACTCCCACTCGTTTCTTCTTTCAAAGCTGCTCAGATGCCAGGATCATACCCTCTAGGCAGGATTGTGGCCAACCCTCCTCTCTGAGGAATCTGCCCAGCCTAAGAAGGGTCTAACAAATGGATCCTGGGGGTCACCTCACAGTGAAGTTCTCAAACCACATGCCCAAGCCAAGTGTAAGGAGCTTCTGATTAGTTTTTTGGTGCTTTCCTCTTATGTGTTATCAGGCAACCTAAACTTCTAAACCTAAATCTAATCTAATCATCCAAACAACCACTAAACATCCCCAAACATTTGAGAAAAGCTCCAACGTGAAAGACAGAGATCCAAACTAACAGGTGCAATTTGAAGGAATTCAAGATGATAGACAGGAGATAAGATTAGACACTGCACCCATGAAAAAAGAACAGGGTGTTATAAAGGGGGATGCATCACATCAAGAAAGAAGTCTTGGAAATAAAAGCAGCTATAATGGAAAGGATGGAATCATTTTCCTTGGATGTTTAGTGGATGTTGCTGCATGGTCTTCCGTCTTCTACTTGCAAAGTCTGACACCATTATGATTTTGATATTTTCTATGAAAATCGTTTGAACTCCCTAGAAGCTTTTGGGATCTTCTGTCACCAGTGATCTGATATTCCTCAAAGGTGTGATTTGGGGGTAGAAATATTTTCAGTGTTGGTTTTGGCTATTCTTTAGAATCTTTGTATCTGAAAACTCACATTTTCTGGGATATTTCAAGTATTTTCAATATTTTCTACTACTTATTGGATAATTTCCTTCCGTCTGTTCTCTCTGTTCTTTATTTTTAGAACTTCTATTACTCAATTGTTGTACCTCCTCATTGGTGCCCAAATTCTCTCATATTTCCTTTCTTATTGCCCATCTCTTTATCATTTTGTCTTTCAGAGAGATTTCCTCATTTCCACCTCATTTCTGGGCCAGTCCTGTCTAGGGAACCCCAGGAAGTCTGGATTGGAGAATCCAGGGAGGCAAGCCCTCCAGGGAGACTGTGACATCCTCTGATGTGGCATCCATCACTATAGTTTGAGCTGTAGGTGTGTGGGATGGTATTGGGAGCAAACCCCTGTCTGGCTCTCTTGATGCCGTAGTACTGAGACCTCGCTATGACCCTCTTGTCCATAGCCCCTCCTCAGCTTTCCCAGTCTCCAATCCAAATCATTTTCATTCTGCCCCTAGAGCGGAAGCTACAGATAGAAGTGGGGGAATTGGGAATGTAAGATTGTCTTCTGAGTCCTGGTATATTAAAACATCCCTTTAAAGCCACTCTTGCTACTGACCATCCCAAAGAACTGGATTCTATGAATGTCCAAGGAATGACCAAGACTCCAGTTTAGGTACTCCCTTCAAAGAGCCAATGCCTGGGTAAAAGGCAGGGGTCAATCTGATAGTCTCCTATAGCAGTTTAGAGACTCACAACTCGTCAGGAACATGGGACAGGAAGATTTTTGTTAGACCTCAGGTAACACACCGTTGCCTAGGCCTTGCTGCGTCCTGGGATGCCAGAGGACTTGTTTCCTTAGCAATGATAATCATGTGACAGGAACACACAGAGATCCAGAGATGTTGCTTAGCAACTAGGCTGCACCTGCTGGGGCTCTAGGCCGGCAGCTTGGGCTGGGGAGCTTGGCTTTGAACTTGGAAACTCCCATCAGGGCTGGCAAAAGGGGGAAGACCTAATTTTGGCACATCCAGTTTTGGCCCTGGGCTTTTGCAGGGATGGCTGTGGTACAAATGGGGAAACAGAGGCAGAGGGGACTGGCTTTCCCATAGTAATGGGATGTGGGAAGTAGTGGCAGATGTGGGAAGGGCAGGGCTAGACGGGAGAAGTGACTGTTGGGCTGATGTGGGGAGCAGTTCTCTGTCTGACTCACCCTGGAGAAAACTCTGACATCTCAGACGATGGGTCTCTAGAACCTGAGGACGGATGTGTCTGGCTCAGGACCCAACTCCACAGGGCTTTTCAGGAAGTCTAATCAAGCCAGAGCATTTGGGCCCTCAGTATCAGTCCAAGGAGAATTTCCCTCTGCAAGAAATCAGAGCTCTTCACAATGGGCAGATATTGGTGGTGGTCAGGAGGAACAAGCAACCAGCCTCAGGAACCTGGCTCTTCAAGCACAGGGCCACAGGGAGCTGTCCATGGTTTGGGTGTCCTCCCCACCTGCTCTCCCTCTGACCTCTGCCAGGGCACAGTTGGCTGGAGGGAGGCTGTGGAGTTAAACTGCTCGGATTTTGAATTCAGCTTCTTTTCCCAAGGGCAAGGGATTAAATTTTGTGTTTCTGTTTCTCTATCTGTACACGGCAATGATAAGAATGACCACCTCCTGGATCATCGTTAGGATTAAATGAGTTAAAGCATGAAAGAGTGATTATCACACTTCTTGGCATATAGTATAAGTACTCAGCATACTCCCACCCCAAGCTTCTGCCCCCAGCAACTGGCCCAAGAGACAGATTCACCAGGTTTTCTCTCATCTCTCTTGATGCTCCCAAAGCCCCCTTCCCCTGAGGAGCTCGCTGAAGGTCTGAACATCCTTGATCAGGACTTTGTTTACTGAGCCAATGCTTCTCCAAACCTTGTTGCCCCAAACACCCCCACTCTTTACGCTGGTGGTGCTAGAAAATTGCATGCGTAGCATGTTGCTTTAAGAGCTCATTATTAGAGAAATGCAATTCAAAACTATAAGGAGGGGGTTTCCCTGCTGGTCCAGTGGTTAAGACTCCACGCTTCCACTGCAGGGGGCACGGGTTCAATCCCTGGTCGGGGAACTAAGATCCCTCATGCCATGCAGCGTGGCCAAAAAATTAAACAAACAAACAAAAACACTACAATGAGGTACCACCTCACACCAGTCAAAATGGCCATCATCAAAAAATCTACAAACAATAAATGCTGGAGAGGGTGTGGAGAAAAGGGAACCCTCCTACACTGCTGGTGAGAATGTAAATTGTTTCAGCCACTATGGAAAAGAGTAGGAGGTTCCTCAAAAAACCAAAAATAGAACTATCATATGATCCAACAATCCCACTCCTGGGCATATATCCGGACAAAACCACAATTCGAAAAGATACATGCATCTCAATGTTCACTGCAGCACTATTTACAATAGCCAAGACACGGAAGCAACCTAAATGTCCATTGACAGATGAATGGATATAGAAGATGTGGTATATATACACAATGGAATATTACTCAGCCATAAGAAGGAATGAAATAATGCCATTTGCAGCAACATGGATGGACATAGAGATTATCATACTAAGTAAGCCAGACATAGAAAGACAAATATCATGTAATATCACTTATATGTGGAATCTAAAAAAAATGATACAAATGAACTTATATACAAAACAGAAATAGACCCACAGACATAGAAAACATACTTATGGTTCCCAAAGGGGAAAGCAGGGGAGGGATAAATTAGGAGTTTGCAATTAACATATACACACTACTATTTGTAAAATAGATAACCAACAAGGACCTACTGTATAGCACAGGGAACCATACTCAGTACTTTGTAATAATCTATAATGGAAAAGAATCTGAAAAAAAAATAGATATATAGTACATCCCTTCTCCGAGTCTCAGTGTTCTCATCTGTAGTACAGGAAGTGACAGCACCTAACCTCCTCTGTATGCGATAGGACCGACTTTTGATAAATGTTGGCAATGTTGACGTGTGTTGATAGAGGCAGGACCTAAGATTTCTCTCTTTCTGTGGATGACACCTTTGTGAGCTGGCTCCAAATGAGACTGTGAGGCCGAAGGGGATGACTGATTCCCGCGTGTCCCTCAAAGTGAGAGAGGAAACAGTTAAAGCAGCTAGTGATTGACGTGCCCCCACCTCTACCCTGAGCGGATGCTGGCAGCTGCAATAGCAGCTCTGCCCTCCAGGACCCAAGACCCTGACTTTGCTGCTCTCTGGTACCGAGGGAATCCCGGCCAGCCTGCCTCAGGTCTTCTCCCTGCCCTTCACTCCAGCCGGCCCTGGGGCCCCCCAGCTTGCCCCCTCTCCCTCCAAGCGGAGGCTGGTGCCTGCTCTTCCTTCTTTCTCAGCTGGGCTTGTTCCCCAGATGACCCTACAGCTGCATCTTTCCAAAATTAGCTGGATCCTGCATTTGACTCTGGTAATAAATTACCCAAATGGAGAAAATTGAGTAGTTAACTGGTTCACAGGAAGATAATTAGATTTGCTGAGTCCCTGTTATAGGCAAATAAAGAGGAGGATTGTTTCTCAATCGCCTTCATTAAAGGGAGTTGCTCTCATCCAGGGGCCCTGCCCTGGAGGTCATCAGGGCCCTGTAGGGTTCCCTAGCGCTCCTGGTGCTTCATTCCCAAATAGAGAGTCAGGTGATACAGCGTAGCCAGTGCAGGCTTCCAACTCTAAAAGCCTGGGCTTGAAGCCCCAGCTCCACCACTTACCACCTTTGTGACCTTGGGCATCTGATACAACCTCTCTGAGCCTCACTTTCCTCATCTGAAAATGGGAATAGTGTTGTGTGCCTCACAGGGGTATTAGAAGAATTGAATGACATAATGTAAAAAAAATACATGGTTCTTCACTCATTGATAAATTTTTCATTGATAAAGTTCATGAAGTTCATTGTTCGTTGATGAAGTGTTCATTGGTTGGGAGCTAGTTTACCACAGTATCATCATTACTGTTGCCACCACAGCACCATGCCTCCCTATCATGGAAACAGAACAGATTCTCTCAGCCAGTGAAACATATATGGAACCAGGGGAACGTTAAGTCAACATTAAATCAAGCATTATATACTGATTGATGCAGAGCTTACACAGGATGGGGAAGACGTGAGGGTCTCTTCCAGCCTATTCAGCTCGTCCCTGTCTTCCTGATATTGGCTCTGCCTTTTGGTCCTAGGCTCTCTGGGTCACCATGTGGCCACCCATCTCTCAGCAGCAAGTTCCCAGAAAGCCCCTCCTAAACACAGCATCTCATACCCACCTATGAGCCCCAGCCCCTTGACCTTTTAAAATTTCATTTACTCCTCTCAAGCCCAGCACCCTCTAGGGTTTATCACTCTGACACTTCTGGTAGGTATAGATCTACATGTAGAAGTCAAGGGAGTTCTCTGGTGGCCTAGTGGTTAGGATTCCAGGCTTTCACTGCCATAGCCCAGGTTCAATCCCTGGTCGGGGAACTGAGATCCCTGAAGCCCCTCGGCATGGGAAAAAAAAAAAAAAAAAGGAAGTCAAAAGCCAGACCTTTGACTGGAAGTTCTGGAGCCAGACTGCTTGAGTTTGAATTCAGTGTGGGTATCTGTTGTGCCTTTCTAAAATGGGGTTGATAACAGTAGTACCCATAGAGTTATTATGACTAAATACATGTGTGGTGATTAGAGCAGTGCTTGGAATTTGTAAGTGCTCAAAAAGTGCTATCTATTATTACCATCTAGTTCTGATGTTGGATTAGGGCAAGGAGAGGTCTATAGATAGAATGGAGAAAGGCAGGGCCAGAGGGCTTCACCTGGGTGTGGACTCAGAGTGGAATATCTTAGAGACACTTGGACCATCTCCACTGGGAAGATTAACTTCTGGGTATAACTTCTCATATCCTCTTAGGTAACTATGTTGTATTGTCTCGTTTCTGCTCGAACCCTTGACAGTTAATCCTCTGGACTCACTCTCAGCGGATAATTTTGCTTTTTGTTTCACTGAGAATATACAAGTGATTGGAAAAGAACTTTGACAAGCACACATTTACTCCCCACCTGGACTCTGTCCGTATATCCTGCTTTTCTTTCTGTCACTACAGATGAACCGCCTGTGTTCTTTCCCAAGGCCATCGTTTGCCTTATCACTAGATCCCATCCTTTCTTTCTTACTCAAGGACATCACTCCAGCAATTTACTCTCTCTTTCCTGAAGCATCATTTTTTTTTCTACTGGAATATCCTATCAGCATAAAAATATGCTTTATTTCTTCATTATAAAAAACAAAGCAAGGGAGTTCCCTGGTGGTATAGTGGTTAGGATTCAGCGTTGTCACTGTTGTGGCCCAGGTTCAATCCCTGGTCGGGGAACTGAGATCCTGCAAGCTGAGTGGTAAGGCCAAAAAAAAAAAAAGAAGCAAAACCCTCTTGATCTCACAACCTTTCCAGCTATTACCTCACTGCTTGGTTTCCCTGTACAGCAAAACTTGTTGAAAGTAGTTGTTAATAATTGCTGTGTCCAAATTTTTCTCCTCCCATTCTCTCTTGAATCCACTCCACTTAGGTTTTCACAGCCACCACTCTACCAAGACTGGATTATTGTAATCACTAATGGCCTCCATATTGCTAAATCCAGTGGTCAATGGACAGTTATTATCTTGCTTGACCATGAGTTGGAGAGGGGTTATCTGGCCACCAAATCTCTCTTTCTTCCTATCTGGACCATATCTCCTAAACTTATCTGTAGTTACATATGGCCACATGACTGGGTTCTGGCCAATGGAATGTGGGTGGACGGGAGTCATGCAACTTCCAAGCCTGACTCACAGAAACGTCTCGTACTGGATACTTGCTCCTCCAGATCCACTCCTCACCTTCCTCACGCTGTTATGTGCCTCGGGAGCCTAACTGCTGGAGACTTTTATCAATGAGCCTTCTGGTTTCTGGTTGGGTTGAGTCAATGGGAGGTACCTGCAGGAGACTGAAGGGAGGGAACAGAGTGGGGTCAGGGTATTTGTCCCCCTGGCTCTCTCCTGTGGGGTTGAGTTGGCTGTTTTCCTCTGATTCAAATCAAAGCTTCAGTCTGGCATCTCTCCTCATGTAGTTCTTTCTCTCCCCCATTTCCACTACCATTTACTTTCTCTTGTCTCTTCAGACCTGGGGTGGTAATAGCTCCCACTATCAACCATATCAGAGTTACAGGAATCCTATAATAGTTTTCCTGCCCCTGCTCACAGCTTTTTTTTTTTCTTTCTTTTTTTTTACTTTTTGGCCGTACTGCACAGCATGTGGGACCTTTGTCCCCTGACCAGGGATGGAACCCGTGTTCTGTGCATTGGGAGTGCAGAGTCTTAACCCCTGGACCATCAGGGAAGTCCTGCTCACACGTTTATAGGTAGTCTCTTTGTTAAACCTTTCTCAAATTACCCAACTTGAATGTGTCCTGTTTCTTGCCAGACTCTTACCAATACATGTCCCGTGCACCATCCTCAACTGCCACCCCCATTTACTGGCTGACATCGGCACCCTTAGTGACCTTGAAAACCACAAGGTGAGGGGCTTCCTTGGTGGCGCAGTGGTTAAGAATCTGCCTGCTAATGCAGGGGAAAAGGGTTTGAACCCTGGTCTGGGAAGATCCCACATGCCGCGGAGCAACTAAGCCCGTGTGCCACTACTGAGCCTGTGCTCTAGAGCCTGCGAGCCACAACTACTGAGCCTATGTGACACAACTACTGAAGCCTGCATGCCTAGAGCCCATGCTCCACAACAAGAGAAGCCTCCACAATGAGAAGCCCATGCACCGCAATGACAAGTAGTCCCCACTCGCTGCAACTAGAGAAAGCCTGCACACAGCAGCAAAGACCCAATGCAGCCAAAAATAAATAAATAAATAAATAAATAAATAAAATTGAAAAAGAAAACCACAAGCTGAAGATGACTCAGCCTCCGGCATCATGGGACCCTGATTATCATCATGGAGCAGAGAACGGCTTCTCCTTTCCTTTTATCCTTCCCCTCTGCTGCTGAATATACTTGATACGAGTGAGAAATAAACATATTGCCTATGCCACTGAGACATGGGGATGTCTCTATCACGGCAGCTTAGTTCTGCTGGGACTAATATAACCTACCTGCAGTATTTGGCACAGTTGATGATTCTCTGTTCTTGGAAACACTTCCTGTGCTTACCTTCCATGACGGTGCATTCTTCTAGTTTTCCTTCTACTTCAGTAACTACTCTTTCTTAGTCTTCTCTGTTGCTTCTTCCTCATCTCTCCAACTAAGCTGGATTTCCCCAGACTCAGTCCTTGATGCTCTTCTTTATCTCCACTTACTTCCTGGTGACCTCATCCAGTCTCATGGCTCTAAACACCCCCAAATTTATATCTCCAACCCTGACTTCTCTCAAGAACTCTTGGCTTGCATATCCAACTGCTTGCTTGATATCCTTCTTTAGATGTCTAATAGCATCTCAGACATAACATGTCCAAAATTAAATTTCAGACCTGTTCGAAACTTGCCCATCCTATAGCATCACCATGTCAGGAAACAGCAACTCCATGCTTCCAACTGCTTAGCCCCAAAACCTTGGTCTATCTCTTTTTCTCTTATCCTATGTTCAATTTGTCAGCAAATCCTATCAGCTTTATCTTCAAAATATATTCAGAATCTAACCGTTTTACCACCTGTGCTATCTTGGCCTCAGGAGGTACCAGGATTTGAGACGGGAAACAGTCCTGCCACATCACTGTCAGCATCATCTATTACTGAATCCTAGCCTTGAACTGGTTTGATTGTGGATTCTTCCAAGAACTCTTTCCTAAACCCCATCAAATCTTCCTGGTTCTCTCCTCAGACACAGACCTATAGACCGGACTGTTTCCAGAGAACTCATTCTCCCATCCCAGCAGACACAGGGCATCAAGACTTCCTATAAGGAACATTCAGCAGAGGAATGGGATAAGCACCATTAACAGCTTTTAGCACAATTTGAACTGGCTCTGGGGTGGGAGAATAAATAGTTTTGAGGAGATCTTCACCCCCCAAACCTCAAAGAATGGTCACTGGATCCCCACTGAGCTCTGTTTCCCTAGCGTAGAAACTGACCTTCTCCTTAGGATTCCAAAGATATTTATCTGGGTCATTCCCCCAGATAAATATAGGTAAGTATAAAAGCTAGCTCATTCCTATCAACCAAAGGATGGATGTTGACACAGACAGGAGCTCACCTGGGAAGGCTGGATCCCATAGAAGCCAGAGTGATGCTTTACTGACTCCCAATAATGTTTTTTTTTTTTTTTGGCGGTACGTGGGCCTCCCACTGCCGCGCCACCCCCCCAGCCCCACCCCCACCCCCGACGCCGAGCACAGGCTCCTGACGCGCAGGCCCAGCGGCCATGGCTCACAGGCCCAGCCGCTCCGCGGCACGCGGGAGCCTCCCAGACCAGGGCACGAACCTGCGTCCCCCGCATCGGCAGGCGGACCCCCAACCACCGCGCCACCAGGGAAGCCCCCAATAATGTATTTTAAGCAGAAGAATGGCATGACTAGATTTGTAACCTAGAAAAGGTTACTCTGAAAAAACAAAACAACAAAAACAAAATAAAGGGATTACCTTGGAGGCTGATGTGAAAAATGAAATGACGAGGGACAAGAACGTATGGAGAGAGACCAGGAAGGTGTGGCAGCAATCCATATGTTGAGAGGAGATGAGTGGGGTGATCTGAGGAAAGGCGATGCAAATAAGGATGGAGGGAAATGGCTGAATTCAAGAAACAGTATTCTCTTTTCTTTAGAAGGAGTGATCTTCCTAAACAGCACCTCGAATAGCATGACTCTCTAAAGTTCTTCCATAGCTGCCCAGGGCCTCCAAGCTGGAGCTCAAAGTCCTCAGCATGGCTCATCTCAGCTCTGTGTATTGTCATTATCATCATTATCATCATCTGAAATAGATGTCACATCTTAATTAATGCATTTTTGGCATATATTGAGATGACCAGCATCCTGAGATGCTGTCAGTGCCCCGTAAGCACGAGGGGAGCTCAGGCACCCAAAGGTTTGCACAAAAAGTTCTTTCATGCCTCATGTGCCTTATTCCCAAAATTTCTGTCCTGTGGCTTCTGTCCCAACCACTAAAATACTAACACCAAGTTCATCAATGACTTTCTTCTTGTTAAATCTAAAATACATTTTGAATTCTTATCTTATTTGATCTCAGTGAACTCAACATTTGGCTACTTCTGCTTCTTCAAATATATATATATTTCCCATTTTTATAGTATGTGCTCAGCCCTATTCCGGGTGCAAGGGATAGAGTGTTGGGAAAAGTAGACATTATTCTCGGCCTCGAATAAGATGTGAAGTGGTCTAACCAAGGATAGAAGTGAAGGGGGCACTTCCCTGGTGGCACAGTGGATGAGACTCCATGCTCCCAATGCAAGGGGCCCAGGTTCGATTCCTGGTCAGGGAACTAGATCCCACATGCAACTAAGAGTTTGCATGCCGCAACTAAGGAGCCTGCCTGCTGCAACTAAGACCCGGTGCAACCAAATAAATAAATAAATATTGAAAAAAAAAAAAAAGGATAGGAGTGGAGGAACACTAGCAATTGAAGGAGAGGAATAAAAAGCCAAGCAACTTGGCCTGTTATTATTTATCATGGTTTTGGAGGTTCTAGAAAATGCCAAAAGAGAAAATGAAATAACTAACATAAGCATTGGAAATAAAAAGCTAAAAAAATCTTATTTTCCTTTTTTAAAAATTTATTTATTTATTTATTTATGGTTGCATTGGGTCTTTGTTGCTGCGCACAGGCTTTTCTCTAGTTGCAGCAAGCAGGGGCTACTCTTCGTTGCGGTGCATGGGTTTATCATTGCAGTGGCTTCTCGTTACAGAGCATAGGCTCTAGGTGCGCAGGCTTCAGTAGTTGTGGCTCATGGGCTCTGGAGCGCAGGCTCAGTAGTTGTGGCACATGGGCTTAGTTGCTCTGTGGCATGTGGGATCTTCCTGGACCAGGGATCGAACCCACGTCCCCTGCATTGGCAGGTGAATTCTTAACCACTGCACCACCAGGGAAGTCCCTAAAAATATCTTATTTTCTAATGTTATTGTTTAATAACAAAATGCAAGAGGTTCCACTAAAAAAAATATATATGAATAAGATAATTTGATAAGGCGGATTCTTACAAGATAAATATATAAAAAATCCATAGCATTTCTCTCATTTTACTAATAAATACCTAGAAATGGAAATGTGGAAATATCCTATTAATAATAACTTCAAAACATCAAGAATATTTAAGAATGCATTTAATAAGAAAGGCATAGGAGGGAACCCCCTGTCTGTCCAGTGGTTAGGACTCATTGCTCTCACTGCCGAGGGCCTGGGTTCAATTCCTGGTTGGGGGACTAAGATCCCACAAGCCACTCGGCACGGCCAAAAATAATTACATTAAATTAAAAAGTCAAAAACTTAAGAACTAATTATAAAAAAGGAAAGGCATAGGAAAAGCTGTATAAAAACTGTACAGTTTATTGGAAGACATAAAGAAATCAATAAAAAGTGGAGGGAAAGCTTAATATAAAAATGTTAATTTTCTCCAAATTTATATGTCAATTTATTGGAATTCCATTTAGATTATCATAGGGTTTTGTTTGAATTGGATAAAGTGACCTCGTGGGAAAGAACAAATGCCTGAAAACTATGAAGAGTCTTATATTATCAGATATTAATTAATAGAGAAAAGCAAATTGAGGTAACAAGATTTTACATCCACTAGACTGCTAAAGAATAAAAAGGAACTATTGCTGGTGAAGATGTGGAGAAATGGTGCTCTCATACATTGCTGATGGAAATGTAAATGATGCAGGGAATTCCCTGGCAGTCCAGTGGTTAGTACTCTACGCTTTCACTGCTGAGGGCCCAGTTTCAATCCCTGGCTGGGGAACTAAGATCCGACAAGCCACGGGGCAGAGCCAAAAAAAAAAGAAATGTAAATGATGCAGGCTTTCTGGAAATCAATCTAGTAACATCTATTAAAATTTAAAATACATACATCCTAAGAAAAAAAGTACATATACCCTTCATCCTTCATCCAGCTAGCCTACTTTTAGGATTCTATCCCTCAGAAACAACAGCAACAGTACACAAGAACATATGTTTACTATTTCATTGTGTTAATAGTGAGAGAAAAATTGGAAACAAAGCAAATGTCCAATAATGGGAGGATTGGGGAATCAGGTCTGGTACTTGTTTGAAGTCACCAAAAAATATGAATTAGAACTATACTAATTGACATGGATAGAATTTCACAAGGTTGTATTTACTGAAGAAAACAAGATGAAGAAAGTATTTTTTCCCTCCCTGAAAATAATGAAAAAAACCTATACAGTAAGTCCCCTACATATGAACCTTCAAGTTGCGAACTTTCAAAGATATGAACATGCGTTCACATGTCCAGTCACATAAGTTAGTTCACGTGTCTGGGGTACATTGTCATGTGCGTGCATCCTCTACAAGTGTTTGTGCTTTTGTGTTCTTTACTGTACAGTACTGTATAGAGTACAGTAGTACAGTATCTTTATTTCAAGCCCAGGATATCCAGAAGCGAGTGTTAAAGCAGCGGTGCTACAGCTGGTACTGCTAAAAGCGCAAAGAGAGACAAGAGGAAGAAGGAGTAACTGAAGAACCGAAGAGATTCATGACACAGGCACTGGCAAGGGGATTTTCTTTATTTGAGGAGGCACTGTTAATTTTTGAGGCACAGGATCCGAACGTAGAACAGTACACGAAGGTCGCAGCAGCCATTCAGAATGCAATCCAGTGCTACCTTTATCTATGACGAGAAAAAAAGAGCTACTACCCAAACATCACTGGATTATTTTTTCAAGAGGGTAGATAGAATTGAATCCAGCAAGGAACCAGAACCTAAGCCATCAACGTCAGGCGTGAGTGAAATGGCAGCTTGCCCTCCGTCTCCTATTGTTGACGATCCTTCAGCTCTACCATCTCCCACCTCCTCTCCCTCCTCCAGTCAGTAACTCTTCTTGCCTGTTCACTGGATGCCAACCTCTGTATGCCATCTGTTGTACTGTACTACTGTACTTTTCAAGGTAATGTACTGTAAGATTAAAAATGTTTTATTTTTGGGTTTTTTAAAAAATGTATTATTTATGTAAAAAGTATTATAAACCTATTACAGTACAGTTCTATATAGCCGATTGTGTTAGTTGGGTTTGTAAGCTAACTTTGTTGGACTTACGAACAAATCGGACTTATGAATGCACTCTTGGAACGGAACTCGTTCGTATTTACGGGACTTACTGTATAATACTTGTGTACGTGTCTTAAATAAGTCTGAATATAATTATATAAGCATGAGGGGAATATGAAAGTTTATTAAGATAGGATTAGATTCACCTGTAAACGAACAAAACCCAAAATAACAATGGCTTAAATAAGATAGTCCCAGGGGTTTCCCTGGTGGCGCAGTGGTTGAGAGTCTGCCTGCCGATGCAGGGGACACGGGTTCGTGCCCCGGTCCGGGAAGATCTCACATGCCACGGAGCTGCTGGGCCCGTGAGCCATGGCCGCTGGGCCTGCGCGTCCGGAGCCTGTGCTCCGCAACGGGAGAGGCCACAACAGTGAGAGGCCCGCGTACCGCCAAAAAAAAAAAAAAAAAAGATAGTCCCATTCTTCCCTCATGTTAAGGTCCAGATGTAGGCAATCTTGCGCTGATGTGGTTTTTCTCTTTCATAAAAACCTCTGGAACCCGGGCTCCTTCCAGCTTTCTGTTCTGCCGTAACTAGCATGTGAACGTCATCCTCAAAGTCCAGTCTACCCAGACTTATCCTCAGACTTCACGTCCCAAGCAGCAGGAAAGACAAAGTGGTTAGAGAAGGGGAAAGGATGCATGTAAGCAGTCTCTTGAGGAAGATTTCTGGATGTAGCAAAAAAACCCACGCTCATTGGTCAAAACTTAGTCACATGAACACATCTAGCTGCAAGGGAGAATGGGAAATGTAGTCTTGAGAATATCTTTTTTTTTTTTTGCGGTACGCGGGCCTCTCACTGTATTTCTTATATTGAACCACTTTATTGACTTCTCTTATTAGTTTCAGTAATATTTTCAGTTGGATTTCATGGATTTACTAAAATGAAAAGAGTATAGTCTGGACGTAAAGATAATTTGCTATTTATTTTAATATCGATCTCTTTTATTTCTTTTTCTTAACTAATGACATTGTTCTGAGACTTCAGAAACATTTTGATTAGCAGCAATAATAGTTAGCACTTCATTTAATGGAAACAATGTTTGATGTTTTACCATTAAGTTTGCTGCTGTGGCTTATGATTTAAAAAGAAAATGTGTATTCTTGGCCCTCCCGTTCTTTGCTTACTAAGATATTTACTGCCATTGTTGCCATTATTGTCAGTATCATCATTATCATCATCTGAAATAGATGTCACATCTTAATTAATGCATTTTTGGCATATATTGAGATGACCATAGGCTTTTTTCCTTTCACCATCTAATGTATTACAGGATGCTTGATTCAACACACATTATTTAATGTTGAACCAATCATTCTTCCTGGAATAAACATTATGTGATCCTGACACACAATTCTTTTAATATACTGCTGGGTATAACTTACTAATATTTTATTTAAGACTTTCATGTCTATAAATGCCTATTTAGACTTTTGTATTATAAAACACACTGCATTTTTGTATTATAAATTACATCTTTTCCTGTGCTAGTTTAAATATCTAGTTAAAATGACAGAAATAGTATTTTAAAATACGATTTCCTAGAACTCATTCATAAAACCATCTGGGTCCTGTTGCTTGTGAGCTTAGATTATTTACAACCTTTTCCATTTTATCAAGGGGTTTTGGTTCTTTAGAATCAATTTTAGGAACTTATATTTTCAAGAAAGCCATTTCAGATAAATTTTTAGACATATAACATAAATTTTAACATTGGGCATTGTGGTTTTTTTTTTTTGTTTTATCCCCTATTTTTTTGCTCATGCTTGATAGTTCTAAATTTTTCTTCTTCTGTTTTACCGCTTCCTTTTTAAAAGAGCCAGCTCTCTATTTTTTTTTGCTTTCTAATTTATTGATTTCCATTTCTATCTTTAATAAGTCCTCTTTCTTAAAATATCTGTGTTCTACTCTCACATTTGTTGATGACTCTGCTGGGAGAATTCCAGTTCAAAAAATATGTTTTTTTCACAAAGACATAAAAATGCCATTATTCCATTATAATAACGAAATAAAACTGTTTACATTAGCTACGTGTGTAATACCCAGTGATGTCAAGTATGTGAGGGAAAGCTACTTTCAGACATCAATGATAGGAATGCATGTTGATACAGCCATTCTGGCAGGCAACTTGGCAATATGTATGAAAAGTTTAAGTGGGTATGCATTTCAACAAACTATTCTACTTCTAGCAATTTATGCTTAGACAAATAACTAGTCCGGTAGGTATATATATATACATATGTGTATATATATATATATTTTTTTTTTTTGCAACACGTGGGCCTCTCACTGTTTTGGCCTCTCCCGTTGCGGAGCACAGGCTCCGGAAGCGCAGGCTCAGTGGCCATGGCTCACGGGCCCAGCCGCTCCGCGGCATGTGGGATCCTCCCGGACCGGGGCACGAACCCGCGTCCCCTGCATCGGCAGGTGGACTCCCAACCACTGCGCCACCAGGGAAGCCCGTAGATATATATTTAAAAGTATATTTTTCAGAATATCATTTCTAGCAGTGAAAATTAAGAGATTGAATAAATGATGTTATAGCCATATAATAAAAGACAATGCAGCCATTAAACAGGATGTGATAGGTTTATGTTTTGAGTTGATATAAAAAAAGCTGGTTAAAGATAACAATATATGATTCTAGTTATGTAATTACATTGCATGTAATCTGAAATGCTATTGATTCAAGTGTGAGGGTGGATATTTCTGCCAACAGGCTATGCATCTTTCCTATTCACGATTTGTGCCATTCTTTCAATAAGTATGCCTTAATAGAAAAAAGTAATTTTGAAAAAAGAATTCCCAGTTGTTCACGTATTCTGGGGTATATATAATAAACATTTACTAGATGCTATGCTGGGCATGGGAGGTGATGAGGAAAAGGAGAATTAATGCAGTTCTTCACTTGGATGGTGAAGAGAAGGTAATATTGGTTGCCTAGAGAGCACAGAGGATTAGTGGAAGGATCCCCCCATCCAGGAAGTAGAGACTTCAAAAGACAGAGCAGGAGCCCCTGAAAATCCAAAAGGGAGGGCAGGCATCTTCTCTTGCCCCAGTCTATCCAGATCTTTTAGGTTTCCTCCAACCCTGAAATACTGGCTCCTGTCTCCCTCTTTTGACTTAGCTTCCTACACATACTCAACATCTCTCACAAGTGCCCTGGGCATCTGTCCTTCAAAACACCCACAATTCCCAAAATGTCTCACACATCCTTGTGTCCCCCTGTCTTTCCTGATGTGGTTCCTCTCTAGTCATCCCTATTACTTTTCCCTAGAACAACATCCCTTGGTTCTATAAGATCCTGCTTGTGGTAGATTAGATGATTATTCAGCAGATATTCATTGCTTCTCACTACACCTCCATGGGAAGAATGTATTTCCTTGCACCTTGATTGTCAGCTTTGCCATATGACCTACTTTGGCCAATGGGATATTAGTACACATGAGGTCCAGAATGCACGGAATAGACCTGAACCAAATCCATGGCTTAGAGCCATGCTCATGTAAGCCCAGACAAGATCAAGGTCAATGGCCAGCAAACCTCCAGTCACCTGAGTGAGAAATTTACTAATACTATATGTATTGTTGCTTGACACTGAGATAATTTCAGTGTTTTTTATGCAGCAGTGGCTGACTGATACACAGTCAATAAGGTCTTTCGCCCTTGCTTGCTGTGTTTTGGACTTATCCTCTGGGTTCCCCCTCAAATCCTACCTCCCATATAGTACAACTTCAGAAAAGCTTTTATCCTACTGTATTGTGATTATCTGATTAACATGCACTGTTAAGCTTCTAAGTGCATCTAAACGTTCTGGGAGATCTGTAGTTGAATTCCTCTTTGGAAACCTAAAGACATCCATTGACACTCACTGAATAGCTAAAATTTGTGATTAGTGAGCAAGTTACACCAAAATCTATGAATCTGTGAGCATGTGAGCACAGGTTGCAACAAGTTGAATATATAACGCTTGATATTTTCATGTACCCGTTGGATAACAGAGAGAGGCCAGCCATTGAACCTACCTCAGAAAAGGGAGAATAATATGGATGGGGATCACGACCCATGAACTCTACCCTAGGGGAGGAAATAAAGGGGGCAAAACACCTCCCTTCTTTGAAGCAGTGTCTCAGTCTGTTTGGGCCACCATAACAAATTACCATAGAGGAGGTGGTTTGCAAACAACATATATTTATTTCTCACAGTTCTGGAGGCTGGGAAGTCCAAGATCAAGGTACTTGGTAGATTTGGTGTTCGGTGAGGGTCTGTTTCCTGGTTCATAGATAACCTTCTTTTAATTGTGTCCTCACATGGAGGAAGGGGTGAGGGAACTCTCTGGGGTCTCCTTTGTTATTTATTTATTTATGTTATCATTTTTAATTTTGGCCACGCCACGTGGTTTGTGTGATCTTAGTTCCCCAACCAGGAACTGAACCCGGGCCCTCAGCAGTTAAAGTGTGGAGTCCTAACCACTGGACCACCAGAGACTTCCCTGGGGTCTCTTTTATAAGGGCACTAATCACATTGGTAAAGCCTCCACCTTCATGACTTAATCACCTCCCAAAGGCCCCACCTCCTCATACCGTTAAATTGGGGATTAGGTTTCAACACTGAATTTGGGGAGGGACACAAACATTCAGTCTATAGCAAGCAGTGATTACAAATTATAGGACAGGGCTTCCCTGGTGGCGCAGTGGTTGAGAGTCCACCTCCCGATTCAGGGGACACGGGTTCGTGCCCTGGTCTGGGAGGATCCCACATGCCGCGGAGCGGCTGGGCCCGTGAGCCATGGCCGCTGAGCCTGTGCGTTCGGAGCCTGTGCTCCACAACGGGAGAGGCCACTACAGTGAGAGGCCCGCGTACCGCAAAAAAAAAAAAAAAAAAAAAAAAATTATAGGACATCCAAAGCTGTTTTGATGTTTGAAAAAAGGAGAAGCCTTGACCAATAAAGTCTGAAGGCAGTGTGGGTGAGAACTGAATGTTGTTTATGACTGTCTGTGTAGGAAAATAATGGTTGGTCAAATGATCTTTGATCACGCTCTGTCTCGCATTGTAAGAAAATTCTCATTGTTGAATTAAAAAATACCAAATGCCAGAATTGTGCCTAGTCTGAAGGAAGGAGTCACCCATGATTCTGGCAAAACTCTCAATCACCAAAGCCTAGAGGACTTCCCTGGCGGTCCAGTGGTTAAGACTTTGAGCTTCCACTGCAGGAGGCATGGGTTTGATCCCTTCTCCGGGAACTAAGATCCCACATGCCATGCTGTGTAGCCAAAAAAAATCACCAAAGTCTAGTCCAGGGTCATTACTAGCACATGGCACATGCTTGATATAAGTGTGTGCTGAACAAATCAACAAATGAATATTTAAGTGTGCAGAAAGGGGACTGGGCATGTCCTCTGCAAACCAACCAATCCACAGAGATATTCCAGAACATGAGTGTCTTCAAGGACCCTGGAGAAACATGTGTGACCCCATCTCAAATCTGAGGTTGGTATGAACTTAAAGAAGTCCAGTTACATGTGCAATATGCCTGAAAAAGCAATTTTCCAATTATATCACAAGCCTTAAAAATGCCTGTACCCTTTGACCTAAAAATACTCTTCCTAGGGAGCGCTCTTGAAGGAATTAATCAGAGACATAAAGATCTAAAATCACATTTGTTACACGGTTATTCCTAATAACAACAACAACAACAAAAATAAGGACTTGTTACCACAAACTGCTTTGTGACTTGTCAGTTACTGTGGGCACTGTCAAATTTGCTGTCATCTGTCTTCAGAGATTCAGGACAATTTCATTCAAAGGGGCCAGGACTGGGAGAAGGGATAGAGAGAGGGAAGGGGAGAAAGGTAGAGAGAGAAAGAGAGGAAAGCAGGAAAAAAAGAGTCAGGAATGGAGTCAGGGAGAGAGAGTAAAAAAGAAACAGGAACAGGGATGGAGACAGAACAAAGACAGCAGTTCCTGGTGAGTTGCATGTGGTGAATAAATGTTTGTGGAATAAAGACTTAAAAGGGGAAAGAGTCAGAGATGGGAGTGGATTGAGAGGCGGGTTCCCAGCTCCCGACCACATTAGACCTCATTCACCCTGGAACACCCGCCGCTGAGACCCTGGCACACAGGGAGAGGAAGCTGGCAGCAGGGTGGAGAAGAGGGAGGCAGGGAAGGGGCAGGGCTCTTGGCACTGCTGCTGAGACCCTGGGTGAGCAGGGCAGAGGGAGGAGGGCTGCCTGACTCTGTCATGGGCTGGGCTTGCAGGGAAAGAGCTCAGGTCACGTGAGGTGGTGGTGCCATGTTGTAAGACCCTTGTGGTGGGTTTGGATGACGCTGCCTCCCCCACCTTCCATGAACTCCTGTTTGCTGTGGGAGTCACCTTATCGATTTTCACTGGGAACTGCTGTTGCTATGCTGTAGCTGCCTTTGGATATTCTTGCAATGACTTTAGAACTCATCCTTCAGTTATTTCAAGTTTGTCCTTTTCATGCATAACTCAGATCTCAGAGGAGGAATCTTATCCCTTTCCCCTCTTGGTAGACTGGTGCGTGTGTGTGTGTGTGTGTGTGTGTGTGTGTGTGTGTGTGTGTGTGTGCAGTGCACATGTGGTGGATTATATTTTCTCTGGCTCAGAATCCCTGCTTCCACTGAATGAGCTCAGTTTCAGGACCGTCTTGCCTTCTCATCCTGCCCTTCTGGTGCGCACTGCAGCATCGCATCCCAAGCAGCCTTACCCCAAACATCACGCCCACACAGTGTCTGTATGAGTAGCAGTCCTTACTGAAGGTCTGGTGCAACAGAGACATTTTACACTGCCCTGTGGCTCATCCCCTTCTCCACCTCAAACTCCCAGCTTTTGCCTCTTCTTACCCCTCCAGGTTTCCTTCAGAAGCCCAATTCTCTCCCTTTGATTTGAAACAATTTAAGTCTCCACCCTTTCCTCATCTCAGGGTCTACCTTTCACATCTGCAGCATGCTTACAGTGCTTTATAAACAAAGGGCTGCCCACTCTGTCCCACTTTGCAGTAGCCAAGAACCAGCAAGGACTCTGAAAGATGAGGCTGTCTTAGATTGAGTTTCCAGAAGCAGAGACTTGAAGAAGAGGATTCATGTAAAAATTATTTATTTAAGAAGTGTTCCCAGAGGGCTTCCCTGGTGGTGCAGTGGTTAAGAATCTGCCTTCCAGTGCACGGGGACACGGGTTCAATCCCTGGTCCGGGAAGATCCCACACGTCGCGGAGCAATTAAGCCCGTGCGCCACAACTACTGAAGTCTGCATGCCTAGAGCCTGTGCTCCGCAACATGAGAAGCCACCGCAGTGAGAAGCCTACACACTGCAATGAAGAGTAGCCCCTGCGCACAGCAACGAAGACCCAATGCAGCCAAAAATAAATATAAATTAAATAAAATAAAATTTAAAAAAAAGAAGTGTTCCCAGAAAAAAAACTGGTTGGGCAGTGAGTGGGGAAGTGAGACCTGGGAAGAAAGGAGGCTAAGGAAACAGAGAGAGCAAGCAGAGTCCCAAGGCGGGGCAGGCCTGGAGCAATCTCTCATGGGAACTCTGGAGACATTTTAAAATTAACCCCACAGGGACTTCCCTGGTGGTCCAGTGGTTAAGACTGCACTCCCAATGCAGGGGGCCCGGGTTCAATCCCTAGGTCAGGGAACTAGATCCCGCATATACGCCGCAAATAAAGATCCTGCACGTGGCAACTAAGATCCCCGAGTGCCACAACTAAGACCCGGTGCAGCCAAATAAATAAATAAGTAAATAACAAAGGAGCAAGAAAGCTGGAGGGCTACACCCCCATGTTTTCAGTCATTTGTTAAGGGCTAATCCTGAAACCGGGCAAGACCCTGTGGGGCTTCTGGGCACAAAAGCCTTTCTGTGTCCCCTTCTCTGAGTTCCAAAGGGCAGGTTCAAACAGTTGCTAATCAGGGAAAGGAGGGGATGTGGAGATTAGGGAGGAGCAGTCAAGAGACAATACTGCAGCCTTGGGGTAGGGTCCTGCTTCCTCCTCAAGGGATATACATAATATCTTTGAGCTCTTCTGCAGAACTAAACCCCCCACCAAACGGAAGATGTTCCAGAGAGAAGGTCACAGTTCAATAACCTCGAGAACCACAGATCACGAGACCACCTGATGCCAGAAGATCTCTAGACTGAAGGAATGCAGGTCCTGCAGGCACCTGGATCCTTATCAGCAACCCCTCCCCTTGACTAAAACTCCTCACAACCCTCCCCACACCCCAACCCCCGGGTTGGGACACACAGTTTTGAGGGCATTAGCCCGCTGTGAGCCCCTTTGCCTGGCAAAGCAATAAAGCTATTCTTTTCTAGTTCACCCAAATCTCTATCTCTGAGATTTAATTTGGTGTTGGGGTACAGAGGCCAGATTCGGCGTCAGTCCTGGCGGGGGGTGGGTGGGACACACATTCCTAGATTCTCTACCAAGAGATCAGGTGCAGGCTTCTGGGAGCGACATCACAAGGAGACCTAGTGTGCATAAAAACAGTCCAGGAGTCCTGGGGGCTCTGGGCACAGCACCAACAGTATCTGCTTCGGGGCCTTTCCCTTCCCCTCCCTTCCCCATCTCTGCGAGGGAAAGGTTGCCGTGTAGAGGATGATTTCCTCACTGATGGGAGTCATGCCACCCCTTAGCAGAAGCAGCTGTCACTGAGGATATGGTGTTGGCACGTGTGGTATAATGAGAAATATACTTGGTTTCCATCCCTGGTCCCGGGAGCCGAGCTCCTAAAATCCCTGTACTTTCCTAAGGGATAGGAGTATCTTTTGTTATTCACAACAAGCCCTCTCTATGACATCTGAGTTTATGCTAATGAGATGACCTGGGGGAGAGGGCCCTGCATAGCCTCAGGAAGGGGCTGGTCACTAGAAAGACTGAGTGATTCACAAGATTGGAACTTTCAGTCCCACCCCCTGATCTACGGGAAGGGGTTGGGGGCTGCAGATCAAGTTCCATAAAAACTCTTGCACAAGGAGATTTGATGAGCTTCTGGGTTGGTGAACACACCCACTTGCTGGGAGGGCAGAGCACCCTAGACCCACAGACAGAAGAAGCTCCTGAGCTCAGGACGCTTCCTGACTTCACCTCCGTGGACCTCTTCCGTGGGCTGCTCATCTGTATCCTTTGTGATATCCTTTTTTTTTTTTTTTTTTTTTTTTTTTTTTGCGGTACGCGGGCCTGGCTCCGGACGCGCAGGCTCAGCAGCCATGGCTCACGGGCCCAGCCTCTTGGCGGCATGTGGGATCCTCCCGGACCGGGGCGCGAACCCGTGTCCCCTGCATCGACAGGCGGATTCTTAACCACTGCGCCACCAGGGAAGCCCCTGTGATATCCTTTTTAATAAACTGGTAAATGTAAGTAAATGTTTCCCTGAGCTTTGTGAGCTGTTCTAACCAATCTATAGCCGGTCGGTCAGAAGCAGAGGTGACAACCTGGACTTACACCTGAAACCGAAAAGGACCCTGTGGGGCTCCTGGGCACAAAAGAAGAATTTGACAAAAGACAATACCCATTCATGATAAAATCTCATAGCCAACTAAGAATAAAAGGGACCTTCCTTTTCCTGATAAAGAATATCTACAAGTGAAAAACACTACAGCATACATTATGCTTACTGGTAAGTTATTGAACACATTCTCTGTGGAATCAGGAAAGGGACAAGGATACGCTGTATCAACACTTCCAATTTATCATTGCATTGGAGGCTTGCCAGTAAAAATAAAATAAAATAAAGATTGAAGAAGAAAAAAAAAAAAAAGCCTTTCTGTGTCCCTCGAGTTTTGTTTGTATGAAATAGGCTTCCTTCAGCCTCCATTACCTTCCCTGAGCTCTAAAGGACAGGTTCAAACAGTCCCTAATCAGGGAAGGGAAGGGATGTGGAGACAAGGGAGGAGCAGTCAAAAAACATAGTGCAGCCTTGGGGCAGGGTCCTGGTTCCCCCTCAAGGGATACACATAACAATATTTTTGAGCTGTTTTGCAGAGACTAAAAGCCCCACCAGGTGAAAGAAGTTAACAGTATGCTGCCCACAAGCATGTAGACTCCAGACCAGCTGGAACCAGAAGGTTGATGATGATGATGACTCCCAATTACCTCACCACCAACCAATCAGAAGAATGTCCGTGAGCTGATCATGCCCTCCTCTTTGAACCATTATGATAAAACTCCTCACTACCCTCTCCAGGTCAGAGCACACAGTTTTGAGGATATTAGCCCACTGTGGCCCCCTTTGCCTGACAAAGCAATAAAGCTATTCTTTTCTACTTCACTCAAAACTGTCTCCGAGACTGAACTCAGTACTGGTGTACAGAGGCCAAATTTTGGCATCACATCTGAATTGGGGGCAGTCTTGCAGGACTGAGCCCTTAAACTGTGGCCTCTGGTGCTATGTCTAGGTAGACAGTCAGAATTGAGTTCAACTGTCGGACACCCAGTCGGTATCTGCTAAGAGCTGGAAGACTTGCTTGGTGGTATTGAAAACACCCCAGAGCATACTTCTTCCTTCTCCCATTTTCCAGCCTCTCTCAGGCATGGGTTAGCATCTCAGGAGGGCTGCAGGGTGCTCACGGTCGGAAAGGAAGGGTGAGCACTCACACCAAGTCCTGGGATCAGCCCCTCAGAACCTGCACGTGGAACTACTCAGCTCCCCTCCTAGAGGGGGAAATAAAGTCCCCACCCCAGGTCATGGAGCCCTGGCTGCACAGGCGACTACTGCTCTGTTCCTTTTCAGAACCTGCCCCACCTGACTTTGGTTTGCTAGATGCCAAGGGCAAGTTAGCATCATGTTTGAGACACAGCTCTCCTGTCTGTGGCTATCTACCCCATGCTGGAAGCAAGGTAGCCAGTGTTGTTGTTGCCCAAGTCCTGGCTTTTGGGGATGGCCCTCTGACAGAGGATGAGAAATCTGCTGTTTTCCCCACTTCATGAAGTTACCCTCAGGGACTGGAGTCGTAGCCACATGGACCCCTTGAGTCTGAGGGGCTGCTGGTGACCTCTGCGACCCTGGGCTGTCCCTCAAGAGTGTGCAACGGTGCCTCCCCTGGGATTAACTCTCCTAACGGGGGGAATGGGATGGGTGAGATACAGCTGGATCTTGGCCATCAATGCTTTTCCAGTAGACTTGCGCTTGCTCCAGCCAAGCCTGACTCTCTTTCCTCATTTCAACAGCACCCTCCTCTGCTGTTCTCCGCACAAGTGTCACTGTTCTGAACACACGCGCAGAGAACTCCTCTCTGCTCACCACAGAACTGGATACCATGTCAGGCATCTGGCCAGCCATGGCAAGGCTCTGAGAACCGGAGGCTGCTGCAGGCTTCCTGCAGTTTCCTCTGCTCCTCTCGGGTATTTTCCACATTCCAACGCCTGTGCATTGTGGAGGCAGTGACACTGAAAACACGTGCATTTCTTTCCACCTTGTCCCCAAAGCCTCAGAATGAGAGTAGAGAAATTAACAGGGATAAAGCATGTACCCACAAGGACCAAGAGGGCTGGAGAGGATGCAGGGACAGAAGACAGACGGCAAGAAAAGCTGAAAAGTCAGTGGTAACTGATTTAGGAGAGCAGAGAAGGCTGAAATCTAACCCTGAGAAGGGAGGTCGTGCACAGTAAGAGGCAGCAGGTGGACTCCTTGCCACAGGACTCCAACTGGAACAGCCCTGAAGATGGGCATGAGGGTAGGACTGAAAATAGGAAGGGAGTCCTGGCTGTGCATCTGTTTGAGGCACAGGGAGACCCCCAGACCTCCACTCCCGCCCCACACAACCAGACGACTGCCCTCCCCTGCAGTGGAAGACGATGGGCAAGTCAAACTAAGAGGTTCTGGACTCGGAGACACGAGGCACAGTTGAGAACAGGGCTAAAAATGGGCATTCAGTGAAAGCCTACCTGGAGGTGGGTGGCGAACGCCTCACTCACTTTCCCTGCCCAGCAGCCAGAATGATGGTAGATCAGCTTACATCCTCTGGGAGGAAGAATGGAAGATTCCTCTCTTGGAAATCGACTAGGCCAAGAGAAAAGACCTATTAGCATCTGGTGTTTCCCTGGTGAAATAGCCGAGTGCCCAACTGATCAGCCTACTGTAAAGCCCACGTGCAGACAAGCCCCACCCATGCACCCAGGACTCAGAATTGTGGTGCCTTTACTCATGTCAGAGACAACAGCTAAGCATCCCTTGACATGAGAGGGGAGTTTCTAACATGAAAGATAGAGACCTAAATACATTAATCACCCAACCAACCACCCTAGGAGGAAACAGGGAATGCAGAAAGCAAAAGAAAATTGCAAGAGGATTCTAAGCCTTGTTTGTTTGGGGACCCAGGGCAGGCTGCCTCAAAATATGTCTGCATGGCATACTGATTCTTTTCAATTAAGGTTACTTGAGAAACGGCTGGTAAAAAAATGATTTACATAGAAAACCCCACTCTAACTCCCTGAAAAGTGGGAAATAATTCTCCCATATGAAAGTACCCTTCCAAACCAGGAGGAAAGCAACCTTATCACCAGAATTAGGGAACTCAAGGCTAAGAAAGCTATCAACAAACTTCATTACTTATTCTTTAGTCTGTTACCTTAAGCACAAGCCCTGCTGATTTATGAAATCCTCACAAATAATTATGTATTTCTTTGTCTAAAAATGATATATAAACAGTCTGCTTTGGTCACTTAGAGGGTCCTATTTCTATGAGACCTCTGTGATCACAAATTAATTTTTTTTCTCCTGTTAATCTGTCTTGTGTCAATTTAACTATTAGAGCAGCCAAAAGAACTCAAGAGGGGAAAGGGGGAAATTTCCCCTTCCATGATATTTGCATCTACGAAAACTACAAACAGGAGCAACAGAAGAAAAGGAACTTAGAGAGAATAAGAGCTTTAAAAAATTCAAAACATCTTAGCAGAAATTTAAAAAAGCCAATAGATGATTTAGAGCATAATTTGAGAAATTCTGAGAGTAGAAAAAAACTACAAAGAAAGAGCAAACAGGACAGAAGAGCTAATAGAATTCAAGGCTTAGCCCAGAAGATTCAACAATTGACTGATGTTAAGTTTCAGAGAAGAGAGAAAATGAGGGAAGGAAATGACTGGACTAGTAGACATGATAGGGAAAAAAAAAGGAAATAACTTAATTCTCCTTTGGAGAATAGTTAAATAAATTGTACTATCTCCATACAATGGAATGCTACACTGCAATGAAGTGATACTAAACTATAGGTATGTGCATAGATGACTCTTAGGAACAATGTGGAAGGAGATGCAAGCCACAGAAGAGTGCTGTTTCTGTGTGTGATGCCATTTCTACGATGTTCAGAAGCAAGCAACAGTCAGCAAGGTACAGTTTAGCGACACATACATGAATAGTAAAACAATAAAGAAAAGCAAGTGAATTAGGAGAAAAGTCATGAGAGTGGTTATGTGGCTGGTGGAGTGTTAGGGCATGAGGGGTGGCCCTGGAAGGCAGGGCATGGGATCAGAAAAGAGCACATGGGGGACTTCCCTGGTGATCCAGTGGTTAAGAATCGCCTTCCAATGCAGGGGATGCGGGTTCGAGCCCTGGTTAGGGAACTAAGATCCCACATGATGCAGGTCAACTAAGCCCGTGCGCCACAACTCCTGAGCACGTGGGCTACAACCAGAGAGCCCACACGCCACAACTACAGAGCCCACACGCTCTGGAGCCCACTCGCCACAACTAGGGAGAAGTCTGTGCACCACAACGAGGAGCCCGCGCGCCACAGCAGAGGATCCCACGTGCCGCAACGAAGATCCTGCATGCCACAACTAAGACCCAACGCAGCCATAAATATTAAAAAAAAAGAGCACGTAGAGAAGTTCCAGGTATTGATAATATCCTACTTCCTAAGTTGGGTGGTGGGTTCATGGGTGTTTATTTTACTATGATGCTTCATAACTAATATTATTCATATTCTTATATATTGGGTTGGCTAAAAAGTTCATTCGGGTTTTCTGTAAGATGTTAACAGAAAACCTGAACGAACTTTTTTTTTTTTTTTTTTGGCAGTACGCGGGCCTCTCACTGTTTTGGTCTCTCCCATTGCGGAGCACAGGCTCCGGACGCGCAGGCTCAGCGGCCATGGCTCACGGGCCCAGCCGCTCTGCAGCCTGTGGGATCTTCCCAGACTGGGGCACGAACCCATGTCCCCTGCATCGGCAGGCGGACTCTCAACCACTGCGCCACCAGGGAAGCCCCTGAACGAACTTTTGGTCAACCCAGTATATGTCAAATGTTTCCCTTTCTCTCTCTTTCTCTGACTGTCTCTCTCTCTCTCACACAAACACTATAAGAAAATTTCTCTGAATTGGGGATATGAGTTTCTAGATTAATAGAGCCTTAGAGTCCAACGCAATGAGGGGGAAAAAACCCTACACCAAAGTACATCTTTACGAAATTTCAGAACATCAGAGATATCATACAAACAATAAGAGAGGAAAGACAACTCATATTAAAAAACAGTTGGTCCTCTCATCAGTAAGACTGAAATTAGAAGACAACAAACCTAGATTCTGAAGGAACAAGATTGCTATCTAGAATTCTAGGCCCATGAAAGTAGCAAATGAGAGAACAGAATTAAGATAAACTCAAACAAGTAAGGCCTTAAAAATTTTATTTTCTGTGTATCCCTTCTCAAAAGGAGAGAATTGTGCTCCACCAAAAATGAGCCCGTAAATCAAGAAAGAGGAAATCATGGGAACCAGGACACGGGGATTCCAAGACAGAAAAGAGGCAAAAGGAATAAAAAGGATGCTAGTTGAGGGAAATTTCCCCAAAGCAGCAGGAAGCAGGCACAGCACAATCCAGTTTGGAGCAAGGGAACAAGAAAACTCCAGGAGAGATTTCTCCATGAAAAACACACAGCTGACCGTTGCCTAATACTTAAATGAATGGAGAGGAGATTTACAGTTTTGTGCAACAGCTTCAGGAAGAATGACTGATCGGCACATAGAAAACTAAGCCAAAACCAACCAACCAAGATCCCACTTATATACTCCGAGGAAAACCAAAAGTTGTGTAGGAAAGGGTATGTAAATGTGATATACAATGTGGCTCATGAGTATATACTACTTACATAATCCTGAATATTGATGGAACCCAAAATTACAAAACAACTACATAGGAAGAATGAAGGCATTGAAAGTATGTTTGTGGGTAAGAGTGCGTGGAATTTAAGAGAATCAAATCTGTATCTTCTGTAGTTGTAAGTAAATGCTTAAGTTCTAAAATGAAAAGAATCGACCAAAATAGTAGGATAGGGAACACTCCCCAACTCAGTTTGTGAGGCTATCAAACCCTGAACCAAAACACGAGTAGGACAGCCGAAGATAGGAATTTATAGCCCGGTTGACTCATAAACATAGATGTGAAATTTTGAATTAATATTTAGCAAGGTGAATACAGCAGAAGCAAGCTGTTCTTACCTCATTAATGCAAAGTTTGTCCAACTTAAAAAAAAGTATTACTATAAATCATCACAACAATAGCTTAAAGGAGAAAATCTACATGATTATCTTGATAGGCACAGAAAAGGCATTTGATTAAATTCAGCACTCATTTATGCTAAAAATAATCTTAGCCAACTAGGAGAAGAAAGAAATTTCTTTAACTTGATGAAAATTTTCTACCTATAATTTATACATATAAAATACTCAAATGGTGAAGTATTAGACACATTCCCTTTAAAATCAGGAAGGTGACTTATCAAATCAACACATTGTACATCTTAAACTTATACAATATTATATGTCAAATACATTTGAATTAAAAAATCAGGATATAATCTTAAAAAAAATCAGGAAGATAACAAGGGTGTCCTATAAAATCTTTCTATTCAACATTGCATTTGGACAGTCTGGCCAGTACAGTAAGACAAGAAAAAGAAATGATATAAAGATCATAAAAGGAGAAAAAAACCATATCTTGTTCTGAGGCAACAAGATTCCAGCCTGGAATTCTAGAGCCAAACTCAAAAATTAGAGAGAAGAATTAAGACAAGTTGAGACAAGTATCAAAAACTGTATCTTCCATGCATCCTGTGTTAGTTTCTTATTGCTGCTATAACAAATTATCACAAATTTAGTGGTTTAAAACAACACAAATTTATTCTCTTACACTTCTGGAGGTCTGAAATTAGTCTTATGGGACTGAGGTGTCAGCAGGGCTTGTTCCTTCTAGAGGCTCTTGGGAAGGATCTGTTTTTTATTTTCTGGCTTCTAAAGACGGCTTGTGTTCCTTGGCTTGTGGCCTCTTCTGCCATCACCAAAGCACATCACCCCAACTCTTGCTTCCATCATCACATCATCTCTCCCTGCCTCTGTCATCACATAGCCTTCACTGTCTATGACAAATTCTGTCTGCCTCTTAAAAGGAACTTTGTGATAATCCAGAAAAATCTCCCCATCTCAAGACCCTTAATTTTGTCACATCTACAAAGTCCATTTTGTCACGTAAGATAACATAGTCACAGGTTTAGGAGACTGTGATGCAGGCATCTAGGATGTGGGTACTCAGTCTACTGCACATCATTCTCATGCAGTCATTCACAGGTTACATGATTGTCTGCATAGAAAAGGCCAAGATAATTTACAAACAGATTATTAGAAAAACTATGAGAGTTTAGCAAGGTGATTCAATTGTTTTCCTATAATTCAGACACAAAGATTTGGAAAATATAATTTTAAAAAGATGTTATTTACAGCATTAAAAAATTGTAAAGGACTTTTTGATAAATCTAACAAAAGATGTTTAAAACCTTTATTAAGAATTATTTTTAAAAAGACAGAAAAATCTTAACGATGACCTAAATAAAGAGAAAAACATGTTGTGAACCTGGACAGAAACAGTATCATAAAGATTCCCCAAGGGAATATATAGATTTTATTGCAATTACAATAAAAATCCTGACATGTTTCTTTGGCAACTCAACAAGCCAATTCTAAAATGTAAATGGCAATGTACAAAAACAGGTAAGACACACATGAGAAAGAAGCAGAGGATTATGGACTCACTCTAGCACACAACAAGACTTATTTTATAATAAATATTTTATAATAAATATTTTATAATAAATAAGTAATTACCATAAAGTATGGTAATTAAGACATTGTGACAATGGATCAGGGGTAGATATCTACACCACTGGAACAGAATACAGAGCCCAGAAACACAGCCATAGAGGGACATCTGACATCTTTAACAAAATGGCTTTGCAGATCAGTGGAGAAGGGACAGATTTTTCCAGAAATGAAGATGAGTAATTGGTTATTCATATAGGAAAGAATAAAACTGAAACACTTTCTTGGACCAAATACAAAAATCCAAGTGGAATTTAAGAACCCAGGAAGAAGAGAAAACTTTTAGAAGAAAATAGGAGAGCATGTATTATGATCTTTGTTTAGAGCAAAGATTTAATGAATTACGAAAAGCACAACCCATAAAGAAAAAAGCTGATAGTCAACATCATTAAAATAAAAAAATGCCTGAGTATCAAACTACATCACTAAAAATACGAAAGGACAAACTGCAGACTGTGAAAAAATATTTGCAACATACATCATTGACCAAAGATTCAAATCCAGAATATATAAATAACTTATAAATCAAAAATTAAGAACACTCAAAGAAAAATGAATAAAAGGGCATCTCTGGTGGCGCAGTGGTTGAGAGTCTGCCTGCCGATGCAGGGGACACGGGTTTGTGCCCCGGTCGGGGAGAATCCCACATGCCGTGGAGCGGCTGGGCACGTGAGCCATGGCCGCTGGCCGCTGAGCCTGCGCGTCCGGAGCCTGTGCTCTGCAACGGGCGAGGACACAACAATGAGAGGCCCGCGTACCGCAAAAAAAAAAAAAAAAAAAAAAAAAGAAAAGAATAAAAGATAAAGAGGTAACTCATAGAAAAAGAAGCCAGAATGGCTAATAAATGTATGAAAAGATGCTCAACCTCATTATTAACTATGGAAATGCAAACTAAACCATATGAAGTACTATTTCATATCCAGCAGGTTGGGATAATTAAAAAGTCTGAGAATTTTAAATGTTTGTGATCAAACGAAGACTTGGGAACTCTTCCACAATGCTGAAGTAAACGTAAATTGGTACAAGCACTTTGGAGACCAAGTAGGCAATATCTAAAAGTGAAAATGCATACATCGTTCAACCCAGCAATTTCACTCATGGGTCTATGAATCACATAGGATAACATGAGTTTATACCCTAGGTTCTTGCACTTGTGCACGAGGAGGCATTTACAAAAATGTTCATTCCAACATTGTTTGTAATAATAAAAAATGGGAAACAATTCAAATGTCTGTCAACAGGACAATGGGTAAATAAATTGTGGTATATTCATATACTGACAATAAAAGTCAGTCTTATAAAAATAATGGAAGTTTGAGCCAAAGAATGATATGCTTTTGAAAGATCTCCATTTTTAGATGCTTTATCTTAGTGCTATATGAAATATAGTCCTTGGACAAGGGGGGTTGATTATCTGGTCTTCCATGAATTTAATATAGAATTGAGACTGTTTCAAAACTTTTATAGCAATTTTTTTCTTTCTCTTTTTTTTTTTTTTGCTGCACCACATGGCTTGTGGGATGTGGAATCTTAGATCCCCGACCAGGGATTGAACCCAGGCCCTTGGCCGTGACAGCGTGGAGTCCTAACCACTGGACCGCCAGGGAATTCCCTTATAGCAACTTTAGAGTGATTTTATGTATGTTGACTCTAATCATTAAAAAATGGGGTCACTATTTTGTATTTTATAATTCATTATAATTTCATTTTTTCTAGAAATAAACTCTTACTTACAAAAGTATTGCTGTGCAAAGAATTTAAAACAACCAACCAAACTGGTCCTGAACAATCTGAGATGAATCGCTCTACCTTAAGGAGAATTGATATCTATGTGATTTCTTTTTCTACAACGTGTAGGTTTTCTTGTTTATTGAAGATCTTGTGCTCTACTCCTAAAATATTAATGTCCAGCCTGGGATTCCAGAATTGTTTTCTTTGGTTTCAGATATTTGCTTTGCATATAAAGATGTGGTTATTCTCTGCAGGCATTTCCCCCACAGACATATGTAAATGTAGCTGTAATTTCCTGTTGGTAAACAGCAAGTATTTATTTACTTATTTTTAAAAAATTTTATTTATTTATTATTTTGGCTGTGCCGGGTCTCAGTTGCGGCATGCAGGATCTTTAGTTGCGGCACGCGGACTTCTTAGTTGCGGCATGTGGACTCTTAGTTGAGGCATGCAACTAAGGGATCTAGTTCCCCCACCACGGATCGAACCCAGGCCCCCTGCACTGGGAGCGTGGAGTCTTACCCACTGGACCACCAGGGAAGTTCTTAACAGAAGTATTTAAATTTAGAATCGGGTGGCAAGGTTGATATACAGATGTGTAATAAATTGGATTGTTTTCAAAGCAATACCCTTTCCAGTTAACTGTTAACAGACAAGTTTGCTGCTTTTCTTTATCAAATACAATGTGGTATGTGAAAACACTAGATAGGGTTTAAGGTACTTCATGGATTTTTTACACAACAAATGGACCCTATGCTATAGAGGAACAGAAAGATATAAATTAATAACACATAATCATTGTGAGAGAACAAAATCAAACTAAATCTCCTCTCCAGTGCTTGACAACACACTTCCTGAGAAGTTTCAGGCCGTGTGTGGTCTCCCCCTGGGGCTCCAAAGCCTGCTTAATGGCCTTTGTGACAGCAGGAGCCCAGCCTACTTGGGATTCTGCTCCTAAGATACAACACAGTAGGGGCCTCTGATATGTCCAGACATATCTGTTTTGGATCTCCTTTTCCCCTCATGAAAAACCTCCTTTTTCAAAATTATATTTTTGAAGCCAGGTTACTTACTGATTTCCAGGATCCTCTTACACCTGCCACTTCTCAAAGGAATTTTTGGGTATAATCTTTTAATCTTTCTGGAAGGCTGGCCATCAGAAACACGCAATCCCTTTCCATCATAATGCTTTTTAAAGGACTTTATCTTGCTCTCTTAGTTTATTTAAAACTTTTAACTATACCAATTTAGCATCTTTGCATGCTTTCTTGCTATTTCTCATTTCATTCTTCATGTTACTTAACATTTGTCTGAGTCTCTACAGGATCTTCTATTGATACTTTCTCACCAACGTGCCATTCTAGAATATTCTCATCACTAATATTTTGCTTTGCTCTACATTTCATTCTCAGGCTCTAATAGGACAAACATGAGGTGGGATGAGACAAAAATAGCCCTTGCAAAGCCTTGTACTCCCACCAGAGGTCTCAGCAGCAAACTATCCGCCTCTATTTTTTTGGCCTCCCAGTGCTGTCCCAATCCCACGGAGCTTAGAGTTTAGCTGACAGCTGAGATCTTGATCCCAGTGGCACCAATCTGTTAAGCTGGTGTTGTATCTTCCCCCTCCAGAAGCACCTAGCGAACCCAAAGCAGGCGATTGTATTAATCGACGGTCTGGGGTTGTTACAGAAGCACATGAGGCAGGACAGGATTCTGAGGATTTAGGCTGGGTAGAAATGAAACTAGAGGCGGCCGATAACGAGAAATAGACGGGTCCCAGGACTTAAATTTCGGAGGCGACAAGGTCATGGGTGAAGACACAGTGACCGAGTCAGAACACAGAGTAGAAAAGGTCCCCAAAGATGAGGCGAACCCAACAGGTGATGAATGGTTTTATCCAATAAAGCTTTGAAGCAACTCCAGTGCCTCAGTTTGGCTGCTGCACAGGCCAAGGCAGGAGATGAGCACTGCAAGGTCCTCCAGCGCCAAGTTCAAATATATGCACATATGCGGTCAGCGCTGTGATTGGCCAGCGGGGACGGCTCAGGGGCTGAGGAGGCCAGACCAGGCGGCGGCAGTAGCTTTGCCCACAGCTCTGGACGCCCCCTCCCGCAGCCAAGCCAAGGCCCCAAAGCAGCTGATCGCGCGAGTCACGTGACAAGCCCCGAGCCCGGCTCTTAATTGGCTGGCAAACCTCGCTGCCTCCCTCCGTTTCCCAGAAATATTTTTGGAAACTACCTTTCCTAGAGTGTCTTGCTGCGCTTATTTCTTCCCGGCTGATTAGATGGGGGCTGTTCCGGGTGCGTGGGGACCTTGGCGAGCGCCAGGAAGGCGACACCTCTGTGATTAAAACATCCCGCACTGTGGAGGCGGGGGAAGCGAGCCGCTGCCCGGCCCCTCTCTTTGCGCAGAGGCCTCTGGGAAGTGTAGTAACTTGAAGGTCTCCGGGTCCTGCCGGGGCTGGCGTCTCTCCTGGGCCCTGGGGGTCGCGGGTGAGGAGGGAACTAGTGGGTACACTGTAGTCCTGAGAATTCTCCAAGCTTAGATTTCTATTAAGCAAATTTTTGTGAGATCTTCTGAGAAATGAGGGGCTCTACTTCAAAAGAAACAGAGGATAACGGCCCTAAATTAGCCCCAGCTCTTGCTGCTCACCGGACACTTTACAAGGGTGCAAAGAATCATGGCGCTGCGCATGTAGGAGGATCTATTTTATGTTGGGATTTGCATCTGGCAGTGACCTTCGCCCTCAGGGAGCTCCGCTGTTCTTCCCGCTTTTCTCAGCGGTAGCTGGTTCTTGTTTGGGCCACCAGGACTCTCCCCTAGGCTTACCGTTTCTGCACTTGAGGATATTGATTCTGCCCAGCTGCAGGGTATTTCCATTTTACGGAGGGGAAATCTGAGGGTGTGGTGGATAAAGGTTGTTGACCTGCCCAGACTATACAGCTAGTAGTGTAGTCAGAACTCAGTACAATTGGAACTACAATAAATCTACTACATACGAACCTTCAAGTTGCAAACTTTCAGAGATGTGAACCTGCATTCGCATGTCCAATCACATAAGTTAGTCACGTGTCGGGCGTACGTTGTCACATGCGTGCCTCCTCTACAAGTGGTTATGCTTTTGTGTACTTCACTGTACAGTACTGTATAGAGTACAGTAGTACAATATCTTTATTTCAAGCCCGGATGTCCGGAAGCAAGCGTAAAAGCAGCGGTGATGTAGCTGGTACTGTACTGTACTTCTCAAGATACTGTACTGTAAGATTAAAAATGTTTTCTTTATTTTTCTTTGTTTTTTATGTATTATTTGTGTGAAAAGTATGATAAACCTATTACAGGACAGTACTATATAGCCGATTGTGTTAGATGGGTACCTAGGCTAACTTTGTTGGACTTACAAACAAATTGGACTTACGAACGCCCTCTCAGAATGGAACTCGTTCGTATGTATGGGACTTACTGTAATTCTAATTCTTGTCTCAAACCTGAGAGGATAGGAACCTAGGTCTTTCTGACCTCAAAAATTGAGGCCCCCTAATACTCCCTCTACTCCCCAGCACCTATTTTGGCATCTTTTATGGGCATAGAAGTCTGAAAAGTTTAAAGAGCTGACCTCCAAGTGCCCTCTGTCTCAGATGGGTCATTTGTACCTCTGAGGATATCAGATCTGGAACAGCCATGGAGCTCTGCCCCTTGCAGAAACCAGTGACTCATATCACTCTCTTGCTTATGTCAGTATCTGAAGGGCCTGGAAGAACTGGTAAGATGCAGAAAATCCAGGAAAGGGTGCTCTTGGCCAGTGCTGTCCAGTAGAACTCTCTGAGATGATGAAACTCTTCTATATCTACACTGTCTGATATGGTAATGTCTCAAGTTCTGCTTAGATAGTAGCTCCCATCCTCCCAGTGGTCCCCTGACTCTAGGCTGTTTCCAAGACAGCTCAGCCTCAGACTACGGACCCCTGGGCTAAGTCTTCAGGGGCCCTCCAGATCCAAGCTATCCCTTAGCAGCAGCTCAAGCCGTGCCCAGGAACACACATCGGGGTGCAGACAAAGGGAATGTGTATGGCTCCTGGATATGGCCAGTGCCTTGCTGGTTTTGCCACTTCAGCATCCTGCCTGGAGCCTGGTGCAGAGAAGATGCTAGGTTAACACTGTGGCTGAATGAACTTATCTTCTCTTCCCCAGGCTGGAGCTCTCTCAGCTACCGCGACTGGCTCCTAGAATCCCTCCCCATCATTGTGGACTAGTGGCATGAGCCATCTAGTGAAGGTTGGTGCAGCCAGTGTTTCATAACCACCTTCATCCTGACCCTCTGTGGGTGTGCCGCGGGGCAGCTGCAAAACAAGTGAGTAATAATTCCTTGGAAACCTGCTGGATCCAGCAATTTTTGGTGACAGTCCAATTTTTTATTTTAAAATCCTGTGTGCAAAATGAAAGCCCAAATGAACACCTGTTACATATGATTAAAAGCAGTGTGGTACTGGGAAAAGAGGACTGGTCTCAGGGTCATCCTGGACCTGTGAGTAACAGGCTGTATGACCTTGGACAAGGTGTTCCGTGCCTCTGGGTCCCAGTTTTCTCCTGAGTAAAACGAAATTAGACTCTAAGCTTCTTCCTATGGTTAACATGAATGCTTAAAAAATGGCTGGTCACATCTGCAGTCAACCCACATTAAGTACCTTTCAAGTGATCTTCTGCCTGCATCAGGTCTATTTTCATTGTTCAGTTTTTCTAACACCTTTCACTTAACACTTCCACCGCCAGTGCCTTCCTCATTTGCTGGATCTTTGCTATTTTTTTGCTTCTTTAGATTCCAATAAATCATGTCAGATTCTAGCCATTGAATCACCTGCTCCTTTGCCCTGCCTGTAGTCTCTTTAATCCCCAGCACAGTCTCAATTCCCTGACAAAGCACAGAGAGCGGTTCTGGTCTCCCTCCTGTTCCACACTCCCACACCACCACTTCCCAGAAAAAACAAATCTGAAAAATCAGGGAGGTTTCTATTCTGGCAGTTATCACTGTCACCACTAGATGGCACACGTGTGCAAGTCATCAGCGTTTGGACACAAACTTTATCAGTGGATTTATACTCCAATCCACAAAAGCTTTGAGAGGAATTATAAAAGTACAAAACATACAAAAGGATAAAATGAAAAGTTGAAGGGTTTGGAAGGAACTCCTTGGTGGTCCAGTGGTTAGGACTCAGCGCTTTCACTGCCAGGGCCATGTTCAATCCCTGGTCAGGGAACTAAGATCCCGCAAGCCACGTGGCATGGCAAAAAAAAAAAAAAAAGAAGGGATTGGAGGGGATATAGAACAAGTAGAAGAGATAATTCCAGGGTGACATTAGCTCAAGGCGATGGACACCAGCAGAGGCTTACACGGTTGGCTCCAAGCTTCCCAATAGCCAAAGTAAAGAGGGAGACGTGAGTGGTAACAAAATTCCACATTTTACGTGAGGGAAACAAAGTAGTTATTCAGGAGAAGCACAACTTTTCCTGACCCTGAGACCAGAGAGGAATTTTTCCTGTGGGTCCTCAGACGCAGGACACTAACAGTGAAACAGACACCGATGACTTAATTGGAGCTGCTTCTATGATGTCCAGGCCTATGGTGTGGTGCTAAAGTAGGAATGAGGAAAGGCAGTTCTCTGGGGTTCAAATACTGGGTTTCCAGGACAGAGTGAATTTACTGCTGTGTGACTTTGTGTTTTCACACAGTGGAATTTGCACGCACACCCTCTCCCCCACTGGAGTTTGGGTGGAGTTTGGGGAGAGGAAGCTCTCCTTGAAGGCTGTGGTAACTAGTCTCCAAGAGGACCTCCAGTGACCCCTGCTCCTTGTTTCCAGACCCTGTGGAGTCCCTGCCAACATTGTACCAGAGGGGTGGTCTATGTGACCAACAGAGTACAGGAAAAGTGATGGTTTGTCACTTCTGAGATTAGGTTAAAGAAGACATTGCAGCTTCTTTCTTGGTCTCTCTGTGTCTGTCTTTCTATCAGATCATTTGCTCTGGGGAAAGCTAGCTGCCGTGTCAGGAGGAGCCCTATGTAAAGACCCGTGTAGCAAAGAACTGAGGTCCCCTGGCAACAGTCAGCATCAGCTTGTTAGCCTTGTGTGTGAGCCACCTTGGAAACAGATTCTCCAGCCCCAGTCAAGCCTTCAGATGATGGTAGCCCCAACTGACACTTTGACCAAAACCTTAAGGAAGACCCTGAGCTGGACCACTGAGCTAAGTCAGTCCTTATCTCTCTGAGATAATGAATCTTCGTTATTTTAAGCTGCTAATTTGGGGGTTAATTTGTTACACAGCAATAGATAACTAATACAAAGTTATTTAACAGAAATCCAAGGTGGCATCATGGATCATTTTACATGGGTGTGTCAACTTGGTTTCAAAGACAAAGAAAATATTTTAGAAGAAATGTATAGGCTTTGGGGACTTCCCTGGTGGTCCAGTGGTTAAGACTCCATGCTCCCGATGCAGGGGACCTGGGTTAGATCCCTGGTCAGGGAACTAGATCCTGCATGCCACAACTAAGAGCCTGCATACTGCAACTAAAAGATCCCCCATGCCACAACAAAGAGTCCTGCATGCTGCAACTAAGACCTGGAGCAGCTAAATAAATATTTTTTAAAATGTATAGGCTTTAATCTGTTAGGCATGGTCACCAATTCAGGCAGTGTTTATGGAAAGACAGAGGTAGAGGGACCCACATAAAGTGTCTGCAAAGGAGATTTCTCTGCAGAAGGATGGTAAGGACACGGATCTCAACTGTCTTGTTCACTGTGGCACCCTCAGGGCCTAGCACAGGGCCTGGCACATAGTAGGCTTTCTACAAATCTTTCTTCAACGTGTGAATGAATGATGAGCTATAACCTTGAGTGAGCCATTCAGTTACTTGGGCGACCATCATTCACTGAGCTTCTACCATGTGCTGAGTACATGATGTCGATTAGGTTCCCAGGAACTTTTTTTTTTTTTTTTTTTTTTTTTTGCGGTATGCGGGCCTCTCACTGTTGTGGCCTCTCCCATTGCGGAGCACAGGCTCCAGATGCGCAGGATCAGCGGCCATGGCTCACGGGCCCAGCCACTCTGTGGCATGTGGGATCTTCCCGGAGCGGGGCACGAACCCGCGTCCCCTGCATCGGCAGGCGGACTCGCAACCACTGCACCACCAGGGAAGCCCCTCCCAGGAACTTTTGTGTCCTATACAGATTACATCCACATTTCCCCCCATTGTGCCTTCCCTCACTGTCTTATCTCCTTGAATTCTTCAGTATTTTTGTAGAGACTTGCATGTGCTTTAACTTTTATGCTGAAAACTTTCTTATGGGAATAGTGTTCTTAGGTCATTACAACAAGTAATTTCTGGTCACCATTTTTCCATATGAGGACCAGAGTTGTTCAGGACATTGGGTTTATTTTGTGCAGTTTTGTCTTGGGGCCTGCCCTACTTCTTTCTTCTTCATTTTTCCCCGTTCTTTTTTGTTGAAAAATGACTTGAAATGGCTGATGCTAAGTAATAACAGTTCAGTCTCCCCAAGATGACAACTATTTAGGATCTATTTTGCCCCTTTCCTACTGACTTTGGTATTGATTTTAACCAGATTTTACTGTAATAGAAATATTGTGGGGGTGGAAGAGAGTCAAACAGCGTGATTTGCTTCCGACTCTTGTCCCACCAATCTATAAACATTCCTTTCTCCATGGCTGGCTCTGTACTTCCCCCTTCTCCCCCCTCTCCTCCCCTTCTCCCTTGTCTCCATCCTCCTCCACTACCACCAGCATTATCACACAGCCATTATTTATTGAGTGCCTGCTACATGCTCACCCCTGAGTTATGCAGCTTCTATATGCATTATTTAAATAAATCTATGCTAGAGACTGTGAATTGCCTTGCCAGTTTTGTCGGTCCAGGTCCTTCAAGAAGCAGACACCAAGCTGGGATTAACCGTGCAAGGATTTTACTAGGGGGAAATGCCTGTGTGAAAGGAAATAGGGTGGGATCTAGAGAAGGCCAGGAAGGCCATCAGACCCCAAGTGAAGGAGAGAGGGAGAGAAGGTGGGAGCAAGTGTCCCAGACTGCCCTGCAGTTTAAGGAAGATTCAGTCTAACGAAGGTTTGGCAAAGCTCTCAGGGAGTCCTTGAGCCAAAGTTAGCCAATAAAGGAATCCCTTGTCTCTCAGGACTGGGTCTGACTTCGTACGCCATCAAACTCAGCCATGGGTGGGGTGCACCTCCTGGGAGCCATGGCCAATAGATTTCAAAGCATAGCAGCAGGTGTCCTCAGCTCCCAGCAGTAGGAAGTTTGTGGAAGAATATCTTTGTGGCTGCACCACACTGCTTGTGAATCTTAGTTTCCTGACCAGAGTGCGAACTCAGGCCCACAGCAGTGAAAACACCTAGTCCCAACCACTGAACTGCCAGGGAATTCCCTTGTGGCTGCCAAATTTTATTAAACTTCTTCTTCTTCTTCTTTTTTTTTTAATGTAACAGAAGCCTGATTTATTTAGGGGTGACAAAGACCTGATTCTGAACTAAAAGATTTTAGTTCTCAGGCTTCCATGCAACTAGGTGTGGCTCTGTGACTATATTGCATGACTCTTGGTCATGCAACATAAACAGGAGTGTTATGAAGACCTGCCAGAAATACTCCTTAAGGGGATCTTGAGTAGAAGCTGCATCCCTTCTTCCCTTCCCTCTTGCTGGGACTATGGAAAAAATGGCTGCAGCCTCAGCAGCCATTTTGTGCCAAGAGGCAATATGCTACTAATGAATGAGGATTGAATGAAATCCTCATTGAAATCCTGTTCAATGACAGGGCAGATGGAAAGACAGATGGAAAGTCTGTGTCCCTAATGATTAGAGACCTCATATCAGTTCTGGATTGCCTAGCTCCAACTTTTACCTGAGAGAAAAATAAACCCTTTTGTTTAAGCCATTATTACTTTATGTTATACACAGGTAAGTCTAATCCTAATTGGTACAGTATCTCATTGTCACCCCAGCTCTACCAGGTGGGCATACTTATGCCCACTTTATAGGCAAGGAAAATGAATCTTGGAATAATTAAGTGTTAGAACCTAAATTAGAGTCTGGGGTAGTGCTTACAATACTTTCAGCTGCAAATAACAGAACAATATTTCTCAGTCTTCTCTGAAGATACGAATTACCTGGGGAACTTGCTAAATACACAGACGGCCAGTCCTCTCCCCTGGAAATCCTCATTCAATAGGCCCAAGTTAAAGCCTGAGAAATTATTTTATCTCAAACAAGCAGTCCAGGCTGTCTTTAACCTCAGGGAAGAGTGTAAATCCCAATGTGGATGACAACCAATGACAGGCAGCTCGCACAGTAAGGAGGTAAAATTCTTCACATAAGAAGACTTCTGTGAGCATGAGACTCATGTGAGGAGCCGGATAGAAGCTCTTATTCTGGGCTCCACTTTCACAGATTGGGAGTCAGTAGATCTTTTGTGGAACCTGGGGATTTGCATGTTTCCAGTGCTCCCCAGGTGACGCTGATGCCTGTGATTCATAGAGTCCAGACTGAGGGACCCCACCTTCATGTTTAGGAGCACTGTTGGGAGAGAACGAACCTGGGTTTGAATCCTGATGCTGCCGTTTCTTGGCTGGATGACCTGTAGCAGGCTAATGAAGCTCTCTGCATCTCAGGTTTCATCATTTTCAAATCGGAGGAAATAATAAGGCCTACCTTACAGAGCTGTTGTGAGGATTAAATGAGGTAATTTGCATAAAGTTCTTAGCTCTGCATAAATAAGCTCTCAATAAATGGTGACTATTGTTCTTATCATACCCCATGCATAGGTCTTGCAAACAGACTGGGCACTGAGTTCTGTTACTATGGATAATTTATACCAATCCCCAGGGAACCATGATTCCGCTGAGGCTGGTACAGGAAGCTGGGGCTCCTGCTTTCTCTCTCCAGCTACTTATGGCCTTGGGCGTGAGTAAACTGCCCACGTAGATGCAGAAGTGGAGCGAAGGTCTTCTGGGACATGCTCCTTGGTTCCCACAGCTGCCTCCTCCCCCCACCCCTCCCACCTTCCCAATCAGTCATCGGTACATCTATACTCAATGGCCCCATTTCCTCACTTCCCATTCCCTCCTGAAGCCACTGCAATCTGGATTCTGCTGTCACTGCTTTACTGAAGTGACTCTCAGCCAGGTCATCAGTGGCTTCCATGTTGCCAAATCCAATGTTATTTGAAAGTTTTCATCTCACTTGAACCCCTGCAGCTTTTGACACAGCTGTCTCCTTATTCCTTCTGGGAACTTGGCTCTTTCGGCTTCCAAGACTCCGTGGCTCTTTTCCTTTTTCTAAATCTGTGGTGACTCCCTCTAGCCTTTGCTGAAACTCTCCCTCTGTCATAGTCTTACACAGCTTTGTTTTCTGCCCTTTTAACCTTTCATTTGCCTCGAATTCCTTTTCACTCTTCCATTTCTTCCTCTGACCACAACCCACTATCACAGGTGAATTATCTGCCTTCATAGGATATCCTGGGCTGATGTAACCTCTTCCTTCCTCCCTCCACGAGATGGATTCAGTCAGGCCCAAGCAGTGTGCTCCAAAGTCTTCCTAAGAGGCCTAGCAACACCCATGAAAACAGGACCTGGATATCCTGCCAATCAGGCCCCAGCGTGACCCTGAGACACCCTTAATTGTCCCATGTTATACTGATATCAGAGACAGTCACTCTGTCCCTGGACGTGTCCCTGGGACTGTTCCCCAGTCCCCTTAGCTCAGACTCTAAGGCCTCATGTCCAGTTTGTTGCCCCACTGATACCCAGTGCCTTTCAGAGGAGTTGGGCCATTCCTACTTCTGCCACTGACTTGTTTGACTCTGGAGCTTGCTTTTACCTTTCCGGCTTCAGTTTTCTCCCCAATAAAACGTAAGAGTTGGACTAGTTATCTCTGGGGTCACTTCTAACCTCTGCCACCATCCTGATCAGCATTCTCATCCACTGCACAACCCTTGATCCCACTCCCAGGAACTTCTCCCACAGAAATATTCTCTCAGGTGCATAAGATGTATGCCCACTTGTAGGAACCTCAGTGCCAATCACGAGGGGATTGGTCAAATAACTTACAGTGTACATACTCTAGGGCTATTCTGGGGCTGCTTGAAGTAGACATTCTCTCGTGTGTTGCTGGTCTGCTAGGAGATAAGGAACTGGAGCCAGAATGTAAAACAGCGACTTTAACAACAGAATCTCGCTGACAAAAGTATACGTCTGTCTCACCTGAAGGAAAGCGCGTATTTAGAGACGGAGTTGATTTGCATTCTGGTGCAAGCTCTCCATTAGGTTTTCTCAGAGTGGAACACACATTTCCTGGCGTAACACCAGTGCCCAGACCACACTTTGAGTAGCATTGCTAAAGCTTAAGAAAAGTGAGATAGCTCTGTGTGTGCAGTTGTAGAATGATGTCTAAGGTACATGATTAAAAGAAAAAAGCGTGTTATAGAACAGAAAAGTGTCTTCAAAAACAGGGATCTCTCCAAAAAGGGGTGCATAGGCACATAGATATGCTGGTAGAGGCACAAAACATTTCTGGAACAAGTCCGAAGAAATGGACAGTGGTTCCCCGTGGGGAGTGCAAGTGGGATTCTGGGGTGCTGGATATCCAGACCCTTGGCTTGTACATAGAGACTGCTCTTCAGTGGGTCCTACTCTGTACAATGGCTGGAATGTATTCTGATGGGTCTGTGCCTTTCTTGCTGTTGTAAAATATTTTGAATGTAATTCCTGTTATATCCTTTTGATGATTGAACTTAAAAAAAAAAAACTATGGGCATGTATCACTTTCATATTTAGGCGCTGGGATCAAGGAGAAGTTCCCCAGGATCGAACCCGGATCCTTAGCAGTGAGAGCGTGGAGTTGTAATCACTGGACCACCAGGGAATTCCCTCACTTTCATATTTAAAAACAAACTAGTTACAGAGAGAATACTGATGCTTCTAGAGCCTCTATTTGCTGGATAACAAGCCTCCTCTTTTCATTTTTCATGAACATTTCTTCCCTCTATTCTCTGAACAAGGCAGTTCCCTCTGTCCTGTACCTTGAAGCCTTCTCCTGCAGATACATTCACCCTAAGTCATTTTGGTTCACAGCCTAGTGATGAGGACAGTCCAGGGGCCACAGGGCTGATGACAGTTCTAATTTACAATGGCGCAGTGATTTTTCACAGGCTCGTGGAACCCTGACTTCCTCCCTGATTGACTTGGAGAGTTAGAATGTTCTGATTTGGCTGAAGTAGTATAGGTTGTGCTTATCATAAGAACTTGGCATATTAAATTGAATTGGGAAGTATTGGGCAACAAATGTAAATGACTTTCTTCCATTCCTTTACTCCTACACAGCTGCGTATTTCCTGTTTGCAGCTGACCCTGTGCAGAAAAGTGAAATGACTTATCCTGATGCCTTTAAATTGAGAACTGTGTGACATCTAAGTGGCCTCTTTAAACTTAAGATGCAAACAGACTGTGCTGTTAGAGGCTACATGAACCTGAGACAGGGTTGCTGGAGTCTGGTAGTTTTTGATTCAAATGCTCTAGGTCCACTTGTGTTTTTTTGTTTGTTCTGTTTTGTTTTTTGAAGTACAGTTCATTTACAATGTTGGGTTAGTTTCAGGTATACAGCACAGTGATTCCGTTTTTTAAGTGTGTGTGTGTGTGTGTGTGTGTGTGTATATATATATATTCTTTTTCAGATTCTTTTCCCTCATAGGTTATTACAAAATACTGAGCATAGTTCCCTGTGCTATACAGTAGGTCTTTGTTGGTTATCTATTTTATATATAGTAGTGTGTATATGTTAATCCCAACCTCCTAATTTGTCCCTTCCCCCAACCCCCAACCCCTTTCCCCTTTGGTAACCATAAGTTTGTCTTCTATGTCTATGGGTCTATTTCTGTTTTGTAAATAAGTTCATTTGTATCTTTTTTTTTTTTGCGGTATGCGGGCCTCTCATTGTTGTGGCCTCTCCTGTTGCGGAGCACAGTCTCCGGACGCGCAGGCTCAGCGGCCATGGCTCACGGACCCAGCCGCTCCGCGGCATGTGGGATCTTCCCGGACCGGGGCACAAACCCGTGTCCCCTGCATCAGCAGGCAGACTCTCAACCACTGCGCCACCAGGGAAGCCCGTTTTTTTTTGTTTTTTAAATTCCACATGTAAGTGATATCATATGATATTTGTCTTTGGCTTACTTCACTTAGTGTGATAATCTCTAGGTCCATCCATGTTGCTGCAAATTACATTATTTCATTCTTTTTTATGGCTAATATTCCCATTTATAGATATACCACATCTTCTTTATCCATTCACCTGTCAATGGGCATTTAGGTTGCTTCCATGTCTTGGCTATTGCAAATAGTGCTGCAGTGAACATTGAGGTGCATGTATCTTTTCAAATTATAGTTTTTTCTATATATATGCCCAGGAGTGGGCTTGCAGGATCATATGGTAACTCTGTTTTTGGTTTTTTAAGGAACCTCCATACTGTTCTCCATAGTGGCTGTACCAATTTACATTCCTATCATCAGTGTAGGAGGGTTCCCTTTTCTCCACACCCTCTCCAGCATTTATTATTTGTAGACTTTTTGATGATGGTCATTCTGACTGGAGTGAGGTGATATCTCATTGTAGTTTTGATTTGCATTTCTCTAATAATTAGAGATATTGAACATCTTTTCATGTGCTTGTTGGCCATCTGTATGTCTTCTTTGGAGAAATGTCTATTTAGGTCTTCTGCCCACCACTTCTGTTTTGATGCAAGTTTTTTTTTTTTAATTTTTGTTGTGAAATATATTTTGTCTTATTTCTGTGTAATAAAGAGGTTGGCTGGCCCTAGTCCCTGTTTCCTGGGGATAACCTCTAAATCCTTGGAATTTCCTGAGTGACAGGAATGTCTTTGTTACTCATGGTGGGCCATGAAGGGTTTATATAATGAGATGACCTAGGATGGAGACAGGCCATGCCGGAAAGACCAATGGTGTGTTTAGAGGGTTGGGGCTTTGAGCCATGTGTTATCAGCTCGAGCTCTTGGGAGGGGAGAGGGGCATAGCCAAGGACTCAATCAATCATGGTTATGTAATGAAATCCCAATTAAACTCTGGACGCCAAAGTTTGGGTGAACTTCCCTGGTTGGCCATACTCTGTGTACTGTCACACATCGAGAGTGTAGCATGTCCTGACTCCAGAGGCAGAGAACAATGAAAATTCTGCTTTTAGGACACTCCCAGACCTTGCCGTGTTTGGCTAGTTCTGCTTATTCTTTTGCTGTATAAAACTAATCGTAAGTATAGCACTTTCTTGAGTTGTGTCTGGTGAATTACCAAATCTGAGGGGGTAGTGGGCACTCCCAAATTCACAGCCAGCTGATCAGACGTGAGGGTGGCCTGAGGACCCCCAAACTTGTGGCTACTGTCTGAAGTGAAGGCAGTCTTCTGTGGGGCTGGACCCTTAACTTGTGAAGTTTGCCCTAACTCTGGGTGGTTGGTCTCAGAAGTCATTGCAATTTCCCTATTTAAGAAATTTAAGACTTAAAAAAATTTCCAAGAATAGTGCAATAAATATTTATGTACCTTCACTTAAAGTCTCTAATTTGTTACCATATTCCAGTGTTTGCTTTATTTCTCTCTCTTTCTTTCTCTTTCTTTTTCTTGAACTAGTTGAAAGTTGCCGACATATCATCCCTAAACACTTCAGCATATACTTCCTGAGAACCAGGACATTCTCCTACATAACACTAATATCATGATCACATCCAAGGCATTTAGCATTGATACAATAAATATTCTCTAATATATCATATTTAAGTTTCCCCTATTGTCCCTATAGGGGAGCAAAATTTGCCACCCCAAAATGTATCTCTTTGGTTTGAGGATCAATTTAGACAAGTTATTTTTAAGAAACGGAAGACTCAGGAGATTTCTCTGTTTACCTCCCCTTTAGCTGCCCAGAGAATTTAGGTAAAGGGTCTGTTCTCCAATAGAGCTACCACCAGAGGTATCTGCAAAGAATATGGCCTAGGTGTGGTGGTGGGAAACATGGCAGGGCTTGGAGATCAGAGTCCATTCTGTGTCCTGTTGTCTCTGCAGCACCCAGAGACATTTGCTTTTCTATCTCCAAGTGAATTGCCTCCTTCCCCTTTGAAGTCCCCAACCACTACCCCCAACATCCTCTTTTGTCTTTAGCTGAAGATGGTATTTAAGGTGAGGGCTTGGCCATTTTGGCGAGTTACTCTGTTTCCCTGGGTCTCTCCCAAGTATACATGTTATTAAACTTTGATTTTCTCCTGTTAATCTGTCTCATGTCAATTTAATTCTTAGTTCAGCCAGAAGAACCTAGAAGGGTAGAGGAAAATTTCTTCCTCCCCAACATCCCCCAAATATCCTTTATAATTTTTTTCCTTTTGACTTATGATCTAATCCAGGAGCACAGATTGCATTTGATTGTCATGTTTTTCTCATCATCTTTAATCTAGATTCTAGAACTGTCCCCTTGATTTATTTTACCTGATTTTTTTTTTTTGTCTTTCGTGACATTGACACTTTTGAAGGGGCCAGGCTGCTTGTCTTGTATATTGTCCCATGATCTGCATTTGTCTGTTTCCTCATGATTAGATTCAGGTCATACATCCTTGGCAAGAATACAAACTGCAGAGATGATGTTTTGATAATAAGTTTGGATTGGAAAAGGGAAAAAGTACACTAGGAATGAGGTACAAATATGCTACCCATGGCACATGGAAGAAGTTCCTGGGCCAAGGGCCAAAGCACATAGAAGAGACAGTTTCACAGAGCAGGAATCTTGGAGTTGCCTAAAGCTTCTCTTATCTTCTCACTCTTGTGACATCATTTCATCCAAGCCCAACCCAAGGCTTAGTGGGCTCTCCCATGTCCATCTCCAGCCCAGACTGCTTCCCCAGTCTTTATTTCATCTCAAAGCTGTCTCAAGTGTCCCTCATATTCAACGTGTTCAACACTGAATTCGTGAGTCCCCACACCAGCCCCTCCCCAAGTGTGGTCCTTCTCTGGTGTCCCCTGTCTCCATGAATGGTACCACCACCCATTCAGTTACATGAGCCAGGAACTTGGGCATCATACTTCATACCGGCTTCTCTTTCCCCTCCTCCTATAGCCAGCCCATCACCAACTCCTGTTGTTTTGATCTCCTAAGTATCTGTCAAACCCATCTGTTTTCTCTATCCCCAGCTTAATTCAAGCTGCTATTGTATTATAGCCTCATAGCTGGTCTTCAGGATTCCATACGAGCTCCCTTCTGAATCTGCTCTCCACAGAGCAGCCATGTATCTTTTTTTTTTTTTTTTTTTTTTTTTCCGATACGCGGGCCTTTCATGGTTGTGGCCTCTCCCATTGCGGAGCACAGGCTCCGGACACGCAGGCTCAGTGGCCATGGCTCACGGGCCCAGTTGCTCCATGGCATGTGGGGTCTTCCCGGACCGGGGCATGAACCCATGTTGCCTGCATCGGCAGGTGGACTCTCAACCACTGTGCCACCAGGGAAGCCTCCAACGTATCTTTAAACATTTAAATTTGATCACACCATCCTCCCACTTAGAAACTTTCAATGGATATTCATTGCTCTTCCAAAAAAGACCAAAATCTCTACAAAGTCCCCTGGCCTCTATCCACCTCATTTTTATGCACCATTCTTCCCCTTGGTCTCAGCTCTGCAGCCACACTCTCCCCCTTTCAGTCTCTTAAACTTCAAACAACTCCTCTCCTGTTCCCCAAGATGCATGCACATGTGTTCTCCTTATGTGTGTTTTTTCTTTACATCTTTGCTTGTTAGTCCCTTCCCTCAAGGGAAGCCCCCCTGTTACAAGATCTTAGAGAACTCTATTTTTAATTCTTAGCCCTCATTACAGATTATATTTCTGCAGTTGTTCGATGTTTCCTTAAGATTTATTTCCCAGACTGCCAAGCTCTGAAGGACAAAGACCATATCTGTTTTCTTCTCCTTGGTAGCACATGTAGCACAGTGCCTGGGGTGGGGGAGGAAGAAGCTTTTCTACCCTTCTAGGTTCTTCTGGCTGGTCTAAGAATTAAATTGACATGAGACAGGAGAGAATCAAATAAAGTTTAATAACATGTATACATAGGAGAGACCCAGGAAAACAGAGTAACTCACCAAAGTGACCAAAGCCCTCACCCTAAATATCATCTCCAGCTAAAGACAAAAGAGGATGTTGGGGGTAGTGGTTTGGGACTTCAAAGGGGAGGAAGGCAATTCACATGGAGATAGAAAAAAATATTTGGTAGACATCTGTTTGCTGGGCCCTGCAATTACAGTGGGATACAGAGTGAACTCTGATTTATAGGCACTTCCCAGTTTTCCCCCACCACACCTAGCCTTTATTTTTTACAGATGTCTCTGGTCTATTCCAGGAACAGGCCCTCTATCTGAATCCTTTTAGGCAGTAAGAGGGAAGGTCAAAAGTTCTTCCTGAGTCTTTTGGGCCTGCCTTATCTACAGACCAAAGAGACATTTTGCAGAGGCAAATTTTGCTCCCCTACAGTCCTGCCTTTAAAACTGCTCCAAGAAGTTTCACAGTCTAGAAGTTGAGTTTATAGGTTGCCTTATATCTCATTGAACCCGCGTCTTAGTCCTGACAATAGGTCAGTTCGGTTACTTGTTTTAGGAGGTGGTGATGCAGGTGAGCTCTCAAAGTTGAGCCTATAAGGTGCAAGCAATCAGGTATTGAATAAGAGACATTGCAATAAAGACAAAAGGAAAACAAAGGTTAATTGTTGGAGCAAACTATAAACCCAGTGTCTTGAGACCTGAGAGCTGCAATTGAGAAGATTTTTAGATGTCAGGGTCAAAGCATCTTTTGCAGTTTGCAATGTCTCTGATGATGTCATCAGGTGATTAGGTAAACTTTTTGAGTGGCTTACACAGCAACAGGCATGAAGTTGGTCTAAACATGGGCTATTGTGGTGATCCCTCTTAAGTTTATATCAAGTTGTTCAGCTTCAGTTTGCAGGACTTCAGGAAAAGGGCAGCTTTAGTTCTCAATGATTCTGAATCAGAAGTGGGAGAAAAATTGGAAATGTTAGTTTGGAGAGTTGTAGCCAAACATTTGAGGAAAGAAGAATTCAGGATCCAGTCCAGTTTATAGGGGGAAGAACAAAAGCAGCTAAGCAAGATACCAGGCAGTTTTTCCAAGGGGCTCAATGCTCTGTAAAGTCAATCTTAGCTCCTTAAAGCTGTCTGCTCATATCTGATTCTATGCACATTCTCAAATATGACATTCCATTCAAAGCCTTGGTAATATAATCAATGTTTCCAATTGTATCCTGTTACAAGGAGAGCAGATTCTTAGTGAACTTACGTAAATAACTATATTGCCATGAAAATAAGAATCCTCACTAAGAGTTTCTGAATTCTGGAGGGATTAGGTAGGGAGAAAAAAGATAAATGTTTCAATTCTGCTTACAAAGGCATTATTTACCAAATTGCTGTAAGTAATAGTTAGCATAAGAGAAAAGGTTTCCTTATAACTGGAAAACAAAGATCAAAAAGCCAGTAATATTTCACACAAAAAGTCATAAAAATTATAATCATATTCATTAGTTCACTCAGTCCCATGTAATTAATTCTTATTAATCTTGATCTTCCATTAGCAGTGTTATGAAGCCATCAGATTTTCCATTAGAGTTCTATAATTTCTTACCCAGTTCAGTGGTATGATCTGAAGGTTATCAGAAATCTGTACTTGTCAAAAAGTCCTTTCTATGAATCTTCTTGAATATGAAGCATTTTTGTAAAAGCATCAGAGTAAAACAATAACTGTCTAAAAATGACAAGACTTAAAATGACATGGTTAAAAATCTGATTCATAATAATGCAATTGACAGGGAAACTTGGTTATTTCTGTGATGCATAACATTTTAAGGTAATAACTAGAATTATGACTGATAACATTATACCAAGACATCAGATTTTTAGGAATTTCATTTAATTTTTAGAACAAATATTAATAACATTCCTCTATGCAATAACCTAAGAAGGTTTATCAACACTTATTTGACAGTGCTTCCCATGTAATTTAATATGCTAAATAAGCCTAATTAGTTTAATATTTCTCTTTGAGATATTTCAGGGGGCCTGTGAAAAATCCCCAAGTAAGCTAGAGGTCAAAAGGACTTTATTTGATTTGGGGAAGTTTGTCAAAGATATAAAAGGTTTTAAAACACTTGGTCAAGGAGGATCATAGGTCACTGTGAAGTAATACTTAGCTACCACTAACCAAAGTGACAAAAGATTTCAAAGGCAAATACAGAATGTTACAACAGATTACTTGAAAGATAAAGAAAATGTTACAGTATGTTATCAAAAGCAGATCAGTAGTTCATGAAAACTTTGTCTTATTAACAGAGAGCTTACTTCTGATAGTAAAATTCATTCACTCAAGTAAATTCATTCTTTACTTAAATTTTATTTTTTAAATTGAAGTAGAGTTGATTGATAGTGCTGTGCCAATCTCTGCTGTACAGCGAAGTGACTCAGTTACACACATAGAGACATTTTTAAAAAATATTCTTTTCCACTATGGTTTATCACAGGATATTGAATATAGTTCCTTGTGCCATACACTAGGACCTTGTTGTTTATCCATTCTATATATAAGCGTTTACATCTGCTAATCCCAAACTCCCAGTCCTTCCTTCTCCCACCCCCTCCCCCCTGTCAACCACAAGTCTGTTCTCCATGTCTGTGAATCTGTTTCTGTTTTGTAGATAAGTTCATTTGTACCATATTTTAGATTCCACAAATATATGGTATTTGTCTTTCTCTTTCTGACTTACTTCACTTAGTATGATAATTTCTAGTTGCATCCATGTTGCTGCAAATGGTATTATTTCATTCTTTTTTATGGCTGAGTAGTATTCCATTGTGTATATGTACCACATCTTTATCCATTCATCTGTCAATGGACATTTAGGTCGTTTCCATGTTTTGGCTATTGTGAATAGTGCTGCTGTGACCATAGTGGTGCATGTATCTCTTTGAATTATAGTTTTGTCTGGGTATATGCCCAGGAGTAGGATTGCTGGATCATATGGTAATTCTATTTTTAGTTTTCTGAGGAAACTCCACACTGTTTTCCATAGTGACTGCACCAATTTACATTCCCACCAACAGTGTAGGAGGGTTCCCTTTTCTCCACACCCTCTCCAGCATTTATTATTTGTAGACTTTTTAATGGTGGCCATTCTGGCTGATGTGAGATGTAAATTCATTCTAATTTTAGCCCATCCTGACTGCGCACAATACTCTTTTCTCAGGATTCCTTTCCATAAACCTTCTATAACTCCCTCTTTTACATTCGGATTTTGTCCTATGCTTTCTCTTTTCTTTAAAAGCCCCCTTTTTTTAGGACAAAATTACTTTCTTTTCCTCTAACAAAATGCTTTTCCATTTCTTATATACATTAAAAAATTTTCCTTACATATGAAGATGTTTTCCTTATTAAGTTTAGTAGTTTTAATTATATATATTAATTAGAATTCTTAACCCTCAGAAACCTTAATTTGTAGTGAAAACTAAGAAGAAGTTGTGAACTGTTCGTTCTACCAGTACTTTTTGATAGGCAAACTTATAGATACGTTTCATAATTTCTAGAAACATACATTTCCTCATAGCATAAATTTTTTCCAGTGTGGTACAAAGTAATGTTTACTAATAAATCTAACATCCTTAGATTTTCTGTAATAAGACAAAAGTAAGTAAACTTAGACTTTTTTAGCGATTAATGTTTAATTATTTTATCTTATTTGGAAATGATCTAGACATCCAATGAATTCCCATCACTGAGCTTGACTTAGCAAAACTCTAAAGTTTCAAGTTACCAGAAAGATTTGGAGAAGGTATTTTTAAGTATATGTACCATAATTATTACTAAGGTGTTCACCTTTAAACTTTTGGCCCATTTACATCATTTAAATCATTTGTTCTCAACAATTATGTTTAGATTACCCATGAAAACTTCATGAGACTAAAGGCAGCCCTCCAAGCTGTTTTTCTTGCTGACAAGTTTTGTAACAGAGGTAATATAAACTTATTTGAACTTTGGTACACCCAAGTAGAATAAAAGTTTTATTTTTAACGCTGATAACTCTACAGACATGACTATTTTACGTAAACCAATAACTTAAATTTTGCTTCTATTTACTAAAGATTAATCCTAGATCATGTGAATTTAAAAACATTTGGGTTAGTTTCTACTATATTTTTGAGAGTTTTTCATAAGCACTTGTTTGTTTTAAAACCAATTAAATAGAGCTCTTTTTATAAATTAATTTTGACAATAACATCCAGAGGTAGAAAAATACTATACCTATAATGTACATACATCAACATCTATACACACAGATACAGACAGAGATCTCATAGTTTTCATTTTAAAACTTTTGTCATGAATTAGGTACAATATAAAACTCACTAGTTTATAAATAGTTTGTAGTTTCTAAACAGTTGGGATAAAGTAAGTTTATCTGCTCAGATGGCTAAGGCTTTTTATTATTTTTGAAAAGACTTTTAAGATTTGTGTAGTTGACCCTTGAACAACATGGGTTTGAACTTCATGGATCCACTTATATGTGGATTTTTTCAATAAGTATATTGGAAAATATTTTGGAGATTTGTGGCACTTTGAGAAAACTTGCAGATGAACTGCATAGTTTAGAAATATTAAAAAAAAACTAGGAAAAAGGTATGTCACCAATGCTTAAAATATATCTAGATACTAGTCCATTTTATTATTTACTACCATAAAAATACACAAATCTATTATAAAAAGTTAAAATTTATCAAAACATGCACACAATCACTTATAGACTATACATGGTGCCACTCACAGTTCAGAGAAATAGAAACAAACATAAAGATGCTGTATTAAACCATAACTGCATAAAAGTAACTGTAGGGCTTCCCTGGTGGCGCAGTGGTTGAGAGTCCGCCTGCCGATGCAGGGAGCACAAGTTCGTGCCCCGGTCCGGGAAGATCCTACATGCCGTGGAACGGCTGGGCCCGTGAGCCATGGCCGCTGAGCCTGCGTGTCCGGAGCCTGTGCTCCACAACGGGAGAGGTCACAACAGTGAGAGGCCCGCATATGGCAAAAAAAAAAAAAAAGTAACTGTAGTACATACTGTACTATTGTAATTTTGTAGTCACCTCCTGTTGCTATTGCAGTGAGCGTAAGTTTTGTGAGTGTCCACTTAAAATGCTGTGTGATGATAATCATCTCCACGTGAGCAGTTTTCTCTGTAGTAAATGGCATATCACAGTAAAAAGTGATTTCTCGTGGTTCTCACATATTTTTCATTGTATTTAGTGTAATACCATTAACCTTGAATGTCAGGGGACCCATAGAAAGTACCACTAGTGATGATAAAAGTGCCTCCACAATGCAGAGAAAAGTCATGACATTACAAGAAAAAATTCTTGATACATACCATAGACTGAGGTCTGCAGCTGTAGTTGCCTGCCATCTCAAGATAAATGAATCCAGTGTAAGGACAATTTGCAGCTCTATTTACAATAGCCAGGACATGGAAGCAACCTAAGTGTCCATCAACAGATGAATGGATAAAGATGTGATACATATATACAATGGAATATTACTCAGCCATAAATAGAAACGAAATTGAGTTAGTTGTAGTGAGGTGGATGGACCTAGAGTCTGTCATACAGAGTGACGTAAGTCAGAAAGAGAAAAACAAGTACCGTATGCTAACATATATATGGAATCTAAAAAAAAAAAAAAGGTCATGAAGAACCCAGGGGCAAGACAGGAATAAAGATGCAGACCTACTAGAGAATGGACTTGAGGATATGGGGAGGGGGAAGGGTAAGCTGGGACAAAGTGAGAGAGTGGCATGGACATATATACACTACCAAACGTAAAATAGATAGCTAGTGGGAAGCAGCCGCATAGCACAGGGAGATCAGCTCGGTGCTTTGTGACCACCTAGAGGGGTGGGATAGGGAGGATGGGAGGGAGGGAGACGCAAGAGGGAAGAGATATGAGAACATATGTATATGTATAACTGATTTACTTTGTTATAAAGCAGAAACTAACACACCATTGTAAAGCAATTATACTCTAATAAAGATGTTAAAAAAAAAAGCAAAGGGAATTTGTAAGTCTGTCACTACAGCTACTCTATCAGGCATGAAAACCTTGCACTTTTTGCAAAATACCTTTTAATTTTGCATCAGAAATGCAGCTTCTCTGTGGATGTAGGATTGCTATAAGAAAGGCATACCTATAGATTCTAACAATTCAAGAGAAAGCCAAGTCATTGTAAGACAACTTAAAGCAAAAGGGAGGTGAAGGATCTAAAGCTGGAGAATTTAATGCCAGCAACGGATGGTTTGATAGTTTTAGAAAGAGGTTTGGCTTAAAAAAATATCAAGGTAACAGGAGAAGCAGCTTCTGCCAACCAAGAGGCAGCAGACAAGTTCCCAGAAGCCATTAAGAAAATCATTGAGGATAAAGGATGTCTGCCTGAACAGGTTTTTAATGCAGATGAAAGTGCCTAATTCTGGAAAAAAAAATGCCTGGAAAAAAGGACATTTATTAGTAAGGGAGAAGTGAGTACAGGATTTAAGGCAGGAAGGGGTAGTCAAAGTCTACTGGTTTGGGACTTCCTTGGTGGCGCAGTGGTTAAGAATCCGCCTGCCAATGCAGGGGACATGGGTTTGAGCCCTGGTCTGGGAAGATCCCACATGCTGCAGAGCAGCTAAGCCCGTGCGCCACAACTACTGAGCCTGTGCTCTAGAGCCTGTGCTCCACAACAAGAGAAGCCACCACAATGAGAAGCCCGCGCACCGCAACGAAGAGTAGCCCCCAGTCGATGCAACTAGAGAAAGCCTCCGTGCAACAATGAAGACACAATGCAGCCAAAAATAAATAAATAAAAATAAAAAAATAGGCAATGGGGAGTTTTCCCCATTAGTCTTAAAAAAACCAAAAACCCACCCACCAACCAACGAACAAAAAAACAAAGTCTACTGGTTTGTACAAATGCAGTTGAGTTTATGATCAGGACTGCCCTTACCTATAAAGCTGCTGACTCCTGAGCCTTGAAAGGAAAAGATAAACACCAGCTGCCAGTCTTTTGGTTGTGCGAAAAGAAGCCCTGGATAACGAGAAAGATTTTTCTGGATTTCTTTGTCCCTGAAGTTAGGAAGTACCTTGCCAGTAAGAAACCGCCTTTTAAAGTTCTTTTGATGCTGGACAATGCCCCTGGTCACCCAGAACCCCATGAATTCAACACGGAAGGCATCAAAGTGGTCTACTTGCCCCCAAACACAAGGCCTCTAATTCAGCCTCTAGATCAGGGGATCCTAAGGACCTTTCAGGCTCATTACCCACAGTACTCTATGGAAAGGATTTGTCAGTGCTGTGGACGAGAGCCCTGCTAGAACATCATGAAAGTCTGGAAGGACTACACCATTGATGATGCCATCATTGTTATAGAAGAAGCCATGAAAGCCATCCAACCTGAAATAATAAAATCTTGCTGAAGAAAGCTGTGTTCAGATGTTGTGCATGACTTCACAGGATCTACGACAGAGTCAATCAAGGAAAACATGAAAGAGGTTGTGGATATGGCATAAAAGGCGGGGACTGAACAGTTTCAAGATACTGATCTTGAATTCAAGAGCTAATAGAGGAATTAACAGGAGACAACTTGATGGAGCTGAGTGCTTCTGTACAGTGCCGGATGATGGAGGAAGAAGAGGACTAAGCAGCGCCAGAAAACAAATTGATATTAGAGAATCAGGCAGAAGGGTTCCGACTATTCAGGACTGCTTTTGACTTGTTTTACAGCATGGACCCTTCTATGATACAGGCCCTGAAACTAAAGCAGATGGTGGAAGATGGATTGGTACCCTATAGAAACATCTGTTACACCGGGTGTGCCTGCCCCTTCTGCCTCCCCTTCCACCAATCCCTCCTCTTCCTCCTACTCAATGGGAAGACGACGAGGATAAGGACATTTATGATGATCCACTTCCACTTAACGAATAGTAAATGACCACCGTTCCGTACAGTTAATAAACGTAACTGTTGTGTATGAGTATATCTTTGTGTGAACTCTAATAACCATACATCAAGAAATGTATGAGACATTTTTCTATCATCATCATCACCATCCTCCTCCTCCTCATCAACACCTAAGTATTCGTCATGTAGAACATCATCTACAATACTTGTATTGAAGTGGACAGCCTATCCTTACATAGGCATAAGCTGAGTGATATGTAATAGAAAGTTAATAATGTGTTAGTTTTCTTACTGTTTTATAACTTTGCTTTCAAAGAATTACATTACCATACAGCATCTCTCTTTCTCTCTCTCATAATTGGAGAAACTGTGTATCAGCCTATCATCATAGGTAAGTGGTTTCAAACAAAGGTAACAATGCTTCCCATGTTGTATTATTAACATGACTGTAATACTGTATGCCATGAAAATTTTATAACGATTCATTTATTAATCTATAGGCTAGGCTCCTGTGAGGCAATCGTACACCAGTCTGCCGTAAAGTAGTCACATTGCTGCTTCTTCATTATCAGTGTGTGAATTGTTATACCTGTAAATACATATGAATTTCTTTTTCACATTATCTTTTCATTTTTAATGTTTAGTGTTAGTAATACATATAACATTTACAGTGTTTTGTATCATATCAGATGATAATGATATAAGTACTGACAGTTCATCTTTAAACAGACAACATAAAGTTACAGTATTGATAAATGTGTTTTCTCTTATGATTGTCATTTTTTTTATATCTTTATTGGAGTATAATTGTTTTACAATGGTGTGTTAGTTTCTGCTGTATAGCAAAGTGATTCAGCTATATGTATACATATATCTCCATATCCCCTCCCTCTTGCGTCTCCCTCCCACCCTCCTTATCCCACCCCTCTACGTGGTCCCAAAGCACCGAGCTGATCTCCCTGTGCTATGTGGCTGCTTCCCACTAGCTATCTATTTCACATTTGGTAGTGTATATATGTTAATGTTACTCCCTCACTTCGTCCCAGGTTACCCTTCCCCCTCTTCATGTCCTCAAGTCCATTCTCTTTGTCTCTGTCTTTATTCCTGTCCTGCCCCTAGGTTCATCAGAACCTTTTTTTTTTTTTTGCGGTACGTGGGCCTCTCACTGTTTTGGCCTCTCCCGTTGCGGAGCACAGGCTCCGGACGCACAGGTTCAGCGGCCATGGCCCACGGGCCCAGCCTCTCCACGGCATGTGGGATCCTCCCAGACCCGGGCACGAACCCGTGTCCCCTGCATCGGCAGGCAGACTCTCAGCCACTGTGCCACCAGGGAAGCCCAGAACCATTTTTTAATTTAGATTTCATACATATGTGTTAGCATACGGTATTTGTTTTTCTCTTTCTGACTTACTTCACTCTGTATGACAGACTCTAGGTCCATCAATCTCACTACTAATAACTCAATTTCGTTTCTTTTTATGGCTGAGTAATATTCCATTGTATGTATGTGCCACATCTTCTTTATCCATTCATCTGTCGATGGACACTTAGGTTGCTTCCATGTCCTGGATATTGTAAATAGTGATGCAATGAACATTGTGGTACATGACTCTCTTTGAATTATGGTATTCTCAGGGTATATGCCCAGTAGTGGGATTGCTGGGTCATATGGTAGTTCTAGTTTACGTTTTTTAAGGAACCTCCGTACTGTTCTCCATAGTGGCTGTATCAATTTACATCCCCACCAACAGTGCAAGAGGGTTCCCTTTTCTCCACACCCCCTCCAGCATTTATTGTTTGTAGATTTTGTAATGATGGACATTCTGGCCGGTGTGAGGTGATACCTCGTTTTAGTTTTGATTTGCATTTCTCTAATGATTAGTGATGTTGAGCATCTTTTCATGCATTTGTTGGCAATTATATATATCTTCTTTGGAGAAATGTCTCTTTAGGTCTTCTGCCCATTTTTGGATTGGGTTGTTTGTTTTTTTGATATTGAGCTGCATGAGCTGCTTGTATATTTAGGAGATTAATCCTTTGTCAGTTGCTTCATTGGCAAATATATTCTCCCATTCTGAGGGTTGTCTTTTCATCTTTTTTATGGTTTTCTTTGCTGTGCAAAAGCTTTTAAGTTTCATTAGGTCCCATTGTTTATTTTTGTTTTCATTTCCATTTCTCTAGGAGGTGGGTCAATAAGGATCTTCCTGTGATTTAGGTCATAGAGTGTTCTGTCTATGTTTTCCTCTAACAGTTTTATAGTGTCTGGCCTTACATTTAGGTCTTTAATCCATTTTGGGTTTATTTTTGTGTATGGTGTTAGGGAGTGTTCTAATTCCATTCTTTTACATGCAACTGTCCAGTTTTCCCAGCACCACTTATTGAAGAGGCTGTCTTTTCTCCATTGTATACTCTTGCCTCCCTTATCAAAGATAAGGTGACCATATGTGTGTGGGTTTATCTCTGGGCTTTCTATCCTGTTCCATTGATCTATATTTCTGTTTTTGTGCCAGTACCATACTGTCTTGATTACTGTAGTTTTGTAGTATAATCTGAAGTCAGGGAGCCTGATTCCTCTAGCTCCATTTTTCTTTCTCAAGATTGCTTTGGCTGTCTGGGGTCTTTTGTGTTTCCATACAGATTGTGAAATTTTTTGTTCTAGTTCTGTGAAAAATGCCATTGGTAATTTGATAGGAATTGCATTGAATGTGTAGATTGCTTTGGGTAATATAGTAATTTTCACAATGTTGATTCTTCCAATCCAAGAACATGGTATATCTCTCCATTTGTTTGTATCATCTTTAATTTCTTTCATCAATGTCTTATAGTTTTCTGCATGCAGGTCTTTTGTCTCCTTAGGTGAGTTTATTCCTAGGTATTTTATTCTTTTTGTTGTAATGGTAAATGGGAGTGTTTCCATAATTTTTCTTTCAGATTTTTCATCATTAATGTATAGGAACGCAAGACATTTCTGTGCATTAATTTTTTATTCTGCTACTCTACCAAATTCATTGATTAGCTCTAGTAGTTTTCTGGCAGCATCTTTAGGATCCTCTATGTATAGTATCATGTCACATGCAAACAGTTACAGTTTTACTTCTTTTCCAATTTGGATTCCTTTTATTTCTTTTTCTTCTCTGATTGCTGTGGCTAAAACTTCCAAAACTATGTTGAATAATAGTTGTGAGAGTGGACAACCTTATCTTGTTCCTGATCTTAGAGGAAACAGAAAGCTTTTCACTGTTGAGAACAATGTTGGCTGTGGGTTTGTCATATATGGCCTTTATTATGTTGAGGTAGGTTCCCTCTATGCCTACTTTCTGGAGGGTTTTTATCATAAAGGGGTGTTGAATTTTGTCAAAAGCTTTTTCTGCATCTATTGAGATTATCATGTGGTTTTTCTCCTTCAATTTGTTAATATGGTGTATCACATTGATTGATTTGCATATATTGAAGAATCCTTGCATTCCTGGGATAAACCCCACTTGATCATGGTGTGTGGTCCTTTTAATCTGCTGTTGGATTCTGTTTGCTAGTATTTTGTTGAGGATTTTTGCATCTATGTTCATCAGTGATATTGGCCTGTAGTTTTCTCTTTTTGTGACATCTTTGTCTGGTTTTGGTATCAGGGTGATGGTGGCCTCATAGAATGAGTTTGGGAGTGTTCCTCCCTCTGCTATATTTTGGAAGAGTTTGAGAAGGATCGGTGTTAGCTCTTCTCTAAATGTTTGATAGAATTTGCCTGTGAAGTCATCTGGTCCTGGGCTGTTGTTTGCTGGAAGGTTTTTTTTTTTTTTTTTTGCGGTACGCGGGCCTCTCACTGTTGTGGCCTCTTCCATTGCGGAGCACAGGCTCTGGACATGCAAGCTTAGCGGCCATGGCTCACAGGCCTAGCCGCTCCATGGCATGTGGGATCCTCCCGGACCAGGGCATGAACCCGTGTCCCCTGCATCGGCAGGTGGACTCTCAACCACTGCGCCACCAGGGAAGCTCTGCTGGAAGGTTTTTAATCATAGTTTCAATTTCAGTGCTTGTGATTGGTCTGTTTATATTTTCTATTTCTTCCTGGTTCAGTCTTGGAAGTCTGTGCTTTTCTAAGAATTTGTCCATTTCTTCCAGGTTGTCCATTTTATTGGCATATAGCTGCTTGTAGTAATCTCTCATGATCCTTTGTATTAAAATGAACTCTGCTGAGCACTGTGGAGACTGCAAAGGGTATTGAAACCTGAATCTCTTAGGGACTCTTGACTTCTTGATATTAGAAAGGATTCCAGTTTCTTTGCTTAGGATCCTATGAGAATCTGCATCTACAACTGTATTAATCACGATAGGCTAGGTTATGCTGCTATAACAAATCAGTCCTCAAATCTGAGTGTTTTAACAAGACAAAAGGCTTGAGGATGGCAGATGGGTGGATTCCAGGAGCTTAGGTTCTTGAGATTGTTGAGTTGCCCCTCCCCCAATCTACCTTTGAACTTCTTGTTAAGTACAACGAATGTTCTTATGGTTTAAGCCATTGTTAGTTGAGGTTTCTGTTACCTGCAGCTGAAAACAGTATAGTGCTCTGCCCTGTGCTTGATGCCAGGGTGTGGAGCTGAATCGGATACATCTCCTGCCCTCTGTGAGCTCATAGTCAGGTGGAGGAGCTTCTCTTTGGAGCCACAACTGGGCATGAACCAAGTGCATTGATAATACTGAGCTGAGAGGGAGTGGTGGTGCAGAAGGATCAGGTGCCTGGCCCCTAGGACACCTATGGTCCCATCCTGTGTCCCATCATTCTTAGTCCCATCACACTCTCAGGACATGAGCCGTGATTGCCAGCTGTCGTGGGCATCTCTCTCTCTCTTTGAAGAGAGACGCTCACTTTTCTGAGAAGCATTCAGATTACAGTGGGGCTACAAATTAACGCATTATTGTAGGCCATTTCTGGGCCATCATTTTATCCTCCCCTTAGCTATTTACTGCATGCAAATTTTCCACTCCATGCAAATAGCTCACTTTATGTAAATCATCTACGGTATGTTCCTAAGCCCCAGCACCTGTGCCACGCAGAATCGGATGATTCAGGCCTTGGAGCATTAAAGTGCAAACACTTAACTCAAGAAATCTCTCGGGGGGTGGGGGGTGGGGGGTGGGAGGGATAGTTCAGCAATGGATGACAGGGGACAGCAGCCTTTGCAAACAGCTTGCTTCCCTTCAGGGTATGCTGAACTCTGCTGCCTCCCCCACCCCCTCTTGCCTCACTACCTGCAAGCCCCTTCCAGGTGGTAATGACTATTTGTAGTAAATATATATATATATTTACATCTTTATTGGAGTATAATTGCTTTACAATGGTGTGTTAGTTTCTGCTTTATAACAAAGTGAATCAGTTATACATATACATATGTTCCCATATCTCTTCCCTCTTGTGTCTCCCTCCCTCCCACCCTCCCTATCCCACCCCTCTAGGTGGTCACAAAGCACCGAGCTGGTCTCCCTGTGCTATGCGGCTGCTTCCCACTAGCTATCTATTTTACATTTGGTAGTGTATATATGTCCATGTCACTCTCTCACTTTGTCCCAGCTTACCCTTCCCCCTCCCCATAGTAAATATTTTGATGTGATGAAGTGATTAAGTCCCTGCCGGCTCTGCACAGAACATTAAAGCAGTTAGAATTCCCAGTCAGTGCAGGTGAGTGCATCGTTTTGCCTGGTTGGGCTCAGCTAGGTGCTGTAAGGAGCCTGCTTTCTAAGGTAGGCCTCCTGGGGGAGGGTGTTCAGCGGGCAGCTTAACCTTGGATGCATATTGCACTTACCTAGGGAGCTTTAAAAAATACTCATGCCTGGGTGCCACCCTCAAGTATTTTGATTTAATTGATCTAAGTTGTTATTATACCTTAAGTGTGGGTATCTGTGATCACACAATTGACCTATGATCCAAGGACACATCTTCATACGAGACACAGGAAAACCTCACCCAGCACACTGACCACTGAGTTATTCTGCGTCCCCATGCCAACCAGTGGCCCCAGCACAGGGCGTCGCAACATTGACCCCTTCTGTGGACACCATGTAGGAAAACCCCCCAAAACTCTTCTGTACTACCTATTATTTAATCATTCCAAGCCTCCTGGAAGAGAGCCTTGGTCTCATTTTATTGACAAGGACATTCTGTCTCAGAAAAGTGGTTCACCCAAAGTATCCCAGCTAGATAAGAATCTCTAGAAGCTGAGATTCCTGCCTCCAGTTGTGTAGCTGGCCGTTCAGTCCTAGGACATCACTTATTTTCCTTTAGGATTTAAACCCTGTCACAGTCACCCCATTCCCGGTCCCAAATTGAGGACCCTGCACGTTAAAATTCTGCTTCTCAGGCTAATTCCCTGACCCTCTGTAGACAGGAGATCTGGGCCTCCCCCTCCCATCCCAAGGGCTATTCAAGAAGTCCTGAGGGGCCCAGCCAGGTAGATGCGAAGATCTTTCCCATCAGCTCCATGAGCCATGCCTGGAAACAGGGGAGCTTCCTGCCAGAAGAAGGTCCTTTGTACAAAGTTGTCCTATTATTGGATGAGGGGCTCAAGTGGAAGAAGTTAACAAAGAAAGCAGTGGAGGAGGATGGGTTTGGAATCCAACAGACTGGAGAGTTCTCAACCAGGCTCTGCTCTTTTGTATGACCCTGGAGAAGTCTCTTTTCCTCTCTGAGCTTCAGATTCCTAATTTATCCAATGAGGATTACAGCCACAAGTTCCTTTTGAGTTTGTGGGGAGGCCGACCTCAGACAATGGATTTAATGTCACTGGAACAGTGCGTGGCACATAGTAGGTATTTGTCCTATGATATTCCTTTCTCTTCCTCTTTCCCTCTTCCCTTGACTATCTTTGGTACAGATGACATAGATTGTGATTTTTAGAAAGCTTGTTACTAAATAACAAACAGGACACAAAGGACATAATCACAGAGAAGCCAAATGGGGACATTATTGATTTAATTCTTTAATGTTAAAAAAATTAAGCTTCTAAAAGAGCCTTTCAATCAAACATATTGTGTGGTTCCAAAAACCCCAGCAGGGTGAGCACAAGGCCTGCTTTTTCATTCCACACTGCGAATCTGCACCTGCTGGGTTGTTCCCAGGACAATAGTGAAGGAAGAGCCACAGCTGGGTATCACCACACCCCCAATGGGCTCCATGGTTCTTTCCTCCTTGCCTTTCTTGGAGTGTGGCATCTGAACTCTCTAGGACCATTCTGAGGCCCCCACCCCCCCGCCCCCGCATCCAACAAAAGGCCTCTGTACGGCTGACCTAAAAATATCGGACCAAGGGAAGAACGAAGGAAGGAATGAGTTCTTCCCAGGTCTTGGAGCCCGGGGGGAGTTTCTTCACTTTCCAGAATGACTAGGGTCCCATAGCTTCTGTTCACTGGGGTTTGCTGAGGGTTCACGTGTTCTGTGTGGGGTAGAAAGGGTTGCTCCTCTCGGCCAGCCTGTGCTGGGGCTGGATAAGCAGCAGCTGCTCTCAATTCACGTCACCTCCAGATTTCTCCGGGCTGCACCCCTTTGCCTGATCCTCTGGTCCTCAGTTTTAGGTGCCCTCAGTCCCCTACATTAACATTTTGCCTCCACACCTGGTTCCTATCCCTAACTGCAGCCAGTTTCTTGAAGCTGGGCTTGATCTCACCCAGCTTGTCTCCAGGACACGACTTCTAGCCTCTGTGCCGGCCGCATACACCACTTCCACCTGGGGATCCCCATCCCCCTTTCTCCCCAGACCACAGGATTCAAGAGTCAGGTCTTCTCCAGCTGGAGAAGTTGGGCCCTGATTCTAGCATTTAATATTTACATGCACTTAGGCATTATTCTGTCTCCCTGAATCTCAGTGAAAGAAACTGTATCTCAGAAGGGGATGGCCATCACTCCTGGTCACACGTTGGATACCGTTGAGTGAGAACCAGAATCCTAGGCCCCTGAACCTAAAGCCAACACATTTCTTCAATGAGAATGTTTCTTTCCACCTTAAATCCCAATGTCCCTCTTCTCCTCTCCTCCCTCCCCTTCCTCCTTTTTCAGATAAGGATGGGTCATTTCCAGGGCCGACTCTCAGTAAATGAAATTGCTAGCTGTATGACCCTGAGCAAGCCAGTTACTCTCCGTATTTCAGTTTCACCTTCTATAAAATGAGGAATATGGTGGTATTCAGTGCGGTATATACATTGTGGTAGGATCTGTCTAAGCAGGATCCTATCTGGGCACCTGATTGGTCTGTTACGTGGCCCATTGAGGCCAAGGGGCCTGCTTTACCCTCCAGGTCCTGCCACCCTTTCCCATCAGCTGGCTGTCTGATAGTTGACTCATCTTACCAAAGCTTACTTGTATCTGCTTGAATAGACAGAGGTCACTTGTGGTCCTGCTTCTTCCCAGATGGCCCTTGTTTCAGGATGGGAACTCTTTAAATGACACTCTCCAGGGGCCCAGGAAACATATGTCCCAATCTGCCTTAGCTTGCGAGGCTGGCCCTGTCCCCTTCAGAGCTATGCTTTCCCTCGTAGAGCTGGCTGCCACTTTGAGGCTTTGGCACTACTGAATGACTTGGACTCATCCTCTGGGTTCATGGTGTGGGTGTGTAGTTAGGAACTGCTCAGCCATTTGCCCCTGGTAGAGCAGCATCCTCAGGGGATTCGGGGGACTGGAGCTGCAGTACTACATCAAGCTGACTCTAGAGCCCATCTTACCTTCCTTTTACACAAGCCTATACCTTTCCTTATTGAATAGGCCAACTAGAATTAGTTTTTCTGGTACATGCAGCTGAAAGCATTCTAAACGATAAAATGTGAAGAGACTTCTGGTTAAGATGGTGGATTCATGATATGTATTTATCTCTTCTCCTTCCTGAGACCCCACTACAGAAATGAAAAAGGAAGCAAGTCACGGTGACGCAAAGAACAGGAGAAAGATCATTAGTGGGTAAAAGATTTCAAGAAAGTTCTAGAGGTCAGGAATGAGACGGCAGATGATGTCTGAAGGAAATTTTGCTGAAGTGCATGAGCCCTGAAGATGTCGGCTACAGCAGAGGCTAAGCTGAAGGCGTGTGGCTGAAAAATGGAGTTTTGTTTATAGAAAAGTCAGCTTCCCTCCCCCAACGCAGAGTGGCCAAGCAGCAAAGTGGGGCAGTCTTTTCTTGAGAAACTGAATGGTCTCAAAGAGGTGGCCTCTGGCCTTTGGCATCTGGGGTGGGTGGATTTATCCACTAGGCACAGTGACTAGAGCTCACAGTACTTTTAGGGGATGGATGGAGAGACTGTTGGGATTAATGGCTCTGGACATAGTTATTAAGAACGAAACAAAGACAGGGACAGAGGCCACTCCACTTTCCAGGAAAAGTATCCTGGGGGGAGTAGGGAGCTTGGCTGGAGGCAAGACAAAGGCTCTAACCTAGGCTCTGGCTGACAGCTAGGGCGAGGAATCATTTTGAGTAAGACTCAGAATGGTGTCTATCTAAAACATTCTGACTCCTTCCTTGGAAATCTACCTAAGTTCTTTGGCATGGAGGACTAAGCAGAAAGATCCTGGTCACTCTTTGGGAAGAGGAGAAATATTTGCTAACACAGCTGGAGGGAGATATCCCCATGCCTTTGAAGGTGGCTGTCCTGTGGGAAAGCTGCAATTTCCGGATCTGGCCACCAGATGGCAGAGTGGAGAGCAGCGCTGGTAGTTAACAGCCTGGGTGGAACTTGACCTGTGGGAGGGAAGCAGGAGGCGCTTGGGCTCCCAAGGATGCTCCAGTGAGGCCCCAAGCTGCCCTGCCTTGACAGAGTGTGGGCTGCTCAAGGGGAGAGGAGCAGTCAGTTGTTCCTGTGTCCCTAGCTCAGTCCACTGGGCTGGATGCTTGGGGACCAGCATCCTTGGGGTTTTCATGGTTCCTGGTTCCCTCTGTCCACACCCACTACCACTGGGCTCAGTCCGTTTGCTGGGAACATCCGTCAGATGAGAAAGGAGGAGCAATTTATCTTTTGTATGTGTGTCCACATTGTTTGGAAACGAAGGTGTGTTTCCTGTACTGGCATCTACACTTCTACACTAAGGCCAGGCTCTCCCTCCTCAGTCCTCCACACTACACTAGCCCATCACTGGCCAGGGTTCCCAGCAGCCACTCCCTGGTCACTCAGAGAGGAGTTTGACAGCTCTCCGAAGACCAGAGCAACTGGACCGTTTGCTTTTGTAATTTCATCACATAAAAGGGCAGAGAACACATTGCAACGAAGTTCCCTCCCCGCTTCATTCTCAAAATGATGTGTCTGGAAATGAATTAGAAGCTGGTTTGACCCGGATTTTAAATGACAAGGTCAAAGGCATTGCAACTCAAAACACTCCTCTCTGTTTAGTTGCGCCTGACAGCCTGTGACAAGGGCCTCGCAACGAGAGAGGTGAACCGACACTAGTGCTGTGGGCCAGGCAGGTGGCGGTTGCTTTCAGCTACTTTCTGTCTGTGAAGTGGGCTTTATATTATGATCATTCATAGCTTACAGATGAGGAAGGTGAGGCCCAGAGAGTGTATTAGTTATCTATAGCTGCCTAACAAATGACTCCAGAACTTAGAGGCTTAAAATAACCAACATTTATTGTCTCACGTGGTTTCTGAGCACTGGAATCTGGGAGTGGCTTAGCTAGGTAGTTCTAATTTAGGGTTTTTCGTGAGGTTGCAATCAAGATGTTGGCCTGGGCTGCAATCGTCTGTACATGTAACTGGGGCTGGGTAAACTGCTTTCAAGGTGGCACACTCACATGGCTGTTGGCAGGAGGCCTCGGTTTCTCGTTGTGTGATACTGATGAGTCCTCCTCCATAGGGGGCCTGAGGGTCAATTTAACATGGCAGTTGGTTTCCACCAGGGCTGTGATCCAAGGGAGAATAAAGGGAAGCCACATGCCTTTTTATGAACTGGCTTCAGAAACCACGTACCATCACTTCTGCCTTGTGCTATTGGGCACACAGACCCACCATGATACAGTGAGGGAGGGAAATCCACATGCATACCAGAAGACAGGGATCACTGGGGGCCTTCCTGGAGACTGGCCACTGCAGAGCCTAGTAACTTGGCCATCAAGCAGAGAGACGGAACTTCACTCAAGGCACCCACATCTCCCTTGCAGTATGGGCAGAGGCCTTGGAGTGACATTCAGATAGGCTAAATAATTCATTTTTTGCCCATTCTATTGAAAAACTGGAAAAATATTGATAATCATTATTTGTCAGGGTATGAGAAAATGGTCACTTTCCTTCACTGTTGGTGGAAGTATGCTCCAAATTTAAACTTTTTTTACATTTTGACTCAAGTTCTCTCATTCTGACTCTATTTATATATATATATAATACATACTTATATAACACAATATATATAATATTTATATATAATTATCTATATTCTATGTATATTCACACACACTGAAACACATACAACACATACACAAGCTTTTATAGCTGTATCATTCATAACAGGGAAAAATTGGAGACAAATCTGAGATTGGTTAAATACATATTTATCATTATAATAGAATATTATACAGTCATGAAAACAAGACAGATATATAATCTAAGATATATAGCATGTCATAGAACCATATATATGTATATATATATTAGAATTCCATTTAAGTATATGTACATAAAACATGAAAATATATATATTTGTTTTATTTATTTTTTAATATCATCTTTTTTTTTAACTTTTATTTTATATTGAAGTAGAGTTGATTTACGATGTTGTGTTACTTTTAGGTGTACAGCAAAGTGATTTGGATATATATATATATATATTTTTCAGATTATTGTCCATTATAGGTTATTATAAGATATTGAATATAGTTCCCTGTGTGCTATACAGTAAATCCTTGTTGCTTATCTATTTTATGTATATTAGTTTGTATCTGTTAATACCATACTCCTAATTTATTTCTCCCCACCGCCCCACTTTCCCCTTTGTTTTCTGTGCCTGTAAGTCTGTCTCTGTTTTGTATATAGATTCATTTGTACCCTTTATTTAAGATTCCACATATAAGCAATATTATACGATATTTGTCTTTCTCTGTCTGACTTACTTCACTTACTATGATAATCTCTAGCCCATGCTGCTGCAAATGGCACTATTTCATTTTTCATGGCTGAGTAATATTCCATTGTATAGATATAGCACATCTTCTTTATCCACTCATCTGCTGATGGGCACTTGGGTTGTTTCCATGTCTTTACTATTGTAAATAGTGCTGCTATGAACATTGGAGTGCATGTATCTTTTCAGATTAGAGTTTTTATCTTTTTGGGATTTATGCCCAGGAGAGGGATTGCTGGGTCATATGGTAACTCTATTTTTAGTTTTTTAAGGAACCTTCATACTGTTTTCCATAGTGGAAAACATAAGCCATATTTCCATAATGGCTGCACCATTCCCACTGACAATGTAGGAGGGTTTCCTTTTCTCCACACCCACTCCAGCATTTATTACTTATAGACTTTTTGATGATGACCATTCTGACCGGCATGAGGTGATACCTCATTGTAGTTCTGATTTGTATTTCTCTAATAATTAGTGATGTTAAGCAATCAATATAATATTATTAACTATTCTATAGACTTTGTTCGAATTTCACCAGTTTTTCCACTAATGTCCTTTTTTGGGTGCGGGATCCGATCTAGGACTTCACATTGCATCTAGTTGTAGTGTTTTCTTAATTTTCTCTAATCTGTGAGAGTTTCTCAGGGTTTTTTTTTTTTGCGGGGGTGGGTGGGAGGAGTCTTTCATAACCTTGATTATTTTTGAAGAGTACTGGCCAATTCTTTTGTAAATGACTCTCAATTTGGGTTTGTCTGGTGTTTTCTCATGATTCAACTGAGGTTATGCATTTTTGGCAAGAATATCACAGAGGCCATGTTATGCCCTTCTCAGGACATCATATCACAGATGTTGAAATGTCTTATTACTTGTGTCTGCTAGCTTTCTTCACTATGAAGTTACTATTTTCCTGTTTGTATTTAATAAGTATCTTAGGGGAGATACTTTGAAGTTATGCAAATATCCTGTTTCTCATTGTACTTTCCACAGTATTTGCTTGTGACAGTTATTACCATGGAGTTTGCTTACTGGTGATTTTCTATTTCCATCATTCCTTCTGCATTTATTAACTGATATTCTTCTGCGAGGGAGAGCTGTATATTTCTACTAGCTTATTTATTCAATGATTTATATATATCAGTATGGAAAACATGTTCTAAAAATCTACTCTTTACAACATTGATACAAATTAAAAATCTTGAATTTTGAGGGTTTCTTTTTCCAGAAAAAAAAAGAACCAATAATATTTAGTGAAACAATTCCATATCATGCAGGGCAAGGGAAAGCAGGGGCTTTCAGGGGAAGGAGCCCAGCCTTGGGGACGAGAACAGAGTGTGTCTCCATTGCAGCATAGAGATTCTTAATTTCATTTTTCAAATGATGAGATGCCTCAGAGAATTTAGTTTGTCAAATCATGCAGGAGCCAAAGGGTTAGAACCCACATCTGTGTGATTCTAAGACTCATATGCATTCCACTATCTGTCAAGTAACAGAAGGAGCTGAGTTTGAAGGTCCCTGAATTTCTGCACCTCTGAAGTACCCAACTGTGTTGAGCTGTAACACATCTCCCCTTCCTCGGGGGACTCAGGCTGGAGACTCACTGCCCTGGGGCTGTCTCAGCCTCTGTTCTACACACTTACCTTGTCTGAGCCTTGGAGATAAAGTTTCCTTTTAAAGAACCTCTCAGCTCTTCCCTACCTGAGCAGGACTCCATCTGGCTGCAGTTCTCATCTGCACATAATTTAATTCTTCTTCAGCACAAAGAGATGAGAAATCAGTTGTGCATGTGGATGTGTGTGTATCTCATGGTGGTGGTGGGGTCATGAAAGGGAACCAGATAAAACACCCCCAAAACTGGAGACCATTTCAAATCCCATTGTTCTCAGCCATCATCTCCCTGAGACTTGTAGAATAATGCACCAAAAGCTCTCGTCCTGTCTGAGTTTCCCGGAAGAGAATTCAGACTTTTACGTTGGGCTTAAGCATCACAGGGGAAGCCTTATATGATCCCCTGGACTACATCACACTTCCTGCCCCATCACCTTGGCTCTTGGCCCCTGTGTCCTCCCTTATAGCACTTTCTCCGGGGCACAGTTATTTCAGGAATTGTTTGACTTATGCCAGACATCCCGACTAGACTATAAGCAGCATGGCAGACAACTACCGTATTTCCTTTTATGAGCAGAAAGGTGTGCCTCCATAGGAAGGCGTGAATACTTGGGAAGTGTCGTCTTTCTCTGGTTGGCCCCTGGGTATCGCATCCCAGTTAGCTCTGCAAAGGCCGATTCACTGTGGGAAGCTCTGAGTCTTCAGAAAACACAAAGGTCACTGAAGTCACACTGAATTTGGGGATGGATTTTATGGTTTTGATCTTTATAAAGGGTGGATTAGATTGTTAAATAGTAGGGCAGATGTCCTTATTAAGATATCCAAAGTTGTGGATTCTCAGCATGGGCTGTGCATACCTAGTTGGGTGAAGGGGCTGAAACAGCCCTCTGATGTTCTCAAAAGAGCCACCAGATGGCGCTGCTGCTGCTTCCCAGGCCTGACTCGGGAAGAGACCAGGCAAGTAGTGGCTGCAGTAATGACTGTTAAAAGCGCTTTACAAGTTAGAAGTGATTGCCTAACGAAAACCCTGCTCGACTGGCCTTGAATTTCACCTAAAGATGGTGGCTTACTCACAATGAAGACTTTTGGAGAAGGCCTCAGTGAAAGGCTTGTCCTGTTGGTTATGTTTGCCTGGGCTCGCCTAAGAGAAGAAGACATGGCCAGGTTCTGAAAAGGCAGCCTCTCTCCTCTGAAGCATCAGCAGCTGTCAGCCCTCTAGCAGAAAGGCTCCCAAACCTGTCTCGAATGAGCTTGTCCATCCTGGCCCCTTGCATCTTCTCCCATAATCCAACTCGTGGGTTAGCAGCTGTACCATTGAGCTGGGCCCCGTTGGTGGTCTGAGGATCTGTTGGAAGTCGGCTGTTGAATTGTGATGGCCCAGCATGGCATGCCTGTATCCACTCATGCAATATGCATGGAGCTCTTGGTACGTGCCAGACACTGTGCTAGCAACTGGGGTTACAGCTGCATATAATACAGCCGACGATGCAGACCGGGGTTTCCCCTCTGCCCTGCCCTGCTCCAGCCTTTCCTGGCCAGCCCCTGACCATCATGGGGGCTCCTTTTCCCTCTGCCTCAGTTTCTGGCTGTGTCTTGCTGTGCCTGAATGGATGTCTTACCCAGTTTGATGATCTGAGTTGTAGCTTTAATACTGCCTCTGAGCTCATCTCCAGGAGCCCTGCTGATCCCTGGACACTTCATCTGATGGATAAGAAAGTGACCTGAGTGAGGGTGACTAGGTGATCCCACTTATTTGGGACTGAGGTGGGGTGGGGGGGTATTCCCAGGATGCAGAACTTTGAGTTTCAAAACAAGGACTGACAGGTTATCTGGGATGTGGGACTTTCAATGCTAAAACTTGGAAAGTCCTAGGCAAATTGTGACAAGTTGGTCACCCCAGGCCAGTTTTCCTGGTCCTATTCCTGACAGGCCTGTCTAAAGGAAGACCACCACCCAGTGTTTCTGAGGGCCCAGCTATTAGACTGTGAGAAGCCTGTTATAGCCCCTGCTGTCCTGTGCTTACTATCAGCTTTGGAGCTGATTGGCTGGTGCCCCATGGGAGGAGCATAGCTTAGCATGACATATCACTTTGGTCTAGTCCCTTAACCTCTCAGCCTCAGTTTCTTTGGTTGTAAAATGGGTATAAATAGCCCTGTCTCACAGATTTGTTGAGAGGATTAAATGAGTTTGTGCATGTAAAGTGTCAGGTATGTACCTAAATGTGGGTGTAGCAAGATGTCGATGATGTATTAAATGAAAAAAGCAATGGCAGAACAGTATGAATGTAAGTCTGATACTCAATAGATTGGGATGCAGAGGGCAGGGCAGGCAGGGCCGGCTGGTGGGCTGTGTGGCTGGGTTTAGCCAGAGGTGAGCCTGGAAAGGCAGCTAGGGGCCAGTTCACAGGAGACCCTGTAAGCATCCTTAAGGCATTTAGATTTTTGCTCTGATTACAGTAGGGAGTCATTAAAGGCTTTTAAGCAGGGGGATGTCTCGGCCTGGTTTGCGTTTTGGAAAGACACTCCCGCTTTCACTCAGCCCTGGCTGCTGCTGTGGGTATAATGCCGATGACACAGTAGCTACTCAAAACTATTCCCATTTTCCTTATGATTGTTGCCTTTTTTTCCCCTTATAGTCTCTCCTGTCCCTTCACCTCATTTATTTATTAAGCAAATATTTATGAGCATGTACTCATTTAGGACTGGGGGCTGGAAACCCCTGGCAGGGGTCCAGGTTGCTCAGGACGCTCACCTGCCGTAGAGCCAACCCAAGGCGAGTCTCTAAGACCCTGGCTGAGCGCTGGTCCTGGGGGTCTCCAAGGATGCCCGAAGATCAGACCATGCTTCCCTGTGGAGCACCAGTGGAGGCTGAGCGAGTGACCCAGACTGTGGGCAGGCCCTGCTGCCTCCCTGAACTGCAGTGTCTCTCCCTTAGGTGAGCTCCGAGCATGCCTCATTGAGCACTGCTCCTGAGACTCTAGAACCTTCTTTGCTTCTGAGTCCTGCTCTTCCAGCTCCTGGATGCTGATCTGTGCTCCAGGACTTGCTTCTGGACTGAGGTGGCAACCCCAGCTTTGGGGAGGGACATGGGTCCACTGAGACACCATGACACAAGGGGCTGTACCCTGTCCCTGGCACACCCTGATTGTTGGCCCCAAACTTGGCTTTGCCCTTTCTGCTGGCAGGATTCTCGCAAGCATCCTGCACCTGCAGCCCACAAAGCATCGGTGAGATTCCGGGCCTCTGCTCTGCCTCTGCTCTACCTCCTTCCCTGCTCTGACCTGGCTCTTTCCCTCCCCCTCCTCTTTCTTTCCGTGACCCTGATTTTAGTGCAGACCAGGGATTTATACTTGCTGCCCCCAGCGTTTGAACCCACAGATTCTGACTTCTTTTATTCCTCCTGCTGTCCTGGGTAAAACTGGCTGCCCAAGATCCAGCCCTAAAGATCCCGACTCCTGGTGGCTGGTGGTCACCCAGGACAGCCAGTCTCATAGGAAGTGTGTGCGTATATGGGGGGTGGGGAATTGGGGTGGGCACCACAGGACTCAGTAGAAACGGAATGAAGGCTGGACCAGGTTAGTGTGAGGGGTCCTGGCATAGAGCCAAGCCATGCCCGACCTCTGAAAGTCATCTCAGGGGTGAGTGTGGGTGGAGGGGTCCTAGCAGGATTTCCCCACTCCTGGGGTCAGCCAGAAACGCCAAGTTTAGGATTAAGTGGAATTTGGAACCAGAGAGGTGGCTGGCTGTCAAAGGTAAGAGTAGGTGACTAGTTAGTAGGGGAATTTTGTCAAATGTTTTGTTGGTTCAATACAGCATCTGTTTCCCTTGGAGATGTTGGAGGGGCAAAGAATCCCACCAACTCCAAAGTCCTACCTAACCCACCTGCAAGGAATTAACAATGAAATACCCTTGTGCAAGCCTAGTGGGAGAGTCGTAGCCTCAGTGGAGAGGGGTCCCACTGCAGCCACAAGACTGAGCTATGACCCGCAGCTGAGTGAGGCCCCTGGGAGGGGCAGTGGGGTCAGCATCACTGAGAGATGAGGCCAGGGGTGACCACAGAGGGGAGCATGAGAGCCACCAGCAGGGTCTTACCCTCTCCTCTGCCAGGGAAGGGAGGAATCCAGGGACTGCTTGCTGCTAGAGGAAAGAGAATGAGTAACCACGAAGAGAGGAGACAAGGCTTGCTCTTCCCCCAGAAGCACCACCTGCTAGTGTGGCCTTCCCCCACCAGGCAGCCCTCGACCCCTGTGTGGGCTGCAGATGGGCAGAGGTGCTGGGGCCATATTTCTGTAGAACCACAGCTCTGCCCTTTCAGACCAAGAGTGTTTATGCATCATTGGAAAAGGACAGAGAAGTCAGCGTGAGCCCTCGGATTCCCACCGATGAGGCTAATTAACCTCTGAAAGCCTCACATTTTCTCATCTTTAATGTCTTTTTTTAAAAAAATAACAGTTTCCTTGCAAGTTTGCTTCCAGTATTAAATGAGATAAACAGGTACAATAGGTCTGGCGTAGCGTCTAGCTCACAGTGAGTGCCCTGATTCCAGACCCACTGAGCTCACCACTCCCAGACTTGTTTCTTAAACCTTGGCCTTTCTTCTGGGCCCCAAGGTCACACTTGTAATCACCTGCTGGGTAACATCAACCCCTCTGCCTGCCCTGCACAGCACTGCAAACCGTCACTAAACACCCAGGTGTTAAAGAAGGTGTCAGTGCTAGTCATCAATGGTCAGATTTCACATTTGTGGGGGGTTTTACAGGTTTCCACATCTGTTACCTTGATTTAAGTGGCATTAAATCTTCTCTGGAACAAAGTGGGGTGTAGGTTAACTTTAAAGCAAACCCAATCTATATAATCTTTTTCTTTTTTAACATCTTTATTGGAGTATAATTGCTTTACAATGGTGTGTTAGTTTCTGCGTTATAACAAATTGAATCAGCTATACATATACATATATCCCCATATCTCCTCCCTCTCGCGTCTCCCTCCCATCCTCCCTATCCCACCCATCTAGGTGGTCACAAAGCACCGAGCTGATCTCCCTGTGCTATGCTGATGCTTCCCACTAGCTATCAGTTTTACGTTTGGTAGTGTATATATGTCCATGCCACTCTCTCACTTCGTCCCAGCTTACCCTTCCCCCTCCCCGTGTCCTCAAGTCCATTCTCTACGTCTGAGTCTTTATTCCTGTCCTGCCCCTAGGTTCTTCAGAACCATTTTTTTTTTATATTCCATATATATGTGTTAGCATATGGTATTTGTTTTTCTCTGACTTCCTTTACTCTGTATGACAAATTCTATGTCCATCCGCCTCACTACAAGTAACTCAATTTCATTTCTTTTTATGGCTGAGTAATATTCCATTGTATATATGTGCCACATCTTCTTTATCCATTCATCTGTCGATGGACACTTAGGTGGCTTCCATGTCCTGGCTATTGTAAATAGAGCTGCAATGGACATTTTCATACATGACTCTTTTTGAATTATGGTTTTCTCAGGGTATATGCCCAGTAGTGGGATTGCTGGGTCGTATGATAGTTCTATTTTTAGTTTTTTAAGGAACCTCCATACTCTTTTTCATAGTGGCTGTATCAATTTACATTCCCACCAACAGTGCAAAAGGGTTCCCTTTTCTCCACACCCTCTCCAGCATTTATTGTTTGTAGATTTTGTAATGATGGCCATTCTGACTGGTGTGAGATGATATCTCATTGTAGTTTTGATTTGCATTTCGCTAATGATTAATGATGTTGAGCATCCTTTCATGTGTTTGTTGGCAATCTGTATATCTTCTTTGGAGAAATGTCTGTTTAGGTCTTCTGCCCATTTTTGGATTGGGTTGTTTGTTTTTTTGATATTGAGCTGCATGAGCTGCTTGTAAATTTTGGAGATAGATTTGTCTGTTGCTTTGTCAGTTGCTTCATTTGCAAATATTTTCTCCCATTCTGAGGGTTGTCTTTTGGTCTTGTTTATGGTTTCCTTTGCTGTGCAAAAGCTTTTAAGTTTCATTAAACTTACTCCTCTGTTTAGAAAGGTGCAATTAGTCCCAAAAGCCCCCTGGAGAGAGTCCACATTCTTTTTTTTTTTTTCCCCTACGCGGGCCTCTCACTGTTGTGGCCTCTCCCGTTGCGGAGCACAGGCTCTGGACGCGCAGGCTCAGCGGCCATGGCTCACGGGCCCAGCCGCTCCGCGGCATGTGGGATCTTTCCAGACCGGGGCACAAACCCGTGTCTCCTGCGTCGGCACCAGGGAAGCCCGAGTCCACATTCTTTACTGTGATGCCCAGGACTCTCCATGATCTAGCGCCTGCCTACCTTTCCCGTATTATCTCTCATCACACCTTGCCTTGCACCCCACTGGTATTCCTTCTTCTACGCCAACGTAGACTTTGCTCAGCTTGATAGTATACTGGTTTATCTATTTTATTATTAACATTTTTTGAAATTTGAGCTCTTGGAGTTTTTAAAAATAAATAGCTCAGTATTTTTTCTGTTTTCAAGTGAATTCCTTCCTATTATCTTGAGTTATTCCTGTTGTCCCCTCTAGGTAGGATTTTTTCTCTGTGTGGGCTCCCTATTCTGCTCCCCGCTCCAGGTGGGCTCAGTCTCCCTTGGCAACGGTAAGAGTGGGAACAGCATCCCAGCAGAAGTCTTCCTTGCTTGCTTTAATCTTGGAATTTGCCTCTCCAGTGCATGGTTACTTCCGTGCAGTCACATGGGCTGGTAGAATGGTCAAAGCAGCGTGCTTGTGAATTTTTACCTGCATTGACTGCTGAGAGTCAGTAGGGAGAAGGCAGTCTGTGGTGCCCCCAAAGTTTTGAAACCTACACCTTTGGTTTCACACATTTAGAAAACTGAAATCTTCCTACTTTTTTCTTCATTTAGGTCTTTATTTGTAGCTGTCTTGGGAGGGGGCAGTCTTTCTTTGCCACCTATCCTGAAACCATTTTAGGCATGCAGTTGTGGTTTCTTTTATCATGCTTTTTTTTTTTTTTTTTTTTTTTTTGCTGTACGGCTTGTGGGATCTTAGTTCCCCAATCAGGGATTGAACCCAGGCCCTCTGCAGTGAAAGCGTGGAGTCCTAACCACTGGACTGCCAAGAAATTTCCTATCATGCTATTTTAAAATGGGGTTTGTGGTCCTAGACAACGTTGTTTGTGGTCTTAGGCAATCTTGTTTGGTACCCGTGAAATAATAATGAGAAAACTACAAATCTTATAGTATCAATACTTGTACAAGTGTGCAAAGATGTGTAAGAATGTTCATTGCAGCAATATTTGTAATATCCAAAAATTGGAAACAACCAAAACATCAATCAATAGCAGGCCTGTTAATGATTGTATTCACATGTTACCATTGAGAGACGCCTGTATGTACTAATATGGAAAGTTGCCATTTGTATGGTTAAGTGAAAATAATTCTATATCAGGTGTGAAAGTATGATTCCATTTCAGTTAAAGAGAGATTATTATTATATACATGTATATTCTAGAACAAATTTGAAGGAATATTCAAATTGTAACATTAGTTAAGGGAGTGGGTGTTGTGGTAGGCGGCAAAATGATAGAAAACAGAGTACTTTCTCATCTAAGTCATACATTATTGAATGTTTACTTTTTTATTTACAAAAAATATTACTTTCATAATCAGGAAAAATGTTTTAAATGTTTGTCTTCTGGGAAGCAACCAAAGCTACCATCAGTGGAAAATTAATTGCCTTTAATACTAGAATTACTGAACAGAAAGAATGAAAATAAACAAATTATAAAAGTAGGTTTCGTGATGGTTTAGAAATAAATGGACATATGTAAAAAAGTAATAAAAAGGCACAGTTAGGTGTACAAGGACAGGTCAAAGGGCATAGATTTTTTATTTTGTGTTTTTTTTTTTTTTTTTTGCGGTACGCGGGCCTCTCATTGTTGTGGCCTCTCCTGTTGCGGAGCACAGGATCTGGATGCGCAGGCCCAGCAGCCATGGCTCACGGGCCCAGCCGCTCCGTGGCATGTGGGATCCTCCCGGACCGGGGCACGAACTCATGTCCCCTGCATCGGCAGGCGGACTCTCAACCACTGCACCACCAGGGAAGCCCCATAGGTTAGTTTTAACACCAACTGGAGCCAATGACATATAGTGGGATGGAAACCTAGCATCCATCTAGTTATGCTTCTTTGGAAAAGTATGGCTTGCAAAACACTTGAAAGGAGTAACCAAGTCTTAGAATTTGTAGAGCATACAGTCTAGGGCAATTTCAGTTTTGATTTCTGTTTGAAACAAAAGTATTTCAAGAGGTAATTTATTTCTTAGTGATATGGTTTTCTTTCTTTTTTGTTTGTGTCAACTTTCGTGCTAGGTTTTTGTTATTAGGTTTTATGTCTTGTATTTGAAAAATATACTATGTACTCTTTCTACTTTGTTGAATTTATTAAGGTTTTCTTTAGAGTTAACTTCTGTAAGTATTCCATAGGTACTTAAAAAGAAAATGCTTTTTTGAGGGTGTAGAGTTTGAAGTTTATCTATTGGTTCTCTTATCAATTTGATTACTTAGGTCCTGTGTAGAGCTGCTTATCTTTAGTATCCTTGATATGTCATGGGATAAGAACTGAGTCCTTTTTTTTTTCAAGTTCTCCTTGTATTTACAACAGTTTTTGTATTATATATTTTGATGACATGTTATTTGGTACTTAAAGTTTTGAGGTGTCTGTATTTTCATTGTGGAATTAAACTTTCACTATAATTGGCTCCATTCTTCCAGTTTAATATCTTTTTACTTTGAATCAAAATTTGATCCTATTATCAAGAACATTGATTTTTTAAAAATATAACAGCTTTATTGGGACTTCCTTGGTGGCCTGGTGGGTAAGACTCCACGTTCCCAATGCAAGGGGCCCAAGTTCAATCCCTGGTCAGGGAACTAGATCCCACATGCATGCTGCAACTAAGAAGTCCACATGCCGCAACTAAAGATCCTGCATGCTGCAACAAAGATCCTGCATGCCGCAACTAAGACCCAGCACAGACAAAATAAATAAATAAGTGTTTCTAAAAATTATAAAAATATAACAGCTTTATTGAGATGTAATTCACATACTATATAATCCACCCATTTAAATACTACAATTTGATGGGTTTTAGTGTATTCAGAGAATTGTGTAACCATCACCACAATCAATTTTAGAATACTCTCCTGATCCCAAAAAGAAATTCTACACCTCAATTAGCAGTCACTCTCCATTTTCCCCAATCCTCTGAACCTCATGTAATCACTGATCTACTTTCTGTCTCTATTGATTTGCCTATTCTGGACATTTCATATAAATGGAATGATACAAGATGTGGTCTTCTGTGATTGGCTTTTTTATTTTTTTACCTAGGGTGTTTGTAAGGTTCATCCATGTTGTATTCATGAAGAAACAGAACTTCATTTCATTTTGTTGTTGAACAATATTCCATTGCATGCATATATCACATTTTATATATAGACATTTGGGTTGTTCCAACTTTTTGGCTGTTATAAATAATCCTGCTATGAGCATTCATGTACAAGTTTTAGTGTGGACATATGTTTTCACTTCTCTTGGATATATACCTAGGAATGGAATTTCTAGGTCATATGCTAACTCATTTTTCTTTTGGTGATGTTCATTTTTTCCCTTACTTTTTGGTAAAGTTCTCTGTCTCTATGAGTAATGGTAACCTTTTGTCTGTAACATATGTTGAAAATATTTTTCCAAGTTTATTTATTGGTCAAACAGAAGGTTTATATTTTTATGTAGTACAATCTGTCAGTCTTTCCTGTTTGGTTTCTATTCTTGACTTGATGTTTAAAAAAATTGTCCTCACCATTCTGGAGCTATAAAACTCTTTGCCTAAATGTCCTTATGGTATTCTTCTGCACATCCTTTTTATGTTTACATCTTTGATTCGTCTGGATTCTATTTTGGTGTCAAGAGTGAGATAGGCATCCAGCTTCATTTTTCCCCTAAAGGACTAGTCAGTTGGGAGAGATCTAGCAAGGCTGTTTTCCTTCATCTTTTCCTGCATCTTGATCCTCTGATAGTAGCAGCTTCGGCTCATTTCTGGGGGCTCCTTCTTGCATCCTGGAACCTGAGGACCCACCGCAGATGCAAGTTGGTGTGCAGCAGAAGTCCACACCACCCCAGCTGTATGCGTGGGTAACCAGCATCATTTTTCAAGGAGGGTGCACCAAGGTTTGGTGAATTCTCTAGGGTACTTGGGTCTAATTGGGCAAGTGGCAATAGGGTTATCAGCATCCCACTTCCTCTCTACTTCCATGAAGGTAAGGTGAGGCTAAGGTGCACCTGTATTTCGTTGGGTACGTTTCAGAGAGGTTTGTCAGCACCCTGCTTTTTAAAAAATCTCTTTTCGTATCAGCATTTTTCTCTGCCTCCCACGATGCCACAGATCTCAGCATCCCCTCGTTTCCTCCACATCCTTCCTGACCTTCAGCAAGGCTCTCATTGCCTGCTAACACCTACTCCCTGCCTCACAATATAGGATGAGTGTTATACTCTTCGATACAATAAGGCAGGATGGGACTCAGAGAGGGGGAGTGACCTACCCATGGTCACACAGCAAGTGTGTGGCAGAACCAGTGATACAGCTTAGATGCTTTAACTCCTGGTAGAGCTACAGCTAAAGCTTGGGTGCTTTGACTCCTAAATGAAGGGTTTCTTCTATCATGTTATACATCTATGTGGTTATGAGCACACAGGCTAGAACAAGAGTGCCTGAGTTCATATCCCAGCTCTGCTGCTTATTAGCTGTGTGAACTTAAGTTTTTACTTCCCTTCCCTGAGTTCATTTCCTTAACTGTCAAATGAGGATAAAATACCATTTATCTCAGTTTTGTTGTGAGGATTATAGGAGAAACTACATGTCAGACACTTAAAACACTAGAGGTTAGCTGTTTTTTGTTGTTGTTGTTGTTTGGTGGTTCTGGATACAATGCACCCAGCAGTGTGAGATCTTATCTTCCTCCTGCCCATTGTTATAAAGTTTTGAAGGTTTGAAGAGTTCCCTAATTAAAAATCAACCATTGTTTGTACAACTTTGAATGTCCTCAAAACAAACAGCAACAGCAACAATGAGAGGCATTGGCTATTCTGCATATGCCCATCTGGAAATATTGGGAACCAGAGATGTGGATCTTAACCATTTCTTTGATTACACATTGCAAAAAGCCAAGAGAACTCATGAGTGGATCCAATAAACGCCACTCCTTGCTCAATCCCAAATGCAAATGGCAAAAGGAACTAAGTTGGAAAACCCTCAAGCATATGTTCAGATAATTTCCAAAGTTTTCAGTCTACATTTGAGAGGACAGAGCTTTGGCAAGAGAGCAAGTCCCTTCCTACAGGGCGGGTTGGAGGCCAGGGTTGGGTTAGGGAAGGTGTGTCTTCAGGGATTAGAGGCATCCCTGTTTCCTCTTTTGCACACACTTGGCCTATTGATTGTTTAATTCTCCAATGCACTTCCTGTTGGCTTCCTTTCATTTTGAAGTGTCCCTGGGTCAGTGTATGAACACGTACTCTTACTTAACTGAGGCAAATCTGTCACTATCCTACGTGAGTATCACACTGATGTTCACACAGAGTCCATGCGTGTTACCACAGTGTAAGGTCAGCTCAGGGAGAAAGGGCTGGTCTTCGTAGTATGTTACAGGGTACCTCCAAGGCAGTAGCTGGTTCTTCCCTACTTGGGGCAGTGATGGGTATCATGCAGTAGAGGCTGCCCCAGCTTGGGACTTGAGGTGGCTGTTGTAAATGAATGGGGGCTGGCGTCCTCTTGCCAATGTGTGTTGTGACTGTGTAAAGTGTGATATGCACTTTACACAAGTGAAGATGCTATAAAAAGGGGTGATGTGAGCTGGAGGCTGGAAAGAACTGTGGGGCGTGGTTTTGTATAAATAAAGAGAAAAGTTAGTAAGAAGGGATGTGATAAAAGAAGGAATAAAGCTAATGGCAGGTGTGAAATCATGGTTCTAGGAAAGAGCCTAAATGGACAGGTGGGGGCAGGGTACTGGGATGATGAGGCTCAAGGAGCCTGTGAGGATGGATGCAGGTTCGGGGCAGCCTAGGTCAAGGATGCTGACTTAGAAAGCTCTTCTCTCCTTCCTTTTACAAGGGGATGATTCAGTCTGGGATTAGAGCAGGGATTTTTTTTTTTTTTTTTTTTTTGCGGTACGCGGGCCTCTCACTGCTGTGGCCTCTCCCGTTGTGGAGCACAGGCTCCGGACGCGCAGGCTCAGCGGCCATGGCTCACGGGCCCAGCCGCTCCGCGGCATGTGGGATCCTCCCGGACCGGGGCACGAACCTGTGTCCCCTGCATCAGCAGGTGGACTCTCAACCACTGCGCCACCAGGGAAGCCCCTGAGCAGGGATTCTTAATGTGGGGTCCACTGAAGGGTCTTAGATAGAATTCTGGGAGTCTGTGAACTTAGAAAAATATTATATTTTTATTTTGACTAACATCTAATTGAAATTTGCCATTTTCTTCAATTATTAAACATAGGTAACAAACTATATTAGTATTAGCAGTATCTGTGACTTTGTTACCAATGAAAATCACCGATATTTTAATTTTATTTCACATTGTAGTTATTGCAGAGATCTCAAACATCATTCATGCTCATCACTACTTTGAAGTTATGAAAGTTTTTAGATCCTCTGATAGATCCTCTGTTTAATGCATTAATATATTCCCATATCACATTTAACAAAATTAATTAATTTTTTAAAAGTTTTGGCTACGTTGGGTCATCATTGCTGTACGCGGGGTTTCTCTAGCTGCAGCGAGCAGGGGCTACTCTTCAATACGGTGCGCAGGCTTCTCATTGCAATGGCTTCTCTCGTTGAGGAGCACGGGCTTTAGGATGCACAGGCTTCAGTAGTTGTGGCATGCGGGCTCAGCAGCCGTGGTGCACGGGCTTAGTTGTTCTGTGGCATGTGGGATCTTCCTGGTCCAGGGATCAAACCTGTGTCCCCTGCACTGGCAGGTTGATTCTTAACCACTGCGCCACCAGGGAAGTCTCCATATCACGTTTTAAAAACACAATGATAACTGTATTTTACTATCTTTCATTTCCTTTGTAATCCATTGTATTTTATTTTACACACTTAAAAATATTCTGAGAAGCAATTCATAGATTTCAACAGATTGCCAAAGTAGTCCTTGGATAAAAAAAGTCAAGAAACTCTTGGTAACGTGGCATGGAAGGAGGCAGATAGCTGGAGAGACTCTTACCCTCTGAGCCTAGGGGGACGAGGTTTCGGTCAAAGAGAAAAGTGAGAAGATGCTCTGGGACGTGCTAGGACCTGTGTCTGGACTTTTGACCACCCACTGCTGCTGCAGTATGTGGCTGGGTGGTCCTCAAGTTTGCTCCAGACCTCAGGGCAGAAGATGGAGCTGGAAGGACCTGGGTGCCAGGAGCTGTTTTTCAAGGTTGGTGGACGTAGGTCTGGGAGGATGAGCTAGGGTGGGGATGCTGGCTGCCTCACTGGTCCCAGATTCTCCATCTGATAATTGAGTTGGCAGATCTGAAATCAAGAGCCAGGCTTTGCCCCAGACTAACAGCGTCAGCTTGGACCGGCTTCTGAGCCTCAGTTTCCTCATCTATGAATCTCCATTTATTCAGTAATATTGATTATCCTTCTAGCACTGAGTAGGAGGATGATGCCTCTACAGTCACTGAGTGGATTAAGTGAGATGCTGTGTCTGAAAGCACTCCGAAAATGGACGCTCTCTTTGAAGTTTTTTTTTTTTTTTTAATTATCATCTCTTTTTGCTTTTAATCAAGTTGACCTTTGAAGAGAAGTGACTTGAGTCTTTCCAGAAAAGGTCCAGGCTTGGGGATTTGCAGTTCCACCGGGTGAACCCTTCCAATCGTCCTGACAATGCAGTGTAAAGTGTCAGGACCAAATTCCAATGGTTTCTACCAGATGAGACCAGACTGCTGGAGTTAATTAGAGCTGTCAGCCTGGCTAACAGGGTGTGCATAGTTATTTATGCACTGAAGTACCCTGATAATTAAACTCATTCAAAGTCACGATGACTGGTTACTTAAGAGGCCCGAATAATCATAAGCGAGGACTGTAATTTGAATGTACGTCGCACTGTTTGGCTTAGAAGTGCAGCGCAGTTTGTTGCAAGGAGGGCAAAGAAAAAATGTTCATGTATCAGAGGCAAAGCAGGGATGTTAGGGCAGGTGGAGCAAGCCCTGCTGTGATCCAGGAGGTACCCCAAGGCTTAAAGATGACTCATTCTCCTGGTAGAGCAAAGAGGCCACTCTGACTCCTCGGAGCCAACAGAGTTCCACCTCCCCCAGGTGCCTTCCGGAGAAAAGATGGTAGGCCATCACTGAAGATGACGACCTTTGCTGGACCACGCCTCTTCCATGGTTATGTTTCAGCCTTGGCCACCAGCCCTACTAACTGCAGAGACCACTGAATGAGATGCTGAAAAGTTTAGGCTCTGGTACCAAACTCCTCAAATCCCACCTCTTGTATTAACTGGCTGGGTCTCCTTTGGCTAGTTGCTTAGCCTCTCTGAGCCTCAGTTTCCGTTTTTTTTTTTGGCCACACCTTGTGGCATGTGGGATCCTCGTTCCCTGACCAGGGATCGAACCTGTGCCCCCTGCAGTGTAAGCTTGGAGTCCTAACCACTGGACCGCCAGGGAAGTCCCTGAGCCTCAGTTTCTTTATCTGCAAAAATGGGAATAACAGTAGCTATCATATTAGGTTTTCTGAAGATTAAATGAAAGAATGATTATAACGCACTTGGCTCAGTGCCCGGCCTACAGAAAATGCTAAATCATTGCCAGTTGTCGTTGTTGTTATTATTATTAGCGGGTTGCTGTGGATGGACCAAACTCCCTCTTCTGCTTTAGCATCCTGTCCTCTGCACCTGTTGGCTTCTTCTCTCCACTCATGGCAAAATCCTAGCACATTCCTTTCTTGACCCTTTAGCTCAAAAACTTGATCTGTATTTGCCCCTGGAACAGGACAAATGAACCTCTGCTTGTAGGGGCTACAAGAGTCTGATAAGAAATTTCTTTAGCATCTTAGGGCAAGGTCAAGAAATGTCACCTTCTGACCCCAGTGCTTGGGGTCATAAGTGAGAGCTAAGGGACGGGAGGGACTTGGCCACTTCTTAAACTGAAGGGACAGTCACACCATTTGTGAGTGGCATGCTCTAGGATAAATAGCTTCACCTTTCTGAGCCCAGGGCTGTTCAGGCCAACACTGCTGTTTGTCCACCATCAACTCATTCTCCCCTTCCCACAGTGTGGTATTGTCACTGAGAGGTGCCTGTCCAGCCAGAGATTCCTTAGCTCAACTTCACTTGCTTCCAAATGGGGCCATAGGACTAGTTCTTCCCAAAGGGATGTAACTGGTAGTGATGTGTTTCACTTCTGAGCCGAGGCTCTCTTTCTGCTTCCACTGGCTGGAAACAAAGGACATCGAGGCCCTGGGACATGGTAGGGCCACAAAATGGAAGGTGCTTGGGTCCTTGATCAGTAGGTAGAGGAAGACCACCTACAACCAAGAACACTTTCTATTGGGTGAAGATACTAAAACTGTCGAGTTTATTTGTTATTGCAGCTCGTGTTATTCTAACTAACATATATAAAGTGGATCTACTGGTTTGAAGTATTCCACAAACTCAGGTTGCAAATCCCCCATTCATTGATTTATTCATCTCAATTGATTTAAATCAATGTTCATTTAAAAACATTATGTCTTGAGTACCACTAGGCCCTGTTCTAAGAGCTGGAGACACAACAATGAATAAGACAAACAGAGGCCCTTCTCTTCTAAGCGATTTATATTCTGGTTGGGGAGAATGCAAACAAATAAACCAGTAATTAAGGTAACTTTAGAGAGTGTTAAGTGCTACAAAGAAAGTAAAACAGGGAGAGGCCATAGGAAATAACAATATTTTAGTAGACTGGTCAGGAAAGGCCTCTTTGAGGAGGTGACATTCATGCTGGGGCCTGGCTGGTGATAATAATCATCTCCTTCTCCTCTTCCCACATTGGTGATACGTCAGCCATGTCAAATTACTCACCCCTCTAGACCATGCCCTTTCTTGCCTCTGTGCTGTTAGAGCACCTTTCTCTTCCTGTGACCTGCTTCTCCTTGTAGACCCAGCCCCCCATCAGCAGCCCCCAAGGCGATGAACTGCTTGGGCAGAAACAACAGCTCCCCTCTCTCTATGTGTCTGCCTCTGCGACAGCCAGCTGTGTTGTATTCTATGTGCTTCTTTATGCATCAATTTCCCCCAGCAGCCTCTGACCTCTTATTCATCTTTGAATTCTAGACTATTGCACAGTGCTGGGCACACAGCGGGTGCTTGACGAACATTTGTGGAATTGATTGGAATATAAACCACCAGAAATGACTGTTTAATAATTGTGTTTAAATGACTGTGTCGGGAGCCTGCATAATGCGTAATGTTTTGAAAGGGCTCTAGTTTAGTCTCGGTGTCTAGAACAGCCTCTTTAACTATGAGCATATGGCACCTGAGCCAATTGCAGTTAGGATGCACATAAACACTCGTATTTCTCAAGCACAAGGCAGAATCTCTGTTTCTTGTTTCTTTCCTGGTTGCAAAACACATCTTTTCTAGCTCCTGGGGAACCTGACAACACTTCCTCAGGTGGACGAAATGGTTCACTAGATCCTCTATAACAGGGGGCATGAGGTTTGGGGTAAGGGTAGGATGAGAACAGTTACCACCTGTGAAAGCCTAGACTTTTTTTTTTTTTTTGGCAGTGCCCTGTGTCTTGTGGGATCTCAGTTCCCCAACCAGGGATTGAACCCGGCCATGGCAGTGAAAGCGTGGAATCCTAACCACTAGGCCACCAGGGAACTCCCGAAAGCCTAGACTTTGATCTCCCTTCTTCAGACTCTCATTGGACTGGCAACCAGTGATGCATGGGTGAAGATAAAACTGTATTTGAGAAATCTTCTGTTTATGACAAAGGTCATTCTGTCATCATTTACTGGGGAACCTGTTGCAGGAAGGTGGGGAGGAAGAGAAGAGAGTGCTTATTTAGTGAGGAGTTCTGTCTGTAAAAGGTCCCAGGTTTCCAAAATGTCAGCCCCTGGCCCCAACCCAGGTCAACACTGCAGTGTAACTTATGCTCCAAGGCCCCTGTGGATCAGGTTAAGGCTAGACTTTATCCCAAACCCCATCGTTCCTGGGCCCCTCTCCTTCCCTCCCTCCATTGCTGGTTTCTCCTGAGAGCATTCCCGCAATGCATCATGTGCCTCTGAATCCCTGTCTCAGGCTCTGCTTCCAGGGGACTCACCCCAAGATGCCTTCTCTGTGCCAGGTGCCATGGTGGGTCCTCGTAACCATGCCCGAAGGAGGGAATGCCCCACACTGCTCCCCTGGCCACACAGGGGGCTTCCAGACCCCTCTGTACCCCCTGTATGGTTGGCAACCCAATTGTCCAGCATTGGCTCACATCTTGCCAGTGAGTGAGGTCACTGCATTTCCATGAGCCAGATCTCTGCTCCTCCTGCCACTGGGAAGTAGGGACTGGCCATCTAGGTCCACATGGCTGGTGGGGTCCATGGGCTCTGGGTCTGCTCTGATGACCTTGCCACATGGCTTTCTTCCCATAGGTGAGCATGCCTATCCCAAGATTGAGATTTGGGGTGGAGAACTAGGAGGTCTCACTCAGACCTCGGGACTTGTCTGTGCTCTCCTTGAGACCCTTGCTTTTGTTCACTGTGCATGTGTCTGGCCATTAATAAAGCTGAGACTCTGTTTCTTATCCGTCCACAGATCCTCAAGTGACTGGTTCCTCAGCAGAAACCCAGAGGGGAAGAGGAATGACTAGGAGGGTTTAAGCACCAAAGCCTTGCCCTGAACCTTTGACAAACCCTACAAACTAAATATTATGATTCCCCTTTGACTAATGACTAGAAAGCCTGCCTAAGCACAGCTTAGGACGTTTAGGTATCCTGAGGATGCATTAGTATTGTCTGAGCTGGGATTTGAACCTCGCATTGCCCAGCTCCAAAGCTCAGGCTTTTTCGTCCACACCAGAGGTTGACAAACTACAGGTGATTTCCTGCCCACAGCTGGGTTTTGTAAATAAAGTTTTAGTTGAACACAGTCATGCTCATCCGTTTACATTATGTTATGGCTGCTTGTGTGCTATAGCGACAGAGTTGAATAGGTACAACAGAGACAGAATGGCTCCAAAGCCTCAAGTATTTACTATTTGAACCTTTACAGAAAACGTTTGCTGACCTCTGGTCTACACTCTACTCCCTTAGGGAGTATTTTTTAAAATAAATTTATTTATTTAATTTATTTATTTTAGGCTGCATTGGGTCTTTGTTGCTGCGCACGGGTTTTCTCTAGTTGCGGTGAGTGGGGGCTACTCCTCGTTGCAGTGCGCGGGCTTCTCATTGCAGTGGCTTCTCTTGTTGCAGAGCATGGGCTCTAGGGTGTGCGGGCTTCAGTAGTTGTGGCATGTGGGCTCAGTAGTTGTGGCTCCCAGGCTCTAGAGAGCAGGCTTAGTAGTTGTGGCGCACGGGCTTAGTTGCTCTGCGGCTTGTGAGATCTTCCCGGACCAGGGCTCGAACCTGTGTTCCCTGCATTGGCAGGCGGATTCTTAACCACTGTGGCAGCAGGGAAGCCCAGGGAGTATTTTTTAAAATAGTCCAGGGACCCCCCCCAAGACACTGAGCAGTGGAAGTATACCTGGTCTTAAAATCAGAAGATCTGGGTACAAATTCTGGCTGTGCAACCCTAGTCAAGTTCATGGATCCTCTCTTAGCCTTGGTTTATTCACCTATAAAATGGAGATAAGAGCAGTCTCAGTATAGTTTTGTTTTGAGGATCAAATAAAGTAACAGTGATAATTAATGATTTTAGTTAAAGGTTATTGAGCGCTCATTTGTGTGCTAAGTATGTGTGTACGTACCTAATCTCTTTTTGGTCCTTCCAAATGTCTGGCACATGGTAGACATTCAATAAGAAGTTCTTGAATGAATGAGGTTGGTAGTGTTACTCCCATTTCTCAGTGAGGAAACTGAGGCTCAGAAAAGTGAAGTAACTTACTCAGGTCTTGGCTGCCTGCGATGGTAGAAGCTATTGGGTTCAGGACAGGCATGAGGTGGGAAGGGTTATGGAGGGCAGTGTTCTCCTGCTGAGGATAAAGTTTTTCTCCTTCTGGGAAGACCTGTGGTGTTTGGGACTGGTTTTCACTGAAGGTAGCAAAGATTGCTTCCTCTCAACTTCTCCTCCTTGGTGGAAATTCCACAGTTTAATCAGATCCTATCCTATCCTCTTCAATCCCCCCTGCATTAGCTAGTGACTGGGATTGTCAGCAAACCCATCATCTTCTTGTTGATGTGCATCTGTAAAACAAAGATTAGCTGCTTCAGAAAAGCGAACACTTGGGAGTCATAATTATGGGAATCACTTGTAGTTTGGGTTCATTTGAATGAGACTCAGCCATACAGGAGCCAGATGGCATGTTTGAAAACATTTCTAGTTGTGGCACTGGTGATTTTGGTCAATCAAGATGTGGAATAGTCACTCTGCCTGCATGAGGCAAATTAAACCACCTTTACGCACCAGCTGCCCGTTAACTATGTGGACAGTTATGGGTGGAATGAGAACAGAATTCCTAAAAACTGCTCAGGAATTTTGTAGCTTCAATGAGGAAAAAAATTTCAGTTCTAGGAAAATGGAAATGAATGAATTGAGTTGATTTGGGAAAAGATCATTGTCTTAGTTTGGGTTTCCCTGGAAGCCAACTCTGAGACACAGATTGGACAGCGAGAGCTCCATTTGGAATTGGATTCCAGGAAACACTGGTAGGAAACACTGGGAAGCGAGACAGGGAAGGGAAGGAAGCCTGTACATTTTCAGGCATTTTCAAGCCAATTATCACTGTGGGCAAATGAAGATTAACTCCTTTGAGAAACCCTGGGAGCCAGAAGAGAAACACACTTCAGAGTTATGCCCCACAAAGGAAGAGGGAGCTGAGATATTTATACACCAACTCCCGTTCGTCACTAGCTGGTACTCGCATTTTTAGTCTGCTTTGCTGGTGGACCCAAGAGACAGAAGTTGGTTGATATGTCCTGAAATGGTGAGGCTCAAGGAAACATGGGTGAGACACCTACAGAAACTGCTACAAGCTTCCACTCTGAAATCACACTACCAGGATTCAGACCTCAGATTCTCCTACATATTTGCTGTGTGTCCTTGGGCAAGTTACTTAACCTCTCTCGTCTTATCTGTTGGATAAGAAATATGATGGTACAGACCCTACCAGGTGATCGTGAAGATTAAAAGAGAGAGGTGTGCAAGACCCTTATAGGGTGCCTGGCACTAGGCAGACAATCAATTTTAGCTATTATTGTTAATAACCAGTATGTTTATTCCACTGAAATTGAATGGGGAACATTCAGACATAGAAGATGTTATGGGGGAAAAGGAACAAGAAATAGTGACCCAAGGTTGTGTCCAATAGCTGTGTGATGTAGAATGAAATAATTCATGAATAAAACCCTAGGGGGCCAGTCCTTGCAGAGGTGGGATGTTTTGAGAATGGCAGACAGGAAGTACCCATGGAAGAAAGGGCACTGAAGTCAGGCCACGTTCAGCTCAAATAGATTCTTTTTCATGCTTAAAATGTGGAGGTCTATTAACCCCCTTCTGCTGACAGGGAGTGTGGAGTCCCATTGCATGGAGCCACAGTATAATTAGGGACAGAATTTGCAGTAGCCATTGGAACACAGAAGCCATTCTACTCAAGAACTTCACAGATATGAGGTTAAACTTCAGAGCTAACAATTTGTCAGCAGCAGACAGCGTTGTGGATATAGTGTCCCTTTGGTGTAAACATGCAGACTCTGAAACTGTCTCTCAGGTCCTAACCTATTTGTAGGAGGATCCTCTGTACAGTTGATGATGCCCATGTACCTAGAATCAAAAGCTTCTGCATCCATGGGCTGAAGTTGTAGTAGCAGCAAATGACCAGTTACTATAGAGCATGATGCCCAAGGTGATGGGAACCAGCTGCGATGCAGGTCATAACCATGACAACAACAGGTAATGCTTATTGAGAGTTTTCTACGTGCCAAGCCATGTGCAAAACACTTCACAAGATTATGTCATTTTCTGATGAGAATAGTTGGAGGGGTGTCTGTGTCATGGCAGCCTGCAAACCGTCTTTCCATCATGCTTATTAAAATAACTTCTGCAGGACTTCCCTGGTGGCACAGTGGTTAAGAATCCGCCTGCCAATGCAGGGGACACGGGTTCGATCCCTGGTCTGGGAAGATCCCACATGCTGCGGAGCAGCTAAGCCCCTGTGCCACAACTACTTAGCCTGCACTCTAGATTCCGCACGCCACAACTACTGAAGCCTGCGTGCCTAGAGCCCACACTCCGCAACAAGAGAAGCCCCTGCAATGAGAAGCCTGCGTGCTGCAACGAAGAGTAGCCCCCACTCACCACAGCTAGAGAAAGCCTGCACGCAGCAACGAAGACCGAATGCAGCCCAAAAAATAATAATAATAATAATCATTCATGAGTAAAATTAAAAAAAACAAAACAAAAAAACTTCTCTGCAACCCAACTTCTCTGCTGCTTTCCCAGCAGCCTTTTCTAGGCTGGCCTTTCATCACAAACTCCCAACTGTGTTCTGAGTTGCTGGGCTGGTGATGGAGAAGGAGTTCTCTTCCATGAAGAGCAAACGTGCCACACTGGGGGAGAACCACTGGCTCATTTTCAGTAGCAAAGCAGAGGCAGGGGGAGGACCATTTTGTCTCTGCATTCAGCAACCCTCCTAGTGGTTAGCAGACAGCAGTATAATGGCCAGCCAGCGTGACACTGTGCAAATTGCTTCATAAATAAGTTGTAATGGCAACAGGGAGAGGCCATAGCTCATGGATAACTGACTCCCTGCCATTTTGGAATAATAAACGAGGGCTAATCTGGACCTCTCCATGGGTATTCATTAAGTGCTATGGGTTTCCCATGTGCAGGCCTGCTGGGACGTGGGCAAGCACCTCACTTGGCACTTCTGTTCGCACTGTGGTGAGGGCAACACACTCTGAGCAGGACAGTTGGAGGGGAAAGTAAGTACCTTTTACTAACAAGCTGGGACGAGCCCTGCAGGAAGAATATATTTGCTCTGGAGAACTTTCTTTCTTTCTTTCTTTCTTTCTTTCTTTCTTTCTTTCTTTCTTTCTTTCTTTCTTTCTTTCTTTCTTCCTTCCTTCCTTCCTTCCTTCCTTCCTTCCTTTCTTCCTTTCTTCCTTCCTTTCTTTCTTCCTTTCTTTCTTCACCACACAGCAAGCAGGATCTTAGTTCCCTGACCAGGGATCAAACCCATGCCCCTCGCAGTGGAAGCACAGAATCCTAACCACTGGACCACCAGGGAAGTCCCAAGGAGAACTTGGTTTCTGAAGAAGTCTCTCTGTGGGGTAGAGGAAAATATAATAATAATAATGATAACGACAGTGATAATAATATTAGTTAACATTTATTGGATGCTTGCTCTGTGCTAGATACCATACTAAATGTTCTCATACATTATCTCATGTAATTCCCACAAAAATCCTATTAAGTAGATACCATTATTATTTTTTAAAATTTATTTATTTTACTTATTTAATTTTGGCTGCGTTGGGTCTTCATTGCTGAGTGTGGGCTTTCTCTAGCTACAGCCAGCGGGGGCTGCTCTTCGCTGCAGTGCACGGGCTTCTCATTGTGGTGGCTTCTCTTGTTGCGGAGCACGGGCTCTAGGCACACAGGCTTCAGTAGTTGTGGCTCATGGGCTCTAGAGGGCAGGCTCAGTAGTTGTGGCACATGGGCTTAGTTGCTCCGCAGCAAGTGGGATCTTCCCAGAACAGGGCTTGAACCCCTGTCCCTTGCATTGGTAGGCGGATTCTTAACCACTGTGCCACCAGGGAAGCCTGGTACTATTATTATTAGTCTTATTATTATTTTTAACATCTTTATTGGAGTATAATTGCTTTACAATGGTGTGTTAGTTTCTGTTTTATAACAAAGTTAGTCTAATTTTTAATAGAGGAAGAAACTAAGGCTCACAGAGTTTTCTTTACTTGCTTTGGGTAATATAGCCAATATGTGGTGAATGTATTAGTCAGCTTTTTGTTATGTTGTGGTAACAAATGAGCCTAAAATCTCAGTGGTTTAAAATAATTAAAGTTTTTTCACTCCTATCTTATACCACTCATAGACCAGCTGCCCTACTCTACCCATCGATATTCCAGGATCTAGATTGAAAGAGTAGCCCCTATTTGGGACATGCTATTATCATGGCAGAAGAAGAAAAAAGCAAGAAAGCTGATGTAGCCAGCCATAGTTGTTAAGGTTTCTGTTCAGCATTGGCATATATTGCTTCTGCTCAGATTTCATTGGCCAAGGAGGTCCATGGTCAAACCTTCTTTCAATGGGGCAGAGAAGTTTTCTTCTCCCACAGGGAAGTACTGCAATTAGTGACAATGGGGAGAGATATTTAATTCTCTTACAGGGAAGGTAGAGAAAGGACAATAATATAATCTACACAGGTTTGAATTCAGACCTTTGTGATTAGATATTTTGTGCTTTTAATCTCTGCCTTCATGGACTTGGAGTTGGTAGACCTAGCTTTGGGTCACGGCTCTGCACCGAGAAGCTGTGTGACCAATGGCAAATCTCTTCCCCTCTCTGGGCCCTAGCATCCCCGTCTTAGTTAGATATCCCTTGAAGCAGACCCAGAGACAAAGATTTGAGTGCAAATAGTTTATTTGGGAGGTGATCACCAGAAGCCCCAGTAAGGATTGGGAAAGTAAACCAGGAAAGAGGTAGGAATTTAATGAAGTGTAATATCAAGCACCTTACCCTCGGAGCAACTGGGGCACAATTCTGCTGAGAAATATTGGGAAGACACACCTCAGTTATCTCCCCCAAGGGGCAAGGAAGCTGGGTTAGTTATTCCCCAACTTCCAGGCCATCATTGATAGAGGGCAGTTTCTGGGGGAATTGACTCTTCTGCAGCCAGAAAAAAGCCTTTGGGCAGAGTTTTGTGTTTGCAATAAGCATCTCTTGGCCTGCAGAGGTGAGCTAAAGACCTCATCTATACAGTGAGCAGTGTTGACTAAAAAAGCTTTAAGGCTCTTGCACTCTTTGTCACCTGTGCTTGCCGTCCAGCCTGGTGCTGGGCCAGCACACTGGTCATCTGGTTGAGTTGGGGGGGCTGATGGGCATTTGCATTTCCCCTGCATTCTCCTATGGAACATCATTACTGGCTCTCCTTTTCCTTTTCCATGGCAAACCCCTCTTTGCTTGGCAGGATGCTCTATCTCCTGCCTTTCAAGACCCTGGCTCTTCCTCAGGGTGCAGCAGCTCTTGCTGCCTGCGTGAGTGGAGGGGGTTCTTTCTCCCACAGGCCACGCTTTCCATGGGCACAGGATGCAATATCAATATTATCCTGGTTTCCTACTGTCACTTGCGAACCAGGCTCTTCCTTTCGACGCAAAATGCCCCTTTGCTTTGAAGCCCTTACTGTGGCAGTCTGGCACCCCCTGTGCTGTCATCTTTCATGCACCATTCACCATCCTCCCCCTGACCCCATCCAGGCTCCATGCACCGAAGGCTGGCTCCCAGCCTGCCTTTCCACTCTGAGCCATCACCCTGGGCCTCTCCCTTGTCTACGAGGTTGACGCATCTAGAGTTCTTGCATGATGTTTCTGCCTAGTTCAGGTCACTTACATCTTCCTCCAGGACAACTAAAGCAGCTTCTTCACCAGTCTCCTCCTGCATTTCATCCCCCAGCCCCCTCAATTTCTGTCTTCCTGTTCATCCATACTTTGGCCAAATCAACCTCTCTAAAATAGGAGTGGGCAGAGAAGTAGCAAAGTGTAGTGGTTAAGAATGGGAACTCCGGAGACAGGCTATCTGAGTTGAAATTCTGTATCTGCCCCTTATTAACTGTGGCAACTTGGACAAGCCGCTTACCCGCTCTGTGCCTCCATTTCCTCATCTGCTAGATGGACCTACCTCATAGGGTTGTTGCAATGATTAAATGAGTTAATGTCTGTAACGTGCTTAGAACAGCACCTGGCACAGAGTGCTTATTTGTTAAATAAATTGAATCCACTGATGATATCGTCTCACTGCTTCAAAGACTCTGTCCCTCCCAATCACACAGGGCAGAGTTTGAGCTGGCCAGTTGGGCATGTGAGGCCTTGGCTAATTGGCCTCTACCTCCTTTTTCAAAATCAATTGCTCAGTACCTTTTTACCCCACAGCTTATGACTCAGCTGTTTCACGTCTCTGAGTCTTGGCACACACTGTTCCCTTTGCCTGGTATGCTGAGCCCTGCCTTGTCCACTTGCCCATTTCCTCCTGACACCTCAGGCTTTGCCTCCCCTAGAAAATTCCTGGGTCTGTTCAAGTGGAGATAATTGCCTTCCTCCATGTAGCTGCTGAGCACTGTCCCTCTTTTAGGGCTGGGACGAGGGTGAGGGGCAAACTTTACAAGAGTGTCCAGAAGAGTGTACAAGAATGCACAAGAGTGTCAGTAATCAAGATAGAGGATATTTGAAAAAAATAAAAATGGATACAATAACTCTGTGTTGAACAAAGCATCACAATTTAAAATGAAGATGGCATCTAACCCTGCACTGGTTAAGATTCACCCCTTTTGCCTAACTCTAATCCTGGGTGAGCTAGCTGCAGGATGAAAGACCATGTGGAAGGTGGATGAAAGCCCACCCAATTGTCCGGGCTGAAGTCATTCTAGACTAGTCTATAGCCAGCTGACACCGTACTTGTCAGAGAGCCCAGTCAAGATCAGCAGAGTCACCTCCATGACCTGCAGTGGACCGTGAGCAAGCCCAGCTGACCCATAGACCCATGAGCAATATCACTGCTTATGTTTTTCAACATTTGTGTTTTGGGGTGATTTGTTACACAGCAATGGCTAATACACTCCCTCTAGCCATAGAACCTTGGAACACACTTTACATCTGCTTGGTGGTATCTTTCTCCCTTGACCCCCTTCATTCTTCAGACCTTGACCTAAGTGTCACTGCTTTAGAGAGGCCTTCCCTTACTCCCCTGACTAGGTCAGAGCTCCCTCTTCCAGGCTCTCATTTTACAGTGTAACCCTCCATCTTTGCCCTTAACTACAGTTGTAATTCTGCATTTATTCATGTGATTGTCTGATGTCAGTTTCACCTGCTCCACGAGGAGTTCTAGCAAGCTCCATGAGGGTGAGAATTGTGCCATTTGGGTCTCCCTTGTGTTTAGGCACATAATAGGTGCTTGATAAATGTGTTGGGTGAATAAATTCATGAATAACGTTTTTATACAACATTTGAGAGTGTCAACGAAGCCTGATTATTTCTCTGCTTTTTACCGCGTGATATAACAGGTAAAATGGTCCTCTGATGCAAGGGCTAATGGGCTTCTCCTGAGGGCTCCTCCAACCCCGGCCTCCTTTTTCTTCTGAGCAGGGTTGACTGGCACAACGTAAACTATGATGTGAATGCACCGTGTGGAGCAGTACCTAAGCTATGGGGCTATGACCAGCAGCCCTGCCCTGAGAATAAAGGAAGTAAAGTCTGGCTAAGCCAGGGCCAGGGCAGAGCAGAGGAGAGGGCATATACTTGAAGGTGGAAGCACCTGTGAATGGGCCAAAGAGGGGGATTGGGGAGCCCATTTGGGGCCCTCATCCTAGCTCACCCTCCAAGCCTCCCCCACCCCTCTTCTTCAGCAGCTGCCACCTCTGGCAATTTGAAGTCCTGCCCCAGACCCCTCCTTGTGGCCCTGGAGGGCTTGTGGAATCCAATCCCTGCTTTCCTGATCTCCACCTGTCATGATTCCTAACTCATTCTTGTTTCTCAGTCAAGGAAAGCAGTATAGTCTAATATGGTGGAAACTTCAAGCCTTCAAGCCATGCTGCCTGGTTTCAAATCCCAGCACTGCCTCTTACTAGTGGTATAGCTTTGGGCAAGTAATTTAACCTTTCTGCGCTTCATTTTCCTACCTGTAAAATGGGCTTGCCCCTACATCATAGGTTGTTATGAGGATCAAACCGAGCTGGAGTGTGTTAAAGCACAGTAGTGCTGCTACATGGGAAGTATATCAATGTTTTTCTTCTTCCTCTTGAGTTTGGCTAGCCTGAGGCCCTGGTGCGAGGCGAACAGCCCCAGCACATCTCACCAGGCTGGGCATCCTGTTCCTTGTCAGGGAGTGCTGTGAGGCTCTAGGCTACATCTCGGGTGAGCTCCTGTCTCTGTTCTTTGAAGGGATGGCTCTGCGGGATAAACGTCCTTGGGCAAGAAGCAGACCTGTTAACACCATCTCCCAGACACACACAGACAGACAGACACAAAGACAGACAGACAGACACACACACACAGACATAGACACACACAGGCACACACACACAGAGGCCTGCCCAACCTCTTCAAGTTTCTCTCTGAGCTCTTCATTCCTTGTTCATCCTCACCAGTGCTTTATTATAAAGTCCTCTCCCAGCTCTCTGCTCAAAGGTCAGCATAATTATAATTACTGCAGCAATCACGTCCAATTTCTAACCCCCCACTGATGAGAGCATCGTCATGGCCTAAGAGGCCCAGTTCTGTGGGGCCTGCCTGTCCCACCTCTCCACCCTGGGCACAGCGAGGCCACCTCCTCACCCCCTGCAGAGATGGTGGTGGTCAGGGGGCCTTGCCCTGCACCTTCTGAGACGCCTCCCTTGTTCAAGCCATGTCTGTCCCAAACCTGCTGTCCCTGGAGTGCTCTCTGCTCCTGGGAAGGCCTGGCAGAGGAATGTAGACCAGTGTCACATCAGGTAGGGGATGACAGTTTTTCTCGCATCCTCCTGTGAGGCTCTTCAGGCATTTCTCCCGCTGTTCCTAATGTGAGTGCTGACCATGTAATGGAGAGAACTCGAGACACAGCTGTTGATAGCCAGGGCCTCGGTGGCAGGGTGGAGGTGAGATCCCCGTGGCAGGTGAACAAGTCCTGTGTTCATGCAACAGAGTCAGGCAGGCCAACATTGCATGGGATACAGCAGCAAGGCTGTGATCTCCAGGGACTCCACACCTTGAAATACTTTTGCCCATTGTTATAATCTGGGATTCAATATATGAATCCCAGATTCATATGTTGAAGTCCTGACGCTAGTACCTCCAAATGTGATTATGTTTGGAGATAGGGCCTTTCAAGAGGTGATTAACTTAAAATGTGGTTCATGAAGGTGGGTCCTAATCCATTGACTGGTGTCTTTATAAGAGGAGATTAAGACACAAATAAGCTCAAAGGGAAGAACAGATGAAGACACACCTACAAGGCAAGGAGAGAAGCCTCAGAAGAGATCAAACCTGCCAATACCTTGATCTCAGAGTTCTAGTGTCCAGAACTGGTCGAAAATAAATTTCTATTTTTTAAGCCACCCAGCCTGCGGTACTTTGTTACGGCAGCCCAGGCTGAGTAAGACACCTATCTTTTATTTCCCTGTGGGCAGGTGGGGGACCCATACGAGTCAGTCTCTTAAGATGCTCGTTTAGGAGCCAGGGGCCACCGGATTAAATTTTGGTTGAGGAGAGATTTTTTCCAGTGGCCACAACACCCCGACCCTACAAGTTGCCCTCTTGTGATGGAGGGTATCTGGGAGGCAAAATGAACAATTTCTTGCTTGTGAAGCTCGTTAGTAATTATTATTCACTACATATTTTCTCTGTGCAGGGTGCTGTGCCCATCTCTTCATGAGCGTGTCTATTTCATCTTAACAGCAATCTGATGAGGCAGGCTCTATTCCGAGTCCCATTTTTTGGAGGAGGAAATTAAAGCTGAAAAGATGTTAAGTAACATGGCCAAGGGCTCACAGCTAGGGAGTGGCAGGGCTGGTATTTGAACTGAGCTTTGTCTGAGGCCAGAGTCCTGGCTGATCAGGGACTATATCATCGGGGCTTTGAGAAGTCTTAGAGGTCACTCCTGCTTCCTACAAAAAAACTCCCTTCAGGTGTCCTTTCTGTGTGATTTTGCTTTTCTTTCATGGGGCCACCTAGAGAAAGCCTCTTATTGGCTCTCGTTTTCTGGTCTCTTTGTAGACCATCCTTATGGGAGGCAGCCTTCAAGGTGGTGCCTGAGGATCTCTGCTTCCTTGTGTTCATGCTCTTGTGTAATTCCCTCCCGCTGAGTGTGGGCCAGATCTACTGACCTACTGACTCACTTCTAACAAACAGACTGTGGAAAAAGTGATGGCATGTCACTTCGGAGGTTATGCTGTAAAAAGACTGTGCCGTAGGGAAATAGAAGTCTTTAGGGTTGGTAGCAACCAGCTATTTTTCCTAGAATTGGACTCACTGGCCAGGCCTCCTGTGTCTAGGGAAAGGGAATTGAGTTAGCCATTCTTATTATCATTTTTTTGGTTGTGCCATGTGGCATGCAGGATCTTAGTTCCCTGACCAGGGATCGAGCCCGTGCCCCCTGCAGTGGAAGCACAGAATCTTAACCACTGGACCGCCAGGGAAGTCCCGAGTTAACCACTATTGAACACCTATGATGTGCTAAGCTCTTCACTCAAGATACCTTGTTTATTTCTCATGCACAACTCTGTGGAGCAGGTAATATCACCACCTATTACATGTGTGAAGGATGAAAGAAGAAATCCCAGTAAATTATACATGTTAAAAAAAAAAGGCTGTGGCTTTTGTCTTGGGTGCTTGCTTTCTCTTGCTTGCTCTGAGGGAAGTCAGCTACCATGTCCCATCCTGTGGACAAGCCCATGTTCAAGAGACTGAGGGAGGCCTCCAGCCAGCAGCCAGGTGAGTGAGCCTGGAAGTGGTTCCTTCTACACTCAAGCCTTCACATGAGTGAGCCATGATCTGGTGGGCAGTTTGATTGCAGCCCAATTGTGAGACGACCTGAAAAGAGGGCCCAGCTAGGCCATGTCCTGACTCTTGACCCACAGGAACTGTAAGACAGTATGATTTTGTTATTTTGAGCTGCTGAGTGTTCAGTTAATTTGTTACAGCAATAGATAACAAATACACCCCCCTTCCTTCAGATCTCCTAATGGGACCGAGGAAACTGCAGTTCTTTCTCTTTTTAACAAAAATGCCTGCTAGGTTTGGGCAACCTTAACATGGGAATGGCCTGTGAGGCATCCAGGGTGTCCTCTGCCTACCCCAGCAAGGCTGCCCAGAGCCGGGGCTTTGGGCTCCTGTGAAGGGAGTCAATGCCTGTCCTTCTGTGGTGATCTACCCTGTCCTGGTTTTGAGTCCTTCTTCCCCTCCCCGTTCTCCAGTGCCTTACCCTGGCAGTCTGTCCTGCTCGTACAGATACCCATTTTTTGGGGAGGGGTGGGGCACATTAGCAGGGAGTTAGCACAACCCAACAGAGTTAGGGACGGAAGAGTAAATAGAGCACGGGCAAGCTCTAAAGGGGAAGCCTCACCTTCATCCTGGGAGATGCTGGGAGCAAGGGCTGAGTCTCTCAGGGGCCTGTGGCCTGGTGGTCAGGGCACAGGAGGCCCCCGTCCCATGCGTGGAAAGTACTATGCTGGTGGCTTTAGCCTTGCAGAGTACCTTCCATACCCCCTGGCTCTGCCACAGTGTGGCTTCTAAGCCAAGGGCTGAGGTCAGTGTCAGTGGCTTTGCCAGCCTTGGACGTCCCTACAGCAGATTCCGCTCTGCAGTGAGAGACAGAGCTGAGGGAGAAGGCAGCCAAGATGACTGTGTGTAATTCCCAGGAACACCCCCAATACAGAGGAGACCTTGAGGGCTTAAATATCCTTTGGTAGTGCATACAGTCAAAGCAAGAGAAATACGCCAGGTGGTGAGATTGTTACCCATTTTTACAACCAGACCAGTGTGGCCTGGAGTTTGGGCAAATATTACCAGTGTTTGTAAAAACAGCCCATTGAGCACTTGCTAGGTATGTAGTGCGCCCCAGGCAATGTGTTGTTACTACTTCCCAGGCACTAAGACATTTAATCCTCATAACAAACTCGACACAGGAGGGCTATTCTCAACCTCTTTCTATAGAAGTTTAGAGAGGTTTAAGTAACTTGTACAAGGTCACTGACCCCAGAAGTGAGGAAATGTCCCAATAGACCCGATGTCTAGCTTGAAAGTCCACGCGCACAACCACTTCGCTGCCTCTATCCATCACTGGGAAGCCTGCGAGCTGGATGTAGTGTGTGGGTGGACTCATGGCTCCAAGGATAGTAACGCACCTACTATGTGCTGGCGTCATGCAGCTCACCTAGTCCATTTAATTGTTAACAAGGCTTGGAGGTAGGTAGCAACAGCTGCATTTTGCAGATGAAGAAACGAAGACTCGGAAAGGTTAAGTCATTAGGCTATAGTCCACCACTAAGGAACGGCACAGCTGGGGTTCAAACTCAGACTGTTTGACATAAAAGCCCCCTTCCTTTTCAGCCTCATGTTAGAGGAAACAGCAGGGAACCTATGGAGAGGTTTGTCATGAACCTCGAATCACCTGGTTGATTTCATTCTGCTTTCCAAAAGCACCTGGAGGCACAAAATCCAAGGCAGGGTCTGGGCATCCTGACTGTGCCGTGGACAGAGGGCTTCCCATGGCAGCCCTGAGTGTGCACACCCAGCCCACACGTGGGAGGGCTGAGCTGATTCCCTTTCCGCTTTATTGATGTGGAGTGAGTTGAAGATTACTGCAGTGAATAATAAAAGAGCTATCATAGTGGAGCCGATTATTCCAAAGTGTTACCGATGTCTGTGTTGATAAAAATGAATAAATGGCTAAGTGTTTGCAGGGAATGGAAGAGAAAAGACATAAAGAGGAAATTCATATGTGCCTCTGCTAGTTAGAAACAATGAGTCTTGAAACAGAGGCAATCAAGGAATGGGATAAAGCAGCTCTCTGATTTGTTATGTAGGGAAAATGACAGAAACTTTCACCGCTGGCCATGTTGGCTGCAAAGAGGTAACAGACATTGGCTTTGAACAGAGGAGATAAGAGACCAAGAGAAAAATAAATTTCAGAACAGTGACTATGAGAGCCAAATTGTTGCTTGGTTTTTCTCAACAGGAGACAGGAGACGCAGAGGAAGGATGGGGCTGCAGCCATTTCAGACTTCTCTGTAGATAGAGGAGAGGACCTTCCTGGACCCAAATGGGGGGGGGAGGGGTTACTGTCAGGAGTAGAGCCAAAGGCAGATGCAGGTGGATTAGGAGAAGCCAAAGTTAATGGATGGGGTCATGGAGTTGATCCTTTATACTGATGATCCTAATGCAGGTGTTTGCAACCTTTTCCTTTTTTTCCTGCTGAGATCGATTCCCAGATTCAATCCCTGTTAAGCTGCCCACAACTCTTTCTCTTTCTTTCCTACTCAAAAAGCAAACAAGAGTCCAAGAGAGTGAGAATGATGCTATGACTATGGTTCCCAAACTGTACACCAAGATGCCACAGAGCACCACAGTAAGCTCAGGAGGGAACCTCGGGATATTTCAAATGCTTTGAGGGAAACTTGACATCCTCTGGACATCATGCTAATGAGCTCAAGGTAATCCACAGTTTCAACGTTAGATCATACTACATTCCTTTTGATGACATCATATCTTTGCAAAGCTGGGTTTTCAGTTGCAGTGATAAAAATCAAATACTATATATAGTGAGCAGTGAAGATGGTGGGGTCCAGTCTCATTCCAAAGTTTGAGAAGTTGTGCAGTGCTCAACAGGTACTCACGTTCCATTACTAAGTACAGATATTTGAGAATGAAGTAAAAAATAGTATTTTTTCTATCAACTTATGTACATTATTTAAAAAATTAGCTATTAACTTAGTTATGTTAGGACATAAATCTTGCTAAATTGTTTGGACCTAAAAAATAAACAATTGTTAGGTATTCCTGTTAGCCTAGTGCTCCCATGAAAAAATTATGGAGACACTAAGGATTCTGTTGGCAGCAAAAGTTTTGGGAAATTCTGTGTTAAGTATCAGTCAGGTCTTAGTGGGAAGCCAAAAGCACACTCTAGCTGGGTAATTTGAAGAGCGTTTAAGAAAAGAATTCATTCCAAAGGTGTGGGCAAAGTGTAGAGAAATCAGGAAGAATAGGCAGTATCCTGGGGTTAGAAAGGGAGAGGGGGATGGGGGAATTGGGAGGAAGAAGGAAGGAGGGACTGGTCACCACAGCTGTAGACAGAGAGGGTTGTTGGGAGAGGATTGCCTGACAGTAGGTATGACGTGGTCAGTTTCAGCTCTCTTCACAGAGGGACCTGGGAAAAGAAATGCCTTTTCCTCACTGGTATCCCTCCCTCCCAGTTCCTGCAGGTGCTTCCCATTGTCCAAACCCAACCAGTAGCCAGAGGGCAAGGGAGCCTCTTGATAGGACCACAGACATCACCTAAGGGGTGGCAGAGGTTAGAGACGAGCCATGGAGAGGCAAATAGGAGCTGTCTGATATATGCTATTATAGGGCTAAACTGGAGGCTACTCTTGTCTATACAAATAATAGAAAACCCTTCTCAAAACTTTGGAATCCGTAGGAACCACAGTGAGCATTTATCAAGCACTTTGCTACGTGCTCTGCTGAGTTAAGCACCTGGCACGCAGTCTCTCGTTTAATCTGTCTTCAGCCTTACCGAGTACGTTGCATTGTTCTCTTTAACATGGAACCTGTAACCAGTACATGGTAGAGTGATCATAAAGAAGAGAGAAAATACATCAAAGCAACATCATCCATCGTGCACATAGTGGGGATCAATGGAAAATAATTTTGTGATAATTCTTTCATTTAAAAACTTTCCAGTAGGAAACAGGAAGTGTTGGCCAACTAACATAAAAGTATTCCTTTTTACGGCAGTTGCATTTCCCAGTGGAAATTAATAAAATAGCATTTGGCCCTTGTGAGTTACATATATATGGTGGAATCCTCCAGAATCCAGTCTCTTTTGCATTTCTCATCCCGCAGTGCTGTGGATTGCAAAGCCACCATGGTGGCTTTGTCAAGGTGCTGTGTCCACAGAGCTCAACATGCAGTATTGGCCTAGCATAGCTGCACTAGTACTTATCCCAGACATCACACTTACTCATCCATACAACTAGTGAACAAAGAAACTGTGTCTGCTCTGTCCATTTGTGGAAGCTGTACCAACAGGTAAGGTAAGTTGCCAGAACTTACTCTTTTAAGAAGATAAGGCAGGAAGCATGTAGCAAGTAAGTGCTAAATGGCATCATTACCAGTCAAAGAATTTCAGAGAAGGAAGATAGTGTGTACTGAACCCCATGTGAATGGTGTCCTCTGGAGTTGTTCTAAGTGCCCCAGGTTGCTAAGATCCTGATCAGATATCTCCAGAAATAGGCGGCCCTTAGTTAGGTCTGGAAGGACAAAGGGGATGTGTGTGGGTAGAGGGGGAAGGGGAGGCATTCAAAGGTTGATTAACCAATGGGCAAGAAGGGAGTGGCCTTCAAATGGTGAAGCCAGGCAAAAATTAACTCAAAATGGATTAAGACTTAAACAAGACCTGAAACCATAAAACCCCTAGAAGAAAACAGGGAAAAGCTCCTTGACATTGGTCTTGGCAACGATTATTTTGGATGTGACACCAAAAGCACAAGCAACAAAAGCAAAAATCAATAAGTGGAACCACATCAAACTTCTGCACAGCAAGAGAAACAATCACCAAAAGGAAAAGGCAACACTGTGGAATGGGAAAAAATAGTTGCATATATTTTAGACATATGTTTTATGTCTGATGAGGGAATAATAACCAAACTATATAAATAACTCATATAACTCAATAGCAAAAAAAAAAGAAAAAAAAATCGATCAAATGGTGAAGTCAGGTTAAAACTGAAAGGTGGCAGCCAGTAAATCCTTGACCGAAAAATGAGTGTTATGGGACCTCTCACTGAATAAGTGTAGTGGATGGCATCTCCACCTGTTAGCTGGGAGACTGATATCCTTCCACAGAGAGGAGGTAGCCATGCTCTTCTCACATCCTCTCCCATTTGCCACTAGACCAGGGGTTGGCCAACGTTTTCTGTAAAGGGCCAAGCAGTAAATATTTTAGTCTTTGACATGCGTGTCATCTCTGTTGTAACTCTAAAGTTCTGCCACTGTGTGAAAGCAGCCAAGGCAATATGTACATGAATGGGTATGGCTGTGTTCCAATAAAACTTTATTTATAGACATTGAAATTTGAATTTCATATAATTTTCGTGTTGTGAAATATTCTTCTTTTGATGTTTTCAACAATTTCAAAGTTTAAAAACTATCCTTAGCTTGCAGGCTGTACAAAATTGGGTGGTGGATCTGATTTGACCTACCAGCTGTTGTTTGCTGACCCCTGTACTAGACCATAAACCTCATGAGGGCGGAGGAAATTTGCTTTGCTATCATTCACTCAGAACCCAGCACAGTGCTTGATACACAGTGGCTACTCTGAAAAAAAAATCTATTGAATGAATGAATGAATGAATGAATATGATACATTCTCCTTTGTTTCTTCTTTGAATTAGTCTAAAGAAAATGTGAGGCAAAGGAGATGAGAGGGAGTCATGAGAAGGAATTCAGTGGCTTCTCTTGTCTATATTTTAAGTTGGAATTTAAAAAGCTTCTGATTTTAGTGAAAGGAAATATTAAATAAGTCTCCTATAAGGGTTTTAGTTGTTAATCTGTTATGAGGCTCTGAAATGAAACCCAGAACACAAACATGACAAGAATGTTTTTTTTAAACATAAGATGAATCCAGAATTATAATGTTGTTTTCCATTTAAGTCCAGAGGGAGTTTTAAGATTAGATTAAACATGATTGTCACTGAAAGTTAGTAAAATTGTGTTCATAATACTAGGAACTGTGTGGTTTTAAATTTTCTAAGTCGTCAATTTCTTTTTAAATATATGGTAACTAGATATGAGTAATTGGTATTGGGGTGAGACTGGCGGTTTCTGTAAAATGTGTTCTAGACTGTGCATTCGAGCTGGAAACGTGCATTACTGGCTCCTCCTGTGAAATACCAGCTGGGCTGGAGGCCATAACTAAGCCAATGCTGAACATCCTGGGAACAAGTGAACGAACTTTAACCAATGAAGCTTCTTGGAAATATTTGAGAAAATAAAAAACATGAGTTTCAAAGAGTGATTATGTACATGGGAAGAATAAATGGGAAAGAGCCGCAAAGGCTGAACTTCCTCCTGGGAGAGATGTGTGCCAACTCACCTACGTGAAGGGAACAGAGCAGTCAGGATTGTGGGTGCCAGCAGTACATTTGTGCTGGCTGGAATGTCCCACTGCTCAAGACTTTCCCTTTCTGGCTCATTCTTAACGATTATTATTATTATTTTAAAAATATCAATATTTATTTATTTAGGCTGCGCCGGGTCTTAGCTGCAGCATGTGGGATCTAGTTCCCTGACCAGGGATCGAACCTGGGCCCCCTGCATTGGGAGTGCGGAGCCTTAACCACTGGACCAACAGGGAAGTCCCCTTAACCATTATAATACTTTAATAATTCAATACGGAATGCTTATACATACATATGACTTTATTTTTATTTTATTTTTTTGCGGTACGCGGGCCTCTCACTGTTGTGGCCTCTCCCGTTGCGGAGCACAGGCTCCGGACGCGTAGGCTCAGCAGCCATGGCCCATGGGCCCAGCCGCTCCGCGGCATGTGGGATCTTCCCGGACCGGGGCACGAACCCGTGTCCCCTGCATTGGCAGGCGGACTCTCAACCACTGCACCACCAGGAAGCCCCATATGACTTTTTTAAAAAAATAAATGTATTTATTTATTGGCTGCAATGGATCTCCATTGCTGCGCACGGGCTTTCTCTAGTTGTGGCGAGAAGGGGCTACTCTTCATTGTGGTGCACGGGCTTCTCATTGCGGTGGCTTCTCTTGTTGTGGAGCACAGGCTCTAGGCATGTGGGCTTCGGTAGTTGTGGCTCACAGGCTTAGTTGCTCTGGGGCCTGTGGGATCTTCCTGGACCAGGGCTCGAACCTACGTCCCCTGCACTGGCAGGCAGATTCTTAACCACTGCGCCACCAGGGAAGCTCCCATATGACTTTTTAAACAGAATGCACTTAACCAGGCAGAAGAAGGAGACATTCACTGTGTCTATGGGAATCCCTTCTGTTTCCAAGTGTAGTGGAAATCTTTATTTTTTTCTGCTTCTCCAGCATTCCTTCCCTCCCCCACTGCTAACAGCAACCCTCCTCCCTTATTTAACTGAGGCTGCTCCCACCCCCAGACCAGGTGAGGGCACATGATCCTGGCCTAGCCAATGAAAGCATTACACTCGCCTGGCCATAGTGATTGGTTCAGGTATGAGCCTGTGACATGAGCTAACCCAGTGAGAACTGTTCCCAGGTCTTTGGTGAACAGACTGATTACCTGGTGTTCTCCTTCAGTGGGGGGTTAAATGACTAGGCTGCTAAATGGGAAGCAGCTGCTGGTGGTCTCGCTGAGAGGAGGAACTCCTGAGAGGGTAGGCAACACTGTTAATTTGCTTAACCTCGTGAAACTTTTGCTTCCTTAATCTGTAAAGTGGTGGAGAATAATATCTATCTCACAGTGTTGTTTTGTGAGTTAAATGCCAAATACTAAGTGAGTATTTGGAAAGCATTTCCATCTTCCTTTCCCTCCTGCCTTCCTTCATTTTTTCTTCCTTTCCTCCCTCTCCTTCTTTCTACTTGACCTTACTTTCCTTTTAAGACCCTCCCCCCACCCCAGAAGAAAGGGAGATTATTTCGGCACAGACTCAACACCTTTTACGAGTGACTGCTCTTCCACGGGACTGGGAAGCTATGGAGGCTTCAGTGAAAGGTATGTTTGCAGGGTGGTGTGGCCACCCAGTGGGTGCAGGGCTGATATAGGTAGAGGGTAGAGGTTAAGGGAGCAGATCTTTGTTGACCATAAGGAAGAAACTTCTAACCCAAGAGCTTTACAATAAGATAGGGGCATTTTTATTTATTTATTTATTTTATTTTGGCCATGCCACGCAGCATGCAAGATCTTAGTTCCCCGGACCAGGGACTGAACCTGTGACCCCTGCAGTGGAAGTGTGCAGTCCTAACCACTGGACTGCCAGGGAATTCCAAGGGCATTTTTAAAGGGTGATGGGTTTCTAGTCCTGGGGGCATCTGGCCAAAGATGGATAGCCATCTATCAGGTATGCAATAGAGAGGACTTGTGTGCAGGGAGCAGTTTGGACTAAGCTTCCAAGGTGGCTGCTGGCTATAATCTATGATTTGTTCATCTAACACTGAGACAAGGCATTCCCTTCAAGCTAGATTGAGAAGAGCATCAGGGGATGAAAGTATCCTTTCCTTATGGCAGTGGTTCTAATTTTTCAGTGTGTCAGAATTGCCTGGAGGAGTTGCTAAAAACACGAATTCTCGGGTCACATCCCCAGAATTTCTAATTCAGCAAGTCTGGGATGGATCCCAAAATTTGAGTTTCTAGCAAGTTCTCAGGGGATGCTGATGCTGCTGGCCCAGGGACCACACTTTGAGAACTGCTCTCCTATGGGCTCACTAATGTTATGAATGACAATGGATATAGTGTTGAAAAAGCACCAGGCTAGGGGATAAGAGACCTGAGTTATTTCTTTTTTAATGTATACATATTTTTTATGTGGACCATTTTTGAAGTCTTTATTGAATTTGTTACAGTATTGCTTCTGTTTTATGTTTTGGGTTTTTGGCCGTGAGGCATGTGGGATCTTAGCTCCCCAACCAGGGATTGAACCCACACCCCCTGCATTGGAAAGCAAAGTCTTAACCACTGGACCTGCAGGGAAGTCCTGAGACATGAGTTCTGGCTACTTGCTACACCATGTAGCTGTGAGCATTGGGCAAGTCACCTCCTCTCTCCGGACCTCACTTTCCTTATTGCTAAAAGGAGACAAGTTAAACTAGATCCTTGGTGATCATCTTTTCAACACAATGCGTCTCCTTCAGTCAACTTTTCTTTGGTGGACATCATGTTTTGAGAGATTATTTTTTTCCCCAGATACATAATGTGTAATTAAATAACAGCCTGGTTAACTCTGTTTTTGGCAAGTATATGATTTTCTTTGGTCTTTCTGAGCTCTTGGACAGTAGCTCAGGGATCTCTGGGTCCGTAGCCACTGAGTCAAATGATATATAAAGTGTCTCCTTAAATATCGTAAAGATGTGACATTCTAGGATATTCAGGACCCAGCGCCAAACCTTGAGTTACTTTTTGGAGGGTGGTGAGCTTTGGCTCCCACAGTTTGTCAAGGATGTAGCCAGGGAGCGCTCAGCATCAATGGGAAGTTCAGGTGGGTGCCTTTGAAAGCTTCTTCCTTGGTTCTCAGACTGGTGTTACGTCCCCATGGCTTCCCTGGGGTCATTTCTTGGGGTACCACATTTCAGAGTTTGGGGCCGGTACATTCAAAGATTTGGGGGCTCATGGCCCAGATATGTTCTCCAGGAGAGCCGTGAGTTTTTAAAAGAGATTACAGGATTAACGGGTTTAGATGTTTCCAGTTAGAGTTAATTTTGATTCTCATTAGGCTGAATGAGTGCAGATGTGTCTTATGTTGATAAGTATATCACCTACGCTTCACAAACCCAGAAAGTATGGCTGCCAAACCTTTGGGCATCTGATGGCTGCTGCAAATCCTGCCTGTACTGCTTGGCAACGCCTCTGTACCCACATCTTTTCCAGCTAAGTGAACTGTTAGCTTATGCTAAAAACACATGTGAACTTGATCATTTGTATGCCATGCTTGGAGCTGAACAGCTACCCTCATGGGAGGAGAGAGGGGACTTGCTGTTTCGAATACTCTGTCTCTCTGGGAGCATATGTAGAGCCAAATGTGTTCGTGAATTGCAGTGATTTTGAGAGGTTTTCCCCATAACACTCAAGTTGATAAGATTCTTTTCTGCAAGTGTTTTCTAAGCACTGACTCCCTCTCAGGCTCCATGCGAGGTACCGAGAAGATCCTGTTTTTGTCCCTGCCTCACTCCCAGTTCCTCACAGTTAAGCGGGGCAGCCAGTCTCTAGACAGACAGGAAGGAAACAGAAAGCTCAGTGGGGACTGATGAAAATGACCTCCCCGGGCTCCCGGGAAAGGCTGTTCTTCTGACCAGCTGAACAGCACACTTGGAGAATGATGCAAGCAAGGTAGAAGGTCGGCCATTCAAATGGGAAAATAAATGGACATTTTCATGCTGGATCTATGAAGGATGTGGTGCTCGCCAAGCAAAAGGGGGAAGCCTTCCCAACAGAGAGAGTGTCACGTACAAACCTGCAGTCTCTTTGGATGGGGTAGAAGGCTCTGTGGCTGGGAATAGGTGGAAGGCGGGGCGGGTGGGACGTAGGGGTAAGAAATCAGGAAGAGCAAGGCCAGACTGCAGAACTTCTTTGTGCCATACGCTATGAAAGCAGTGGTTCTCACACTTGAGCATGCATCAGCGTCGCCTAGAGATGAAAACTCAGATTGCTGGGCCCCTCCTTGAGAGTTTCTGATTTAGTAGGTCTGGGTGGGGCCTGGAAACTTGCATTTCCTTTCTTTTTATTTTTTAATTGAAGTGTAGTTGATTTACAATATTGTGTTAGTTTCACGTATACAGCAAAGTGATTCAGTATACATAAATATATACTCTTTTTCAGATTCTTTTCCATTATAGGTTATTACAAGATATTGAAATAGTTCCCTGTGATATAGAGTAAATCCTGTCCTTTATCTATTTTATATGTAGTAGTGTGTATCTGTTGATTCCATACCCCTGATTTATCCCTCCCCCACCTTCCCCTTTGGTAACCGTAAGTTTGTTTGCTATGTTTGTGAGTCTGTTTCTTTTGTAAATAAGTTCATTTGTGTCATTTTTCAGATTCCACATATGTGATATCATATAATATTGGTCTTTCTCTGACTTCACTTAGTGTGATAATCTCTAAGTCTATCCATGTTGCTGCAAATGGCATATTTCATTCTTTTTTATGGCTGAGTAATATTCCATTGTGAATATATCACACCTTCTTTATCCATTCATCTGTCAATGGACACTGAGGTTGCTTCCATGTCTTGGCTATTGTAAATAGTGCTGCACTGAACACTGGGATGCATGTATGTTTTCAGGTTAGAGTTTTCTCTGGGTGTATACCCAGGAGTGGGATTGCAGGATCATATGGTAACTCTATTTTTAGTTTTTTAAGGAACGTCCATATTGTTCTCCATAGTGGCTGTATCAATTTACATTCCCACCAGCAGTGCAGGAGGGTTCCCTTTTCTCTACACCCTCCCCAGCACTTATTATTTGCAGACTTTTTGACGATAGCCATTCTGAGCAGAGTGAGGTGATATCTCATCGTAGTTTTGACTTGCATTTCTCTAGTCATTAGCAATATTGAGCTTCCTTTCATGTGCTTCTTGGCCATCTGTATGTCTTCTTTGGAGAAATGTCTAATTAGGTCTTCTACCATTATTGACTGAGTTGTTTGTGTTTTTGATACTGAGTTGTATGAACTGTTTGCATATTTTGGCAATTAAGTCCTTGTCGGCTGCATCGTTTGCAAATAATTTCTCCCAGTTTGTAGGTTGTCTTTTTGTTTTGTTTATGCTGGAAAGTTGCATTTCTAACAAATGTCCAGGTGATATTGCTGGTCTAGGGTCCACCTTTTGAGAATCACTGCTAAAGAGTTTGGATCTTTGAGCAATGGGCTGCTTCTGAAAATGTTCCAAGGAGTGTGACAAAGTCAGACTTGCCTTTTGGAAGGAGTTTTCTGGCCTAAATTATGGAGACCTAGTTGGAGTGGTCAGTCGGAGATCAGTTAGATGGTGAAGCAGATGAAGCAACAGATGATGTGTGCGGCCTGAACTAGGTGGGTTTAAGGGGGTGGACGTTGGGGAGGTGGCAGTGATGCTGGGCTTTCAGCATACGGGATACAGTCCACGTGCTCTCGGCCCCCCGCTGGCATCCAGTTCAGTCCTCTTTGCCTGTGAGTCATTCTGCAGGTGGGATCACTGAGGCTCTGACTCACACACCAGGTCCATCCAGGGCTGCACCAAGGGCACGGCACTGCCTCTCGGTGACAGGAGAGAGATATTATTTTTAGCCAAATTCTGCAGGATGATCTATTGCAGCTTTCATTTTCTCAGCACATTTTATTGAATTTTATTAGGTCATTTAGCAGATAATTTTAATTTTCTGCTTAGATCAGAATTTCAGAAAGTAATGTACTGTTGTACTCTTAATGAGTCCTCTAATAAGCTCCAGGAGAATACGATTTGCAAATCATTCCCAAACATAGCTGTCACTCAGCCTCATTGCCAATTAGCTCACTCCTCAGCTGTTCTCCCTGAGAGGGCCCGGAGATTTCTGGAAGATTCCTGTACCTGGCTGGGCCTTCTGTGAAGGGGAAGCAGGTGAGGGAGCCCTAGGTCATTTTAGTACTGAGCTATGGCACCTGATGTTTTCTTGTTCCCTCCATGGGGAGCTGGTTCATAACTGAAAGGCACCCTGGGTTGCATGGATCAAGTAATTGTGACAACTTAGTAGGTTAACCATGAAGGCATCCTGGGATGTCAGCTGCAGGATGCTGATGGCCAGAAGAGGGGATAGGATGCAAACTTAATCAAAGACTTCTTTATGCCAGGCACTGGATTAGGACACTCTGTTTATTAATATTTTTAAAGTAGAAATAATACATTAATACTTTTTTGTACACTATTTTAGCAGCAAACCATTTACTCCTTGCTCTGCTAACAGGTTAGGAGAAGGGTTGGCAAGACTATGGCCCACGGGCCAAATCTATTCTGCCGATTGTTTATGCAAGTAAAGTTTTATTGGAACACAGCCAAATTCTCTCAGTTACATATTGTCTATGGCTGCTTTCAAGCTACAGTGGCAGAGCTGAATAGTTGTGACAAAGACAGATGGCCCACAAAGCTGAAAATATTTGCCCTCCAGCTCTTACTGCAGTTTGCCCACCTTTGGTTTAGAATATGGACTCTCATGCTGTTTTCTATTCATCTACATACCAGGCATGTTCACACACTCTATTAATTTTGCACATAACTGAGATTGTACCATAGGCATTGTTCTGAGACCTGACTTTTTTTTTTCCTCTTGATTATGTGTCTTGGGGATCATTCCATAGCAGAATATTATTTTATTTATATTTTGTGGCTACATAGTAATCTATAATACAAATACCTTGTTAATTTATTTATGCTTTCCTTTTTTGTATTTCGATCAATTAAGTTTTTCTAAATAAACTTTTTACTTTTAGTTTACAGAAAAGTTGCAAAGATAATACAGAGGGCACTTGTATACCAGTCACCCAGTTTCTCTTAATGTTAACAGCTTACATTACCATGGTGTATTTGTCTGACCAAGAAATTAACATTGGTCCTATTTATTAATTTTTAATTACAGCAATAATTCATATAAACTTTCTCCTTGTAAAAATAAAACAGTATAGATTAGGCTAAAGTTCTTTTTGACCTTCCACCCTAATCTCAGGACCCAATTCCTACCCCCACTTTGATATTTATTTTTCAAGCCTTTTCTATATGTAGTCACTACACACACACACACACACACACACACACACACGACATTGAAAGTGTAATACTGTTGTGTAGTTAAAATATATAAATAGTATCATACCATGCTTATCATTCTTCAACTTTTGTTTTCCTCTCAAATGGTCTTGGACATCTATTCATGGTCATGTACAGAGACTGGCCTCATTATTTTACTTGCTGCATTGCTTTTCCATAATATGATACAACATAGTCAATTGAGCCATTTTCCTTATTGATGGCAATGCAGGTTGTTTCTATTTTTTCACTGTTATGAACAATGCTGCAATCAGCATCCTTGTACATTCAGCTTTTTTTGCACGTGTGTAATTATTTTTTTGAGGGATAGATTCCTGTAATTAAAATCACTGGGTCAATAGGCATGTATGTACATTTTTCAGTAGATACTACAAAATTTATCATCTCAGATGGTTGGTTATTATATTTCCCCACCACAGTGTGTGAGAGTGCCTTTTCCTTATAATTGTCACCCATGACAATTAGATTTTTTGGGGACCAGGTTGAGAAATGCTATATTAATATAAGATAAAGTAAACTTCAGAATAAAGAAAATTACCAGAGACAGAGAGGGACATTACAGAATGATTAAAGGGTCAATTCACTGAGAACACACAACAGAGGGCACATGTTGTATAGACATGGCTATAAATTACAAAGTACAACAGCAAAGCTGTACCCGCTAAAGCTAAGCATATGCTTACCCCTTGAGCCAACAATTCCAGACCTGGCTACATACCTGAGAAAAATGAGGACATACGTCCACCATACACCAGTGGCAAAGAGAAGTGTGAGTATGTTCACAGCAGCGTGATTCACAATAGCCAGAGACTAGAAAACAACCCAGATGTCTATCAACATAGAATGGATATATAAACTGTAAAGTATTCATGCGTTGGAATACTACACAGTAACGACAAAGAACGACTACCATTACATGCAATGACATGGATGGATATCAGATGTCATGTTGAATGAAAAAAGCTAGTATCAATGAGTAGATACTGTACGGTAAATGAAGTTCAACAACAAGGAAGGAAAATTATGGTGTAGAAGTCAGTAAAGTGTTTCCTTTGTGACTGAGAATGGGCATGAGAAACTTTTTGGGGCAGCATGCTATATCTGGAAGTGTACATATTTTTTTTTTTTGGCTGTGCCACATGGCTTGTGGGATCTTAGTTCCCTGAACCTGCGCCCCGGCAGTGAAAAGTACCCAGTCCTAACCATTGGATCACCAGGGAACTCCCAAGAAATGTATATATCTTGATCTGAATTGTGGTTACATGGATGTACACATAGATAAAAATTCACTGACCCTTAAGACTTGGCCTTTTATCTCTATCTTAATAAAAAAGTATATAATACATGACAGATTCTGACTTGAGCAGTGTTGTTAACTACCAGTACTTACTTTATGCCAGACGCTGTTGTCATCTCCTGAGCTGCAGTCTTCCCTCATCTGTAGCCCAGGGTACCTGTCTCAGTTTCCCTTCTGCGTCCTAGTTCCTTGCTGGATCTGAGTGCAGCCCCTGCTAGTGCCCCTTCTTGGGGAGGGGCTTTGATTCTGTGTCTCCAGCCATTGGCTGGGCTCCATTCATGGATATCCTGTTTGCTTTTTTTTTGACCATGAATATATTTTCTGTTTGAGAGGTTGGCTGCCAATTCCAGTCCCAGAAGTAGGCTCCTTAGCATTCTCTAGCTTGCACAGACCACCTGGGACACTTGGCCTCTTTGTTGAAGACCCCTAACCCACTTCAGTTTTCGCAACATCTCCACTTGCCACCTTCTCTGCTTCTGGAACCCTGCAGCCTAGTCCCCTAGTCACACACCGTTGCAGGTGCCCCTCTAGACGGTTATAAACAGTTCTCATGACACTTAGCAAAGCTGCTGTCTCAGTCATAGGCGTCAGCTGGAGCACAGCTGAGAGCTGAGACAGTCCCTCTCATGGTCCCCTCTAACTTCCCCTCTAATTGGCCTCCCTGATTTTAAAGGTACGATTTCCTGGGTGGTTAGAGGAAGATGAGATTTTTATCAAGGGATGTGCCCGGGCGTCATCGTTGCCAGTGAATCCAGCCGGGTGTCTTTGCTGCAAATGCGCCTGTTTGTCATTTCACGCCTTGCTTGGAGCACTGACTTTACTGCCAGGAATGATCAAATCTCTTCCTGCCAAGCCACCACCGGAACAGATGACTGGGAAGATGACCCCAGTGACAGCCCATTACAATATGAATTGAAAAACGATTTAGCAGTTCAGGGACAAGAGCTCCATGAGGGTGCAAAGTCTTCTCAGACTTGGTGATGGAGTGGGATGGGAGCCTTGGCTGGTGGCGGGGGATGCCAGCTGCTTTGTTCCTGAAACAAACGTGTCCATGTGCAGTTGTGTCTAACAGAGCACTAGCTGGACCCATTTGTGGGCTAGCCCAATAGTCTCTGGGCTGGTGGGTCCAGGTTCCTTGTTCTTAATTGCTTTTTCTTGCTTTTCATATGGAAGCAGAGTAAGGAGCAGTTTACTAGCCAGTTCACTTCGACCAATTTCCATTCCTTCACAAACTTGCAATAATTTGCAGTATTTCTGGAACAAAAGCAGCAGACGGCTCCTCTGGAGTTAATACTGGTGAGTCACATGTTCAAGATAGGGTGGTTATCAGTTACGTAGGGCGAGAAGTAAGCCTTAGGTGCTGCACAGTGCTGGCTGTGCATAGCTGTTCCTTTGTGTGTGTGTGTGTGTGTGTGTGTGTGTGTGGGCCGTCCCTGTATGCCTGTCTCTTGGCATTAATCTGTTTCCTGTCACCAAGATACCAGGGACCTGGGCTTGGCTGAAGTAGACCTGGTTCCAGTCCCAGCTGTGCCATTTTCTAGCTTCTCCACCTTGGACAAGTCACAGGAGGACACAGTCATAGAGCTGGAACAACTCATCTATGGCCTGGCCCTCAGCTGTGCCTCAGCTCTGCTGGCTCAGCCTCTCTCTGCTTGGATATTTCCAAGACCGGAGTACTCACTAGCTCTTGAGAGGCACCTACTTCAACAGCCAAAAAGTCTGAGTATCAAGCATGAGATGGAGTTCATTCATTCCTTTGCTCATTGGATGCTGGCCGTATTCGTAACCACATCTCCAGGTTCTCCGACCTATGGGAACATAAATTGTCACACCTTGTCCGTTGCAGGAAGGCAGTCCCTTGTGGAGTCCTCCTAGGATTGTGACATGTCCACAGATTAGACCTGGTCAGTGTGGCTATCAGGGCCAGCCAAGCTGGAGCTTCGTCCTTGTGCATTGGAGCAGGTGCAGCAGGACCTCTCCCTTCCCCCTTCTGAAGTGCCTTGAAGTGCAGGGCTGTGTGTAGGAAATGGGGAGAGTAATCCTCTTGCCATCTCTGTGCTGCACTTGGTTGTTTGGGTCTCAAAGGTGCACTGCTGAGATTATCCCAAGAGATTGAAGAGATTGGCTTCATGGAAGACACACACTGGACACGCTATGGGCATGGGCGGACCATTTGGGCGATTACTGCCTCCAGGTAAGGACTCAGACTCTGATGGCCTCACGCCCACTGCACTCCATCTTAATCCAGTCCTGTTTATGTCCCTATGGAAACACCAGGTCAGGACTCCCAGAGACACTGATCTTAGGGTGTTGGTGCTGGGCGGGAAGGCTATGGGGCTTTTTCAGGGGGATCCTGAGGTGGGGAGATCAGAGAGAGAATCTGAAGGTTAGAAAGAGAAGAAGCAAATCCTGAGGCTGGGAAATGGGGTACAGATCCAGTTGGCATAATTTGGCAAGATTGAAAACTGGTTCACTGTGGCATGCAGAGCGGGTCAGGGCAAGCTGTCCAGGACTAAAGCAGTGAAGGGGACAAGGTTGTGTTAGAGGCTTCCTTTCATGCTCTGTGGGCATGAGTCTGGGTCACCCTGAATGGTTATCAGAGCCATGTAAGTGTGGGCACTTTCATTTTATTCCCTGCCAATCTGTTGGGTTTGATTCTATATGTTTCCAAAGATCTGCTGGACATCCCCGTAGGCACATCCCACAGCCACCTCAGTCTTACATCCCAATAGAATCCATATTCCCATCCTCACATTTCCTTTCCTGGGAATGGCACTACCACTCACCTTATCCCCTGAGGCGGGAACTTTTCCCTTCCTTGCCATTTGGGATCTCCTGCTAAGTCTGTTTTCCCCCCTAAATATCTTTTGAAAACCATCTCCCTCCCTCTCTGTTCTGTGTTTGCTAGTTCTAGTGTTTGTACCCTGGGGCACAAGATCCTTCTGATTCTGCCTTGTCTCTTGCAAATCTACCTTTCATGTTGTCACCTTTCTACAGCCAGACCTTAAGCATGTCACTTCCTCACCTAGAATGAATCCTTGCTGCCTTCGAGGTAATGTCCAGACCTTGCATGACTCCTGATGCTCCTCAAGTTGCTGAAGTGTCTGGCTCTCTCTCTCTTCACTTTCCCACAAGCACTCTTCCTCCAGGGCACCACTAAAGTTTATTGAGTACTTACTGTGTGTTGGGTCCTGTGCTTGGAGCTTTTCATAGGTGATCTCACTGATTCCAAGAACCACCTGATCTATAGGTCTGCCTGTGGTTTGACCACCACCTGGAACCACTTCCCTCCACCCCAGCTACGAGTTCCCCCAACAATCCATGTCTTTTGGAAAGCAATGCATTTACACAGACTTTGTATTGGACTTGCCTGGGTTTGAATCCTGACTTTTCCACTTAGAAGCTGGGTTACCTTGTGCATATTATTTAACATTTCAATGCCTCAGTTTCCTCATCTATATAATGGAAGTGATGATAGTCCCTACCTTGTAATAGAACCCACTACATAGTGCCACTGTGAGGATGGAATGAGTAAATACCTATAAGGTGCTTAGCGTGAAGACTGGAATGCCAGAACTACCTCCAAAATGCCGGGTGTAACTACACATGCTCTTTTTTAAAATTGAAGTACAGTTGATTTACCGTATCATGTTAGTTTCAGGTATACGGCACAGTGATTCAGTGATACATATATCTTTATCTATTTATCTATCTATTAATATCTATCTAACTATTAGTATCTATGTATCTATCCTTCTATCCTTCTTCAGATTCTGTTCCCTTTTAGGTTATTACAAAATACTGAGTATAGTTCCCGGTGCTATATGCAGGGCCTTATTGGTTATCTATTATATACATGGTAGTCCACATGCTCTTTGTACGCCTTCTTCCTTCTGGAAGTGTCCTATGCCAGCTGGACAGTCTGGCTCACTTGTCATTCAGGATCATTACTTCAGGATCATTATTCCCTTCCCCCAGAGGCCTTGGGCGACCCTCTCAAGCTGCGAGAGATACCCTCCTCAGTGGTCTCAGAGTGTCCTGTGCTTACCGTCAGCACAACACTCCCTGGAGCAGTTGTGGTTTTCTTGTTTCTCTGATGCTTGAGCCCCTCAAGGCACAGCCTGTCCTTGGTCATCTGTATGCCGAGGGACTGAGCACAGCTTCTGATACAGAGCAAGCCCTCGGTGGTGGGTGTCAACCGATGGACAAAATGAACAAGCAAGCGCTCGCAAGATCCTCAGTGGAAGAGGGATGCCTTCCACTTTGGCTGTTTCATTGAGCGCCCTGTCCTACAACCTGATGTGTGACAGAACTTAGGATGCCTGTCGCACCTCTGGCCTCCTGATAAATTTAATGTAGGTATGGGGCTGTCTTTATCCCGGACCCCGCCCTACAGCCCCCAGCCGTAGAGTCACATTTGCGTTCTACAGCCAGGATCAAGTTAAAAGAATAGTGGAGATGAAAGGAGCCAAAAGCCAGGTCTCTTGGGCAGTTCCCCTGGTAATGCAGGAACAGAATTATCCAAGGAGTGATTGACAAATTAGAAGCACTTTGCACCTAATTTTAATACATTTGGCTCCTTGACAGGAGGAATATGTTAAAATTATTCACCTTGCAGAAACTTCTGTCTTTCAAATCAAAATCAATCTTCACGTGGGGTACTAAATCTTCAGGAAACAAATTGCTTTCTATGGCACATTGCACTCTTTAAATGGCTTTATTTGGAGGGCCAGCTGAGCAAGTTAATTTCAGCGGCACAGCTGGTTGGCAATAGTGGAGTGGGCGCTCTCCAACTCGCGTGTCGTTGGAGAGAGCCTGGTCTGGCGTTCATTAACCACCCTTGGATTAAAGAAACAATGAGAGTGCACTGGACCATGGGGTGGAAACTAACACAGAGTTTCAAGACTCAAGTCAGTATGTTGATATACAAGATTGTGAACTTGGTCCTGGGAGCATCCTTTTTCTCTCCCTCTCAGTGGTTCCCAAGATATGGATGCTTTCATAGCTCAGGACCATATTATCCTTCTTGTCAACCTCCAGGGAAACCTATTCTTGGGAAAGGACCATATAGACTCATTCACGTGGAGGTAATCAGAACCGATAACAATTTATAGTATTTAATCTCAAATGGTATTTTAGTATCAAAAGAAGATGAAGCCAAAGGAATGCTTCTCTAATTAGGGAATTGGGGGCATGAATTGGTGAGGAGGGACTTGCTGCTATCCCTCATGGGGCTGCCTACTTTAGAATCTTAACATTTTTGAGCTGGGAGGAAACACAGAGGTTTTTCTAGGCCAGTCTGCATTTTCATAGAGTGCAGAAATTCCATTACAAAATACTTTAATAGTTAACCATTCTTGGCTTGAATGTTGTCAGTGATGGAGAACTCACTGCATTATAAGGCAGCCCATCCCATTGATGGGTAGTTTTTTTTTTAAAGATTTTTTTGCATGTGGACCATTTTTAAAGTCTTTATTGAATTTGTTACAATATTGCTTCTGTCTTATGTTTTTTGGCCACGAGGCATGTGGGATCTTAGCTCCCTGACTAGGGATCGAACCCTCACCCCCTGCATTGGAAGACAAAGTCTTAACCACTGGACCGACAGGGAAGTCCCTTCGGTAGTTTTAATTTTAAAAAGTACCATCTTATTTTCCACTAAAATAGGTCTTCCAGAAACTTCCATCCGTGAGATGTAGCTCTGCATTCTAGATCAAGTGTCTTCTGAATGACAGTCCTTCAGATGTTTGAGGGTCACTCCTAAGTCCCCTACTTCATCTCATTTGTCACCTGCTCTCTGGGTTAAACACCCCCTATTCCTTCTGCTGTCTCTCAATACATGTCTTCCAGCTGCCTATGGGTCCTGGCCCTTTTACTTAGGACGTATTCCAGTTTGTTCATGTCCTTCTTAAAATGCAGTTAATGTAATTTTTCTAAGTGTAGCCTGGCTTTGGAGGGAGATTATCACTCATTCATGAAGCTTTGAAGCTGACCCTGCCCATCCTGGAGCTGTGCAGACAGACTTTCATGGTCTCCCAGGCAGTAATGTGTCCTTCGACCTGTTACATTTGATTTGGTCATTCTGGTCATCATTCTCTGCCATCCCATGTGTCTGCTATTTCTCTCAGCAACTTGCCACCCTCACATTTGATGAGCTCTCTTCCTGCCAGTTTCTCTGATAAGATATGAAAGTCCATTAAGATAATTTACTTGGTAACAAGAGGTGGTGGCAACAGCAGCAGTTAAAAAAAAAAAAGAAAACCTACTTCTTCTAAAACTCATATATATATGTTTTTTGGTTGCTTAATATGTTTTTACTTTAACATCTTTATTGGAGTATAATTGCTTTACAATGGTGTGTTAGTTTCTGCTGTATAACAAAGTGAATCAGCTATATGTATACCTACATCCCCATATCTCCTCCCTGTTGCGTTTCCCTCCCACCCTCCCTATCCCACTCCTCTAATTGGACACAAGCACTGAGCTGATCTCCCTGTGCTATGTGGCTGCTTCCCACTAGCTATCTATTTTACATTTGGTAGTGTATATATGTCCATGCCACTCTCTCACTTCGTCCCAGCTTACCATTCCCCTTCCCCATGTCCTCAAGTCCATTCTTTATGTCTGCATCTTTATTCCTGTCCTGACCCTAGGTTCTTCAGAGCCATTTTTTTTTTTTTAGATTCCATATATATATGTTAGCATACGGTATTTGTTTTTCTCTTTCTGACTTCACTCTGTATAACAGTCTCTAGGTCCATCCACCTTACTACAAATAACTCAATTTCGTTTCTTTTTATGGCTGAGTAATATTCCATTGTATATATGTGCCACATCATCTTTATCCATTCATCTGTCGATGGACACTTAGGTTGCGTCCATGTCCTGGCTATTGTAAATAGAGCTGCAATGAACATTTTGCTACATGACTTTTTGAATTATGATTTTCTCAAGGTATACGCCCAGTAGTGGGATTGCGGGCTCCTATGGTAGTTCTACTTTTAGTTTTCAAGGATGCCCCATACTGTTCTCCCTAGTGGCTGTATCAGTTTACATTCTGACCAAAAGTGCAAGAGGGTTCCCTTTTCTCCACACCCTCTCCAGCATTTATTGTTTGTAGATTTTTTGCTGATGGCCATTCTGACTGGTGTGAGATGATATCTCATTGTAGTTTTCATTTGCATTTCTCTAATTAGTGATGTTGAGCATCCTTTCATGTGTTTGTTGGCAATCTGTATATCTTCTTTGGAGAAATGTCTATTTAGGTCTTCTGCCCATTTTTGGGTTGGGTTGTTTGTTTTTTTGATATTGAGCTGCATGGGCTGCTTGTATATTTTGGAGATTAATCCTTTGTCTTTTGCTTCATTTGCAAATATTTTCTCCCACTCGAGGGTTGACTTTTCGTCTTGTTTATGGTTTCCTTTGCTGTGCAAAAGCTTTTAAGTTTCATTAGGTCCCATTTGTTTATTTTTGTTTTTATTTCCATTTCTCTAGGAGGTGGGTCAAAATGGATCTTGCTGTGATTTATGTCATAGAGTGTTCTACATTTTCCTCTAAGAGTTTTATAGTGTCTGGCCTTACATTTAGGTCTTTAATCCATTTTGAGTTTATTTTTGTGTATGGTGTTAGGGAGTGTTCTAATTTCATTCTTATACACGTAGCTGTCCAGTTTTTCCAGCACCACTTATTGAAGAGGCTGTCTTTTCTCCATTGTATACTCTGCCTTCTTTATCAAAGATAAGGTGACCGTATGTGTGTGGGTTTATCTTTGGGCTTTCTATCCTGTTCCATTTATCTATATTTCTGTTTTTGTACCAGTACCATACTGTCTTGATTACTGTAGCTTTGTAGTATAGTCTGAACTCTGGGCTCCTGATTCCTTCAGCTCCGTTTTTCGTTCTCAAGATTGCTTTGGCTATTCGGGGTCTCTTATGTTTCCACAAAAATTGTGAAATTTTTTTGTTCTAGTTCTGTGAAAAATGCCATTGGTAGTTTGATAGAGATTGCATTGAATCTGTAGATTGCTTTGGGTAGTATAGTCATTTTCACAATGTTGATTCTTCCATTCCAAGAACACGGTATATTTTTCCATCTGTTTGTATCATCTTTGATTTCTTTCATCAGTGTCTTATAGTTTTCTGCATGCAGGTCTTTTGTTTCCTTAGGTTGGTTTATTCTTAGATATTTTATTCTTTTTGTTGCAATGGTAAATGGGAGTGTTTCCTTAATTTCTCTTTCAGAGTTTTCATCATTAGGAATCCAAGAGATTTCTGTGCATTAATTTTGTATCCTGCTACTTTACCAGATTCATTGATTAGCTCTAGTAGTTTTATGGTAGCATCTTTAGGATTCTCTATGTATATTATCATGTCTTCTGCAAACAGTGACAGTTTTACTTCTTCTTTTCTGATTTAGATTCCTTTTATTTCTTTTTCTTCTCTGATTGATGTGTCTAAAAGTCCAAAACTATGTTGAATAATAGTGGTGAGAGTGGACAACATTGTCTTGTTCCTGATGTGGAAATGGTTTCAGTTTTTCACCATTGAGAACAATGTTGGCTGTGGGTTTGTCATATATGGCCTTTATTATGTTGAGGTAGGTTCCCTCTATGCCTACTTTCTGGAGGGTTTTTATCATAAATGGGTGTTGAATTTTGTTGAAAGCTTTTTCTGCATCTATTGAGATGATCATATGGTGTTTCTCCTTCAGTTTTTTAATATGGTGTATCACATTGTTTGATTTGTGTATATTGAAGAATCCTTGCATTCCTGGGATAAACCGCACTTGATCATGGTGATTGATCCTTTTAATGTGCCGTTGGATTCTGTTTGCTAGTATTTTGTTGAGGATTTTTGCATCTATGTTCATCGGTGATATTGGCCTGTAGTTTCCTTTTCTTCTGGCATCTTTGTCAGGTTTTGGTATCAGGGTGATGGTGGCCTTGTAGGATGAGTTTGGGAGTGTTCATCCCTCTGCTATATTTTGGAAGAGTTTGAGAAGGATAGGTGTTAGCTCTTTTCTAAATGTTTGATACAATTCACCTGTGAAGGCATCTGGTCCTGGGCTTTTGTTTGTTGGAAGAGTTTTAATCACAGTCTCAATTTCAGTGCTTGTGATTGGTCTGTTTATATTTTCTATCTTCCTGGTTCAGTCTTGGAAGGTTGTGCTTTTCTAAGAATTTGTCCATTTCATCCAAGTTGTCCATTTTACTGGCATATAGTTGCTTGTAGTAATCTCTCATGATCCTTTGTATTTCTGAAGTGTCAGTTGTTACTTCTCCTCTTTCATATCTAATTCTATTGATTTGACTTTTCTCCCTTTTCTTCTTGATGAGTCTGGCTAATGGTTTATCAGTTTTGTTTATCTTCTCAAAGAACCAGCTTTTAGTTATACTGATCTTTGCTATTGTTTCCTCCAGTTCTTTTTCATTTATTTCTGATGTGATCTTTATGATTTCTTTCCTTCTGCTAACTTTGGGGTGCTTTTGTTCTTCTTTCCCTAATTGCTTTAGGTGTAAGGTTAGGTTGTTTATTTGAGATGTTTTTTGTTTCTTGAGGTAGGATTGTATTGCTATAAACTTCCCTCTTAGAACTGCTTTCGCTGCATCCCATAGGTTTTGGGTTGTCGTGTTTTCACTTTTATTTGTTTCTAGGTATTTTTTGATTTCCTCTTTGATTTCTTCAGTGATCTCTTGGTTATTAAGTAGTGTATTATTTAGCCTCCATGTGTTTGTATTTTTTACAGATTTTTTTCCTGTAATTGATATCCAGTCTCATAGATATCAATCTCATATCAGAAAAGATACTTGATACGATTTAAATTTTGTTAAATTTACCAAGGCTTGGTTTGTGACCCAAGATATGATCTATCCTGGAGAATGTTGCATGAGCACTTGAGAAGAAAGTGTATCCTGTTGTTTTTGGATGGAATGTCCTATCAATATCAATTAAGTCCATCTTGTTTAATGTATCATTTAAAGCTTGTGTTTCCTTATTTATTTTCATTTTGGATGATCTGTCCATTGGTGAAAGTGGGGTGTTAAAGTCCCCTACTATGATTGTGTTACTGTAGATTTCCCCTTATATGGCTGTTAGCATTTACCTTATGTATCGAGGTGCTCCTATGTTGGTTGAATAAATATTTACAATTGTTATATCTTCTTCTTGGATTGATCCCTTGATCATTATGTAGTGTCCTTCTTTGTCTCTTGTAATAGTCTTTATTTTAAAGTCTATTTTATCTGATATGGGAATTGCTACTCTAGCTTTCTTTTGATTTCCATTTGCATGGAATGTCTTTTTCCATTCCCTCAATTTCAGTCTGTATGTGTCCCTAGGTGTGAAGTGGGTCTCTTGTAGACAGCATACGTATAGCTCCGGTTTTTGTATCCATTCAGCCAGTCTATGTCTTTTGGTTGGAGCATTTGATCCATTTACATTTAAGGTAGTTATCGAAATGTATGTTCCTATTGCCATTTTCTTAATTGTTTTGGGTTTGTTATTGTAAGTCTTTTCCTTCTCTTGTGTTTCTTGCCTAGAGAAGTTCATTTAGCAGTTGTTGTAGAGCTGGTTTTGTGGTGCTGAATTCTCTTAGCTTTTGCTTATCTGTAACGGTTTTAATTTCTCCATCAAATCTGAATGAGATCTTGCTGGGTAGAGTGATTTTAGTTGTAGGTGTTTTCCTTTCATCACTTTAAATATGTCTTGCCTCTCCCTTCTGGCTTGCAGAGTTTCTGCTGAAAGATCAGCTGTTAACCTTATGGGGATTCCCTTGTACTTTAATTGTTCATTTTCCCTTTCTGCTTTTAACATTTTTTCTTTGTAGTTAATTTTTGATAGTTTGATTAATATGTGTCTTGGCATGTTTCTCCTTGGATTTATCCTGTATGGGACTCTCTGTGCTTCCTGGACTTGATTGACTCTTTCCTTCCCCATATTAGGGAAGTTTTCTACTGTAATCTCTTCAAATATTTTCTCAGACCATTTGTTTTTCTCTTCTTCTTCTGGGACCCCTATAATTCAAACAGTGGTGCGTTTAATGGTGTCTCAGAAGTCTCTGAGATGTCTTCAATTCTTTTCATTCTTTTTTCTTTATTCTGCTCTGCAGTAGTTATTTCCCCTATTTTATCTTCCAGGTCACTTATCCATTCTTGTGCCTCAGTTTTTCTGCTATTGGTTCCTTCTAGAGGATTTTTAATTTCATTTAATGTGTTGTTCATCATTGTCTTTTTGCTGTTTAGTTCTTCTAGGTCCTTGTTAAATGTTTCTTGTATTTTCTCCATTCTCTTTCCAAAATTTTGGATCAGCTTTACTATCATTACTCTGAATTCTTTTTCAGGTAGACTGCCTATTTCCTCATCATTTGTTTGGTCTGGTGGGTTTTTACCTTGCTCCTTCATCTGCTGTGTATTTCTCTGTCTTCTCATTTTGCTTAAGTTACTGTGTTTGGGGTCTTTGTTTCACAGGCTGCAGGTTCGGAATTCCCATTGTTCTTGGTGTCTGCTGCCAGTGGGTAAGTTGGTTCAGTGGGTTGTGTAGGCTTCCTGGTGAAGGGGACTAGTGCCTGTGTTCTGGCAGATGAGGCTGGATCTTGTCTTTCTGGTGGGGAGGACCATGTCCGGTGGTGTTTTTTGGGTGTCTGTGAACTTATTATGATTTTTGGCAGGCTCTCTGCTAATGGATAGGGCTGTGTTCCTGTCTTGCTAATTGTTTGGCATAAGGTGTCCAGCACTGTAACTTCCTGGTCGTTGAGTGGAGCTGGGTCTTAGCTTTGAGATGGACATCTCTGGGAGAGCTTTTGCCAGTTGATATTATGTGGGGCTGGGAGGTCTCTCTTGGACCAGTGTCCTGAACTCAGCTCTCCCACCTCAGAGGCTCAGGCCTGACACCTGGCCAGAGCACCAAGACCATGTCATCCACATGGCTCAGAAGAAAAGGGAGAAAAAAGAAGAAAGAAAGAAAGAAAAATAAAATAAAATTATTAAAATAGAAAAAAATATTAAAACTAAAATAAATAAAAAAGTAATAAAAGAAAGAAAGAAAGAAGAGAGCAACCAAACCAAAAAAATTATCCACCCATGCTAACAAGCACTAAAACCTATACTAAAATAAAAAAACAGAAAAAAAAAAAACAAAAAACGGCCAGTCAGAACCCTAGGACAAATGGTGAAAGCAAAGCTATACAGACAAAATCACACAAAGAAGCGTACACATACACACTCACAAAAAGAGAAAAAGGAAAAAAATATATATATAAAACAAAAAAGGAAGAGAACAACCAAATCAATAAACAAATCTACCAATTTTAATAAGCTCTAAATACTAAACTAAGATAAACATAAAACCAGAAACAAATTAGATGCAGAAAGCAAACCCCAAGTCTACAGTTGCTCCTGAAGTCCACTGCCTCAATTTTGGGATGTTGTTGTCTATTCTGGTATTCCACAGATGCAGGGTACGTCCGTTTGTGGGGATATAATCCGGTGCTCCTGAGGCTGCTGGGAGAGATTTCCCTTTCTCTTCTTTGTTTGCACAGCTCCTGGGGTTCAGCTTTGGATTTGGTCACACCTCTGTGTGTAGGTCGCCTGAGGGTGTCTGTTCCCCACCCAGACAGGAGGGGGTTAAAGTAGCAGCTGATTGGGGGGCTCTGGCTCACTCAGGCCTGGGGGAGGGAGGGGTACAGAGTGCGGGGCGAGCCTGCGGTGGCAGAGGCTGGCATGATGTTGCGACAGCCTGAGGCACACCGTGTGTTTTCCCCGGGGAAGTTGTCCCTGGATCACAGGACCCTGGCAGTGGTGGGCTGCACAGGCTTCCAGGAGGGGAGGTGTGGCTAGTGACCTGTGCTTGCACACAGGCTTCTCGGTGGCTGTAGCAGCAGCCTTAGCGTTTCATGCCCGTCTCTGGTGTCCATGCTGATAGCCATGGCTCGCGCCTGTCTCTGGAGCTTGTTTAGGTGGTGCTCTGAACCCCGTCTCCTGCACCCCAAAACAATGGTCTCTTGCCTCTTAGGCAGATCCAGACTTTTTCCCGGACTCCCTCCCGGCTAGCTGTGGTGCACTAGCCCCCTTTAGGACGTGTTCACACAGCCAACACCAGTCCTCTCCCTGGGATCTGACCTCCGAAGCCTGAGACTCAGCTCCCAGCCCCCACCCGCCCCGGCGGGTGAGCAGACAAGCCTCTCGGGCTGGTGAGTGCCGGTCGGCACCGATCCTCTGTGCAGGAAGCTCCCTGCTTTGCCCTCTGCATTTCTGTTGCTGCGCTCTCCTCTGTGGCTCCAAAGCTTCCTTCCCGCCACCCCCCAGTCTCTGCCCGCGAAGGGGCTTCCTAGTGTGTGGAAAGTTTTCCTCCTTCCCAGCTCCCTCCCTGAGGTGCAGGTCCTGCCCCTATTCTTTTGTCTCTGTTTTTCTTTTGCCCTACTCAGGTATGTGTGGGGAGTTTCTTGCCTTTTGGGAAGTCTGAGGTCTTCTGCCAGCGTTCAGTAGGTGTTCTGTAGGAGTTGTTCCACACGTAGATGTAGTTTTGATGTATTTGTGGGGAGGAAGGTGATCTCCACGTCTTACTCCTCCGCCATCTTGAAGGCGCCTGACAAACTAGCCCCAACCTGCAGGCCCCAGCCTGTTCTAGGCCAATCGCCGCTGTCGGCACACCACAGCCTCGCAGCCTCTCACCAGGCCGGCCCCTGCGGCTGCTCCTAAAAGTCATATATATTTATTTAAAACATAAACACCAAGAAAATAACTATGATCTATAAAAAGGCCATTTCTGTGCATATCTTTTCATAACACATTTATCCAATGGGTTCATATGTTTTGCTTACTATGAATATTTTCGTATGAAACTTACATACATCTCACTTACTGTGAATATTTTCCCATGTTAAATAATCTTCTGCAAGATCATTTTTTTTTAACATCTTTATTGGGGTATAATTGCTTTACAATTGTGTGTTAGTTTCTGCTTTATAACAAAGTGAATCAGTTATACATATACATACGTTCCCATATCTCTTCCCTCTTGCATCTCCCTCAAGATCATTTTTAATGCCCCCATTATATGGGCATACTATAATTTAATCCCCTATTGTTGGGCATTTGGGTTGGTTTCTAATTTTTCTTTCCTGTGAACTGTGTTGCTAGGTTCTTATACTCATCTATGATAAATTCCTAGAAACAGAATGGCTCAGGGCTATGGGTAGGCAAAACTTTTGATATTTGTTGCCAAACTGCACTTCAGGAAGATTGTGCCATTTTAAACATACTGTTTTATATCTCAAAAAGCAGGAGCAGAACTAAATGCCCAACTTAAAATTCTTTCTTTAAATATGTGTTTCTTTTTTTTTAAACTTTAATTCTTATAGAATATCCTTATTATTTTAGACTTCCCTGTTAAGAAAGTTTATTTCTTTAGAATTAAAAAAAAAAAGATTCTGGGCCCTTCAGAAAGTGAACTTGGTATCTTTTCTCATTCAGACCACGTGACGTAATTGGCAATGATACAATGAGTGTTTCAAACTTAAGACCCCAGATCCTAGGGGCTTTGAGGAAGTAACCTGGAAGATTCACCTTGTCTAAAACACACCAAAATATCTGCTAAATCTTACTCAAAACAGGCACTAATTTCTAGTTATATTGTAGTGGAATCAGCTTAGATTGTAGAAATTGTAGAAACTGTAGTAGAATTAGTTTCTGGATTTTTGAGATGTAGCATAGTTAAGTGGATCCTTTAAACTGGAATCTGATTTTTTTTATTGTTATTTTCAAGAGATATGGAATACACTGATTCCAACTAAATATAGTAGGTCCAGTCTCTCCAGGAATGAATGAATATAAGGCAATCAGACAGCTGCTGACTGTCAAAGGAACTGATTCTTCTAAGGTTCCAAAATGGGTCGTTAAAATGTAAATCACTTCCTTACACATTTACAAAACTATAGAATCCCACAGGGAAGCAAATTTTTATTTTAGCCATAAAACTCAGAAGATGCTTCTAATTTGTTGTCCATCTGAGCACAGAGGTGTTGTAGAGCAGCTGGGATTGCAGTCGGTTGCATCTAACAGAAACCTGACTATGGTGCTTTAACCAAGGTGGGATTAATTTCTTTCATACAACAAGAATTCCAGAGCTGGTACAGCTGCCTGAAGACATTGCCAAGAATCTAAACACCATCTAACTGCTTGGTCTACCACTTTTGTTACAAGACTTTTACCCTCTGGGTGGTAAGATGCCCAGAAGATGGAGAAAAGCTAAAGCTGTGTGCAAGCTACTCATATCCTTTTTATTAGAAGAATACTAATCTGTTTCTGTCTCATTGCCTCAAAGTCTACATGGCCACCCCCTAGCTGCAAGGGAGTCTGGAATTGTGAAATGTGTGTCTTTTTCAAATGAGGGTTATTAATAAAAATGAAGGGGGAGAATGGAACTTCCCTGGTGGTCCAGTGATAAAGAATATGCCTTCTGATGTAGGGGACACGGGTTCAATCCCTGGTCAGGGAACTACGATCCCACATGCCACGGGACAACTAAGCCCACACACCACAACTACTGAGCCCGTGTGCCACAAACTACAGAGCCCACATGCTCTGGAGCCCATGTACCACAACTAGAGAGAGAAAAAACCTGCACGCCACAACTAGAGAGAAGCCCACGTGCTGCAACAAAAGATCCTGCATACTGCAACTAAGACCTGATGCAGCGAAGAATAAAATAAATAAATAGATAGATAGTCAGCTAGATAGATAAATAAATGAAGGGGAAAACCATTAGCCCAAAGACTTGAAGTTTTAATTTCCCAGGTTTTAATTTCAGCTGTACCAGTTGTAGACTCTGCAAATGTGCACAAGTTACATTTATTCTTTGGCTTTAGTTGCATCATCTGTGAAGTGATTAGGTTGGAGAAAATGAAGTCTGAGTGCATCAGTGTCCTGGGGCTTGTTCATACTGACCCATGAGAGCTGAGTGTGTTCTTCTCAACTTTGTGTTCAGTGATGTTTTGTTGGCGGTCTGAAACTGGCCCTGGGGGTGGTGGTCGTGGTAGTATTTACACCATGGAAATTGGCAAATGCTATGAATCAGGGTTTCCCATCCACCTCCTCCCAAGCAGGCTGTTAAACATTTACACTCTCTAAGAGATTTTCCAGTGTTAACAGCCTCCGAATCTATCATTTTATTTCTATAACTCAGTTTCACAGGGCAGTGAGGGCTCACCGCAGAGACCCTCTAAGCCTCTCTTTGCTCATTTTTCTATCCCATTTTTATGGATCTCTCTTATGTCACTTCCTTCTATACTTAGTCTTTTTTTTTCTCTTTTCTGATTTTCCTCCTTGTCAGCTTTTTCTTTAAGTGACCATGTTATAAAATTTAGAAACAAATGCATTTGCTATGATTATATACCAGACTTTTGTGTTTCTGACTGTAAAATAAGATTGGCGTGTTTTTTATTTAAAAAACAAATCCATTCTTTTCTTTCTGCTGTTACATCTAAAGTTGATTTCTATTTAAATACAACTCTAATCCCTCTTTTCTTCCTCGTGCTTTTTTTTTTTAATCATCCAAAACTACTTGTAATGATCTGTTAACCAACAACTCGACTTAGTCCTTTCTCAATTTTGTTGAAAGCACAGAATTGGAAACTGTGACTTACCAAACTATTGGCTACCATTTCATTCACTCACATATTTTTATTGTGGATTTTTAAAATTAAACCTTTTATTTTGAGACATACATTCACATTCACATATAAGAAATAATACAGAGAGATACAGCGTTGAAAGAATAATACAGCAGTAACATCTTGCAAAACTCTAGTACAATATCAAAACAAAGATATTGACATTGATATATCCTAGTGCATTAACATTTTTCAATCAGATATTTAAGATTCCATGGCATGGTTTTGGGTATGAAGGGTAGGGGTACGCCTTCCACTATTATTGGGCCCAGAGGAGATACCAGAACTCCAGCCAACTTCTTGCTTCTCTTTAGATCTGTTCTTGTCTTTTCTCTTCCTAGCACTTCCACAGCTGGGTCTTTTTTGTTTGAGTAGAATAAAAAAAACAAGGAGGGTTTAATATCTTGCTCTTCAAAATGTGGTTTTTGAACTAGCAATGTGGGTATCACCAGAAAGCTTGTTTAAAAAACAGAATCTTGAGCTCCACCCAGACCTACTGAATCAGAATTTGCACTGTAACAAGCTCCCTGGGTGATTTGTATGCCCTTTAAAGTTTGAGAAATTCTAGTGTAACAGATTACTGGACAATCTCTAAACCAGACACATCTGTCCCTTGGGCCTCACTAAAGAGGTCTACCTGCAGTTGTAAACACCTCCTTGCTGCAAGGAGCTATGACCAGTCCTATGTAGTGGGTCATGGGGTCAGTAGACCTAGATTACCAACTGACCTCTCTCCCCTCATGGAGCCCAGGGCATGTAAAGATAAAGGACTCCCTCCTTAGGACCCATCCTTATGCCACTGAGCCCAGAGTTCAGTCTCTGAAGGGGTAATGAAGGCAGAAATCCCAACAGCTTGTGACAGTTTTTCATAGTGACCTTAAATTCTGCAGAAATTGTCCTCATTCTTGCTTTTTCATTCATGACTTGATCAAGTTGTCCCTTTTTCTAGCCTTCCCTTTTATAAGTCTTATGAAAGGAAAGTGAATGAGACTAAAGCTTGGATGGTTACCTGTTCTGTGTCAAGTACCAGATGCTTAATTTCTGTGATCTCATTTATGAGATCCCATTATGAGATTCCCACTATGTAAAGTAAACCTTATCACATCCCTTTTACAGACTTGAAACAAAACAAAACGAAACCCAAGGCTCAAAAATTAAGTAACTAGCCAAAGATCACTCTTAAATGAGAAGATAATAATTGTTTGAGTGGTAGACCTTGAAAAATTCTCCTCCACTGGATAGAAATAAGTGACTCAAATAGCATTTCTTTCCTCTGGTCTTGTTTGTTTTCAACTTCCCACCTGATTATAGCTACTGGAATTTCATTAATGATCTCATCCATGCCCACAATGCTTGGGCATGTTTATAAATACTTTCCATGTTTTATTTCATTTAATCTTCATAGGAACCCTGTGACATTGCTTTTATGACTCCATTTTATAGATGGGGAGACTGAGAGCTGTCAGAAGTGGAAAATAGCCTGGCAGTTCCTCAAATGGTTACACATAGAGTTACCATATAACCCAGCAATTCCAGTCCTAGGTATATACCCAAGGAAGTGAAAACATACGTCCACACAAAAACTTGTACACCATTGCTCATAGCAGGGTTATTCATAATAGCCAAAAAATGGAAACAATCAAAACATCCATCATCTGATGAATGGCTAAACAAACTGTGGTATATCCATATAATGGAATATTATTCAGCCACAAAGGGAATAAACTACCGACTCATGCTACCACATACACGAACCTTGCAAACATTATGTGAGAGAAGTGAAAGAACCAGCCACCAAGGACCACGTATTGTATGATTCCATTTATAGGAAATGCCCAGAATAGGCAAATGCATAGACACAGAAAGTAAACTAGTAGTTGCCTAGGGCTTGAGGAGTGATGGGGAGAGTAAGGAGGGTGAAAGCTAAGGGAATGGAGGGTTTTTTTTTTTTGATTCTGAAATGTTCTAAAATTGATTGTGGTGATGGTTGCATAACTCCATGAATATAGTAAAAGTCATTGAATTGTATACTTTAAATGAGTGAATTGTATGGCAAGGGAGTATCTCAAAAAAAAAAAAACTGTACAAAAACCAGAGAAACTAAAATCAAAACAACTGTGGCAGAGTCAACAGTTCAAACCAGAAATTCTCTGTCCTGCACCCCCTTCTACTTACTATATGCCATCCCACCGTTCAGTCATGGCTCCCACCCCAGGCTCTGCACTGACATCCTGACGCTGAGCACCCCTGCTCTGTTAGGTTAGAAGACCTGGAGTGGGACCTGGGAGACAGCAGGTATTAAAGTTTCCCGGTAATTCCCAATGTGCACCATGTTCTGGGTGGAGAAATTTTCTCAAGCCTGGCTCCGGGGGCCCTGGTACCATGCGTCTGTGTTCAGAGACTGTGATCTACGTGGTCTCTAAAAGATTTGGCATGAAATTTTGATCAAAGCAACTACTTCTATGCTTTTTCAGTGGAGGTTGTTTGTGGCATAGCAGTCAGAGAAATTGAACTGTCAGAAACTAATATAAGAATAATAAGGGAATATTTCTTCATTGAACACCCAAGATGAATGATAGCAGGAAAAATAAAATTTAAATTAAATTGAATATGTATATGACGTTACTTTTTTGTTAAAAGACTATATTAAAAGGAGACCACCAGACCCTCAATTTTTTTTTCAGTAATGTTAGTGTTGTATACCTGGCTTGAATAAAACACATTTCATAAAACACCTACACAGTTCTGCAATGCATTGTGAATGGCCTCTCTGGAGAAATCTTACATGCCTTTCAACTTTAGTAAGACATAGTAAGATGGTAATAATAGAAGTTTTTGGCATATAATTCTGCAGACATTTTAATCATTTTTAGCTTTACTGATGAAAACCAGGGCTCACCTCACCTGCTACTGCCCTGTAGTAGTTGGGGAGAGATGAATAGGGCAGAAAGAACCTCTTTGTTTCCCACATAGTTGGGGCCATGGAGTCAAAAGCCAATGGGGGGTTTTCCCTGGTGGCGCAGTGGTTGAGAGTCCGCCTGCCTATGCAGGGGACACGGGTTCGTGCCCCAGTCTGGGAAGATCCCACATGCCGCGGAGCGGCTGGGCCTGTGAGCCATGGCCGCTGAGCCTGCGCGTCCGGAGCCTGTGCTCCGCAATGGGAGAGGCCACAACAGTGAGAGGCCCGCATACCAAAAAAAAAAAAAAAAAAAAAAAAGCCAATGGGAATGTATTTGAAATTATATTAGTTGCAATAGAGTTTAGCTGCTCTTGGAGAAACTCAAAATGAGTGTGGCTTAATAAATGAGAAGTTTATTTCTCTCTCACATAAAAGTCCAAGATGGTGTGGCTGCTTTGTCCTTCGCTAGTGCTCAGGGATCGGGATGCTTCTATACATGCTGCTCTTCTGCTCCTAGGCTATTGCCTTTCTCCGTATGGTCAGGTATGGCCCACCATGACCACCTCCACCACACCTGCATTGGAAAGAGAGGGAGAAAAAGAGCAGAGCCTGCCTCTTCCTTCTACGGACAGGAACTGGGAGTTGTATACATCACTTCAGCTTACATCCTACTGGTCAGAACTTAACTGTCTTAAACATAGGACCACATCTAGCTACAAGGGAGGTTAGGAATTGTAATATTATTTTGGTTGGCTAAATGCCCAACTGAGAGTCCAGGTTTCCTATTACTATAGAACAATGAGAAAATGGATATTGGGGCATAACATTTTCTGATAAAGGGAGACCAAAGGGCTTGAAATCATGGATATCATAAAGGTAAAATGAGTTTTCTCCTTGGAGTTGTCTAGTATTACCTCTCCATCACGTAATGCGGAAGCAGATCCAGTTAGCTCCTTCCTTTCTCCAATCCTGCTTGTCTCAGGGTCCTCCTGAAACTCGGGTTCAGGGAAAACTTAGTGAGGGTCCACTCTGTGTTGAGTGCACAATGAGCCTTCAGTTACTCACAAAAATCCCATGAAATAGGTCCTATATCTCTTTGCCGGTGGAAGACAAGTGGATCAGAGAGGCTAAGTGACTGTCCCAAAGCCACACAGCTGACTGAGTTTCTACTGATTGGTGTGTCTAGATGCTAATGAGTTAGATCTTTAAGGAGACCACACCTGGGACAAGGCGGGAAGGTAATGGGGCTTAGGAAGATGGAAGAGTAGGTACTAAGGGCAGTACAGCTACAAGAACTTCCATCGGGTGGAAATTTAGGGTTCGTGTGGGAGTGGTGGGAGATGCAGTGGAAGGAACAGGCAGAGGCCAGTTAAGTGGGACATCTATTAATAAATGGGCTTTTGTAGGCAAGGGGGAACCCTGATGGGTTTAAGCGGGAGAGTGACACGGTCAGGTTTGCCTTTTAGAAATCTTCTCTGGGGGCAGATCAGCTGGGACGTGGAGAAAAGATCTAAGCGAGAGATGAACTAACACCTTCGTGGTGCCAGTGGCAGCACAGGGACAGAGTCAATAGATGTCAAGGAGGTAAACCTATAGTTCTGATTGAATGTGGGGGTGAGGAAGAGTGAGAATTACAGGACAATTCCTAGGAGGACCTAGCTCGATGGTGTTGATGATGGTTCCATTTATGAAGAAAGGTTTAACTAGTTTCTCTCCAACTGCAAAAATAATAGTTCCAAACATCCTCATGGTAGGAGACTCTACAATTGAGAAATCTGTGGGAATCAGGTGACCAGGGCAATTATCGATACAAACTTATGAAAGCCCTTATTAATACAATTTTACCCCTACAACATTAAGGCAATGATAGGGTCCTGAATAAAGATGGTGTCAATGACTTTGTCCACATCTTGAATTAGTAAAATAGCAAAAATAGGTACTGTAGCGTTAACTCCCACTGACTGTAGCTCTCTTGAAGTTTTCGGTATCATCTTTCTCCATAGTTTCAGTGGACTACATGTACATATGTTTTGCTCTGTTGAAGATAATAAGCATATTCAGAGGCATTTTCTTTTAGTGTCTAATGCTCCACCCCAATGCTTAATGCTTTTCTGATTTTACGATCTGGATTGTCAAAGTCACCATATCTAGGTCATGATTCAAAGTAACTATCACTGATTCATGTGTAAACTTGATGGCAAGTTCTCATATCTGCAGTAGAGGCATAGAGAGTTTTGAGTAAGGGGAGATTGCTGCAGGGGAGGGATTGCCACATTTTAAAGCTGGTTAGGAGTTCCCTGGACCATAAACGTGGGAGTCAACCTTCAGTTCCCCTGCAGTTTCTGCCACTTCATGCACGTGCTTCTGTTCACTTGACTCCAGCTGCAGGTCCCCCTGAGACCGAGGGGGATGGGAAAGGGGAAAGGCAGCTTGAGTCCCCCTCACAGGTGTTAGCTCCAAATCCTCTCATGGCTGAGCTAGCTTTGCCCTTATGTTCGTGCTCAGATAATGGCTCATCTGCTTTGTTCCTGAGAAGTTGAACTACACAAAGGAAAGAGAGGAACTCAGGCTCTGGCATTTGCTGACTGTGTGACCCTGGGCAAGTTCAACTGCACAGTGTCCATTTTCAGGGGCTAATAGGGGAGCCATAGCTGCAGAATTTCTGTGTAAGTCAAGGATGAAATCTGTTGGGAATTAGCGCAAGGGGGTGTTGGCTAATGGACTTGCAGCTGCATTTACATGGCAAACTGTCCATTTTTAGTCTCCTTGTACTATACAAAGTACAAATAAAAACACCAAAGTTTTCAAAAGGTGAAATTATTCATAATTCATGTGAAATTAAGGAAAATTCCCTTGTCTGTCCCAAAGAAGAAGAAAAATAATGGTATGAAGTTATATCAATAGATAATCCATCAGAATAGGGAAAGATTGATTGTATAATGGAATGATGATAACACAGTACATCCATCCTACCTTCAAAAGGGCCACAGAGGCTGAGGACTTACAGCAGTGTGATTCTTTACTTACGGTGGGAAGCAAAGGCTTCAATGATCCCAGTGTAAGTGCTTCTCTCTTTTTGAATTTATAACCAAATCAGTTTGTTCTGACACCATTATTGCTACTCTTCAAGAAAGGTTTTGATAGTCACAGGCAAGAAAAAAAATTGTTTCACATACTGTAGAAATAATTGGCAAAAGCCATCAGAAAGGAGTTGAGGTGGGACAAGTGGGAGAATGAATGCTCCCTAACCCACAGGGCTGTTGGGAGAATTAAATGAGATGATGCATGTGAATCTCTAATGGTACACAGCATTGGCTCAGTAAATGTTACCTAGAACTAGAATTAATTTTTCAAGATGCATTCCTCACTCATTCCCCAATTCAATACTTAGTCTTGTCTCTTACTGATAGAAATAGATATAGGCAGGATCCTAAACCTGACATTCTTGGCCAACTTTCTAAGAAAGCATACGTTAGTCCAACTTTTGAAAATTATCAATGCCTTCTGAATAATAAAGGCTCTGAGAAGTTCTGCAGGAAAGAAACTCACTGACCTTTGTTTAAACCAGTGTTTTCCAACCTTTCTGGACAACAACCCATCTATTATGTTGTATTATTTTGTTTGTGGACCACCTGTTGGCATTTTTTTGGGGACAAGAGTTCTATGGAACAACCTATGGCAAAATGAAAATTTCACCATCAGCAGTTTGTCAGGCTAGGGACTTCTAAGGAATGAGTGACTACAAACTTTTTAGGAGAAAAATTAAGTTCTCTTCTCCCCATCAATCAAGTGAAGATCGCTTGACTTCGTGAGTAGAATTTTATGACAGATGAAGTGGCATAGTATGACTTGACTGATGTCACTGATTTCCAGCCCTGGAGGTCAAGGGGATGGTGAGGTGGTGAAACACCAGGTTACACATTGGTCTTGGCATTGCTTGGCAATTATCCTTAAATCATCCTTCACACCTGAACAGAGGTCCAAAGTTCATAGTCCCATTTACTCCAGCTCATCTTCTTTGGCCCTAATGACAGCTTTAGGAAGTAGGCAGGTGTTAAAGGCTGAATGTTTGTGTGCTCTCAAAATTCATATGTTGAAGCCCTTGTAAGTGTAATGGTATTTGGGAGTGGGGCCTTTGGGAGGTAATTAGGTTTAGATGGGGTCATCACGGTGGGGCCCTCATGATGGGATTGGTGCCCTTATCAGAAGAGGAAGACAGATCTTGCTTTCTCCATGTGCATACACTGAGGAAAGGCCATGTGAGCACCAATGAGAAGATGGCCATCTACAAGATAGGAGGAGAGCCCTCACCAGAAACTGCATCAGCAGGCACCTGATCTTGTACTTCCCCAGCATCTAGAACTGTGAGAAACAAATGTGTAAGTCACCCAATCTATGGTATTTGGTTATAGCAGCCTGAGCTGACGTAGAGAGTAGAGTAGGAAATGGTTGATCTCATCTTATATCCAAGAGATGAAGCTATTTAAGAATAAAGAGCTAGAACTAGAACTTATGCCCCCTGAGCCCCCAATTCAATTTAATTCAACAAGCATTTATTTAGCACCTACTATGTACTGTGCTAGGTTCTGGGAGTGTAGGGTGACAAAATCAGAGATTCTGCAGAGTTTAGAAGAGACAGATGTGAATAAAAGTCACGACAGTGTGAAAAGTACAACAGCAGACGCAGAGGGGATCAGGATGGGGGTATACGAGTGGGGTTTTGAAGGATAAATAACAGTTCTTCCAAGGGAAACAAGCAGGGAAAGACAGGATATTTCTATGATTTTGTTATAGTCCCCCTCTACTCACCCCTCATAGGAGGAGGCTGGCCTTAGAGGATATTAGTTGTGTGTGGTGTGTCTAGTTTCCAAGAAAACAAAATTCTGAGGATGTCACCTTCATTCCTTTCCACTTATTTTTGAACAAAGTTGGAGGCATAAGTGCTTTGCAAGAGCCACGTCACATTACAACATGATGATGGATGGGAGAAATTCATCAATGTTGGCTGAGAAATTCATCTATTTATTCATCTATTTATTAAAGTTTTAAAACTTTAATAAATCAAATGTTTTAAACCTGGGATTGAAAAAACAGCCAAAGACACAGCATTCTGGTGTTGGTTTACACACGGTTCCAATCCATTTGCTAGGAGCTGGGGAGGCCTTTTCCCTGGGGCCTGCTTTGCAGGGACTCCTGCCATGTTTCAATCCAAAGTTCCCTTCCCTTGATTAATGTGATTTTTCTGTATTTTCTTGGTAACTCTGAACCAGTGAGAAACAAAGATCTTGGAAATCACCTTCTCCAGTTCCTTTTGATAGGGTCCTCAGTAGGACAGAACAATTAATTACGGGTGGCACCTGGGGAGGTTGCTTTTAAACAGCCACAGTGGTAACAGTCACAGCAGCCCAATATCACCTCCACCGCCACCTTTCTTTTATCTTTTTAAATTTATTATTATTTTTTATTGGCGTATAGTTGATTTACAATGTTGAGTTAGTTTCTGCTGTACAGCAAAGTGAGTCAGTTTTACATACACACATATCTACTCTTTTTTAGATTCTATTCCCATATAGATCATTACAGAGTATTGAATAGAGTTCCCTGTGCCATTCAGTAGGTTCTTATTAGTTATCTATTCTATATATAGTAGTATGTATATGTCAATCCCAATCTCCTGATTTATCCCTCCCCCCTCTTTTCCCCCCTGGTAACCACAAGTTAGTTTTCTTTCTTTTTTTTTTTTTTTGTGGTACGCGGGCCTCTCACTGTTGTGGCCTCTCCCGTTGCGGAGCACAGGCTCTGGATGCGCAGGCTCAGCGGCCATGGCTCACGGGCCCAGCCGCTCCGCGGCATGTGGGATCTTCCTGGACCGGGGCACGAACCTGCGTCCCCTGCATCAGCAGGCAGACTCTCAACCACTGCGCCACCAGGGAAGCCCCAGAAGTTAGTTTTCTACATCTGTGACTCAACTTCTGTTTTGTAAATAGATAAATTTGTACCATTTCTTTAGATTCCACATATAAGTGGTATCATATGATATTTGCCTTTCTCTGTCTGACTTCATTCAGTATGACAATCTCTAGGTCCATCATGTCACTGAAAATGGCATTATTTCATTCTTTTTTATGGCTGAGTAATATTCTATTGTATATATGTACTACATCTTCTTTATCCATTCCTCCATTGATAGACATTTAGGTTGCTTCCATGTCCTGACCATTGTAAATAGTGCTGCAATGAACATTGGGGTGCATGTATCCTTTCAAATTGTGTTTTTTTCCGGTTATACGCCCAGGAGTGGGATTGGTGGATCATATGGTAGCTCTATTTTTAGTTGGGGAACCTCCATACTGTTCTCCGCAGTGGCTGTACCAATTTACATTCCCACCAATAGTGTTGGAGGGTTCCCTTTTCTCCACAGTCTCTCCAGCATTTATTGTTTGTAGATTTTTTTGATGATGGCCATTCTAACCAGTGTGAGGTGACACCACATTGTAGTTTTGATTTGCATTTCTCTAATAATTAGTGATGTTGAGCATCTTTTCATGTACCTTTTGGCCATCTGTTCCACTGGCACCTTTCTACAACTGGGGAGGCTGTGTGCTGTGAGGGTTGTGGACCAGATAGACCAATATTTTTCTGGGCCAAACTGGTGCTGCTTTTGTGAGCATGTGTGGAAAGGGTTCAATTTTAATGATGCCTCTTGGGTGAAATCAGAAGGTCAGGGCAGTGAGAAAATGATCAGTGCATCTGGGGATTCTTAAAGGCTGATGTGTACAACCTCGAGTTGCTCATGGATATTTCTTTTCCTGCCCCCGCAAAAGGGAACAGGAGGGTGGGTAACAAGAGGCCTCTAGGTACCAGGAAGCAGCAGCTGTGCTCTGTTCCTCTGTGGGTGGAAAGTATTCTGGGACTCAAGGAGGCAGCTGGGGACCAAAGGACTGCTTGAAGCTGGGCAGCAGCATGGGAAGGACGGCTTTTAATTAAAGCTCTCTCTGCTTCGTTGCAGTGGCTAAGAGGTCAGCTTCCAAGAATTCTGTCCTCTAGCTTGTTAGGACCCTCAGTCTTAGCTGGGTTTGAGAAATGTATCCTTCTTAGCACATCTTCCTTTACAAACTTTAAAAGGGGTATCTATTGGCTTTTGAAGGAAACTGGCTAAATTTTGGTTAGACTGTCCCAGCCCTATCAGCCAGCCTGGATGTGCTGATCATTCCATGTTTGAGTCACCATACACCCTCCCCACCAATTCAATTTGTACCTTTCCTTTTTGCTCTGTGCCATGTGAGGCTATGTAATTTGTAAATTGCACTACCTGGGCTCCCTTACCTTCTGCCTTATGCTTGGATTTGGCCAATGAGAGGAGATCAGAGTGTGGGAAGGGAGAGACTAGGGTCTTTATTCCTCCCACTCTGTGGAGGTACCATGTCTCTGACACTTCCATGTCTCCTTCTCATTGGGTGATCCCTCTTCGATGGTTCCATTTCTTACTGGGCTTTACTAAACTACTTGCTCTGGAATCCTTCTCCTTCTCTGGGTCAGCTTCTGGCGGACCCAACCAAGACACCACCTAATTGGCTATCTTGAAAGAATGGTCAGCATGAACGTGGGTAAGAGATGTTAGGATTCAAACAACACTTGTGCTGTTACAGCCCTGAACCAACCAGAGAGGAAGATTGTCTTTGGAGTCAAGTGGGTTAACAATGGGATTTAATCCTGTTAGATAACTGCTTCCAGCTACTTGGGGAAGGAAAGCAAGCACATGGCCCTTTTTGGGATTCACCTTGGTTGTGTGTCTAACTCTGCTTGTTCTGGGTTGCTACCATAGTAACAAGAATAATTAATTTTAGTTACTACACCTCTCTCTTCTCACCACCTCCCTCCACTCCAGTTCATTCTGAACTTGCTTTGAATTATTTTAGTGAAGCAGTCAGAACTCCTATCTACCTTCATCTGAACATTGATAATGTCCTCTTTCTGATTTTATCAGGCTCCATGTTCCTGTCGTATGTATCGCCATTTCTTTGGTGATAAAGCACATGCATATTATAGCTCAGGCCCTTAAACAGGGTTCAGCAATTAAAAAACACAGATGCATCTGGGACAGTGGTTGGGCCCCTTGTCAACCCAGAACATCTGCTTGGCAGATGGGGCACCTTGGTTTATTGCTGTCATTAGGAGCTGTCAGTCAGAGGAACTGAGACCTGCATTGCCCTCCAAGGTGTTAAATATTAAAAGCTTGCATTTCCAACCAAGAGCTCAGTTCTACTTCACATTTTATTTTTAATTCTCAGTTTTTGTTCACCAGTGTGTATTCATTTCTGGGAGTCGTTCAAAAGGCAAATGATGGTCTTTTTTTGATTGACACCTCTCACCCAAAAGTAATAGACATGATAAATGCAGCAGCTGCTTGTGATTCTCTGGGCTGCTCCCCCTCAGCCTATCTGATTTCAGAACCTCTGGGGTAGACGGTTCCATGTTGTTATATCAGAATCATGGAATACTATGCAACTTAAAAAGTCACGGGTAAGTCTACTCATCCACTCAGTAGCACCTGGCCCTGGGATGGGTTCTTGGAAATAAAAATATCAGACCTGATCCCTGAAACGGTATAGTTCACAAGACCACCTCCATGAGACCATGGGGGTTGGTGAACATGGAACAAGATAATTAAAATATACCCTGACAAGTTAATGGAAATACAGGAATTAAGGAAGTTTGGGGTGATGAGGACATTTTGGGCGGAGACCCCAGATCCCAGTATGTAAGTTGTGTCTGGTATCATCAGCGACCAGACCTAAAGACTTAGCCTCAGAGGAGACAGGTGGACTGCCCATTGTTCGTAGGCCTTTCGCACTGTAAGACCTTGGATGTCAGCTGGCCCAGTCCTCACTTGTCTCCTCCCCACAAATCCCTACAAGGTACTCATCCAGCCTCTGCTCGGCACCGCCTGGTACTACCTCTGTTGATGAGCTGCAGCCTGACTGGACAGTACAGACAGGAGGAAGCCACTCCTTGGGACTTTGCCCATCGACTCTGGTTTTACCCAAGTATTTCTGCTTCTTTCACACAGCAACCCTTCCTATTTGGGCCGGCACTTTGCATATTCTGCTATCTGTACTGCCCCCTTTGGACATTTGCCCATTAAGACGCTGCTTAAAATACTATCTGTAGAGAATTGCATTATTGTTAACAATTATTTAATTCTACCTTCTCTTTTGTCAAGTTTGATCTTGAACCTGTGTGTGGAAGTGACTCTCTGTCAGTCCCAAGCATAAACCGAGAGATTTTAAGAGACGTTACAATTATTTACTAGCTCTCGGACTCTCTTCCTCTGCCCTCCAAATGAGCATGTTCCACACAGGGAATGCTCCCTTAGCCTGGGCCCCTGAATGCAAAGACACATGGAACAGAGGTGCAGCTGGGGCCAGGGCCTCAGCTGACCTGCAGTCCACGTGTAACATGAATGAGGAATAATGTTTGTTTATGTAAGCCGTGGAGATTTTGGGGTTGTCTCTGCAGTAAAGCTGACTAATTAATTATCCATATCTGGTTTTAGAATCCAGGTTAATCTAGTCTCATAAGATGGTCTGGAACCTTTCTTTTCTTTTCTCTGAAAGAATTTATACAATATAGAAATAGTCTGTTCCTTCCTTGAACATTTGGTAAAATTTGATTATAAAACTGTCTGGGCATACTATGTTTTTGGGGGGTGTAGAAGAATTTTGACAAATGATTCTTAAAAAAATAGTTATTGACATATTCAGATTTTCTATTTTTTTCTCTGTCAATTTTGGCTTTCTGTACTTTTATAGAAAAATTCTCCTTATATCTATGTCTTATGTCAACCTAAAGTGATTTGTAAGAATCTCTTATCATTAAAAAAACAAACTTTTCTTGTATATTAATTATGATCTAATGAGAATATTATTTGTGCCTTCTTTCTTGATCACTTTGGTAAAAATGTTTATCTACATAATTATTATTTTCAGAGAACTTGCTTGTTCTCTGTCAAAACTACTTTTTTCTATTTCATTAATTCTGATCTTATTTTTACTTGCTTATTTCTACCTTTTTGAGTTTTCTTTCTAGGTTTAAAAGTGAATGCATAATTCATTTATTCTCCATATTTCTTACATTAGTTAGCATTAGAGAGTTGGCTGCATATAGCAGAGACCCAGAATAACTACAGCTTAAACAAGACAGAAGTTTATTTTTCTCACGCATGAGAATGTAGGAGGTAGGAAATCCAGGGCTGGCATAGCAACTGTGCTTCACAAAAGCCTAAGGATTCAGGATCCTTCTATTTTGTTGTTTGTACGGTTTTCCTCTTGTCCACTTGTTGCAAGATAATTTATCTCTATGACTCTGTTCCGGCCAACATGAAGGAGGAGGAGAAGAAAGGATTCCCTCCCTTGAAGATATGACCTGGAAATTACATGCATCATGTCTGCTCATATCCCATTGGCAAGAACTCTTCTGATGACCACACAAGAGATGCTGGTAAATTTGGTTTTTATTCTGAGAAGCCCTGTGTTCAGCTAAAAATTAAGGGATCTGTTACTGTGGGAGGAAAGGATAACGGATACTGGGAACAACTAGTAGCTCTGGCCACAGTCCATCCCTTTGCTACCCAAACATCCACATGTTCCCATCTTCCCAACCATCCCTACACCAAAGGAGACAATTCCAAGGTCCCTTGTAGTTATTGAACCCAACTCAGAGTCTAGGATCTCTGGGTAATGCACGGTCCTCTCCATTAGGTCTATGTGTGGCTCTTCATGGTGCAATGACTTAAAAAAATATATTAAAAATATATATTAAAAATAATTTATTAAAAATAAATTATCTGCCTCTCATATAGCCAATATACAATGATGAAGTAGGGTTAGGAAAACAATCATATAAAAATCTCATTTGGACAGCGGGGAAGGTGAAACACAGAACAGCAAATGCCCCCTAATGACTGATCAAACCCCATTGCCCATCCAGTATGATTCCCTCTCTTGGACGAACTCTTTAGTTCATCATCTTTTGATGTCGTCTGGCATTACCATTTTGGATGTTCTTTCTTATCCATGATCCTCCCTTGACACATTTGAGGTGGGCCATTCAGAGCATGTTCTCCTTGTGGACTAGAAAGAGTTTGAAACCCACTTCTTGATGGTACATGTCAAGTCAATTCTTTGTCAAACACCCACAGCCAGCTCTCTTTCTCTTAGAAATAAAAATGTAAACCTGAAGGTTCTGTTTTGAATTTACTCCTGTGCTTTGCTCATTACTCTCTCTTTCAACTTAGTGGCAGCTAACTAGTTGCACCTAACACAAAGACTTCATTCATCTAATCATTTCCTAGAGGCTGGCTCCAATGTTCTGGCAAAAACATCTCCTAAAAGAAGGTGTTGAATACATTTGGGGGCCATGGTTTTATCTCCTGCTAAGTCTGGCACTACAGGGCTATCACTCCTAATAGCTGTATTTGAGGGGTAGAGAAGCAATTTTCAACCCTGAAAAAACCCAAGCAAATAAACTCCTGGTCAACTTAGACTGTAAACCACAGGCAGAGTGTGCTTCAGTGCTAGCTGTCTAGCTTTATTTTGGATTTATATCTCTTCTCTAGGATTTAGATCTCTTCTCTGAAAACCACAAGCAGTGCTAACTCAGACCAGCATACTCTATATATTATATATGTATTCCTCTAGCACTATAGCCTCATTGAATCTGTGTTCTATCTTCCAAAGCAGTGCAATACTATTCTGCCAAATATTTAGTCCCTGTGTAACAAGGCTTACTAATTTTCCAACCTGCAGTATCTGAGTCAACGTGGCCATCACCCAGTTAGTATTCTAAAGCCACATGGATAATTGTCTCTGTTACGTTCAGCGCTCCACTTTAAGGTACCCAAATTAGGTGAGTCTGTGTTTAACAGAAATAGTGGCTTTAACAGGACAAATATTTTTTTCTCATGTAAAATGCTAGAAGTAGCCAGTCCAGGTCCATAAGGAGGAAGTTCTGCTCCATGAAATCCTTAGGAACTCACGATCTTTCTGTCTTTTTGCTTCACCAGTCTTCAAGGTGTTGCCCTTGTCCTTATACCTTTAGAAGCACCACAACACAGAGTGATTTGTCCTGGTTTGCCTGGGACTTTCTTGGTTTTAGCACTGAAAGTCCCATGCCCAGGGAAACCCCTCAGTACTGGGAAAACTGGTATAGTTGTTTGCTACTCTGTATCCACCCCAATTGGATGGACTGCAGTACAGTCCCACAAGTTAAGGGCTCATCCTTTCACAAGACTGCCCCCACTTTAGACAGCAGCTGCAAGGGGGTCCCCAGGCCACCTGAACTTCTGACCAATTGGCTACCAGTCTAGGAGGTTCCCACAGCTCCACACAGGGGTGATAATTTACTAGAATGATCCACAGAACCACTGAAAGTATGATATTTATGATTATAATTTCAAAAGGATACAGATAGGGAGAGGTCTAGAAGGGTCCTAATGCAGAGCTTCCATGGCCAATGCCACGGATTCAAGGGTGCATCACTCTCCCAGCACATCAGTGTGTGCACCAATCAGGAAGCTCCTCTGAGCTTTGGTGTTCAGAGTTTTTATTACATGGGTAAGCTTGATTAAATCATTGGCCACGTGATTGAACTCAATACCCTGCCCACTGCCCTCTCCCCAGAAGTTGGGTGCTTAAAAGTCTTAGCTTGTGCTTGGTCTTTCTAGTGACCAGCCCCTATCCTGAAGCTCTCTCGGGTTCCACCATGTGTCATTTCATTAGCATAATAGAAATGCTCTTATCACTCAGGAAATCCCTAGGATTTTTGAAGTTCTATGCCAGGAACCTGGGACAAAGACCAGACAAATTATTTACTATACCACAGCCAACCTAGTGCCACCATGTCTATATTTCCATCAGCAGGAAGGTGAAAAGTGTCAAGATGTCACTTTGAGGATATGATCAGAAAACTGTACATATTACTTTTGTTTACAGTCCACTGGGCAGAACTTCAACACTGGCCATTCTAACTATGAGAGAGGTTGGGAAGGGAGGTCTTCATTCTGGGCAGCCATGTGCCTACCTAGAAACCAGAGGTTTTATTATTACAGGAAAGAGGGGGCATAGATATTAAGGTACAGGTCCCAGTCTAAGCCATATTTCTTTCTTTGATAATTTATTGAGCCTACACATTTTCTTTGATGTCCTGTTTTAGCTTGTAGGATGCTACAAGACTGGTATGCAATATTTTCATTGCTTCTCAGTTTCCAGTATTCTGTAATTTCCCTTGTGATTTCCTCTATATCCCATGGGTCACTTAAAGATTGTTTCTTAATTCACAAAACGATATTTTCCTTTTTAGTAAGCATTTTGTTGATTTAAAATTGAATTCTAAGCAGGACAGGAATAAAGACACAGATGTAGAGAATGGACTTGAGGACACAGGGAGGGGGAAGGGTAAGCTGGGATGAAGTAAGAGAGTGGCATGGACATATATACACTACCCGATGTAAAACAGATAGCTAGTGGGAAGCAGCCGCATAGCACAGGGAGATCAGCTCGGTGCTTTGTGACCACCTAGAAGGGTGGGAGGGAGACGCAAGAGGGAGGAGATATGGGGATATATGTATATGTATAGCTGATTCACTTTGTTATAAAGCAGAAACTAACCCACCATTGTAAAGCAATTATACTCCAATAAAGATGTTAAAAAAATTGAATTCTGTTGCTATCATAGAATATGAACTTATGATATCAATTCTTTGAAATTTATTGACTGTTTTTTTTTTTTTTTTGCGGTACGCGGGCCTCTCACTGTTGTGGCCTCTCCCATTGCGGAGCACAGGCTCCGGATGCGCAGGCTCAGCGGCCATGGCTCACGGGCCCAGCCACTCTCCGGCATGTGGGATCTTCCCGGACCGGGGCACGAACCCGTGTCCCCTGCATCGGCAGGCGGACTGTCAACCACTGCGCCACCAGGGAAGCCCTATTGACTGTCTTTGAGACTTACTACATGATCAATTTTTTAAAATTTTTGATGTAAGCTAAAAAAAAATCTCTGTTGTCTGCAAGATTAAAATATGAACTCTCGGGCTCCCCTGGTGGCGCAGTGGTTGAGAGTCCGCCTGCCGATGCAGGGGACACGGGTTCGTGCCCCGGTCCGGGAAGATCCCACATGCCGGAGAGTGGCTGGGCCCGTGAGCCATGGCCGCTGAGCCTGCGCATCCGGAGCCTGTGCTCCGCAATGGGAGAGGCCACAACAGTGAGAGGCCCGCGTACCGCAAAAAAAAAAAAAAAAAAAAAAAAAAGGCTTCTTCTAATTATTTCCACGATTGTCAGTTTGCCTCCAAGACTGGTCAATCCAGTTTTTACTCCCTTCAGTCCTATAGAACATTGTCCATTTCTTACACCATCTTGAGCATTGTGTATCATCATAATTTTATCTTTGCTCATGGTCAGAATACCTCCTTTTTCTAACGAGGAGATAGAAGCTTGAACATGTACAGCCGTTGGCAAAATAAAGCAGAGGGAGCTCCGGGAATGGATCCTGACTCTAATTTCCTGCCCAGGACAGGGGGTAGAAAAAAGACAAAATCCAGCTGTGCCTGTCTTTTATATCCAGAATTGTGAATTCTAGAATTTGTTTATTCTGTCCAGCACTGACTGAGCTGAAATTTTGTGAAAGAGATGTCCTTGCCAGAGGGATGAATCAAGCCTGCCAATATCTAAGCCTCATGCAGGACACAGGAGCTTGACAAATATTTTTTAGCCAAATGTGTTTTCTTAGCTGGAAGCCAGAGAACAATCAAGTTTCTCTTTTGCTGGCTGTGTAGCTCAGCTGGGTCCTAGGAGCTCTGGTCTCTGCCCAAATGTTTCTAGGATTTTCCTTCAGAAGCTGGCAGCAAAGGGACCACCCACCTATCCCAGTTAAGGTTATTGGTCTTTTGGAAGCAGAAATGTAACCACTTAAGTGCAGAAAGTAAAATGACAATTCATACTTCTGGTCCCATTTGAGCCTCACACCACCCTGTGAGCTAAGAATGATTATTGTTCCCCTTTCGTAAATGAGTACACTGAGGGTTAAAAAGGCTAGGGAAATTTTGTTGTTTTACACAGCTAGAAAGAGGCCTTCCCTGACCACCTTCACCGTGTAACCTGCTGTCCCTGGCCAGTCACCATCAACGTTACTCTATTTTCTTAATATCACTGATCACAATGTGCAATTATTGCCGACTTTCTTTGTTTACTTACTGTGATAGACAGTCTCCAATATGGCGCCCAGTGATCCTCACCTTCCAGTATTCATGCCATTGTGCAGTCTCTTCCGACTTTGAATCATGCTGGTCTGTGTGACAGAATGTAGAAGAAATGATGTATGACTTTCAGGCTTACATCAGAAAGGGCATAACTCTGCCCTGCTTTGGGAATCCAGCAGCCTTGCCATGGGGACACTCAAGCATCTCAGGGAGAGACCCACATGAAGAGTAACTGGGGGCTCCTGCCAACAACCAGGATGAACTTGCCAGCCATGTGAATGGCCCACCTTGGGCATGGATCCAACAGTCCATGTGAAGGACTTCCCAGTGAAGCCTTCAGATGACTGCAGCCCAGATGACTTTAACTGCGATCTCACAAGAGACCTTCAGCGAGAACCACCCAGTCAAGCTGCTCCTGAGCGCCTGACCCATATGTGATCCCATTTGAGATACTGGAATTGAAAATGTAATACATAATACATGTTTATTGTTGTTTGAAGCAATCTGTTATACAGCAATAGATAACCTAAGACAATCTATTCCCCCTGGCAGACTGTAAACTCTGTGAAGTCAGGGCCCATGCTCTGATTCACCACTCTCACACCTAGAATGATGACAAGCACACAGCAGCAACTTAATACATATTTAGTAGCTGAAAATGGTAGAGAGAGGATGAAAATCTTCATGCTGTCTCCTCACCTCTGGCCCCTTCCCACAGCACTCTATTGCTTCTCTTTCCTCACAGAGTTGAGTCACACAGCCACCTGGGGGGTGGGCTTTTTCCTGTTGCCTACACAGCAATTCATAGTTAATTAAGCCTTTGCAGAAACGGAACAAGAGAGGATGTAAAAGTAATGAGCTGACAGCCCAGTGTGTATTATGTGGGGCTGAGGAGATAATTTAATTTAGAGAAGAATTATGTAGAGGCGGAAGAGCAGTCCATTAAAACAAAGCAACTGTCTGGAAAGAGATAAAACAAAAATGGATTCTGCATCCTGTGAAATAAATAGCGAAGCTGCACATTCAGGGCGCTTTGGGATCTTCAGAAATGAGACATAGGATGAGTGGGAAAGGGACACGCTGGGTTGGGGGAGCAGAAGGGGGTCCCTTCAGTTCCCCCGTGTGAGTTGCAAGATGTGTCTTGCTGGAGCTTAGTTCTCCTACTAGGATTGCTTTACTCACAACCTGTGTCTTAGTGTGGGTTTCCCACAGAGTAGACTGTGAGCTGTGGATTCAAGTGCAAGCATTTTATTGGGGGTTGTAAAGAATACAAGTAGATGGGGAGTTAATCTAAAAAGGAAAGGTAGTAAATAGAGAATGAGTTATTAATCCAGCTACCATACTAGGTAACTGGAGATTAATTCCATGGGGGAAATTTTGAGAGACGTCGAAAAACACACACATCAGATTTATCTCAAAGGGTGAGGGAGCTGAGACAGTTACACCTCCATACTCATCAGGGTATGTTAACTCGGTGCTTGGTGGATTCTCACAGTGACAAAAAGCCTGAAGGCAGGCCACTGGCAGAGACGTAGTTGTCAGCACTGGAAGTGAGGCTGATGTGCATAGAAATGGTATGGGGTCCTGGGGATTATGGCCAGGGCATTGAAGAGAATCGACTACCTCATTCCTGACTTCTGAAGAACTTTGCAAATTTGGCTTGTGGGCCCCCAGATTCCAAAGAACCAGAGGTGCTCACTGACTTCATTGGCCACCTCTATATCCTTAATCAAATCAGTTCCCAAGTTCTGCCACTGCTCTTTTGTCATTTTTAATATTCTCTTCATTCTCATTATCTTACTTCATTTTACCTGGATCATTCGTTCACTCCACAAAGACTTATTTCTTGCCCCCTAAGTGATGTGCTGGGGACACAGAGTGAACAAACACAGATGTGGAAGTGACAGTCTGGCCTTTATTTTTTAAATTTTATTTATTTCAAAAAAAATTTATTTATTTTTGGCCGCGTTGGGTCTTTGTTGCTGTGCGCGGGCTTCCTCTAGTTGCGGCAAGAGGGGGCTACACTTTGTTGCGGTGCGCGGGCTTCTCACTGCGGTGGCTTCTCACTGCGGTGGCTTCTCTTGTTGTGGAGCATGGGCTTTAGGTGTGCGGGCTTCAGTAGTTGTGGCACGTGGGCTCAGTAGTTGTGGCTTGTGGGCTCTAGATCGCAGGCTCAGTAGTTGCGGTGCACGGGCTTAGGTGCTCCGCGGAATGTGGGATCTTCCCAGACCAGGGCTCGAACCCATGTCCCCTGCATTGGCAGGTGGATTCTTAACCACTACACCACCAGGGAAGTCCCCCAGCCTGGGCTTTAGAATCCATAGTAACTCTTTAACATGCTCCCAGAAGAAACAAGTTGGAGTACAGGATTTACCAAAACCATTCAACTGTGCCAGGCTCCCAAAACTTAGACTACAGGCCCAGAACATCCCAGGAGATAACAAGCTCCTAACTCAGTCATTCTGTCAGAGGTATTGCAGTAACAATGGTTTGGGGAAATCTAATCCTTTTTCTGATTTGTCTACAGGCTGAGTCCTCTTCCTTCTCTAATCCTAAAGTATTTACTGCAAGGAGGCACCAGCATGCTATCACCTTTGCAGAAACTTTATGGGGTAGATATCAAATTAGTACCTTAAAATAAAGCCCAATTCATAATGATATCTATGATATACACTGAAACTAAAAAGAAGTGAAGAAAACAACCATGTTGAATTTTTTAGAGACAAGTTAATGCCCAATTAATCAGCACATGCCAAGTGAAGAACACAATGTTCATTCGTTCATTCAGTGAAGAAACATTTATTGAGCACTTATTATGTGCTGGGCTCTATGCTAAACACCGAAAATTAGCAATCAATAAAGCAAGATGACATCTGAGGTCAGGAGGGCCAGATCATGTAGGCTTTGGTGAGGCACTTGGATTTTGTTCTATGTGAGATGCTATGACCCCAGTTCTTCACTCCTCCTTATATGCATGACTGTTGTCATGTAACTTAGTGAAGTAGGAGATAGATGGGCCCCTGGGCCAGACAGCTTGTGTTTGTCAAATGGAGCAAAACTGAAGTTTTGTCCTTAGCTAGACAAGAACGATGCCCATTTCCCTTCCTCCATTGATATGGAGGGAATGAACTAGCAGTGGGGAATCTGTCGCAGCGAAAACAGAAATGAGACTTTTCCGATAAACAAGAAAAATAAGGAACCAGTGAACAGGCTGGGGAAACACCATAAACAGGCCTGTAAGAGTTAAGCAATCTTGATTATTCTTAGGCTGTTACTACTAACAAACACTTGTAGCTAGACTTGTCCTTCACAAAGCTGTCCAAAACAAAGCTGATTACCCTCTGACTCCATGTGAATTACGCTTTGCACCTGGCATTCTTCTCCCCCTATACTCCCTTGTAGCACTCTTCAGCTCAGAAAGAAGGTCATGGCTGATAACTTCAGGGAAATCAGACCCAGTTGCTGAGCCACCTGATGCCAGCTTTGGCCATGAATTTTCAGAAGAAAGAAATGCAAGACCTTCATTAATTTGAGCCTTATACCTACCCCAGACCACGAGACCCAGGCTATATAACCTTTCCCTATTCCCCAGGGAAGGGAGGGGCACAGTTCTTGAGATGCTAGCTTGCTGTGTTACTCCCTTTGCCAGGCAAAGATTAAAGCCGTTTTCCTCGTTCCTCCAAAACTCTGTCTCCATATTTCTTTTCAGCACCGGTGCACAGAGAGCCAAGATTTTGGCATCATTAGCACTGCCTTTCCATATGATTCTGGGCTTGGCCGTGCCACTTGCTTTCAACAATGGTATGTTAGCAAACAGAATTCAAGTGCAGGCTTGAGAAACACTTGCCTGATTAGGCTTACTACCTCTTGCTCCTCTGCCTTGGCCAGCCTGCTGGAGGATGGAACTATGGAGCAGTGGCTGGGGCAATCCAATATCCCAGCTGAGGGATCTAACAACGTGCAGCTGACCCCTTGGGTATATTGCCTGAACCCAATCAAGATCAGCTGAGCCCAACCCAATCAGCAGAACCTCTCATATTCGTGGTTATATCCCACTGGGGTTTTGTGGTGGTTTGCTATCTAGTATTATTGAGGCGATAGATAACAGATACAGACGGAAAATCTTTGGAGGGTTTGAAGCTGAGAGAGATATTGTCTTATCAGTGTTTTCAAAAGAATTCTCTGGTTGCAGTATAAATAATACATTATAATGTGGCGAGGATAGAATCAGGGAATTTAAAATTATTCCAATATCAAGGACAATCTTTGGGTGGACTCAGAGTAAGCACTGACATTTTCTTAACATTTTCACGAGAAAATAATAGTTTCATTTGGGGAGGTCCAGGACCTTGCAAATATCATGATAGGATATTGAACACTTAAGCACTCCTATTTCAACTGCAGTCAATGTCTTTTACCTGGGATAACTTCCTTTAATTGTTAAACACCATTTCTTTGGAGAAAACTTCCCTGACACTCCCAGATGAGATTAGATCACCCTGTTGTAAAGTCTTCTCTCAACACTTACCATAACTGCGATACAAATTATATAATGTGTTTAATATCTACCTTATCTCACTGGAAGCTCCAGGAGGGCAGGGACCATGCCTGTCTTCTTTAGTTCTATATCCCTTGCACAGTGCCTAGCACACAGAGGGCTCTCAATAAATATTTATTATGTTAGTGATACACTGTAACTCCTATTAGAAAAGTTACATACTATATTAGCTAGTGTAGGCTAGGCTGCAGTGATGAACACAATAAAATGTCTCTACAAATTTTTAATATATAATTTAAAATTTATAGAAAAGTTGCAAGAATTGAACAAAGGATTTCTGTATACTCTTAATCTGATTCTCCGGTTGTTACTATTTTATCATATTTGCCTTATTCTTTTTCTCTGTGTCTCTCTGTATACTTTTCTGAACCACTTGAGAGTAAGCGCAGATAGCATGGCTAATTACTTCTAAATATTGCAATACTTCAGTGTGTATTTTCCCCAAACAAAGACTATTTTACCTGACCCCAGTAGAAATATAAAAACAATGACATTAACATTGATACAGTAATACTATGCAAGCCACAGATTCATTCAAATCTTGCCAATTACCTCAATAAACATCCTTTATAAGCACCCTTGTGTTTCTGGTCCAGGATCCTGCATTGCATTTAGTTGTCACATCTCTTTAGTCCACTTCAGTCTGGAATAGTCCCTCAGTTTTTTGTCTTTCATATCTTTGTCTTTCATACCTTTGACATTTGTAAGGAGCACAGGCCAGATACTTTCTAGAATGTTTCTCAGATTATTCCGTTTGTTGTTTCTTCACGATTAAACTCTGGTCATACATTCATTTGTAGACATTAAGCATTGTGAGTTCATGGTGACATCTCCAGTTCCAATCTAGTTCCTAGCCTCCCTCCTTTCCATATTTGTATGTTCCTTCTCTGACAGCGAGAAACCTGGCTTGCCTTATGCCCAATCTGGTCAGTTCTTTTCCCATCTCCCCTGTGTGCAACCAGTCTCCTGATTATACAGACCAGCTCCTCTGCCTTGATTCCTACACATGTCACCTTTATGGGCTGTGTCCTCCCCCCATTTCACTGTGGCCTTGCTGGACAACCCCTCTCCAGCACTGTCCCCCCCCCCCCGCCCCAGTTCCAACAGGCATGGCATGAGCCCAGACCCCAATTTCTCAGTGGTCATGCAGGCTAAGTGAGCACCCTGACTCCAGACCCCCTCGCTGGTACTGCCAGGTGTTTACTTTTCACTCACATAACAGTCGTGGGCAGATGGAGAGTTCCATGGTGTTGGAGGAGGTCAGGAAGAGGACATGACCGCAGGTTGACTTATGAGCTGGACCAGGGCAATCAGAGGCTCCTCCCCCCTCCCCCCTCCCCCCTCCGTCCTTGGAATGTAAGTTCCGCCAGCCATTCCCACTGTGGGAGCCATTTTCAAGGATGCAGCCCTGAGAGAGTAAGGTGTTGAGACCATCTGGACGGTGTACGTGGCTGAACCCCATTAAGGCCGCTATTTAAACATTTAAGATTCTGATGGGCGGGTTCAGAGATCTTGCCGCGCTGGAGACAAGCCTCCTAAGTAAGTTTCCTTGCTTATTAAATCTGCTTCCTGCCAATCTGGAGTGGCCACCTCCTTCTGCGGTCTGCCCTTGAATGCGGACGGGTTTCAGATTTCACCTGCGAAACTCCCGAGGCTCTGGACCAACAAAAATTAATTACACCGATAGCTTGAATTCGACAGGTGAAATCACAGCCTACTACTCTCACTCCTCATCCTGGACTTTTCCTGTCTGCACCCTTATTCTGATTAGAGAAATCCCATCTTAGTGACACTGAGGTTTTCAGGTGGCTCTGGTTAACTTTTTTTTTTTTTTTTTTTTTTTTTTTTTGCGGTACGTGGGCCTCTCGCGTTGCGGAGCACAGGCTCCGGACGCGCAGGCTCAGCGGCCATGGCTCACGGGCCCAGCCGCTCCGCGGCACGTGGGATCTTCCCGGACCGGGGCACGAACCCGTGTCCCCTGCATTGACAGGCGGACTCTCAACCACTGCGCCACCAGGGAAGCCCTCTGGTTCACTTTTTACTGCAAACTTCCCATCTTTCCCTGTCCCCATCTCCTTTAATGCGAGAGACTCTTTAATCTGACCAATCCCCTGTGCAGGGTGGTTGCGTGTGGACTGCTGCCTTTAAAATTGCCTTTTAACTTTCTCTTCCAGGTTTAGGCAGCATGGAACAGTATTACCAAGACGGGATTTGGAGTCGCAGAGTTCTGGGTTCAAATTCCAGCAGCACTGCTTCCTGGCTGTGTGACCCTGGGTGAGTCACTTCCCTCTTCTGAACCTTGTTTCCTTACCTGTAAAAAATAGTCTACTTCATAGGGTGGTGGTTAGGATTAGATAATATAATATGTAGAAAGTGCTCAATTCAATTCAATGCTGGCAGTTGCTCTCTTGCTCCTTTGTTGGTCCACTTGTTCTAATAAGGATGTTGGAATGTGCCATCCACATAGTAAACGTTTTAATATGTTGTCCAAATGCAATGGATTAAAAATTATGCTGAAAGCCCTCCCCTAACCTTGGCTGCCAGTAACTGACCCGTCCACCCGTGAGCATGCACTCACCTGAACATGGGCAGGAATCTGCACCAGCCACCCTCCTTCAGAGCATCACACTGGCAGGCATCCCAGACTTTAGCTGCGGAGCAGTAGAGCAGCCAGTGTCTCCGGAGCCCCCAAGCAGGGCCAGCACCAGAGATGAGGGGTCTTTTAATTGAGACTCTGGCAGTGAATAAGATCTCATTATAAGGCAGACCTTGGAGCAAGTGTTTGAAGGCTTGGGGAGGGCAGGGTACTCCTGTTGGGAAGACCACTCTTGCCTCTCAGGGCGCGGCTCTGATAGGTACCAAGGAGGCTGTCAAAACTCCCTCTGGGGCTCCCCTGGTGGCGCAGTGGTTGAGAGTCCGCCTGCTGATGCAGGGGACGCGGGTTCGTGCCCCGGTCCGGGAGGATCCCACATGCCGCGGAGCGGCTGGGCCCGTGAGCCATGGCCACTGGGCCTGCGCGTCCGGAGCCTGTGCTCCGCAACGGGAGAGGCTGCAACAGTGAGAGGCCTGCGTACCGCGAAAAAACAAAACAAAACAAAACAAAACTCCCTCTGAACTGGAAGTTGGACACAAGGACCAGTGTTTCCTGATAACCAACCACCCATACAGGTCTAACTGCCTGGCTCCTTCCTTGGAGCTGGTGCCTGTGTCTCCCCTTCCTGCCCACCCCCCTTTAACCTGGGGGCAGGGTGGAGAGAGAGGACTTGGGGAGCCCCAGCCCTTACTGGAGTATCAGCACATGCTGGCTAAGGCTGGAAGTTACCTGCACCCTCCAACGCTGCCCATGAGCTACGCAGAGATCGTGGATTGATTTTTAGATGATGAACCATTTAATGGGCCACCTCAGGTGTGAGTGGGAAAACTCAGGACCACTGGTTTTGAACCTGGCTTAACGGGGTGGTTTGGGCTGATGACTCACCTTTCTTCCGTGCTGGGGGCTTCTGTGCAGAGAAAGCAGCAGGCAAATTCACCTCATAGGCTGACTTGAAATTACCGTGGCCACCGACAGTTACACTGAGCTGAGTGAAAAGGCAGGCCCTCGTTGCCTTGTGAACCTGGCAGTGTTGATATGGAAACCAGAATTCTGCTATCCCTCTGGTTCCCTGGGGGCAGGAGGTGTCCGCTGGGAGTAGAGGGGCCAGGCCAGACTGGGGGTGTGCAGGTAAAGAGGTAGAAAACACGAGCTTTGGTAGGTGAGGTTAGGAGATGAGCTGGGAAAATCCCTCTTCCTGAGGTGGAGACTGAGTCTCCATTCTCAGCTGGGCTCAGACTTGAGCCGCCAGGAACCCTTCCTTCTGGAGATGTGCCCCTCCCCGGGGTTCAGAGCTGGCTGGGGCCAGGGTGGTGTCTTATGTATTCCCTCAGCAGAAATCAACAGTTTAGCTTAGCCAAGAAGACTCCTAGAAGCATGGGGTCCTGGCTGACTTCAACCCTTAGCTAAGTCTGCGGCAACACAGAGCAGCAGCAGGACTTGTGAGCTAGTTGTGCTCTGACTTGTACACGTTTGGACCTCTCATGTTTCCCTGGCATGAACGATGATAATACTATTCCCATTTACCTATAAGCCTCTTTTATTTATTTATTTATTTTTTTTGCGGTACGTGGGCCTCTCACTGCTGCGGCCTCTCCCGTTGTGGAGCACAGGCTCCGGACGCGCAGGCTCAGCAGCCACGTATCACGGGCCCAGCCGCTCCGCGGCATGTGGGATCTTCCCGGACCGGGGCACGAACCCGTGTCCGCTGCATCGGCAGGCGGACTCCCAACCACTGCGCCACCAGGGAAGCCCCTATAAGGCTCTTTTGAAGGTGAAACATAATAATGACCTGTGGAAACATGTTATAGACTTTGCTGCCTTCAGACCCATGGAGGCTTGGGGGACCTCCACTTGAGGAGCAGTGGCTGGTGGTGGCCCCTGCTCCTAGTGGAAAACGCAAGGGTCTAATCTGGAGACCTAAGGCTGGCTTGATGCATCTTCTGTTTCCTGCTTTCTCTGTTTCTCTGTGTTATCGTAGGTCAGCTCCCCTGGCCCCAATTAAATTGTCAACTCTGTGTGAGGTGGGGACCATATCTCACTCGTTTCTGCAGCTTGGTTCCTCATCCTGCCCCTCACTCTTTCCTACCCTGTGCCCTTTCTGGGGCAAACACAGAATGTGATCCCTGGTGGGAATGCGACGATTATTACTTGTATCTGTGGCATTTTAAAATCTAACCAAGATTCATAATTATCTCATTGTCTCTGGCTCTTGTCTCTTTTGAGGGGGCCTCCCAGGAGCAGAGCCTGAGAGGATTCGAGGCCAAGGACTGTGTTTAGGAAGTGATCCCAGAAGCACCAGTAGGGGAGGGAAAGCGAGACGGGGGGTGGGGGGAAAGATGGCAGTAAAGGGTGCAGGGTTGAGAAAATTACCACTGTGGGCAGCTGGGGCTCGGCCCTGCTGGGGTCTCTGGGAGCCAGTGCAGAACAAGCCTCATTGTTGCTGTCCCTCCCCCAAGGAACAAGGGAGCTGGGGTAGTTATCTCTTAATGCCCCTCAGTATTGGAGGAGGTCACTGAGAGGACGTGACTGTAGGTTGACCCTTGAGCTGGACCCGGGCAATTAGAGGCTCCTCACCCCTCGCCTGTCCTTGGAATGTGCGTTCTGCCCACTGTTCCCACAATGGGAGCTGTTCCAAGGACACGGCCTTGAGAGAGTAGTGTGTGTTTAGATCATCTGGATGGTGGTGTGTGACTGAGCCCCGCTAAGGCCTCGACATAAGCTTTAAGATTCTGGTGGGTGGGGAAGGAGATCCACCATCTTGTAGCACCCAAGACAAGCCTCGTATATAAGTTGCCTTGCCACCTGCCAGTCTGGGGCGGTCTCTCCTTACCCTCTGTGTACAAGGACTAGTTGCAGATTTCACCCTGGAAGCTCCCAAGTTTGCAAACCTACAGTTAGGTCAAGGGCTGTTGGGGACATTAAGTCCCTGGGCTGGGCTGTAGTTCCTGAACTTCAGGGGCTGTCAGAAGCACTTGGTGGCGGTGGTGGTGGTGTGGGGGAGGGGAGTGTGTGTTAAAAGTGCAGATTCAGGCTTCCAACCTGGAGGTGTCTAACTTGGGAGGCATAAGGGGGCCTGGAAATCTGCATTTCTAAGAACACCCGCCCCCCCCCCCCGCAGGTGATTCTGATGACTCTTCTTTAAGACAGAAGGGTCATTTGTCTAGAGCGCTTTGCTTCAAGCAATGGTCAGCAAACGTTCTCTGTAAAGGAATGTATAGTGAAGATACTAGGTCACGTGGTCTCTGCGGCCGGCCGCTACTCAACTCTGCTATTGCCGTGTGCAAGCAGCCACAGACAATATGTAAACGAGTGGGTGTGGCTGTGCTACAATCAGGCTTTATTTACGAAAACAGGGGGCAGGCTGGGTTGGGTCTATGGGTCCTGGTTTGCCAATCCTAGGTTAGAGGAAAGGACATGGACTTCAGAATTAGACTCAAGTTTGCCTCCTGGCTTTGCTGCCAATCAGCTGTGCAATTTCTAGGGGAGTCACGGTTTCTCTGACGCTCACGTTCCTCATCTGGATAATGCAGATGATAATTGCCAACTCTCCGAGTTGTTTTGAGGATAAATAGCATATACATAATTCCTGCTATATTGAGGGACTTAACCATGGCAGATTTCCCTATCTCCCCCTCCACTTCCTCCATGCCTGAAAGCCCATGGCTGATTTGCTTGGTGGGTAACTCACCAGGTGAACAAGGCTGAATTTGTAAGCTTAGACCCATGTGATTCCTCATAACTCTGCCTCCAGGGCCACCGAGATGACCCCCTTGCTCCAGGCCATCAGTTCAGATCTGAGGTGAATGGCAGGCAGAGAAGCTACAGGTGAGAAGGTAGTCTGATGATGCCTGGATCTGAGCCACACACTGTTTTACAAGAATCTCAACCACTCAGTTTGGCTCTGAGCTGCCTAGACAAGTGGGAAGGCATGTCAGTGACATGAGCCACAGGAACCATGGAGGAAACACAAACCAGCCCCTCAGGAGAGTTACACGGCTCGTCCTAATAATGAAGGCATGCTGGATAAGGCCCCTAGCCCTATCATCAGATCAAAGACAATACTGGATTTCATGGGCTTTTCCTTAAGTCCCATAGGATAGGAAAGTGGGCTGGATGCCAAAGTGAAGTTCAATAAAAGCAGTTCTTTGAGGGCCGAATCAGCATGGTCCTTTCATTCTCTGATGATGTGGCCTAACTCAGGGATGTCACTTAGAATACCAGGAGGATAGAATGGGTGCTATAGCCTTCAGACGCTCTTCCACAAATACCGCGCTCTTGATAATGACTGAGTGGCAGTGAGTTGGAAGTCAATTATTTGGGAAGTGACGATTTTATGAAGCTCATTAAGGACAGAGCTGTGTGCTTTCGACTGTCCACTGGGCTGGGGCAGCCTGATGAACTCTAATGAAGGTGCAGGATCTTTTCAAGGATCCAGGCCTAAATAAAAGGCAGCCCCGCTCCCTAGTGAGGTAAGCCTAGGACATTCCTATTGGCAGGGTCAAGGGTCTTAGACCACCCTTATAATTTTACGCGATTGTAAACATGGGGCTTGTGAAATGTCCAATTCAGACATAAGAGATTTCAAAACATCTAACTTTAAACAAAATAACTTTCTAGGGAAGCTTCCAAGATAAACTGGTTTTGAAATATGTAAATGCATTCACTTGTGTGAGTTGGGTTGACTTGTATGAGTTAACTTTTATTATGTAACAAAGTACCCAATACTTTAGTGTCTAAAATTGACAAGCGTTTACTTAGCTCACAGTTTACAGGTATGTAGGGCCCAGTGAGCCTTTTTTCTGGTCTCTGCTGGGCTCAGTCATGTGTCTGCAGTTGACTGCTAGGCGGGCTGGGAGCCGACGGGTCTGGGATGGCTTCAGTTGGGATGCTTTCTTTTGTTTCACGTGGTCTCTCATCCTCCAGCGGACTGAGTGTTGTTCACACGGGGTCTGGTTAGGGTTCCAATAAGAAACTATGAAGTCTTGAGACCTTGTCTTGGCATTGGCACAGCAACACTTCTGCCATGTTCTTTTATTTCATTTTTTAAATTGAAATGATTATTTTGAGATAATTGTAGATTTATATGCAGTTGCAAGAAATAATACAGAGAGATCCGTGAACACTTTATCCAGTTTCCCATGGTAATGGCTTACAAAACTATAGTATAATGCTACAACCAGGATACTGACCTTGATATATGTCCAACACCATAAATATCCATCCATTTTTTTCTCTTTTTTAAATTGAAGTATAGTTGATGTACAATACTATATGTTACAGGTGTACAATATAGTGATTCACAGTTTTAAAGGTTATACTCCATTTATAGTTATTATAAACTATAGCTATACTCCCCGTGTTGTACAATATATCCTTGTAGTTTATTAATCCCCTCCCCCTATTCTGCCCCTCCCCCCTTCCTTCTCCCCACTGGTAAGAACTAGTTTGTTTTCTGTATCTGTGAGTCTGTTTCTTTTTTGTTATATTCACTAGTTTGTTGTATTTTTTAGATTACACATATGAGTGATATTATATGATATTTTCTTTCTCCATCTGACTTATTTCACTTAGCATAATGTCCTCCAAGTCCATCTGTGTTGCTTCAAATGGCAAAATTTCATTCTTTTTTATGGCTGAGTAATATTCCATTGTCTATATAACCACATTTTCTTTATGCATTCATCTGTTGATGGACACTTACGTTGCTTCCATATCTTGGCAATTTTAAATAATGATGCTGTGAACGTTGGGGTGTATCTTTTTGAGTATTGGGGTATCTTATTGAGTTAGTATTTTTGTTTCTTTCAAAAATCCATTTATTTTATAACCATGTCCACTTCCCTCCTTCCCTCATCCCTTCCTTTATCCCTGGCAACCACTAATCTGTTCTCAATTTCTATAATTTTGTCATTTTAAGAATGTTATATAAATGGAACCATAAATTATGTAATACTTTGGGATTGACTTTATGCACTGAGTATAATTCACTAGAGAGTCATTAAGGTTGTTGCATGAATTAATAGTTTATTCGTTGTTATTTTTTACTATTATTTATTTATTTATTAATATCTTTATTGGAGTATCATTGCTTTACAACAGTGTGTTAGTTTCTGCTTTATAACAAAGTGAATCAGCTATACATATACATATATCCCCATATCTCCTCCCTCTTGCATCTCCCTCCCATCCTCCCTATCCCACCCCTCTAGGTGGTCACAAAGCACTGAGCTGATCTCCCTGTGCTATGCAGCGCTTCCCAATAGCTAGTTTTTTTACATTTGGTAGTATATATAAGTCCATGTCACTGCCACTCTCTCACTTTGTCCCAGCTTACCCTTCCCCCCTCCCCGTGTCCTCAAATTGATTCTCTGCATCTGTGTCTTTATTCCTGTCCTGCCCGTAGGTTCTTCATAACCTTTTTTTTTTTTTTAGATTCCATATGTATGTGTTAGCATACGGTATTTGTTTTTCTCTTTCTGACTTACTTCACTCTGTATGACAGACTCTAGGTCCATCCACCTCATTACAAATAACTCAGTTTTGTTTCTTTTTATGGCTGAGTAATATTACATTGTATGTATGTGCCACATCTTCTTTATCCATTCATCTGTTGATGGACACTAAGGTTGCTTCCATGTCCTGGCTATTGTAAATAGAGCTGCAATTAACATTGTGGTACATGACATTTTTGAATTATAGTTTTCTCAGGGTATATGCCCAGTACTGGGATTGCTGCATCATGTGCATTTCTATTTTTAGTTTTTTAAGGAACCTCCATACTGTTCTCCATAGTGTCTGTATCAATTTACATTCCCACCAACAGTGCAAGAGGGTTCCCTTTTCTCTACACCCTCTCCAGCATTTATTGTTTATAGATTTTTTGATGATGGCCATTCTGACTGGTGTGAGGTGATATCTCATTGTAGCTTTGATTTGCATTTCTCTAATGATTAGTGATGTTGAGCATTCTTTCATGTGTTTGTTGGCAGTCTGTATATCTTCTTTGGAGAAATGTCTATTTGGATCATCTGCCCATTTTTGGATTGGGTTGTTTGTTTTTTGATATTGAGCTGCATAAGCTGCCTGTAAATTTTGGAGATTAATCCTTTGTCAGTTGCTTCATTTGCAAATATTTTCTCCCATTCTGAGGGTTGTCTTTTCATCTTGTTTATGGTTTCCTTTGCTGTGCAAAAGCTTTTAAGTTTCATTAGGTCCCATTTGTTTTTTTTTGTTTTCATTTCCATTTCTCTAGGAGGTGGGTCAAAAAGGATCTTGCTGTGATTTATGTCATAGAGTGTTCTGCCTATGTTTTCCTCTAAGAGTTTGATAGTTTCTGGCCTTACATTTAGGTCTTTAATCCATTCTGAGTTTATTGTTTTGTTAGGGAGTGTTCTAATTTCACTCTTCTATGTATAGCTGTCCAGTTTTCCCAGCACCACTTGCTGAAGAGGCTGTCTTTTCTCCATTGTCTATTCTTGCCTCCTTTATCAAAAATAAGGTGACCATATGTGCGTCGGTTTATCTCTGGGCTTTGTATGCTGTTCCATTGATCTATATTTCTGTTTTTGCAACAGTACCATACTGTCTTGATTACTGTAGCTTTGTAGTATAGTCTGAAGTCAGGGAGCCTGATTCCTCCTACTCCGTTTTGCTTTCTCAAGATTGCTTTGGTATTTGGGTCTTTTGTGTTTCCATACAAACTGTGAAATTTTTTGTTCTAGTTCTGTGAAAAATGCCATTGGTAATTTGATAGGGATTGCATTGAATCTGTAGATTGCTTTGGGTAATATAGTCATTTTCACAATATTGATTCTTCCAATCCAAGAACATGGTATATCTCTCCATCTGTTTGTATCATCTTTAATTTCTTTCATCAGTGTCTTACAGTTTTCTGCATGCTGGTCTTTTGTCTCTTTAGGTAGGTTTGTTCCTAGATATTTTATTATTTTTGTTGTAATAGTAAATGGGAGTGTTTCCCATTTACTATTATTAATTTCTCTTTCAGATTTTTCATCATTAGTATATAGGAATACAAGAGATTTCTGTGCATTAATTCTGTATCCTGCTACACTACCAAATTCACTGATTAGCTCTAGTAGTTTTCTGGTAGCATCTTTAGGATTCTCTATGTATAGTATCATGTCATCTGCAAACACTGACAGTTTTACCTGTTCTTTTCTGATATGGATTCCTTTTATTTCTTTTTCTTCTCTGATTTCTGTGGCTAAAACTTCCAAAACTATGTTGAATAATAGTGGTGAGAGTGGGCAACCTTGTCTTGTTCCCGATCTTAGAGGAAATGGCTTCAGTTTTTCACCATTGAGAATGATGTTGGCTGTGGGTTTGTCATATATGGCCTTTATTATGTTGAGGAAAGTTCCTTCTATGCCTACTTTCTGGAGAGTTTTTAATCATAAATGGATGTTGAATTTTGTCAAAAGCTTTTTCTACATCTATTGAGTTGATCATATGGTTTTTATCCTTCAATTTGTTAATAATGGTGTATCACATTGTTTGATTTGTGTATATTGAAGAATCCTTGCATTCCTGGGATAAACCCCACTTGATCATGGTGTATGATCCTTTTAATGTGCTGTTAGATTCTGTTTGCTAGTATTTTGTTGAGGATTTTTGCATCTATGTTCATCAGTGACATTGGCCTGTAGTTTTCTTTCTTTGTGACACCTTTGTCTGGTTTTGGTATCAGGGTGTTGGTGGCCTTGTAGAATGAGTTTGGGAGTGTTCCTCCCTCTGCTATATTTTGGAAGAGTTTGAGAAGGATAGGTGTTAGCTCTTCTCTAAATGTTTGATACAATTTGCCTGTGAAGCCATCTGGTCTTGGGCTTTTGTTTGTTGGAAGATTTATAATCACAGTCTCAATTTCAGTGCTTTTGATTGGTCTGTTTATGTCTTCTATTTCTTCCTGGTTCAATCTTGGAAGGTTGTGCTTTTTGCAAATTTTTCCATTTCTTCCAAGTTGTGCATTTTATTGGCATAGAGTTGCTTGTAGTAATCTCTCATGATCCTTTGTATTTCTGCAGTGTCTGTTGTTACTTCTCCTTTTTCATTTCTAATTCTCTTGATTTGAGTCTTCTCCCTTTTTTTCTTGATGAGTCTGGCTTATGGTTTATCAATTTTGTTTATCTTCTCAAAGAACCAGCTTTCAGTTTTATTGATCTTTGCCATTGTTTCCTTTTTTTTTTTCATTTATTTCTGATCTGATCTTTATGATTTCTTTTTTCTGCTAACTTTGGGGTTTTTTGTTCTTCTTTCTCTAATTGCTAAGGTGTAAGGTTAGGTTATTTATTTGAGATGTTTCTTGTTTCTTGAGGTAGGATTGTATTGCTATAAACTTCCCTCTTAGAACTGCTTTCACTGCATCCCATAGGTTTTGGGTTGTCGTGTTTTCACTGTTATTTGTTTCTAGGTATTTTTTGATTTCCTCTTTGATTTCTTCAGTGATCACTTCGTTATTAAGTGTGTGTTATTTAGCCTCCATGTGTTTGTATTTTTTACAGATCTTTTCCTATAATTCATATCTAGTCTCATAGCTTTGTGGTCGGAAAAGATACTTGATATGATTTCAATTTTGTTAAATTTACCAAGACTTGGTTTGTGACCCAAGATATGATCTATCCTGGAGAATGTTCCATGAGCACTTGAGAAGAATGTGTATGCTGTTGTTTTTGGATGGAACGTCCTGTAAATATCAATTAAGTCCATCTTGTTTAATGTATCATTTAAAGCTTGTTTTTCCTTATTTATTTTCATTTTGGATGATCTGTCCATTGGTGAAAGTGGGGTGTTAAAGTCCCCTACTGTGATTGTGTTTCTGTTGATTTCCCCTTTTATGGCTGTTAGCATTTACCTTATGTATTGAGGTTCTCCTATGCTGGGTGCATAAATATTTACAATTGTTATATCTTCTTCTTGGATTGATCCCTTGATCATTATTTAATGTCCTTCTTTGTCTCTTGTAATAGTCTTTATTTTAAAGTCTATTTTGTCTGATATGAGAATTGCTACTCCATCTTTCTTTTTATTTCCACTTGCATGGAATATCTTTTTCCATCCCCTCTCTTTCAGTCTGTATGTGTCCTTAGGTCGGAAGCATGTCGCTTGTAGACAGCATATATACGGGTCTTATTTTTGTATCCATTCAGCCAGTCTATGTCTTTTGGTTGGAGTATTTAATCCATTTACATCTAAGGTAGTTATCGATATGTATGTTCCTATTACCATTTTCTTAATTGTTTTGGGTTTGTTATTATAGCTCTTTTCCTTCTCTTATGTTTCCTGCCTAGAGAGGTTCCTTTAACATTTGTTATAAAGCTGGTTTGGTGGTGCTGAATTCTCTTAGCTTTTGCTTGTCTCTAAAGGTTTTAGTTTCTCCATAGAATCTGAATGAGATCCTTGCCTGGTAGAGTGATCTTGGTTGTAAGTTTTTCCCTTTCATCACTTTAAATATGTCCTGCCACTGTCTTGTGGCTTGCAGAGTTTCTGCTGAAAGGTCAGTTGTTAACCTTATGGGGATTCCCTTATATGTTATTTGGTGTTTTTCCCTTGCTGCTTTTAATATTTTTTCTTTGTATTTAATTTTTGATAGTTTGATTTATATGTGTCTTGGTGTGTTATTCTTTGTTATTGTTGAGTAGTATTCCATGGTATGGATGTGTCACAGTTTGTATAGCTGTTGACCCATTGAAGGACCTCTGGGTTGTTTCCAGTTTTTGTCTATCATAAATAAAACCTCCATAAACTTTTGCATGTATATTTTTATGTGAATGTAAATTTTTACTTCTCTTGGATTAATGCCCAGTTGTATAATTGCTAGGTTGTATGGCAGTTATATTTTCGGTGTTTTTTTTCAAAGAGACTGCCAGAGACATGTAGGATTCCCATGTAGAATCTATTGACACCCAAGTTCCCGTCCCACATTCCTTTGATAAATGCAAGGTGCCAGGCCAACCTAGATTCAAAGAGTGAAAGAACGGACTCTATCTCTTGATGATAGAGCTTCAAAGTGACACTGAAAAATGATGTGGATACAGGGAGGAAATAATTGTGATCCCTTGCTTTAATGATTCTGGTTGTTTGTGGGAATAACTACCAAAAGCTATTGGTAGTTACCAAAAGAATGGCTTTGATTTGGAACAGTTGATATTAAGTTATTTTTGCTGTCAGTGATTTCATAGCAGGGACAGTTGTACAATAAGAGCTCTTAGTATGGTGACATCAAAACCATATTATCAATTTACAAAAGAATGTCTATCTTTTTGCCCTCAGTACCTAGTAGATATATGTCTGTTTCACCCAAAGGCAGATTTAAATTACTGAAATACAAGTCAAAAAGAAAGATGGCTAGACCGTATCCTGTTTTGTTCCCCAGTAAAAATTATATTCATTCTATTGACCCGGCCCTCATATTGATAGTATTAGGGACTGATTCTACATGAGCATACATAACTAGAGATATATACTAATCTTATGTAGTCAATGGCCAGTTCCTATATACAGAGGAAAGGGCAACAAAAACTGCAAACAGTCATATATTATATTACCAGATTTCCCAAAGGGTGGTCTTACCAGATTTCTTTACTAGGTGTTAAAGAGTGTAGTCAATGTAGAATAAACGGACTCAGTGATTATGTCTTATAAGAATATTGGCCTGCAAAGATGATAGGGGCCCATATTTTCAAGGGTAAGAAAAGTAAAGTAGATTGGTAAGAGTGAGTTTTCTAATCAGAGCAGCCTCAAACGGTCCTGGAAGCAAGAGATATTCCATAAGTATTTTTTAGAGTTTTAGCTTTTCAATGAATTTTATTTTGTGAAGGAATATAGTGAGGAAACAGGCAGAAAGAACACCTGGGTCAGAAGTTCAAGGCACTTGACTTTGTTTTTAAAGGAAAGCATCACCCACTGTTTTGGCTTCCATGTCTCTTGTATTGAAAACCCATCTTGGGTTATCGTGACACAGGTTTCCCATTGTGCCTATTTTAGGACCCCATGTTCTGCTTTTTCCTGCTCTCCAAATGTAGCTCTCATCTCTTCCCAAGATGCATGCACTTCCATGAGTGTGTGCTTTCCTTTTCTTTTTATAAAACGATTTGATTTAAGTTCAAAAGAGCACAATTCAGTTTCACTCGTTATGACCAGAAAAATAATTTTGAATCTTATGGCATAAATATCCATATATTAGTTATACACAGGAAACATAACCTTACAAAATGTATCTGCCAAGTAAAAAGTATCAGTTGTTGTAGCTGTTATCATTAACATATACCCCTTGTTGTGAATCTATTCTATGCTCATTACTATTTTCTTAAAATTTTTTATTGAAATATAACTGAATTATAATATTATAGTAGTTTCAAGTATAAACATAATAATTCCATATTTTTATAGATTACACTCCATACAAAGTTATTATAAAATGTTGACTATGTACCCTGTGCTCTACATTATATCCTTGTAATTTATTTATTTTATACCTAGTAGTTTGTACCTCTTAATACCCTTGACCTATTTCCCGCCCCCCCCCACTCCCCTGAGGTAACTGGTAGTTTGGTCTCTGTATGTGTGAATCTGTTTCTGTTTGTTATGTTTGTTTATTTGTTTTATTTTTTAGTTTCCACATATAAGTGAAAACATGCAGTATCTGTCTTTCTCTGTCTGACTTATTTCACTTAGACATAATACCCTCTAGGTCAATGCACATTGTCGCAAATGGCAAATTTTCATTTTTTATGGTTGACTAGTATTCCATTGCATGTATATGTATATATACATACCACATCTTCTTAATCCATTCATCTGTTGATGGACACTTGCTTCCATATCTTGGCTATTGTTAATAATGCTGCTATGAACATTGTGGTGTATATATCTTCTTGAATTAGTGTTTTTGTTTTCTTTGGATAAATACCCAGGAGTGGAATTGCTGGATTGTATGGTAGTTATATTTTTTGAGGAACTTCCATACTGTTTTACATAGTGGCTGTACCAATTTACATTCCCACCAACAGTGCACAAGGATTCCCTTTTCTCCATATCTTCACGAACACTTCTTATTTGTAGTCTTTTTGACAGTAGCCATTCTGCAAGGTGTGAGCTGTTATCTCATTATGGTTTTGATTTGCATTTCCCTGATGATTAGTGATGTTGAACATCTTTTCATGGGCCTGTTGGCCATCTGCATGTCTTTGGAAAAGTGCTTATTCAGGTCATCTGCCTATTTTTTAAATTGCATTTTTTTTGACATTGAGTTTTATGAGTTCTTTATGTATTTTGGATATTAACCCTTTATCAGCTATATCACTTATAAATATCTTTTCCCATTCAGTAGCTTGCCTGTCTGTTTTGTTTATGGTTTCCTTCACTGTGCAAAAGCTTTTATATTTGATTAGGTCCCATTGTTTGTTTTTGCTGTTGTTGCCCTTGCCTGAGGAGGCAGATCCAATAAATACTACTAAGACCAACATTTAAGATCGTACTGCTTATGTTTTCTTCTAGGAGTTTTATGGTTTCAAGCCTTACATTTAAGTCTTTAATTTGTTTTAAGCTAATTTTTGTATATGGTATGGGAAAACTTCCAGTTTCATTCTTTTACATGTAGCTGTCCAGTTTTCCCAGCACCACTTATTGAAGAGACTCTCTTTTCCCTATTGTATATTTTTGCCTCCTTTGTTGTAGATTAATTGACCATATGTTCATAGGTTTATTTCTGGACTCTCTATTGTGTTCCATTGATCTATGTATCTGTTTTTGTGTCAGTGCCATACTGTTTTGATCACTGTAGCTTTGTAGTATAGTCTGAAGTCAGGGAGGGTGATACCTCCAGCTTTGTTCTTTTTACTCAAGATTGCTTTGGCTGTTTATTGTGGTTCTATACAAACTTTAGGATTATTTGTTCTAATTCTGTGAGAAATGCCATTGGTATTTTAATAGGGATTGCAGTGAAACTTTATATTGATTTGGGTAGTATGGACATTTTAACACTATTAATCCTTCTAATCCATGAACACAAAATATATTTCCATTTATCTGTAATGTTTTACTCTCTCCTTTCACATTTTATATTTTGGTATCATATTTTACATCTTTATGTGTATCCTTTAACTGTGTATTGTAGTTATAGTTGACCTTACAATTATTGTCCTTTAATTTTTGTACTAGTTTAAGTGGTTGATTCTCTGCCTTTGTTGTATATTTACCTTTACCAGTGAGATTTTTTTCCTTCATGTATTTTCTTATTTCTTGTTATGGCCTTTTCTTTTTTGCTTAAAGAAGACCCTTTAATATTTCTTGTAGGGCTGATTTAGTGGTGATGATTTAGTTTTTGCTTGTCTGGGAAACTCTTTATCTTTCCTTCAGTTCTGAATGATAAGCTTGCTGGGTATAGTATCCTTGGTTGTAGGTTCTTCCCCCCACAGCACTTTAAATATATCATGCCACTCCCTTCTGGCTTGCAAAGTTTGTGCTGAATAATCAGGTGATAGCCTTACAGGAGTTCTGTTGTATGAAACACTGTTTTTCTCTTCCTGCCTTTAAACTTCTCTCTTTATGTTTAACTTTTGCAATTTAAAATATCATATGTCTTGGTGTGGGTCTCTTTGGATTCATCTTGTTTGGGACTCTCTGTACTTCTTGGACCTGGATGTCTGTTTCTTTCTTCAGGTTAGGGAAGTTTTCAGCCATTATTTCATCAAAATAAGCTTTCTGCCCCTTTCTCTCTCTTTTCCTTATGTGACCCCTATAATGTGAATAGTGTGCTTGATGTTGTGTCCTAAAGTTCCCTTAAACTATCCTTATTAAAAAAAGTAAATATAAATATATAAGTATATATATGACTATATATAACTATGAATATATATTTAAAATATATAAATATATATAAATATGTATATATATATGTATATATATATATTTGCTCTTCTGATTGGGTGATTTCCATTTTCCTATCTTCCTGATTGCTTATGCTTTCTTCTGTATCACCTAATCTGCTGTTAATTCCTTCTAGTGTATTTTTCACTTCAGTTATTGTATTCTTCAGCTCTGATTGGTTCTTTTTTATACTTTCTAGTTCTTGGTTGAAGTTCTCACTGTGTTCCTCTATTCTTTTCCTGAACTCAGTGAGCATTTTTATGACCATTGCTTTGAATTCTTTATCAGATAAAGTACTTATTTCTGTTTCATTAGGCATTTTTTTCTAAGGTTTTATTTTGTTCCTTCCTTTGGAACATATTCCTCTGCCTTCTCATTTTGTGTGACTTTCTCCATCTCTACGAAACTAGGCAAAACAGTTACCTGTGCTGGTCTTAAAGGCATGCCCTTGTGTGGGATTGTCTCTGTGCAGTCTGTGTGTGCCCAGTGGCTTTGGTGGGACAGCTGTATCTGAAGTGAGATGGGCTGTGCCTTCTCCTGGGGTACCCTGGCTGCCGTTGACTTGGTGGGGGTTAGGGCTGGAGGCTGTGGGGATAGAGCTGGGGCCTGGTGTGAACCAGAACTTCTCCCCTGGCATGATGGAGGTTGCCACCTTGGTAGGGGGTGGGGTCCTTGGTAGGAGCTGGAGGGGCTGCAGCTGAAGCCCAGTATCAGCTGTGGCTTGTCCTCAGCTGGATGGTGGTCATTGCCTTTTCCCTGGGGCAGGTCCAGGGCTTGGGGGGCTGGAGTAGTAGTCCAGAGTGACCCACACCTTCTCCCTGGGAAGATCATGGTCACTGCATCACTGCTTTAGCTGAGGTTAGGGCCGAGAGGCTGGAGCCAGAGCCCAGTGCGGGTTGGGGGTGCTGCTGGTCCTGGCTGGCCGACCAGAGCACCAGGTAGTTTTCAGTTTGCTACCCCTGCTCTGGGACTGGGAGCCAGCGCATCTGTGTGGGCTCTTCAAGAGTGGAGTCTGCGTTTCCCACAGCCCTCCAGTAAGCCCCACAGGTTTTCAAACCAGCCCAGGGAGCTTGTCTCACTGGTATTGGACCCCAGGGCTGGGGTGTTCAATGTGGGACTCAAACCCCTCACTTCTTACAGATGATCCCTGAGCCTGTGATATCCCCCTCCTCTTCTGGGTCACCCACCAGGGATGTGGGTCCCAACTAGATCACTTCTCCTCCCCTCCTACGGGACTCTCTGTGGTTCTTTCTTTAGATTGTTGGTTGTAGAAGATCCGTTTTGCTAGTGTTAGGTTGTTCTCAGAGTGAGTTGCTCTATATGCAGTTGTAGTTTTGATGTATTTGTTGGGGGTGGCAAGCTCAGGGTCTTCCTACTCTGCCCTCGGTTCTACCTCCTCCCATGAATGTTTTCTTACACCTTAGAATGTTCTTTCCCCATTTGTCTTCTTTGCTAAATCCTGCTCATTTTCCAGACTCAGTTCATGAGTCATATCCTGAAGGAGCTTTACTGACCCACCATGTGGAGTTAACCCCCTTGTCTTTGTGTCCACCCACCTTGATTTTCCACGGTTGCTTCTACAGCAGGTTGCAGTTATCCATTTTATTAAGCCTGTGTCCCCTTTAATAAAGTGTCCCTTGGGCAAGGATGGGGTCTTCTCCACATTCCTAATGCAGTGATGGCTACATGTTTATTGAGTAGCCAAGGATCTCATGGCCTTGATATGCTTTTCCTCTGTGGTGGGTCTGGACCCTCATCCTGCATCTGGATCCAGCATCCTGGAGCTGGTCATTGTAATGCCCCCCACCAGGCTGGGCTTCACAACCAGCCTTCCTTCTGCCCTGACTCTGTACCCCAGAAAGGGCGTGTTCCTTTTAACTTGTACCAAGAGCTTTACACACATTCTTAATTACATTTTCAGGTCAGTTCCTAGAAGTGGAATTATTGGTTCAAAGTGTGTGATTAATTTTACAGCTTTTGAAATGTATTGTCAAATTATCCTCCAGAAAAGTTATTCACTCCTTCCCTTTCTTTGGACACTTGCTCTCACTCCATATTATTTTGAAAAAACCTTTTCCAATTTGTTAAGCAAAACAATGTTCTTTTATTGTTTCCTTACTGTATCCATATAGGTTTTAATCCAGGCTATTGTTTTTATGTGCTAAGTTTCTTTCATAGAGGATTAATAGACATTGATGTAAAAGCCTTGTCTCCTCTTCCTAATTTTTTTCTGGGCATCTCAGAGTCCCATGAAGGAGGTATCAAGACTGGGCTTCACAGCAGGGCCAGTCAGTTCTGTTTGAATCCTCCACTCAATCGTGAGTTGTCACACAGTATTGGGAGTGGTGTGGGGATCTCTGTTCCCTGTGTTCCTGGTTTTCTGGACACAGGTTCTGGGAATTCCTTTATGTTCTGCAATCGTCATGCACCGAGTCTGTTCTGGGCTGAGCTTTCTTGTCTTGTTTGGTGTTAGGAGGAGATTGGAAGTGTCCTCTGCAGGTGGCAAGCAAAACAATAACTGGAAAAACAAGTGGGATCAATACCTAATATGCAGCCAGCCAGCCTTTTTCAAAGCCTCATCTGTATTGATTTCTGTGGGTGACACTTCCCTTTCTTGGATAATCAGTCCCTTTGTTCATCAGGTGAACAAGTGAGCAGTCTTACTCTTGCTTTGTAGGAGCAGGGATGGCTGTTTAACTCTGAGCTGCTGAAAGGAGAGGGAGGGAGGCCCAGAGTGGCCCCTTTGGGCTACGTTCTCTGTGCAGTGGCCTGGGTGACCTGGGTATTTCTTTTGGCCTCATTCTTTTTCTAGATTGAAACCTCACATGTCCAGGTGGTGGCATGGAGCAGAGTGATGTGGCTTAGTGGCAACGTGGAGGAGAAAAGGTCAGTAAGTTCAAAGGAAGATAATGACTTGTATTAAATGCCCACTGTAGCTTCCAGTGAGATAAGCATGATGACTTTCGTTCTACAGATAGAGAGTGTGTTTAGGGAAGATAAGTTACCCAGGTCACACAACTGGTAGTGTTAAAATTTGAACTCAGATCTGAAGGATGCCAAAGTTCCTACGCAACACTATATCCTACACCCTTGATCCGAGGACCCCAAATCGAATGTCATGTGTTCAACTACTACCTGGATGAAACTCTTCAGTCTGGGGCATTGACAAGAAACCAGGGATGCATAGGTTTGGGAAAAGGGGACGACATGTCATCAAGTATTTGAAGGACTGCGATATGAAAGAGAAGTTAGAATTCTTTTTGTTCATTCAAAGGGCAAAATTAGGATGAGAGAGTGGAAGTTACAGGAAGGCAGATTATGTCTCCCTAGAATGAAACATAATCTCAGCAGCTGTATATTTTATTTTATTATTTTATTTGTTTTTTACTTTTAATTTTATATCGGTGTATAGTTGATTAACAGTGTTGTGTTAGTTTCAGGTATACAGCAAAGTGATTCAGTTATACATATACATGTATTTATTCTTTTTCAAATTCTTTCCCCATTTAGTTTGTTACGTAATATTGAGCAGAGTTCCCTGTGCTATGCAGCAGGTCCTTGTTGGTTATCCATTTTATATATATATGGAATCTAATTAAAAAAAAAAAGGTCTGAAGAACCTAGGGGCAGGACAGGAATAAAGATGCAGATGTAGAAAATGGACCTGAGGACACGGGGAGGGGGAAGGGTAAGCTGGGACAAAGTGAGAGAGTGGCATGGACATATATACACTACCAAACGTAAAATAGACAGCTAGTGGGAAGCAGCTGCATAGCACAGGGAGATCAACTTGGTGCTGTGTGACCACCTAGAGGGGTGGGATAGGGAGGGTGGGAGAGAGATGAAAGAGGGAGGGGATATGGGGATATATGTATACGTATAGCTGATTCACTTTGTTATACAGCAGCAACTAACGCAACAATGTAAAGCAATTATACTCCAATAAAGATGTTAAAAAAAACAAAGAACTGGAAGTGATTTTGCAGACTTATAAATGCATGTCTGTGATTAGAGGGAGCATGTGTTTATTTTCTGTTTTCCTGTTTATATTTTATTTGGCTAAAGTATTAATAGGTATTTAGCATTCATTCAATAACTGTTCATAAAGCACCTAAAAAAAATATAGCAGAGTGTACATGTCAATCCCAAACTCCCTAACTGTCCCTCCCCTCCCCCCAACCCTTTCCCCCTGGCAACCATAAGTTCATTCTCTAGTCTGTGAGTTTGTTTCTGTTTTGTAAATAACTTCATTTGTATTGGTTTTTTTTTAAGGATTCCACATATAAGTGATATCATACAATAGTTCTCTTTCTCTGACTTACTTCACTCAGTATGACAATCTCTAGGTCCATCCATCCATGTTGCTGCAAATGGCATTATTTCATTCTTTTTTAATGGCTGAGTAAACAGTCCTTTATATATATATAAAATCTTTATCCATTCATCTGTCAATGGACATTTAGATGGCTTCCATGTCCTGGCTACTGTAAATAGTGTTGCTATGAACATTGGGGTGCATGTATCTCTTTGAATTATGGTTTTCTCCGAATATATGCCCAGGAGTGGGATTGCTGGATCATACGGCAACTCTATTTTTAGGTTTTTGATAAACCTCCATACTGTTCTCAATAATGGCTGCATCAATTTACACTCCCAGCAACAGTGTGGGAGGGTTCGCTTTTCTCCACACCCTCTCCAGCATTTGTTATTTAACACATGCTTCATTGGCTTTTTTTCCCTTCTCTGTCTCACTTTCTCCATTTCCTCACCTGCCACAGCAAATCACCTGTGTCTAAGTCTTTATCGAAAGGTCCAACTTTGAGGAACCCAAGCAAAGATAACCACCATTTTACAGTCAAGAAAATTGATATTCAGAGAAGTCAAGTGACTTGATCATGGATGTTTAATTAACAAGTGGTGGGTCCAAGCTTTGAACTCATCTATTTTTCTGAATATGAGCACTCAGTTCTATGTGCTGTCCTAAAGTAAAGAAGAAAATCATATTCAACCACAAAAGTAGGTCCCTCATTTGTTCACAAACACCTACTATTGTCCAGAATCTGCCTTGGGGACTAGAAATAAAGAGTGAATAATGGCAGCGCCCAATTCCCAGGTGTTTTAGAGTCCAGTAGGGGAGTGTCTTGGTCACTTAGGTTGCTAAAACGAAATACCATAGGTGGCTTAAACAACAGATATTTATTTCTCCCAGTTCTGGAAGCTGGGAAGGCCAAGACCAAGGTGCTGGCAGCTTTGGTGTCTGCAGAGGGCTGTCTTCCTGGTTTGTAGATGGCTGCCTTCTCACTGTGTGCTCCTGTGGCCTTTCCTTGGTGCGTGCATGTAGAGAGAGAGATTTCATGTCTCTTCCTCTTCTTAGAAGTGCAGAAATATTCCAGCTTAATAACTCAAGAGCAGAGTGGAAAAGTCAGTGATACAATTATGAATCACTTCTACAGGAGCAATAACTTGGTAATTATATTTTCATACATTCATTAAGCATATAAACTTAATTTTTATACACAATGGGGTTATAACAAGGCAGCGTTAGTTGGTTCATTTTGTATTCAGTTTCCAAAGATGTTAACTGACATTTAATAGTTTGGTAATTGATCTGTGTCATCTTGAGTTATTGTTACAAACTTCAGTGAAGAAAGGGAAAGGATTTCTGGAAACTCAGTGCACCTTCAATGTTTAATTTCTGTCACTCGTGGCTAAAAGTTGGGTCACTCTAAACTGTCACAAATAGGGAAATGTATGCAACCTCACTTTTTCGTGAGACAGTATCAAAAGTCTTTGGTGCGGGGGCTTCCCTGGTGGCGCAGTGGTTCAGAGTCCGCCTGCCAGTGCAGGGGACACGGGTTCAAGCCCTGGCCTGGGAAGATCCCACATGCCTCGGAGCAACTAAGCCCATGTGCCACAACTGTCGAGCCTGCGCTCTAGAGCCTGTGCACCACAACTACTGAAGCCCGCACGCCTAGAGCCCGTGCTCCGCAACAAGAGAAGCCACTGCAGTGAGAAGCCTGCGCACCAAAACGAAGAGTAGACCCTGCTCGCCGCAACTAGAGAAAGCCCGCATGCAGCAACAAAGACCCCATGCAGCCAAAAATAAATAAATTAAAAAAAAAAGTCTTTGTGGGGTGGTAGCTCACTTCACTAGTCCTTCATGGTGACCTTTCTGGTTGTCATGTGGTATTTGTCATTTTTCTTCTTTCCTAACTCAGCTCCCTGTGCTGTCTCCCATCTCTGATGATGCGAAAGAGCATAGACATCACTGCATCAAAGTCCTATATGCTGATGCCCACTGATGCGTTGCTGATGCTTAACCTGGGGACAAATAGATAGACGCCCAGTGCATCCTCCCATGGCTGACAATGTACCCTCCATGTCCCCGTCTCTTGAAGGAGTCTCGTCTACCTGCTCCTGACTGGCATGCTTCCAAGGGGGAAATACTGGCTAGAATTGTCTGTTGGAAGAGTGAATTCCATGTCTGCTCATTGGTAAAGAGGGGATAGTAGTAGGGTCTCCCTTAAGGGCTGTAGCAGACACTCTTTGGGTTCCACTCATATCTCTTTGGCTCTTACAATTTCTGTGCCTGTTGTCCTAACTTTTCGTGGCCAACACCTGCTATTTCTTCTTCTGGGGGCTCTCTCATGCTGCCAAAGACTGTTCTACTCACAGGTATGGCAGCTGGAAGCTTCCTGAGAAGCTTTGCAGCCAATGATTAAAGGGAGCTGTTCTGTGAATTTCCTACGAATTTCTTGGCTCCTTTGCTCCTTGAATGGGTAACTGAAGTGCGTTAATCTACACAGTATCCCAGAGCTCCTGGTGGTATTGAGATCCAAGTGCCCATGGTGGTAACCACTTCTGATAGCACACCCTTTTCTGGCTTCCTTCCTTTCTCTGTTTCATCTCTCCACTCCCCTACCAATGTTTCTTGCAGTCACCTCTGTATCCTGTAAAAGAGGATTACATTAAACATATTAACACTTTAGCACCCAAAGAATGGAATATAATTATGCTCTTCACAACCAAATTACAGGATTAATTCATGGAGATTAAAGATGAAGCTTGTATGATAAACATTAGTCGTTTTGTTCTACAACTGGATATATAACCAGTCAATGCAGGATAAAGCAAAAGTCTGTTTGAGGCCTTTTGGAAATGGGGGTGCTGGGAAAAATGACTCCCAAGTCCTGCCCAATAATAGTCCTTGTTTTAAACACATCAACTGATTTAATATCATCATCCTGGCTTTTAATCTGGGATATCTGCCGCCCTCCTTGGTCCTTGGATAAGTCCAGTGTAAAAATCTCTTGGATAGACTTATTGTTAACACAGTATAAAAGGGAGTGGGTCTCTGAGTGTATCTGATAGAAGATCACATGTTCCTGCTCTTTGGGTGGAACGATGGTGTATGTGTTTTTCCCTCCGAGCAGCTGCATCCTGAATAATGCACAAAGGTTTGGTCTAGTCAGGAATGTTGAATACTTGTTTATCTGTCTCTCTCTTCCCCACATCCACGGGGGATCAACAAAAGAACAAATACTCTGCTTTGGTAAATCACATCCACTCAGATTAGTGTCAAATTCTTTAATGTCAGGTGGTTTCAATAAAACTGTCCTCCCAATTTATCCATATTCTTTTCAAACTAAAAATGATTCTAAAATATACAGTACTGAGGATTTTTAAGCGTAGTCATTCTCAGCAATGCCAGTGTGCTCTGGCTAAAACTGATCAGATCCCGCACGTGGATTAGGTATGCCATGCCTCTCTCTCTTAATTTAACGTTCTGTGGTGATTTGGCTCCCAAATCATGAGCACACTGTCAGATTTAGTGACCTCATCTTTCATCCACGACAGCCTTAATGACACTCAAATATATCACTCACTTTTCCCGCATTCCAAAATATACCAACATTGTATACCATCATTTACCCAACTTGACTTATAGGCTATTTTTTAAAAATTGTTCTCATTCTGTCCAGACAGGGTTGATAGTTCAACTGGAACTTATATCTACAGGAATTCAATAATTATCAAATTTGGAGGAAAAATGAATTACCAGGTTGGTCTTTTCCTATTTGAATACTGGCCAGTTTTTCTGAAATTTGTGACTTTTTAAAAAAAATAGAACAGATTTTAGACCCAATTTAACTTTCAATTTAGCATACTGTTCAAAGGAAATGAATATAATTTCCAAGTTTGAATTAATTCCTAATACTCAAGAGGGCAGGTGTAAACAGTAGGCAAATACAGCACTAATAAAAATAACAATTTTCCTTCAGCTCTATGCCAGCTCTTTAGCTTTGTGAAGGGACCACAGATGTCACCATTCTCTGCCTCATGTCTGGGTTAGCTTTTTCAAGAAGAAAGGCATGGGGTGAGGTCCTGCAGCTCTGAGCACATCTCCCAGGAAACTTCATTTCTTCCTTTGCTCTCTCTAGTCACTTTTTGAGCCAAACTCCTGCGTCTTCATTCTTTTTCCTTTATGGGGAGCTTTTCAGTCCCTTCATACTCCTTGTGAAAGCACTAAGCAATACATGAGAATATACACAAGGTAAAAAAAATCAAATTCTTTTCCAACACTAGCCCTCCCACTCCCACTTTTCTCCCTAGAGGAAACCATGGTTAACAATTTTAAATTTCTGATGAAAGGACAAATTCCCCATTCTTCTTTACCATGTTGCATTTAGATGCTGCTAATTCTTAGCAAGTTGGAAAGTGATGCAAATATAAAAGTCAAAGGATCAGTTATTTGGTGTATGTGTAACCAGTCCACTGCTGACTTGTTTTGGCTTGATATAGACCTGGCTTAAGTGTATTGTGAATAATAAATATACCTGCAAATCCAATCCATGGAACTATGACAGCACATAGAATACCTAACCCAGAGATGTCCTAGAAAGATGCCCTAGATATGGGGAAAGAGGGGAAGCTCCCCAGAGAAGGGACAGGTGAGAGCTAGGTTTCCTTTGGTGCAAAACACGAGAGTTTGAGGATGTGGAAACATTTTTCGTGGTTCAGAGGGCTCTGATTTATTGGGTGGAAAGATTTGGGTAAAAGGAAAGCAAAGTGCAATTAGGGCAGGGGAGAGGAAGCACAGAGCAGCAGGGGCATACGTATGGGAGAAGACAGCTAAAAGGGGAGATCACCAGATGTGAGCTATGGGGAGGGTTAACTAGCCATGAGGTTTTAAAAATATTTAGTTTGTGGGAAGGGAGTGGTGGTTGGCCCAGTCTGTAACATTGGGGTACCTATGTTTATCTTGGGACAGTTAAGTGCTTATGTCTAAAGTGGTAATCTGTTGATCCATTGAGGCCTGTCCATTGATCCATCGATCCATCTATTTATCCATCCATCCATCCATCTTCCCAACCATTCATCCATCCAGCCATAATCTATCCATCCATCCTCCCATCCATCCACCCAACACTTATCCACTCATCCTCATTTATTGAGCTCCTGTCATGTGCCATAGCCTGTGTTACTTGCCAAGGAGAAGGATGAAAAGACATGATTCTCACCTTTGGGGTACTTCAATCTAGGGTTGGAAAAAGATATAGAAACAGATCATTGCAACACAGTTTGCTAAGTGCAATAATAATGGCTTTTGCAAAACGGCACATTGGTTGTGAAGATTAAATGAGGTTACCTGTATGAAAAGCAATCTGTGAGCTTTTCAAATATCAGTGATTATTACAATCTTCTTAAAAATTCTGGGAGAAAGGCTCGAATTATTATACCTTTAAACCTTTTTGTTGTTGTTGTTATTTAAAAAGGAATCGAAGTACTCTAGTACAAGTCACAAAATAGAGAAAATAAGACCTCACCCATGAGTCACTTGCTTTAACACTGACATTGTTTTACATTTACTGAATTTCCTTAGGGTCCACATAGCAATCATGCTACATATATCATGATACTGATTTTTTTTCTCTTTTAGTTAAATGATATACATTTTCCCATGTAAACTTTTTCTTGGGTCACATCCATGAAGAGGTGGGCTTGACATATTAAGAGTTGAATGGTCTCTGGCTCATTCCTGGCCCAAATCCCACCCTCCTCGTTCTGTATGAAATACTGGGACCCTTCCTAAGAATGGTCACATAGGTTTCCTGTCTCTGCCGTGGTCGTCTCTGCCACTGCAGGCATAGAGCTGTGCCTGGTACCCATGTCATTTTCCTCTTTGGTTTCTTGCTGACTCTGAAAATCCCCTCTCTGTCTGCTAATGAGAAGCTACCCCGCTGTCCTAAGAACTGCCACCACAGCAAAGGGATAAGTGACCTCTGTGCCCACCTGAGTCTCATTGGTGGACCTGTTTGTGCCTGTAGGAGATGCCTGAGATTGAGGGATATCCGTGTGCCACCAACTTTGTCTCCTTTTATGCTCTCTTGATCTTATCACACTTTCATTTGCATCACTCCACCAATACAACTCTTGAGAAGGTCACCTATGACCTCCGTATGTCCACATCCAGTGGCCAGCCATTATCTTACTTATCAGCAACATTTGATCACTTTTTCCTTTTCCAAGTCCTTCTTCACTTAATGTACAGGACACCACACTCCTGGTAGCCCCTTCTCAGTCCCCTTTGCTGCTGCTCCTTCATCTCCTTGACCTATAAAGATTAGACTGCCCTGGGACTGTGCCTGTAGACATGTTCTTCATCTACACGCACGACTTAGGTGATCTCACTCAGTCTAATGGCTTTAAGTACCACCTATAGGCTGATGACTCTCAAATTTATCAATCCAACTTGGATCCCATCTCTGAACTCCAGATTCAAATTTCCAGTCAACTCTTCAACATTTTCACATGGATGCTTAATAAGCATCTCAGACATTCCTGCCCCCAAATCCAAGTCATGGTTTCCTCCTCTCCCAACCTATTCTTCCCATAGTTTTCCCCATTTCGGTAAGTGACATGTTCAGTTGCTTTGGAGTTATCTTGGCTGTCTTTCTTCTTTACCCTGGCTCCGATCCATCAACAAATCCTGTTGTCTCTCCTTCAAAATATATCCTGAATCCAACCACTGCTTACTGCTTCTACTGCTACCATCCCAATCTAAACCCCTGGTAATCTGTTACTGGATTACTGAAATAGCCTCTGAACTGGTCTCCCCACTTCAGCCCTTGTCTCTCTGCAGTCTATTCTCAATGTGGCAGCCAGAGTGATTTTTTTCTTTTTACAACCCAAGTCACAATGTGTCACTTCCCTGCCCCAAACCTTCCACTGGCTCTCATGTCATTCATGACAAAAGTTGAAATCTTGCTATGGGCTACAGGAACCTTTGGGCCACTCACCTCATCAGCCATTGTTCTCCCTCTTTGTCACTTCATTTTAGTACCACTAGCATCCTTGCTGTTCCTCAAATACAGCGGCACAGCCCTGTCTCTGGGCTTCAGCATTCGCTGTTTCTCTCTGCCTGGGATGCTCTTTCCCAGTTTGTGAGGCTCACTCCCTCACTTCCTTTGGGCCTCTGCTCAAATGTCACGTGAAAAGAGAAGCCATCTCTGGTCACCCTGTGTACCAAAACAACTCTGTCTCAGGCCTAGCACGTTTTAGTCTTTCTGTGTATTTTTCTTTTATTGCCCTAATCACCAGCTGACTACATATACATTTATTTGTATATATACACGTATACATAGGTATTTTTGAATTTAATTTTTATTGAAGTATAGTTAATTTACAATGTTGTGTTAGTTTCAAGTATACAGCAGAGTGATTCGGTCAGATTCTTTTCCATTATAGGTTATTACAATATATGGAGTATAGTTCTCTGTGCTATACAGTGGGTCCTTGTTGTCTGCCTACTTTATGTGTAGTAGTATGTGTAGGTACATACGCATTTTGTGTGAGTATATGATATATGTTTGTTAATTATCCCCCCTCCTGCTAGACTCTGAATTCTGTGCCACAAGATCCAGAATTTTGTCTCTGTGCCTGGCTGTTAGTTCATGGTCAATAAATATATGTTTATTCTTTTTGCCACTCTTTTCTTACGCTGTCCCCCTATGACACAGGTGTACATGCTACTCAAATCTTTCCTCCAATGATGTGAAATTGTACGTATAATGGCCAGCTTATTTACTCTTTGAACCTCAGTTTTCCTCATCCATAAAAGGAATCTGATAATTGTACATACCTTTTAGGGTTGTAAGAGATAAATAAACTATTGCAGCTAAAGGCTGTGGTAGAGTGCCTGGCCCACACAGTTATTTTTAATGAAATTTTGAGAACTGCGGAGTCACACAAATCAGGATTTAAATGACTTATTATATGCAAAACACTTAGAACAATGCCTAGCCCATAATAAATGCTATATAAGTATGAGGTCTAATAATAATTATTATTATTTGATTCACCATCTAGAGTTATTCAATCTAGGGCAAATGACTTACCTTCTCTTAGTCCCAATTCCTCATGTCTACTATGGGGATAAAGTAGATAGTGTGGCAATTAAATACACTAAGTCCCCTACATGCGAACCTTCAAGTTGAGAACTTTCAAAGATGTGGACCTGAGTTCACATGTCCAGTCACGTAAGTTAGTTCACGTGTCTGGCGTACATTGTCACATGCGGGCATCCTCTACAAGTGTTTGTGATTTTGTGTACTTTATTGTACAGTACTGTATAGAGTACAGTAGTACAGTGTCTTTATTTCAAGCCCAGGATGTCTGGAAGCAAGTGTAAAAGCAGAGGTGACGTAGCTGGTATCGCTAAGAAGCGCAAAGAGAGACAAGAGGAAGAAGGAGTAACTGAAGAACCCAAGAGATTCACGATGCAGGCAATGGCAAGGGGATTTTCTTTATCTGAGGAGGCACTGTTAGTTTTTGAGGCACAGGACCCCAATGTAGAATGGTACACAAAGGTCGCAGCAGCTGTTCAGAACGCAATCCAGTGCTACCATGTCATCTATGACGAGAAAAAAAGAGCTACTACCCAGACATCACTGGATCATTTATTCAAGAGGGTAGATAGAATTGAACCGGAACCTGTGACATCAACTCACGTCAGATGTGAGTGAAATTGCAGCTCGCCCTCCGTCTCCGATGGCTGACGATCCTTCAGCTCTACCATCTCCCACCTCCTCTCCCTCCCCCAGTCAGTAACTTTTCTTGCCTGTTCACTCGATGCCAGCCCCTGGATGCCAGCTGTTGTACCGTACTACTGTACTTTTCAAGGTACTATACTGTAAGATTAAAAATGTTTTCTTTATTTTTGTGTTTGCTTTTTATGTATTACTTGTGTGAAAAGTATTATAAACCTATTACAGTACAGTACTATATAACCGATTGTGTTAGTTGGGTACCTGGGCTAACTTTGTTGGACTTACAAACAAATTGGACTTACGAGCACGCTCTCAGAATGGAACTCGTTCATATGTAGGGGACTTACTGTAAGACATAATGTGTCTCATGCCTGCAACTCAAGATGCTATTAACTATGTCACTGATGTGGGACAATCAGATTATTTCATTTTTAAACCACTAGACCATGCTGAAATGAATATCTTTGTGCATAATGCCTGTCACACATTGCAGATTATTTTCTTACCTTGGAATTCCAGAATTAAAATGTAGAAATATTTTCATGGCTCTTGTTACACATGCCAGATGGATTTCTTATCCATACCATTTTGTGGTTACTTGGCTGGTAAGGGTTAGAATCAAGATTGGTGCTCAGAGTGTACTATATTTTGCTACCTTTCACTCTGTTTCCCTCTCTTGTTGGCTGGGCCAGTAAATGATTCATGAGGCCATCTACTGAATAATAAATGACCTCATTCATAGTTTCTGTGCATCAGGCATCTGGGAGTGGCTTACCTGGGTGGTTCTGGCTCAGAATCTCTCAAGAGGTTGCAATCACCTTGATTGAGGCTGGACTTGAGGCTGGAGAACTATCTTCCAAACTCACTCACGTGGTTGTTGACAGGGGGCTTCAGTCCCTCACCATGCAGACCTGTCCATAGGCTACCTGCATGTCTTCACATATGGCAGCTGGCTTCCCCCAGAGCAAGTGATCAAAGGGAGAGAGCCTGAGACCTAAGACACAGCTTTTTGTAACCTAACCTTGGAAGTAACACACCGTCATTTCTGCTGTATTCTGTGGGTCACAGCTTGACCTTGGGCATCTTGGAGGCTGGCTACCACAAGAGTGGACTGTGGGCTCACACCTGTATCTTCTTTATGTCTCTCTCTGCTCTTATTCCTTAGTCACATTCTGCCTGGCTTTGTAACTGCACTCTGACATCATCAGACATTTAAGTACCCACTATGTGTAAGGCACTGTGCTAGTCGCTTTCACAGATACATTTAACCCTCACAACAATCAGTGTGATCTGAATATTCCTACTCCATCTTGCAGAGAGGAAAACAGATGCACAGAGAGGTAAAGTAATTTGCCAAAGAAAGATCATTTGGTGAGTTAGAATCAGAGTTGAGATTCGTACTCAGGACTGTGGCTGCAGAATTCAGTTCTTTCTACCACACATGGGGTCTTTGGGGCATGTACTTAGTTTCTCTTAGTACAATTTTAGCTCTTGGAAGCACTAAGAGGTAACATTCAGGGAACAATTGCCAAGCTTCTCCTCCTTTGACTGGACACCACTAAAGCCTGGTCAGTGAGAACAGAGTGAGGAGAACAGAAAGTACCCCCAATCTGTTCATGGCTGAAGGAGTCATCTCCAGCAAGATGTCCAACACCAACACCAAAGTGTCATTGGGAGAAAATTCCAGCTTTTCATGTGTGCTTTATTGATCTCTGAAATCTCTTAGTTCCTGTATTTTCTTTTGTGTGTGTGGGGGATGGTTTTAATTACCTGTGATTACCTGTGTTAAAGGTTGTCTTGTACCAGCTGCTCAGATTTAGAGAGGCATCTCAGTCATTTCAGAGTCACGTAGGGTTTCCAGGGCTTCTCTGCCTGTCATTTTTGATGGGATTTTCTCATTCCCTTCTACCAGATTTCTAAGAATTTTCTTTTAAATTTTTGTAATCTTTCTGAGAGAGCTACAAAAGGAAAGGGTTATTGTTATTACTATTATTTTGCTAATTTAAAAAAAGTAGAGGAGTGTGGTGGCCACGAGAATGAACCTTTTAGAGCTCTAACTTCAGGGAGTGCAACTCACCGAAAACTCCACCTGCTCCATCTGTGTCCACCACTGTGTATGTGTCAAGGCTGTCCTCCACGTGGGCTGCTCCCAGCCAATAACTGGTCACAGCAGGGGTCTAAAGCAGTCCCATTCCTGCAAGAAGTGGGACTCCTCTAATGAGCAATTTTGGCTCAAGGACTCCTGTGGTAGGCAGAATAATGACCGCCCAAAGATTTCCACACCCTAATCTCAGGAACCTGTGAATACATCACCTCACATGGAAAAAGGGGATTAAGATTGCAGATGACATTAAGGTTGCTAATCAACTGATCTTGAAATGGGGAGCATAGTGGGGATTATCCAGACAAGCCCAGTTGAGTTACGTGTCTTGTTAAAAGTGGAGAAATTTCCCGTTGTGGTCAAAGAGAGAGATGCAAAGATGGAGGAAGAGTCAGAGAAATGGGACGTGAAAAAGACTTGACCTTCTGTTGCTGGCTTTGAAGATGGAGGAAGGGACCATGAGTCAAGGAATGCAGGTGGTCTCTAGTATTTGGAAAAGGAAAAGAAATAGCTTCTCCTCTGCCGAAAGGAACGCAGCACTGTCAACACCTTGATTTTATCCTGGTGAGAACTGTGTCAGCTTTATGACCTAAAGAATTGTAATAGAATAAATTTGTATTGTTTTAAGGTGTTAAGTTTGTGGTGATTTGTTACAGCAGCAATGGAAAACTAACACAATTCCCTGTCAACCTTGCTGAGACTTTTTTGAGCTGTGCTATAGTCTAAGGCTCTTTTTACCTAGCCCTCTTTCCTTCCCTCTGTTCTGCATGGAAGGTCAGACCAGCTCTCCCAGCCTCCTCCAGCTCCTTCCCCAATTTCCGTTATAGATTTCCCAGTAAATATCTTGCATGTTTAATACCATTTTAGCATCTGCTTCTCTGAAGACCTAAACTAATAGGAGCGATAAAAAAGTGATAATAAAGTCTTAAAGTAAGTTCTAGATCTATGCTGTCCAATATGATAACCACTAACAACAAGTTGCTATTGAAATGTGGCCAGTGCAAAGTAAGGAAATGAATTTTTAATGCTAGTTAATTTAAAATTTAAAAAGGATACTCAATTCAGTTATTAGAAAACTTTTAACTATGGAAAATTGGGGCATATGAATCTATTTTTTAAAACTCTACATTTTATGAATTCAAAACACAGATCAGGTCTTTTTGATGAAAATTTAGAATCTGAATTGAGATGTGCTTTAAGTGTAACATATGCACTGGATTTCAAAGACTCAGAATGAAAAAGGGATGTGAAGCTATTTTGCTAACACATTTTTATATTTGATTATATGTTGAAATGATAAATTTTTTAGATATGTTGGGTTACATAAAATGTATTATTAATGTCAATTTATTCAGTTTCTTTGACTTTTTAAAGTGCAAATACTAGAAAAAAAATGACATGTTACTTACATAATATGGACAACTCTATTCTAGATACTGTAAGTATGCAAGATACCTAACATTTATCGAGTGGTTATCCTGTGCCTAGCACATTGCAGAATGCTTTCCATGGATTATTTATTTATACCTCAAAATAACCTTGTTTTATAGAAACGTAAGGAAATTTACAAGAAATGGAAAATTATGTAACTTGCCCACAGTCATTCAATTACAAGTACAGCAGGTGAAAAATATTTATATCTAAGATGTTCAGAGGCAGACTGGGCACTGAGAACCAAATTATCTGAGAAAAAGTAGAAGAAAGTTGGCATGCTTAAGCCAGACTCTTGGAGACATAAGAACTCCTTTGAAATATTTCAGCAACTGTCATGGGGGTGAGGAAATAAAGTTATTCCAAATGACTTCAGAGGGAGGAGGTTGATGACTACCAAATTGGTATCTCCTGCCAAAATTTTTCTTCTGAGCTCCAACGTTGTAAATCTAACTGCTTTCTGGACTCATCCATCTGCATGTCTCCTAGGCATTTCAAACTTAACATGGCCAAAGCTTGCTCTGATTTCTTGTCCTCAAAACTTATTCCACCATTTGGCTTTCCAGACTCAGTAAACTGCCTCAACATCAATGTAATTTCTGATGGTAAGACATGAGCTCTTTCTCCTCCCCTTCGCTCTGAATTGGTCACTCCCAACTACCTGTGTGTTGAAAAATCATACCTCGTTCATTTCTGTTCTGTATTGGTTATCTATGGCTGTGCAACAATTCACGTTGAAACTTACTAGCTCAAAATAATGAACACCTAGTAGCTCATTTTCGGTGGGAGAGGGATCCAGGAGCAGCTGAGCTGGGTCCTCTGGCTTGGGGTCTCCCACGACACTTCAGTCAGAGAGTCAGCTGGTATTCTTCACTGGAGGAAAATTCACTTCCAAGGTTGGAAATTCACTTCCAAGTTCACTTCCAAGTTTACTGGTGAGATTCAGTTCCTTGCTGGGTGTTGGCTGGAGGCAGTCCTTGCCCTGTGGGTCTCTCCGTTAGGGCAGCTAATATGGTACCTGCCTTCCATCAGAGTGAGTGAGTTAAGGCAAGGAAGATGGAAGAGGAAGTCTTTATAACCTAACCTTGGAGGTGACATTTCATCACTTTTGCCTCAGTATTTATTTATTTATATTAAAAAATTTTTATAGGAGTATAATTGATTTACAATGTTGTATTAGTTTCAGGTGTACAGTGTATTTTTTAGAAATGAGTCACTGGGTCCAGGACGCATTCAAGTTGGGGGATCACATGAACACCAGGCAACTGGGGATCCTTCTGTGCATCTTAGAAGCTGTTGGCAACAGTGTTCCAACAAGGGCTGTGACCTCCATGCTGTTGGTCACTGCCATTCTCACAGCCATAATATCTTGGCTGTTTCCTCCTCTCCAGCTCTGCTGCCCCTGGCCTGGTTCATTGTGATCTTTCACCTGGACAAGTCACAAGTTTCCCAGCTCGTTTTCCTGCCACTGTCTTTCTTCTCCTACCCGTGTCATGTGTCTGGCCTTGCGGATGAGGCAAGAATGGGTGGTGGTGGGGGGGGGGGTGAGCAGTAGATTTGCTTTCGGACCCATCCATTAGGGTAAGAGGAGCACTGACCTGTTGTCAGAGTGGCTAAGGTCCAGGTAAATAATGGGCCCAGAGATGGCTTCTGGAACGATCAAGGGGAGGACTGGCCAGAGCAAGGAGAGTCCAACTTTTTGTCTGAGGAACCTAAGGACTCTGGCTCCTGTTTCAAAGAAAGGCCAGAATGCAGGCCTCTAAATATGGCTGCTTAGTAGGTGAGGAGCTCAGGCTGGTGAATGTGGGACCTGAAGCTCCATTCTGAATGCCATTCGTGTGACTGTGGCCTGGAACCAGGACTGGGCATCCTGGCAGGCTGCCAGTGACCACCGAGTGACCACTCCATTCACTCCAGCCTCGTGAGCCACTGGTTTCAGTATCACTTCCATGATTTCTAATTGCACAGAGAGAAGCTGTGCACTGGGAGCTGGGTTCCCCAAAAGCCTCCTTAGCGGCTATGAGAAAGGAGCTTCTCTCCGAGATGAGATTAGACGATACCTTCACAATTTAAAGGACTTGCCCTGTTTTCTTTTTTCTTTTTAAAGCACAGGATAATGAAGAGAATGCAGGCAGCTCTAGGTCTGGATCTCAGCTCTGCCTGATTAGCTGTGTTGTACCCTTTGGAAGTTACTTAACCTCTCCGAGTCTCGACTTCTTGGTCTGTAAAGTGGGCATAGCAAGGCTTACCTCATGAATAAATAGAAGAAAATAGTCACAGATACAGCACAATGCCTGTCCCACAGTAGGAACTCAAACCAAATTGTTTGGGTCACATCCCCTGGGGGACTCCACAGGGTCCCACCGTTAAGGTGGTTTCTTCACCTACACAAGTGTTGTGGGTCTGATCCAGGTCTTCAGCAATGAGGAGCAGGAATCTGGAAGGAAAAGCCACTGTCTATTCTTCATAGGTGTCTTTGGAGCAGCACATAGTGTGACTAACAGCTGATGTTTATTCCAAGCACATTTCTTAGATTAACTCAATCGTCACAACACCACCAGGAGTTAGAAAATGTTATTCTCGTCCCACTTGACACATAAGGAAACTGAAATGCAGAGGTACTGAGTGAGTTACTCAATGTCCCTCAGCTATTGTGGCCCTGGAATCCGTGTTGATTGTGACAGACCACTGCTTCTCAGCAGCACTAACTCTGGGCACCCCTTATTCCACCATTGGTTTAGATACTCAACAAATCCCTCTGTTTTCTTTATAAAGTCAAACGGCTCTTCCAGCCCCACCTGGTCGAGGTGGGTTATCCTTTTCTTTTTGGCCATGCCGTGTGGCATGTGGGATCTTACTTCCCCGACCAACCAGGGATTGAACAAGTGCCCCCTGCAGTGGAAGCGTGGAGTCTTAACCACTGGACCACCAGGGAAGTCTCCCTTTCTTTATATAAGGTCAAGAGTCTGTAACTTAGTGTACACACAACCAGGTAAGCTGATTTCTTGCCAGATTCCATATCAACAGGACTTGCTCCTATCTGAGGGTGCCGCATTTATTCCAGCATAATGCATGGCCCTGCTTAGATCCTCAGTAACTGTTGGCTTAATTTGTTAATTACTTTAACACTGAACATTTACTATGTGCCAGATAATGTGGTGATATTCAGCTGTGGACAGTGAGACCCCTATCCTTTCTAGGTGCTGGGAGATGCTGAAAGTCTAGTTGAAAGACTGATGTTTCAGGAAGGCAGATTTTGATTTGATGCGATGAAAATTTTTCTACCTCTCAGAGCTTTGCTGTGGGGCTGTGACGTTCCTATGGAAGGGGTGAGTTTTCTGTCCTCAGAGGTGTTCAAACAAAGCCAGAATGGCCACTTGGTGGGGATGTTGTAGAGGACATAAAATATCGGAGAGGTACTTGCAAGGGAAGATTTTTAAGGTCCCTTCTAATTGCTGGGAATTAACATTTAAGAGAAATATGAATGCAACAAACATGATATAAACACAAGACAGGACCTTCTTAAAGCCTGTGACTGCAAGTCAGTGTGAGGAAAAGTGGGTGATCCTTGGATTTCCGAAAGCAGGCATGTGAAGGCACTGCTGACCTAGGATAGAGGCGGAGCTGCAGTTCACATTTGAAGTGACCTCCTGCAGCTGTAGAAATCACTCTTTGGAATACACAAAGGACACGTTGCAGGCGTGCTGTCATTTTGCAGCATCGCTAGGGAAATCAGCATCCCAGGGATGGCTGTTACCTGCCACTTGGACAGGAAATGTTGCACACCGAGCCTTGTTTTTCTGCTGCAAGAATTACTGTTCAGAGGCAGTGGCAAGGAAATCAATGCAGAGGTACTAAACCCTCAACGAATGGCAGCAAAAGGCTGACCATGTTGCCTAAAACAGCTTTTTCTCAAAGCTGATTGTCTGGGGGGAGGGTGTCAACAAAATTGATAGAGTTCCTAGCAGGTGTGGTTTCCAGGGTGCCACTACCCAGGGTAGAGAGAAGCAGCTGCCATGGGTTCATGTCCTGTTTAGTAGCCGAGTCATTGGGTCTGTTTTTGAGGGGCTTGGGGGTCAGTTGTTAGGGCTGAATGTTACCCCTCCTCCCTCTTCCCCTGCTCTCGGGTCCTCCGGCAAAGGATCAATAGCTGGATGAGAAACAAAGTCCCGGTTTTAAAGATGATTGAGTGGGTGTCCGGCATCCCAAGTCAAAGTCCTCTGGGAGGAGTGGAGTTGGAAAAGGTTGGCCTGGCCACTAGGCTTAACTAGGTTTCCTGTTTCTTAGTCAATTTGCTTAAATCTGAGTTTGTTTTTACCAAACAAACCTACAACTCTGTAGAGAGAATGAACAACTTGGCAGGAGGGAGGGCACATTACCCATCAGTAAGACACGGCCCAGTAAAAGTCACAGCCCGATTGATCCCATCAGCCATGTGTCTCCCAAGGGATCTGAGAGCCGTAGGTAGCGATTTCCTTCCTTAAGGCCTGGGGAGAAACTTGAGAAGTCGTGGAAAAAGATGTTTCCCACTGAGCCATTTACTTGTCTGACTTTCCATTTCTCTGTCTATCAAGTGGGCACAAAATTTCTACCCTATCTCCCAGACTGGGTCGTTGTGAGAATCAAATGAAATTACCACCGTGGAAGTGCTTGGTAGCAGAAATGTCTATTTGCAACCTGAGGGAGGACGCCCAAGTGATAGAAAGAAAACAAAACAGGGAACTGGCACGTTTGGACCACTTACTACGTTTTCAATACTGTAGAAGACTACAGAATCTCCTCAGATCCTCACAGCACCTCTGCAGGCAGGTATTCGCACTCTTATATACAAAAGAGGAAACTGTGGTAGGATGATCGACCATCCTGGTTTGCCCAGGAAGAGGGATCTCCTGGGACACAGACTTTCAGTGTCAGACCTTGGAAGCTTTCAGGCAAGTGAACATGAGTTGTCACGCCCAACTTAAGTCCAAGGCTGAACAATTTTCCCAGACCTCCACAGCTGTTCGGTAGCAGGGTCTCGAGCAGAATGCAGGTCAGTTACCCTAGTCCTCATGTTCTTTCCTGCACCCCTTTCTTCGTAAACTCTAGCTGTTGACAAAAGGTGGACATATGAGTGGATTGCGTGCCAAGGAGCTGCAATAATCATTGTGATGGGGTTTAACAAGAGACAGAGGCTTTGCAAGAAAGGTGTGTTCTTTGCTCTGGTGCTCGAGATTTCAATCTTTGATGGTTCTCTTTCTAATGATTTTCTTAAGAGTATACCTACATTGGATATGGGCATAGAGAAAGCTCTGTTATCAGTCAGGTGGTACATTGGCTGGCATCTTTAGAAGGGTTGTTTTCTCTTGTTCAGTGTCAGGGACAGCTTGTTATAAAGGTATGTTTGTGGGCTGTGTCATCAGGTCCCCTGATTCAGTATGTCCTAGGTTAAATAACTCCTTCCCTCAGTTCTCCTGGAACTATTGCAACAGTACATGTAACAGCCGTCTTCCCTGCAAAACATCCCTCAGTGACTTTCCATCATCTCCTGAATCAACTCAGGGTCTTTGGCCTGGCTGACAAGGTCCTCCAGAAGCTGGCCCCAAGGTCCCATGTGACCTCATCTCCTGCCATGCTTGGCCTGGACCCCAGCAGCCCCGACTGGTGTGTAATCTGGTTCACTGTGCCCTCGCTGCCTCCTACTGTCCCCCTTGCTTCCGTGATTCCTCCCCCGACATCTTCATGCAATCACTTCCTCCTGCTCTTATTTCAAGATTCAGTTAGGGCAACCGCTTCTCCAGGAAGCTGCCCCTGGCTTGCCCCCTAACCCCCACCCACTTTAGGTACTGTTTGAATAACTCATCAGGGTCTGCATTTCCCACTGGACTCTGGAGTCTCTGGGGGGCAGGGGCTGGATCTCTTCTCCTATCATAATACTCCATAGGTGCTTGTTGAAACAGACCAGACTAGGATGGGGACGGGGGTGCTGTTTACTTGGCGTGGGCTCTGTGAGCTCCCATAAACATGATTGATGGTGATTATGCATACTCTGAGGACAACAGATTGTGGGACTAGGAGCTCAGCTATATTGCAAGCATCAGCTTCAATTGCTGTGGTGAAAAGAGATTAGGGAATAGCAAACTGACAACCTGGCTTATTCTAAGGGCTAAATTAGGAACAAGGTCAGTATATGCTGGTGGGAAAAAGAACGCTTCTGAGAAGGGGTGTATTTGAGATGGAAACATGGGGATGTGTATATGGTGCAGCTGAAAATTAAAGTCAGAGGACTTTGGGTTCAGAAATTAACTCATGCCAGAGAGGCCACTTGGCAGAACTAAACTCTCTTTTATAGCACCTTCTTTCAATTTTTAAGTATAATAATTTCGTCAATTCCGTAACAGCAAGAACTTGTTTATTGCCACTGTATCATTATTGCCTGGCATGTAGTAGCTCAGTAAATTTTTGTTTTATAAATGAATGACCACTGTAAAAACTGCTTTCTGCCTCTACTTTTTTTTTTTTGCGGTACACGGGCCCCTCACTGTCGTGGCCTCTCCCGTTGCGGAGCACAGGCTCCGGACCTGCAGGCTCAGCGGCCATGGCTCATGGGCCCAGCCGCTCCGCGGCGTGTGGGATCTTCCCGGACCGGGGCACGAACCCGTGTCCCCTGCATCAGCAGGCGGACTCTCAACCACTGCGCCACTAGGGAAGCCCGTGCCTCTACTTTTCACAGCTGCTTTCCCTCTACTCCACCCTTATCCTTTAAGCCAGTCTGCTGTCCTCCATCCGATAGCCTCGCTGGTCCGGGAGAGTGAACCCCAGTTTCTGTCCACCCCATCTTCCCTATCTTTGTTTGCTCTAGAACTGCTTGGGCTGTGGTCCGTCTCTGGGGTGAGGACCTGGATTCTGCCTCTGGCCCCAGATCCTGGGTTTTATGTCTGTGTTGCTTGACATCTAGACCTTGGCTTGCCCATGTCCATGGGCTTGGTCTGCCCCTGTGCTCCTAGAGCGCATCATTCTGGCTACAGCACTGTGGAAACTGTCATCTCTGTTGGCTTTTTGGTGGGTCCTTGGGCAGTTCAGCCCCAGCCCTGGTGAGAAGAAGATGATACCTTCTTGTAATGGCTGACCCAGTGCCCCTCCCCAGAATACCTTCCATTTATGGCTGCTGCCTACCACCACATTTAAGATGTTAGAGTGGGCTGGACTGAGACCCGCTGCTTCTCTGGGGCCTATTATGGCCTTCTTCTTTATCTGAAGGTTAAAAAGCTCCACATTTATACAAGTATTGAATTTTTCAGTACAATATTAGCATAAAAAACAGACACATAGATCAAAAGAACAAAGCAGAGAACCCAGAAATATTCCCACATATATAGGGTCAGCTAATTTTTGACAAAGGCTCTAAGAACACACAGTGGGGGAAAGGACAGTTTCTTCAGTAAATGCTTCTGGCAAAACTAGATGCACATGCAAAGAATGAAATTGGACCCTTGTGTTACACCATAAAAAAAATCAACTCAAAATGGATTAAAGACTTGAACGTAAGACCTGAAACTGTAAAACTCCTAGAAGAAAACATATGGGAAAAGCTCTTTGACATTGGTCTTGGCAATGATTTTTTGGGTCTGACACCAAAAGCAAAAGCAACAAAAGCAAAAATAAACAAGCGAGACTACATCAAACTAAAAATATTTCCGAACATACAAAAAAAAATCAACAAAATGAAAGGGCAACGTACAGAATGGGAATAAATATTTGTAAACCATATATCTGAAAAGGGATTAATATTTGAAATATACAAGGAATTTTTACAACTCAATAACAAAAAACCAAATAACCCAATTTTGGGCAAAAGACCTAAATATATATTTTTCCAAAGAAGACATACAAATGGCCAACAGAAAAGATGTTCAACATCACTAATTATCAGGGAAATGCAAATCAAAACCACAGTGAGACATCATCTCAAACTTGTTAAGATGCCTGTTATCAAAAGGATAAGAAATAACAAGTGTTGGTGAGGATGTGAAGAAAAGGGAACCCTTGTGCACTGGTGGTGGGAATGTAAACCGGTGCAGCCACTATGGGAAATAGTATGGAGGTTCTTCAACAAATTGGAAATAGAACTACCATACGATCCAGCAATTCCATTTCTAGGTGTATATCCAGAGGAAATGAGATCACTGTCTTGAAGAGATATCTACACTCCCATGTTCATTGCAGCATTATTCACAATAGCCAAGATACGGAAACACCCTAATATGTTCGTTGGTAAATGAATGGATAAAGAAAATGTGGTCTCTATACACAATGGAATATTATTCAGCCACAAAAAATAAGGAAATCCTTACATTTGCAACCACATGGATGAACCTGAAGGTATTATGCTAAGTGAAATAAGCTCGACAGAGAAAGAAAAATACTACATGGTATCAAATACATGTAGAATCTAAAAGAAAAGTCAAAGTCATAGAAACAGAGTGAAATGGTGGTTGCCAGGGGTGGGGAATAGAGGAAATCGGGAGACGTTGGCCAAAGCGTATAAACTTTCAGTTATGAGTAAATTCTGAGGATCGAAAGTACAGCATGATAACTATAGTTAATAATATTGCATTGTGTACTTGCAATTTGCTAAAAGAGTAGATCTTAAGTGTTCTCACACCAAAAAAAGCAACTATGTGAGGTGATGGATGTATTAATTAACTTGACTGTGGGTATCATTTCACAATGTATACGTATGTCAAATCTTCACACTGTCCACTTTAGATATATTACAGTTTTATTTGTCAGTTATACCTTAATAAAGCGGGAAAAAGTCTTGGGTTTTGTTTTAAAAGAGCCACAGAAATTAGCCTTCTGGAGGTCTTCCAAGGAAACAATCACCTGTGGTTAGGCTGGATCAGAAGTGCCCATTCTGGAGGAATTATAGTCACAATGAATGCTCTGTGTGTGCATGTGTGTGTGAGTCTGCGTGTGTGTGGTGTACATGACATGTAAATCCATGTGTGGGTGTATATATGATGTGTATACCTGTGTGGTGTGTACACACTGTGCACACACATGTGGTATGTGTGCGTGGTGTGTACACACGTGTGGGTTGTGTACATGGTGCATATACATGTGTGTGCACATGGCATGCACATGCATGTGTATATACATCTGTGGTGTGTATGTGTGGGCTATACATGGTATGTATATGTGTGTGGTGTGTGTAAACATTGGTGCATGTGTAGGTATGTGGTGTGCATCGTGTGTATATGTGTGTGTACATGTTTACGGGGGGTGTGGGTGCTTATGGTATATATACACTCAAGCGTGTGCATGAGGTATATACATGGTGCATATACACATTTGTGGGTCCTGAGGTCCAGGGAGGGTGGAGACAGGTGCTGCTCAGGGCCATTTGAGCAGGAAATGACCTGAAGGGCACCCATGAGCCGAGGTCTGTGGTGAAGGAGCTGCGTGGAGCCTCAAAATCCAGAAGCTCAAGCAGAGCCATAGTGGGAAGTCAGGAGAGAGAGCAGGAGACCTGTTAGACACGGCCCAGTACGAGGTCATGGGCAAAGGGGTGCTGGCATCTCCCTTTCCATAGCTAAGCAGTCTGTGTCAGCTGGCTTAAAGGGAAGCCCCTGGGAAGAAAACTTGGGGTGCGTGCCTTTGTTGGTCATTATTTTTATTTATTTATTTTCTACATCTTTATTGGAGTATAATTGCTTTACAATGGTGTGTTAGTTTCTGCTTTATAACAAAGTGAATCAGTTATACATATACATATGTTCCCATATCTCTTCCCTCTTGCGTCTCCCTCCCTCCCATCCTCCCTATCCCACCCCTCTAGGTGGTCACAAAGCACTGAGCTGATCTCCCTATGCTATGTGGCTGCTTCCCTCTAGCTATCTGTTTTATATTTGGTAGTGTATATAAGTCCATGCCACTCTCTCACTTTGTCACAGCGTACCCTTCCTCCTCCCATATCCTCAAGTCCATTCTCTAGTAGGTCTGTATCTTTATTCCCATCATACCCCAGGTTCTTCCTGACATTTTTTTTCTTAAATTCCATATATATGTGTTAGCATACGGTATTTGTCTTTCTCTTTCTGACTTACTTCACTCTGTATGACAGACTCTAGGTCCATCCACCTCATTACAAATAGCTCAATTTCGTTTCTTTTTATGGCTGAGTAATATTCCATTGTATACATGTGCCACATCTTCTTTATCCATTCATCCGATGATGGACACTTAGGTTGTTTCCATCTCCTGAATATTGTAAATAGAGCTGCAATGAACATTTTGGTACATGACTCTTTTTGAATTATGGTTTTCTCAGGGTATATGCCCAGTAGTGGGATTGCTGGGTCATATGGTAGTTCTATTTGTAGTTTTTTAAGGAACCTCCATACTGTTCTCCATAGCGGCTGTACCAATTCACATTCCCACCAGCAGTGCAAGAGGGTTCCCTTTTCTCCACACCCTCTCCAGCATTTATTGTTTCTAGATTTTTTGATGATGGCCATTCTGACTGGTGTGAGATGATATCTCATTGTAGTTTTGATTTGCACTTCTCTAATGATTAGTGATGTTGAGCATTCTTTCATGTGTTTGTTGGCAACCTGTATATCTTCTTTGGAGAAATGTCTATTTAGGTCTTCTGCCCACTTTTGGATTGGGTTGTTTGTTTTTTTGTTATTGAGCTGCATGAGCTACTTGTAAATTTTGGAGATTAATCCTTTGTCAGTTGCTTCATTTGCAAAAATTTTCTCCCATTCTGAGGGTTGTCTTTTGGTCTTGTTTATGGTTTCCTTTGCTGTGCAAAAGCTTTTAAGTTTCATTAGGTCCCATTTGTTTATTTTTGTTTTTATTTCCATTACTCTAGGAGGTGGGTCAAAAAGGATCTTGCTGTGATTTATGTCATAGAGTGTTCTGCCTATGTTTTCCTCTAAGAGTTTGATAGTTTCTGGCCTTACATTTAGGTCTTTAATCCATTTTGAGTTTATTTTTCTGTATGGTGTTAGGGAGTGATCTAATCTCATACTTTTACATGTACCTGTCCAGTTTTCCCAGCACCACTTATTGAAGAGGCTGTCCTTTCTCCACTGTACATTCCTGCCTCCTTTATCAAATATAAGGTGACCATATGTGCATGGGTTTATCTCTGGGCTTTCTATCCTGTTCCATTGATCTATCTTTCTGTTTTTTGTTTTTTTTGTGGTACGTGGGCCTCTCACTGTTGTGGCCTCTCCCATTGTGGAGCACAGGCTGTGGACATGCAGGCTCAGCGGCCATGGCCCATGGGCCCAGCCGCTCCGCGGCATGTGGGATCCTCCCAGACCGGGGCACGAACCTGCGTCCCCTGCATCGGCAGGCAGACCCCCAACCACTGCGCCACCGGGGAAGCCCTATCTTTCTGTTTTTGTGCCAGTACTATGCTGTCTTGATTACTGTAGCTTTGTAGTATAGTCTGAAGTCAGGGAGCCTGATTCCTCCAGCTCTGCTTTTCGTTCTCAAGATTGCTTTGGCTATTCGGGGTCTTTTGTGTTTCCATACAAATTGTGAAATTTTTTGTTCTAGTTCTGTGAAAAATGCCAGTGGTAGTTTGATAGGGATTGCATTGAATCTGTAGATTGCTTTGGGTAGTAGAGTCATTTTCACAATGTTGATTTGACAAGCATTTTTAGCATTTGTGCAGCTGGAATACCTTGCATGAGGTGCTGATGATACTGAGACAAATCATATGGGGTTCCTGGCATCACAGAAAACAAATATGAGGAATGAGGTGTCAGGGGTGCCATGGGTGTGGGGGGAAGAGGAAGGGGACAAGGGAAGGAGTGAGGGGGAGGGCAGGAGGGAGAAGCAGATTTCTAGGACCAGGAGAGGCACACAGGACAGAGGCTGCCCCCCTGCTTGTAGTAAGAACAGTTCACTGGAACTGAATGCCCGTGTGTGATTGGTTCTAAGTCTCCTCCTTTAAAATATTTACTGTATCTTTGAGTGTTTATTAAAATAAAGTGAAGCTGGAATCCTTCCTGCGTCTGCGGGCTTCCCATCTCCCTTCTTACCCATCTTCCCCCCCTGCACCCCAGAGACCCAGACACCTAAATCTGGCCCCTCCAGCCCCTGCCATCCTGCCATCCAACCTCCCCCTAAATCCCAGACCTCTGGGGGAGGTTTAGGAGGTCATTAGGGAGACAACAGCCTCCTCTCCTCTCCCCACAGTGCAGTTTCTGAGTGTGTGCTGTGTTAGCAGATTTGATGGATGGTGGCAAATGCTTAAGGATAAGATATTGTAATCAGGAGAGTGTCTCCTCCCTCCCTCCTTCCTCCTCTGTCCCTGGATCTGGTGCTCACCGTTTTCTGTAGTGTCAGCAGATGGATGGATGGCTTTCGCTAATGCTTTGCTGGAGTTGTAGAACGTGTAGCAGGAGACACCCTGCAGGCTCACCAGAAAAAGAGGAACAGCAATAGCTCAGGGACGTGGAGAAACTGAGCTGGGAAAGGGGACCAGTGTATATTAGAGTGCACTGGACGTTCCTGCTGCAACCCTGCCTGCAGGGCTCACTCAGACACCAAGTTGTTGCTAGTGTGCCTGGTGGTCTGGTCTCTGTTACTCGACCTCCCAAGTTGGACAATTGCAACAGGCTTTTATCTGGTGTGCTCAGTCCAGTCTAGAACCCTTCTATACTTCCATCCAGCACTATTGGGGCCGTATTGATCAGCCATATTGATCTCCTCATGCAAAGCCCCCTTTTGAGTGCTCCCTCACTCTCATACTTTCCATGGCTCCCCACTGCCCATCAAATCTTGTGCAAACCCCACAGATCCTTGACCAGACTGGAACTTCTTTACCATGTGTTTGTGGTTAAACCTCTTAAACTCCCTGAACTTCATTTTCCTTGGTCACAAAATTACAATTACCTATTGGGAGGATAAACTGTGATCAGGCAGGTTAAAACACTTTGTTAGCTGAAATATAAGGCCTGTGTCAAGAGCCCAAGTCGGGGAAGTACCTAATGGGAGCAGCTGTCCCCAGCGGTCAGCAAGGCTGGGAAGGTGAGAGAGGCCAAGGATGCAGAAGGCAGGAGCCTTCCTACTCCAGCCGGCTCGCCTGGGGTGTCAATTTCTCCCTCCCCAGCCGGTCGGGGGCTCAGCTCTCCATTACACGTCCTCACACACATTTCTCAGCTCTGCCACGTTGAGGTGCCCACTCCCATCTCAGATCCTGGCTGTCACCCAAACACACAACACCCAGCGAGGATAAGACCTCCCAGTGTGGCCGTGAGGATTGTGCACTAGACAGCAATAACACGATGCCGGGCACACAGCGCAGGCTCAGTACATGTTGACAACACCAAAACACAAAGTCATATGTGTACCAAAGAAACAAGGGCTTATGCACCCATCTGTTTCAGAGGTTTCCTCACTCATCAGAAGTTACAGAAAACACCATCCGTTCATCTCTTGCAGGCATTAACCGGGGATGTGCAAAGAGCTTAGATTAACTTGTTAAATCCATCAAAATGGTATTTGTTAAAATGGGCTTTTATGTGTTGACCACATGAATATTCATCACTTCATGGCCATGCCCAAGCACATACCACTCTTTCTGTTTGCCCCCCCGGACGTTGTCAGCAGAAAACATCACGTGACAGCAAAATGGAGCATGCGTTATTTACCCAATGCTGTGTTGGGACACGTCGGAGCTGGACTCTGCCAGGAAAGGGCTTTTCTTGCAGACAGCAAGCAGCTGCTACTGCCTTCCCCGCCATCCTCCACAGAGCGACTCACGGCCTATTTTCCCCGCCATTCCCAAGCACGCAGAGTGCTGGCTTCATCCATCAAACTCATGTCCTTTTTTTCAGGAGAAAGAAATCGATAGAAATTGATTTGAAAATGTCAAACTTTATCAACTGCCAACTGTCACTCCAAGACAGATATCTTCTGCATGGTGTAAATGTTTGATTTCACCAAGATTCTTTTCTTGCCTGACAGTCTGGGGTGTCAAGCCACGAATCAACCCTCACATATTCTCTAGGGGCCGATTAGAAAGGGAGGTGGCATAGCGCAGTGGCTAAATGTGGCTAAATCAGGAGCCAGACTGCTTTAATTGCTGTGTGACATTGGGAAAATTATTTAACTTCCCTGAAACTCAGAAATCTCATCTTACACCTTAGGATGATAGTTGGATATATATCATATGGTTGTGAGAATTAAATGATAACCCGTGTAAACCACTTATAAAATGTGGAGACTATTGTAAGTGCATAATAAATATTAACCACTTTTTATTATTTGCATGCCACTTTGCTAGGCATTGAGGAGTTTAAATAAGGCTTGTTGGGGGGAGGTAAGACATACGCAAGGCAAGCAGGGCAACCAATCCATGGAAGGATGACAGAGCCTGGAGTCTGAAGTCCCAGGTTTGAATTTCAGCCACTCTTCAGCTCCATGATTTTGAGCGGTTTCCCTAGAAAACAGTTTAACCTGTAAAATGGGGATGAAAATCACAGTGATTGACAAGCAAGCTTGTTATATATTTCTAGTTACACAACCACTTTGAGACTAGAAATGCACAGTGCATGGGTTAGTGATTTTATGATAGCCCCGAAAAGGTCATTTTGTGATATTGAGTGATAAATGCTAAATGCCAAATGTGTAGGACAGAGAAAGGTTCAGTGTCAAGAGAGACATTTGGGGCAGAGATTGTCATAAGGGTCTTCCAGAATGGGTGGGATTGAACTGAGTTTTGCCAGGTCAAGTCCAAAGAAGACTGCCTGGAACGTACCGGGCTGAGTTATCGCCAACACAAGTATAAGCTTAGTAGAGGCCTTGATGCAGTAACGAGGAATTCTGTCATGATTTTCTACACTTTGGGAGGAATCTAGATTATTAATGTCAGGTGTGTCATCTGATCTGGGGGTCAGTAACTACTTGGCTTCTGCAGGGAGCGTGGCTGAAATGTGACAAGAGTCAGGTCAGGGACACAGGCAGGGGCTCATTCAGTTGGCCAGGTGAGAAATGACGATGACCAGGGCCAAGGCGTTCGCAGTGGCAATGGAGAAACACGGACAGATGCGAGGTCTTTTTGGAGGTAGAGCTATCAGGACTTGCTGATTTAGTCATTCAGTTCATTAATTCAAGTGTTCTCGGCTCTGGGGATATAGCAGCATGCAAAAGAAGCAAAAATGTGCTTATGCTGCTTAAGTACTGGTGGGAGGGGAAAAGCAGGGGAAGGAGAAGGCAGGAGGAGGATAATTCCCAGGTTTCCTGCCTGAGGGGATGGTGTGCAGCTATTTGCTTCCTAATGTGAATTTGAGGAACTTAGTCACAAACTGCTGAGAGGCACTGGCTTGCCTTGACTACCACTTCCTCCTTTCCTTTAAGAGGCCTCTTCTAGGTGTCTCGTGCTTTCTATGTCGCAGTTTCTATGTCCTAGTGCCGGGGGCTAGTGGGACTAATGGGAGTGACTTCTTGCGGCTGTGTTAATGCGCTGAAAGGTCCTTCTTAACAGAGTCTCTCCACTCAGCTTGTAGGGCCCCATCAGCTTGTCCAATGCACATCCCGGGGGGTATGGATGGCTCCCCCTCCATTGTTACACTCTGCAAGGTGCCGTTCAAGACCAGTTCGCCTCCTTGCCCTTTTGCAGCCACGGGAGGCCTCATATTGTTACTGAATTGGTGGACCGGACCCACGCTGGGGTCCTAGCCCTGGGTTGAAACCCCTTGTCACGGCCAGGGAGGTGCTTTTTCCGATCCAATTCACTCAGTCAATAATGAAACCGATGCTGAGACTGAACAGCACAAGCTCTATTCAATGGCCAAAGAATGGAGACGTGGGAACCTAGTTCACAAATCAACTTCTCAGCACAGTTCAGGCGGAGACACCAAATACACAGGAGGGTCGAGGGAAAAGGGAGGGAAGTAGAAAGAGCGGGAGGAATATTCATGTGTTATCTAAGAATAGGAGTGTGGTTTGGACCTGAAGCAGCTCTCCTTTTCACTCCCTGTATGGGCTTTTCTGGTTGTTGTCATGGCAGTCGTCAACTGCCATGGCGCTGGTGGGTGTGTCATTTAACATGCTAATGTATTACAATGAGCATATAATGAGGCTCAAGGTCTACTGGGAGTCAAATCTTCTGCCATCTTGGGCCTAGTTGGTTCTCACCAGTTCCTGTTTTTTTCTCTTTTCAGCTTGCTTCTGATACTCCGATAAGAGTACTTGGTTTTTATTCCAGGGAGGGGCAGGTGCCCTACATTGGGTAGCATGTGGCAGCTTCCAGGTTGAATCTGATTTGAAGAAGGTCCCACCTGGACAGGTCATCCAGTTTCCATGTCCCTTACCGTAGTCCGTAATCCAAACACTTCCTTCTGCATTTTACCATATAACCATGTCTTGCTGACCAGACAACTTTGGACACACCAGACTAAGAGCGGATGAAATTCTAGAAGAAACACCCAGCAGAAACCAAGGTGTGGAGGTAGGAAGTTCCAGGCGGAATTTGGCTGATGACGACAGTCCATCCAAAGTCGATGCTTGGGATGCCTTTGGGAGACGGCAAGGGCTTTTTTGAGTGTTTGTCGCCAACGGGTGAGCCACCTTCACCTCCCTGCTGGGTGAATACGGGGAAGAAGCCTCTTAGAATTTTAAACGATCCCAGTGAACATAATTTCCGCAATTACCGATGTTCAGTAATTATGCTAATGCTGATTCACAAAGAGCTGTTATTTGCTCAGCGTGTTCTGTGCACATTATCTCCTTACCTGACTGTTTTTGCACAGCAGTTATGGTTTGCTTGTCATGGTAAGGGATGTTTGCATCTTTGAGCTTGTCAAGGCACTAGAAGGAGAGCTAGAGTTCTGGTCCACCCCATCAGAAGATTTTCTGGTGGGCTTCTTAATGAGAAGGGAAGGAAAGGGGAACAAGTGAAAAGGCAGCAGGAAAGGGAACCTCCGTTTGACTGAAGGGGAAATTATAGTTCAGAGGTGAAGAAAGGGGCACAGGGACAATCACGGTAGAGATCTGTAAACTTATCTTTCTGATTCCAGGTATGGCCTCTGGTAATTAGGAAAGTTGAGAGGCTGCCTGGTCTCCCCGTTCTGTAACAGTGACAGTGCTTTGCTTGGCTTGAACTGGTCAAGTCCCATTTTTAGTCTCTGCTTCGAGTTGTAAGAGCACTTAGAGACCATCTAAGACATTAATTCTGAAAGTGTGGTCTCTTGGCCAGCAGCATCAGCATCACCTGAGAATTTGTTAGAAAATGCAAATTCTGATGAAAAAGAATATATATATATATATAAATAAATAAAACTGAATCACTTTGGTGTGATGTACAGAAGAAATTAACACACTGTAAACCAACTGTACTTCAATAAAATAAATTTTGAAAATTATTTATTTATTTTTGGCTGCATTGGGTCTTTGTTGCTGCGTGCGGGCTTTCTCTAGTTGCGGCGAGCGGGGGCTACTCTTCGTTGCGGTGCGCGGTGGCTTCTCTTGTTGCAGAGCATGGGCTCTAGGTGCATGGGCTTCAGTAGTTGTGGTATGCGGGCTCAGTAGTTGTAGCTCTAGGGCTCTAGAGCACAGGTTTAGTAGTTATGGTGCACAGGCTTAGTTGCCCGGCGGCACGTGGGATCTTCCTGGACCAGGGCTCAAACCTGTGTCCCCTGCATTGGCAGGCGGATTCTTAACCACTGTGCCACCAGGGAAGTCCAATAAAATAAAATATAAAAAATGCGAATTTTGGTGCTCCACCCAGACGTATTGCATCAGAAACGCTCGGGGTTTCTGTGTTTTAACCAGCAATCCATCTTCGAACAGGCCCTCCAGGTGAGTCTGATGCGTGTTGAAGTTTGAGAATTACATTCTAGGTCCTTGATACTTAAAGTATGGACCACAGATCAGCAAGCAGCATGAACCACATCTGCAAGCTTGTTACTAAGGTGACATCTCAGGCCACACCCAGACCTACCCAGTCAGAGCCTGTATTTGAACAAGATCCCTAGGTGATTTGCATACACACTAAAGCTTGAGTATCACTTATTCAAGTCCAAATGTCCCCATTTCCTGTTGACAAGAGGCAAAATGACTTGTTGGATGTCCCACCAATTACTAACAGAACTAGACTGCTATTATTCTTACTAATTCAGGGTTATGTGCTTTTTGTTGTTGAGTTGTATGAGCCGTTTGCACATGTTGGAAATTAGGCCCTTGTCAGTCGCATTGTTTGCAAATATTTTCTCTCAGTCTGAAGGTTGTCTTTTTTTTCCTTCGCTGTGCAAAAGCTTGTAAGTTTGATTAGGTCCCATTTGTTTATTTTTACTTTTATTTTTATTGCTTTTGGAGACTGACCTAAGAAAATATTGGTATGATTTATGTCAGAATGTTTTGCCTATGTTCTCTTCTAGGAGTTTTATGGTGTCATGTCTTATATTTAAGTCTTTAAGCCATTTAAAAAATTATTTATTTTTGGCTGCATTGGGTCTTCATTGCTGTGGGCGGGCTTCCTCTAGTTGTGGCAAGTGGGGCTACTCTTCATTGTGGTGCGCGGGCTTCTCATTATGGTGGCTTCTCGTTGCGGAGCGTGGGCTCTAGGCATGTGGGTTTCAGTAGTTGTGGCACATAGGCTCAGTAGTTGTGGCAGATGGGCTCAGTAGTTATGGCTCACAGGCTCTAGAGCACAGGATAGTCGTTGTGACACACGGGCTTAGTTGCTCCGTGGCATGTGGGATCTTCCCGGACCAGGGCTCAAACCTGTGTCCCCTGCATTGGCAGGTGGATTCTTAACCACTGCCCCACCAGGGAAGTCCCATGCCATTTTGAGTTTATTTTTGTGTATAGTGTGAGGGAGTGTTCTAACTTCATTGGTTTACATGCATATTCCTACTCATTTTAATAACTAACGTTTATTGTGTGCTAACTGCAGTCATTCTCTTGGAGTGTCTGTCGCCTACCTCACTGTTAATATGCTCTAAAGAGGGCTTTCTATGTGCCCAGAATTGCTCCCTGGATTTTTCCATTTAATTTTCACCATATCTCTTTGAGGTATTAGGTTGGCCAAAAAGTTCGTTTGGGTTTTTGGTAAGACGTTATGGAAAAACCCAAACAAACTTCTCAGCCAACCCAAAAAATACATGAGAAATCCTCTTTTTAGAACGATCCTCTGGTCAGATAATTGAAAATGTCAACTAAGGCAGGAAATCATACAAAATATACACCCCCCCTAAACATTTAATTTCAGCCTAAACATGTAAATGTATGTACATTCATCAGTCTGTAGATGTGGCGGGTCAATGTCTTTTCCTTGAGTCCAGTCTTTTTTTTTTTCTTTCTGACTTTAAGTTTCCATATCTTTTATGATACCTGGTTTGGCTGTCTTTAGAGTGAGAAAGTTGAGGGAGAGAAGAAATCTTAGGACAGAACCCTTCTAGAATTTTATTTTTCTCAAACTCCTAATTCTATAGAACTTTTAAAAAAGTGATTTGCCTTGTGCAAAGTATTCAGAATTCAATTCAGACACATTGAAATATATGATAAAGTCTGTGATTATAGTAACAAGTATAACTGGTATAAGCTGGCTTAGAAGCAATGCAAAAGTAAACAACTCAACTATCAGAAGCAGGTGCGAATGGGTACATTACAGAGCAGTGCACTACCCCTGAATGGGGACCCGTCTCATTGCCAAGAGCTGCAATGCCAACCCAGGCAGTTGGAGTCCAGAGCCCCCATGACACTCCCTTGATTGTGTTTTTTAGGTAAAAAAAAAAAAAAAAAAGGGGGGGCTTCCCTGGTGGTGCAGTGGTTGAGAATCTGCCTGCCAATGCAGGGGATATGGGTTCGAGCCCTGGTCTGGGAGGATCCCACATGCCGTGGAGCAACTAGGCCCGTGAGCCACAACTACTGAGCCTGCGCGTCTGGAGCTTGTGCTCCGCAAGAAGAGAGGCCGCGACAGTGAGAGGCCCGTGCACCGCGATGAAGAGTGGCCCCCGCTCGCCGCAACTAGAGAAAGCCCTTGCACAGAAACGAAGACCCAACACAGCCAAAAATAAATAAATAATAAATAAATAAATAAAAATAAAAAAAAAAAGGTTATGAAGAACCTAGGGGCAGGATGGGAATAAAGACACAGATCTACTAGAGAATGGACTTGAGGACGCAGGGAGGGGGAAGGGTCAGCTGGGACGAAGTGAGAGAGTGGCATGGACATATATACACTACCAAATGTAAAACAGATAGCTGGTGGGAAGCAGCCGCATAGCACAGGGAGATCAGCTGGGTGCTTTGTGACCACCTAGAGGTGTGGGATAGGGAGGGTGGGAGGGAGACGCAAGAGGGAGGAGATATGGGGATATATGTATATGTATAGATGATTCACTTTGTTATAAAGCAGAAACTAATGTACCATTCTAAAGCAATTATACTCCAATAAAGATGTTTAAAAAAATTAGATAATCAGTCAATTTATCTTGGCAAACTATAAATACTTCTCCAAATACGCTCTTCTTACTGCACTCCCCCTGAATCTGTACTTAACTTTGGCAGTAGAACTTGGTGTTCTTGAGAGGCCAGGCTAAATGTCTAAGCATTGTCGGGAGGAAGGAATTTTTCTTTACCTGTCTAGGTTCTTCCAGCTGGTTGAAGAATTAAATTGACATGAGACAGGGTAACAGGAGAAAATCAAGCAAAGTTTGATGACATGTATACATGGGAGAGACCCAGAAAAACTGAGTAACTCACCAAAATGGCCAAAACCCTTGCCTTAAATACCATCTTCAGCTAAAGACAAAAGAGGATGCTGAGAATGCTGGTTTGGGACTTCAGAGAGCAGGAAGGCAATTCACACGAAGATGGAAAAGCAAGTGTTTGTTAAACAGATGTTTGCTGGACCCTGCAGAGAAGGTGGGCTACAGAGAGGAATTTTGACAAACAGACTTTGCTCGGTTCCTTCCTGTCTACACACCTGGTTCATACTATAGTTATCTCTGGTGATAGCGCCCTTCCTGGAATAGGTCCTCTGTCTACATTCTTTTAGGCAGTTAGGGGGAAGGTAAAGTTTCTTCCTGAGTCTTTTGGGCCTTGATTGTTTTCAGATCAAAATAATTTGCATGCCAGGGAGACATTTTGGGGCGACAAATTTTGCTCCCCTGCACCATTAATATTCTCTGACAAAACACCATCAGTGCACTGTCTCATGGCAGAGGACCAGTTAATGGAGAAAATAACAGCAGAAGGGGGAATTAATTAGACTGAGATTTTAGTTGAACCACTTGAAAAAGTGTCCATGCATGGCATGTATTCCCTCCTCAAGCCATGTCCCCATAAGACTCCATATATACCTTTTATTATGTAAAGTTTTATATAACCAATGAAATTCTTTATCCTATGATCCTGGTTCGGGTATTATTTTTCTGCCTCATCTCTTTCTATTTGACTTGTTGCAAATTACTGAACTTGTATGACCTATCTGTAAAATGAGGATGAGAATGGTACCTCTCTACCTATTAGGGTTGCAGACAGGTGTTAATAGAAAATACTTAGTATAAAACCTGGCACTAGTAAATGCCAATAAGTAGTTGCTATTTTTGTTGTTGTTTTTCCAATCCCTCTTCCCTAGGGACATGGTGAAAGGCTTAGTTAGATATAGCTAAGGGCAAACATTCTGTCAGACTTCTCTTGGTCTTGTTTTATAATCCTAGCTCAGTGCCTAGAACACAGTAAATGCTTGATAAATATTTGTGGAAAATTGAATAAATGAATCTTGGGTTAGTGTTCTTCACTGTTCTCTTTCTGCATCCGATTATGGTCTCTACAATAAGCATTGTTTCCCAATATCGAAACCTTTCGTACTTCTGTTGTTTCAAAGAATTCTCAGTCTCTCCATCCGCAGTTGCCTGTAGTCTCCGTATATTCAGTACAGACTTCTTTCTTTTTTTTTTTTTAACCAGGCATCTTTATTGGAGTATAAATGCTTTACAATGTTGTGTTAGTTTCTGCTGTACAACAAAGTGAATCAGCTATATGTATACGTATATCCCCATATTCCATCCCTCTTGAGCCTCCCTCCCACCCTCCTTATCCCATCCCTCTAGGTTGTCACAAAGCACTGACCTGATCTCCCTGTGCTATGCAGCAGTTTCCCACTAGCCATCCATTTTGCATTTGGTAGTGTATATACGTCAGTGCCACTCTCTCACTTCATCCCAGCTTCCCCTCCCCCCCCCACCCCGTGCCCTCAAGTCTGTTCTCTACATCTGCCTCTTTATTCCTATCCTGCCCCTAGGTTCATCAGTACCGCTTTTTTAAAATTCCATATATATGTGTTAGCATACGGTATTTGTTTTTCTCTTTCTAACTTACTTCACTCTGTATGACAGATTCTGGGTCCATCCACCTCACTACAAATAACTTAATTTTGTCCCTTTTTATGGCTGAGTAATATTCCATTATATCTATGTGCCACATCTTCTTTATCCAGTCATCTGCTGATGGACATTTAGGTTACTTCCATGTCCTGGCTATTGTAAATAGTGCTGCAGTGAACATTGTGGTACATGTCTCTTTTTGAATTACGCTTTGCTCAGAATATATGCCCAGTAGTGGGATTGCTGGGTCCTATGGTAGTTCTATTTTTAGTTTTATAAGGAACCTCCATACTGTTCTCCATAGTGGCTGTATCAATTTACATTCCCACCAACAGTGCAGGAGAGTGCCCTTTTCTCCACACCCTCTCCAGCATTTATTGTTTGTAGATTTTTTGATGATGGCCATTCTCACTGGTGTGAGGTGATACCTCATTGTGGTTTTGATTTGCATTTCTCTAATGATTAGTGATGTTGAGCATCTTTTCATGCATTTGTTGGCCATCTGTATGTCTTCTTTGGAGAAATGTCTATTTAGGTCTTATGCCCATTTTTGGATTGGATTGTTTGTTTTTTTGATATTGAGCTGCATGAGCTGCCTGTAAATTTTGGAGATTAATCCTTTGTCAGTTGCTTCATTTGCAAATATTTTCTCCCATTCTGAGGGTTGTCTTTTCATCTTGTTTATGGTTTCCCTTGCTGTGCAAAAGCTTATAAGGTTCATTAGGTCCCATATGTTTATTTTTGTTTTTATTTCCCTTACCCTAGGAAATGGGTCAAAAAGGATCTTGCTGTGATTTATGTCATAGAGTGTTCTGCCTATGTTTTCCTCTAAGAGTTTGATGGTGTCTGGCCTTACATTTAGGTCTTTAATCCATTTTGAGTTTATTTTTGTGTATGGTGTTAGAGTGTGTTCTAATTTCATTCTTTTACATGTACCTGTCCAGTTTTCCCAGCACCACTTATTGAAGAGGCTGTCTTTTCTCCATTGTATATTCTTGCCTCCTTTATCAAAGATAAAGTGACCATATGTGCATGGGCTTATCTCTGGGCTTTCTGTCTTGTTCCATTGATCTATATTTCTTTTTTTGTGCCAGTACCATACTATCTTGATTACTGAAGCTCTGTAGTATAGTCTGAAGTCAGGGAGCCTGATTCCTCCAGCTCCGTTTTTCTTTCTCAAGATTGCTTTGGCTATTCGAGGTCTTTTGTGTTTCCATACAAAGTGTAAAATTTCTTGTTCTAGTTCTGTGAAAAATGCCATTGGTAATTTGATAGGGATTGCACTGAACCTGTAGATTGCTTTGGGTAGTATAGTAATTTTCACAATGTTGATTCTTCCAGTCCAGGAACATGGTATATCTCTTCATCTGTTTATGTTATCTTTGATTTCTTTCATCAGTGTTTTCTGAATACAGGTCTTTTGCTTCCTTAGGTAGGTTTATTCCTAGATATTTTATTCTTTTTGTTGTGATGCTAAGTGGGATTGTTTCCTTAATTTCTCTTTCTGATCTTTTGTTGTTAGTGTATAGGAATGCAAGAGATTTCTGTGCATTAATTTTGTATTCTGCAACCTTACAAAATTCATTGATTAGTTCTAGTAGTTTTCTGGTGGCATCTTTAGGATTTTCTAGGTATAGTATCATGTCATTGGCAAACAGTGACAGTTTTACTTCTTCTTTTCCAATTTGTATTCCTTTCTTTCTTTTTCTTCTCTGATCACTGTGGCTAGGAATTCCAATACTGTGTTGAATAATAGTGGCAAGAGTGGACATCCTTGTCTTGTTCCTGATCTTCGAGGAAATGGTTTCAGTTTTTCACCACTGAAAATGATGTTTGGTGGAAATGATATATAGCTTTTATTATGTTGAGGTAGGTTCCCTCTATGCCCACTTTCTAGAGGGTTTTATCATAAATGGGTGTTGAATTTTGTCAAAAGCTTTTTATGTATCTCTTGAGATGATCATATGGTTTTTATTCTTTAATTTATTAGTATGGTGTATCACACTGATTGTTTTGTGTATACTGAAGAATCCTTGCATCTCTGGGATAAATCCCACTTGATCATAGTGTATGATCCTTTTAATGTCTTGTTGGATTCTGTTTGCTAGTATTTTGTTGAGGATTTTTGCATCTGTTCATCAGTGATATTGGTCTATAATTTTCTTTTTTTGTGATATCTTTTTCTGGTTTTGGTATCAGGGTGATGGTGGCCTCGTAGAACGAGTTTGGGAGTGTTTCTCCCTCTGCAATTCTTTGGAAGATTTTGAGAAGGATAGGTGTGAACTCTTCTCTAAATGTTTGATAGAATTCGCCTGTGAAGCCATCTGGTCCTGGATTTTTGTTTGTTGGAAGATTTTTAATTACAGTTTCAATTTCATTACCTGTGATTGGTCTGTTTATATCTTCTGTTTCTTCCTGGTTCAGTCTTGGAACATTGTGCTTGTCTACGAATTTTTCCATTTCTTCCAGGTTGTCCATTTTATTGGCATATAGTTGCTTGTAGTAATCTCTAATGATCTTTTGTATTTCTGCTGTGTTGGTTGTAATGTCTCCTTTTTCATATCTAATTTTATTGATTTGTGTCCTCTCTGTTTTTTTCTTGATGAGTCTGGCTAAAGATTTATCAATTTTGTTTATCTTCTCAAAGAACCAGCTTTTAGTTTTATTGATCTTTGCTGTTATTTTCTTTGTTTCTATTTCATTTATTTCTGCTCTGATCTTTATGATTTCTTTACTTCCACTAATTTTGGGTTTTCTTTGTTCTACTTTTTCTGGTTGCTTTAGGTGTAAGGTTGCATTGTTTGAGATTTTTCTTGTTTCTTGAGGTGAGGTTAAATTGCTATGAACTTACCTCTTAGAACTGCTTTTGCTGCATCCCATAGGTTTTTGGATCGTTGTGTTTTCATTGTCATTTGTTCTTAAGTATTTTTTTATTTCCTCTTCGATTTCTTTAGTGATCTCTTGGTTATTTAGCGGTGCACTGTTTAGCCTCCATTTATTTGTGTTTTATTACTGTGTTTTTTTCATGTAGTTGATTTCTAATATCATAGCGTTGTGGTTGGAAAATATACTTCATATGATTTCAATTTTTCTTAAATTTTCCAATTTTTGATTTGTGACTGAAAATGTGATCTATTCTGGAGAACGTTCTGTGTGCCCTTGAGAGGAAAGTGTATTCTTCTGCTTTCGTTTGGAATGTCCTAAAAATATCAATTAAATCTATTTGGTCTTTTGTGTCATTTAAAGCTTGTGTTTCCTTATATATTTTCTGTCTGGATGATCTGTCTATTGGTGTAAGTGGGGTGTTAACGTTCCCCTGTATTATTGTGTTACTGTCAGTTTCTCCCTTTATGGCTGTTAGCATTTGCCTTATGTATTGAGATGCTCCTATGTTGGGTGGATAAATATTTACAATTGTTATATCTTCTTGGATTGATCCCTTGATCTTTAAGTAGTGTCCTTCTTTGTCTCTTATAATGGTCTTTATTTTCAAGTCTATTTTGTCTGATATGGGAATTGCTACTCCATCTTTCTTTTGATTTCCATTTGCATGGAATATCTTTTTCCATCCCCTCACTTTCAGTCTGTATGTGTCCCTAGGTCTGAAGTGGGTCTCTTGTAGACAGCGTGTATACGGGTCTTGTTTTTGTATCCATTCAGCCAGTCTATGTCTCTTGGTTGGAGCATTTAATCCATTTACATTTAAGGTAGTTATTAATATGTATGTTCCTATTACCATTTTCTTAATTGTTTTGGGTTTATTATTGTAGGTCTTTTCCTTCTCTTGTGTTTCCTGCTTAGAGAAGTTCCTTTAGCATTTGTTGTAAAGCTGGTTTTGTGGTGCTGAATTCTCTTAGCTTTTGCTTGTCTCTAAAGGTTTTAATTTCTCCATCAAATATGAATTAGATCCTTGCTGAGTAGAGTAATCTTGGTTGTAGTTTTTTCCCTTTCATCACTTTAAATATGTCCTGCCACTCCTTTCTGGCTTGCCGAGTTTCTGCTGAAAGATCAACGGTTAACCTTATGCAGATTCCCTTGTAAGTTATTTGTTGCTTTTCCCTTGCTGCTTGTAATATTTTTTCTTTGTATTTAATTTTGGACAGTTTGATTAATATGTGTTTCAGCATGTTTCTCTTTGAGTTTATCCTGTATGTGACTCTCTGCACTTCCTGGACTTGGGTGGCTATTTCCTTTCCCATGTTAGGGAAGTTTTCAACTATAATCTCTTCAAATATTTTCTCAGACCCTTTCTTTTTCTCTTCTTGTTCTGGAACCCCTATAATTCAAATGTTGGTGCATTTAGTGGTGTCCCAGAGGTCTCTGAGACTGTCGTCAATTCTTTTCATTCTTTTTTCTTTATTCTGCTCTTCAGTAGTGATTTCCACTATTTTATCTTCCAGGTCACTTATCCATTCTTCTGCCTCAGTTATCCTCCTATTGATTCCTTCCAGAGTATTTTTAAATTCAGTTATTTTGTTGTTCATCACTGTTTGTTTGCTCTTTACCTCTTCTAGATCCTTGTTAAATGTTTCTTGTATTTTCTCCATTCTGTTTCTGACAATCTGGATCACCTTTACATTAATCTGAATTGTTTTTCAGGTAGGTTGCCTATTTCATCTTCATTTATTTGGTCTTGTAGGTTTTTACCTTGCTCCTTTGTCTGTAACATACTTTTTTGTCATTTAATTTTTTTTTTTTTATTTTTTATGAGAGGGGCTGTATTCCTGTCTTACTGGTTGTTTGGCCTGAGGCGGTCAGCACTGGAGTTTGCAGGCAGTTGGATAGAGCTGGGTCTTGGTGCTGAGATGAGGACCTCTATGAGGCCTCACTCTGATTAATATTCCTTGGGGTCTGAGGTTCTCTGTTAGTCCAGTGGTTTGGACTCGGAGCTCCCACGACAGGAGCTGAAGCCCAACCTCCATCCTGTGAACCAAGATCCCTCAAGCCACGTGGTGTAGCAAAAAAAAAGGAGCAATACAATAACAAAGAATAAAAAACAAAATAAAATTAGATTAAAAATATATTAGGAAAAATAAAAATATAATTGAAACAACTGCAACAAGGTAAAATAAAACCACAACAGAAAAAAAAAAAAAGCTTAGCTATGGTGGGGTGGAGTTTAGGCAGGTGTGGAACTTGGGGGGTGGTTAGGGTGGGACAGGGCCTAGGCTCAGGACCCACACAGCCGGAAAAGGCCTTGGGGGTGGGGCCTAGGTGGGGTGAAGTTCAAGCCTGGGGTGGGGCCTCTGCTTAGGACCTGCGCGGGAGAGGCGGCACCTCCATAGGAGGGCCTCCATAGTGTGGAGTTCTGGAATTTGGAGGTATGGCCCTGGGTGAGGGTGTGTGGGTGGGGTTTATGCCCAGCATGTTTGGAGGGGTCTCAGAGGGGGTCTCCGAGTGTAGAGGTAGGGCCCTGGGTGGGGAGATAGGGGCGGGGCTTGGGCTCTGCCCAGCAGGAGGGAGGCTCCCTGGGCAGAGGATTAGGCCTGGGAGCCCAAGAGGCTCCCCGGTACCTAAGTGGACAGGGAAAGTGCTGGCTGGGTTCCCTTCTGTTCCTCCGTGCTCCCCCCCGCCACAGTCTCCCCCAGGGTCTCCCCATCCCTGCTGGACCCCTAACTGTGGGTGGGTCCCACTGGGTGTAGGAACTCCTCCCCTTCCTCAGCCACCCCTCAGGGGTGCCGATCCTGTAGGTCCGGTCTTTACTTTTGCTCCACCTTCCCTCCTTCCCACTCCCTCAGGACCTGAGCAGCTGGAGGGGGCCTTGGTTAGCAGAGGATCAGGCCTGGGATTTCAGCAGGCTCCTGGGGGCCCAAGTGGGCAGGGGAAGGCTGGCCACACTCCCTTTTGATCCTCTGTCCTCCTAGTGGTCCCCCAATTTCCCCTTTCGGGAGTGGGATCCCTTCCCTTCCCCCAGCCACCCCTCAGGGGTCCCAGTCCCTTCCTGCCTCCACTTCTCCTCCCTCCTCACTCCCCCCCACACTCCATGTCCTGCCAGGTCACTGGGGGTTCCTCCTGACACCTTAGGTGTCCATGGTCCCCCGCCAGTGCCTGGTAGGTAACCTAGTTGTGCGGAGACAGGAATTCTCTGTCTTCCTAGTATGCCATCTCGACTCCGCCCCCAGACCTTTTTCTGAATTATGTTTCAAAGTGATCTCGTGTTGCTCTAATAGTCTCAGAAAATTACCTACAGACAACAGCTTGCAGAAATGGCGAAGAGCTCATACCGTTTGCGGCTCTGCTTTGCTTCTTGGCTCTGAGTGTCCTGAGATCTGAAGCTATGTCTCTTGGCTGCCCCTGAGTCCCACAGTGGTTTTACAGCACCCGGCTTTTGGACAGAAATGGTTAACTTCTAGGTTTGTCCTTGAATGAGAACGTCTCAGCTCCCAGTGCAAGAGCCTTCATGATATCATAGAAGTAATGGACATGTGATGGTTGGAGAAGGTAGAAGAAAGCCATGAGCAGGTCATTTGCAAAGCAGTCCTGGGTCAAACGAAGGAAGCTGAAGCAGAGTGCCGTAGTGCCTTGGAAGTATGTTCTTGTGTTTTGATGGACTTCTAACCTGGAACTGCCTGGGAGAGGACTGGATAATGGAACTCAGGTTAGGTAAATGCGTGGGTAAATATGTAAGGTTAGGTAAATATGTAAGGATCATCTGCAGCGCTTCTTATGTTAGGTGTTTGTGCCAAGTGCCTTCCAAGTGCCTCCCCATCCCTCAGATCTCCTCTTCATCCTCCTCCAGAGCTCTTTTTCCAGAACTCTGACCGTTAAGGATCACGTCAGCAGGTTCCCGTGCCCTCTGGCATCAGGCAGGTCAGCCTCATCAATGGGGAGCTCTTGGCAGGAGATTGGAAGTCAGGAGGGAGGAGAGTGTGACCAGAGTATTATTTCCCCTGTGGAGCGGCTACAGGCTGGTTGTACGTCTCCACTGAAGGTCAGTGTTCTTCTCAAGGTGGCCTCATTTATGCCTAACTCTTCTTCAAGTTCTGGTGTCTGTTCACTCTCCTTATCATCTTGAGCCTGGAAAGGGTAACACCCAGACTGCTACTCATGCCGGATACATCAATCTCCTTTGTAGTTTCCCTACAGCCTGCCCACACCTGTGTAATTGGTCCCTTTATTAAACCCTCCTGGAATTCTCCCAGTTTGAGTGTTGACTACTTCCTGCCGGGAGCCTGACTTGCAGTCTCAAGTTGCTCTCCTCCTGCGGGAAGATAGTGGTAGGGAGGAATCAGTAAGAGGTAAAAAGAGTCCAGTTGGGTCGGTTAGGGTGGTGGTTTCGTCGGCAAGCAATAGGAAGCTAATTTAAGCAGAAAAGGAATTATTGGTGGGATAGATGGGATAGAAAGAATTTGGGAGGCTGAGAACCAGGCAGACATCTGGGCAGCAGGGAGCATAGTTACGTTTCGATTAAGACATGGTTAATTGTTCCCGCTGCCCTGGGCCCTGTTGCTATGAATGCTTTCTCAACTGTATCTGCATCTTTGCATCACTCCCTCAGGGTTCAGAACCCCAGGTGAGAGCATCTGCTTAGCTGATACTGGGTCACATACAGCATCCTGCCTAGTTCCGGAAAGTGGGAAGAGAAGTTTAAGCTTCTTTTTTCTCCCAGCTTATTCCGTTTCAGGCTAGAAACCTGAAACAGACAAAGAGGTGCTCCATGGTTGGCTTCTTGCCTTCCTTCTCCCCAGCCCCCTCACCAGTAGCCACCTCCGGCTCCTTCAGGGCTGGGACTGGGGGAGAGTAGAAGATGTTTGGTGCAGGCTATGTCTTACTTGACTGGTGTTATCGCGACCTGGTGATACTATGGCCTATTGGACAGGCTTGGCAGGTGTTCAAAGTTGAATCTTACTCTCCTTGACTGATTCTTTCTTCCTTCTGGCTGGCCCTTCCCCTTCCAGCCATTCTTGGGAGAAATCCAAAATGACCACAGTATGGTAGCCATCAAGGGCTGCTTAAAACTTTTTTTTCTCTCAGCCTTTGTAGAAGGCCAGAGAGGGTTAAATTCTAACAACCTCATACAGTTCTGGTTGGTCTTAGTGGAGGCAAGTCAGCTGGTTTGAAGTTGCAGGCTGGCTGCAGAGCTGTTGCTGATAAACCCAGAGGCTGGGCTTGGGTTCACAAAGATCACCCCAGAAACCTCTGCCCAAGCTCCTGGATGTGAGCCAAGGCACAGGGAGCCCAGAAGAAGAAAGAAAATGTTGTTTTCAGGATAGGTTTTCTCCCATAAAGGGTTCTCAGAAGATGAGGAGTTCTTGCTAATTCTTACCTTTCCTAGAAGAACGAAGCCTTCTCATGATATATTTAACACATAAATTTCCACTGGGTCAAGACCAATTGTGCCTTGGTCTGGCTAAACGGATCATGTTTTATTATATGGTTGGTGAACTCTCATTCTGTTTCAGAAGCTTCATTTGCCATTTTGAATTAGCAAGTTTTCTTTGCTGTGTATCAGCCCGTGTTCTCAAGGCTGTTAATCTCAAATCTTTTTCTCAGTAAAAAACCTGGGTAAATGTAAACAGGTGAATGCTACAGCTTACATCAAGCCAGAACCAAAAGTTGAGGACTTGGCTCCAGCTTGCCAGTAAGATCCTAATCCCACATGATGGTTGTTTGTTGATTGACCATTTATTTATTTATTTATTTCTGAGCTGCAAGGTTTGGTAGAAGGATGCAGATGAGAAAGGCTTCATAAGGTCATTCCTATCATCTCTAAGGAACAAATTCAGAGTTTCAAATCTCTGTGATGCTAAATTTTAGGAGAGATTTCCAAGATGTTGAAGGAGGATGAATATGTGAACTATTGATTTTATTATGCAAGCAGAGCTTGGAATCATGTTCGTTTTGGACAGTTTGGGGGCCTCTGTTAACTGGGCAGGATTTTTCATTTTCCATCTAGTCATTTGGGGTCACAGATTATGTGGATATAAGAAGTCAAAGAAATTCCTTGCATTTGAAACAAAAGTTGTATCTCCTTTCAAATTCTTATTATCTTCACCCTCATCACATCACTGTCATCATCTATAATATCTTCATAAATCTTTATGCACGTCCTTTATTGTTTTCTTTGGATTAAATTTTAGGTAAAAATATGTGAACTTTTTTTTTCAGTTGGAGTACATTTATTTATTTTTCACAAAGTACCTTACTTACACTGATTATGTGTGGGGTTGGAAACATTATGTGCAGGAATGAGTTTTAATAATTTTTCCTTTTTTTGAAATGGATTCTCTTTAATTAATTAATTGAAATATAGTTGACTTACAACATTATATTCATTTTGGGTGTACGGCATGGTGATTCGATATTTTTATAGATTATGCGTTATGGAAAGTTACTACAATTATATTGACTGTATTCCCTGTGCTGTACATTATTACATCCCTGTGACTTATTTATTTTATAACTAGTAATTTTTTACTTCTTGGTCTCCTTCACATATTTCACCCATTCCCCATCCCCTTCCCTCTGGCAACCACTAGTTCTCTGTATATGTGAGTCTGTTTCTGTTTTGTTATACTTGTTCATTTGTTTTGTTTTTTTAGATTTCACATATAAGTGAAAACATACAGTGATTTTCTTTCTATGTCTGACATTTTACTTAGCATAGAGTTCACTTAGAACTCCAGGTTCATCCATGTTGTAGAAAATGGCAAGATTTCATTCTTTTTTATTGTTGAGTAATATTCCATTTTATATATATACCACACCTTCTTTTTTCATTCATCTGTCAGTGAACACTTGGGTTACTTCCATATCTTGGCTCCTGTAAATAATGCTGCAGTGAACATTGGGGTACATATATCTTTTTGAATTACTGTTTTTGTTTTCTTCACATAAATACCCAGGAGTGGAATTGCTGAAACATATGGTAGTTCTATTTTTAATTTTTTGAGGAATCTCCATACTGTTTTCCATAGTGGCTGTACCAGTTTACATTCACGCCAACAGTGCACAAGGGTTACCTTTTCTCTACATCTTCACCAACACTTATTTGTTGTCTTCTTGATAATAGCCATTCTGACAGATGTGAGGTAGTATCTCATTGTGGTTTTGATTTGCGTTTCCCTGATAATTAACGATGTTGACCATCTTTTTCATGTGCCTGTTGGCCACCTATACATCTTCTTTGGCAAAATGCCTATTCAGTTCCTCTGCCCATTTTTTAATTGGATTGTTTGTTTTTTGATATTGAGTTTTATGAGTTCTTTAAGTATTTTAGATATGAATCCCTTATTAGACATACCATTTGAAATATCTTCTCCCATTCAGTAGCTTGCCTGTTTTGTTTTGTTGATGATTTCCTTTGCTGTGCAAAAGCTTTTTAGTTTGCTTAGGTCCCATTTGTTTATTTTTCCTTTGTTGCCCTTGCCTGAGGAGATAGATCCAGCAAAATATTTCTAAGACCAATGTCAAAGAATGTACTGCCCATGTTTTCTTCTAGGAGTTCTGTGGTTTCAGGCCTTAACATTTAAGTCTTTAATCCATTTAATTTATTTCTGTATATGGTGTTTTGATGTTTTCTCCATGAAAGTCTGACTTGTTCCTAATTAAAATTTTTCTTAGATAACTCATATTTTTGTTGTAATTGTTAATGAGGTTACTTCCTCTCTTTTTTCTTAAAGGTTATCTCTTATATGTGGGAAGCTACTTGTGTTTTATATTTATTTGTAACCACCAAATTTAATGGACTGTTTTATTAGTTCTGATAATTTAAAGTTGATTCTCTTGGGTTTTCTAAGTAGTAATTGGCATCAGTTTCAATAACTATAAATTTGTGTGTAATTTTCAATATTCTTCTTTCTTCCTTCTCCCCCCCGTCCCCACTTCTCTCTTTCCCTCTCTCTCTCCTTCCTTTTCTCTCTCTTTTCCTTGCATTATCAACACTTCTAGGGTAATGTTAAATAATAATAAACACTGTATTGTGTTCCTGAATAGAAATAGCTCTCACGTTTTTTCATCTTTTGAATTTAAAATATATTTGATACTATTCATTAGTTATTTTGCAGCTATATGAATATGTGAAATTTACCAAAAGTTTTCATTTTTTCTTCTATTTTTGCCATGCAGCTCTGTTAACTTGTAAAAATCCAGAAGGTAGTCTTTTACTTTATTTTTCTGCACTCTGGGAGAGTTTATGTATTATGATAATTACCTGCTCTTTGAAAATTTAAAAGAACTAGCCTGTAAAACTGCTTGGGTTTTGCTTCTGAAATGGAGATAATGCATTCTAATGGCATAATAGCTTTCCCTTTTCCAGAAAGGACTCCAATGTACATTGGTGGGCTTCCATCGGCTGTGGAAGTTCTATGGGAGTCTGCTCCCCTGGATACAGCTGATTGAGTTTTTTTCTAGGCTTTTTGATTTGGAAGGCGAGGACTAAGAGGAGTCCCCTTCTGATTATGGGAGCCTTGGAATGAGGAATCAGGAATTACAGCTGAACTGGATTCTTGCCATGAGGGACAGAATGAATCCAACACTTTGAGAAAAACACAATGAGAACATTGTGAGAATATTGGCAACAAGAGTATCTGGTTCTGGATATTCCTGAGAGCTCTAAGGAATGTCTCTTATTCCTGTAGTTACATGGGTTGCCCCATTATCCTCCCAATAAATCCCTTTGTACCAAAGTGAATTTGAATTGGATTTCTGATACTTCTAATCATGAATCTAGGTGCTCTCTCTTTTAAAAAAATATTTCTTACACGATTTAATGGTTTGCTAGAGTTTTCCAACTTGCCAAAGATTATTAGGAAATATATATTTAGGAAAATATAAATTACCAAAATTTATTTTATTGACGATTTCAAATCTGTTAGCATAGACTTATACATAATGCTTTGTTATAAGTAAAAAGGAGTGTACTCATTATTGTGAGAAATCCCATATCCATTTCCCAATTTCTTTTTACAGTCTTTTCTGGTATAAAACAATCATACTATTAGAAACACTGCATTTCAAAGCTTATATTATGGGGAAAAAATTGTCTTACTGTGACAAAGGAGGGTTTCAGATCCACAATAAGTAATTTTTCCTGCAGAAATGTCAATAATAAAGGTTTACTTATTTAAAAAATTTTTGCAGGTATATCTTGTATTATGGTATATACAAACTAAAATTTTATACACAGGTATATGGCAAACTAAAACTGAAAAGTTGATTTATCAAAACTGGCAGAAACAGCCCCAAATGTCTCCTTATTTGCCCTCATATTTCACATGCAGGAGCCTCCCATTTTCCTTGAGTCACCTTTGAACTTGACCTTACACTTTTGTTTGCAGCACAGTTTGCAAGAGTCAACCATAAGAAAAAGAACCATAAGATGTGAGGATAAATAAACATATATTCTTATGATCATATTCAACCACTCAAGCAAGACCACTGGGCCTTTCTATTTTCGGATGACAGCTTATCTAATTCTGAACTGGTAATGGTCCTCATAATGTGCATCAGTTAGGTTTTGTTGCATAACAAACTACCTTAAAATGCCTTGCCTTGGGGTCAACATGATTTTGTGATTTGGCAATTTGGGCTGGGTTCAGCAGGGAGGTTCTTCTGTCTTGGCTGAGCAGCCAGCTGCCAGGCCAGCTGGGGGCTGGTTGGTTAGGAGGTGACCTCAGTTCAGATGGCTTATCTCTCCACCATGTGCCCTCTCGTTTTCTAGAGGGCTGGAGTGGTCTTGTTCACATGATGATGGCAGGGCTTGGAGAGAGTAAGATGGAGTATGTAAAGTTTCTTGAGTCATAGGCTTAGAACTACATGAGGTCATATTCTATTGATCAAAGTAGACTCTATCTCTTGGTGACAGGGAGTAAAAAAGTCACATTGCAGAGGGCATGGCTATACTGTGGGGTAGAGAATTCTGGACATTTTTATAATCTACCACATAATGCAAATTGTGTTATTGTACTTTGTAATACAACCTATAGCCCTAAGTAATTAACTGGTTACATCCTGTTTATGATGAAAAACTAACCCTGAAAGGAATATATATATGTATGTATATATATATATAATTCATTTATTATATATTATACATACATATATTATATATAACAATATTCATTCCTTGACTTAATAGTAAGAAGTGCATTTGTTTTCCTTATTATGTTTCACAAAAAAGTAAAATTTTTGGATTTGTAAATCAATTCTAGTTTTTACTTTCTCAATGATTAATTTTTGTTTGTATTTTTACTGACATATGTGCTGGACATATAGTAGGCATTCAGGAGATTAATGTTTAATACATTCTTGCCTGTTTAAGGTTTGAATTTTAGTTTTAGTAAATATTTTCTATTCCTTATTGTTTAATAGTAAAACATTGAATAATATGAATTTTCCCTTGAGTACAGCTTTGGCCCATATGAAATTTTTTAAAGTTTATTTTTATTTCCAGTTTCCATTTTTTTATAGTGTGATGATTCATCATAAGGGAAACATCTAAGAATCTACCACCCAGATCAAGAAATAGATCACTCCTGGCACTCCAGAATTTGCCTTTGTGCCTCTTATTAACAGTTGCTCCTTTCCCCCCACGAAAGTAGCCACTACCTAATGTTCGTGTTCATTACCTCCTTGCTTTTCTTTTAATATTACCAACTACACGTGTACATATACTGTATAGTTTAGTTTCACCTGTTTCTTGAACTTTATATAAATGGAATAATGCAGTTTATTCTTGTCTGTCTGTCTTATTTGGCTTCATATTATCTTTGTGAGATTCACTTATGATAATGTGCCTTTAGTTTACTCATTTTAATTGTGATTTATTCATTGGATAAATATAATACAAATTGTTTATTATATGAATATACCACCATTTATTTGTTCATTTGGCTGCAAATTAGTAGTTTTGGTTAATGAATCACTCCAGCTTTGGGATTGATAATTTGATAATGAATAAATGGTAAAATGGGGTTAGATGGTTTGTTTCCAAGTCTTGCCTTGTATGAATAATGTTGTTACAAACATTCTTCTATATGTTGCCTCATATGCATATATGAGCATGCATTGCTGGGAGTAAAATTGCTGGGTTAGAGGCTTTGAGTATCTTTAACTTTCATGCCAAATTGTCTCAAAGTGGCCATACATATATGTACTTTTACCAGCAGTGTAAGAGGGTTTTCAATGCATGCATTCATGCCAACACCTTGGCATGGTCAGACTTTTTATGTTTAGTGTTCCGGGGGGTGTGCAGTGGTATCTCATTGTTATTCTAATTTGTGTCTCTCTGATGACCAATAAGATTGAGAATCCTTTTACTTTTGTAGGACCCATTTGGATTTTCTCACTTATAAAGTACCAATTCAAGTTTCCTGCCCATTTTTCTATAAAGTCAATTGTCTTTTTCTTACTGATTTATAGGAGTTTTTAAAATATTCTGGATATTAGTTCTTTGTTGGTTATAAGTTTTGCTATAACTTCTTTGAATTTCCCTTTCTATGATCTTAATGGTATTTTTAATAAGTATAGTTCTTAATTGTAATGTAGTCCAACTTACCATAGTTTTTCCTATTTGGTTCACAGTTTCTACATAAGGTTTAAGAAACATTTCTCTACTTTGAGAGGCTCTCTTGCATTTTACTTTTCAGTCTTACTAATTTTTGCTCTTAACTTTCTTGTTTTCCTCCTTGTACTGTTTTCAAGTTTAATTTGCTCTTCCTTTCTGAGATTAAATTTCTTGCTCATTGATTTTCAGTGTGTAATTTTCCCCCTAATATACACATGGCTTTAGTTATATCCTTCAAATTTTGGTATATTTTCATTATGATTCAATTAAAAATATTTTCTCATTTGCTTAGAGATTTCTTCTATGGCCCATGGGTTGTTTAGAAGCAGATTTCTATTATTAAATTTACAAAAATATGGGCATTTTCTTCCTATTATTTGTTCTTGATTTCAAGCTTAAGTTCACTGTAGTCAGAGACCTTAATTCGCATGATTTAAATCCTTTGAAATTTGCTGACTCTTGCTTTAGTCCAGGATATGGTCAATTTTGTTCTACGTGTCCTTGAACTTAAGCCTGTGTCTTTTGATCTTCCAGGAGAATACAGGCTAAGACATGCCAGTGGAATCTTCATTATGAAGCCTAGACTTTATCAATATATATAAGCAATCTTTACTGTCTTGTTTAATATGTTTTTGTGCCTTGACTTTATCTAATGTGAATGTTGCACTTATACTTTTATTATATATATATTTTTTTGGCCTGTGGAACGCAGATTGGGGCTTTTTTTCAAAAATTTAATTTTACCTATTTTTTTTATACAGTATGTTCTTATTAGTTATTCATTTTAGACATATTAGTGTATATATGTCAATCCCAATCTCCCAATTCATCCCACCACCACCTCCCTGCCACTTTCCCCCCTTGGTGTCCATACGTTTGTTCTCTACATCTGTGTCTCAATTTCTGCCCTGCAAACTGGTTCATCTGTACCATTTTTCTAGTTTCCACATATATGCGTTAATATCCAATATTTGTTTTTCTCTTTCTGACTTACTTCACTCTGTATGACAGTCTCTAGATCCATCCACGTCTCTACAGATGACCCAACGTCGTTCCTTTTTATGGGGTGAGTAATATTCCATTGTATGCATGTACTACCATCTTCTTTATCCATTTGTCTGTCGATGGGCATTTAGGTTGCTTCCATGTCCTGGCTATTGTAAATAGTGCTGCAGTGAACATTGGGGTGCATGTGTCTTTTTGAATTCTAGTTTTCTCTGGGTATATGCCCAGTAGTGAGATTGCTGGGTCATATGGTAATTCTATTTTTAGTTTTTTAAGGAACCTCCATACTCTTCTCCACAGTGGCCGTATCAATTTACAATCCCACCAACAGTGCAAGAGGGTTCCCGTTTCTCCACACCCTCTCCAGAATTTGTTGTAGTAGATTTTCTGATGATGCCCATTCTAACTGGTGTGAGGTGATACCTCATTGTAGTTTTGATTTGCATTTTGCTAATAATTAGTGATGTTGAGCAGCTTTTCATGTGCTTCTTGGCCATCTGTATGTCTTCTTTGGAGAAATGTCTATTTAGGTCTTCTGCCCATTTTTGGATTGGGTTGTTTGTTTTTTTGATATTGAGCTGCATGAGCTGTTTATATATTTTGTAGATTAATCCTTTGTCTGTTGATTTGTTTGCAAATATTTTCTCCCATTCTGAGGGTTGTCTTTCATCTTGTTTGTAGTTTCCTTTGCTGTGCAATAGCTTTTAAGTTTCATTAGGTCCCACTTATTTATTTTTGTTTTTATTTCCATTACTCTAGGAGGTGGACCAAAAAAGATCTTGCTGTGGTTTGTGTCAAAGAGTGTTCTTCCTTTGTTTTCCTTAGAGTTTTATAGTGTCTGGTCTTAGATTTAGGTCTCTAATCCATTTTGAGTTTATTTTTGTGTATGGTGTTAGGGAGTGTTCTAATTTCATTCTTTTACATGTAGCTGTCCAGTTTTCCCAGCACCACTTACTGAAGAGACTGTCTTTTCTCCATTGTGTATCCTTGCCTCCTTTGTCATAGATTAGTTGACCGTAGGTGCGTACTGGATGTACAGCCAGTCTGTGTCTTTTGGTTGGAGCATTTAATCCATTCACATTTAAGGTAATTATTGATATGTATGTTCCTATGACCATTTTCTTAATTGTTTTGGGTTTTTTTTTATAGGTCTTTTTCTTCTCTTGTGTCTCCCACTTAGAGAAGTTCCTTTAGCATTTGTTGTAGAGCTGGTTTTGTGGTGCTGAATTCTCTTAGCTTTTGCTTGTCTGTAAAGCTTTTGATTTCTCCATCTAATCTGAATGAGATCCTTGCCAGGTAGAGTAATCTTGGTTGTAGTTTTTTCCCTTTCATCACTTTAAATATGTCCTGCCACTCCCTTCTGGCTTGTAGAATTTCTGCTGAGCAATCAGCTGTTAACCTTATGGGAGTTCCCTTGTATGTTATTTGTTGTTTTTCCCTTGCTGCTTTCAGTGATTTTTCTTTGTCTTTAATTTTTGTCAATTTGATTACTATGTGTCTCAGCGTGTTTCTCCTTAGGTTTATCCTGTATGGGACTCTCTGTGCTTCGTGGACTTGCATGGCTATTTCCTTTCCCATGTTAGGGAAGTTTTCGACTGTAATCTCTTCAAATATTTTCTCAGGTCCATTCTCTCTCTCTTCTCTTTCTGGGACCCCTATAATGCAAATGTTTTTATGTTTAATGTTGTCACAGAGGTCTCATAGGCTGTCTTCATTTCTTTTCATTCTTTTTTCTTTAATCTGTTCCACAGCAGTGAATTCCACCATTCTGTATTCCAGGTCACCTATCCGTTCTTCTGCCTCAGTTATTCTGCTATTGATTCCTTCTAGTGTATTTTTCATTTCAGTTATTGTATTGTTCATCTCTGTTTGTTTGTTCTTTAATTCTTCCAAGTCTTTGTTAAACATTTCTTGCATCTTCTCGATCTTTGCCTCCATTCTTTTTCCAAGGTCCTGGATCATCTTCACTCTCATTATTCTGAATTCTTTTTCTGGAAGGATGCCTATCTCCACTTCATTTACTTGTTTTTCTGGGGTTTTGTCTTTTTCCTTTATCTGGTACATAGCCCTCTGCATTTTTTTCTTGTCTATATTTCTGTGAATGTGGTTTTTTGTTCCACAGGCTGTAGGATTGTAGTTCTTCTTGCTTCTGCTGTCTGCCCTCTGGTGGATGAGGCTATCTCCAGATTGGGGCTTTTTAATGAAGGTTTTCTGATCTGCTAGTGTTGGAGGGTCTCCTGCAGAGGCGGGCTATGGCTGTGTCTCACTGTGAGGGCAAGAACACTGGCAGCAGAAGTTCTGGGAAGTACTCCTTGGCATGAGCCCTCCCAGAGTCCGCCATTAGCCCCACCAAAGAGCCCAGGTAGCTGCACTTATACTTTTAAAATTTGCGTTTGCCTAATATACATTTGCCCTTTTTATGTTTAATATTAAAAAAAGACACTTCATTTCTGTCTCTTGAAAACTCTTGATTCACTTTGTTATACAGCAGAAACTAACACAACATTGTAAAGCAGTTATACTCCAATAAAGATGTTAAAAATAAAATGAAAAAGAAAACTCTGTAATAGGATTTTGATTTTGACAATCTGGGAATTTTTATCTTTTAATAGTGGAATTTGACATATTGGTGTTTACTGTTCAAACCATGTGATACTACTTCTTTAGCTTTGGTTTATGCTTTTAATTTTTATGTCTCATTATTGATTTTCTTTCTACTATTTTTTTTTTACTGTAGAACTATATCTACATTTAAAAAATGCTATTTTGGGGCTTCCCTGGTGGCGCAGTGTTTGAGAGTCCGCCTGCCAATGCAGGGAACACGGGTTCGTGCCCCAGTCCAAGAAGATCCCACATGCCGCGGAGCGGCTAGGCCCGTGAGCCATGGCTGCTGAGCCTGCACGTCCAGAGCCTGTGCTCTGCAATGGGAGAGGCCACAACAGTGAGAGGCCCGTGTACCACAAAAAAAAAAAAAAAAAGTTATTTGGAAGATGCATTTTAATTAGAGTGGTGGTTTTCATTAAGTTTTCAAAAGCATAAAAATAATTTTATTTATTTATTTAATTTTTGGCTGCATTGGGTCTTCATTGCTGCTCACGGGCTTTCTCTAGTTGTGGCGAGCAGGGGCTACTCTTCGTTGCTATGTGCGGGCTTCTCATTGTGGTGTCTTCTCTTGTTGCGGAGCATGGATTCTAGGCACACGGGCTTCACTAGTTGTTGCACGCAGGCTCAGTAGCTGTGGTGTGCCGGCTCTAGGGGGCAGGCTCCATAGTTGTGGCACATGGGCTGATTTGCTCTGCGGCATGTGGGATCTTCCTGTACCAGGGCTCGAACCATGTCCCCTGCATTGGCAGGAGGACTCCTAATCACTGTGCCACCAGGGAAACCCCTCAAAAGCATTTTTTAACTGGTGGTTTTCTAGTTTTGATACCCAAATATGGAATTGTGTTTTTGAGTATTGTCTACTTGATATACAATTTGAGCATATTTTTATTCTCTTATCCGCAGCTTCTTGGATTTTATTAACATAATCTAGTGTCTTACATATGCTTATTCACTTTTAGGAATAATTTTTGACATTTGCATTGTTTATAAACTGATTTTCAAGAACCATTTAGACATTTCTCTTTTACAACTGATTGCAAAACTTACCATTGTCCTTTTTTTTTTTTACGTCTTTATTGGAGTATAATTACTTTACAATGTTGTGTTAGTTTCTGCTGTTTAAAAACTGAATCAGCTGTGTGTATATATATATATCCTCATATCCCTTCCCTCGTGCGTCTCCCTCCCACCCTCCCTATCCCACCCCTCTAGGTGGTCACAAAGCACTGAACTGATCTCCTTGTGCTACGCAGCTACTTACCACTAGGTAGCTATTTTACATTTGGTAGTGTATATATGTTAATGTTACTCTCTGACTTTGTTCCAGCTTACCTTTCCCTCTCCCCATGTCCTCAAGTCCATTCTTTATGTCTGCCCTTTTGTTCCTGTCCTGCCCCTAGGTTCATCAGAACTATTTTTTTTTTAGATTCCATATATATGATTAGCGTATGGTATTTGTTTTTCTCCTTCTGACTTACTTTACTCTGTATGACAGATTCTAGGTCCATCCACCTTGCTACAAATAACTCAATTTTGTTCTTTTTTTATGGCTGAGTAATATTACATTGTATATATGTGCCACATCTTCTTATTCCAGTCATCTGTTGATGGACATTTAGGTTGCTTCCATGTCCTGGATATTGTAAATAGTGCTGCAATGAGCATTGTGGTACATGACTCTTTTTGAATTATGGTTTTCTCAGGGTATATGCCCAGTAGTGGGATTGCTGGGTCATAAGGTAGTTCTATTTTTCATTTTTTAAGGAACCTCCATACTGTTCTCCATAGTGGCTGTTATCAATTTACATTCCCACCAAGAGTACAAGAGGGTTCCCTTTTCTCCACACCCTCCCAAGCATTTACTGTTTGTAGATTTTTTGATGATGGCCATTCTGACCGGTGTGAGGTGATACCTCATTGTGGTTTTGATTTGCATTTCTCTAATGATTAGTGATGTTGAGCATCCTTTCATGTGTTTGTTGGCAATCTGTATATCTTCCTTGGAGAAATGTCTATTTAGGTCTTCTGTCCATTTTTGGATTGGGTTGTTTGTTTATCTGATATTGAGCTGCATGAGCTGCTTCTATGTTTTGCAGATTAATCCTTTGTCAGTTGCTTCATTTACAAATATTTACTCCCATTCTGAGGGTTGTCTTTTCGCCTTTTTTATGGTTTCCTTTGCTGTGCAAAGGCTTTTAAGTTTCAGTAGGTCCCATTTGTTCATTTTGGATTTTATTGCCATTTCTGTAGGAGGTGGGTCAAAAAGGATCTTGCTGTGATTTATGTCATAGAGTGTTCTGCCTATGTTTTCCTCTAAGAGTTTAATAGCATCTGGCCTTACATTTAGGTCTTTAATCCATTTGAGTTTATTTTTGTGTATGGTGTTAGGGAGTGTTCTAATTTTATTCTTTTACACGTAGCTGTCCATTTTTCCCAGCACCACTTATCGAAGAGGCTGTCTCTCCTCCATTGTATATTATTGCCTCCTTTATCAAAGATAAGGTGACCATATGTGCATGGGTTTCTGTCCTGTTCCATTGATCTATATTTCTGCTTTTGTGCCAGTACCATACTGTCTTGATTACTGTCGCTTTGTAGTGTAGTCTGAAGTCAGGGAGCCTGAATCCTCCAGTGCCATTTTTCTTTCTCAAGATTGCTTTGGCTATTCAGGGTCTTTTGTGTTTCCATACAAATTGTGCAATTTTTTGTTCTAGTTCTGTGAAGAATGCCATTGGTAGTTTGATAGGAATTGCACTGAATCTCTAGATTGCCCTGGGTAGTATAGTAATTTTCACAATGTTGATTCTTCCAATCCAAGAGCATGGTTTATCTCTCCATCTGTTTGTATCATCTTTAATTTCTTTTATCAGTGTCTTACAGTTTTCTGCCCACAGGTCTTTTGTCTCTTTAGGTAGGTTTATTGCTAGGTATTTTATTCTTTTTATTGCAGTGGTAAATGGGAGTGTCCTTAATTTCTCTTTCAGATATTTCGTCATTAGTGTACAGGAATGCAAGAGATTTCTGTGAATTAATTTTGTATCTGGCTACTCTACCAAATTCATTGATTAGTTCTAGTAGTTTTCTGGTAGCATCTTGAGGATTCTCTATGTATAGTATGTGATCTGCAAAGAGTGAGAGTTTTACTTCTTCTTTTCCAATTTAGGTTCCTTTTATTTCTTTTTCTTCTCTGCTGGCTGTGGCTGAAACCTCCAAAAGTATGTTCAATAATAGTGGTGAGAGTGGGCAACCTTGTCTTGTTCCTGAACTTAGTGGAAATGGTTTCAGTTTTTCACCATTGAGAACGATGTTGGCTGTGGATTTGTCATATATGGCCTTTATTATGTAGAGGAAAGTTCCTTCTATGCCTACTTTCTGGAGGGTTTTTATCATAAATGGGTGTTGAATTTTATCGAAAGCTTTTCCTGCATCTATTGAGATTGTCATATGGTTTTTCTCCTTCAGTTTGTTAATATGGTGTATATATTGATTGATTTACGTTTATTGAAGAATCCTTGCATTCCTGGGATAAACCCCACTTGATCATGGTGTATGATCCTTTTAATGTGCTGTTGGATTCTGTTTGCTAGTATTTTGTTGAGGATTTTTGCATCTATGTTCATCAGTGATATTGGCCTGTAGTTTTCTTTCTTTGTGACATCTTTGTCTGGCTTTGGTATCAGGATGATTGTGGCTTCGTAGAATGAGTTTGGGAGTGTTCCTCCCTCTGCTATATTTTGGAAGAGTTTGAGAAGGATAGGTGTTAGCTCTTCTCTAAATGTTTGATAGAATTCGCCTGTGAAGCCATCTGGTCCTGGGCTTTTGTTTGTTGGAAGATTTTTAATCACAGTCTCAATTTCAGTGCTTGTGATTGGTCTGTTAATATTTTCTATTTCTTCCTGATTCAGTCTCAGAAGGTTGTGCATTTCTAAGAATTTGTCCATTTCTTCCAGGTTGTCCATTTTATTGGCATATAGTTGCTTGTAGTAATCTCTCATGATCCTTTGTATTTCTGCAGTGTCTGTTGTTACTTCTCCTTTTTCCTTTCTAATTCTATTGATTTGAGTCTTCTCCCTTTTTTTCTTGATGAGTCTGGCTAATGGTTTATCAATTTTGTTTATCTTCTCAAAGAACCAGGTTATGGTTGTATTGATCTTTGCTATTGTGTCCTTCTTTACTTTTTCATTTATTTCTGATCTGATCTTTATGATTTCTTTCCTTCGGCTAACTTGGGGTTTTTTTGTTCTTCTTTCTCTAATTGCTTTAAGTGTAAGGTTAGGTTGTTTATTTGAGATGTTTTTTGTTTCTTAAGGTAGGATTGTATTGCTATAAACTTCCCTCTTAGAACTGCTTTTGCTGCATCCCATAGGTTTTGGGTAATCATGTTTTCATTGTCATTTGTTTCTAGGTATTTTTTGATTTTCTCTTTGATTTCTTCAGTGATCTCTTGGTTATTTTGTAGCATATTGTTTAGCCTCCATGTGTTTGTATTTTTTACAGATTTTTTCCTGTAATTGATATCTAGCCTCATATCACTGTTGTCAGAAAAGATACTTGATACAATTTCAATATTCTTAAATTTACCAAGGCTTGATTTGTGACCCAAGATATGGTCTATCCTGGAGAATGTTCCATGAGCACCTGTGAATAAAGTGTATTCTGTTGTTTTTGGATGGAATGTTCCATAAATATCAATTAAGTCCATCTTGTTGAATGTGTCATTTAAAGCTTTTTTTTCCATATTTGTTTTCATTTTTGATGATCTGTCCATTGGTGAAAGTGGGGTGTTAAAGTCCCCTACTATTATTGTGTTACTGTCGGTTTCCCCTTTTATGGCTGTTAGCATTTGCCTTATGTATTGAGGTGCTCCTATGTTGGGTGCATAAATATTTACAATTGTTATATCTTCGTCTTGGATTGATCCCTTGATCATCATGTAGTGTCCTTCTTTGTCTCTTGTAATAGTCTTTATTTTAAAGTCTGTTTGGTCCAACATGAGAATTGGTACTCCAGTCTGATTCACCCTGCAGATAAGGATCAAATTTGGGGCTACCTACTTAACAAGGCTATGATGAATCATTCTTGATACATGCTGAGTTGAAATTGTTAATGAGTAATTTGAAGGCGAGTCATATAGAGAGTGCTTGCAGGCTCCAAGGAGTCTGGTTTGGAGAGGTGTAAATGCAGGAAGGACTAGCACCTCCATGCCCTTTGGGGAGCTCGACTGCAGGAGATGGCTGTGCTCGATGTCTTCTACGATGCAGGTGAGGCGGGTGCCCCCTTTTGTCCCCACCCCACTCCTCCCAGCTTTCCTTATCTTTGCATACGCTGTGGTACCATTGTCCTTCGATAGTTTGATTTCCGCAAAGTTCAGCTGTTAATTTTATATCATGTCCTGATGAGTTGATGTTCATTTCAGATATTTTTGTTTTTTGTTTGTTTTAATTCCAGAAGGATATAAGTTGGCACATTTTGTAAGTGCTTGGTTGAGAATGTTGTCCTCTTGCCTCTATATAAAAAAGGACAGCTTTTCGGGGTCTAAAATTCTTTGGTCACAAACTTCTAAACTGTGTCTAGGTACTCTTTTTTTTTTTTAATCAACTAACTTTTGAGAGCAGATGTCAGAAATATATATGTCCTTATAGTCTTCTTCAGATTATTTATCTAGTGTGGAAAAGCATTCTGCTTGTTTTTCTTATTATTGCTTCTGTTCTGTTCTGTCTTGAACATGAATAAGTTATAAGTTACTTATAAGTTATAAGTATAAGTTATAAGTATAAATATAAGATAACTTATAAGTTATCTGGATGTTGCATTGTCATTTTCTGTCCTCCATTTCTCTTATCTTCTTTCTTACAATTTTTGTCACTGTCTTTTTCTCCTAAATCTTGTGAAAGCCTCTATTATATATATATATGTGTGTGTGTGTGTGTGTGTGTGTGTGTGTGTATATATATTTAAAATTCTGCAACAGTGAATTTCTTTTTTTCACTCCATGGATTAAAATTTTTGTTACTGAGTTTTTACTTTTTCTTTACCCAGCATTGTAATATTCTATGCTTGCTTGTTCCAGGAAAAAGCTACACAGGAAAAACCTGTTTAGAATGAGGCAGAATAAGGTCTTTTCAGAGCTGAAGTCTTTTCAGAGCTTCTTCCTCTATCTCCCAGATGGACCACTCCTTGTTTGGAGAGATAATTTCAAACTCTATGCATTCAGTATGGTTCTATCCTGGTACCTGTGAAAAAAATCCATGGAATTTTCTAGCATTTATTCACTTAACAAATATTTATGGAATACCTGTTAGTTCCGGGCACTGTTTTAGGCACTTGGGATCCATCCATGAATGAATAGATGGACAGTCCTACTCTCTAAAAATTTTTTTTTAATTTCCTTGTTTGTTTTTAATAGTGGTAAAATATACACAACATTTACCATATTAATCATTTAAAAAACTGAGTGTACCTCCTATGTCTCTGATGGGGCTGCACTGCCTTTTGTCTCTGTAGCTCTGTGTCCCGTCCTCCTTCGCCTGTATCTCTCACCTTTATGACCTTATCACCTCCCAAAGACCTTACCTCCAAGTACTGTCCCACTAGGAATTAGGCTTTGACATGAATTTCGGGGGAACACAACATTTAGTCCCTAACAAGAAACAGCTTCAATGCAATGACTGTGTTTGTCTCATTCACAATTGCACCTTTGATGTTTGTCATGGTGCTTGGCTCCAAGTGGACTCTGAGTCACTCAAATGAGTGAGTAGAAGCTAGTAGCTAACACATACAGTGTTTGTATCATGCTGTTGTTATAATCTCATTAAATGAGTGAACGAATGAGTGAATATGCATAGTGTAAACCGTTCCCCTAATTTCAGATGAGGTCAATGTATCAGAAAGCCTTCCCACACTGTAACACACCTACTAGGCACTCAATAAATAGAACCCTTGCTATGACATCAGCTTATTTTGTTGAGCTTCACAGCACTGTTGAAAAAACCATCTGAGACTCTCTGAGCAGCAGAAGAAATTTCCTATTGCCTGTCATTGGGATTCTGAGTGAAAGAGGGCAGATTTCGTTTAGCCTCTTCTCCATGTCTCATTCCGTGGTTTGCTCCGGTTTTTCTCTGACCTATAACACTATCTGATAGAAGATTCTCAGGGCCTGATCATTTTCCAATGTTTATTTGCCTCTCTGCTCGCTAAGCTGTTCATGCCTATTTATCACCTGAACTAAAGAACAGGGCTGGCTCGCCAGTAAATAGCTGACACATAAGGTTGGGTAATGAGAAAATTAGAACTTCACGGCTCTGGTGCAAGCTTAGAGTTCCCTGTAATAGCTTGGAGCTCGCAGCAGCTTCTGAGAGGAAGGGAGACCTGATTCTAAGAAGAAATATGATAATTGGAGGCCAGGGGGAGGCCAGCCGGCTTTGGCCAAATAGGAAATTACCTTCAGTTGCTCTTTTACTGTAATTTAGCAACTCCAATTATCACAAGGTGATAAAGTGTCTGACTGTGTTGTGTAACACCTTTCCTTGTAAGTGAACAAACCCATTAAAGGAGCTTGAATGAAATCATTATCCTTATAATGCCTAATTAGAGTTGACTCCACTCCCGTGATCAGTGTAGGGCTAGTGAAATACAAGGAATCGGAGAACAGACCAATTACTACAATATGTGAAGACTCCTCCAGGCTGCTTCAGGTTTAGGGCAGGGACTGGGTGTTTCCATGGGGCAGAGACACACGTAAATCAGAAAGCAGCTTCTCCGGGAGGGAGGCAGTGCATCTAGACTCTGGAGCCGATTGTTCTTCAAGCAATAAGTCTGATTCTAAGCTTTCTGGTTGCCATGGCAGATGAAGAAACAAAAAAGTGCATAACGCTCACTTCTTGACAATAGGCAGTGCACGTATTTATCCACTGAAATGGCTTTTTTTTTTTTTTTTTTGCAACTTAATTGAAATAGAAATGAATCACTTGGATTCTGGTAGCTTCTTTCTTCTTCCTTTCATTTATTCTCTCCCTAATCCTTCTCCTGTCCTCCCTCCTTCTCTTTAATCCATAGAAATAGAGGTTGGTTGAAAATGGCTTTGACATCAGCAAACCTGTTCTTCCACTTTCTCTTTTGAGCCTCAGTTTCCCCATCTATGAAAATGGTGATAATCTCCCTCTAGTATGGCTGCTTATGTAATAAGTGCTCATTCAACAGATTTATACTGGGTGCTCACTCTGTGCAGATCTGTGCTGTGTCCCGGATGTTGAGCATAATATGACATAGGTCTCCTTAAGGATCATTGTAGAAAGACTGTGGAAGTGCTTCATTTGTTCAGTAAATAGCTCTTGCTAACAACCATATTGTTTTTCAAAATAGGCCGGCTGATTGAATCAGCTAATTTCATAGACAAGGCCAGCAATGCTCACCAGAAGGTCTTAGGAGAACTTTGCTGTGAATTGTCACATGGAGGCTCACAAATCTGTGAGACGGGCATTATTTTGTGCATTTTACAGATGAGGAAGCTGAGGCCTTGAGGGGTTAATGGGCAATGAATCTGAATTAGCAGCAGCATATGGGAAGTTCAGAATCTTCCTATTTTCTCAAATAGGTGGATGGATATGATTTTCATAATTATTGTGCATAGAAGAAATCACTAAGGAAGTTTTATTCACATTTCTTGAACCAGTACGGTGTTGCTGGCAGTGCATGACTAGGTGATCTAAGCTTTCTAAGCTTCATTTTTCTCACGTGTGAACTAAAGATCCTAGCTTGAGCTGACTCAGAAGTGCGCAATCCTTGTGGTTTTGTTTCTAAAGACAGTACCTAAGGTGAAAAGGGAGTGTAGTCAAAATTTCTCCCTTGAAAAATCCCACATCCCTTAAATTACCCACAAAGTCCAACATACATTGTTTTCTTTTTAATTATATAATGTAAAAATTCATAACATAGGGGCTTCCCTGGTGGCGCAGTGGTTGGGGGTCAGCCTGCTGATGCAGGGAACACGGGTTTGTGCCCCGGTCTGGGGGGATCCTGCGTGACGCGGATCCTCCGCGGGCCATGGCCACTGAGCCTGCGCGTCCGGAGCCTGTGCTCCGCAGCGGGAGAGCCCACAGCACTGAGAGGCCCGCGTACCGCAAAAAAAAAAAAAATTCATAACAGGCAATTCATAGGTAGTCACATGCAGGATATGAGTTAATATGCAGTCTGTAAGTTTGTAGTACTGTGTTCGTAAATGTTCTTTCTTTTTAAAAGGTTAAACTATGTGAAATTGCCAATATTTGAACACTTTAATCTGTAAAAATGGCAATTTCATGTTATTCAACCTAATAAGTTGCTATTTTTCTCTTTTGCTTTTATACGGCATTAATGTTTTTATTTAATTAATTTATTTATTTAACTAATGTTTTTATATATGGAACTTGAACCTCAAAAGATGGCTCTGAAGGTATGTTTTTAGGGGTGATGGAAATATTTTAAAATCGGATTTTGGTGATGGTTGCACAACTCTACAGAAATCATTAAATTGTATGTTTAGAATGAGCGCATTTTATGGTATGTGAATTATATCTCAGTAGAGGTGTTAAAAGGGATGAAAGCGCTTGCTTAGGACAGGCACGTGGTGGGGTTTGGTATATGATGTTTCCCACTGTTCCTTCTGATGGGGTGTCTCACAGCATCCCTGTGAGATGAATAAGGACAAGGCTCAGAGAGGTGAGGTGACCGGGCCAAGGTCACACAGAGGGTATGTATGTTGGATGGAAACACCATCTGGGGCTGGTTCCATTTCTCTCCCCTTCCACTTGGCGGCGGGGATTGCCTTCCCACTCTTTCTGGCTCTGAATGTTCTGAACAGCCCCAGAGTGGGAAGGCTATGGAAAACGGATTTACGCAACCGCGTCCCTGGGCAGCCCACTTTGGAAATCATTTGTGACCTGTAATTGACCATGACGACACAAATATTAGAACCTGAAAATCACAAACACGCTGGGTTATTAATGGTGAAATTGTAGTTTCCCGTCAGCCTGCTGCTTTCCGACTTCTCATCTTTGCTCTTCAGGATTGGAGCTCAGCAAATCTCCCTGATACACGGCCCCTTCCTTTGCCTGGGTGGGCGTGGGCTCCCAGGTTCCACTGCTGGGGGTGGCGGGGAGCGGCAAGAGCTCCGGTCCCCAGCGGGGTGAGCTAGTAAAAGGAGGAGAGACGAGCCCCAATTTACCCCATCTCGTTACTCCTCTTCCCTTTGAAGCTGTGCATCTATCTGATCTGAGCAGCCCCAAGGTTCTGCACTCACTCGGCCTTACAAGAGGCCTCCAGGAACCCCAGTTTCCTCTCTGAACTCATCACCCTCCCTCTGACCTCGTGCCCTCCTCTCCCTGACTACCCCAGTTTAACTGGAGCTGTTACACCAGCATAGTCCTGCTTCCAGGCCTCTGCGCTGGCTGTGCCCTCTACCTGGGATGCTCTTTCCCTAGACGTCCTTGTGGCCAACTCCTTCAAACCTTCACCCAAATGTCACCTTCTAAATGACGTCCACCTTGACCACCGTATTTAAAACTGGCTTTCCCCATCACCCCAGGTGTCTTATCTCCTTACTCTGCTTTGTTTCTTGCACTGATCACCCTGCACAACAAAATACTGTATGGTTTGCTTATCACATTGACTATGCATTGTCCTCTCTACTCACTAGGTTGGAAACTCCAAGAGGGCAGTGATTGTCAATTTGTTTATTGATATTAGAATTTTGTGTTATGTTTTTCTTTCTTTTTTTTTTGCGGTACACAGGCCTCTCACTGTGTGGCCTCTCCCGTTGCGGAGCACAGGCTCTGGACCCGCAGGCTCAGCTAGCGGCCATGGCTCACAGGCCTAGCCGCTCTGCGGCATGTGGGATCTTCCTGGACCGGGGCACGAACCCGTGTCCCCTGCATCGGCAGGCGGACTGTCAACCACTGCGCCACCAGGGAAGCCCTGTGTTATGTTTTTAATAACAGCTTTATTGAGATCTAAATCACATAGCACATAATTCACCTATTGAAAGTGTACAATTCAATGTTTTTCAGTATGGTTTTAAAATTCTGGAACCATTACCACAATCAATCTTAAAATGTTCTCACCACCCCGAAACGAAACCCTGCAGACTTTATTAGTCACTCTTCATTCCCTCTACCACTCTCCCTCCCGCCTACCACCAGCCCTAGGCAACCACTGATTTACTTTCTGACTCTATAAATTTGCCTCTGAACATTTCATATCAATGGCATCTTACAAAATGTGGTCTTTTGGCTTCTTTTACTTAGTGTAATGTTTTCAAGGTTCACCCATGTTATAGCATGTATCAGAAGTTTATTCCTTTTTATTGCCAAATAATAATCCATTGTATGGATATACCACATTTTATTTATTTATTTATTCATTAGTTGTTAGACATTTGGGTTATTTCCACTTTTTGGCTATTGTAACTAATGCTTCTATGAACATTCATGTATAAGTTTTTGTGTGTGCATGTGTTTTCAGTTCTCTTGGATACACACACACACATACACACACACCTAGGAGTGGAATTGCTGGGTCATATGGTAACTGTATGCTTAACTTTTTCCACATTGTTGTCCAAATGGCTCTGCTAGTTTATAATCCCACCAGCAGTTGGTGAGGGACATGTTATGTGTTATAAAAGTTAAAAGTCTCACTTAACAAAGGGATCATAATGTTCAAGCACGTGTCACCTGTGCCCCTTTAAAAGCCTTTTGAAGGTCCTAGCTCGTGACTACAGTCCTCTTCTCCCTTCTATGTTTTGGGCCCCATCCCCTTGCTGAACCTCATGTCTTAGAGGGAGTCTTAGGTATTTTCAATTATAAAAGGAAGGTTGTGAGTTCGATGTGTTAAAAACTAGGGTGAGGTGATCCTGGCCTCTGGTGGGTGAGCACTTCTGTTTCCTTCCTTTTATTTGGTCCTTATAAATGACAACACCTGGTTGTAGATTCTGTCTGTGGTTTTTTTCTACAACATGTAGAACAGCCCTGTATGTACAAATAGAACTTTGGCACAGAACAGGTGTGCAAGGAATATGTTCTGAGTGACTGGCGGAAGGAATCATGGCAGCTGTGCTCACGTTCTTGGAGTGCCCTGAAGTCTACCTTCTTTCCCAAATCTGTGTTGCTCCTTTATAGTAGGGTGGAGCAAACCCTGTTGGTGCCTTGATCAAAGCCCCCCAGCCCACCCCGGAGGACACCTGGTAGAGTTTTGTTGGATGGTGGCAGCTTTGTCTCTTTCTGCCTGATGGGCAATCTCTGGTCACAGAGGGTATTTGGCCAGAGTTTCTGAGGAGCCCAGGAGCAACTCAACCAATGCGGGGTGGGAGTTGGTGATAAATACCCCAGCTTCCCTGCCCATTGGTAGAAAACACCTCAGATGTAATCAGAGTCTCCAGGGTCCCCCAGGTGCCCACAGTGGCAACCCACACCCCTTATTGGCCGTCTCCTCGTCCCTGTCTCATTTCCTCAGCCCTTTGGGGGGCATCCTGCTAGCGTGTTGCAAATAAACTACTTGTACCTGAATTCTTATCTCAGCCTCCATTCCTGGTGGAGCCCAACCCAAAGCGACTCTTGGGATTTCATGTCTGTGGTCAGCAGGTGGCAGCTGCGGGGCAATGGGATTCCTGCCAGGCACCGAGCAACAAGTAGGGGTTTGACTTGAATTGGTCCCTCAGAGATTTGGAGTTGAGACTGATCAGCGATGACTGGTGTTTCCAGGATGCAGAAGCTGGAGGGGAGGATGCGTGGGCATTCGTGAGTACTTGGGAGGGGGTGAAGCATCCTGTGGGAGGGATGATCTGGGACTCTGAGAAAGAGCTGTGAAACTCCTGAGCTTTCTGTAAAGAGCATTTGACACCAGGGATGATGTAGCGTGCCCCTGGCCAGGACGGTGGCAGGAAGGTGCAGACACACATGCTCAGACCCCTGTGAGTCATCCCTGGATGCAGACCTGCTATGTAATTTGTGGGGCCCAGTTTAAATAATAATGCAGGGCCCCTGGTTGAAAATTAGTAAGCATTTCAAGATGGCGCCAGCAGAGCCTTAAACCAAACGTGGGACCGTTTTGTGCAAGAGGTCCTCTGAGACCTCCCAGGTCATAGGCCCATGAAGTCGGCCCTGCCTAGATGCCTGAGCCTCCTTCAGGAGCTACATCTGTGTCCCTGATGTCTGCTTCAGAGCAGCCCTGATCCTTGCTTTTCCAGGTCTCTGGTTTCCCTCTTCTCTGCGCTGGGCATTCCTTACAATCACGCAGTGCCCAGCATAGAGTGACTGTTGTAAAGCCCCCCTGTGACCACTTCACCCCCATCTCAGAAGTATGTAAGGGCGCCCACCCCACTGACTGGGGCTGTGGTCTTCAACTCATGATCAGCAGGCCCCCTCGGGGGCTCCGGGTGTTCCCCTGTGGGTGAGCGAGGTTGTTTGCTGCATCTCATCCCCATTTCAACCATAGCAAACTCATTTTTATCTGTTTTGCATATATATTGAACTTCCATATACGCTTCCATTTGAGGACATGTTTCTATTCATTAAAATAAAAATGGTTCTGGGGACTTCCCTGGTGGTCCAGTGGGTAAGACTCTGTGCTCCCAATGCAGGGGGCCTGGGTTCGATCCCTGGTCGGGGAACTAGATCCCACATGCCGCATGGCGCAACTAAGAAATCTGCATGACGCAACTAAGAGGTCTGCATGCTGCAACTAAGAGGTCTGCATGCCACAACTAAAAGATCCACATGCCACAAATAAGACCCGGCACAGCCAAATAAAATAAATAAATAATAAATAAGTAAATATTTTAAAAAGTCATTCTGGAAACTACTGCCCACGAAATTAAATCCAAACTTCTTCGCTCAGTATTTAATATCAGTGATGCTCCGTCTCAGAGATTGGCGAACATCGGCTCACAGGCCAAATCCAGTTGACCGCTAGGAATAGTTTTTTACATTTTTAAATGGTCACATTTTAAATGGTTCCATAAATACCAAAATATAGCTTCAGTTTGGCCTCTTGCTCTGCAGAGCTTAAATATTCACTATCTGGCTCTTTAAGAAAAAGTTTACTGATCCCTGATGCAGCACCAACTTTTCTTTCCATGCTTCACTCCCAGGACTTGAGCCCAGTTACCCTGCAGAGTCTGATGCAGTACCTTGCTCATAAGGGAAGCTCATCACATATAAAGCTAGGGTGACTGCACGCCCACTTTGTTGTGCTGTTATAATTTTTCGTATTAATAGAGCCCTTTTCACTCTCCTAAGTGTCTTCTTTGGGCGGTAAATTATAGTCATTCTAAATATAACTGACAGTCGAATGCAATGGAAGATTAAAAAACCACCAGCAAATTTTGTGATGAGTAATATTATCTTTGATACTTAGGGCATCTCCTAAAGAGGTTCCAAATTCTGGGTGTTTGAGTTAATACCCAGAAATGACAAACGTTAGAAAAAAGAATGGCCTTAGATATATTTACAATGCTTCTATTATGTATGTGATCGGTTTCTAGAACTAATGATTAGGCATCTTTGCTTGCCTAATTTTCTTAAAGGATTTAACCAACTTATCTGATTTTTAAAAGCAGCATGAGCTGTGTCAACAGAAATCCATGTTGGGACACAAATGCAATTTCATGCTATGTATTGAGTATTTTTTAGAGAAAGGCTATACTTAGGGGATGGAGGATGGAATTGTCCTTTCATCAAATGTTCTAGGAAATGAACCACATTGCTACTTTTTGTGCCTGGAGCCCAACATGGGTGTTTATCTGTAATGGGTCCAACTTTTAGAAGATACTGACTCCAAATGACCTGGATATTATTCAAATAAGTGCTCTTAAATTCCTTTAGTAACTAACCGACCATGAAGAATAACTCAATTTTGGACGAATGTAATTTTATCTACAAACAAGTGTGTACAGAAATCCTGAAGTGTAACATGATTTAAAAAGTTGAGGTGCGGGCTTCCCTGGTGGCACAGTGGTTGAGAGTCTGCCTGCCGATGCAGGGGACACGGGTTCGTGCCCTGGTCCGGGAAGATCCCACGTGCCGCGGAGCGGCTGGGCCCGTGAGCCATGGCTGCTGAGCCTGCACGTCTGGAGCCTGTGCTCTGTAACGGGAGAGGCCACAACAGTGAGGGGCCCGCGTACTGCAAAAAAAAAAAAAAAAAAAAAAAAAGTTGAGGTGCAGAAGCAGGCTTTTTTTAAAAAAAAGATTATTTATTTATTTATATTTTTGGCTGCATCGTGTCTTAGTTGCAACATGCGGGATATTTCGTTGTGGCACGCAGGATCGTTCGTTGCAGCGCGTGGGCTCTTCGTTGTGCGCTGGTTTCTTTCTAGTTGCGGCATGCGGCTTTTCTCTTCTCTAGTTGTGGCATGCAGGCTCCAGGGCGCGTGGGCTCTGTAGTTGTGGCATGCGGGCTCTGTAGTTTGAGGCACGCGGGCTCTAGTTGAAGTGCGTGAGCTCAGTAGTTGTGGTGCAGGGGCTTAGTTGCCCCATGGCATGTGGGATCTTAGTTCCCTGACCAGGGATAGAACCCATATCCCCTGCATTGTAAGGCGGATTCTTTACCACTGGACCAACAGGGAAAGTCCCAGAAGCATACTTCTTAATGATCTCCCTGACATACTGTTTTGTAAAATTCCTTCAGTCAAGAAGCATATTTAGGGAGCATGTATGCTTTTTCAAACACTGAACTAGATGCTGGGGATGGTGCAAAGGATAACCCCCCCTTTCTCTGTCCTCCAGGGACCTAGTACAAAATTTAGTCAGTGCCCTGGCTGACATGGGCTCTGAAATCTTGAACAGGCTTATTGTTTACTGCTGTGATAAATGGCTTGAGGAAAAATAAGGCAGGGTTAAGAAATACAGGATGATGGCGATGGTGTTATTCATGCAGGGTGGTCTAGGAAGGTCTCTCTGGGGGATGACACCTGAGCAGACATGGGCAGGAAGTGAGTGCAGAAGGTCTTACCATCCTCATTCTTCATTCTTGGTTCATTGTGTTAACGTGTCTGGTATATAAGGTCCTGAACTCCCTCGAAGAGCCTCAGATCTCCCCATATTAGAAGAGATGAGTTTTCTCTCAAGGCCCAAAAGATTTCAAGAACTTCATGAGGTGTTTCAGCCCCGGTTAAATCTTTTGGTTTCCTTATGCTGTATTTACAGACAAGGTCCTCTCCTTCGAGTAAGTGAGAAAGAGGGCTTTGAGGACAGCCTCTGGGGACAGGTGTGGCAAAAAGGTGGCAGTAGATTCTGGAATGCAGAGCCCCCTGTATGTGATCCTGTTGAAATAAGGTGGCTGCTGTGACCAACAGCTCACATTGTTTGAGTCGTTGTCTTGGTGCCAGGCGTGGCTTATGACCCTTCTGTTGCATTAGTTCCGTGAGTCCTCCCAACACACCAGAGATGGGGAGAGGCAGGCTGGCAGCTGAGCAGAGCCCAGTAGGGTTTAGAAGGCAGAGGTGATAGAAATGGGCCACTGGGCTGTAAGCTTCAGGAGGGCAGAGACTATCTGTCTCACTCGTTATAGTTTCCTCAGGACTTAGCACTGTGCTTGGATATTCTCGATGCACAATACATGTTTGTTGAATGAATAAATAGCACTAGCAAAAGCACAGAGGCATGTGTGTCATATCCCATCTTTCTGGAGGCTGGAGTCTGGTCTCCCATCCTTGGTGGGGATATCAGAGTGGAGGAGGCATGGCATCTCAGGTGAGTGAGAGAGTGTGTGTGAGACACAGTGGGAAAGGGATGCTAGGATCTGGAGCGGAGACAAAGTGATAAGCACACGGTGTCTTTCTCCTGGGACCCAGAAGGCTCTATTTTCCAGGCTCCCTTGGGCATAAGTTGGTACCCTGTGACAATTCTGACCGATAGAATAGTGGGAGCAACTTCGGGGCTGAGGCAGGTGGGAATGCATTTGCCTCCCCGAGTCCTCCCTTCAACTTGAAACAGTAACACTGGAGACCACATATCAAGATGACAGAACCACAGGATATAGCAGCCTGGATCTCTGAGTCATTGTATGGAAGAGAGGGCCATCTAACCAGGACCAGACTTTTTATGATGGACAAATAAATCTTTGTTATATTAAGCCACTGAGATTTGGGGGTTTTATGATACTGTAGCATGTCGTATTCTATCCTGACTAATGCAGGAGCAGATGGCCAGAGGCCTTGAATGTCAGGATAAGGGCTTTTTGCTCTTAAAGAGCAGTAAGTCCCATGTCTGTTGCCGCCCACATACTCAGCAGGCCTCCCACATACTTATCTTAGGTCCGTGGGTGTGGGGAAGCAGGAGAGCTCAAGCCTTCAATTGTAGGTGATTCAATGCCGGGAGAGCCTGGCTCTCTACGTCCATTCTAAAGATGAGAACCAGGCAGATTCCTGCTGAGAAAAGCTTTCTTTTCTCTTCTCCTCTGCTGACCCAGTGGTCTTTGTGGCTGTCCAAGAATGTTAGTTGGGCACCAGAAGTGGTCCTCGCAAGAAGGCATGATCAGAGAGACAATAATATCAGGCTGGGCTGGATGTAAAATTTATTCTGGGATGTAGAAAGTAGCTCAAACTGCAGCGACTTGTGTGATTGCTGATAGAGAGGCATGCCTTACAGATCAACACATGAGGATGGATTAAAAAAATGGTTTTAATTTAATCTCCATTTTTTAAAAAAACAAGAGCATACTTTACATGAAACTATTCTGCACTTTTTTTTTCTGTTAATAGTCTTTTTAAAAAAAATTTTATTTTTGGCTGTGTTGGGTCTTTGTTGCTGTGCACTGGCTTTCTCTAGCTGCGGCGAGCGGGGGCTACTCTTCGTTGTGGTGTGCGGGCTTCTCATTGCAGTGGCTTCTCTTGTGGAGCATGAGCTCTAGGCTCGCGGGCTTCAGGAGTTGTGGCACGCGGGCTCAGTAATTGTGGCTCGCAGGCTCTAGAGTGCAGGCTCAGTAGTTGTGGCGCACGGACTTAATTGCTCCGTGGCATGTGGGATCTTCCCAGACCAGGGCTTGAATCCATGTCCCCTGCATTGGCAGGCGGATTCTTAACCACTGCACCACCAGGGAAGCACTTTTTATTAATATTCTTAACCTGTAATATATCATGGACCTCCTTCCACCTCATTCTCTCTCTTTTTTTTTTTTTTTTTTTTTTTGCGGTATGCGGGCCTCTCACTGCTGTGGCCTCTCCCACTGCGGAGCACAGGCTCCGGACGCGCAGGTGCAGCGGCCATGGCTCACGGGCCCAGCCGCCCTGAGGCATGTGAGACCTTCCTGGACCGGGGCACGAACCCGTGTCCCCTGCATCGGCAGGCGGACTCCCAACCACTGCGCCACCAGGGAAGCCCCACCTCGTTCCCTTTAATGGATGCTTATTCTCTCACAGAATTGTGTACCGTCCTTTCTTAAGGCATTCTGCTGCTATTGATGGACGATTTCTTTGTCTCTGATTTTCAGTGATACAAATAAGGCCACAACACACATCCTTGTACACATCCCCTAGAACACATCCAAACATTTCTGTAGTGAAATGTCTGGGTCCGAGGGTACAAGCCTTTTTCAATTTGATAGGAACTACCAAATTGCTACCCTAAAGGGTTGTAATAATTTACACGCTGGAGAATGGTGATTTTTTTAATGGACTGATTCCCCCAAGAAACTCCGGTTTGGAGCCTCCAGATCTTTGCAACATGTGTCTGGCTCCAGTTGTTTTATTTAATCTGTGGCTCAGGTCCTTTGCAAGAAGCCAATCCAACCCGAAGGTACTCCCCTCCACAAAGCTCACATTTAAGCCCTGAAAAATGGGAGGACTTAATCCAGTCTCTATCAGATCTAAATCAGAACATTTTTTCCCTTCTGCCATTTTAAATTACCTCTCAGCTCAGCCCCAGACCGAGTAATTCAGAGTTAATGGGATATGAAAGTCACGGTCCGTGGCATGATTGCGGGTACCTAGCCAGAGGCAGGCAAGATTTATTCTCTTGGAACCCAACTGGGTTGAAAAGGGTGATAAATCATCAGGGCTATTGCGAGCTCCCCTTCTGCTGTGAGATTCATTCCCGTTTATCAGAGTAATCATCTTCCCCTCTGAGGCCAGAGACAAACAGGCAAATCTGGAGCCCCACTGTGTGGTAAGAGGGAGAGAGATCGTTCTGAAATCTCTTCTCCTAGCTTTGTTTGGACTGGGGTGGCTGGGAGGCTTGTTACTTTCTAAGTGTAGTCCGGTGAAAAAACATCCATCTGTGTTCACCCGAGATACAGGCTGGGGTTTTGTGCCGGTGAACACCGCTAGCCTGAGGCTTTCTCGTCTACCTGGGGATATTGTGCGAAAGAGGATTTGGCATCCCATTCTGATTCGTGTTGTCCTATGTACTGAATCCAGGGACACCCTTCTCTTCAGCTTGGTCATCCCACTGTCCACCGTCTGGCGTTTGCATCCTCTTGCATTGTCTTTCTGCTGGTGTCTGGCAACCATCCTTTCTGATTACATCATGCTGGTTTGCGGTCTTTTGCTAGACTTTCCCTTGACTGATCCCACTGCTGATCACAACATGATACAGAGCAGAAGTCAGAAACAGATCAATGTCAGTGGCATCCTAAAGGAGACACAGTGCTCACACAGACACACAGAATTACCTGAAATAGTAACTTCAAATGTCAAGTGCTGGCATTGACTGAACACTCACTCAGGCTTACACTAAACTGCCTTACAAGTGTTACCTCGTTTTAACCCTCAAATCATTGTGTGAAGTCAGCTGTAAAGATCGTTTTACAAATGAGGAAACTGAGGCATGGATGGGCCATTGTTGACTTGTCCAAGATCACAGAACTAGTAAGTGGCAGTGCCTGGTAGACTACAGAGCTCGCGTTTGCTATTTCCACGCCCATGTTTGCACAGACATTCATATACACAAATCCATATGCATACAGACATGCACATGCATAAACATTCAGATAAACACACACCCAAACACACATGCAGTCAGGGAGAATGTTTGGCAAAGAATCAGTGACTGAGGCTTATGACTGTTACTGAGAACAAGAGCCCGGATTCCTAGCCACCTTGGCCTTTTTTTTTTTTTTTACATCTTCATTGGAGTATAATTGCGTTACAATGGTGTGTTAGTTTCTGCTTTATAACAAAGTGAATCAGCCATACATATACATATATCCCCATATCTCCTCCCACTTGCGTCTCCCTCACACCCTCCCTATCCCACCCCTCTAGGTGGTCACAAAGCACCGAGCTGATCTCCCTGTGCTATGCGGCTGCTTCCCACTAGCTATCTATTTTACATTTGGTAGTGTATATATGTCCATGCCACTCTCTCACTTTGCCACAGCTTACCCTTCCCCCTCCCCGTATCCTCAAGTCCATTCTCTACTAGGTCTGTGTCTTTATTCCTGTCTTATCCCTAGGTTCTTCATGACATTTTTTTCCTTAAATTCCATATATATGTGTTAGCATGCGGTATTTGTCTTTCTCTTTCTGACTTCACTCGGTATGACAGACTCTAGGTCCATCCACCTCATTACAAATAGCTCAATTTCGTTTCTTTTTATGGCTGAGTAATATTCCATTGTATATATGTGCCACATCTTCTTTATCCATTCACCCAATGATGGACACTTAGGTTGTTTCCATCTCCAGGCTATTGTAAATAGAGCTGCAATGAACATTTTGGTACATGACTCCTTTTGAATTATGGTTTTCTCAGGGTATATGCCCAGTAGTGGGATTGCTGGGTCATATGGTAGTTCTATTTATAGTTTTTTAAGGAACCTCCATACTGTTCTCCATAGGGGCTGTACCAATTCACATTCTCACCAGCAGTGCAAGAGTGTTCCCTTTTCTCCACACCCTCTCCAGCATTTATTGTTTCTAGATTTTTTTGATGAGGGCCATTCTGACTGGTGTGAGATGATATCTCATTGTAGTTTTGATTTGCATTTCTCTAATGATTAATGATGTTGAGCATTCTTTCACGTGTCTGTTGGCAGTCTGTATATCCTTTTTGGAGAAATGTCTATTTAGGTCTTCTGCCCATTTTTGGATTGGGTTGTTTGTTTTTTTGTTATTGAGCTGCATGAGCTGCTTGTAAATTTTGGAGATTAATCCTTTGTCAGTTGCTTCATTTGCAAAAATTTTCTCCCATTCTGAGGGTTGTCTTTTCATCTTGTTTATGGTTTCCTTTGCTGTGCAAAAGCTTTGAAGTTTCATTAGGTCCCATTTGTTTATTTTTATTTCCATTTCTCTAGGAGGTGGGTCAAAAATGATCTTGCTGTGATTTATGTCATAGAGTGTTCTGCCTATGTTTTCCTCTAAGAGTTTGATAGTTTCTGGCCTTACATTTAGGTCTTTAATCCATTTTGAGCTTATTTTTGTGTATGGTGTTAGGGAGTGATCTAATCTCATAGTTTTACATGTACCTGTCCAGTTTTCCCAGCACCACTTATTGAAGAGGCTGTCTTTTCTCCACTGTACATTCCTGCCTCCTTTATCAAAGATAAGGTGACTGTATGTGCGTGGGTTTATCTCTGGGCTTTCTATCCTGTTCCATTGATCTATCTTTCTGTTTTTGTGCTAGTACAATACTGTCTTGATTACTGTAGCTTTGTAGTATAGTCTGAAGTCAGGGAGCCTGATTCCTCCAGCTCCATTTTTCGTTCTCAAGATTGCGTTGGCTGTTCGGGGTCTTTTGTGTTTCCATACAAATTGTGAACTTTTTTGTTCTAGTTCTGTGAAAAATGCCAGTGGTAGTTTAATAGGGATTGCATTGAATCTGTAGATTGCTTTGGTAGTAGAGTCATTTTCACAATGTTGATTCTTCCAATCTAAGAACATGGTATATCTCTCCATCTATTTGTATCATCTTTAATTTCTTTCATCAGTGTCTTATAATTATCTGCATACAGGTCTTTTGTCTCCTTAGGTGGGTTTATTCCTAGATATTTTATTCTTTTTGTTGCAGTGGTAAATGGGAGTGTTTTCTTGATTTCACTTTCTGATTTTTCATCATTAGTGTATAGGAATGCCAGAGATTTCTGTGCATTAATTTTGCATCCTGCTACTTTACCAAATTCATTGATTAGCTATAGCAGTTTTCTGGTAGCATCTTTAGGGTTCTCTATGTATAGTATCATGTCATCTGCAAACAGTGACAGCTTTACTTCTTCTTTTCCGATTTGGATTCCTTTTATTTCCTTTTCTTCTCTGATTGCTGGTGGCTAAAACTTCCAAAACTATGTTGAATAAGAGTGGTGAGAGTGGGCAACCTTGTCTCCTTCCTGATCTTAGTGGAAATGCTTTCAGTTTTTCACCATTGAGGATGATGTTGGCTATGGGCTTGTCATATATGGCCTTTATTATGTTGAAAAAAGTTCCCTCTATGCCTACTTTCTGGAGGGTTTTTATCATAAATCGGTGTTGAATTTTATCGAAAGCTTTCTCTGCATCTATTGAGATGACCATATGTTTTTTCTCCTTCAATTTGTTAATATGGTGTATTACATTGATTGATTTGCGTATACTGAAGAATCCTTGCATTCCTGGGATAAACCCCACTTGATCATGGTGTATTATCCTTTTAATGTGCTGTTGGATTCTGTTTGCTAGTATTTTGTTGAGGATTTTTGCATCTATGTTCATCAGTGATATTGGCCTGTAGTTTTCTTTCTTTGTGACATCCTTGTCTTGTTTTGGTATCAGGATGATGGTGGCCTCGTAGAATGAGTTTGGGAGTGTTCCTCCCTCTGCTATATTTTGGAAGAGTTTGAGAAGGATAGGTGTTAGCTCTTCTCTAAATGTTTGATAGAATTCGCCTGTGAAGCCATCTGGTCCTGGGCTTTTGTTTGTTAGAACATTTTTAATCACAGTTTCAATTTCATTATCTGTGATTGGTCTGTTCATATTTTCTATTTCTTCCTGATTCAGTCTTGGCAGGTTGTGCATTTCTAAGAATTTGTCCATTTCTTCCAGGTTGTCCATTTTATTGGCATATAGTTGCTTGTAGTAATCTCTCATGATCCTTTGTATTTCTGCAGTGTCTGTTGTTACTTCTCCTTTTTCCTTTCTAATTCTATTGATTTGAGTCTTCTCCCTTTTTTTCTTGATGAGTCTGGCTAATGGTTTATCAATCTTGTTTATCTTCTCAAAGAACAAGCTTTTAGTTTTATTGATCTTTGCTATCGTTTCCTTCATTTCTTTTTCATTTATTTCTGATGTGATCTTTATGATGTCTTTCCTTGTGCTAACTTTGGGGTTTTTTTATTCTTCTTTCTCTAATTGCTCTAGGTGCAAGGTTAGGTTGTTTATTCGAGATGTTTCCTGTTTCTTAAGGTAGGATTGTATTGCTATAGACTTCCCTCTTAGAACTGCTTTTGCTGCATCCCATAGGTTTTGGGTCATCATGTCTCCATTGTGTCTAGGTATTTTTTGATTTTCTCTTTGATTTCTTCAGTGATCACTTCATTATTAAGTAGTGTATTGTTTAGCCTCCATGTGTTTGTATTTTTTAAAGATTTTTTCCTGTAATTGATATCTAGTCTCACAGAGTTGTGGTCAGAAAAGATACTTGATACAATTGCAATTTTCTTAAATTTACCAAGGCTTGATTTGTGACCCAATATGTGATCTATCCTGGAGAATGTTCCATGAGTACTTGAGAAAAATGTGTATTCTGTTGTTTTTGGATGGAATGTCCTATAAATATCAGTTAAGTCCATCTTGTTTAATGTATCATTTAAAGCTTGTGTTTCCTTATTTATTTTCATTTTGGATGATCTGTCCATGGGTGAAAGTGGGGTGTTAAAGTCCCCTACTATGATTGTGTTACTGTCGATTTCCCTTTTTATGGCTCTTAGTATTTGCCTTATGTATTGGGGTGCTCCTATGTTGGGTGCATAAGTATTTACAATTGTTATATCTTCTTCTTGGATTAATCCCTTGATCATTATGTAGTGTCCTTCTTTGTCTCTTCTAATAGTCTTTATTTTAAAGCCTGTTTTGTCTGATATGAGAATTGCTACTCCAGCTTTCTTTTGGTTTCCATTTGCATGGAATATCTTTTTCTGTCCCCTCACTTTCAATCTGTATGTGTCTCTAGGTCTGAAGTGGGTCTCTTGTAGACAGCATATATATGGGTCTTGTTTTTGTATCCATTCAGCCAGTCTGTGTCTTTTGGTGGGAGCGTTTAATCCATTTACATTTAAGGTAATTTTTAATATGTATGGTCCTATTACCATTTTCTTAATTGTTTTGGGTGTGTTATTATAGGTCTTTTCCTTCTCTTGTGTTTCTTGCCTAGATAAGATCCTTTAGCATTTGTTGTAGAGCTGGTTTGGTGGTGCTGAACTCTCTCAGCTTTTGCTTTTATGTAAAGGTTTTAATTTCTCCATCAAATCTGAATGAGATCCTTGCTGGGTAGAGTAATCTTGGTTGTAGGTTTTTCTCCTTCATCACTTTAAATATGTCCTGCCACTCCCTTCTTGCTTGCAGAGTTTCTGCTGAAAGATCAGCTGTTAACCTTATGGGGATTCCCTTGTGTGTTATTTTTCCCTTGCTGCTTTTAATATGTTTTCTTTGTATTTAATTTTTGCCAGTTTGATTAATATGTGTCTTGGTGTGTTTCTCCTTGGATTTATCCTGTATGGGACTCTCTGTGCTTCCTGGACTTGATTAACTATTAACTATTTCCTTTCCCATATTAGGGAAGTTTTCAACTATAATCTCTTCAAATATTTTCTCAGTCCCTTTTCTTTTTCTCTTCTTCTTCTGGAACCCCTATAATTCGAATGTTGGTGCGTTTAATGTTGTCCCAGTGGTCTCTGTCCTCAGTTCTTTTCATTCTTTTTTCTTTATTCTGCTCTGCAGTAGTTATTTCCACTATTTTATCTTCCAGGTCACTTATCCGTTCTTCTGCCTCAGATATTCTGCTATTGATCCCTTCTAGAGTATTTTTTATTTCATTTATTGTGTTGTTCATCATTGTTTATTTCATCTTTAGTTCTTCTAGGTCCTTGTTAAATGTTTCTTGCATTTTGTCTATTCTATTTCCAAGATTTTGGATCATCTTTACTATCATTATCCTGAATTGTTTTTCAGGTAGACTGCCTATTTCCTCTTCATTTGTTAGGTCTGGTGGATTTTTATCTTGCTCCTTCATCTGCTGTGTGTTTTTCTGTCTTCTCATTTTGCTTATCTTATTGTGTTTGGGGTCTCCTTTTTGCAGGCTGCAGGTTCATAGTTACCATTGCTTTTGGTGTCTGTCTCCAGTGGCTAAAGTTGGTTCAGTGGGTTGTGTAGGCTTCCTGGTGGAGGGGACTATTGCCTGTGTTCTGGTGGATGAGGCTGGATCTTGTCTTTCTGATGGGCAGGTCCACGTCTGGTGGTGTATTTTGGGGTGTCTGTGGACTTATTATGATTTTAGGCAGCCTCTCTGCTAATGGGTGGGGTTGTGTTCCTGTCTTGCTAGTTGTTTGCCATAGGGTGTCCAGCACTGTAGCTTGCTGGTCGTTGAGTGAAGCTGGGTGCTGGTGTTGAGATGGAGATCGCTGGGAGATTTTCGCTGTTTGATATTACGTGGAGCTTGGAGGTCTCTTGTGGACCTCCTGAGGTTGGCTCTCCCACCTCAGAGGTGCAGCACTGACTCCTGGCTGCAGCACCAAGAGCCTTTCATCCACACGGCTCAGAATAAAAGGGAGAAAAAGTAGAAAGAAAGAAAGAGGATGAAAGAAAAGAAAATAAAGTAAGGTAAAATAAAATAATTAAAATTAAAAAAAAACAACGGACAGATAGAACCCTAGGACAAATGGTGGAAGCAAAGCTATACAGACAAAATCTCACACAGAAGCATACACATACACACTCACAAAAGAGGAAAAGGGGAAAAAATCATAAATCTTGCTCTCAAAGTCCACCTCCTCCATTTGGGATGATTCCTTGTCTATTCATGTATTCCACAGATGCAGGTACATCAAGTTGACTGTGGAGATTTAATCCACTGCTCCTGAGGCTGCTGGGAGAGATTTCCCTTTATCTTCTTTGTTCGAACAGCTCCTGGAGTTCAACTTTGGATTTGGCCCCGCCTCTGCGTGTAGGTCACCGGAGGGCAAATGTTCTTCACTCAGACAGGACGGGGTTAAAGGAGCAGCTGCTTCGGGGGCTCTGGCTCACTGAGGCCGGGGCGGCAGTGAGCCAGGGCGGGGTGGAGGGGAGGGAGGGAGGGGCACAGAGTGCAGGGCGGGCCTGCGGCGGCAGAGGCCGGCGTGACGTTGCACCAGCGTGAGGCACGCCGTGCGTTCTCCCAGAGGAGTTGACCCTGGATCCCGTGACCCTGGCAGTGGCGGGCTGCACAGGCTCCCCAGAAGGAGGGTGTGGAGAGTGACCTGTGCTCGCACACAGGTTTCTTGGTGGCGGCAGCAGCAGCCTTAGCGTCTCCTGCCTGTCTCTGGGGTCCGCGCTGTTAGCCGCGGCTCGCGCCCGTCTCTGGAGCTCCTTTAAGCAGCGCTCTTAATCCCCTCTCCTCGCGCACCAGGAAGCAAAGAGGGAAGAAAAAGTCTCTTGCCTCTTCGGCAGGTCCAGACTTTTCCAGGACTCCCTCCCGGCTAGCCGTGGCGCACTAACCCCTTCAGGCTGTGTTCACGCCGTCAGTCCTCTCCCTGTGCTCCGACGGAAGCTGAGCCTCAGCTTGCAGCCCCGCCCGCCCCGGCGGGTGAGCAGACAAGCCTCTCGGGCTCGTGAGTGCTGGTCGGCCCTGATCCTCTGTGCAGGAATCTCTCCGCTTTGCCTTCTGCACCCCTGTGGCTGCGCTCTCCTCCGCGGCTCCGAAGCTTCCCTCCTGCCACCCCCCAGTCTCCGCCTGCGAAGGGGCTTCCTAGTGTGTGGAAACCTTTCCTCCTTCACGGCTCCCTCCCACTGGTGCAGGTCCCGTCCCTATTCTTTTGTCTCTGTTTATTCTTTTTTCTTTTGCCCTACCCAGGTACGTGGGGGGTTTCTTGCCTTTTGGGAGGTCTGAGGTCTTCTGCCAGCATTCAGTAGGTGTTCTGTAGGAGTTGTTCCACGTGTAGATGTATTATTCAAGTATCTGTGACGAGGAAGGTGATCTCCGTGTCTTACTCTTCCGCCATCTTCCCCCTCTCTCCCGATACCTTGTCCTTGAATGAAGCCTCCTCACATGGCTTACTGTAAAAAGTAAAATAGAAAAAAAAAAAGGCATTGCTAGACTTGTTTGAATTTGGGATGTTACCTGGGGAAGGCTGGTGGTGGTATCCGCTGAGGCCTCTCAGCATAAGCTTGACGTGGTGTCTGGACGTGGGTCATACAGACTTGGGACCTGTTTGCTTCAGTGTGAGGAGCAGGGCCATCCCTCAGGCAGACTCACAGTAACTGAGGTTAGGATACTGAACTATGACCCTGGTGTTAAAAACCGTTGTAGGAGTTTTCTGTCTGGGGCCAGATTTACAGGAGACTGTACTGGAAAAGTCTGCTCTCAGTCTAGGGAAGACGGTCCTTGATGGTTGAGGGCGCCAGGCTGAGATATGTCCATCGTACAGTAGGCTTGGTCTCGCTGGTGGGACTGGCTCCCTCTTCCAATCCACACCTGCTTCTTTTGCAACCTTAACATGTCTGATTAGATTATAGCTTGGACCCTCAGGTCCCGGAGGCATCTTGTTCTGCTCACGTGTGTTTTCTCAGTTCTTCTGATCCAGTTCCTATTAATTTTCTAGATTCGATTCACACAAGGAGATCTTGAGGGACGCTTTGTTCTATAATCCCCAAGTGCTGAACACAGTCGCTGTAGGAGATGCTGTTGATGTCCCTCACATGTCCCATCAGCCAGCCCTGGAGGTCGCCTGTAGACCGTTTCCATGTAGTCCAAAGGCTGCCAGCAAATTCTCTGCCATGATATTCCTGGCTAAGGGAATATGTTTAGCCCTCAAACAGGGCAGGATGGCAGTGCTGAGGAATTAGTGCTCTGCGAGCAGTGCTGGACCAATGAGAGTGTAAAGATGCCAGCTCCCTTGCTCCTTGGTGAAGCAGCTCTGATGTGTACACCACAGTCTCCTGGAGGGTCCCCAGTGGGACTGAGCCCCTGTTGCCCACAGAGGTAACCAACACCCTTTATCAGCCACCTCCCTTTCTCACTCTTCTCCACTCCCTCCTGGCGCTTCCTGAGATCGCCTCCCAAATAAACTACTTACACCCAAATCTTTGTCTCAGGCTCTGCTTTTAAGGGAACCCAGGCTACAGAGCCACCTTCAGTCTTTCCCATGGAACAGTTTCCATTGTTCTCTTGCTTATCATATGACCCAGCCTCACCTTCCTCTTATCTGAGGCCCCTTTTAACGACCTTTCAAAAGCACTCAATCCCAGAGTTAAGAGCACAGGCATTGAAGTCAGACAGATGTGAGGTGGAATCCTGGCTAGGTCACTTATTGATGATGTGACCCTGAGCAAATTACTCTCTGGACCTCGTGAATCTTTTAAACAATGCAGATAAGGATTACAACTTTCAGAGCTGTCAGGAAGAATCAATGGGATAATGTATGCAAAGAGCTCAGTGCAGCACTTGGTAATTAGTAGGTGCTCAATAATGTCTGACAGGCCTTCCTCTCCCTCTGAACAGAGGCTGGTTTCTTTCAGCCATTGGTGCCGGAAGATCTTGCTCCTCCTGACTGAAGGCTGATACTCAAGCCATGGCTGAGCCCTGTGTGGGGTTGGAGCAGTCAGGAAGGGCACTGGTGATACGGCAGGCCCGCCAAGCACATTCACCGACCATGCTTCTCTCTTCCTTTTTAAAAAGAATTAATTAATTAATTTTTGGCTGCTTTGGGTCTTCATTGCCGCGGGCGGGCTTTCTCTAGTTGCGGCGAGCAGGGGCTACTCTTCGTTGTGGTGCACGGGCTTCTCATTGCGGTGGCTTCTCTTGCTGCGGAGCACGGGCTCTAGCCTCATGGGCTTCGGTAGTTGTGGTGCACGGGCTTAGTTGCTCTGCAGCACGTGGGATCTTCCCAGACCAGGGCGGCTTGATCTTCTGATTGGGGCCACTTACTCTTTCCCAAAGAGGCCCTACCTTTTCTTAGATCTGCACTTTTGCTTGCCCAGTTCCATTTAGCTGGAATGCTTTTTCCTTCTCCATCCTCATCTGTCGAAATCCCACTTAAACTCTCATAGTGTGTATAAATTAAGAAGCACACCAGATTCATGTAGAGAGCTTCTTCAAAGTACACATATCTAGGAATTGCCCCCAGATACTGATTCAGTACATCTGCCATGGAGTGTGGGCCTGCATATTTTGAAAAAACTTCTCAGTTTTGATGATAAACATACCCCTAAGGAAGAACCACTGGTATCATCCATAGAGCCCAAGTGATGGAGTCAAACAGACTCAACTGCCTTGTGACACTGGGCAATCTGCTGAGCTTCTCTGAGCCTCAATTTTCTCATCTGTAAAATGGGGACAATAATAATGCTTATCCCATAGAGTCACTAGGAGGATGAAACGAGAGACTAGAGGTGGTGCTCAGGAAAAATTATATCTATATTCAAACATCCCTGATCCCCCACCCAGAAGCAGTCACTTCCTCCCATTTTCCCATCTTACTGTCTGTACCTCTATTACAGCACTTAGCACAGCGGTCCTTCTATTAAAGTCTCGCAGTGTGTGAGTCACTCCCCACTCCCACACAGAACACGAGCCGCTGAGGGCTGGGGACACACAGGGATTGTGTATTATCTGCCGTGTGCTCCTACGGTACCTGGCATGGTGTCTTGCATGGAGCCCATGCTCAATAAATTTTTGTTGATTTGAATATAAAACCATAAGAAACTAATGTATATGGTTATGTTAGGTACCTGCATAATGTGTTTTTGAACAGGCTTTTGATTAGTCTTAATGTACAGAAAACTGTTTCCTACTGACAGTGCATTTGGAAATTGCCAGGAGGGCAATAAGTATGCACATAAAATCCAGCTTTGCTCAGACCTGGACAGAATCTCTTTGGTTCCTGGGACTTCTGTTTGCCAGGCACCCACAGGGGCTGGGGCTGTCCCTGGGCTACCTCCTTTTTTAAAAAAATTTTTATTTATTTATTTATTTTTAATTTATTTATCCTTGGCTGTGTTGTGTCTTCGTTGCTGCACGCGGGCTTTCTCCAGTTGCGGCGAGCAGGGGCTACTCTTCTTTACGGTGCGTGGGCTTCTCATTGCGGTGGCTTCTCTTGTTGCGGAGCACGGGCTCTAGGTGTGCAGGCTCCAGTAGTTGTGGCATGTGGGCTCAGCAGTTGTGGCACGCGGGCTCAGCAGTTGTGGCTCTCAGGCTCTAGAGCAGAGGCTCAGTAGTTGTGGCACATGGGCTTAGTTGCTCCGTGGCATGTGGGATCTTCCCGGACCAGGGCTCAAACCCGTGTCCCCTGCATTGGCAGGCGGATTCTTAACCACTGTGCCACCGGGGAAGCCTGCCAATTGATTTTTGACAAGGGTATGAGGTGCATCAATGGAGAAGAAAATCATCTTTAACAAATGATGCTGAGACAGCTGATGTGCACATGCAAGAGCATGAGGTTGGACCACAAGCTCACACCATAGGAAAGAAATAACTCCAAAGGGGTCAGTGACCTCAATTTAAGAACTGTGGGGAGGGGAGAATGGAGAAGAAACCATTTAATGAGTGAGGGGTTTCACGCTGGAGTGATGGAAGTGTTCTGGGACTAGGTAGAGGTGATGGTTGCACAACATTGTGCATGTTCTAAATGCCACTGAATTGTCCACTTTGAAATGGTTAATTTTATGTTATGTGAATTTTACCTCACTAAATGATTAAAAAAACAACCAAACAGAAAATGCAGTGTGTGATTTGTGATCAGGTGTAAAAGGGACCCTCATACGTTGGAGCTGATTTCAACCTTGAGCTCCTCACTTCCAGAACTTTGGTCACATGACCCAAGAAAGAACCAGGAAACCAGGCAGCACACGGGAGGTAACTGGCACCAGAAAACTAGGTCGCACAATGGCCTTGACTTTAGCCTGCTGTTTTCTGCTATAAAGTTACTATACATTTACTTTTGGAAAAAAAAAAAAAAAAAAAAAGAATGCTCATGCGTCCTGTGTTTTTGCCCATGCCCTGGCCATGGTGAATCTTTTTAAAGCGTTAAAAAGGAGGTGGGGGGCTTCCCTGGTGGCGCAGTGGTTGAGAGTCCGCCTGCCGATGCAGGGGACACGGTTTCGTGGCCCGGTCCGGGAAGATCCCACATGCCGCGGAGCGGCTGGGCCCGTGAGCCATGGCCGCTGAGCCTGCACGTCCGGAGCCTGTGCTCCGCAACGGGGGAGGCCACAACAGTAAGAGGCCCGCTTAAAAAAAAAAAAAAAAAAAAGAAGAAGGTGGGGTAGGAGGGAACCATTAAGCCACCTGGGCAGCAGTATTCTAGGCAAAGGAACCAGAGCATGTGCAAAGGCCCTGAGGCAGGGGTGTGTTTGGTGTGTTGGAGGTACCAAAGAGAGGCCATGGTGGTTGCAGCAGAGTGAAAGAGAGGGAGGGATCATGGTGGCCTGACTGAGCAGGGCCTCATGGGCCACAGTGAAGACCAGCATTTTCTTAGTGAAAAGGAAAGTCAACCAAGGGTTGGAGCTGTAGAGTGACTTGATGTGACTTCATAATCTCATTTCATTTTTAACAGGACCTGTGTGATGGAGAATAGAAAGTAGATGATTATACAAGTGACTGATTAATTACAAGTGTGATAAGAGCTAGGAAGGAGAGTCCAGGTGCTTTGGGAATGCAAAACAGGAGACCCTGGGAGTTCGGAGATGACTCTAAGTAGATATGGTGCTGATGATACTCCCTGCCAGGGGATGCTTTGGGAGTCTTCCTCCAGTGGGGCATCTGAAGCATTCCGCTGTCTGTGAGTCTGAAGAGGGCTCACTGTGCTTATCCAGCCTCATGGGAGGAGGAGAGGGTGGGAGTCAGGCTGGCGAGCCTCAGGATACTGCAGGATCTGCCTACCTCACCGTCTTTCCTAAGATGTGTCAGGCACTCGAGGCCCCTGATGGCTCTAATTGAAATCCTCTCTGTCCCTGAGATGTCAGGTGAGACAGCTCCTGTTCCTAAATGAAGCCCTGGCTGGAAGTTTGACAGCCCCAGCTGGGAGGCGATCCTGCTGCTTAATCACCCAAGGACAGACAGAACTGGTCACACCCTCCATGGCATCTTGCATCTTCTCGCCTGGCCTGTGCGTCCAGGAGACTCAGTGGTCACAGACCTTACAGATGAAACTTGTGTCTGATAACTGTCCCCCAAGCACTTCTGTATCAGTCGGGGTCAGCGGGAAGCAGACACATACTCCAACTAGGTTAAATCAAAGTGGGATTAATAAAAGGGCTATTTACAGCTGTGTGGACAAGGTATAGGGAAATCATAAGGGGTAGACCATTACCTGGGGTAACAGTGCTCCTTTCCCCAGGTCCAAAGGGAAGGGGCAGGAGGAAGTACCAGATACTGGAGGTGGGTGGAGGGAGTCATGGAGAGACAGCCGGGGATCAGAAGCTGGGTCCCTTGGCTGAGAGACAGTCAGACCTAGGCAAGTTTGCAGAGAGGCAGCTGGGGAGAATCAGTACCCTGAATGCACTCTCCTTCCTTCCTCTGATCCCCTGCCAGGACTCCATGCTGGTCAAGCCTGACCAGAGGACAAGGGAGCCTGTTGATGTGGTCCATACAGGTAGAGGAAGGATGGTGAGTGGAGCTGGAAGAAAAATGAGAGATGGCCATGTTCCTCTGGGGTAGTCCTGCCCTGGGCACAGGGTCCAGAAATAGATCAGACACAGTCCTTGTCTCCAAGGACCTCTCAGTGACATGAGAGTGGGGCCAAAGTGACATCCAGTAGGGTTAGTGCTGGGATAGAGGGATGAACAAATTGCACGGGCTTTCTGGTTGTGTGGACCATTAAACTGGGGAGGGGTGCAGAGGGGAGGGGTAAAGGAAGGGATGCTTGACTGCTCTCCCAAGTACACCCACAGTGGCATGTTTACAACATTCTTTAAGATGATGGGAGGATGTGAGAGTTTTCAGGCTACACGGATAACAGCAACAGCACAGCCTCACAAGCTTCTTGTGGAGATTAAATAAGATCCTGTGTGGCTATAAAGCAGAAACTAACACACCATTGTAAGGCAATTATACCCCAATAAAGATGTTAAAAAAAAAAAAAGATCCTGCATGGAAACTGCCTAGCACGGTACTTGGCATGTTGCGGGGGAACTGCAAACGGTGACCCCATCACCATCTTTGACCTTTCGGCCTCCTCAGGGTGATCCGGTCAGCTCAACCAAGTTAACAGCAAGGTAGGGGAGCCTCTGAAATCGCGGCCCAGTGACTGTCTGATTTGTGTGGCTACCGTTTGTTTTCTAAATGAACTCTTATTTTATTCTCCTTTATTTATTTTTTAAAATATTTATTTATTTGTTTGCATCGGGTCTTAGCTGTGGCACATGTGCTCCTTAGTTGTGGCAGGCAGGCTCCTTAGTTATGGCATGCGAACTCTTAGTTGCGGCAGTGGGATCTACTTCCCTGACCAGGGATTGATCCTGGGCCCCCTGCATTGGGAGCGTGAGATCTTAACCGCTGCACCACCAGGGAAACCCCTGTGTGACTACCATTTGTTTATTTAGTGCTTGCTCTGTACCACACACTGTGCTAAACGCTTTACAAGTATTATCACAACTTTTATTGGGGGGGATATGTGGATAATATTATTTATTCATTTTTCTTCCTCTGGTGCCTCTTGTGATGGTTTAAAACTGTGCCTGCAAATTCTTTGACACTCTTCCCATTGAGAGGTGGGGGTCTCTGTCCCCTGCCCTTGAATCTGGGCTGTTCTTAGTAACTTATTTGTAACCAGTACAATGCAGTGGAATTGATGCTGCATAACTTTGGAGGATAAGTCAGAGAAAGCCATGCAGCTTCCACCTGGTCTCTTGGAACATGTAGCTGGGGGAAGCCAGGTATCACATGAGGAATCCAACTACACTGAGACGTCCATGCTGGGGAGGCCACGTGTGGGCACTTTGGTCCAGCCCAGATGACTACCAGCATTGTGTGCCAGCCATGTGAGGGAGCCGTCCTGGATGTCCAGCCCGGCTGAGCCTTCACATGACTGCAGCCTCAGCTGCCACCTGACTACAACCCCTGGAGAGAGTCCAGCTAAGCCCTCCCCAAACTCCTGACCAGTAAAGTCACAAGTGAAATAAAATGGCTGGTGTGGGCTGCTAAGTTTTGAAATAAAGTTTTATACACTGCTGGTAACTGGAACACCTCCCCACTCTTTCCGTTCCCCAGACTGACTTTATACCTGGCCATGTGACTGATTTTGGCTATTGGGATGTGAGTGGATCCCAAACAAAAGTTTGAAATGTTTTCAAGTGATTTGGCCAGCCCTCTTCCACTCCTGTGATGAATCACGGAAAGATCACGCCCCAGATACCTGCTTCCTTTCATCCTAAAATGAAAAAGACCTGAACTCAAGCTACAGCCTGAAGCAGAGCTGCCCCAGATGACCTACAGTGCTGTGAGTGAGAAATAAATGCTTGTCGAGGTAAACCACTGAGATTTGGGTGTTGTTTGTGAGCCCGGATCATCCCAGTAATAGTTGACTAAGATAAGATTGGTGATGATGCTGTTATTCCCTTTCCCAGATGGTAAAACAAAGCATAAACAGATTAAATGAACTGCTCAGGGCATAGCTAGAAAGGAAGAGTCTGCAATTGTAACTCTCTTTTAACCATTGTCTCTGCAAAGTCACATACACGAATATGTAATGAACGGACCCAAATATGTCTCCAGCATCTCCGCTCAGTCCCTGCCTGGGCATCTGTGGTGACTTCAGTTCCTGGAGCAGCTGAGGACACTATAGGTGAATAAATAGCCACGGAAAACCTGTTTTCCAGCATCTAAAGCCTCAACCATGAAACCTCAGCTGCATAGTCTGTTATCCTTCCCGGAGCACAGAAGAGGTGGCCAAGTGCTTGGAAATATCTAAAAGCTCTGCCGCAGCCTAAACGCATAAGGAAAGCAGGCAGAAATCTCCTTCATTCTTCCTCCTCTGGTCTCAGAGGTGGGGCATTTTTAAAAGCGTTATGAAGTTATACACATTTTGATGCATTCAGAGTTGGGGTAAAATCTGTTTGTCCGTGGCTGTGTGTGGCTGTGTGTGTGTGTGTGTGTGTGTGTGTGTGTGCGCTGCATCACAAAAGAACAATTGGGAGAAAGTGGCTAAAGGGGGGTTGTTAGCAGATACGGTGGCCACAGGGGTGATGCCAGAGGCTTCTGCCCGGTCGGCGCCTGACTCGGCCCTCCCGTCTCGTGGCTGCGGTTCCACCGTGGCTCCCAAAGGCGGCTCCAAGCAGCAGTCCGAGGAGGACCTGCTCCTGCAGGATTTCAGCCACGACCTCTTGGCCAAGTCCTCGGTGCACTTCTTCGGGAGCGCCTTCATCGTGTCTGCCATCCCCGTCTGGCTACATTGGCGAATATGGCACGTGGATCTTACTCAGTCTGCTGTTCTGTATAGCGTGATGACCCTAGTAAGCACTTATTTGGTAGCCTTTGTATCCAAAAATGTGAAATTTGTTCTCAAGCACAAAGTAGCACAGAAGAGGGAGGATGCTGTTTCCAAAGAAATGACTCGAAAACTTTCTGAAGCTGGTAATGGAAAGATGTCTCGGAAGGAAAAAGATGAAAGAGTCTTGTGGAAGAAGAATGAAGTTGCTGATTAGGAAGCTACAACATTTTCCATCTTCTATAATAATAACACCCTATTTCTGGTCTTGGTCATTGTTGTTTCCTTCTTTATATTGAAGAACTTCAACCCCACAGTGAACTACATTTTGTCCATAAGTGCTTCCTCGGGCCTCATCGCCCTCCTGTCTTCTGGCTCCAAGTAGACCACGTCAGCTTCCCCGCTGCTGCCCTGGCTTTGTGTCTATGGGTGGCCTGTGGTATATGGAAAAGTAGCAGGGTAGTCAGCGTGGAAGACACACAAGCTGTTTTTATAAGTCAGGAGTTTGAGGGTTTGAAAAACCCAACAAAATATAATTCAGTATTTGTTTATTGGCTCTTTTTTTTGACAGATTATTGGAATTAAATGAATTGAAAGGGGGAAAAAAACAAAAAAGAAAGTGGCTGAAGAGACTGGGCTTTGGAGTCAGTCAGTCCTGGATTTAAATAGGACACCCTCCATTGTGTGACCTTGGACAAGTTTTGCAACCACTCTGAGTCTTAGTTCCTTTATCTTGTAGGTAGGAGGCTGTAATATCTGAGTAAGGAATGGGATTGGCCTCCATGAAATAATGTCTACGAAGCACCTACCATCTTGTAGGGGCTCAATGAACACATACACCCTTTTCCCCTCTTGTCATCTCTTATGAATAGTGACTTACAAATTGTGGATCGTGGGCCTTCATGAGGACTTTCTGTGAACTCTGCTGGTCTCAGGGGAGCCGCCCCCACTAGGGATGAAGCAGGAGAGAGCTCCTTTGCTGACTGGGACCTGGGTCCTGCAGCTCTGACTCTGTAAGTCTACACATCCTCTGACTAAGCACCAAAAGTCATTGTGGTACAGAGAAGAAAGGGCTTAAACTAGGAGACATTTGAGCCTGGATTGAAACCCTGTCTTTATTATTTATTAACTGTGTAACCTGGATAATTAATTAAACTTTCTATGCCTTGTTTATTTTCTTCTATGTAAAATGAGCGTAATTATCTGTATCCTGCTTCTCAACATATTATCTGTGCTCAGCATGGTGCCAGCCACCTAGTAAATGTCATGAGGCTCAAACAGAGTAACACATGAGTAATTGCCCAGCACATAGTAGGTACTCACTTAACACTGGCTTCCCTGCTGGTACTGTTGGTATAATGGCAGGACTTTTTTTTTTTTTTTTTGGCCACGCCACGCGGCATGCTGGATCTTAGTTCCCTGACCAGGGATCGAACCCGGGCCCCCTGCAATGGAAGCATGGGGTACTAACCACTGGATCATCAGGGAATTCCCAAGGCAGGACCTTTCAAGGCAGGGAGCTCAAGAAATCTTAACTGAGTCTGAGTCATTGCTGTAGTAGCGCTTTTAGAGCACTTTGGTTACATTTTGAGGAAGCTTGGGGTCTAGAGTCTCTAAGTGGGCATTTGCAGAGTCTGGCTCTGTCTGCCTTAAGAGACATGCCTGTCTCCTCTCTTTAGCACCTCCTATCCCCATGCCTCCTTCAGCCTGAGGGTATTTACCTATGTTGTTCCTGTTGCTGTGAGTGCAGAAGTCATCATCATCCTTGTCAACGCCATTAACATCATTATCACCGTCATCATTCTCATAATGACCATCAACAATATCATGATTATCACCATAATCACCACCACCATCACCACTACCATCATCCTAACAGCATCATTTTAATCATCATCACTACAACCACAGTAACTATTACTGGTACTCCCACTGTTTATGAAGTCCTTACTCTGTACTGTACTATCTACTGTAAATGCTTTGTCTTATTGAATCTTTATAACAAGTCTCTAAGGTAATTGCTGTCTCCATTTTGCAGTCAAGGCAACCAAGACATGCAAGGGTGAAATAATTTGCCCCCAGTTACCATCGGTGGAGATATGATTCAAGTCCAGATAATATTACTCCTAGGCTAACTTTCTTAGCTTGTAAGTAGAACTACTCCTTCTCTCCATCTTTTACCCAGTTAACCCATCCTTCAAATCTTGGCTCATATGTTCTATCCTCGGAAGTCTTCCTTGACTGCCTTCACCACCATTGTAAGCGCACAGTGCTCCTTTTAAATATCCTTCACACTGTTTATCATGATTTGTAATTTTGCCTTTATTTGTGTAGTTATTGGATTAATGGCTGTCTCCTCCAAGCTCCAGGAGGGCAGGGACAGTGGGCACTGTGTCTTCTTTCTGTGCTGTCTTATGCCCCGCATCCAGAGAGGTGCGGCTCAGACTCAGAAGTCTACCGTATTGTTGGGTGAATGAACCCTGCCTCTATCATTAGCCTCTTTGCGGTCCTGCTCCCTGGTTCTCTGGTCTTGCTAAGTCAGCTTCCTTTCTAACTCGTCTTCTGCTGGGCAATCTGAGCTCTAGCTGAAGCAAGTGACATCCTCCTCCTTGGATGGACTATCACCGTTATCTAGGTAGACTCCAAAACTTCTCCAAAATTGGCTCAGAAACGGGGGGTCATTGAGAGTGGACAAGTTGGGGGTGAGGAGAATCAGGAACCAGGGAGACCAGGCTGTTGTCATAAGAAAGACCTACCAAAGAGGCCATGGATGGATGACCCTCAGTGCCAGTGGTGGCATTGGGGACCAGAGTCAGCAACAAAGCTAAAAACTGTCCTAAGGCAGAAATGGCTAGTCCTAGTGTCTGGATGGGTGTGGGATACCACCAGTTGCTCTAAGATGTCAACTTTGGAGGAAGAATACCGCATGGTGATATCTACAGCCTTGATGGGCATCCCAGTCTTATCTCCCTGTGGACGATGGGCTCTTTTCTGTGTCTTGCTTGTGCATATTTATTTCTTCTGCCTGCAGTGCCCTTTCCTGCCTGTTTCTACCTGGAAAACTCCTACTCACCTTCCAAGGCTCAGATTAAAGGACATTTTTGCAGATGTTGTTGCTGGCTCAGGGCTGCCACCACATCTTGGTCAGATCTATTCTAAACCATGTGCCACACTGAGTTGTCATCACATGTTTATGTGCCCATTTGCACCATCACTATGAGTTCTTTGGGAGCAAGCTTGGTTACGTCCTTTTTCTTCCCCTTCATCTCAGATGTGTCCTCCCCTCCCCTCTCTTCCTTTTCCTCCTCCAATATCTTTCCAACTCCTACAATGCTGTAATGTGACATGTTCTCTATTAATTATCAGAACAACAACAAAGGGAGACAGAGGGGTCAGGGGAGCAGGGGAGGGGGGCTCTGACTTGGCTAATGACAGCTTTAGCCGAGGTCAGGTCTTGCAGAAAGAGGAGCGTGACGTCTTTAAGAGAGCCAACACCCCTTCCTTTCCACCTGGATCTCTTGACAGCAACTATTTGGTTTCCTGACACACTTCGGTTCACCACGCCTGACTTTGAATTCAGATGTCACATCACTTGTATGGAGTGAGCAGAAAGTGGGTGTAAAGATAAAAGTGCCCCTGCGTGTGGGTTTCTTTTTCTTAACTGTGTTATTTATAGTGGAAACGAGAGGAGCAGTGGGCGGTGTGCAGTTGGCCTCCCACTCAGCCCTCTGCTGCAAACGCTTCCCGAGTGGGGGACTCTGGGAGGGGAGGGGGCTGGGTGCTGCACCCGCTCATCTGATGACATGATCACTTGAGTGCTGCAGCTCCGTTAGCCTCTTGGCATTGAGCTTGGTGTTAGAAGTTGGGGTACCGCGCGTAGTCTGGAAAAGGCCCCCAAATACCCCTGGGTTCTTTGACCCTCTTGCCTCTTCAGACTCAGTGCTGGGACCGTAGGGACCTGACCACTGACCACCCAGCAACTTTCTCTTCTTCTGGTTCTTTTCTCTTCTTGGTTAAGTCACTTAACCTCTCTTTGCCTCATTTTTTTCTCACTGTCAAATGAGGATTGTGATAATACCTACCTCACAGCATTGTGGTGAGTATGACATGATGTAACATATGGAAATTACTTAGAGCAGTGCCTGTCACATAATAAGTGCTGCATAAGGGTTGGCAACGCTGACTACCATTCCACTATTATTATTGCTGCTCTCATTTAAACGTTTTTGCATTGATTGGGTCCTGATCTTGTTCTTCCAATCAAGAAGATCTTGGCCAGCCTGGTACCTTTTCTTTGTTCAAGTTTTACCCCAGTGTCACCTTCTTGGAGAGGCCTTCCCTGACTCCCAAATCTAAAGTAGTAACCCCACCCTGCCACTCTCAAAACTCTTCATCTCATCATGACGTGCCATCTTGACAGCCCCTGTCCTACTTCACGTTCTTTGCAGGGCTTGTGGGATCTTAGTTCCCTGACCAGGGATTGTACCTGCGCCCCCTGCATTGGAAGCACGGAGTCTTAAGCACTGGAACGCCAGGGAAGTCCTATCACATTCTTATTTATGTACTTACTTATTGCGTCTCCCCATCCTGGAATGTAAGCATGCTTGCCTTCTTTACTACAGCCTCCCAGGTGCTCAGCACAGGACCCTGAACCCGGAGGATCTCAATAATTATTATTACTTGACTGTCTTCATCAGATACCTTCTGCCTTGTCCTGAACTTCTGTAAGCTTGGTTCCAACAGTTGAGCCCCCCAGGAGGGAGAAATTGAGACTGGGTGACATTGTTTTTTGATATTCACTGCACTCCTTCCCTTCCACCCCTTGGTGGAGCCTTTGTTGCAACTTTTCAGTGAGTGTGTCCTGTTGTTGTTTTACTCTCCGGACCAGACTGGAAATACATCATACTGAAGTGTGAATGATTGATACAAAGTACCACCCTTCTCTCAAGAGATCAAACTTGACTTCATTCCATGCTCGCCGTCCTTACAAGGAAAGACGTGAGGAGGGTGCAGGGCTAAGAGGTGATGGTGCTGACTCCACTTCCTCTAATTAGCTGTGATCCTGGACATGACACTTGACCTCTCTGAGCCCCGGTATCCTTATTTTTAAAATGTGCTGTTTCCCATGTGAGATGGTTGTGAGTGTCAAATGTAATCTCTGTGTCTGAAAATGCTTGTCTTTTAGAAAATGCTCCCTGAGTAAGCTGTTATTGTTGTTTATCATAACAGAAAATAAGAGGAGTGACTGAAGTGAGGGACAAGTTGAATAGAAACTGGCAATGTGCCAGTGCCGTCTTGGGGAATCCTTATACCCCGTTTCTCTTTTTTTTTTTCGGTACGCGGGCCTCTCACTGTTGTGGCCTCTCCCATCGCGGAGCACAGGCTCCGGACGTGCAGGCTCAGCGGCCATGGCTCACGGGCCCAGCTGCTCCACGGCATGTGGGATCCTCCCGGACGGGGGCACGAACCTGTGTCCCTGCATCGGCAGGCGGACCCTCAACCACTGCGCCACCAGGGAAGCCCTCCCCCGTCTCTTTATCACCACTGAAATCCTGGGCTGCCTGAGATACGATCCTAGAGCATCTGCTCTCCCCCGGCTCCGATCCTGCCCGTCTGCCCTCACTCTTAGTGTGGCTTTGACAAGGAGCCCCAGGTCTGACCAATTTAGGGAGACAAGACATGCAGAGATGAGTTTTGTGTAAGTCTCAAAATCAAGTCTCCCTTCAGTCTCTTTCTAGGCACTGGACCCCACCCGGCCTTTCTCTTGCCCTCATCATCCCTTCCTGAGTCCCTGAGAAGCCTGAATTCCTTTTCTACTCCTTCCCCTTGCTACCTTGGTCCAGGCTTAGCTGCCTTGGTCTGAGCTCCTGTCTCCACCCCACCCTCCAACAAGCAACAGCTTCTCTAGTCAAGCTGTGCCCCACCCCTAAGCTTCCACCTCCCCTCCCCACAGCTAAGGCTTCTTCCATTCTTGAGCAGCCACTGAGACTGGATGGGCGCAGGACAGACTAGGGGCGTGGGTGTTCAAGCCATGCTCTCTGCGGCGAAGACGGTGTTACCTGCGCTTGGGAGGGTGTGTGCCAGAGCCTGATCGCCTGGGTCCAGATCTGGCTCTGGCGCTGACTCGTTCTGTGACCTTGAACAAGTTTCATCTCCTCTTTGTGCCTCAGCTGATTCATCTGCAAAATGAAGATAATCATTGAACCCACCTCAGAAGGTTTTTATGAGGATTAAACTGGATTTATTCATGTAAAGCATCTAGAATGATACCTAGCAGAGAGTAAGTACCTAGTGAATGTTGGCTTTTTTTCCTTTTTTATCATTAATAAGGAGTCAGCTGCTTCCTTATTGGCAAATTCCAGTCAAAGGTGACCTCAAATTTGAGATGGTTCCCCAGGTCAGGTCCCTTTCTCCCTAGACCATGCCTCTACCCTTAGAAGAACGTGCCCATGCAAAGTGTGTGTATGACGAGTTTCTGGCCCTAAGTCTTTTCCCCTTCCTGTAACCATGTTCTTTGCCAGGTAGTTTTGCAGTTGCTCCCTAAAAGCAGATGCAGGTCCCTGCCCTTCGGGTTGAGGTTCAGCTACGTGACTTGTTTCAGCTCAAGGCAGTGTGGGCAGCAGTGGACCACTTCATATTGTGTTGTCAGTGTTACTGAAAAAGGGCTCACTGCCCAACATGCATTGAAGCCAATACTATGGTACCGACTTTTGAGAAAAGAAGAAGCTTTATTGTGAGGTCAACTGGCAAGGAGACAGGAGGCACAGCTCAAACCTGTCTACCCAGCCTGTGATTCAGTCACCTTTTTATGAGTTAGGGGAGGAGGGTTAGTGTGTGGAAGTGCTGGTGGGGCAGGTTTGTCTCGGAGGGCTTTGGAACTCAGCCGTATATGGTAAGATGTGGTAAAGGAGCTTCAGCACCGGACCTTCCTGGACAGCGCTTCTGAATGAGTTCTGGTATTCAGGTTCCGATCATGTCCCGGTTGTTTGGTTCCATAGAGGGGAGGGATCTTGATTCTGGGTATTATTTGATGTCATGACTTGTGGTTTTGTTCTGTTGTCTCTGAAGAACAAGTCAGTATCTTGTTAGAAACAGGATAGGGCCAGCTTGGGCTAGTTCTGCAGTTACATGAGGACCCTTGGGTGTTTTTGCTTTTGCTCTCTCATGCCTCTGCCATCATCATGGAAAGACCCTGGCTCACCAGCTGGTCTGAGGAAGATGAGAGACACTGGAGACCATGTGGAACAGACCTGAATCTGACCTTCAGCCTACGGCTGCCTATTTATGCGATTCCTAGCCCAGCCCAGCCAGGTCAAGATCAACCGAACCCCCAGCCAACCCAGAGATGCATGAGCAAAATAAATGCTTATTGTTGTACATGACTGAGATCTGTGGTTGTTGGTTAGACAGCAATAGCTGACAGATGTGCCTGGTGAGTGGTGGGAAATTGCCCTGTTATCGTTGACTAGGCTTGGGCCCCCAAACCCAGAACAGGGAATGGCAGATGAGCTGGGCTGGACCATGTGGAACACCCGTTTGCCTTAAACTAGTTAAGTCGGATTGAAATAGGCTGTCACGGCTGCCAGTCGCTCCTTAGTCCTCACCTTGTTCCATCCAAATCTGAGCCTTTGGTCTCTGCACCAGGGTTGCCTGTAGGAAGTAAGCAGAAGAGACCAGGAGATGGTCAGACAGGTTCTGATGGAGCAAGTTCTGCCCAGCAGAGCACCTGCTCTACAAGAATGGGCTCTGGTTTGCTTTTGCTGCCCTGGCTACTCAGGTAGAAGAGAGAAAGGAGAGAAAAGACAACACGCATCTTAGAGTGAGGTGACTCCTGCGCTAGAATGTGTGACCTGGTCAGTGCCTTAGAGTGCAGCCCATGCATTGAGATACCACCTTTCCCTGCAGGTGAGGTGGAGGCAGGGAGGAGAAGGGAGAGGTGGGATTCTGTATATTTACTGCCCTTCCTCATAACTCTTTCCCCATAACACACTTTATTTATCTGTCTATTTTGCAGAGTACTTGTCTTTACCTGAAATTATATATTTATTAGTTTATTTGCTTGTATCTATCTTCCATCACTAGAATGTGAGCAATATGAGGGATTTGTTTTCTCAGGGCTGTATACCCATTGCCGGAAATAATAGCTGGCACAGGGTAGATGATCAATAAATGTTTGCTGAATGAATGAACGAATTTATGCATCGGGCCCTGCTGTAGCATGTCAGCCTAGTCACTGTTTACTCCTTGCCCCTTTACCTTCTCCTAGCATGTCCTTGCCCGTACTTGCAGGAACTAGAAGACATTAACCAGGAGGCCCATTCTTTGACTCAGAAATTGCCCCAGTCTGAGACATATCTGGGGTCTGGAACCTGCTCTCCATTTGCACCCCTGGACTCTATCTTGTTCAGTTTCAGGCCTAGACCACTTAGTACTGCTGATCCGATTTGGACCCAGCCCTCTTCTGGACCTACTCCACTTTTGGTTTGGCTGTCTAGAGAGCTAACCCAGAGCACAGCATCTCTGCTCCCAGCCAGGTCCAGGACAAGGGCCCCCAGGCAGAGAAATGTCCTCTGCCCGTCTTGCTCATCTGGTGGGGAGATTGACAATCCCCTTCCTTATAGCAGGACCATGGATAGACCAATTGCAGAGATCCGTCAGCCTGTGTGATGATAATCCTTACAGTTTAGTCTCTTCAAAGTCTTTGCCAACTTATTTTTTTTGGTTTCAGCTCATTCTGTTCCCATTTGCTCCTGTAGTGATCATGCAAATGCAGCAACTTCTGTGCAAATGGACTCTGTTTGCAAAGATGTCTCTGTCAAATGCCTGGAATGCTTTGTCTCACGGCTCTGAGAAGGACTGCTTGACTCCAGGGTTCAAAACAAAACCGAAAAATTTCCAGGTGGAGTGTTGGCTGAACTCCATGACTGCTAGCTGGGTGCTGTGTGACCACCTAGAGGGGTGGGATAGGGAGGGTGGGAGGGAGACGCAAGAGGGAGGGGATATGGGGACACACACACACACACACACACACACACACACACACACAGCTGATTCACTGTTATAAAGCAGAAACTAACACACCATTGTAAAGCAATTATACTCCAATAAAGATGTTAAAAAAAAAGTTATAAGGAAAAAAAAAAGAAACGGGGGTCACAGAAAGGATTCGTACCTGGGAGCCCCACAGGATCCTGCTTGGTTTCACCCATTTTACTGATGAGGAAACAGAGGCAAGAAGAGGTTCAGTCACGTGTTCTGGATCTCACAAGAGGTGAGAGGTGGAGCCAGGGTTTGAATCTGGGTCAAAACCTTTTCTTGCAACCACTACATTCTCTGAAGGCAGCCAGCATGCAGGAGGTGCAGGTATCAGGTGCTGTCGACAACTGAATCTTTAAGACAGTTGAAACCATAACCAGAGAGTGAGTTCTGAGCCCTGGCAAGGGGCATCTTGGCAGGCAGCTCTCATCTCAGGGGCTCTCCATGACTGGGGATAGCATTACTTCACAGGTTTATCGTGAAAATCAAGTGGCACAATGTATTTAAAGCCTTTAGCCCATAAACATTGGCACATAAACATTGGTTTTCCTGGTTTTGCCCTTTTTCTCTTGAGCTCTCTCTCATCCTTTGTGTTGGGTTCAGCCTCTTGTCCTTTTCTTGGACAGTGACTTTGGTCCTGCCCCACACATGGCAGACAGACTAGAGAGAGGAAGGGAATAGCTCCTGACTCCCCATGGCAGGAAAGGTGGTGAGGAATTCACAGGAGGGCAAAAAAGACCACCTGAGGGGTTGAAACAATAGCCATGGAGAAGGGTGAATAATGGCAGAAAGGAAATGAGAGGAGGGTGACAGTGCTGTCTTTATTTACAGCTCTGTTTTATCAGCCAGAAATGCTACAGACCAATGTTTCTGCTATTCCCAGCTAGAGCAAGTTCCAGTGTAATGTCTTGGTCCAATGGCCAGATGTCCATACTTCCACTAAAATGAATAAAGGAAGCTCCCCCCGGCCCCCCGCCACGCCCCTCTCAGCTTTTCACTGTTTCCAGCAGAGCTCTGTCCCCACAGCCAAAGACATCTCTCCCCACCTGGAGTTAGGAGTGGACTGGATTGAAATTTGGCTGCATCGACTCCCAGCTCATGGGATCTTGGGAGGGTCTTGACCACTCTGAACATCATTTCCCTCATTCTCAAAATGAGGATAATTATAGCTACTAATGAATGTGGTTGTGTGTTGGTGGAATCAGGAGCAGGTGATGAATGTGAAAGATAACAAGCATAAAACAGAGCCTGAAAAGCATCCAACCTTCAACCTCTGGTTATTTCTCACCATAGCAGAACAGGTGTCCCTTTTCATTTCAGGGGAAATCTGAACATTTTCTATCTTGTATTTCTTAAAACACATGAAAAACCCCTTGATTGGTTTTTTTTAATTATTATTATTTTTATCCTCCTTCAGTTTTAGGATGAGACGTCTCTACCCTGTCTCTTCTCTCATCAGCACTGCATTTTCTGTTGAACTGTCCCTTTCACGGATGCTCTCTGGTTCCTTGCCTCCTTCTCTCCACCCAGCCAAGCACCCAGAGTAAACGTCTGAATGAGGGGGATGAAGTTCAGGGTATGTTTATTCTGAGGACAGAATAAAAACTCTGTTTATTATAAGGACGCCTGTTTTATTTTATGCCTTTCTTTGTGCCCTTCTACTTTCTGTAGGAAACTTGTCCTTCACAAGGACTCTGACTTGGGACTTAGCCTTCATACTTGATATGAGGACAGATCAGATTTTAGGAGGGACTAGTGGTAACAAAAGGAAAGACCACGTGGGAGGGCTAAGATGAATTTTTATCTATGACTTTCATTATTGACAACTTATTTTCCTTAATGTGCAATATGAAAAGAAAAGGGTCTTTTCTGAGCACTCAAAGTTTTCAATAGCGACACATATCACTGCTTCATGGGTATGTGGTCTGATGTGTTCTTTTTTGCAAACAGGGATGAGTGGAGATGTTTCAAGCTTACCCTCCAGTTTGGGTGTGACTCAGAAAGCTCTCTGGTCAGCAATCTGTCACGTTCTGTCAGCTTCATGTTTTAATTTTATTCAAATTAAGCATTTAAATCTCAAAAACATAATTAGTTCCATTCTATTTCAATCACAGTGATGGGATTCTTGGCCGTCAGGTGGACGAGTCTTGCCCATCCCTGGCTGCCCGTTAAAATCACCTGTACAGCTTTGGAAAAACACAGAGGTCAGGGCCCCGCTCCCTAGGACTTTTATCCATTCCCTCTATGGTGGGGCTTGGGAATCTGAATCCACAGCAGATTCTTATGTGCAGCCAAGATTTAGGACCATGGGGGTGGACATTGGAGGTATGAGTTGCTACTGCCTTACAATTTTATTGCTATTCCCCATGGAATAATTTCTATTTAACAAGACAATAAGGCAAGCTACACTTAAGGCAGCATTTAGCCAGTGGCTGATGTTGGTATCTAGAATATAGGAGACAAGAGACAGCTGGTCCAGGCACCTGTTTGTATCATCTCAAAGCAGTGTGACCTTGGGCAAGTCACTTCCCTTCTCTGGGCCTCAGCTTCCCAATCCTTAAAGTGGGAGGGTGGAATGATATCTTTTCCAAGTCTTCCAGGGTTGACACTGACCACTGCTGAGTCTCTACTGGAGAGACATTTTGCTGTTTGGTGGGGGAGTCCCGTCCTCTCCTGCCAGTCTTCTATTTTTCTAAAAGGAAAACGTTATCAGTAGGAGGAGGGAGAGGAAGTATCTGGTGACATGGAGGAGTCTGGGCTGCAGAGTTAGCCCTGGGGTGACTCCAGAATTGACGACAGGCTCTCAAATAGGTGCTTGTTGTCTTTTGATGAATCTCAGGTGTCACCAAGACTCATCCTGGTTCTTACTGGATGCGAGCACTTGGAATTCCAGATGTGGGTAGAGTAGACAGCTGGCTTTGGGAAAAGAGGCTCCTCTCTCCTTAGATGAGATGACCAAGCTCATGAGCCACTAGAGGACAGAGGATCCAGAGACCTGAGAACTAAAGTTCATGCTTTGTAAACTTTAATGCTGTGATGAATATGAATTATGACTACTTCTATTATTAAACTCCGGCACTGTTAACTGATTCAAGTTTCAACCCCGTTAGGCCACTAATGGGCTGTGTGATCTCAGAGGAGAGAAGCACCCTCTCTGAGAGATGGTTGTTTCCTTTGTAAAGTAAGAGGGTGGAACTGCCTGATCATCTAAAGCCTCTTCCTGCCTCCATCCGATAAATGGGATCAAAACATTGAAATTACTGGCTGAACAATCAGAAATCTGAGGCTCACCTCTCAAAAAGAAAAAGGCCAGCTGGAAAATGGCGTAATTAAAAGAGAGGAAGAAAACTCTCTCTCAAGAGGCTGCTATTTCACAAAAAGTCAGCCTGTCTGTGATATTCTGAGCAGCGTATTACGATGACACGGAAGCACGCTGGATGCGTTGGAAGCCGAGCAGCAAGTGGTAGCGTTTGAAACAGAAAAGTCTATTTTAAAAGACGGCTAATAAAGCTGGAGGAGGTGGCCTGCAGAGAGACAGAGCCAGCATCCTGCTGCCAAGACTCCAGCCCTGCTGCTGAGCCCAGGGCCCTGGGCAGGAAGGAGAGGAGCAGAGGCTGGAAGCTGGGACCAGTTTCCGTCTGAGGAGAGCGGCACTCGGGCAGCAGAGAACTGCGCCCCTCCTGTGAACCCAGCTGGCTCTAGGGATGGGGTCGTCGGAGGCATTTTCTAGGCCTCAGCAGGAGCTGCACTGGTGCTGAGAAGCAGCAAAGGTGTAGCAGTTAAGAGCAGGGACCCTGGAGTCAGACTGCCTGCATTTGAATCCAGCTCTGTCACTTAGTAGCTGTGAGACCTTAAGAAACAACCTCTCTCTGTCTCATTTTCCTTATCTGCAAAGTTGAATAACATTAGGTGATCATAGGGTTGCAGTGAGGATATGAATTCAGATTTGTAAAGCACTTGGAACAGAGCCTAGGGGAGAGATAGAGAGAGGAGAAAGGGAGAGAGAAAGAGAGAAAAAGTGTCAATGTATGTCAAGCAGTTAGAACAGTTCCTGGAACATAGTACATACTTTTTTTTTTTTAATAAATTTATTTATTTATTTGCGGCTGCATTGGGTCTTCTCTGACCCAACAGCCTGGCTGCGTCCAGGCTTTCTCTAGTTGGCGGTGAGCGGGGGCTACTCTTCGTTGCAGTGCGCGGGCTTCTCATTGCGGTGACTTCTCTTGCTGTGGAGCACGGGCTCTAGGGGCGCAGGCTTCAGTAGTTGTGGCTCGCAGGCTCTAGAGCACAGGCTCAGTAGTTATAGTTGCTCCCCAGCATGTGGGATCTTCCCAGACCAGGGATCGAACCCGTGTCCTCTGCATTGGCAGGTGGATTCTTAACCACTGCACCACCAGGGAAGTCCCATATTACATACTTAAATAATGTTTTGGTTGTTATTATACCCAGGCACAGGACTTATTTATTTATTCCTTCATCTTTTCAGTCTTCTAGCAAACATTGGTCAAGGGTCAGTGACATCCCAGACTGCTGTGATATCTATATCTGTCTATCTATCTGTGTATTTATTTATATATAAATAAAATGTGGCCTATCGGGTGGCTCCTGCTTCTTGGGCTGAGGCCCAAGGCTAGTCACTGCCATTAGTTTTCAATTAAATAAGACACTGAAAACTAGCCTGTGCTAACACCCCCAGGACTCCACCACCCTCTCTCTGTTCTCTGAGAATCAGGCCAAATCTGTGGGCAGAGACCATCAGGCAATCCCACACTATAGCCTGGCCCGGACCCCACTCTCCAGGCTTCTCTCCGAACCTCAGGCTCATATCCCAGCTACCTGATGTGTGTCCTTACTGGGAGATCCACAGGTAACCTTACTCATCATGCTGCCAGCCCAGCCACGATCCTCCCCTCTCAAGGCAGGACCATCCCTCGCTTAGTCTCCTGTCTTGGTGAATGGTCGCACCATCCTCCTAAGAACGCAAGCCAGCAACACGTCACCCTTCTCTCGCCCCTGCATCTCTTTCCTTGACAAGCCACGTCCATCTTCACCTTGTTCCTCTCTGTATCTCCAGCCGTTTGGGACATCATTGCTCCTCAGCCCATGTTTGATGGAGGGCTGAATGGATGAACAAGTAAATAAATGAAGGCCAATGTCTGGGTATCATAATAATCATAGCGACCAAGCATTGATTCAGTATATATTATGTTCCAGGCATGTTTATAACTACTTGATGTATATTAACTCCTCCAATCCCCGTAGTGGGCATTGACTGCTTATTTGTTGAATGAACTCAGAACATGCATGAGGAAATCAGGTCCTGGTAGAACAGCTGGATGTGCCTCAGACCACAGAGTAACTGAAACTTTCTAGTACATTCCAGACTTCTGGATAGAGCTTCCACATCCCCTGCAAACTTGCTGATGCTTCCTAAGCTTACAAAGTCATCTCAGAGCCAGGTCCTGTGGCGCTGCCTCTGGTCTGGCGCCCTACGGTTTCTGGGCTGTTCCTTGCCCCCTGCCAGGAAGCTGGAGAAGCTGCTGCTTCACTGAACCCCGTAAGAGCCAGACCTTATATTTCCTGCCACCCCAGGGGCTCTTGCTACTCACGAGCTTACTCCTGTGAGCTCTACAGAACATACTGTAAAAGGGAAATGGTGATTAGAAGGAACACTTGAGCAGGGGAACTTGGGTGGAAAAATACTTTAGTTAAATGAAGCAGTGAAGATCGCCCATCTAGCTGTCCTCCTTCTCAAAGGAGGAGACAAGAAGACACACAGGGTGTGTTGTGCATCTGTGGGAATTGCCTCCCTAAGGTCTGGGGGGTCAGGCTGTCCACTGGGGGCCATGCCTGAGTGGCCGATGACACTGACAGCACTGGATCTGTCCCCCTTCACATCTCAGCAACCTGGGGCCAAAGGCCCAGCCCCACTGGTTGGAATTCAGTGCCTCCAGGGCCTCCCTTTGTACCCAAAGCAACTGCACAGGAGAAGATTGGGGAATACAGGATGGCAGTCTGTGCGAGGAAATCCCAGCTCCTGCTTACTTTATGCCTCCTCAGAGCTTTTATTATCATCCGAAGCTCTGTTTTTGTTTGTTTGTTTATTATCTTGTCCTCAGCTGGACTGGGAAGTCCATGGGGCTCAGGATTTCGTCAGTCTGGTCACCTCTGTACCAGCACCATACACAGAGCTTGGCATATAATAGGCCCTCTAGAATATTCCATGAAGAAAGAATCCTTTTTAAAAAAATTGCCCTAGCTTTTATTTTTTATTGACATATAGTTGATTTACAACACTGTGTTAGTCTCAGTTGCACAGCAAAGTGATTCAGTTATATATATACTTTTTCTGATTTTTTTCATTATAGGTTATTACAATATACTGAATATAGTTCCCTGTGCTATACAGTAAATCCTTGTTGTTTATTTTATACATAGTGGTGTGTATCTGTTAATCCCATAGTCCTAATTTATCCCTGCCCCACGCTTTCCCCTTTCGTAACCATAAGTTTATTTTCTATGTCTGTGGGTCTGTTTCTGTTTTGTAAATAAGTTCATTTGTACTATTTTTTAGATTCCACATATAAGTGATATCATATATTTGTCTTTGTCTGTCTGACTTACAGTATGATAATCTCTAGGTCCATCCCTGTTGCTGCAAATGGCGTTATTTCATTCTTTTTAAAGCTGAGTAGTATTCCACTGTATATATGTACCACATCTTCTTTATCCATTCATTTGTTGATGGACACTTAGGTTGCTTCCATGTCTTGGCTGTTGTACATAGTGCTGCTATGAACATTGGGGTGCATGTATCTCTTTGAATTAGAGTAGAAAGAATCTTTGACTGCTCATTGCAGAATCCCAAACATTGCCTGATACATAGCTGGGCTTCTAGAACATAAGCTCAGAGAGCAGGGAGGGACCTTGTCTCTTCACTGCTGTATCTTCAGTATCTAGCATTCTAGTGGACGCTCTAGAATGGGGGTCAGGAAGCGTTTTCTGTAAAGGGACAGATGGTAGACAATTCCAGCACTGTGGGCCATGCAGTCTCAGTCATAACTACTCAGCTTTGCTGTTCTGGTGTGAAGACAGACGGACCATTTGTAAACAGACAAATGAGCATGACTCTGTTCCCATAAAACTTTATTTAAAAGGACAAGCAGCAGACCTGATTTGGAGTAGTTTGCTGACTCCTGCTCTAGAATATAAGCTCCATAATGGCAGGGATTAAAACAAAAATCTATGGATCTATAACCAGCTTCTAGAACAGTGCCTAGCATATATAAGTGTGCACTAAATATGTATTGAATGAATGAGGGACCGGAAGTTGTTTTAGTCAACAGTTTCCTATGGGTCAGGGAGGGAGCAGATACTGGATGCCTCCTTTTCTCTGGGCTGGTTTGGGAATATCATTCCCAAAGGTGGGAGTCCAGAGTACATGGAGGGGACAGGGCCTGGGGTGGAACAGGGAAAAGTGACTTTGTCACATGGAAAATGGTGGAAGGAACTGGATTGAGCCTGGAGAGGAGAAGAGGAAGGTTAGAGACTAGTCGGCATGTTGAAGGACTTTCATACGGGAGAACAATTAAGTCTTTCTAACAAACAAGGGGGATATTTCTAGAACTTTCTAGAAGTTAGTTGATAGCAGTCAGACCTAGCTGATATGAGCAGTCTGGCGAGAGTGAGCTCTCAATCTACTGGAATCATTTGAGTAGATGTGGGGATGCCGTGGAAGGGATTCAAATATTGGATGAGGGCGGGACTCCATGGTGTTGGGTCCCTTCCTGCCTCAGGAGCCATCCTCACGTCCATGGCTGCCACACTGTTCTCCAGGAACAGGTGGTGATTGTCCTTCAGGTGAAACCAGACTCCTCAGCCTGGTACTGAAGGCTTGCTCCAGCCAACCTCTCCTGCCCCAGTGCCCCCTTCACACCTGTATTCTGTTCCACCTCCACAAATCACCACTTGGTATTACCCCAGTTCACCATGTGCCTTTACACGTACGTCCTCTATTAGTTTAGGTTCCCCTAAAAGGAGATCCTGAGGCAAAGATTCAGGTGCCAGTAGTATATTTAAGAACTGATCTCATGAAGCCATTTGAAGGTGTGTTATCAAACCTGCGGTGACTGGAGTTTAGTCCATTGGGGAGTTCCTTGGAGCCAGTGTTGAGGACACCTCAGCATTATCCTACCTGAAGGGTGAGAGAACTGGGGCATTTACACACCAGCCCCCATCAGTCGTTGGTTGAAGGTTACTTTGGGGATGCAGTGGGAGAGTAGGGTGAGGAGGTAGTAATTTCATAGCACCTCCTGGCCTGCCACTTAGATGGGCAAAAGTGGGCTTTGGTAGAGGGAGGAAGCCCCCAGGAAAAGAACCTTAGGTGCTGGCGGTTGGAAGTCCACCCTGATGTGGTTTAGGGCGAAGGGCCACCAGTAGGGCACCCAGCCACATGGGCCAAAGCTTCCTTCTGCTTAGACCTCCCCACGCCCTCTCCGATTTTGATCTGACTTCATGGTCACACAGGCTGCTCTCTGGAAATAGAAAGCCCCTGGTACTAAAGGGGATGATGAGTCAAGCACTGATAGGCTCCAGCTCAGGGTCAGATGAGACTTTGGTTGGGTTCACATGGGTGTAGCCCTACTTGCTGATCCTGGGAAATGGATGGGTTCACTCATGCAGGCAAAGACAGGTTGTATGTTTGGCGATAGATGTTGATAACCCAAGATAGCCTGAGTGTGCACACGGCCTTCCTCTCTGACCATTGAACTACTCCATCCGGTCCATTATTACTGTGAAATAAATCTACCTGCTCTGGGACCATCAGCGGAGACCCTTAGGGAGAGATGGTTTGCAGCTCCCTTCAGACACTATGATTCTAGCTGCTGACCCTCTGAGCCGGATCATTATGGCAGATTGAAATCCTGAGATTCAATCTTCCAGCTTCCTCTGCATTGGCTCCCAGCTTGCCTTGTGGCAGAGTGATAGAATAAAGAGGTTAAAAAGAAGTTCCACCCTTTCTGTGTGCATCTTCCGTTCATTTATTCACACTCCAAATATTGAGGGCCCCCTGTGAAACAAATGTGAACAAAACGGGTACCGGCCCTGTCCTCATGCAGTTCATCGCCTAGTGGGGAAGACAGACTTTACTCAAATAACCATACATGTATGTAATTACAAACTCTGTACTAAGTTGTTGTGGGGATCTGTGTAGACTGCTTGCTTCTTAATATTTGCAATAAGAATGTCCACGAATGGATCAGACCTTCTTTGAACCATTACTATAAAATTCCTCACTACCCCTCTAGGTCAGGACATACTGTTTTGAGGGCATTAGTCTTTTGCCTGGCAAAGCAATGAAGCTATTCTTTTCTATTCCACCCAGAACTCTGTCTCCAAGATTTAATTCAGTGTTGGGGTACAGAGGCCGGATTCAGCATCACAGGGACCACAGTGGATCTCTGTATCCGTCTGGCAGTCCAGTGTCGGACAACCCTCATAGAATTGCTGCAAGGGTTAGATGGGTCAATCCAAGTCCCAGGATTGAAGAGTTCCCTGCATGTAGTAAGTACACAATCATTGCTGGATCTTATTGCTGTGGTGTATTAAGTTAATATGTGTGGCCTTGAAATTTTTCTAAACTCATAAGAAAGGCTCCTTTATGACTATTTGGGAAGCCCAAGGTCCAGGGAGGTCCTTCTACAGTAGTTCTTGTAGTAATGACTGGTCTGGAGAAGGGGTTCTCCACCTGCCTGTACCTCCACCCCACTGTGTAACTTTAGGCAGCTCAGTCTGGCTCTTCCTGGGTCTCAAGCCCTCTGACCTTTGAACTAGAATTACATCATCAGCTCTCCTGGGTCTCCATCTTGTGTCAACTGCAGATCTTGGGACTTTTCAGCCTCCAAAATCATGTGAGCCAATTCCTTCTAATAAATCTATATATCCCATTGGTTCTACTTCTCTGGAGAGCTCTAACATACTGAGGCTACAAGTAGATTGGAATAAGCATCCCATTAATGGTGCCCATTCTGATTATTAGCTGCAGATATCACTGTTAATCAATGCCTCCTGAGGGGAAACCTGCTGGCCCAGCCCCCGGACTGGAATCCTCTGCAAGGGAGGTCTTGGACGAGTCCATGCAGCAGGAAGGGAAGTGCTCTGGACCAGTAGTTCTCAAAGTATCAGCATCACCTGAGAATTTAGAGATGCAAATTCTCAGACTTCACCTGAGATCCTCTGAATCAGAAACACTGGAGGTGGAGCCTAGCAATCTGTGTTTTAACCAGCCCTATGTGTAATTCTGATGCACACTCTAGTCTGGAAACCACAGTTCTCCAAAGCTTGGTAATGCGGAGAAGTGCTCTATCGGTGGAACTGAGGCAGCTGGAAAAGGGGGTTTAGAAGTCTGGATTCAGATCCTGACCCTACTGCTCACTGTTCATGGGACTTTGAGCAAACCTTTGTAAGCCTCAGTTCCATCTTCAAACAGACATCATAATGAATGTCTTTCCAGATACTTGTAGTTCCTGAGGGATTACAGTACCTCCTAGGGTGGCTGTGAGGAGTGAACATGCACAAAGTAATAACCTGGACCTTATACAGAGTTCCAGCTCTCCAATTGTTACTTTCCTTTCCCCTCTGGCCAACAAATTCTCTTCATGTTTCCCTGAAAATACCTAATTCTTTCTCATCTTTGAAGTTTGCTCATACTGTTCACTCTCTGTTGGGGATTCCCTAATTTTAATATGGGATATGAATTTCCTGGATATCATATTAAAATGCAGATTCTGATTCCTTAGGTGTGAGCTGGGACCTGAGAGTCTGCCTTTCTAACAAGCTCCCAAGTGTTGCCAATGCTTCCAGTCCGTGGACCACACTTTGAGTAGTAAGGGTCTAGACAACACAGCCGGCTCCCAATATCCACCTGAATAGAGTTCTACTCACCTTCCACTGCCTAGCTCTAGTGCTACAACTTCCACCAAGACGCTGAGAACAGATTAACATATGGGTTGGAGAGCAGAGAGGCTGAGAGCAGAAAGAGCCCTCGGGGGAGAGGAAAAGTCAATATTCCTTGCATGAGGTGGTCAGTGCTCCATCTAGGGAAGATGGCAGGAGGAAGCAGTTGGGGGAAGACATGACTGAGAACTGAGAGCAAAGGTCTTGGGCTTATTGTCAGAGTTGTAGAGAATTCTTACAGAGAACCAGCCTGAGCAGATGATACTCGTTGAGTCAGAGAATAAAGGAGGAGGAGCAGTTGAGTAGGGAGGGAAGCATGTCATCAACTTGGGCATGGACACACGGGATTTGGGGTACCTGTAGATCATCTAAGAGAAGGCCCCAGAGCTATGCGGGCAGTAGGGTGCATGCACCCACCCATTCATGCCTGTCCTATCTCACAGCCCCCATAATAGACTGCTCTTTATGCCCATATATCCTTAACCCAGGGACTTGGAGGGGCTGGAGATCTAGAGAGGGGCTTAGATATCCCCTTGGAGAAAAAAACATGTGAGGACATTGTGTTGCCAAAGTTGCCCCAGGTGTTTGCTCAAAACCTATCAACCCCACCGTTAGCAGGAGTGAACATAAATCTTCAAGTTAAAGGGTCCAGAGATAAGAAAGGAAACTACACACAAAAAAAGAAAACAAACAGATGGAACCAGCTGGGACCAAGATGGCAACGAATCTGACCTCCAACAGACCCTGAGTCTCATTATACGCTGATTTTATTACATTGGCATATTAAATGACATACCTACTGGCAGCCAGGACCAGACATTAAGGACCAAAAAAGGATTGAAAAGGGGGTGGCACCCCTCTCCCTCAAAAAAGCCCTGCCCTTCCCTGGTCGACTAATGTATATGCTTCACCATCATTAGCCTCATTTCTCCTCCCTTTGTCTTTACTCTTTTTTTTTTTTTTACATTTTTTTAATATTTATTTTTATTTATTTAATTTATTTATTTGGTTGTGCTGGATCTTAGTTGCGGCAGGTGGGCTCCTTAGTTGTGGCAGGCAGGATCCTCAGCTGCGGTATGCAAACTCTTAGTGGTGGCGTGTCTGTGGGATCTGCTTCCCTGACCAGGGATCGAACCCCCGGCCCCCTGCATTGGGAGGTCAGAGTCTTAACCACTGCACCACCAGGGAAGTCCCTGTCTTTACTCTCTAAAATTAAATCCCTCTCACCAGGTCGGGGAGAAGTTGATTTGTGAACTTAGTTCCCACTTCTACATTCTTTGGTCACTGAATAAAGCTGTGCTGTGTCAATCTCAGCTTCAGTTTCCTTATTCACCTACTCAAACGTGAGTGGAAAACAAACCCTCTCCCGCCAAGGCAGAGAGCCTCAGCCAGGCTACAGCCCAAGCAGGGTCCACACGACTTAATTCAGTAACAATTAGAAACAGTTTAAGTCTGGGTTGAAGCCTCAGCTCTGCCACCTACTAGCTGTGAGACTTCAAGCATGTTGACCCAACTCTCAGAGTCTCCATTTTGTTATCTAAAACCAAGCAATCATATTGTTGACTGAAAAAAAAAAATGCACAACCTAAAAATTAAGTATTATGTTTTATTTGGTGGACAAAACTGAGGCCTTAAGCCCAGGACACAGCATCTCAGGTAGCTCTGAGAGACTGCTCCGAAGAGGCAAGTGGGGGGAACCAGGATATACAGGAGTTTTTGCAACAAAGACCAGGTAGTCAGAACATCAAAAGATTACTGTTAATTAAAGAAAACCAGACATCTCAAGTTAAGGAATTTAGTGCCTTTCTATGCATGGGAAGAGGCAAGAGTCTGGACTCACTGAAATCATCCCTTTGATATGCACCTCAGCTCTCTGGGGCCAGCATCCTGTGCTTTCTCATCCTGAGTTTCCTCAGGGTGCACCATGGTGGGTGGCTACAGCTGCTGCTGCTAGAAGGTGTGCACCCTGTTTCCACCCCGAGTTCCCTCAGGGAGGCTGTAATGTGATGGCTTGATGGCTGCAACATCCTTTGTTTACTGATAAGGCAGGCACTATTTTTCATTCACAATATCTACCCAAGCAGGATAGCTGGGGACTCAGTACAATGAGTGTATGTCTATGATGTGCTTCCTGGCACCCCGTAGGTGTTCAGGAAACATGAGTTCTCTTTTCCCTTCCCTCCCCATTTTTGCCACACGGCCAAGAATGAAATGATTCTTGGTGATGACACTCTTAGATAGTGGCCACTTTCAAATCTGCCTCTTCCAACCTCTACTCCATGAGGCCCAGGATGCTGGACCTACCTGAAGCCAAGGTTTCTATCACCATCTTTCTATGTCTCACCAAGGGGCAGAGTCCCATGCACTTCTCTTCCAGCACAACCCCATCTCCATGCCTGATCCTTAAAACTATAGCTGCCTGTATCCTCAAAGGCTATAGCCCATCTTAAATATTTGTTGAACGAATCCATTTACTTATGAGAAATACAGGCTCAGAGATGTCACTAAACCTTCCCAAGATCACACCGCTGCCTTAAATCCACTCACACAGTTGAGTGTAAACTCCATGCAATTTTCACATTTCAATGATATCTGAACTTGTTTTCACTTCAGTAAGACTTAGATTTATTTTTAATTCTGCTTCTCTCCAGCCAAAGTTTTGGGTCTGCAAATGGAGCTGAATGGCTTCTGCATTTGCCAAGGTCATTCTCTATTTGTCCGAAGAGGAGAGCTCTGCCCAGGGTTCACGGTGTGTAATGCTGCCCCCAGTAATGTTGCTGTAGGGACATTTTCCCGGGGCATAATGGACTTCGGGGGTCAATGCTGCTGTTCCTGGCTTTACACTGCCTCTTCTTAATGCGCTTACTACCTCCCAAGGAGAATGCTCTAGTCAAAGGGGTTGACATTGCATTATGCTCTTGAGAACTAGAAAGCAATTCACAGTGACAAGAAAAAGAAAACAGTTGATGGGAAACAAATGGAACAGCTCCATCCCTCATGTTTTCAATTGGGCTTCCTAGGAGGGGGTAAACAGCATGGTCCTTCTCCCCACCTACTCTGGAGCTGAGCTGGGTCTCCATGTACCCATCAGATTCCACTATCACCAGCCGGCATCTTCCTAAGATCTGTTGGGCTCTCTTGATTTCAGAAATAACTGCATGCCCTTGGTAACAGGTCTCTATTTCCTAAAACCTTTCATTAAACAAGAAGACAAAGCATCCCATTCAGGGCTCAGGGTTCAAGCTTAACAGCATTCAGCCCAAGCTGCAGTTCATAATTGGGAGGGAGGGATGGCGTGTTTGCTTATTAGTAATGCACCAGCTAGAAATGCCAGGCCACCACAAGACCAGCACGCTGGCCCAGCTCCTGTGTTCTCTACCATACACTGCTTTTCACCCTGAAATTTACACAGAAGAGTTTGCAATATTTGATTGGTTGGTGGTGAGGTAAGTGGGAGTCAGCATCATCGACCTTCTGGTTCCAGCTGGTCTGGGGTCCACGTGCTTGTGGGCAACCAGTTAACTGCTTCCACCTGGTGGGGGTTTCAGTATCTTCAAAACAGCTCAAAGATATTGTTATGTATATCCCTTGAAGGGGAGCCAGGACCCTGCCCCAAGGCTGCATTATTGTTTCTGCACTGTTCCTCCCTTGTCTCTGAATCCCTCCCTTCCCTAATTAGCAACTGTTTGAACCTGCCCATTCGAACTCAGGGAAGGTCATGGCCTATTTCCTGTAATCAAGAAATGGGGGACACAGAAAGGCTTTTGTGCCCAGGAGCCCCACAGGGTCCTGCTCGGTTTCAAGATCCTCTTTGGTCCCTGCATTTCAGGGACCTCAAAGTCTAGTGGAGGAGACAAGCAAGCATTATTATTTAAAGAGTGATAACAGTAAAACTTTGGTGAGGGTGTGCTACATGTCAGATCATCATTTGGATGATATGACTTGATTTTTCACCGCCACATTATGAAATAAGAAGTATTGTTATCATTTTTGACAGATGAGGAAACTCAAGCTTAGAGAGCGGATGTAACTTGCAAATGGGAGGGATTTCAAAGGAACAGAGCACAAGTCATTGTGATTCCAGAGCTGGTACTTTTACCCTCCTCATTACATGGTACCACATATGTGTGAGTGTGGGTGTCCATGTTGCACAAGCAGGAACATCACTTTTGGTTTATGGAGCAAACAAAGGCCACAGGCAAGAATGATTCTTATTCAGCCAGCGAATGTGTAGTTTTTCACGCACGTTGCTGCAGAAGAAGTCAAGTCTAGTTTTTGATGGGCCACACTCTGTTGTGTTAATTATTAGTTAACTCTTTACCTGCTCATTAAAGCCAGACCTGTTCTAGGCAGCCCCTTGTTAAATCCATTCCTGTTCCTTTATTCGCTTGCAAGCAGCATTGACAGCATTTCTTTTGAAAAATATCCTGTAATTCAGAGGCTTAAATCACTAAACTGATTTACTCATTTCATCTCCTCATTAAATCTCAGGCACCCCTTGGTCTTCTCATCTTCCCCTGTGGTCCCTGAGTGGGGGTAGCCTTCTCCTCAATCAATGAACTCCTTTAACTTGTCCCTGCATCCCACAGATTAAAGGCGATTAAATGAGATAATGCCTATGGCATTGCTTTAAAACCATAAAGGGCTGCACAGATGCAAGGGGTTATTATTATGAGCCTTTCTTATTAATGAGTATTAATGAGCTAAGGCTGCAGATTCCTAAGGCTACAGAGACCTCATATTAACCATATGGAAGCCTGATTTTCAAAGATAATTAGAATGAACTGGGAGAAGAGGCAGAAAAAAAATTTTGGATTGATTCCCTACCCTAGTTCTCAGTATCTTGACCACAATCTGCATGAAACTAAATGGTTGTGTGTTTCCATAATGGTTTGTCTTTGTACTTAGCTAATTGCTTCAGGCCACTTGCCCCCACATTATTCTGCATTTTCATGGTCCTCTTGAAAGGGACCTGGATTTTTCTCTTTCAATTAAGTAACATTTCATATTTGAGTTTCAGGATGCATGAACTCTGGAATTGAGAATTCACATCAGAATTCAAAATATTGCAAGGTTTTAGAAGTCAAGGAGTGGTTGGAGACATCTGCAACCAGGATGACTTCACAGAGCTAAGACTTGAGATATTCCATGTAATGTCCTTGTACAGAGCATGGCACAAAATCCATCAGTTGGAGGTAGTATTGTCATCATTATTGATTTTGAGTCTCTGACAGTTACACAGGCAGGGTTTTTTACTGAACTGAACTTGGGTTTGCTTGCCCGCCACAAAACAAAGCCAATCCATTGATACCAGGTTGTGGTGAAGGAAAGTACAGTGTTTATTTGCAGGGCACTAAGCAAGGAGAGTGGGCAGCTCGTGCTCTAAAGACCCCCAGCTCCAAGATGGCTTTCAGGGAAGGGTTTAAAGACAACATTTGGGGTTGCAGCTCATGGACTTTCTTCTAACTGGTTGGTGGTGAGGTAACAGGGTGGTGTTTTAGGAATATTAATCATCAACCTTTTGGTTCCATCCAGTCTGGGGTCTACGTGCTGGTGGTCAGCATGTAGTCACCATCCTCCACCTGGGTGGGGGTCTTAGTTTCTGCAGAACAACTCAAAGATGTGCACCAGGTTGTTACCTATATCCCTTGAGGAGGAACTAGGACTCTTTTATTGCTGAACTATTGTTTAGGCTACCACTACTTTTCTCGCTTAACTGCTTTTCCTTTGTTTCTGCATTCCCTCCCTAACCTAATTAGTAACTGCATGAGTCTGCTCTTTGGAACTCAGGGAAGTTCTAGGAGACTAATGACTTTTTCTACAAACAAGAAACAGGGGACTTGGAGGGGCTTTTGTACCATGAGGGCCCTGCTTGGTTTCAGTTCCCCTTTTTCTTTGATACTTCTCAATCCTGTGGGGGAATAGGGGCAGGACAAAAAAGGGAATAAAGTTTTGGATAGAGAAGTTAATCATAAACTCAGCAGGGGAACTTGGTTTTAGGGGAACTCAGTTTCATGGTCACAAAGAGCTTCAAAGGGCATGTTCCAAGTTTGGGTTTTATTTTCTAGACACTGGGGAGTCACTGAAGGTTCTTGAGTAACGGGGTGGTGGGGTGTTGAGCATACGTTTTGTATTTTGGGGATTTTAACTGTGGCAGCTGGTATTGGAGGGTGTGTGTAACAACCAGAGTCAGGAAATCAGATAGGAGGTAGTTCCAATAATCTAAGAGAGCAACGATAGGAGCCTGAAGTGGGCAGGGGTAATGGCTAGACAAGGTTGAGACAGGAGAGATTTTGTATAGTTAGACTGAACAGGACTTGGTGGATCACCAGCTTTGGGGGCTGGACTCTAAGAGTCTAGGTGATCCCCAGGTCTCTGGTTTAGGTTTGCTGGGGAGGGAGAAATGTCCCTTTCTATCCATTTTTGAGTTCTTGTGACTGGACTAATGATAAAATTGATGCAAGACAGATTCACAGGAGAAAAAGAAACAAATTTAATTCCTGTTCACGGAGCTCTGATAGAAATGGGACCTAAGAAGTGGGCAAAGCAGGCAGCTTTTATACTTCTTAGACAAAGAAACAAGGAATTTAAGAGGAATTGACAGGACAAGAAACTTAGGTTTGGGTGCCTAATTAGTAAGGAATTTGAACAAAGCCTGGGCATGAGTAATAAATTAATAATGAAGTAGCAAAGTTTGTTTATACAGGTTTCTTGGCCCTGAATTCCCTATCTCTGGTGCTAAGGATGTCTTTCTCCCTCCTGGTACATGGAGGGCTCCTTTCACATGGGAGATTTATTTCCTGCTTTCAGGGAGACAGAGAGGAGGGTCAAAATGTTCCTCTTGCATCCATTGTTTCTTAAGTAATTTTAATTCAAAATAATATGCCACTGAGGCATATTTTGGGGTGGCCCACCCTGGGCCCCAGTAGGTTATGGATGGATGGGGTCAATCAATATGGATACAGGAAGAAAGAGCTTTCTTTCTGGAAAAAATGATGATATATATCTATATATGGAGTCAGAGCCTTCATTACAGTGGTTGTAGGACTGATGGGTTCCAGGATTATTTTAGGATAATTTCCTATCACAGATAATTAGAATTAATTTTCTGCTCCAGAGACCCAAACAGAACATGGCAAAGCAAAATGGAATTATAAAATTGGAAGAACCTTGAGCAGTCTCTTAATCCCACACTTTGATTCTGCAGTTGAGGAAACTGAGGCTCAGAGGAGGGAAGTGACTTAGGGAAGGCCACACAGATACTTCATCTAGGAACTAGGATTGCATCTGAGACCCCCCGGCCCCCCGCTACCCCTAGGTGGAGCGTCATCCCACCCCACGCAGACACTAAGGACACAACCTGCTTCAGGCCAAATAGTTTTTCAGAAAGAAGTTAGACTTTGCTAACTCCTCCAACTGGGGGAATTTTTCCAGCTTTGAATACAACTTGTTTCCTTTTTAATAAGCCTCAGTTTGTAGACGTATTCGTGCATGAACATAGGCACCTGGAGAAGCAGCTTTGAGAATGGGGAAGGGAGGGAATTGTTGAACAGAGACCATGAGTGTCTTGAAGGAGGAGAATGGGAGGAGGGTGAGAAGAAGGCAGCACTAAGGGATGGAGGTCAAGGCAGGTTAGAAGTGCTGTGCTGGGGTCCGGAGGGAAGGGGACCATCGGAGGGGTAATTGAAGAGAGTTTAATGAAGGGGTAGGCCAAGTTAGAGGAAACTAACAAGAGACGGTGAGATGCCAAAGGTCTTGAGCAACATTGGGAAGCTGTTATCATTCCTAGATCTGGAGGGTAAGGGGTGGGAGCAGGTACCAGTACCCAAGAGAGAGCTGTAACTTTAGGAGAGGGCTGTCTGCCAGGAGCTATGGCCTGGGGTGGGGGAATGCCCACTCTGGCCCAGCAGGGAGGGAGCTGGAAAAGAAAACCTTGACTTTTCTCTGCTTCCACCCTTCAATCTCCTGCCTGTGTCTCCCATTGGTCAAGCCCAGCCAAAAACCAGAGAGCAAGAGAGGCCCCTAGAGGTCATTCTAGGGGATTCATAGCAGAGTAGAGAAGTTGGGGTGGGGGTGGGGCAGGGGTGGGTAAACGGAGATTATCCGGGACAAGGTCCAAGCTTAGACCTCCTCCCTTGCTTGATCTTGCTGCTCTTATTTTTTTTTTTATTATTATTTTTTTTTTGCGGTACGCGGGCCTCTCACTGCCGCTGCGGAGCACAGGCTCCGGACGCGCAGGCCCAGCGGCCATGGCTCACGGGCCCAGCCGCTCCGCGGCATGTGGGATCTTCCCGGAGCGGGGCACGGACCCGTGTCCCCTGCATCGGCAGGCGGACTCTCAACCACTGCGCCACCAGGGAAGCCTGCTCTTCTAAACTGAACTATGAACGTCTGTCTTGTTTTGAACAGTTTTTGCAGCCCCAGCTCTTTGGGGCTTTAGCTTCCTCAACCATTTTAACCAGCCAGTGCCATCCTCATACCAAGCATCCCTCGGTGCTATGCCAAGTTTCCATCTTTGCTTGTCGTTCAAAAACCCAGGCCCCCTGGAGAGATCCTTATGCATATGCTCCACTCTCTCTCTGGGGTCAAAAATGGACAGAATTGGGGCTTTGAGAGCTGCCCGTCTTCTCTGTCACAGCCTATGCCAATCTTTATCTGGATGTTCTGAAGCCGTCTTTAAGTTTCAGGGTGTGTGTCTGACCTTTTCTTGGCCATTAGGAACTCTGAGTTGATATGGGCACTTTCCCTCAAGGCTCCTGTCACTTACACTCTGCCAGCCAGTTCTCTTTTATGGTCATAATTAGGGCCAGAGAAGCAGGTCCCACTGGGAGGTGAGGGAGAGAAGCCAGAACTTTTCAATCCTCTGTCCTTAGTCAATTGAGACTTGGAGCAGGCATGTTAAATCTCCCATCACTTCTAGAGTGAGTCCCTACCAGACTCAGCTCTCTTGCAGTCTCTGAAGTGCTGCCGTAATTTCAGCCCAGGACCCCAATACCTCCTCTCAGACTCCCTGACGGCTATCACAGCCTGCCCATCTGTGTACCCAAATAATAGGAACTTCAAATATTGCCTCTTTGCAGGCCCTAGTCATTGTGTCAACCCAGTCCAGCTCCACATACTAACCATCTATCTACCTGGATCACAACCCGTATCCTTTGCCACCTTCTTCAGCTTCTTTAATCCCTTGTGTGGTGGACAGAATAATGATTTGGGGATGAGAAAATTATCCTGGATTATCCATGAGGGGCCGATGTAATCACAAGGGTCTTTATAAGAGGGAAGCAAGAGGATCAGATTCAGAGAAGGCGATGTGACATTGGAAGCAGAGGTTGGAGTGCTGCCGCTGTGGGGAAGGGGCTGTAGGTCAAGGATATGGGCAGCCTCTAGAAGCTGGAAAAGTCAAGGAAGGGATTCTCTCCTGTAACCTCCAGAAGGAGCAGAGCCTGGCCAGCACCTTGATTTTAGCCCTGTCAGACCCATTTTCAGACTTCTGACCTTCATAACTGTAGGAGAATAAATGGGTGTTGTTGTAAGCCAGTAAACCGGTGGCAACCTGTTACAGCAACAGTGGGAAACTAATACACTTTGCCCCTCAGAATATGGTCTTACAGCATTGCCATCACCTGGGAGCTCTTTAGAAACAAGGAGCCTCAGAGCCCACCCCAGGGCTACTGAATCAAGATCTTCATTTTAACACAAAGTCCAGGTGATTTTAATGCATATTAATGTGTACGCTTTCATATTCCCCTGGGGCCCCTACCTGCGGATTAGCTGCAATTTGAATCAATCCAGATTAGGAAGGACCCAGCCCAAGGGAAGAAAATAGTTTCACTGTGAGACAGAAGGAAAAATGAGCCCTCCCCCATGTCTCTCTTATTGTCCAGCTCACTTTTATTTAACTCTGGCCAATAGAGGACCTGATTTTTAAAAATTATTTTAAAAATTTTATTTACCTTTTCAGTGTCTTATTATATTTCCATGATGCTGAGGTTAGGGTAGAAGTAGATCCTTGATTCTGAAATAGTTTCCAATCCCTCATCATATTTGTCATGGGAGCAACTGCATTACCAGCTCTGACTAACCAATGACCAATAGGTGGGGGCATTTGACAGGAATGATAAAGTAGGACCTGTCACAGCTGTGGAAATCAGATCTACAGGCTGCCCAACCAGTACCAGTGTGAGCTCTGATCCCTGCTCTGGCCATGGCCTGGATAAATGGATGGATCCAGATCCATCATTGGCTATAAAACAAGGGGAAGAGACCCACACATCATGGGTTGTCAGTACCAGATGAGCATCTGTGTTAGGAGATGAATCCCTAATACATACGCTCTCATAGTACATCCTTCTGTGTGAAATGTAACAAATCTCTTTCAAGACAAGAAGGTTGTTACATTCAGTTTTTGGCAAGTACAAGAAGCAATCATCCCACATAGTCTAGGAGGGGAGACATATCTTTTGGATAGAGTCCTTCCAATGGGTAGTGGTTTGGGGTACACTTCCTGCTGCCTCATTTAATGGGGGCATCTGGATACAGACCTAGCCCATCCTAATTTTATTTTTATTTGCCTGTTTAACTTGGAACTCTTGGTCTGGTATTGCCAGAATAGCTCAGATTCTCCACAAAAGTCCTCTTGAGAGGGAAGCATTAATAAAACTCCTGGAGAGCCATGAGCTCTCTTCTCAGGATCTTGACATAACAAGAGAGCCCTGTTGATTGGCAGCCAGCATCACACTGGTTACCTCCTGGGGCCTGTGGGAAGAAGTGTCTCAGTGCTTTGAGCATGTCACTGGGTTGAAACAGGTTTCCATGATAATTAACACCAAATGAGTACACAAGCAGAGTTTCTTGTCTTCCAAATTTGAAACCCTCATTAGCTAATTAATTCTAATTAGAGGCTGACAGTTCCATGTGGCACAGTGAGTGTGTAATAGGCGGGATTTTCCTTTTGTGTCTTGACAAGTGAATTAATGAAAATGGGGATGGGGACTCCTTCCCAGGCCTATGAGCCAGTTAGGCACTAGAATTTACCTCTTTCTTGGGAAAAGATTTTGGCACTTTGGGAAGCTTGCATGGTGGCCCCGTAGGAAGCGCATCCATTGCCAATGCCTTTATGTATTCCACGAATATGTAGTGAGCACCTCCATTGGCTAAGAATTGGTCTAGGTGCTGAAGAAGACACCATCCCCACTCTTTAGAATCTGAAAGTCCAGTTGGACAGGTGCAAACAAACCAACAGAATCCAATGGCATCCTAGCCAAAGCAGTAAGACAAGAAAAAAAATAAGAGAGAAAGAGAGAGAGAGACAAATATTAGAAAGGAAGATACAAAATGTCATGATTTATATGAATCAATTTATAGGACATTTTGAAAAAGGCAAAATTATAGTGATGGAGAATAGATGAGGGTTTGCCAGGGGTTGGGGATGGAAGGAGGCATTGACTAGGAAAGGACAGCACAGAAGAATTGTTTGGAATTTTTCTGTATTCTGGTTTTGGTGGTGGTTATGCAAATCTATATATGTGTTTAAACTCTAAACTGTACACCAAAAAAAGATCCACTTTTCCTCTATGTTATTTTTAAAAACAAAAGAAAAAAATAGACTACAGCTACATGTATCAACATCTATCCCTCTCACAGTGTTGAGTGAAAAAAAATTCATTTTATATTGTTTGGATTTTCAGACTTTTGAAAAACATGTCTTTAAATTAAAAAGCAATCCTCAGTTAAGTATGTATGTATATGTGTGTTTTTATAACATGAAGATCTTTTGAATTAATGTATAAACTAACTAAAGTAAACAAACAAGGAACGAATTGTACACTTTAATGCATACAAAAACAAATTGACATAAAAGGGCTGAATTTAGGTTCATAGGGACAGATGGAGAGATAGAATTCTCATGGCATTTGAAAATCTGATTCTACCTGTTCCTGAGCCCCTGGGTTTTGTGAGTTGCCTCAATATCCTTATGATAAATTCTATCATTCTGTTTTAAAAAGTCATAATTTATAGATGACTTGGTTGTTTTATTTTAGAAAATTCAAGAGATTCAGCTAAAAGGGGTTGATGCTAATAAGAGAGTTCAATAAGGTAACTGGATACAAGATGAACATGAAGAAAAAATAGCATTCCTATTGATCAGAAACATGTAATTAGAAAATGTAATGTAAAAAATGACCCCATTCATAATAGCAACAGTGACATAAAAGAAAAATCTTTGGGATTAACTAAAAATATGCCGAATTTATAAGAAGGCAGTTATAAAACTTTACAGAAGGCCACAAAGAATGCCCCAAATCAATGGAGGTGTATTATGGTCCTGGATGGGAAGAGTCAATCAGTAGCTTATAGATGCCAGTTCTTCCCAAATTCATATGCACACTCAATGCATTGTCAGTAAAAATCCGCATGCACAAAAACATGGATGATGTGAAAGTTGATTGCTTGGAATATAAGCAGTCCAGGTACATTATGGAGTTGGTGGTGAGCAGTGGTTAGATGTCCGCCGGGGACCGTAGCATGAAGACCCTTGGCTGCCAGACCAAGGACAATGACCTTCATATGGCAGCTCATAACAAGCTCTTGAAGATTTTCATTCAGGCCCCGATAAGGTCAGAATTGTGTTTGAGGAATATATATTGGCTCCTGTGGAGGATGAGAGAAAGGGTGACACTGAAGGTAGGGGACCCACTAGAAGGCTACTAACTGGAATGGTCTAAAACGATTGCCATCTTGCCTGATCCAAAGGAGTTTCTTAGTGCCCAGCCCTTGCCTCCCATATCCTCCTCCTTCCCTGAAGCAAAATTCCAAAGAAATGAACTAGCACAGTTGATCTGAGAGGGAAGCGATATTCTCTGCAAATCCGACATCTGGAGCCTTCATGTGGTCAGTGGGGAAAGGTTTCTTAAGGAAGATGCCAAGGTTTGGAGTCTGGAAACGTGAGTGGACAACCTTGATGATTAATGCTGGTTTTCACTGAGCATTTACTATCTGTGAGACAGGAGCTAGCATTATCCCCATTTTATTCTGAGGAGGTACCTGGGGCTCAGAGAGGTTACATCCCCAAGAAGCTGAGACAAGACCTTACCTATGTGTCCCCCATATCACTGATGTCCCAGCACCTGTCAATGAGAGTCCAGCAAATGTTTGCTCTACGAAGTCAACTTACCAGATGTTGCCTCTCTGGGAATTTACTTGCTGTGGGTTTGGCCGATGCCTCATCTTTATCAGTAAATCCTCTTTCCGTCCATAAATAAGCCACCATTTGGCAAGGAGGAGCAGAGAAGGGTCTGGTAGGAGGGGCAGGGAGATGGGAGCAGGAAGGAAGGAGCTGAGTAATGGAACTAGATGTGTTTCTATAAATTAGGAACACCCCCCGCCCCCCCGCTTGCCACTGACCCAGGTGTCTTATCAATTTGCTCCTCCATATGCCCCGCCAGCCTGGCGCAATAAGGCTTCCTGTCCATTTCAGGCCTAATCACACAGAATGTAAATCCTTCAGCAGAGAGGCAGCTGTGAGGGCTGGGGTGCAATCTGCAGGGCTGTTCATTTTCATCCTCTGGCACATAATGAAATCAAGAATGCACGTCTGCTCGCCAGAACTGCTCTGCTCCAGATTGTTAAGTAAGCATCCCTTCTCCACCCTCATTAGGCTCATGAGGCCTCCAGATGAAGGATGAAAAGGAACATTTATTGAATGATTCTGGTGTGCTTAGCTACTTCATATGTGATTCAGTCCTCTACAAAGCCCTATGACATAAGGATTATTCTTCTCATGCTACAGCTAAGGAAACTGAACTCAGAGAGGGGAGTGGTCCAGCGTCAGAGGCAAGTGAGGGCTGGATCTTGAAGTGACATATCTGTGCAATTTCACATCTTCCACACCAGGTTGGTTTGTTTGAGGTTATTAGGTATAGAATAACTTTAACAACTTTACTGAAGTGTAGTTGATTTACAATGTGTTAATTTCTGCTGTGCAGCGAAGTGTCTCAGTTATACATATATATATTCTTTTCCATTATGGTTTATCACAGGATATTGAATATAGTTCTCTGTGCTATACAGTAGGACCTTGTTGTCTATCCATCCTATATATAGTAGTTTGCATCTGCTAATCCCAAACCCCCAATCCTTCCCACCCCTGACCCTTGGCAACCACAAGTCTGTTCTCTATTTCTGAGTCTGTTTCTGTTTCATAGATATGTTCATATGTGTCTTATTTTAGATTCCACATATAAGTGATATCATATGGTATTTGTCTTTGTCTGACTTACTTCACTTAGCACGATAATCTCTAGATCCACCCATGTTGCTGCACACAGCATCATTTCATTCTTTTTTATGGCTAACAGTCCATTGTATGTAGGTATATATATATATATATATATATATATATATATATATATATATACCACATCTTCTTTACAGGATAACTTTTACATAATTTTTTTAGGGGCGGGATTTCTGGCAGAGGGATGAGAGAATTGAAGGTTATATCACTTTCCAGAATTTATCTTGCTTGTGTACATTTAATAAACACTCACCACGGGTCTATTTCACAGCCACACTGGCTGTTTTTTACATATAGCTTATCTGTCCACATTACATGTTAAAAAGGAGCAGTCCTATCTTCCAGTTCCTGTTCCTCCTTCTTAGTTCTTAGATATTCTGGTTTATATTCTAACCCATTATATTTGTCCTAAGATCCTCATTCTTGCTTTGGAAACTACACTTAGCCTCCCTTCTCCCATTACCCCTTGTCCTGCCTCCCCCAGTTCTTATTTTGGTTCTCTCCCCTCTACTATTTAGGGACACCTGCATCGCCAGGTTAGAGACACACTTGCTACTCTCGACTCTACGCATATAATTAGTTTAGCTCCTAGCTCCTTCCTTAGGGGGGAATTGAACACTTGATACTGTGGATACAGAGATGAGAAAGACACCATTCTTGTCCTGAATGAACAGGGGACCTCACCGGGAGATACACACACCCAAGTAACTAAAACACAAGTCATAATTACATAAGTGCTAGAGCAAAGTCTGTACAGCAATTTTAGGAGGCTGTGGGTGAGGGAGTAACAAAATAGCGTGCTCGTCCTTAGGTCATAATAAATTGCAAAATTTCTGCTCACATCCACTTCCTCTGTTCCTATTAGCGTGTGAGTTCTTAGTTCCTGACAAATGAGTTTGTTAAAATGGGAACATTATTTTAACATTAAAAAAAATTAATTTATTTTTGGCTGCATTGGGTCTTCGTTGCTGTGCATGGGCTTTCTCTAGTTGTGGCGAGCGGGGGCTACTCTTCATTGCTGTGCGCAGGCTTCTCATTGTGGTGGCTTCTCTTGTTGCAGAGCACGGGCTCTAGATGCGCGGGCTCTAGAGCACAGGCTCAGTAGTTGTGGCGCACGGGCTTAGTTGCTCCGCGGCATGTGGGATCTTCCTGGACCAGGGATCGAACCCATGTCCCCTGCATTGGCAGACAGATTCTTAACCACCGAGCCACCAGGGAAGTCCCTTAACATTTTTGTTTGCTGTTTATCCAAATCTGGGTCAACGTCACAGAATGCTGAATTTATGTGGCAGCTTCACAATAATCTTCTTGAGTACAAATGATGTGTTGTGGGAACAGCAGGGTATCAATACGGGGCGTGGGTTTGGGCATCCCCCATACTCCTAAGTGAATAAAGCGCTGGACTGGAAGATTGGGGCGTGGGGAAGGAATGGCATAAAGCCTCCAGACCTGGGGCAGCTCAATAGTGACCTCTTAGGAGGCAACAGTATAGATAACATCTTGACATCCCTTTGGACAGGGGCATTATGGGTCAGGCAGGGAATACTGGAGGGGGAGAAGGAAATGGTTTTTCAAGAAACATGGGTGGGACTTCCAGATTAAGATGGCATATAGTGATGACACTGGTTTGGCTTTTCTCCCCAGCACCTTCCTATGAAAATACTCATGAAATCAAAGAAAATACTGCTACTTTTCAATAACGTGGATTCTAGACTTTGGGAAATATTTCTGTGTAACAAAAGCAAGGATGACACACTTGAGTAAAGGGCAAGAGACATGAGAGGACTTTTTCGATTATTGTTTCTACTTCCTGCCTTAAAGACACGGGGTCTTCTCTGAGCCAAAGGAAGGAAAGCCCCACTTATTACACAGAAGTTAATTCGGAGGCTGTTGACTTTCCAACACTCCCTATGTATTTAACCATAGTGGGACTACAGTTTCCCAGAAATCTACAAAAAGGAAGGGATCATGGCAGACGAGAATAGGTATGGGTCTTTGTATGCCAGACTGTGAAGTCAAGAGGATGAAGGAATAGAGGCGGATTTGGGAGACAGTTACACCCTGGTTAGTGTTGATGTCCATGCATTGCTTTTCACAAAGAGAAGCCTGCATAGTTATCTCAGAATAAATTCCCTTCCACATGTTCAGGAGGCCAAGCAGTAAAGTCAGAGAACCCGTCTGGTTCAGCACAGGCATGAGACCACTAGGAATTTCACGTCTGTGCTTATTAATTAGCTCAAAGTCTGGAGATGGATTCTAATAGTCATCATATAGTTACTAATAATGACAAAGAAGGTCATCCAGACCATTTGCCAGCAACACACCTGAACCGACCTGTCTTTTATAAAGCATAAAGAAAAACAAAACGAGAACATAAAAGGGGGGAATATTGTTTTGAACAGGACAGCAAACCTTTTGAAAAAATATGGACAAGTAAAAAGAGCCTTGACTCTTTGTGCTCTCAGTATGAGCTCTGAGATACAGGAAACAACAGATGAAATGGTAAGATTAAAAATGTTGCTGAGATGCAGACAGAGAAAATCTGAAATAAAGACTGTAAAGACGTAGAAAATGCAATGGTATAATACAACATGCATTTGCATTAGAAGCAGTAAAGAAAAGAAACAACACTGCAGAAAATGGAATTAGTGTTAAGGAGGACAAAATTAAGATGCTCTCTCTGGATGCAGAGAAAAAGCCCAGAGAAAGAGGACAATTATAAAAAGGGAGGGTATATGGAGGACAGAGAATGGGACTCTTGGGCTGGAGGGATGGAGGAGGGCAGGGGTGTAGCTGAGCCCAGGGGTAGGTAGTACTCTCCGAGTGGAAAATGGAACCACAGGGGACCTGTCCAGCAGGAGTTGGAATTCCAGAAGGGATGCAGCCAAGGCAGCGAGGGGAGGGAGAAATACCCTGACTTCTCTCTGCTTCTTTGGCCAATGTCTCCTACTGGCCAAACCCAGCCTGAAGCCAGCTGATCAGAGAACCCAGGACATGCAGCCTGTAGGGGTCAGCCTCTCTGTGACACAAAGCCAAGCAGGGAAGGATAAGGGGTGCACATGAGGGCAAAGAGGTGCAGAATAGACCCATACAACGTAAAGGAGGCATTTTGTAACCAAAAGCTGATGAAGTCAAAAGCTGATTTGACTGATATAAGTCAACAATATCAGTTATATATGTGAAAGCCAAACATCAGTTATGACGATGAATGGAACCAGATTATATTCCCTTTTAAAAGACAGTTTGTCTCAGATTTGGTTCAAAATGCAGCAGAAGCCAATTACAGCTATTTGTCAAAGCTTCACACAAAAGAGAGAGGAAAAAATGTTAAAAATAAAACTGAGAATAGGAGTGACAATATTAATATCAGGAAAAAAATATAGAGTGCAAGGCAGATGTAGTTATTGAGATAAAGGGAGTTATTTTACATTGATAAAAGGTAAAATTCATAAGAATGCTATGACGCTAATTTATTTAACTCAGTGATTCTCAACAAGATGGTATAAAACGTCCAAAAGATCATATCTGAGGTTATGAGAAGTCTTTTTAAAACTCACAACAACCCTGATATTCAGAGAGTGCTGGGTAATCCCATTTCTACATGATCCAGAATCACTGTTGATAGGTATATATTGTATCCTTCAGATATTGGGGCCATAAACAAACAGACCAAAACCCCCAAAGCAAACCAAAAACTAAAACCCAAACCAAAATAAGAAAACCAACACATGGTCTTTGGCAAAAAATAGAAAAGAATATGGATGGTTAATAATGTTGATTTCGATTTCATTGATTTGGATTACATTTTGTGTTCTGAAAATGTATAGAAAAAATATTCTTCATTGTTCATAGCATTTACCATAATTAACTTATATTAGTTTACAAAGAAAACTGACAATCTGAATATTAGAAATGGTTCTTGTTAAATTGTAGTAAGATTAAAATTAGTATAAAATTAGTCCTTGAAAAAAATGTTCCTTATCTTTTAAGTCCAAGAAAACATCAAAACCACAATTATGCATTATTTGAATATGAGAAATATGAGAATCCTGCATTTAAAAACATAGAAAACGGCCAGAGTTGTATTCAAAGGGAAGTTATGTCTTAATATTTTCACTTTAAACACGTGAGAAATAAAAGGAATGAAGCATTAAAATAAAGACTTTCAAAACTAATTCAAATAAGTCAGGGGGGAAGGAAATAAAGATAAAATCAGAAATTAATTAGAAAACAGGAAAAAATACAATTGATAAATAAACCCAGGAGTTGACTTTTCAAAATGACAATAGAATAAATTAACTTATGTCAATTATAAATTAGAAGAGAAAGCTAGCACAAATGCATACAATTAGGATTGAACTAACAAAGGAATTAAGTAGATAGTGGGGAGATTATGTAGTCTAAGGAAATATTACTTACAGACAACTTTATTCCCATACACTTGAAATGATGTAAGAAGCGCATGATTTTGGGAGTAAATATGAATTACCAAAAATGAACAAAGAATTAGATCAATGGAGATTTCTTAATTTCAACGGAGTCACCATTGCTTAACGCATAGGAGGATTTATTTTATATCCAGCCTTATCTTGTTTTATCAGTTACTGTGTAAGCTTGGGCACACTACTCACCTCTTTCAGCCTCATTTTTCTCATTTATAAAATGAGGGGAGTAATATTCCTCTCACGGTATTTTTGTGACCATCACGTTAAATGAGACACATGAAATGCTTATCACAGTGCTGGCCCATTGTCAGTGTCTAATACACGAGGGCCATTGACATTGAGCAGAAATTGAAAAGAAATCAGCAGGCACTCCTGGATCCAGCTGGATTTATGAATGCATTCCTTCATGCAATTTTCTGCATGTATGTCACATATCAGTAGAAAAGAATTTAAGTGTATCCTTTCCAACTTTTAAGGCATTGTTATCTTCTAAGTGATACAAACACAGAGGAAATATAATGCTTCCATTTGGCACACAGTGACAGAGACGGAAGCAGCAACTCTTAAATAAGCTGATGGCAAATTAAATCCATTCGTGTATTAAATGAATGCTATGCCAGGACCAAGGAAGATTTACTTTGGAAATTCTGAGTAATTGAACATCTATCATGGGATCATCAGTGTGTTAGACGCTTCATACAAACTAGATTGATTAGTGATCACAGAACCTTATGAGTTATATTATCATCACTTAATAGTTAAAGAAATCAAAGCAGGGAGAGGTTAGATTGGTCAAGGCCAAAGTAAGCACTAGGGCTGACACTGAACACCAGGTCCAGCTTACTCCAAAGTGTGAAAATATTCCACACGTCATCTCGAGCCTGATTTAATAAATGCTTAAAGTTGTATTTTATAATGCTTAAACCCATTATTGATGAAAATCCTTCAATTACTTAGGGTAGACACATTTGATATAATATACTGAAAAATATATTAAGCACTCAATTTCATGCTTAGTGGTGAAATACCAGTCATTGCCAATGATTTCTTTGATCTCTATTTAAAATTTTTATAGAAGTTCTAGTCAGTGTAATAAGACATGGATGAGAAATAAGATGCATTAACAATGGAAAAAAAGACATTATCTTTATTTGCAAGTGGTACAATTATCTGTACAGCTTACCCCGGATGATCAACGGAAACACTAATAGTAGCAGTAAGATAGATATACAAGGTACTTGAACGTTTAAGAAATATTAAAAATAACATTTATGTATAATAACATTACCAGTTAGAAAATATAATGGAAAATGACTCAGATTTCATTAGCAATGCAAATACAAGATACTAACTTTAATAAAGTTTGTATAGGATACACATGGAGAAAATGACAGCGATCAACTGGGAGAAATAAATAAAACCTTGAATAAATAGGGAGGCCTGTCGCAAACTGGTTGAGAACACTCAGTGTTACAAAGATGTCATTTTTAAAATAAATTTATTTATTGATTGATTGTTTATTTTTGGCTGCATTTGGTCTTTGTTGCTGCACACAGCTTTCTCTAGGTGCAGCGAGCGGGGGCTCTTCTTCGTTGCGGTGCGCGGGCTTCTCATTGCGGTGGCTTCTCTAGTTGCGGAGCACGGGCTCTAGGCCGGTGGGCTTCAGTAGTTGTGTCTCACGGGCTCTAGAGTGCAGGCTCAGTAGTTGTGGCGCACGGGCTTAGTTGCCCTGTGGCATGTGGGATCTTCCCGGACCAGGGCTTGAACCCGTGTCCCCTGCATTGGCAGGTGGATTCTTAACCACTGCGCCGCCAGGGGAGCCCTAAAGATGTCATTTTTTTTTCCAAAGTTAACTTACAGGTTTGAGTTAGTTTTATTATAAATTTTATTCCGGGAAGCGGACAGTGAGTGATGTGTTGGAATCCAATGAGATGATTCTGGAATTCATGTGGATGAATAAAAAGAAAATATTAATAAGTTTTCAGGGGAGTGGGATGGGAGAGAAAACATTCACTAAATGTATTCATTGATTCTAAGACTTTCAAAAACATTAAATTGTATATCTTAGAATGGAGGCAATATGATAATCAATAAGTTCAAAATCTTCATGAATCTTTAAATTAAGGCTTCTACTACAGCATATATTTTCCTCCCATAAAATGCAATAAAATTTAACTGAATAATGCATGTTTTTCTTCAGAGGCTTAATGATTCTATAAATACACGGCTATAGAAATGTATAAAGTAATTGCCTTTTTAAACCAGGAAACACAGCTCTTAGCACTTCATATGAGTTATTGCAAGGGTGAAAAGGAACAGAAAACCGCAAAACCAGGTGGAAATGTGAATGCTGGTCGTTGACCGGGCTTGGCCAGCAGTTAAATGACCACTCCACCTTCAAAGAGTGGGTGACTAGAACCCAGGCCTTAGCACAATTAAAATTTTCTCAATCCTTACCTTTGGTTGGGCTCCTTACAATCAAAGCCCGAGATGAGAATTCCTGTGCAAGCAATAAGTTGAAGGACACGTCGAAGGAGGTGAAAAAAGCAGGACAAAGGAGGAAAAGAAGTCAAAGATGCCCTCTCGGGCTGAAATCTAGCTTCATCTTGATACCACAGGAAGCTTGAATATAAATGGGACCCTAGAGTTCTTCTGTCTTGAGGGTGGGGAGCTGAGCTTTGATAACTCAATTGGGGCCCTAAGGGGGGCAAAACCTCCCAAGCATCTCAGATGGGAGCAGCTGTGAACTGTTAGCAGCCAACTGTCACAGCAGCTGGGGCATGAGCTGTTTGGTCTATAAAGAGGACCTGGGCAGATCTTACTACAGCCATGGCCCTTGGGTGTACTTTGAGGATTAGTGAAGACCATGAATGATAAAATGCCAAAGACCTACCATAGATCCGTAGAAGAAGAGCCTAGAACAAAGCACACCAAAATTTTGACAGCGATTATTTCTTCATGATGGTGATTTTCATTTTGTTCTCATTTTCTAAAATGCTATCCACTTTCTAAAAAACATGTGCATGCCTTACTTTTTAAATCAGAAGAGAGAAGCTGCAGCTCTGGGCAGTAGGTTTGACCAGATTTAGGTGAGGATTTGGCTACTTTCTAAAATATGACCTTGGGCAGTTTACTTAGTTTGAGCCTCAGCTTTCTCGTCTGCGAAATGGGGTTCCCAGATGTGAAGCACTCTGTTAGATGCTGCTATTTGCCCAGAATCTGTTTCCCCTTTTTCCTGATGTGGCATCTCCTGTTTGCTTTGGAGAACTGCTCGTCTTGCTTCCATGTGGTTCTGATGGGAATCGCTAGCATGAGTCCAGGCTCACGCAGCTTCTTGCCCACGTCAGAGACATAAATAAGACGCCAAGCTCTTCATTTCTCGCCCGACGTTCTTGACTCTTTGCAATTCCTGGACACAAAATGCCGAGACAAAATGAAAACACATACCAAGAGGAGGATTATTTATGTCTCAGTTGAGTTTTTGAGCTGCTTGACAAGATAAAAAGTACAGGAGGATTTTTTTGTTGCTGCTGTTGAATGGTTATTTTTCTAATTTAAGTCCTGATTTTCTTCCTAATGGTACAGTCAGCTCAAATGGAACTGCAGCTCAAATGGAACCCATCTCGTTAGACAAGACTAAAAATCCAGGAGGGGCTGTCAGGGAGGAAGAGATTTTCCTCTACCGTTGTAGAGGCTGGTTGATTGAAGAATTAAATGGACATGAGACAGATTAACAGGAGGAGAGCGAAGAAAAGTTTGATAACATTTGTACATGGGAGAGACCCAGGAAAACTGAGTAACTCACCAAAATGGCTGAAACCCTCACCTGTACCTCCACAGCCAAAGACAAAAGAGGATGGTGTGGGCAGTGGTTTGGGACTTCAAAGGGGAGGAAGGCAATTCACATGGAGATGAAAAAGCAGATATTTGGTAAACAGATGTTTGCTGGGCTTTGCAGAGACAGTGTGACACAGAGGGGACTCTGATCTCTAGGCTCTGCGGTGTGTCCCTCCACCACTTAGCCGATATTCTTTGCAGAGGTCTCTGGTGACAGGTTTATTCCAGGCCCTTCACGTTCTTTACGCAGTTAGGGGGAGGGTCAAAAGTTTCTTCCCGAGTCTTTTCGGTCTTGATTGTTTTCAGTTTGACATAATCCGCATGCCGTAGAGACATTTTGGGGTGGCAAATTTTGCTCCTGTATGAGGCAAAGGAGAGGACTGGCTGATCTGCAGCTCTAATTGTTGGAGTAGAACAGCTTCTACTTTTGAATCAAACTATCAGTGATGCCCTGAGCAGGTAGCAGGGACTCAGCTTGCCTTCCTCAGCAGGCAGAGAGCATCAGCTTCAAAAAGGGCTCTTACCATGGAGAGAATTCAGTGCTTGAGACTTCTTGCCAGCTGGGAAACAGGCGGTCCTCATCTGGGGACCAAGAGGACATCTGTCCCTGCCAGACTAGGTTGCTCCCTGAGGTCAGCTGAAACCAATTACCATCAAGCCCTGAAGACTCCATGGTTACTTTCCTAAGAGATCTGCTAAGCAAACCCAGATCTAAGCTTGTTGACTCCATACCTTGGGTGTTAACAATGTATTATGCTTTCTAAATAATGCTTTATTCTGGCCATAGGGAGAAAAATAAAAAACAAAAAGATATCCTCAGCCATGTTGAAATTGCTTGGGATCTGTTGCAGGAAGTAGGCAACTTGCAGAAGGCGTATTTGAACCCCGAGAGGAAGCATGTAGCGTAGGGGAAAGGAAGGCTTTGGAATCAGAGTGAGGATGCCAGGGGTCCCTCCTGTGTGACCTCAAGCAAATCGTTTAACCTCTCTGAGCCTGCTGTTACTTTACTCTTGTTATTGCATTGGAAAGGATAATAATGTTGTAGGCATATTCTGTAACTTGACAATTCTGAAGTGCCGAACTTGACTGCTTTTAGATCCTGGCCGGCACATTCAGTGGGAGTGAAGACCTCCATAAAAACAATGGCGTTCAGCCATATCATAGCAACCTAAGAGAGGCATACAGATAACCAGACCCTATCTCTCCCCAGGCAGCCCTGCTTCAGCTTTTCTTCTGAAGCCACTCAACCCTCTCCCATCCTTTCACCCCGCCTCGTTCTCCTTGAATGGAAACCATAGCTTGCATTACTGTCATCTACTTAACCCCTTTCCTCGTTTGCCCTGTGACCTCTTTATTAGGATCTTGCTACCAGAGAGCCCCTTGCAGACCATCCTTAAGGGATCATCAGTTTCTTTACCCTTCCCTCCCCCTTCTTATCTTGATGCCCCTCTGAGGTTCAAATGCATCCCTTTTAACTTATAAGAAATATTTCAAAAACACGCATGTGCACATACAAATAAAGAAAACATACATCCAGGTATAAGAGTCTTACATATTCTTCCTATTTGCTTCAGAATTTTAAAGAAAGAAATAGAACATTGCAGAAATAGCTACCCTCCTCATCTCTTCCCCAACCCTCCCCTCTCAGAGACAACCAGAACTCTGAGGTTCCTCTGTACCATTTCCTCTCCTGTGTTTAGACTTCTATTCATATGTATGAACCGATTAACAATATAAACTAGTGTTATTTGTATTTTCAAGATTTACACATTCAGTATCCTACTGTACATGTCAATTGCAAACTGCTTTTTCCCCCATTCAACATTATGTTCTTTAGATTTATCCATTTTTCATAAAAGCTACCCTTTGCACTTGATATATTGTGTGAATAATCACAGTTTATTCTTCTACTGAGAAATATTTAGGTTGTTTCTACTTTTCTCTATTATATAAATTACAGCAATGAACATTGAATGTATCTCCCTGGGCATAGCTGTGAGCGTAGTTCCAGGTGAGACACTTGGGGGAGTAGAATTGTTCAATTGCATGGCCTATATACCTTCAAGTGAACTAAGTGTTGCTAGACTGTCCTCTAAAGGGGTGATACCAGTTTATACTCCCATCAGTAATGTAAACATCACATTTGATACATCCTCAACAATTACTGATGTCACAAAACTTTTAAAATTTACAAATCTAATCAGTATTCAATTATACCCTTATTCTTTTCAAAATTGTTTTGCCTTCCTCTGTTTACTAACAAGGTTGACTTTCTATATTTATCGACTCTTTGGGTTTTTGCTTCTGTGACTTGATTATTCATATGCTTTGTCTGGTTTTATGTTTTTCATTTGTCTTTTTCTTACTGATTCTGGATTCTAGTTATCAGTTCTATGGGTTGCTTAGTTTACTGGTAAGAGAAGAGCTCTGGATGTGGAGTTAGAAGATCTGGGGTCCAGCCCCAGTTTGTCACTTACTTGTTTTGTGACCTTGAACAAACATTTTCCTCTCTGAATCTCTGTGTTCTCATCTCCATGTAAACACGGAGACTATGGTCTGTGTTTTCCACAGTGATTATTAGGATTAAAAGATAAAATGTTCTCGCAAAATATTTTTTTGTAAGTTGTAAGTTTCTGCAGAACCGTTGAGAATGAGGTCTCTCTTGGGTCTAAGATTATTTTTGGTTGTCTAAATAAGTCATTGCCCTTTTCCATCACATGGGCCTGTGGAAAAAATCCAGTGGAAAAAATATTAAGTATTCTGAGTGTTTTGATTTTCTGAAATGCCTCCTTCAAAAGCTCTTGAAGCCCAGAAATTTAGGCCAGATTTACCAGAATGACTTAAATAATGAAGGTAATTTTCCAGGTCATTCTGGTCCCTGGATTATTTGCCCCTCAGAAATATCTAAATAATTTAATTCAAGAGCAATTTTGAATTAAAATTATCTATATTATTGAGGCAGGCCCCTCTCTTTTTTTCTAACATAAATGAGGAGTTTCTAAAAGAGAAGTCAGACCTTTGGATGTGGGTCTGTATGAAGCGCTATAAATGCTGTGGGTAAACTTACCTTTTTAAATAGTTTAGTCTCATAGTCAAACTATTTAAATATTGCGAAAGGGAGTAAAAAACCCATTAAAATTTAACTATCATTGAGAGAATGCTGTATTTTGACATACCATATAATTGTAACACATCAAATATTTTGTAGAGCAACAATTATATTCTTCACTCAGGCATAAGATCACCTGAGTTCACGTGCTATTTCTCAAGAGATCATTGCCATGGCATTTGGACTATGATTAGGGCCATTTCAAAGCTGGACATTGTCCAGCATTATCAGCAACATCTCAATCGGAAGGAAATTACCAAAAATGAAGTCTGGTCCTGTCTGTGTTCTCATAAAAAGGATTTCACCTTTGGCCCTCATTAGCTATGGAAATGTCTCCCACTATTCCCTTAAAAAAAATAAAGATAGCAAATAAATAGCATGTTTCTCTTCTGTTACAAATTGAGTCATAATTGTAAATTGTCCTTAGGATAGATGGAGAAAGCTGTCATTTCGTCCTTGTTTGAGGAGATGGTCAGGTTTACAGCATAAAGGAATCGGTGTCCTACCCTCTCCCCTTGTCAACACGATGTCTCAAATGCTAACTCACGAAGAAGTGAGCTCTGGAGGAGACAATTTTGGCTGGTGAGTTTGCACGTGGCCCTGTTCTTTCCTTAGATGAACTGAAAGGACATGAAAGACCCATAGCTCCTTCCTCTTTGCATCATCCAGAAAACATCAGCATGAGTTTTCTTTGTTTAATCTCTATTTGTATCCGTGCCATCAGGCAGGAAGGAGACAAGCATTCTTAGAACTACTACGATGTGCCCCTTGTTGGTATTGGGCCAGTAGTTTACAATTATCTCTATTAATCTTCACAACAGTTTTTCTGTGCAGTAGATGTGGTTGTGCCCATTTTACTGATGAGGAAACTGAGGTTTAGATATGTTACATAACTTGACCAAAGCCGCTTGGCTACTAACCAGAGTGAATATATACAATTCTAAGGTCTGTGTTCTGCCTATTTATTTATTTATTTAGGCTGCACTGGGTCTTAGTTGCAGCACTCAGGATCTTCGTTGTGGCACTCAGACTCTTAGTTGTGGCATGCCTGTGGGATCTAGTTCCCCGATCAGGGATTGAACACGGGCCCCCTGAATTGGGAGCGTGGAGTCTTACCCACTGGACCATCAGGCAAGTCCCCGAGTTTTGCCTCTTACATGAAGCAAGGGGAGTATATTTTGTGAACCAAAAATACAGATGCTAGATTTTCATTTGGCCAAGAGGGCATTTGTACCCTTTTTGATATTTGTAATTGGGGCTTTTCCAGCAATCCAGGAAGTAGATAAGGTTTGTTTCAGCTCTGGCTTCCCTTCCCAATCTTTATCTTTCTTAGCTGCTGAGGATCTAAGAGAGGTCCCACCTGTCAGTACAGGGCAAATTGGTTTGAAAAGGTACATGTTAGTGGGAACACCTGAGTAGCAATGAGGCAATGTTATGATCTGCTTAATCTGGAGGACGTGATTGTTATCAACTCAAATGTGATGTATATGATTGATTATTTCACTTATTCATTCAATAAACATTTACTAAACATCTACCATCAATCATATAATCTTGGAAGTGCTGGAAAGAGAGTGATGAACAAGACAGAAATCTTTACATTTATTTATTTTTATATAAATGTGTTTATTTTTTATTTATTTATTTTTGGCTGTGTTGGGTCTTCGTTGCTGCACACGGGCTCTCTCTAGTTGCTGTGAGCAGGGGCTACTCTTCGTTGCGGTGCGCGGGCTTCTCATTGAGGTGGCTTCTCTTGTTGCGGAGCATGGGCTCTAGGCGCACGGACTTAAGTAGTTGTGGCACGTGGGCTCAGTAGTTGTGGCTCCCAGGCTCTAAAGCTCAGGCTCAGTAGTTGTGGCACACGGGCTTAGTTGCTCTGTGGCATGTGGGGTCTTCCCAGACCAGGGCTCGAACCTGTGTCCCTGCATTGGCAGGCGGATTCTTAACCACCGCACCACGAGGGAAGTCCTCTTTACATTTATTGAGTATAAGACAGATGCTTATAAAACCCATCCTCAAAGATTTTACAATCAAGTTGAGAAATCAAACACATTATCAGTTAACTTGACTCAGGTGATAAAACTAGGTGCTAGAGGCACAGGCAAATAGCAAAGGGAGCACAAAATAGAATGGTGAACAGTGGTGGTTAATTTTCATAGCAGACATTCAAGAAGTTTGTTGGGGCTAGGATATTTTAGGAATAAGTGTTTTTTAATTAATTAATTTATTTAATTTTTTTGGCTGCGTTGGGTCTTCATTGTTGCACGCGGGCTTTATCTAGCTGTGGTGAGCGGGGGCTCTTTGTTGCGGTGCGCGGGCTTCTCATTATGGTGGCTTCTCTTATTGTGGAGTATGGGCTCTAGGCATGTGGACTTCAGTAGTTGCAGCACGTGGGCTCAGTAGTTGTGGCGCATGGGCTTAGCTGCTCCACGGCATGTGGGATCTTCCTGGAACAGGGCTTGAACCCGTGTCCCTTGCATTGGTAGGCAGATTCCTAACCACTGCACAACCAGGGAAGTCCGGGGCTAGGATATTTTAAATTTGTCTTCAATCAAGGGAATGGAGAGATGAAAGGTTCTGGACTCCTCTACAAAATACTGGAGGCCCCTGAAAATAGAAGTGTGATCCTAATATATTCCAGGGTTCCAAATGGACCAGTCTCTCATGGTGTTTCCTTCCCAGGAACAATCCAGGAACCAAATATTAATTATGAGTGTTTCAAGTCTATACTTGGTCTCGTAAGGAAACACCAATAATGGAGGACATCTTTATTGCAGAGAAAACATCACAAAAATTCCTCTCTCCATATCACTGCTGTTATTGTCACCTTCCACCGAGATGGCAGCTGCTCCTGTTAAACTTTCTTTCTTATCCTTATATCTAACTCTGAACTCTTAAACCCTCTCTAATAGCCAGCTCACGTGGCTTCTCTGTTTCTCTTTCTGACCTTCCAGTGATACTGTCCTAGTTCTTTTTTATGTTTGTTGTTTTAGCCTCTCTGACTTCTATTAATATTTTCATTCGCTGGCCTATTATCCAGAGTCTCCTCAACAAAGGTGATCTTAGGGATCTTCTCTCACAGCAAGAATCATTTTTCCTTAGAATCCACAGGGAGAATGGACAACTGTGAACACTTACGTATTAATAATAATTTTTGCCCTTATTATGAATACACGGGCACGGTGCGAATTGCTTTGTGAAGGGCCACCTTTCATCAGAACCCTAGGTGCTTGGGAGTTTATGCAGAGCTGGCTTCTGGGAGTTCTGGTTCTGACGGAAGAGGCCTTAAATCCTGTCGTTTTGCAACAGGTGTCCCAGCTCACAGGCCCGGCTTGTTCAGACTCCCTGGGGCCCTACCTGGGGGGTATAAATGGTTTCCTAAACAGCCTTTCATCCACTCTAGACCTCACTGAGGGCTCAAGTAAAGTCCCTTTCTATTTTAGTGTGGGTGACTCGAGCTGCCATAACAAGTAAATGCAAATATTTTGGTGGCGTAGCACAGGAGAAGTTCCCGTCTCACCTCCCAGCCCAGCATCACGTTCTTGGTTGGCACAAATCTTTCTTCCCTGCAGTAACTCAGGGTCCAGGCTGTTGGAGTTCTGCCATCATCAATAATTGTCTTCCAAGGTGAACCTCTGAGTTATTTCTATTCCCATCAGCCTGAAGGGAAAAGCCCACAGGTGGGCTTCTTTGTAAGGCCAGGAAGTAACAGTCCTGGGCCTAAGTCCCTGGTGGCTTAGGCTGGGGTCCCCAGAAGCAGGCCCTCAGCGAGGACTCACGCGCAGGTGATTTCTTTAGGAGGTATTCCCAGGAGAAACCAGTAAAGAAGCAGGCAGGACTGGAAAGGGAGAAAGGGTGAGCATGGATGTAATTTCAGACAAAGTCCCCAAAGTTGGCGTAATCCTTTGGGGAGCTCTGGACTGTGAGTTACACCTGAGAGTAGGTCTCACCTCAAGGCAAGGTGTCCAGGCTTTCATACACCAGCTAAGGGCTATTCCAGGAACATGGGAACGCCCAGGCATTTCTGGCTCTCTGCCAGTATAGGGCTCCATTATCCAAGGACCAGCCTCAAGAGAAAGTTGCAGGGGCAAATGCTTGGAATCAGAGCACTACAAAGCAGGAGGATAGACATGCAGGAAAAGTGAATGGAATCCAAGAGGATGGGGCGAAGCACGGATAGTGTCTGCTACGTGTAGCTACACTTAACTGGAAGGGAAGCTGAGAAATGCAATCTGTTTGTATCCTCAGGAAGAAGAGAAAAACATGGGTCTTGGTGAATGACGGCAGTGTCTTCCTCACGTTTGTTTTGACATGATACTCAGCCGAAGTCCCTTTTGTCTCTAAATACAGTAAACACAGCATAAGTGACTGTTTCCTATTCTATGGCTGTGTATGGTGGTAGGGAGGATGGATGCCCCCATGTGTTCTGGGTAAAATACAAATTGTACAACTCAGATCCTGTTGATGGTGACAGAAACTTCCAAAAGGAATACTATGACTATTTAATGCCTTTCTTTTGGTCTGCCATGGAAATCCCCCTACCTGCTAACATAGTGAGTGTGGAGGACTTTCTGGGCCTGGGAATGTGGAACCTGGGGAAGGCTCTGGATCCCACAGCCAAGGATGTAAGGCCAGAGCCCCTGGTTCTGGTTCCTGCTGACCTCCTTGGCTTCATCTCCCATCAGCGTCCCTGGAGCACACCTGACCACTCCTGTTTCAAGGACCTCCTCCCTTCTACTTGGAAAGCTGATTCCTTTCCTTTTGGACCTGGTGATCTCTTCATTCTTCAAAGCCCCTACATACACTTTCCCAGCCTGCACGGATAACTACTCTTTATGAGCATATTGTAAATAGGAATAGTAATAACAGCAGCTATTTAATAACATGTACTCTGTACTTTATATATATTGTCTTACTCAGTGTCCACACTCACCTGGAAAAGGAAGGCTTCTTATCCCTATTTCACAGGCTGAAGGAGGGCGGGGGGCGGGGGGGAAGGCTGGATAGTTAAATTGGATGGCAAGTACTGTGCTCCAGAGTTGTAGGTGGAATAATCCAGAATATGATCACATTTATTTTTTTTAAGGTATCATCAAAATGAGAACACATAAATATATATGTATAGGTGTTTGCTTATATATACAAACATACATATAACATATACACACATGCATATCTCCCCCCCATCTCTCTATCCCCAAAGGGGTTCAGTTTGAGAAGCACTTTCCTGGCACACTGCCTTTCTCACTCTTCTACCAAGCTCATCATCTTTCCACATTTCTGATTTTCCTTGTCTTTGTCTCTCTCTCCCTCTGCTACTTCTCTCCCTCCTCCTCTCTCCTCGTCTTCTGTCCTTGGGTCTGCCTTGCCTATTCAGACTCTCCGCCAGCCGGACTATGTCACTGGCCCTCGTTTCTGCAGAGAAACAGCTTGTTGAAATCTCCAGCCAGACTCTGTGTCCCCTTCCATGGACCAAGGTGATGGATGGAGGCAATTACCGACAGCTCGCTTCCATTAGGACCCCGCCAGCCCCAGGTACTGGCAGCCTGTGCGGGGCTGGTTAATTACGGCACAGGACAGCCATGGGGAGAGTCCCATGTGGCAGGTGGCTGCAGAACCTCTGAGGCTGAGCATGTTGCAGCTGACCCCTCCTCTGGGACCTTGTACCTCCAGAGCCATGTTCTGCCCTGTCCGGGGGACTCCGTGCCCATGTTGGGGCACCCACGAGCTTTGAGCCCCTTTCTTAGGGCTGGGAGTTTGAGCTCTGGAGCCAGGTGGCCTGGCTTCAGCTCCTGGGCCTGGCATTTGCTACCTGGGTGACCTTGGGCAAGGATTTACTCTGTGTTTCAGTTTCCTTATCTGTAAAATGGGAACAAAGATGATACTGACCTCATAGAATTGTGAGGATCAAAGAATGTCATTTAGGAAAAGTACTTAGCAGGGTCCTTGGCACACAGTTGAGCTCAGGCGATGTAAACTCTTACCATGGTGTCAGTAGATCACTTTGTTCAGCTCTCACGGTAAACCTGGAAGATAGAAATTTTGTTCATTTACGTTAGAAGAACCAGAGGCTCAGTCATGTGAAATGCCTCAGGCGGAGGGTGGGGGGAGCAGGGGGGAGCCAGGGTGGGAGTTGGAGGATTTAAATTCTAAACTCAATGCGCCTTCGCTGTCCTCTGCTGGGAACCTTCTGACCACCCCATCTTTTTCCTCCTGATGCTAGAATTGTCTCACTCTGAGCTTTTGTTCCTGTCTGCTCAGTACCGGGTCTGAAATCCCACAGCCCTTGGGAGTCGATCAGGCATGTCCAAGTTCACAGTCCCAGTGAGGATGGTGTCATGGGGGAGGCTGGCCCGGCACCCGGACCCCTTCACATCTCATCCCAGTTCTGCCCCTAACATGTTATGTAACCTCGAGAAACTCTCCCTTTTTGGACCTCAGTTTCCCTAAGTGGAAAATTGCTTCAGCCGTTCCCCTTCAAGATATCTGTTGATCCTGCAGAAATCCTGAAGCTCTTGTGCAGAGATCTAAGTGCTGGGAGTGTTTATTGCAACCATGCTTGTAATAGTGAAAAATGGGCAACGATCTAATTATCTGTCAAACTACTGTAGCGTATAAAGATAATGAAGGGGAACTTTATGTGCTGACATGGAAATATGAGAAAACAAGGAGAGATACATTGTTGAATATCAAAGCCAGTGACAGAATTGTATACATAGCACAATCTATTTGCCGAAACAGAATTATCCCTAAACCTACACATGTATTGGCACATATAGGCAAATGCGTAAAAATGATCTAGAAGGCCACATACCAGAGTCTGATGAAGAGTTACTTGTGGGGAGAAGGAAGGGGTGGGAGTGGTGGATGATGGGGGGACTTTCACTTTTTATTTTACGTATTTTGGCATAGCTTTAATTTTTATGATATTGCATTAATGTATTACTGGTTCGGTTTTTTTCTTGCTTTGCTTTGTGTGGGCAACAAAATGAAAGACCGTGATCTAAAGATTCTCTTCGCTTTGGCCACCTCCTAGATGGTAGAGGTTCCTGGGGCCCATGGTGGGAACCGAGTACACACACATCTTAGGTTCTTCATCCTCACCCAGGTCAGGGAGGGTCTCGGGGCCGTAGGGAAGATTCCAGGCCTTTGCCACTCCTGACTCTCTCATCTCAGGGACCCAGGCTGGCCTTGACTGACTGCATGAGGGCTTGGGGGAGGAGTCCAAGGGACTTGGAAGGACAAGGGGACTCTCTCAAGCTTTTCCACACCCTGACCCTTTAAGTCTGGTGGATCAGAACTGGTTCCGGCCACTTGAGCCCTCGTGGCCATGTAGACCACAATATCAGGTATCAGACCAAATTTCTTTATCTTCCCTGGTCTCCGGCAGGTCCTTCTGCTTACATTTCACAGAAGGCTGCAAGAGCCTGAGCTCCAGGAGGAAGAAAACGTCTGAAGACTCAGAGGAGGGCTCAGTCGTCAGCCAGCATGGCCAGTTATCTCAGTTCATAAGGAAAACCTGCAGGATTCCAGAAAAATCCATTGATTTCTGCTCTGTGTCACTTTAGTCTCTTCTTGACCTGAGAACTGATTTTGTCGAAGTTGTTTTCAATGTCATAGAGATTAAAGGGGCCTCCGGGGGAAATGGTTCATTGCCTTGGTCTTCCAGGAAGTGTCTTGAATATGCAGTGAAGTGATTTTCTACCAACACCCCAAATTAATAGACAGGGAAAACTCTGGCCCTGTATTTTATTTCACCCATTTCTCAGGGTGTGTTTACATTTGTCCCGAGAATAATTTTCTTCCCTGTAGGATGCACTGCTGTGTAAAGGTCCTTTAAAGGGGAAACAGGTGAGCGCATTGGGAAAGCCACGGCCAAGTGCAGTGGTCGTGCTTGAAATTGTTTCACAATGTTCTCAGCCTCTCTCTCTGAATCTGGTGTCTTCTGTTTCCCTCTTTCTTTCCCACCACCTTCCCTCTCTTCTGTAACTCTCCTACATTTTTTCCCTTGCATTTGTCTCTTCCCCTTCTTTCTGGGTCTCTTCTTTTCCAGCCACGCTCAGCCTGTCTGCTGTGTCTGTTTCTTCTCTCGGCCTCCTCGCTTTTTTTCGCTCTGCATGATTTCCTTCCCCTTTCACGCCTTTTCTTTTCCTTCCCTCTACCTTAATTTGCCATATTTTGAAAGTTAAATATATTTACATCCTTGTTATGTGTTTAGTATTTTGTGTTTTCCATTCTGAATTTAAAGGCAGAGGAAATGGATAGTTCAGATTTCATTCTCTCAGAGCAACAAAGAAAGTTACCACCCCAATAATAACAGCCCTAAACCAAGATGCTTTCCTAATGGGATTCCTGACTTTTGTTTCCCCAAGGGGGTGAGGGAATGAGGAACCCTTGCTAAACCTCTGGGAATGTTAAAGTTTTAATTCTGACTCATTTTAGATTTTGATTAATTAATTAATTTTATTTATTTTTGGCTGTGTTGGGTCTTCATTGCTGCGTACGGGCTTTCTCTAGTTGCAGCGCGCGGGTTTCTCATTGCGGTGGCTTCTCCTGTTGCAGAGCACGAGCCCCAGGTGCATGGGCTTCAGCAGTTGTGGCTCGTGGGCTCTAGAGCGCACTCTAAGTAGTTGTGGTGCATGGGCTTAGTTGCTCCGTGGCATGTGGGATCTTCCTGGACCCGGGCTCGAACCCGTGTCCCCTGCATTGGCAAGCGGATTCTCAACCACTGCGCCACCAGGGAAGCCCCCATAGATTTTGATTAATTTGATGATGGTATATTAACTGCATTGCAGACGTATAGTTAAGAGGAAATACATTGGCAGATCTGGCTCTTCCGTCTTAAGCAAACCAATAACTGGTTCTCTTTTCCTTTCAGAATGGTCTAGGCAGCACCAAAAAGACAGAAATGGGCCTGGAGTTGGGAAATCTGGGCTTAACTCCTTGATATGTTTTTTATTAGTTGTGTGACTCTGGGCAAGTCAACCTCCCTGAGTCTCAGTTTCCTCACATGTAGAAGGAAACCAACAAAGAGCTACATTGCAGGCTTGTGAGGGTCAAGTTAGAATACGTATGATCCATCCTAGGGGCTTAAGTATGAATCAGTTGTCTTTCCTTCTAGACCTTCTGTGCCTCTCCCATTCCATCTGGTACATGTGGAACTAAATGGGCCTCTAGGGACTGTGGGATCCTGGGCAGGGATCTACTTCCCAAGCTAGGTTGGGTGGGCTTTCTTTGCCCCCAAAGCCCTCTGTCCTTAGCCTGACTCACTTTTCTGTTCCTGCCACAAGACTGTGCCTTCCCCTTGGCATGGGAGATGTCTTGTTCATTCCTGTATCCCCAGGGCAGAGCAGAGTTCACAGGAAACGTGGAGTAAGCCCTTATTAAGCCTGGCTCTGTGTTGAACACTTTACGTCTTTACATGCCCTGTCTCATTTTAACCTCATATCTGTATGAGGTGACTGTTATTATTATTCTCATTTTACAGACAAGGAAACTGAGTCTCACAGGGATTAAGTAATTTACCCAATATCACACATGTGCCAATTGGCAGAGACAGTTTTTGAACCCAGGCAATGGACCCCCAGATCTCATGTGTGTCACCACTGTCTCCTACAGCAGAGAAAATGGAAGAATGAATACATAAAAGAATAAACTCATGAGTCACCTGGCCTTGTTGGGCCACTCAGGGCTTAGTGATATAATTAGCTTCAGTTGGGACTTGGTCATAGGGAAGTTATAGCAGCCTGAGAAACCACATCCTTGAGACTTCCCTTCTCTCTAATAAGAGATTTGAATAGCCTGATATCTCTTACCTGTCTTGATAAATACAAGGAAATAAATAATGCAATGGTTTCTTTCCCTTGCAATTGAGACTGAGCAGTCATAATTCTGTCCCACAGGCAGTAAATTCAAGGAGGAGAGTGAAATGTCTTCTTAAACAGTCCAAAAGAAATTTCCCGGGGTAATTACCAACCAGAACAAATTCCATAAATTTGATTTAATTGGCACCAGGCAAATGAAACAGGAAGGAAAATAATCTCCTTAACATCATTGGGGGCGTCTCAGAAGCAGAAGCTGGGAACATCAGGATAAGCAGCAGCCGTCAGACAAGCTTCACTTTCAGAGCAGGGAAGGAAAGGGCCTCCGTCTACTGGGCTTCTCATGCGTGTCAGACACCATACTGGAAGCTCACATGTTGTCTAGAGGTGGGTAATATTAGCTATTGTATCTGTTAGCTATTGCTGTGTAACAAACCACCCCACAGCTCAGTGTCTTAAAAGAATGGTTTATGATCATTTACATGTCTGTCAATGACATGTGGATTTCATATCATTTGAAGTCCATCACATGGATTGGCTGGAGCTTGACTTACTCAAGCAGAACTTTGCTGGGACAGCTTTGCTTCTCACTGCAAGTGAGAAGGTTGGCTGCTGTGGCTCTGGTCCACACATCTCTCTCTTAATCCTATTGTCAGTTAGCTAGCCAGAATATGTTCATCTCATGTGGATGACACTTCCATTCATATACCATTGACCAAAAAAGTCGCATGACCAATATAAAAGCAAAGGGCGGGGGAGTATGCTGTATCCATGATGAGGCCATGGCCAGGTGTGGATATAGAAAAGGGTGTTGAATTGAGGACAGTGATTCAATAACACAAGTATTATTACCTCAGTGTGTAGATGGGGAATATGAATTCAGAGAGGTTCAACAGATTGCACCAATCACCCAGCAATAAGGTATGGAGATTAGGTTCAGATCCAGGATTACTGGGCACCAAGGGCCATGCTTTCCCTCTTGATTTGATTCTTAGAGAGAATTCTATGAATTCTAACTTCAGGAGGCTGTTGAAATCTTCCCTGACATCAGTCTATGTGCTCCTGTGTCCAAGAATTCATGTCTCAGATGAGTGAGAAGTTGACAAAGTTTAAGATTCTTTTGCCTATTTAGATCTCCCACTTTCCCCCTTCCCTCAAACTGTGGCCTTCCCTGGATTCACAGCATGCAAAACCAAGGTCAGCTGCCCTATCTGCTATCCTTGCTGTCTCTACTGACCTTTCACTGACAGATCCCATCAAGTCAGGCTCCCCCTGGATCACGTCCTATACCAGATTGTGATGCATCCCTGGGGCCCCTTCCGGGCTTGCTGTGGGTCCTGCAGCTGTCCAGAGTACTGAAAGAACCCACCAGGAGTCTGGCTTAGTGAATCCAGCTGGAGTCAATTAAGGACTCATACTCGACTAAGCCTCATTTGGTTCAGGAAGCTTCTGTTCTGGCTTTCTGCCTCAAGTGCTCTTGGGAACATGAAATACAGGGGGAACGGCTAATAACTGTAAGCGAACTCTTAAGGCTTAGAGCATTTTGCTATTTGCCATGTTGAAAACGAGGGATTGGTGTGGCAATTTACAAAACCTCACAAGGGAATTCAGTAAGAGTTTCGTGTGGTGCCTTGCAGTTTGCAAGCCCCTTTCACACACACCATCTGCTCCATGGTATTGAGGCAGGTTTATTGTGCTCATTGTACAGGTGATGAAACTGAGACTTGGAAGACATTTCCTATTCTGTGGTCGTAGACTAGCACTAAGGGAAGATATAGGGCTCTGAACTTCTGAATTATTCATCTTTCTGCTTGTATTTGTCATCTCAACAAATATATTTTGATGAACTGATTTGAAGTTCTTTGGGAGCACAGAGAGGAAAAAACATGGTAATACATCTAAGAAGATTGCAATCATGCATGTGAGTGTTTGGTGAGAGCAAGGTAGGTGAGTCCACACATAGGGATACGGGAAGACAAAATGTATCCGCTCCAATCTCCATTTATTCATTGATCCAATAAATACATATCAAGTGCTTGTTACTATGTGCTTGATACTCTGATCGGCACTAATGATATGAGTAAATAAGGCGGATTTCATCCCTGCCCAGTCTAGAAAGGAAGACAGTTATTAGAGAAGCAAACAAGCAATGAACCTCGTAATTACAAATTTTGATGAATGCTGTGAAATCAGCACATAAATAAAATATTGAGATGGAATAAGGGGGGTGAGGGGAGGATTCTACTTAGGTAAGGTGATTAGAAAAGACTTCTCTGGCGATGTGACATTTAAGCTGACACCCCAAGGCTGTAAATCTGGGCAATGGGATGGGTAGGTGTTCCAAGCAGAGAAAATAGCATGTGCAAAGGGCCTGTGGCCAGAAAGAGCTTGGCCTGTTGGAGGAACTACAGAGGTGCTCATGTGACTGAAAGAAGTGAGTGAGTGGGGGAGTGATTAAAGGTAAGATCATAAAGGTAGCCCATGCTGGCCACTATAAGGAGTTTATATGATCATTGGCTTGACGGAGAGTCTGGCACAAAGTAGGTGGTAATAACTGGAAGTCCTAGATTGGCTACCCTAGAAGCAGACCTTGAGATAAGAAAGTGAGTGCTAGCAGTTTATTTGGGTGGGGATCTCAGGGAGCACAAGTATATAAGTGAGGGAAAAGACAGGGGAAAACAGGAGCCAATAAAGGTAAGACATGTTGCACATTACTGCTGTGGGCACCTGGGGCTCAGACCTTCAGGAAACCTCTGGAAGGGAGTGTCCAGCGTTCCTCCGTTGTACTACTAACCGAGGGATAAGGAGCAGAGGTGTTTTTCTACTACTGCCATCAGTCACCGGTGGAAGGCTGCTGCTGAGAATGGGAGACATGAACGCTCCCTGGCAGCCTGCTCAGAGGGCCAGGCAGGCGGTATCTCACGTGTGTTTTCAGTTGGAAGTCTCCCGGTTTGTGTACATGGGAACAGGCAGTGCCCAGGCACTATTGGTGGGGCATTTAGGGTATCCGCTACGGTGGGCATCCGATATCCCAACTACAGGCCACGCATGCCTGCTGGGGATGAGGGGAGCAAGGACAAAGGAAGGAGGGGATGCCAAAGATATTGGCAGAAAAAAAGAAGGAAAACGGCATCCTTTGGGGGCCACCCTCCCCAGGGATGGCGCTGGGAGCAGCTGGCCCTGGGACTGGCTTGAAGCTGGAGGAGCAGACCATATCCCTGAGGGTCACAGTACAACCTGTATGAGTGTGGACCTTGCTTTGCAGCTCTGCTGGGAACATTCACCAGATGCCTCTTCCCTGCAAGGCTGAGGAGAGAGCCCCCAGCCCCGTTTCCTTTTAGCAATGAGGCCTCACTTCTCAGGCTCAGCCTCTAATACACCGTCGGGCTGAAGACATCTTGTTCCCCGAGTTTCCCACCTCTGGCACTTGACCTTCATCCTCCACACCCCCTCTCCAGACATAACCTTCACCTCTTAGCTCTGAAGAGCTCACATTCTAAGGGAGTAAGTGGGATTTAGGAACCAGCCCAGGGAGGTTGGAAATGGCTTCAGAGGCACATTCAAAATAAGAATTTGTGTTCTCCACACAGAGTCCTAGGTGATTAACGAGGAAAATTATGTATACCTCCCTCGGCTATGTAGGTGATAAAAACCAACATTACTGAACTTGTTTTTGTAGCTTGGGAAAGGCTAGCTGATAAATGATCTTATTTGCTCCCCACAGCAACCCAGGGAGGCAAACAATACTGTTAGTCCCACTTATCAGATGAGGGAGCTGAGGTTCAGGAAGCGTTAAGTGCTTTGCTTCAAATCCCACAGACAGTGAAGAGCAGAGACTCTGTGAGTGCTTTTCTTCCAGCGACAGAGTGAGCTCTTTACCTTGGGGATATCTCGACATTTTTCCAATGAAATGATAACAGATTCACTATGATGCCAAAATCTCAGCTACTCTGGACACCAGTGCCGAATCGAATCTCGAAGACAGAGTTTGGGGTGAAGTAGAAAAGGATAGCTTTACTACTTTGCCAGGCAAAGGGAGACACAGTGGGCTCCTGCCTCGAAAAACTGTGTGTCCCAACTTGGAGAGGATAGTGAGAAGTTTTATAGTAATGGTTCAAAGAGGGAGTGATCAGCTCGTGGACACTCTTCTGACGGGTTGGTGGTGAGGTAAGGAGTCAGCATCATCAATCTCCAGGTTCCACCTAGTTTGGGGTCTGCATGCTTGTGGGCAGCATACCATCATTACGTTAACTTCTCCTACCTGGAGGGGTTTCAGTATCTGCAAAACAGCTCAAAGATACTGTTGCGTGTATCCCTTGATGGGGAACCAGGACCTTGCCCCAAGGCTGCACTATTGTTTTTCTCCACTATTTGTTTCTCCCTGGTCTCACATCCCCTCCCTTCCCTAATTAACAACTGCTTGAATCTGCCCGTTGAAACTCAGGGAAGGTCATAGAGGCTGAATGAAGGCTATTTCCTGTAATCAAAGAAATGGGGGACACAGAAAGGCTTTGTGCCCAGGAGCCCCACAGGGCCCTGCTCAGTATCAACTATAGGACTGTTTATAATACGGATATTGGAAATGACCTATGTCTGCAACAATAGGATATCAAATGCCATGCAGCCAATATATCTGAGGATTGAGGTCTATGAACATAGGTGGGTAAAAGTGAAGAAATCAGCGTACACAATTGTACTATAGGTTGGGGTCTGCAAACGTTTTCTGTAAAGGGCCAGGTAGTAAATATTTTGGACTTTGTGGTCCATATGAACTCTGTTACAGCTAGTCAATTCTGCCATTGTTGTGTGAAAACAGACATAGCCAATTTGTAAATGAATAGATGTGGCCGTGTGCCAATAAAACTTTATTTACAAAATAAGAGGGTTAGATTCTGCCTCCAGGTGGTAGTTTGTACTGATCGCTCTTGTAGTGAAGACATTTCAGAGAGCGTATTACTCTTTCTGTCACTAGAGGGCGCCCCTCCATTAGTGAGGAGGCACGAAGGCTGGGCTGCTTTATCATGGGTGGAGACTTAAAGGAATGAATTACTGCTGGAATTACTGTAAAAGGACAGAAAACACACACACACACACACACACACACACAGAATATCTACTGTGTTCCAGGTACAGGTCAAGGGTGTGCTGGTAAATGTTTAAAAATAGATTCTCAAAAAAAAAAGAAAGAAAAAGAAAAGAAAAAAGCAAAAACCAAACCACCCCTGATTTGTAGTACTTGTTGATTTTTATAGTGAACTCCTCCCATCACAGCTGCTCTCAAGCTACTAACTTGCCATGGATCTGTCTGCAAAGTTCCTATCATTAAATTACGGAGTCTCGTAAACTGATACAAGTCAGCATCAGCACACTGCTGACTCATTTTATTTTAATTGTCTTTTATTTTAATTGCTTTCACATTCACTTGACGAGGTGGGTGATAAATAATAATAATAACAACGACAACTAACATTTGTTGAGCAATTACAATATGCAGATATTCTGCTGAGTGTTTTACATGTATTACCTCATTTTGCAGTCCTCACAACTCTTTGCAGATGAGCAAATTGAGGCTTAGAGAAACTCAGTAATTGGCTCAAGGCACTATCACCAGGATTCAGACTCTTGAAGCTTGACTCCCAAAGTCAGTCACTCAGATGCAGCAGATACTGTATCTGCTGTGGTTGGGCAAGGTGCAGGTGTTTAAATCTCTGTTTTACAGCTAAGGAAACAGGTTTAAAAAAAGTGACTCGCCTTTCAGACAGCTCGTTGCTGGTCACCTTAGATCTAGAACCCAGTTCTTTCTGACTTGAGTGTCCATGTTTTTTCCAAGTGCTAAGGAACTAGAAGAGTTAGCTGAGTTTAACCAGTTATTCCCAGAGATGAGTTTGAGGAGGGATTTGAAGGAGGAGAAGAGTCCAGGTGGATGGAGGAGAGGGAGATGTATTTTTATCGAGACAGATGCATACCCAACGGGAAGGTATAGAAAGAAGTGGAAGCACAAACCATCTGAAGGGTTGTGAGCAGGTTTTCTTGGTTGGGTCAAAAAGGATGAGCTGTAAATAATGGGGGGAAATGAGAAAGGCAGAGAGGGGTCTGGTTTTGAAGTTGCTAAATTATAGGGGGCATGTAATGCTTTTCCAAGCCAAGCAAGTGTGGACCGTTGGAGCCCGGGAGGCCAATGGGGAACAGGACTCCGAGCACCAAGGGATGGGGTCAAATGTCTGGTTTGGATGGAAGTGACAGTGGAGTTGCTAATACCGTCCTTTAACCCAGTCTGCTTCCACATGGGGTGGGATTTCCAGGCTCCTCAAGATACTTTATGTAAAGGAAAGGGCATTGACGCTTCTAGCTCCAGCTCTGTCCTTTACCCGCTGCATGACCTTGGGCAACTCCACTGATTTCTCTGAGCTTCTGTTTCCTTATCTTTAAAATGAAATAATGTATGTGAAAACATCTAACTCAGTGCCTGACACATTGTTGAAACTCCAGCAGTCTTTGCTCAGTCATTCATTCCCAAACGCTGATGTACTTGGGGGTGGGGCAGGGCAGCCGCGTTTCTCTGGTCTTTGTAATAAGCCCACGGATCAGGATTGCTAGTCCCCGCCATGGCTGTTCCTGCTCAACTGAAGTCTTTTCAGCAAGGGCACAAACTATAAGCAGAGGCGAAGCCAGGTTTTACCTTTCAAGCTTTGAGCATGGTTTGAAGAGGCATATGAAATAATGTTAGTCCTAGTTTCCCTTAACTGTCTATCATGAGATCACCTAGGATCTCCTTATCTAGAATACAGTTTAGAACCAATACAGAAACAATACCCCTCCGTCTACCACCAACGCATGTGTACAAACTCATGTTTGTGGCAAAAATAGATGCCAGGGACTCCCCGTGGATCAATCAACCTATAGAAGAGAACCTCAGTTCTTCAGAACATACTTCGGCTCATCTTAAATATAATTTCGATGAGAACGGTTATCATGTTTTCTACCCCAAAGGAAATGAGAAGCAATGAATTAGAAGGGATAGTGTGTCTAAGTTTCCTATAAGCAAATTCCTTGAAAGAAGGGGGAAGGCTACGCCAATTGCTTGATAGTGGATGAAGATGGTGACAAGGCAACTTCAGGAGTGCAGTATTCGGAGCCGTTCGGTGTAGGAACTTCTCTACTTCCACGCTTCATTGGATGTGAGGATATCACCAAGTCTGAGCACAGTCACTCATGCTCATAGCGATCTCATCTGAGTCACCTGGAAACTTTTTATTTATTTTTAAGTCTTTATTGAATTTGTTGCAATATTGCTTCTGTTTTACGTTTTTGGTTTTTTGGCTGCAAAGCATGTGGGATCTTAGCTCCCCGACCAGGGATCGAACCCGCACCTCCTGTATTGGAAGGCAAAGTCTTAACCACTGGACTGCCAAGGAAGTCCCACCCTGGAAACTTCTAAAATTTGATGCTTAAGAAGGCAGGGCATTGGTCAACTTATTCTGGAAAGCTTTCTCTCCAACATGATTATGTTTTAGTTTTCCCTAAGAGAATCACATCCTGCCATATGGACATTTTATATGCATGGAAAAATTCCTCTCCAGGGAGGGTCAGATGACTGGGGCATTGCTATATAGCATCTTCATTTCCTTCTGATTATCTGTAAAAGGTGACAGCCTTCAGTGTAAAGCAGGCCTTTCTTCATCTGCTCTGAAACACTCTCTCCTTATTCCTTGGTTCTGGGATTTGATGAGCAAATTCATTTCCACTTTCTGTCCTCTCTTTATAAATTTGTGTACTTTGATTAGGACCCCTTTCAGGCTGCCTCTTCACAGACTGAGGCAGTTTGATTCTTAAAATCTGTTTTTTCCCATAGGGCAGACCATCTGGTCATCTACTTTCTGCCACCCCTTTCCAGCTATGACGCCTCAACACTTTGACTGGTGGTCACGTCCTCTCTGAAGACTTCTCCACCATCTTTGCTGAAGTAAGTTAATGACTCATTCTTCTCTGCCACATGAGTCCTTTCTCATATTTTTTTCATTGTTCGTGATCTTCTTCCTTTAAAAGAAAGTTCTTCAAAGGAAAGGACTGGATCTTAGGCAGGTCTTTACCTCTGAAACAGAGGAAGGTCTGTGGCCACCACGTCCATGTCCTACTCCCTTCAAGAGCACGGGCTGCAGGGTACCTGGCAGCCTCCTTGCTATGTCTTTGGATTCTCCCTGCACTCAAGTTCAGGCCAAGCTTCCCTAGGACCACTTCTAGCCCAAGACTAAACACTTCAGGAGTACCAGAGCCATACCATTCTTGCCTGACATGGAGCTCCTCCATGCCTAGGCTGACTCTAACTCAGAAGCGCATGTGATCTGAGCTTTTCTTTCTTGATCCTGCCTTGCCTCTCCCGTGGGTGTCAGACTTGCATCTCTGTCTGAGGGCTCTCCCCACCTGCCGTTGCTCCCTTTACCTTTCATAGGCATTTCCCCCAAGAATGTCCTGCACCTAATCCCATCTGGGTGTCTACTTCTCAGAGAACCAAAACTCACAAAGTATCTGATGCATAGTGGATACCAAAAACATGTCAGCTGAGCTGAATTTATTGTGGTTTTATTGGTCACCAGATACGGGCATTGATGGACCATCTCTTCAGTGCAGGTGTTCTATAGTTAACACGGTTAATCATACAACACCAGCCAGTGCCTCCTTAGACAAGACTGAACTGTCTGTGTGACTTGGGATCATCACTATGGATATTTGTTGAGCAAGTAGTGAACCCACTGGTACCCTCAGAATCTGCTGAGATGTTTGAGCCTATTTTCCTGTGTATGAGTGACCCCAGAGAGCTGTCTATACTCATTGAGTTGTTGTGTCTGTTTTCAATAGTTTTATTTTTCTGTCTCTATCTTTGCTGTCAGTGTTTTTAAATGCGAGAGTTGGGAGGGACTTCAAAGATCATTCCTCAGCAGATCTTGAGAGCGTGTAATCACCAGGTGCTACTCAGGCGCTGGGCATGCGGTGTTAGATAAGAAACAATCCTTTCCCTCAAGGTGGGAGCAAGTTCCAGCCTCATTTTACAGATGACAAACCAATTTGGCAACATTTCTCAGCAGAGCCATCATGAAAACAAAAATGACGGAAGCTAATATATTGTGACAGCAAAGGATTTCTTCAAGATGGATGGGTATGGATCCAATCTGAACCTTTAGAGCACCCTCTGGGCCCCATGTCTGTGTCAATTCATGATGGGCATAGAATCACCTGCTTTCCCAGCCTCACAGGCAGCTCAAGATTCCTATGATTAGTCAACATACTGAAAAAGATGTTACCATGAGCTGACTCCATCAACAGGAAACTCATGCTGCTCATTTAAGTGTTGACTTATCCTTATGAGAGAATAAAAAACTGCAGTGAGCTGAGAATGACTCAAGCATCAGCTTGGAGAGTATCGCTTTCCTGATTGATGCAGAGGAACTGGGGTCTGGAGACCCGGGTCTCCTTCCAGCTCTGTCACTAACTCCCGGTGTGGCCTTGGACAGGACATCTAACCTCTTAGATGTAATTATTAATTTTATTATGGCACATTATTTGGCAGGATCATTCATTCGTCCAGCAAGCATCTTTGTAACACTGTGTGTCAAGCACTGTTCTTCGTATTTCATAATCTTTCCAACAACACTATGAGATATGTCTACTATGAGTATCACAGTTTTACAGATAAAGAAAGTGAGGAACAGAGAAACTAAATAACTTGCCTAAGGTCACACTTCTAGTATAAATAGCAGACCTGGGGTTCTAAGCTAAGCAGTCTGATTCCATACACCTTGCACACACCACTACACTGAGGGACAAAAGGTTCTGGCTTTCCTTCAAACTGGAATTTGACTCAGTGAAGTAGGCCAGTGGAAAGAGAGAAAGAAAGGAAGAGATGAAAGAAAGACTCAACAGGAAAGAGAAAAGCACAAGGAGGGATGGGGTCTTCATGGGAGGTGTCATGAAGCGGGGGGAGAGCAATCTGGCCAGGAAAGTAATGGTTACCCTAAAACACACCTGGGCAGGGAGCCGCCTTCAAGAAGATTATCTCTCCATTCAGTGACCCAGAAGAAAGCAGGCAGAGGAGGGAGCTCTTGGGCAAATGGGCTTACTCCAGGGACAAACACATCATCAGAGAGACTGTGATGGTTAACAGGACATAGATCCCCATACTGATCCAGGTTGTGGGAGAGCAGCTCAATGGGCAGGAAAGTGTCAAGGCCACTCACTCCTCATTGCCTGGCATGTGTCAGAAATGGGAAACTATATAAAAAGACATAGTCCTGACTTGGGTACTCACAGTCTGGTCCCTGAGGGGAAGAAGACAAATAAATAAAAAAGTATAATGTCTTGATCATGAGAAGTGATTATGTACAAGGCAGTCTCTAAGATTGCTTCCAGGGATTCTCTGTCTCTTGGTATTCACGTCCTCACCTGATCCCCTCTTTTGAGTGTGGGCTGGATTTATACTCTTGCTTCTAATGAATGAATACAGCAATAGTGATGTATGTCATGTCAAGTTAGGTTATAAAAAGACTGTGACAAGTGACACACCTCCCTCTGTCTCTGTCTCTCTCTGTATCACATATGTTAAGGGAAGCAAGCTTCCACAATGTGAGCAGACCTATGCCCCCAAGGAGTGATGAGGAACTGAGGGCCTCTGTACAACAGCCTGTGAGGAAATGAAACCTGCCAACACAAACCACAGGGGTGAGCTCGGAAGTGGATCTGTCAGCCCCAGTTGAGCCTTGAGATGTCAGCAGACCAGGCTGACACCTCAGCTTTAACCTCAAGAAAGACCTTGAGCCGGAAGCACCCAGCTAAGCTGCTCCCAGAAACCCTGAGATAATAAATACTTGTCATTTTAAGCTACTACATTTGGGGTCATTTGTTACACAGCAATAGGTAACTAATACATGACAGCACAAAAGCTTTTTCCAGAGTGGCTTTATAGAAGTTATAGTCAAATTGAGGTGTAAAACAACAGATGTTTGCCAAGTGACAAAGGGTATTCTAAACAGTGGAACAGTCATAGAAACCAGAGGAAATAGTCAAAATTTGAACTGGGTAGAACATAGAGTGTGTCTTTGATGTGGTTGGGGCAGACGTGGGAGATGAGGTCAGAAAAGTGAATAAGTGTATAAGATGGGCTAAGGAGTTTTAAATGCAAAATCAGATTCCCCTTAAAGAATTACTATCCAGGGACTTCCCTGGTGGTCCAGTGGTTAAGACTCTGCGCTCCCAACACAGGGGGCCCGGGTTCAATCCCTGGTCAGGGAACTAAGATCCCACATGCTGCAACTAAGACCCGGTGCAGCCAAATTAAAAAAAAAAAAATTAAAAAAAAAAGAATTACTGTACAGAGGGTTATCTGAATGAGAAAGTATAGGAAGGCCAAGAATCTGAAAAATCCTTGGGATACTGGACCCTTTAAGTCTGTAAATTCAGCAACCTTCACTGCAATTGATTTCAAAGCTACAGTTCTCTCTGCCTCAGGAGTTTTATTTTTTTCTTCTCCTAATCATTCTTTATTGTCATTAATGTTATAATAAACTGCGATGCATATATCTTATTGAATGATTATAGGGCCCAACCGAAGAGTTACTGACACTGTACCCCACCCCCAGTCTCAGACATAGATCTTAGGGGTCCCTTAGAACTTCTGTACTTCACATAATAGATGCGGAAACTAGAGTCAGGGATGGACCCTTGCTCTCCTTCTCATAGACTGTAAAGGGCTCCTACCCTATTGGTAGCCTAGTCAGGGTTATAATGCAGTGCTTAGCGGGAAGGTTCTGAAGTTAGAGGCTTGGGTTAAAATCCTGGTTTTCAGCGCTGTGTTTGTGAGCTTGGAGAACTTACTTAAACTCTCTGAATCTCAGTTTCTTCATCTATAAAACAGGGATTGGAGTAGTGCCAACATTACAGGTTGTGGTGTGGATTGAATGCGATGACATTCAATCTCACTGGGGGGCGTGCGTGCACAGGATTTCCTTGCCAGGAATATTGCTTACTATTATGCGTGATGCGACACAAGGTTATCTCCCAAACTAATTGTCTTGCCTTTTCCCTGTTGCTGACTGTAGAATGACTGTGTATGAATCATGACTCTGAGTTCTAATTACATATTATCAGAATCAGTAGACTAGGTGTACTATTATCTATTGCTGCATATCAATTTACCCCCAAATTGAGTAGCTTAAAACAACACACATTTATTATCACACAGTTTCTGTGGGTCAGGAACCTGGGAACAGCCTAACCTTTGCTTTAGGGTCTTTCGGAGGCTGCAGGTGTTGGCTGAGGCTGCAGGCTCGTCTGAGGGATTGACTGGGGAAGGATGGCTTCCCAGCTCACTTGTTGTTGGCAGGATTCATTTCTTTTTTTTTTTTTTTTTTTTTTTTGCGGTACGCGGGCCTCTCACTGTTGTGGCCTCTCCCGTTGCGGAGCACAGGCTCCAGATGCGCAGGCTCAGCGGCCATGGCTCACGGGCCCAGCCACTCCGCGGCACGTGGGATCTTCCTGGACCGGGGCACGAACCCGTGTCCCCTGCATCGGCAGGCGGACTCTCAACCACTGCGCCACCAGGGAAGCCTCCAGGATTCATTTCTTTGAAGGCTGTTGGACTTATGGCCTCAGTTCCTTGGTGGCTGTTGCCTGGAGGCCACCCTCAGTTACTTGCCACGCGGTCATTTCCAGCTCGTTTCATCAGAACAAGCACACAAGAGCCAGAGTGAGAGTGCCAGCAAGAGGGAGAGTTGTGATCTTTCATAACCTCATCTCAGGGGAGACATCCCACCCCTGTTGCCATATTCTAGACATTAAAAGCAAATGACTAGATCCAGCCCACAGTCAAGAGGTGGGGTTACATGAGGAAGTGAATACGGAAGAGCAAATACCAGAAACCATCGGGACCAGGGGTGCCTGATTAGCACATATGTAAAACCTATAGCCAGATGGTAGGAGTGCAGTTGGCATTTACACCGGTAGCATCTTGGTAGGATTTACTGAGGATAAAAGCTCACAGCTCAATGACCCTTGCTCCCGTGGCAGGACTCCGTGCTCTCTCTTGCTCTCCCAATACATGTAGATTGAGTCTCTGGTCAGAGGCTCTGGACATCATTGTGATAAGAGTCCTCATGTAGGGTCCTCTCCAGAGTGATGGCTTAAAGGGCTGCCAGGGAGAGAGGCTATCTCTGCACTGACCTCGGGGTCAAGCATCGTGAACTTCTACCCTAACCTCCACCCTCTCCCCTGCCCAATTGTGTGTGTGGGGTGTGTATTAATAAGAAGGATTACTTTTTAAAAAAAAAATTATTTATTTATTTGGCTGCACTGAGTCTTAGTTGTGGCATGCAGGATCTTTTAGCTGTGGCATGCATGTGGGATCTAGTTCCCTGACCAGGGATTGAATCCCGGGCCCCCGGCATTGGGAGCGCAGAGTCCTAACCACTGGACCACCAAGGAAGTCCCAAGAAGGATTACTTTAGATCGAGGAGATTATTTTGTACTGGGTGATCTTTTGTTATGTTGAAAAATTCTATGAGAAGTTGAAATTATTTGATAAGGCTGCTTCTGGTTGATGTCCACTTTTTATATCAAAACAGCTGGAGTGGATCTAATGAAGTTCATTGTAGATCTTAGACCCTTCTGAAGCTTTAACACTGATCATTCTCTCCATTCAGAATCTGTGGTCACATGCCCACTTAGCCCATCACTGGGTCCTTGAATCCATCAGAGCTTTGGGACCCTGAAGGGCGTTTCTCTGAAGTTGGCTCAGGGGTGAGGGTTCACTGAGGGGAAGTGACCTTGGAATCCAAAACAGGGTTAGGAGAGCAAGTGGAGTCACCAGCACCCAGATGCCACGTCAAGCATCCACTCGAAACGCATCTCTCGAGAAGCCCACATTATGTCTGGGACAGGCGAGGTCAGCTAAGTCCACATTCAAGTTTTCATTCAGCATCTCCCCCCAGTGCCTGCTGCTCTCTCAGGTATGTCCTCCAACTCCCTCCTGGCTCCCAGTCACTGTGTTGATAGAATTTAGTTCATCTCATCTGTACAACAGTCAGGAGCCATACGTATTGTTGACTACAAGTTATGAATTGAGATCCAGAGAGATGAAGTGACTTAGGAAACCAGAGGCTGAGCCAGGGCTGGAATTCCGGACACACCAAATTCTAGGCTGTTTCCAAAATATAGGTCAGTACCAACTCCCAAGAGCCAGAACTTCTAATGAGTCCTAATTACGGGGGGATAGTGTCAACATCTGTCATTCCTGGCAATGGGTCTAACAGATGAGAACACAGAGACGCTTCCAGCCTAGCCTAGCGCCTTCCCGTCACACAGCCCAGCCAATGCTTATCCATCCCCCAGGCTTCAGCTGACATGGCCCCCACGCCCCAGTCCCTGAGCAGGCTCCTGCCACAGCACAGGTACATGGAATTATAAGTGTTTGCCGCACTGTGGGGGCTGTGAGTTCTGGAGGGTAGGCGCTGGGTACTATTGTCAGCACCTGGCAGAGTGCCTGCTACCAAATAGGCCCTCAGTAAAAATGGGTGGTGCCTGGGGTATGACTGTAGCCATTTCCCAGTGGGACCTCCCGGAACAGGTTGCTTTATGCAGCCCTTAAACGGAAATGATGCCCTTACTTCCATGTTCTCTCCGTTATAGCACTGACCTCACTGGATGGCCATGGAATGTTCACTCATTTGCCTCCTGCCTTTTTTTTTTTTGCGGTACGCGGGCCTCTCACTGCTGTGGCCTCTCCCATTGTGGAGCACAGGCTCCGGACGCGCAGGCTCAGCGGCCATGGCTCACGGGCCCAGCCGCTCCGCGGCATGTGGGATCTTCCCGGACCGGGGCACGAACCCGTGTCCCCTGCATCGGCAGGCGGACTCTCAACCACTGCACCACCAGGGAAGCCCCTGCCTTAGTTTGTGTTCTCCCCAAAGTAGACCTTGAGATAAAGGTTTGGGGGCAAGCAGTTTATGGGGGAGGGGACAGCAGGATGAACTGTGACCGAGGGGGTAAGTCAGGGGGAGCAGGTTCTGGCTGTGGGTAACTGCGGCTCAATCCCACTGGAGCTTTCTGAGAGGTGGCATGGGACACAGCTCAGGATTGATGCACTGGGGTGAGGAAGCTTGGAAATTTATCGACCAACTCCCATTCGTCAGTGATTTCGGCCTGTTCCTGGGGTGTTAATTCCCCAGCACTGTCCTGTAGACATTTGTGCACACAGGAACTGTCTACAGATGACGTCTGGGGTAGGATGACGGGATGAGTGAGCAGGGTACTAAGAGCATCTGTTTACTCCTCATTGGGGCAGCAAGCTCTTTAATAAGACTCACAGCTGAGGTTTATTGAGAGCTTGCTATGTGCCAGGCACATGTATGATCTTAGGCAGTTTTCACAACCATGGGATTGCTATCATCTCTCCCATTTAAGGATGGGGAAACTGAGGCTCAGAGAAGCTCCCTAACTTGTCCGGGCTGGTGAGTGGCAGAGCCTGGCGTCCTTCCTGGGTGTGTCTGATTCCTCAGCTGGTGCTCATTCCACTCCATTGCACCTCTAACAGTGCTTTACAAATAAGATGATGATTGGGTTTAAAAGTCGGTAACAGCAGGAATCCTGGAGACCACTTAAAAGTGCAGCATGAGGAGGTCCAGGCCTGGGATAGCCACAGGCTGGGTGAGAATGAAAAGGCAAGGAAGTGGGAAAGAGAAGGGCTTGGTGAGAATGAAAAGGCAAGGAAGTGGGAAAGAGAAGGGCAGAGGACACCTCCAGGTGCACCTGAAGGCAACTTGCAAATGAGCAGAAAGAGGGTTGTTTTTTTTTTAAATGCACCTTATGGAAGAAGCTATAAAGAATCAGTGGGACCCCAAGACCTCTGGCTGGAATGACTCATTTGGGGGTGGCTGTGGGTTGCCAAGTATATGGGATCACCCTTTTGGTGATAATGTCAGAGATGAAAGGACACTCTCTTGGAGATTCTTTAACCAAGTCTTTGTTGTTCAGGTGGGAAACTGAGTGTGGCTGGAGGAAATGGCTCCCCCAGGGCAACACAGCGGAGCCAACGGGCATTCCCGGTTCTCACTATGCACCAGTCTCTCCACTTATAAACGGATCCCTGGAACCTCCGAGTGAACTGTGAAAACTGGATCAAGTCAGTTCCTCCCCTGCCCCGTGACCTCATCACCTTCATCTGTAGAAAGGAGTGAGATGCTGCCTTGCTGGGCGGCTGTGAGGGTAAAAGGATGTGAAAGATGTGAATCTGCCGCTCACCGCCCAGCCAGGAATTGGTGCAGAGTTCACATCGTGGTGCCCCCAGCCTGTGGCCAGCCCAGTCTGCAGGGGATGCTGGGCCCAGAGCTGGAGCCAATAATGCGATAATGTGGGGAGGGGCACAGAAGCCCTTCCGCCAGAAGGAGGGGCCTCTCATATAAGACCTCTGCCTCTCCTGTGCTGACCGTGGCCTGCCGGCAACTCGAGCTTGGCGTGAAGTATCACCCCTGGTTTGTGAGCAATGCCCAGCAAAGCCCCGGGGGCCGGGACTGGAGCCGGAAGGGAAGAAACTGACAAGGGCAGCCATTCCTGCCGGGAAAGTCAGGCTGAGAGAAAATGTAATTACTGTGTGACTCCAGGGGAGTTTCTTGGCCTCTGTGCTCCTCTCTCCCCATCTGTGAAATGCACAACTGAGTGGGACGGCTCAGTGTTCTGATTCTGCCATCTCGGGACGTGAAGATAGGTGATGGAAGGACACTGAAGACGTGGGTGTTACCTGACTGCATCTGGCAAAATCTTCCCTGCTGGCTGGAGGTGCATGGTTTGGAGGAGGATTGAGGTAGGTGATTGCGGTTTGACTCAGTTCCTCTGTGGCGACCAGGTGGGAGGCTGGATGAGGTGTGGATTGCTAAGGCGTCGGGGGCGTGGCCCTGCCTTCCAGGAGGGGAGTGTGGGGCTGCCAGCAACAAGAGCTAACGCTTATGCACCCTTCTAAGCCCTCCATCGGATTGAACTCACTGCATCACCAGCATGCCTCACAAGTTAGGTTCTGTTCTTCTCATTTTAAGAGCAGGAAACTCAGGCACAGAAAGGATGAGTAGCTTGTAGCTTGTCTAAGGTCACAGAACTCGAAAGTTATAAAACCAGGGAATCAATCCAGATAGCCCAGCTCCAGAGCCCATCCACTCAAACCCTACAGGATCGCGCCTCACTGACATTCACGGGGCAATGTTTGCACGCCAGGCGCTGTGATAGGTGAGCTATCCATGTGATTTGCTTTCATCTCCCCAGCGGTTTGGAAGGTAGACTTCACAGTCTTCATTTTACAAATCGGGAGTCAGGATCAGAGAGGTAAAGCAGCTTTCCCCAGGTGACACAGCTTACATGTCAGGGGAACCTGGACTGGAATACAGGTTGTTCTTATAAGCACATGAAAAGGAAATAAGCCCAAGTTATACCCCAGGTAATGAAGAAGCCCAGTAGGAGTACCAGGTGTGATGCAGAAACACAAGAGTGAGCCCAGCTTGGGGGATGCGTGAGGGAACTGTGGAGAAGGTGGGGTTTGAGTGGGGCCTGGAAGGATGGGTGAAGTAGAATCCAGGTGGAAGGGCACCCGTGTGGCGGCAAATGCATGGAAGCAGGCGAATTAGAAAAGTGGGAACAGGAAGAAAAGTGGGAACAGGAAGAGAATGAAGCCAAGGCAAACATGGAGAGACCCAGGCTCCAGGGGGAGAATCTGGCCCTGCTACTCAGTAGAAAGTGGTGGTGAGCTTGGGCGGAGAGGAGTGTGGGATTCACACGCGGGTGCTGGGAAGGCGCTTCCACGGCTCCCTGAGTGCACGAAAACTCTTCCAGTGCAGACTCTTTTGTGACGCTCCCACCCCCTTCCCTCCCCCAGGTGTTGAGTCCTGCTGTGTTTCGGGGTGCAGGGGGATGATCTGGGGAGCTGTCTAACTGCAGAGACTGGGTTTGTCTGGGATCCTTCTGCCTAGTGCTTTGCTTCTCAGAGCGCAGTCTCAAGAGAAGATTTCTTGCTATTCTAGTCAAGGTCAAAGTGCTTCATTCTTAAAGGGGAGGACACCACAAGAGCCACCTTCAAACCTGTCATGGACAGGAGGGATGGGCTGTGTGAGCAGGTCCAGTCTTGGGAGATCGCACAGGACATCTTTGTCCTGGGTCTCACGTGCATGGAATATGGGAGGGTGGTAGACTGTTGGGGTCTTTTGCAGTCAGGATGGGTTGGCCTGGGGTCTGCTTCTCTGGATTTGTTTAAAGTTGAACGAAGGCCCCTCTTGGCTTTCTCTGTGGTTCCTAGCATTTGTGGAACATGAGGATGACTGCAGAGATCTAAGCATCTCTAAAAGAGCTCTTAGGGGTGGATGCCTGCTTGCTTCCCTCGTGGTCCAGATCGCAGTACCGTCAGCGTTGGCTTTGCGGTTCACACTGAGATGGTACCAAGATGTTTTAAGAAATGAGCGCAAAACAGTGTAAATTGAGAACTCAGTTTCTTAGCGGTAACACGTATTTAGTGTGTTTGGAAGGAAAACAGCCTAAATTGTAGGCAAGTGTGATGATCAAGATCTGATATAAATATATCAACAAAGATGAAATGCAGACACAGAGATCAGGAAAGCCTTTCTCACATGATGCAAGGACATTCCCGTGCTATCTCCTTCCCCTGTCAGAGCTGGAGGGACACATCACGAGCCTCCAGGGGGCCTGATCTTGGCTACGGTGCAGGCAAAGCGTGAATTGTTCTGATCTTTGGGCCTAGAGTCACCAGGAGGAGGCGTTTCACTGCCGTGTTTTTGATGCTGGGCAGAGCCTTTGCACCTGGGACTAGGGGCTTTCCAGTGGATGGGGCTCAGCAGATTTGGTCAGACTGCCTGCAGCTGACGCGGTTATTCCTGGCTGTGCTCACACAGGACCCTCAGCTTCTGTCACTCAACTCTTACTCTTTTTGGCATCTCCTTTCTGGCATCTCCTGGTGACCTCTGTATTGGTCTGTGCTCACTTTCCCCCTTTAACCAGGACTGTCTCTGTTTACTGACTCTCCGTGCTGAAAAAGCCCAGAACTGACCCTCTAGGCTTCTTATTTTGTCTTCTTTGCCCAGTTCTGTGACTTCCTGGGTATAAACAATGCTTGATCTGGTTCATAGCAATTCCTAAGGATTGAATGATTTTTTTTTTTTTTTTTGATCTGCCAAAGAGAAGTGCCCGGAACAGCAGTTGTTACTGTGAAGCAGGGCGGCTGTGTTGGGCATGGTGAACGATTTTGCCCACCTGGGGAAGGCTGCAGGTTGGGTGGGAGTATCTTTTTTTTTTTTTTTTTTTTTTTTTTTTGCGGTACACGGGCCTCTCACTGTTGTGGCCTCTCCCGTTGTGGAGCACAGGCTCCGGACGCGCAGGCTCAGCGGCCATGGCTCACGGGCCCAGCCGCTCCGCAGCATGTGGGATCCTCCCGGACCGGGGCACGAACCCGCGTCCCCTGCACCGGCAGGCGGACTCCCAACCACTGCGCCACCAGGGAAGCCCTAGGTGGGAGTATCTTTACGTCACAATTTTCTCTACCTCTCTGAAAGTCCTTCAGAGCTACGGGTCGGTTTTTGCTTTCTTATGTTTTAATATCTCTTGTCTAGATATTCAGGAGCCAGTGATATGTAACATTGTTCAGCACTTTACAGTTTATTAATAAAGCACTTTTACATATATCAGAGGGCAATGGTTTAGAACACAGATATCAAAGGCATGCGGCTTACATTCAAATGATGGCTCTGCTATGGCGGGCTGTGCACCCTTAAGCAACTCGCTTTCCCTGGGCTCAGTTTTTTCATACAATGGTGACAATAATATACTTAAATCATAATTTGTTGTGGGAATGGATAAGTTAATAAACAACCCGCACCTAGTAGGTTTACATAAGCATTAGCTACTATTGTTATTATTATTACTCTTATTACATTTACTCTCATGGCAGATTGTTTAGGTTAGTGGCATGATCCAAATTACCCCGACTCCCAGCTCCTTCCTGCATGTGCACTAGCTCCAAGCCTTATATGTTCACCCTGCCCCAGATATTTAAAGAGCTTCCAGGGGCTGCCTCGCCTGCACGTAGCATCAAGCCCACGTCCTGGGTTGCACACCTCTCATTGGTTAATCACAGCCTAATCGGTTAGGCACAGTCTTCAGTTAACCATCACTGTCCCTCTCAGTCCTGCCAGGCACTGGGGCTGCTTCGTGATTTCTCCAGGTGTGATTGCTTCTTCCTCTGCTCAGAGAGGCCCAGGAGTTCTTCCAAGACCATTTGGAGGGGCCAGAGCCTCTAGACTGCAGAGTGGCCCAGAGTGGAGCAGGGAGGATGGCTCTCCGCCTGTTGATTTGCACTCTTGACAAAGGGCTCAGCCCTCCTGAGGTGGGAGCCTTCCACCTCCCTCCCCCAAAGAAAACCCACTCTTCCCAATGTGAGTGAGCAATGCGGATTTCACTGGAGATGAGACCAAGGATGTGGTCTTACGGCACACCATGCAGCGAACTACCTGATAGACACCTTTTTAGCTTACTCGGATTCCTTCCCATTCATCCTTCTGCCAGGAGGCCCCCCTCGGCCTTTTGTCTTCCTTTTTTTGTGTGTGTTCTTTGGAATCATTTCCATGTTTTGCCTGACCCCTGGTATATTGCTTGCTTCAACCCCCAAGGTGCCCATCAGAGCTGCTTTTCAGTACAGAAGTCCCCTCCTATGAATGACTTCTCATACCAGCTGCTGAGAGATTAAATGTTTCTTCTTAAATTGCACAAAATAGGGTTCCCATGCCTTGGGGGGGTCATTGCCCCACCTCACTGACCAGCTTTCATGTCAGTGTTTTCAGCTCTACTGCGTGCTGGATTCGTTTCCAACTCACAGAGGCTTGTGCTGCAATTTGCTCCGTCCAGTGCCACAGCCCTCCTGGCTTACAGAAATGTCTGTGGTGTGGTGTCCGGCTCCCTGGGGATGGGTAGCCCCCTCCCCCCTTGGCTACAGTTGTCTTTATAACAGGTGTTCCATGCCTTGGGCTATAGCTACCCACTGAGAATCCCCAGTGATGGCAGGCTCTCCCCACTTAAGACGAGCCCATCCCAGTCTGTGCCTCTTCAGGAAGATTACCCGAACTCCCAGCCTTTTGCTAGATCCGTGGGTGCTCTGGGGTCAGACCATATGTGGCACTGGCAGGGCCCAGCTGTTAGGTGGAAATGGTTTGCCTGGCTGCATCCAGTCCACAGAGCACCTGCATCTAAATTACCTGGGGAATGTGCAAAAAAATATAAACGCCTGGGCTTTCCCAAGACCTACCGAATCCGAACCTTGGGAGGTAGGGTTGAAGAACCTGAATTTTAAACAAAGGTCTTAGCTAATGCTTCTGCATCCCAAAGTTTGAGAGTCACTGCCCTAGACCACTCAGAGCTCCCTCGCTGAGCCACTGTGGACATGGAATGTGAGTGGGAAATCAACTGCTCTGTTAAGCCACTAAAAATTCAGGATTAATTTGTTATCACAGCATAGCGTACCCTTACCAGTCTAAATTCTTCATCTTTCAGTGATGTTGGACAATTGACTTATTTATCATTAAGAAGTTTAATGAGATTTGCTTCAAGCTCCAGTAACAGTGGCTGGTGACACAGTATCTGACTGCAGTGGGCGGGGCTGGGACATCTAAGGTGTCAGATGTACAGAGCCCTCACTCTTGGGTTTGTCCCAGTACAGGTTAGCCCCGGAGAGGGAGTACCTTTTTAAAGTTCACACCCTGGGTTCTTCTCTTGCCTCACCCTTGTCCTGGTCCTGGCCCTGGCAAGGACCTTGGAGAAGCCCAAGTTGTTAATCTAAGCATTGCTGTGGAGAGCTCCTGCTTTTTTTCAAGGAACAAATAAAAATGATCTATACCTTCCCCTTCCTTCATGCGACGAAGACTTGCTGACACACTTGTGCCAGGGCTAGGCAGTGGCTGGGTCCTCGAGTTGGTCACAGTCAAATGAGGAGGCAGATGAATAAGGAAATCATGGGGCCATTGGTCCTGAAAGGAGGAGATGAGTCAAGAGCTCTGGAGCCGGGAAGAGGCAGGGACCTGCTCAGCTTGGGCTCCGAGGGCAGCTCAGCTTCCCTGACAGATGATGATGTGAGAACGCCTAACAGAGCAGTGCCTCATACTTGCGTTTGGAGAAGGGTTGGATGAGTGTAGTTGATGATGCTTGTTCAGATGCCCCAGATGGCCGATGACTTATAACTGGGCTCTTACCATTATTGGGGCCCAGATTTGGTTGGTTTTCTAGAGAAGGTGATTCCAGAACACTCACCCACTGAGAGGGCAGGTGCCAAGTGCTGGACCAGGTGCCCGGCACTGTGCCTGGTCACAGGAAGTGCTCAGCTCTTCTTCCTTCACTTCTGTTGGCAGGAGCTGAGCTGTGGGAATGGTCAAAGGGAGGGAGGAGGTGAGAAGCTCTATAATGAAGAAATTGACGGCATTGTTAAAAATCATAGTAATATTAATTGAACACTTAGGATTTGCCAGGCATGGTCTAAGCACTTTACCTGTAAGAGCTCACCAGAAACCTCATGAGGGGGATACCTGTATTCATCTCTTACACCTGCTGTGATTAACCACCACAAACATAATGGCTTAAAACAACACAAACTTATTATCCTGGAGTTCTGGAGCTCAGGAGTCTGACTCTCACTAGGCAGAAATCAAGGTGTTGGTAGGGCTGTCATCCTTTCTGGAGCTCAGGAGTCTGACTCTCACTAGGCAGAAATCAAGGTGTTGGTAGGGCTGTCATCCTTTCTGGAAGCTCTAGGGGAGATTAATATCCTTGCCCTTTCTAGCTTCTGGAGGGCACCCGCATTTCTTGGTTCATGGCCCCTTCCATCTTCAAAGCCAGCAACATCAGTTGAGTCCGTCTCAGCTGCCAATGCTTTGGTTCTCTCCTGCCTCCCTCTTCCCCCTTTAAAGATGCTTATGATTACATTGGGTCCACCAGGATCATCCAGGCTAATCTATTTATCCTAAGATTAGCAGATCAGCAAGCTTAATTCCACCTGCCAATCTTAATTATCCTTTGTCAGGTGACTTGCCATAGTCCCAGATCCCGAGGAGCAGGACATGGACGTCTTTGGGGAGCCTTATTTTGCCTACATGAGAAAGTACTCTTATTGAGGGAGGTGCTGTTAAAGGAAAAACAAAGGCTATCTCAGTGATTAGAAGGTTGAGTACCGCGTTTACTTATTTATTAGTCAATGGAAGACACGCAGTGGAGGAAATTCATCGAGTGGCTTCTGGAAGGGAAAATGTCAGGGAATTTTATGTGCTAGGGAAGGGAGGTTCGTTGTGACTATGTTAATTAAGAGTTGCCATTTGCACCCGGATTGGGTGGAATGAGTCCATTGGCTTTTGTACATGGTCAGTTAATGTAAGTCTCACTGTGTTAAGAAAGAGCCTTCAGTTAGGTCTGTGGATGGTCTTTTGATCTGGGGTCTCTCCAAGTCCATAGGTGGTTATTAGCCTCAGCTGGTTAGAGCCAGTGTGGTGAAACACAGCACGCCGTGCTGCTGCACCAAATGGAAGGGCCTTCTTTTATCTCTCATTGCTCCCAATTTACAGATGAGGAAACTGAGGGAGGCCATGCAGTTTGTGAATAGAAGAGCCAGGATCCAAACCTGCATAGTCAGATGCCAAGGCTCCCCTTTTTTTTAAAAAATTAATTATTTTTGGCTGTGTTGGGTCTTAGTTTCTGTGCAAGGGTCTTCTCTAGTTGTGGCAAGTGGGGGCCACTCTTCATCACGGTGCGCGGGCCTCTCACTGTCGCAGCCTCTCTTGTTGCGGAGCACAGGCTCCAGACACGCAGGCTCAGTAGTTGTGGCTCACGGGCCTAGCCGCTCCGCGGCATGTGGCATCCTCCCAGACCACGGCCCGAACCCGCATCTCCTGCACTGGCCAGGCAGACTCTCAACCACTGCGCCACCAGGGAAGCCCTAAGGCTCCCTTTTTAACCACCTCACTCCAGGACCCAAACTCCAGGCTTGACGGACTCTTCTCCTGAACCCACCCAAGCCAAGGAAAGAGGCTGCAAATGGAGAATTCAGCAACGGCACTTTCTGGAGGTTGAGAGGCCCCAGAGGGAAATTCAGTGTGTATACCTGCCAAAAATTTGGGGACAATACATTTCCTGAGAGAATGGGGACATTTGTAGATGAAATTCACCACCAGGCAGTGCCTCTTGCAACAGAAAACATGATCAGCTTCTGACATTAACCCTGGGGCAGGAAGAAGCAGCTCATTAAGCTCTGTCAGGGATGCTGACAGCTGCAGATGGGAGACCATGTTTATAAATGACTTACTGTGGGGACCAGTGACACCTCATTACAGGCGCCCATTGAGGGCCTGTGCTTCCCTCTTCATCTTCCACCATCAGTCTTCCAGTGCAGAGCCTGTAATTAAGACCTGTGTTGACTCTTGACCAATTTGTTTTGTTAAGCTGAGGAAGAACACTGCTGGTTATGTGTACACATTGAAAAGGTTGTCACATGAAAGTGTGTGTGTCCGGGGGCAGGTAGGGGGATGGGGTGGGGTGCACCCAAGACGCCTGGCTCTGCCTGCAGCCACGGAAATATGCATAAGGGACTCAGTTCCTCTGGGGCCATCACGGCAGCTAGGGGCCAGCCCTCCCTGAGCTGAGCTGGGATATCTGACACCATCATTCATGTATCACATAGAATTACCAGCTGCCATTTCCTGAGTGCCTCCTGTGAGCCAGGCTCTGCGCTGTGCCTTGTGAGCTAATTCTTACATCACCCTACCTAGTTTCTCCAGTGGAAAAATGGAAGCTTGGTGTGAAAAAATAACTTGCTGAGGTCAAGAGACACCGGTTTGGGCAGTTCCCCTAAATACATAATGTCATTTAGACCAGGAGTGGGAAAAGATCTTTGGTACAGCCCAGCGGGTGACACTGCCATGTCTGTTAACTTGGTGGGGTAAGGTGGGGGTGGGGGACTAGAATCAGCCCCAGTCTAGCAAACAGGGAGCCCTGGAGGCTGTTGGCTGAGGATATGTGATCCCCACTGGGGGACTGCTGTCCGGGCTGTCAGAGAGTTTGCTACTGAGATAAGTACCTCTTTGGGAGACAGACCATCAGGCTCTCTCTATCCAGCTTGTCACCTATCCTGGTCACATAGCCAGCTCCACTTGCACTGAGCCCAGATCACATGACAACTGTCTGGTGATGAACTGGCCTCCCTTACAGATTCTCTATGGATAGATGATGGATGATTTAGCCATTGCACTTCTCATGGTGAATTTAAATGTTAGCATTTGGGTATATACATCAGCTTATTGTAAGCTTGGTGAGTGTGAGTCTAGCCTTAAGGGATGGCCACACCATTTAGTTGTGGCCAAGGACAAGATCCTGAAAATTGGGGCTACAATTAGACAGCTACACTTGGTGAATTATCCTGGGAAATTTGTCAGTCATCTTTTCTGGGTGACAGTGGGTCCTTGTGGACCATCTGAAAACCCATGGCCATTACCTTTTAGTATCAAGGGAGGCAGGGCTTGACATTTTATCTGCTGACTCTGTATTCAGCACTTTTCCTGATGCCCAATATCACCTTCCTAGTCCTTTTTTTAAAAAAATTATTTTATTTATTTATCTTGGCTGTATTGGGTCTTCATTGCTGCGCTCAGGCTTTCTCTAGTTGCAGCGAGCGGGGGCTACTCTTTTCGTTGCGGTGCACGGGCTTCTCATTGTGATGACTTCTCTTGCTGCAGAGCAGGGGCTCTAGGTGCGCAGGCTTCAGTAGTTATGGCATGCGGGCTCAGTAGTTGTGGCTTGGCGGCTCTAGAGCACAGGCTCAGTAGCTGTGGCACACAGGCTCCGCGGCATGTGGGATCTTCCCAGACCAGGGCTTGAACCCGTGTCCCCTGCATTGGCAGGTGGATTCTTAACCACTGCGCCACCCAGGGAAGTCCCCTAGTCCTTTTTAAAAAGAAAAAATTATTTATTTATTTGGCTGCGCCAGGTCTTAGTTGCGGCACGTGGGCTCTTAGTTGCGGCATGTGGGCTCTTAGTTGCGACATGTGGGCTCTAGTTCCCTGACCAGGGATCAAACCTGGGCCTCCTGCATTGGGAGTGTGGAGTCTTAACCACTGGACCACCAGGGAAGTCCCCCTAGTCTTTTGTTAACAAATCTATTTTACTGAAGTACAGTTGATTTACAGTGTTGTGTTAGTGTCTGGTGTACAGCAAAGTGATTTAGTTATATATAATAATTTGCATCTGCTAATCCCAAACTCCCTATCCATCCCTTTTCCATCTCACCTTCCTAGTCTTGATCTCTCAGCGCAGACTTTCAGGAGATAAGGCTCTGCCCTGGAGAAGATGGGATGGAGATAGGGGTGGGGATGAGGGCATCAAGAGTCTCCCGGCTTGACGCAGGAGAGGAAGACAGCAGGAGTCAGGCTTTCTGGTTTGCTTGCTGGGTGTTATAGGTTGGGACTCAGAGTTCTGACTGATTTCTAGCTCCTCTCTCTAAGGAGCAACTCGGAGGCTGGGCAGGGCCAGAAGTCCCTTTATTCTAGTCCCTGAGGGAGGTAAGAAAGTGATGAACCCCTGACTAGGACAGTTCATAATAAAATTCAAGACATGATGTTTTTCTTATGGAAGAGTCACTTCTTCCTGAATCTGGCAGGGAGCCCAGATACCATCTCAGAATCTGCCTGCAAATTCTCTGATGGTCCTCTTATTGAATTGGGGTCTATGTCCCCTTTCGTTGAATCTGGATTTACCTTGCGACTGGATGACTGATAGAATACGATGGAAATGATGCTATGTGACTTCCAAGGGTAGGTCATAAGAGGAGATATAGCTTCCTCCTGGTTCTCTTGGGATTCTCACATTTTGTTCCCTCAACCATCACCTAAGAATACTGAAGCTGCCATATTGTGAGGAAGCTCAGGACACATGGACATGAAGGAGTACAGGCAAGCCTCCTTCTCTCTGCCCTGCCTAATGCCTGATCCACAGGGTACATGAGCATAATAAAAGAGTTGTCTTATGCCACTAAGTTTTAGGGTAGTTTTTAATGCAGCAAAATATAAGTGAAATGGTCACTGATTTTTGTGGCTCAGAATTAGACCCTTAAATTATTTGAACCAAACAGAGCTTGACAATATCCACCTCACAGGGTATGAATATGGTGATGTATATTGAAGCTGCTAGCACGCAGTAGGTTCTCAGCAAATCATGGTTTCCTACCTTTCCAGAAGGGCCTTCCTATGTCTTTTGGCCTCTCCTTTAGGGAATAGGGACCTTTACTGCCAAGGCAATAGGGAAGTTTTACATGGGCTCCATTGCCTATTTCTAATTAAAATCATAAAAACTCTCTTTTAGCACCTTAATAACTTCTGCCAGGCTGAAGGCAAGTTTCATAAATAGAATTCTTAAAGGGAATCTGAAGCTACTTCTGTAAAATAAAACAAACAAAAAAATCAGCCCCCAGGGCCTAACTGCAGTCACAGAAGAAAAAAAAAAGAAGTTCCCCGGTTCCTAGAGCAAGTGGTTCTCAAAGTGTACTGGAATCTTGTGGGGAGCTGGCTGAACATGCAGATTTCTGGTCCCCAACATGAAGTAAGCATTTTTGTGTGGCCCAGAAATCCTAATTTTTAAACAAGCACACCCATTCCATTGAATTTTTTAAACAACACTTTTATTGAGATATAATTCATATATCATACACTTCAACCATTTAAAGTATACAATTCAGTGGTTTTTAGTATATCCATAGAGTTGGGCAATCATCACCATAATTAATTTTAGGACATTTTCATCACTCCAAAAATAAATCCTATACACATTAGCAGTTACCTCCCCCTTCCTCCCTACTCGCACCCTTGCCCTAGGCAACCACTAATTTGCTTTTATGTCTGTGGATTTGCCTGTTCTGGACATTTCATATAAATAGAATCATAGAAAAGATGGCCTTTTGAATGGCTTCTTTCACTAAGCATAATGGGTTTTTTTTTTGATGAAAGTTCATAATAATGCAATTGACAAGGAAATTTAGTTATTTCTGAGATATACATTTTAAAGTAGAGCATAATGTTTCCAAGGTTCACCAATATCATAGCATTATCAGTACTTCGTTCCTCTTTATTGAATAATGTTCTCTTTTATGACTATACCACATTTTATTCATTCATCAGTTGACGGCCATTTGGATCGTTTCCACTTCTTGGTTATTGTGAATAATGTTTCTTTGAACATTTGTGTACAAATTTTTATGTGGATATGTGTTTTCATTTCTCTTGAGTATATATTTCCAGGACTGGAATTGCTGAGTTATACTGTAACTCTATGGTCAGTCCTTTGAATAACTGCAAGACTGTTTTACAGACTGGCTGCACCACTTCACATTTGTATCCACAGTGTATGAGGGTTCTAGTTTCCCCACACCTTTGCCAGTGCATGGTGTTATATGCCTTTTTGATTATAGCCATTCTAGTGGGTGTGAAGTGGTAGCTCATCGTGGTTTTGATTTGCATTTCCTTGATGGCTAGTGATATTGAGCATCTTTTCATGGGCTTATTGGCCATTTTCCTATCTTTTTGGGAGAAATATTTATTTAGATATTTTGCTCCCCCCCTTTTAAAATTGCGGTAAGAACACTTCACATGAGATCTACCCTCTTAACAAAATTTTAAGTATACAATACAGTACTGTCAACTATATGCGCATTGTTGTGCAGCAGATCTGTAGAAGGTGTTTATTTTGCATGACCCATTGAGTAGCAACTCCCACTTTCTCCCTTCCCCCAGCCCCTGGCAACCACCATTCTACTCTCTGCTTCTGTTTGTCTATTTTAGATACTACACATAACTAGATACTACACATAAGTTGTCTATTTTAGATACTATACTACACATAAGTACACATAAGTAGTATCTATTTTAGACACTACACATGAGTAGAATCCTACAGTATTTGTCCTCTGTGATTAGCTTATTTCACTGAGCATAGTGTCTTCCAGGTTCATCCATGCTGTTGCATATAGCAGGATTTCCTTTTTAAAAAGGTTGAGTAACATTCCATTGTATTTATGTGCCACATTTTCTTTATTCATTTATCATCCATCGATGGACATTTAGTTGCTTCCACATCTTCACTATTGTAAATAATGCTGCAATGTACATGGGAGTACAAATAAAGAAGACACAAATAAATGGAATGATATCCCATGTTCATGGATCAGAGACTTAATATTGTTAAAATGTCCATACTATTCAAGGGATCTACAGATTCAATGCAGTCCCTATCAAAATCCCACTGGAATTTTTTTTACAGAGGTAGAAAAAATACTCCTAAAATTTATATGGAGCCATAAGGGATCCTGAATAGCCAAAACAATCTTAAGAAAGAAGTACAAAGCTGGAGGCATCACACTTCCTGATTTTAAATTATATTACAAAGCAACAGCAATTAAAACAATATGGTACAGGCATAAAAACAGACATATGGAGCAATGGAAGAGAATAGAGACCCCAGAAATAAACCCATGCATATACAGTCAGCTGATCTTTGATAAGAGTGCCAAAAATTCACAATGGGGAAAGGATAGTCTCTTCAACAAACAATATTGGGAAAACTGGATATCCATGTGCACAAGAATGAAATTGGACACTTATACCATACAGAAATATCAACTCAAAATGGATTAAAGACTTAAATATGAGACTTGAAACCATAAAACTCCTAGAAGAAAACATAGGGAAAAATCTTCATGATATTGGTCTTGACAATGATTTCTTGGATATGAAACCAAAAGCACAGGTAACAAGAGCAAAAATAGGCAAATGTGATTACATAAAATTAAAGAGCTACACAGTAACAAACAATCAATAGAGTGAAAAGGCAAAATATTTGCACACTGTATCAGGTAAGGCATTAATATACGAAGTATATAAGGAGCTCCTACAACTCAAAAGCAAAAAACCCCAAATAACTCAATTAAAAAATGGACAAAGGGCTTGAATAGACATCTAAAGAAGAGATACCAATGGCCAACAGGTACATAAAAAGATGCTCAACATGGCTAATCATCAGGGAAATGCAAATCAAAAGCATAATTAGACATCATACCACACCTGTTAGGATGGTTATTATCAAAAAAAGCGAAGACAGCAAGTCATACAGTGTTGGTGGGAATGTCATTGGTGCAGCCACTATGGAAAACAGTATGGAGGCTCCTGAAAAAAAATAAAAAATGGACCTACCATATAATCCAGCAGTCCCACTCCTGGATGGATATCCAAAAGAATTAAAAGCAGAATCTCAAAGAGATATTGACACCCCATCACTTTGAGACTCTCCGTCCTAGGTTTCAGAGCTCAAGGGACCCTTTAGGAAGGGGAAGTCTAGCTCTGAGAGGGAAGGAGGTCACCATCCCTCTGAGAGTTGACGGGGGAGCAGTAGCAGAGGTCTGGCTGGTGTTCCCAGTGTGGTGCTCCCTCTAGCTCACCATCGTAACTGAGATACCTCCATGTCCCTCCACCAGCCTGTAGACGGGCGGCTCATTACAGCTTCTGCTCACAGAACAGCTCTTAGCCCCCATCTGCACACTGAGCAGGCATTCTAGATATTCCTAGGGCCCCTCCTGAAGTATTTTTGAGAACTCCAGGGGTGCTTGCCTGCACAGCCTGAATATTTCCACTACCAATCTGTAGGTCTCAGTCATATCTCTTTGTCGTTGTTGAATTTAGCAACTGCTCTCTGAGTGGGAGGGTGTCTTCCCTTTCCTGGTCTCTTGAGGTTGTGGTTTCTTGCATACAGAGCTGCTGCCTGGGATCATTCTGCTCGTCTTGGGCGCTTGACCTCTTCCAAGGGGTGGGTACATTTACCAATGATTCCTATTTTAAGGCTGGGCACTGTTCTCCACACTTGACATGAATACCTCCATTTTTGTATTCAAGGAAGGGCTGAGGCTCAGAAAGGTTAAGTACCTTGCCCAGCGTCACAAAGCTTGTAAGGGGCAGAGACTGGCTTTGAACTCAGGAAGTCCGGCTCTGAGTCGGCTCTCAACCACCCTCTGCCTCTGAGTGCTGAGCCCAGCCCACTGTGAGCTGGAATGCCTCCCCCATTGGACCATGTGATCCCAGGGGCATTTGCTTCACCAGCCTCTTTTCTGTATCCCCAACACTTACCACAGTGCCTGACACACTGCAGCCCAGCAGATGTACCTAATGAAGGAAGATGTCTGTCTCAAGGTGTGAGTCATAGCAAAGCTTTCATTCCACGTGGAAATTTCCGGTGCAACCATAGAAACATTGACTGGACCAGGGGGAGCCATTCCTGTTCTGAGTCACAGAGGAGTGGGAGGGTGGAGAAGTTCCCTGCTCACTCGGCCTGTCGAGGGGAGGAGCAACAGGGGCTGCTGTGCCGGTGATTGAGTCGCTGTGCCCCCGAGAGGGACCCACTGGCTGTTACAAGTCAAAAGCAGGGCCTGGAACCATGGGCTATCCAAAACCACAAATTTATGAAAATAGCACTCCCTGTGGAGAAACACTGACTCAACTAAGAAGAGAAAAGCAGCATTGATGCTACCTGCTGAGAACTAAATGGGAGAAAGAGAGCTCTCATGGTTGCTGTAAATGCCTTACACGGGAGCGGCTTGGAGATTATCTCCAGGATGCTGGGAGGGGCACTGGTCCCATCTGAGCTCCATCAACGAAACCAATGGACAGGCTTGGGCCCATAGTCTGAGGGTCCTGGCTCATCACTCACTCTGAGCACAGCCCGGATTCTCCCCCCAAGCCCTACAGACAGCAGAGGGTGTCAGCTGATTCATTCTGGTGGTCTGTACTTGGGGGTAGGCATGGGAGGAGGACACGGTCCTGTTACTGAACAAAACTTGAGTCTGCTTGCCCGAGTGCAATAAAGGCAATCCACCGATACCGGGCTCTGGTGAAGGAAGGTACAGCATTAATTGCAGAGCACCCAGCAAAGAGTCCAGGCAGCCAGTGCTCGGAAGGCCTGACCTCCCTGACAGCTTCCAGGGACAGGATTTTAAAGACAGGGTGAGGGAAGGGGTTGTGGGATGTGCGATCAGCTCGTGGACATTCTTCTGATTGGTTGGTGGTGAGGTAATCGGGAGTCAACATCATCAACCTCCTGGTTCTAAGCAGTTTGTGGTCTGTGTGCTCGTGGGCAGCATACCGTTAACCTCTTCCACCTGGTGGAGGTTTCAGTAGCTGCAAAACAGCTCAAAGGACACAGCTCAGAACATTACCTACAGCCCTTGAGGAGGAACTGAAGGTCCTTGACTTTGTTTAATGGCTAAACTATTATTATTTTGTCCCACTTGACTGTCTTCCTTTGTTTTTGCATTTTATCACTTCTCTGATTAAATGTATTCTTTGCAACTGGGAAGACCTAAGAGGCTAAGGTTTTTCTATAAACAAGAGGCAGGTGGAAGACGTGGGGTGGGGGGAGGGGTGTGGCTCCGGGAAGACCCTATAGGATCCTGCTCAGTTACAGTCCTGCTGTCTTAGTTGAGTTTCTGCAGAAGTAGACTCTCAGACAAGAAAAGCGTGCAGTCATTTCTTGGGGTGGTGGCCCCAGAAAGCACCATGGGGAATGGGGAAATGGGGAAGCGAGACAAGGAAGGAGAAGAATGAGGAGAATCTAGTCTTCAGCCACCATTGCCTGAGCCTCCTTCAGGGGCTTATTATGAAAATAGGCAGGCTCCCCCAGTGAAGGTGGCTTGAGGAGCAAGGGGTGGGCTAAGACCAGCAGTCAGTGGGTGTCAGACCTCATGGGGACTGGCTGGGAAACTACTTCTGATTTTGGGGAGAGGAAAGCAAGAAATGAAGCTCACTAAGTACTGAGATCACATTCTGGATTTCCAGCTTGGCCCGTCATTGGTGCATACGTACAAAAAAATTAAAATATGGCTTGACACTCACATCAGAATTAAGTCACAGTTTCTTCCTGGGATGAGTGCAAAATTGCAGAGAGTTGTTCTCAAGTCGAAATGACCTGGTGTCTTCTGCTTGTGGGAGGCTGCATTTCCCAAATGTTTTCTCACAAGCAGCTATTTCCAGACACAACTCCCTGATTGTTTAGCTCCTGGTGGATCTGTTCAGTCTGGAATTTCCCCAAGGCCTCATTCCATTTGCCAGCTGAACAGATTACATTGATTGATGTGTGTGTGTGCATTTCAAGTCATTTTTAAGTAACACAAGTCTGCCTTAACCCCCAGTACTGACTGTAGTTTGTTTCCTGACATCTGGGGTGGTGCGTCTGAGTGGGCCAGGAAGGACAGGAAGAAGCCAGACCTGGTTCGGACAGTTTCATCAGGGAGGCCCGGCAACTGGAACAGTCCTGGGCTTACGTGTGCCCAGAGGGCCCTTTGGGACCCACCAGACCTGGGGACCCCAGTGCTCTGAGTGGACGCTGCAGGTTCTACCTCTGAGTGCAGGGCAGATGGCAGACGTAACTTAGACCTGCTTTCCCAGGGCCCAGAGCGTGACTGACCAGGCAGATGACTGGGGCCACAGTTGACCTAAGTGGCCTCTTTTCCCCTCAGAAATCCTATTGCTCTCAGTGATGTCCCAAGTTCAGTTACTTGTGTTTTTGAGAATTTGGAGCTCCTTTTTTTTTTTTTTAAACTGAAGTATAGCTGATTTACAATGTTGTGTTTTAGGTGTACAGCAAAATGATTCAGTGATATATACATTTTTTCAGATTATTTTCCATTATAGGTTATTACAATATACCAAATATAGTTCCCTGTGCTATACAGTAAATCCTTGTTGTTTATCTGTTTTATATAAAGTAGTGTATATATGGTAATCTCATACCCCTAATTTATCCCTCCCACCCCCCTCCCCTTTGGTAACCATAAGTTTGTTTCCTATGTCTGTGAGTCTGTTTTGTAAATAAGTTCATTTGCACTATTTTTAGAGTACACATATAAGTGATATCATATGATATTTGTCTTTCTCTGTCTGACTTACTTCACTTAGTATGACATTTTCTAGGTCCATCCATGTTGCTGCAAATGGCAAGATTTCACTCTTTTTTATGGCTGAGTAATATTTCATTGTGTGTGTGTGTGTGTATATATCTATATATCTATATATATCACATCTTCTTTATCCATTCATCTGTTGATGGACACTTAGGTAGCTTCCATGTCTTGGCTATTATAAATAGTGCTGCTGTGAACATTGGGGTGCATGTATCTTTTTGAATTAGAGTTTTTGTCTTTTCTGGATATATGCCTAGGAGTGGGATTGCTGGGTCAGATGGTAACTCTATTTTTAGTTTTTTAAGGACGCTCCATACTGTTTTCCATAGCGGCTGCACCAATTTACATTCCCAACAGTGTAGGAGGGTTCCCTTGAGAATTTGGAGCTTTGAAGGGCTACCCCTAGGCTGCATCCCTCTCTCCTCTCTCCCCTCCCACACCTTCTTTAGCCCATCAGGCAAACCTTTGACACAGGGGCAGGGGTGTGGGAATTTAAAACCGAGGAGCTGAACCCATCTCTGGGACCATCCTCTGCACTCACCTCACCAGGACTTGGGTTGATGAGACTGGAGCTTGGTTCTCAGATGGGCCTTGGGCTCACCTTGGCATCCGGTTCTCATCTTGCAGGTGTTCTCCCCCTGACCTGGCAGTGCCACATTATAGAACAAGGCCATCCCCATACAGGTCAGCCTTGGGGCTCCTGCAGCCCAGAGCACTCCTCCTTTCGTCTTACATGGTGATCAGAGATAACCTACTCATCTCTACTGAAAAACTTGGGCCAGGGTCAGATACCTTATCCTCCTTACCTGCTGGAAGCACCTGTAAATTGCAGCAGAAGTTGAACATTTCTGTTAAGGGCCAGATAGTAACTATTTTAGGCTTTGTGGGTCATATGGTCCCCATTGCAACTGTGCGAAAGCAGCCCTAGACAATATGTAAATGACTAGGGATAGCTGCGTTCCAATAACATGTTTACAAAAATAAGCAGTGGGTTGGATGTAGCTTGCTGGCCATATTTTCTAACCCCTGAATTAAAGTTTCGACTCTGAGAGTGATTACATTGGTTGCAATCATTTATTGAGTGCATGCAAGAAGTCCAGATTCTAGGTCCCATATCCAGAGGGTCTGCATCAGTGGCTCTTGGGTGGGACCCATGAATCTGTAGTTTTGAAATTTTCATGGATAATTATGAAGTATAGCTAGAAGTGCAGTACAGCTCACCTGCTTTTACTGCTGGACTTAGAGCAGGCACACTGTGGGATTAGTGGCAGAGCGGGGAGCAGAGTTCTGGTCTTCCTCCACGACCAGGATTCCTTCTGTTTCCACCTGCCCATTTGGGGAATTCTAGGGACACTCCCTGGAAAACAAGGGGGGTAATGAGCTCAGCCGTGGGCATCGATGGGCTTGGACAATGGCATGAGTTCAATCGCCTGCCTTTTAGCTCAGGAGGAACTGCCCACTGCACAGCTAAGCCCAATGACAAGAATATTAATCAGTCACATGGAGGAGAGCATAAAGCTCCCCGGAGTGGACCTGGGATATGGATACCTTGAAAGCAGGCCATCTCCTTGGCCCCAGGTCTTTGAAAAAATCAACGTATTAGTAGAAGACTAGGCTGAGCCATTTTCAGCTTGGACCCATTTATTCATTCACTTGTACATTCATTTCATTTTTCCTTCCTGTGTTCAATTAGCATTTATTTAGCACCTATTCGGAGCCAGCTCCTGTTCTGGCATCCAGGAAATACAGCTGAGTCAGATATTATCTTTGCCTCTACTGTGATTCATGTGGCCAAGGGAATATGTCTGTGAGTGGTGGGGGAGGGGGAGGGGAGGGGTCAGTCTTTTGTCAGAGTTAGGGATTAGTTGGGGGCAGGATTCTGGGCTGCATCAGGAGTCAGTCTGGGGTCCAGGTTCAGAAGTCAGCCTCTGGTCAAGAAACGGGGTGAAAGTCACTAGACCACACCAGTCCATTTCCTTGAACTTCATTGCCACAGAGTGGCCTTGAATATGAGTGGACGTCCTTGCTTGTCTTTCTCAGGACCAGCAACATTCATCATGATAGATCCATTCCCAGGCAACAGGGCTGTGTGTGTGACCTTGAACAAGGTGGGGAAGGGGCTTAGTCCAGAGTATCTGCTTCTCATTACAGTATTCTCTGATCATTGGGGCGAGTGTTGGAGAGAAGTAATCTGGTCAGCAAGGCCCGTTTTTGTAGAATGGGTTTTGGGACGAGAGCCATTGTAAGATTTGAAGATCACCTCATCTTAAGAGTGGATCAGAGTTCCGACACAGAAAGATATTTTGCACTTTAGAGAGACAGTAATTTCATGAAAAGGAATTGCTAAGCCACCACCTAACCATGCCAGCGATTTTAGCTGAATATTTTTCCTTGTTAAACTCTCAGAATGTCAGAGCTGGAGGGGGGCCATCCAGGGATGGTTCTGTTTAGTTGTCTTTAAACTGTGCTCTCTGGAATCCTCCATTTTTCTGGTGGTGCCTGTGGAGATGCTGGGCTTGGGGTGTGTGCTGGGGGGTCCCTTTTATGGTCTAAGACAGCAAGGTAGTTAGAAGAAAAGTGCCCTACACCCTCTCTCCTGCCCGACCTTCCACCCCAGATCCCTTCCTCCACATTCCGTCTCTCCCTTGGGAATGAGCATTTCTGCCCATTCAGGAAAGACCTACTTGACTCTTCATCTGTGTCCAGGTGTTGAAACCAAATCCAGCCTCTTTACCCCAACACTGAATTAATTCTCAGAGACAGAGTTTTGGGTAAAGTAGAAAAGAATAGTTTTATTGCTTTGCCAGGCAAAGGGGCCACAGTGGGCTAAGGCTCTCAAAACTGTGTGTCCCGACCTAGAGAGGGTAGTGAGGAGTTTTATAGTAATGGTGCAAAGAGGGCGTGATCAGCTCACGGACATTCTTCTCATGGGTTGATGGTGAGGTAAGTGGGAGACAGCATCATCAACCTTCTGGTTCCAACTGGTCTGGGGTCTACGTGCTTGTGGGCACCTTACCGTTAATTTCTCCCACCTGTTGGGGGTTTCAGTATTTGCAAAACAGCTCAAAGGTTTTTTTAAAAATTTTATTTATTTATTTATTTTTATTTTTGGCTGAATTGGGTCTTCGTTGCTGTGCGTGTGGGCTTTCTCTAGTATGGCAAGCAGGGGCTACTCTTCGTTGCAGTGCGTGGGCTTCTCATTGCGGTGGCTTCTCTTGTTGCAGAGCACAGGCTCTAGGTGTGTGAGCTTCAGTAGTTGTGGCACGTGGGCTCAGTAGTTGTGGCTTGTGGGCTCTAGAGCTCAGGCTCTGTAGTTGTGGCACATGGGCTTAGTTGCTCCGCAGCATGTGGGATCTTCCCAGGCCAGGGCTCGAACCCATGTCCCTTGCATTGGCAGGCAGATTCTTAACCACTGTGCCACCAGGGAAGCCCTCAAAGATATTTTTATGTGTATCCTTGATGGGGAACCAGGACCCTGCCCCAAGGCTACACTACTGTTTATTTTGACAGTTCCTCCCTTGTCTCTGCATCCCCTCCCTTCCTTAATTAGCATCTGTTTGAACCTGCCTGTTGGAACTTGGGGAAGGTCATGGAGGCTGAATGAAGCCTATTTCCTGTAATCAAGAAATGGGGGACACAGAAAGGCTTTTGTGCCCAGGAGCCCCACAGGGTCCTGCTCCATGTCAGTGTCAGCATCACCCGAGGAGAAGTGCGTAAGAGGCTATGCAGAATAGGTGGCCTTCAAGCCAGTGGCTGTAGCATCCTTCTTGTGGACACATGAGCAGCAGGGGGCGTAGGCTGGCAGAGGCCTGGCACCTGGAGAGATGGTGTGGTCTGTCTTTCCATCTTCCAAGAGACATACACCGTGGAAGAGGAATTGTTTTAAAGAAGGTTCTCTCTACATAAGTTACATTGCTTTTCCTTTTCCAGTGAGAAGGTGGGCTTAAGGTGGATGTACAGGTGAGACCCCAGCATTACGCCTTCCATTCACATTTTATTTTTCCATGAAACAAATAAAAGAACATTTCCAAATGGCACTTTTAACTTTGGAATGTTTTCTCCCAATTTTTGTGATATCTCCTTCTTCAGGTAGGATCAATAACTTAGTTTATCAGCTCTTCCCATTCTTGTTTTAAATTTATTCCTCCTTTGGATGATTTCATCTTTTGTTAACCAGGCTAAGGGCTTGGAGCATGGCTCTTAGGGAGGCTGGATTCCTAGCTTGCCTTTAAGATTCTTAGAGTCGAGAGGAAGAGGCAAGAGAAAGAGGGGACAGAGCTGGGAGTCTTAGGCAGCCAGGTCAGCAGAGTACTTGTTTTTTGAAGAGCAAAAATGTGAATGCCTGTGCTCTGGGGGCTCTATTTACATAGACCATGTTGTAAGTGGCGCCCCCTGGAGGCGGGCAGTGCAGCTTGCGCCAGTGAGCACTGCCTCTCCCTCTTGTCTCCCCCGGCCACGTTCATGTTCCTTGCGTGAGTCCTGGAGATGGTACCTGGGCTTAGAGAAAGGGGTGACCCCTGGGGGCTGGGGGAAATAGGAAGGCATCCTAGCGGAATAGGAGAGGAGGGGGTGCAGAAAGAAGAACAGAACATTTGGAGCAGGGGGAACTGCATTTAGGAAGGCCTAGAAGCTCAAACTGGGCCAGAGCACATGTTCTTGGTCCTCCATGGAACCAAGGGCAGAAAGCGCAGAAAATGGGACAGTAAATCTTAAGGAGGCCAGTGATCCATGTTCATCCATGTCTACTCTCCTGTATGGGAGGCTGGCTGATCGTGCTTGGTCAAAGCGTGGGTGGGTTTGTGCTCCACATGCCTTATGCTGCCTTCCAGAATATTCCACCCTCCCCCTGTTCTCCCCTTCTTGGTCCTCCAACAGTGCTGTTTATCATCCCTTTGAGGTCCTGGTGTCCTTGGAGGCTTGTTGTTTCTCTCATTCTTATTGAAATTCTAATTGTATTGAGAGGACTTTAGATTGGTTTGACCAGAGATGGGCTTTTAGAAGCCAGTGAGGGTGCTTCTCTTCAGATATTTAGCAGTAATTGTCTTATGAAGTGCTCTCAAGTTCACACTCAGAGAACAAGCCTATAATTTCTATTCAAATAGTTTCTAATGAGATGATGCTTTTGTCAACTTCTGGGGCCAAGTCAGGCTGTGGAAAAAATATATTTCAGATTCCTTGACCCTTGGACAAACTCAAAATATGCACCAAACATGCTTTGGAGCATCCCGGAGGCATGAAAGATAGACAGCTGTGGTGCGATGGAGGACACGAGAGGTCTGAGAATCTTTATCCCTGCATCATTCCCTTATTCAAAAATCATTTGCCAAACACCTACTGCATGCGTATGCCGGTCTCTGCTATGTGCAGGGCATCAAAGGATGAATTAGAACTGGATTCTGGGCCACATCAGTGATGTACAGCCCTGTGTGTATGAGTGTGGTGTGTGTGTGTGTGTGCGTGCGCGTGTGTGCCTTTTTGTGGCAGGGAGACCATGACATCAAAGTGTGATAAGAGCATCACTCATAGGTGACCATACAATTTATCATTTAAATTGGGGGCACCTTTGGGACAAATGCTAACCCCTGGACAAGAAGCATAAAGTGGGACAGTCCTAGGCAAACCAAGACATATGGTCACCCTGCATAATTCCCCGGCACAGGGAAGATCGGAAGACAAATGGCCTCTCCCCATCCATTCCCGAATCCCTCCAGTTACTGAAGTCCCAGCTTCATCATCCCTTCTCCGGGAAGCTTTCCCAGACCTGTCGCCACCAGACCTAATCCTCTTCATACACGCTCATAGCCCCACAGATCTTTCCTTCCTAGCACTTATCCCCGAGATGAGTTTACATGCACTTGTGTGATTATTTCACTGTATATCTGCCTTTTACACCTTGAAGATGGGACCATTCACGACAGTTTTGTCTACCATATACGGATATTCAGTAAATACTGGAAGAGTGAGTGGGTTGAGCCTTGAAATACAATAGTCTCTTTTACCTGTGGTTTCATTTTCTGCAGTTTCAGATACCCGTGGTCAATTGCTGTCTAAAAAAAATTAGGTGGAAAATTCTAGAAATAAACAATCCATAAGTTTTAAATTGTGTGCTGTTATGAGTAGCTGATGAAATCTGGTGCTGTACCACTCTGTCCTGCCCGGGTTGTGAATCGTCCCTTTGTCCAGCTGATCTCGCCCATCAGTCACTTATAGCCATCTTGGCTATCAGACCCACTTCATGGTATCGCAGTGCTTGTGTTCAAGTGACCCTCATTTTACTTAATAATGACCCCGAAGTGCAAGAGTAGTGACACTGGCAATTTGGATATGCCAAAGAGAAGCCAAAAAGTGCTTCTTTTAAAAAGGTGAACATTCTTGGCTTACTATGGAAAGAAAAAAAAATTGTATGCTGAGGTTGCTAAGATCCATGGTAAAATGAATCTTCTATCTGTGAAATTCTGAAGAAGGAAAAAGAAATTGTGCTTCTTTTGCTGTTGCACCTCACACTGCAAAAGTGATGGCCACAGTGTGTGATAAATGCTTAGTTAAGATGGAAAAGGCATTGAATTTGTATAATAAGATATTTTGAGAGAGACTACATTTACCTGACTTTTATTACACTATAATTGCTCTATTTCATCATTAGTTATTGTTATTAATCTCATACTGTGCCTAATTTATAAATTAAACTTTATCATAGGTATGTATGTATAGGAACAAACATAGTATATATAGGATTTGGTACTATCCGTGGTTTCAGGCATCCACTGGAGGTCTTGGAACATTTCCCCGTGGATAAGGGCGGGGGGAACCATTGTACTATCCTGCTTAACCAGGTGGCCGGGCACCTGAAGAGAGAAGGAGTGGTGGGAAGGATCTGGAATCAGTATTCTGGCAGAGGGTCTGGGGGGTGTGGGGTCTGGCGTCAGGATGGTGCACGTGGGAGGTAGAAACAGCTCAGTGTGGCCGGATCACAGGGTGGCGGGACCATGGTGGCGACTGTGGAGAGGGGAGGCCACATCCTGCTGGGTTCGTGGACCACCCCGTGGTCTCTGGGCTACAGCTGCCTCCCCTACCTTTTCCAGCGTGGGGTCTGAGTAAATGAACTCTAAGGCATCCTCAAGTCATCATTCCTTTTGGTCCTTTCGCTGATCTGGCTAATTGCTTAAGGATGTGTCTTCTAATTACCCCTCTCTTTTTTTTTTTTTTTTTTTTTTTTTTTGCGGCACGCAGGCCTCTCACTGCTGTGGCCTCTCCCATTGCGGAGCACAGGCTCCGGACGTGCAGGCTCAGCGGCCATGGCTCATGGCACCAGCCGCTCTGCGGCACGTGGGATCTTCCTGGACCGGGGCACGAACCCATGTCCTCTGCATCGGCAAGCGGACTCTCAACCACTGCGCCACCAGGGAAGCCCAACCCCTCTCTTTTTACGCTCCTCATCTGGATCAAGATTCCCCTCAGTTGTGGAAAAGTTGAGCATCTAGGGAAACTCATATATGAGATGCAAGGGCTAGTTCTAGAAAACGTGCTGCTTCCACCAGATGTCCAAACAAGATAGAACTTTGGAGACAGTCACATGGACAGTTTCTCCCTCCTGCTGGACACCCAGGATAGAGGCTCCCTGTGATCTAGAGTAGCTTGGGAAGGCTGCCTCTCTGCCATCCATCGGGTGCTGACAGGATGACCAGTGAGTGCTCTTTCTAGCACTGAGAGTTCACAGGCTTATAAAATACGCACCACACAAAAGCCATCTTCATTTCTCTTCATCTACAGGTATTTTGTTGAAAGTGCTTTTTTTTTCCCCCCTCCTCGTAAGGCTCTCATGGTGCAAGATGTGACCTATCTGTCTACGGGGCCCCTGGAACCTGGGTGGGCCTGATAACACTTCATCTTCCCCACAGCATGGCTGTGGGCAGTCCCACAAAGAGACTGGAACCTGAGTCACCGTGTCCTGGATCTGCAAAGCCATTTCCTTAAGTGTACAGTTTGGTTCCTTGCCATTGCAGCCACTCTAATATCTTTCCAGCCCCCCAGCAGCCCAGAAATTGTATCAGATAACAGCTCCCGAGTCGCCTCCCCACACACTCCCTCACCATCTCAGCTGACAGTCTGTAAAGGAAATGAGAACAGAGGCTCATTTCTAGCGGCTGCAACAAGACTTTGCAAATTAAAATGAAAAGCTTCAGTTCCCTGGATCAGCGAAGGAGGCTGAGAGGCACCTTGAAATCTTTCTCCAAACAAACTGGCCTTCCAGCTGGGCCCCAGTAGAGCTCAGGCATCCTTCTCATGGCGGGGGGTGCGAAACTGGGGCTTGGCAGGCCTGCTCCCAAAGTCCAATGAGACCTCGGACCCATTCCTAGGAACTCCCGTCCCTTGGTCTTCCTCAGTCCTGGAGGCTCAAGTGGGTTCACAGGCTTCCTTGGAGATTCAGTCAGTGTGACAGTCAGCGGGCCTTTGGATCATCCAGCCAAGTGGCTGTCAGCCCGGCTTCCCACGATGATCACCTGGTGAGGATTTAAAAGGTACGGATGCCCAGACCTCTTAAAAATTAATCCCTGGAAGAGGCCTGGCTGTCTGCATTTTGTAAAACTTCCCAGGTGATTTAATTGCACGGGGAGGAGTAGGAACTGTTGATCTCATCCAAAAGCCTCATTTCTGGGTGAGGACTCTGAGGACGAGAGAAGGAGGTGAAGTTGCCCCAGGCCACACAGCAAGCCAATGGCTTCCTGACTTGCTGGCCCTTTCCACTACACAGGGCTGCCCTTTGCTCTGCCTTCCTTCCAGGGCTGTGTATGGATGAAGGGAAGGTAGAAAGATGCTCACCCTGAGGGTCTGGGGTCTGATAGTGTTGGTGTTTCTAAGCAGGTTTGGAGAATTGCCAGCAGGAGTCTCTTTGCATAAAGATTGAGGAGCCTCATGGGAAATGTTTCACCATAAGGGAAAAGGTGCATCAGATATACGAAGGAGGTCCAAGTGTCACAGTCAGCTCCATGGATGGGGAAAAGCACTGGAGGCACCTGACTTGCAGCACTGTGTTTATTAGTTTGAATCATGTGAACTTGTGATACCTGGTTCGGTCTAATGAAAGTAATTTACATTTGCAGAGCATTTCACAGCTTCCCAAACCATCCCAAGGTATGTTGTTTGGTTTGAACTTTCCACAACCTGATGAGATGGAAATAATTATTCCCAAATTTCAGATGCAGCAGCTGAGGCCCAAGGAGACCCAAGGCAACTGTTCAAGCCATACGACATTTTACTGGTAGACTTGGAACTAGAATTCAGGTTTCCTGCCTCCCGAGTGTGGGAGTCTAGCTGTTAGATTGGGCTGGAAATTTAAAAAGAGTAGTCTCAATCTGAAAGGCTGCAGTTTAGGATTGAACTCCGTGGATCCAGCTCCCTTGATCTTATCACATGAATGTGGATGGGCTTATCCCTGAGGGATGGGAAGAAGGGATTAACACTTAGTTTACCTTTCTGGGGCTGCCCTTCCTCCTTACACCCCTATTCTACCCTGTTTCAACACCCTCAAATCTTCTGTAGAAGAAGGTGCATGGCCATGAAGTTCCTTGCATTTTACTTTAAGGTGCCTCTATTTGTGAGAGCCAGCCTGGCATAGTGGTTAAAAACACAGACTGCCTAGATTTGAATTATCAGTCTGTCACTCACCATATGTGAGGCCTGAAAACAAAGTTACTGTATTTTTCTCTGCCTCTCTCCCCTCAGTGGAGATAACAATGGCTCCTATGCTATAAGATTATAAGGATTAAATAAGTTAATTATAAGCACTTATGTTAGCTAAATGCTATAGAAACCAATAAACCCCCAAATCTCAGTGGCTTAACACAACAAAGGTTTGTTTTTCACTCATGCTGAGTGTGGTGGGGTCGGGTAACCCTCCAGAGCCCTCCATGTTGGACTCAATTGCTCCAGAGTCCCTTCGTCTTATGAAGCATCTCAACACATGGTTTCCACAGTTTTGTAAATAGCTCATAACTGAAGGTGATACATGCCCTCTCCCCTCAGAGTCTATTGGCCAGAATCAGCCACATGGACCCCATAGAGTTACAAAGGAGTCTGGGAAATGCAGGAACTATTTGGTGAACACCATTTGTCTCTGCCAGTATATGTAAGTTTTGTTAAATATAAAATTAATATGATTTTTGAAGAAGATTTACTTTTGTGTTGATAGTTTAATCTTCTTATTGCCATTTTGTATTTTATTCCTGTTTATTATTTACTTTACTCTCAACTGAAAGTTTTATGGCTTCTTATCCTTTTCTATTTTCCATTCATTTTGCTTTGTCCTGATGATGACCAGTAAGTAGTATGGCTGAGACCGTAGGCGTGAGAAACCCTCTCAACACCTGGGAAATCTGGAGGCTGCCATTCTTCCTGGCCCAGCTACTTCTGTAGCTACCTCCTTGGCTTCCCTAGGATGAGTCCTCTGATTCTTCCAAAACTCTCACCCTGAGATGCGTATGGGAGCCACAGCTCAGCCTCACTGGGGCTTTCATTTTCTTCCTGTAGTTGCGTGTGCTTGAGTTGTTGGAAAGGTGTTGCCACTGACATTTCCTTGCCTGATGCAAGGTGCTGTGTGTTTTAACATCCATGGTTTCTGACACATGTAACTTTGCCTTTTGAAGACAAACAGGGAACGCCAGTAGCAAGCCAACCCAGGGGGCGTGGCTAGCAGAGGTCCTATCCAGGGAGGTACCACGGGTCAGTGTTGGTGAAGAGCCAGATGGCGCTGACGTTTCCTACAGGTGCCCACAAGTGGGTGGCACCGCCGGCCCCCAAAACTCCTCCTCCTGAGCTATCCACCTCCCACCTCCGCAGGCCTTGTAGGGTAGGTCCCTTGACCCCTTTCCCTTTAAGAAGTGTTCAGCAGAAGCCCTACGGAGAGGGGCCAACTCTGTAATTGTTTTGAATGGAGTCAGCTGGGAGGTCAAGTGCATTTGTCAGGAAAGTAGGAAGCAATGTGAGCTGGCTGAGAATTCTAAAATCTGAAAAGAAGAGAAGCTGATCCCTCTGCAGAGTAGGGGCCTGGAGTCCTCCTGGGAAAGCACTTGGGACATTGGGAAGAGCCAGGGCCAGGATTCTCTACTCTGGCTCCGTCTCTCTAAGGGTTGATAGATGCCTTCTGGGAAGCTTGGGTGGGTGGGGTGTGGTGGGGCACCAAGCAGAGGGATTTCTTCTGTTCGTAGAGTTCAGGCCATGGTGACAGTATATGCCCCACATCGTGCATCTAATCCCCAGGACCTCTAGGGGTGGTATTTCTTTCACATAAATGTCTCAACTCCCGGTCCCACAACAGAACCCATCTCTTGCCCAACCCTAGATAGAAGAATTTCCCCCCATCTTTTCTTGACATAGTGCCAGACTCATAGGCCCTACATCACTGTTCCTGTGAATTTTCTCTGCTCAGCTGATTCTCCAATAATCCTCATTCCAGTTTTAAAAACAAACAAACAAAAACTACAATCTCCTTAACCTGTATCAGACTTTGGACCAGTTGCGCTGGGCTTGTGAGAGTCAAGGTGAACTGCTTCTCAGGGAATTGTGACTTCTATTGATAACAAGGCCTGCGTCTCCAGATCCTGTGATCAATCTCGAGTACACTCCTTGGAGACAAGGCGTTTCTTCTCGACTTATCTGGTTGGGACTGTAAAGGCATAAATCCTGATGCATTGGCTTAAAGAGTAGGTTTTAATATTAATTTCTCCAAGATGCCTGGAATTTAGAATATTCATCTCATCATATTCACGATTTCAGGTCTTTTATCTCTCCAGTGGCATAGTCAAGGAGAATTGGCCGACATTTTCCTTTCTCTGTATATTATGTGGTCCTCTTTGGCTCTTGTGACCCGCCCAGTTTGTCTTTCTGGTTCTAACAAGACTTGAGTTGCTTTACCACATTTCCCCTCTGAAGGCACCCACAGTCTGTTTAGACACGTGGTGCCTCTCTGAGGCTCTTTTAGGTTGCACTTATTCCGCAACCCTGGGGCAGAATTAGTTATCTCTGGAGAATTGGATGTCAGGGCTGTCTGGTTTGCCCCTTGGGGCCCTACTTGGAGCCATTAGTGATGGCTGATTGCTTTCCAAGACCACTCTCAAAGAGGCAGGTGTATTCACCTTCGAGGAAAATTCCTCACCCAGCTTCTTATTTTGCATAGAACCTGCTGGAACTGAATGGTGGAATATAGCATAAATCCTGGGGGGAAGCTTTACCCACCATTCTCATCCACAGTTTAGTCTGTTAAAGCTGGTCCTTCTCTGCTTACTTCCATCTTCAAGTGGGATGTTCTCAACCAAGTGGAGCAATTTTTTTCCTTGATTTTTATCCTCAGAGCAGTGCTCTGGGGCCCGTGGGCCCTCATTGCCTGGAGAAGTGAGGGAACTCCTAGTAGTAAGATGGACCAAAGACTTTTCAATTTCTACTGGGGAAGGGTGTGGGGACTGAGGACAATGGCCAAAGAGGGCCTATCTTTATCACTAAGGTTCTGATTATTTTACCAGGGGGATATATTTATGTATTACCTGTGTGATTATAAATTAAGCAAACGAATAACTGAACACTTTATGTGTTAGACTGTACTGAATACAATAAAATGCGTTGGATTGAACTAAACCCAAAAGAAAGCAAAGACTCTGCTTTGATGACTTGTAAGAGAGACGGTTTCCATCTCATTTTCTTTGCCTTTGGTCAGTGGAGAGTTAAGAATATTAAACCAGTTTTATTAAAATTATATCTTAACACATGTGAAACTTGTCTTCCTAATATCTAGTGTGACAAGAAATCCTAAGGAATTGATCAGATTGTATTCCTGCTTTGGTACAACATAGTTTTAATTATTGTAGCTCATTTCAAAGTTGTTTAGTTATTCTTGTGGGTTAATTTTTTTCAGATAAACTTTCAAATGATTTTTTTCAAGTTACCTATTAAAAGACTCATGGATTTTGATTGAAGCAGAATTAAATTTATTCTTTAAATGTTGCTAGAATTGGCGCTTTGGCTATAGTTATTCTCCCCATCTGCTGCATCTCTTCATTTATTCTCATCTTCCTTTAGGTCCTGAGACAGAGTTCTGTAGTTTTCTTTATATGGGTCCTGCACATTTCTTAAGTTTATTCTTAGATTTTTTATATTTTGTGCTGCTATTGTGAGTACAATCTTTCTCTCTCATTATATTTTCTAACACATAATGGATGGTATATTAATGAATTAATTCATTAGTTCTGTAAGTATGAATAAGGAAACCATTTATTTTGCATACATATTTTATAAACTGTACATCTACCAAATATCCTTACTTATTACATTTTTAAGTGAAATATAGTTGACATACAATAATATTCTGTTAGTTTCAGGTGTACTACACAGTGATTTGACATTTGTGTACATTATGAAATGATCACCATTAGTCTAGTAACCTTCTGCTCCCATACAAAGTCACTACCATGTTATTGACTATATTCCCTGTGCTGTATATTATATCCCTCTGCTTTATTTATTTGATAACTGGAGGCTTGTGCCTCTTTATCGTATTCACCCCTTTTGCCCACCACTCACCCCCCTCTCCTCTGGAAACCACCTATTTGTTTTCTGTATCTATTAGTTTGTTTTGTTTTGTTTTATTTATTTGTTTTGTCTTTTAGATTTCACACATAAGTGAGATCATATGATATTTGCCTTTCTCTGTCTGGCTTTTTTCACTTAGCATAATACCCTCTAGATCGATCCATGTTGTCACATATGTCAAAATTTCTTTTTTGTGTGTGACTGGGTAATATTCCATTGTATATATACACCACATCTTCTTTTTCTCCTGTTAAATTTCTTTTATTGAAGTATAGTTGATTTACAGTGTTGTGTTAGTTTCAGATGTATAGCAATATGATTCAGTTGTGTGTGTATCTTTTTCAGATTCTTTTCCATTATAGGTTATTACAATATATGGAATATAGTTCCCTGTGCTCTACATTAGGTCCTTGTTGCTTATGTATTTTATGTATAGTAGTGTGTATCATCTCAAACTCAGTTATCCCTCCCCACCCCTTTCCCCTTTGGTAATCATAAGTTTGTTTTCTATGTCTGTGAGCCTGTTTCTGTTTTGTAAATAAGTTCGTTTGTATCATTTTTTCAGATTCCACATGTAAGTGATATCATATGATATTTGTTTTTCTCTCTCTGACTTCACTTATTATGATAATCTCTAGGTCTATCCATGTTGCTGCAAATGGCATTATTTCATTTTTATGGCTGAGTAATATTCCATTGTATATGTATATACCACATCTTCTTTATCCATTCATCTGTGGATGGACATTTAGGTAGCTTCCATGTCTTGGCTATTGTAAGTAGTGCTGCTATGAACATTGAGGTGCATGCATCTTTTTGAATTAGAGTTTTTGTCTTTTCTGGATATATGCCCAGGAGTGGGGTTGCTGGATCATATGATAACTCTATTTTTAGTTTTTTAAGGCACCTCCATAATGTTTTCCATAGTGGCTGTACCAATTTACATTCCCATCATCAGTGTAGGAGGGTTCCCTTTTCTCCAGACCCTCTCCAGCATTTATTATTTGTAGACTTTTTTATGATGGCTGTTCTGACTGGTGTGACGTGATACCTCATTGTAGTTTTGATTTGCATTTCTCTAATAATTAGCGATGTTGAGCATCTTTTCATGTGCCTGTTGGCTCTCTGTATGTCATCTTTGGAGAAATGTCTATTTAGGTCTTCTGCCCATTTTTTGATTAGGTTATTTCTTTTTTTATATTGAGTTGTATGAGCTGTTGTATATTTTGGAAATTAAGCCCTTGTCAGTCACATCATTTGAGAATATTTTCTCCCAGTCCAAAAGTTGTCTTGTTATTTTGTTTACAGTTTCCTTTGCTGTGCAAAAGCTTATAAGTTTGATTAGGTCCATTTGTTCAGTTTTGCTTTTATTTCTTTTGCCTTGGGAGACTGACCTAAGGAAACATCGCTACGATTTATGTCAAAGAATGTTTTGCCTGTGTTCTCTTCTAGGAGTTTTATAGTTGTCGTGTCTTATATTTAAGTCTTTAAGCCATTTCGAGTTTATTCTTGTCTTTGAGTGTTCTAATTTCACTGATTTACATGTGGCCGTCCAGCTTTTCCAGCACGACCTGCTGAAGAGACTGTCTTTTCTCCATTGTTTATTCTTGCCTTCTTTGTCGATGATTAATTGACTGTAGGTGTGGGGGTTTATTTCTGGGCTCTCTATTCTATTCTTTTGTTCAATATGTCTGTTTTTGTGCAAATGCCACAGTGTTTTGATTGTTGTAGCTTTATAGTATTGTCCGAAGTCTGGGAGGGTTATGCCTTCAGCTTTTTTTTCCCCCCTCAGGATTGCTTTGGAAATTCTGGGTCTTTTGTGGTTCCATATACATTTTAGGATTATATGTTCTAGTTTTGTGAAAAATGTCATGGGTAATTTGATAGGGATCACATTAATTCTGTAGATTGCTTTGGGTAGTATGATGATTTTAATAATATTAATTCTTCCAGTCCAAGAACATGGGATATATTTCCATTTCTTTGAATCAAATTCAATTGCCTTTATCAATGTTTTATAATTCTCAGTGTGTAAGTGTATAGTTCTCTCCTTCATCAGGTTTATTCCTCAATATTTTATTTTATTTTTTGACACAATTTTAAAAGGGATTTTTTTTTTTACTTTCTTTTTCTGATATTTCATTGTTAGTGTAAAGAAATGCAACGGATTTCTGTATGTTAATGTTATATCTCGCTACCTTGCTGAATTTGTTTATCAGTTCTAATAGTTTTTGTGTGGATGCTTTAGGGTTTTCTATACAGAGTATTATGTCACCTGCATATAATGACAATTTTACCTCTTCTCTTCCAATTTGGATACCTTTTATTTCTTTTTCTTGTCTGATTGCTGTAGCTAGGACTTCCAATACTATGTTGAATAGAAGTGGTGAGAGTGAGCATCTTTGTCCAGATTTTAGCAGGAAGGCTTTCAGCTTTTCACCATTGAGTATTATGTTGGCTGTCAGTTTGTCATAAATAGCTTTTATTATGTTGAGATATGTTCCCTCTATACCCACTTCGGTGAGAGTTTTTTTTTTTTTTTTATCATGAATGTATGTTGAATCTTATCAAATGGTTTTTCTGCATCTATTGAGATGATGTGGCTTTTGTCTCTTCTTGATGTGGTGTATTACATTGATTGATTTGTGTATGTTGAACCATCCTTGTGACCCTGGGATGAATCCAACCTGATCGTGGTGTATGATCCTTTTTATGTGTTGTTGGATTTGGTTTGCTAATATTTTGTTAAGGATTTTTGCATCTCTCTTCATCAAAGATATTGGCCTGTAATTTTCTTTTTTGGTAGTGTCTTTGTCTGGTTTTGGTATCAGGGTGATGGTAGCTTCATAGAATGACTTTGGGAGTGTTCCCTCCTTTTCAATCTTTTGGAATAATTTGAGAAGGATCAGTATAAATTCTTCTTTGTATGTTTGGTAAAATTCCCCAGTGAAGCCAGCCAGTCCTGGACTTTTGTTTGCAAGGAGGTGTTTTTGATTTTATTTTTTTTTAATTACAGATTCTATTTCACTTCTAGTGTTCAGACTGTTCAAATTATCTATTTCTTCTTGATTCAGTTTTGGTGGGCTGTATGTTTCTAGAAACTTGTTTCTTCTAGGTTGTCCAAATGGTTGGCATATAATTGTTCATAGTATTCTCTTATAATTTTTTGTTTCTGTGGTATCGGTTGTTATTTCTCCTATGTCATTTCATATTTTGTTTATTTAGGTGCTCTCTCTTCTCTTCTTGGTGAGCCTGGCCAGAGGTTTATTGATGTTGTTTACCCTTTCAAAGAACCAGCTCTTGGTTTTATTGATTTTTTTCCATTGTTTTTTAAATCTCTATTTTATTTATTTCTTCCCTGATCTTTATTATTTCCTTCCTTCTGCTGACTTTATGTTTTGCTTGTTCTTTTTCTAATTCTTTTAGGTGTAGGTTATGTTGTTTATTTGAGATTTTTCTTGTTGTTTGAGGAAGGCCTGTATTGCTATGAGCTTCCTTCTTAGGCCTGCATCCCATAGATTTTGTATGGTTGTGTTTTCATTGTCATTTGATCCATTGGTTTTTTGGTAGCATGTTGTTTTGGTTTTTTAGTAGCATGTTGCTTAGTCTCCATGTAATTTTTTTTTTCTCATTTCTCTTCCTGTGGTCGATTTGTAGTTTCATGCCATTGTGGTCAGAAAAGATGCTTGAAATCATTTCTAAATTCTTAAATTTTTTGAGACTTGTTTTGTGTCCTAGTATGTGGTCTATCCTAGAGAATGTTCCATAAATGCTTGAAAAGAATGTGTATTCTATTTTGGGGGGATGTAATGTCCTGAAAATATCAATTAAGTCTAACTGTTATGTCATTGAGGATCTCTATTGCCTTATTGATTTTCTGTCTGGAAGATCTGTCCATTGATGTCAGTGGGGTGTTAAAGTCTTCTACTATTATTGTATTCCTGTCAATTTCTCCTTTAATGTCTACTGGTATTTGTTTTATGTATTTAGGTTCTCCTATATTGGGTGCATATATGTTAATGAGTATAATATCCTCTTCTTGTTTGATCCTTTTATCATTATATAGTGGTCTTCTTTCTCTTTTTTCTTATGGCCTTTGTTTTAGTCTATTTTGTCTGATATGAGTATTACTACCCCTGCTTTCTTGTCATTTCCATTTGCATGAAATGTCTTTTTCCATCACTCACTTCCTATCTGCGTGTGTCCTTTGCCCTAAAGTGGGTCTCTTGTAGGCAGCATATTGTAGGCTCTTGTTTTATTATCCAGTCTTCCATTCTATGTCTTTTGATTGGAGCACTTAGTCCATTGACATTTAAGGTAATTATTGATAGGTATGTATTTATTGCCATTTTAGTCCTTGTTTTCCAGTTGATTTTGTATTTCTTCTTTGTTCCTTTCTTTTTCTTTTTCCATTGTGGTTTGATGGTTTTCTTTTCTATTATGCTTGAGTTCTCTTCTTTTAGGTTTTTGTGAATTTATTGTATGTTTCTGATTTGCAGTTACCTTGGTTTTCAAGTATGTTAACCCATTACTATATCTATGTGATTTAGACTGGTAGTCATATAAGCTCAAACACATTCTAAAAAAATCTATATTTTCTTACTCCCCTCCTCCATATTTTATGATTTTGTATATTTTACATATTCGTGTTTATCCAAAGTTTTTTAAATTGTTTTTAAAATCTATGTACTGGCTTATTTAAGTGGTCTACAATCCTTTTATATATTTGCTTTTCCTATTGTGATTTTCCCTTTCCTATAGATTCTTGCTTCTTTTCTATTTAGAGAAGACATTTCAGTATTTCTTTTAGGATAGGCTTAGTATTGCTGTATTCTTTTAGTTTTTGCTTATCAGAGAAATTCTTTATCTCTCTTTCTATTTTAAATGATAATCTGGTTGGGTAGAGTATCCTAGGTTGCAGTTTTTCCCTTTGAGGACTTTGAATGTGTCTTGCCACTCCCTTCTGGCCTGCAATGTTTCTTTTTCTTTCTTTTTTTTTCTCACATCTTTATTGGAGTATAAATGCTTTGCAATGTGTGTCCGTTGTACAACAAAGTGAATCAGCTATATGTATACATACATTCCCATATCCCCTCCCTCTTAAGCCTCCCTCCCACCCTCCCTATCCCATCCCTCTAGGTCGTCACAAAGCATCAAGTTCATCTCCCTGTGCAGCAGCTTCCCACTAGCCATCCATTTTACATTTGGTAGTGTATATATGTCAAAGTTACTCTCGCACTTCATCCCAGCTTCCCCTTCCCCCCTGTGCCCTCAAGTCCATTCTCTACATCTGCGTCTTTATTCCTGCCCTGCTGCTAGGTTCATCAGTACTGCTTTTTAAAATTCCATATATATGTGTTAGCGTATGGTATTTGTTTTTCTCTTTCTGACTTACTTCACTCTGTATGACAGATTCTAGGTCCATCCACCTCACTACAAATAACTCAATTTCGTTCCTTTTTATGGCCTAGTAACATTCCATTGTATGTATGTGCCACATCTTCTTTATCCATTCATCTGTTGATGGACATTTAGGTTGCTTCCACGTCCTGGTTATTGTAAATAGTGCTGCAATGAACATTGTGGTACATGTATCTTTTTGAATTATGGTTTTCTCAGGGTATATGCCCAGTAGTGGGATTGCTGTGTCCTGCAATGTTTCTGTAGAGAAATCAGCTGATAGTCTTACAGGGGTTCCCTTGTAACTTTTTCTCTTGCTGCATTTAGAATCCTTTCTTTAACTTTTTCCATTTTAATTATGATATGTCTTGTTGTAGGTTTGTTTGGGTTCATCTTGTTTGGGACCCTCTGTGCTTCCTGTAACTTGATATCTGTTTCCTTCTTTAGGTTTTTGAAGTTTTCAGCCATAGTTTCTTCAAATACATTTTCAATCCCCTTTTCTCTCTCTTCTCCTTCTGTGATCCCTATTGCGCATAGATTGGCACACTTTATATTATTCCACAGGTCCTGTAGGTAGCTTTCATTTTTTTCATTTGTCTTTATGTCTGCTGTTCTGATTGGGTGATTTCCATTATTCTATCTTCCAGATCACTTATTTGTTCTTCTACATTATTTAGTTTGCTGTTTATTGACTTTAGCTTGGTTTTCATCTCAGCTTTTGAGTCGCCTAATTTTGATTGACTCCTCTTTATAGTTTCTACTGATAGTTTCTTGTTACAGTGATCTGCATTTCTATCAATAGCCTTTCTTAATTCCTTTAGCATTTTTTTTTTTTTTTGCGGTACGTGGGCCTCTCACTGTTGTGGCCTCTTCCGTTGCAGAGCACAGGCTCCGGACGCGCAGGCTCAGCGGCCATGGCTTACGGGCCCAGCCGCTCTGCGGCATGTGGGATCTTCCCGGGGCACAAACCCGTGTCCCCTGCATCGGCAGGCGGACTCTCAACCACTGTGCCACCAGGGAAGCCCTCCTTCAGCATTTTTATTACCTCCTTTTTGAACTTGGGGTCTGGTAGAGAGGTCTATTTCATTGATTGTTTATTCAGGTGATTTCTCTTATTCTTTTAATTGGGAGTGGTTTCTCTAGTTTTTCATTTCTCTGATGTTATGAATTTAGGGGAAACAGTTATCTACTGTAGTCTCAGAGGGCTGTTTTTATGTGGGAGCATTCCTATGTAGCCTGCATGAGTCCAGTATTTTTGGTGCAAGGGTTGTTTTTGGTGTGGATGCCTGCCATATCTTCCCTCAGGGTGTGCTGACCATTATCCCCTTAATAGCGGGTGTACTGGTGTTGTGATGACCAGAGCCTGCACTGGATGTTGGGCAGGGCCTCCTCTTTGCTCTCTGGTTGTCACAGCCCTGTCAGGGGCAGGGTCTGCTTCCCAGTTGTTGGAGTAAAAGTTCCAGATCCAATTCTAAGCTGTGGTGTGAGGTAGGTGGGACTGGAGCCCTCCTGCTGGGAAAGACTGTTGCTGCTGGCACTGGACTCGCCTCAGCTATGAGAGCACAGTAATAAACTCAGATGTCCCCCAGGCACTGCCGCCAGTGTAAGTCTCCTGAAGTTGTGCACCTGCTGGGAATCAGCTCAGATTTCAGCCTTGCCTCCATGTGTGGGCAACCCGCCAGTGCTTATATGCTCCCAAAGCTCATAGCAGCTGAGCTGTGCCAGCTGTGAGCACACTGGGAATGAGGCTTCTATTGTGGGGCCATGCCCCTCCCCTTGTGCCTGTGTTAACAGTGTGGCTCCTATGGCTGAACTGGGCTCTGTCCTGTGCACACCCCCAGTTGCAGCCTGGACCACGTTCCAGGCCCTTCAGGTTGTCTCTGCCCAGCGAAACCAAGTCCTCTCCCAGGGTCTGTCCACTGAAGCCTGAGTTTCAGCACCCAGCCACTGAACATATTCACTGGCTTGGAAGTGCAGCAAGGTGGCCAGGACCATCTGTGTTGGTCTCTCTCTGTCCTGCCTGCTGCAAGCTGGCTGCTGCACTCTCCTCTGAGCCTCCCTATCTGTCCTGGTGGACCTCCCAGTTGGTGAAGGCGTTTCCCAGGGTGAGGGAACATTTTGTCTTCCACAATTCTCTGCCAGGGGTGCACATCTTGATTCTTTTTTTGTTTCATCCTACTTGGTTACATGGTGATCTTTCTTGCAGCTTTGGCGGTATGAGATCGTCTGCCAGCATTCAGTGGGTATTCTGTGAGAATTGTTACACATGTAGGTGTATTTATGATGTGTCTGTGGGAGGAGGTGTGCTTCACGTCCTTCTATTCCTCCATCTTGATCTCTGCCCCTACCACATCTTCTTTATCTATTTACCTATCAGTGAACACTTAGGTTGCTTCCATATCTTGGTTATGGTAAATACTGCTGCAATGAACATTGGGGTGCATATATATTTTCAGAGTAATGTTTTTGTTTTCTTCAGGTAAATACCCAGAAGTGAAATTGATGGCTCAGATGGCAGTTCTAGTCTTAATTTTTTTGAAGAAACTCCATACTGTTTTCCATAGTGGCTGCACCAATTTACAATCCCACAAACAGCGCATGAGGGTTTCCTTTTCTCCACATTCTCGCCAATGCTTGTTGTTTTTTTGATGATAGCCACTCTGTATGAAGTGGTATCTCATTGTGGTTTTGATTTGCATATCCCTGATGACTAGTGATGTTGAGCAAATTTTCAATGTGTCTGTTGTTCATCTGTATGTCTTCTTTTTAAAAACGCCTATTCAGGTCCTCTGCCCATTTTTTAATCGAGTTGTATTTTTTTGATGTTGAATTGTGTGAGTTCTCTGTGCATTTTGGATATTAACCCCTTATCAGATATATCATTTGCAAATATCTTCTCCCATTCAGTAGGTTGCCTTTTCATTTTGTTGATAGTTTCCTTCACTGTGTAAAACTTTTTAGTTTCATTTGGTCTCATTTGTCTTTTTGTTGTTGTTGTTGCTGTTGCTTGAGGAGACATTTCCAAAACGATATTACTAAAACTGATGTCAAAGAGTGTACTGCATGTTTTCTTCCAGGAATTTTATGGTTTCAGTTCTTACATTTAAGTCTCTAATCCATTTTGAGTTTATTTTTATATATGGTGTGAGAAGTAGTCCAGTTTCATTCCTTCGCATGTTGTTATCTAATTTTCCTGACACCAATTATTGAAAAGGCTGCCTTTTCACATTGTATATTTTTGCTTCCTTTCTCATAGATTAATTGAATGTATAAGCTTGGGTTTATTTCTGTTCCATTGATCTATGTGTCTGTTTATGTGTCATTACCATACTGTTTCAATTATTGTAGTTTTGTAGTATAGTTTGAAATCAGGGAGTGTGATGTTCCCGCTTTATTCTTCTTTCTCAGTGTCGCTTTTGCTATTAGGGAGTCTTTTGTGTTTTCCATACAAAATTTTAGGGTTGTTTGTTCCTAATGCAATTGATATTTTGATAGAGGTTGCATAGAGGTAGTATGGTTATTTAACAATATTAATTCTTCCAATCCATAGCTTTCCATTTGTTTAGTTGTCTTCAATTTTTTTCATCAATGTCTTATACTTTTCAGAGTAAAGGTCTTTTATCTCCTTGATTAGATTTATTCCTAGGTATTTTATTCTTTTTGATGTTATTGTAAATGGGATTGTTTTCTTAATTTCTCTTTGATAATTTGATATTAGTGTACAGAAGTACAACAGATTTCTGTATATTGATACTGTATCCTGTGACTTCACTGAATTCATTTATTAATTCTAATATTTTTTGGTGGTGTCTTTAGGATTTTCTCTATGTAGTATCATGTCTGCAAATGATGACAGTTTTACTTGTTCCTTTTCAACTTGAATGCCTTTTATTTCTTTTTCTACTCTGATTGCTGTGGCTAGATCTTCCAATACTATGTTGAATAAAAGTGGCAAGAGTGGGCATGCTTGTCTTGTTCCTGATCTTAGAAGAAATGCTTTCAGCTTTTCACTATTGGGAATGATGTTGGTTGTGGGTTTGTCATAAATGGCCTTTATTATGTTGAGATGTGTTCCCTCTATACTCACTTTATTAAGAGTGTTTATCATAAGTGGATGTTGAATTTTGTCAAGAGATTTTCCTGCATCTATTGAGATGATCATCTGATTTTTATTCCTCCGTTTGTTAATGTGGTGTATAATATCTATTTGTGAATATTAAACCATCCTTGACTCTCTGGGATAAATCCTGCTTGATCATGGTGTATGATTCTTTTAATGTATTGTTGAATTTGGTTTGCTACTATTTGGTTGAGGATTTTTGCATCTATGTTCATTCATCAGTGATACTGGCCTGTAATTTTCTCTTTTTGTGGCGTCTTTATTTTGTTTTGGTATTGGGGTGATGCTGGTCTCATAGATGAGTTCTGAAGCATTCCTTCCTCTTCAATTTTTTTGGAGTAGTTTGAGAAGGATAGATGCTAAATCTTCTTTAAATGTTTGGTAGAATTAACCTGTGAAGCTGAGTCCTGGACTTCTGTTTGTTGGGAGTTTTTTGTTTGTTTGCTTGTTTTTTTAACTGATACAGTTTCATTTTGGTATTTTCTATTTTTTCCTGATTTATTTTTGGGGTATTGTACATATCTAGGAATTTATCCATTTCTTCTAGGTTGTTATATTTTATAGGCGTATAATTGTTGTAGTAGTCTCTTATGATTCTTTGTATTCTGTGGTATTGGTTGTAACGTCTCTTTCATTTCTGAATATATTTATTTGGGCCCTCTCTCTTTTTTTCTTGATGAGTCTGGCTAAAGCTTTATCAATTTTGTTTATCTTTTCGAAGAACCAGCTTTTAGTTTCATTGATCTTTTCTATTGTTTTCTAGTCTCTGTTTCATTTATTTCTGTTCTGATCTTTATGATTTCTTTCCTTCTAATAACTTTAGGTTTTGTTTGTTTTTTTTTCTAGTTCCTTTAGGTGTAATATTAGATTGTTTATTTGTAATTTTTATTGTATCCTAAGGTAGGCTTGTATTGCTATAAACTTCCCTCTTAGAACTGCTTTTGCTGTTTCCCATAAATTTTGGATTGATGTGTTTACATTTTCATTTGTCTCCAGATATTTTTTCATTTTCTTTTTGGTTTCATCACTGACCCATTGGTTGTTTAGAATCATATTATTTAGACTCCACGTGTTTGTGTATTTTTGCAGTTGATTTCTAGTCTCATAGTTTTGTGGTCGGAAAAGATACTTGATATGATTTCAATATTAAACTTATGAAGACTTGTTTTGTAGCATAGTATGTGATCTATCCTGGAGAATATTACCAGTATCCTTGAAAAGAATGTGTATTCTTCTGTTTTGGGGTGGGCTGTTCTATATATATAAATTTCATCTGGTCTAAAGTGTTATTTAAGGCCAGTGTTTCCTTAATTGTCTGTCTGGATGATCTGCCTATTGATGTAAATGGGGTGTTAAAGTCTTCTACTATTATATTATTACTGTTGAGTTTTCCCTTTATGTCTGTTAGTATTTTCTTTATCTATTTAGTTGCTCCTATGTTGGGTATGTATATATTCACAACTGTTATACCTCCTTGATGAATTGATATATATTATCATATATACGATGTATATGATCATTTTAAGTTGATGGTTTCTTAAATTTAAGCACTTTTATCAAACCTGCATTTTTAACAACCTCCCTCATGTTGAATGTTTTTGACATCATATTTTATATTTTTGTTTTGTGTATCCCTTAACTACTTATTGTGGATATAGATGATTTTACTACTTTTGTCTTTTAACCTTCCTACCAGCTGTATAAGTGGTTGATCTACTTTTACTGTATGTTTGCCTTTGCCAGTGAGATTTTCCCCTTCATAATTTTCAGTTTTTGTATTTTTAGTTGTGGCCTTTTGTTTTCTGCTTAGAGAAGTCTATTTAACATTTTTTGTAAAGTCACTTTAGTGGTGCTTAACTCTTAGGTTTTGCTTTTCTGTAAAACTCTTTCTCTCTCCTTCAAATCTAAATGATAACCTTGCCAGGTAGAGTATTCTTGGCTGTAGGTTTTATTCTTTCATCACTTTGAATATATCCTGCCACTCCCTTCTGGCCTGCAAATTTTCTGCTGAAAAGCCAGCTGATAGCCTTATGGGAATTCTCTTGTATGCAACTAGTTGTTTTTCTCTTGCTGCTTTTAAGATTTTCTCTTTCTTTTTTTTTTCCCATTTTAATCATAATGTGTCTTAGTGTGGACCTTTTGGGTTCATCTTATTTGGAACTCTCTGTGCTTCCTGGAAGTGGATGTCTATGTCATTCCCTAGGTTAGGGAATTTTTCAGCTATTATTTTTTCAAGTTCTCTGCCCCTTTCTCTCTTCTTCTGGGACCCCTGTAATGTGAATGTTAGTGTGCTTGATGTTGTCTTAGAGCTCTCTTAGCTATCTTCATTTCTTTTTCTTTATCTCTATTCAGCTTGGGTAATTCCTACTACTTTGTCTTCCAGATTGTTGATCCATTCCTCTGTATCATTGAATCTGCTGTTGATTTCTTCTAGTACATTTTTTTATTTCAGCTATTGTGTCCTTTATCCCTGTCTTGTTCTTCCTTTTTTTTTTTTTTTTTTTTGGCTGTGCCATGTGGCTTGTGGGATCTTAGTTTCCCAACCAGGGATCAAACCCGGGCCCTGGCAGTGAAAGTGCCGAGTTCTAACCGCTGGACCACCAGGGAATTCCCTGTCTTGTTCTTCTTTATATTTTCTAACCCTTTGTGCAGATTTTCTCTCTGTTCATCCATTCTTTCCTGAGCTCAGTGAGCTTCTTTATAGTCATTATCTTGAAACTTTTTTGGGTTGATTGCTTATCTCCTCTTCATCTAGTCCTTTTTCTGAGGTTTTTGTCTCGTTTGTTCATTTGGAACATAGTCCTCTGTCTCCTCATTTTGCCTAAGTCTCTGTATTTATTTCTATGTATTTGGTAGGTCACTTATGTTTCCTGATCTTGCAGAAGTGGCTTTATGTAAGAGGTGTCCTGTGGGGTCCAGTACCATACTCCCCTCTGGTCATCAGAGCTGTATGCTCTAGGGATGCCTCCTGTGTGGGCTGCATGGTCCTTCTGTTGTGGTGGGCCTGACGACTGTAGGTTGCTGGTAGATGGGGCCGGCCCCCAGCCCAGGTGACTGAGAGGTCCTGCCTTGTGTGGCGGCTCTAGGCCTGCTGATGGGCGGGTAAGTCCCTGGTGATAATAGGCTAGAAGGAGAATTCCAAAATGGCACTTGCCAATGCCCCTGTCCCCAGGGTGAGTCCCAGCTGCCTCCTACCTCTCTGACAGCCTCTCTTAGATCAGTAAGTGGGTCTGACCCAGACTCCTTTCACACTACTGTCTCTGCACTGGGACTTGGAGTGGTGAGATTTTGTGCATGCCCTTTAAGAGTGGAGTCTCTGTTTCCTATAGACCTCCAGCTCTCCCAAATGTAAGCCCTGCTGGATTTCAAAGCCAGGTATTCTGGGAGCTCATCTTCCTGGTGCAGGTCCCCTGGGCTGGGAAGCCTGATGTGGGACTCAGACCCCTCACTCCTTGGGGAGGAGTTCTGCAACTGTGATATGCCTTCTGCTTGTGGGTCACCAACCTGGAGGATGTAGTAGGTCATGACTGTATTGCCCCTCTGCCCCTCCTACACATTTCCTTCTTTAAATCTTTAGTTATGGAAAATCTTTTCTGCTAGTCTTCCGGTTGTTCTCATAGATAGTTGCTTTGTAAGTAGTTGTGTTGGTGTGCCCATGGGAGGAGGTGAGTTCAGGGTTTTCCTACTTTGCCGTCTTTGCTATACCCCTATCCTTATTACTCTTAATAAGCTTGGGGTTACTAAGCATATATAATTGACTGTGATAATTTTGAATCATCATTCAATTGAAAAACACATATGCACATTCTTTGACACTACTTTTATAGAGGATGAGTGTATGTCCTCTTCCTTTGAATCAGGGCTGACCTCAGTGAATCTGTTACAACCAGTAGCATCCAATAAAAATGATGCTTTGTAACTTAGAAGGCCAGGTCAGAAAAGGTCACTCAGCTTCCACCAGAATCTAGTGGGACTCTCACTCTGGGGATGGCAGGGGCCAGGTAGCGAGTCTGATTACCCTGAGACCACCATGTTGGAGAGGTCACATGTAGACACTGTAGTTGATAGCCCAACTGACCTTCCAGACAACATACAGCATCAACAACAGTCACATTCATGAGTCATCCAGGACATCCAGCCCGGTCAAGGCTTAAAGATGACTCCAGCCCTAGTCGACATCTGACAATAATCACCCTAAGCAAGAATGGCCAGATGACCCCTCCCTGAATTTCTGAACCACAAAATCATGAACAAAAGAAAAATGGTTGTTTGGGGCTAATTTGTTACACAGCAGTAGTAACCATAACAGCAGCCTCTCCCTTTTTCTTGCCTAACGGCATTAGCTGCATTGGCATTAGCCAAAAATATTACATAATAGCAATGATCCAGGCATTCATGACTTTAATGGAAACACGCTTAATTTTTCACTATTATTTAATACATTGGCTATTTATATTAGGCATTCTGTAGTAACATAGAACTCCAAACACTTTGTAGCTAAGTACCACAAAGTTCTGTAGCTCCAGGTAACTCCTGGGAGCAGCTGTCCTCCATGTGGTGATTCAGTGATCCAGGCTGGTGGTGGCTCCCCTGTCCTGTGGCTGCACCATCTGGAACACAAGATCTCCTTGATTGATGAGGCAGGGCAAGAAAATTCTGTAGAGTCTCTCACCAGCAATTAAATACTTGGGTTTAGAATTAATATACATCATTTTTGCTCAAGCTTGTTTGTCAGGACTTGTCAAACAACCCACTAATTTCAAGGAGGGCAGGAAGCTGTAACTCTTCCTTTATGCCTGGATAGAATGGAGAAGTAGATATGGGTGAATTCTGGTAATGCCTGCTATTCATGATTTTATCTTTTTATGCTAACAAAGTATCCTACAATTACTAGCTCAAATTTTGTCAATGCTTTTTCAGTCTTTACTGAGGTGACTATATGTCTTTCTCCTTTTATCTATAGCCTTCCTAATATTGAACAATTCTTAAATTCCTGGCATATATGCCACTGAGACATGGTATATAATTTTTGAAATTTAGTAAAAATATTTGCATTTATAAATGTGACAGGTCTAGAGGTTTTAGGAATGTGTGTGTGCACTCTTTCAGACTTGGTATCTGTGCTGTTTATTCCCTTTTTTGTCTTAAGAATTATTTTTTGTTTGAAAGTTTAATCAAGTTCACTCATCAAAGTATCTGTTCTTATATCTTTTAGGAAAGAAATAACAACTTCTATATTTTTTTCTCTGATAATTGGTCTACTCAGGTATTCTATTTCTTTACCAATTTTGGTAATGTTCATACATTTCCAAAATCACCCACTGGACCAATTTTTAAAAATTTACTAGCCAGAGTTATTCATAATATCCTTTCATAATGCTGTATAATTTCCTCATTCACTGTTTTGTCCCTTTCCTATTTCCTAATTTTGAGTATTTGCATTTTACCTTGATTAAAGTTATTAGCAGTTTGTTTTGCTGGATACAGCAACAAAAAAAAGTTCTTAGTATCAGTTATCCAATCTAGTGTTTTTCTGCATTTGTATTTGTTGTAAAATGTCTTCCTTTTCCTGGCGGGGACTTGATTTCATAGGCAGGCACTTTCTCTCATTCCTTAAAGTAAACACGTCTGCTTTGAACTCTTGCATCTTTACATGTGTCTGGTGTTCTCCTGTTTGCTCATCCTTACAAGGGGAGTTCCGAACTTGCACAGAGTTGGGAGCTTCTGGAGAGCACGGTGGAGGTTGCAAGAGGGAAGGAAAGGAGTTAAGATTTGCTGTTATTTCTTCTGCCAGTTCAGAAATCCGACTGCCTGGGAGGGCGGGGGCTTAGCCAAAGCTGGGGCTCTCAGCACAGGGAGCTTCAGCAGCCGTGAAGAGGTTCCTATCTGCATTTAGTGTTGGTTGGAGCCCCCTCTCCCCCATCTTTCCCTGGCATGGTTAGGAGGCCGCTGCCTCTGCAGGCTGTGCAGCCACAAGCTGTCAGTCAGTCTAGCTGCGGGCTCCTTTGTGGGCACGGATCCCCAGTCCAGATACTCCCCCTTCCCACGGGCCAACTACCTACCACTGTGCTAGTGCTCACAGTAGGGCCCCTGTGGGGCCACTTATGGTCCTTCTTACTGTCTACTGGGCACGATGACTGTTTTCAACAAAAATATGAGATGGCAGAACTCCTGTTCCTAAATCTGAGTAGAAATTTAACATCATGTCACATAGGATGATCCTAGGGCATGAGTATAGCGTCTCCCATATGAATCACTTTACACCAAGTCCATTTTTGTCCTTGGATCAAAAGCTTAACTGGACAGCTGGCAGCCCTCTCTGTGTGTTGGCAGGGTCCCATCTCAGACTAACAGCTGGAGGATGGAGTAATGTGTGCACAGCTTAAGCACAGTTTCTCAGTGTTCCCAGAAATGCATAAGCCTGATACAACGTTTGATATAGAGGTATGCTTCCAGGGAACCATGAGGTTACGGGGTGTACATCAGAGGAGGGAGGGAGAGGCAGTACAAGGCTGTATTACAGAGTTCGCTATTCCTCCAAGGGTCTGTTTGCTTGTTCTGGGACCATTTGACAAGTGACCTAAAATATAGCTCAGAACTGCCTTCAGAAGAAAGAAAACAGGAAGCATCTGCCTACAGGCTCCAGTCTCCTATTGGTCAATGGTAGCTCCCCGACATTTCTGGGTGGCACACAGATGAGTGCTAAGGGGGTTCCTGTGGGCATCTCAGAAGACAGCATCAGAAACTATGGGGCAAGAAACGAGAGGTGCAGAGCCTGTCTGAGGGGTGTTCTCACCCTGGGCTGCCCCCGCGTGAAACCTGCAGACCTGCTTGGAAATGGTCACCACAGCCACACGTAGGGGGTGAGAGGTGAGGTTGAGAATATTCAAAGCGATACAGTAGGCATCTGATTTACCTGGTCGTGTAGCATCTGCTTTACCCGATCTTGTACATACTCAACTGACAAGGTGCTCCCTCCTCCCCCTGCCCCGCTCTGGAGTGCTCTGAGTGGAGGGAAGCATGGAAGCTAAAATCCTCAGCATGCTTTTCTGCAAGTTGCTCCAGGCCGTTCACCCTCCCATAGAGGTTTCTTATAATGTCATTTTATCTCCCAGGAGATAGACATGGATGATTGACCCGTTTTCTGAGTGAGTGCGACCATCTGGAGGGATGAACCGCTTCATCCTCTCTGAGGCTTCTGTACATCTTCTAGGTGGCAAAACATGATTCATCATCAACCACTGATGATAATTCTCATTTTAGCTCCTCGTGTCTTGTCATCAGAGTTAACTCCTTCCAGACTCGCTCAGTGGCTTGGTGGCCAAGGTTCTAGCATTTACTATGTATTTGTAGGTATTTTAGAGGAGAGCAAGGTGAGATGGAGTAAGCTGTGGTCATAACCTGGAATGAGGATGGCTTCTTCCCCCTGCCCTGCCCACCCCATAGGGGGATGAATTCACCTTCTATTGAGGCACATAGAGCTGTCAGGGTCCTCATCATTCAAAAGGAGATGTGAGTCCTCTTCCTGGCTCGGCCGGCTCTTAAACCCCGGTTCCAAATTCAACCAGCAGCTGAGACAGCTGCTTTGCTCGTTGTTGTCTGGGATAGAAGTCCCCAGCTCGCAGACACTCAGAGAGGAGAGCAGTGTGATTCTCAAGCCGTGTAATACCTAAGATTCTGCAAACCTGCGCCTGGCAGAGAACCGTGTGTGGGCCCCTTCATTTTGGTCCTCCAGTAAAGAGATTTCACCGAGTTGTTCTATGCCACGACGCCATCCGCCTCAGGGAGGGAAATGTGTTGCATTCTGCTAAGGATGTTGTTGGAAGCCATTCTTTATTAAGGAGGTCCATGGAAAAAATAATTTCCAGTCCCTGTAGCGGAAATACTTTTGTTTATGCTGAGCAACTGGTTCATTTTTCCCTTTTGGACACTGAGTTGACTGCCTGTGTCCTCCTTCTTGGGTAGACGGGCAGTGCCAAGTTTTTGAAGCTGTTGATCCAGGTGTGTGGCAAATCTTTTGGGTATGATTTCAATCTTGGCATCATCTTATCTATCGTGCTTTCACTTTTCTATGTTCTGCCGTCCCCACCTTTTTATAGAATTCGTTTTTCTATGTATGAAAGTAATGTAAATTTTAGAAAATACAGAAAATCATAGAGAACAAAAATTACCCATGTTCCCTAGGATGAGAGATAATCATTGTTAATAACTGATGTAGTCTTTCATTCATTTATATACTCATTTTCTCTATCTATGCATCTGTATCTCTCTGTATGTCTCTCTATCCAGCCGTATACTCCAGATGTCCTTGAATAGCTAGTTCAACTTCCTTCCAAGACCTAATCCATGGATTGTGAAAACTGAAATCCACCTCAGATTCTGCTGATTTCTGTCAGTTACATTCCTCTGCTCCTCTCTGTCTCCAGATTTTCAGTTTATGGGTGTCATCTCTCTGTGGGTGCTGTATCCCACCTACATGTCATTGGAGATTTCAGGTTCAGTCCCTTTGCTAGAATTCAGGACAAAGCTACTTAGGTCAAATCCTTGTGGAGTCTAGTTGCGTTTCCTAAAGATTAAGTGGTCAGAATTTTTCTAAAATTAACCAAGAGTGGTTTCCTTCTCTATCTTGCCAGCTTCTTTTGCGTTTCTCCTGGTTCCTTACCCACCCCTGCCCCAAGCCCTGCCAAAGAAAATCAAATCCCCCTTCTTGCCTATTGCATGGCATGTTGGTGACCTCATGCCATGTCCTCAAGGGTCTGAGGGCTTCTATGTCCCGGAGTTCTGACCGGAGGCTTGAACCCTTGGAATTAGAGGAAGATCTTAAGCCAAACTGGAGGTCCCCATCAGAGTCCAAGCAAGGTGCTCTGAGATTTGATATGGACCCACACTCCAGGTCTAGCCAGACAGGAGGGCCTGGCCAGGTCTCCAACAGATATGTAAAGAGAATTGTGTCACTCTGGCCCATCTCCAGGGTTGGCACACATGGGGTGGGTGTCCCTCACTGTTAATGGGGGCCCAAAAGCATACTGCCATGGAAATATGACCATGGCATGCATGGTGTTAAGTGAAAAGAAGCCTGTCTCAGAACTTATATATATACACACACACACACATATACATACATATACACACACACATATATATGCCATTTATATAGAAAATTTATGTATATTTATATATGTATAGAAAGGTCTGCAATAGCAAAAAATATTAACAAGTACCTTTGAAAGTGGTGACTTTACCTCATGCTTCAAAAAACTTTCCTTTGAATTCTTTCAAGTGAGTATATGCTCCTTTTATAATAACTCTTTAAAAGGCATTTCCATTTTGGGAGGGAAATGATACACCCAAAGTATTTTTTATTAGGAGATGCATGAGATTTTTCTTCTTCTTTCTAATTTTCTCAATATCGACTATCACATTTGTGGCAAAAGAATAAACATAGCAGGCAGAATAAGTGAGATCACCACGACCAAGGACAAAGCGACAAGGACTACCAGCTGGCTGGCCACCGGGTTCCCCTCCTAGGACCTGAGTTGGGAAGCGTGCGTTCTCCAGGCTCTTGGCTTGCCAGGGGTGGGTACTACCTCTAGGTCTCTTACGTTGGAGAGCACTGCCAGGGTTCCTGAGGCTGAACGAGAACAAAGTGAACCAGGGCTCTGGCCCTATGGCTCATGCTTCCAGCTGGTACTTATACCTGGATACGTACAAAGAACTGGGAAGCCAGTCAATTCCAAGGAGTTGGTTCCAGCTGTTTCTTCTGCTTACCTGTAAAGCAGAGAGCATTGCATCATGTGCATCAGAGATTGGCAGCCTCATACCCTAGTTTGGGAACTGGTTTGTCTCCTTGTCCCTTATCTGTCCCCTTCTAAGAGCATTTGGAAGAGTGCTTGCATAACTTCAGCATGCATTACAATCACCTGGGGCACTTGTTAAGCATTCAGGTTCCTGGGACCCATCCTGGACCTACTCAGTCAGATTCTGCATGTTTCGAAGCTTCTCAGGTGAACTGATGTGGGTGGTCTGTGGACCACGCTCTGAGATGACAGGTTTAAAGTCTGCATCTGGCACCAGTGGTTTGGTACCTAATCTCAGCATTTATTGCAACATTGAGAGGTGAGGTCTTTGTCAAGAGATGGAGTATCGTCCCCTGACTCTTGATTCTGAGTATGCTGTGCAACCAGCTTTGTCCAATGGGATGTTGCAGACATGACTCAGAACAACTTATGTGATCAGACTTTCTCATGTTCCTGCTGTCACCAGGAGAAGCGTATGCCTAGGCTAGCTTGCTGGTCCCAGGAGGAGGGTAAGAGACACATGGAACATGGCTGCACCAGCCAAGATGTCCTAGGCAAGCCTGGCCTGGAGAGTCCTTAGCCAACACATGAGTGGACCAGCTGAGATTAGCTGAGCTCGGCCTAGCTCAAGCCCCAGCTGACCACCATGAAAGACTGTTTAAAGTTACTGAATTTTGGGTGGTATATTACACAGCAATAGCTAGCTGATACATCCAAGCAGTTTGTTAATATGCAGATCCTGAAACTGTGATTCTGTAGGGTCTTAAAAATTTGTCTGTTTAACAAACTTCTGGTGTGATTCTGATGCCAGCACTCTGTGGACCCCACCTGAGAAAAACTTTTGAGACTCAACCCTTTTACAGGTGCAATATGAAATCATGAAATATCCCTGAATATCTATGAACCTCAACTATTCTCATCTGCAAAGAGGGGACAATTCATGTTTCCTGCATCAAAGATGTGAGGATTAAATGAACATGAAGAAATCTAGTCAGTAACAGGCTTTTCTTCTCCTCCTTCTTCAACTTGTCTCCACCTCACCCTACCCAACCTCAGGAAGACACCAGTGAGAATATCTTAGGAAAACATGAATCTCAGGGTCACAGCTTTATTGTATAGATTTTTAACACAGCCATATTACAAACATTGTCAGGGAACATTTACAAGAATAAATAAGATGGACTTGCAGGTGTAAAAAGATTACACTTCACTGTAATGTACAGTCAAAAAATATATCTGATATTCATTGACCTGACATTATTTACCTTCTGCTTTTTGAAGCTAGAATTGGAAAGGAAAAAAAAAAAAAAAAAAGAACATTGACAGCACAGTGCTGGCTTCTTTAAAAAGTTGATTTATTTTGTTTTCTCTTCTCATACGTGCTTTATCTATCAAACACCCAAACTGTACAAGTGCAGGCCATTGGGACTCGTGGAGGAGGCTGCTAACAGTGTGGAGACTTTGGTCTCGTGCAGTATCATATGCCCAGTGGACGTGAAAATGTCAGTCTCCCTGGAGTTGATGGGAACCCCGTGATGGCCCTTATGTGGCTATGATGGTGTCCAGTGGCCAAGGCAATGGTAGAAACCCCAACTCTTTGCCTTTCATTGGCTGATAAGATGTAGGGTGGAAAGAGAAGGTAGGAAAGTGCTTTTGAGTCTGATTGCCAATACGGGTTAGCCTGGATTAGCCTGGGCGAGTTCAGGACCTACCTGGCAATGAAATGGATGTACCGGGGATGACTATGATCACATGTCAACCGAGTCACTGTGCTTGTGCTTTTGCAATTTGCTCTAACAGGCCTCGACTGCAGAGGGGAGGGGTAGAATTCACCTCTGGAGTTAATGTGTATGGGAAGCAAAACCCCACCCTGGGTCCTACTTGGACCTTTACTGATTCGGCTGTCACTGATGGCCCTGTTGGCCAGCGGATCGAAATTATGACTGGTCTCATCACAGAGCTTGGTGGGCCTGGGTTCTGTGGCAAAGCAGCTGCTCTCTCTGGGCTGTTTGGTGATAACCAGCCTGGATGAGCCTTTGATGCGTGGCTAGAGCAGCATCTTGGCCTGCGCGGTGCTGGGGCAGCAGGAGAGTAGGGGCTTCAACCAGCACACACCAAGCCCCACCTGCTCGGCTCTGTGCTCTGCAGGAAGGAAGGCATTCAGACAAGGTCCCGGCTCCGTAATACATTCATTTAGGGTGGAAGAAACTTAAAGGCCCTCTCAGCAAAGCTCTTTCTTCCCTTTAAAGAGATGCCTGGCTCTTGCTGAACAGCTGCTGAGACAGAACTCATCTCTGGCAGATAGCAAGTTCTCTCTTACAGCTATGAAGTTTCACCCATTGGTCCTCGTTCCGCTCATAGGAGTGATGCGGGACTAGCAAACTGTGCTTGAATTTATCTAACGATCTGCAGGCCTGTGGAGGGTATGGGCACTGGTATTCTGCGTAACTCTTCAGAAGTCTGATCTGACCTGGGATGTCACCCCTTGGCCCTCTGAGCCTCCAGACTGCCCTGGAGGCTTTGGTCCAAAGAACAGCCTACATCATTAATCTTCCATGGGAGAGACAGGTGCACGGTGGGCACCGAGAGTTTGTTGGACCATGACGAAGGGGGCCCACTGCTTTGTGTTCATAAGCCCAAAGGCACAGAACTATGTGTACAGGAACTCAACTTTGCGGTTTTGGCAGGTTGCTTCGTAATCCCTTTCCTCCCCCAAATCTAAGCATCCCACTCACCAAGGAACCATAAAGTATAATAATTACCCTGAGCTCCAGGCTTTCATACCCATACCTTCCTGACCAACACTCTAAGGACCGCAGACCCTCATTCTCTGAACATTTCAACCAGGGATCAGGGTCCAAATCCCACTGCTCAGAGCGGCTCTCAGACACCTACGGAAGCTCCATGGTAACCCTGCCCCAGCAGCTTTACTCTATAGTAGGCCCACGCTGAGTCCTACATCTTGGTGTCAACGGCAGTGACTGGCCCAACCTCTTAGATAACTAGGATGCTAGGCCTGGGGTCTACCATCATGGGTGCTGACCCCGCCTCTTGGGGACCTAACATTCTTGGGTGGATTTGAGGGGGTGAATGTGGCCTCTTTGATGACCCTTTTCCACCTCTTCTGGAGGCAGGCAGGAGGGATGCAAGAGATGGTCTTGGTACCTACAAGAGTGTTGTACAGCCAGCCAGTGTGACGCAAAAGCCTACGTCTGGTTACCAGTAAACCAGAAGAGAGTCTGTTCACGTGCCTAAGTATGGCTTAGACATCTCTCTGTGCTTCTGAGGATCATACCCATGACTCTGAAAAACTGGAGCCTCCGCCACTGACTTCTCTCCTTGCTGTTCAGACAGTGTATGACCTCAAAGGCGGATCCTGGATAGACGGAAGCCAAGGCCTTGCATTTTATCACTGCTTAGGCACGTCTCTGTTGAAAACCTCCAACACGGAACCCTTGCATGGGGATATAGGAACAAGGCTGTCTCAGCTGGTTCCCTCTATGCTGGGTTCACATTACTTATTTCCGTTTTATTTGGCTGTGATTTGAAGCTGGCATCATGGGCTGAGAAGGAGCTCAGACTAGTTAGATGATGGGGAAGGCAAGTCAGGGCTTGGAGATGCAAGGCCACCACGTGACTCATGTCTCATCTTCTGCCCTGCAGCTTGGGTGGACCACCTGTCCCCCGGGATCCCGGCCCAGCACAATGTGTTGGCCTTATGGTTTAGAATTAGCATCGTGGTCATCTTACCGACAGGCTCACCCGTGTTTTCCATGGCATTACTCCTGACTCAACTTGGTGCTGATGGCCTCTCTGTCCAGCCCAGGAGAGGCCAGATGCAGGCTAAGGGAAGGGGGTTTTCTTCATCCCCTGTGAGGTACAGGGGAGCTGCCCTCTCCTTCAGTGTCCCTGGATGTGGGCTGGGCAGTTACTCCTGCAAAGATGACATGATGAGCATCTGTTTGCTCCTCCCTGGGCCTCACTTCTGTCTGCAGCATCCTTGCTAGACTGAACACCTCTATGCACACAACAGGGATTCACACCACAACTGTGTGGACCACAGTGAGGACACACACCGGGGATTCACACCAGAACTGAGGAAACGTGGAGCATGGGGAGGCTAGCTTACCAACGGGGAACCAATGATGGATAAACGTGATTGGTCAGAGGGAAAGATTATCATCTTTTCTCCAAGATACTGAGACGCATTCTAAAGCAGCACCTTTGTTCCGGGTGGTTCTGGCCGGTCCCTCTCCATCCCCCATCCTCCTGTGTCACGGAAGTGACCACTTTGCCGAGTAGACCGTATGCAACCTTGGTTCTGAGGAGTCCTATCGGGTCCTAACTTGGCTTTGCCTTCCTGTTTCCTACCCAAAGCTCTCCAGATCTACTTACCCCTTCTACCTGGCCGAGGCTCCTCTTTCTACATCTTTTCCCACTAATTGGTTGGTTGGCCCAACATTCTACAGCCAAGAAATGGCTGGGCTGAATTAGAACCAAAGACTGAGTCCTTCCTATCACAACCCCACGTCTCAGCAAGGGATGGGCTGTGCCATAGTAAACTGAGCTTCCTGATGGCAGCCCCTCCAGGGCCCTGCGTGTTGTAAGAACCCAGTGAGTATGTGGGGTTGAAGTAAAGTGACGAGGCTTCCAGCCCCCAGCCCCTCATGTGAAGTGTGTCCTCAGATTGGCCCACGTTAGCAACCATATGACTCTACCTAGACTAAGGGCACCGCCTTTTAGAGGCCCCAGCATTCAGGAATCTGCTGAGTAAGGCTGTGTTCATCACCTCCTTTCCCTTTAGGGTTTTATGCGCTCAGCCGTCGCCACTCCAGATGGGCATGTCCTTGTAATTCTAGTAGATTTCAATGGCTTTTTTCCAGTATCCAACTTAAGAAGACTTGAGTTGAGATCAACCCATGAACAGTGAGGTCAGGGTACCCCCCATACCATAGGACCTGCTAAGGGGAAGGTGGGCTGCACTTGAGTCTAGAATTGGCCGCAGGAGGAAGCAGCATGGCCAGGCATTGTGCCTCTTAGACGGGGCTGTAATTCCCTAGGGTCCATCATAGTGAGTTGAAGGGATCAAAGCCACATGAGGGACCAGAGCACACGTGGTTAAAAAAATATTTATGCACTTCTATGAAAACAAATCAGGCTAAATTAGAGAAGAATGCAAATATTATGTGAATTGCTAGACATGAAACTGAAGGAATTTTAAGCTGACCATTGTCTGCTTTGGGCTTTACAAGATCCGTTGGGCCTGTTTCACTCTAGTCTTTTCTGTTACGGGTAGCCCCCCCCCACCATGGGAAAATCTGAGACATGGGAAAATATTGTCTTTGAAGTCAAAAGAACCAGTTTAAATCCTGGCTCCCTCCTTTACTAGCTGTGGTGAACTGTGGGCCAACGATTTCACCCTCTGAACCTCAGCCTCCTCATCTATACAATGGTGGCAATTAGAAGCACTTCTGAGGAATGCTGGAAGAATTCGGTGAGCTCACGTTTACAGTCTCCAGCACAGGGTCTGCCGGTTGCATGGGAAGGCTGACATCTGGCAGGCAGGCCACTGCCCGGGCTACATCCAAAGAGACAGTGTAAAAGCAATCTGATCCCTTCTGCTCCCACAACGGGAGGCGTGCTGTAGCCATCTAGAGGCTCAGAGCCCCCCGGCCCCAGGACCTTCGTACCAGAAAGTAGGAGAGGACGACGTGTTAGGATGCAGCTAGGATACATCCCGAAGATGATGTCTAGACCAGACATGCAGTCAGGTGGGGACAGTACCTGGCTTCTCGTTAATTCCTTGCCTCTCCTCCAAACAGGGTCCACGTCTAGGAGGTGAGAGCCATGAGGCTTTGTGCTAAGTGAGGGGACTCTCTTGGGCAGCCCAGAGACAGGAGGCTGGCCCCTGTCATGGAGACCCAGAGACCATGAGTTCCACTTCCCTCTGCGTCGTGAACGGTGAGCCTGCCCTGTGTGTGGAGTACCCCGGGGGAGGGGCTGTTTGCCCATGAGCTTTCCTGGGATCAAGTCCAAATTCCCGGGCACCAGCGCCCCGTCTCATCCCCGTCCTGCCACATTCTTGCCACGTGGGATCTTGGGGGAAGCACCCCCGTCCGCGAGCCTCGGTGTCTTCCAGTGTAAACTGGCCGGAGACTGTTCACTGCCCTGCATCCTCTGGAGGGCGGTTGGGTTGTGAGGAAATGACGGGGGCCGGGGGTGCTGAGCTGGGGGAACCATCACTGGCCCTTGTTGGGTTACCCAGCACGGCCCGAGTTTTCATTCTAAATTCCTTCTCCCCAGAGTCACATTCTAAATTCCTACCATCTGAAATGATAGAAGCCACTGTCATTTTCATCTGCCAGCCATTCTGCCCCCTCCTGAGCAGAGTAAATCCTAGGGCTTCTTTGTGTTTGTTAGAGAGCACAACCCTCTCCCAGCCCCCATTCTGTACGGATGAGCCCAGATCTGCGAGAGGAGCATATAGCCGGCTGATCTATGTCACAGGCTCCTTGAAGGCCGAGACTAGAGCCAGGGGAGGCCAGCAGGGGGCCAGGGCCTGGGGACCAGGAAAAGGGACCATGAAAGGGGAAGAGCAAGTTCGTGGTGGGGCTCCTCCGCCTTCCTTTGCTTTGAGATGCTTCCTTTTGAACCTCCAAAGTGACAGCCCGCCCTTGATCGAGTCTGGTGTCCCTGGACTTCCAGACAGTTCCAGAGCCCATGCTGACGGGAACAGCTTCTGTGGGCTCCTTCCATGTCCCGTTCTCATGGGCCCAGGGGTCTGGCTTGGTCACCCTGCTTCGTGGCAGAGCAGAGACCCTGAGTTTCTCACAGAAGCTGCGTCTCCTGATCCAGCAACAAAATAATGAGCAGACAGACAAATAGATGTGATATTACAAAGTATACGCTTAAGGGACCATTTTCACAGTGTCTGATGAAAGGAAAGAGGCAGCCCCACTGGCCCCAGAGGGAGCCTCCTCTAGTACTGAGCTGAGCGCATCACTCAAAGCTCCACTGCGTCCTGCTTGCCCACAGGGGCCAAGTCTGCCCTGCTGGTGGAGCATTTGCCCCCTGACCCTGGCTTACCTCCTGCCATGTTCTGCTCCAGTTGAGCTGATCTGCCATCTCACCGCACCGCCGCCCCCCCCCCCCCCCCCGCCCCGGCAAGGATTCTGCACACCTCTGTCTTCGCACATGCTGATCCCTTGGCCTGAGTTTCCTTTTCTTCCTTTTTCTACCCAGTGGAATGGACGTCACCTCCTCTAGAAAGCTCTACGCTGAATCTCTCCTGCTGTGAGGCTCGTGTAACACTTGTAAGCTGCGCTGTGGTTCAGTTTTCCCAGGATACAGTAAGTTCTTTAGGGAGAACACTGTGCCTTATTGAATTCTATGCTTCTCATGGCCGCTCTGGAGCTAGACCAGCCTTCAAGATGAAGCTTCCTGGATCCCAGGCCACCCGGGGGCTGCCAGGTACTGTACCAAAGCACCAGCTAGAGACCAAGGTAGAGTGTCCCTGGCTGGCAGACCTCACCGCCTGAGGGCACAGGGAATTGTTTTCACTGGCTAAGAAAGGAGATGGGACTAGCTTTCCTGGGGAGCTGGGAATGAGTTGCTGAAATATATCTGAAATTCTGAGCTTCCCAGAAAAATTGGCATAGGAAAGAAAGAATTAAATTCCCATTTGTGGAGTTCTCTGCTCAGAAATTTCTGGCCTTATTTTCCTATTTTCCGTCCATGTAATAATTGCTTGGCTGAGAAAAGGATGAAGAAAACGTTACAAATAAGTCTCATCACTATTACCTGCCTTTTGGAAACCAGAATATCATGACTGAGGAAGACGCCTCAGTGTCTTCGGTTGTAAAATAAGGATGATAACAGGTGAATAGCTCTCTCAGGGAGGGCGGGGGTGGGTTCTAAGAACTTGCCAAGCCTGGCATATAAGAGATACTTAGCCAATGCTGGCGCCCCTGTCACTGACTGACCCATACTTTGGGCAAGAGTCTAGATTCCCCAGGTCTGATCCCCTTGTCCTATTTTAAACCAAAGTATAGCTGGGTCCACGATGACTATTTTCTGAGATGGCAGCTGAGTTTCTCTAGGAAGGTGTTCAAATTTGGAGATCTGAGGTTATGCTGGTACTCTATCTGCCCCAAAGGCCAAAAGGGACTGTCTTCAGACTAGCCCTTCAGACTATCTCTCCCTTGCTCAGTGGCTGTGCTGTCCCTGGCTGGGACCTTTTGAGGACATTTCCAGGAGAGATAACAGGCCCCAGAGATTTGTCTTATAGCTACACAACCAAACGCCCCTCCCACCTTTTTTTGATATGAGACTAAGAAAGATTTTACACCCTCCAAAAGAAAGTTTCTTTACACGTACACTTTGGAAAATCATCAAATCTTAACTTGTTCATCCCTCCCAAAGGAGCCACCGCCCAAGACACACAGGGTCAGCCAGAGCCGTGCCCCAGGGAGGCAGTCCTTCTTCACAGACACAAGGAGCAGCAGCAAAGTCCCCTGCAGTTCTGCCCCACCGCACTGACCACAAAAACGCAAAGCAGACAGACCTTCGTCCAGGACTGCCGCGGACACAGCGGACTGGCCAGTGAACGACAGAAGGTCAAGGCCTGGGCTGGGGGACGAGTACACAATGGTGGTGGGCCAAGCCCCATGCAGGTTAGTTGGGAGGATGGGGGCCTCTGCTGTGGTCTCGGGAGCATCCTGAAGTCCCAGTGATCCAGAGGTCCCTGAAGGAGACGGCAGCAGAGCCCGGTCATATTCACGACCCCGTGGAGGAGGAAAGCACACATCCTTCCACTGCCCAGAGGACGGAGGGCAGAGGACGTGCTGCCAGGCCTGTCACTCCCCTGTACCCACACAGTCAGCTTGCCTCGAGAGTCACAAACCTGAAAAGAGCAAAAGGAAGAGGTCTGGGCACTGAAAAATCCGGGCCTTGCTATACAGGTGCACTTCTGTATGGGCCCGTGCCTGAGGCTGGAAAAGGAAGCCTGGGCCTTTCAGGGCGGCGTCCTCCACAGCAACTGGAGACTCCTCCGAAGGTACAGAGCCCACCGTGGACCACAGGCCCACCAGTCTTCTCCTTGGAGTTGGGCAGGGCGCCACCGCCTAGCCCCTGAGCCCAGTCGCTGCCATTCACAGAAAAGGGGGTTGGCTGCAGCAGCCTCTGGACTCCGGCAGGTTCTCCACGCCATTGGGCTAAAAGGAGCTTAAATATTCCAGTGCCACCTCGTATACAAATTTATACTGTTCCTGAGAGGAGGAGAGGCAGAGAGGGAGAAGAGAAGATGGAAAGGAAAGGGAAAATGCATTTAGTTTAGAGATACAGATTATGGAGGAAACATCATCTATGTCTATACTAACAGTCAATTCAAAATTGTCCACGCAGATTCAGATTCAGCAGATCTGGAGTGGGGCTCAAGAGTCTGCATTTTGGGCTTCCCTGGTGGCGCAGTGGTTGAGAGTCTGCCTGCCGATGCAGGGGACGCGGGTTCGTGCCCCGGTCCGGGAAGATCCCACATGCCGCAGAGCGGCTGGGCCCATGAGCCATGGCCGCTGAGCCTGCGCGTCCGGAGCCTGTGCTCCGCAACGGGAGAAGCCACAGCAGTGAGAGGCCCGCGTACCGCAAAAAAAAAAAAAAAAAAAGAGTCTGCATTTCTACCAGGCTCCCGTGTGACACTACTGCTGCTGCTGGTCTGTGGACCAGACTTGGAGTAGGCCCTCACTTTGGGTAAGACCACACTTAGCACAGACTTGAAGACTCATTAAAGTTCCCTGTGTATGGTATGTCTCCATCTCTGCACCAGGTCTTTCTTAACATCTGGAGCTCTGCCCCCAGTCTCTTCCTATCCCTTGCTTCACAGTGTCCTAGCCTAATGCTTTATATGATAAAAATGAGCATAAATTAATTAGAATGGGACTGGACTGAGTCAAAAACCTAATTCACATGCTACTAATCCAGAATCCCTTCCCCTCAGCCAGAATCAGTGATACTTTCCCACAGAGTGGAAAGAGTAAAACAACGCAGCGTGTGCCAAGACGCATATCTGGACTCTCTGCAGAAGAGAAGCTGGTGAGGCTGGAGGGAGGAAGCAGGTATCTGTGGGCAAAGGGCAGTGACTGCAGGTGCTCAGGAAGCATCCGGCTGTTGAGTGTTTTTACTCTGATGCTATTTTCTTCAGGTCAAGGGAACTACGGTCAGCCCCTGGCTACTGGAGAACAGTTCTCGGGACACTCACCAGGGTCTCCACCATGTTGGACTTGTTGTTACGTAATGTTTTCACGATGTGGAACACATCGATGATGTTTTGCTGCTGGATCATCTCACACACGCTGCAGACAGCACAGAAGGTTCCGCTGCGGCCTCCCCCATTTCTAAACACACAGCAAAAAGGTGAGCGAGACTCCTGGGTACCCCTCAGGCACCTGCTGAGCCTAAGGCCGTGTTGGCAGTAGTGGAGGGTGACTGCCCTGGCAAATGCAAGGTGAGGCAGTGGTGAAAGTCTTAGCCTGAGCCATGAGTTATGGTTGGAGTGCCATCTGTGCCGTGAACCTGCTTTGACCTTGGGCAAGTCACTTCCTGTGTCTGAGCCTCAGGTTTTTCATTTGATAACCTCTGAAAGCTCACTTAGCTTGATGTTTCCTTGGTTCTAGCAGCATGTGACTGCCACCCACGGCACACTGACCCAAACCCCCAGGACAGACAGAGTGTCTTTGTCCGTGTGGTGCCTGTATCCTTGTCCAAAAGGATGCTCTGGGTCCACCTACACATCCAGTGAAGACAGCGGAAGGTTGCGTGTGTTTTTATTCCTAGTTCCTTCCATCTGCTGAGGACAGCAGTACCAGAGACACCTCTGTTAGCTGGGGTCAGCCAGCCTAGGTTTTGGGTGGGGCTGGGATGGGTCTCAGATGCTGAATCCCGAAAAGACGCATCTCTATTTATACACCCTGGTTTAAGCAAGACCCTACTGACCTGGAAAATAGGGAAAGGGGGCTCTTGGCAGGGTCATCCCTCTGTCACACTTTCTTTCTGATGCTCCATAAGTCATCTTCATAGAAACACCCCTCCAACTCTTTACAGAAAACCTCTTTAGGAATGTGCCAGATTTGGAACTCCTGGGCGTACTACCAAGAGCAACTAATGATGTCATGTAATGGTCTGTGTCTAGAGAACATCTGGATGGAAACTAAGTCACTGAGTCTACCTCCCAGATGTTTTATCCACAGGACACCCAACGACCAGATGGTTCAAGTACAGACAGTTGCCCTCCATTCACTGGCCAGTGCCTGCATTTCAGTGTCTGTTTTGGTGTCTCTGCCCTCCAAGGATGCCAAAGTCTCTTGACAGAAGGACACCCCTATGCTTTCCTACAGCTCAAACTGCTGGTCACCTCGGCAGGGGAAGACACGAATAAAAGGTACTCCTGCAAAAAAGCAGGCTGAAAATCAATCGCATGGGAAAGAGGAGGAAGGGCCCCCTGTCCACCCCTCCCTTAAGCTCTCTGATTTTCTGTGCACCACATGAAAGAGGGGGCACGATAAGCCGGTTTTGAAATGACTGAACTCAATTCCAGGGTAAGATGTTATTAATTCCTCCACCTGCTCCAGAAATATTATTCTGAAAAAGGGAAGACTTTGATTCAACTTCCTTTTGAAAGAGTGAGGCCTTGTCCATCACTTCTCCCCAAATCATTTTCTAAGAAGCAAAGTGAATGATCGTGAATCAGCTGTTCCACACACAGCTTTATGGCTGCAATCCCAGTCCATTAAAAGGACTGTAATGCCTCGACTACACTCCTATTGGCCTGTAAGGATGTGGTATGGCCAGGCATGCCTAGGACTGGTATTTGTGGCCAGCGGCATCCTCAAGGATGTCCCATTACCCACCACCCAGTTGCCCTGGAGACCCCTCCATCATACTCACAGGCAGTGGACCACAGTGCGTCCCTCCCTCCCATCGTACTGCTCCTGCCACTTCTCCAGCCGTCGGACTACTTTGAGCAGAGAGCGCTTGGAGGGGGGTGTGTCCCGGTAGGCAGGCCAGCCAATGTACTGGAGGTGCTGGACTATACGATATCCATCCTGTGGCTGAGAAGAGAGAGGCTATTAGGGCTGTTCTGCTGGGGATGCTTTAGGGATGCAGGCCCTCCAGATACCCTGGAGGCTGCAGCATTGCAGTGGAAGATGGAACAAATGGGGTCTACGCTATAATGTCCTCATGGGGAGAGTCACACACTATCCCCATACCCACCCCCTACACCTCTGTGCACATTGATTCTCCTGCCATGACTGCTCTGCATCCCTCCTCTACCTGAAAAACTTCTACTCAGTCCTCAAAACCCAATTCAAATGCCCCTTTCTCTAGGAAAGCCTTCCCTGAATACTGGGCAGGATTCTTCTCCCTTTCTGCAGTTCATGAGCCAAAACACATCTCGCTTTCCCATTAGATAGAGAATTCTGAGGGCAGGGACTGAATCCTGTTCACCACGAGCCCCCAGTAAAGACCAAGGTCACTTTAGTTAGCCACCATTTCATAGATCACTCATCTGTTCCCTCCCACCCAATACTGCTCCACCCAGCAGTGAAATTCCTCATGGAAGCAACTTACTATTTTCCATCTTGGTGTTCCCACCATCTAGCCCAAAGCTTACTGGATCCAATCAAAGGCTGCATCAACTCATGCCGAAACAGCGTGACACAGGGAAGCGCTACATTCTGAGATTTTGTGTCTACATGGCAGCAAGTGTGTCCGGAAACAGGCAGATGGCAGGCTGGATGTCCCCCTATGTGTCTCTGTGTGTGGGAGCCATTGCTGGGTCTGGAGCCGGAATTGGCAAAGGCATCACTTCCCCAAGGACGAGATGAACAGGAGAGGACAGCACAGACTCCTGGCTGGCCTGCGGGGTCCTCTCCCGGCAGCTTCCATCTGTTTTGGGAAAGAGGAGTCTGGGAAGTAGCGGCAGCCGTGCACTTACCCGAGCCATGTTACAGATGCGGAATATTCTGTGGATGATGTCCTCATCGATGTCTGCGGAGACGAATTCCACCTGGATGGGCCCGTAGCACCCCGAGGCCTTCTCAGGCCAGTACTGCATACAGAGCTGAGGTAAGGAAAGGGGTCACAGAAAAAGGCTAAGGTCAGGGGCCGGGGGCATTGGTTTCATTTATCATGAAGCCTTTCTTACTGCCTGCAGGACACACTGGCTAGAAAGGTAGAGTTTTATGTAGGAAATTAGGCTCAGCTTTCCTGTTGGGGAACAGCTACCCATTTTCCTGGTTGTTGAAAAGTCAGAGCTCTGAGCACAGAAACACTGGGCTTAAACATCTTCGCTGTGCTGATTTCAAACCATTCGTTAGGCTTGCTGGGCCTCAGTTTTCCCCATCTGTAAAATGGGGGAAACACTGTCTACCTTGTGCTGCTGTAAGGGTTAGATAGAACACTCTGAGGAAGGGCAACTACAATCTTTAGTTCAACACAAATCATAGCAACTTTCCCCCATCCTAGGAGAACCTTCACAGTGTTTATTTCATCATCAGATCATGAGTAGTTTCAAAAAATACATAGGTTTTGGCATCAGACAGGCTTGGGTTCAAATCCAGTCTCTGCTGCTTACTAGCTGTGCCATCCAGGCCTCAGTTTCTCCTGTGTAAAATGGGGCTAATTATGCTTACCTTGCACCAAAAGATAATGTAACATGGTATTGAGAGATCCTGCCTATTACCTTTTCTATTTTTTTGTAATTAGAAATTAGAACCTACAGCTGAGAGCAAAAGGCAGTGGTTGCTTTTCAACCTAAGACGGTGCTTCTCAGCAGAGGTTGCTTTGTCACCCAGGGGACATGTGGCAATTCTAGAGACATTTCTGATGACCACAGGTGGGGGCTGCTATGGGCATCTAGTGAGTAGAGGCCAGGCTGCTGCTAAATATCCTACAATGCATGTGACGGCCCCCCTGAGAGGAATCTGGCCCCAGTGCTCAATGGTGCAGAGACTGAGAAAGCCTGGTCTAAGATCATAAATTGTCCCTTAAGTTTATAGTGTCATCAAGAGTGAGAGACAGATACTTTATGCCCCAGATCTGTTGAGTCACTAGATGACTACAGTTGGGGAAAGAAATATTAAGGTAGGTGGCACAGGTTGTGGCTCAGGGCAAAGCATGCTTCCTCAACTCCTGGTTCCCAAGGGGCGTGGAGATGGACACTGTCCAGGGGCAAGGAGGAGAGCTAAGGTTGAGGCTGCAGGCTCGCTGGGACCACCCCAGCATGGATCAAGAGGCCACATGTTAGAAAGCCTTTTCACCTGGGGGTTTCCCGGAAGATGTAGCTGAGACTCAAAGACCCACCAAAGCTTCTGAGATCCTGGCATCTCAGTGGGGTCTGCCACAGCCTATGCTGAGCTTGTAGACAAGGAACTAGATGGACAGAGGCTACCCACGGCAATCCGGTGGCCTCCTCATAACCACCACGGATGCAGGATTTTCATGAAGGTGATCGCTTTCCCTTTCATTGAGAGAACAGCCAACTCACCCTGGGTAGTCACATGCAAAAACTTTTTTGATTCTATCCTTCCTCCAGAACTAGAGGCAGAATGGACGAGCAGGGAGGAGGGAGACCGTACGAGAGAAAAGCACACATCTCCCGCCTTCCTAGCTGTGGAACCTAAACTCCAGCTTAGGGATAACATTTGTTCACATTATGGCCCACTGGCCAAACCTGGCCAGCCGTCTGATTCTATAAATAAAGCTTTATTGAAATCTAGCTATATTAGCCATTTACATACTTTCTGTGGTTGCCTTCAAGCTATAACGGCAGGTCTGTGACAGAGACCACACAGCCTGCAAAACCTAAAGTATTTCCTAGCTGGTTCTTTCTGCAGAGAAGGTTGGCCAACTCTTGTCCTATAGGGCTGTTCTAAGGATAAAGAAAGAACAGATGGGAAGAAAGCCCTTAGCAGAGTGCCAGCATCCACTATATTGCAGCGACTCATATCATTCTTGAACCCTCTAGGTGCTGCACAAAAACAACAACAATGATAATAGCTAACATATAAATTTGAAGAATTCTTCCTCTTATCACCCATCTTAAATAGCAAAGGTAAGCAAGATTAAGTTTCATGCTGCAACGGTGCCTTGCTTTCCTGGTGTGTGTGTGTGTGTGTGTGTGTGTGTGTGTGTGTGTGTGTGTGTGTGTGTGTGTGTGTGTGTGTGTGTGTGTGTGTGTGTGTGTGTGTGTGTGTGTGTGTGTGTGTGTGTGTGTGTGTGTGTGTGTGTGTGGTCACAGCGGTCTCTGTGGCTGGACAGTCATCTGCTGAGCTGTGCAGTAATGACAAATCCACAACTTGAACTTCATTTCTCTTTGCCATTTGGCTCTTCTGACCTGCAACCTTCACAGTAATGAGGGACCAGTATAATAAGTCTGTGGCTGGCTAGAGAAATCAGCATTAATCAGAACTGCCAATTTAAAAAACATAATTGCCTTCATTACCTGCATTGAATCATGCCTTGCCAGAGGCTGGCTCTGATCCTGACATGAGGTACATGGGTCCAAGGCACCAAGGAAAGTCTATTATCCCCAATATTTTCAGTCTGGAGAGAATGTGGAACGATTTGTCTCTTTTAATAATATTTCCAGACCAATTTCTCAAGCTAATAGGTTCTACTCTGCCTCAAACAAGACTCCTTTATTTTGGGACACTTCTCTGCATTTGATTTTCCAGGTCACTCTCCACCATGTCCAGAGGGCTGGGAAAGGTTGCAGGGTCCTTCTAATCCTACATCAGAGCCAGCCTTTCACTTGAGTTCCCTAATCCGTGAGACGACATCAGCCATGGTCTGGGTGACATTCAGCCGGGTAACGTGTGGGCAGATGTGGTATTTCAGCTGCCACGGATCATCAGGGTCTGCCCCTAGGCTGGGACGCTGCACATAATCTAGCCATGGGAAATGGGAGAGAGAATGGGGGAAGCCCATGCTCTGTTCCTGGTGACCCTCTGCGGCTCGGAAATGATTCTCATCAATAAGAAATGTCCTCTAAGGTTTAGCTCAAGACCATCCTGGTGTCCAAGTGCTGGGGTTGTGCCTCAGTGGGTACCACCACTTTGGCCCATGTACGCAGCTTAGCAAAAGGTAATGGGGCTCCTGCTTGAGGCGCCCTGGGCTCAAATCCCAGCCCTGTCACTCTCTAGCTGAGTGACTTGGTCAAATCTCTTAGCTTCTCTGGGTTAAGTGATGAGTGGCTGTGAATCTGAATGTGTCTACTTAGCACAGGCGTCTGTAGCTAGTAAGTACTCCATAAATGTAAGCTATAATTATTTGGCAGTGTGGGAGAGGGTCACTCAAAACAAGGTGGATAAAGTGAAGGGTCTTTTTCCCTCTACTTAGCAGCCCGTATGAAAATTTCCCTTTAGGATAATAATACCCAAAGGACTGCCCTTGTGAAAATTCCTGGTCAGCCAGCCTGACAGAGCAGTGGGGACAGGTGCCACCTGTGATATGGGGACACTGTTCTGCATGGCAGAGGAGAGAGGCCTGTGGGTTGTTCTTGAGAGGGACCTAGGAGATGGAAGAGGGAAAGTAGGAGCATAAGGGAACCAGTGAAAGGGCTGAGGGTGAATCAGTGTGTCATGTGAGCCCCCCTCTCCTAAACTCCTAAATATTAAGCAAATTTATAATAACAAACACAGACAATGCTCAGTGTGCATGGGGGTTTCTTGTGGAAGCTGGTGAGGAACTGAGCTTTGCTCCCTTGGTGACTTACGTGGTCTCAGCTCCACTTCTATGTGAACTGAAGGGCCAGACCATGAGCACATAAGCATCGACAGTTTATAGGAGAGCCGCCAAGATGGTGGAGTAGAAAGACCCAGAGCTCACCTCCTCTCATGAGCACACCAAAATCACAACTATCTGCAGAACAACCATTGGTGAAAAAGACTGGAACCTACCACCAGAAGATCTTCTGCAATTAAAGACATAAAGAAGGAACCACAAAGAGACAGGTAGGAGGGGCAAACTCACAACAGTCAAATCCCATACCCCTGGGTGGGCGACCCACAAACTAGAGAATAATTACGTTACAGAGGTTCTCTCACAGGAGTGAGAGTTCTGAGCCCCACGTTGGGCTCCCCAGCCTGGGGGTCTGGTACTGGGAAAATGATCCCCCAGAGCATTTGGCTTTGAAGGCCAGTGGGACTTGATTTTGGGAGTCCCGCAGGACTGGAGGAAAGAGAGACTTCCCTCTTAAAGGGTACACACAGAATCTCACACTCGCTGGGACCCAGGGCAAAAGCAATTTGATAGCCTGGGCCAGACCTACCTGCTGGTCTTGAAGAGCCTCCCGGAGAGATGGGGATGGCTGTGGCTCACCCTGGGGCCATAGACACTGGTGGCAGCCATATTTGGGAACAGTCTACCGTGTGAACACTGCTGGTGGTGGCTGCCATCCTGGCTCATCAACCCTACCCAAAAGCTTATAGGCGCAAGTGCTGGAATGCCTCAGGCTAAGTAACTAACTGGGCAAGGACACAGCCCCACCCATCAGCAGACAGGCTGCCTAAAGACTTCATGAACCCACAGTCACCTCTAGAAAAGCCCCTAGACATGGCCTGCCCACCAGAGGGCCAAGACCCAACTCCACCTCCCAGTGGGGAGGCAAAGGCCCTTCCCTTCAGGAAGCCCTGAAGACCCAGCCCACTCACAGTAGGCAAGAGCCTACCCTGGGACCAGCTGGGCCCTGGCCCTGTACACTAGCAGGCCAACGCAAGCTTTGAGATACCCTAGACCCCATACCCAACTATGTCAGGAACTGCCCCCCTCCAACCTGAAATGAGCTCAGGGATCCCTGGGCCCTGCAGCCAGACTCCAGGAACTGGCTCTGCTTGCCTGGCACTAACCCCTGAACCTGGCTTTACCTGCCAGTGGATCAGCAACAGCCCAAGAGTCTGCAGGACCCTGACTCCGGCCACCAGTGAGCCAGCACTAGCCCCGGGACACCCCTAGGGTTCTGCAGCCAGTGCCTTGTGACCAGGCCACACTAACTAGGAGCATCTGTACAAGGCAGAGCTTGGCAACCAACTGGGCCAGGGGCCAACCAAGCCTACCAGACTGCCCACATACGCCGCCACAACAGAAGGACCCATGCAGCCGTCTTAGGTGGCACCCCAAGAGCATATACCTTGGGTGATGAGAGGGGAGTGCACTGCTGGGATGCACAGGACATCTTCTACAGAAGGCCACTTATGCAAGGTTGAGAAACGTAACTAACCTACCACACATATAAAAATACAAATAGCAGCTTAGACAAAATGGGGTGGCAGAGGAACATGTTCCAGACGAAGAAACAAGATAAAAGCCCAGAAGAAGAATTAAGTGAAGTGGAGATGGGCAATATACCCGAGAAAAAGTCCAGAGTAATGATCATAAAGATGATCAAAGAACTCAGAAGAAGAATGGATGTACAGAGAGAGAAATCAGAAGTTTAAACAAAGAGAAGAGATAAAGAACAACTGAACAGAGATGAAGAATACAAAAAATGAAATGAAAAATACACTAGAAGGAATCAATAGTAGACTAAATGATATGGAGGAATGGATCAGTAATAGAAGTAATGGAACAGTAATAGAAGACAGAGTAATGGAAATCACTGCCACTGAACAGAAGAAATAATGAAAAGAAATGAGGACAGTTTAAGAGACCTCTGGGACAATATCTAGAGCACTAATATTCACATTATAGGGGTCTCAGAAGGAGAAGAGAAAGGACCTGAGAAAATATTTGAAGACGTAATAGCTAAAAACTTCCCTAACCACGGAAAGGAAACAATCACCCAAGCCTAGGAAGTGCAGAAAGTCCCATACAGGATTAACCCAAAGAGGAACACACCAAGACACATTGTAATTAAAATGACAAAAAGATAAACAGAGAATATTAAAAGCAGCAAGGGAAAAGTAACAACATACAAGGGCACTCCCATAAGGCTATCAGCTGATTTTTCAGCAGAAACTCTGCAGGCCAGGAGGGAGTAGCACAATACATTTAAAATGATGAAAGGGGAAAATCTACAACCAAGAATACTTTACCCAGCAAGGCTCTCGTTCAGATTTGATAGAGAAATCCAAAGCTTTACAGATAAGCAAAAACTAAAAGAGTTCAGCACCATCAAACCAGCTTTGCAACAAATGTTAAATGATCTCTAGGCAAAAAAGAAAAGGCCACAACTAGAAACAAGAAAATTACAAAATGACAAAGTTCACCAGTGAAGGCAAACATACAGTAAAGGTAGGAAATCACCACCACACAAAGCTAATAGGGAGGTTAAAAGATATAGGTAGTAAAATCATCTATATCCACAATAAGCAGTTAAGGGATACACAAAACAATTAGATAAAATATATCAAAAACAGTAATCATGAGGGGAGGAGAGTACAAATGTAGGGTTTTAAAAATGCATTTGAAATTAAGAGGTCATCAACTCAAAATAATCATATCTATATATAAAGACTGCTATACAAAAACATCATGGTAAGTGTAAACCAAAAATCTATAATAGATATACACACAAAAAAGAAATCCAAACATAACACTGAAGATAGTCATCAAATCATGAGAGAAGAGAACAAAAGAAGAAGAAAGCAGAAAAAGCCAAATCCAAAACAATGAACAAAACAGCAATAAGAACATACATATCAACAATTACCTTAAATGTAAATGGACTAAATGCTCCAACCAAAAGACGCAGAGTGGCTGAATGGATACAAAAACAAGACCCATATATATGCTTCCTACAAGAGACTCACTTCAGCTCTAGAGACACACATACAGACTAAAAGTGAGGAGATGGAAAAAGGTATTCCATGCAAATGGAAATCAAAAGAAAGAGTAGCAATACTTACATCAGACAAAATAGACTTTAAAGACTATTACATGATACAAAGAAGGGCACTACATAATGATCAAGGGATCAATCCAAGAAGATACAATTGTAAATATATATGCATCCAACATAGGGGCACCTAAATATATAAGACAAGTATTAACAGACATGAAAGGAGAAATCGATACTAACACAATAATTGTAGGGGACTTTAACATCTTAACATCCCACTTACATCAATGGACAGATGATCCAGACAGAAAATCAATAAGGAAACCCAGGCCTTAAATGACACATTAGACCAAATGAACTTAACTGATATATAAAGAGCATTCCATCCAAAAGCAGCAGCATACACATTCTTTTCAAGTGCACATGGAACATTCTTCTGGATAGATCACATGCTAGGCCACAAAACAAACCTTGGTAAATTTCAGAAAGTTGAAATCATATCAAGCATCTTTTCCGACCACAACACTATGAAACTAGAGATCAACTACAAGAAAAAACCTGCAAAAAAAAACATGTGGAGGCTAACCAATATGCTACTAAACAACCACTGGATCACTGCAGAAATCAAAGAGGAAATCAAAAAATACCTAGAGACAATGAAAACGAAAACATGACGATCTAAAACCTATGGGGTGTAGCAAAAGCAATGCTAAGAGGGAGGTTTATAGTGATAGAAACCTACCACAGGAAACAAGAAACATCTCAAACAACCTAACCTTACATCTAAAGCAACTAGGGAAAGAAGAACAAGAGAACCCCCAAAGTTAGTAGAAGGAAAGAAAGATCAGAGCAGAAATAGAGACTAAAAAAAAAAAAAAAAAAAAAAAAAAAATAGAAAAGATCAATGAAATTAAAAGCTGGTTCTTTGAAAAGAAACAAAATTGACAAACCTTTAGCCAGATTCATCAAGTAGAAAAGGGAGAGGGCCCAAATCAATAAAATCAGAAATGAAAAAAGTTACAACTGACACCACAGAATTACAGACGATTATAAAAGACTACTATGAACTACATGCTGATAAAATGGACAACTTAGAAGAAATGGCCTATTAGAAAGATATAATCTCCCAAGATCGAACTAAGAACAAGAAAATATGAAGAGACCAATTACCAGTAATGAAATTGAATCAGTAATTAAAAAACTCTCAACAAACAAAAGCCTAGGGCCAGATGGCTTCACAGGTGAATTTTTTACCAAACATTTAGAGAAGAGTTAACACCTACTCTTCTGAAACTATTCCAAAAAAATTGCAGAGGAAGGAACATTCCCGAACTCATTCTATGAGGCCAGCACCCTCCTGATACCAAAACCAGACAAAGACACACACACACACACACACACACACACACTCTACAGGCCAATTATCACTGATGAACCTAGATGCAAAAATCCTCAACAAAATACTAGCAAACCAAATCCAATAATACATTAAAAGGATCATACACCATGATCAAGTGAGATTTATCCCAGGAATGGAAGGATTTTTAATATCCGCAAATCAATGTGATACACCACATTAACAAACTGAAGAAGAAAAACCGTATGATGACCTCAATAGATGCCGAAAAGCTTCTGATAAAATTCAACATCCATTTACGATAAAAACCCTCTAGAAAGTGGGCAGAGAGGGAACATACCTCAACATAATAAAGGCCCATATGTGGCAAACCCACAGCTAACATCACACTCAATGGTGAAAAGCTGAAAGCATTTCCTTTAAGATCAGGAACAAGACAAGGATGTCCACTCTTGCCACTCTTATTCAACATAGTTCTGGAAGTCCAGCCACAGCAATCAGAGAAGAAAAGGAAATAAAAGGAATCAAAATTGGAAAGGAAGAAGTAAAACTGTCACTGTTTGCAGACAGCATGATACTATACATAGAAAATCCTAAAGACGCCACCAGAAAACAACTAGAGCTCATCAATGAATTCAGTAAAGTTGCAGGATACAAAATTAATATACAGAAATCTGTTGCATTTCTATACACTAACAACAAAGTATCAGAAAGAGAAATTAAGAAAACAATCCCATGTACCGCTGCATCAAAAAGAATAAAATAACTAGGAATAAACCTACCTAAGGAGGCAAAAGACCTGTACTCCAAAAACTATAAGACACTGATGAAACAAACTGAAGATGACACAAAGAGCTGGAAAGATATACTGTGTTCTTGGATTGGAGGAATAAATATTGTTAAAATGACCATAATATCCAAGGCAATCTACAAACTCAATGCACTCTCTATAAAAATACCAATGGCATTTTTCACAGAGCTAGAACAAATAATTAAAAAATTTGTATGGAAACATGAAAGACCCTGAAGAGCCAAAACAATCTTGAGAAAGAAGAATGGAGCTGGAGGAATCATGCTCCCTGACTTCAGACTCTACTACAGTGTTACAGTAATCAAAACAGTATGGTACTGGCACAAAAACAGAACCATAGATCAATGGAACAGGATAGAAAGCCCAGAAATAAACCACGCACTTATGGTCAATTAATCTACAACAAAGGAGGCAAGAATATACAATGCAGAAAAGACATTCTCTTCAATAAGTAGTGCTGGGAAAACTGGACAGCACATGTAAAAGTATAAAATCAGAGCATTCTCTAACACCATACACAAAAATAAACTCAAAATGGATTGAAGATCTAAATGTAAGACCAGATACTGTAGAACTCCTGGAGGAAAACATAGGCAGAACACTCTCTGACATAAGTCGCAGAAATATTTTTTTGGATCCATCTCCTAAAGTAAAGGAAATAAAAGCAAAAGTAAATAAATGGGACCTAATTAAACTTAAAAGCTTTTGCACAACAAAGGAAACCACCGACAAAATGAAAAGACAACCTACTGAATGGGAGAATATCATTGCAAAGGATATGACTAATAAGGGATTAATATCCAACATATATAAACAGCTCATACAACTCACATTTTTTAATTCTGCTGATTGAAAAATTCTGCTGAATAGACATTTTTCCAAAGAGGAAATGCAGATGCCCAATAAGCATATGAAAAGATTCTCAACATAGCTAGTCATCAGGGAAATGCAAATCAAAACCACAAGGAGATATCACCTCATACCTGTCAGAATGACCATCATCAAAAAGAACACACATAATAAATATTGGCAAGGATGTGGAGAAAAGGGAACCCTCATACACTGTTGGTGGGAATGTAAATTGGTGCTGCCACTGTGGAAAACAGTACGGAGGTTTCTCAAAAAACTAAAAAAAGAACTACCATATGACCCAGCAATTCTACTCCTGAGTATATATCCAAAAAAACCCAAAAGCACTAAATCAAAAAGATACATGCACCCCAATGTTCATAGCAGCATTATTTACAATTGTCAAGATATGAAAGCAACCTAAGTGACCACCAACAGATGAATGGATAAAGAAAATGTCGTATATATATACACAATGGAATACCACTCAGTTACAAAAACGAATGAAATTTTGCCTTTGGAGCAACATGCCTGGACTTGGAGGGCATTGTGCTAAGTGAAATGTCAGACAAATATTGTATGATATCACTTACATATGGAATCTAAAAAGCACAATAAACTAGTGAATATAACAAAAAAGAAGCAGACATATATAGAGAACAAACTAGTGGTTACCAGTGGAGGGGGAGGGGTAATCAAGGGGTGGGGGAGTGGCAGGTACAAACTATTGGGTGTAAGGTAGGCTCCAGGATGTATTGTACAACACAGGGAATCTAGCCAATATTTTGTAATAACTGTAAATGGAAAGTAACCTTTAAAAATTATATTAAAAATTTAAAATAAATTTAAAAAGAGAAACAAAAGGTTATAGAAATCTTGGGGGGAGGAGTTCATGGTTTCTTAAGGCCTTGGAAATAGGGGGTTCAAGGAAGTCCACTTGGCAGTCTAAAACCACAAGGACCCAGCTGACCTGGGGCCACACATACACTCAACGTAACATTGTCACCTTCTTCCTTAGATGGGAAACTTTTGCAGTAGTTGTCTCCATGATAGATTCCAATCCTTTAGCCTATAGCCCAGCCTCTTCCTACCTTATATCCTAGTGCTCTGCTTCTCCTCCCTTTCTTACCCATCCGTCTAGGAGGGGTGGTGTTTCCTGCCCATAGGGAGGGCCTCGCCACTGCAGATGCACACGGCTGGGCTGATGACCACGCCTGGGGGGCCAGGGAGGGAAGCCACTGCAGCTGCTGCTGCTGATTTAGAAATGGCCACGCTTCTCCTGGAAAAGCAGAGGGGTTTTTGCTATTTATTGTCAGAACAAGTTAAACCAAGCGAAAGTCATGAAGCCTGTGTGGACAGCCCTGGAAGAGCTGCCATGCATTATTCCACCTAGTGATCTCCACTGCTGCTTGGGACACAGAAAGATGTCCTTCAGAGGTGCACGTTCACACACGAAATCTAACACCAAGGTTGCCTCCCTGTTAGACATCATTTTCTTGCTGATGGAATCAGAAAGCTTGTTAGTCACTGAAATGAACACACTCTGCTGAGTTAAATGAAAACTAGCATATGGCCTATTATTGGAATAAACAATTCTAAAGCATATTTCAGTGCACCTTAGTTATGCCTTCTGTTAATTAAAAAAATACTTTGATAAAATGGAAAAGCCAAGTAATATAGCTTCTAGAGATGAAGGACTCTACTTATCAAGGTCCCTGTGGTCCATAGGAGGGAATCAATCCCAGGCCACTTAAAGGTGAGGTGAATTCGTATTTTTAAGAGAAAAATGTAAGAGTTACTTGAATTGGTTTTAAAATTCAGATCAGTGATGACAAAATTCATTTAAATAGACTCCCATAAAGAGCCCAAAACACATCACTGGCTTTAACACTGTGGCCAGGTAAGGAAGACAGACTATAGGGGAAGAGGAGGGCGTGAAGCCAGGGAGAGAGAGAGAAAGGCACATGGACCATAATCAAAGCACATTTGCCCATCCATTCTCCATTCACCTATCCATCGTCCCATGAGGTGATATGCAATTCCATGTAGTGGGTGGAAACTCACTCTTAGGTACATCAGAGTTTGTTTCCGGGAAGGAAGGGTGGGAGTTTAGGAAAATATCTACAGAGGAAGTAGGGTGGGTGGAAGGCAAAGGCTCAGGGCAGGTTTTGGAAGGAGGTAATAAAGAGAAAGATGAATTATGCAGCTTAAGAATGGAACGGCTTTTGGGGGAGGGGTGGAATGGGGGGGAGGAAGGAAGAAAGTGGTTTGGGCAACAGGGTGGGGGAGAAGATGTGCTGCCAGCCACCAGGTGTGGAGACAGGTGGGGTTTAAGAACCAGGATGTGTGATGTTCCACCTTCAGCCACGGGCGTTGCTGGGATATGAACCCCATGTTGCCTCCAGTAAAGCCTGAGCTGGAACTTGGAAGTGGACATGAATACAGGACCCCCTTGGAATTCCCAGAAATCTTGGGGGTGGACAGTGGAATTTCCCACAGGAAGGGGAAGAGGAAACAGAGCCTATTTTGTTTAAATCTTCAAAGATAGAGTGAACTTGGCTGGCATCTGAGTTATACGAACTTCACAGATGATAACACTGAGACTTTGACAAGGTAGGAAACCGGCTTAAGGCAACGCAGCAAGTAAGTGGCAAGGCTAGAACTTGAACTCAGGTCTCTTGACCCCAAACTCCTTATTCTACTGTTCCAGTGGGGGCTGAGACAGAAACACCACCCGCTGCAATGCAGAGACACAGACTTGGGCATCCCGTGTATTCTGCTAGCACGTTAGGCTGTGTGTTCACAAGCCAAGATAAAAATGGGGATATCAGTGCTTCCTACTTGCCTTCCAGGCACAATGACAGGAAAAGACATCTCTGAAACATCGCCCCCGCCTTCTTCCTGGGAGGATGACAAGCTTGCCTCTCTCACTTCCAGAAGCTCCGTGGGAAGGCATGTTCTTGGCCCTCACCTCCCTCACCTTTTCACTTGACTTTGCATCGCCCGAGCTCTCAGACTTTCCACGGCGGGAGTTCAGAACTGGGGCCCTTGTTTGTTTTAAAGTAAGCAACATTCCTTCCTGCTCCATATACCCAGGTACCAGCAAGCCACTGCTTATCAGGCACGGGGGCCCTGGAAATCCTGCTGTTTAAACGGCTGCGGAAGTCTTCACCATCCCTGGCAGGGGGCCCTGCGCCTGGGTCAGGGGTGGCTGTGGGACTTTGGACAAAGCCTGCCTGGGCTTCAGCTTCCTGACCTGCAAAATGAGAGGAAGTGGACCTGGGTCAGACCAGTGGTTTCCACAGTGGTGTCCATATAGTTGGTAGGAGAAGCCAACGAGCTATCTCCAAGGTCTTCAAAAGCCAAAGGGGATCACACCGTTGTCCTGAGTGGAGGACACCGAGTCTCTGGCTTTAGAGCACCTCATTGTTTTAGCTTTGTCTATGGCCTGCAGATCAGAAATGCATTGAGACAGTTATGCATTATGAATTAGTCAATACAGTTTGGGAAATAAAGGCTTTCAAAGTGGCAAGTCTTTGGAGGGAAGACATGGGAAATATTGAATGGTGTTTGGAGAACACTTAGTTTATAAAATCCCTAAGATGGAAGCAAGGTAAAGCGTACTGCCTAGAATTAGAGGCAAGTAAAATGCTGAGCAGCTCAGGGGATCCTCCAAGCACAGCCAATATCATAAAAGAGTAGAATCTTCAAGGAATGCTCAAGCCCCAGCACTTATTCTATGGAAACAACAGAAATGAGGCCAGGTCTCGTTGACCCCCAAACCTGACTCCAGGCCGGGTGGGGTCATGGTGGTCATCCCCTGCTAGTTCCTCTGGTGCTGCCTGCCCGCAGTGCTTGGGGCAACATGACATGCTGCCTGGACCCGGTTCTCCCATCCCTTCTGCTCCCTGCTCAGCTTCTCCCCGCAGCTTGAAGGTCCTGGTGCAATGGTTCCAGCTAAAGATGTTTCCAGCCTGTCTGATACCAAAGAGAGTCTAGGAGGTGAATAGTACTTCCCTAGAACACCTGCTCCATGGGGATTGGGGATTTTTTTTTTTTTTTTGCGGTATGCGGGCCTCTCACTGTTGTGGCCTCTCCCGTTGCGGAGCACAGGCTCCGGACGCGCCGGCTCAGCGGCCATGGCTCACGGGCCCAGCGGCTCCGCGGCATGTGGGATCCTCCTGGACCGGGGCACGAACCCGTGTCCCCTGCAGCGGCAGGCGGACTCTCAACCACTGCGCCACCAGGGAAGCTCCTGGGATTGGGGACTTTTTTGTGCCTCTTTTGTGCTTTGCTGTGTCTAGGTTTGTGCCTAGCACATGGTAGGTTCCCAGTAAACGTATGTTGATGAATGTCTGATTGAATGTGGCCCAGAAAGCGTGCTCCTTGACCTTTAAAAGACCTCCCTCTGGCTCAGCACGCCTCTTGCCACTGGTGAGAGGTTCTCCTTGCCTCTCCCCAGCCTGCTCCCTCACAGCTCCTGAGGGACACTGATTCAGACACGGATTTCTCCAGCTCAAGCCACTTTCCAGCCCGGTACCCCTGGCTGATTCTGGCTTTCCCCAGGATTTCAGTCTCACACTCTGCGCGGGCTGTAACTCCTACGCTTCTAGGTCTGAATTTCTGGTTTCATTTTTGCTGCCTGTCTTAGCTTCTTGGAACTGCTGTAGCAAACTGCCACGAACGCAGTGGCTTAAAACCACACAAATTTCTTACCTGGAGGTTAGAAATCTGAAATGAGGCTTCAGGGGTTAAAATCAAATGTCAGCTGAGGTGTCTGTGTTCCTTTCTGGAGTCTCTAGGGGGAGAGGCCGTTCCTCATCTTTTCCAGTTTTAGAAGCTGCCAGCATTCCTTGACTTGTGGCCCGATCACACCAATTTCTGCTTCCACTGTCACATGATCTGTTCCTGATCTCATCCTCCTGCCTCCCTCTTATAAAGACTCTAACAGCAGGGCCACCTGGATAACCCAGGACAACCTACATATCTCAAGATCCTGAACTTCACCGCATCTGCAAATTCCCATTTGCCACTCATACCTTCATAGATGTAGGGATTAGGAATGTAGACATCTTTGGGGGGCCAAGATTCTGTCTACCACCCAGACCCACCCCAGGGTGGGCACAGAGGATTCTAAACGATAGTGGGTGTGGCCTGACCAAGAAGAGGGCTCCTCTCTGGTGTTTGGTCCCCATGGACTCTGGTCTCATCATAGAGCCCACAAAGATGGAAGAGATCTTGTCAATGCTCCTGGGTGTGGTTGAAGAGGTTCTTCCTGATGTGCCCCTCAGAAACCACAGTGTCATTCGCTGGAGGCTGTGGTTGGGCTTTTGCCCCGCTAATCTGAGCACAGCGCTTTGGAGTCCCAAAGAGCTTAAAAACATCTCTAAGGTCAAGGGCGTTGCCTTGGGAGTCTTTATCTTGAGCCCCCCCACTGCTCGTAACTGTCTTTGAACAGCAGCCACTGCGGAGAATGGAAAAATACCCGTGGCTGGGGATGGCTGGTTGAATGACGTGGTACAGGATTCTGAACAGAAGCAGACAGATTTGGCCAGCAGTGCAAGAAAATAAAGCACCCGGAGATCTTTCATCCTCCGCACAACCTTATTTTACTACAAATGATAGGTAGTCACCAACACAAGCCCTTACCGGTTGGTCCCCAGTCAAACCACAGGATGTGGCACTGGTCCTCTTGGGAGCAGTCTAACGATACTCAGGGCCTATGGCAGACCTGTCTGTGCTGCTGGACTGGCCAAAGTCGAGGGCTGCCTCAGCCTGGGCAGGCTGGCAGACAAGTGCTGACGCCACTTCAGAGCGCCACCCCTCCAGGTGCTGAGGGCGGCTTTTCTGATGCTCACGCTGCGTCATTGTTTATTTTCGCAAGGCGCCCAGCTGTTGTGGTGATGATATTTATATCAGTAAGTGCTCTATTCATCTGCTGATTTCAGGGGATGCTTGCCAGCTGCATACGGCAGCCAACCTCAGGGCACTTCTGAGTTGGTGTTTTCGCGTTTAGAGAATCAGCTTTCAAAGGCTGCGCCAACATCTGGAGCTGAAAGATCTTCATTCACCCAAGAGCCACCCTTGAAGGGGGAGCTATAGCCAATGACCTTGACCCTTGCTACTTTACGTGTCCCAAAGTGAGGTTCTTTGAAACTCCTCCTCTGTGCCTGAGCTCCAGTTTTGCAATAAGGAATGTTGGGAAAAGGGCTCTGCTTCACTCATGGACCAGAGTTCACTGTTCTACTTTTTCAGGCAAAGAGATGGGGTGGTGATGCCTTCTGAATTTGGCACTCTGCAGGGGTCTCTGTTTTATGGGAATCTGTCACATTTCATGCTTATCTCAGATCCTAACCATCCATCATTCAGGCCCTAAACCTTGGAGTCATCCTTGCTTCCCCTTTTTCTCTCACATTCCCTATTCAGTCTGGCAGGATATTTTATTGGGTCTACCTTCAGGATATACCCAGAAGCCACTCCACTGCTACCACCTAGGCTCAAGCCACCATCACCTGTCACCTGGATTACTGCAGGGGCCTCCTCTCTGTCCTCTCTGCTTCTGCTCTTAGCAACAACCCTGCCCCTTCCTGCACCAACAGTCTGTTCTCCACACAGTAGCCAGAGGGATGCTTTAAAGAAACAAGTCCAATTACTTTTTCAAGTCGCTCCTCTGCTCAAGACCTGTCAATGGCTCCTCATTTCTCTCAGAGCAAAATCACAAGTTCCTCCTATGATCCCCAAGGCCCGTATGACCTGGCCCTGCTGTGTTTCTGTGTCACACCTTCTGCTGCTGTCCACACTGGCTTTGCTCCAGTGGCAATGGCCTCCGTCTGTTCCACCACCATAAATCCTTGGTGTGGGTCATGCCCCTGCCTGGGATGCTCTTCCCTGACATGGTCACTTGGTGCATTTTTTCTTTTTTTTTTTTGCAGTACGCGGGCCTCTCACTGTTGTGGCCTCTCCTGTTGCGGAGCACAGGCTCCGGACGCACAAGCTCAGCGGCCATGGCTCACGGGCCCAGCCGCTCCGCTGCATGTGGGATCTTCCCGGACTGGGGCACAAACCTGTGTCTCCTGCATCGGCAGGTGGGCTCTCAACCACTGCGCCACCAGGGAAGCCCACGTGGTGCATTCTTGCACCTCCTCCAAATCTGCGTTCAGATATGACCTTCTCAATGAAGCCCACCTTCATCACTCGATTACAGGCGCAGCCCGTGCCCCAAACCAGCCTTCCTGCCCTGCCCTCTTATTTTTCTTTTTCCATACGCTTGTCACCTTTAACATATAATTAAGTCCGTTACAAAGTGTTTGCTGTTTATTTCTCTCCTGCTTGAGAATAGAAGTTGCATAAAAGATGGGAGTTTGCTTTCTCTGTCATGTTAACTGATGCATTTCCAAGCACCCTAGAACAGCTTCTGGCAAACAGCGGCTACTCCACAAATGTGGACTGAATGAATGAACAGACGCTCTCCCGAACGACTCCTACATGCACATCCCAAGTTGCGCTCAATTTTGTCCCCTACTACAGTGGTCTCCAACCTTTACGGCACCAGGGGCCGGTTTTGTGGAAGACAGTTTTTCCAGGGACCCGGGAGGGGGAGGACGGTTCAGGCGGTGATGCGAGTCATGGGGGGGGGGGATGGGGAGCGATGGGGGGTGGCAGACGAAGCTTTGCTTGATGACCTGCCCGCCACTCACCTCCTGCTGTGCGGCCTGGTCCCTAGCAGGGGTCCGTGGCCAGAGGGTTGGGGACCCCTGCCCTACTACCTGTTGACCCTTGAACAACACGGGTCTCAACTGTGCGGGTCCATTTATATGCAGATTTTTTTCGATAGTAAATGATATAGTACTACAGGATCTGCGGTTGGTTGAATCCGTGGGACACAGAATTGCGGATACGGGGGAACCGTGGATACGGAGTAACGCCGAATACGGAACAGCCTTGTACACAGAGGCGCCCCGTGCATGGAGGGCCGACTATAGATTATAAGCGAACGTCTGACTGCATGGATGCCTGGAGCCCCTGACTCGCGCTTTGTTCAGGGGTCAGCTGTGACCTGCTCCTCTCCTTGCCTTCCCAAACCTCCTGCTGCCTCTCACACTCCTCACCTGCCTTCCCCACCTTGGCCAGTCGCATCCCAGATGCCTGACTGTCCACACGAGAACCCCTGTCACCATCCGTGACTTCTCATTCACCTCCCACATCCAACTGCTCCCTAAACCTGTGGACCTCCACTCTCTCCTGTTTCCAGATTCTTCACCAGACCGTTTCCTATCAGGAGTTCTGACTCTGCCACACCCCCACTTCAGCTCCGCGTGTCTCTCCTCCCTGCACAGCAAGGGCTTTCTACCTGCGCTCCTAGAACACCAGGGGTTCTGCCGAAGTGCCCAGAGCGGCTGACTCTCCCAGGAAGGGGCACCAGGAGGAGCCCAAAGACTAGCGTGGGTGGAGCTCCCGACCCCACCTCCTGCTTCACTATTTCAAAGGCTGGGCTTGCACGAAAGCTTTCATTCCCAGAAAGGAGTCTGTTGCTTCCAAGAGTAAAAGTCTGATATTTACCATACTGCGGACCAAGACCCAAACCCCTTAGCCTGGCACGGGCGGCCCTCTGCAAGCTGGCCCAGCTGTATCGTCCAGCATCACCACCCTCTTCTCCTCCTGACATCCCCCCAGCCCCACTGCCACCGAAGCTGTCCTGCAGATGAGCCGACACAGTGACCCCCGCGGGCCTTTGCCCCTGCTGTTCCCTCTGCCTGGAGAGACTTACCCAGCAACTTCATCCCCCAGATGCCAGATCTCTGCTGCCTTCTTCCGGGCCAAAGTCACCTTTCTGAAGTCTTCCCTCACCCTCTGGGCAGAAGTAATTGCTCTCCGTTCCCGGCCAGCACAGCACTTCGCGGCTGACCTCTATTATAGTGCTGCCACACGAGGTGGGGACAATTTGCTCATCTGTCTCTGTAGCAGGAGTGTGAGCTCCTGGAGGGCTGAGGCTACAGCTCAGACCCAGTTTTCTTCTTCCCACAGAAGGCCTGCCCAAGGCCAGTGTTCACAAGGGAATCCTCTGAGTTACTCTGGGTTTCCTTCGAGACAGTGATGGGATGGCTTTCCAAAACCCTACAAGGCCATCATCACCGCCTCCACCCAGGAACAGCTGCCCTGCCACAGGGGTGTGAGCCCCAGAAGCTGCCCCATGACACGTGTCCTGTGGCCTGACCAATGTGCTGTAGGCACCTGAAGCTTGGAAATGTCACAGGCAGAGGAGCTAAGGCATGGCCTGCTGGGACACAAGGGTCACCTGTGGTAAAGCCAGGCCTCGGCGGGGTGATCAGTGGGCAAAGGGTCAGTGGTTCAAGCCCCAGGCTCTGTTAGTCTGGCTGCATCACGGAGCGGGGAGGGTGGCTGAGCGTGGCTGGGTATCAGGCTGTGCTGCACGGCTGGAGATGCTCAGAGCTCGGGGAGGAGCCTTCTCTGTGAGCTCTGCATGATTAGGAGCGATACCCTAACCAGTGTCTGGGCGATGGAGCAGCAGACTCTGGTCCTGGGCAGTGAGGGGGCTGGATGAAGCTCACAGACAGGGGGAGTCATTGCTGGACCTGGGAGGGCCGGGGGTGGGGGGGTGGCAGGGCCTGGCAGGGGACTCCCTGGCCTCAGCTGGAAGCTGAATGGGCTTGGCTTGGTGCTCACTGGCAGACAGTGCCCACCAGAGGGCAGCTGGGTTGGGCAGCGGCAGCAGAGGGCTGTCCCTCCAACTCTTGGGCACGGCTGCTCGAACACACCTGAGCACCTAGGCCTGGGCCAGGCCTCCTCCTACCTGGGCAGTGTCCAGCTCATTCAGCATCACCACAGAGGAGCAGTTATAATCGAACACCAGCCTCCAGAAGTCCGCCACGGTGTTGGGTAGAGGGTGTTGTGTGACCACGAACGCGGCAGGCTGCTTGTGGCTCTGACAAAAGAACGACACAGGCTTCATGAAGTATACACCCACCAGCGACGTTCTGATGATGATGAGTTGGCTGCCAGAGGCCCCCTGGGTCTGCCAAATAGACTACACAAAGCAACCGCCCGTTCTTATCTCAGGGTGCCCTGGTGGCAAAGGGGACCTTCTCATAATGAACTCATTCTCCTCCAGACTAAGACATTTCATTAGCAAGGTGTCACTCGGATGGGGATTATCCAATAAATTATTTATGACTTGGAGCTCAGCAAACAATCCTCATTACAATATGAAATGGAAGATCCCGGATGCAGATTTGCTGCTCTGCCGGCCAAGGCACCTCTTGGGATAAAAGGGATATTTTGTGTCCCTGTGCCCACAATGATGGAGGAGGGGTTGGCTCAGCCAGAGGCAGAGAGTCTCCTGGAGGGGCTCATAGTGCAGGAGGTTCACTCCTGCCCCAAGGCTGGAATGCGGGCTGAGCTGGTCTGGCAGAAGGTGGGCACTGCGTCCTGTGAGCCAATGGGGCAGTGAAGGTGCTCAGCTTTTAGAGTCAGGCAGACCCGGGTTCAAACCCAGCTTTGCCAGTTGTACGTTATAAGTCATTCATCCATCCATCCATCCATCCATCTATCTCCCAATCATTCATTCATTCATTCATTCATTCAAGCTCATTTATAGAGTGACTTTTTTTAAATCAGTGCTGAGCACTGGAAAGTTATTAGATCTCTCCAAATCTCAGGTTCTTCAACTGGAAGATGGGATTCATAACTCCAAGGGGATGGCTGTGGTACAGACTGAAAAGATATGCACGTGGAAAGTGCAGCAGGCAAGAACCCAGCTGTGAGCCCGCTGGCAGGGCGGGACCATCCCTGACTCGGTTCTTCGTCCTTGGCACTAGCATCATGGCCGGCACACTAGACGCCCAGTACAGGTCCAGCAAACAACTGAATAAACTCAGTCCCACGTTACAGGTGGGGAACTGAGGCCCAGAGCAAATGGCCTGTGTGAGTCTGGACCACATCTGAAGCTTCAACTGGGTGCTACTTATTACAGTACCTGTGAGAAGGTATTTGGACAGATTGCGGAGCGTCTCCGCTTCATTAGTGGTTTGTAAAACCTGAGAAATGACTCATATTCTCAACAAGTTTTCTTGAGTGATTGTTCATGCCTGTTTCCGGTGGAGTCACAGGGCAGCAGAAGGATGGGGAGGGAAGAAGAGTTTGCCCATTCAAACCAGGAAAAGTCTCTGGCAAAAGACTGCCAAATAGAATACCTAAAGCACCTGCCATTGCTCTTATTTCTTGGTGTCCTGATGGCAAAGAAAATGCCTTGCAACCGTGGATGCCACAGATGCACTAGGGGGTCTTGTCTTCGAAGGGTCTTCTCCTGCCAGTGGAATGGTCAGAGGAAGAATCTAGGAGAACAGAATGTTGAGTTCCCCCAAAAGCCAAACTCTAGTGGCAGAAGCTGGTCTGCAGACATTTCCAGACATGGAAAAAAATCTAGGCTTTAAGAGTCAAAAGACTTGGGGTTCAGACCCTGGCTCCACCCTTTCTGAGAGCGTTGACCTGGAGACAGTCATGGAAATTCTCTGACCCTCAGTACCTCATCCAGAAAACGGGAATAATCATATCCAAATGCAGAATGAGATAGTCAACGTTCAGGATCTGACATACTGCCCAACACTCAGTGAATGTTAGTTTTCTTTCCATTTTCCCTGTCTCTGTGATAAATGCTCTATTAGGCCAGCATACCTGACAAAGCCTTATCTGAAAATATGTTCGAGATCTGTGCTCCTGCCGGGTTTCAGGGATCAGCTGGCAATCCATTTCATGGATAACATCATCCTTTACCAAGGGAAACATTAAAAATTAACCCAGAGGACTTCATATTTTTCTGCTAGCAGCAAAGCTGCCATGGTTACCAGATAATGCCCAAACCGAGCTGGAATACAGATAAGGACTTTTTTTTTTTTTTTTTAAATAAGAAAGGCAAAGACCCCAGTGATGGCTCACAGGAGAAATTCCCTGTGGACAAAGAGAATACAGTCAGCATCAGAGCCTGGCAGAAGGCATCTGACTCCAGGCAGCATCTAACATACTAAGCGGAGGCCAGGAGTGTGTTTGATCCTTGGATGAGGAAGGAAAGGAGGGGGAGTTGGGACAAGGGGGAGACAACGCTGGAAGGAACTTGGAAGTGTGGGTGCAACCCCAGGCCCCATCTCTCACCACACACGTGTGTGTGCACGCACGCATGCACACATACACACACGCATGCATACGTGCACACACTGACGTTGGAAGACTCCAAGCTAAAGCCTGCAGTCTTCCCTCCACATCCAGCTATTTGATCTGACCAGGACAAGACTCCCTGCTTCTGGCCCCAGAGCCAGGGTTTCCATGGAGGACTTGGGCACCCTGTGGGCAGAGGCCAGGGCAGGCGCCCACAAAGCTGAGGTAGGCACTGCCTTCCTGTCAGCACTGCCTTCCTGTCACCCCTCTGCCTCTAACAAACACTTAGGATGCTTGGGGATAAATTTCAAGAGGATTACTGGTCAGAGAGGTAGTTGGCCTTGACCCCAGCGGACAGTACCCCATGTTCCTTCCTGTTCCAGGTAAGATGGGAGGTTCACGTGGGCTGGATGGACTTGACCTTCAGGTATAGGTGGAGAGAGGGACCTGGAAGGGCTCTTCCCCAGTCAAGCAATGGTGTTCTTGGTCCCGAGTCTTGGGAGGAAAGATGTCTGCATCTTACTGAATCAAGCAAACTGAGGGGAGGCTCAAGGAATAAATTCTAGAGTAAGTCACTAGCTCTCGGGGTATCTTTGAGTGAGTCTCTTTCTCTGGCCTCAGTTTCCTTTGCTGGGAAGTGCATGGATGAGACTGGATGATGCACGGTTCCTTCCAGCTGCAAACATCTCACATCCTGGAAGTGGAGGGATGATACCTGGCAGTAGCTGGAGGACCCAGGGCAGAAGCATACAAGTCAGGAGCATGGGCCCCCTGGGGTGGGAACATGACCCCCTAATCCCAAACCAGGTCAAGGGAGGTGTGCGCTTCTTGGACTTGATGCTGAGAAAGCAGGAGACGGTGCCCCTAAGAGAACAGTAGGAACGTGGCTGGCATGTAGAATGTTTTATGAACCGAACTTAAGGCTGAGAGTCAGCTCTGTACATAGCAGGAAGGGGGACTGGTCAGGCCTGTAGCCTCACTGTGGTGTCAGGGGACCCACTTTAAGCTTTTGGTTTATTCTTTCAGACCTTTATGGGAGCAAAAGGGCTAAAAGCACAGCTTGTATATAGGTCTGGATCAGAGCCTTCAGGGGGAGAAAGGTCTTGTGGGCCAAAAAGATCAGAAGGAGAGGCTGGCTTGGGCAGGGGGATGTCAAGGCCCTGGGCTCCAGCCACCTCCCCCTTGGGAAGAAGTTTTCCCTGGAATGCCAGCCAGGAGCTTTTCGTGGCAGGGCTCCACTTACATCCATCAGTGCCGCATTGATGTAGTTGCTGGATTCTCCATCCACCGAGATGAGGAAGGGCAGGCAGCGGTCCAGAGGCAGGACATCCATGCTCCGATTCTTATCATGGTTCCGGGGCAGGAGACCGATGCTGCAGTCCTCGGGCCGGACGCGAGGAGTCACGATGTTGAGGGTCTATGGGGTCAAGGGCAGATAGGCAGGTACTTCTTAGATGGTTGCCCTGAACAGAGGAGGCAGCAATGTTCAAACTCCCTTCATCCTCCAAGCCTGTCTGTCCCTCCAGTCCTTTTCCCAGGACTGTTCTCTTCCGTGGTGACGTTCTATCATCTCCTGATGGCTGCTCCAGGCCCTGGGGGCTGAGAGCCTCCGCCAGGGGCTGTGGGACACCACCACAGGGCCAAGGCTGCAGGGACGGCACACACTCATGCGGGCTCAGACACAGGCTCTGAACACCTGCCAATCATCTGAGCTGAGTTACTCCTCTCAGCCATCCTGCATGAAATGGTGGGCCAGCCAGGAGGTCATAAGGTGGGGAGTGGGGGCAGGGAATCCCTAATGACTTTTAAATTAGGGATTTAAAAGTCACTTTTAAAGTGCCACGGAAGGAAAGAAATGATTTTACCAGCGCGCCTCTCAGAGAGAAAGCTGTTTGAGAATGGAAGGAAGGGTTCTTGGATGAGACGCCCAGGATGAGTGAGAGACCCCCAGAGAGCAAACTCTAGTTTGTCTGAAAAATTCAGGGCTTGTGTTCTGCAGAGTAAGTCTTGCAAGTGTGGGGCTAGAGCTGAAACTGTCCCAGCCAACAGACTAGATGCTACGTGCAACCACCAGGGGTCCGTGTCCTCCATCCTTCCCCCATTCAGCCCTTGGTCTCTACTCTGAATCAATAAAGTCTATTTGTTTGAAGGAGGACTAAGCCATTGACCTGGCTGGGGTATCTGCCCGTGGAACCATGGACCTGCATTGGCCCTTCTGGTCCTGAAGCTTCTTTGCTTCCTCCTGCCTGTTCACAGCTCCTGTTGCCCAAAATATGACCCTGGCACTGACCTCAGGACAGTGGGCTGGACTCTGGTTTTGCCTTACTCAGTGATTCAAGTCCAGGCCTCCAGACCAAAGCTGCCACCATTCCGGCTACATGCGCTCCAAGGGGGCAGATCTGTTCTGCCTGAGCTGTGCCCTCAGGGGATGCTTCTCGGAGTTTCATGTGCATTTAAATCACCCGGAGATACTGTTAAATCACAGGCTCTCATTCAGTAGGTCCGGTGGGACCCAAGATTCTGCACATCTAACAAGCTCCCAGGTGAAGCCAACGCTGCTGGTCTTGAGACCCCACCTTGAACTGTGAGGATCTAGGACACACTCCAGTTGTACAGAAATATTGAGAAGACCTGAGTCCCTGCAGGGATCGAGGAGCTTGAAATTCACACCTGTGTCTATAAACTTGTCTCCACATACAGCCTGGACTAGAATTAAATAAGACCTCGGTTCCAAAACATAGTCATAGTTAAAAAAAACAAGTGTCAGCAGTCACTGATTGGTGAGCAGTTGCTCGTGGTGTGCATTTTCTGTTCTGGAATTCCTTCTCAGCCGTCTGGAGCTGCAGACGCTGGAAGGATTTATACATAGCCATTCTTGCAAGGAAAGCCCCAGGGCTGTGCTCAGTGGCACTGAAGTTGGCTGGGTCATGAAGCCTGGGATGTGCTCGTACCTGAAATTCGTCTTTGATTTGGCTGGAGTTGGTCTGGGGGTCCAGCCTGCTGATATTGTAGTAGAGAGAGCGGAACTCGCATACCGGGATGGCCGTGTTGCCGCAGAGACACGCTTCCAGGATGGCGTCGTGCACAAACACATACTGCTCCTGCAGAGCCGAGGCGAGAGGGAACAGGGTGCTGGGTAAGAAGGGTGGCCCGGGGGTTTCTTGTCCACATTTCAGCCTGTGGCTGTGAAGGATGGGCATGATTCATATGGGCAGGATTCATGTTGCAGGATCACTGCTTTCTATCCTATAACCCGAAGGGCCGAGTTGCCGTGTTTCTTGGTGACTGTCTGAGCTGTGCTGAGTTTTGCTCCCTGTGTAAGACTGAACAGCAGAGTCACTGATAAAAATTAGAAACTCCTGGACATGTGGTAGCAGGTGCCCGTGGTGTCCTGCCCATGGCCCGTCAGCCTTCGCCTTTCACTGCTGAAGGCTGCTTACTGCAAATCCCTGAGATTCAGGCTGAGGGCCTTTATCCCCAGCCGGGCCAAAGACTTAATGCCGTGGGAAGGAGGCCTCAAGCAATGCCAGATGGAGACCTGGGGATAAATGCCTACGTTCCCTCTCTCGGGTGGGAAATCTGGAAGAGACACTCCACACCATCTCAGAGCTCCCCCGGCAGGACTGGGCTCCAGCCGTCCACTGTGTCAAACAGCCTGTAAAATACTTTCACAGTGTCGACAGGCTTGACTTCCTTCCGTCCCCTCTCTCATTTCCCCACTTGCCAACCAGTGTGTCTTGGGACACAGCCATTTGTTCCAACCAAGGAAACCACTTGCCCTCGACTCCTTGCCTCAGGCTCTGCTCCTGAAGCGTGCCTCACCCCCTCCGCCATCCCAGCTCTTTGCCGCTCTCGTCCTGGACACCATCCCCCCCCACCCCTTCTCTACGCCTTCAGTGTCTCATTCCCTTGGGAGAGTCTTCTCCAAATCCACCAGGCAGGAGTTGTTGCTGTTCCAGTCGCTCATTAACAAACGTTTGTTGAGCGACTATTCTCCTGCAGAACTTGGCCCATCTCTTTATACAAAATGTTTATCTAGAGGGATTGTGGTGATGTATTTGAATGCCTATCTCCCCCACCAGAGAGCGAGGACCACGATGTGCATAACGCCAGGCAGTGAGCCTGCCTTCCACATGCATGAACCCAGAACAGACAAGGCAGCCTCTCAGCTGTAGCAGCCTCACCAAGAAGCCTGCAGACCGGCCTGTGGGAGTTGGCTTGGAGCCTGGAGCAGGGTCCCAGGTGTGTGAGCCTGTAAGTGAGGGAACTGCCTGCAGAGCCCGCAGTGACTGGCCAGGCCCAAAGCCTTGGGTGATATCTCTTTGCAGGGCTGATGATGGACACAGCTCTTTATCTGCCCCAGCTCCGCTGCCCGGGCACCTACAGCCTCACTAGAACCAGAAGATGGGCTCGTTATAGGAGTAGCAAACCATGGCTTCCAGGCGTAGGAGAGGCAGAAAAGGCTTCCTTGTGAGACAGTGTGGTTCAGGGGAAAGCACGTGGGACATGGGGTCACATGGACCCAAGTTCTACCACTGTCTGGCTATATGAGGCTTTGGGGACACCATTTCTCAGTTTCCTCATCTATAAAATGGGGGCACTAGCAGGAGCTCCCCCATAGGGTTGTTGTAAGGAGTAGAAACAATACTCTGAATACAAAAGACCTGGAGTGACGCCTGGCACATAGTAGGTACTCAAGAATAAAGATGAACCCCTCCCATGTCCCTCGGATCTTGGGCTCTCCAACTGGACAGAGCAGTGCCTGGAGGTCTGCTTCTCACTTGAGGCCAGGAGTTACGAGTTATCTCTCTTGGAATCCCCTGTGCCTAGCTCAGGAACTCAGTAACTTCACCGAGTAAGCCATTCCTGCAGTGCCTGAAGCGATGCTTGGCACACAGTAGGCATTCAATCAATGCCAATCCTTCCCTATCTCTCTCTTCTCCTTCACCCAAGGCAAGGACACCATTCAAAGAATACCTGAAAGTTGCCATTCAGTTGCTGCTTAGATGCCCTCAGAGATGGGGCACACGGCACCACATTCCTCCCTGGTAGGAGGCCTTGCACTGGGGGACCTCAGGGTTGGCAGGGGCGTCCTAGCTTCTACGATGATCTCACCATAGCAAGCCATGTACCCATTCCCTCCCATTTCTCCCATGCCCAGGTCTCTTTCTGTAGGATGCCTCCACCCGTGGGCCTTTCTGTCCCACCATGCTCCTCCTTGGCCAACTGACACCCCAGGACTCACCTCCGTCTGTACCAGGTTGACCCTCTGGGCCCGGAGCTCACGCACGCAGTTGAAGATGTCCACCACCCCTTCATTCTCGGCCATGTCAAGCATGGTGTCGATGGCGATGAAGCAGCCAGTCCTCCCGGCACCAGCACTGGAAGAGAGGACGGTGGTCCATGTTAGGGACCTTGGGGTGGGAGCAGCCCTGGGGAGGCCCCTCCCATTCAGCCCTGTCCCTGAGGACCCTGCAGAGAGGCAGTACACTGCAGAGGTCTGAACCCCAGTCCTGCCAGGAGATCCTAAGCTAGTGACTAAACTTAGAACCTCAGTCCTCTTCTGTAAAATGGGAGAGCAATGCTTGCCTTTGGGGGCTATTTTATCAGGATTGGCTTATTTTTGTTGTACTCATTTAACAAACACTTACTTAGCTGTGACAACGTTCCAGACATTGTTCTAACTGCTTCTGCAGTGCTACCTATTCATTCTCTTATGAGGTTATTAGGAAGTTTCTCACCCTATTACACAGTGAGAAAACGGAGGCACAGAGTGCTGACCTTGCCCAAGGTCACACAGCTGGCAAGTGGTGGAGCTGGGACTTTTCCCCAGGCAGTCTGGCTCCAGAGCTTGTGCTCCTACACTTCCTCTCTTAATAAGATAATGTACGCTTACACAACACGGAGGCGTGCAGTTTGCTCATCTGATGGGTAAAGAGAATCCATCTACATATGCTGGGCACACTGGAAATGCCTAGAAACATGTCTTCCCCACCCCACTTCCCTCCCTCCATCTCTCCCTTCCTTCTGTCTTCTTCAGTGAACGGGTTGATGGATGGAAGCAAGGAGGGAGGGACAAGAGAGATCAGAGGAGGTAACTGAGACGGCAGAAACCAGGTCCTCTGAGCTGTCCCAACGGACTCACAGAGAGTGAGTCCTGAGCACCATGTCCAAAGCCTTGGGTTTGTCTCCACGTGCACCTGCTTTTCCAGGATCATGAGGCAGCAGCATCAGTAAACCGGAGCAGCCGACAGTCCTGAGACCCGGCTCCAGAATCAAGGCCCCTGATACGTACTCGATTCTGACCACTGGTGGCTTCCTTTCGGAAAATCTCAGGCCAAGTACAAAATAGCAAAAGAACTCAATGAGACCCCATGGGCCATGGCCAGACCTTCCCAGATCAGTGGGTTCCAAAATCATAGCACTGAACGAGAGACAAATAGGGCATTTGCTTTAAATGCATATAGTTTTGGAAGTGAAGGCCATACTGCCAGGAGGCCCATCTCCACTGCGTTTTCATTTCCCTCATGGAAACAAGTGTCTTTGCTTGACAATGCGAAAATAAAAGGAAACGAAAAGAGGAAGGGCGATGGGCCAGGAAAGAAAGCAATGTTGAATGACCATAAATCCAAGGAGGACAGGCAGTGGACCAACCGACACCCACAATGGTCTGGAGAGTAAACCCTTGGAAATCCATCCTCCATCACCTGGCAAGTCTTTGATCTTGGTAAAATTTCATGGTTTGAATTGAGTAAAATCTGCCTTGTACTTGCCCCAGAATGCCTCCCCCCAAATCAAAACCCCCAGAAGGGACCCCCAATCAGGCTGGGCCTCAGGGTCTAGGAGGGAACCCAAAGAGCCACTCGTCCACATCTTCTCCCAAGTCTCATCCTCGACCTGTTTTAGGAGAAGCAGCAGCCCGACTTGATTTTGAATCTTGGATCCACCATTAGTGGACAAGCTGCCTGGCGTCTGTGAGCCTCAGTTTTCTCACACATGACACTCTTCCCTACAGGGTTCTTGGGAGGATTGATCCGTTTATTTCAGCCTCACAGAGCAATTAAGCACATGCCATTTGGGGTCAGACCCCTGGGATCAAACCCTGGCTCGACCACTGACTAGCTGTGTGACCTTGGGTGAATGACTCAATCTCTCTGGGTTTCAATACCCTCTTCCATAAAATGAGGCTGATGACAATAGCATTAATAGCACAGTACACGTGAACTGCATGAAATTATGCTGAAAAAGCACAACGCGCATAAATTGCTTAGCCCCGTGCCTGGTTACATGGCCATCTATTATAAATGTTTGCTACCTGTAGTCACCAGCTATTTATTGAGCACTAGATGCTGGGCTCGGGAGTGGGGATGTGAAGATAAGTCAGACATGGTTCCTGTCCTGAAGGATTAACAGTCTGGGGAGGGGGACAGCATCGAGAGGCAGAGAACAGTATATAATATTTTTAAGTGCTTACTGTATGTCTGGAATTCTCTTAGGTACCTAGTATATGTTGGCCAACCCACTTAATCTTCAGGACAGCCTCAGGAGGGGGTACCACTCTGCTCAGGTGTGTCAGGGTGACTTGGTATGGAGACACAGACACAGGGGCGTCATGCAAAGAGGGCCTGATAAATGCTTGCCATTATCTCCCTTTCTTCCTTACCCCTGCTCTGGCTGCTCTCCGGGATATGGGACTTGGGGTGAACATTTTATTGTCCTCGAATTGTCATGAGATGTAAAGCAGAGACTATATGCGGAATGCTTAGAGAGCCCACGGGGCGATCCGTATGGCCTCCTCATCTTCAATGGACTCATCTGTGAAATGGGGTTTCTAATTCACACCTCGCTGTTATGGCGAAGGTAAATGGGTGCTGTGTGAGAAAGGGGTGGCTCTGAGACACCTACAGCTTATGGTGTCTCTCCTTGACTTGGCTCAAGGCCTTGCCTGATGTGGACACTGCCAGGGCAGAGATAACCTGCAGTTAAGAGCATGCGGGGTCTGAAAAGATGGACCAGGCCCAAGGTCACACTGGGAAAGAGAGGCGCTGGCGGAGGAGGAAGCGAGCATGCTAGTTGGCCTTCAGGTCTGGACATCCACCCTCCTCCAATTCCTAATGCCCTTGACATGATACTTCATCTCCGTTTAGGAGGATTCCAAGATGTGCTCATCACTCCCAATGTGATTTCCTGGGTCAGAGCTGAAAATATCTCTTCTCCATAATAAGCTAAAACCCGACACTGTCCATTTACTCTCTACAAAGGACCCCGCAGGCCAGCAACTGATTTTTAAAATAAGAGAAATGAAGAGAAGCACACTTCCGCGGGGGCACCCTGCCGCCACGCCAAGGGCTAGCGTCTGGAGAAAATCATGTTAAACATCCTGGCTCTGCCATTTCACACCTGTGTGACCCGAGCACAGTATCTACCTTCTTAGCGCCTCAGTTTTCTCATCTGTAAAATGGGAATGACAATAATGGCCACCTCTCAAGGTTGGGTGAGAAGTAAATGAAGTAATGCAGGTGAAGTGCATGTGTAGCAGACGCTGTCAGTGCCGAGCCCACATCCTCAGGGTCTTTACTGTTTCAGGGCAACAGCAATAATAACAACTGCTACTGCTACTATTAGTATTATTGTTGTTAGACTTAGGACCCTGGTCTCATCAGAAAGGGCTGGGAAGAGGGGACACAGGCAAAGAATAAAGGCCACTGGACAAGAGAGTACCCCCTTCACCAAGAGAGCAGAGCTGCAAAGGCCTCCTTGTTTAGGGCGGAGCCTTTCACTTACCTGCAGTGGACCACTATGGGCCCAGCTTCTGGGGGATTGAGGAACTTGACCTGGCGGACAAAGCCGAGGAGGCCGGTGGCATAGCAGGGGACGCCGTGGTCGGGCCAGCTGGTGAAGTGGAAGAGGCGGAGCTCCCGGATCTCATGGTAGCCTTTCTGAGGAGAGAATGGCCCTCTGTTCCTCCAGCTGCTGCCCCCAGCCACCCTGCCCAGCACCCATGGGGAGCCACGAGGCCATGAGCACTTAGGGTCCAGCTTCCCTGCTGTCAGGGAGGGCAAGGCCCTCAAAGGGTTAATAGGTGTTGCTGCGCAGAGTGATTCTGCATCTCTTACATCTGGGAACTTCGGAAGTAAATAAAGTGAAACTGATGGTTCTACTGCAGGACTTCTCAGAGCCTTTACTGTGCTAACATACACGCTGAATACCCAAGGGGGCTTATAACATTCACACTGTTTGCCCAGGGGACCCTCTTTTGATAAGTGTTTTTATAGGACTTATATTCAGCAGAACAGATTCAGAAAAATGTTAGACTTCAACTCCAAGTTCGAGTTGTTTCCAGGGGAATACAAGGCCTTTCACTGATTGAGGACTGGTGTCCTTCAGTTCTCCAGTCTGGTCTATGATACTCTCCAGGACTTTCAAAATTAAAAAGGCAGACTTCTTTGTTAATTAGATTCTCATTTAGAATGATAAAATATGAAACAAACAAAAGCAGAGCTTCTCTGACTGACGGGGGTGGTGGGGCCTGGAGCTCCCATCGTTCCCCTTCCCCTCCCCCCACCCTTCACATAGACATGCTCCAGGCCAAATGGCAGTTCTTGACTAGTCTATGGTCAGGTTATGCCTCTGAGCCTTTGCTTATGCACTGCCCCTACCTACCTTTCTCTACCTAGCAATCTCCTGCAGATATTAGAGGCGCTGAATAGGAAGAGTGTTCGATGGTTCATTTTTTCAGTTAAAAGATATTCACCGAGGGTTACCTGTGCCTAGCCTTGTGCTAGGCACTAGGAAGGTGGAAATAAAGGCCAAGTCCCTGTCCCTGGAACAGCTCATGGTCCAGTGGGGGAGGCAGGCCCCTAAGTGGACCTTTAATTCCATTAAAGTGCATAAAGGAGTGTCAGCTAATCCCATTAGGGAGAGGAGAAATCAGAGAAGGCTTCCTGAAGGAGGGGATGCCTGACCTGAGTCTTGAAACATATTAATAATGAAAATAATAGCTAACGTTTATTAAGCATCGACTATGTGCCTGTCACTCTTCTGATTTCTTCAATGTATTAATTAATTTAATCCCATATCAATCCTCATATTATCATCTCCATTTTAGGGATGAGGAAAGTGAGGCCAAGCAAGGCTGAGGAACATGCCCAAGGTCACACAACTAGTAAGTTGTAAAGTTACAGTCTAAAGCCTAGCTGTCTGGCTCCACAGTCTGTCCTCCTGATTGTATGATACACTGAGGCTAAGTATTACCCAGTGGAAGGATGGAGGGATTCCTAGGCAGAGAGGCAGTTGGGGCAAAGGCCTGGGGACAGGACTTAGCAGAGTACGTGAAAAGAATCACTAACAGCCCAGGGCAATTCCAGAGAAGAGTGGAAGACAGGCAATGATGGACAGCGGGATGGGGCGGGGGGTGGGGTGGGGGTGGGGGGAGGCTGGGCAGCTACTGAATGCTGCAAGGCTTTGTATCCCACTTTAAGGCCTTTGGGTTTTATCCCAGAGTCATCGGGGAGCTATAGGGAGGCTGCCCAGATAGTTGCACAGAAGAGGAAACGCATCACCAGATGGGCGTCTTGGAAGGATCACACTAGCCGCTACGTGGAGGAAGGATTTGCGGGGGGGTGTTGGTGGGCTGTGTAGAGGGCGCCAGGTCCCCTTTCCTGGGCCAGTGCACCCATCCCCAGCTACCCTGACCTTGGCTGTGGACAGCTAAAAATTACCCCTTCTTCAGAGTTGCTCTCAGCTGAACAGGAACCACCTCCTTTGGGAGCGGGGGATGGGCAGCTGGCATTCAGTGACCAACCGATTTTGTCAGTTTGCCCAGGGCTGAGGGGTTTCCCAGGACATGGGATTTTCAGTGCTAAAGCCAGGGTGGTCCTGGGCAAACCAGGATAATGGGTTACTCTCATGGATGTGCCAAAGAACCCTTTGCCTCAAGATGGGCCCAACTCTGTGGTGTAACTCATGCCCCAGATCTCCCTGTGGGACCAGGCCACATCCTTGCTCCGCTCCTTCCCCGCCCTGTACTGCCTCCCTCATCCCCCTTCTCCCCTGGGTTCTTCCTCAACACATCATCAAGGGCACCCAAATCCATGCCTTAGGCTCTGCTTCCTAGAAACCTAAACTAAGACTGGGGGCAAGACTAGAGGCAGAAGCCCCGTCAGGAGGCAGCTGCAGGGTCTGGACAGGAGTGAACAAAGGCTGGGGTTAAAGCGCTGACAGAAGAACTGAAGTAGAAGATAAAACAGCTTCGAGAATACTCAGAGTTTTTCACCCCACCCTCCAAATCAGCTCAGCCCCTGGAAGCCCTCGTTCAAGCCCACACCACCTGCACCGCAACTGTTTATCAAGGGTCCTCTCTTCCTGGTGGGACTGTGTTCTCTTCAAGGGACAGACAATGCTTCCTGTTTATTATTTCTGGGTCCCCAGGAACTGATTCTGAGCTGATAACCCAGGCAGTGTTTGCTGAGCACCTGTGGAGAGGCTAAGTTGAGTTAATCCTCCGAGGCCCATGGAGACCTTGAAGGGTGTCTTCCTACGGGTAATAGCTTCCCTGGTGATTGAAAGAAAGACAAAAAGACAGCCTGAGAAACGGCTACGACTCAACACACTGGGTGGGCTGCAGTTCCCCAAGGCCTCCCCTTGGCTCAGAGTCTGGGTCCCCAGTCACCCAGCTCATGCCCAAGTATGGGAGCTGAGACTGGTGTTCGTGGCGCTATGTTCCAGGCCTCAGCTGCAGGAGCGCTGGCTGTTAGTGACTCACACATGCCCCCTTTTCTGGAGATGTGCTCTCAGCCGACAGGAGCCCACCCCGGAGGTTACCCCGCAGCGGCTGGTCCGCAGCCAGTCAGTGGACTGAGGGCAGCAAGCGGGCACCTCTGCGGTGTGTTTACGCTCCAGAGGCCCCCATGGGTCAGGCCTAGGCCAGACTTTGCCAGAGACTCTGAACTTGCCCCGCCCCTTCCTCTTTCCTCTCCAGCTTCTCTTGCTGTCTTACAAGTTTCTCTGGGAGTGCTCCCTTGATACACCACGTATAAGGGAAACCTTGTCTCAGGCTCTGCTTCTAAGGAACCCAGCCTAAGATCACAGCAATGTACCTTGTAGCTGAGGGGCGTCCTTCCCTCCTGGCTCTTCATCTGAGTCTGCAGATACGGGCCTTTAGGAGCCCAGGGGTTGGAGGGGGCAGTGTTGGGAGCAAACAGTGTGTCCTGCCAGCACCGTGCATGCAGGAAGGGCACCATGCATGTGCCTGCTTTGGCACTCACAAGGACCTGTCAATCCCCAAGGGCACAGTGCTCAGAGCACCGAAGTCCCTGGTGTTTTTGCATCCTCAGGCCTGTGGCCACTTGGTTCATTAATGACGTTACTTTTAGAAAATGGCAGCTATGGTTTTGACAACTGTCTCCAGACACTGGTAAATGTCCCTGTGGGACAGTCACCCCCAGCTGAGAACCACAGGCCTAGAACATGTCAAGATCTTCTTTCCCCTCCTGACTCTGCGTGGTTCTTTCCCTCTTCCTGGGATAATATTCCTCCTGCTCTTCCCTGGGCTGGCTCTTTCTCATCCTTCACTGTCTGCTTACATGCCTCCTCCTCCTGGAGGTCCTCTCTGATCACCCCACCCTCCCGTGGATTTCTGTCTCCCCCGCTTGGCATGTTTCCTCTGTGGCTTTTATTACCATATGTCATTATTCTATTTGTCTGGCGAATTCTATTTGTCCCTCCTGCTAGACGCGGGGTTCTTTGGAGCAGGGTCCACGTCCAAGCTGATTGCCGATCTCTCATTGGTGCAGGGTGGGTACAGAGCAGCCCCTCGGTCGCTGCCATGTCCTGGATGAACAAACGAGCTGGCGTGCCTGGAGGGCAGGCTGCACACGGCCGCAGGGAAGCTTACCTTCTGGACTGTGAAGGTGCGGATGATATACTCTGCCAGGGGCTCTGTTTCGATCAGGGTGACTTTAATGTCTCCGTAGACCTCCATGTCATCCGGCCAGTATCGCACACACTTCACCTGCGGGCAAGGACAGGGACAGGACGAGTGAGTGGGCGGCTGAGCGTGTGTGGCCATCTCATCTGGCTTCCCGCCCGAGTAAACTCAAGGGCGACCTTGGTGGACTTTCAGCCAAGGCATTCTCAGCTGGCCGGGGAGGGCAAAATGCACAGGGACCAGCTCACTCCTAGAGGAACTGGAGCCGCGGGGGATAACGGTGGTACCTTCTCTGGCAGAGCTCCTGGTACTTTTCAAATCCATTCCCACACTAAGAGATCAACTAGATCTGGGTGAGATAGGCAGGTGGTGATCTCCCCACTGTACAGATGAACATCATACTCAAGTCGGGAGGTTTGGTGACTTGTCCAAGGTCACGTGGCCAGTTTTCTACCTCTGGCTGAGTCCTCTTTTTCTGCGATAGGCTGGGGCAGCTGAGTAGTATCAGCAGAGCAGAGATGAGAATAAAAGGTGGGAATAGTGAGGAGGTGGAAGCAGACATGGCAGGGAGAGGGTCATTAATATTACGAGGGGGATGGAAGGAGAAAGGCTCGTTGCTGGGAAAAGGAAGGAAGGTGCTGGGCTCAAAAGGAAGACGTTTGCAACTGCTCTCTGCCCCAGGGGTGGGTGCAGAGGCCACGAACAAGCCACTCCCACACCTGGTTCTGAGTCACATGCCGCAGGAGGAAAAAGAGATCGCTTTCCCCGTAAAAGAACAAAAGTATTACCATTCCGGGGGACGCCGAGCGGCTTAGAGTGGCATTTCCCACAGTGTGTCCCGCTGGGTGCTGATAGGTGTTAGGTAAAAAACAAGAAACAAAAACAAACAAAAAAAGGTTTTGTGGTCAAATGAGTTTGGGAAATGCTGGATTAAACAAAGTTAAATAGGCCACGTTGCTACAGGACTGCTCGGCTCGTTCACGTGCTAATGCTAATGTGCTTTTCGACTCTCCGAAAGGGGCAACGAGTACACAGCATTTCCCAAACGTATTTAACCATGGAACCCCCTGTTCGCTAAGCATCATGCAGACTAGCATCCCGTGGAACCCACTTAGGGAAATGCTGATTTAGTGCAACAGGGTCTGGAGGCAAATGGATGCATTGCTTCATTCTAACGCTGTAGCTGAGTAGCTTCCAGAAAGTACTGAAACCTCTCTGAGCCTCAGCTTCCTATGAATAACGATCGCTAACACTTACTAACTGCTTACAGTGTCCAGCTCTCCTTGCTGAGTGTTCTACAAATACTTTACACGGATTACTTGAATTATTACTTATCATCACGCCCTGATGAAGCAGATATTATTATTAGCCCCATTTTACAGATGAGGAATCAGAAGCACAGGGAGGCTAAGAAAATTGCCCAAGGTCAACTGTCAGTAAGGGATGGAGCTGGGATGCAAAGCCAGGCCATCTGAATAATTACCAGGAACATCGCCTCGTACAACTGCTGTGAGGTAAAGTGAAGTACTGCATAGTGCACAACAGTGTCTGGCACAGAGCTTCGCTCCTAGCAGGAGTTTCATGAAGAAATTGCTCTCCTGTCCCCTGTCCCAATTCGAATTAGATTCATAATCAAGGGAATCTGTCTCCAGTGGGGGGGACATGTTCTAGAACAGGCTGGAATGTGCCTCTGAATTCTTAAATCCTGGGCTGGACATTTTGTCCACAGTAGCTGCTCCCTGGGCCTGAGTCCCTGGGGCGCAGTCTTGAGTAGGGGTACCATGACCACGAGAGCGAGAGACAGGAGTCAGGGATCGTGGCCGGGTGACTTCAGGGCATCCACTCCACTCCTTTGGGTCTGTTTCCTCATCTGTAAAACTGGGCAATGGACTAAATAAGAGTGGGCTCAAGGACAAAGTCTCTTCTGGCCCTCAATTCCTGTTAGGCCACGAGATGTCCAAAGCCCTTTGCTGAATCATGACTGACAGCCCGGATTCTCCCCCTTCCCATTATCTTGGAGGCCAGGACTCTTCATTTTAATGGATTATCTGGTTCTTGCTAGAAGAAAAACTTACCTGCCCTGTCTTTAGTTAGCTCATGTGGTAAGCAGAGAGGCCCTCTTGGTTCTAGTGTCTGTGCACCCAGCACCCACCCACCCACATGCCACGGTTTACCAAGTAGGCGAAAGCAAAAGCTGGGAAGAGAGTCCCATTTCTAAGCCCCAGGAGTAGCTAAGGAGCACACAGGAGAGAGTCGAGACAGAGCAGAGTGAGAGACCAAGGTCTAAACCCTGAAGAATGTCAAGGTTTCAAGGAACAAAGGGTCAGATGCTGCTGAGAGGTTGAGTACAATGAGAAGAGAGAAATGGCTACTGGATTTGTCAACATGAAGGATGCTGGGGATACTGACGAATCACTGTGGGTGGGATGGAGGGAGCAGCTACACTGCAGTGGGTGGAAGAGAACGGGAGTGAAGCAGCAGAGCCTGTGTGTGAGGTTTCAGAGTCTGGCAGAAAAGCAGGGACAGGAGCAGCAGTTTCGTTTTGCCTGCTTTATACTTTTAAGGGGGAAGGTACTCAGGATGTCTGTATGCTGAGGGAAGTAATCTAGCTATGGGAAAGAGAATTACTTTCCAAGCGAGAGGGGGAGAATGAGACATTCTTGAGCGGAATCTGTGATTCAAGGCACTAGGAATTGCCTTTGAAAGGGCAAGAGTCACTTCTCCTATCACATTAGGCTGCGCCATAAGAAACAGATGATATTCTACCATTTGGGGTCAACAAAAACAGCCATGTCTTATGGTTCAGCCTGATAATAGAGGAGAAGAATGAGAAGATGGCTGTAGACACAAGTAGGATGCAGCTTTGCGGTGTGAAGATGAACATTCACGTCTGATGGCTGTAATTCCCTCAAAGTCTATGAGATGACGTCATCAGCGGACAGTGAGGGTGGAGAAAGGGGCGAGTGGGTTTTGAAGGGAAAAGATGTTCCTCGACTATGAGCAGGAGGGAGGACTTGACCCGCGTAGGATGCCGTGAGGGTGAAATGTGGAACGGGAGGCACTTGGCACAGAGAGATGCTGGGCAGCGGAATGCCAGCCAGCAAACTCCATCCAGGTACCCATGGGAGGGGCTTACCCTGCCCACTTCCACGAGGTTTGTGACCATGACGATGCTGGCCGAGTTCTCCTGCCAGATCATTCTCCAGAAGTCCTTTACGGTCTCCTGCATGGGACCTGCCAACAGAGAAGGTGTCAGGGTCAGACTGCAATGGCAAGGCAGCAGACAAGAGGCTTGTCCCTCCCGGCTGGTCGGTCAAGGCTCCGGATGGGTGAGTAAGAGGGAGGTCAGCGATTCCTATTGGGACACAAGTAGCGGAGACTGGGGACTGAAGCGTGTGAGGTCAGAGTGCACGAGAAAAGCCACACTCCAGCTAGCAGGGTCTGCAGCGTCCCCTGGAAATGCCCGCAGATTCTCCTCTTCGTCGCCCTCCTGCTCAGACCCTTTCCACCAGCCCCACTTTCCCGCCAACCCATCACCTTATATTAGGGGTTAATGACATAGCTTAAGGGAGTTTTCAAAAATTGGGCTCCAGAACCTCAGTGAGAGATGGGAAGGAAATTGCGGTGGGGGTGGGGTGGGAGGGCAGAGGAGCTGCCAGGAGTCAGATGCTGAGAGCACAGACAGAAGATGCCCGATTCTGAGCTTGACAAATGCATTTGTCTGGAGTCTGGACAGAAAGGAGGGAAGAAAAACAGATAAGAAATGGGAGACAGAATCTGAGAGTCCAAAGCAATTTCCTTGGAAATTTCTCTTTCAATGTCCTGGGCCTCCATCATTTCTAAAATTACAAGAGTAATAAGTGTATCTGATACAAAATTCTGAATGCCATTTTTCTGTACAAATATATATATATATATATGTGTGTATATATATTGTATTTGCTATAATAAGCGTTATATCTATTATACGTATTTTCCCATGCCCTTAAAAACTCTTACCTGCTGTGACATTTTTCATAGCTGCATAATTTTCCATAATATGGAAGTGTCACACTTGAACCAATCTACCAATTGATGGGCAGTTAAGATTTTTCACTTTTTTTCCTATTAGATAACACTGTGAAGGGTATCTTATTATATGTGTCACTGTCCACATATATATAATCACCCACAGGATTTCCTCCCAGCACAGTCTGAGAGGTATAGTCATTTTTAAGTCTTCTGATAACATCCTGGTAAGTTGCCTTCTAGGAGCGCCGGCTGCCTCTCTCTCCCGTGCACACGCCCATTGAGGAGATAAGGCACGGAGAGCTCCAGGTCCGAATGGTGGGTATTGACGGCACATGCCTGAGGCTGATGCTTTTGGTCCAGGGCCCATCTCTCCTGACCATTTCCTAGTGACACCCCTTTCCTCTCTCCCTTACGTCCCTCCCCCCATAGCTGAACTTGTCACCTCCTTCCTTCCCAAACAAATGAACAATCTCGAGACCTCGGGAGGCTCTCCAGCCCTACTCCTATATGACTTCTTGGCTGGCAGAAGCTCACTCCTCTCCTCCAGTGTAAGGCGAGGGCCCTTTAGAGGAAAAGGAGGGCACTTACCTTGAGTAGCAATGTAGTGCCGAGGCCGATGGTACCCCTGGATGACAAAAGAAAAGTACAGTGAAGCTTACAAACAGCACAGTACTAATGATTATCCTTTCCAAGGCTTGGTCTCTTCATAAGCAAAATGAAACTAGCATTAGACATTTCCCAGAGAAGTAGCAAAGATTAAATAAGATAATGCACGTAAAATGCTTAGTCCATCACTAAATGTTAGCTATTATTATAGTTCCTTGTGAGGGGCCCGTACAGGTTTGCCTTGGAGCCACGGACTGGGAGCAAAAGTCAGATGGCCATCAGTTATGGCTATGCACCCAGAAAAAGGTGGAGAAGGAATTTTCAGGTTTCTGTGGGATATCAACCACCACCAAGTCTTTCCTGAGCCGTGATTACATGCAGAACACTGTGCGAGGCCCCGTAAGGCACCTGAAAGAAGAAAACAATCACCTTGCTGGCTCCTCGCATCAGTAACAATTAGGAAAAGATGTCACACTGCCTCTCTGTGCTACATGGCTGGGCTTGGAACTGAAGTTCCTTTCATTTGTGGGGGGGGGGGGGACCCCAGGTAGGTGTGCCCTAGAGACTGATACAGCCACCTTCAGATTCAGAGATCAGTTTCTGATTTCCCTGTACGTTTCAGAGTCTTCAGTAGGCCCTGCTGGGCTCTGATGTGTGGTTACTCTGGTGCCCCATAATCCTAATCATTGGGGAACGGTTGAGGACAACCTTCTCTTTTGTCTGGGCATGTCCTACATGAAGGGTCCCCTTTTTTGCTACAGAGAGGAAGTATATCATATTGGGTAGAAGTTCAAGTTTTGGAGACAGATCTGCACTTAGTACATAACATTGAACGTAATTAGTATTTATTGAATGAGTAAATACACGAATGAAAGGATAAATCAAAAAAATATATATATGCCAATTATGGAGCCTGTTGGTGGAGAGGGTGTTGCAAAGTCCTGAAACTCCACTTTCTTTTATAGTTAACAATCTCAGGGAAAACAAGTCCGAAAGTCTGATGAACACCTATTTTTGTCTTAAACGTTGCTGATGAGTCTTTGTGTTCTGCTGAGGAGGATAAGCTGCCTCAAGACCCTCTTCTTTAGGAAATCAAATAGAAAAGTCATCTGCATGGTTCGTGGAGAAACAGACATGATGGTGTCTCAGAAGTTCTGGATCTACTTTCTGATTCAAAGATTCATTTCTAAGTCCCCTGTACATCTCTCTACCTCAGACTTCCACTTGCTCCATAAATATTTAGTAGGTACTTTGTAAGAATTACCTGGCATACTCTAGTAACACCTGGGGTGACTGTCAGTAACAACCCAAGGCCAGTGTCATGGCCACAACTGTTGGATTAACCACCAGGAATCAACAGCCCCACCTAAACTCTTTGTTTGCGTGGTCCTGTCTTCTTAGTGGGGTTGTCAGCTTCTTGAGGACACACACTGCCTCCTAAGTTTAAAAAAATTTTCTGTGGAGCCTAGCACCGTGTGAATCTCAGAGCAAATGCCCAATAAACAAGCTGTTGAGAGACCAACCAGAAAGGCAGCATACAGTTATTAGAGAAATGCACATCAAAACCACAATGGGGTCCCACCTCACACTGGTCAGAATGGCCATCATTCAAAAGTCTCCAAATAACATGCTGACGAGGGTGTGGACAAGAGGGAACCCTCCTACACTGTTAGTGGGAATGTAAATTGGTGCAGCCACTGTGGAAAACAGTATGGAGGTCCCTCAAAAAAACTAGAGTTGCCATATGATGCAGCAATCCCACTCTTGGGCACGTATCTGGACAAAACTATAATTCAAAGAGATACACGCACCCCTATGTTCATAGCAGCACTATTCACAATAGCCAAGACATGGAAACAACCTAAATGTCCATTGACAGATGAATGGATAAAGAAGATGTGGTACATATATACAATGGAATACTACTTGGCCATAAAAAGAATGAAATAATGCCATTTGCAGTGACATGGATGGACCTAGAGATTATCATACTGAGTGAAGTAAGTCAGAAAGAGAGAGACAAATACCATATGATATCACTTACATGTGGAATCTAAAATATGACACAAATGAACTTATTTATGAAGCAGAAACAGACTCACAGACATAGAGGACAGACTTGTGGTTGCCAAGGGGGAGAGGGGGTGGGGAGGGATGGATTGGGAGTTTGGGATTACCAGATGCAAACTAGTATATATAGAAACAACAAGGTCCTAGTGTATAGCACAGGGAACTATATTCAATATCCTGTGATAAACTATAATGGAAAAGAATATGACAAAGAATGTATATATATAACTGAATCACTGTGCGGTTCAGCAGAAATTAACACAACATTGTTAACTAACTACGTTTCAACAAAATAAATTAAAAAAAAATAAGAAAGGCAGCATAGCATGGTAGTTTTATGCATGGACTCTGAATTTAAACTGCCTGGGTGTGAATCCTGGCTCTGTCCCTTTTAGGCTGTGTGGTCTGGGGCAGGTTACTTAACCTCCTTGTGCTTCTATTAATTTTGCTGTTAAATGGGGATAACAGCATTTATATTACAGCCTTGCTGTTAGGGTTGTGAGTTAATATATGACAGTTATTATGTATCAGGCACTAGTCTAGGATTTAACATATATGTCTTTGCTATTATTATTATTTTGTTGTGTATCTGGAAAGCATTCATTGAGTGCCTACCATGATTAAAAAGTCTGTTTTGGCCATCACGGAGATCCTGAGATGGGAAGCCCTTCCCTCCCCTTTGCTTTCCTGCTCTGCCTATAAATGTAGTAACTGAGCCCTTCTCTGAGCCGTGAGGGGTAGGAAGGAAGATGAGAGGCACAAAGAGCTCTCTGTTCCTTTAGGATGGACAGTGATTCCCAGGCTCACAGGAAGAATTAGACTGTGGGAGTCTTCTTGAGTAGGCTTGGGAATAGAAAATAGTACCCTACAGTGTGGAAAGATGCGGTTTCTCAAGTCCATCCTCTTCTGTCATCCCCACATCATTCCTTCTTACAGCCTTCATCCTCCCTGATCTGGGCCAAGACAATAGCCTCATGCTGGCCTCCCTGCCTCCAGTCCAGTCCCAGAGTCCATCTGCTTCCTGCCAGAATGAACTCCCCAGCGTACATCTGATTGTGTTGTTTCCCCACTTAAAAGCCTGCAGTGGCTCCCCGCTGCCTGTACAATGATGTCCAAATGCCTTAGCTTGGGACGAATCCCCTGTCTCCATCCTCATCTTCAGCCTCATTTCCAGTTGTCCCTCTCCAGGCCCTTCCGTGTACCCTTTGCCCCAGCTTCCCACACTGCACTTCAAATGAGCCCTCCTTCCTCCTAAGCCCTGCAGGGATTGGTAGATGCCCAGTTAACACCTTTACAATGTATGTTGCAACAAGTTTTTTTTTTTTTTTTTTAATATTTTCTCCTTCTGGGCCATGGGACAGGCCACCCAGAGCTGGGTATAGTTTTCAGCAGAGACTGGTCGGTGGCATACATGCATGAATATGTCTCTGAGGTGAGGTTGGGGCATTCCCTTAAGGCCTTAATTGGCAGACAAAAGGCAAAAGACAAAATGCATGGGATTTGGAAGATTCTAACACACTTCAAAGTCAATGGGATGAAATTCTGAGCAAGAAATTCACATTTCAACTGTGGGAGTCAGACGACTTGGTTTCACTATTCGTTTGCTCACTCAGTCCTTCAATATTCAATTGACAGGTATTAACTGAGCATCTACTACTCTGTACAAGGCACTGGAAGTACAAAAGTGGACCTGATGGATGTGGGCTCAGATTCTGAGCAGCTTGTAGACGTCAACAAACTGGGATAAGGGCCACCAAGAGCAAGATGTGCCAAGAGGCCAGAGAAGTGTTCTCTGAGGTCATGGCAGTTGAACTGGCCCCTTAAGCCTAGTTTGGGCGTCTCAACATCCCTGTTATTCCCATTTCATCCCTTCAGCAATATTCTCAGGTTTCCTACCGCCCTCCCCACGGCTCACTGGCTGTCTTGCTCTTCTTCAGAAGCAGCCATCATGTTTCCACCTATAAGCCTTAGCACTGGCTCCTACCCACGCCTGCTGTGCCTGTCCCCACATAACCGAGTGGTTTGCTCTCCCCCTTCCATCCAGGCTTCTGCTGGGATGGCAGTCACCTCCACAGTCAGCCCTTACCTGCCCACCCTGACATCCTTGGTTCTTTTTGCTTTCTCTGGTTTACTTCTCTTCAGGGCACTCACCACCAAAGTCTTTGTTTATTTACATGCTTATCATCTGTTTTCCCAGTCGAATGAGAGCTCCAGCAGGGCAGGGCTGTAATGGGCTTGCTCATGGCTATGTCCCCAGCATGGAGAAGTCTGCCTGGGCAGTCAGCCCCGATAAATGCATACAGAATGAACGCATGCATGCTGCGTTCCTGTCCGCACGTGGCACCCAAGTCAACAGACCCTCTCTGGTCTCCAGGAACCCACGCAGTCCCCAAGAGAAAGCATTCTAACCACCTGACTCTTCAGCAATGGAGACGAGAGGAAACGTACTGCTCACTTGGGGCTGCTCTGGGGATTTCCCAAGAGCTGGTACAGAAAACTTCCTAACCTTAAAAGAACTTTGAGTTCACTTAAGTCCCACCTACACAACACGCACATGGACTGCAAACTGGTACTGGGCTTGCCTCCAGCTGCCTGTGAGCAATGGGAAAGAGGTTTGCATCCAACATGCATTTATCTCACTCCGCGCCCATGCATCTGTTACTTATTGGGGACCCAGAGACGATATTTATTTCCAGACTGGTAATTTATAACAGATTCAAGTGGCCAATACATTCTCGGGTGTGCAAACAAATGTGCTGGAGGTATGGTTCAGACAGGAGGAACCACGGCCTCTGGAGGCCTTACAGGGCTGGCCCCATCTAGCTCATTATCCAAATGGAGTTGTTTTAATGAATCGTCAAGATCCAATTGTGGATAAATGATTCTAGCATGGGCAGTTAGCCCTCTGGAGTACAGGGAGGATTTTGGCTGGGTGGAAACCAGGGCCAAGGGGTGAGCCCTAGACAGCTATCTAGGGTGTGTCTGCCAGGAATCCCCACAGAGACCCTGGGAATTTTGATTTTGCTGGAGTGTACAGGGGGTCACAACTGATGTGATCCCCCTCCCCTCCACCCTGTACTGCTCACGCTGTGCTAAAAGGAGCTCATGCTTGGTGTCTTCTCTGTCCCTCCATTGACTCTCTATTTCCTTCCCTGCTCTGCTCGTGCCCTGGGAGGTTGACCTGTATGGAGGACACCACGGGCTTCCATGCCCTCCAGCTGCTAGTTGGGTTTGGTCAATGCGGAGCAGAAGCAGGAGCTCAGAGGCCATTGGGAGGTTGGGGTGTAGGTTCTTTTGGGTCTCTCCCTATCAGGTCACCATGGCTTGGCCTTGACTTTCCATCAAAGGCTACAGCTCCAATCAGGCAGCCCCCTGCTTACAGCTACTCTCCCTGCTCTCAGGAGCTTGAGAGCTTCCTGTTGGTTCTAGCCTGGGGATACTGAACTCCTGCCACTTTGCCTCCCCCTTTAGTTTCCTTTAATCCTGTTCCTACTGTTATTAAATTCCCTTTGAGTGACCCTCTGTTTCCCAATGGGACCCTGACAGATAGACACTTCACATCAGTTGTCACATTCTTACGGGTTGGCATCATCCCATTTTACAGACATCAGAATGGGTAAATAATCTGCCTAAGATCATAAGGCTAGGGAGCAGAAAGGCCTGGATTCACTGTGGCCTCTGTAAGGACTGAATTCATGTCACGACTTTGGTCTCGTGAGCCCTTGACTCTAACCACAGCACACAGTCCAGTATCACTTATTAAGACAGCATCTAGCAGAGACTTTGGCCTGTCTGCACAATCTACTTCCTAGAGAGAGGGAGAAGGTGGGCAGAGAACTGGATTCTAGCTGTGTGACCCTGAGCAAGCCTCTTAACCTCCACCCCTGGCCTCTTATCCTTAAAGGCTCTCAGAATGCATTGCGATGATAAGAACCTGGTAGAAATGGGTGCTGTTATTAGTGCTGGTGTTGCAGAGATTCACTTGCATTTAAAGCAATTTCCTTTGTTGCCTATAAAATACCAAAGTGCATCTTGGCTCTGACCGCAGTCACATCCTCCCTCAACTTTGGATTGTCTATCCAGGAAAATGCCTTTTGCCGGAGGTTAGCACTCAGGCAATGAATGCCAGATATGGCAACTTGGGCCAGCAGACCCCTCGTGGGCATGGCTGTCAGGGCTGCCCCATCCACTCAGCCAGAGTCAAAGTCGAGGAGAAATGGAAGGAACCAACTCAGTTTGGTTCCGCATGCGCTGTTCGAGTCCCCACTGTGTGCTGCATGCAAGGTGGTGTCTTTCGAGTGGGTAAGGAGGGACAGGACCAACAGCCCTGGCCTGGGAGTCATTCGGGTCTGGTTTCTAGCCTGCTTCTGCCACAGAGCAGATGCCCACACTCAAGCTGTGCAATCTCTTTAAACCTCAGCTTCCCTATCTGGAAAATGGGGGTGGTCACCTATCCTAGAGGGCTAGTGGGAGGTCTCAATAAACAGATTCATTTAAAACCACCCCTCACAGGGCCCAAGAGTGACTCATTTAGAGCTCTGGGCTGTTGTCATTGCATTACTGTCATTATTAAAGCCAGCAGGGCATGGTTGGGGAGGCACCGCCAATGCAGACTCCTGCTGTCCCCTCCCTCACATCCTGGAGAAGTTTCATAACCTTGAGAGCCCCAGTTCACTCATCTGGAAATGGGTAGTAATGGCATTTACTTTGTGAGTTGTGATACTAGTTAAGGCAATGTTGGTACACTAGAGGTGATCAATAATTCTTAAGCCACCATCGGTCCTTCTTGCCTGACTACCATCGGCTGACTCTCACTCATTGGCTAAAGCAGCACTGTGTCACCTCCTCCAGGAAGGCTTCACTGACCACACCACTCCCACCTTGAGGCTTTGCTTTTCCTTTACGTTTCCATGGCCCCTGCTCTTCGAGGGTCTCTTTTCTTACCTGACTCCCTCACCAGACTTGAGCCCCCTTTAAGGTCTGTGTTTCTGGCACACAGTGGAGGATCTGCTGTGTGTGAGAAATGAATACTAGATGCATGAGGGAAAGGCTGAAGGCATGATGGGTGAATGCTGAGTGCTTTCTCCAGGTTGGAGACAGGCTGCTCAGAACTGGCCATCTCCTTGTGAATTTTCTTGTTAACCAGAGTCCAGGCGGAGAACCATTCCAGGTGTTTCAGACCGAGGGAATTCAGTACAGGGAGCTGGTTATACAGGTGATGGAGGAGCTAAGTTGCAAAACGGAACAGTGAGGCCACCCAGAGATCAGCAATGGCAAGAGGATGTGGTCACCCCTAGAACCAGCAGATAACGGGAGACAGAGAAGTCGCCAGAGCCCAGGAGCTGGGGCCACCTTGTCAAGGCTGGATCACTCTGGTGGCCCTGCTTGATGCAGCCGCTGCTGGAGCTGCCACCCCAGGAGACAAGAGAGGCAGATAAATACGACGGCGTCTCCCTTCCCATCACCTGCCAATCTCCCATCGCACCTTCCTTAAAGGGTCAGCTCGCTCTCCTCCCTGCACACACGCACACACACACACAGACGCACATGCACACACGCACATACACACACGCACACACACACAGACGCACATGCACACACGCACATACACACACCACACACATACAAACACGCACACACAGACGCACATGCACAAACACACACACACACGCACACGCACACACACGCACAGAGAAGCACATGCATACACGCACATATGCACATGCACACATACGAACATACGCACAAACGTGCACACGCACACAAAAAATGCAATGCACACACGCAAACATGCACACACATGCAAACACATAGAAACATGCACACAAACGCACACACGCGCGCACACATGCACATACGCACATGCACACAATGCACACACAAACATGCGCACGCACACAGACACACACGCATACCAGCAACACAAAGCAGAACAGGGAAGGGCAAGGAATAGATCTGAGGGCAAACAGGCAAATGCCTAACACAAGGCTCAATACACAATAGGGAATTCAAAGGCATGCCACAGTGCCTTATAGCTTGTCTATAAAAACACTTGGGAGTCAGAGACACCAAGGTGGATCTCTGAGCCTTTCGTCAAGGTTCTTGGACTCCGAGCTGAGGTCCTCAGAAGCCTGGCTTGCATCGGTCATTCTGGGATGTCTCTCTGGTCCCAGTGACCATGCTTCCCTTTTACAAACTCTCTTACTTCCGTGTATGCCCATCTTGGCTCCTGTTGTATTTAGTTCCTTCCTCCATATTCTCTGGAACACTGAAGCAGCCCCCTTTCCTAATTGGGGGTCTTATTCCCAGACCCTCTTCCCTCTCATCGATCTTACCCTGGGTAATAGATAAATCATCCCAAAGCTCAGCTCTGAACCGGTCACCTCCTTGATCAAAAACTTTCCAGAGCTTTCTCTTGCCTACAAAATAAAGTCTGACTTCCAACGTTTGATCACAAAGCATCAGTGATCTAGCTCCAACCTTATTTTCCACTATTCCCATTATAGAGTCTCTGCTCCCCTCGAACTGAGCTGCTACTTACCCTCTGCTACATCTCAGCTTGTGCTTTTCTTTGGCAGAGGCCCATCTTCCCCCTCTTTGATTTTAAATTCTACCTGTGCTTGAAGTTTCGGTTCACATCACACTTCGCATTCCTGATAGAAGAGTGACTTTTTCCCTCCCACCTCTGAATCCCTGTAGCATTTTATCTGAACTCATGACACTCGCCACTTTCTAGTTTGCCCTGAAATTATTGATGTGCACAGCTTATCTTCCTGCTAAGGTTTTAGAGGGTAGAGACCATGGCATTTTTAGCTTTATGGCTCCTATAGCATCCAACATACAGTAGGTATTCTGAAATTTTTGTTGCATAAATGGCTGTACCTTCAAATAAATGAATGAATGGGTAAACGGACAGACATACATACAGAAGAATGAATGGGTGAATGAACAAGACTGGCGATCCTGGGTTCCCACAGAGCAGGCTACTCCAGCCAGCCTGAAAGTGGATGCAGCTTTAGATGGCTAATCAGCTCGGGTTACACTAGTTACAGGGAGGAGCCAGACCCTCTGGACCTGTTCTAGGAGGGCCACCGTCCGGGGGAGCGGCTGGGGACACAGCCACAGATCTTGAGCCTACTGTAGCCAACCCCAGAACCCAGCTGCCCAGCCCCATGGAGAGCCTCACATCAATGTAGTTGGCGTTGATGTAGTCGGAGTGTGGGTCTCCATCCAGCACCAGCAGCCTCACTCGAGAATGGTCATCTGCAGAGAGAGAGCAGAAAACAAGGGGATGGGTGATGAGAAGGCTTCGGGTGAGCTCTGCCCTGCTTTAGAGCCACCGTTTATCAATCATCATGTACCAGGCACCATGCTACTGACAGACACGCTCTCATTTAACCCCTAGCATCACCCTCAGTTATTATCCCCATTTACGGATGAGGAAATTGAGGCTTAGGGAGATTACTGCGCCTTTAAAAAGGGCCTGTATATGCTTCTTCTCTTTTTTTTCACCTGCCCTTCTGATTCTGGTTTTGTCATTACCTACAGGGGAGAGTGACCTGCTTCTTTAAATCTTAGTGATTTTGTCATTAAAAAATGGGGATGGAAATGCCTTCTCCAGAGGACAACACAGGAAAGACCATATGAAAACACTCAGGAAGCGAGAAATGTTAGATCCAAATTAATATGCCCCATTTTCATGCTTGCTTAAAACTGGCACATTTACCTATTTTCCACAAGTGCACAAATGCTTGCCTTTTGCCTCTTGGAATATTGCTGCAAATAGACCATCGGCCACATATTGTTATCAATATTATCATTCAAGTGAAGCCGACTAAATCATTAGATAAAAAGAGGTCATCAATAACTAAAAATTGTGTTACAGAGAATACCATTTCAAAAACGATCTAGGCACAAACAAGATTTGCAGGCTTTAGTCAATGGCACGCTTACTTCAAATAACACCAAATTAAAATGATTAAAGGAAAAACCCATTACAGCAGAAGAATCAGGCTAATCCTTTACAGTCAATTAAAGTGAGCTCCGATATGCTAGAGGACACGCAAACAGAACACCTGGGTTGGGTCTGGTGGGGGGAGGGACTCAGCTTTCTGTCCCCATCACTATGCACGTATCACCGCGTGTTGCTGCATCCACTGGCCGGGCCACCTTACTCTAGGTCAGGGCTAGGGCTCCCCATAAGTGGACTGGAGAACTCTGGGCACCCCCAAGGGTTTCTGGGGATCAAGGAAGTCGGGTCACTAAATCCCATTAGCTTTTTCCAGAACTTGGCAGTTTACAAGGCCACCTGTTACTACTAACTGGAACCCCCATGAACAGGGACATTAGGTGTTTGCTCCTTGTTCCAGCCTCCACATGCACCTGTGACAGGTACTCAGTAAGTACTTGGTGAGTATATGAATGGATTATCTCATTGGACTCTCACAGTGACCCTGGGAGAGAAGTAAGATGGATGCTGTTAACCTTTGTTACAAATGAGGAAACTGAGGCTCCCAAGGATTGACTGGCCACACGGCCAGTGGATGGTGGAGCTTGGAAGAGTGGGGTTCTCTTAACTCTGAGCTCAGACACTCCTGATTCCCCAGAGGGGTCTAAGCAGGATAGTAGAAAGTACTTCGAGGGTACACAGCAGAGGGAATTAATGACAGAGAAGTGGTTACCTGGGTGATGGAAGGCTTGAGAGGCTCCAGGGAGGAGGGAGAAGTAACTCAGAGATAAACATCAACAAGGAGACACTGCCTCCCCAGGGTCGGTGGGACAGAGGGAGGAAGCCAGGGCACCAGAGCCCAGGGGTGGGGGCCACCTGTGGAAGCTGGAGCTGCAGTGGGCCTCTCTGGTGGGAGCTGGAGAAAAGGAGGAGACTCCCTCACTGTTCAAGAAGGTGCCTCTGACTGGGACAGAGAGAGAGAAATACCCCGGCTTCTTCCTTTCTCCCACCTTCCAATCTCCCACCAGTGCACGTCATTGGCCAAGCAGCAGCCAGCCGACAAGAGAGGCTGAGAAATGCAACCTGCAAGGGTCAGATCCCTATGATGGGAAGTGGAGCGGGAGAAGGCAAGGAATGGGACCAAGCATGGACAAGCAGGCCGGGGCTGGACAGGACACCGCCCCACCTCCATTCATTCATTAACTAATTAATCAATTCAAAAATAGTTAAGTGAGCATCTGCCGTGCGGCAGGCACTGTGCTAGATACTGAGCTACACTGGATGCCATGTTTCTTACTCATCATGGGGAAGAGATTCCGTGGAATCAACCAGAGGGAGCGGGGGGAGGTCTAAGTGATCCCTTTCGGTGGGTGGCGGAGTGGGGTGTGAAGTGGGGAAGGAGTTTGAAGCTAATCTTTATGGAGTTGATGGTAGATACCAGAGGCTTCACATACATTATCTCACTCAATCATTTATTCCTCCAAATTGCTCCACAGATTATTATACTAATGATGTAGTATTTTTATTCTTCCCATTTCACAGATGAAGAAACTGGGGCTCAGAGAGATTAAGCAAGTTTCCAACATTACACAGCCTACAAGTGGCTGGGATTCTATCTTAGGACTGTCTGACCCTGAATCCCTGCTCTGTTCACACGATGTGCTGTCCCTGGACTTCTAGCATCTCACAGGTACTGCAGTCTGTGCAAGTGTCTGGTCCCCAGCTCCTGCAGTGGGACGTCCTGGGGCACATCCACCCAGCAGGGGTTCAGACAAGACCCAGCAGCTGACTCTGAGCTCAAACTGTTAAACCTTGTTACCAGCGGTTACCAAAACTGTAAGGCTCAAAAAAATGAAAAATGTGTAATGTGTTTTCACTCATTGGTCTCACTAATGACTCATCGATTCAAAAAATCTCCTTTATTTATTGAATTATGCCTGCCCTTGAAGTCTAAAGTACTGGAAACAGATATTCTGGTGTAAAACGTTGAAAGGGAATTTTCATTAATATAAAACGAAATTGAAAGTCTGAAAGCAAATACGATTAACAAGAAAAAGAAAAGAAACAAACTTATTTCTTTTAGTTAAATATTCTTAAAGATGAGAGGTGCCTCTAACCACTAGATGATGGCGTTTGTCAATATCACCTTTATTCATTTATTAAGAACAAATTCACTGAGCACCTACTACACACAGGCTTGTTGAAGGGACTTGGAAAGTATTTTCCAAGTGCTCAGGGAGTTTGTCAATGTAGTGGGGGAGACAGACTGTACAGAGAAGTGAAATTTCAAGGTCTAGAAAGTGGGGACTAGAGGGCTTTGCGAAGTGATATGTGAATGAGGAATTGAAAGTAAGGCTTGACCAACGCACAATGAGGAAGGGTCTTTCCGTCAGAGAGAACAGCAAGAGAGCAGAGGTCCTGGAAGAGCAAGCATACTGGCGACCTGCAAACAGTTTCTTGTCTTGTGAACATGGAATGGGAGGCAATTAGCAGTGGGAGAAGAGGCAGAGGAGGTAGGTGGGGGTTAGATTGAAGAGGGTTTTCTATGCCCTATTCAGGTACTTAGATGCAAGTCACCATGCCGGGCTCTGCAGAGCATCCAAATAGAGACTATCTTCTGAGACTGTGAAAGGGTACTTTCGTACAAAATGATCAAGATTTACTCCCACATGGGCTAACCTGTGGCAAGTAGGACAGCAGACGTGGTGATGGGAGGTCTGAAGCTCTGGGTCAGATCTGGGTTCAGATCTTAGCTCCATCACTTAGCAAGTCAGTTGATCTCTCTAAGCCTTGGTTTTCTTAGGAAAATGCTATATGGCTCAATACTATATAGCTCACAGAATGTTGGGAGGATTAAATGAGAAAATGCAGGCATGAAAAGTGTGAGGACGTTAAGAGAATGAAAAGATGAGCCACAGATTGGGAGAAAACATTTGAAAAAGACTACCCGATAAAGGAGTTGGATCCACAGTATACAAAGACCTCTTAAAACTCAACAATAAGTAAACGACCCAATTAAAAAATGGGCAAATGATCTGAACGGACACCTCACGAAAAAAGATATATGGATGGCAAATAAGCATATGAAAAGATGTTCAGTATCATATGTCATTAGGAACTGCAAATTAAAACAACAAAGAGATACCTCTACTCACCTACTAGAATGGCCCAAATCCAGAACCCTGACAACACCAAATGCTGGCGAGGATGCAGAGTAACAGGAATTCTCACTTATTGCTGATGGGAAAGCAAAATGGTAGAGCCACTTTGGAAGACAGTTTGGAAATTTCTTCCAAAACTAAACACACTCTTATCATATGATCCAGCAATTACTGTCTGGTATTTACTCAGATGAGCTGAAACTTACATCCACACAAAAACCTGCACATGAATGTTTATAGCAGGTTTACTCATAATTGCCAAAACTTAGGAAAAACCAAGATGTCCTTCAATAGGTGAATGGACAAACAAGTCATGGTACATCCATGTCTTTGGTAATATACAGAAATGAGTTCCCAAACCAGGAAAGGACATGGAGGAAACATAAACGCATACTGCTAAGTGAAAAAACCCAGTCTGAAAGGCTTCACAGTGTATGATTCCAACTCTATGACATCTTGGAGAAGGCAAAACTATGGAGGCAGTAAGAAGATCCGTGATTGCCAGGGACTTGGGGGGAGGGATGACTAGGTAGAGCACAGGGAACTTTTAGGGCAGTGAAACTTCTGCATAATACTGTAATTGCGGATAGGTGTCACTGTACATTTTTTAAATCCTACAGAACTGCACAACACAGAGTGGGCTCGAAGGTAAACTATGGACTTTAGCTAGTAATAATGGATCGCAAAGCACAGGGAGATCAGCTCGGTGCTTTGTGACCAGCTAGAAGGGTGGGATAGGGAGGGTGGGAGGAAGGGAGATGCAAGAGGGAAGAGATATGGGGATATATGTATATGTGTAACTGATTCACTTTGTTATAAAGCAGAAAGTAACACACCATTGTAAAGCAATTATACTACAATAAAAATGTTGAGAAAAAAACTAAACACTAAAAAAAAAAAAAAGAAGATGCGGTGTATATATATATGATGGAATATTACTCAGCCATAAAAAAGAATGAAATTTTGCCATTTGCAACAACACAGATGGACTTGGAAGGTATTATGCTAAGTGAAATAAGTCAGACAGAGAAAGACAAATACTGTATGATATCACTCATATGTGGAATCTAAAAAATACAACAAACTAGTGATTATAACAAAAAGGAAGCAGACTCACAGATACAGAGAACAAACTAGTGGTTATCAGTGGGGAAAGGGAAAGGGGAGAGTCATTATAGAGGTAAGGGATTAAGCGGTACAAACTGTCATGTATAAAATAAGCTACAAGGATATAATGTACAACACAGGGAAAATAACCAATATTTTATAATAACCATAAATGGAGTATAACCTTTAAAAACTGTGAATCATTATATTGTACACTTGTAACATATAATATTTTACATCAACTAAACTTCAATAAAAAAATGAGATACTATCTTATAAAAAAAAGGATCAATATTGGTTCACCAATTGTAACAAACGTATCACACTGATGCGACATGTTAATAACAGGGGAAACCGAAGGGGGATGGGAGGTAGGAGTAAACAGGAACTCTCTGGACATTCCGCTCAATTTTTCTGAAATTAAAACTGCTCTTAAAAAAAGTGTGAGCACAGTGCCTGGTATGCAGCAGGTGCTTAATAAATGGTGATTCTGGGCTGGATGTGAGGCAGACAGTGAGCTGATGGCGGAGACGGTTAGAAACTTAGTGCTTCCCATTTGCCCTTCTGTACAAAATGTAAATTCATCTTTCTACAGAGGCAAAGAGTTACTGTGTATATTCATGAAAGGGCAGAATTCAGCTACAGGTCCACCAGAAAGGCATTTTGCAAGGAGTAGGGCTGCCTTCATGGTTTATTTATTCCTTCTGGGAGACGCTAATATTATTCTGTGTCCCCTTCTCCTTCTAACATTATATAATTAGAAGGATAAAAAAAACTGTGTTTATCCACATGCACATGGAGAAAGATGGGGCAGTGGGCGATGTAAAGGAGTTTATACAAAGTAATTTACAAGCAGCCCAGAAAGTTCATTATGCTCTATCTACATTTTGCAAGCTTGAGAAACAGCTAATCTGGTATTCCTTGTTTGATATTCAAGACGAGTGAAGAAGTCACATAGAGGAGAAACAAACTCCTCAACGGTGAGGTAAGAGGAGGTGCAGGAGCCTGGCTTCACCTGGCTCTCAGCTGAGGTAGGAGGTGGGCCAGCACTGGCTTGCACGGAGGAGGAGAGAACCAGTGGCCACTGGCAGAGAGAAGGCATAACTGCAAAGACACGGAGACCCAAAGAGCTCCCTGGAACGCAACTCAAGGGGAACAGAAACATTGCCCCTCTAGAATCAATCTGTTCCTTGTAGTTTTTGAACAAAGCCCAGTGGTAGGTTGTAAAAGTTTAACAAAGAGCTCTCTGGAGGAAGAAATGGCCCTGGTCTGTAACATCTGATTTCTGTGATATAAATACTCCCACCATGACTGATTTCAAGCTACCAACGTGGTATCAACTGGCTCACAAAATTCCTGAAAAATTTAACCATCATCTCTTGCAAGCTGGTATGAATCAGTTGCAAGACATCACTGACAGAGAACAAAGCCTGACCAGACCCCACAATGCCTTGCATGATCTGGTGTGGGACCTATTTCCCAAGTCCAGCCTCATGCCCCACTCCCCACATATGACTGAAAACCGTGCCCTTCTTTCTGTTGCTCAAATGCATCATGTCTGCTCTGACCACAGGGCCTCTGCACATGAAAGGAACGCCCTCAACCCCATAAGGCTGGCAACATCTCATTCTTCAGCTCAATCTTCTTCCCTCAGGAAGTCTTCTATGATCTCTCCACCCCAGGCTCTAATAGCTCCCTGTACTTGTCTTCAGAGCTCTTAGAGCAGTTTTATTTCTGCGACGATCTGACTAACCCATGGCTCTCCTTCGCGCCCTATTTAAGAACGGGGCACCCTATTTACTGAACTCCTCTATAGTGTATGGCATACAGTAAGTGCTCAATAATTATCTGTTCAATATATGAATTCGTATTTGTGTCTGAAAGGCTGAGAACCAGAAAGGAGCCGGTCCCTTGCTTTTAGCCATACAATTGATTTTAGGTAACCTGGCTTGGGACCCAGGCTCTTTCCTCTACACAAGGCTGGCATAGTGTGCCTGGATCCTGTGCTCAAATTCTTCCTCGCCTCATAGCTGACCCCTCACCCCACCTGCAGACCCAAGACTGGCAGCCGATCATTGTCTTCGGCACGAGAGAGGGAGGGCTTGGGAAGGCTCTGAAAGCAGACCTGAGGTCTGTCACTAACTCTATCACCCGGAGCAGATGATGTACCTTCCTGAGCCTCAGTTTACCCAATGACAACATCAAAATCCTCTCCACCTTTGCAGACTTGTTGCAAGGATGAAAAGCAGTTAGATATGAAGGCACCTGGTGTACTGTAAGAAATCAATACAAATGTGTAAATTCAGTTTTATTGTAATTCTAGACCAGTGGTTTTCAAAATATAGTTCCTTGGCCAATAGCATCAGTGACATCTGGGAACTTGTTAGAAATGCAGATACTGGAGTCCCAGCCCAGACCCACTGAATCTGAAACTCTGGGGTGGAGCCCAGCAATCTGTATTTTAACAAGCCCTCCAGGAGATTCTGATGCACACTCAGGTTTCAATGTACAGACCATGTGATGTTCAGTTATTTAGCACAGGGGGTGCCTTGGCTATTCAATTTGTCTTGGGAAAGACCAAAGGTTTTTACTGGAATTAGGCCGTGAGACTAGAGACTCACCTGTGCTGGGTGTAAGGAACAGAAATTTATCTTTGCGGAGTGCGTAAGATGCTCCAGGCACCATTCTAGAAGCCTGTGGATGCCATGCCATTTGATTCTCATCATGACCCATTCTGTGGCTGAGAAAATCAAGGCTCCAAGCAGTTTAACAACCTAGAAGGTGTAAGGCTGACAGCTTCCTTGTAGAGTAGTGGGGTCCCTACCTCTCTGGGAACGCCAAGACGCACTGCCGCTACACCCATCCATGCTGGTTCTGACTCTGACACTGTGTCCCATCCCACTGTGTGTCCCACCCCCCATCCCTGGCCATGGGAGAGGATTCAGTGTCCTCCCATGCACAGGTCTAACTCTCAAAGCAAATCACAGTTCCTCCTCCCTCCTCCATCATCAGAGGTAACCCATTAAGTCAGTCTTCTCAAGTCACATCCACTTAGAGAATCACTTCGGAGAGGTGGGGCGGGGAAGACAATATCATTTGGATACAGGATGTGCTTTCCTCCTGTCTTCTGGGCACTGAGGAAGGTAAAGAAAAGGTGCAGTTTTTCAGAGAAAAGAGATCTGACTCATTACAATGAATTGTGGAGCTGAAAAATCATTTCCTAGAAGTACTGGAAATGTTAAGGTCATCATGTTGCACGAGTGGAGAGCGAGGATGCAGGTAATCCTGCCGAGACTGCCCAGGTACCCCACTGAAGCTAAAGGTCTCCTCATTCAATCTTGATTGAATTACCGTTACCAAGGTAGCAGGTGGCCTGGGGATGACAGAGAAACAGCCCGACATTCTGTGCGTCTCCTTGTGCTGCCAGTTCCCCGCTGGCTCAGGATGGGCTGCTCCATTCTGCAGGGCCCCGTGAGGAGCTGCTCCAACAGATGAAAGTTTTGGGGCCATAGAGGGGACTTAAGCGTAGAGGCGCAGAGCACCGAGAGAAGTTAGGGGGACAGTGGCCCAGCTGATGAATTTGTGGATTCATCCTAAGCAGGATGTCCAGCCCACACCCCACTAAGGGGACTTTCTGAAGAAAGAGAGGAAGGTTTCTGATCCGGATTCCTTCCGAAGCAGAAACTGAGACAAGGACTGAAGTGCAAGGACTTGCTTTGGGAGATGATCCCGGGAAACACCGAAAGGGGAATGGGAAGTAAGAGGCAGAAAGGGAGGAAAACAGTGAGGGTTGTGTCATCAAGCTGGGGCTTACTTTCTTACTTTCTCCTGCTACTCCAGGAGAGAGTGTGAATACACACCTCCAAGTTATTCCGCCTCAGCGGGGAGGGACCTGGGGTACTTACACCCGCACCCCCACCCGTCACAGATTGAGAGCTGCTCCTGGGGACTTTTAATTTCTCAGCAGTCCTGGCAAGCAGGCAGAGAGCGCTCCAGTGACCGGAACAAGTCCTCTGACAAACAAGGCCACTGAAGGTTTCTGCACCAGGATCGCTCTGTAAGGCCCAGGCAGGAGCCACCCTCGGAGACGGCCAAGGAGAAGGGGGAGCGGGGAACACTGAACAAGGCACCCATTTTGACATCCAGTACGGTCTCCCCAGAAATCAGCAGAGAAACAGCTCTGAGAAGAAGCCCCTGAGCTTGATCTGAATCTGAGTTCCTCCCTGGAAGTGAAAACAGCCTCTCTGAAGAGTTCATCCCGATCTCCTGCTCTGAGGTCAGAGTCCTCAGCGCACGCTCCCCCAAGAGCACAGATATGTCTAGATGCAGAGGGACTCCTTGGTAGGGAGCTCGTGGCATCCGGGCAGCAAGAGCCCGGAGCTCTGGTCCTGGCTGTCCTACAGACTCTGCGTGACCGTGGGCAGGGCTCTACGTCTCTGGACCATTGCTCCTTGCCTGTGAACTCAAAGAGACTAGACTTAGTGCCATCTAGGTTTAAAAGGCTATACAACCAGGTTCAGAGTCAATATTTATTCATCTTAATTTGCACTCTTTGCACTGAAAGGTGTGAACCTGAGTGTCAGAGAGATGAAGTGACCTTGTGGAAGGTCATGCATGAGGTAAAGGGCAGAACTGAGACTAGCACCTGGATCTGCTGGACACCATGCCCAGTTCTCCAATGCACCTGAGCCCAGTGGCTTGTCTTCAATTAGGGGGTTAGAAGTCTCAGAAAATGAAAATGTCCTGGGTCTCTTGTTTGCCCTTCAGCCTTCCGCACCTGCCTCTCTAAACTGGAAGCTGATCCCTGTGGATAAGATCAGAGGTTTGTACGCTCAACCTTGCTAATCATCAGGGAAATGCCAATCAAAACCACAGTGTAATATCACCTCATACCTGTAAGAATGGCTATCATCAAAAAGACCACAAACAACAAATATTGGCAAGGATGTGGAGAAAAGGGAACCCTTGTACCCTGTTGGTGGGAATATAAATTGGTGCAGCCAATGTGGAAAAACAATATGGAAGTTCCCCAAAAAACTAAAAACAGAACTACCAGATGACCCAGCAATTCCACTCCTGGGTATTTATCCAAAGAAAATGAAAACAGTAATTTGAAAAGATATACACACCCCAATGTTCATAGCAGCATTACTTACAATAGCCAAGATATGAAAGCAACCCAAGTGTCTATCAAGAGATGAATGGATAAAGAAGATGTGGTATATATACACAAGGGAATATTATTCAGCTGTAAAAAAGAATAAAATTTTGCCATTTTCAATAGCATGGATGGACCTGGAGGGTATCATGCTTAGTGAAATAAGTCAGAGAGAGAAAGACAAATACTATATATTATCACTGAGGAATCTAAAAAATAAGACAAATGATTATAACAAAACAGAAACAGACTTGCATAGAGAACAAACTAGTGGTTACCAGTGGGGAGAGGGAAGGGGGAGGGACAAGATAGGGGTAGGGGATTAAGAGGTACAAACTACTATGTATGAAATAAATAAGATACAAGGACATATTGTACAGCACAGAGAATATAGCCAGTATTTTATAATAACTTTAAATGGAGTATAATCCAAAAAAATTATTGAATCACTATGCTGTACACCTGAAACTTATGTAACATTGTAAATCACCTTTTCTTTAATAAAAAGAAAAAGAAATAAAAGATGAGAGGTTCGTAAACCTGAGAGTGTATCAGTGTCACTGGTGGGCTGTTTAGAACAGAGCTTGCTGGATGCCATCCCCAGAATGTCTGCTTTGACAGGTCTAGATGGGACCCCAAAATGAGCATTTCTAGCAAGTTCTCAGGTGTTGCTGCTCCAGGGACCACACTTTGAGAACCACTGGACTCTGTCTACAGATTCCCTTGTCCTCTGGCTCTGGCTGGGTTCAGCCACTGGAAAGCACTGGCAGAAGATTGGATTAAGTGGGGAGTGCTATCGAGGTACTTATTCCTTCAGCTCCCTTTTTTGGGGTCACCATGGGCTGGCTGCAAGGCCACTAAAGGTCACACCTCTGACCAGGTCCTCTTTCTCTGGGTCCTGGGAACTTCTTCTTACTGAATCCTCTGCGGCCTAGGCATGGCATTTAGCCCCAGGGTGCCACACTATTCCCTGTAGTCTCCCACAGCTAGCTCACATTTTCATTAAAGAAAAAAGTCACTTGATTAAATTATCCTCAAATCACACTATTTGAAGGTCCCATCTATTTCCTCCTGCTGGGACCCCGACAGATGCCAGAAGGGAAGCCTCATTTGATAAAATCTGCACCCCTGAGATCACTTCCTCTCCTCTGTGTAATTTCCTTCCAGTCAAGGAAGCACCCTCTGCAACTTCCACATGGGCAACGCTTGGTATTCTTGAAATTTCCCCGTGTCCACCATACACACCCCAGGGCTACTTAAGAGTAAAGAACTCTTTGTTCTGTTCTCCCCATTCATTTCCTTTCACCTCCTTTCTTTTCTACTCCCTGGAAACCCCACTGTCTCTACTGCTAAATTCTAAACAGAATCGTTTGGAAGAAAGGGCTTATTTAGCCAAGGTTTCTCTTTCATTGTTTCATTGGCAGACTGTGCCCTCCCTCCTTCTCCTCCCCTTTCATCTTCTCTGTTCTCCCTGGCCCGGGCCTTTGTCCTCCACTCCAGCCTCCTAGTGCCCTGGGTTCCTTAAGATGCTAATCACACCCGCTTTTCTTTTTGCACCAAGAATATTTCTATTTATTCTTCAGTGCCCACGACTTTGCCTCCGGGAGGGAAACGTACAAGGGCAGGAACAGTTTCCAATCCTCGGGGCTGTTTCTCTGTTCCTTTCTTCATTTCAATTCCAGGACCGTTTTTTTTCTTTCTTGGTTCCCCTTTATGCCTTGCACTGCTCTTGCATGCACTGGTTACCCGGTCCAGCCACAATTCGCTGCAGAATTACTGACCCGTACATCAGAAAGGAGATCCAGGTTTCTTTAAACCCACCAAGACGGTATCATCAGGTGTCTGAATTTCCTCTGCCTCTGTTTGGGTTTCCCCGGAAGTAGATACAAGATGAGGATTCCAGTGCAAGCAGTTCACATAGGAAGAGAAGAGGCCACCAAGAGGAAAGGGGGAGGGGAGTGAGACAGCCAAGAGAAGGCAGCCCAGGAAGGGTGGGCAACTGCAGCCCACTCCCCATGGAAGCTCTGGAGAAAGGTGTAGAACACACAACCCAGTGAAGGCGAGGAAGAGCAGCTGGGCTATTTCATGGTCTAGGGAGAGACAGCTTTGTGCCTGGGCACAGCTTTGGAGAAGGTCCTCAGGCAAAAAGATGCAGACAGGGCAGGACTGGGGGGAACCAGTGAGGCCCCAGGGCACACACTTTAAGGAGGCGCTTGCTCTCAGGGTCAGGCAGGTGCAGGGTCAACAGCTGAGCCTGAGCAGACCCTGGAATGCTGGGTGCGTCGCCTGCCTCACCCTAGTCCCGGGCCTGGGTGCCAGCAGGAGTTACTGCACAAGGAGGCGGCGGAGCCGTGGGGTGTGGATGGGACACGGACAGCACCTTCTGCTCCCTATGATGCAGTCTAATCCCTTTCATTGTTCTCCTTGCTGCCTGGAATCCTGCCTTCTCAGATGTGGCTCCTGAGGGGTATACGACTGTCCTCCTCTCTCCCTCCTGTGTCCCATCTCTCCACCCTCTTCCTTCAGGCTCAGAATGTCTTCCTTGATCAACTATCACTGTTCCTAGAGTCATCCTGATTCAGACTTCCTCCATCCATCCTTTCTGGGTGCTCTCTATTTTGGAGGGAAAGCCAGAAGGGAGAGACCCATGGCTCAAGCCCTTTGGGGCCTTGCAGGGAGTCCGTGCATTCCAACATTCAGTCCTGTCTACTGAGCAGCAGCCATAAGCCAGGTCTGGGGACACAGAAGTGCAGGAGAGCCCTAGCTCTGTTGTTGCAGGACACCTATTCTGGTGAGGAGATCAGGCAGCCAGCAGACAGCCTTTGCATGCAAAGGCTCTCAGATCACAATAGTGATGAGAACTAAGGAGAAGACATGCCTTGTGCTCTCGGAGTGAATAATGGGGTTCTGACCAAATTATAATGGTCAGAAGAATTCCCTGAGGAAGTGATACCTGAGCTAAGATCTGAAGAATAAGTAGAACTTAGCAGAGCAAAGAGAGGAGGGACGGGCATGTTGATAGAGAAGAGAATGTGCAAAGGCCCTGTGTCACGGATGAGCGTGTAAAGTTCAAGGTACTGAAAGGCCGGTGGGGCTTAACCGAGGAGACTGTGGTGGAGAGGACACAGTGTGAAATGCAATGGAGAGAGGGCTGAGGGCCTTTGGAAAAGAAGGGCTCAACACTGAAGGAAGCCATTTGAAGGGTTTTCTGTAGGACAGTGACATGTTTCAATTCATATTTTGAGGAGGTCCCTCTGGCTTCTGTTAGAGATCAGATAGGATACATTTGGGGGCCAAAGTAGATATGGAACCCAGGAAGAAGGCGGGCAGAGGCCAGGTGAGATCTGATGATGGCTTGGGCACGGATGCTGAGCGCAAAGGGTGGGCAGTGGGACGTCCAGAAAGATACAAAGGCTTTCATCCTGGGCTCCTCAGGCTTTGGACCAGATACCTGGCCCGGCCTGGATGCCCTTGTCTCTCGAGGGACAGGGTCTCTTTACTGTGCTCTAATTGTTTATTTTTTCTATTATTATTTTCTCTTATACTATTGCATCATGATACCCATTGTACAGAGAGAAGACTAAGGCTTACAGTGAGTACACAAGGTCTTCCAGCCTATAATTTAGTGGATCCCATCTGAACTCACCATCTGATATGGGGAACAGACAAGTGACCAGGTATTTGAGGGCACTAGTACACGATGGTGCTCAAGCAGAGGATGGTCGGAGCAAGCAGAACCTGTACCTGGAATGCGAGTTCCCCGGCAGCAGAGACTGAGTGTCCCAGTGCCCAGCACGGGGCCTGGCTCAGAGGAGGCGCACACATCATAGGTCTTCATACACATTTCCTGACTGTTTGAACGTCTCTTTCCAACACTACATTTGCAAGAAATCTTTTCTTTTCTTTTTTTTAAGAAATCTTGCTGTCTGCATGACTCTCTTCCAAGAGACAAATTACAAATGTTTTTCTGATTAGTTCTCCTATTCATAGCCGATTTCTAAATCAGCACAGGAAACAGCTAAGCTAAAACTTCTGCCTCTTTTTTCCTTTACAGGCCGCCTGTATCTTACGCTTTCTTCCTCTAAGCTTTTTCTTAGGCAACGTCTAGACGGTGAAAGAAAACAAAACAAAACACTGAACTGTGCTAGAAATAATTTGTTATTCAGGATTTTTTTTGGGGGGGCTGAACTGGGTTACTCTGAGAACTGAGACCAAGGGATACTTCGTGCCCAACTGGTGAGATGTCAAATGGTCCAGGTTGGCTGTGCCGCGGCAGACGGGGGCTGTTGTTGACACCTGTTCTAATCAGAGTATGTGCTTGCCATTTTGTATGAGGTAAGTTCGTCCTCTGTATTTATGCTGTGTAGAAGGCTGTGCATACCGGTATTTGGCAATGATCATACTTGTGTGTGAACTGTGTGTGGTGTGTAGTTCTATGGCAGTCTCTCTCTCCCTCTCCTCCCAGCACTGAGTATCATGCAGGGTCCCACACAAGTACTGTCACTGCCCTTGTTCAGGCCCCCTCGTCCCTTGCTAGGACTCTTACAGTAGCCTAAGTGGTCCCTCTGCCTCCAGCCTCTCTCAATCAAATGCACCTTCCCAATAAGCTGCCCTGGTGATCCTTCCAAAATAGACATCTGATTATGCTTCCCTGCCCCAACCTGGCTTATTCCACATCCCCACATGGGTATTCAGTGAATTTTGCTTAAAAGAAGGAGGATGGTGTATCCACACTGCTCATCAGTGACCCTGAGAAAGTAACTCTATGGCTATGAGTAATGGTGCCAGGTACTGTGCCAAGGGTTTTACGAACCTTTTTTCAACCATCCTATCTTCATTCTTTTCCTCACTTTAAAGGCGAGAAAACTGAAGCTCAGAGAGGTCAGGTCACATGCCCAGGGCCCCACAGCTGGGATAGGAGCCCAGGCAGTCTGACTCCAGAGCGCTCGAGCTACTCTGTGCCACTGCTTTCATCAAATCACACACCAGCGGGTGCTTCCAGGAACGCTAGAGCTCACCGCCGAGCAAAAGGCAATGTTCTTCCATGCCTCCCCCCAGGTCCACACAAAGCAAGCTTTCTGCTGCAGGCTCAGGGCCCCCAAACACCCGTGCCGACATAGGCCCTGAGTGGCAGGCACTCACCGCAGGGCCCTGTCCCAGCCATCAAGCAGTGGGGTCTGGCAGGAGTCGTGATGCCCTGCACTCTACCTCTTGTGTGAAGAGGGTAACCTTGGGCTCCCCTGAGCCCTGAGCTGGCCCAAACCCTCAGCTGCAGGCCAGAGTTCCTGGCTCCTTCTGAGCGCCCATCCTTGCTTGGGACTCGACCTCCTTGGAATAGCATCATCTCTCACCTAGGTGTTCTCAGCCCCTCCGTCACGGGCTGGACCTTGCTCTCCACCCCCAAGATGCTGCCATGATGGGTTTTTGCAGAGGGGGCCTGCTGGGAACACCCTTGTGGCTGGGCTTCCTCCCCGACCTGAAGAAGTCTTGAGCGGGCAAGACCCAAGCTTCAGAGGTTTCCTGCATCTACTGTGCCAGCTCACTTTGCCCATGTATGCCCGCCCAATGCCCGCCCAGCTCCCTGCCTGCCCCCTCTGGCTGAGATCAGCCATGCTCTGTCATCCAGGCCAGGGATGGCAGGGAGGCTGAGACAGAGCTCCATGCTTAGCATGTGGACCCAAATCTGGAAACATCAAGGATTATTTGGTAACAAATTCCAGATAAATAATAGCGATAGCTTATTTTCGTCTGTGTTCCCAAAGCCTGGAGCCCTCCCAGAAGGTCACCTACAGGATATGATGTTGCCGTATCGATTCTTGTTGCGGTTTTCATCCTCTTTGGCTGTGTCCCACGAGGCTGTCTGCCCCTCTGGTAAGGCCTAGAAAGAAAGGACAGAGTGATTAGAATGGCTTGAGATAGGAGCTTTATCTGGGTGTCCACGGGAAAACGAGACCCACTGTGATGGGTCACATAGTGCAAAAGACTGTGTGTTCTTGGATGGAGCCTGGGGAGAACACAGACTTGTCCCCTCCCTGGCTTATTCACCTGTTCAGGGACTCAAATGTTCCTGATGTCTTCCGTGTGTCATGAGCTCAAATCTGGTGCAGTAGGGGAGTCATTTGTTCATCCGTTCACTGACGGATATTTGAATCCCTAATATGTGTTTGGTGCTATTCTAGGTACTTGGGATACAGTGAAATAGACAAAGCCCCCTTGAGCTTTCAGTCAACTGGGAGATGCAGCAAATGAACAAGCAAACATACATAATTTTAAATAGTGTAAAATTCTGTGAAGAGAATAAAGCAGGGTAGAGGTATAGTGATCGTGCATGAGGATTATTTTGGATTGCACAGTCTGGGAGGGCTTCTCCGAGGAGGTAACATTTAAGCGAATTCCTTCATGATGTGAAAAAGCCGGTCATGCCAAGAAAAGTGGGAAGTGTTTTCCAGGCAGAGAGGACAGTGGAGGCAAAGGTGGTAACCGAGTGACCATGTTCCAGGATGAGGTGGGGAAGGCAGTGACAGAAGCATTTGGAGAGGCAGGGAGAGTTCAGGCTTTATAAGGCACTGTGGTCATTGGGAACGAGTTGGGTATTATTCCAGGTGTGATAGGAAACCATCTGAGGGTTTTGAGCAGGGCAGTTAGCTAATTTGATTTATATTTTACAGAGCAGCACATTCTGGCTCATGTATGGAATAGAGACTCCAGGAGGCCCAGGGAGGAAGCAGGGAGATCAGTTAGGAAGTTGTTACAATAGTCCTGCCAAGAGATGATGGTACCTTGGACCAAGATGGTGTAGTAGATGTGGTGGGAAGTGATGCAGTAGATGTGGTGGGAAGTGATTACTTTTAGGATGTTCAGTTGAATATTGCAGATTTTGGCTCTCCCCCAGAAGCAGCCTCAGCAACAAGGATCCTAGCATGGGATCTGTTTGGGAGGCAATCCTAAGGAGCTCATGGGTGGGAGAGTGGGAAAAGTCAGACAATCGAGGGAAGAATGCCAATAAATACAGGGTACATCAACGAACAAATAACCACTGCACCTGAGGCTTAATCCCAGGGGCCCATCTCATGGCTCAGAGTTGTCCTCCCAGAGGAAGAAGGGAGCTGGGGTATTTATCCCCCAGTTCCCATCCATCACTGATTGAGGACAACTCTTAGGAAATCCCTTGGCACTTCTGTCATGCTCTGTAGACAAGGTGTGCATACTCTTTTGTCTTAAGGAAGCACTCAGGCAAAAAGTCGCAAGTGCTTGCAAGAGGCGGGCACTGGGCGGGCATACACGGGCAAAGTGAGTGTGGAGGGGATGTGGGCAGGGCACCAACACATCTACTACAGACGAGGACTATGCAGGAGAGACAAGGATGGAGGCTGACTGGTTAAAGAACGGAGTGGAGAGTCGCATCTTTTATTGAGATGGAGAAGAAACAGATGGGGGAGAAACAGGTTTGGGGAAGCACGAATTAAATGTTGTGTTCTGGGTACATAAAGTATTGAATACTTAGAACCATGTACAGCACTTGCTTCTAAACATGTTCAAAACAGTAAAAGAACAGGAGCAGCAGCCATGTTTGAGGTGACTAGTCAACTTTCAAGCTGAGATACTGAGCCGGAAGTTGGACACAGAGGTTCAGAGCCAGAGTTAGAAGGAAGGAAGAGATGGGACTCATCAGTTTAAGAGAAGACAGACGAGTGAACAACCATGTGACGTGATCTAACAGTTATGAGCCAAGTGTTATGGAAACACCGGGGAGGGTGCAGCCACCTGTCTCACAGAGAAGGAAGAGGGGCATCTCAGGGAGTGCGAACAGCTTTAGAAAAGCTGCAGAAGCATGAATGTCAGACCACATCTTGACTACTGCCCCTACCCTGTCTCTGGTAAAAGAGGGTGGATGCCCTGCTCATGGCCCCTGCACTACTTCTGAGACTGAATTTGCTACCTCTTCAGTAGCAAATAGCTACTCCTGTCAGCAGTGCAGGGGAGAGGAGCTTCCAGTCATCTTAATACACCAGCCTTGACTTTGCCCAACTATTTCTTAGCAGGTCTACATCCTAAGCAAGGAGAAGTCTGTAACCTGATTGGTCAGAAATTCAGCCATTCAGTAGGCAATGTTTTATGGGCAGGCAGGACCACTGTCTATTCAAAGCCCAGACCATGCGTGACTCCCCCTTTCTTGCTTCCAGTCTCCCACGTCTCTTCCAAGCCAGGCTGGGTGGGTCTTCTTCTAGAGCAGGAGTTGGCAACCTTTTTCTGTAGTGGGTCAGATAACAGGCAGCACGGGCTTGGTAAGCCACGCAGTCTCTGTTCCAAGTACTCATACTCAACTCCACCGTTGTAGAGAGGACACAGTCCTAGACACAATGCAAACACATGGGCATGTCTGTGTTCCACTAAAAATTGATTTACAAAAAACAAGTGTTGGGCTGGATTTAGCCTGTGGCTGTAGTTTGCTGACCTTTATTCTAAAAGCACGACCATGATCCTCCTCTGTGCAATGGTTGGGTAGATAGAATGGGTGCCCATTCTGCTACCTAGCCATACCAGATTGAATGAAGATGGGGTGAGAGGTCCTTGCCTAGGCTAAGCCATGTTCTCTAACTTAGTTTTGCCCAGGGTTTTAGACTGGGATAACAGAGTGCCTTCCCAGCAATTACTTGATCAGAATGTTGTTCTTTGTGTGTCAGAAACCCTTAGACTGGTACCCCGGAGGAGAAGCAGAACAGGTTCTAGGCTCTGCCCTAAATCTGAGTGTGGAAACGTGCTACGGAGATAGGAGTGTGCTCGTTCTGCAAATGGAGGGCTTGTCTCTCCTCTTTCCCCCCTCATCCTGTATTTACTCATTATAATTGACCATCACCCTGCATCCCTCTTGCCACCAGTGCAGACCATCTGCAGACCCCAAATGGTTCGTGCTTTGGCGTGGAACTCTTAGAACCCAGATGCCAGCCCTTGGCCTCATCGTCTCACCCGAGCCAGGTAGCTCCAGCTCTTTCAGGCAACTTGCCAGGCCTGTATACTCTGGGTTCTCTGCAGGGGTGGGGAGTGCTTGTCTCAGTGGTGGCATTAGACTTCTTGATGTTTACACTGATATTCTGGGGATGGATTTCTACCTGAAACCCTCTGTAATAAAAGCCACTATTCATCTAATATCCACCTAAAGTGCTAAGAAACCGAGAAGAGCACCCTCTGAATGTTTTCATACTCATTTTTTGGGCAAAAAAAATCTGCTGGCTACTGATTATGTGCCAGGATTCAGGTTACAGTTAGATTAAGGTTTTGTAATGGCTGAACGTTAGAATTGTCTGGGGAAGCTTTAAAACTCCCAGGCCCTACCCCAGACCATTAAATCAGAGCCTAATCAGGCACCAGTAGTAGTTAAAGCTCCCCAGGGGATTCTAATGTGCAGCCATGATTCTTGCAAATAGTGAATTTACCTGGAGAAATACTTTCCCACAGGTCTCCTCTTGCTTTGGATTTGTCCCCTCCAATCCATTCTCCTGTATAATCAGAGAGATCTTTCTAATATGTGAATAGGACCCAGTTACTCCCCTTGCCATTGTCACTTCAGCATACATTCCAAACTCTTTAGTACAAGGTCCTTAATGATTTCACCCCATATGCCCCTCCAGCCTCATTTCTTACCCTTAAAACAATATTTCAGTGATTAGCAACTGAACACAATGCCAGAGACAATTTCAGGTGTTACAGACTTCTGAGACTGACTATATACACAGTGTTCCCTCTGCCTGAAATTCTCTTCCACCTGAGTCTGGCTGGTAAACTCCTACATATCCTTCAAAACCCAGTTCAAACATCTTCTCTTTTGTGAAACCTTCCTTGCTTACTTTCCCACCATCCCACTGCATCCCCAGCTAGTCAGTCACTTCTTTTATTAGCTGGACTCCTTTACATCTGATAATTTGAATGTCTTGTTCTTCCAACCTGGTGATGGGCTACTCCAGGTAAAGGGTAGCATCTTACTTATGTCTGTATCTTCATAACCCAATACTGGCTTTGTATTTCATATGTGCTTGAATCACCCCTTTTGAATAAACGAATGGATGGATAGATGGAAAAAAAAATAGCGTGTGAGATGGCTTCTGTGCATACAGAGGCAAAGATCCTGGAATCTCAGAGGTGTAAGTGGCCTTGAAAATCATTTGTTTGTGCTCCCTTCCACAACGGCCTTCCAGGCAGCTGGTAAGCTGATCCCTAACATCTGTTAATTGGATACCATCAAACTTGGATGCCCTTGGTGATGGAGAGCTCACTACACCATAAAGCTTCCTGCCTCACTTTTGGACAGACCCTCTGGGCGTTTCTTTGTTTACTCTGCCTCCGCGTACTTCGCTTTGCCCTGATCCACGGGGCCACGGAGTATGTATGCGCCCTCTGCACCACGGTACTGCAGAAGTTTAATGAACGTCCCTGCCCACCCTCAGGGTCCTGAAATGGCACAGTTTGGGAGTCCTTTCAACATCCATGCTCTTCAGGATAAACCCAGTGCGAAGATATGCTTTGAAAAATCCTAGATAGTTGTGATGAGTGGCATGTCTCCGTGGGAGATCATGCAGGCTCCTGGCACAGTCTTGGGAGCCTCTGTGTCCCCCTGGTGGGGGATGAAGGAGAATGTGTTGGCCTGGGGGCCGTGATGATGTTGACAAAGGCTGAGAGGCAACACCTCAGGCAGCCGCCCAGGAGTGAGTGGTAATGACCCCTTAGTTTGCAGACTTTGATCACACATCCATTTCCATTTTTAGGGAGCTGCAACCTAATAGGGGATAATCTCAGGAAGGAAAAAAATATGAGGGGGAGTCTCATCTCCGTCTTCAAAGTGAGCCAACCGAGGGGGATTATTTTTGCATTAGTGGCTAGTTGCAGTAGATTGACCAGGGAATGGTGGCAGTCATTAGGGCTAATCACATTCTTCTGAAACCAGAACTGCCATCTCATTACATTCATCCATTATCAATCTCCGCTTTGCTTTTCTCGTTCTCTTCTCCTTAGAGTGCTGAGCTCTATTTTTACACTCTTCTCTTAGTGTGGAAATGTTTCCAACTCTTCCACAGTGTTGCTTTTCTAAGGCAGTCATTTTTCTTTTTTTTTTTTTAAGTCCTAAAAGGTGTATTGGGGGATGTCTGCATCTCTGGAGGTCTGAGCTGTGGTATTCACAGAATCCTCAAAAGGCAGATCTGAAAGGATCTTTTGAGAATGTTATTGCCTCACTTTACAGATCAGCAAAGTGAGGTCTGAAAACATGAAATGACTCACCCAAGAATGCGTATTAGGTGAGCCCTTCTTCCCTGTGTCCCTTCTTCCTTCTCTCTTTCCTTACTTTTCCAATGACCATCTGGGCACTAGGACTACGCTAGGTCCTAGAAATAATAGCAATGAACATGGCAGACAAGATCTCATGGACTTTCTGTCCTAGTTGTGGGAAGGTGCAAACAATAAACAAGATAAGTATTGTTTAAAACAAGTGCTACAAAGGCAACAAACAAAGTCCTGGGAGAGACAGTGACTGGAAAAGGCACCGTTTCAGGTAGGGTGGCTTGGGCAGAACTCTTCGAAAAGGTGGCATTTGAGAAGGAAAAGAGCAGCTCCTGACTTCCAGGGGCTGGCCTGGCACTGCCAGCTGGACCTTGGTGTTTTCCTGTTGAACTTAAACAATTTCACAGAATGACAACACCAGACAAAGCTCCTCTGAGACCAGGATGGAACAAGGCTAAAACTAGACCACTCTGTAGTCATATCCAAACACAAGCAGGAAAGTTGCCCAAGCCAAAAAAAAACCAACAACAACCCACCCTCTATCCTGGCTCATGTGTGATGCTGCTCCTTTGCCAATTTCAGCTGTAGCCTGGAGCCTGTTCCCCCTTCTAATAGTTAAGATTTATTAAGGTACCCAACCCTACCACTTCCTATTGGTGTCTAATCTAGAACAAAGCCTCAAATCACCTAACACAGCTCACATCCTATGATCCCTTTCTGACACCCTCTTCCTGAGATTTCCCACAGTTCCTAAATCCAGCTTATTCAACTCCAGGTGTACTTCTACTGGTCTCCTGTTGACACATCTGAGCTGAAAAATAGATGATGAGCAGAAGCCAGCTATATGGCAAGAGCTGGGGGAAGAATGTTCCAGGATGACAATGGGTGTGGAGGCCCTGAGATGGAATGAGTTTGGTGTGTTCTAGAACTTGAAGGGAGGCTCTACAGAGCTGAGAGAATATAAGTGACACATCATGTGGATGGGGAAGGTGTGGTGCTCAGCTGAGGTCTTGTGGACCACGGCCAAGAATGAGAGTTTTATTTTAAGTCAATGGGGATGCTTTGGACATTTTTAAAAATGAGAAGGCGAAGCCAGTACCAGCATCGTGACAAGTGGCTGAGAGCACTCGTCTCTTAAACCCTCCCTGTATCCTTCTTGACAGGCTTCACAGACTTTAGGATAAGATTATCATCTGGTACCTGTCCCAGACCAACTCTTCTTATGGTCGGTAGGCATTCCACCTACCCACCCACCCACCGTCCCTCTCGGTCGAGGAGCTGAGGTCCTGGAGCCAGGGGGAGCTCAGATCACCTGACCACAAGTCACAGGCTTCTTCTGACCTGTTATGCTGAGTCACAGGACTCCGCAACCTAGCCCGGTTTCCCCCCTTAATACTTCAATTTCTTGTTAGAACTGAGAACTGGCCCTGATGTCTGCTTGGCTGACTCCTCTTCCCACCTGTTGGTTTGGCCCTACTGAGATGAGAAAGTCCTTTCTGAAGCTTGCCACCCTTCTTGGACACTCTTCTCTGTACCTAAGCCTCCTTGAGTTAGGCCCCAGATAGCGAGACATCAGAACACAGAGTCTCCAAGAGTAGCTCACCTCCAATCCATGGCTGAGAGTATCCTGCTCCATTTCCTCTACCTGTTCACCCACTAACCTCAGCAGATTCTGTCAGCTATGAGGCCCTCCTCACTCCCTTTGGCCTGACTGTATCCCTGGAGATAATTAATTGGATATGACATGCCCTGGGGTGTAGCAAAACCAGGCCCAGGGAATGCTGACCAGGCAGTTCCTGGCTGATGCTTCAGGGCACAGCCGAGGGCCTGCTTCCTCCATGATCAGTCTGGGCTGCCAGGGTTTCTCCGTGACCCCACCCACCACTGCACTCTCCTGATGCAGGGAAGATCCCAGAGAGTCTTCACAAAGGAGGAACAATTTTACCTGGGTCTTTCACACATCTGTCTCGTCAAGAAACATCTCTTGCCGTGCATTTGAGAGGGAAAAGGCAGGGTTTTGCAAAAGGGAGACAGACTAGAGTGTTTGGATATTTTTACTGCAAATCATTTTACCACTCCAAGTCTCAATTAACTTTTTTGAAAATTAAGTCAATAATACACCCTTCAGGCTAGGTGTGGGGGACGGATCTGACTACACAGGGGCGGCATGGGGAATTCTTTTGCCAATGGAACTCTTATGTACCCTGATTGTTTTGGTGTTTATGTGACTCCATGCATGTTAAAACTCATAGAATTGTATACCCTGCGACCCCCAAATAAATTTTGCAGCATATAAATTTAAAAATGAAAAAAATACACCCCACGGAGTTTTGTGATGATTAGTGATTACCTGGGATAATGCCTGTAGGCACCTAACCCAATGCCTGGCACACGGCAGGTGTTCAGACTCTTCCATCCCAAGGATATGCTACCCAGCCCCCTTGTTTCACCCCCAGAATTCATTCTCTGCCTCCTATTGAGCAGAAACATCCAGATTATTGTCACAAGACAAAAGCGGGGGGGCTCCTTGGTTTGCCTCAGACCAAAGGGGTTCCCGGGATGTAGAACTTTCGTTTAAAACTGGGACGATCCTGGGAAAACTGGGACAACCTGGTCACAGGTAAGACACAGTATTAAGGGAGTGAGAAGGAGTTTTATGGGCGGTTGGAAGCCTAAGGTCTGGTCTCAACTGAGGTCCATGAGCTCAGTAAGTACCCATGTTTACTGAAGGCCATGGCTAGTTGGTGGATGGCAAAGGTTACCATGGATGGCTGTACAGGCTGTGCACAACACAACAGCACCAAGTCGAAGGGAGCACCATTCCTCTGGTAGGCATGACAGATTTCTGTATATATTATGAACATCTTCTGCACGGTGATAAAGCCAAGTATCTTGAGACAGGTGTACCTTCTGCTATTTCACTCTAAGGTGCTGTGTGAGTCAGCGGTGGCCCTGGCAGAGACCACGCTTTCAACAAATGCCTGCTTCTCTGCTGAAAAGCACACGCCTTAGGGATTATAAACGTGAACAGAGAAGGCAGGAGAGGATGACCAATGACATCTCCTCAGAGTGGCATCAGGAGAACAAATATTATTGTGTGCCATGCCACTAAGGAGACGGTAATTTATGAGTTCTGGGGATGTTGAGTCAAAAATCGGAGGGCGGCAAGATGGGGGTATTTGTCTGTGACAGGAGTTTGGAACGAGCAGAATAGCTGAGTGTCTATCTGCATCTAGAGTCACAAAGCACCCTTTAAAAGGCCCCACTGAAAGCTACGAGATCTCTTTTAAATGACAAAGTTTAGGTCAGCTGTTCTCAAACTTTGGTAGGGTTCCAGATTTTCTAGAGAATTTGGTAGAATGCAGAGGCCTGGGCCCTGTCCTGCATCCATGAGGCTGCGTCTCAATGTTCTTTACTAACTCCAGGTGGTCCTGACACATAACACAGTTTAAGAACCACTGTTTTAGGCAGGAAGGTGATTGGAAACAGCAAATTCCTGGGGAAGACTCACTCCGAAGACACTCTATGCACCTACAGAGACAGCCCACGACGTGAGGGTCTTTCTGTGCCAGTGTCTTTAAGAAATACTGCCTTTTAAATTTCTGTTTTCAGTTTTTTAAACTGAAGTACAGTTGATTTACAAATTGTGCCAATCTCTGTGGTACAGCAAAGTGACTCTGAGTCTAAAATACGGCACAAATGAACCTATCTACCAAACAGGAACAGACTCATAGACCTACAGAACACACTTGTGGTTGCCAAGGGGGAGGGCGGAGGGAGAGGGATGGACTTGGAGGTTAGGGTTGGTAGATGCAAACTATTACATTTAGAATGGATGGGACTATTCTTTTTATTTTATTATTATTTTTTTTTACCATCTTTGTTGGAGTATAATTGCTTTACAATGGCGTGTTAGTTTCTGCTGTATCACAAAGTGAATCAGCTATACGTATACATATATCCCCATATCCCCTCCCTCTTGCGTCTCCCTCCCACCCTCCCTATCCCACCCCTCTAGGTGGTCACAAAGCACCGAGCTGATCTCCCTGTGCTATGCGGCTGCTTCCCACTAGCTATCTCTTCTACGTTTGGTAGTGTATATATGTCCATGCCACTCTCTCACTTCACTGATGGGACTATTCTTAACCATAAAGTTTTTCACCAGTACTCTGCAAATCAATTAAATTAATATTTAGTATACTATTTTCCACATGCTTCAGAGAAGCATGAGAGATGAGGAAGACGCTGGCCCTACTTCCAAGAGGCCTATAGTTTGATGGGAAAGCTCATACTAGGGTACATCTATTCCTCCCATCTCTGAGCCTATGACCTGGGGGACCCCTGCCTCCCATTCCAGGCTACAGACTTCTGGTCCTGTCCACACATTTTCTCCATCTGCATGCATGAGTTTCTGGGAGGGTGCCTCTGGGTCAACAGCTCTCCCCTAAACTTGAAGTCAGCTAGAGTTAAGGGGTGGACGGTCAAAGGCCATGATTTACCTTGTTCATTCTGTTCAGGAAAACTGTGAAAACTTCCTATTTGTCTCCCCAACTAGTTTCATTTTGATTTTTCTTTTTTATAGACAGGCATCTTTGTTTCCTGTCTAAGAGCTGGCTTGCAACATTTCAACTCTTATGTTTCTGAGCCCCTAAACCTCTGTTTCACTCTGCCTCATCTTTTAGAAACCTTCTGATTGATGCTGGCAGTAATCACTGACAAAAAGCAAAAATAAACGACAAAACCCTGCATTCACCCTGGACTGCCCTTTCTCATGGGTCCACAAAGCATGTTAACTAGAGTTCCGTTATGTGATTACGTGGTGTGGTAAGACCCTGAGCTTCCTTCAAAGTAGGGTCTTTATTTTCTTTCTGTATCTTCCTAACTATCTCCAGTAAACTACACAGTGTAAGGTACTCAGGAAGTGTTTCTGGCCAAATGAAGTACCAGCATATATTATCAGCCTTCAGGAGTCCATGCTATGGAGTCAAACATGTCACAGAAGATGAAACATGGACCCAGAGATGGAAGAGTCTTGTCCAAGTCCACCCAGCATATCAGTAGCAGATTGAGAACCACGTCTTAACTCTCACTTGAGACACTTTTCTATGGTACCACCAGAAAATTGCTCACTTGGTTGGGGAGGATTCCAATTAAACAGAAAATATTGTTTGCTGGGTTACAAACAGAATACTAAGTGGAAAAATAAAAATAAACTCAAAGGAAAGGACTCAGTTAATAGTCTCTTGTACATGAGCTCTTTCTTGCTAGGAAAACTTCCAAGTCTGAAACCACATGGCTCCTGATGTCTTTTGGCCACCTCCGGAAAAGGCCCCGTTTCTCCTTATTTTAATCCACGGTGAGTGGGATGAAATGGGCAGGCAGAGTCAAGTCTTTCCATTTTGGTCATTATGAGTCTCCAGAGTTGGAGAACAACCATGGTTTTCCCTTCCACGATTTGGGCTTCTGCCACTAACTCCCTATGCCCCTACCCAAGAATCACTCATTTGCAAATTGAGCAGCTGGGCCAGAATCTCTCAGAGATCACCTGCAGTGGCATGTTCTGGGACTCTTTTACCAACTGAGGAGAGAAAAAAACGGTGGGAGAAGCAGGAGGTCCACTCTGTCTCTGCTCAGGTGGCTGTGAGCAGAGAAGAGGGCACCTGGGGAGATCTGAAGCATCCATCTCCTTGGTTACCCTCCATCGGGAGGCTGCCTGCCCACCATCACTTAGACGACTAAGGGAAAGATGGCAACACTGGCCTCACCCCACACAAGCCATGCACATGGCGTGTCTGCCCAGAGCTGGAAAATGAACAAATGCTTGCTCTTCATTAGGCTGCATCATATTCCTCACAGCTGGTCCTTGTTGCCTTAAATAATCTTAATGGAGCTGTAGTAACCAATACCTTCTGGTTTCCCTACTGGGCTTGTTCTATTCATTATGATGACAGGCTGCCTGGATTGGACTGGATTAACATGCTTTTCTTCCTTCTCTCCATCACAAAGTCACCTCACCCTATTGGCCCACATCCTTCCCAAACTTGATACTCATCTGACCACGACAGTGTCTGGCGTTCTAGGACTCACAGACAATCCCACTCTCCAGCCAAAATCTGTCAGCATTTGATGGCATGCTTAGGATTTTTGGTTTGTAACTGGGGTTACGTGCCCCCACCTTTGGGCTGGGGGAGGTAGGAGGGGGAGGAGGGAAGACTCTGCAGTCCAGGATCACGTGAAGAAGCCCCCTGACTCTAATGTGACTGTGGTCCAATAGCAGGGCAGAGTTGTGGGGTCCTCACATGCCTCCATGGGCATCGGATGTGACCGGGAGCAAGTGCAGCAGGTGAGGGGAAGGGTCTGTGGACACAAGCAGGGCACGTGCAGGGGACTCCACGGGCCTCCTCAGACCAGCGTCTCAACCTTGAAAGTACATTAGAGTCCTCTGGAGAGCTTAAGAAATACTGATCCCTGGATCCCACTTCCAGAGATTCTGATTTAATTGGTCTGAAGGATGGCCCGGGTGTTGGTGTTTTTAAAACTTCACTGGGTTATTCTAATGTGCAGTCAAGATTGAAAGCCTCTAAGACTCAGATCTGCATGGGAAGTGCAGTTAATTTGCCTCAGGCCTCCTTGAGTTCTTAGGAACCCAAGGTCCCTGGTCAATCACGGTGGCTAGGACTTGAGACATAACTACGGGGGTGGTAGCCCCAGAGAGCGGGGTCCAGTGGAGCTACAGGTGGGATGGGAGATCCAGCTGGCCTGGACAATTGGTTCCCACTGAGACTCCCAACGTATCATGGACAGAAGCACTCTTTGGATCACTCTGACCAATGTCTTCACGCCCATTGCATAAATATGAAAATGGAGGCCCAGACAGGGGGAGTAACTGGCTCAAGGTCACCCAGATAGTTAATGAAAGAGACAGGGCTTAAATCTAGGCATTTTGACTCTCAATTCAGGACCATTCATGCATTATTTCAAGTCACCGAACTTAAAATATATGCATTGAGAGGTTCAAGTTTACACGCTAAAGAGAGCAAGCTGATTTTATGGCTCGACATGAAAGAATGTGTGTGGGCTTGTCTAGGCTCGGGGCACAGTCTCCAGGTTCAGGCAAACCCATATTTTCCTTGAATTACTGTCCCAGCCCCTACCTGCCTCTGATCTCCCTGTTCTGATCTACGACAAATAGTTGCATCTAAAAGGCGAATCTAAAGTGGCTGTATCAATTTACATTCCCACCAACAGTGCAAGAGGGTTCCCTTTTCTCCACATCCTCTCCAGCATTTATTGTTTCTAGATTTTTTGATGATGGCCATTCTGACTGGTGTGAGATGATATCTCATTGTCCTTCTGATCTGCATTTCTCTAATGACTAATGATGTTGAGCATTCTTTCATATGTCTGTTGGCAATCTGTATATCTTCTTTGGAGAAATGTCTGTTTAGGTCTTCTGCCCATTTTTGGATTGGGTTGTTTGTTTTTTTGTTATTGAGCTGCATGAGCTGCTCGTAAATTTTGGAGATTAATCCTTTGTCAGTTGCTTCATTTGCAAATATTTTCTCCCATTCTGAGGGTTGTCTTTTGTTCTTGTTTATGGTTTCCTTTGCTGTGCAAAAGCTTTTAAGTTTCATTAGGTCCCATTTGTTTATTTTTGTTTTTATTTCCATTTCTCTAGGAGGTGGGTCAAAAAGGATCTTGCTGTGATTTATGTCATAGAGTGTTCTGCCTATGTTTTCCTTTGAGAGTTTGATAGTGTCTGGCCTTACATTTAGGTCTTTAATCCATTTTGAGTTTATTTTTGTGTATGGTGTTAGGGAGTGTTCTAATCTCATTCTTTTACATGTAGCTGTCCAGTTTTCCCAGCACCACTTATTGAAGAGGCTGTCCTTTCTCCACTGTATATTCTTGCCTCCCTTACCAAAGATAAGGTGACCATACGTGTGTGGGTTTATCTCTGGGCTTTCTATCCTGTTCCATTGATCAATATTTCTGTTTTTGTGCCAGTACCATACTGTCTTGATTATCCTACTGGGCATATACCCTGAGAAAACCATAATTCAGAAAGAGTCATGTACCAAAATGTTCATTGCAGCTCTATTTACAATAGCCAGGACATGGAAGCAACCTAAGTGTCCAACAACAGATGAATGGATAAAGAAGATGTGGCACATATATACAATGGAATATTACTCAGCCATAAAAAGAAATGAAATTGAGTTATTTGTAGTGAGGTGGATAGACCTAGAGTCTGTCATATAGAGTGAAGTAAGTCAGAAAAAGAAAAACAAATACTGTATGCTAACACATATATATGGAATCTAAAAAAAAAAAAAAAGGTCATAAAGAACCTAGGGGCAAAACGGGAATAAAGACGCAGACCTACTAGAGAATGGACTTGAGGATATGGGGAGGGGGAAGGGTAAGCTGGGACAAAGTGAGAGAGTGGCATGGACATATATACACTACCAAACGTAAAACAGATAGCTAGTGGGAAGCAGCCGCATAGCACAGGGAGACCAGCTCGGTGCTTTGTGACCACCTAGAGGGGTGGGATAGGGAGGGTGGGAGGGAGAGAGACGCAAGAGGGAGGAGATATGGGAACATATGTATATGTATACCTGATTCACTTTGTTATAAAGCAGAAACTAACACACCATTGTAAAGCAATTATACTCCAATAAAGATGTTAAATAAATAAAATAAAATAAAATAAAAGCAAATCCAGCTTAAAAAAATCCTGCTCCCTTCAATGGCTCCCCATTGCTCCTGGAATAAAATCCAAATCCCCTTGCCCACACCCCATGCCTGCCCCTACTAACAATTTCAGCCCCATCTCCTTCTTTGCTCCCTCCTATTTCTCAAGCTTTGGCTTAGGCTTTATGTCTTCCAGAAAGCCACTGGCTATCCATCCTCAGGCTAGGCTTAATGCATCCCACCTCCAAGGGCTCTGATAGCACTCTGGGGATACCTCTACTGTGACATTTTGCCAAACAGTGAAATAGTTTATATGCGCATCTCGAAGAATAAGCTCTAAGCTCCCCAGAAGACAAGGACTCCATCTTGCCTCCTCAGTTTCTAGAGTGCAGTACAATGCCTGGTCTATGAAAAGTGCTCTGACATCTCACAGTTGAAATTCTGTGTTTTTAATATCATCTATGTGCCAATGGCTCCCAAAGTTTTCTCCCCAGTCCAGGCTTCTTTCCCAAATTCCAGACTCATATATCCAGCTACCTACTTTCCATCTCCACTGAGATATCTAATAGACATCTTAGTTCAAAATCAAACTCCCCATTCCTTCCTTATCCCCAAGTCTGTTCCACCTGCAGCCTTCCCATCTCCACTGGTGGCAACTCCATCCTTCCAGTGGCTTGGGTAATAGCCTTGAAGTCACCCTTGATTCCTCTCTTTCTCTCCCAGGCCACGTGTAATGTGTTAGAAAATCCTGTTGGCTCTGTCTTTAAAATACATTCAGAATCCAGCCGCCTCTCTCCACCGCCGCTGCCACGTCCCGGGCGAGTCAGCACTGTCTCTCTGCTGGGTCACCGCAGTGGGCTCGCAACTGGCTTCCCTGCTTTTACCCTTTCCTCCCTCTGTCCATTCTCCACAGAGCAGCAAGAATCAATCTTTCAAAATAATGTCAGAAAATTATCACTTGTCTTCTCAAAACGTGCAGTGGCTTTTCATTTCATTCAGAGTAAAAGCCAAAGTCCCTATAATGACTTATAAGGCACTATATGATCAGGCCCCCTTTATTTCTCCAATTGCACCTTCTATTACTTTTCTTTCTTGTTCACTGGACTCACACCACACTTGACCTCCTTGTACATGCCAGATATATTACTCCCTTGATCTTGACTCTTTTCCTCCAGATACTTTCCAGCATGTCTCTGCTCAAATCTCATATTCTAATTAAAGACTGCCCTTTCAGCCTGTTTAATACTGGAACTCCTTCACCTCATGTCCCTGGAATATACCATCTCCCTTCCTTGCGCTTCTCTTTCATTTCCCATGGTACTTACTTGTGGAAGACTGTATTATCCACAGATTATATTTTCCACTACTCCTGTTCCATATTCTCTCTTAGAATCTTGCAGCTACACCTCCCTTCATCAAGAGATGGAGTCTAATTCCCCTCCCCCAGAATGTAGGCAGTTATTGTTTGCGTATAACCAATGTAAGGTGGTTGGAGTGATGCCGTGTGGCGTCCAACTGTGGGTAACAAGGGGTGACGCACTTTCCACCTTGTTAGCTAGCGGGCTCACCGGCAGAGCTCTGCGCCACCATGTAAGAAGTTCAGCGATCCCGAGGCAATCATGCTGTGTGGAAGCCCAGGCCACCGGAAGAGGCTGAGTGTAAGTGTTCCAGCTGGCAATCCCAGCTGAGATCCCAGCTGTTAGCTATCTGAGTGAAGACACTTTCAGATCTTCAGTCCCAAGCCTTAGAGCATTCCCAGTCAAGGCTTTAGACATCACGGAAGAGAGACAGACTATCCCTGTTGTACCCTGTCCAAATGCCTGACCCACAGAATCAGTGAGCACGATAAACTGGCTGTTCTACGTCACTAAGATCTGGGGTAGCTTGTAACACAGCAAACAGTGTTTTCCACTGTCTAACATACTATATTATTTACTAACATATTACATTAGGTAAGTTATTGTAAATAACTTCCTTATTTTTAAGTCTATTGTTTATCTTGGGTTTCCTCTGCTAGAACACAAGGGCATGTGTCTTTGTCCATTTTTGCTCTCTGTTGTATCCCAAATACCTCGAACAGTTCTTAGAAAGAGTAGCTACTCAGTAAATATTTAATGAGCAAATCTGTAAGTGATTGTACAACTTAAGTGAATTTTAGAAGACACAGCTTGCTAGAGCTGAGAGGTCCCTTATATGTCAACTTGTCAAACCCACTAATTTGTATGAAAAAAATGATCAGGGTAGGCGAGTGACAGGCAACGGAGCACATGGCATGTGGGTTTGATGGTAGGATTGAAGACCCAGGAATCATATATCTACAATAGGAAACAGTCTTCCAGTAGATTTGTGATTCTTTGTTCAGTATGTAGATTCCAGACATCACAGGAGGCCTGATGATCAAAGCAATATCCAGCTATAGTCTAAGGAAGTGGAAAGACAGTGTGCAAAGACACCTATGAAGTAATGTCTTCCAATTAACCTCTAGTTAATCAGGAAATGCTGTTGACTAGAAGCTAAGCATGCAAGCTAACTGATCAATATAACTTGAACTAACTGAGGGCAAGTCTAGTCTACTTAATGGTATTTATGGCTGAAGTTCAAATGATGGAACAGTTATTGTTTTCTCTCTCATTATAAAAGCAGTTCATTTCCACGCTAGAAAATTTGGAAAATGTAAAAAGGCACAAAAAAAAAAAAAAAAAAATCAATCCAAATCCCACCACATAAGTATGGATACCTTTAAAAGATCTCATTCTGGAAGGAAATGCACCAAAGTCGTCAAATGTATCTGTATTTCTGTTTTCAAATCTTAGATCGCAAGTTCTTAGAACAGTGTTTCTCAGGCTTTGACTACTTGGCCCCCTTTCTGATAAGCCACACATGTCCCTTAATGCTATTTGAAACTTTAAAACAAATTAACTATTATGACTAATAACTTACTAAACCTTCTTGATACTGAATACGACTTTACAAACAACACACCTTCTCCTGACATTCACTCACCACACAGGTCTACACAAGTGAGTGTGAGCACACACACATGCCCCCCCGCCCCATACTTTAAGGGGTTGGGATTGAGGCTGGAGAGAGATGGGCCCCAGGCTGAGCAGCTGCAAACAGTCTCCTGTAGACACTTCGAAATAAAGATAATGACAGGAGCAGAGCCCTGCTTGAGCAAAAGATAAGGCGAGCACATTTTTCTCATTCCTATGGTCAAGGAGACATCCTAGACCACACATGTGCAGAAAAGATACTCAGGGGTCAAAGGTGAGAGGGGGCGCCAGCCCATAATATGTCCCACCAACCTCCCAGAAACCCTCGTGCTAGAATTCACCTTGGCTGAAAGATGTGCGTGCACATCGGGCAGGGCCCTGAGTCAGGCCAAATATGGGCACGAGCAAGATGACTGGCCAGAGGGAACGTGGAAAACTGCCCCCACATAAGCAATTTTAGCCACACCCCCTACTGGGCACGACTCACTCTGAGTCTGCCTGTGTGTACTTCCACACGTACTTTGCTTCTAATAAACATTTTATCTGCTTCATAATCTCTGTCTCTTTGCTGAATTCCTTTTTCAAAGAAGACAAGGACCGAGGTCCAGCCGCTGGACCCCACGGCCCGCTGAGATCAGGATCATTTAACCAACCTCCTAGGAAATAAGGCCCAGGGATGTGAGGTGATGAGACCGTCACCTGCAATTCTTATCCCAGTATCCTCCCAAAATTTATAGATTGAGTATATGAAAAATACTATTTTTTTTCTTTTTTTTTTTTTGTGGTACGTGGGCCTCTCACTGTTGTGGCCTCTCCTGTTGCGGAGCACAGGCTCCGGACGCACAGGCTCAGCGGCCATGGCTCACGGGCCCAGCCGCTCCGCGGCACACGGGATCTTTCCGGACCGGGGCACGAACCCGTGTCCCCTGCATTGGCAGGCAGACTCTCAACCACTGCGCCACCAGGGAAGCCTGAAAAATACTATTTTACTTAGACCGTATTTGAAATTAACTGCTGGGGACAGGAATAAAGACACAGATGTAGAGAATGGACTTGAGGACATGGGGAGGGGGAAGGGTAAGCTGGGATGAAGTGAGAGAGTGGCATGGACATATATACACTACCAAATGTAAAATAGGTAGCTAGTGGGAAGCAGCTTCATAGCACAGGGAGATCAGCTCTGTGCTTTGTGACCACCTAGAGGGGTGGGAGGGAGATGCAAGAAGGAGGGTATATGGGGATATATGTATACATATAGCTGATTCACTTTGTAATACAGCAGAAACTAACACACCATTGTAAAGCAATGACACTCCAATAAAGATGTTAAAACAAAAACAAAACAAAACAAAACAAAAGAAGTTAACTGCTGGTTCTCCTGAGCTGGTAATTACTCATGATCATTGACATAAACGTTTTTGTTCACATAACTGCGTCAAACCGTTCCCCTTGCTACCATGTTTTATACTCTCAAAGTTTTAGGACCAGACAGGCCCTTAGTAATCACCTATCCAAACTCTTCATTCAACTGATGAAGAACTTTAAAACTCAGGTAGCAAAACGACAGGCCACACAGCTTGTTGTACTGGAATCTGGATGTCTGGACACCCCCTACCGCCAAATTTAGCACAATTTCATGACCTCACACAACTTCTGAAATATTGCTTTGTAAGCTCTTTCTCAGAATACAGTCTGAGAGATAAACTTAGTCTGCAGTATCAAGAATTCCAAATGTGTAGCATCTGAGTCAATGCATTTTCACTGCACACAGTGAAACTGAACCTAGTATATCTGGGCCACAGGATGCATGTGAGAAAAAAAAAAAAAACCACCACCACCACCACCACAACAAAACCTAGTGCAACTAACTCAGAGCCTGGCACACAGCAAATGCTCAAAAGATATTTTGGGAAGGATGGAGGAGAGGTAGAGAGAGGAAAGGAAAAGAGAAGAGATGCTTGGTTCCAAAGCCGCCCGCAGCTGGATTCTGACGGGCTCAGGAGGGATGCAAAATCCCTCTTGGGGGTCAGGTGCTCTTTAGTGCAGGAAAACATCTTAATGAGTTTTTCCTTCTACCTTTTGTTTGTAAAAGGTGAGGCCTAAAGGGCAAGGAGTGAAACAAAAGGAGTGAGATAAAGATAGCTATAACTGTTCTGCATAATAAAGTAGAGGGAGTGGAGTTCTTTTCCTGGCTGCTATAAAAAGGAGGAGGAAAAAAAAGAAAATTTTAGGACACTAAAAGGAACTTTTGGGAAGGAAGTGGATAAAGACCTGTCTGGTGACCAGAACCTCACCTCAGGTACTTCCTGTACTTGGCTGCAATCCTTCTGTGATTCCCTAAACCTTAGTAACAACTGCTACTCACGAATCCTTGGCATTAGAGACTCGCTAAGGGATGCCCAAGGCAGGGGTTGCGGAGCAGGTACCGAGAGAGGGAGGACAGCAGTTGCCAGATGCGATATTGCCTTGGGGGTGTTGAAAACACAACAGAAGCATGACCATGAGGCAAGAGGTGACCAGGAGCGAGCAGGCCTGCTGAAAACCACTGGCAGGGGTGATCTGCTGGCTTTTCTACAACATGTGGGATGGGGGCTGGAGCCCTTCTATTGATATCTTCCCATTGCAGGCAGGTGTGACTCTAAACTGATGCCGTAGGTCTGGGTGGGCCTGAGATGGTGCATTTACAGCAGGCTCCCAGGTGGTGTCGACGCTGCTGAACCCGGGACCATACTCTGAGTACCTTTAGTACCCATGAAGCCTCTGCGCCCATCAGGCAGTTTCCCGCAGGCTGGTCTCTTACCTCATATTCCTCCTTGAACCCGTAGCCCTGGCCTCTCTTCATCTGAGTGATGTGCTGGAGCAGGTCAGCCACCCGGATGGCGGGCTGGAACTGGTCCCGGGGATAGCTCATCTCCACGGGGTCACAGGCCCGGTAGGGGTGAGTCTGGATCGTGAGGGTGGGCTGGGACAGCTCCCCACGGCTGCCATCTGCTTCAAAAAGAAGGAGGGAGAACAGACCATCACCTATAGGAGTTTTGTCCTCTGTCCTCTGTGCCTCCCCTAGGTTGACCTCAGGAGGGCAGAGGGAACTAACTCAGGACTCAGCTGACCAGGGAACTGCAGAAAGAATAAAGAAACATGGTTTCCCTGGCGTGGCTGTGGCGGTAGATTTAAACATGAAAACAACAAACAAACCAGTGACACAATAACCCTTGGTTCGTTTCTACTTCAAGTGTGCATCTTGATGGAGTAAAGACAGGGTTCCAGGTTGGCTGTCATCTCCTGCCTGTTTCTGTCCTTCCTTCACGCTTGTCAGGGTGGTCTCAGGCAATCCAGGCCAATCCTAGAACCAGTGAGAAGCCAGGCAGGATGGATACTAGGAGCACCCTCCTGTTGAGGAAGCAGACTACCTGGAATCGTCTCTGGTGCCTACCTGCAGGTGAGGAGAGCCTCAGGTCCCTGGAGGTCAGAGCCATGTGTCTGCTTCTGGTCCATTTGCCTGCATCCCCGTGTGACCTGGTTTCTCTACTAGTTTGTTTCCTTTGGGTCATACACTGGGAGGAATTGGAGCCAGTCTTGGATCCGCAGCAGATAGCAGAGACCCTGACCCTCTCAGCTGCTCTCCAGCTATGGGCTCTGCAACAATGATCACCTTCTGCCTACTGTCTAGTTTCCCCAGAATTTAACACTCTTAATCCAGGAGTGATGCTGAACCTACCTTGCAGGTGGGGAAGCCTGAGCCTCCTCCTTCAGTCCTGACAGCTACTTCTCCCAGGCCTGGGTCCTACGCCTCATGTCCTTCACACATCTATCCTTGGTATAAGATCTATAATCTCGCCTGATAATAATCTTTAGACACACTGAATTGTGTTAACTGCTCCCTACTAGTTGGGCCACCCTCAAAACTGATGCCTGCTTAGGTTGGAATTTGAATTCCTCTGCTCCCCTTAGACCAGTAAAACCACTTTCTTACCCTATGAACTCCCTGCCAGCCATACACTGTCAATTTTTCAGGGCCAGTTCGTCTTACCCAGAATCATTCAGGCTTGGTCTCCCCAACCTCCTCCCAAAGACATGGACAGTCTATGCTCTAGACCCTCCTGTTCGTGGTATGCAGAAGATGAGCACTGCCAGATCTGATGTGTCTCACCCAGATGTTTTCAGGCACTGCAAGGGACCAAGGCAGACCCCACGGGGCCTATGCCACACTCGTTCCCTGGGAGTTCTAGCATACATTCCTCATTTTCTGCAACTTGTCTTTTCAAAATCCACGTATCTTTCAGCTTGTTTCTCTCTGTCGCCATGATCCATCAAACACTGACTCTGTATGTAAAAGTGAACTTTCCTCCTATGTGACAGCATGAGCAAAACTCTTCCTAGTAAGGAAGGATTGCCAACAGAACGATCTAGAATATATAGGTTTATGCACCAGGAAGAAGGGCCTAGGCGAGATGTAAGCACAAGTTTTCTGACAAGCATGAGAAAAATACTGCTTACTTTTCTCCCGGGGTTTGAGGTAACAGGTAACACGTCTTCACTGGCGTTGCTTAAACATAGAGCTGGCAAATGTAGGCACAGCTTCCCTTCTCCATCACACCCTTGTGATCAGGAGTTAGATTTACTGAGACCCCACTCTGTTCCAGGGACTCTGGTAGACACTGGAAATGCACAGAATATAGGTTTCACCCTCAAGGCTGGGTGATCTAGTAGGGTAGACAGACAAGAAGAACCACTGGAAGCATGAGCGGAGAAGCTGGAAAAGCCAAGCACATCTAGGTAAGCGCAAGGAAGATACAATGGAACAGAGGTAGGTGGAAATATGATGGGGGTAAAGCCGTGAGACACGGTGTGAGGTCAGCCTAGAAAGGTGTGAATGTCTTAAAAATCTTCAAGCCAGTGGGAAACCACTGAAGGATTTTCAGAAGACTCCTCGTTAAAGACTCATGCTATTTCTTGTAGGCGTCCCAGCTGCCATGGATCTGAGGCCTCCTTCCAGTGAATATCACTCATGGGGATGGAGAAAAAAGGAGCACTTGAGTTTGCTTCTCTAGGTGCTGCACTTCATGATTCCCAGGACAGGATGAACCGGAGTCAATGCCTGGAGCTCTGTGAGTGTCTCCCACCTAAGCCACTATCATATACGGTGACAGGTATCCAGGTATCCCACGGGCCTGGGACCTGGGCTGCCTGGGAGACCAGCTGCCTGGCAGAGATAGGCTCCTTAGGAAAGAGCATCTGACAACTTCTGTGAGATGCCAAGTGTTCCCAAAACCAAACAGCTACCAATATGGATATTTTCCTCTAAACACATTGCTAGACAGACTGTAAACTTGGTGTCAGCAAAACCAACACTGGAATGGAAAACAAACGTGTCTGAAATTTAGCAACTTGTATTGCTGTAACATTTGTAATAATGTCAGTGCTGGTGCTAATGATGCTATGAAGACTCGGAACCAAGGGAGTTTCAAGGTTTATTAATTCAACTAGTTGGACTCCCTTTTCCAACGTGTCTTACTTCACCTATTCCCTATTAACCCCTGCGAATGCAGAAGTGATGCCTTTTGTCACACCCCATTTCACCAGACTCACTATACTTCATTTTCCATCATTAGGTTTAATGAAAACCCAATGTCACAACTCACTTCTCTCAGGAACCTACAAGTAATGCTACATTTTTATCAGCCCCAATTAAAAATCGTTATGATGTTCCTTTTGAGAGGGAGCCTTAACACTAATGTGTGACTCTGCTGCTAACTCAACAAGGCGCTGGAGGCCGCGTGCTGCTCGCAAAATGGAACTCCGACCAGCTGGCCCAGGGAGAGAACACTTTTCATTTTTCTCCTCACCAGACCCTTAGTTTTCATGCCATTTCAACTGCTCATTTATAGGCCTTACATGTTTATTTATCACATAATAATATTTTGGATTTCTTTGGCACCTTTTCTATAGCTGTTGTCTAAGGCTGTGAATTCCCCCGCAATGTGTCTTGTTGCTGCCCGTGAAGGGCTGCTAGCGCGAGCAGAGGGATTATGGTGACGTGTATGAGATGCCAGGTCACCACCGTCCCTCTGATTTCCTCTTTTCTGTCTCTCTGCCAGTCACTCTTCCTTCTTCCTTGGGAACCTGGTTTTGACCTTCTCTTTCTTTTTTATCCCCCTGCTACCAAGCCATTAGAGATCTCCCACTAGCAACAGCCACATTATGTCCAATCACTTGCTAGGAACTGCCACTCCAGCCGGTTAACAAATATTTACTGAGTACCTATAGTGTACAAAGCACAGTGTTAGATATAAGTACAGACAGGAGGGTGGAGGAAAGTGTGTTCAGAGGGAGACACGCTGCCACAGCCCTTGCAGGAGAGAAGAGGAGATAAGATGTGCATAAACATGTCTGACAAAGGTGGAACAGATGGGCTCCAGGAGGTGGGAGGATAACGTGTTGCAGAGTTAGGCACTGTGGAAACATCGCCCAAGCTTTAGGCATTCACGCCCCACTTCTGTGGATTTTGCCATCACTGTGTACAACCTGTACCAGCTCTGTCCAATAGAACTCTCCACAATGATGGAAATGGTCTGCATCTGTGCTGTGCAATATGGTAGCCACTGAACACATGTGACTACTGAGTGTGTGAAATGCGGCTAATGTGATGGGCAAACTGCATTTTACACTTTGCTTAATTTTAATTCACTTAAATTTAAATGTACACATGTGGCTTATGGTTACTGTGCTAGGAAGCACAGATCTAGAGAAAGAGACAGAGAAAGGGAGAGCATTCTGGAGTTACACAGGGGGTAAAGAGGTCCAGTGGAAATATAACATGGACCACGTATGTAAATTAAAATTTTCTTATAGCAACGTTAAATAAGGTAAAAAGGAACAAGTGAAATTAATTGCAATAAGAAATTCTGTTTAACCCAATACATTGAAATGATATTTCAACATAGAGTTGGTATAAAATTATTAATGATATATTTGACGTTCTTTATTCATACTCAGGCTTTGAAATCCAATGTGTATCTTATAAAGCATTTCAACTCAGACCAGCCATATTTCCAGTGCTTAACACCACATATGGTTAAGTGGCTATAGTATTAGACAGGGCGGGTGTACATCCAGTGCCAAATCAAGTTCTAAAGAGAGCTGACTTCGAGCTAGAGTGAACTCGAAAAGACACTGATCTAGTGTAAGACAGCTCTAGCCCAGCACTGCCCAACAGAACTTCATATGATGATGGAAGTGCTCTGTATCTGCACATTCAATATGGTAGCCACTAGTCACCTATGACTGTCAAGCACTTGAAATGTGGCTAGTGGGACTGAGGAACTGAATTTTTACTTTAACCCAACTTCAATTAATTTAAATATAAATAGCCACCTGTGACCGGTGGCTACTGCACTGAACAGTGCGTATCTATATAGTCATGTCTTCAAAGTTTCTCTTTAAATCAATTTTCAACCATTGCTTTACTTTATCTCATTAAAAATGACGGTGAAATAGAAAATCATGGGCGTGATACGCTAGCTTTGACTTAAACTACGATTAGGTGTATACAGACTTGTGACCTTCGAGAAAGAGTAGATTCATATACCCCCATCGCATATCCCCTCAGGAATGCTGAATAGCGCATATCTATATAGGAATTACCTTTTCTCCCTGTCTTAAATCTGACCAACTCCATAGGGCTGAACTTGTAAAACTAATAGTTAAGTAGAATGCCATTCCACTGTGCCACATTCTACGGAACTGAAATGGACATTATACAATTGACAATTGACACGGTTATACTTCGTTACTTAAGGTAACACTGGCTCAAAGGACAAAAAAGAGATGCTTCATCTTTTCCCATTTTCTTTCCTGGGCTCAGAGAATCAAAGGCTCTAGCAAGCAAATACGGGCATCGGGCATCTCCAAGCCCTGTCTCTTCCTCGGTCCCTTTCACTGGCTAAGACAAAAGAGGGTGGATAAACACCTTTGTACCCCAGCACTCAGATTCAGTATTAGAAAAAATCTGAGATGGGAACAGTCATAGGAAAGTGCTTCTGGATTCATTTGCTCCTCCTGATAAAGAAATCAATCTTTCTCTTTGTGGAGAGAGTGTGAATTCCTTCTTCCACAGCTCTCACATGACTTGGAAGGATGGTGGAAGATACATCACACAGGGATGGGGACTGTGAACCTCCGTTACTTCTCCTGCTTAAGTCACAAGAAAAGGATTCCAATCAGTTGAACAGCGAAAGCAACGACAAGAATCTGCCTTCTCTGTTTATTGGCAAACACCAGTCCCTAGAGACCTCTCCTTCTTTGAAGTTAAGGAAAACAGAAACAAAACAACACGGCGTCTCAGAAAAATCTGCGATGTGAAAAATAAGAAAAATGACACTCTGGATGCTGATAAAAATAAAATTTTCAAAAGAAAATTAGTCAGTGTTGACTGTTTACCCAACAGCCATCCCTCACCTTCTTCCTTTCTGGCAGAACCCCCAAACGAGTCTGCGTGCCCACACATTCCCCATGTGGCTCAGAGGAGGATGACCCTATTCCAAGACGTAGGGGAAAATCCTGATTTGTTTAAGCCAATCAGATGTTCCTATCATCTTTGCCAATTTTCAAAACTTTTCAATGAGCTAGGAGGGAAGGTCTACTAGGGGAGTTCTATTTTCTTCTAGGAAAGATTTCCTTACTTCTAAGAAGGATATTCCAGGGGCTTCTGTCTCCTACTGGACATTACCATGTGTGGGTTTGATGCTTGGAACTGCTAAAGCAATCTCGCATCCAAGAAAGGATCCAGGCTAAGGGCAATGCCAACATGAGATGGCAAAGTGGAGAGCTTGAAAGGATGGGGGGCTTTAATGACATTCTTGGGCATCTCATTCAACCAATCAATGGAACCTCCTCTAACTCCTGACTTCCTGTTCTGTAAGATAACACATTAACTTATTGTTTAAGCCCATTTGATTTTTTTCTATAACCTACACAGTGGAAAACAGAAATGCATTTTAGATGGCATGAAATTCAAGAAAACATGGAAGAATAAAGAAAGTGAAAGATTAAACAATAAGAGGACAGCTTTTCCAAAATATGCATCAAGTGAAGAAGCAACTAGAGGAAAATTTGCTGAGTGAGGCAAGGAACGATGGTAAGGAAACCAAAATGGAAGAGCAGAATTTGAATGGACATTGGAATCTGTAATGAGAATAAGCAACAGGCAGAAACTTGTGGAGAATTAACTTGAGAAGCTTGTAGTGAACATATAAGGGAATGAGAACAATGAGACTTCTTTTTCCTTGGAATCTATCATCTGCTCATGTGTGTTCACGTGTGAAGGCACCAAAACGACATTTTCAGAGGAAAAAACAGACATATAAAAGATAATTGCTGTTACTAAAGAAGAGAACAGAATAAACAAAATAGATGCAATAATAAAGGGTACAATGTAAAAACAGCTTTTTGGCAGAATAAAACCCCAAAATGAACAAAATGTGAAGAGCTCTCCATGTACAATTTAAAATTAGAACAAATCTCCTGATAATGTTATTAAATATTATTGATGTAGAAATACTCAGATAAACATCTAGGCTGGAAAAAAAGGCTATCCATAAAGAAAAAGAAACAATGCTAACCATATTTTCTATTGCCCAAATTTAAATGCCAAAAATCATTGGAACAAAATTTTTTTTTTTTTTTTTTTTTTTTTTGCAGTATGCGGGCCTCTCACTGTTATGGCCTCTCCCGTTGCGGAGCACAGGCTCTGGACGCGCAGGCTCAGCGGCCATGGCTCACGGGCCCAGCCACTCCGCGGCATGTGGGATCTTCCCGGACCGGGGCACGAACCCGTGTTCCCTGCATCGGCAGGCGGACTCTGAACCACTGCGCCACCAGGGAAGCCCCGGAACAAAATTTTTGAGGGAAATATGCTGTGACTCCAAAATCATACCCTGATAAAAGTTGTTTTTCATTTGTGAGGCTACAGAAAGATGTTCCCTGATGCACAAAGATTCAGAAATTATACTGGCTCTGATTCTTTTCTAGAGGCTTGGGGAGGTGGGGAAATAAGGAAAAAAATTTTTAGTTAAAAAAAATAAAAAAACTCCCACAAGATCGGAGGAAATTGTATTTTAAAAGAACTGATTTGTTATACACCAAAATCAGTTAAACATAGACATGAGTATTAAAATCAAAATAAATGTGAGTTGAAACACAATGAACTAAAAAAAAGAATTGTTAATGAGAAACTATGTAAAAACATCTAATATAAAAATACTTGATTAAATTCTGAAATGTTACTAACAAAAACGAGGAAATGGGTGACTGATGGATCACTAGAAAAAAAATCAACTTCTTCACCTTTTATAATAGACAGTCAATATATACTATTTTAATCTTGCTCTTAAGTAAAGGATCTAATTTCACACACATGTGTGTGCATATCTGTGTGTGTGTGCACATGTATGTATGCACACACTTAGGTTAAAGGCATCAATTAGTAGAATAAAAAGAAGGGTTTATAGTTTTCATATAGTTAGAGGCAGTAAACAAAGGCAACTCTGGACCCCTACCACATTTTGGTCTGGGGTCTGCATTTGTGCTCTGCGTGTGACAGAGCAACTGCAAACCTAGAAATCAACATACAAAATCCATGTAATACCACAGAAAATCTTCCTGTCCTGACAGGCAAATGAGAACCACTCTACAGAGCTATTTTCATAATCCAAGACATGCTAATTCCCACAGAACAAAACCGCCTCCACTAAAGATGAATTCATAGCGGAAAAATAAAATGTAAAGAAAGACAAGCCACGTGAGCAAGCTTATCCCCACAAGGGAGAGTCAGCAGACGTGATACCCAGAGAGATGTGCCTGCCAAGGATTGAAAATAATGAAACTGTCTAAGAGACAATAAAATAAATACACTTAGATTGATTAAAGAGAATATGGAAGGACTGTGAACCACAGCAATAAGGCAACACATCGTGGAAAAAGGATGAGTGACTTTGCAAAATACAAATTTAACTTCTAGAGATGAAAAATATAGTCACTGAAAGTAGAAAGTAAGTAGATAAATATAAGAACAAATGATAATGGGACATAATAGAAGTTAAGGACACAACAGAGAAGCTGAAGTAAAACAAAAGCTGGCTCTTTCCTTCGAAAACACTGATAAATTAGACAAACCTCTGCCAAAAATGATTAAGAAAAAAGACACGTAAACCACTTCACAATTTCTAGAAACGGGTAGAACACTTTTATCACATGCTTGGATTGGCGAGTGAGTAACTGATTGGGAAAACCATGAAACACATCTGAAGACTCTGATGGATGTGGCCAGGGTCAGAAGTTACCTTCCAGCCTTTTACCAGAGCACCAGCTTTTTCTTAAAGTTTTATTTTGAGATAATTGTAGATTTACATGCAGTCATAAGAAATAACTTAGAGAGGCCCCATACACCCTTCAGTCAGTTTTCCCCAAGTTACCATCTTACATAACTATTACACAGCATCACAATTAGGAAATTGACATGAACACACTCCACTGAACTTACTTGGATTTCACCAGTTTTACGTGCACCTGTGCGTGTGTGTTCACAGCTGTATGTAATTTAATCACAGGTGTAGATTCCTGTGACCACCACAGCCAAGATGCAGAAGTACTTCCAGCCCAAGGATCCCTCACGTAACAAAACACTGGCCTTTGAGTTTCTCTGGGCTGGTTCCTGGACTCTGCGTGACTGTAGCAATAATGAAAAAAAGTGTCTCTCAGTGAAACCCTGTGGTCTACTAGAGCCCCATAAACTGGGCCCCATCTTTCCTGAGGCTCCTCTAATCCAGGGGTCCACAGGGTGGCCACTGCTTGATTTTAGAGGGTGTCATTCATGTTATGGCCTTGCTTTTCTGACTCACGCCCTTTTAGTTAGGAGCCATCAGTCTGTACTTGTTTAAGTGACCAGTTGTAGGGATCGTTATTTTTATTTTAGGTAAATCATAATGTGGAAAGTTTCATGCATGTGGTATCCAGGGGGAAGAATAAGTGAATTATTAGTCTGTGCACTTAGTGACCTAAGAGCTGAGCCAGAGTTAGGAAGGGAGACCTCTGTTCAGAGTGTCTTCTGTGGGTCAGGAGTGAATTGGACCCTCATGGGGGGTTTTGTGTGTGTGCGTGCGTGTGTGTGTGTGTGCGTGCACACGCGTGCAATGCTCACCAAGCACTTGAGTTTTCCCTCACCTCTGCTGCAGCCAGAGGTAGATGGTTTTTATCTGTTTGATAAAATAGACGTCTACATGACAGACTCTAGGCCCACCCACCTCACCACAAATAACTCAATTTCGTTTCTTTTTATGGCTGAGTAGTATTCCATTGTATATATGTGCCACATCTTCTGTCATACAGAGCAAAGTAAGTCAGAAAGAGAAAAACAAATACCGTACGCTAACACATATATATGGAATCTAAGGAAAAAAAACCAAAAACGTCGTGAAGAACCTAGGGGTAAGACGGGAATAAAGACACAGACCTACTACAGAATGGACTTGAGGATATGGGGAGGGGGAAGGGTAAACTGGGACAAAGTGAGACAGTGGCATGGACATATATACACTACCAAACGTAAAATAGATAGCTAGTGGGAAGCAGCCACGTAGCACAGGGAGATCAGCTCGGTGCTTTGTGACCACCTAGAGGGGTGGGATAGGGAGGGTGGGAGGGAGGGAGACGCAAGAGGGAAGATATGTGTATCATACATATGTGTATGTATACCTGATTCACTTTGTTATAAAGCAGAAACTAACACACCATTGTAAAGCAATTATACTCCAATAAAGATGTTAAAAAAAACAGACTTCTAGGTATGATTGTGCTTGAAGAAAGGATTTCACTGTTAAAAAAAAAAAAAGACTTTGAAAGTCTTTTTTATTTTTCATTTTGTCACAATTTCATGAAAAATCAGCGGGAAAACAAGACAGCAAAAGTGCTGATACCAGGGTTCACAGCATAGGTTTTATAAACTTAATTCAAACAAAAATTAAGATCATTTGGCGAGCCAGAAGCAACAGACCTGTAGCAACAAGAAGATGCTTTTTGGTCTTAATTGCTCAGTGATCAAACTAGGAAAGGAGAGAACAAAGCTGAGGGGTACGTATGGGATCTTGGAAATATACTGCTGAACCACAAAGGAGAAGGGGCATAATGCTGAACTTTTAAAATGTTTCAGCTCACCAGAAACACAAACTCTTTTTTGTAACGTCGAAGTCCAGTGTTTAATTATTGCATAGTCACCATCCACTTGCACTTCTGTTTGAAGTAACGGACTATTTGAACTTCGATGAGTAGAAAAATACCCATAAATAGGCAGTGATACACGTGCCTGAAGAATTTTGTAAACAGATGATAAAGTATGGTACAAATTTTGGCTGGTAAGGAATGGCTTCCTGGGGATTATACTGCTTATCAGATGAGAATGAAGTATATTAAGAAGAAAATGTGAGTTTACACAATGTTATCATCGTGAAGTTATTTAATACTATTAGTAGAAAAGTCTGTATATGGCTGTTCGTGTTAGTATAGATAGGATATTCCAAAGAACGTAAAGGAACATGTCCTGCTTAGTAAGTTACTTGAAGCAGAAATAATAAAGAAAAGTAAATTGTATGATTTTGATATTCTTGCAAGCAGGAAACAGAGGGATTCTAGGGTGGCTTTTGAGAGAGAGTTGTACAGGGGGGATGACAGATTGTGTGGGGAAGGGTGTGTTTCTGTCAGATTGAAGGTTACAGCTTTGTTGTGACTCCAGCTTGGGCAGGGCATGATTTGGAATTTCTCCCTCGCTCCAGAGTTGTGCTCACACTAACAACAACCAGCCCAGCATTTTGTGTTGTGTATGTATCACTGCACTCTGAGACCCACGTCCTCATAGGAAGGTACGTGATGGAAGGGAAAAAAAAGTAAAAAATGCCTCACATCGAAAACATTTCCTCTCCCTCATCTGTCAAAATCATAGTAAGACAAAGGTATGCAAAACAGTTGCAGGGTGATACTTAGCTAAGCTAGAAAAACTCAATTTTGTCAGGTTTTACAGTCTTCAGCCTGACAGGTGACTTTGTCTTTTGTTCACGTATACGAAAGAGAAAATGAAATGCTAAACTTGTCTGGGAAAGGGAGAGGAAATTGAAATGTGCAACAGCTGTTTGAAACGCATTTGCCATTATCCTGGATGGAGAGAAGCCTGCTTTCTTCATTTCAAACTACGCCCTGGATACTTAAGCAGAGTGTGTGGATATAATAAGCTACAAAGACAACAGAACATTAATAGAGTGGAAACAACACAGTCTTGGAGTTATAAGACTTGAGTTTTCATCCTGGTTTTGCCACTAAATTGTCTTGCACAATTACTTTCACCTTCTGGATCTTAACTTTAAAATTATGAAGTTGAATTAGACCACTCCTTCTCAACTTTCAATATACATGCTGGAGATAGTTTAAAATGCATATTCTAATTCAGTGAGTCTGGAATGTGATCCGAGAGTCTGCATTTGTAACAAGCTCCCAGGGGATGGAGATGCTGCTGGTCCGTGGACCTGCGCTTTGAGTGGTAAGAGATTAGATGGTCTTTAAGGGAGCTTCCAGTTAAGAAATACAATTTGTTCATTAATGGTCCTGGAGTTACTCAATAAAGCAAGCACTGTCCTTTCTGCTTCTAGTGAATGAATGAGGTAGTACACCTTAGTACTGTTCGAAACCAACCAAACAAAAATATTCAAGCAACCAATGCTGCTGGCCTTTACTCTGGGAAGGACAGATACCTAACACTCTCATAAGAACTGATAAAGCTGTATGTGCACATCAAGGGTTAGCCTGGCAGACCCTCAGCTGTTGAATTATAGAAGTTGACTGAAATGGCAACCTACTGTGTTTTATGCAATGGATCCCAAACCACTGGGCCATACAAGAGTCACTCAGGGAACATGTTAAATATAGATTTCTTCCCTAGACCTAAGGACTTAGTAGCTTTAGTTTGGGGCCAGTCATGTTTGGGAACTACTGTTACAACCATTTACTGGGGGTCAGGGCAGTGACTGGGGGCCAGAAAGGGGAATTTTGACTCAATTCCTGATTGAAACATAGTAAAGAAGATCAATCCTACAGGCCTGCTGCTCACCAACTTCTCCAGAATTCCTGTGGCTTCTTCTCATGGTAATAAAGGTGTGCAGGTCATAAGGGAATCACGGTTATAGAGAAACTGCCTCTGAATAGTAGTAGCACTTGTGGGACGTCAATGCTTTAAGGACCCCTGAAAGTTGCAGTGAGTGATCTTAACTACAGTTCCTATTCTTTTTTGGTTATAGAAATGCAACAGAAGAACCAAGGTTAAATCCTGGCTCTACTACTTATTAACCAAAAAGCTTTTGGTAAATTCTTATACCATATCACACATTAAGCCATGCATTAATTATCTATCACTACTTAACAAACCACCCCCCAAATCAGCAACTTAAAATAACAAGCATTTACTATCTTACAGCTTCTGTAGGTCGGAAATCTGAGTGCCGCTTCCACGGGTACCTCTAGCTCTAGGTCTTTCATGAACCTGCACTCACGCTGTCAGATGTGACTGTGGTTGCACGTGAAGACTCATCTGGGGGGAAGAATCTGATTCCAAGTTCACTCATGCGGTCACTAGCAAACTTATTTTCTCATGGGTTATTGGAGTAACCACGGCCAGCGGGTCTCCCCATAGGGCAACTCATAACATGGCAGCTGGCTTCCCATGGAGCAAGCAGATGAGAAAGAGAGAGAGCGAGCAGCCCGGATGGGAGCCCCAGACTTTTTATAACCTCATCTTGAAAGTGACACCTCAATACGTTGTTACATTCTATTCGTTAGATGCCAGTCAGTAGATCCAGTCTGCATTCAGAGGAAGGGATAATACACGGATGTGTGAAAGGAGGCAGGAGTCATCGGGGCCGTCTCAGAGGCTGCCAATTACAAACCCCAATGTCACCCCACAATGCTTTTGTGAGAGCCCAAAGAAATAATGACAATAAAAGAGCATTTATATATGTTACAGCAACATACACATATGGGTATACATATTATAATAACTTTTCCCAAGGGGTCCAATCAAAACCCTCCAGCTACTTTTATTTAGCTTTCATTAGCACTCAGTTAATGAAAGTTCTTTAATTCATGAAAGGTTCTAAACTACCCTCTCCACACTTTTCCAAAGATTTTTCCAATACCTGATACTTCACGGGAAATAAATGATTTAATTTTCCTTACAACATGAATTGCCACTGACAACAGTCTTTAATCGCTGAAGAGTTAACAGTGCACTTTGAATTGCCTTACGCAGATAAAACATTCATTCCCTAAGTAAATGAATTAGCCACATAATTGACAGTCGATTCCAGTAATAAAACACTAATTAAGTGATTCTGCTAAGTAAAAAGTGCAATGTGATGAATTTGCTAAACAATGGCCTAACTAATAAATTTTCATGTTAAATAAATGACTTAGAATGGTGACTAAATGCTCACCATGTTTAGGGGCAGTTGAAAATGCAATGGTGCTTTTAGAAAACAATGACAGAAGTGATCCTGCCAGCTAACACCCTTAACAACATTACACTGGGTTCCTTGCCAAGCAGGGACCTAGTGAATACGTCTGAATGGGGCAGATGTACTAGATTCGGGGAGTGGGGGAGGGCAGGGAAATCACCATGGTCATAGCCTGAGTGACTAGCTTAAAAGAGAACTTGGAGGGATTTCCCTGGTGGTACAGTGGTTAAGAATCTGCCTGCCACTGCAGGGGACACGGGTTCGAGCTCTGGTCTGGGAAGATCCCACGTGCCGCAGAGCAACTAAACCCGTGCGCCACAACTACTGAGCCTGCGCTCTAGAGCCCGTGAGCCACAACTACTGAGCCCACATGCCACAGCTACTGAACCCCGTGTGCCTAGAGCCCGTGCTCTGCAACAAGAGAAGCCACCGCAATGAGAAGCCCGGGCACTGCAACAAAGAGTAGCCCCTGCTTGCCGCAACAAGAGAAAGCCCGTGCACAGCAACAAAGACCCAATGCAGCCAAAAATAAATAAATAAATTTATATAAAAAAAGAGAGAGAGAGAGAGAGAACCTGGGAAGTCCAGTATAGCCAGACTGGAGTCACAGCAGAACTGAGTAATGGGCAAGTGGAGAAAGGCTTCAATGCCAGACCTTACTGGGCTAAGGAAGGTCAGAATCAGCACCAAAGAGAAACATGGAAAGCAGTGGCTTCATAGGTACAAGGGTCTTTGTTGTCCTTTGGAAGCATCTTGGGTTAATCTATTTACTATGGTGCCTTCTGAAAGGATGTGGATTGAGAGAAGTCCATGCTTCTTGTGGGCTCTACTGGTTTGGACTTCCAAGTTCTGTCCAACAAAGAACAGCGTAGACTGCTCATCATGAAAACCTTGCTCTCTAGACCCCTGCAGCTAGAATAGAGTCTTGCTTTTCCTTGAAAACATCAGGCACACTCTTGCCTTGGGTGCCTCGAACAGGGACACTCTTGACATTTTATCTTTTTCAAGTCTTCGGTCAAATTTCATTTTCTGTAAAACTGCAATGTTCCCCCACTTATAACTCCAAATACCACTTATCTTGTTCCATTTTTTTCATAGCACTTGTCATTTTCTATAATGCCATATAATTTACTTATCTTTTTATTGTCCATTGTTTATTTTCTGTCTCTCTTTCCACTCCCTACCACCACTACCATGTAAGCTTTATGAGGACATAAAGGGAGGGAATTTTCCCTGCTTTATTCACTTGATGTAGCATGAAAGCTAACACGTGTCTAGCACATAGCAGGTGCTCAACAAACATTGTTGAGTGAATGAATGGCAGGAGGGTTCTCATTATGTTCTAATCACTGAAGAGAGCAGTGCAATCTGGGATTTGAAGACATCAGCATCAAAGTATGCCATCTCCCCAATGGCCTCACAAGTGTCTGCATATCTCACGTTACTTGGGAGGGAGTACATTATAGTAGTCAGATCATATGCAAGATAAATATTAGGTTTAAATCCCTGATATAACTCTTACTAGCTATGTGACCTTGAACAAGTTACTTAATATCTCTGAACCTCAGTCTCTACACTTGTGAAAGAAGCCCAAATCCAATAATAACTGTCACTTCAAAAGTTGTAAGGATTAAAGGATATAGCATATCACCACATCCTGCATAGCCCCTGGTACATAGTTAGGGCTAAATAAAGGTTAGTTTCTTCTATTTTCCCCTTTAAAGACAATGAGGTATATTCCTTAAACATAAAAGTTGACTTTTCCGATTTTCCCAAATATTGGGAATATCCACAAGTGAATAAAGTTGGAGAAGGCTAAGCAGTGACGGGTGCGAGAGGGAGAAGGAAAAAATTGTTAGAAGCATACAGCCCTCTGGAGGAGACAAGGGAGGTCACAGGGTAGGGGCAGCTGTAGCCACAAAGTAGTTCTGAAGAGTGTTCCTTCTGTGTTCCAGTCCTGCACTGAATGATGGAGTCCAAGGATGCCATCATTGGCCATGAGGTCTTTAGAATTAATGATGAGGACAAAGATATTAGGATTAGGAATTCCCAAGAAAAGGAATTGCAAAGAGCACCCCATCTATGTCTCCCAGACTAGCGCAATGGTCTCCTCCTGGTCTCCCCACCTCCACCATGGGATCAAAACCTAAGCGTAACCTTAGTCATCTTCAAGACTGCAGGACCACGTTTTTCACGCAGTCCACAAGAATAGTCGGTTGAATACAGAATAGTGAATCATTGTGATCCATCTTGATCACAAAATTAACATAATGGTTCATTCAACAAATACTCATCAACCATCTGTCATATACCAAGCACCTAACGCTAGTCTCTAGGGACACAGTGATGGTTAAAACAGAAGTGGTCTCTGCACTTTGGAGCTTACAGTTTGTGAAGAAGGCAGACAGTAACCAAAAAACTGTTAAATAAATATCTGAATACATAATACTTGTGAAAGAAGGGACTAGAAAAAAATGGTCACTGTTTATATTAGAGATTATGAAGTCCTCAAAAGATGACAGAGAATCATAGATCTGAAGGATTGATAAGGGTAAACAATGAATGACAGAAAGGAAGAATGTTCCAGGAAGAGGGAAGGGAATTGTGGAAGCCATGATGTTGGAAAATACTTAGTGTTTTCCAAGAATAGAAGGAAAGTCAATATGACTGAACTATACTGAGAAATCCAGAGAGTGGTTAGACATGAGACCAAAGATGTAGACAGGAATCAGATCATTCTGAGTCTTACAGGCCATGAGATGCATTTTAACTTTACTCTGAGGGCAAAGGGGAGCCGGTGACAGGTTTTCAGATGGACGGTGGCGTGGTAGGACTTGCATTTTTAAATTGCAGAACAGGCTTGGCAAATAGCTATTTTATAAGTAAAGTATAATAATGACATTGAATTATTAAGTAAACCTCTGCTGATGGATCAATTTGCAAGGAGAGTGATGGGACAGTAAAAGAAGGGTTATTAATAAGAATGGGGAGCAGATTTACAAGTGCATGTATTTGCTAGGGCCCAGCTGGCTGACGACTCAGTGGAGGACCACATGAGTCTTCACTGTAGCAGAAACAGAAGTGACTCTGCTACTTTGGAGTGACTCTCTTACTTTCTGAGCCTCTGTCACATCTGTAGATCAGAGGGAATTTCATCCAACCTATATCAAAGACCCTGAAGATGAAAGGGGTTTTCACCTTGGAAAAACTGAATTGGCCCAATGAGACATTAACTGAATAAGGATACTAATTTCAAAAATCGAATATGTCCAAATATTTTCAGGCATCAAACCATCAAAATATTGACTGATCAAGAAAATATAGAGCAAGCATGGATATCTAATCAATACTTCTGGACTTAACAGTCCCGAGAATGGAATGTTGTAGAACATCCTCTCTCTATCACCTGCTTCATTACAAACAGTTGGCCACACCAATTTGTTTGTAGTCACTATTAATTCTGTAAGCAGGTATGTGTGTGTGTGGGTATGGGTGTGTGTGTGGATGCATGTATAAAATAAATGTCCACTGCAGCCGTGTTTTATGCTAAGTCACTTTCCTTGGATCTGATACATGCAGAAACAATACTTACTTTTTATTAGTCTTATCAACTCACACTCCAATACATTCTCCTGTCAGTGGGATGATCTTTCTGGAACTGGACTCAATCCCGCTTCTCCACTTCTTAAAATCTGTGCTAGCTCCTTACAGAAAACATTATAAATTCCAAACTCTCTAGTTTTGACAATCTTTAAGACACAGCCCTTGATCCCTTTTCTAGGTTCATCTCCCACCACCTAATCCCGTGGAGTTAAAAATCCAAATACTCCAGGGATGTCAAACTACTCATAATTACAAGTCCAAGGGTAAGGACTTCCTGAGAAAGAGGTCAGGGTCAGGGTGTCTCAAGGAGGATCAGGCCCCCGGGCAGAGACACCAACATCTGTCTCCTGCCCTTTATATTCTCTCTCAAGCTCTAGGGAAAAGATCATTTTATTGATGTCTTTTGGACTCTGTATTTTAGCGAAGACATTCACACTCACAAGGAATTGTACATGAGAGCAAAAGCTCTTTCCAGATTCTGAAGATCTTCAGAGACCTTGCCAAACCATGTGCTAGTAATGCAAGAGTTATCACTGTAACCTAAGTGGAAACTGGAGATTAGGCAAGTATTCCTATTTATTGTTCACTCTAATCAGCCAGGCAGACCTCACACCGTGGCGCCCATGTGCATGTACTCTCTTCTCTTAGAACAGTGTGGTAGTTTAATCTCCAAGATGACCACCATTAATTCTTTCCCTTCCTGTAGACACGTGCCATTTCCCCTGCTGAGACGTGGAGCCTGCTTCTCCACTCTTTTAGGCTTACCTGGGATGCTTTTAATGATGATATGCAGCAGAAGTAATGCTGGCCAGTTCTCAACCTAGTTTTAAGAGGCCTGGCATTCCTCCTGGCTTTCTCAGAACACTCTCTCTGGGGGAAGCCAGCCATCATGTAGTAAGTCTGACTACCACGAGTCTGCCATGCTACAGAGAAGACCAAGTTAGACGCATAGGGAGAGAGACCAGCCATCCCCAGATGTTCTAGTCATTGCGACCAAGGGGTCAGACACACAAATAAATGAGCCATTTGGGCAGTCCATCCCTAGCAGATGCCACTTGAGGAAGAAATGAGGACCCAGACATATGGCTCTCGGAGAGCCATCCCAATTATTTCCAGCCATTCAAGTCATTCCATCTGAGTCTCCTCATTTTCACGCAGACACAACCACTATCCCTGCTCACCCCTGCCCCAACTCTTGGCCTACAGAATTGTGAGCACAATATAATGGTGGTTGTTTTATGCCATTAAGTACTGATGTGCTGTGTCATAACAAAACAAAGACAGCAATAACATGTTTCTCCTTTTCTGCCTTGACAATCTCTGATCACTCATTGTTTAAGATTCAGCTCCGCCCCGACACTTTCCTTGATCATCCTGAAGCAGCCCAAGAAGCCAAATTCCATTTCCTACTGATATTCTATCAACTCATTTTGGCTTCTTCTCATCTAAAAAACGAACAGTTCAAACCCCTTCCTTTCTACTTAGTGAGTTTCAATAACCAAAAAACATCTCAGCTCCCAAGACAAATCATGTGGGGAAGCCAGCTCTCCATGACCATACAGATTGGATCCATGTAATTGATGCCCATTGTCTCTCAGAACATTCCCAGATAACTGATGTTCTCATGGCTACTCGTGAGGCCATCCAGCCAGTGGAGCCTCACAGTCTGTTATATCTGCCTCCTGACTTCACTCTTTTTCTTGTTTCTTCCACTGGCAGAGCCAGATAGCAGCCTATCTGAGTCTTTGCCTGTTATTTGTGTCTGGTCGGAAGACCACCAGCTGTTATCCTTCCCTTTTCTTATGAATAGAGGAATGATTGTAGCACATTACCAGAGCAGCCAACAGTTAACTACTTGAGGATATTTTCAGTAGCAGCTCCCAATTTTGCAGGAACAATGAAAAGGGACTTGTAAAATTCCCCCCCAGTGTTGGCAGACTAGAGGTTGGTGACAGGGGTGGAGACATGCTAAGATCTGGATATCAGCTGACTGGCAAAGAAACATTCTTTGATTCCTTTCTCTGCTGCACTCAATTCTGAATGCAGAAAGTGGGTCAACAGTGTATAGTATCAGCTGTACCAGGCTTTCTAAATATTCCTTTTTATTCTGACTTAGTATTGCTATGCCTGAGTCGCATCTATCTACACATCCATCCATTTATCCATCTAATTAACTAAATAAGAATTTCTGTCTATCTATTCTGTGCCACACACCATGCTACATGCTGGGGACACAGTAGTAAGCAAACAGAAATGGTCCTCACCTCTTGAATCTTGCCAACTGTCAGAAGAGTTGGACCTTCAATACATTTGAAAGATGAGGTCAGTGCTGAGAAAACAGAATTCTATGATAGCACCTAACAAAGGAATCCAATCTGGCCTGGGGAGAAAGGGGTCAGAAAAGGAAGAAATCCATGAATTGAGATCTAAAGGAGCCAATTAGAGGAACAGGGTGGGTATAGCCAGTGTTCTAGATGAGGAGTTGTAAAACATTTCTGTTAAGGGCCAGAGAGTAAATATTGAGGTTTTGTGGGCTAGATGGTCTCAATAGCAATTACTCAACTCTACTGATAGGAGCACAGGAACAGCTCTGTATAGACAAGATGCAAACAAACAAGCACAGCTCTTTTCCAGTAAAGCTTTATTTACAAAAACAAAGAGTGTGCTGGATTTGGCCTGTGGGCTGTAGTTTGTCGACCCTGCTGTAGACAGAGCAATGGCATGGGCAGAGGCCCCGTGGTAGGAGGAGTGGGGAAAAGGTGGAGCACTTAGAGAAGAAGGTAGTGTGGCTGGAGGTCACAGAGAAAGGAACAGTGAAATGTGAGAAGTTGGAAAAAATGAGCAGGGCAAGATCTGTATGTAAGATCTGGATGGGGACTTCAGTTGTTAGCTTAAGAAAAATCAGAAGCCATAGAATTGTTTTAAGCCAGGGAGATATGAGGCAACGTATTTACATTTGCCTTGAATAGATCTCCCTAACTGCTAAGAAGAAAATGAACTAGAGAATGACAAGGATGGATATGAGGACTATTTAGGGGCTATGGACCTTACTGAAGTAGGAGATGATGGTAACTTGGACAAGGATGGAGGTATTGAATGTGGATGGGCTCTACACATATTGAAGAAGCAGAATAATCAAAACTTGGTATTGAATTAAATGTGGAGGGTAAGGGAAAGGAACATGTCAAGATTACTCTACATTGTATCTCTGCTAAATGTGTCTCTGATAATCATGTTTAACACATTTCTTCTTGTTTTACTGCCAAGGGATTGAAATTTTACTTTCATTTCCAGCCTTCATATAGTTAGGGAGTCAACTCACATGGCTGGTGAAGTGAAAAGTAAATCACCCAAAGACAGATGAATTACATGGTTAATGGGCCAGAATGGCCTCCCTTCAGCAGACACCGTTCTCCGCGCAGCTTCTACACGTACCTCTACTAGATGCATCATGCCGTATCCCTGTGTCTGTGCTCCCTAAAATGTCATGGGATTTCTGGAAGCAGAACTGCCTTTTTCATGTTGGTGTTACCAACACTTAGTATCGTGGTTGGGGGATCTCCTCACTCGACATCTGTCCACTCTAGAGGTAGGTGCAGGTTAGAGATATAATAGATGTCTGGTGGTGTAGGCAGTTCCTCTCAATACACTCAAGAGCATCCTACTGAGTCAGCCTCTAACTAAACATCATGACACACTCCAGAAGCATGTAGGAGACCACCTAGAGAATGATGGAGATGGTAACGCAGGGGACAGAGGGATTTTGCCTGTCCCTGGCACTCTGATCTTTTTCTTCCACTTCCTTGAATTCTGCTTTGCAAAGACGTTCCCTCTCCAAACCTCTACCTCCTGTAACATACCTGCTGTCCACCTCTGTGGGCAGTGGGACAACCTACCACCTGGGCAAGAACTTTACGTGCGCTCCTCAACCTCTGTGATGATGTCAACACTACAGCTCCTTCACTGAATTTCTAAGGTATATAGATCTGCTCCCAACCACTAATATATAAATCAGACTTCAGACTTCTAAAAATTTCTATTTTGATTCAGAAAGTTATGCGTTGCCTACTGAGATCTTATCATAATCCTGGCTGAGTAGACAACCATGAGGCTGCCTAATCCATTAACTCATTCACACGTTCCAAGGTCCATCTCAGGGTCTGGGTGGACGACCAGAAAGTCTGCACTTGGACTAGTCACGTAGCCCCTTTCATAGACCCCTGTTTTGCCGTCAGCTTTAATGGACTGCTTTTCTGTAGGCACTTCTAACAGGTAAGTCCCAGTTTGATGCTCTGGTTCTTCCATTAACTTGCTAAGTGATGCCAGGCAATGTGTCCCATCTTAATGTGCCTCAATTTCCTTATTCATGGCAAAGTCTTCAATCACTGTGTATATACAATGTAGCAAACATTTATATCTCCAGGCCAGACTCCTCTGCTGAGCTCCAGGCCCACAAATCCAACAGCCTGCTCGACATGTCTTCAGTGACTCAACAGCACTTCAAACCGTATCTGTCTAGATCTGAACTCCCCCGCTCCTGCTTCAAATCTGGCCTCTTCTTGTGCTCATTATCTCATTTAATTTCATCATCACCGCCCACTTAGATGGAGCATAAGCAGAAAAGAGAAGATTCTGGACTAGGTCCTGGGATGTTGGAATGGTTAGAAGAAGAACCAAGAAAGAAGCATGAGAAGGAGTGGCTGGGGAGGAAGGAGAAAAACCAGGAGAGCAGAAGTTAAGCAAAGAAAGTATTTCAAGGACAGGCTGCTGACAGGGCAATCATATAAACCCAGGTTCAAACCTCAGTCTGGTTTCTTGGTAGCTGTGTGCCCTTGAGAAAGTTACTTAAAATCTCTGAACCTCAGCTTCCCTGACCTGCCTCATAGAATTGTTGAGATTATGAAATGAAATGATGCATGTAAAGTGCTTTGTCCAGGAATTACTCACAAAATGTTAGCTGGCAGAATTATTATCTGTGTTTTCAACTTACCAAGGCTGTGGCTTTGAGCTGAGGAAAAAAAAACCTAGTCTCTAAGCTCAGCTTATCCTGCTACCTAGCAACTATATATTTACATTTTCAACATCACTTCTTCATCCTTGATTACTTTAACAAGCACTTCCTAAGCGCCCTGTTACCACTCAGGACCACCTGTGAGGTGTATACAATTCTATTTTCTTCTCAAGATGTAGTGGCCTAGCATAAATTGTCAAAAAACAAGTTCAGCTCTGTAGCTTTACTGCGGTCTCTTTGAAAGGGTATTGAGAAAGAATGTCTGGGCCAGCTCACAATGAAAGTAAAGGTCTGTAGCTGATAAAATGCTGTCCCTACTTATTTATAACGGAAAGCTGAATCTATACAAATCAAAGAGAATATGAGGCCAGGTTCCAACAACATGCAAGGGCACCTAACACTGGGATCACTCTAATTTCCAAATAGGTTGCCCCTCCTGGAAACTGAATTTAAGTAGGCTACAAATGTAAGTTCCTTCTCGGGCAGGTTCTAGCTACTGTTCCAGACATATCTCTGGCTATATGCTTTCAGAACAAAGCACCCTGTATTTTAAGGCCCCTTCCTCAAGCTCACCATACCCCTTACACCTCCGAGCCTTTGTCCCTTCTATCTGGGATAATCTTTTCCTTGCACTTTCTTCAAATCAAAATCCATTTCCTCACATAGATAGTACTGTCTAACTCACTCAGGCAGAATTAATCACCTGCTGAGCCTCTGATCAGTGTTCCTGGGGCACCACACATGCCTTTTCTCTATCACTTATCGCATTTATTGAAACTAATCCACTTACAAATCTCCTCTTGGAGGACAGTAATGTCCTTGAAGGAAGAGACCATGCCTTATTTGTCTTTACAATCCCTACCCTGCTTAGCATATAGTTGGCAGTCAATGAATATTTAAAGGAACACCTCAGTTATTCCCATAACCAGGAGATGAAAAGTATAATTCAATTTGAGATGGTTAGATTTGTGCAGAAATCGGATTGGGGGCCTACAGAAAATATTAGATAGAAGACAAGCCATTATTGACCATACTTCACTCCTCTGAAGGAGACCAGGGGGCAAGGACTAGAGAGGTCACAGCTCCCAACTCTAGCCCAGGTTTTGCTAGTGACTCGATGAGTGACCTTGAGAAAACTCTCTGGGACTCAGTTTTTTGTCTTTAAGATGAGGAAGTTGGATCAGACGGTGTCTAAGGTAATTCTTAGTTTTGATGGTCTACTATGTCTCCTTTTGGAGTCTAATATCCTTCTCTGACACTTACCTTAGTTTAACTCTTTAATGCTTGGGATGGACAATTTGTTTACTTTCTCAAGGCCACTTAAATTTCCATTTTGCATTTCCAAGGAATAAACAATTCCATTCCACTTTGGGTTGCCAGGAACTTAATAAGTGTGCCCTTTAATCTGTCAGCCAAGAGGATGATTACAAAATATTCAATAATCGCTATAAAATATTCAGAAAAACTGGAGGTGGCAAGCTTGTAACATTCCATTTTTCTCCTAGATTCAGTTTAATCCTGGAGCCTCCAGAAAATATAATTGTCCCTTCAAACAGAACTTTGTGCATTTAAAAAAATTCCTGTTCATGATGTTCTGTTGAGTTCATGGTTTCACTGTGTGACTCATGACTGCTCTTCCTTGTAAATTTCCACTCCTTCCATTCTGACTCTCGGCTTGTTTGCCATTCAGACAAAAGGACAGAAAGTTCCAGAGATGGTTGTGAAAGGAGCCCTGGGTTTAGGGACCCTCAGCTATATACGAGCTTTAGCAGCCCTCAGGTCCAGCATCGCCAGGCAGCCCCTCTTCCTGGTGAGAAAGGGAGAATCAGCCTTTCTCTCTCAGTGTGCCCAACTGTACTATCAGAGACGATTCTGCACATAGAAGAACCAGGGCTTTGGAGTCTGACAGTCCTGGGCTTTACTACTAGCCAGAGATTCTCAGACTTGAATGTGCATCAGCATTACCTGGAAGGCTCGTTAAAAACAGTGACTGCTGAGCCCCACCGGCGGAGTCTGGGGTTCAGTAGGTCTGGGGTGGGGCCCAAGAATTTGCTTCCAGAAAGTTCCCAGGTGATGCTGATGCTGCTGATCTGGGGACCACACTTTGGGCACCACTGCTTTGAGCCAATGACTCAATGTTTGCTGTAACTGAGCACTTTACTTTCCTTCTCTATAAAATGGGAATAATAACACCTATCTTACAGAAGGCAGTATAGTGGAATGATCTTGGCCGTAGGCTTAGGGGTGTCACACAGACCCGGGTTTAAGTTCCAGCTTAAAAATCTGCCATTTAAAACTATGAAGGCTTAGGCAAGTTCCTTATTATTTAAACCTCAGTTTCCTCACTTGTAAACCATCAGGGATAATCATAACAAACTTATTTAATCCTCCCAACATACTGATGATATAAGATAATGCATATAAAACACTCAGCTGGAAATGGGCTCACAATTAATGCTCAATAGATAATAGCCGGTATGATGAATATTAATAATCTAATAATTATTGTAATTTGAGGCCCCAAACTGGGAGGATTAAGTGAGCTCCTTGGCTAACCCAGCTAGAAATCAAAAATATCTCAGTACACTGGGATAACAGGGTCAAATCTAACCAGAAGACACAGCACAGATGAAATATAAAGTCTTTACTTGAGACCCTCAAATCCCGAGCTGGAAGCCATGAACTCTGTGTGAGGCAGATACGCGATGGACATTTGGAGGTTAATTCAAACGTGAGCAGTGTGTTCTGAACCCAGGTTTGGAAAAGTGAGTGAGGGTGGTGGCAGCCCCCTGAACTTCCAGTAGTTCGGCCCAGGGTAGACGGCCCAGGGAAACCAAACACTTCATAGACATGGACTAAATGGAGACAGATGCGCCAATCAAGATTTTGAACATGTTGGAAAACAGAAATGTGTACTGAAGAAGGTTGATAGCTGATGTGAGGGCCGCTGAGCCTGAGGGCAGGACCTGCAGGGCACACAGCTGGCTGAAGCCCAATAGCTGGAGGTGAGGCTCAGAGCTGCAGGAAGAGAAAGACTGATTTCATTACCCTCTGGGACACCAGAGGGCAGACAAGGGCCAGCGTCTGGTTGCTGACCAAGCCATACTTTGTGTGCAAAATCAGGAATGAATGGATGGAAGTTACAGAGAGCAGATTTCACCTTAAAAGAAGACAGAATCCAGTACCAGAAGAGCTGGAACCAGATATGGCCTTGGAGCTAGAAGACCTTAGATGAATTCCAGGTCCATCATTCATATATACATACATACATATTTGGGTTGTGCAAAGATGCTCATTGTGGGACCATGAGTCTCCCACACCAGGCTGCAATATCTCTCTCTTGCTCATCTCTCTATATCTATACAGGGCTTGGACCAGCTCAGGAATGCCCGAGGATGGGATGGAACCATCTGGTCTACAGTCCCACTTCCGAAGAAGCTCCTGATGGGACAATTTTCACAGGTCCTTTCTGGATTACTGGGCAGCTACCTTCCTGCGACAGGCATTTTGGGCTCTGAAGTGGACAGAGGAGCCCAGAGGAGGCTCTGTCCTGTCAGCTAGCAAGGCTATTCACGCTGATCTCCGTTCTTTCCTTCACCCTCCTTTGTGATGGAGAGAAAGCGTAAAGTTGGAGGAAAGACAAGACGCTTGGTTTAGAAAGTAGAACATGGGTCCAAACCTCACTATGGATTCATTATGGGACCTGAGGAAGAGCTTTTAATATCTCAGAGCACCGGTTTCCTCTACTGTAAAATGGGTTTGCTAACAAACATACCAACTAGGGAGGGTTACTGTGAGGACAGAGTAAGATGGCAGATTTGAACATGCTTATCACAGAACCTGGCACCGGGTGGGAATGTGATTGGCTCCACGCCAGTACCCAGCCACAGGCTCCTTGCAGGACACTGTGGTGGCAGCAGCTTCTGCCCACGTGGTAGAAAAGGGGAGGAGCCATCAGCAGCCTCATACAGTGAGACCAGTGAGTGGTGAGAGCTGCATTCCTGGTGCAGGAGAAGGAACATGGATTCTGGAGTCACATAACCCTATTTTGGCTTCCAATCCCACCCCGACTCCATGTGTGTGGGACTTTGGGCTTATTTACTCCAGTTCTCTGAAACTCAGTTTCTTCACTTATGAAACGGGAATAATACCTAATTTATAGGGTTTCTAGGAGGCTTAAGAATGGGATTTATAGAAAGCATACAGTCTAGCACACTGTAGGTGCCAATAAAAGTGATCTTCCTATTTGAGCTTTTGTTACTAGAAAGCGCAGAGACAAACTAGAATTTGAAAGTTGCCAGCCTGCATATTCAGATTACGTTTTCATATAATGGAGTTATATTTGAAAATAACCTGGTCTTGACCCTCTTGTCTTCATTTATGTTTTCCTGATCCTGATTATTTAATTCTCATACAGCTGTTTTATTGTAGGTACTTTTATGGATGTTTTTCTAAATTCTTTGAAGAACTAAGTGGATAAAACCTAACTGATGTCAGGAGAGACAGATCCTTATTATGACTCTGCAAATGCCTGTGTGATTTGCAGCATGGAGTCTCTCTGAACCTCAGTTTCCTCATCTGTAGAATGGGGGTAGTAAGAACCCTACCAGCTCTTTCATGGTGCAGGAATAAGGATCTATGGCTCCAGGTTTTTGCAAAAGGACTTTTGTAAACTATGAAAAACTTAAAAGTAGGAACATTTATTATTTTTGAGACAATGCCCTGTTTTATTCATTTTTGTAATTACACCCCTCCCCAAACTGTGCTCAGGACTCAGGACAGGGACAGGCACGTACTAAGCACCAAGAAAATGGCCACTAAATCTCACCTCCAAGCCCTCAACAGTGCCTGCTTCTTTATTTAGCAGAGAGCTTGACAGCCCGGCATGTGATGCTCCTTCACCCACCAGACATGAAACCATTGAATAGAGTGGAAGCAAAAAAGTGAAGATGGAGTTTACTAACCGTACCCAATGGGCAAGTGAGTCTGCCAAACGCTATTACATGAAGGGTAGACAGCCAAGCCCCGTATCATAGAATTCAACAGCAATTTGTCCTGAAGCATTTTGATTTGGACTAAAACAAGGAGAGGATGAGACTATGAACAAAAGACATAAAGAAGAGTTAAGCAGGAATGTAAAAAGAAAGCAGCAGCAGAAAGACCCAGAAAATGATCCCAGGGAGCAAAAGGTCTCAGAAAAAAATAACAAGCAGGTACACAAGGCAGTAAGGTCAAATCAGATTACTTAATAAAAGCCAGCATTTCTTTCAACTGAAAACAATGCACACTGCTGACAGGCGCTCCTTTTTCCAGAACGCCACAGCACTCCAGAGCAACAGTCCATACCTCACAAAGCCCCCTCCCCCCTGCATCCCAGAGGTCACTGGTCCTGTACAAAATTGGGAGGCTTGACGGAACGGATGTTGCAGAACTTAGCAGTCACTTGGAATCGAAAACCCAGGAAAACAAACCCACACAGTTGGATGCAAAGGTTGAATTAGGCCAGGGCCCACCTGTTCAATAATGAAATAATTGCTCAGGGCAGGTTTTTCTGTAATCTTTTCCAATGTGACATCTATTCTTGTGCTCTGCCTCTAGCAATGCTTCTTCAACATTTGCAAATAAGCTCAGGCCCTCCTAAAGACCCGATGCAGAAGTCAGACAGTCACTTCCCTAATGCCACGAAAATAGATTCAATTTTACATACATCAGGGTGATTGCAGAAGCAATTTCTACATCTCCAGTGTAAGCATTACTTACATTTTTTTCCCCTCAAATCACACCCCAGTGATTCCATAGAGCATTTTAAAAGGTACCTGATGCATTCCAGGGCATTCAAAAGAACCCCCAGAGCATGTCTGTGGCTCTAGCCTGAGGACACCAGATGCACAGACAGAATCCTAAAATATTTACTGATTCAAACAAATGCAAAATTTCTTAATAATTGAGTATAACGTCAATTGAATTTTTTCCATCTTTTTAAAAGCAATATCATTAAAATGAATGTACATACAATATACATATACACATGTCTGGGTACGCGTGTTATGTCTGTGTGCATGTATATGTGTGTATGTAAATGTAAAACACACATATATCAATCTTGGAATGACGGTGTCTGGACTTTAAAACAACTGACTAGATTTTACTGGATATGCTGCTCCTTCCTCTCTGGCTGGCCAATCTACCTCAGCCTTGGGCGCTTTTATCTTAAGAGTCTAAGTTTTAGCCCACGGGGAAAATGGAGGTGATGTTTCCCCTTGAAATCCAAGAAATTGGTGTTACCCAGGTTTTCATTTGAAATCAGAAAGCTTAAGATCAAATACCTACAATTTTGGGATCATGATGTTTGTCATGTGTCTTTGACCATATCTCTTTGGCATTCAGAGTCCTCCCAGGACATTTTTACAAACACAGAAATGGAAAAAAAGGTGCACAAGAGCCTGGCCTGGACAGGAAAGGTTTGGGTGAATAGGTACCACTTGGCCAGCAGTGCCATCAGCTAGACTTGCTAATGAACTTCCCTGCCTCAGGACAAAAGCAGGAGAGTCAGTGACAAGTTAACACGGCCAAAGGCTTGGGGTGGGGCGGTGCTCAGGATGCGCCTTTAAGGACAAACCAAGCCCAGTTCCTTGCTACCCTCTTTTCCACCTCTCCTTCCCTCTGTCGGCATCCTCTTTTCCTGGACCCAAGGGAATGTGAGAATCCCAGAAATCCACCCCGGGTGGAGAATGGATTAAGAACTGACTTTGTGTTTAGGCAGACTGCAAACTTGCTCTGCTCTCTGAGGAACACAGAAGTTAAATATTGACTCATGAAGTAATCAGTATGTGCTGTTAGGCTTCATCTTTAAAAGCCATTTCTCAACCTTAAGAAGTATTCAAACTTAGCATCACCAAGAGTGGGCAAAGTGATAGCACGCGTCTATTGAAATGATGCAAAGGGAAGTACATACACAATGTGACCTGTGTAGCATTTTTGCCAAAATGTTTAACCTGAGTGTGACCATGATGAAAAAATCAGACGAATCTGGACTGTGGAACATTCTGTGGACAACTGGCCTAGACTTTTAAAAGATGTCAGCATCCCAAAAGGAAAATGAAAGGTGGGAGGACTGTTGTAGATAGAAAGGTGATAGGAGACTTGGTGGCCAAATATAAAGTGAGCATCCTGACTGGATCCTGGATCAAAAGATAGTAACAATTAGAGAGAACATTTTAGGGCCATGGGGGAAATTCAGCTATGGACTCTGGTCTATCAGAGATTGAAACAAGGTTATATTTCTTGGGTAAAATAATTTCATTGTGTTTATGCTGAGGAGCTGTCCTAGTCCTCAGGAAACACATGCTGAATTCTCTGGAGGGGGAGTGTCATGATGCCTAAAACTTACTTCTAAATGGTTCATAAAATTATATATATATACACACACACATATATATATATATAAAATGTATGTATACATATAGTGTGTGTGTGTATATGAGAGAGAGAGAGAGAGAGAGAGCAAATATTGCAAAATGCGAACAACTGGTGAATCTAGGTAAAGGCTACATGCGTATTCATTTTACCATTTTTTTCAGTCTTTATAGGTTTAAAACAAAATCTCTCTTTCCCAAGGTAGCACGTCAATATTTGAAAACAGCTGTTGCCTCTTTCAAAGTTCAGCCTTCTTAACAGGGTGCCTGTAAGGACCCCCTGCGTGGCTTTTACAAAATCCACATCCTGAGTCCCCATCCCACTCCCCGTGCCCCAGGAGATTTGGATTCAGCAGGTAAGGTGTGGGGCTCAGGTATGCGGATTTTGAAAACTGCCTCAGGTAGGTGCTGTGGTACACTTGAGGTTAGGAATCATGGGTCTGAGGCACCCTTGGATCCTGGACCCATCAGGAAGCAGCTATGTAACTGTGGGAAGGTCAGCCAAACACTAGCTCTGCATACATCATCTATAAAATGGGAACAATCATACTAAGCATCTCACAAGGCTGTGGTACAGACGAAGGTGGTCTGTAAATATTTGTTTCCTTTCTTTCTTCATCCTCATAGATCCCCGTCATCCCAAATTGACCTTATCTAAGTGATTTTTACAAAGTATGATTTCTTCCCTTTGCCACTGGCACAGTGTAGGGGGAACATTTGTCTCTGCTCATATTCCTTTAGATTTCCTGCTTTCCCCACTTTGGAGCAGAGGCTGGGGAACTAGCATTTCTACGCAATTCAGAAAAAGAACTGGTTTTCAGAAAGTTAAGAGCAAAAGTCAGCACTCTTGAGTCTGATCCCCAACATCAGACTAAACTAAACTAGCTTTAGCTTACTAGTCTTGATGTTCTCCTCTGGATGGGGTGAACCCTGAAATTGTAGCCACTACAATTAGCTTGGGATCCTGTATTAACTCTGCATGAGGACACCGTCGCTCTTGACTAAATGCCACTTGGACCACTAGCTGTGTCTTGAAACTGACCAAGGCTTGGAAGGCATGCCTTCCAGTTCTGGATGCGTTACTCATCAGCCATGGGACTTTGGAGAAGTCTGAGCCTCAGTTTCACAAGCTGAGAAATGGAGACAGTGATGACGCGTAACTCATCTACTTTATGTGCAGCACCGTTTTGATAACTGTAAGACACTCAGTTCAGCTTGGCATATTTTTCTCCTTAAGGGCACAACCATGTCTTCCTTCTTCTTTTTTTTTTTTTTTTTTTTTTTTTTTTTTTTTTACTATTATTAGTTTTAACCTGCCTCTGTGTACACAAGCAGCGGTTAAGATGGCTTGCCCTCATTTCCATCTGCTTTGAGGTTCTGAAATTCTCCTTTTCAGATGGGTGGCCCCATGTCTTTGCCAGGGAGCACCTTCCTCCTGGACCACCCCAGGGAAGCATCCAGACTCCATGTCCTACAGCACCTGACACTGTGAGGGGTCAACAGCAGAGGTACCGGGGTCAAGCAGGTACGGACGTCCCGTTCCCCTTAGTTGGCTCAACTTACTGAATCCGTTAACGTCCTGTGAGCTAGAGAAGCCTTCATCGTTGCGGCCGGTGCTGAGCTTGGTGGTGGGTTTGTCGGCCGAGGCCACGGGCCCCATCTCCCTCTGCGCTCCACTCTGGGTCTCCTTCTGCTTCTTGGCCAGCTTCCTTTGGGACATGTGCAAGGGGAATAAAATCACAGTCAGATGGTGACAGTTGCATCCAAGCACCGGAAGATCAGACTGTTCTTTTTCCCCATCCATCATCCTCAACCCCCAAACCTGGTCCATCTTCCAGAAACAGAGTCAAGGCAGGTCTTCCAAGGTCAAGGTGGAATAAACCTAAGTCTTCCTGAAACTGCTAAAGGCCTCCATTGGCTCAGAAATATGACATTTATCCTGCCTCATCCTCAGCAATGGGTGTGTTCTTTACTTGAGCTTAAAATGGGAAATAATGAGATTTGCACAACACTTTCCTTACTCTCCCTTGAAAGGGAAGAAGAGGCAGGGGGACCTTTCTGTTCCCATGGCTCTGAATGAGATTCACAATGGAGTCTGGCCTTTCTCAGGGATTGCGCTCATGAAATAGCCCACCAAACAAAGGTAGATTGAAGTAGGGGCTGGTGTGGGCAGTGGGTAAGGGTGAAGGTGAGTTAGTCTTATATCTCAAAAGGATAAAGGTTAAAGCAGAACGTGATGCACAGTTATTCCCACAGTGACCCTCAGAACCAGATGGGCATTTGGAATGATGATGATGACGACGATGATGATGACGACGATGATGATGACGACGACAAAGTATAGCAGTGATGCTCAAACTCGTGTAAATCAGAATCACTTTGAAAGCTGAAAAAGCATACAGATCCTAGATTCATACAAGTAGGACAGGCACTAGACCTCTGGCCACCAAGTTCCCCAGGTGATTCTGACACCAACCACTGGAGGTTGAAACCATCAGCTTTGGCATCAGACAGACCTGGGTTCATATCCTACCTCCATAGCCTGTGGCTGCATGATACACGGCAAGTTCCTTAACCTCAGTAAATTCTGAACTTAACCTCATAGGGATTAAGTGAGGATTAAGTGAGATAATGTGTTCGGAGCACAGTGCCTGGCACACAGTGAATGTTTAACACGTGGCAGCTGCTACTCTTGTTTCTGTGTCATCACCACTGGTCCAACTGCATTCCGCTGCTGGAATCCTCTCTCCAACAGTCCCGCTGTGGAATCCCATCCCCCCTGGATTACAGCAAGTGATGGAGACTTTGGCAGCTCACTGGGAGGCTGAGGGTTAAAAAGTTCTTTGTATGGATTTGAAATCTACTCCCTTTAAATGTCAACTACTGGGTCTCAGATTTATTGCCAGAGATATAAAAATATGACTAACCCCACTTGCATATGACAGTTTTCCAAATATTTCTAAATAAACAACCTGGTCCCTCTGAGTTTACCCAACATTTATGTATCTAAATATAGTAATTTTGTTCCTATCATGTGCAAGGCTATGGGTTGCACATTAATTATCTGGAGGGTATATTCTCCCAGGTCCCTTGCTCCATTTTTTCACAGGACTTGGCTTCCAATCCAATCTTGGTCTCTCCTATTTCAACATGGAAAGGACATGTTTCCGTGATGTCCCAGAGAGGTCAAATTCAGCACCACCTAGGAAATTTCCAAAGGTGAGCCCATCTGATAAGGAAACAGGCAGTTTCAAGAGGTAATGATCCCCCTGTCAGAGGAGGGTAAACCTAGACTCAGAAGTATTCTAGAGGCTTTCATCTAGGATCACTTCTAGTTTGATGGTATTTTCCTTCACATGGAGTTAATCTAGCTGTAGACCGCACAGAAGAATGGCAGGTGGCACACTCAAGTGAGGAGAGAAAATGTATAAAAGGACTACTGACCAAGTGAGAAGGGTGTAAGGGGAACCCGAGGTATAATACAGTGATAGGAGAGCTGTTCATCACCTGTGGGTCCAGGGGGACAAGCAGAGGAGGCAGCAACCAGAACCCAAAAGGCGTTGTGAAGAGTAGGACACCTGTATAGAAGCAGTGAACTTCTCCCAAGGGATCCAGCCAGTCCTGGATGGCCCCCACAGGGAGGGAACCAGAGGCACAGACTCCCTGACTACATCCTCCCTCCCCCACCTGACCTCCTAGAGTGGCTCACATTAGCTGAACCCAACTGGAAGCCAAAGGCATGGCACCCATTTAGATCTTGCTCTGTAAGCAGATAGCAGAGTAGAGAAGCGTGGAGAGTGAATCTGGATCCAGGAAGAGAAGAGCTTTTGTCTGTTTGAAGACAAAATGCAGCCTAAAATGCAATTCCTCTTCTTTTTTGTTTTTCTTTTTTTTTTAATTTGCCTGGGGAAAGAAGGGCGCTCAGGAATAGAAGTGCATCTTTTGGTTAAAATGCTGTGGCCACAGGAATGCTGCTCCACTAGTGAAACTATTCCAGGCAGACAGAAAAACAACAAGAAATGAAGCATTCGGTCACTTGGGCCTTTTCTCACCATTGGCAGGCAATCGGCCAGCAGGCAGGGGGAACGCAAATGAAAGAAAAACGAGTAATTCTGCTACTGATGACATTTCAAAGTTTTATTCTTCATTTATTATCAAAAAGGAGTGTGTTTCAAAATGTATAGGTGGAGCTTCCCTGGTGGTGCAGTGGTTAAGAAACTGCATGCCAATGCAGGGGACACGGGTTCGCGCCCTGGTCCGCGTGGATCCCACATGCCACGGAACAACTAAGCCTGTGCGCCACAACCACTGGGCCTGCGCTCTAGAGCCCGTGCTCTGCAACAAGAGAAGCCACCACCGCAATGAGAAGCCCGCGCACCACAATGAAGAGCAGCCCCTGCTCGCCACAACTAGAGAAAGCCCATGCACAGCAACGAAGACCCAACACAGCCAAAAATAAATAAATAAATTTATTAAAAAAAAATGTATATGTGACCTTCTTAATCATAAATTTGAAAAGATATACAGCAGACCCTCTGCCTCCATCTGAGTTCTGCTCACATCGCCCCAGCAGGAAATAAAAGGAAATCCGATAAGAAAATTAACTTTCAAACTATAAATGAGCATGTACTGGAGGCTTTGATATTTCCTTAGGGCAGAACTCCCAACCAATCTCATTCTATTCAGGGTAAGATAATATGGAAAGAGTTGTCTTAGGCACAAACCACTGGTTTCCAAAGGAATAAAAAAAAAAAGGTCTTGCTGCATCTATGAAAAACGGCATTTTACAGAAATGTTTGGGTAGCTCTGAACCCCTGGATAAAAAAAAAATTTAATGGAGCCTCTCTAAAACATAGATATTTAAAAACTGAACAACGGAGTGGTAAAAATCTCAGGTTTTTACATCCTTACTTTTTCACCCATGGTTGACACTATGTTTTCATGGTGATGATGATGCTATATAAAATTTTGAAATATGTAGACAGGTGTTTCAGCTACAAAATGGAAATGGAAGGGATGTAGAAGGAAATAAAACACAAAACCATACTTTTGGGATCTTATTCAAAATTTAATCACTAAAAACCCTCTTAGTAATTTAGGAAAAATCGTATTTACTCCTATAGTCATAGAGTTTAGTTGATCCCCTTCCCTCTTTTTCCTGAAGAAAGGGGGACATCCCAAACTTGGGAGTGGGGCATACAAGACCTATGGCTCCAGGCTTCAACTCAGCCTTATTTTCCACACGTGTCTCCTTTTAGGAAACACCAACTACCTCATCTTCCTGTCCTAACCATTCCTCAGTACTCCCTACTCCTCAGTGTGCCCCCATTCTTCTCCCCGGGCCACCTCCTCTTCATCCTTTGAGGCTCAGTGGCATTCAAATGTCACATCTTGGGCTTCCCTGGTGGCGCAGCGGTTGAGAGTCCGCCTGCCGATGCAGGGGACGCGGGTTCGTGCCCCGGTCCAGGAAGATCCCACATGCCGCGGAGCAGCTGGGCCCGTGAGCCATGGCCGCTGAGCCTGCGCATCCGGAGCCTGTGCTCCGCAACGGGAGAGGCCACAGCAGTGAGAGGCCCGCGTACCGCAAAAAATAAATAAATAAATTAAAAAATGTCACATCTTCTCTGAGGTTTCCTCTTGCTCCCTAAACAGATGTGTGGTTTTCTCTTCCGGGCTGACTCTCCCATTGAACACAAATTTACTTAGCACCTACACGTGCCAGTCTCTGCTGGATGTAAGAAGTTCATAGCGTCAAACACTGGACATGATCTTGACCTTCATAGAACACAGACACTAGAGGCAAAGACAGGCACTAAACAGGTAAATACATGAATCGATACAAAATCACAAAGGTGATTTTCCTTCTTTTCCAAGAAGGAAAAATACATATAGCTAGGGGAGAGCAGCAAATCGCTGGTTTGAACCCTGTCAGGAGATCAAGGAGGGCCTCGTTGCCATGTCAGCTAAGCACTTGACTCATCCAACTGCGGTGATTCAACCCTCCTACCCAGGAAGGCAAGAACCTCTTGGGTGAACCTCTTTCGACTTCCTGTACCTACTCCAATTTCTTGCTGAGTGTCTGGCACACAGCCAGAGCTCAATAAATTTGTTGTGCAAATTTATGTTTAAAAGTCTACAATCTGAAGTGTAGAAAAGACTGTCATTCTACTCTGAGTACAAATTATAACCACTTAAAAAAAAGATATATGCAAGGAAAGAGGAAGAAAAAGCTGCATGAAACTAGTTTGTGGCCTGAAATACTTCCAGTTAATGAATTATTTTTGTTTAACAACTTAGCATTTCCTTCCTGGGGTGTTTGAAGAATTGATGGAATGTTCATAGAAGTCAGAGACTTTTTTTTTTCCTCAGAGCCCACAGAATAGCCATAGCTATAGAATGTTTTTTAAAAAAACCTCATATAAGGTAGTCACATGATATATGGGATGGTCGCATAACTCATGCTGTCCTCACGACCCTCGAGACTCAAGCACTTGTGACTTCCCGAACTTGGAATTTTTTCCGCAGTTGTCCTGAGATTCCTGCCAATTGGGTCACACAATTTCACCAGCAGGGGGTACCAAGAGCTGTTAAAAAGAGAGCATGGTACAAGCCTATCTATTCCTCTGCTGGGTCATCTCTAGAGCTGAAGAATGTTTTAAGACGTAGCAATCCGAAGTTCCCTGCTTCTGACAGGTTGGGACAATGTGATGTGGCTGGTGGTATTCTGCCTTCTAACACATCACTCGGAGGGTCCCCCGACTTTTGCTGGTGAGCTGAGCGAGGGTAGGTGGCCAGGGATTTGCCCACGATGGACCATGACTTCTGTGGTTCATCCTGAGCACCACTCTTGATAAGGGAGGGTGGCAGGTGGAATGGCTCCACGGAGAGGACTGTAAGGGCTGTGAAAGGTTCTGGAATCATGCTACGAGAGGAGAAGGAAGAGTGTCTGAAACAGGGATGTTTCTCATGGAGAGGAAACATTCTGGAATGCTCTCTTCACACACGTGACATCTGGCTCTGTGTGGTCCCAGGGGTCAGAATTAGAACCACCACATTGGCTTGACACAAGGAAGAAATTTCTAGCGAAGTGGAACTGCTTGGGTCTCTTGTGGAAGTGCCTAGTGCCGAACTGCCCTTCCCACGTTTTCTTCTTTGGCAACCTTCTCTTCACCTTTAAGGGGCCAACTCAAAGGCCCCCTACTCTTAGAAGTCTTTGTCTCCTCCCTAAAGTTAGTTTATTTCTCTTTGCACATTAATTGGTTGGAAAAATATTTAATGAGCACCTACTTTGTTGGTGGTTAGACAGAAGTGGCTGTTAGACAGCAGGAGACCATGATGTGAAAAGCCAGACATGACCCCTGCTCTGTTTAGGCTTTTGGAAGTAATGAGCCCTCCATTATTGGAGGAGTTCACGGAGAGACTCAGAAACTACCTAGGAAAGAGGTGGTAGGGATTCCAGCATCTGGACCCTGCAAAACCCTTGAATATGTGGGTGGAGGACAGGAGACCCGGACAATTAAGGGAGAGTGTTGGTTCCATAGGGCTCTTCCCTGGATGTGAAGAGCCATATGCCCACTTTCCAGTGGAGACACTGACCAGGCACTCTTTCCTTTCTCCATAGGGTTTTCACTGACCCATCCTCCACTAGCATCTCTGGACAGACTTTCCCGGGAAAACACAAAGGGTGGAACCCTGGAGCCAGAGAGATATCTCAGTCCACAGGAGGTAGACAAAGAAAACACAGCTGAAACTCTACTCCTATTAAAAGCCGGCATTGTGCTCTTTGAAGCCCGGATAGACACTTCTATGCTGACATGATTGAATCTCTAATTAAATTTATACATCAGAAACTGGAAGGGAACTGCACCATTCTCTTATTTTGTAAAAGAAACTGAGGCCAGACAGAGGAGGCGCTTAGACAAGTCATGCAGCATTTCAGTGGAAGCCACAGGACCCTAACCTTGCTTTCTGCCTGCCAGCTCAGGATACCTGTTCCAACTTTCCTCTACCTCTCCTTCTGGGATAAAACCAGAAGTGCAAGTTCAGTCCATGGTAACAATTCTAGCCCCTTATGAATGCAGCAAAACCTCATTAATCCAAACTCCACTAACTCAGAATAACTGTAGTTGAGGCAGAGGCTGGGCTACCGCACAGCAGAGTTGATAGTGTAAACGAGGATATGGAAAAGTGCAGGGTTAAAAAGGAGAACACACCACTTTCTCTTCTTTCAGGAGGCAGGATGGCACAGCAGTTAACATCAACTTTGGTGCCAGACAGCCTGGCATCAAAACCGGGCTCTATCTCAGACTAGCTGTGTGAGTTCTTACAAGTTACACATGCCTTTGCATGTCAGTTTCCTCCTGTCTATAGAATTGCAGGTAGCAGCAGTGCTTCCAGGGAAAGGGAAGTGTTTGTGAAGATTAAACGGTGTGTAGTTACCAAAGCATTTCCCCCAGTGTGTGGTACACAGTAAGCACTCAATAAATGCTCTCTGGTTATCTTTTTTTTTTTTGCGGTACGCGGGCCTCTCACTGTTGTGGCCTCTCCCGTTGCGGAGCACAGGCTCTGGATGCGCAGGCTCAGCGGTCATGGCTCATGGGCCCAGCCGCTCCACAGCATGTGGGATCCTCCCGGACCGGGGCACGAACCTGTGTCCCCTGCATCTGCAGGCGGACTCTCAACCACTGCGCCACCAGGGAAGCCCTCTCTGGTTATCTTTTAAATATAGGAAACAGCCATGTTGATTTAAATAGCTTCATTATTTATTAAACATGAATCCTCTAAAATAGATACCCTGAAGAATGGCTTTTCTCTAAAAACATTCTTTGATGTATTCTACAGCCGTGCTTCTCAACCTTGGCTGCACAAATCATTTGGGGAGCTTTAAAAATTACTGATGAAGGCTTCCCTGGTGGCGCAGTGGTTGAGAGTCCGCCTGCCGATGCAGGGGACATGGGTTCGTGCCCCGGTCAGGGAAGAACCCACATGCCGCGGAGCGGCTGGTCCCATGAGCCATGGCCGCTGAGCCTGCGCGTCCGGAGCCTGTGCTCCGCAACGGGAGAGGCCGCAGCAGTGAGAGGCCGGCGTACCGCAAAAAAAAAAAAAAAAAAAAAAAAAATTACTGATGAGATTCTAATTTAATTGGTCTAGGGTGCAGCCTGGGCATTTGGGTTTTTAGAAGCTCTCCAGGTGGTCGTAATGTGCCACCAAGCTTAAGCACCACCGATGTAGAACACTGATTTCTCCAAGTAGTCTCTGGACCAGCAATATCGGCTTCACCTGGGAACATACTAGAAATGCAGTTTCTCCAGCCACACCCCTGACCCACGAATCAGAAACTCCAGATGCGTAATAAGCACTCCAGGCAATCCTAATGCATGCTGAAGTGTGATAGTCCCATTGCGGAGAACCCACTCTTCAGCTGATCTGAATTATTGAAGAGTCCCTATCACGGTGGAGGACCAGGACCAGGAGGTAGGACAGCTGGGTGCCAACCCCAGGTCTCCAAATACCTCACCGAGTTACCAGGGACACACCGTTTCCACTTTCTGGTATTGACTTCAATATAGGGGGGAGCTGGCATCTGAGAACCACAGCAAGAACTGATGCTTTTTTATGTGTGTGTGGTACACGGGCCTCTCACTGTTGTGGCCTTTCCCGTTGCGGAGCACAGGCTCCGGACGCGCAGGCTCAGCGGCCATGGCTCACGGGCCCAGCCGCTCCGCGGCATGTGGGATCTTCCCGGACTGCGGCACGAACCCGTGTCCCCTGCATCGGCAGGCGGACTCTCAACCACTGCGCCACCAGGGAAGCCCAGAACTGATGCTTTTTAAATGACTGTTACCGGTTGAACTGTGTTCCCCTAAAAGATATACTGAAGTCCTAACCTCTGGTACCTGTGAATGTGACCTTATTTGGAAATAGGGTCTTCTTTTTTTTTTAAAATAATCTTAAAAATTTTATTGCCTCTTTACAGAATTAGATATTTTACTTTAGAAATATTTTACTAATATGACAGGAAAAAGTCATTACCATTTGTTTTGTTCACTCATATCCATTCTCAGCAACCTCAAGTTAAAAAGGAGATACAAAAAACAACAACAACAACAAAAAAAAACAAACAAAAAAAAAAGGAGATACAATTTTAGAAAAATACAAAAAATTATGAAGTGTTTCCTTAATAAGATAGCAGTTTCTAAAACTTCTCCCAAAATCCTACTAAAATATTTATAATACGGAGAAAAAAGGGAAAACCCACAACTGTTCTCAAGTTTTCTAGAAGCAAAATTGGTGGCCAGTGCAGGCTTGGAAAGAGGGTCTTTACAGATGCAATCCGGTTAAGGTGGCCCTAATCCAGTAGGACTGGTGGTCTTACAAGGAGAGGGGAATTTGGACAGAGACGCACGGGGAGAGGGCTGTGTAAGGACAGAGGAGGAGAATGGAGTGAGGCAGCTGCAAGTCAAGGAATGCTGAGGATTTTACAGCCATCACCAGCAACTACGGAGAGGCAAGAAGGATTCTACTCAGAGCCTCAAAGGGAGCCTGACCCCCACTGACACCTTGATTTCAGACTTCCAGCCTCCAGAACTGTGACAGAATACATTTAGTTGTTTTAAACCATCACCTTGTTATGGCAGTCCTACGAAATGAATACATTGACCATGAAACAATAGATCCTAAATTTACTGTATTTATTTAATAAACATGCATATAGCACTTAATCCTTTCCAGGCACTATTTAAGCCTATCACAAACACAGTGTATTAACTTCTTGAATTCTCTTAATAACTCTAGGAGATTGATAGTATTACTAACCCCATTTTGTAGATGAAAGAATGAGGCAGAGTTGAAGTAACTCACTGAAAGCCACACATGCTTTAAGAGATAGAGCTGGGGGCTTCCCTGGTGGTGCAGTGGTTAAGAATCCACTTGCCAATGCAGGGGACACGGGTTCGAGCTCTGGTCCGGGAAGATCCCACATGCCGCAGAGCAACTAAGCCCGTGCGCCACAATTACTAAGCCTGCGCTCTAGAGCCTGCGAGCCACAACTACTGTAGCCGGCACGCCTAGAGCCTGTGCTCCACAACAAGAGAAGCCACTGCAATGAGAAGCCCCGCACTGCAACGAAGAGTAGCCCCCTGCTCACTGCAACTAGAGAAAGCCCGCACGCAGCAACGAAGACCCAGCACAGCCACAAATAAATAAATTAATTAATTAAAAAAAAAGAGAGAGCTGGGATTCAAACTCAGGCAGTCAGGCCTCTGAATGTTCTTTAAGATTCCCTGTTATGTCACGCTAAGCCAAGGACCCACACATGTATACCCGTGTCCCAAAGCTTTCTCAGCTGGCTCCTTGCCTCTCCAGGCAAACACACAGTGGCACGTATAAGCACATACATGCAGCCAGAAAGCTGACATCTGTATCCACTCACATCCTTTAGGCATTACACATCCTGTCTGCTCATTACCTCTGTTGGGTACCAATCCTGGAAGATAAACTGGTGGGTCCTTCCTCTCCTACCCCCATCACCCTACCTTGGGGCTTCTAAATGCTTCCACCAGAATGGCGAAGTTACAGAAGCAGTAGTAGCACATCTTATCACAATTCAAAAGGTCAAGGGACCTTGGCCACCACCTCTGACACCTTCATCTCTCTGCTGTCTTGCTCTCCATGTCTGTGCCTCTACCTGCCTCTGCTTCTCTCGCGGCCCGTGGCTGCCTTTCTGTCTTCCTTGCCTGGGTGGGCTCTCTTTCCACTAAGGACAGAGTCAGACCCAGTCTGACGATCCTCTGGAGCAGGGCAGGGGAATCTGCATAGCAGAGGACCTAAGACAGAGGCAAGGCCCTCCTGCTGCTGGGTACATGGCCACACTACCCCTTAGATCCTCAAGAAGAGCCTAGTGGGAACTGCATCAGCTCTGGAACAAGACTGCCTGAGTCCAAATCCTGGCTCCACAGTTTACTGGCTATGTAGCCTTGGACAATTACTTAGCCTCTTTGTAACTCAGTTTCCTCATCTGTTAAATAGGCATAATTATTGTGAATTCTCACAACAACCATTTGCAGTAGATGCTGACTTATAAATATTAAAGTACTTACAATAGGATCTGTCATCTCCCAAACGAGCTCCATATAAGTGTTGGTTAAATACTAGGCAATGGGAAGGAAATAAATGCTTCAAAGGAACATGAGGACAGAATCTATGGCACAGACAGTGGGAACTTCCCTGAATGCTTTCAGACCACTGGGCTCTGAAACCCTGGGCTAGACAAAATGCCCTCTGCTCTTAGCGTTGCGGAAATATCACGGACCTTGGCCCCAGGCTAACCTGGTTCTAACCAGCTGTGTGATCATGACTGTGGCTCTGTCTCTACGAGACTCATATGTAGAAAAGTATTTGATAAGCCCTATTTCACAGAGTTACTAGGATGATTAGAAATAATGTGTTAATTCCCTAGCATGGTCTTTGGCCTATAACAGACACTCAGCAAATGCTATTTCTTTTTCTCCCCCTTCTTCATACTGGCCATCTGCATTCCTTCTTCCTTGCTTTTTTTATTTTTTTCTTTTTTTGCGGTACGCGGGTCTCTCACTGTTGTGGCCTCTCCCATTGCGGAGCACAGGCTCCAGACACGCAGGCTCAGCGGCCATGGCTCATGGGCCCAGCCGCTCCGCGGCATGTGGGATCTTCCTGTACCGGGGCACGAATCCACGTCCCCTGCATCGGCAGGCGGACTCTCAACCACTGTGCCACCAGGGAACCCCCATGCTTTATTTTAATTTTAACGTGGTGTCTGATCTGCTCCCCGAGATGAGCACTCCAGGGAACCAAGGTAACTACTGAATACTTTTTCTTTCTCTGCCCCTTTTGATCCATCCATACCTTGTGCTTATTCGACCATAAACCAAGCCAGATACTCGGACAGATACTTTTCTCCCAGTCACCCTTTGACCCTCAGTTTCAGGCCATTTCAAGTTACAGAATCTTGGATTCTCTGGGCTGGAAAGTCATTCTCCCACTCCAGCTGGGAGACCCCTTGCAACACCCCCAGCAGGTGGATGTCCCCCTCTCCACCCCCGTGACTGTCCAACTCCAGAGACAAGGGCTCATCACCTCTTCAGGCAGCCCCTTCTAGGTCCCTATATGAGGATTAGTCTCTGAGCTGAGGCTGAGCTGAACTCTGCCTCTTATTTCTTATGCCCTCTTGGACACCGGTCGATGGTCTGCCTGCTTTTCACATCTAGCCTGTGCATGGATGAACTGATGGCTATCATCTTCCAAACTTTACCCCAAGCAACCTCTTCCAAGCAGTCTCTCCTGATCACCGAGGCTCTGTGTTCCTTCCCCAGCTCAGCCAACTTCCTTCTGCATTTCACACCCCTGTACCTGCACCTCTTCTCAGATCTCAACCCAGGGCTCCCAGGGGTGCTCTCTCTTTTACCCCCAGCCCACCCCAGACCTTTACTCCCCATCCAGAAATCACTCCTGCTTGCCAGATGGTCAGCCTCCATGGTTATCTCCCCTGCTAGACTGTAACTGCAGGGGCAAGGTCCATGCCAGCCTTGTTCACCTTGTGCAGATAGGGCCTTCCACAGATAGGGCCTTCCACAGATAGGGCCTCACACACATAGGGCCTTGCACAGTTTTGGGCACAAGCAGGTACTCAGTACACACTTGTTGAATTAACGTATTAACAGATAATCACAAATCCTTCAAGTTCCATCTCAAACACCACTTGTTCCAGGAGGCATTTTCTGACCTCTCCCTTACAGGACATACCTCACTTCTGTTTTATATCCTAGTCGTTGGCCTGCTCACTCTCCTCGCCCCTCATTATAACAATTTGCATAATGCATATTAGTTCATATAGGTATTTCCTCTAGCACCTAGTTCAGCACTTGGCACCATGTTGTAAAAGCTTTAAAACTGTTAACTGATGAAATGAATGAATGGATGGCACTTTTAATTCATTTATCATTGCTCCATTCCATATTTGAGCACCCTCATGACTTAGGCTTGACACTTTTTTTTTTTTTTTTGTTACGCAGGCCTCTCACTGCTGTGGCCTCTCCCGTTGCGGAGCACAGGCTCCGGACGCGCAGGCTCAGCGGCCATGGCTCACGGGCCCGGCCTCTCCGCAGCATGTGGGATCTTCCCGGACCGGGGCACGAACCCGTGTCCCCTGCATCGGCAGGCGGACTCTCAACCATTGCGCCACCAGGGAAGCCCCAGGCTTGACACTTTTAATCTACTTCTACACAAAGTGTTGGACTTGAACGGGTTCTACTTGCTATTCTACAAGCTGGCCTTTTGCTGCAGATGGTGCACGGCAGTGATTCTCAAACCTGAGGGCACATCAGAAGCACCTAGGAAGCATGTTAAAACAGGGATTGTTGGGCTCCACTCTCAGGCTTTCTGATATGGTGAGTACAAGATAAGGCCTGAAAACCTGCATTTCCAACTCCCTGGGAGATGCTGGGACTATCCTTGGAGAACTACTGGTCTGTCATCTCCTGCCCCATTGGGGAACACGTGCCATTTATCGCCTGTCTTTTCACCATTGGTCACCTGAAACCTTATTCCCATCATCCACCCCATCCCATTTCTCCTAAAACTGCCAGTAAGCATAATATACCCTTTAGTCGAGGATTCCCATTTTCCTGGGACTTTATTCTAATAAAATAATAGTAAAAAAGGAGAATACATATATTATGCAGATAATACTGGAAAACCCAGCTTCGCATATGCCAGGCATTCTCGACGGTGGCACTACTGACATTTTGGGCAGGATAATTCTTTGCTGTGCAGGCTGTGCACTGCAGGATGTTCAGCTGCACCCTTGGCCTCCACCTGACAGGTTCCAGGGGCTCCTCCCACTCCCAGCTGTGACAATCAAAAATGTGTTCGGGGCTTCCCTGGTGGTACAGTGGTTGAGAGTTCACCTGCCGATGCAGGGGACGTGGGTTCATGCCCCGGTCCGGGAAGATCCCACATGCTGCGGAGCGGCTGGGCCCGTGAGCCATGGCCTCTGAGCCTGCACGTCCGGAGCCTGTGCTCCTCAATGGGAGAGACCACAACAGTGAAAGGCCCGCGTACCGCAAAAAAAAAAAAAAAAATGTCTCCAGACACCGCCCAGTGTCCCAGGGGCGGGGGGTGGGCAGAACTGCCCTGTGCCTGATTGAGAACCACTGCTATATACATAGGACCGTAATAGTTTACCAGTTAGTAAATACTACCATGTATTAGGTACCTTCAAAGATTACCTTCTGTAATCCTCACAGCAACACTATAAAGTGGTGATTATTTCTTTTCTTTTATAAATGAGGAATCCGAGGCCCCGAGGGTTAAGCCTAAACTCGTGAAACGGATAAAGGGACCAGGTGGGATTTGAGGCCCCCATTCCTCAGCCTGCAGAGCCCTGCGTGCTCCCACAGCCTGCTCTGTTTCTTCTCTTGGACAGCAAACGATCAGTTACAGCCTCATGACTGTCTAACTACGGGGGCCCGGTTCAGTAAATTATGGTGTGTCCCCTGGATGGAATATTATACAGCTATTAAAATGATGGACTGTCATTTAAAATGATTACTATATAACAACATAGAAAAGTGCTAACTGGATCACATTAAGTTAAAAAAAAAACCTGGAAATTAAAACTGTGTCTACATTGTGATTATCACTAGGAGAAAGTATATCTAAGCTGATGTGTTAGATTGAAGGTATTAAGGATAATTTTCCTTTCTTCTTTGATATTCATTATTGTTATCAGAATGTCTTTACGATCATTATTTTTAAGTAGCAGCAGGGTAATGAAATTCAAGATGTCAGCTTTGTCATAGTTCCATCTTCCACCTGAATTAGTGGAATTCAGGCTACGCTAAATCCTGGAGTAAGGCAGGGGTTTGGCACACCCTTACCCTCCCAACCGCCCACAGCACTGTTGCATGTATGTTTCTGAACTACAACATCTCTCCTTGAACTGTACAGTCTCCTCCGAGCTCAGCCAGCTGCAAGCACAGAAGAAAATGGCTCTGAAGGTAGCGGTGTGGAACCCTCGGGGAGCCAGGGCTGTTAGGAACACACAGTTTTCGAATAGCAGATGTGTCCGTCCGTCAGACGGTACTGAGCAGTGCGCTGGTCTCATGCATTCTGCATCGAGAGTGGCCTGGAACACTGGCCTGGCCGTGTGGGAGAAGTCTTGCATAAGGAACATCTGAGGAATTGACTGGAATGTCAAAATGTCATCAAGGATAAATGAATGGATGTGTTACTCTGGCTGTAAGGGGCAGTGCCGGCAAGACGACAGACAGCCAGCGGGATGCCCAAGACAGACGGTGTTTGCGATGGAGATTCATGGTCTTTATGCAATGTGAGGTGCTGTGCGGGGAGAAGGTTAGACAGAAATGCTCCAGCACTTAAGCACTGTAAAATCACAAGCAAGAGAAGATGAATTAATTAGTGAACACTAGGAAGGCGCCTGGTCTGTCTGTCCTCCTGGGGAAAGCCAGGATGGATGGCACTGGGCTGGAGATGATGGGTCTCTACACCAGCCTAAAGAAAGCAACTGAATTTACTGTGCAGTCATAAACCGCAGCTGATGGAAAGGTATGTCTGGTCTGCGTTTGTTTTTTGCACGGGTACCGTTTCTGTCTCCTGCCCCAAGCTCTTTGTGTCTGTGCGTCAAGTGTCTTAGGTGACTCTGGGGAGACCCAGAATGGCTACCACTTGCTTCTAATGCCACCATGGGCGAAGGTGGGGGTGATGACGGTTATCGTAATCCCTCAACCCGGGGGAAAACTCTCGCGAAGCCTGACTTCCCCTGTGGCATCCTATACAGGGGGTGCTCCATCCTCTGGTGATGGGAGGCTCACTGTGTCACATTCAACCTGTTCTACTGTTGGACAGGCATCGTTAGAAAGTTCTTCTTCATGCTTCTCCAGCATCTTCCTCCTTGTAAACTTAACAACTAAAACAACGAGAATAGCTAATGCTCCCTGAGCATTTGCTAGGTGCCAGGCACTGTGTGCCCTGGCACAGTCGGGCTACCGCCTTATCTTGTAGCATCCTCATATTGCAGTGTAGGAAACAGGAGACCAGAGAAGGGGAGAAACATGCTCAGGACTACATAGCTAGTATATGGCAGAGCCAGACCCAAACCCAGGTCTGCTTAAAACTAAGTCTTAACATCTTAACGATCACACAAATGTAAGTCCCATAACCTCCTCTTAACAGAGTCTGGCTTTTAGAGCAATACAGAACATGAGAAGGCAAGAACTAATACTCTGAACATGTGTTGGGTACTTATGCTAAGTACCTGGCCTGGGTTAGCCTACTCCATCTTTCATGCAACAGCCTTGTGTTTGTGAAGTAAGTTACTATTTCTCCACCCGAGACCTCTCTTTTCTTGGCTTTTTTGGTTTGTTTCTATGTCCATTTATTTTTTATATACAAAAGTCAGTCGCATTCCTATATATTAACAACGAGCAATTCGAATATGAAATAAAAAGAACACTACCATTTACGATAGCACACACACAGAAGAAACATTCAGGTATAAATCCACCAAAATATGCATGGGACCTGCATGCCAAAAACTACAAGAGGGTGATGAAAGAAACCAAAGCAGACCCACACAAATGAAGAGACATACCATGTTCCTGGGCCAGATGGCTCAATATTGTTAAGATGACAGATCTCACCACACTGATTTACAGATTCAATGCAAGCCCAATCAAAACCCAGTAGGCTTTCTTGCAGACATCCACAAGCTGATTCTAAAATACTACTGCACATTTATTTTTAAAGAAAGAAGGAGGAAAAAAAGCCTTCAAACCTTCACTGTTCAGAAAATGAAACCTGACACCTGTTGTCATATTAAATATCATAATCGTTGGGTACATTTTTAAATAAGATTATTTCTCTATGCCTGGCATAGCTGAATTTGAATAAAATCCTCTCCATGGCACAACCCTATTTATAAGACATTTTAAACAAAAACGTGTTAAGAGACAAAAGGTTGCTCTGTAAAATTAAAAGTGAGACTCAAGAGGCCTATTTAAAAAAAAAGTCACAAAAACAGCCCTAACCCCACCCTCTCTTTAATCTTGGTCCTTATTTCTCCAGTGCAGAATATAAAAGTCATACAATTGTAAAAAGATGAACGATCCTGTTCCTGTTTGACTCTTGTCCCTTTTACACAGTGAGGGTATTAAAAGGAATGAAGTGGTTGGTACAGGTTTCCCCGCCGCCCCCCGCCCCCTCCCATTACAATTTGGAGCAATGGTTATACACCTTCAGGTAGGGACTGACTCTGGATCTTATGCATCTTTTATCTCACCAGGTCTGAGAGGGTGTAATTCTTATCAGTTTTGCTGCCTTATAAAGTAACCTTCAGAATTCTCGTCACAGCCCCCTCCCAACCCGTGATGAGAACACAGCACCAGTAATTGGCAACTCTCTGTTCCATGGATTTCTTTCTTTAGGTAGCCTGTGCCCTGGTCAGTTTGGTGAGCCTTCACGTCCTTAAACTTAAAATGACATTTCCTCACTGGAGTGACGCAAACATTTCATGAGATATCTACATGAAAGTACTCTGTAAACTGCAGAAACATGAGTGGACATAATAATAGAAAACAAAATGCAATAATAATAATAACTACAATGTTCCGAGCATCTACAATGTACCAGACACAGAACCAGATGTTGGACATGCACTGTATTATCTTACGTAATCCTGGTAAATCCCCACAGCAACCCTCCAAATTTGGTATTATTGTCCCGCTTTTATAAGAGGCAGAAACAGAGGCTCAGAGAAGTTAGGTTAGAAAGTAGTAGGGTCCAGGATTCCAATCCAAGTGCAGTCCATGCTCTTTCACTACAGTGCCGGCCTAGGTTTTAAGTATTATTTTCCTCACCATTCAGAGCTAATGCAAAGTGCTGTTTAAAACCCTTAAGGAGTGGGAGATGAGATTACAGAAGTATGATTTATTGAGCAAACTGCCCCCAGCCTAGATGGCTGGAAGACACCTGCACAGCAATCTGGTAGATGTATACACTTTGAATCAGCCATGGATCTCCTGGAAAATCCTTAGATCCCACATTTTCATGGTAGTTTTGCTGTGTAAAGCAAAGATAAGACAAAAGAATGTACGAAATCCCACATCATATCTGAGGTTAGATTTTTCACCAGAAGTTTTCTCTCTCATCAGTAGATGTCCAAATAATAAACGACAGGGAAGCAAGAGGAAAGTAAAATAAACTATAGGCAGTCTTAGCTTTTCTCCATTTCTAGAAAAGTGCAGTGTCATTAAGCCGTTTTCCAAAACAAAACAAGCCTTCTTTAATCCTGAGGCTTCAACTTGGTTTATAACCTTAATAAAACCATATTTTCACTCTTTACAAAAATTAAATCCTCCCATCTACTCAGTGCTCTGTGGTGACCTAAATGAGAAGGAAATCCAAAAAAGAGGGGATATATGTATACATATAGCTGATTCACTTTACTGTGCAGTATGAACTAACACAATATTGTAAAGCAACTATACTCCAATAAAAAAAATTAAACCCTCCCAGTAAAAACAGGGTATTGGCCACACTAACCTTTCAATTTTTCCCCTTAAAAAACATGGGTGGCTGTAATATGCCCAATAATTCCCACTTAGAATGTTCTGCATAGTGGTTCAAAGGCACTGCAAGGAAAAACTGCTCCAGAAATGAACTTACTTACAAAACAGAAATAGACTCACAGACATAGAAAACAAACTTGTAGTTACCAAAGGGGAGGGGACGGGATAAATTAGGAGTTTGGGACTAAAATATATACACTACTATATATGAAATAGGTAACCAACTAGGACCTACTGTGTAGCACATGGAACTCTACTCAATATCTTGTAATAAGCTACAATGGAAGAGAATGTAAAAAAAGAATATATATATTTATGTATATGTATAACTGACTCACTTTTCTATACACCTGAAACTAACAGAACATTGTAAATCAACTATATTTCAATAAAAATTTAAACAAAAAAATTGCCCCAGAAAGCAGCTCATCCAATGTTCTTTAATTCTGATAAAAAGATTTCATAAGAAGTATTGAGCTTCTTGAGGTTTCATTCATGAAGAGAAGGCTAATGAACAAATATTTCTCAGGAGACTGACTGTGGCTGAGGGGTCTTTACTCCACCATACACCAGTATGAGGAGTAATTGGTATGAGAAATTAAATGCTGTTTTTAAGTGTGCCTGGGGCATTTTCGCCATTTATTAAATGGCTTCTACACACTTACGAACAGCGTAAGGACTGTCTACCTCGATATCTATAGGGAGGAAGTGGTACCATCAAACAGCGTGTTATCTTCTACAGACTCTGCCCTCCGCACTCAGGTGCCAACATTTTAACCAGAGATGCGTCTATTTGATGATCCCATGGGGTCAAACTCTCATCTGAGGTTCTGGGTTAGGTGGCCAGACCAAGCCCTCATGCTACTCTTCCAAATGCCTATCTTCCAGGACCCTGGATTCTCAAACTCTCCCACACGAGTGGTTCTCGACAATAGTTTCATATTAGAATAATCTGGGGAACTTTAAAATGTCTAGGTACCACTTGAGACCAGTGAAATCAGTTCTCTAATCTTTCTTTAAAGGTTCTGGCCTGTGCTCCCCTCTCTCTTCGACTGTTCTCCTTAAACATACTCCAGTTCCTCTGAGCTCTGCTCCCAGGAAGGAGGCAACATTCCCGAAGAGACTGTCCAGAGTAGAGTAGCCTCTTCCCCATCTGGAGAACCACGCCTCTTTTTAAGGCAGGTTTTGGCAGCCACATCATAAAGGACAAGCCTGTCCCCCAGCCCCTATATATTTAGAAATATCGTTGACAGCCTTTCCAGTTTCAACTCCAGCCTTTTCTCTTCTCACTGGCCTATAACATCTTCTTGTGTTAAAATGACATTGTCTACCCGTGTGGTTTTTTTTTGCCAGGATCATTAGCTGACTCTGATCCCTCACTGAAATCAGCAGGGATGGAAACCAGGAGGGGGGGTGTCCTACCCAATTGCTCAGAGGAGAATTTTTGTAAGTTTAAGAACCACCATCTACAACTGCCCTACTTCATTCTATCTGGCAAATTCTTCTTTCATTAACTTACGTTTGGAAGTTAAAAAACTCTATCTTCCCCCACCCCCGACACACCCAACCACTGCTAGGTTCTAGCTTAGCTCTACCATTTGATAGATGACAATCTAACGAAATGCAAGTGAAATGAAAACAAAATGGCACGTACATTATATTTTTTAATTTCCTAAGATAACTCCATGCATCGAGCACTATCATTCCCATTTTACAGATGGGAAACTGAGGCCTGGAGTGCTCAGGACTCACAGCTGCTAAGCAGTGGAACTGGGTTTCAAACCTTCCCCTTCCTACTCCAGTCCTTTCTTCCTCTTTTTGTTTTTACTTTCCAAGTTTTTCCTAGCATGTCACCTACCTAGTTATAAAATGTATGTGTGTGTGTGAGTGTGTGTGCGTGTGTATTTCAAGAGAATGAGGCCAAGGAGAAAAGTGGGTGAATGTGTTATTTCTTCAGTAAAACATCTTGCCTCTGCCCTATACCAGGCATCCTTTTTGGCCCTTTAGCCCATGGTATCTTTCCTCCAAGCTGAATCAGTGACTTCCTTTTCTTTATCACGTCTTCACTGCTCCTCTTTCATGGATTTACAACATTATTTTATAACTGTTTGTTAACATGTCCAAGACACCTTTTAAGCTCCTTGAGAGAAAGGTGTTTCTTTTTAAATACTTAACACCTAGCTCAGTGCTCAGCACGAAGGAATTGCTAAATAGGTGCTCGTGAATGAAAGAATATGTCATTTAAACATCACGGCTGTTCTGAAATGCAGGCATTATTACCCCCGTTTTACAGATGAGAAACTGAGGTTGAGATGGAGTTCAGTAACTTAACTGAAACTGTGGAGCCCAAGTGCCTAGGGCTCTTTCCTACACGGCACAGAGACCTGTCTGCTATCTTGCTAAGTACCTCCAAGCCTGACCAGACAACTAGGTAATAAGTGGGAAAGCACTTTGGAAGAGATAAAGCTGTATATACAAACGAGATGTAAATTATCATCATCATCAACATTGCAAAGCTATAACTAAAGCACTTCCTCCCATTAAAAGCACTCTGCCAAAGTGTGGCACTCTGCCACACTTAGAAAGGCATTTTCCACTTTGGGCATCTCAGCATCCCATCTTCGCTACAGTCCTAGCTGCAAGAGTCATTCTCAGTTTGAGGACGTTTGCTGAAGGCAAGTGCTTTCAGAACTAAATCCGTTCCTGCCCTGGTGACACATTTTTAAGGGGGCACTGTGGCTGGGCACTTCTGACCTTAGTTCTCTCCTCTGGCTGGTTCAGCAACAGGTTCTTACTACACTCTTCTGGGATACACCGTGAGCTCCCCCAAGCAGGAGCTATGTATTTAGATGCTCACAGCCCTCCTGCCCAGCAAAGGAACAGGTGAGAAGCAAATGCCTACGAATGAATGACTGCCTAAGGAAGGACTTCTTAGAGTTTACTTATCATCAGTGGTTAACAAAGTGGTGACCCAGTTAGTTTGTATACAAAGTGTCCGTAGGCAATGACGTATGCATGTTCAAGGGCAGGCGGGGGGCATATACATACTCAGAGTAACTTGTCTCCAGTGACCAAATTGAATGGGGGTGTCACAGGTTGGGTTCCTGGAAATTCGACTCTGAGACAGAGATTGACATGTAGGGGATATGTTAGGAGGAGCTTCTGGAGACAACATCTGTGGAAGGGAAGAGGAGGGAAGGGCAGGAAAGGGAAGGGAGGGGAGGTTAGGGGAGAGAAGGGTAGAGGAGGGAAGGGGAGAGTAGGGGAAGAGAGGGGAGGGGAAAGGGAGAGAAAGGGAGGGAAAGGAGGAAAAGTGGGCAGAAGGGGAAGCTGAATGGAGATGTAGCTGCAGTGATGGTTTAAGCCAGCCCCATGGGAAGCTCTGACACTGGACTGATTTTTACACCCCTGTAAAAGTCAGCTATTGACCAGCTATTGGATGACCTTGGGTGAGGCAGCTCTGAAGATCAAGAAGTCCCAAAGGAGGCTGTCATCTAAGAGTTGTCTGCCAGCAGCAGTTCTAGCAACTGGGGTGGGGGCGGGTAAGTCCATTCTTGAAGGGTGATCTGAGTAGCACATCACAACACTGTCCATAGAAACTTCTCTTTCCAACCCTATTTCACTAGGTCATGCCTCTCTGTCAGCAGAGAATTCCCCCACTCCTTTAACTTCTTTATAAAGCTCAGATGTATTTACAGAATAGAAGCATTTAGAATCACACACCTTTCAGGACTTCCCTGGTGGCACAGTGGTTGAGAATCCGCCTGCCAATGCAGGGGACACAGGTTCCATCCCTGGTCCGGGAAGATCGCACATGCTGCGGAGCAACTAAGCCCGTGCGCCACAACTACTAAGCCTGCGCTCTAGAACCCACACGCCGCAACTACTGAGCCCACACACCGCAACTACTGAAGCCCACATGCCTAGAGCCCATGCTCCGCAACAAGAGAAGCCACCGCAATGAGAACCCGCACATGGCAACGAAGAGTAGCCCCACTTGCTGCAACTAGAGAAAGCCCGTGCATGGCGACAAAGACCCAATGCAGCCAAAAAAAAAAAAAATGGTTCTGAAGAACCTAGGGGCAGGACAGGAATAAAGACACAGATGTAGAGAATGGACTTGAGGACATGGGGAGGAAGGGTAAGCTGGGACGAAGTGAGAGAGTGGCATGGACATATATACACTACCAAATGTAAAATAGATAGCTAGTGGGAAGCAGCTGCATAGCACAGGGAGATCAGCTCGGTGCTTTGTGTCCACCTAGAGGGGTGGGATAGGGAGGGTGGGAGAGAGATGCAAGAGGGAGGGGATATGGTGATATATGTATACGTATAGCTGATTCACTTTGTTATACAGCAGAAACTAACACATCATTGTACAGCAATTATACTCCAGTAAAGACGTTAAAAAAATTAAAAACAATAAAGATACTAGTGCAGCCATTATGGAAAACAGTATGGAGGTTCCTCAAAAAACTAAAAATAGAATTACCACATGATCCAGCAATCCCACTCCTGGGCACATACCTAGACAAACTATGATTCGAAAAGATACATGCACCCCTATGTTCACAGCAGCACTATTCACAATAGCCAAGACATGGAAACAACCTAAATGTCCATCGACAGATGAATGAATAAAGAAGATGTGGTACATGTATACAATAGAATATTACTCAGCCATCAAAAAGAATGAAATAATGCCATTTGCAGCAACATGGATAGAGCTAGAGATTATCATACTAAGTGAAGTCAGTCAGACAAAGACAAATACCACATGATATCGCTTATATGTGGAATCTAAGATACAATACAAATCAACATATCTACAAAACAAAAACAGACTCACAGACTTAGAGAACAGCCTTGTGGCTGCCAAGGGGGAGAGGGGCTGGGGAGCGATAGAATGGGAGTCTGGGATTCACAGAGGCAAACTATTAATATAGGATGGATAAACAACAAGGTCCTACTGTATAGCACAGGAAACTATATTCAGTATCCTGTGACAAACTACAATGGAAAAGAATATATATATATATATATATATGTACAACTGAGACATCTGCTATACAGAAGAAATCAACACAACATTGTAAATCAACTATACTTCAATAAAATTAAAAACAAATAAAGATACTAGAATTTTCCAGGCATGGAAGGTGGGTAGGCATTCCAGGAAAAGGGCACTGCAGGTACAAAGGTGGGACACTGAGAAAGGGACAGTTATATCAGGCTGATGTGAGGATCAGGAGAGGAGCTGTTCTCGAAGTCAGCATCCAAAATATTAAACTGAGTTGTGTGTGAAATTCAGATCCCCAGGCCACACTTTCAAAGGAACTGAGCTGATCTGGGGGTGGGGCCCAGGAATCAGAATTCTCACGAGGTCTCCCCCTTGGCTGAAGAACAGCAGGAAGGCAGCCGTCTTTGACCTGCCTTTATGGTAATGCGTTCTATTTCCACCTGTCAACATATTTGCTGTCAGCTTTTGGTAATTGATACTTATCATCTTTAAACGGCTTCCTTCTATTCCTATTTTTCTTCATTTTTATTTGAAGTGACTGACAAATTACATAAAATGCTTTTCGAGTCGCTCTTGATATCATCATTTCAAATTCCTCTTTAAATGTATTGAGGCAATGATATTTGATTTCCAACAGCCTCTGACGTGAAAAGGTGTATGCATTTCAGAAAAGAAGGCAGTTTCTTACTTTGGGTGAAAACCTACTAAGTGCTAGGCATTTTCCAAACTTTGCCTCATTGAATCCTTGCAAGGTCTCTGTGAGGAATGCATTTTTAATCTCTACTTTACAAATTAGGAAACTGAGACTGAGAAAAAGTGAAGTGGCTTGCTCAGGTCACAGATGCAGAACAGGAGCAAAGGTTGCCTTAAAGCCACAGAAGCAAGGAAGATACAGGGTCTGGAGTTATCTAAAAATTGTTACTTTTTTTTTTTTTTTTTTTTTTGTAAGAACAGATCATCTGTTGACTTTAGCTGTTATGTCTTTTAATTTCATCTTATTCTTTCATTCATTCCACACACATTTACTGGGGGTTCACTGTGTGTGCTAGGGCATCATGGGGAACACTGCAATGAAAAAGAAACATCCTTAAGACACATTTGCTCCTGCCCATGATAACAAAGTGACTGCGGTGAGAATTGGAGAAAGGGACATTCCTGCAGGTGGAAAGAATCAGAGAAGTCTTTCAGTGGGAGCTAATGTTTGACACGGACCTTGAAGAAGAGGTGTAGGATTTAAATATGCTGGAATGGAGAGAAATAGGATGGACGTGAAAAGCCCAAGTGTTCTGGAGTGTTTGTACACAGGGACCAGCCCAGGAGGAACCCGCCTCTGTGACACTCACACAGGTGAATGAAATAGTTAAGTACTCTCTCTCTGCCAGAATGGTTGGTAAACATCTTAGTGCCTTTTCAAGAACTACTACACTAAAATGTCTCTGTTCAAAACAATTACTGTGCCCATCACCTGCCTTGAGGTAAATTAACCTATGAACATACACCAACTCTTAATATCCTTTCAAAAAGCAGACAGTGAAGTTGTTGGGTGCTGCTTTACTACAGAAAGGTAAAGAGGAATTCTAGAGAAGCATTTCTGTCAGCTCAGGAGGTGAGGAATAATAGCTGCTATTTATAAAATACCTACTTTGTGTCAGCCACTCTACAGATACACTCGCTCATTACCCCTCATGAAAATGCTGGGAAGTTACAGTTGTTATCACCATTTGCAGATGAAGAAACTGAGGCTCAGAGTGGTTCCACGATTGCTCAAGGTCTGAACAGTCTGGAAGAAGAGGTAGACCTAGAATTGTGATCTAAGTCTGACACCAAAACCCACATTATTTTAATTTTTAAAATGTGTACTGGACCGTGAAGGACCCCATTCTAGACTCCTCTGTCCCTGGGTCCCAAAGTGCCTCTACCTATAGTTCTACTTATCCATGTCATTAGCATTCTTTTGGTCACCCCTTACTCTATTACCCTTGGCTACCACCGATCTGGCTGCCCTGTGCTCTCAGCTCTGACCACATGGCAAGTCCCCAGGACAGCAAAGACAGGATTACCTCAAGGGCCTCCTTGCCAGCCAGGAATAGCTACCACTTCTTGTCCCAAGCAAGGCACAGATGTCCTTGCACAGAACTGAGGCGGTAGAGGCAGACACACTTGCACTCAAATCCTGGCTCTCCCACAGCCTGGCTAAGGGCTCTCCAAGCACATGGTCCAGGCAGGAGCCCTGAAGGTCTAGTGAGAAGGACGGGCGGGGCTTGAGGGTATGTGGTCCTGGATTCAAACCCTAGCCCTGCCACCTCCTGGCTGTGGGATGTACACAAGTCCTCAAATCTCAGTCTCAACGTCTAAATAGACTCAACACGATAGCATGTATCTCGCAGGGCTTGCTGTGAGCATCAGCTAAACCCTGTACATCATAGCTACCAGCTAGTAATTGTTTTCAACTTCTGCCTCCTTCTAGGCTGGTTCAGCTGCCCTGCATTCACCTTTGTGTCTGCAGTGGCTAACGCACGGTGCAGCACATTGTAGGAGCTCATAAAGCAGGATGAATCTTGAACCCCATCCTCTCCCTATCTCAAAAGTCTAGGGCAGGGGTAGGAAGACTATGGCCCTCAGGACAAATCTGGCCCACTGTCTCATTGTTTTAAATAAAGTTTCATTGGAACACACCCATGCTCAAACGTTTACATATTGTCTATGGCTATTTTCATGTTACAACGTCAGAGTTGAGTAGATGTAACAGAGAACCCATAAAGCCAAAAATATGTACTACTGGCTCCTTACAGAAAATGTTTGTGGACCCTTGGTCTCGTGTATGGGACCCTTCCATGGGGGAGAGCCATTGAGGGCCTCTTGGCTTTGAAAAAAAAATTCCTCTGTTCCTCCCCCACCTACACTTTACATCTTCTTTCCCCGGTTTATCTAATTTTTCTTCTTATCTCTCTTGGCCATTACATAATACCTATACCACTTTTCTTATGTATGTCGTTTATTTTCTATCTCCCCCACTAAACATCTTCATGTGGGCAGGGATTTTTGTTTGTTGAGCTAACTCTTATAGCCCAGAACCTTGACCAGTGTCTGGCACGTAAGTGGGAACCCCACAAAGACTTGTTGAATGAATAAATATGGATTTCATGGAAAAGACTGTTCAGCCCAAGTGTGGTGGAGGCTTTCTCTTTCATGGAAGACTTTGAGGCTTTTAGAGGGACGAGGTGATGCCTTAACCCCTGCGAGGATGGTATTATGTTTCCTATTTTACAGATGAAACAACTGAGACTGGGTAAGTCTGTGCTTCTCAGACTTTAATGTGCCCATGAAGGAATTGGGAATCTTGTTACAATGCAGGTTCAGGAGGCCTGAGCTGGGCCACCAGGTGCTGCAGTTCTACAAGCTCCTGTTTGATGCCAGTGCTGGTCTATGGACCACACTTTTGAGTAGAAAGGGCTTAAAGCACCCACTCAGGGTCTCTACCTAAGATGTGGCGGAGTGGAGTTTTGAATTTGCAGACCGTGGGGGTCCTCATTTCCTTTCTGTTCCCCCTTCTCGATCTACATGCATCGCTCCCTCCTATGGTTTCACAAGGCCTGTCACACATCCCCTCCTCAGCTCCCTGTCCCCAGACACTCTGCCTCCAGACCTTCCCTTCTCGAGACACCCCACCTCCAGCATCTGCAGCTCTCCCTTCTGCACAGGCTCCTCTACGTATACACGTGCCCAGGACTTTCTGGCCCTTCAAGTGGCCAGTCTCACGTTCTCCTCTGTTTTAGGGCCTAGTGGTTAAGAAGAAGTTATCTACCTCATGGGTCCTAGGCAGGCTGGCTTCCTCCCTCAAGGCTACCCCATGACCTGCACCAGTGACTTCTGATGGTCAAGGGCCGCGCCCAAGCCCTCCACTTCCTTCTCTCTGCAGCATCTGCTACTGTCAAGTCCTCCTTCTGCAACGGGCTTCGCTTGGTTTTAATGGTGCTCCTCCTACCTTGTTGTCTGCTTCGCCAGTTCTTCTCCCCCTCTGAACCTTTAACCATGGCCAGCTCCTGAGCTGGCCTGAGTGTCACAATCTAGGATCTGTCACTTAGAACTCCAAGTCTGCACCCACTGGAAGACCCTTGTTTATCACTGCAACTTGAACTATAAGGACTTGCATATCTGTATCTCCACATCGTTCATCTTTGATTTCACCACAGGGTCCAGCACAGAGAATGGTACAAAGCGGGCATCCAGACAGTGCTATGTACACTGGCTAATGGACTGAGGGGGTGAGTTGCCCAGAAGGCATTGCATGCCCACACCTGCTGTGGAACATTGATGCCATGAGGACCTCTAGAAGACCAGAAGAGCCCCCAGGGGCCACCACTACTGCCCTGACTCCTTATGGTTTCTGAAAGGGGAAAGACAGAAACTAACATTTCATGAGTGCCACTTTTTTGCAAGGCACCTCACAAAATCCCTCATTCCCTACGAGTTCGGCACTTTCACCCCTATTTTAGGGTTGAGAGGAATGAGGCTGAAAAAGTTCAGAAATCTTGCTCACGGCCACGTAACTGGTGACTGACAGATGTGACTTGAACCCAGAGCTGCATGGCTCTTTCCGCCGCGGCAACAGCAGCCCGCACGGCCTCGCGCCGCTCTGCCTTTGGCATGTGCTCTTTTCCCTGCTCAGAATTCTTAGTTCTTCAGTACTGGATAAATCCATCTCTAAAAGCACTGATAACTATCCCCTGTTCCACTAAAAAACGGTCACCCGACTAAGTGCCCCTATTCCATGGTACACCTCCGCCGAGATTTCAAGTATCGATACTTGATGTTAGGCTAGTCTCTCTGACAGGCGTGTGTACTGTGAGGGTGAGGCTCAAAGTCCTGGCCATCTCTCCATCCACAGTGTCTGGAACATAATGTGCATGTTCAATGCCTATTTGTCAAATGAATGAATGAACAAACGAAGCAAGGTTTCTGGCATTTTCAGTGTCGGTGGCCGGCGTTCATTGGTTCCTATATAACATGAGGGTGGTGATACCAGAATCTCATCTGCTCACTGCGTGGACCTGTTGACCAGGGACCCAAACACTGAGCAGAGGGGTGGGGAGGCTTTTGCTGGCTCCATCCTCATCTGTGAAGGCTTCAGCAGATGACCACTAACAGATATGGTCTCTCTCACAAAGCTGGGTTTGCCAGCGGTGGAGGAAGACACGGAATGATGGATAATGGACTTTTCAAGGAGTGAGGCATTCTGAGTTTTAATCCCACTCTTTTTCTAACTGGAGCGTGATTTCACACACTTCTCTGGACCTCAGTTTTCAAATATGGCAAATGCCTATTAGAAATGTGAAACTAATTCAGTGGTTTTCTAACTCTTCATTACCAAGGATCTATTTATGGAGTTTTTCTCCGTTACCCTCATGTTGTGAAAATGTCTGGTTTTGTAATAAGAAAAATCATCGTCTTTATTTAGAAAGAATTGTTAGGCAATCAGCCATCTATAACTACCAACAAAATGCATTGATAGCATGACATAACTAATGATAAACATCAGACTGAGATAATTCCAGTCCCAAAGACCGCTAATATTTCTGTCACCTGTGAAGCTGATTCTAGATAAAGCCACGATTCCCTGTAGACTTCCTGAAATAGTGGAAACAGCCAATGAATTTCCTTCTAATCTTTGAGCCCCTAGGGCTACACGTTCCCCAAGTACGTACAAATGGGCTTTGAAGTTGCCGAGATCAGTGATTTTGTTTTATGTGTGCAAATCCTGCAGGAGGATTAGGTTTTCCTCTTGCTGGAATTTGAGGATTTCTAACTAGAGAATTACACTGACAAAGGAGAAACAGCCCTTCACATCTTCAAAAACAGGGGAAAAGATCCAAGATGGCAGAAACATAACAGACATGAACATTTTCAACATGGACAGTGCATTTTCAAATGGAAAACATCTAGGCAAAATAAAAACTTTGAGGCTACAGATGGCTTAGACGGAAGTGAGTATGAGAAACCAACAGACGGTTGGTGCAGGAAATGCATGCTACAGGTTGCCTTACAGGGCACAAAGCAACGTCACCCCGGATCGATACTTACAAGTAATAGGAGTAGGAATAAGCATTTCTTCTATATATTGATGGGCAGTCAGATGATGGAAATGTCCAAAAAAGGGGGGAAAAGAAAAGACAAACAAACAAGAATTAGATTTATAGGAAATCTTGGTTCTTAGAAATGCACATAGTATTTCAGCATCCCTAAGCTCAAGGAGATGCAAGTTTCTCAACTAGTCATCGTCCCCGAGAATCAGATACTTTCAGCGGTAGAAGAAAGACCTCTCCTATGATGGAGAAACTCACTACTCATGCAGAGGAAGCCACATCGCATTTGGTTGTTTTAGTCGTTCGAAAATTCTTTCTTACGGTTAAACTAGCTTCCTTATAATTATAACTTTTTGGTCTTGGGTCAGATTTCTGTGGCATTCTAGAACGAGTTTACCACTCTTCCACATGACAGTGCTCCTAAGATCTAAGGAAAACCATAATGACTTTTATCTTCTCTGTTTTAGGTCAAATCACATCAGAATCTACTTAGTAACGTCACACCAAAAGAAAGGAAACTGTGTAGCCAGCATCCAAGATGGCTCCCCAATGATCCACACTTCCCAGCACTCATGCCCATGTTAGTGCCCACACAGAATCAGGGTTGGCCCTGGGTGACCAACAGAATGTGGGTGGAGTTACATTCTGGGACTTTCTAGGATAGGACAGATAGAGAAGCCTTGCAGCTCTTTCTGGGTCTTTGGAACTCTCACTTGGAACCCTGAGCCTCCATGTAAGAAGTCTAAGTATCCCGAGCTTGCTGTGGTCTGAAGGGACCATGTGAAGAAACCACACAGAGAGGCCCTAAGCCTGTATGAACAGAAAGAGACATCCAGCCAACCTCGGGCTGTTCCCGCCCCAGCCAACTGGATTACGCCAACTGAGACCCTTGATATCATAGACCAGAAATAAGTCATTCCCTTCAAACCCTGGCCAAAGTACAGATTCATGAGAAAAAACAAATCACTAACTTTCATGGCTTATTTTTAAGGCGCTAAATTTTGGGAAGTAGTTTGTTACATTATCAGGAGAAAACCAGAACAACATTCAAACTTCATCATGAAAAACCACTGCACTAAAAGAAAGGAATTCCAAACTTCAGTGTGAACAGACTACAGCTTGAATAAACTCTCTGTGCCTGCATTTTCTTATATGATCCTTAGGTGAGTTGAACTAAATCACTAAGATTCAAACCGTGTTCCCAGGATTCTGCAGAACAGCATCACTGTAATGGGGAGGGGGGTACTGAGGTAGGGCTGCTGCTTCTCTGCCATCCACCACATTCGGAGCTTCTCCATTTTAATCTGTTTCATAAATTGGCATTTCACTTAAGATTTCACATGACTAAGAATTCCACTCTCCAAAAGAATGGTTGAAAAATCACTGCCTGCAATATGTCTCTTCTAGCTCTTGGCTTCTGAACAATAAAAGAAAAACAAGTAAGTCCGTGATATTCCCTTTGTTATAACTTTTCGTATTTTGTAGAAAAATAAATAGGAACATTTTTATTTTACAGACTTAGCTCCACTGACAATAACTGATACATTTGTGGATTGAGAAAAATTGCTGAATAACCCAGGTCCCCAAATATCCATCTGAGCGGGCAAGAATAATTTGCTTCCTTCTTGAGTTATTTGGTTAATTGCAACTGTTATCCAGTTGGGTTACAACAGGAAGATGCGGTCTTTATATCCACAGGGTGGGAACATGTCCTCAGAGCTCCAAATTTCCCCCTCTTAAGTAGGAACTGGCCAAAGTCCCCAAGGCAGGGCCATCTCTAGGCTTTCTTTCATTTATCAAGAGAGACAAATTCCATAGATCCAGAAGGAAAGTGACATCTGAGAGCTAAGACACCATGGTGAAAGGGAAGCCCCGTACCTCCTTGGGAGGCTGAGCTGGGGAAAATGAACCACAGTGCAGCAAGATCTGGTTACTCATAAAACTGTGCAGTGTCTTTGGCCAAATGAACAGTGGCTCCAGATGATGAAAGGGGTGAAGAACTTCTAACTGATGGGTGGGATCTGGAACAGCCCATATAAGTCATCCAAGCCCCTCCACCAACCATAACAGGTTGGCACTGTAAGGTGACCATTCCTCTTCTTCATTTCTGGCTCTGTGGTCCAGAGCCTGGGAGTGTAATTCCTCAGGGGCAGAAAGCTCAGGATCCATTTGATGAAGACTCACAGACATCTCTGTTTTCCATATTGTCAAGAACACTGCACAGAGAATGGAGAGGCCAGTGTTCTGATCTCAGCTCTTTCACTTGCTCTCTGTGACATCTTGGGCACGTCAATGCCTCTGCCTGGATCTCTGTTTCCTGATCCGTGTACCAAGGTGAACGGCATGGATAACTGCCAGCTTAAACAGCTTTGAGGAGTGGAAGTATGATAAGTCTTAGCATCCCAGAACCACCACTTGCTGACTGCATGGCCTCGAGCAAGTCGCTGTATCTCTGAGCCTCAATTTCTCCATCTCAACGCTGGGGGCAATAATGATCTATTCCCAAGGGTCATGGTGGGCATTAACATTATATTAGTCTAAATTACTTTCCAATTATATATGGTATGTAATACACAAAGTATTTTAAGTAAAATACATTAATCTAATTTAATATTAGAATATATTAAACATCTGAAATATACTAGGCTTCAACAAAGGGGAGTTCGGGCTTCCCTGGTGGCGCAGTGGTTGAGAGTCCGCCTGCCGATGCAGGGGACACGGGTTTGTGCCCCGGTCCGGGAAGATCTCACGTGCCGCGGAGCGGCTGGGCCCGTGAGCCATGGCCGCTGAGCCTGCGCATCCGGAGCCTGTGCTCCGCAACGGGAGAGGCCAAAACAGTGAGAGGCCCGCGTACGGCAAAAAAACACAAAAAAACAAAAACAACAAAGGGGAGTTTATGTTCCCCCCTTACCCACAGATAAAAGGTTTGCTGCTTCTCACTCTGGTGACCAGGAACAAAGTGTTCACCTACTTAGGAATATTAAAAATAGTAATAAAATTTTAACAAATTAGTAATAAGAATACTTACGTAGCACTTACTATGTGCCACACACTGCTGTAGGCTCTCACCATACGTTAACTTGTGTACTCCTCACAACCATCCTGAGAGATAGGTATTATCATCATCCCCACTTCACAGATGAGGAAACTGAGGCAAAGAAGGTTAAGTAACTTGCCTAAGATCACACAGTTAGTAACTGGATTTGGTAGCAACATGCCTCTGAAGCTCACGTGCTGGACCACTAGCCTGTGCTGGCTTCGAGGAAGAAAGACTATAGATATACGTTGGGCAACACAGCGGGTCAGGCACTGAGATGCCACAAGCCTTATCTCTTTTAATCCTCCCCCTGGCCCTATGGAGCAGGTACTACTCTTCTCATTTCTAGTTGAGGAATCTGAGGCTCTAAGAGGTCACCCCTCACTAGGTCTAATACTTTGTGTATTTGGGGACCAATTGCAAGGCCTCCATCCTGAGCCAGGATTTTCTCACAGTCAGCAGCCCCAGGCTACACTCTTGGGTCTCGACATTCTGGGCCCTCTGGTTTTCTGCTCTCAATCTTCAGGACTCACCTCTGCCTGGGCCACCTCCTCATTCCAACATGCTTCCTTAACCTTCAACTCACCTCCGCCAAGTAGCTGAGTTATCCTGGATGTCACCCAAAGCCAGTGCTACCCCTGACTCAGCTTCAAGGCAACTCCAGAATGACGGCACCTGACGGGCTTCTATTAATTAAATATGTTTTCCAAATTAAACTGCAAAGTCTTCCAGGGAAAGGATCAAAGCAGAGTATACATGTGTCCTTTCTCTCAGGCTTAAAGATTTACTGAAGGTCTAAATTTACAAGGATACAGTGATATTGCAAGTAACAGATTGCCTGAGACCAAAGATCCTGAGCAGGAAGACAGCTGTGCTTAGGGGAAAAAAGAGAAAAACCCAAACTTAATAAATCACATACTGTGGAATCTTTTCAGCTGGCTGACAAGAATGACTTGAGATATAGCTTCCCTTTGTTTCATACTACTTAAACAAGACTAAGTTGTCTATTTAACCATCCACTTGACCATCTCCCTGTCCATCTAGTTCATAACCCCACCCATGCACCCTTCCATCCATCCATCCCTCCATCCACTTAACAATCTATACATCTACTTATCCGTCTAGCCCATAACCCCACACACTCATCAAATCATCCATGTGCTCATCTACTCATTCATCCAACAATCAATCTGTCATCCACTCATCCATCTTTCCATCACAGCCAAAACTTTTTAAGGACCCATTATATGATCGTCTCTGCCAACTACCAGAGATTGAAAGAGAAATGCCATTGTGATCCAGCCAATATGTCTCATGGGAGAACCAAACAAAAAACTTATAAAATAGATGATAATAATTGCTACCATTTAGATAGTAGGAGGTCACTTATGTGTCAGGTGCTGTTCTCAGTACATTATGTGGACTATTGCATTTCATCCTCACTAGAAGCATTATTATCTATGTTTTACAGGTGAGGAAAGTGAAGCGCAGAGAAGTTAAGTAACTTGCCCAAGTTTATATAGTTGGTAAGCAGCATGGCAAGGATTACAATCCAGGAAGTCTAACTTTAAGAGCCTACATTAATAACTACTATGTTATTATCTTCTGGAGTGATAAACGGTATGAGGTGGCAGCTCAGGGAGCTGTGGGACCATATTTGAGGGTAAGGGGTGGGGATGGGGGAGAGGTAATTTGGTTTAGAGTCTGTGATGCCGGAGTTGTAAAGTCCAGGAACACCCAGATGGAGTAGGAGGGAGGGTATTTCCAGGCTGATGGATATCTGTTTACAGAATGGGTGGGGGGTTATCAAGGTGGGAATGTCAAGATGCTGGTAGTTCCCAAAGAGTCTGAGGAGCTTACTCTCACAGGGAGAACTCAGGTCACAGGGACAACTCAAAGAGCCAAGTGGTCAAATATTTTTCTAGAGGGATAATTCTGGCAGGAGCGTGAGCAAAAGGCGGAAGGGGAGAGGGACTGGGGTCACGAAAGCTGCCGTAAGGGTCAAAGCAAGAGATGTCTGGGGCCGAGCCTGCAATGGCTATGAGGAAGGAGAAGAGGTGATGTGAAAGGTGGCTAGAACACAAAAGCAATAGGTGATCAAATGTGAGCATTTTGAAGACGACTGCCAAGGTTCTAGCCTGAGCAGCTCCCCTAGTGCGTGCAAACAGAAGGAGGATTCACTCTTCAGGGTGTGGAGTAAGGAGCAGTTTAGAATGGGGTGGACAGACCAAGATAATATCAACACATGTATTGGGGGCTGCTTTCCTACCTCAACGAACCATTCAAAATGATGTCACACAATTCAGCATATCTGCAAATCCTGTTTTACATTTCATCCAGGTGAGATGGTGTTAAGAGTGTAGACTCTCTTATCAGATTGGCCACGTTTCAGACCCAGCTCTTCCACTTACTAGCTACGTGATTTGGGGCAATTTCTTTAAGTTCTACATGTGTCAGTTTTGTGACCTGTAGCACAATCTAATAGCTGCCCTGCCTCTTCAGCTTACCCAGCAGTTAGCTTCTCCTACTGCCTCATTATTTTTTTTCCTGGAGAGATAGTGTGTTCTCTGAGTCTCAGACCATGGGACATCTTTCACATACTGCCCTTCCGGCCTGACCCTCCTCCGCACCCCTCAGGGCTGGGTTCACCCCTGATGCTTAACAGTGATATCTGGATCTGCGTTCTGAGTGAAGCTTTCTTGCCCAAGAGATGCAGTGCAATCCTGGGCCCCATCTGTTCTAATTTTACTGGGATTCAACACATTTTTAGGGAATCCCAAGTATCTGCAAGGCACATGTGCGATGAGGATGAATCAGAACAGACAATTGATGGTCTAGTGGAGAAGATAAGATGCGAATACAAATAACAAACGTAAGACAGAGCATAACCTGGATCCTCATGGAGGGGATCCAGACGGTGAAGAGACTGAGTCTACACTGAAGGTCAGAAGGGATTACTGGAGAAGGTGTCTTTTAAATCAGACCTTAAACATGGGTAGTATCTGGTCACATGGAAATGAGGAACATAGGCATTGAAAGAGGAGGAAACTTCACAAGCAAAGGTATAAGTGTGGGGTGAGACTTCAGGAAATCTGCCAGAATCACCATGAGCAAGGGGACAGCGCAGCTCGACAAGGCTCTCCAGGTGACTTAAGTATGTGCTTCTTGCCTTATTTCCACCCTACGAACCGCTGTTATAGGGAAGGAAAAGCCATTGAAGGATTTTAGAATGCAGGTTTGGGAGTACAAGTTCTATTTTTCAAACATCACTTTGGCTACAGTGTGGAAGATGGGTTGGAGAGGCGGGGCCAGAGTCAGGGAGGCTGGCGAAGAGACTCACAGAACAAAGCTATAGAGGCTTGCACCAGGGAAGAGGCAGTGGAGACGGGGAGGGGAGAGGATGCGACCAAGAGAATGTAAAGATTCAAGTTCAAAAGTACTGGGGTGATGGAATCCCACTAGTTTGGCTGATGGAATGAGAGGTAGTACCTCTCACTAAGATGGGGACACATGACTGGTGTTGGTGGGTACGGTGATGATTTTGTCTTTGACCATAAAAACTTTGAGGGCAGATGTCCAGGAGCAGATGATACAGGGCAGTAGAGCTCTGGCAAGAAAGGGCCAAAGCAGAGGACCTGCCCTCCCAGGCCATTTGTTTTCAGTCCGGCAAAACTACAACCACCATGTTGTGTGATAAGTACACAGCTGAAGGTCTATGCATGTGGCACAACGGCTGCACGCGGGGAAGGATCACTGAATCTTCCCAGGACGGAGGGCTTGTGGGAAGACTTCAAGGAAGAGGTAGTACTTGGAGGAATCCTACTTGGAAGAACTTGGGGCTGAGAGTTAGAGAGTAGTAGGAGCCTTGCAGGTGAAGAGAAATGTCTGGACATTCAATTCAGGGAAAGAGCATGTACCAAGGCAGAGAACAGTAGAAAATGATACCTGAACCTGGGTCACTTGTGTCCTATTCCAGGATTCACTTATCTTCTACTGGTCTCCATGGACTGATAGAACAGAAGTTAACAGCAAGGGGTCTGGAGTCACAGACCCTGGGTTTGCATTTCAACTCTGCCCAAGACCTTGGATAACTCATAAAAACCTTTTTTGAACCTCAGTTTCCTCTTCTCAAAAAACAGGAGTATCAACAGTCCTACCCTCTATGATTATTTGTAGGATTAAAATCCGAGTACGGCAGCAGTTCAAATGGAAAATGAACAAAGTAGGTCAGAGTGTGTGTACTGATTGCAGCACTGCCTTTTAACATATTAGTGCTGGGTTTGGAGCTGGCTTGGTACACTTGATGGTCATGTGTGAGATGAATGTCCTTGTTGATATTATGCAATATATGCATTACCTGTACGTAAGCAGGTACAGGAAGTAAAGCCTGTCCCAGCCATTAGTTCATTTGATCCTCAGAACAGCTACACGAGACTGGCTGCATCTCACAGCTGAGAAAGCAAAGGGTGAGCTCTGTTAAGTTGCTTCTCTAAGGTTAGCAGCAGATAAATGGGGCTGTAGAGATCTGGATCCAGTTTTTCTGCTTCCCAGTACACAGCTAACAAGAATGTCTACACCCATTAGACTGGGAGCTACTGGAGTGCAGACACAAATCACAGAGAAGCAAGGTATACCAAGAGACGCACATTTCTCTCAAAGTAGACTCTCCTATTTCAAACTCAAGACACTCCAAATATATTCTTGGAAGAGTTACCGTTTGGACAGGCAGAGCATGGCTGGCTGGAAGTTCAGGCTGTACCAGGAAGAGCTGGGCAGGGAGAGGAGAAGAGGAGATGGGGGTGGATGGAACTATGTGCGGCGAAGGACTTTGAAACTGTCTCCCTAAAAGTTGCCTAGTTTACATTTGAAAAGTAAGAAGGGATGGTGAGGTTAATGCAGGATACAGACGAGTCTTGGGGTAGAGATATACTGTTACCAAAGACTTCTGCTTAAGCTGGCTCCAGTGTTTCCCCATCAAAAGTGCATCGCTATGCCTTAAGCCTTGGAGGACCATGCTGAGACTTCAGGAAGCGTGTCCCAGGGAATAAACTGGATGACAGGAAGCTCGTAGGCTTGTATGTCCACATCCCACAAACAAACATTAAAATGTCAGACTTCCCATATGTGAGCGGCCAGGAAACACCTTCAAACATCAAGATACACTCGTGAAGGCGCTAAGGCTTGAGCTTTCCACCTGAATTTGCACTGAAGGCACCCAGGGCCCTATGGTATTAAGTCAAGGGACCAGAGAGGTGGCCTTACAATGCCTTGGCTGCCCATTCCTTTGGGAGAGGATGTTCGATAATTCTAAAGGGAGGAGGTCAGGGAAGAAGATGAACGGGACTGCAGTGATGAGAGCTTTTCTCTATTTTCAGGATTCAACAGGGTGTTCATGAAAAGGAGGTACGTTCCATTACATAATGGCATGCGGGAACCCATTTTAGAATGTTCTGAGGTCTAGATGTGATCAACAGAGCCAGGAGAAAAAGATGAAGCCATTATCCAGTGACAGCGTAAGAATGACTATTTTGCAATGAGCTTGGCTATAACCACACTGGCTGTTAACTCTGTCGGAAGGGGCTCCAGATTCCCTTCTTAAAATGCTCATGCAATCCTCCGTATCTCCATGTAGCCCTGATTCTGTATGGTCCTGCATTCAAAGAAGCCCAGTCCAAACAGCCAAAGGTACTATTAAAAGAAGTCTAAAGTTTAATTTGCATCTTTTTCAAAGAGTAAGGGAATTCTGTTTGAATTGCTCACCAGCATCTCATATCCCCTTCTGCAACCTTGCATTTTTCAAGATCCCCTCCATCCATTATAAAACAACCAAACACCAACAACACTTTCCTTAGGCTACGCTGATACATTTTTCTCTCTCTCTCTCTCTTCCGTTCTCTTATATTCCTTTCTGAATGTAAATTGATTTAGCTTCTTTCACTAAGCCCTTCCCTTGGTCCTCTGTATCTTTAGCCCTTTCTGGGCCAGCTTTCTAGTTCAGTACAACACACACACACACACACACACACACAACACCTAATAGTAAGAGAAAGACTCTCTTTGGAGAGTGACAGGGAGAAACTAGGGGCATACTGGAAACATGTGCCTGCAGCTCTGGGGAAGACTTTGAGACAGCTGAATCCACTGGGAGCAGAGGAAACAGGGAGCCGCCAGGGCCATGTCTGTGGAGGTTAGGGAGAAGACCCAGCGCAAGCCAGTGCAGGGAGTGTGGCAGGCATTCGACTTCTGAGAGCTGCTAGATGCAGGAACTAACTCTAGGTCACAAAGGGACACTGAAGAGATGCTGACACTAGGATCCTGAGTTGTGATGATTCGCCTATTATTTGGGGGTTTCTTTTCCTTTCGTATCTATGCCCTTTAGGTGACTGTGGACATCATTCTGGTGAGCAGTAAGTTAGTGACAGACTCAACTGACCAGTGACGTCTTCCCCATATTTATATATGGGGTTGGGATCAGAAGAGGGAAAGGAGCCCATTAAGCTCTTCACTGTCCTTTGGTGGGGGTACCTCTAGACATCAGAAGACACTGTGGGGTAGTGGAAAGAGTGCAGGCTGATGTTTAATTTCTGTTTTTCTCCCTCTGACCCATCCCCTACTCCTCTCTCCTCTCCCCTCCCCTCCTCTCTGCTCCTTCCCTTTCCTTCCCCTATACCTATTTGTAAAATATTACCATCAACTAGGCCGGAAAAATGTCTTATTTTCTCCCAAAGATACTGTATATGCAAACACTGATGAGCACCCCCTACCCCCTGCCCACTGCCACTACATCTGAGTTTTGCCTCTTGGAAAGAAATGGTGATCACCTGATGTCTGTTGGTTGGGTCTGACGGATGGTTTTGATAGAGGCGAGAGATGATGAAGATACTCAGAAGAGGACAAAACCACACAAAGGGTTCACTTTATCCTTGCTGCCAGCCTGAAAACAGAAAGCCCTTTCCTCCCTCCCAGAAAGTCACACATTTCAGAAATAGCTGTTGAGAGGGAAGTGAAATTTCTTCACAAGCTCGCAGACAATGGTGACGTGGGTTAAGTCAGGCTTTAGAAAGAGCAAAATTGGAAGAGCATATCTGACTTACAAATCAGTGGCGAAGAATGAGAACATTCAGGGTCCATCAAAGAGGAATGCAATTCTCTTAAATTGGTTACTTTTTTCAGGGAGACTGGCCCAAACTCACCTCTGTCTCTAAAGCGTCTGCGACTCCGAGAACGTGTCAATGATCTTACATGTGCAATGTGCTCACTCACCCCCAGAGAAATCAAACCTCATGTTTGGCCTCATCCAACAGCAGCCAGCTTGTCACAGACATAAAACGTGGCCTCGCTTTACGGATGATGATGATGACGACTCTGAGGGCTCTGGACCCCCAATATTATCATGGACCTTCCCTCCTCCCTAGCCGCTCCAACCAGAAAATCAGTAGCTGGACGAGAACCGAAACTCTTCAGTCATTCTGCTGGGAGCCTGAGTAAAGGAATGATCCTACAGAACAAAGATGTCAAGAAAGAACAGGTCCGACCAATAAGATGTCCTGGTCAAACGGGGTCCTGGCTGATTCTGAACAGAACCATGAGACACACAGAGACATTCTGGTGCCAGAACGGCTAAAAGAAGGCCGACTACTTGTAGAGTGAAACTGATGGCTGGAAATAAGGACACTGTCCTCATTTGTTTACTTCATGCGTTTATATTCATGGGACTCCTTAGAGTAGAAGCTGGAATTTGTCTTTGGGGCATTCCGTCCCTTTGCTCTGGTGGGAACAAGTTTCACAAGCTGTTTTTGTCTCAGGGATGAAAGCAGGTGCGGGTCCTCATTATTGGGCTTGTCCTGAACTCTGTGAGTAACCAAACCCGGAGCTTCAGGCTGAGGAGTTAGTAGTTTGTTGAAGAATGGACTAAACGGTCTCTTTAAATTGGGGGCAGGGCAGGCTGCAGCACAGTTCATTATAATGTAGGTAAGTGTTTTGTTTGCTTTGGCAGTCTGGGGAGTGGGAGGGTGGAGACCAAGGCTGGAATCCTGGCATTGAAACTGAGATGGGCAGTAGCGGGGACATGGTGGCTAAGGTACAGTAGGTAGGAGGACCCCCTGTTTGGAGGAATAAGCGTGTACCCCAGGGACAGCGAGAGCTGATATTCTTCAACTTTCCCTAATGACTATTTCCTCTCCCTCTCTGCAACTCCTCTGTGTCGTCTTCAAGCCTCCTGTATGTCTGATAAACAGAAGATGTCGATGTAATGAATTTGGGGGATCAGCAAAGAACCTGTACCCTGGCTTTCATGAGCAATGCACGCGACAGGAGATGACCGTGCGCGCTGACCAGAGGTGCCGGGAGGACATCCCGCTGAGAGGTGACAAGCAGCAACAATCCAGCTGGGAAGGTTCTATGGGACGTGGAGTAAGAAGGAGCCTTCCCCCAGGGCTGTCACACCACCAGAGGTGGCTCTATCCCTTTGACTCTGAGGATGCATCTATCCCTTGGGATGCTGCTGCTTGACCAAAGAAAAGTCAAGGATGAATGAAGGTGAAAGGAACGACGCATTGCTTTCCTGCGTCTCTATTTGTGGGCTCACCCGCGTTCCCGGGGCTCCCCTGTAATCTTGATGACGTGACCAATCACACCAGAGCAGCTATCTCTGAGAAGCACCACACATGGAATCCCATGGTACTCCGAGGAACCCCTGCCCCCACAAGAAACTTGCCGTCTTGGGGCTGCTCGCCAAGCAGATACACATGCCCTTCAGACACCAACACAATGAGCCACCGCCGGCCCCAAATTTCAGGACCTCAACAGTTATATCAGAAGGTCCCTGCTCAGAAGCAATCAGCAGAGAACGGACTTGGCCATTTGGCAGTGTGGGGGCCCCCTGGGGTTGACAGGGTCTGCAGGGCAGCGACCAAAACTCACCGTCTTTTGATGGTGAGCATCACGCCCAGGAGAATGATGATGAACATGAGGAGGCCGGCGACCACGCCGGCCATCTTCACAGTGTTGTCCACCTGCTTCTCGGGCTCCACGGTGTTGGAATTCTGAGTGGAGGCACCTTGGAGGGAAAGGGGAAGAAGAAAGATAATTGACTAGACGCAATCATAACAACAACAGGTTCCATTCACTGAGTACGAACTATATGCCAGGCACTGTGCTGAGGACATTATACACATTGACCCATTTAACCCTTTTGAGGATTAATTCCTTGAGATATTGAATTATTATTATTATAGCCTTTTCTGTAGAGGAAGAAATTGAGATGCAGAGAAACTGAGTTGCCCAAGGTTACACAACCACTATGCTGGATAAGGGTAACCCTTATCCTCCCATGAGATTAAGCAGACAATTTTATCCCTCATAATGGTTTGTCCCTAGGATCAGACAATGGAACTATGGTGTGAATCTTAGGTTCATGGAATTATTCCAACTCCTAATTAATTCTTTCAGGTAAATGGCAAAAACAACAGCTTTGTATAAGGGTAACACAATGAAAAGCACTGGATTTTTAAAGATAAAAACATACCGTTTAAATTTTGTGCCTTATAGGAAACAAATGGTGGGGATTAAAGGGAATTGCCTTGGGTTCAGAAAATGCTTATATCTGCTAACTCCATTTTTGGATTTCATGCTGAGGCTACGTGCTCTGCCAGCTACTAACACACTGACTCGATTCCACATCAAGGAAGACTGAGAACTGGGCACTTACTATACCCTCTGCCCTGTGCTGGGCCGTTTTGTGGACCCGGCTTGGCCAATCCTTGCAAATATTCCCTAAAGTATATATTGATTTTCCCATTTTATAGATGAGAAGACAAAGGGAGCTTGCTAAAAGTCACATGGCTGATAAAGTTCAGGGCCAGGATTACACAGGTTTTCTGTAAGTCTAGGTCTCAAAAGTCAGAAGCCTTGAATTCAACTTTCATGTCCTCTAGTCCCTCAATCCTTCTCCTCCCAGACAACCACTTGGCTAATGCCGTAGCAAAAGGAAGGAGCCAAAGAATGCCTAAGCCCGGCCTCTTCATGCAGTGCACCAGGGACAGAGGCAACTTCTCATCCCAGGAACCTGTGTGAGCCTTCCAGAGTGTGGTCCTGGACCAGCATCTCCGTGAATTCTTCCCAACAATCCCATGTTCATGTGAGGCAGCTTAAATCCAAAGCATCCTTTCCCTGACCCATCCCTACTTTTCTACCACATCAGAATCAGCTCATCCATGACCAGTGACACCACCTTCCCTGGTTGCCCCAGGAGCATTCCTCTCTCTCTTCTCCAAATTCTGATAACACTCTGTACCACTTGGTACAGATCTCAATGTGCTGATGTTATTAGTGATTTGTTTCCCCATCTGTCTCCGCCAGTGGTCTGCAAGCTCCTCGGGGGCAAGAGGAAGCGTCCTTTATCTTTGTTTCCTCATGTTAGCACAGGTCTGGCTCATAATTGGTGTCCCCTTAACGTTTGTGGTGGTTTAATGTTTAGCTGAAGGGATGACATCTCTGCCCACACACATTTCTTCTCATGAAACCAGACTGAGTTTCTCCTTTTCTTCAGCCATGTGTTCACAGAACCCAGCTGAGCTGAAGGGATGCTAATGCCCATAAGCTATGATTTTGATTCTCCAAACTCAGGGATGTTTCAGACCAGTCCTCCGGCACATGCCCTCTTCCTGATTAAGAGCGTCAAGTGTTTCCTTTACCACAGCACTTTCCCCAGACTCTCTTGTAACTTAGAAAAACTGGGTTCACTTAGTCCAGTCTCCCCAGTGGGAACGGCAAGTCTTCAAGAGCAGAGAGGGCGTCCTAGTCATCTCTCTAAAGCCAGTGTCTAGAACAGGCCTCCCTCCTCCCCATTGTTGGTTTACAGATGATGGCTGAACGGCAGAAAGGCTAGTGGACCACCGTCGTTTGCTTCATTTATTCATTCAAGCACTCATTAATTTGCTACTAGGCATCTCTATTCTGTGTGCCCAATTATGCCATCAACAGGGTCAGAGATCCTTCTCCTGGAAGGACTTACACATAAGGGATTTTATTCAGGTCCCCTCACCAGCTAGAGACAAACCCAGCTCATCAAATCGCAGGATGGTCTGAACAGGCTCTGCCTGTTTACAGCCAAAGAATTCCTGGCGGAGTTGGCCAACCTCATAGGAAGGCGGGTCTCACATTCCAGAGTGCAGGCAAGTCCCGAGTAGCCCCCGTTTTCACGTTTGGAGAGAAGATTTCTGAGATATGTCTAGTCCCCCAGACACAGAACATGACTAAGCATAAAGGAGGCTGAGCACCTCAGACCATAATTTCCTGAATAGTGTCGGAGTCTTTTTTACTTGGCTTTGGAGGAAGTGCTGGCTCTGGAGCATTCACTCACTGATGTAGTAATGGCTAAACTTTACTTAATGCCTGCTAGGAGATCCTGTTCTAGAGACTGGGAGCACAAAGGCAAAGCCATGGAGAGGATCCTGTTACCCTGGGAACACTGTTATTAGCTTGTTCTAATGAGATTCACACTGCATTCCTTCAATGAAAAATCACAAGTACCCACTGTATGCTGGGCATTTAGTAATACAATGGTGAGCAAAAGAGGCACAGTCCCTGCCCTCAAAGAGCCTACAATGAGTTGTGAGTGGGGTTGAGGGAACAGAATTAATAAAGAATCAATAAGAGGAAGCTTCCAACTCTGTCCATAGAGAGGCACATGACACATAATTGGGAAATGAATCACTTCTGGGAGGAAGTGGCCCATGCGGTGGGCTCCAAGGGAGGACAGGTTATAACTAGGCAAATAGAGCACCACGAGAAAAGCACACAGTGGTGACATGGGAAACAGCACTGGCTAAAGCCGTCTGATGGAGGCAAGGAGCCTGCATTCAAGATATGAAAGAACTGTGGCGTGATGAGGGCGAGAAGGCAGGGAGAGCATGGTGAGAGCAGCTGCCGAGGGCAGCAGGGGCCAGTCCATGCAGGACATTATAGGCCACAGTGTGAGCTTTTGTTTTATACCCCAAGAAACACAGGGAGTCATTTAAGTGCTGTTCATAGAGGTACGATATGGTCAGATTTGTATTTCCAACGGACTGTTTCAGTTTCTTTGAGAAGCCAAAGTGGATGGGAGAGATGCATTTTGAAACTATTATAGTCATCCAGATGGGAGATAATAGTTGATTGAACTCAGGTGATGGTCATGAAGATGGAAAGATGCAATAAAAGAGATCATTACCTGAAATAGATATAAATAAAACTGGTTGATGGACGGGATACAGGGCATAAGGGAAAGAGAACTGAATTCTTGAGGATGACCGTAACAAGGTGGATAACGGTGATGCTTAAAGGTTCAAGAAACAATTAAAAAGGAATAGAGTCAGAAGGAAAATATGTGTGTTTGGGGCAATTTGAGCTTGTAAGATACTCTAGAAAAGTAGGCAGTTAAAAATGCAGGTCTGAAGCTCTTAAAGGCCGCCTAAGCTGGAAGTAAAACTGTGTGAGTCATATGCACATAGATGGTATCTGAAGCAGGGGGGCTGATGAAGTCATCCAGAGAAAGAACGAAGAGCGGATGAGGAGGACCTTCAAGATGGCGGAAGAGTAAGACGCGGAGATCACCTTCCTCCCCACAGATACACCAGAAATACATGTACACGTGGAACAACTCCTACAGAACACCTACTGAATGCTGGCAGAAGACCTCAGACCTCCCAAAAGGCAAGAAACCCCCCACGTGCCTGGGTAGGGCAAAAGAAAAAAGAATAAACAGAGACGAAAGAATAGGGACGGGACCTGCACCAGTGGGAGGGAGCTGGGAAGGAGGAACGGTTTCCACACACTAGAAGCCCCTTCGCGGGCGGAGACTGCGGGTGGCGGAGGGGGGAAGCTTCGGAGCCGCGGAGGAGAGCGCAGCCACAGGGGTGCGGAAGGCAAAGCGGAGAGATTCCCGCACAGAGGACCAGGGCCGACCGGCACTCACCAGCCCGAGAGGCTTGTCTGCTCACCCGCCGGGGCGGGCGGGGCTGGGAGCTGAGGCTCGGCTTCGGTCGGAGCACAGGGAGAGGACTGGGGTTGGCGGCGTGAACACAGCCTGAAGGGGTTAGTGCGCCACGGCTAGCCGGGAGGGAGTCCGGGGAAAAGTCTGGACCTGCCGAAGAGGCAAGAGACTTTTTCTTCCCTCTTTGTTTCCTGGTGCGCGAGGAGAGGGGATTAAGAGCGCTGCTTAAAGGAGCTCCAGAGACGGGCGCGAGCCGCGGCTAACAGCGCGGACCCCAGAGACGGGCAGGAGACGCTAAGGCTGCTGCTGCCGCCACCAAGAAGCCCGTGTGCGAGCACAGGTCACTCTCCACACCCCCCTTCTGGGGAGCCTGTGCAGCCCGCCACGGCCAGGGTCACGGGACCCAGGGACAACTTACCCGGGAGAACGCACGGCGCGCCTCAGGCTGGTGCAACGTCCCGCCGGCCTCTGCCGCCGCAGGCCCGCCCCGCACTCTGTGCCCCTCCCTCCCCCGTGCCTGAGTGAGCCAGAGCCCCAGAAGCAGCTGCTCCTTTAACCGCATCCTGTCTGAGCTAAGAACAGACGGAGGGCGACCTAGGCGCAGAGGCGGGGCCAAATCCAAAGCTGAGCCCCGGCAGCTGTGCGAACAAAGAAGAGAAAGGGAAATCCCTCCCAGGTGCCTCAGGGGCAGCGGATTAAAGCTCCACAATCAATTTGATGTACCTGCATCTGTGGAATACCTGAATAGGCAACGAATCATCCCAAATTGAGGAGGTGGACTTTGGGAGCAACGATATATAAATTTCTTTCCCTTCTTCTGTTTTTTGTGAGTGTGTATGTGTATGCTCCTGTGTGTGATTTTGTCTGTATAGCTTTGCTTTTACTATTTGTCCTAGGGTTCTGTCTGTCCGTTTTGTTTTTATTACTTAAATTTTCTTTCTTAATTATTATTTTAATAACTATTTTATTTTACTTTATTTTAATTTAATATAATTTAATTTTATCTTCTTTCTTTTTTTCCTCCCTTTTACTCTGAGCTGTGTGGAGGACAGGCTCTTGGTGCTCCAGCCAGGCATCAGGGCTGTGCCACTGAGGTGGGAAAGCCAAGTTCAGGACACTGGTCCACAAGAGACCTCCCAGCTCCACGTAATATCAAACGGCGAAAATCTCCCAGAGATCTCCATCTCAACACCAGCACCCAGCTTCACTCAACGACCAGCAACCTACAGTGCTGGACACCCTATGCCAAACAACTAGTAAGACAGGAACAAAACCCCACCCATTAGCAGAGAGGCTGCCTAAAATCATAAGTCCACATACACCCAAAAAACACCACCAGACGTGGACCTTCCCACCAGAAAGAAAAGATCCAGCCTCATCCACCAGAACATAGGCACTAGTCCACTCCACCAAGAAGCCTACACAACCCACTGAACCAAACTTAGCCACTGGGGACACACACCAAAAACAACAGGAACAACGAACCTGCAGGCTGAGAAAAGGAGACCCCAAACACAGTTAAGTTAATCAAAATGAGAAGACAGAAAAAAACACAGCAGATGAAGGAGCAAGGCAAAAACCCACCAGACCAAACAAATGAAGAGGAAATAGGCAGTCTACCTAAAAAAGTATTCAGAGTAATGATAGTAAAGATGATCCGAAATCTTGGAAATAGAATAGAGAAAATACAAGAAACGTTTAACAAGGACCTAGAAGATCTAAAGAGCAAACAGTGATGAAAAACAAAATAAATGAAATGAAAAATTCTCTAGAAGGGATCAATAGCAGAATAACTGAGGCAGAAGAAAGGATAAGTGACCTGGAAGATAAAATAGTGGAAATAACTACTGCAGAGCAGAATAAAGAAAAGAGAATGAAAAGGATCGAGGACAGTCTAAGAGACCTCTGGGACAACATTAAACGCACCAACATTCAAATTATAGGGGTCCCAGAAGAAGAAGAGAAAAAGAAAGTGGCTGAGAAAATATTTGAAGAGATTATAGTTGAAAACTTCCCTAATACAGGAAAGGAAATAATTAATCAAGTCCAGGAAGCACAGGGAGTCCCATACAGGATAAATCCAAGGAGAAACACACCAAGACACATGTTAATTAAAGTATCAAAAATTAAATACAAAGAACAAATATTAAAAGCAGCAAGGGAAAAACAATAACACTTAACGGAATCCCCATAAGGTTAACAGCTGATCTTTCAGCCAGAAGGGAGTGGCAGGACATATTTAAAGTGATGAAGGAGAAAAACCTACAACCAAGATTACTCTACCCAGCAAGGATCTCATTTAGACTTGATGGAGAAATTAAAACCTTTACAGACAAGCAAAAGCTAAGAGAATTCAGCACCACCAAACCAGCTTTACAACAAATGCTAAAGGAACTTCTCTAGGCAGGAAACACAAGAGAAGGAAAACACCTACAATAATAAACCCAAAACAATTAAGAAAATGGGAATAGGAACATACAAGTTGATAATTACCTTAAATATAAATGGACTAAATGCTCCCACCAAAAGACACAGATTGGCTGAATGGATACAAAAACAAGACCCATATATTTGCTGCCTACAAGAGACCCACTTCAGACCTAGAGACACATACAGACTGAAAGTGAGGGGATGGAAAAAGATATTCCATGCAAATGAAAACCAAAAGAACGCTGGAGTAGCAATTCTCATATCAGAGAAAATAGACTTAAAAATAAAGACTATTAGAAGAGACAAACAAGGACACTACATAATGATCAAGGGATCGATCCAAGAAGAAGATATAACAATTGTAAATATTTATGCACCCAACATAGGAGCACCTCAATACATAAGGCAAATACTAACAGCCATAAAAGGGGAAATCGACAGTAACACATTCATAGTAGGGGACTTAAACACCCCACTTTCACCAATGGACAGATCATCCAAAATGAAAATAAATAAGGAGACACAAGCTTTAAATGATACATTAAACAAGATGGACTTCATTGATATTTATAGGACGTTCCATCCAAAAACAACGGAATACACATCCTTCTCAAGTGCTCATGGGACATTTTCCAGGGTAGATCATATCTTGGGTCACAAATCAAGCCTTGGTAAATTTAAAAAAATTGAAATCGTATCAAGTATCGTTTCCGACCACAATGCTATGAGACTAGATATCAATTACAGGAAAAAACCTGTAAGAAATACAAACACATGGAGGCTAAACAACACACTACTTAACCAAGAGATCACTGAAGAAATCAAAGAGGAAATCAAAAAATACCTAGAAACAAATGACAATGAAAACACAACAACCCAAAACCTATGGAACGCAGCAAAAGCAGTTCTAAGAGGGAAGTTTATAGCAATACAATCCTACCTTATGAAACAGGAAACATCTCAAATAAAGAACCTAACCTTACACCTAAAGCAATTAGAGAAAGAAGGACAAAGAAAAACCAAAGTTAGCAGAAGGAAAGAAATCATAAAGATCAGATCAGAAATAAATGAAAAAGAAATGAAGGAAATGATAGCAAAGATCATTAAAGCTAAAAGCTGGTTCTTTGAGAAGATAAACAAAATTGATAAACCATTAGCCAGACTTATCAAGAAAAAAAGGGAGAAGACTCAAATCAATAGAAATAGAAATGAAAAAGGAGAAGTAACAACAGACACTGCAGAAATACAAAGGATCATGAGAGATTACTACAAGCAACTCTATGCCAATAAAATGGACAACCTGGAAGAAATGGACAAATTCTTAGAAATGTGCAACCTTCCGAGACAGAGCTAGGAAGTAATAGAAAATATGAACAGAGCAACCACAAGCACTGAAATTGAAACTGTGATTAAAAATCTTCCAACGAACAAAAGCCCAGGACCAGATGGCTTCACAGGTGAATTCTATCAAACATTTAGAGAAGAGCTAACACCTATCCTTCTCAAACTCTTCCAAAATATAGCAGAGGGAGGAACACTCCCAAACTCATTCTACGAGGCCACCATCACTCTGATACCAAAACCAGACAAAGATGTCACAAAGAAAGAAAACTACAGGCCAATATCACTGATGAACATAGATGCAAAAATCCTCAACAAAATACTAGCAAACAATCCAACAGCACATTAAAAGGATCATACACTATGATCAAGTGGGGTTTATCTCGGAATGCAAGGCTTCTTCAATATACACAAATCAATCAACATGATACACCATATTAACAAATTGAAGGAGAAAAACCATATGATCATCTCAATAGATGCAAAGAAAGCTTTCAACAAAATTCAACACCCATTTATGATAAAAATCCTCTAGAAAGTAGGCATAGAGGGAACTTTCCTCAACATAATAAAGGCCATATTGGACAAACCTACAGCCAACATTGTCCTCAATGGTGAAAAACTGAAAGCATTTCCACTAAGATCAGGAACAAGACAAGGTTGCCCACTCTCACCACTATTATTGAACATACTTTTGGAGGTTTTAGCTACCAGCAATCAGAGAAGAAAAAGAAATAAAAGGAATTCAAATTGGAAAAGAAGAAGTATAGTTATCACTGTTTGTAGATGACATGATACTATACATAGAGAATCCTAAAGATGCTACCAGAAAACTACTAGAGCTAATCAATGACTTTGGTAAAGTAGCAGGATACAAAATTAATGCACAGAAATCTCTTGCATTCCTATACACTAATGATGAAAAATCTGAAAGTGAAATTAAGAAAACACTCCCATTTACCATTGCAACAAAAAGAATAAAATAACTAGGAGTAAACCTACCTAAGGAGACAAAAGACCGGTATGCAGAAAATTATAAGACACTGATGAATGAAATTAAACATGATACAAATAGATGGAGAGATATACCATGTTCTTGGATTGGAAGAATCAACATTGTGAAAATGACTCTACTACCCAAGGCAATCTACAGATTCAATGCAATCCCTATCAAACTACCACTGGCATTTTCACAGAACTAGAACAAAAAATTTCACAATCTGTATGGAAAGACAAAAGACCCTGAATAGCCAAAGCAATCTTGAGAAAGAAAAACGGAGCTGGAGGAATCAGGCCCCCTGACTTCACACTATACTACAAAGCTACACTAATCAAGACAGTTTGGTACTGGCACTGAAACAGAAATATAGATCAATGGAACAGGATAGAAAGCCCAGAGATAAACCCACGCACATATGATCACCTTGTCTTTGATAAAGGAGGCAAGACCATACAGTGGAGTAAAGACAGCCTCTTCAATAAGTGGTGCTGGGAAAACTGGACAGCTACATGTAAAAGAATGAAATTACAACACTCCCTAACACCATACACAAAAATAAGCTCAAAATGGATTAAAGACCTAAATGTAAGGCCAGACACCATCAAACTCTTAGAGGAAAACATAGGCAGAACACTCTATGACATAAATCACAGCAAGATCCTTTTTGACCCACCTCCTAGAGAAATGGAAATAAAAACAAAAATAAACAAATGGGACCTAATGAAACTTAAAAGCTATTACACAGAAAGGAAACCATAAAAACGATGAAAAGACAACCCTCAGAATGGGAGAAAATATTTTTAAATGAAGGAACTTACAAAGGATTAATCTCCAAAATTTTCAAGCAGCTCATGCAGCTCAATATTAAAAAAACAAACAACCCAATCCAAAAATGGGCAGAAGACCTAAATAGACATTTCTCCAAAGAAGATATAGATTGCCAACAAACACATGAAAGAATGCTCAACATCATTAATCATTAGAGAAATACAAATCAAAACTACAATGAGATATCATCTCACACCAGTTAGAATGACCATCATCAAAAAATCTAGAAACAGGGCTTCCCTGGTGGTGCAGTGGTTGAGAGTCCGCCTGCCGATGCGGGGGACATGGGTTCGTGCCCCGTTCTGGGAGGGTCCCGCATGCCGTGGAGCGGCTGGGCCCGTGAGCCATGGCCAATGAGCCTGCGCATCTGGAGCCTGTGCTCCGCAATCGGAGGGGCCACAGCAGTGAGAGGCCCGCATAACGCAAAAAAAAAAAAAAAAAAAAAAAAAAATCTAGAAACAATAAATGCTGGAGAGGGTGTGGAGAAAAAGGAACCCTTTTGCACTGTTGGTGGGAATGTAAATTGATACAGCCACTAAGGAGAACAGTATGGACATTCCTTAAAAATCTAAAAGTAGAACTACCGTACGACCCAGCAATCCCACTACTGGGCATTTACCCTCAGAAAACCATAATTCAAAAAGAGTCATGTACCAAAATGTTCATTGTAGCTCTATTTACAATAGCCAGGACATGGAAGCAACTGAAGTGTCCATCAACAGATGAATGGATAAAGAAGATGTGGGACATATGTACAATGGAATATTACTCAGCGATAAAAAGGAATGAAACTGAGTTATTTGTATTGAGGTGGATGGACCTAGAGACTGTCATACAGAGTGAAGTAAGTCAGAAAGAGAAAAACAAATACCGTATGCTAACACATATATATGGAATCTAAAAAAAAAAAAAAAAAAATGGTCACGAAGAACCTAGGGGCAAGATGGGAATAAAGAGGCAGACCTACTAGAGAATGGACTTGAGGATATGGGGAGGGGGAAGGGTAAGCTGGGACAAAATGAGAGAGTGGCATGGACTAATATATACTACCAAACGTAAAATAGATAGCTAGTGGGAAGTAGCCGCACAGCACAGGGAGATAAGTTCGGTGCTTTGTGACCACCTAGAGGGGTGGGATAGGAAGTGTGGGAGGGAGGGAGATGCAAGAGGGAAGAGATATGGGGACATATGTATAACTGATTCACTTTGTTATAAAGCAGAAACTAACACACCATTGTAAAGCAATTATACTGTAATAAAGATGTTTAAAAAAATTAAAAAAAAAAGAGTGGATGAAAAAGCAGGCCTAGATAGAGACTTGAGGGTCTGTAGTATTTAGTGAGTGTGAAGAGGAAGATAAGCCTGCACAGGAGACAGAGAAGGAGTGGCCAGACACGGAAGAAAATACCCGGGAGAGTGTAGTGTCCCAGAGCCAGGGAAAGACAGTGTTTCAAGGGAAGAAGTAACCAGCTGTGTGAAATGATACTCCTAGGATAGAACCAAGCTCCCTACCCAAAGGAAAGGGAAGATCTTGGATGAGTATTAGAAAACCTTTCCCAGGTAAATGCAAGATGTTCCTAAACAGAAGATCCTTCAGTGATCACCATGAATCAACAGTGGAACACACCGGAGGGTCACAGAGGAACATCCTAGACATTCAGAGAGGCCATCTGAAAGGCCACAGTCCAGCAGTTTAGACAAATTCCATGAGTTCAGCAAACAGGCATCCCAGCTGAAATCCCAGACCCTGTACAGTGAAGTTATTAGGAGGAGCCATGCTTGGTTGGTCCAACTAGATTCCAGATATAGGGATGGCCCTGGGACGTGGTAAATTCTACCTGTACTTCAGCATCCTTTTAAGGGCATTGGCTTTAGCCACGAGAGATGTGTGCCTCTGTTCCTAACGGAAGTGTGCTGACAGTGTTCAAAGGTGACACAGGTGTTGAACTGGCTCTGGGACCAAAGGCCAGATAGCACTGACGTGTGGCTCCTACGTCGGAGAGGAAGAAGAGAGGGGCAGAGACAAATGGGCTAGTCCTCCTGCTGCAGTCAGGAGCTTGTCCGCGGGGCTCATGTCGTAAGTGCAGATGAGAACCTGCAACAGGACTTACAGGGAAGCACATCAGGGTTCGCTAATGATGGGGCCTCCTAGCAATGCAACCAGCTCTTTCAGGCAGGTACTGAGCACCTCATCAAACAGAAGCTCAATTACTACTACTTTTTAAAATTTAGCCTAAACGTATCAATGCATTACTGAGCGCCAAAAAATGTGCTAATAAGCCCTTTTCATATATGAAGTCATTTAATCCTCACAAAACTTGACACAGAAGATGCTAGTTTTATTTTCCCTCTTATTTAGATTAGGAAACTTCACAAATGGGTGAAGTGACTTGTCCAAAGCCATATAACTGGTGAGCTGGGATTCTGTGTGCAAGGCTCACCCCCTTATCATTACAATGAACTGTCCTTGATGGCGCTACTGTTAAGGAAATGCCAGCCCTGGGTCCACCTAGAGAGTTGGCCATCTGACTGGAAATCCAAGGGGTCTGGAAGCCCATTAGTAATATGGTAACTGCATTACTTTTGCCCTAAACCCACCCTTTTCATGAGAGTTTTAAACATAGTATCAGTCCCCGGTCCCTAAAAAGCTCTGTCTCTGGCCCTGGGCGACGTCTGTCTACTAAGCAGAAACTAGAAGTCTGAGAATGGAGAGAAAGGGGGGGATTTGCATGCACCCTCTTCACCTCTGCCCTCCACTGGGAGCCAACCTAAGAACAGTCCAAGTAAATCAGAATTAGCGAGTAGGCACCAGGTGGTGCGTTTATCCATTTGGAGTAGCTTCAAGGCTCTACCTGAGTCCCCTGTGTGATGCAGTCATCAAAAATAATCTTGTGAACTCAGTCTGCAATGACAGGAGACTGCTGTTTCCAATACGAGGTTGCATGCCCAGCCTTATACCCCAGCCAGCTGTGCCTTCCATGCTCTGAGTACTCCCAAAGGTTGGGACAGTTCTCTCAAAGCAGCTGCTGCTGCCCCCTGCCCTTGACTCTTTGCACGAAAGCTATGGTGGCTTAGAATCTAGTCCCCTCCTAGCTCCAGCCCAGAGTGCACATCTGGCTTTCAATGTGCTACCTATCGACTGTTGCACATGGAAACCTGGCATCCAAGGCAGGGCTCTTAGTCTTTGGAAGCCTGCCTCTCTCTTCCTCAATATATGGGGCCCAGGTACTACGTTCCCCCCTCAACCCCCAGTCTCCTCCTATGGTACCAAACAACCATCCCGGTTTATATTCCCCAGGGACTCCTGAGACCCAATAAGGACAATGCTTCTCTGTTCTTCTCTGCACTAGTCAGACCACTCTGGTGAGGCTTGTTCAGGTGTGGACTCCAACCCCTGAGAGGACCTTCAGGGTGAAGACAGGCCAAGAGGCTTGCCACTCAAAGTGTGGTCCAATGACCAGAAGCATCAACATCATCTGGGAACTTATTACAAATGCAGACTCTCGGTCTCCACACCAGATCTGCTGAATCAGCTCCTGCATTTTACAAGGTCTCTAGGTGATGCTGGTGCACATGAAAATCCAGACATCATTGACTTTGGAGGAGTGACAGTCAGAATCAGGATTTTTTTGGCCTAGAGAAGGGGAAGATTCATATGAGACGGAATTCTTGCCTTAAAAATGTTGAAAGGCCATTGTGGAAGACGGAATAGATTTGGTCCCTTTAATTTTAAAGAGCAGAGCTAATACAAACCGGTAGGAGTGACAAAAGTAGATTAGGGGCCAACACAAGGAAAGGTTTTAATGTGGAAATGCCACCCAGATGAGGCTAAAGCCCAGCCCTTTGGGACACAGTGTTATGATGTCGCGAGGAGCACGAAAGCACTCGTGGTTCCCAAGTCCTGTTTCAGACTGCTCACTCTGTCTCCACCGGTTCTCACCTGCTGGGCTTCCTAGATGCTTAACCAAGCCCTCAATGCCTCACTTTCATGAGATGCTGACCTTTCTTCTCGGCTTATTGACCCTACCTTCCACCTCAACCCAGCATCACTTTATTACAGTGATACCCATGCTCTGAGTGAGAGAAATTCTCCCTGTCATCCTTAGATCCAGTGGGGCTCTACCCCCCAAACCCCCAAGTTACCCACAAAGGCAGGAGAATGTGTCGACAATGATGAAATGCACTGTCTGGGCACTCTCTGTGCTCCCCAGCAAGCAGAAGGGCCTACGTACCCTTTTACACCCCTTTTGATGATGAGATGCTATGGTTTTATGAGATTGGTCAAAAGCAATGGGTTTCAAATTAGAAATATATGAGCTTGCACCCAGACTCCACCCCTAACTAGTTGTGTGACCTTGATCAAAGCTGTTAACCACAATGTGACTTGATATCCTTATTTGTAAAATAGGGAGTAAATGACAAGTTCACAGGGCTTTCCTAGGGATCAAATGTAAAAACGGAGGTAAAAACGCTTAATAGACTCTGAGAATCTGCTCACGTATGTGGCATAATGATGGCACGACCTTGGAACTGGTTCCAGGTGGTAGCAGGGTTTCCTGTGTCTGTCAAATGCGGGTGCACCGTGGGTGCTGCCTCCTGGCAACCTGCTGCCCAGGTTCATCCAAACCTTAGGACGAAGGCAGGCAGAGACCCCCGAGTGATGCACTTGTCTTTCCTCCTATAGGCAAGGCCGGTATCAGGCTTCTGTCTGGATGACTTAATGGCAGCAATAACACAATTTGGCAACAAGGCATTAATAATTCTTTCTCAAAGTACTCTCACTGGCTACAACCCTAATTCTATAGCTTTACTTCAGAGAATTTCCCCTGTAAAGATAATGGAGCAAAAATAGAAGTTGCAGATAAAGAACATCTAATTGTAACTGTTAAAACCAAGTAAATCCCAGCGGCCGCATAACCCACGCTGGTGATCATTGCTGATGACAAAGAAAGGAAGCTGGCTCTCGGGGACACAATTCCTAAAAGCTACAGTCTTTCAAACACGCAGTTGCCTCTTAGCTATCCAAGGGCATTTATCCCCACATCTACCGTGCTGGTCGTTTATGCCCATCTATTTAATGACTTCTTTTGTTGAAGAGTTTTTCCGTCTTTACTTTGGCTTTACATGCGTCTGGCACCCAGTAGAGAAAACCTCCGAAATCCTGACTCTGAGCTGCTACCTCTATGCCAGTGAAGGTTTTGAACACTGCAGGTATCTCTGAGTATTGGGGAGTTTTGCCACGAGGAGGCACCAGGGAGAAGATGAGGAAGCTGGGCAAGTCTCTGGCTCCTCTAAAGTCAGGTATGCACCATATCCCTTCTTGCTTTCCCTGGAAGTGAATTCTCAGAGTGGTAGGCTATTTTTAAGATGGAATTGAAGTCCAAGATAGGAAAGAAGTTGGTAGGAAAGCATCTGGATACTTCATTAGAGTCAAGCCTCCAGACTTTACAAATTGCATCCCAAGGCACTGAGAGCATTTGTAATTGTGATCATGAACTACTTTGGCAGTCTTTGAAGACTGAAACTGTAGCGAACAGGAGGGGTGCGAGAAGCCTGGGAGAAACAAATGCTGTTGTTGACCTTTTTTTTCTTAATGGAAAAATGTAGATTCCATATATTTCACACAAGGAAGTGTGATGTTGATACAGGAAAAAATATAGACTGGATGATTAAATCAGACTTTTTTCCTCACCATTTACTAAAGGAAGGACTCATTACTAGCAGCCCAGGCTCCACGTCAGTCAGCATCCAACCAGAAAAAGGGAAACTGTTCCAAACATTTAAAATGGAGCAAATTTACTAGAGAATTGGTACCCAGGGGTCAGGAGAGGATGGTGAGGCAACCCAGTGGGTGGCAACCTCAGGAGCCGTTACCCAGCCCAGACTAGAGAGACAAAGGTTCAACAGAGCCTAGAGGTCGGGGCCACCCAACAGAAGCTGGAACTCCCGTAGACCTATGGGAGAACTGGAGCCACAGAGGGGACACGGTCACTGCCAAAGAAGGGGCCTGAGGCCAAGAGAGAGAAGGCTTCTCCTTCCTCTCATGCTACAATTCCTGTCTCCTATTGGCCACACCCAGACACCAGTTGACATGGGGCCCAGGAAACACAGCCTACGGGGGTTACCTGCACAGCAGAGGGAAAGCAAGGGATGGATGTGAGGCCAAATGGGCCAAGGGCCAGCATGAGCTTCCTATGAACAAATGATGCTAGGTGCACCTCATTGCCACTTCTGAGAGGTGTCTGGACTTGTAAATCAGGAGGAATGTCCAGTACTGTGTCTTCACTGCAACAAAGTCAAGCCCAAGCTGCAGAAATTGTGACTGGCTTTCAGGACAGCCAGGTGTTAAATTGTATCCAGAAGATGGCAACAGCAGAGTCAGGATACCTGACCGCATGTGAAACAGCCGTATTATTAATAATAGAGTTTAAACACATTTGGAGATTTTACTACAAGCCCGGCTGCCATGTTAAGCCCTTCCCATATGCTATCCCTTTTAATCATCACTACAACCCTACAAAGCAGGCTCTATAATTATACCCATTTCAGAGATGGGGAGACTGAGGCTCAGAGAGACTAAATAACAGAAGCAAGTGGCAGAGATGGGGTTTGAACCCTGGCAGTCTGGTACAGACTTTATTCTCTTTAAACCACTATACTATTCTGCCACTTCTTCAATAAATAGGGGAAGGGATTGTTCAACAAAGAAATCTGGTTGTCTTTCCTAAAAAATCTGGAAGAAAGAATCAGACTGGTTCTTTAGGGCATCCTTACGGGATCTAGAATCTTATCTTGATCAGCCAGACTAAGGCGTCTTTGTATTTACTGCTGTCCCTGCTGAGTTTGCCACCTGCTGTTATCATGCAGTTCTATTTCATACCTGCTTTTCTTGAAGATTATCACCCCTCATGCCCTCCCACCAATATATCACATTCTAATACCTCAGGGATTGATGAACATGTCATGTGAATCTTGTTATATGGGCCAAATTATACAGACTTTGCTCAAATGATATTTAAACTTGACCTTTTTAACTTAAGTTCCCTCATCCTTTTCACTTTCCTTGTACCTCAACCACCACCTCCAAGCCCTTCACACATTGAGTTTAGTTTTATTATTAATCTCTGGGCTTTCTTTGTAATATCTTTCTTGATATTTAGCAATCAAAGCATCCCATATAATCCCACAGGGAGACAAACAAGCTCAAGGTTAGGGGACTGTTTTCTGCTTTATTTCCAATATTCTTTCTTTGATCTCACGATGACTAATTTTTAAAAATTGTTGACTACCTCCCCGACACCTCAGAACAGTGCCTCCCTCACTAGATCTGGTTGATAATGGATTACTTGAGAAGGATAATTCCATCATTCTTCCAAGTGACATCACCTAGGATGTTTCTCAAGTAATAAATAAATTGCCTCAATTCATCATATGACAGTAATTGCTTTTAGCCAAGATTTAACTTAAAATCAATGTCAAGTAGCTAGAAAACACTACAGAGACTCAGGTTCTTCAAAGATAGCTCTACCCTTGCTGGGGAAGACTATTTAACAAGTACTGAGTTAAGTATAAAGTAGATACAGATTTCTAATATCCCAGACTCCCGCAACATTACCTAGCCAGTCCTAAGAGGTTGGAATTGACTTAATCACGACCTATACAACTAAAACTGCTAAATACTGCTGACAGAGTTACCCCTTTTTTTCAGTCTTCAATGGAGGTTAGCACCCTGTGGATGGGAATAGCTTTAATTGATTGTTTGAAAGCACTCCGGCCACTCAAATAACTTGTTCCTCAAATTCTGATTCTGCTTGGTTCCATGTGTCTCGCGGATCTGTGTTTCCAGGTGGACCTTGTTTTACACAGCAAATGCTCTGTGTAGGTCAAATTCTAATTCAGCCATGTTATATAGATGGTAGGAAAGTGGCCATATAAGATCCTAGCGGTGCATTTCTTCTGGGTGCAAGTAAACTCCTTTATTCTAAGAATTTTTCATGCATTTGTAATTTCGCATAATAGACTTATTTAAGAGCAGTCATGCCCGGCTGATGCCAGCTGTTGTCATTATTGACACATCCCTTGGAAGGCATGCCCTTTCAAGGCCTTCACTATCGGTGGGCTGAGAAGCCCTTTCTACTTGGTCTCAGCTGCTCCTTCTTGTGCCCAGGGGAGGCCTGGAGCATGAGTGTTGGACCCTAGCTTGTGGCCAGACTAGGACCATAAGCTCTGCCTAGTGTTGGGGGTGACACTTCTAAGAAGCCAGAGGTGGGTGCACTTCGTAAACTGGCTTAGGTGTCAGGACACAATTAGGGTTAAAGACTGGGATGTGGGAGGCTTCTGGGAAGTTGCCAGAAGAGTAAGAAGTGGAGATCACCTTCCTCCCCACAGATACACCAGAAATACATGTACACGTGGAACAACTCCTACAGAACACCTACTGAACGCTGGCAGAAGACCTCAGACCTCCCAAAAGGCAAGAAACCCCCCACGTGCCTGGGTAGGGCAAAAGAAAAAAGAATAAACAGAGACAAAAGAACAGGGACGGGACCTGCACCAGTGGGAGGGAGCTGTGAAGGAGGAAAGGTTTCCATACACTAGGAAGCCCCTTCGCTGGCGAAGACTGCGGGTGGCGGAGGGGGGAAGCTTCGGAGCCGCGGAGGAGAGCGCAGCCACAGGGGTGCGGAAGGCAAGGCAGAGAGATTCCCGCACAGAGGACCAGGGCCGACCGGCACTCACCAGCCCGAGAGGCTTGTCTGCTCACCCGCCGGGGCGGGCGGGGCTGGGAGCTGAAGGTCGGCTTCGGTAGGAGCGCAGGGAGAGGACTGGGGTTGGCGGCGTGAACACAGCCTGAAGGGGTTAGTGCGCCACGGCTAGCCGGGAGGGAGTCCGGCGAAAAGTCTGGAGCTGCCGAAGAGGCAAGAGACTTTTTCTTACCTCTTTGTTTCCTGGTGCGCGAGGAGAGGGGATTAAGAGCGCTGCTTAAAGGAGCTCCAGAGACGGGCGCGAGCCGCAGCTAAAAGCGCGGACCCCAGAGACGGGCAGGAGACGCTAAGGCTGCTGCTGCCGCCACCAAGAAGCCTGTGTGCGAGCACAGGTCACTCTCCACACCCCCCTTCTGGGGAGCCTGTGCAGCCCGCCACTGCCAGGGTCCCGGGATCCAGGGACAACTCCTCCGGGAGAACGCACGGCGCGCCTCAGGCTGGTGCAACGTCCCGCCGGCCGGCGCCTCACGGTGGTGCAACGTCACGCCGGCCTCTGCCGCCGCAGGCCCGCCCCGCACTCCGTGCCCCTCCCTCCCCCGCGCCTGAGTGAGCCACAGACCCCGAAACAGCTGCTCCTTTAACCCCGTCCTGTCTGAGCGAAGAACAGACGCCCTCCGGCGACCTACACGCAGAGGCGGGGCCACATCCAAAGCTGAGCCCCTGGGAGCTGTGAGAACAAAGAAGAGAAAGGGAAATCTCTCCCAGCAGCCTCAGAAGCAGCGGATTAAAGCTCCACAGTCAACTTGATGTACCTGCATCTGTGGAATACCTGAGTAGACAAGGAATCGTCCCAAATTGAGGAGGTGGACTTTGAGAGCAAGATTTATGATTTTTTCCCCTTTTCCTCTTTTTGTGAGTGTGTATGTGTATGCTTCTGTGTGAGATTTTGTCTGTATAGCTTTGCTTCCACCATTTGTCCTAGGGTTCTATCAGTGCGGGGTTTTTTTGTTGTTTCCTTTTACATTTTTTCTCTTTCTCTTAATAATTATTTTTTTATTTTAATAACTATTATATTTTATCTTACTTTATTTTATTTTACTTTATCTCCTTTTTTTCCTTCCTTCCCTCCTTCCTTCCTTCCTCCCTCCCTCTCTCCTTTCTTTCATTCATTCTTTCTTTCTTTCTCTCTACTTCTACTAATTCTTTCTTTCTACTTTTTCTCCCTTTTATTCTGAGCCGTGTGGATGAAAGGCTGTTGGTGCAGCAGCCAGGAGTCAGTGCTGTGCCTCTGAGGAGGGAGAGCCAACTTCAGGACACTGGTCCACAAGAGACCTCCCAGCTCCATGTAATATCAAACAGCGAAAATCTCCCAGAGATCTCCATCTCAACACCAGCACCCAGCTTCACTCAACGACCAGCAACCTACAGTGCTGGACATCCTATGCCAAACAACTAGCAAGACAGGAACACAACCCCACCCATTAGCAGAGAGGCTGCCTAAAATCATAATAAGTCCACAGACACTCCAAAACACACCACCAGACGTGGACCTGCCCACCAGAAAGACAAGATCCAGCCGCATCTACCAGAACACAGGCACTAGTCCCCTCCACCAGGAAGCCTACACAACCCACTGAACGAACGTTAGCCACTGGGGACAGACACCAAAAACAACGGGAACTACGAACCTGCAGCCTGCAAAAAGGAGACCCCAAACACAGTAAGATAAGGACAATGAGAAGACAGAAAAACACACAGTAGATGAAGGAGCAAGGCAAAAACCCACCAGACCTAACAAATGAAGAGGAAATAGGCAGTCTACCTGAAAAACAATTCAGAATAATGATAGTAAAGATGATCCAAAATCCTGGAAATAGAATAGACAAAATGCAATAAATATTTAACAAGGACCTAGAAGAAGTAAAGATGAAACAAGCAACGATGAACAACACAATAAATGAAATGAAAAATACTCTAGAAGGGATCAATAGCAGAATATCTGAGGCAGAAGAACGGATAAGTGACCTGGAAGATAAAATAGTGGAAATAACTACTGCAGAGCAATAAAGAAAAAAGAATGAAAAGAACTGAGGACAGTCTCAGAGACCTCTGGGACAACATCAAACGCACCAACATTCGAATTATAGGGGTTCCAGAAGAAGAAGAGAAAAAGAAAGGGACTGAGAAAATATTTGAAGAGATTATAGTTGAAAACTTCCCTAATATGGGAAAGGAAATAGTTAATCAAGTCCAGGAAGCACAGAGAGTCCCATACGGGATAAATCCAAGGAGAAATATGCCAAGACACATGTTAATCAAACTGTCAAAAATTAAATACAAAGAAAACATATTAAAAGCAGCAAGGGAAAAACAACAAATAACACACAAGGGAATCCCCATAAGGTTAACGGCTGATCTTTCAGCAGAAACTCTGCAAGCCAGAAGGGACTGGCAGGACATATTTAAAGTGATGAAGGAGAAAAACCTGCAACCAAGATTACTCTACCCAGCAAGGATCTCATTCAGATTTGATGGAGAAATTAAAACCTTTACAGACAAGCAAAAGTTGAGCGAGTTCAGCACCACGAAACCAGCTTTACAACAAATGCTGAAGGAACTTCTCTAGGCAGGAAACACAAGAGAAGGAAAACACCTACAATAACGAATCCAAAACAATTAAGAAAATGGGAATAGGAATATACATGTTGATAATTACCTTAAATGTAAATGGACTAAATGCTCCCACCAAAAGACACAGATTGGCTGAATGGATACAAAAACAAGACCCATATATTTGCTGCCTACAGGAGACCCACTTCAGACCTAGAGACACATACAGACTGAAAGTGAGGGGATGGAAAAAGATATTCCATGCAAATGGAAACCAAAAGAACGCTGGAGTAGCAATTCTCATATCAGACAAAATAGACTTAAAAATAAAGACTATTAGAAGAGACAAACAAGGACACTACATAATGATCAAGGGATCGATCCAAGAAGAAGATATAACAATTGTAAATATTTATGCACCCAACATAGGAGCACCTCAATACATAAGGCAAATACTAACAGCCATAAAAGGGGAAATCGACAGTATCACATTCATAGTAGGGGACTTTAACACACCACTTTCACCAATGGACAGATCATTCAAAATGAAAATAAATAAGGAGACACAAGCTTTAAATGATACATTAAACAAGATGGACTTCATTGATATTTATAGGACATTCCATCCAAAAAAACAGAATACACATTTTTCTTGAGTGCTCATGGAACATTCTCCAGGATAGATCATATCTTGGGTCACAAATCAAGCCTTGTTAAATTTAAGAAAATTGAAATTGTATCAAGTATCTTTTCTGGCCATAATGCTATGAGACTAGATATCAATTACAGGAAAAGATCTGTAAAAAATACAAACACATGGAGGCTAAACAATACACTACTTAATAACAAAGTGATCACTGAAGAAATCAAAGAGGAAATAAAATATCTAGAAACAAATGACAATGGAGACACAATGACCCAAAATCTACGGGATGCAGCAAAAGCAGTTCTAAGAGGGAAGTTTATAGCAATACAATCCTACCTTACGAAACAGGAAACATCACGAATAAACAACCTAACCTTGCACCTAAAGCAATTAGAGAAAGAAGAACAAAAAAAAAAACCCCAAAGTTAGCAGAAGGAAAGAAATCATAAAGATCAGGTCAGAAATAAATGAAAAAGAAATGAAGGAAACGATAGCAAAGATCAATAAAACTAAAAGCTGGTTCTTTGAGAAGATAAACAAAATTGATAAACCATTAGCCAGACTCATCAAGAAAAAAAGGAGAAGACTCAAATCAATAGAAATAGAAATGAAAAAGGAGAAGTAACAACTGACACTGCAGAAATACAAAAGATCATGAGAGATTACTAAAAGCAACTCTATGCCAAGAAAATGGACAAGCTGGAAGAAATGGACAAATTCTTAGAAATACACAACCTGCCAAGACTGATTCAGGAAGAAATAGAAAATATGAACAGACCAATCACAAGCACTGAAATTGAAACTGTGATTAAAAATCTTCCAACAAACAAAAGCCCAGGACCAAATGGCTTCACAGGCGAATTCTATCAAACATTTAGAGAAGAGCTAACACCTATCCTTCTCAAACTCTTCCAAAATATAGCAGAGGGAGGAACACTCCCAAACTCATTCTATGAGGCCACCATCATCCTGATACCAAAACCAGACAAGGATGTCACACAGAAAGATAACTACAGGCCAATATCACTGATGAACATAGATACAAAAATCCTCAACAAAATACTAGCAAACAGAATCCAACAGCACATTAAACGGATCATACACCATGATCAAGGGGGGTTTATTCCAGGAATGCAAGGATTTTTCAATATACGCAAATCAATCAACGTGATACACCATATTAACAAATTGAAGGAGAAAAACCATATGATCATCTCAATAGATGCAGAACAAGCTTTTGACAAAATTCAACACCCATTTATGATAAAAACCCTGCAGAATGTAGGCATAGAGGGAACTTTCCTCAACATAATAAAGGCCATATATGACAAACCCAGAGCCAACATCGTCCTCAATTTTGAAAAACTGAAAGCATTTCCACTAAGATCAGGAACAAAACAAGGTTGCCCACTGTCACCACTCTTATTCAACATAATTTTGGAAGTTTTAGCCACAGCACTCAGAGAAGAAAAGGAAATAAAAGGAATCCAAATCGGAAAAGAAGAAGTAAAGCTGTCACTCTTTGCAGATCACATGATACTATACATAGAGAATCCTAAAGATGCTACCAGAAAACTACTGGAGATAATCAATGAATTTGGCAAAGTAGCAGGATACAAAATTAATGCACAGAAATCTCTGGCATTCCTATACACTAATGATGAAAAATCTGAAAGTGAAATCAAGAAAACACTCCCATTTACCACTGCAACAAAAAGAATAAAATATCTAGGAATAAACCTACCTAAGGAGACAAAAGACCTGTATGCAGAAAATTATAAGACACTGATGAAAGAAATTAAAGATGATACAAATAGATGGAGAGATATACCATGTTCTTGGATTGGAAGAATCAACATTGTGAAAATGACTCTACTACCCAAAGCAATCTACAGATTCAATGCAATCCCTATCAAACTACCACTGGCATTTTTCACAGAACTAGAACAAAAACTTTCACAATTTGTATGGAAACACAAGACCCTGAATAGCCAAAGCAATCTTGAGAACGAAAAACGGAGCTGGAGGAATCAGGCTCCCTGACTTCAGACTATACTACAAAGCTACGGTAATCAAGACAGTATGGTACTGGCACAAAAACAGAAAGATAGATCAATGGAACAGGATAGAAAGCCCAGAGATAAACCGAAGCACAAATAGTCATCTTATCTTTGACAAAGGAGGCAGGAATGTACAGTGGAGAAAAGACAGCCTCTTCAATAAGTGGTGCTGGGAAAACTGGACAGGGACATGTAAAAGTATGAGATCAGATCACTCCCTAACACCATACATAAAAATAAGCTCAAAATGGATTAAAGACCTAAATGTAAGGCCATAAAGTATCAAACTCTTAGAGGAAAACATAGGCAGAACACTCTGTGACATAAATCACAGCAAGATCCTTTTTGACCCACCTCCTAGAGAAATGGAAATAAAAACAAAAATAAACAAATAGGACCTAATGAAACTTAAAAGCTTTTGCACAGCAAAGGAAACCATAAACAAGAAAAAAGACAACCCTCAGAATGGGAGAAAATATTTGCAAATGAAGCAACTGACAAAGGATTAATCTCCAAAATTTATAAGCAGCTCATGCAGCTCAATAACAAAAAACCAAATAACCCAATCCAAAAATGGGCAGAGGACCTAAATAGACATTTCTCCAAAGAAGATATACAGACTGCCAACAAACACATGAAAGAATGCTCAACATCATTAATCATTAGAGAAATGCAAATCAAAACTACAATGAGATATCATCTCACACCAGTCAGAATCAGCAAAAAATCTAGAAACAATAATGCTGGAGAGGGTGTGGAGAAAAGGAAACCCTCTTGCACTGCTGGTGGGAATGTTAATTGATACAGCCACTGTGGAGAACAGTATGGAGGTTCCTTAAAAAACTACAAATAGAACTACCATATGACCCAGCAATCCCACTACTGGGCATATACCCTGAGAAAACCAAAATTCAAAAAGAGTCATGTACCAAAATGTTCATTGCAGCTCTATTTACAATAGCCCAGAGATGGAAACAACCTAAGTGCCCATCATCGGATGAATGGATAAAGAAGATGTGGCACATATATACAATGGAATACTACTCAGCCATAAAAAGAAACGAAATTGAGTTATTTGTAATGAGGTGGATAGACCTAGAGTCTGTCATACAGAGTGAAGTAAGTCAGAAAGAGAAAGACAAATACCGTATGCTAACACATATATATGGAATTTAAGGGAAAAAAATGTCATGAAGAACCTAGGGGTAAGACAGGAATAAAGACACACACCTACTAGAGAATGGACTCGAGGATATGGGGAGGGGGAACGGTAAGCTGTGACAAAGCAAGAGAGAGGCATGGACATATATACACTACCAAACGTTAGGTAGATAGCTAGTGGGAAGAAGCAGCATAGCACAGGGAGATCAGCTCCGTGCTTTGTGACCACGTAGAGGAGTGGGATAGGGAGGGTGGGATGGGGGGAGACGCAAGAGGGAAGAGATATGGGAAGATATGTATATGTATAACTGATTCACTTTGCTATAAAGCAGAAACTAACACACCATTGTAAAGCAATTATACTCCAATAAAGATGTAAAAAAAAAAAAAAAAAGCCTGGGATGTGGCTGAGGTTGGAGTGAAATCCGAAGGGGTGATCAAGAGCCAGCCTGTGGCTGAGGTTGAAGCGCATCTGTTGGTCAGTCTGCACCCATGGTGAGGGGTCAACGTATGCTTAGAGCTATGCTTGGACTTGGCCAGAAATAAAACTTCGCCCACAACCATGGACGTGGGCAAAGCTACGTGACTTCCAAATGGACTACACGCATTCCCTTGGCCTCATTAGCACCCATTCAACCCTTGGCCACAGGGAAAAAGTCCTAGCTATTGCCTGATGTGAGTGGTGCTGGGATTATAATGATGGTGTGGGTACAGCCAGGTGCTGGGCATGCAAGGTGATTAGGGGACCACCCTGCCGTCTGAGAACTCACTATATAGTGGCGGAGACAAGTGTGCAAGCTGAACATCAAAGCTCCGTGTGAGGTCTGTACAGCGAAGGGAGTGTATGACTCTGCTTAGGCAAAACTAGACTACAAGCTTGATTTCCGTATGGCATCAGTGGTGTGGGACACACTGTGGACCACCCAGTGGTCTCCTCCCTCCCTTCCCCACCCCGGCTCCCTGTGGTCCAGAAGAAGCCTGCCCCATGGATGAGGATGGAGAGGCCGAGTCAGCTCAGAGCCGACAGTGCCGGCTCCCTGCTTGCAGAACTTGTGTGTTGAGCCTGGAGCCCAGGGGGCTCAAAGTTGTTTAGCTGCGGGAGTGAGGGGCACCCAAGGCCTGCGCTGGGGATTAAGGATTTAGTCTGAAGAGCAGATGTGAGAGAGAACACACAGTCTTTCGGAGGCCCAGCGGCGAAGTGATAGTCCCTTTAGACCTTCTCTGGCAGCCGCTGTGAGAGAGCAAATGGTCACACTGAATGGATTGTTAATTCTTCCTGCGGAGTTCAGAGCAGTCCTGGGCAGCTGTAGAACAAGGGAAGCCTTCACAGGAGCAGTCAGTGTAGAGGCAGCACAAAAGCCTACCAGGGATGGCCTACAGGTCAAATGATGCCAGGACAATGGGAAACAGCCTGGTTGGTGAGGCAGAGGCCAAGGGCGGGGCGTGACCAGCAGCAGATGCTAAAGCTATTGAAATGCAGGAGGCAGATCACAGAGGGGAGGGTCAGGGCCACACGGGGGAGCCCCGCTGAGAGACAACTGCAGAGTCCAGCCAACTCGGAGACCCCACAGCGGGGGCAGGGGGGCCAGAGGGATTCTCTGGGATGTTGCCCTTGGTCTTGGCCGCCTTGAGGTCTGTTTGCTGTAGAGGCACGGCTCTGGAAGGTGGACCCCCGCCTGCTGCCTGATGCTCAGGATTTCCAAGCGCATTTCCAAGTGTATTGGTTTCCTAGGGTTGTAATAAATTACCACAACCTGGGTGGCTTAAACAACAGAAACTTAGAGGCTGGAAGTTTGACATCAATGTGTCAGCAGGGCCGTGCTCCCTCTGAGGCTGGGTAGAAGCTTTCCTTGCCTCTCCTAGCTGCTGGCAACCCTCGGCACTGCTTGGCCTGTAGATGGCATCACTCCAGTCTCCACCTCTGTCGTCACGTAGGTTCTCCTTGTGTGTCTCTGTCTTCACCTGATGTTTTCCTTTTCTTGTAAGGACACCAGTCATATTGGATTTGGGGCCACCTTCATGACTTCATCTTAACTAATTATATCTGCAAAGACCTTCTTTCTAAATAAAGTCACCTTCACAGGAACTGGGGGTTAGTTCTCCTTCAACACATCTTTTGTGAGGGACACAATTCAACCCATAACCCCAGATTATGCTGAGTCATGATTCAAACAGCCTGGGAAGGGGCTGCAAATGGGAGGGAGGTGTTAGCATTTCACTAAGTAAATTCAAACAGGAATGGTGTCAAACGGAGAGCACACAGTAAAAGGGATGGGAAACTCCTGCTTGGTCATGGGCCGAGTGGAACAGGAGGCTTCTGGAAGGACAGTAGGTCCTGGCTTTATTTGTCTGAACAGCACAGCGGGATGTACCAGGGGCCAAGGTGTCCCTAAGGCTCTTACTCAGAAACATAATCCAATTCATTCCAACTGATTTCGGCCAAATTGATCCCCTAAGGGGTGAACATGGTACCTGCCACAAAGGGGCAGGAATGGGGAGGGGAAGAGAAGATTTGACCAGCCGGGGCAGCTCTGCCCAGATCATACCTCTGGAATATGCAGCTTACAGCAAGTATCAAGGTGCCTGGAAAGGAGAGAAGGCTTGTGGGAGGGAGAGAGAGAAATCTATAGCAGGGATTAGTGAAAGCACGGGCAGGATCAGAGAGAACACGCAGCACAGAATTCAGATTAGTGCAACGCAGCTGAGTGAGGGTAATAAAACCAGCAGTGGGAGCCGCATCGATTGTTGAGATTCCAGCCAAATCCACCATGAACATGTTTTCTTTCTTCTAGCCTTTGCCCCTTGGCTTTTGAAAGCAGAAACACTGAATCACCGTGTTCTGTACTAAAAGCTGATCTACCCGCCTCCCCAAAGGATGGAGAGAAAAGCAGCTCTGCTATTAGCAGATGATAGAGGGAAAAAGCTGAGGTCCAGAATGTTTGCCCGGTCGGTTCTCACTCACACGGACACAGAGTCTGGGGACAGGTCTCTCTGGGATGGGCATGATTCCTGTCCCCAGCCTGACCTCTCCTGGGTCAGCACCATGCGGGTCCAGGCTGGGTACTGGGCTCAGCAGGGCTGGACCAGTGGATTTTGGGGAATCCTATTCAAAGGCTCCAGAGAATCAGTCTCTAGGAAGCTGGGCAGATGGGGCTGCATGGAGTTCAAATACTGGACTGAAAACCAGTGCTCCGTGACTCACAATAAACCTAACAAAATGGTAGATGGGGGGCTTGACGCATCACAGGGTGGAGGCCGAAGGTAGGGCGGGGCGGTGCGCCGTGCCTGGCACATACTCTACCTGCTCATTTATTAGTCCATTCGTGCCTGGGGACAGGTAAATGACCACTATGTATGTGCTGGGCAGAGGGAAAGAGGTGACAGAAACCAGACAGTTCCAAAACAAGCACTTGTAATGAGAATGTGTGCCCTGTTGGAGAGGAACCCCACTCAGGGCTGAGGGGGTGTCCTCGGTGCCCACTGGCCTGGCCAGTTGACCATCTTCTTTAGGTGCAGCCTGAGACAGTGGGGATCTGGGAAGGCTTTGCAGAGATCACGCTGTCTGAATTTGATTCCAGGGGGCGACTAAGGCAGACCATGCAGGGAGGTCATCCGGCAAAGGGAGCAGAGTGTGATAAGGCAGGTCCTATGTACATAACCAGTGTGAGGGTGGCGCTGGGCACCAAGGAGGAAATAGAGGTGGGGAGATGGGGAAGGGTCAGCGACTAGAGAGCGAAGGGCTTTCGAATCAGGCTAATTGTCCCCGAGCACAAAGGGAATCTTGGGAGCATCTTAATCAGGATCAGACTCTTATTTCGGGGTGATCGCTTGTCTTCTGTGGAGCGTACATCGGAAAGGACCAGCGTGATGATAGGGAGACCACTTTGGAAGCTGTTACACTAATCTGATGAAGACTTTATGAATCTCAAACATGAGTCGCAGCAGTGAGCAAGAAGGGAAAGATGCAGAAGAGATTTCGGAGGCAAATACTGGACAGACCTGATGACTAACTGAAAATTAAAGACAGGGAGAGAGAGGTCAAGGATGACGCTGGGTTTCTGAATCTGAATTTTTTTTTTTTTTCCGGTACGCGGGCCTCTCACTGCTGTGGCCACTCCCGTTGCGGAGCACAGGCTCCGGACGCGCAGGCTCAGCGGCCATGGCTCACGGGCCCAGCTGCTCCGCGGCATGTGGGATCCCCCCAGACCGGGGCACAAACCCGTGTCCCCTGCATTGGCAGGTGGACTCTCAACCACTGCGCCACCAGGGAAGCCCCTGAATCTGAATTTCATGGCAGTTTGGATAGCAGACTGGAGACGGATTTCTCCTTGGTCTAAGGAGAATATCCCAAGAGAGAAAAAGGTGTAGTGAGGGCCTCAGTCTCTTACATGCACCTTGCTTGGATGCTTGCTTTATAGGAAACACAGACATTCACATGCTACAGAACACTCCACAGGGGATAGGGCACCCCAGCAAGATGCCTTCCTCTTCTGCACTGTCTTTTGAGTCCATTGGGAGAGTGGTAGCAGAAGCTGGCAGTCAGAATGGTGTTCCAAGACCCCGGTGTCTGTCAGGCTGTGAACATCTGCTGTAAGACTACTGACAAAGGTGACACTCTGGTGCACTTGACTGAGTACTCGACTCCTTCCCTGCTTCATAGAGTCTGCCTGCAGCCACCTGGGCAGCCAAACGGAAAAGCTGAGGAGGTTCTGCGGTGACCACCTGGCTCCTGATTACCACCTGCCTCCCTGACCCCCAGCTGTTCTTCAGGTATTCCGCCCCTATTCTGCAGGTGCAGCCCCGGACTGTGCTCTGGGACCAACTGAAGCCTCCATCAAGGGGAACTGGAGGATGCCCAGGTCTAAGGACTTCAGCATCGTGCTGCCTCACTCTCCATCCTGCTCTTGCTTTGGGCCATCTCTGCAGCTGGGGTTGCTGCGCTGCTGTGTCCAGCCTCCCACCTTGTATGTCCCAACTCCCTAATGAGCCCTGGTTTGTGAATCCTGCTGGGCACTTTAGGTGCCTCAGACCTGGGGCTCTGGTGGGTTCTTACCTCTCACCCCCATCCTCTGTGTTTCTCAGGCTGGGCCACAGTTCTGGCCCAGCCACCTGCCTGAATGTCACCAATGTCGCCAGATTCTCTGCTTCCCTCCTCTCTGGATCTCAGTTTCCTCACCTGTAAAATGGGTTTAGGATAAGAATGACAGCACAAGTCTAAGCACTTAAAGTTTATTTCTCATGTATTCCTCTCAGCAACTAGCAATTATTAGTGTCCCCATTTTGCAGACAAGGAAATGGGGCAAACTGTGTAATCGCTCTGAGGCTCAAAGTCCCACAGCTAGTATGTGATATAGTTTTTGAGGCACAGCCCTGGATCATGGTAGTTCTCGGTCCCAGGCATGTAATGGGTGCTCACTAATACTGGCCATGGGTATAGAGCATAGCGGGTAAGATTACAGACTTTCCAGAGACCTAGGTTCAAATCCCATTTCATCATTTCCGAGTTGTGTGATTTTCAGTCACCAGAGCCTCAGACTTCTTATCTATAAGATACAGTTTCCTTATCTATAAAATGAGAATGCTAATGGTACCCTACATGGTAGAGTTGTTGAGAAGTTTCAGTACATTAATAATATGAAACCCTCAGCACATTCCACGGGACGTAAGAAGGATGTAACACATATTTACTATTTTATTGTTCTTTTCATCATCATGTTGAACACTCCTGGTGCCACTGTCCCCCAGAGCTGCCACCTGTCTCCAGCCAGCAGGCTGCACTCCCACTGCCTGTCTTCCACCTCTCTCCGCCAAGCACAGCCCCATCATGGTGGATGTACAGGTTTAAAGTCTTTTCCAGAGAGCTTCATCTGGTCCTCCTGCCTCTAGCTCCTCTTCTCACACCATCCATCAACCCCTGCCAGAGGGCAGAACCCCCCTGGGAGGGTCGCTCACTCCCCAGGATGTCCAAGCCTGCCAGGGGCACCAGGCATCCTGCTGGGCCTTCCCTAAGGCTGCCGTGCTGCTTCCCCATCTGCTCTCAGCCACACAGCCTTGCCCCAAGGGCTCAAACTCTTTCTACCTGGATCCAAGATTTACAAGACATCCCTGGGAAAGTTGCTTTAGAGGCAGTTAGCTGCAGAGCAGTCCCAGAGAGCATATTATGGCCTGAATCCTGTCACTGTGGCAAGGTCCTGATTTAAAGACTTGCCAGGAAAATAACAACAGAGAGTTTTAACATGAAGTGCAAAGGAGGGAATGATAGAGTGGAGTTGTACCTGGCACCCTCTCAAACCAGGAGCCCTGCTGGAAATGCATCCACTTTGTCTGCTGACCTTGGTCATGACTGAGCCAGGCAGGGCAGGGACTCATCCTTACTACATCATAGAAAGGAAACCAAGGCTCAGAAAGGCTCAGTGATTTGCCAAAGTTCCCCAGTTTTAAGGAACAGAGTTTGGGCTCCACGTGAGGGCTTGTCCCAAGGCCCTCCTCCCCAGGGAGAATGGACAACGGGCACTCAGCATGGGCAAGGCAGTGACTATGGGCCAGCCTGCGGGTTCAGACCGGACGGAGCAGGGCTACCTGGCTTACTTTCGTTGCATCCATTCTAGCCTCCAGATTGGGTGCTGCCAGTCTCCTACTGGGCTCAGTCTCCCAGAGCGCCCCCTGGAGGCCTGGCCAAGCTACTGCAGGGGCTAGAAAAGCACTGTTTCAGTGATGGTGGGTCTGGGGTCCACCTGGTCCTTCAGCTGAAATGTTAAATAACTAGTCATCTGTTCATTGCAGTCGCAAGTCATCCCACTACAGAAAAACACCCAACCCTGACCATAAGAGGTTTTACCTTATGTTTTTCGATGGAAGCATCCCTGGCCTCTGCCCACTACATGCCAGTAACGCCTCATACCCAGCTGTGACAACTAAATACATTTCCAGATATTGCTGAATGTCGCCTGGGGGTGTGTCTAAATGGAATAAAAAGAACTGAACATTTATTGACCCTCTGCACTCTGTCTACCAACTAGGCTCACAGATGGTCAAGCCATTTTGTTAGTTTTTTTTTAATTTTTAAAAATTGAAGTATAGTTGATTTACAATGTTGTATTAGTTTCTGGTGTAGAGCAGAGTGATTCAGTTTTATATCAATATATATATTCTTTTTTCAGATCCTTTTCCATTATAGGTCATTACAAGATACTGAATATAGTTCCCTATGCTATATAATAGGACCTTGTTGTTTATCTGTTTTATATACAGTAGTTTGTATGTGCTAATCCTAAATTCCTAGTTATCTCTGCATCTGCGCTGTCTAAGATGATAGCCACTAAGCCACACGTGGTTACTGAGTGCTTGAAGTGCGTCTAGTGTGAAGGAGGAACTGAATTTTAAAATTTATCTCCAATAATTTAAATTGTAACATGGGAACACTGTAAAGTATATTTTGTTAAACACAATGTTTATCTTTTTAGGATAATACTTTATTATTAACTGTTTAAAATGTAGCATCTGAATTGCAAAGTGCTGTAAGTATAAAATTGACACCAGATTTCAAAGACTTAGTGCTAAAAAAAAAAATGCAACATATCTTTCATTAGTAATTTTAAAATATTGCTTACATGTTAAAATGATAATATTTTGTAGACATTGGGTTAAATAAAATTTATTAAAATGAATTTCCCCTGTTCCTTTGTACTTTAATGTGACTCTAAAAAATTTCAAAATGCATACATGTCTGAGATGCTATATCTACTGAACACAGTGCAACTCTGGAGGTTTTCAGCAGGGGGTGCTTTTGCCCCTCAGGGGATATCTGGCTGTGTCAGGAGATGTACTTGCTGTCCTAGTTGGGGAATCAAGTGCTCCTGGCATCTAATGGGTTTAGGGATTTGCTAAACATCCTACAGTGCACAGGACAGCCTCCCACAACTAAGACTTATCTGTCCCCAAATGTCACTAGTGCTGAGGTTGAGAAACCCTACCCTAGAGCATGAATTCCTTGAAGGAAAAGCCAGTAAGTCAGGAAGACCTGAAGAACTAGTCGGAGTTATCACACACAGTTCTCACCATTAATGATGGCCAGGGGTGTTGGTAACCTTGCTTCTCCTGATGGAGAGAATGAAGCCCACACTAGAGCAATGACTCGCAAGAAGTGGCTGAGCTGAGACTTGCACTCATCCGCTCACTCTAAAAGCCAGCCTGCCCCCTTGCTCCACAACCGGCTTCCACAGTCCTCTGAGTTGGTGCTGATGCGAAGAGGCTGCTTGTATTCACGGTCTAATGTCTCCATTACTCAGACCCGGGTGGTTATTATTCACATCAGCCGTTATTGCTACCAGGGGATGAGCATTAACAAAAACGCCCTTGGAAAGGGACAGCCTGCTCGAAATACTCGCGGGCACCTCACCCATCAAACGAGGCTGAGAAAGGCGTGGAAATAAATGCAACACAATGAAATAAACCTGTCAGAGAGGGAGCGTTCAGATGCCTCAGAAGGCAAGAGGTAAAACAAATGTGCCTGATATGGGATTGACTCTGTTTAAAGAAAACATTACAGGACTGCGGACTTGAAGAGAGCCCGGAAAACAATGGCCCAGCAGGAAGGGAGCTATTTGCACCCTCCAGAGAAGCACTGTTTCCTTGGTACACTGGGTGTGGGCATGTGGTAGGAACCACTCTCTTCTCACTGTCACCGTGCATCCGTCTGCAACTGCCACCTCCTTTGGGGTGAGAGTGAGGCTGGGGGCCTTTGACGGGATGGGGTAGGAGCCTGACATTTGATGAAGGCCTGGAGAGCAGGGTACTCTCTAGGGTCACCTAATGCAATCTTGAGTATGACTCTGCAGTAGGTGTGACGATTCATTTTGCAGGTGAAACAAAGGCTGTGCAACTTACTTGAGGTCATATAACTAGGGAGTGGCTGTGACGACATTCCTAGGGTGTTGATGGTGACATGCTGGGCTATGGGGCTTGATGGCAGGCACAAAGGCGGGGACAGAACTTGGCTGTCGTGAATGCTGTGAAGGCTCTGCTCAGATCTCCTTTCCTGGGCTGGTGCACTAATCTCCAGCTGGTTGGGGGGGGGGTGCTGGCTGCTAAGAGCTCACAGCCACCTCCCTCCCTGCAGAACTGCCATAAGGCAAAGTGAAGCTGCCTCGCCAGGACACGGGCAACGGCTAAACTGACACAGCGGCACAAATGCTGGAGCCCCTGCCTCAAAGTGGGGACGCCCCAGTGATAAGAGTCCACACTCCAGAGCCCCCGTGGGCTCAGCTGACACAGTCTCCACATCCTCCCTTGGCTTCTTCCCCGGCCCTATCCCACCTCCCTCACTTTCTTTCTTCTGAGAATACTCATCAGTGAATAATTTGCACAAGAATCCCCATCTCAGGCTCTGTGTGTGGGAAACCCAGGCTAAGACAGTGAAGCAGTGAAGCAGTGCTTCACTGAGCAGTGAAGTTTCCGAGTTTGGGAAAGGGGGTGAACAGAAGTGGACTATGAGGTACTGGACGGCTGGACTCATGTCATCCTTGCATGATGTATCCCCTTTCCCACCATGACACACTGACCAGTCAGGGACTAGCAGAGGGGAGACCGCTGTCTGAGCAAGAAATTTGAGAGAGGTGCCAGTTAAAGATCTGAAATCTCTAAGAAGCCTCCACTGACCAGGAAGGACCCCCGCAGTAGAGATCTCTATGTCAGCAGGGTCTCTTCTGTCTCTGGGGCTCCATGATGGGCATCAGCGTCTGATGGGTTCTGCATCCCAATCTTTGAAGAGCAGCGGAAGTTTATATGAAATGAGATTGAAATACAGTGTGCTACAGGGAAGGGGCTGGTATTTGCTTCAAATAAATACCTACACTATTTATTTAGACTGGGTGTTCCCATAGCACCCTTTTTCATATTCATTATCTTGTTTCATCTCAGGATACGGCTGCAGAAGACTCTGCAGGTGCAAAGTCTGTAAGAAAACGGTGCTCCCTAAGAGGGAAGCATTATTACTCTTACTTAACAGATAGGAGAGGTGGGAATCATCATACTGAAGTGACCTGTGCAAGACAAATGGCAGATGGTGTGGGGGTCATAGCCAGATCTAAGCACAGATAAGGTAGGTCAATTTTCCCCCAACCTCAGACCACAGCTCAGCTGTCACTTCCCCTGGGAATCATTCCCTGAGCTCCAGGTATGTTTGTTGGTTTATTTTGAACACCACACATCTCTTCTTTGTAGCGTGACTCAGAGTTGCAGCTGTCCATTTATTTGTGTAGTTTTTTTTTTTTTTTGGTTGAACGGCTCTTTCCCCTCCCCCAAAGGTACAGGAATAGGTTTTATTTTGCTCATCACTATATACCTCAACGCTTAGAGCAGTGCCTGGCACATAGTAGGTACTTTGTATATATTAGTAGAATGGGTGAATGGATGAATAGATGGATGGATGGATAGAGGGAGGGAGGGAGGGAGGGAGGGATGGGGGGGTGGAGGGACGGCTGCGTGGGTGGATATGTGGGTGGGATGGAGAGACTGCCAGTTCCTCTCGGGTGCACCTGGCCTCCAGGGACCACTGAGCACAGGCTGCTCTCGCTCCCCTCCCCCCCGCCCAGGGCTCTGGTGATCACCTGTGGTGAGAAGGCAGAGTGGAGTCCCCGGGGTCACCTGGGCGCTGCCCATTGGTGCTGACCGCAAGGAAGCCAGTCCCCAGGCAGCAGAAGAGAAGGAGAGAAAGAAACACACATGAACACGTGCAGTGCGGTGAACAAAACTGCAATTCTCGTGGCTCTGAAGAGCTCAGGCTAAACAGCAAAAGAACATCATGATCTAACAAAACAGGGCCTGAAATAGATTTTTTTTTAATGAAATAATAAGAGTCACCATTTATCAAGCACCCACCACACGCCAGGGACTCTGCCAGGTACTTCACATACAATGTTTCTAAGACTTAGAACAACCCAGAAAGGTCAGTATTATGATAAACGAACCCACAGCCTTTCCACCCAGACATCTTCTCCCCATCTTCCCTTTCTTAGTAAATGGCGTCACCATCCACGTAGCCACGCCGTCTACAAGCCTGGGAGTCGTCCTTTACCTCTCCTTTTTACTGATCTCCCACTTCTCATCACTTGGCATGCCTTCTTAATTCTACTCCAGAAAAGGTACTGAAGCTGCCCCCTTCTCTCCAATTTCATCTCCACTCCGTTCAAGACATCCTCCTGTTTCGCTTGGGTTATTGAAGCAGCCCCTGCTGGTCCTCCCGCCTCCAGTCCTGTCCCCTTCAGTCCCTTCTCCATCCTTCAGTCGAAACGCATCAGTGACCCTGTTGTGCTCCAGGTCAATTTCAACCTCCTTAACCCAGTTCACAGACCGTCAGTGATGAGTTCCCTGCCCGCCCCTCCAGCCTCTCTCCCACCACCACACTCTGTGCTCTGTCCCGAGCACAATAAACTCCTTTCCCTCATCAGCAGCGCCCCCCGGCCCACCTTCTTGTCGGCAGGCCTTACCTAGGCTGGTCACTTGGTGTGGAAATACCCCCTTCCTGCCTCTTCACCTGGATGACGACTGTTCATCTCCAGGTGTCGGTTCAGAAGTCCTTCGCTCTGGGAGACCCACCATATATGGGTCAGATGCCCTTCTTCTGTCTTCCCCGAACACCCTGGTCTTCCCTTCCCCAAGCAATAACCTCACTGTATTTTAAGCGGCTGCCACCCCCGCCATTCTGAGTCTCCTTGAAATCAGTCACTGTCATTTACTCGTCATTTACAAATGTCCTGCTGTGGCATTGTGGTGGAGCTGCACAGTAGGTACTCAGGGTTGAATAAATGAATGAAGGAAGGATGAATCAGAAAATTGATATAACTTGCTCAAGGCCACAGAACTATGCACTGGCAGAGGCAGTATTCAGATCCTGGTTTGTATGACTTCAACGTTCTGTCCTTTTGAACCCACTACTTGCCCGTCGAAACTGAATCAAAAAGCAGGAAGGTGTCCTAGGCCCCGTCAAAGGCTGCATGTTTCTCTAGTGATTCATCAACAAAACTGTATAAAGTCCTTACACAAAATGGAGAGAGGGGCAGGACATCCCAGACCAACTGATAAACAGGAAATACGTAATTTCAAAAATTCACACAAATGGCAAGATTTACCAACAGCTGTGAAATACGTCAAACTGTAACCACCAGTCAACGGTAATCATAATACTCCTCCCTCAAAGGTATGGGGAACTTCACCATTTTCAAACCACATTCTAAGTCCAACTTCACCACTTTCAGATCACGTTCTAGTTTTATAGGAAACTACTATAGCTGGTAGGCCAAATCTGGCCACCCACTGTTTTCTGCGTGCCCACTGGTGAAGATGGTTTTTACACTTTTTAATGGCTGGGAAAAAAAATAAAAAGAAGAGTAATATTTTGTGACACATGAAAATTATATAAAATTCAAATTTCGGTGTCCATAAATACATTTTTTTTTTTGTTTTTTTTTGCGTTATGCCGGCCTCTCCCTGCTGTGGCCTCTCCCGTTGCGGAGCACAGGCTCCGGACACGCTGGCTCAGCGGCCATGACTCACGGGCCCAGCCGCTCCGCGGCACGTGGGATCTTCCCAGACCGGGGCACGAACCCGCGTCCCCTGCATCGGCAGGCAGACTCTCAACCACTGCGCCACCAGGGAAGCCCCATAAATACATTTTTATTGGAACACAGCCACACTCGTTTTACATGCATTATCTACGGCTGCTTTTGTGCTACGATGACAAAGTGGAGACAGAGACCATATGGCCTGAAAAACTGAAAGTCGCTATCTGGCCCTTCACAGGAAAGCTTGCCGACCCCTGTTCTAAGCACGTGTTTTTAGTAAATGTGCCCCCAACCTTTTGAGGCAGGCAAGACAAAGACTGCTGGCCTGGCATGTCAGAAAAAGAAACAGAAGGCTGAGAGAAGAGGTGACTCAAATCCCCATCTGGCCTCTTTCAGCAGCCTCCTACCTGTTCTTCCCTGCTCCAGCCTTATCCTTGCCTCAGTCTCCGTTCTCTGGTCCAGTTTCTAAGCTGTAATTAGGGTAGCCTTCGCGACAAAGGCAGCCTGCTGAGCACCTCCAAGGGCTCACACTGTCTCAGGACAATCATTGCTCCTCTAGACGCCACGGGGCTAATGCAGTGTCCTTAGTGTCCTGGCCTTGCTTACCACTCCAGCCTCACCTCTGATCCCTCCCAGCCTCCTGTGGTCACACTGGCATTCTAGCCATGGTTCAAAGGAACCCCGTCCCATTCAAGTTCAGTGGCCACCTCTCTTGCCTCCAGTGATCTGCACGTGTACATTCCTCAGCTCAGAAGACCTCCCTGTCTTACTCTCCAGCCTTGTTCAATATGATAATTGTCACTCTTCTTTCAAAACTTTGTCTCAGTGACCACATACCTGAGAAGGTACGCCCTACATTGACTTATGTGTCTCTTCTCTGTGCTTCCACAGCGTCCTGAATTTACCTTCACCATAGCCCTCATCATAGCGTATTGATATAATTACTCTTGGTTGGCTCCCTCACTACTTACTATTTGTTGAGTGCTTATTATAGCCAGGCATAGCACTAAGCACTTGATGTGCTCATTAACTTCTTAATTAGCCCCGTGAAGTTTTTGGTGTTATTGTCACTGTTTCATAGGTGGGGAAACTGAGACACAGAGCAGTTAAGTACATTTTCTAGCCTGGAGTCAAAGACTGTCCAAATCCAAAGACAAACTTCTTAACCTCTAGGAGACGAGAGACCACATATCAATATTAAGTTGCACTCAAAACTAAATGGATAAATGAAATTCTAGCTTAGTATTTTTCATTTACTAGCTGTGTCACTTGGAAAATTACACACATTTTGGAGTTTCAATTTCTCTACTTATAAAATGGGGATAACAGTAAGTATCTCATGAAGTTCTTTCGAGGATTAAATGAAAAAGAGTTAAAGCCTTAGTTTGGTTGGGAGGCCCAGAGGAGCCTCCCCACCCTACAATTTATGGCTACAACTGTTTAGCAGGAATGCTTAGCTATGAGGGGTGGGAACAGAGGTGTATCTGGACAGGTGCTGGGACGGGGAGAAGTCTTCCCAGTGGGTGGAGTAGCAGAAGTTAAGTGATGGATAATGGGTCTCAGCAGGACACAAAGGAAGTAGAAATAGGAAAAGGACTCATATATTTAGTGCTAGAGACAACTGGTGTTTACTGGTGCCTGGCCCATCTCTCCTTAAGGCATATGGAAGAATTCTAGTCTCATCAAGGTCATGTAAGTGGAAGTCACATGAGTTATTTCCAAGTGAAGTATTTAAGATCCAGGTTACTACTTCCATACTTACTTCTCCCCTGCTATGGGGTCCTTTGAGGCCATTTATATTCTAGATGGCATAACAACAAAGAAGCCTTTGTGGCACTGAACTACTGAGATTCAGGTATTAATTTGTTGTTGCAGCAAAGCCTAGCTTATCCTGACTAATCCAGCAGAACAAAAGATGAAGTCCCTTGCTTTCTCCTCTGTCATCCGGTCTGCCTACAGTGTGGCTTTTTTACTGGAGGATTCATGATCCTTCTCTCTTCACAGCTTCCAGAGCTTGCTCATATGTATATATGACAGCCATTAACAAAAACACTGGGACCATGCAAAGAAGAAGGAGGTCTGAATACTGAGTGCCTCAGACTTGCTTTCTGGTTTTCTTCCCTTCTAAAGCAATGAAGGTTGAATGCAAAGAGATGCTGATAGGCTAAAGATGGCCCTGGATCAGATAACCTTGAAGACAAATTAATTTCTTCATTTATGAGCTTCGGTACATTGTGGAAGTAAAGCTGAGGGCTCCTTGAGGGACCCCACCTTCTGCTCCAGATCCCAGGACTTAGCTTGAATCCTGCTGAAGACAGGCCAAAGACCCATCATCACACCCTAAAGGTTCTATTATCAGCTGTTACTGGAAGAGAGGGATGGGAAGGGGTTAACAAATAGGAGACAGAGGACCCTGACAGCGGCTCATAGAATCTCACCCAGTCTGGGGTACTGACAAGATTCAAAATGGCGCCATGGAAATGCCATGAGCTTTGGAGTTAGATCTGAGTGACAATTCTGAGGGACCTTAAGCTCTTTATTTAACCCATCTGAGCTTACACTGCTTCATTTCTTAAGTAAGGGTAATAATGGTGACCACTATTTATTTAGTGCATATTAAATGCCAGGCTTTACTGCTATCATTGCACTGGAGACTCATGTGAACACACAGCCCTATGACTTGCACACAGTAGGTGGTTAATTGTGGCTAACACTCCCGACACTACATTGACACCCCATCAGAGAAAGCTCCAGTGGAGCTTTATGCTTTGTATTTCTATCCCTTGGCTCCAGCCTACCCACGTTTTCTCCCTTTCCTTGACCCCTGATTTTAAAAGGCCTACTAGTCCCTTCATAAGATGCAATGACTTTGGGATATCAGATCTGAGCTAAAGTCAACTTGGGTGTCTCAGGTTTTAAGTAGATACTCCTCATTTCTAGTTTAGAGGGATGAAATAGGACTCCCCAGGGATATGCTTGAAGGACAAGTATTGGTCTTGGCTTTTGTTTTCTGGACTCTGTTGTACCAGCTTTGTCTCCCTGAGTGGGGTGTGGAGAAGGTGTGCACATCTGTGTGTCACGGGGTGGTGGCCAGAGCACATCTAGAGAGTAGGGAGTAGGGCGAGGACAGAGAAGACTAGACAGATGTTCCAGCTGTTGTAGCAAGAAAAATGTTAAAGGGTTGGGATATTTAAAGGTCTTCTTTAGGTTCTTTTACAGTATACTCATGATATGATCCTCTTATTCCATCTTGTCACATAACCTTCAAGGAAATCCACATTATTCCATTGGCATTTCAGGGTCTAGAAGATGCTGGGTGAGAGCAAAGAGGCCCAAGGGACAAAGAGACCTTGTTACACTAAAGTAATTCTGAGAACCCCAAGCATGGAAAATTCATCTCATGAGGCTTGGCTAGAGAAGAGTACCACTCCCCTGCCCTAACGTCAAAACACACACCTGGGCTTTCTCCTCTGAAAGTCTGGTAGGACTTCTAAGGACTGAACAATAACCAAGAGTTTTCCAACAGACTCACTCACTATAGCCTAGCCTCTCACAAGTGATCCTTCATTATAGCCCCTACTTCCAGCTGCCATAGCTAGATTTGAGCACCCTGTGATTCTGGATCCCTCCTGAAATTGCTGGGCAGATGATGAGAAGGGGAAAAGTGCCACAGTCAAAGGTTAGCAAGTGCATGAGCAAAATCTTATACTCAGGCAATGCAAATATATTATTGCTGTGTAGGAGCTCATCTAAACACACTGGCCTGTAGATGAAGAGGATAAATGCTGAGAGCCAAGGCCAGTGTCATTCCTGTCCCCTCTCAGTTTCTGCACTTTGAATCTAGCCTGAGTCCATTTGATAAATGCCTGGTTTGTACAACTGCATGAGAAGCGACTACGGTCCAGGCTTTGGCTTTCTTCCTTGGGGAAGAGCAGAGAGAAGATGTGTGCTTAGTAGACCTGGGTCTCCAGGTCTCATATAAGACAAGACCCAGAAGAAGGAAGAAAGGACGTGCAAGCTGTATCATCTATGATGTTCTTGACCTTTTATGTGCATTATCCCAAATTATCAGGGGAAAGAACTAATGATCTTAGGCCTAAAAGGGATGGGATGGACTCCTAGAGGTCGTGACTTGTTCAAGGTTAAACAGCTAAATTTTGGATGTGGGATTTGAAACCAGGTGTCTCTGATTTCCCATAATTCCAGGTAATCTCTCGAGGAAGCTTTATACAAGACAGAACCTTCCATATAGAAGTAGATCAATGGAAGCAGGGAGGGCGGGCAGCGGGCATTTCCTATCTGATAGCAGACAACTCCTACATCTTGCTTGGCTTCTCACATAACCTGCGGCAGGTTATTCTTGTAACTAAAAAAGCCAGGGACACATAGGGACACATCACTCCCCTTCTGGGCCCCAGTCTTAGCATCTGTGAAATGAGGGCATCTCACTGGAGAATGCCTATTTATTGTCCCTGCAGGGGTGAGAATCCATTAGGAAGAGAGGAGAGAAAACGCTGGATGAAATCTACCTCAGCCTTAGCCATTATAAAAAGAAGCCACAGGGCTTCCCTGGCAGCGCAGTGGTTGGGAGTCCGCCTGCCGATGCAGGGGACATGGGTTCGAGCCCCGGTCTGGGAGGATCCCACATGCTGCGGAGCGGCTGGGCCCGTGAGCCATGGCCGCTGAGCCTGCGCGTCCGGAGCCTGTGCTCCGCAACAAGAGAGGCCACAACAGTGAGAGGCCCGCGCACCGCAATGAAGAGTGGCCCCTGCTTGCCGCAACTAGAGAAAGCCCTCGCGCAGAAATGAAGACCCAACACAGCCAAAAATAAACATACAAATAAATAAATTAATTAAAAAAAAAAAAGAAGCCACATTTACAAAAGACTATTACCCACCCTCTTGTTACCCAAGACAGTGGTTTTGTTCCATCAATACCACCAGGCAGCACGGGACTATGGGTGACACTGGCCCCTTATCTCATGCTTCATTATTCTGGAGTTCAGCTTTCAGCACCTACTCTGAGGGGGTTGTTTTAATGGGATCCTTAGAGACTGTTTACTAGATTAAAACTGTGACTTTCTTCTGCAAAGCAATTCTGCAAATGGCTTTATGGGTTTCCGGATTTATTTTGTCTCAATGACTGGGCTCAGTTTGCAAATCAAATCAAAGCTGATTTTTCCAACTGCCACTTGGGCACACCCAGCGGGAGTCTGCAGAGCCAGCTGTGTTCCCTTGCCGGCTGGCGCCAAAGATGGGAGTAAGGCTGCCTGCGGGCGGCCAGAGAGGTTCCAATGGGAAGACAGTGGACAAGCAAGGACCTTATTGCCCCCAACTGGGGTGGGGGGAACAAGTCCGGGGAGGCAAATTTTATTTTCTGGAAGGAGAAAAGGCAGATTTATGTGGCCCCAAAGACTGAATGGCAGAACTAATAGGGAGCCAGTTTGGACCCCTGATGTTGAGTTTTCCTTCAACTGAAGTGTCCAATGGTGGGATGACCTCCCTGGGGGAGTAGTGAGGTCCCTGTCACAACAGGCAATTAAGCGGAGCCTGGCTGGTCTTTTTGTTAGTGGGGATTGTAGATCATGTAGCTAATCCCTGCCTCTACCACTTTTATTCCTACCTTCCAAGAGGACATTAAAAAAAATTTTTTTTAATTTTATTTATTTTTTTTGGCCGCGTTGGGTCTTTGTTGCGGTGCGCAGGCTTCTCACTGCAGTGGCTTCTCTTGTTGCAGAGCACAGGCACATGGGCTTCAGTAGTTGCAACACGTGGGCTCAGTAGTTGCCACACGCGGGCCCTAGAGCGTGCAGGCTTCAGTAGTTGTGGTGCACGAGCTTAGTTGCTCCGTAGCACGTGGGATCTTCCCAGACCAGGGCTCGAACCCGTGTCCCCTGCATTGGCAGGCGGATTCTTAACCACTGCACCACAAGGGAAGTGCTCAAGAGAACATTTTGACAAGTAGCTTGTATTTGAAAAAATGAGGTCATGGAAGACCTCATCCATCCAGCCAGCCAGCCAGCCATCTAGCCATTGATCCATACATTAATTGATTGATTAATTGAGTGATCAGTCCATTCATTTATCTATTTGTTCATTCAACATATATTACTGAGCACTAATGTTCGTTAGGATCTGGGGACACAACATGGCTCAAAATAGGCACGATGCTTTCACTTACTTCACTTAGAATCTCGCTGGGAGACAGACAATCAATATGTAAGAGAACAAAAATATATATATTTGTAAGTCATGATGAATGCTATGAAAAAAAGTACAGGGTATAATGAGAGTGGAAAACGTTGGGGATACACATTAGACTGGAGGTTAGGATGGTCTTTCTGAGGAGGAGGGATTGAAGCTGCAATCTGAAAGACGTACATCTGTTAAGCTAGATAATTTCAGGCAGAGGGGGCAGGATGAGGAAAGGTCTTACTGCAGCAAAAACAGAAATAAAGTTTTCCCTCTCCTGAGAACAAGGAAAGTAAAGGGAACAGTGAACAGGCTAGAGAAGAAACATAACATGGCCTGAAAGGGTTAATCACTCCTAGTTTTTAACTGTTACTAATCTGTAGTGTCTGTAACTAGATTTGTACATCACAAAGCTAACCTATTACTCTTGAACACTATGTGAATTACATCCTGCGCTCCCTTGTAGCAAATCACCCTTTGTAGCATTTGCATTTCAGAAAAGAGGTTGCAAGCCAATAGCCAGAGACAAACTGACTCAATTACCTGGCTGCCTGATGCCAGCTGTGACTGTTTTGAAATAATGCAGGAAGAAGAATGCAAGACCTTCACTACTTTGATCCTTATCATATACCCCGGACTGCGAGTCCCACGTATAAAATCTCCGTTTGGGGTGGGAGGACACACACAGTTCTTGAGGCGCTAGCCTGCTGTGTCTTCCCTTCTGCCTGGCAGAACAATAAAGCCATCTCCCTCTTCCTCCAAAATCTCTGTCTCCGTATTTCCGTTTGGCATCGGTGCACAGGGAAGCCGATATTTCGGCAACAGTCCTGAGGCTGGAAGGAGCTTGAAAGAGCAGTGTGCTGGAGTGCAGTGAATGAGAGGATAGAAGCCTGGATGAAGCTGGAGGGTAGGAAAGGGCCAGATCATGCAGCCAAGCTGGTGGAGGCAGGGCCTGTGGGCGGAGAAAGTAGCGCAGTGAACGAGTGCGTGGAAGGAGGTGGGGAAGAATTAGGTAGGAGGACGCGTGGGCAGGAGGGCTTGCGTGGAACTGCACACAGCTTCTGGAAGGGGAACGGACCAATCTGGTTCCAGAACTGAGCCTCTGTGTTCACTTCCATTTCCCCCATGGCCTGCTCTGGCCCAGCCAGAAGGGTATGAATTGAGAGACTGGGTACCTCTTTCAGCCACTGCAACCCTGGGCAGCCTCCACCAGCAGGATGATCCGCTCGCCTGGGAAGAGTTGTCTCTCACTTAAATTTCAGCAGCTTGGAAGTTTAGGTCTCCCACCCCAAGTTTTCACAAGCTCCGTCTTCCCAGGCATGTTCTGCTTATCTCTTCAACCTGGTTCCTACAACGAGCCCGTCCCCCGTCTTCCAAATAGAGTGAACAGTATTGAATGGGTCTGAGTCCACCTCCCTCTATTTTTTTTTTTTTTTTTTTTTGCGGTACGCGGGCCTCTCACTGTTGTGGCCTCTGCCGTTGCGAAGCACAGGCTCCGGACGCGCAGGCTCAGTGGCCATGGCTCACGGGCCCAGCCGCTCCGCGGCGTGTGGGATCTTCCCGGACCGGGGCACGAACCTGTATCCCCTGCATCGGCAGGCGGACTCTCAACCACTGCACCACCAGGGAAGCCCCCACCTCCCTCCTACTTGCCCTTTCTCACAGTTGCTGTTTTAACTACAAGAACAAAACCTAACTTTTGAATGGATCTTTTTTTTTCTCCCTGACTGCCCTCCCTTCAAAGTCTGAATCAGAGTTCTCTGTTTCCAAACCAAAACTTAATGTCTATTTACCCATTGGCTGTAGTTTTCTCTATATAGCTCTGAGCAGACTCCCGGAGCTAGAGTCTGCCAAGCAAAGGGCTTCTGAAATGTTCTTTTAGATCTTGAACTTGAGGCAATTCCACTAGCTTTTTGCCATCCTCAACCTGAAGATGTTACATGCTCCACATAATAAGAGCCCTGTGGTCCACGCTGTTGGTGCCACACCCAGGTCCCCTTTACAGATTGGTGTGACATCCTCCAGCTCCTGCGTGTGTGGGGGGCTAAGGACTCACCCCTGTGTCTCTGTCCAGAGACTTGTGCAAGGCTCAGAGGTGCCACTTCCTCTGGAGCTACCTGAGACATCTCCTGAGGGGAAGGAGAAGGAGAAGGGAAGGGAAAATTCCAAGGGCTGATGGGTATGGGGGAGGAGTCCTGGTTTCTTGCCTCAAAGCTGAACAACTTTGGAGAACTTTACACTCTACCCCGGGATCTTGCCTAGACTTAACTTTATCTGAGAAGAGATTCTTACTCAGCCTTTTCCCTCTTGCACTTACAGGTTTCTTCCAAGAGCTCTCCCTCAGTACATCCCATGCACCCAAATCCCTGCCTCGGGCTCTGCTTCTCGGGAATCTGTCTTAAAATGCTACCATTCTTCTTTATCTGCTCACTGACAAATTTCTCTTCCCCACTACATCTGAACTCATGTTCTGATTCCTCTGAATCTCCAGTCAGCGTTAACAGCCAACCCCTGGCTGGGGAACAAGGTACAGAAGGTGTGAACCTGGGATGGTGCATCATGCCCCCGCCCCTCCATATCAATGAAAAAGACTGCCTTCCAGCATTCTGAGAGGAGCCTGTCCTAATCCCAGAACTAACCCTTCCACTAGCTAATACCAAACTTCCACCCCACAGTCCTTTCGCAGCGCCTTCAGCAGGAGGTTCTGCCCCGGCTCTATAAATAAATACTGCCCCCTGGTGGTGTGTGAATCCACCGGCCAGATGCTCTCTAAACACAGGGGACTTGGCTCTTCCCGTGGAGTCTGGGCCAAGGGTGTAGCTCCTCTCACAGGGTGAGGTCCTGAGTCCGCTGGCTTCTCAAATGCCACCCTTCGACTCAATTCCCAGTGTTAGTTGAGAAGGGGTGGTGATGGGACGAGGGGGCACGAAGTCTCTCACGCTGCACCCATCCCAGGGGAGGGAGCCCCAGGGGGTGTCCCAGGAACACACACTCATTAGTGCCTAGGGCTTTAGCTCTGCTGCCACCAGACCTCACTCAGTACCTCTCACTTCTCTTTAGAGGCACTGATCACAATCGTAACTCCACCACTGTCTGTTGCAATCCTTCACTTAACGTCTGTTTCTGCCCTAGACTGTGAGCTTCCTGAGGACCAGAAGCACGCCTGCTGGTTCATCACAAAATCCCTAGTTCCTTACAAGGTACCTGGCTCACACGTGCTCAGTGAGTGAGCTGACCACATGAGAGAAATAATGGTCATCGATCATGATTTTTTAAAATTTCCAGGACAATTTGCAGTAAATAAAACCGCGTTTATGTTTATGATATCATTTGATCCTCATAACGAACTAGTGGGTCGAGGTCTCGGTGTGCTGGAGCTGGCTTGCATCTGCTCGCTACAGAAGAAATGTCGCTAAACATTCAGGACTTTCTTGTAAGCCAGTTGTTAAACCACTGGTAACTTGATATTGGATTTGTGGGTATCTTTACACCCTGGAAATGGACAAAGACAACAAATAAGGGCTTTTCTTTTACAAAGAGCAGGTTTATCAGCAAACCACTGGCAGGAGGTACGTTCAAAAATCGTTGTGTGAATGGGTAGATGGGGATCACTTTAAATACGGTGCTGCTGAGGTTTGAGAAGATGGAGTGAGACCCCCAGAGTCTCCGAGCCTTGCTGCAGTGAAATGCTGACTTCAAATGCATTTCCTGCTTCAGAGGCATTTTTCGAGGGCCAACTGTGTGCCAGGACCTTCCTGCCACGGCACAACGTGACTGGGAAATTAGTGGTTAGGCCTGAGCAGTTGCCCATCAGAACTCCTCTCAAACAGCGGTGCTGGTGCCCGTCCCAGCAGGCCTGGCCCTGCCCAGCACCCGATGCTCCACCATCATGTGGGGTCTGGGAAGGGTCCTGCTGCCAAGGACCCAGCATCTGGTGTGTACGGGTGGCCCACTGTGTGTACCCCCTGCCCTGGGCTCCTTCCACAGAACACGCAGCTCCTCTGCATGAGGCAGCCTCGCTCAGCTTCCGAAAGGAACGGGAACCACATCTGGACCTCAGCCCACCTCCGGGGCCCCCTCTGGCAGGGCCCGTTCTGGCTCCTTGCACATCCCTAAAAGCTATTGGGATCACGCTGTGAATGGTAAAGAGTCAGAGGTTTCAACGGGAACCACTGGACACTGCCCCTAACTGCATGGGGCCGGTTATGGATTGAACTGTGTTCCCCCCAAATTCTTATGTTAATGTCCTAACCTTAGACTGTGACCTTATTTGCTAATAGGGTCCTTGTAGAGGTAATTAGTTAAGTTAGGATGTGGTCATACTGGAGTAAGGTGGGCCCCCAATCCAATACGATCAGTGTCCTTATAAAAAGGGAGAATTTGGACAGACACACACAGAGGAAGATGTGAAGAAGGCAGAGATCGGGGTGATAGTTCTACAAGCCAGGGAATGCCAAAGATGGCCAGAAAAGCACCAGAAGCTGGAGGAAAGGAGTGTAACAGACTCTCCCTCACAGCCCTCAAAGGAGCCAACCCTGCTGACACCTTGATCTTGGACTTCTAGCCTCCAGAAATGTAAGACAATACATTTTGTTGTTTAAGCCACTTAGCCTGTGGGACTCTGCTGTCACCGAAAACTAACCCAGGTCCCTTGCTTTGCAAATCTCAAAACTGGGAAGCACTTAATTAGAGCTTGGGTGACTAACAGCGACCTTACAGACAGACAAGGGTTAGAGCTGCATGCCAGAACCAAGGACTGTATTTAATAGAAGATGCCCTGGGCATCCGGTCAGGTCAGAACGACCCTGAACAGCTCCAGGCTGTTCCATTCTGAGTGGTAGCCCTCCAGTTCCCCGGGACCCACACAGCTGACCACAGATGCTGTCTGGAGTCACCAGGGTCAGGGACAGGACATCAGCAAGTTGCTTCATCGTCACAGCACTGGCCTCAAGCCTGCCCGTGTGCCCATACTCCAGAGGCTGGCCGGCCGCTGGCAGACCCGTGCAGGAGGTGCCACGATGACGGAGAGGTAGAGGAGCCCGGAGGGAGGCAGATGGCCCATGGAATCTGCCGCTGGGACTTCACATACCCCCACTGCCTGCAGGATTCCCACCATCCTATTTTCTCTATTAATAAAAACAGTATTTTCAGCAAACCCATAAAAAGGGAAATTTAATTCACACCATCAGGAAAGGGATGGGTCAAATATTCCTGGACTTAGATCCTTGATACCAAGTCCTCATGGGCAGTGCGTGAATTAGTTGACCCTGGATGCCAAACACAGCTTTCCCTGACCTGTGGCTGACGGGCATTCTGCATTATCCAGCCCTCTGCCCCACTGCCAAGTGCTGCTAGAGCCTGCTTCTCCTGGCTGGAGTGACGGCCCTCACTGGAAAACAAGGGTGTGGAAGCTTGGAATCCACCACTTACTCCCGACTCCTCTGAGCCCTGCCTGGGCATGGCCAGCTGGGCATTCATACTCATTAATGCATTCCTACCCTTTCCCACGCCACACCTGGCGTGTGTACACAACACACTCCACTAAAGCAAGATTGTAACCTAAACATCAGACAAGAAGAGAAATCCTTATGCTAAGAAGAGGTAGAGAGCTCTTCTGCTCCAGTTCTTTAAAGGCCACTGTAATTCTGCAGATCAGCAATGCAACTTCGGAGAAGTGTGGCATGGTGGGCTCTATATCTATCAGGGCAGTAAGTCCTGACATTGCCAGCAACATATACTTTAAAATAGTCTCTCTCGAAGTCCCCACGTATACCTTTGCCTGTCCGATCATATGTTCCGAATTCCCGGTTCAGAAAATACGATCCAACAAACTCCCCTTTAGGAGGGCTTACGTCCCAGAGGGTGTCCTTAGGATCCCACACATCCTGCAGGGGAGATCAATGGCATCAACTCCTCCCTCGTCTAGGGGTCAAGAGCTAGTGGGAGCCGTGGAGCACCGTCACGGGGAAGGTTTCTCTGTGTGTTTCCTGCCCGCTCCTGGGGGATGCTGCAGACACCCAGCTGTCCAGCTTGAGACCAGAGCTTTAGTGCTAGCCATCTGAGGACGTTCTTCTTTCTAGATTATCTGTTTTCTTCAGTGGAGAAGTCTGCCAAGGCCCATAATTTGTGTCACTTTTGTTTGCAGGCCATCAATTCTCCTTGCCTCACAAGGAGTATTTTATCTCCTTCTGTCTGGTAGCCTGGGTTCTCGAGAGAGAACACGTTAGGGACATGTCGACCTCTCATGACGGATGTGAAACCAGAGTGAGTTCTTATCACAGGGAGCCCTTAGTCCTCCTGTCTTCTTCCTACTGCATCTTCCCTTTTCTGCCTACAAATTGATGTGATTTTCTTCAAAGTTATAAAAGTGATAGGTCTCACTGCATATTTTGCCAAATAACCATAAAATATTCTTCTCTCTCCCCCCCCGCCCCGTCCCTTGTCTCTTCCCCTCCCTGACATGTGTGCATTTTCCTCTGTATGTGTGTGCCTGCGTGTATATCCTCACATATGTGTATACGTACTTGAGTCATTGCCTTTGTCTACAGTTTATATCTATGACTATATGTTTACTTATATTTACACTTATCATCGCTGTGGAAGCAATCTAGGAAACTGTATATGCTGTCCATAAATGCAGGGAACAGAGTGCAATTGCCTAATTTTGGTGTGTTTATACAGGGAGGATAGCTGTTTAAAGGATCAATTCTATAACAGAAAGATAAACCTGATTTCTAACCATTCAACCTTGTCATAGGTTAAATGATATACAAACCATTCATTGATTTTGTTTTTAAAGAGTAATAAACAGAAACATGTACCAACGGAAAGAGTCAGGGAATTCAATTACAATTAGGGAAACAAAAAGTGATGAGCCTGAACAATGCTGCCTTAGTTTTGGGGATTAGTGTTGAAAATGCCAACTACATAACGATGCAGTGTTTGTTTTCTCATTACCGAAGGCACTAACACTAATCACCTCATTTTTGAAAGTCACGCGCCAGTTGAATAAAGCACAAAACCAGAAGATAGGTCTAATTGACATGCAAAAAAAATACCCAAACACAGACCCAAATACAATGAAAATCTATAGCAGAAGGCTATTTGAGTAAATTTATATTTACCACTCCACTGATTAATGTACCAGTTCGTCCAGCCATCCAGCCATCCACTGACTAAGCAAATATGTTTTGAGCTCTTCCTATGCTTTAGGCACTGTGTTATTAATATATACCATAAGTATATATTAATAGCTAGATGCAAATGACTCCAATGAAAATAACAATTCTTTCTTGTTATTTTTAGCCATTGTTGCCTAAAATTTCCCTGTGTGGCTACAGGGAGAAGTACTTAAATGGCTGAAGACAGACAGGGCATGCCGACATACCTTTCGTAGCCAGACGAACACAGTTGATTTTGGTCTCCTGTGAAAAACAAAAGTGAGACTTCAGTTAATTTGTCGTGGGTTTGGTGTTTTAATCCATATAAAATATACATATACATATTTGCATATATAGGCATGCATATGTATTTTAAATTATAATTTAAAATGTGTTCCTTCCATTTTTTCCACCATTGGAATCACCTTTTAATTCTATGTCATTTCTTTTCATGCTAGGTACGTACTTCGTTACTTTCACTTCCTGGCTCCCATCACCTTATAAGCTTCTTCCCCAGACAGAACCAATGCATAAATACTGCCCAGCACAGAACAACTTTAACCATAACACTAAGTGGGTACACTGTGGCATGTGTGTACTTCACTCAGTTGCATGGGTTAGTAGATGGTATCAAGGGCATCCTTGTGGAGCTCAGTTAAAAGTATATAATGCCCCTATATGCATACACTGAAACAGATGCTTAGGAATAGCCCAGTCAATATGAACGTATAAGAAACAAACTGCAAAATTCATGTTCAAAAAGTTACTCTGGGGCTTCCCTGGTGGCACAGTGGTTGAGAGTCCGCCTGCCGATGCAGGGGACACGGGTTCGTGCCCCGGTCCGGGAAGATCCCACATGCCTCAGAGAGGCTGGGCCCGTGAGCCATGGCCGCTGGGCCTGTGCGTCCGGAGCCTGTGCTCCGCAACGGGAGAGGCCACAACAGTGAGAGGCCCGCGTACCGCAAAAAAAAAAAAAAAAAAAAGTGACTTTGGCCGAGAGATCTCTGGTAGACAGTTTTCATAGATAATGTTGTGTGGGTGTGTCTGCGTGGCAATAGAATCTTTGCTTGGTGAGCTATCTTGTCGCTGTTGGCTACTCCCCAAGGGAACAGGATCCATAAATTTATGATGTTGCTGGGCATGCAGTTGAGATACAGAAGAGCGTGCTTAGCAAGAGAATCATTTTAGCCTGCGTTATTGGGATCATACCCTAGGAGGTCGTGGAACCAGTTGAACATTCCAGTTGACTAAGTTATACCCCCAGTAAGAGTCTGAATATTGTATAGCAAAGGAAAATAAAAAGCAAAGAATGCTTTTCTCTTTCTGACTTACTTCACTCTGTATGACAGACTCTAGGTCCATCCACCTCACTACAAATTACTCAATTTCATTTCTTTTTATGGCCGAGTAATATTCCATTGTATATATGTGCCACATATTCTTTATCCATTCATCTGTTGATGGACACTTAGGTTGCTTCCATGTCCTGGCTATTGTAAATAGAACTGCAAAACAAATACCGTATGCTAACACATATATATGGAATCTAAGGAAAAAAAAAAAAGGTCATGAAGAACCCAGGGGCAAGACGGGAATAAAGACACAGACCTACTAGAGAATGGACTTGAGGATATGGGGAGGGGGAAGGGTAAACTGTGACAAAGTGAGAGAGTGGCATGGACATATATACACTACGAAACGTAAAATAGGTAGCTAGTGGGAAGCAGCCGCGTAGCACAGGGAGATCAGCTCGGTGCTTTGTGACCACCTAGAGGGGTGGGATAGGGAGGGTGGGAGGGAGGGAGACGCAAGGGGGAGGAGACATGGGACCACATGTGTATGTATAGCTGATTCACTTTGTTATAAAGCAGAAACTAACACACCATTGTAAGGCAATTATATTCCAATAAAGATGTTAAAAAAAAAAAAGCAAAGAATGCCAGTGTGTGAGGCTCAGGAATCCAATGCCTATCTTGCTAACGCTCCCACGTAAGGAACCACCGCATCCTGAAGGCACTGAGCTAGTCAGGATTATGCAGAAGTAATAAAACCCATGAAATTCAGGGGCTAAAAACAGCAAAGGTTTATTTTCCACTCAAGCTACATGTCCAATGTAGGCGTATGGCTGGGTCTGAGGGCGAGGTCATGGTGGTGGTTAGGGGATACTCTAATCATTATAGTCACTCCAAGACCAAGGCTTGGAGTGCTTCAGTGTTCACTGAGGCAGGAGAAAAGCATGGTGAAGAGTTAAGCACTGGCAACTATCAGAAATAACACTTTTACTTTGACTCAGGTTTCATCAGCTAGAGCCACTCACAGGGCCATGCCTGACTTCAGTGAGGTAAGAAATGGAGTCGTCCAGGCACCAAGAAGAGAAGCAACGATAATGTCTGCAGCAGAGTCTATTTTATCCATGCACACCTCCAAATGCTAGGAATTGTCGCTCCTATTAAACCCAAGTATGACTCCCCAATGGTCTTGATTCTGTTCTGCAGACGACAGAAAGTCTGCCTTTGCTTGTGTAGGAAAGACGTCTTGATATTGAAAGACAGTTCTCAGGTTCATTAACCTTCTTCTTCTTCAGCAATTCCTCATACGGTAAGAATTCAAGTGCTTTGAACTAACGCCCATCACGCTCCTTCTGGGTCACTTTCTCTCCACGAAGGTGAAGGCTAATGTGTCTTGTGAGGGAAAGTTCGCTTTAAAATGTGTCACATTAAAGGGAATACTGGGTAGCCACAGTGGTTTATTCTACTGCCCTTCTTCCTCATTGAGTTGTTCGTAGAACTTTCTAATTCTCCTTAGAATCATCTTCCCTTCCACAGTTGCGTGCCTGAACGTGAGCCATTTCCCAATACCACCTCCTCCACCCGAATCTATTAAACTATTTTCTATCTTCTAGAGCACACATCTGATTATGTTTAACTATCCTTGGCTCTCACCAACACGACACTGACATAATCTGCTTTCTCCCAAATTCCTGACATCTTTAATTCCATAATCAATTTGTCTTTGTTGGTTAGAATCAAGTACAGAATAACAAAGTCCTGAGTCACTCTCTTGGCCTTCTGGGTGACTGAATTGTTAGCAAGCAAGTCAGGAACATGCTTGAAATTCTGCATTTGATCATTTGGGAAGTCTGGCCTGTGGGCATTAACTCAAAGTTCCTAACTGGTTCCGTAAAAAGGAAATGAGTACTTTCCTTGTGCCAAGATTATGTAAGCCTTTGGGAAAAGGAAAAGCATTTGGTATATTTTCAGTTCCATCTCCACAGTACAATACAATTTCATGTCCCCATTATTTTAACCTCACTCACATTCCATTTCCCACTCTAGACTTGCAAATCTGCACACAAGAATATATCACTTTGGGATAGAATATAATGCCCTAACTGTTGTGCTTCTGTTGAGACCTGCTTCTACTCAAGGATCTGCCAGTGCTGTGCGATACTGAGCAACTCATTGCCCCTCTCTGTGGCTCAATTTTCCCACCAATCAAATGACAGAGAAAGGGATGGAGAAGGCCACTTTGGTAGAGCAGGCGGGGTATTCTAAGGTTGCTTACAGTTATGAGTAGGAAGAATAAAATGTTCAGACTTTCATTTTCCAAAATGTAGAGGCTGTGGTATAGAGAATAGACTTCCGGTGCAAGAGAAACTAGTTGGTGGGGAGAGTGTGGTGTTAGAGATGATGGTAATGGCTTGGACCAGGAGGGAGAGCCTGGCTACAGAGATCCTGTGCCCCCCCAAACCTTTGCAAAGCGTATCTTGTCTCTGTTTGATCCCAGAGTCCTCCCACCACCTCACCCTGCCCCATGTTTCTGGTATTAATGGTAACCCACTGGGTCCTCAGTCTAGTCTCTTTGCAGCCCAATTTCCTGTGTTGCCCTGATCCCTAAGCTGTTGTTTGGCCTCGGTGTGGCTCATCCACTTAGCATGTCAGTCCCTGAAAGCATCACTAAGAAAAAAAAAAAAAAAAAAAAGAGGAAGTTTCTCTTTTCTTAAGGTACCTATTTGGAACATTTTATTTTTCATTCCTGTAGCAAGGCTATGCGATGAATATCACAGTGTTCCCTTTTTTTCTCTAATGAAACAAGATTACATAAAATTTCCTAAGGTTACACAGATAATAAGGCAAACAAAGTAACCTTGAAGTAAATGGCCTTCTTTGCTGAGGTGCCTGTTGGCAAATATGTTTTTGCCACTGAGGTAAGATGCCCTGCTTGGCTTGTTTACTGGCACAGTGGTGTGGAGCACAGCCATATGTTGAAAAACAGGCCAAGCAATTTGTATGAAGGAATTCTATTTTGACTTGAAACAGGACCCTGAGCCATCGGAAAGCCAGGGATGGAAAAGGGAAGCAGAGAGGCTCTGGAAACTGAGCAGCCCAGAACCATTACAACTAGGTCACCTGGCAGGCTCATCCTCTGGAAGAAAAATGAGTGAGGAATGCCTTTTAAGGCATGAAAGGGCCAGAGTACCCTCTGAGATAGAACTCCCTAATAAGCAGGCATGCTGTAATCTGCAGATCTTCAGTCACCAACAAAAGGCAAAGCAAAGCTGCAGGACGCAGGAGAGCTGGCTCTTGGTGGCATACTCTTCTAACTGGATACATGTTCGTCACCAACCCTATCAGATCTTCCTGGAAGGCACTAGGCTCTGCTTCGGGCAATAGCCAGGGCCCTGAGCCCGACGCTAAGGGACGAAACTCCCAATAACATGCAAGCCCGTTCAGAAAACTCCCGATTAAACTCAAGCTCTGAAAATATTTTGTGTTCTCTCTCTAGGTGCAGACTTGATCGTCTTACCTCACCAGCTCTCTGGAACTCACCTCAATCAGATTGCTCTCATCAGGTCGACAAAGACTTTCAGATGATCACTGCTCCAACCCCATCTTCCTTAATTTCTCAACAATATTAGTTGCAACTGACACTTTCTCTTTGACTCTTTTTCTCCTCTTGCCTTTTAGGTCACTCTACTCTCTAGGTCTTTCTCCTACCTCACTGTCTGTTCCTAATCCTCTTTTTGAAATTTAAATTTTATTTTATTTGGCTAGACATTTATCATCTGCTTGACCTCCAAAACACTAAGTAAAAAACCTAGGAGTAATCCTTGAATTCTTCCAGTTCCATAATTTCCCACAACCAATCCACAGTCAATTCCTGCTGGCTCTTAGTAGGTGAAGAAAATGGTAACCATCTAAAATCAAATCTCCTCACATATCCTTCAAAAAAACAACACAGGAAAACAAGAAAAAAATAAAGCTATACAAAACTCACAACCTCAACATCATTAAAATCCATAGAGGGGCTTCCCTGGTGGCGCAGTGGTTAAGAAGCCACCTGCCAATGCAGGGGACACGGGTTCCAGCCCGGGTCTGGGAAGATCCCACATGCCGTGCAGCAACGAAGCCCGTGCACCACAACTACTGAGACTGTGCTCTAGAGCTTGCGAGCCACAACTGCTGAGCCAGCGTGCCACAACTACTGAAGCCTGCACGCCTAGAGCCTGTGCTCCGCAACAAGAGAAGCCACCGCACCGCAACAAAGAGTAGCCCCTGCTCACCCCAACTAGAGAAAGCCCGCATGCTGCAATGAAGACCCAATGCAAACTAAAAAAAAAAAAAAGAATAAATAAAATAAATAAATTTAAAAAATATATATAGCACCCTCAAAACTTCATAGTCCCTGTTAGTAGAAGAACAAGCACTGCAGTTGAATGAACTATTTCTAAGGATCTCAACACAAGCCTTTGTGGACAGCCAGGGCTGTACGGAAAAACAACATGAAAGAGAAAAAAGGTAAGGTAGTAGAGGCTGTAAGATTTTATAAAACAATCTTCAGAAAGACCAAGTTCCTATTTGTGAAAATTCTGAAAGAGAATCCTGCTAGAATAAAGAAATGACTATGTGAAAACCTGAAAGCACACATAATTCAAGGTGGTAATCTTCCATAGGTATCACTTATGGGGGAAAATAGGGTAAAAAGAAGGGAGAAGTGTCCTTGGGAGATTGGATGATGAAAGGGAAAGAGGCAAAAGGGGGAATTTTAAGATTCTGTACATTAAAATAGAAGAGCAACAGTGACAAGTCAGAGAGCACAGAAGCACCCATCCCCCATGATACAAAAAATTCAGTCATACATTAAAACAAACATACTTCACTACCTTATCAGAATAGTGTGTTTCTGAACCTCAAATCTACAAAATGAATAAATGGAAGAAGCCAAATAAAGCTGCTATACGAAGAGAACAGAAAATAAAAATCAAAACATCCCAACTGATAGAAATATAAACCCCCTCCAAAAAATCTACAAACCAGAAAAGAATCTGTAACACAGTAATACTCCAAACTGAATTAAATTTCCTCGAACAACTCTGAATTAGAAATGCAAAGATTAATAACTGAAACATAAAAGAACTAGGAAAAAAGAGTTGATTGAACTCAGAGGCAAAAACAAAAAACAAACAAAAAAGAAAACAAAACCAAATGTGATCAGAAATGAAGATTAAATTATTAAATTACAAGGTGTCCAAAGGAAATTTTTTTTTAATTAAAAAAATGTTTTTTGGCTTTGTTGGGTCTTCGTTGCTGCATGTGGGCTTTCTCTAGTTGTGGTGAGCAGGGGCTACTCTTCATTGAGGTGTGTGGGCTTCTCATTGCAGTGGCTTCTTTTGTTGTGGAGCACAGGATCTAGGCATGCGGGCTTCAGTAGTTGTGGCACAAAGGCTCAGTAGTTGTGGCTCGCGGGCTCTAGAGTGCAGGCTCAGCAGTTGTGGCACACGGGCTTTGTTGCTCCATGGCATGTGGGATCTTCCTGGACCAGGGCTTGAACCCGTGTCCCCTGAATTGGCAGGTGGATTCTTAACCACTGCGCCACCAGGGAAGTCCCCAAAGGAAATTTTTAATAAGGGGCATCAAAGAAAGAGAAAGACAGCCAAGGGAATGAAAATGAGATAGAGAAAAATGTAACAAGAGTCAGTGAAAAAGTGGCTTAAAGAGAAGACAAAGAAGATCCAAAATATGTCTACTTGAAATCCCTGAGAAGAGAGATTAAGTAATTAAATAAGCAAAGATTTATAACAATAATCTGAGGAAAATGTCTGGTATTAAGAGATGACCTGAGCCTACATATTGAAAGGACTCAAAGACCTGAAAGGTCAATTTCAAGATCCTAGCAAAGCTGTTTAATTTAAAAAAAAAAAAAAAGTCTCAAGGACTCCTGGCAAAAAGAATCAAACAATTTACAAGGGCAAGAGAATTAGGCTGCCATGAGGTGTCTCCAAAGCAACATACAAGGCTGAGAAATATGGAGCAGCATTTTCAAGAACTCAAAGAAAGAAATTATGAACCAAGGATTTTATAGCTAGCCAAGTATCTTTCAATTATCAAAGCTATAGAAAAATAACTTGCAACATTCAATCACTCAGAGATTCCTGTACTCATGAGTCTTTCTTGAGAAATATGCCAGAGGATAAACTTCATTCAACAAAGAGATGACTGAAGAAATTTTGGCAAAAGGATTGATGGGAAGCGTTTAATATATTTAATTGTAAATCTAAAACTAAAACAAGGTAGGGACATGGTTGAAAGCAGAATATATAAATGTTTCATTTTCTTGTAAAAATAATGCCAGTAAAAATGAGAAAGAGAAGAAATAGGGAAAGAGGAGAGCAGAGTAAGTTCACTCTGATTGTTGTACAGGTAACAGATGAAAGTCAGTGGATACCATCAAAAACTGACAAAGCAATGATGTCTGCAAGATGGCAGAATAAATTTTCACACTCATCATCCCCCAGAAACATAATTTTGACACCCATGGATGAGAGTGCCTTTGTGGGAACTTGAAAGTACAGAAGAGAGGTCCCAGCACCCCACTGGAGCAAAAACTCTGATAACAGAAGCACTGAGGAGGGTAAAAAGAACAGTTTCACTTTACATGTGTCATCTGTCCCCCAAAGTGGCACAGCTCAGTGCCAAGAGAGACCCCATGGGGGAAAGGAGAACATCATGAGTGACCCACCTCCCCAGCTATGTAAGATGCTGCTCAAAAGGCCCATTTCTTTTTTGTCCCAACCGGAAAACAGAGGGGATCAGCATGGCTGAATGGTCTGGAGGCAGCTAGGACCAGGGAGAAGAAAATGTGGTAGATATAGAAGATGGACTATTATTCTAAACAGAAGGAGAACCTGTCATTTGCAACAACATGGATGAACCTGGAGGACATTAGGCTAAGTGAAATAAGCCAGACACAGAAGGACAAGTAATGCATGATTTCACTTACATGTGGAATCTGATAAAGTCGAACTTATAAAATCAGAGAGTAGTGGATGCAGCAGCTAAAGTGTAGAGGAAATGGGGAGATGTTGATCCAAGAGTTACATAGGATGAATAAGTTCTGGAGATTTGTATATTACTGTTTTTCAAACTTGAAATTTGCTAAAAGAGTAGATCTTAAGTGTTCTTACCACACACAATGGTAACTGTGAGAGGTGAGGAATGTGTTAATTAGCTTCATTATGGTGACCATTTCACAGTGGAAGGAAGGGGGAAGGTACAAATTAGGGGTATGGGATTACCAGATACAAACTATTATGTATAAAGTAGATAAGCAACAAGGATATATTGTACAGTAGAGGGAATTACAGCCATTATCTTGTAATAAGTTATAATGGTGTATAATCTTCAAAAATACTCAATCACTGTGCTGTACACCTGAAACTAATATAATATTATAAATCAACAGTACTTCACAAAGAACCCAAAACAAACAAATCAACCAAAAACCCCATCACTTGTGGTACACCTTAAATATATACAATTGGTATTTGTTAATTACACCTCAAAAATGCTGGAAAACATGCTGCCAGGAAGAGGTTAAATAAGAATAGAGAGGATAGAATGTATTGAAAAGTATAAGAACAAAGATAACTACTAGAACAAAAATACAAACCTTTCTAAATATCAAAAGAAACTTTAAAATAAAAGGGTAAGGAAAACATATTGGTAAGTATTACAAAACTAATACAGTAAATTATGATATAAAGAACATATGACAGAGTTGAGACCAAACATATCAGTCACATCAACACACGTGAATGGGTTTAAACTCATAATTACATGAAAAATATTTCAAAATGTCTCATAAAGTGAGACCCAACTATCTGCCATCTATAAAGGTCAAACCTAAAACAAAGTAATTCTGAAAGGCAACAATAAAGGAATGGGAGCAAAAAAAAAAGAAAGAAAGCCGTATGAGTGATCCTGATATCAGACAGAGTAAAATGCAATTTAAAAAGCATAAAATTTAACAAAGAACACTTTTTAATGCTAAACCCACAATTAACAAGAAATATAACAGGCATGAATATCTATGCACCAAAAGCCACAATGATCACCTTTATGAAGTAGAAACTATGGGAGATACAAGAATAATAGAAGACTACTGTCAGTATAAGACAGATCGAGTGGCAAAAAAACAGGCGAGGATACAGAAGAGCTAAAATAATTAGGCAGATCTTGTGGATCTGTGTCAAACCCTACAGCCTGATTATAGAGAAAAACCTTCTTCTTATGAAGCATTCAGAAAAACTTACCATATGTTAGCTAATTAAGAAAGCATTGCTATATTGAATAGATTAGAAATATTATAAGAAACATTCTATGGTTACAATATAATAAGATGAGAATTTTTTAAGAATATAAAAAAACCAAGTAGGTCCTTCCACCTAGAAATTTACAAAATAATTTCTTTTGGGCAACTTCTAGGTGAAAGGGAAGTTGTAAACAAAAATTTAAATGTTTTTAAGCAAAATAGTGAAAATCTACATATTGGAATCTACAAAAATCATGTAAAGCAGTGACTAGATTAAAGTACATCGGTAAAATGAAAGAATGAAAAAAGTTAACTAAATTTCCAGCACAGACATCTAGAAACGAAACAAAAAAATGAGCAAAAATAGGACCATAGTAGGGAATAATAAAGGCAAAAGCAGAAATTATTGAAATAGAGAAGAGAAAACTACTAGAAAAAAGAAAAAAGAGAGGAAGCACCAATGTACAAAAGAAGAAATGACAACAGGGAAATAACTATTGAAAAAGAAGAAACTTCTTAAAATTAGACTGCTACTACTCTGAAAATAATTTTGAAAAGCTAAATGGAAATGATTATTTCCTAGGAAAATATAGCTTATAAAATAGATTTTATTACAAATGAAAACAAAACCAACAGATCTAATTTCACAGAATAAATAGAGGAAGATATTAAAGAACTACCCCATAAGAAAAACACCATGCTGAAATGTTTCCATAGGGAATTTCAATCAGACTTTTAAAGACAAGATAGTACTGACATAAACTGTTCTACAGCATGGAAAATGAAGAAAAACATTCTCATTTTTAAAGGAAACCAGCAAAACATTGACACCTAAACTTGGGGAAGAGAATACCAAAAAAAGAAAAGGAGGGGAGAAGGGGAGAAATTATAGACCAATTTTACTTTTTTTTTTTTTTGCGGTACGCGGGCCTCTCACTGTTGTGGCCTCTCCCGTTGCGGAGCACAGGCTCCGGACACGCAGGCTCAGCGGCCATGGCTCACGGGCCTAGCTGCTCTGCGGCATGTGGGATCTTCCTGGACCAGGGCACGAACCCGTGTCCCCTGCATCGGCAGGCGGACTCTCAACCACTGCGCCACCAGGGAAGCCCCCAATTTTACTTTTGAATGTGTAAAACTATTACATAACATGTTGGTGAACAGAAGCCAACATTGCATTGAGAAAAATAAAATGCCATGATCAAGTGGAATGTATTCTAGAAATGCAAGGTTGGTTGGATGTTAAGAAGTCCATTCATATAGTATACCATATTAATGGATCAAAGGAAAAGTCATACTATCTCTATTCATGCAGAAAAAGCATTTGACAAAATTTAATACCCATTCCTGATTAAAAGAAAAAAACCCCAAGAAACTAGCAATTGATTAATATTTTCATAATATGATAAAAATATATATCTGAGTTCTAACACCATCATCTTACTTAATGGGACTCTAGTAAAGGCATTCTCACTAATACCAAGAACAAGAGTAGAATGTCCCCTATTTCTACTACTCCTTCATATCATACTGGAAGTTTTAGCCAGTGCAATTGGATAAAAGACATCAATTAGAGGCATACAAATTGGAAAATAAACTTTAGAGTATGTTTGGAGATGATATAACAGTATATCTGAAAATCCTTAGAGACTCAATGATAAAAGGTAGCAGGATATAAAATTAACATACAAAATGAATAGTAACCACAAACACAACCAACCTCAGTCAGCAGATATGGCAGCAAATCCCATTCACAATGGCAACAAAGATTAAATACTTGGTATTAAACTTAGCAAGAACTGCAAAATCTATATGAAGAAAACTTTACAACACTCCTGAAAGACACAAAAGCAGACTTGAACAAACAGAAAGACATCTTCTGTTCTCAGCTAAAATAATTCAACATCTTAAAGATGTCAGTTCACCCTAATTAATGTATAAATTTAAGGCAATCCCAGTAAAATTACCAATAGGCTTTTTATGGAGCCGGACAAGTTAACACTACAGCTTACACGAAAAAATGAACACACAAGAAGAACTAGAAATCACTGGAAGAGAAAATCCAGGTGGGGGTCTGGCCCTATCAGATATCAAGGCATAGAGCCTTTATAATTAAAACTGTGAGGTACTAGCACATAAATAGTCAAACAAGTGAGTGGAAGAGAATTTCTGGATTTTCCAGAAAAAAGACACAAGAACATATGAAAATTTAAACTATGAGAAATGTGGCATCTTAAATTATTGGGGCAAAGATGGACTTTTAAATTTGTTGCTAGGACAAGTAAATAGACAGTTGGGAAAAAAGATAAAATTAGATACATACTTTACACCATGCCCAAAACAAACACCAAATATCAGAAATTTAAATGTAAAAAATATTTAAACTATACAAGTTCTAGAAGCAAAAATGGGTGAATTCCTTTATAACCTTGGTGTAAGAAAAGGCTTTTTCACTATGACTCAAAGTCTGGATGTAATTTTTAAAAAATTGATGCATTTGACTACATTCTTTTTTTGGTGTGGCAAAAATATTATAAGCAAAGACTAGAAAATTGCAACATATATCACAGAGAGTTAATATCCCTGATATATAAATAGTTCTTAAAAACTGAGGGGAAAAAGGTAAAAATCCTGATAGAAAAATGGGCAAAAGACATACACATGTAGTTCCAAAATTATATAAAAATGTTTCCTAAATATATGAAATGATGTCAACTTCATTTTTTATAAGAGAAAGGGAATTAAAACTATATTGAGATACAATTTCATGTGTATAACTTTGACAAAAATTAAAGTTAGACTACACAAACTATTGGTGAGGCTGTGGAGAAACAGATAATTTGAAACATTGCTGGAGGGAATGAAAACTGATTCAACCTTTAAGGAAGGAAACTTAGAAACAGCTACCAAAACTACATATTTGTCCACCTTTTGATCCAACAATCCCTCTTCTAGGAATGTACCCTGAAGACACACCTCCAACAATATGAAAAAATATATATGTACACAATACTTTATTGCAGCAATGTTTGCAGTTCAAAAATATTGGAAACAATCTATCTGTCCACACATAACAGTGACTGAATAAATGAAGATACATCTACATAGTGAAATACTATGCAGCTGTAAAAAAGATTGAGGAAGACCTCTATGAACTAATATAAAGTGATTTCCAGGTATCAATAGTGTATTATCTTTTCTATAAGTAGAAGGGGAAATAAAATATACATCAACCTTTTAATTTTGCAAAACAATTATAAGAAACTAATGACAGTAATTTCCCATAAGGGATGGTGGAAATGGGGTCAAATAAATGGTGTGTATATTTTTGTATGCACTTTTTTGTACAGGTTAGGCTTTTGGAACTATGTTATAACATTTTATATATACAAAAACATCAATAATGATGGGGCAAGTGAACCTAAAATTAGAAACAAGGAGAAACAAATAAACCTAACTGTATTTCCAATAAATATATAACCATTCCTTAGGGAAATAAAAAAGAATTCAATCAAAAAGAACTATTTTGAACAAAATATTTTATACAGCCTCAGATTAAAGACAGAAAGAACTATAAGCATATGTTGAACCTTAGTTAATGGATTTGTTTTACAAAGTGGTATAGGTTAATAATTCTGAAAATGCTCTCTGGGTAGCCTAGGGTTGAACAAATAAGTACATGTATTGAGAATAATAAAAGGCAAGTTTCTCATTGTCAGAGAAACAAGTTAAAATATGAGGGGGAGGATAAAGACTAGAATGAGTCTTCTGATGTTGAACTGGAATTGGGGTATCATTATGAATTTTTGGTTTTTAATACAGAGATAGATAGATAGATGAAAATATACAGATATATGCATATCTTGTGTTTATGCCCACTCATAGAGCCTAAAAGCAATGATATCCATTAGCAATGACACCCACTAGTTCCCAGATGTTGGTTTCTAAGTACCATTCCCCATAACAGGGTTGGGGCAGAGAAAGCACAAGATATTGTGCCAGAAAGAAAATAAGTTTTCATGAACTGATGGAGACATGTCGGAAGGACATAGGCACACTCCTTATGCTTGCAGGGCTTAGGCAGAGGGAAACATGGAAGCCACATACTATTTATTTAAATGTTTGAATTGATAGATCAAGCTAAACCTGCTAAATAAAGTATATTCCATCCTTCTACTTTGAAAAATTTATACATATAAAAGCAATAATCAAAAGATATCTGTATGGTTTTTGCATAATTAAAAGTCGGCAAAATTTTTCTTAAAGAGAATAAAAAATGAAGGACATTGGAACCAATTTGCATGGGGCTCCCACTAGCTAAGACTGGGATAATTTGAGCATTAAAAATAATGATGGCAATCGCTTATAACCTACTGAATAAAATAAGAATCTATGAGTCTTTACTACTAGAAATAAATTAATTAGTTAAGAATGAGACAAAGGAGAGCTCATCCTCACAAAAGATGTCAACTAATGCAGGTAGAAAGAATGATGGAATTAGATAATCATCATTTAGTGAACATCTTACCAATAATTGAGGTAGACAAGAATCATCAAATGCTGAAACTAAGGGATGAAATTTTGATGGCTAACAGGATGTTTACGTAGCCTAGAATTATATCCTTATAAGATATATATACATTAAAGAGAAACAGTAACTTTATGATGGAGAAAACCTAGATGAACAACACTTTAAGTGACTCAAGTTAACATCCCAGTAATGGAATACATGGATATTACGCGTCTCCTGATATGATGCACTGAAAACTCAACGTCATTTCTGTGGTATTCCTGCCAAAGAAGCATCAGATTCATCATGAATCTAATGGTGAGCAAACCTCAGGCAAACCCAATGTTAGGGACCTTCTACAAAATAACTGGCCTGTAATTTTCAAGAGTCTAGGTCAGGAAAGCCAATGAAAGACTGAGATACAAGGAATCTAAAGATATGACAACTAAATGCAACATGTGATTGTGAATCAGATTAAAAAGAATTTTTATGTAAAGGACATAATGGAGACAATTGGGAAAATTGGGGCTAACAGTATCACATCAACATTAATTTCCTGGTAATTGTATTGTATTGTATTGTATTGGAAATGTACATTGAAGCATTTAGGTATAGAGATATGATAGATCAATTGATAGATGGACCAACAGACAAATAGACAGATGGGGCAGAGGAGAAGGGGAGACAGAGAGAGAATGGAATGGTATAGCAACACTGTGAGTAATTAGGGAATTGGGGTGGAGAGTTTGTGAAAGCTCTTCATACTAGTCTTGATGCTTTTCTGTAAGGTCGAAATTACACTGAAATAAGTTTAAAATATTTGGAGGAGCAGAGAGAGTTAGTTGGGATAGAGAGGGAAAAAATGATTGGCCATGGGTTGATCATTGTTGAAGCTGAGTGAGGGGAATATAAAATGAGTCTATTATCCTGTTTATTTTTGTATATGTTTGAAAATTTCCATATTAACATGATTTTAAAGGGAGAGAATAAATATTTTTCCATATTCTGAATTCATCATGTTATCTTGGCCTCAGCTCTCACCACCTTGGTCTAAACTGCCACCATCCCTTGCCTGGATGGCTGCTGTAGCTTCTTGTCCATTTTATCCACAGTCTTTCTTGACTCTGATAATTAATGATTCCCCTTGTGACCCAGATCACCTTGTAATTACCTAAGTCAAATCCCACTACTCCCTGTTTAAAACTCTCCTATGGTTTCCTAGTGGATTAAGGGTAAAATCCCCTTATCTTCATCACCCTGCATTAACCAACACTGGTATCTCTTCTGACTAGCTTCTTACCACCTTCCCCCTTCCTGTTGATCCTGTTTATAATTCCTGAATCTGCTGAATTTATTTCATCCTCAGGACCTTTGCATTTGCTGTTCCCTCTCCCTGGAATGCCTTGAGACCTTCACATCTTCAACATTCGAGTTCTATTACCTGTCACCTCCTCAAAGTTGCCTTCCCTGATGGTTCCCCTCAGTTGCCACACTCTCTAGTTGCCCTCTATCATATCATTCTTTTCTCACCCATCACAAGATAAAATTATTTATTTGTATGTTTACTAATTGTCACTTTCCATGCTCCCCACCAGATGCAAAGACCACGAAAGCAAGAGACTTGTCCATCTTTTTCATTGATGGTACAGTGCCTAGCACATATTATATACGCCATAAAAAATGAAGTTAGACATTCAAATTCTAGTTTCATTTCTCATTGGTTGAGTGGACCTTGGATAAATTCCTTAGGTAAATTACTTAATCTTTCTGAGTCACAGGGTCCTCATTTATAGAACGTAGCAATGTCCTCTGCACATCTCATTGGGTTGCACAAAATTTCGAGTGCACAAATACCTGAAAGATGCAAAAAGTATACATGCATGGCTTTATTATTGTAATAAACAGATGTTGGGATTATTGACAAGATCATTTTCCCTGTCTTCAACAGAATAAATCCCAAGTTTTTTAGCATGGCATGTGAGGCCAGCCATTATCTGCTCTCTGTCTCTCTCAGGCCTTCCCTCTATAAGTCCGGAACCAATCACACCAAATCTCCCCAAACATATCACAGAATTCCCAACCTTTGGGCTTCTGCCCAGGTGCTCCCTTTGCAGGACACACCCTGTCCGCTGCCCTACTGTCTGTGTGGGAAATGCCTACTTACCTTTCAATATTCAGCTCAAATGTTACTTTTTATATGAGATGCTTCCTGATCCTTTCCACCTCCAGGCTTCCAGCTGTAGACTGGGTATTCTGCCAATGTGACTATTGATATAGTTTATTGTACACATTTGTTTTCATGACTGTCTTTTCCACTGCATTGCGGGTTCCCTGAGGGCAGGAACTGTATCTTATTTATCTGTGTATCCCCTCACTGACTCAGAGCAAGCCCTTAATAAATGATTGTTGGATTTTTATCACCATCATCACCATCATCAATCAATCAATCAATCAATCAATATCTCCTTACAGAGGAGAGCATGGTCATAATTTTGCAGAGTAAACAAATACGGACAAGGTACAGGAGACTAGATTCAAGACATGGCTTTGACCATGGGCAAATCACTTTTCTACTCCGACTTCAGTTTCTTATTCTGCACAAAGAAAGGAACTGCACAATCTATAAGCTCCCGTCCAAAACTACATTTCATGCTTCCCATCCCTCAGCACCGGGACTTTGATGGAGTAGTTGTACAAACTGTCCCCTAATTGGGATGTCAGAACTGTGGTTCCTCTGAGCCTCATCGAGAGAGGCTTAGACCTGCCCCCAGGGACTGGTGACTCTCAGGTCTAAACCAACCTAAGCCAGAGCTGTCCTCCATGCCTCCCTGTACAGCTCTTATCTGAGGTGACTGATCCTTTTAGCTATAATTACTAATTGATGTTTGTAAAGTCTTTGAAATTCTCAGGTGACAGATGTAATCAAAGGCCAATTTATTATGATAATTGTTATTAGTACAGCTCCTCATTATTTGTTGATGATAACGACAGGGCCAGCAGGTGTTTCAAGATTGAGCAGGGGGTTGAAGCTGGCCACGTTTGGTGGGAGTAAGAGAAAAATGTGGATGTGGGGGGATTGGGGGGTCTTTTAGGGCTTCTGGTGGTCTCAGTCTAGCCAGATTCCACTTTGTGGGGTTATGACTCAGCACGAAGCATGACATTAATTGCACAGGACCAACTAACAGCATTTTTACATGTACAGGTTCAAACCCAGGTCAGTCTCTTGCTTCTGGAATGTGCTTCAGTAGCCTTTCTGAGTTTTGGCTTACTCATCTGTTAAATGAAGATACATATAGTATGCTTGCTGTGGGTGGAGAATGGGTTTGAGGCAAGTAAGAGTGGATGTGAGAAGACCAGCTTGGTGCAGGGGGTGGCGGTTGAGGTTTCTTAGGCAAGAGATGATGATATTCAGAATGAGGATAGTGGCGCTGGAGATAAGAAAAGCACATGGATTGGAGAGAATTTCAGAGTGTAGAGTCAGTAGGACTTGGTGGCAACTGGATATAGAAGGTGAGGTATCTTGGGCAACCCAGACTTCTGAGATAGGAAACACTTAGGGATGCTTTTGGAGGGAAGGAATTCTTTTTAAAAAGAATTGCCTACTATTTCCACCATTCTCTTGTAGGTTTGTTTTATTTGAATCTCCTCTCAACTCTATATCCTGGTAAATTGAGTTTATGAGTTTGCAAAGTTGGAGTCCATGATGTAAAAGATAGAAGTTGACCAAAATTCAGCCTCCAGGAAGGGCCTGCAGAAGAACTGCCTCACTTCTGAACTTGTCTGTCTATAAGCACGACATTCCTGACCTTCCTTTGGAGTCTCCCTCCCTCTCTCTCCTCGATGCATCCCGCATGTCAGCTGATACCTTGGCACACCCTGGATTTCACTGATTTTGCTTCTCCTTCCTGAATTTCCTCTTCCTGTACCCTATCCACAGTCTATTCAGATTTGATCGATGGGTTAAAACTGTTTGTGCTTTTTCTTTCCTCAGTGAACTCCCACATTCTGCTTCATACTTATCACCTATGATATTCTAATAATGACAGCTGACACTGAGTGTTTACTGACCACCAACCACCGTGAGAAGCATTTTTAAATGCATCTTCTCATTAAACAATTAACAGACATTTTATAAAGTTGATACTATGGGCATTGAAATTTTCCAGACGAGAATGGGACTCAGAGAGTCTAAATCCCTTGCCTAAGATCACAGATAGTTAGCGCCAATCTATGCAACAGGAAAGACCCCATACGAAACATAGTCATAAAAAATGCTGAGGGGAAAGAAACTTTGAGATCCATTCATCTTATTTAATGGCATTAATTTATAGCATTAATGTTATTGTACAGCACAAGAAACAGAATCCTTGCATGTAAATGGTTCCATTAAATTCCAGTTTACTACTGTATGACAACATTGGTGGAAAAGGAAATAACGGAGTGTTTGAGCAAAAGTGATATCATGATATTGATTGGTATCTCCTCAAGGCCCCTTATGTAAGGATATATATGATACATACCTCTTCTAGTGTCTTTGATGAAAAATAGGTATACTTCTTTCTCTCAAGTAAGAGAACCTGCCACATGCCCCTTTTTGCCTTGGCTTCCAGGAAGCCCAAGAGGTGTAGGTAATGTTCTATTTCATTAACCACCAATACTATTGGGTTGGCCAAAAAGTTCATTTGGGTTTTTCCGTAACACCTTGCGGAAAAGCCCGAACGAAATTTTTGGCCAAGCCAATATAACTCTGGCACAGTGATAACCTTTCTACCACTAAGATTCTTGAGCTAAATAAACTTTTTATTTTAACTGAATATGTATATATGCATATTCATATGTACATGTACATACACACACACACACGCTAAAATGTTTATGTATGGATGTATATACGCATATACACACCTACGCTGAATTTGTACTCAAACACATATTCATGTTAGCAACACCTTCCTTTGAAAGGTGCTTAGGAATGTGCAGAGTTATCACACCTATTGTTTACTCCTCACAAAGACCCCAGTGAGTCTGGGAGGGCATATCTCATCCCCATTTGACAGATGGGGAAACTGAAGTTTAGGGTCAATATTCAGTTCATGTAGCTATAAAATGACTTAAGCTCATGGATCCAGTTTCCAAATTCAGAGGTTTTCCCATTTTTTCACCATTTGGGAGCCAATTGGGCTGAACTTCATGGAGACCCTCAGTTTGGAAGGGGCCTGATGAAGGCAGAAGCCCTGCTATATGGAAACTGAACTTTTTAGGGATGAGGGCCTGCAGCATTGATGCCTCAAGGCCCAGGCTGGCAAGATTATCAGCTGTCAACATCTGGGTAACCTTCATTTCCTTCTCCAAATGAGTTTAAAGTATATTTTCATTGAAAGGAAAATGCTCTTGGTCCCTCAGCTCTCATACCATTGACAATAAAATCTTTAGGAACTGTAAGTGTGTGAAAAAGCAACCTGGGAGAGCTCACCTTGGTATTTGTACAAGGTGACACTCAGAGAATTTCTCTCTACCTGGAAAGAGAATTTTGAGACCTAACAGGGATTCAGCAGAAATTCAGAGCTTTCAAGAGCAAGTGATAAGGCTCAAAGGGTAGAATGCAGCCCTGGAGGTAGACATACCCAAGGGGCTGGGTGATCCCCAGGAGACAAAATCCACTGAGGACTGGGAAGGAGGCCTGGGCAGGTAGATGGGACACGGCACCCAGGCTCTGGGGACAGACAAGAACTGGGAGGGGACACTTAGCAGGCCAGAGTTTTCCAAAGTGGTTACAGAAAGGTGTGATGATAACCCTGGGTTCTAAATGTCCACTTCTCAGTTTTCCTTTCCATTTTCGCAGAGCTAATAAAACCCAGAAATATGTTCCTAACATAGGACTATGGCAACAAGTCAGAAAAAGGATGTATGGAGGCCTTTGATTCGCAGATTTCTGGTACCTTGGCTCAGCTATTGATGGGTAGGAGAGATCTAAGGTTTTCCAATGCCTCTCAACCACACTGCATGGTAGACTTTGAAGAACTACAGTCTTTTAAAGTAGAACAGTGTCACAGGGAATGTTAGACATTTCTTGACCACATCTCCATGGAGGTAAAGACAAAGCTGCTACTAAAATCCTTCCATCAGTATGAAGTAACTGAGATGCTATGAGATTTCATGGTGCTTCTGGCGGTCCACGCATGCACTGATTTAAAAGGAGTCACTTTGTGAGACCAATCATAAGGTAGTATACATGAAAACACCTTGCTTAGTGTGTGGGATGCAGCAGGTGCTCAATAAAAGAAAGTTCTCAGGATCTGTGATAGAAACTGTACCGGTGCTTCAAGAGTGAGTCTGGGTATTATGAGAGTTTGAAGGAAAAGCTTAGGGTATAATGGGGAAGTGTGGTGGCCCTTAGGGATGTTCTCAAATATCCCAGTTCTCCCTCTGGGCACACAGTTGGAAGGCACTGCCTCATGCCTTTTTGAAGTTAAGCATGGCTGCATGACTAGTCTTGGCCAATGGAAAGTGCTGTGTATCATTCTGTGTGGAAACTTTTTAGAACCATTGCCTTGTTTGCCACATTTCTTTCCCTGCCTTGGTGATTATGGAAGCACATGTCAAGATGGACTTTCCAACTTAAGTCCCTGAGTAACTAGGATAAGCAGAGCCCTTCTGCTGGCCCATTTTGCACATGTACAAAGAGTGGAAAATATTTTTTCTGGAATACACTGAGATTTCATGGTTGCTTGTTACTACAGCATAAATTAGTTTATCCTAACCAATATAGGAGTTTTCTTATAAACTCCCTCTGGAATATCTCAGATCCAAGCCATGTGACCTCCTGTGTGGTCTTAACTCTAACTCATTTGAGCTTGGGATTCCCGCATCTTCTCATTCCATGGTCCACCTGAGCTTTTTTCATGTGGGCAGTCACTAAAGTAAAAACAGAATCAGGAAATGGGGTTGGGAGGGGCAAGATCATTCTCCAAAGCCAAAATCAATTATATCAAAAGATTCAACAGGAACAGATGTCAGGCTTGGAACCACATATGAAAAGTTAAACTAAGAAAAATAAAGCTTGGGGTGGGGTTACAAAGCAACTGAGTCATGGGTGAATTAAGGCAGTCAGTGGGTGCCACACAGACACGGCTCCTGAGGTCCTCCTAGGAAGTGATGTGCTTCTATGTGGAGTCCACAGGACAAATTGGAACGTACCAGGAAAGGGCGCTTCAACCCTCCCCTCCTTCAAGAGAGGAGCTTCAGGGAAGCAGCAAAAAGGAAAAGAGAACTAGAACTACAACAACTGTGACGGATGCCTTATACGCATTGTCTCATCTGCTCTCCCCAAGTCTGGGGGAGGTACATCATTAATCTCATTATGTGTCCTGAGATGTGAAGAAATCAGCTCAAGTTCACATACATGGGAACAGCCATAATTCAAAGCCAAGTCTGTCTGATGCCTGACTTTCAGCTCTGTCTACCCAACCATGCCTCAGTAAACCCATCCATGTGCAAATATTATTTTCACAGGGCTTGGACACAACTAAATATGGTTTCTTCCAATTCATTCAGAGACACAGAATTTTCCCTAACCCAGCTCTACCTAGATCGTCCCAACTATTATAATGTGATTAACGCAGCAAACACGAGGACTCATTCAAAAGAGCATCTGCCTTCCAACTGTTCTTAAGAGGCAAGTGAATTCAGGAGCTGGAAGAGGAAATGAAACATAGAGAGTGGTCACCCTTCTGCTTCCCACTTCTCTTATTTAGCTCACCATTTGGAGGAGGCATCATGCAGGTTAAATGTGCCCCCACGTGATGAAAAGGATATAGGAAGGAGTCTTGCCTCTGCATAAATAGAACAGGCACAATAGCGCTGCCCAACAAAGGGTGGCTTCTGATGGATATTTGCATGAACTCGCCACACTTGTTTTGCATACAACCGTTAATTATGGTCCTTTCATCTTCACAATCATGGCTAATGGTGGTGGGGATGCCGAGAACAGTAGATTCAGCAGACCTCATTCTGGGAAGAGTGGGAAAGAAACAATGCAAAACTGCACCCACCCGCTGTTTACAACTGAGACAGCTACTCTGGGTACCATGTGGAAGATCTGGAGGAAATCAAGGCTTCCCAGGAGCCTGGAGCTTGTGAAATGAGACAGCTGTGGAAAGTATTACTGCTATGATGGAAGGAAAGTCCTTTATGGCAGATCGTTCTATGAGGAAAATAGCTCAGAGCCAGATCTTTCACACTACACTGAATGGAAATTCAGACTTTACTCACACTTATTTTGTGCCTTTCAGTATTCAAGATCGTTTCTCATTTAATCCTCCTCAAAATGACTGTGCGAAGTGTGTATTACTATTTCAATTTTATAAGTGAGGGAACTGAGACTCAGGGACAACAAGAAACAGTCTGTACTCTCATTCATTTATTCATCAAAGGATGACTGAGTTTCTACTGTGTGTTAAATATTGTACTCAGTAGGGAGAATACAGCAGCAAACGAGAGATCCTGCCTCCTGGAGCTCTCAGTCTAATGAGAGAGGCATGCACTGCAAAAAACAAGTGCAATTAAAAATATGCACAATGGATGAGGGGCAGAGCCTCAGGCGCTACCGGATCGTGATGAGTTGCAGCAGGGATAAGGGAAGATAGGGGCATCAGCTGCTTCTTCTAGATGCTAGGGGATGCAGCTGGACCTGGATCCAAAGCAGGCTCTCCATGTCAACCAGGCCCGACGGACAAAGCCCAGCTGGAGGACTGAGTGCAGCATGGAAGGCCAGCCATCCTGTGCCTTTGGATTGGAGAATTTAACCAATTTACATGTAAGGGTCTTGGTGCTCTGGCCAGGTGTCAGGCCTGAGCCTCTGAGGTAGGAGACCTGAGCTCAGGACACTGGACCACCAGAGACCTCCCAGCCCCACATAATATCAATCAGCGAGAGCTCTCCCAGAGATCTCCATCTCAACGTTAAGACCAAACTCCACTAAACAACCAGCAAGCTACAGTGCTGGACACCCCATGCCAAACAACCAGCAAGACAGGAACACAACCCCACCCATTAGCAGAGAGGCTGCCTAAAATCATAATAAGTTCACAGATACCCCAAAACACACCACTGGATGTGGCATGCCCACCAGAAAGACAAGATCCAGCTTCCTCCACCAGAACAAAGGCACCAGTCCCCCCCAAACAGGAATCCTACAACAACCTTACCCACTGGGGGCAGAAACCAAAAACAATGGGAACTACAAACCTGCAGCCTGCGAAAAGGACACCACAAACACAGTAAGTTAAGCAAAATGAGAAGACAGAAATACGCAGCAGATAAAGGAGCAAGGTAAAAACCTGCCAGACCAAACAAATGAAGATGAAACAGGCAGTCTACCTGAAAAAGAATTCAGAGTAATGATAGTAAAGAGGACCCAAAGTCTTGGAAATAGAATGGAGAAAATACAAGAAACATTTAACAAGGACCTAGAAGAACTAAAGAGAAAATGAACAATGATGAACAACACAATAAATGGAATTAAAAATTCTCTAGAAGGAATCAATAGCAGAATAAATGAGTCAGAAGAACGGATAAGTGACCTGGAAAATAAAATAGTGGAAATAACTATCGCAGAGCAGAATAAAGAATGAAAAGAATTGAGGACAGTTTTAGAGACCTCTAGGACAACATTGAATGCACCAATATTTGAATTATAGGGGCCCCAGAAGAAGAAGAGAAAAAGAAAGGGACTGAGAAAATATTGGAAGAGATTATAGTTGAAAACTTCCCTAATAGGGGAAAGGAAAGAGTCAATCGAGTCCAGGAGGCCCAGAGAGTCCCATACAGGATAAATCCAAGGAGAAACACACCAAGACACATTATTACTCAAACTATCAAAAATTAAATACAAAGAAAAAATATTAAAAGCAGCAAGGGAAAAGCAACAAATAACATACAGGGGAATGAATCCCCATAAGGTCAACAGCTGATCTTTCAGCAGAAACTCTGCAAGCCAGAAGGGAGTGGCAGGACATATTTAAAGTGATGAAAGGGAAAAACCTGCAACCAAGATTACTCTATCCAGCAAGGATCTCATTCAGATTCGATGGAGAAATTAAAACCTTTACAGACAAGCAAAAGCTAAGAGAATTCAGCACCACCAAACCAGCTTTACAACAAATGTTAAAGGAACTTCTCTAGGCAGGTAACACAAGAGAATGAAAAGACCCACAAAAACAAACCCAAAACAATTAAGAAAATGGTCACAGGAACATACATATCGATAATTACCTTAAATATAAATGGCTTAAATGCTCCAACCAAAAGACACAGACTGGCTGAATGGATACAAAAACAAGACCCGTATATATGCTGTCTAAAAGAGACCCATTTCAGATCTAGGGACATATACAGACTGAAAGTGAGGGGATGGAAAAAGATATTCCATACAAATGGAAAACAAAAGAAAGCTAGAGTAGCAATTCTCATATCAGACAAAATAGACTTTAAAATAAAGACTATTACAAGAGACAAAGAAGGACACTACATAATGATCAAGGGATCAATCCAAGAAAAAGAAATAGTCATTGTAAATATTTATAAACCCAACATAGGAGCACCTCAATACATAAGGCAAATGCTAACAGCCATAAAAGGAGAAACTGACAGTAACACAATCATAGTAGGGGACTTTAATACCCCATTTTCACCAATGGACAGATCATCCAAGATGAAAATAAATAAGGAAACACAGGCTTTAAATGACACATTAAACAAGATGGACTTAATTGATACTTATAGGACATTCCATCCAAAAACAACAGAATACACTTACTTCTCAAGGACTCATGGAACATTCTCCAGGACAGATCATATCTTGGGTCACAAATCAAGCCTTGGTAAGTTTAAGAAAACTGAAATTGTATCAAGTATCTTTTCTGACCACAACACTATGAGACTATATATCAATTACAGGAAAAAAATCTGTAAAAAATACAAACACATGGCAGCTAAACAATACACTACTAAATAACCAAGAGATCACTGAAGAAATCAAAGAGGAAATCAAAAAATACCTAGAAACAAAAGACAATGAGAAAATGACAACACAAAACCTATGGGATGCAGCAAAAGCAGTTCTAAGAGGGAAGCTTATAGCAATACAATCCTACCTCAAGAAAGAAGAAACATCTCAAATAAAGAATATAACATTATACCTAAAGCAATTAGAGAAAGAAGAACAAAAAACCCCCTAAGTTAGCAGAAGGAAAGAAAGCATAAAGATCAGATCAGAAATAAATGAAAAAGAAATGAAGGAAACAATAGCAAAGATCAATAAAACTAATAGCTGGTTCTTTGAGAAGATAAACAAAATTGATAAACCATCACCCAGACTCATCAAGAAAAAAAGGGAGAAGACTCAAATCAATAGAATTAGAAACAAAAAGGAGAAGTAACAACTGACACTGCAGACATACAAAGGATTATGAGAGATTACTACAGGCAACTGTATGGCAATAAAATGGACAACCTGGAAGAAATGGACAAATGCTTAGAAAAGCACAACCTTCCAATACTGAACCAGGAAGAAATAGAAAATATAAACAGAGCAGTCACAAGCACTGAAATTGAAACTGTGATTAAAAATCTTCCAACAACAAAAGCCCAGGACCGGATGGCTTCACAGGTGAATTCTATCAAATATTTAGAGAAGAGCTAACACCTTTTCTTCTCAAACTCTTCCAAAATATAGCAGAGGGAGGGGCACTCACAAACTCATTTGAAGAAGCCACCATCACCCTGTTACCAAAACAAGACAAAGATGTCACAAAATAAAGAAAACTACAGGCCAATATCACTGATGAACATAGATGCAAAAAATCCTCAACAAAATACTGACAAACAGAATCCAACAGCACATTAAAATGATCAATCACCATGATCAAATGGGGTTTATCCCAGGAATGCATGAATTCTTCAATCAATGTGATAAACCCTATTAACAAACTGAAGGAGAAAAAACATATGATCATCTCAAAAGATGCAGAAAAAGCTTCTGACAAAATTCAACACCCATTTATGATAAAAACCCTCCAGAAAGCAGGCATAGAGGGAACTTACCTCAACATAATAAAGGCAATATATGACAAACCCACAACCAACATCGCTCTCAATGGTGAAAAACTGAAACCATTTCCACTAAGATCAGGAACAAGACAAGGTTGCCCACTCACCACTATTATTCAAGATAATTTTGGAAGTTTTAGCCACGGCAATCAGAGAAGAAAAAGAACTAAAAGAAATCCAAATCAGATAAGAAGTAAAACTGTCACTGTTTGCAGATGACATGATATTATACATAGAGAATCCTAAAGATGCTACCAGAAAACTACTAGAGCTAATCAATGAATTTGGTAAAATAGCAGGATACAAAATTAATGCACAGAAATCTCTTGCATTCCTATACACTAATGATAAAAAATCTGAAAGAGAAATTAAGGAAACACTCCCATTTACCACTGCAACAAAAAGAATAAAATACCTAGGAATAAACCTACCTAAGGAGACAAAAGACCTGTATGCAGAAAACTATCAGATACTGATGAAAGAAATTAAAGGTGATACAAACTGATGGAGAGATATACCGCGTTCTTGGATTGGAAGAATCAATATTGTGAAAATGACTATACTACCCAAAGCAATCTACAGATTCAGCGCAATCCCTAACAAACTACCAATGGCATTTTTCACAGAACTAGAACAAAAAATTTCACAATTTGTATGGAAACACAAAAGACCCTGAATAGTCAATGCAATCTTGAGAACAAAAAACGGAGCTGGAGGAATCAGGTTCCCTGACTTCAGACTATACTACAAAGCTACAGTAATCAAGACAGTATGGTACTGGCACAAAAACAGAAAGACAGATCAATGGAACAGGATAGAAAGCTCAGAGATAAACCCACGCACATATGGTCACCTTATCTTTGATAAAGGAGGCAGGAACGTACAGTGGAGAAAGGACAGCCTCTTCAATAAGTGGTGCTGGGAAAACTGGACAGGTACATGTAAAAGTATGAGATCAGATCACTCCCTAACACCATACACAAAAATAAGCTCAAAATGGATTAAAGACCTAAATGTAAGGCCAGAAACTATCTAACTCTTAGAGGAAAACATAGGCAGAACACTCTGTGACATAAATCACAGCAAGATCCTTTTTGACCCACCTCCTAGAGAAATGGAAATAAAAACAAAAATAAACAAATGGGACCTAATGAAACTTAAAAGCTTTTGCACAGCAAAGGAAACCATAAACAAGATGAAAAGACAATCCACAGAATGGGAGAAAATATTTGCAAATGAAGCAACTGACAAAGGATTAATCTCCAAAATATACAAGCAGCTCATGAAGATCAATATGAAAAGAACAAACAACCCAGTCCAAAAATGTGCAGAAGACCTAAATAGACATTTCTCCAAAGAACATATACACATTGCCAACAAAGGCATGAAAGGATGCTCAGCATCACTAACCATTAGAGAAATGCAAATCAAAACCACAATGAGGTATCACCTCACACTGGTCAGAATGGCCATCATCAAAATATCTACAAACAATAAATGCTGGAGGGGGTGTGGAGAAAAGGGAACCCTCCTGCACTGTTGGTGGGAATGTAAATTGATACAGCCACTATGGAGAACAGTATGGAGGTTCCTTTAAAAACTAAAAATAGAACTACCATATGACCCAGCAATCCCACTACTGTGCATATACCCTGAGAAAACCGTAATTCAAAAAGAGTCATGTACCACAATGTTCTTTGCATCACTATTTATAATAGCCAGGACATGGAAGCAACCTAATTGTGCACTGACAGATGAATTGATAAACAAGATGTGGCACATATATACAATGGAATATTACTCAGCCATAAAAAAAATGAAATTGAGTTATTTGTAGTGAGGTGGATGGACCAAAGTCTGTCATACAGACTGATGTAACTCAGCAAGAGAAAAACAAATACCATATGCTAACACATATATATGGAATCTAAAAAAAAAGAAGAAAATGGTTCTGAAGAACCTAGGGGCAGTACAGGAGTAAAGACGCAGATGTAGAGAATGGACCTTAGGACACAGGGAGAGGGAAGAGTAAGCTGGGATGAAGTGAGAGAGTGGCAGTGACCTATATACACTACCAAATGTAAAACAGATAGCTAATGGGAAGCAGCCGCATAGCACAGGGAGATCAGCTCCATGCCTTGTGACCACCTAGAGGGGTGGGATAGGGAGGCTGGGAGGGAGACACCAGAGGGAGGGGATATGGGGATATATATATATACGTATGGTTGATTCACTTTGTTATACAGCAGGAACTAACACACCATTGTTAAGCAATTATACTGTAATAAAGATGTTTAAAAAATATGCACAACGTTTTAAATAAGAACAACAGGTTAACATATAGTGAGTATTGGTGTGGATGGCTCTTAGATAATATGACTGGAAAGTTCCCAAAGGATATGACGTTGAAGATGAGGCCTAAAAACTAAGGTACTAGTTCTTCAAAGAATGAAGAAGACAGACATGGATAATACAGCAGCCTGCAAGAGGTCCCTGAAGCGAGAAAAGTATCTTGGAATGTATGAGAAATAATGTCTTAGAAAATGGTCAAGAGAGGAGGGGTAGTTGAAATGTAGCAGGAATGGTCTAACTGTATCTGCAGTACAATGCTACGTTCTGGTTACCCCTTTTTAAAGAAGGCATTGGAAAAAAGGAGTCTGTCTATGAGAGAACAGAATAAACAGGATGAAAGAGATACAGAAATCATGCCATATGAGAAACAGAAGTAATTGCATATTAAATATCAATGAGAGATGGCCTGGGTGACCAGGGATGGTAGTTGATACTGTCGTATTTTCTCCAAAAGGCTGACATGGTAAAGAATGATTTGATTTGTTCAAATCAATACAAGTTTCCAAGAGTAGAGAGTTAAGGGGACAGAATTTGGCTTTATAGAAAGGAGAAAGTTCTAACAATTTTTCTTGTTCAACTAAAGAATCAACTCTTTCCCTCCAAAGAATTGCAGTGGTCAAGCTGAGGCTATATAATGCCTTGCCAAGAACACTTTATTAGAGATTTCTATGTTGGCTTCTGGTGTAGATTAGATGACACCTCAAAATCATCCAATTCTTAACCGCTACAGATCTGTAATATTGTTGTATCCAAAACAAATAGTTCCAATATGGCCTGATTCGCAAGAAAGACAGATGCTGAGAATTCAGCACCAACGACAGTGCTTCAACAGGTGGGACTGACCTTGTTATCTGTAAGAAAGCATAGATGGGTAAATGGGATATTGGGTTGGCCCCAAAGCTCGTTCGGGTTTTTCCATAAGATGCTATGGAAAAACCCAAATGAACTTTTGGGCCAACCCAATACTAATCTGATCAAAATTCCAAACGCAAGTGCCTGTGGACAACTCACACTTCATGGAAGCGCCTGTGAGGACTCTGAGGACCATGCTTCATAGTGGACATCATACTCGGTCTCTCCATGGCTTTTATAGGGCTGGATTAAATGACTCCACATTTATAGAGTTCACTGTAGAGTTTGTAAAATGTCTTTCCTCCCATCCTAATAATAGTCAAGATTTAATGAGTGGCCTCCACATTTCTAAACCTAATGACTAATTATGTGACACACGATTTTACGTATTTATTTTTGGCCTCTCCCCTGCTAGAATGTAAATGCTATGAGGGCAGGGATTTTTTGTCTGTCTGGCTTACTGCTTTATTCCCAGCACTCAAAAAAGATGCCTGTTTTGCTGTCTCAGCTTTCCCTTCTCCAGTGAGCCTCTCACTTCTCCAGAAACACTGTGGCATGGCACATAAGATTCCCTTACATTTATAGAAGCTCTCTGAGGGCACATACTACATAATCTTAGTATGAACTATCGCGTCTAGCAAGCGTCACTGTTCATTATCTATTTGTTGAATGAAATATGGCAACCTGAAACAAAACATGTCCACAAAAGCATCCTAGACAGAAAATACTTGAGTATAAGAGGAACTTAAAGATAGTCAGCTTGCGAACATAAGACCAGATGGGTCTGTGTGTATAGAGGGGAAGTGAATGGTGGAAAAGTTCTTATGTAACTGAAGAAAAATGCCACCTGAGAAGGTGATTGCACTGGTTCTATTGGGACCTGAAAGTATGGATCAAGAGCAATGGGTAGAAACTACAATAAACGATATATTTAAGTCAGTTAAAAAAAAGCTTTCTTAGAGCCACAGCCTCCACAAAGATCAGCAAAGTTACCACATAAAGAAGTGAGTTCTCTGTCATTGGAGGTATTCAAGAATAAGCACTAACATCATCAAATAAATGCTGGAGAGCATGTAGAGAAAAAGGGACCCTCCTACCCTGTTTGTGGGAATGTAAATTGGTGGAGCCACTATGGAGAACAATATGGAGGTTCCTTAAAAAACTAAAAATAGAGTTCCCATATGATCCAGCAATCCCACTCCTGGGCATATACGCAGAGAAAACCTTAATTCAGAAAGATACCTGCATCCTAATGTTGATAGCAGCATTATTTACAATAGCCAAGACATGGAAGCAACCTAAATGTTCATCATTTGAATGGATAAAGAAGATGTGATATATATGTATATATACATATATATATATATATATATATATACACACACACACACACACACAATGAAATACTACTCAGCCATAAAAAAAGAATGAAATAATGCCATTTGCAGCAACATGGATGGACCTAGACATTATCATACTAAGTGAAGTAAGTCAGCAAGAGAAAGACAGATATCATATGATATTACTTATATGTGGAATCTAAAAAAATGATACAAATGAACTTATTTACAAAACAGAAATAGACCCATAGACATAGAAAACAAACTTATGGTTACCAAAGAGGAAAGGGGTTGGAGGAGTTTGGGATTAACAGATACATTACTATACATAAGACAGATAAACAACAAGGTACTACTGTATAGTGCAGGGAACTATTTACAGTATCCTGTAATAAACCATGATGGAAAAGAATATGTATATATAACTGAATCACTTTGCTGTACACCAGAAAGTAACACAACATTGTAAATCAACTATACTTCAATTAAAAAAGGAATAATTATTAACATCAGTTAACTGTGATATTGTAGTATTGACTGAAGCACTGTTTTGTACGTAGGGGGAGGGAGGGAGATATTGGATGACCTTTCAGATCCTTTACAGCCCTGTGATTTTGTAATGTTATGACTGGCACTCCTCAGTAGCCAAAAAAATATTTGACACAAAAAGGTTACCTTGTCTTTGGGAGAAAAATACTTCCTAATGTGACTAACGGTAATGATAAAGGGGTTAGCAGTCACTGATTAACTAAAACATGTTTAGTGCATTAATAGATATCAAATTTATAGGTATTCTTTTATAGATGAGGAAGTTAAGTCTTAGATCTGCATATGATTTGCCCAAATGAAACACCTTTCTATCCTCTAATACAGGGGTCTCAGAATTTTTTTCTGTAAAGGGCCATATAGTAAATATTTTAGGCTTTATGCAGCATACAGTCTGTCTCAACTACTCAAGTGTACTGCTGGAGCATCAAAGCAGTTACAGACCGTGGAAACGAATAGGCGTCACTGTATGAAAAACCAAAAGCCAAAAACCAACAACGCTTTACTCACAAAAAAAGGCATGGGTCAGGATGATTTGGTCCACGGGCCTTAGTTTGTCAACCTCTGCTCTAAAGTCATGCTGCCTTCTCATTTAAGAATGGGAAAACAAGGCAAGACATGGCCTCCATGTGGCCATACTTACTCCATTTGCTTTGCTGAGTGCCTGGAAGTAGATGCTGTAGCTTTTCAGAGGGGAAAGAGGTGGGTTCCAGTAGCCATTGTATGTCTTGTTGTCACCCACTGTAAATGGCTGGGTGACAGGCAGGTTGGCAGGCTTCAACTCAGCAGCAAAGTAGTGTAGAGAATCGAGGCTGGAGGCATTCCTATAGCTCACCGGCACCGAAAAGCACTCAATGATGTCAGCTGCCCTCCGTGACTTCTGAAGTCGCTCCTCCTTGACAACCAGCTGATAAACACTGGACGGGAAAGAGGAGAGGCAGATGAGCAACCCCCTGGAGGGATGAACTTTTATCATCGTCACTTCTGTCTGCAACTCCCTCCTGAGCTTCAGACTTATAAACCCGCTGCTTTGTAGAAACAGATTTCCATTTACATGTTCCAAAGCCAGCTCACACTGCGTATGTCCAAAAATGCAACTCAGTTTCAACCCCTACAAACCTGTATGTTCCTCTTCTCCATTTCTTTCCTTAGTGAGGGTAGCACTGCTCATCAAGTGGCCAGATCTTGAAGACGGGGCTCACTCTCATTTCCTGTATCCTTGGTTTGCACTCTACTTTGATCAACAAGCTCTGTTGACTTGATATCAGCAATCTGAACCTGCCCCTCCCTTTTTTTCTCCTCCCATCAAACTGTTGAGGTTGGGCACTTCCCCACCTCTTAGCTGAACTCAGCTAGTCTCTTTGCCTCTAATTGATTGGATCAACTCACCAGTCAATCCACTGACCTTCCTGAACATAAACACTGTCCCTCTTCAAGCACGTTCATAGGCTCTCCATTCTTCAAACGAGACAATCTAGACTCCTCATCCTGACCTTTGGGGCACTTTGTCTGGCTTCTAGTCTACCCCTCAGACAGTCTTATGGTAAACCCCTCATTGCAGCTGCTGCAGACCCCATGCTATCGCACAAACCTCCTTTGGATCCCAGCCTATGCCATCACCAGTTCGTGCTTCCTCCATCTGCAATGCCCTCTCATTCAACTTCTGCCTGTGGAAGCCTTTCTCTAAAGGCTAAGCCTATCTTTCATCTCCTCTATGAAGCCGGTATAGATCCTCCAAATCTGAATGACTTTCCCCCTACTTCGCTCCTCCACTGTTCGTTAATGGCTATCTGCTCGGGACGGCAATAACATAAGCATGGAACTGCTGTTTCTAGGTCTAGACTGTGACCTTTTAGGCAGTGGAAGTTGTGGCTTTGTTATCTCTGTATCATTCTCCTCCATCCACATACTGCTCAGCAGGTTGCCTGATACCTACATAGTGATCAGTGAATGCCTGTTCAAATGGACCAAATTGAACTAAAATTGAAAATAAGCATGAAACCCAACCTGACAGGATGCAGAAACCCTAATCAAGATAAACAGTGATTCTTCTGAGCTCCTATCTAGTGATCTCACACATTCCCTTCAACTTAGAAGGACTGTAAGAAGGTGTTAATGTGTGAAGAGAGATGACCGAGCCTTTTTAAAACACCAACTGTATGCCAAATGTGTAGGCTCCTTTTATAAAAGTTATCCTAAATTTTGTGAATTTTGATAACATTTTACTATCTCTTCAAATGCCCACAGTTTGTAGTTCTCTTGAATAAATGCTTTTTTTTTTTTTTAAGATCTTTATTGCACATATCTCTGGGACTCATGATTTAAGCCAATTATCCAAAGAGTACCTCCAGGAACTTTTGCAAATTAATGAAGTGATTGCAGCAATGGCCTCAAACCAATCATTTAAAGATGACACAGTGAATGAACACATGGTTTATAAAAATGGAATGTGGTGAGTGCTACCATTCTTCAATCAGACTACCCATCTAAAGACACTTGGTTAAGAAGCACAACTTGGTGGAGAAAGAGGTACAGGATTATTTAATTAAGGAAAAAAGGCTACAGAGGGACTGATCCAAGGAAACATGACACAATCAATGTGTCAAGTCTTCCCCTGGATCTCCTTGAGCATGGGGATGGTCAGCAATGTGGATGGGAAACAAATGGGCATGTGAGTGCTGCCCCTGGATGAGTGATATGGGAGTGGAGGTGAGCAGCAGCTCAATGAGATGCCTGCTATCTGCTGTGCACATCTGGACAAGAACTCAACAGCCCAGAGTGCATGTGAGTGACATGTGAGTGAATGTGGCCAACCTCTCTGGGAGTACAAACTACATCTGAGTATGAACGACGTCCAAATGAGGATCTGTAGGACCTGGGTGTCTGAAAGCTGAGCGAACATGTATACTCTCTGAATGAGCGGGGGTAACATCCAGACAAGTGTGAACCTGAGTGTTTGGACACCTAAATAAGTGTGTATGAAATCTGAGTGAGTGTCTCCAACAGCCCAAAGTGTGTGTATGTATTTGTGTGTGTGTGAGACATCCAAATGTGTATATAAAACTGAAGTCAACAGGGCTTCCCTGGTGGCGCAGTGGTTGAGAGTCCGCCTGCTGATGCAGGGGACACGGGTTCGTGCCCTGGTCTGGGAAGATCCCACATGTTGTGGAGCGGCTGGGCCCGTGAGCCATGGCCGCTGAGCCTGCGCGTCCGGAGCCTGTGCTCCGCAATGGGAGAGGCCACAACAGTGAGAGGCACGCGTACCGCAAAAAACAAAAAAACAAAAAAACTGAAGTCAACAAATAATTAAATTAAATTATGACTTTAATATTCATCCTATCCTCAACTCTGAGGTCTTTTTCAATGGTACCATCACTATGTTTATCAGGTCAGTTAAGCTCAAAACAGTCCCTGAAAAACAGCACAAAGACCCAAGTCCTAAACTGAGGTCATGGGGTGAGAGTGGAGGAGCACCTATGCCAGTTTTCAGGACCTGTATTACTTTACATATAACAAGAATCTCGAGTAAAACTGAAGCTGGCTAGTGTGCTAAGGACTACTTGTTGAGGGTCCATTACTCATGTGACTCTAATCTATGAGGGAAAGGGCAAAAAGGAATTAAGAGAAAAGGAGCAACAGCCTCTTGGGTTCACCTGTCCACGCTTGCAATAGCACCTACAATACTCTACACTGGGCTTGGGGGGCACTCAACCGATCCAGCCCTCATGTCCTCTTGACCAGGTCGGGAGGGACCAACAGCCTCATCCCTAAAGCAGGACATTGAAAAGAGCTATGGGTCCCTGTTTTCCCCTGAGGCCCAGCCTATCCCTAATCACCACTTGGGTTAATCCCACCCACACGAGAAGAACTCTGTCTCTGTTTCTCAGCCCAGAACTCTCATGCCACCCCTGAATCCTTCTGTCATCCTTACCCCAAAACCTTGGGAGCTTCACTGGGGCTGGATTCCACTCCCTAGAATCATTCTGTTGTCCCTGTCCCTCCGATAATGGGATGGATCAAGAAGCGTCACAAGGCTGGCCCGAGGGCTGCCCATGAGTGGCATGAGATTCTGCAGTCATGGACAGCCAAGCAGTGGGGTTTTCACTGAGCTCTGACATGTGAATGCTGCCAAGGGCTACAGAGAGAGGCAAATCATCTCTCCAGGGGTCAGCCTGCGACCCCACTGCCCCCTCCTCCCCACCAATCTGATTATTGAGGACTCACTTGTCAATTCAACCAAACTCAGCAGCCCGATTACAGATGAGGAAACTGAGGCTGAGAGGCTGAGTGCCACATGGGTGTCAAACTGCAGCAAAAGTAGAAATCCAGACCCACAGTCAGTTCAGTATCCTTTCTTTTTCTCTACCTTCCTTCTTCTTCCATAAGCCAACAAAATGTGCAGAGGGCCTTCCAAGCATCTTTTTTTGTTTTTTTTTGCTTGGTAGCTGAAATTGCATAGCTCTATTCCACCCAGCCTCGTCTGAAATCACAAAGACTAGCAAAGGACATTTTTGGGGTTAAACTGTGCCGTCAACATACGGTTCACATACAATTGGGATCAATGTGCCAGAGCACACCCAGCAGCTTCCTGAGGCCCACTGTGTCTGTAGTCTGTCCATGCAGAGGCAAATCTACAATTGCAGCCAGAAAGCTGTAAACCATTTCGTCATATAAATCTTTTTTTTGCCAGGGAATGCAGCCTCTCTGAAAGATCCGAGAGCTCTGACTAAGGGGAAGGAGGTAAGAAATGGCCGAGCAAGTTATGCGACTTTCCTGTCCCTGAACTACATACTGTAGGAAGCGGTGGGAGAAAAACGAGAGAGGGGGCATTCTTTTTGTTTCTGAAGTAACTTCATTCTCATCAGCATTCTCTTGCAAATATATTTATCGAAGCTCTTTTCAGCTCGCTGGTGATGATTAAATCATACCTAAATGAGACTACCCACTCTCCCCAGCCCAAATCATTATCTCTAGTGCAAAATAAGTGGTTAGAATAAACTATTCAGGATCATTTGTAAAAAGACAGGGTTTTTTTAAGTAGAAAATTCCTGATAGTACGAGAATAACTTATTCTTTTCTACGCTTACCTCACAACATACAATGTTTACTCATACATTTCCCCCTCCTGTGATACCTTCTCTATTTCTCCCAATGAGAAGGTGGACATTTATGACCACATTTTCTGCATAATTTATTATAAGGGTCTCTTCTTTCAGGACCCTGAAAGCTAGGCTGCAACCTCACCTCAATGCATAAGGCCAAGGGGTATCTGTACCTCTTTCACCTCCTTAGCTTTGGTTTCCTCACCGTCAATGTCCATTGTTCATCCTCTTTCTACAGTGACTGATATGCTCCCTCCCCTCTCCTCCCTGACTCTTCAGACCCAGGCTTGCCAGCAACTTCTATATTTTAGTTTCAGTGTCTCCTGAGACAAGAATACTCTACTCTGGTCCAAAGTCCAAGACCCCAGCTCGTAGAGGTCAATAGCCTTAGATGCCTTTAAGAGCAAAACCTGCAGGAACCTCTGCAGGCTTGGGAAGAACCCTGCCGCTGGACTCTCAGGCCTCCTCTGCTTCCCGAATTAATAGTTTAGAGGATGACTCACGCTCCTCTGACCAGGTACCACTGAGGGGCACCAGGGACCTATCAGACCCATGCCTCCATCATAGACACATCCTGTGGCGCCCTTTCTATATCCAGGGAAGATGTTTCCAGCCAGAGGCTGTATCCATTCAGAATGTTGAAGTCAGAAGACAGATAGAGGGTATGCTGCCCAACTTCAGAAAGTGGCATATTTGAGCCAATGTTCTCCCAGAAATAGGTTTGTTTTAGTTCAAGTTCTTCTAGAAACAGACCCTCAGCTAAAGTTTCAATGCAAACAATCTGTTAAAGAAGTGGTCCCAGGAGAAACCAGTAAGGGAGTGAGGGAAGAGGAGAGAACAGGGCAGAAGCTAAGTAAGAATATGATTTCAAGGCAAGGTCCCAGACTCAATCTGATCCCATAGGGAGCTCCGGAGCATAAATTGTACCCCCCCAGTTTGTCTTATCTCAAGCCAAGGGTATTTGAGCCTCTGATACCAATCAGTTATTGGTTATGGACCCTCCTGCAGAGACAAACTCCCAGGTACTCCCAACTTTGTGGGTCAAACAAGGTGGCTCTGGTAGCCTAACGGCAACCCTTCAAAGATGGTCACGGTCAAGGGCCATTTGCATCGAAGCGCATAGAATATGGAGGATGGGCACATTGCAGGAAAGGGGAGATGAGGGGATCTCTATGAGCACCAACAGTTCCCCTACAGGGCACCTCTGACCAATGACCACATGGGACTTGCATAAGAGCAGAGATCCAGTTAGGCAAAGTATTTTTCAACCTTTGGTTTCAGCCCAACTCTGCTGAGGCATATGGTAACATTCCATCAATCACAGTGGCTTCTCCACCAAGATTTCTTTTTTTTTCTTTTATAATATTATTTATTTATTTGTAAATTTGATTTACTTTTATAGCTGAAGTAAGTATAGTATTATACTTTTATAGTTATATAAGAGCCACAGGTACAAGGAGTTGATAAATACGTACAAGTATAAAATATCTAAGTAAGTGTAAAATAAAAATAGTTTTAAGTCCCGTGGAAGCCCCTTCAGGCAGCTCCCACATCCTTTGGTGGCCCCACTGGTCACTGAGCACACCCTTGCTTGTAGGCACCACAAGATGTCCAAGGTTCACCTGTGCCCTCCTTCCCTGGAACCATAATCAGGCACTTCTGGGCACCAAGTAAGCTCATTGTACTGTTATACAATTGCTTCTATGCCCTTCAACTGGACAGAATTAAGGAATACAGTTTTTAATTGAAGTATAGTTGATTTACAATTTTGTGTTAGTTTCAGGTGTGCAGCAAAGTGATTCACTCATACATATGTGTGTGTGAATTCTTTTTCAGATTCTTTCCCATTATAGGTTATTACAAGATATTGAATATAGTTCCCTGTGCTATACAGTAGGACCTTGTTGTGAAATATCTTTTTAAACATCGTAAGTTCATACTGATTAGTTCATACTGGTATTGCCAATTCAAATCCAGTAATATAAAATTCTTCGTTACCCTTCCCATATTTGTTTTTCCAAATTCCTACACCAAGAACCCTCATTTTCAATATCAATATTTTACTCATATACATTGTCACATGACACACACAAAATAGTTTCACAATTAACTCATCAACACTACAACCAACCTCAAAACTTATAAGTACAGTTCAAGATTTCTGAACTGCCCTGCTCTAGTTCCCTCCCAGATGGTTCAGTCCTAAAGCCATTAGACAGGGCAGAGCAAGTAGGCACCTGTACATGATGGGGGAAGCCATGGTGGCCCAGAGTAGGGAGTGGAAGCCCACCCAGCATCTCTGAGTCTGTTTCTGGAAGAACCCAACCTAAAATACCTCTATATGCCTCAACTTCCTCATATTTAAAAATCAGGGTGTGGGCCTTCTTGAATGGTGGAGTGAGGAGCTCAGCACATTCTCTCTCCAAAGAGCAATGATTAAACTGAACAGTATTAGCAACGATAACAATTTTAGTAGTGACTGGAGGAAAATTTATAGCCTTAAATAACTATGTTAGAAAAGAAGCAAGATCTCAAATCATTAATCTAAGTATCTACCTTAAGACAGTAGAAAAATAAGAGCAAACTAAACTCTAAATAGGCAGAAAGAAAACAAGAATAAAAATTAGAGTGAAAATCAATGAAAGAAAAGTTGGTTTTTGAAAAGATCAACATAACTGGCAACTCTTTCTCTACACTGATCCAAAGACAAAGAGCTATGACATAAACTAACAAAATCAAGGATGAAAGAGGAGGCATCACTACTGAGCCTATAGAAATTTTAAAAATTACAAGGGAATGCTATGAAAAACTTTATGCCAAATAATAGACAACATAGATGAAACAGATAAATTCGTAGAAAGACAACTTGCCAAAATTGACTCATGAAAAAATAGAAAATTTCAATATACTCATAACAAGTAAAATAACTGAATTAGTAATTAAATGCTTCCCTCAAAAAGCCCCGCCCATATGGCAAATATTAAAACAATAAATAGTTCTGATATCCAGAAAATAGGAAATGCATCCTGACTCATTCTGTGAGGCCCTGATATCAAAACCAGAGTAATACATTACAGTGACAGTAAACTACAGCATTATCCTTCATGAATATAGATCTAAAAAATATTTAACCAAATATTAGCAAACTAAATCTAGCAACATATGAAAAAGATTATACATCATGACTAAGTGAGATTTATTACAGGAATGAAAGGTTGATTTAATATCCAAAATCAATTAATGCAATACACCATATTTTTCAAATAAAGGGAAGAAACATCATGATAATTTCAACAAGTTCAGAAAAAATATTTGAAAAAAATCCAATGCATATTTATGATAAAAAAGTACTAACAAACTAGGAATAGAAAAAAAAAAACTTTCTAAATTTGGTAAGTCTATCTATAAAATACATAAAACTAATATCATACTCAAGGGTAAAAGATCAAATGCTTTCCCTTTAAAATCAGGAATAAGACAAGGCCATCTGTTTAACATTGTACTAGAGATTCAAGCCAATGAAATAAGGCATTGTCCTAGAGATTCTAGTCAGTGAAGCTAGTTAATTCATTAATTAAAGGTACACAGATTTGAAAGGAAGAAGTAAAACTTTTTACTTGCTGGCGACATTATTCTGTATGTAGAAAATTCTAAAGAATACACACACACACACAACTTGAAATAAAACAATTTCAATAAGGTCACAAGATATAAGACCAATATACAAAAATGAATTTTCTTTATCACTAGGAAAGGACAATCTGAAAATGAAATTAAGTAAACAATTCTATTCACAATAGTATCAGAAAGAATACCTAAAAATAAATCTAAACAAAAGATGTAAAATACTTAGACACTGAAAAGTATAAAAAACTGCTGAAAAAAATGAAGACGATCTAAATAAATGAAGAGACAGTCCCTGTTTATGGACTGAAATAGTCAATATTGTTAAGATGGCAATTCTCAACAAATTTATCTATAGATTTAAAGCAATCTCTATCAGAATCCCAGAAGACTTTTCAAAAAAACAAGCATCTGATAAATTGGATTTTATCAGATTAAAAAAAAATTGACTTCAAAAGACACTATTAAACCAATGAAAAGACAAGCTACATATTGAGAGAAAACATTTGAAAGTTATGCAAGGTATGCAAGGTATGATGACATATCTAACATACATAATGACACAATACAACTCAATAATAAAAACACTAACAACCCAATTTAAAAATTGGCAAAAGATTTGACTAGACATTTCACTAACGATAAAATACAAGTGGTTTATAAACTCATGAAAAGATGGTCAACCTTAAGAGGTGTGGCCAAGATGGTGGTGTCGGAAGACCCTGAGCTCAGCTCCTCCCATGGGCACACCAACATTACAACTATTTACAGAGTAGCTATCTATGAGAATGACCTGAAGACTAGCAGAAAAGATTTTCCACAATTAAAGACATAAAGAAGGAATCAAACTTATATGTGGAATCTAAAAAATAATACAAATGAATATATATGCAAAACAGAAACAGACTCACAGATACAGAAAACCAACTAGTGGTTACCAAAGGGAAGAGGCAAGGGGGGAGGGGCAAAGTAGGGGTATGGGGTTAAGACGTACAAATTACTATGTATAAAATAGATAAGCAACAAGGATATATTGTACAGCACAAGGAATCACAGCCATTATCTTATAATAACTTTTAATGGAGTACAATCTGTAAAAATACTGAATCACTATGCTGTATACCTGAAACTAATATAATATTGTAAAACAACTATACTTCAATAAAAAAATTTTTTAAATAAAAAAAAGAACAAAAAAAAATAAGACAACAACAGTTAAAAAGAAACCACCCCCCTCCCCACCTAGAACAGCTATCAGTAAAAAGACAGACAATTGCAAGTGTTGACAAGGGTATTGGAAAACTGGAGCTGTCATACATTGCTGTGAGAAAGTCAAATGGTGCAGTCACTTTGGAAAATAGTCTGGAAGTTCCTTAAAAAGGTAAACATAAAGCTACCATTCATCCAGCTATTCCATTCATAAATACTTATCTATGTATATCTATATATAAACTTGTATACAAATGTTAATAACAGTAATATTCATAATAGCCAAAACACTAAAACAATCTAAATGTCTATCAAGTGGTGAACAGATAAACAATATGTGGTATATCCATATAATGAAATATTATTCAGTAATAAAAGAAACAATTTACTAATATACTCTACAGTACAGATGAGGGTCAAAAATATTATGCTAAATGACAGAAGCCAGATGAAAAACACTTTATATACTGTATGATTCCATTCACATGAAATGTCAAGAAAATGCAAATTTATAGAGACAGTAATCAGATTAGTGTTTGCCTGGGACTGCAGGTGTGAACAGGAATCAACTGCACTCAGGCACAGGGTATTTTATGGTGTGATGAAAATTTTCTAAAATGGGACCGTGGTGATGGTTGCACAACCCTACAGATTTACTGAAAATCATTGAATTGTACACTTAAAACGGACTGAATTTTATGGTATGCAAATTATACCTCAATAAAGCTCTTAACGAAATGAGGGAAATGGACTGAGTAATCCTGAATGTTCTTTCTCCCTTCCAAAGAGTCTGTGCTTTAGTATTCAATGATGCACACATTTCAATACAGAAATGTTATGATAAACTTTCGGCATTATTGTACAAGATGGGCTAAGAAACAAGTGTGAGCTTTGTAATCCCCAACAGAATATAGCTTTGCAATTACATTCTGCACATTAAAGGTCACTTGGAACTATGAAACTAAAATTTACAATGATATGTCTTAGTTAGCCAACCTTTACTCCAAGGCTCTGGGAATTCCTGTTTTTGTTCACGATTTGCTTAGTCACAATAGCCATTAGAGGAGGCAAGGAAATGGGGAGAGGAATACATTTGCAGTTTATCATCAGAATACGTGCATGTGCATCTTTCCCTGGCTTCTGACTAGCTGTGTGATCTACTGCCCACTCTTTCATGTACTTACTCATTTATTCATCAGGTTATTTATTGTATGACTACAGTGTAGCAGGTTAAAATTTGAATGTAATATGGCCCCTGGGCACTGGGAGCTCAGAACTGAGATGGGGGAGACAGATATTAACTGTTCAGTACAGTTCAATATGGGCAGGGCAGAAGGAGGAACCTGGCCAGGGAAGGATTCTGAGAAGAGGGTTGCTTACAGGATAGTGTGAGGGTTAAATGGGATAGTGTGTCTAGAACATTCTTTCTACAGAGTAGAGTGCTTTTTCTAAAAGTTGGCTGGAGCCAAAACAACTGCTGCATGCATTATTATTACAGTGTTATCAAATTAGACACAAAGATTTGCCTTGTTTTCCACTTGGACTCTTCTCCTGTGATTGAACTGCACTTAATACATTTAACAAAAGTGGATTTTGAGTAGAAATTTAAAGGAAGAAACATATGTTGTGTAAAGGGGCCATAACAATTCAAATGAAGAGTTCAAATTAAGTTTTAATTATTATCAGATAAAATCAAAAGAAACCTTAAAAGGAGAAACCAGACAACCATCGCATGATGGCTAGAGTGCCATATCTTCTTCTCAAATATTTAAAAGAAGTATAACTAGCTTTAATTGAGCATGTACTTACTGGGGTGGAGATATTTTTTAAACCATAATGCAGAAGACTTAGCCCTCATGTATTTTCTCTTAATCACTGGTCCTCTCTCATTCACAATACCGTACATAAGCAACTCCCATGGTTCTAATTTCAATACATATCCAGAATCTGACCACTTTCATCACCTCCACAGCTACTACCCTATCAAGCCCCCATGATCTCTTGATTGGATTACTGCCATAGCCTACCAACTGGTCTTCCTGCTTCCAATCTTGCCCCCAACAATCTCAAAACAGTGGCTGGAGTGACCCTTTAAAAACATGACTCAGGTCACAGGACACTCCTGTGCCCAAAGCCCCGCTATGCCTCCCACCTTGTGTAGAGTAAAAGGCAGCATCTTTACAGTGTCTCCAAGGCCCTCTGTTATGAGGCCTCTTTGCTGTCCTTTGAATACCCTATAGGCATGTTCCCATCTTAAGGCCATCACATTTACTATCCTTGATGCCTGGAATGCTCTTCCCTCAGATATACATAACCCTCGGAAGACTTGCTTCTTCACCTCTGCTGGAGAAGTCTTACATGATCGCTGTATTTAAAATATCAACCTTGGGACATCCCTGGTGGTCCGGTGGGTAAGACTCTGTGCTCCCAACGCAGGGGGCCCAGGTTCGATCTCAGGTCGGGGAACTAGATCCCGCATGCATGCCGCAGCTAACAGCCCACATGCCGCAGTTAAAAGATCCCACATGCTGCAACTAAAAGATCCCACATGCTGCAACAAAGATCCCACGTGTTGCAACTAAGACCCAGTGCAGCCAAAATAAATAAATAAACAATTTAAAAATTATATATTAAAAAAATAAAATAAAACAGCAACTCCAACCACATTATACCCTGTTACACTTCACTGCTTAATTATTTTTTTTTGTGGTACGCGGGCCTCTCACTGTTGTGGCCTCTCCTATTACGAGCACAGGCTGCGGACGCACAGGCTCAGCGGCCATGGCTCACTGGTCCAGCCGCTCCGCAGCATGTGGGATCTTCCCGGACCGGGGCACGAACCCGTGTCCCCTGCATCGGCAGGCGGACTCGCAACCACTGCGCCACCAGGAAAGCCCTCACTGCTTAATTTTTCTCCATATCATTTATCGTCATCATGCCGGCTCTGTGTGTGTGTGTGTGTGTGCGTGTGCGTGTGTATATGTGTGTGCACCTAAGAGGTTAAGTCATTTAAAGAGACAACTGTAAGCACTGCAAATGTCAACCTTCCTTTTAGGAAAAAGCAACTGGATAGATATGGGGACAGTTATATTTAGATGGATGGCCTTATTTTAGTGACCTTTACTGCACCAAAAAAGCAAGGTTGAGGTTTTAGTTCTGGCTTTACCACTCACTAGCTCTGTCTGACATGCTGAGCAAGTCATTTCACCTCTAGAACTTGTATCTAAAGTGGGATAATTCTGGCCAATGCAATAAGACACAAAACAGAAGAGATATACATTTTAGAGAGGAAAGCAATTTATCATCATTTGTAGATAATATGACTGTGACCTAATATGTTGAAGAGAATCAAGTGAAAGACTTTTAAAATTAATAAAAGAATTCAGTAAAGTGGTTTGATAGAATATAGAGATAAATAAACTGTACAACATGAAAAACAAGCTAGAAGAGGTAAGGGAAAAACCGTTTTAGAATAGGATCCTTTAAAAAATAGCTAAGGATAACACAAATAAGACATGTACAGGCCTGACTTGGGAAAGGAAAAGAAAAAAAAAACTCTACTGAGTGATATAATATCTCCAGTCCCTAGCACAGGGCTTGGCACAGTGGGTGTTAAATAATTGTGCTGACCTAAAGATGAATAAATGGACAGAAATGCTAAAGCCCTGGATGAAAGCATCACATATTGTAAAGGTGTCAATTCTTGCCAAATTGATGTTTTTTTCTTTGGGAAAAAGCAAATAGTATAAAATAGGAGGTCAGTTAGGTGACAGTTTGAAGCCCTGAAGATGTAGATGACCTCAATTTTGAAATTCTAACAATGTCAATGGGATTATTTTGGTTTGTTTGTTTAAAATAGGAAATATAGTCCAGCACTTATTTTTAAACAGAGGAATGTGAGTGAAAAACCACTACTAGATGTTAGAGGATATTATGAAGTTAAAGTAATTAAACCATGGGTATTGGAGTACGATTAAAAGAAAACGAAAGAGGGATGTGTGTGTGTGGGGGTGTGTGTGTATGTGTATGTGTATGTGCGAATTTTATATATAGAAATAGAAGCAATGCAAGGCAATGGAAAAGAGAAAATTTTATCAATAAATAGTGTTGGGAAAATTCCATAATTATGAGAAAAAAAAGCACCAAATTTAAGACTTCACCATATACGACAAACCATATTATATTCAAACAGTTCAAAATTTAATTTGTTTCCTGAAAAATTTCAAGATGACTACGGCAGTCAAATGCAATGTGTGATTCTTGATTGGATACTGCACTCAATTTCCTGAGTGTGATGACTGCACTGTGGATATGTAGAAGGCTGACCTTTTTCTGAGGAGATACAAACTGGAGGCTTTAAAGAGTCATGATTACTACAACTAACCTAGCAAGCATTTCAGAGATCAGGAGAAGAGACATAAAGTAAATTGACAAAATATTTACAACTGGTGAATCTGGGAGAAGGATATAGGGATGTTTATTGTGCCATTCTTGTAACAGCCCGTAGATCTGAAATTCGAAAAAAAATAATCTGGAGTGGCAAAAATCTTTTCCAGCTTAACAACAGAACAACTCACAAAAGAGAAAAGAAAAAGGCTGTGTATGTATACATTTGAAATGTCTGAATTTATGAATTACAATAAAACAAAAAATTATGAAAGCTACTCCCAGAAAATATGATAGAGAAGGAAATAATATTTTAATACTTAAGTGATCATATTTGGGATGGAGGATCAAAATGTCAAGGGGCATTCACAAAAATCAATAAATTCTCTGTATATGGAAAGGTATACATTATATTACCTCTGTATAATGAGATGGAACCAGATGTTATTAAACCAAAATTCTAAACAAATAAAAACTTCCAGTTGGGGAAAATAAGAACTTTCCTAAGTAACTCTCATATCAAATCGGAAATCAAAACCACAATTTCATATACTTTAGAACTATTACAATGAGAACAATGATGTTTAATGTCTATGGGATAGGACAAAACCTGTTTTCAGAATCTGAAAAGCCATTATTAAACAAAAAAGAAAGACAATAAATTAATTAAGCATTTCATAAAAAAGAAAATTAGAATAAACAACACTGGAGCCAGATGGCTTTTCCAATGATTTCTTTCAATCTTTCAACAACTGATAATTTCCATGTTATGTAAGCAATTACATAAGACAGAAAAAGAGGGAGAGATTCTCAAATTGTTACAAATTATTCTTTTAATATGCTATTAAATTGGTTCCCCATAAACAGGTCATTTACCTCAGGACAGACAGATTTAGTAATACAAAAAAATCTAGGAAAATAACACATAAATAAGTCCAAGTAGAAAACCAATATGATCATATGAATAGATGCTAAAAAGGCATTTGATAAAATTTAATATCCATTTCTGATTTTGAAAGGCACAAAGATAAATGATGCAATAGAGATATTTTTTATTATGTTTAAAAATAACTATTTCAAACCTACCACTAACATCACACATAAGAAAAATTTACTGGAGGATAAGTCTTGGAGGTTGCAGTAACACAAAGCTCTACCCAAACATTGCCCAAAAAGCTCTACCCAATGCAACAAAACATAAAACCAAAATAAGAGATATTACAACTGTAAAGAAGGAAACAAAATTTTCATTATTCACAGATGATGTGATTATTAGACTGGTAAACTAGATACTAAAATTTAATTAAAGAAACTCACAAGAGGTTTCAGCAAATGAGATGGATAACACACACACACTCTCACACAAGGTTTCCCTAAATACCAGCAAATCCCAGTTAGCAGACATAATGGTGGAAAGATAACAGAAAATACCACAATTTTGACAAAGTAGCTCTTGATGTCATCTACCTGGAGGAAACGAGGCAGATTTCCTGAGAAAGAGTGAAGACTTGGGTGGATAGACTTGCCCTCTTTCAGTGTGGAAAAGTTCATGCTCATGTAACCACTTCGGATTAAGTAAGAGTTTTAAATCAGTTAAAACTAAATTCCATTGGGGATTATTTAGGGAACATGACAAAGTGATTTTAAAATTCACAGGAAGACAGAAGTGGGTGAAAATAGCTAAGAACATTTGGAACAATAAGAATCATTAGGAGGACCAGATATTAAAATGTTTTGTAAAGCTGTAATTAAAATGGGTGGTGCAGACACAGTGATCAATTAAGAGAAAGACCTAATGGAACAGTGTAGGCAAACCAAGAATATAGTGGGATACCCACAAACACACACACACAAACACACAGAGGCAGCATCACAAGTCAGCAGTACTGCAAGAAGCATTCAATAAATGTGGAGAGGACCTGTTGACAATTTGGAGAAATAAAATAAGATGTACCCAAAAAACATCTAAAATGATAATATAATAGCTACTATGATACGTGGCAGAAGTAGTATGCAACACTGTAAGGGAGGATCAAAATTATGTTCAACTTAATTTTTTAATTTGGTAAAGAAAAATGAGAAAAACCCATCCCAAATGTTAATATTTTATGATGGATCATAATGACTTTTTCCTTTTTAAAATTTTTTCTATAATTTCTATAAGCTTATATTATTTTGTCAGGAGTCTAAATTAAACTATTTTAAATGAAATGATAAAATAAAGTCATATTCACTACCTCGGTATTATGAATGAGGATCAAAGATAATGAGGAATATGAAAGAACTTTGAAAATGATCATTTAATATAATATACTACAACTAGCTGTAGTATATCTTTAATTGACAAATGGATTTCTGCACATGGGTGACATGGCATGGTCCATGCCGAATACACTTCTACCTCTCTGAGTAGTGTGACTTTGGAATTTTTAATAAATATACTCCACCCCTACCTAACTTCAGAGTGTTATTTTTCAGGTTCAATTTGCAAAGTATCATTTCAATCAATCAAGGATACAGTTAACGTATAAAGAAGAATTTATAATCACCACTGCCCAATAGCTCTATTAGCTAATGTTAATGGCTCATTTGAACAAAAACTTTAAAACAGCTTACGTAGACTTAAGTAATAAACAATGTTTAGGGCAAACAGTGCCTATCAACAACTGCTAGGAGAAGCAGAATGCTGTAAGACGTTGTTACTCATTGGTCCATGAACCAACAGCATCCTCATCACCTAGGAATGTGTTGGAAACACAGAATCTCAGGCCCCATGCCAGATCTACCGAATCAGAATCTTCATTTTAAAAGATTTCAGGTTAATACATTTACATATTAAATTTTGAAAAGCCATAAAGTGAAAAAAAAAAAAAACCCTCTTTGGGGAACTGAAAATCTTCCTTTCTTATTTTGTTTTGTTTTTTAATAAACATTCTGAAGCTTTTTATGTCCCCCAGTGGAAATCCAGGCTGTTTCCCTCACTCCAGGTCTCCCAATACTGCCTTCTTCCTCAGATGTCCTGGGAAGCAACCCCTTTACCCTCCTGCCAAGTTCTCAGTTGAAATGTCATTGTTGTTTTCTAAAGTCATTTTATGTTGTGAAAGGAGCAAAGGAAAAAAAAAAAAAGTTGAACAAGCCTAGTCTGATAGGGAGTCAGTCTCCAAACTTCACGATTAAAACCCATAGTGATGCTTTCACAGAGGAAGCTGCTACAGCGGCTGTTTTTAAAACAGTAATCAATAGGGTGCCTTGGATTCTCTACTTGCAACAAAGACATTTGCTTAAGGAAAGGAAAGTGGCGAAAATCCTCTGAGCACTTTTTTTTTCCTATTTTATTTATTTATTTATTTTAACATCTTTATTGGGGTATAATTGCTTTACAATGGTGTGTTAATTTCTGCTTTATAACGAAGTGACTCAGTTATACATATATATATATATATATCCCCATATCTCCTCCCTCTGAGCACTTTTTTATAAGACCATCTGAAATGAATTGTCCTCAAAAAATTCTAAGCTCTAAAAAGCTAAATGGAATGATTATTAATTAACCATTAAACTAATCATAATAACTGGCATATTAGTGCCAGATAGGGCAAATAAATGCTATAGAAGAACAGTGACACCAATTAGAGGATTTTTCCTATGGGAAAATGTAACCCACTGATGAGGTTATTTGCAGGAATACAAATCACCTATGTGTGGAGAAGTGTTAGGTGCCAGGTCTCCAGCTAACAACAGAATTGCCTGTGAATTCCAGAGCCCTACTAAGAATTTCTCGATGTAGGGCTTGGAAACATGACCTCTGAAAAAGCTCACTGGATATTCTTATATACAACACGTTTCAGGGACCCTCCTGTGGAAGCCTTGCCCTGAATTTGTGATGCGAGGCAAAAAGACCCTTGGATACAATATAATCAATCTAATTTAGCAGTTCTCAAAGTGTGGTCTGTGAATGCCTTTACTATTATTTTTTTAAATTATCGTATGTTTAAAATGTAGCTTTAATTTCTAATAGAGCATATTGATATTGATAGACAAAACCCAAATGAACAAAAGCTTAAGTCCTATGACCCTTTCAGTGGTTCTGCAATGTCAAAATGATATTAATAGTATACTACAACTTTATTTGCCTCTTCCACTCTGTTGATATTTGCACTGAATGCAAAGGCAATAGTGAGTAAAACTGCTGGTTTTACCAGCAGTGGTATGGTACCCAATTGTACTTGTATTTGTCACCACCACATAAAAATTTGCTATATAAAAACAAAAATGCCAGTTTTGCTTAAGAATGTCCTGGATGAAGCAGTAAAAAATATTCATTTCAACCCCTGAGTATACAGCTTTTTAATATTCATGTGACACAATAGGAAGTAAGCCTAAATCATGTCTTCTGCTTACTGAAGTACTATGGTTTCTTAAGGAAAAACATTTCTGTGATTGTTTGAGTTACATGCTAAACTAGTCACATTTTAATGAAGCACCATTTTTTTTTTCTTGAAAGAATAACTAACAAACTGTGTTTATTCACATTTGGATATTTGATAAACACCTCCAAAATAAATGAATTTTATCTGTCACTTTAAGGGACACTGATGGTATTTGTTCATAACTGAGCTTCAGGTGAGAATTATAATTTGGAAAACTTGTTGTCTGTCACTGTGAACTTAGGTTCCCAATACTTGAAAACTTTACTGATGAGATTTGGTGGTGATATTAGCAAATATAATGCTTTGATGTTGTATAATGAAATGTGTCAACATTTGGATGATTTTTATGGTTCAGTGCATTTTTTCAAATGACCAATGTATAATGTTACAAAATAAGGGACAAAATATCAAGGATAAAAGATCCATTCAGTGGGCAACATAAATTGATACATAACTGATATGAGAATCCAGTTATCTTCTACAAGCCAGTCTTGAAAATATTAAATCCAGTTATCTTTTACAAGTCGGCCTTAAAAATATTAAAAATATTTGCAAAAATGTGAACAGTGCACCTCTTCTCCCTAATTTGATTGTTTTAAAAAATATACATTGTTTATATTAATATGTAATGAGTTTACTATTATTTTTTTAAAAATATAATATGTTTAAAATGTAGCTTTAATTTCTAATAGGGCATATTGATATTGTTAGACAAAAGCCACATGAACAAAAGCTCTTTGGGACTTCATTATTTTTTAACAATGTAAAGGGGTCTTGGGGCCAAAAAGATTGAGAATCTCTGATCAAATAATACATTGAAAAAAAAACAAAAACAGAAGCGCTATCAAGATCCTCAAGGGTTTCTCACTCTTGGCACTATTAGAATTTTAGCTGGATGGTCTTTGTTGTAGGGGGCTGTTCTGTACATTGAAGGATGTTTAGCAGGACCCCTGGTCTCTATTCACTAACTAGATGCCAGTAGCAGCCCCTAGTCCCAAGTTGTAACAACCAAAGTTATCTCCAGACATTGCCTCTGGGGGCAAATTAACTCTGGTCAAGAACCACTGTCACTGCTATAGGTAAGTGGTTAAAGAATGTTAAAAATATAACCCACAAAAAAGAAACGTCAACAGTATAAAACACAGGGAAAAAAAATCTGCTTTGCCAGTACACTGAGAAATTCGGATCAAAATGATATGTTCCCATTTAAAACCCATTCAATTATCAAAGTAAATGTAAATTATAATATGCCATCTCAGTGAAGTTATGGTAGAACACATAGGATTATACAATTCCAGCAGCACTGTAAATTGATTCATCGAATTGGGGAAATAATTTGGCAAAGGCTTTCAAGACTCAAAAACACCTTTATGACCTGGAAGTAGAAAGAGCATATAGATTCTAAAAATCTGCATCAAATTTGAGTTTTAGCTCTGAATCTTACTAGTTGTATGACCTTCCTTTAAATATTTAAATGATATCGGAAATCTAAAGACAATAATAATGTCCCATAAATGATTACTGTGAGAACTGGATTAGATAATAATGTAAGTAAACTTCCAGTTAAAAGTGGAAAATTTAATGCACTCTATTTACCTCCTCTCTCTCCTGAGACCTCACTAACATGATGGTAAAAGATGAAAAAGCATATAAATCTGCAAGGAAAAAAAGAACAGGAGAGGGGCCATTAGTGGATGAGAGGTTCAACAAAATTCTGGAAGACTGAAAATGGTCAGAAGAGTGCTATCTGTTGCGGCAGGATATAGAAAGTCAAATCATAAAGAGACGTGAATAAAAATGGAGTTGATTTGCCCAATGGATCTCAAGTGAGACTTTGGTCTTGTGGCAATAAAATGTGGAGGATGTGAAAGTGAAATGTGGGGCTGAAAATAGGGGTGTTGATCAAAAGTCTATACCTGAAATTATCAAACCCTGGAACATGGGCCTCTACATATCTACCCCCTACCCCTCAGGCAGGAAATAGGAGGTTTCACCTCTGGAGAGTTTGAATGCCTTCACCCCCACAAAACAGCACTTCTGGTCAACTTTTACAACACCTTACTTTTAAACACTGACTACCAAAGCTCACCAGTTAGGTGAGAAATGCCCCAACATGAAAGAGAGTAGTCAATTCAAATGGGGAAAAAATGACTCCAGAGGAAACAGAGATAATATAGGAGTCAGCAAAACCTTTATCACTCTCCAAATCAAAACATTATCCTCAGAAAAGAAATGACTGCTTCCAAAAACAAGAAGTGAGAAAAATATGAGAAAAATAAAATCAGACAACAGTAAATAGCTCTTAAAAGGAAAAGCCATGATTGCTGAAGTTTTAAACAAATGCTAGACAAGGTTGGTTATTTTTCCAGAAAATAGAACAAAATGACCAAAAAAACACCAAGAAAATCAAAGAAAAATAGAGTATTTAATAGTAAATCTGAAATGGTAGAGCTCTGTTGGAAGAAAAATGTATTAATAGTATAATAAAGGTATTGCCTGCATAAAATAGAATACTTGTACATTCTATGATGAATTTTAAACAAAACACTGCACAAAACAGGAAGAATAATGAGAGGAAGTATAGCATAATGGTTAAGAGTCAGGCTTTAGAGCCAGACTGTCATGTTCAAATCCCAGATTAGCAATTTACTAGTTGCATGATCTTGGGAAGTTACTTAACCTTTCAGTGCTTCAGTTTCCCATCTTAAAACAGGGATACAATTTGTTGTTACCTCACAGAGTTTTGATGAGAATTAACCGAGTTAATATAGATAAAGGACTTAAAATAGTGTCTAGTACATAGTGAGCTTTAAGTTAAACATACAATACTACAATAAAAATAGTATATCACTTGGCACTGAAGTAGCCTGCTTTTGTCAAATTATAAAATTAGCTATTGTGTATTTATTTAACTAAAACTAGTGGTATAACTACATTGGGAAGCTGGATGATTCAAGACAGACAAATTCTCATTTATAATAGCGGGAAGTAAATAGATAATGTCTGTAATCAGTAACTTTAAAATAGCACATTATGTAGTGACATTGCCAATTCCCAGAAGAAATGGCAAAGAATTAAAATGCAGTTGCCTCTGGGGCACAGGACTAGGGGGTTGAAAAATGTGGAGCAGAGAATGGTTTGACTATTTGATTTCCCAATTATGTGCGCTTGTTACTCTGAGGTTTTTTAATTAAAGAATGAAAAAGGTTAATACATATGAATTGGCTGTCAGTGCCTGACATATAAGTGTAGGCACTCAATATATTTTAGTTCCATTTTACTCATTTCAGTAATTCCACTCGTGGGGATTTTTTTCCTATCTAAAGATACAATACCAAAAGAAAAGCATGAATAAATATATTTATTGCTGGGTTATTTATAACAACAAATAACTGGAAATGACCCAAATTTTCAACCACATGGGAATGGCTAAGAACTGCACAAAAACCTGATGGAGTGATATAAACCTCAAATATTAAGTTTATTGTTTCATATGGCTACGGATTGGCTAAAACCTACCACAAGCAAATACACACACACACACACACACACAAACACACACACACACACCCCTAGCACAAGCAAATACACACACACACAAACACACACACACACCCCTAGCACAAGCAAATACACACACACACAGAGTCCTTGATGTGTTTAGACTAGAAAACAGGAACCTGAGAAAACCAAGATGTCTGTACAGAGGAGATGGAGAGAGAGTATGTCTTACTTCGTCTGGTCCCCAAAGTCCCTAACAGGGGGCTCACAGCTGCTTGGGTCACTATGCAAGGGGAGTTCCTTCCAAAAATCAAGGAGTATCTTTTTGAGCTGTGGCCTTTTATACTTAGAATTCATATCACTATTCAGAAAGAATGCATACTAACAATCTATGCCATTAATAGCAATTATTTCAAATATAGGAGCCCCCTTCCTCGTCCTACAATCAGACTCAACATTAGCAAAGTCGTGGCTCACCTGGAAGTCATTCTTAGCAGAGGTTCAGCCTCCAGCTCTACACTGCTTCGAAAACCCGCTCATCAGTAAAGATATTGATGAAAACTATGTAACAACAGTGAAAAAAAGGGACAATGTAATGCATGTGAGTCCCCATAAAAGCTTACAGACAAGGCCTACAGCTCTCAAAGATATGAGCTGCGCAAGCCAACTTCTCTGCATCTCAGTTTTCTCAACTGAGAAAGGGGGAGCATTTTTGTCTACTTCAGTGTGATGTTGGGAGTATAAAATGAAATGATGCTTGGGAAGTCACCAATCACAGGTTCTGATCCAGAGAAGGAGTTCAAGAAAGCTCAGCTGGATGTGAGCTTTCTTTGGCTATCTGGGACCCAACTCCTCAGAACTGTGCTTCTCAAACTCTGGCATGTATCAGAATCTTCTGGAGGCCTTGTTAAAACAGCCAGATGGGCTCCATCCCCAGAGTTCGTGATTCAGCAGGTCAGGGGGAGGGGCCTGAGTATTTGCATTTCTAACAAATTCTCAGATAATAACATTGGTCCAGGACCAAATTTTGAGAACCACTGTCTTACAGGCACAAAAAACTAACTGGGATAAGTGTTGAGACTTTGGAGAAGGAAGAGAAAGGCAGGTGGAAAACGTTTTCCAAGGGCTCCTCATCTTCCCTTCGTCCAGATGCCCACTAGGTAGACCTTGGTTTGTCAACTTCACCAGTTCTACCACCTCCCCAAGCTCCCTTTCAATGCTCTCCGCCCTGAACTAAGCCTCCCTTGTCAACTTGCTGAACTGAAAGATTACAACCCTAGCCCATCTGCCTGCAGCCTACGTGCTGACACAAGAGGCTACCTGTTTAGGTTCCAAGAAATTACGCATTCGTTATGGAGGAAATTAACACCTCAAAGCAAACTATAATTAGGAATTCTTCAATTTAGTTTATGCTTTTTCAATTAGGCACTCTATAATTTTAATCATGGGAGCATTAACATGTTTCTGTAATTGATATACCTGTGGTATAATTAAGCCTGGGAAACACATTGCTCTAAACCTGAATGGAAATGATTGTTTCCCTTCACACTGGCGGTATTACAGGTCCTCGAATGGAGAGACGGTGACAGTTTCAAAGGAGCCATTTGTGAGCCACGGAGGCCAATGAGAGAACTCCTGGCTTTGGAAATATGAAGGCTGTTGCAGACCACGTGATGCCTTTTGAACATCTGGCTCATGTGTAGACGTCTGAAACCAAAAACTTCAACTCCTACTGTGACTTTCAAAACATTCCCACCATTGGGAACTGCTTTGGACAACTATTCTTGGAGACTAACTTCAATTAAGCAGGAAAAGGGTGTCCTGGCAGGGGAGACGTTATCTGAGAGCCATGGGGAGCAGATGGCTTTGAATTGAAGAAACTGAACAATAGGCTGAAACAGCCTGGATGGGGACCAAACTCCTTATTTTTTCCCCACTGATTCCCATTCCCACTTTCCCTAATTCTGATCCTCCCTCTTAACTTCAGCTCTGCCTTTTAGCTCAAAGTGGGGCCTGAATCCTCTGTGGAAGGTAGTTCTCTTGGGATTCTGAGCAGTTCTGCAAATTCAAGGAATTCAGAGGCACACGGAAAAGTTTTTGTGCTTATTCAGACTGAACCTCTGAGCTTTCTGAAGGTTAAAAACCTTCCTTTTTTTCCCTCTTCTTCCTGCTCTCCCCACAATAGCAAATTCAGATTTGCTGACTGCAATAAAAGGAAAAAAGAACATAATCAAAACTGGCCCAGGGGGACAATGCATACAGATTCCCAAGCCAGCTGAGTGACGCGCCCATATCGCAGTAGCATTCTGGCACTCAATATATTTTGTCTGATCTAAGAAAATATGGAACTTTTTATAGAGTGAAAGTTGGAAATGGATTTGTTTCCTCCCAGGCTGCTCTAGCCTTCCATGAAAGAATACAGATTTGTTCAGAGACTGACTCTCAGTCTCACCCAGCATCTATCTTCTACCTAAGCCCCAGTATCTGCACAAAAGTGATATATTCAGATATGCTATCAGCATGCAACAACACAGCATGTATTTCAGACACCAGTCATTGTCGTCACCATAAGAAAAAAGGGGTATGTTTTTAGCCCCCATGCGGACAGGGATAGAGAAATAAGCCGGCAGGAATCCCAGCTCAGACCTTACAAGCTAAAACTGTTGATCTGCATGTTGAAACATCCATCAAAAAAGACGTTAAGAGTTCCAAAAGCTGTAAAACCCACAGGGGCAACTCTACAATCAAATGTAAAAGAATTGCTTCCCCACATCATGAGAATGAACAAACAACTGGCACCATAGAGGAAAATACTTGGCTTCCCGTTACAGTCTCTTTTCTCCAAACCTGAGTCTACCTATAGGCTAGACCGGTGGTACTCAAGTTGTGGTTCAAGACCAGCAGGATCATCATCATCATCTGGGAGCCTGTTCAAAATGCAGATTCTCGGGACCAATTTCATTACCCCTAGGGATGGGCAGGGGTCTCTGTATTTACTAGGGCTCTTGGTGATTCTGACAGCCGATAAAGTTTGAAAACTCTGGGGTTAAACCATTTCCCAGACTTTATCCCAGGCAAGGGTGATGCAATGGGATTTGGGGAATCCAGTTCAGTAGGTCAGGGTCTCAGCAGCAAGTCAGCCCAGTCAAAGGTCTCCTCTGGCTTTTGGTGAGACTTACATGTTCTGCCTTTGAAGCCCCCCCTTATATTTCTTATTTCTCAGGACAGGATTCCTGACCTTTACCTACGGCTTCAAGTGCCTACACTAATATAATAGCCTGTTGGAAACCAAATATGGGCCCTGGTCTCTTTCTACCAGCCCTCCCAGAGTCTAGAGCAATGCAGTCAGATAGAATTTTCTGTGGTGATGGAAGTGCTGTTCAATATGGTAACCACTAGCCACATCTGCCTACTGAGGACGTGAAATGTGGATAGTGCAACTAATGGACTGAAGTTTTCATTTTGTTTAATTCTAATTAATTTAAATTTAAATAGCCTCACACAGCGGTGGCTACAGGATCGGACTGTGTAGGTCTGAAGTTTTGCCCTTGACCCCTCCTTGTGCTACTGGGGCTGCTACCCCTTGCCCCGGCCATGAATATTTACTTAGTACATTTACAACCTTTGTAAGTTGCTTGGTGAGCCTACACCCAAGTAGAAATGCACTAGTTAAACAGCAAACCCCAAGCAGCTGTGGCCAGGCACGAAAAGGATGGGTTGTACTGTGAAAGGGGGTAAGTACAAATTTCTTCTGCCTAATGGTTGGAGACTCTAACCTTTAAGGAGTTCTATTCCTACTAAAAAGCCAGGGCTTTCAGGATCACCTCTCTCACTGCTGCTGAAAGGAGGCAGGTCTGAGCACCCGCAGGCAGCAGGAGCGAGCATCGTGCAGAATGCTTTTTGGATGAGAGGAAACCCCCTTGGATTCTAATGTGGCACAGATCCACGCACTAGCTCAGAAGAACATCAAGAGGTTGGGCTAGGGAAATGCACTCGATGGAGGCCAACTTGAAAGTCTGACCTCTGCGTGATGGCAGATAGAGAAACTGAGAGCCATCCGTTATCAGCTGTGCAAGATCTGAGGCAAAGCAGGGATGCAAACGGTCACAGGGCCCAGAAGAGTGTGAGGAGTGAAGGTCAGCAGAAAACAAGTGGGAGAAAAAGTGAGACCCAGGAGCGGCGTCACGCAGAGTCACTGGTGCTCTTGTGAAGGGTCTCACCAGGTCCTCAGGGTGGGAAGTTTAGCATTATAAGAACTCCATCTACTTAGACAGCCCTACCATCCATAGCCTGGCCTCTTTGTTCTTTAAAATACTTGGCTTCGCCTTGAATCCATTACCATCCATCTACCATCACTGCCAACACAGTCACACCCAGAGCCCTATTACCCCATAGCAGGGTTCCATTACCGAAGCTTCGATCATCTTATTATCTAAATATCAGTATCTTGCCTTTCCAGCCTCTCCCAGCTTTGGACCCTCGGCACAGATTCTTCAACAGCATTGAGGTCGCCTGGCCCTCAGTATCTCCATTATTTGCACATCTACCTTCATAAGCATTTTTAATCAAGCCTGGACCATATGGTCCACTTTTAAGCACTTTGGTTGATATCATCATCTTCCTTTTCCCATGTCCTGGGTCAAGTTATGTGTCTTCCTTCTTTTCTACTGTAAGAGCTGCTTGGAGCTCTTAGAGAAAATCAAATCACAACATGTCAACCATCTCCTTTTCTTTAAATTATTCTTCCTTTGGCTTTCATGTTTTAACTCTGCCCTGGCTTTTCTTCTACCTCTTTGACCACTCCTTCTCCATCTCCTGTGTGGTTCCTTGATAGAGTTTCACAGAGCTCTGTCTTGTTAGTCTACACTCTTCCTGGATAAGCTCATCCACTCCTCCCATGCTTCAAACACCACCTGGATGTTAATGATTCCCAAATCTAAACCCCCTGCTCTGATGCCTCGCCAGCACTCCAGGTTTTGGGAACTTAAATAGTCCTATGGTAGGAGGTGAACATGGCGACCACACTCTCCTTTCCCTCACACCAGTAAGAGTCTCTGTCTCCATCTGTCCAGATGGCAGACGGTCCAAAATAGAACACTCCTTCGTTCTTCGTGTTTCAGCAACTGAGCCTGCTCCATTTAAAATATTCCTCCTGAAATACCTGTTTTTTCCTCCTTGGTTTGAGCCTAAGGAACATGATCCAGCATCATTTAATACCAGAGTCAATTCTTGGGAAGCTGGGTTGCTTGAGGGGCTGATCAAAGAAGACCCGCAAGCAGTTAGGATGTGCTGAAGCGAATGCAAACCCTCCTAAATTATTTGGGTTTCACCCTTCTTCCCTTTTGTTTTCCTGGATGATCTTTCTGAGTGCAGCTCTGGGCCACACTTGGAGTCCCCTTGGTAGTTTCACTGGTAGTAGTTACAAGTCTCTTTAATCATAGTTACACGTCCCATTAGCTGCCATATTTAGAGTGTGGGACAGCCCCAGTGCGTATAGCTCTGCAGTAGCATTTATCCCATTTTTCCTTATTTCGGTTGCTTCTTCTCCTGTGTGGCTCCTCCTCTTTCCTAATCCGGTGTGATGAAATCCCAGCAGGCTGTGAGACTTGGCAAAGTGCTATTACTTGCAGAGCTAAATCTCACAGTTTATAGGGGAGTGCCTCTTTCCCATCTCCCCACATCATAGTACTCCTAATCTCCAGACCCTGGCAGAGGCAGCCCAGAGAGCTGGGGAACTAAGTGAATCAAGTGATGTTTCAAGAAAGAACATCTCAATGTAGTCGCAGTTTCTCATCTCTACCAGCGTGGACAGGGTCTCATGAACTCCTCAGGCTGCCCCACGTTAGTAAGTCCTCTGAATTTTCATCTCCCCTACCTTAACAGGACACCATCACATGCTGATATCTGAGAAGCAGATGGTAATGATGCCAGTTTTGCTCACTGCAGCTCCACGGACCAGCGAAACCCTACTGTGGTTGCTTCACGTGACCCCATTCTGGGCTTCACAGTCATTAAAGGAATCCTGGAGGAAATTTGTCAATTGTTTCCTTTACTTCCCAACAAACTTTCTTCTTTCTTTAAAAGCCGGCTGGATCTCCAGTTCGTACTGGAGCTCATCACTCTGTATTTCAGAATTTCTAGTCTTAACTAGCCGTATCTGTCAAATGCAGCTGGATCAGGGATTCTCATCAGGCAGTGAAGAGAACCTGCAGTGACATTAGAAGCCATTTGCCATGTCACACCGTCTCCTGGTATTCAGTGTGACATACCCCTGGCCCTCCAAGCCAGAGCTGCACCCTCTGTGCACTATGCCTCAAGCAGCCCAGGAAAGCGAGCCGCAAGTCCTAACTGACCTTGTAGACGGTCCCCCAGAGGTCCCCAGGGCTCACCAAACCATGCATCTGGTCCCAGCCTGTCCGTGCCCAGTTGGTTCGTAACTCTCCCTTTCAGTTCCCCGACCACCTTTACCACCGTTGGCCCCTCCTGGATAAAGTATCCTCATAGACCTTTCCCTCCCTCTGTGTTCCTTTGCTCAGAGAACGGCACCATCATCCACCCCATTAACCAATCTAGAAACCTGGGAGCCACCCTGGACAATGTCTTTGTCCTTTACACCCACCCCCCGCCCCACAGAGGAGTCATCGCCAAGGCTCGCCCCTGTTACCTCCTCAACTACTGGACGTCCATCACCTTCATTTCTCACTGGGACAACTATAACTGATCCCAACTCTTCCTCTGGACCGCTCTTGTCCTCTCTGATCTGTTCTCCACACCGACGCCAGAAAGACCTTGTAAAAAAGACGGGTCATACCGTTCACTTGCTTAAAATCCTTTCTCTGATGCCTCATTGCTCTTAGTATAAAAGTCCTTGCTACGGGAACAACACAGCCCTGGGTTACCTGGCCCTTTCACATCCAATCACGTGCCGTCCTCTCTTGCATTTTCTCCCCACTGCAGTCCTACCGGCCTCCTTTCAGCTTCTCTCACATTATCTCTTGACCACCCCATCTGGGGCGATCCACCTCTTACAGGAAAAAGTGAGACACAGAAGGAAGAAAAACCAACGGCGTGTGCGCTGCCGAGCAGGCTCCCATGTGGGAACCGGGGCTCAGTCCTACTGGGGGTGCGTGGAGGCACCCCAGAACGGTCCTTTCGAAGGATGGGAGGCAAGGCTCTGATGCCTGGATCCTCGTCCCACACTGGCTGAGAGTCCCCCTGTAGCACTAAATTATTTGCGTTCCTCAGCTGTACCTGCTTGCTCAGACTAAGCCAGGCCCATGGGGCTCTGGAGAAAGAATTAGAGCCAAAGGCAGGAAAAAAAAGGGGTGGGTGCTGGTGCTGGAGGTGGGATCCTATAACTGCATGGAACGATGCAGCTTAGCCGCAGCTGAAATCAGAGGTGGGATGGGGAGGTGACATGGACCCCATGAGAATGGGCTACAGCTGGTAACAGTCTGTCATGAGTGTCTGTGGCACTGTTAGTTCAGAGCTGCATCTGCCATTAGGATGGCAGCAGCGTGTGGGCCTGTTTAGCTCATTTCTGGGTCTCCAGGGCTCAGCACGGTGTCTGGTTGTTTGCTGAACTTCAAAGTATTTATTGACTGAATTAGTTAATGAATTGATAAACAAAGGAATGAGTGAACAGATAAACATGATTCATCTCCTAGGATCTGGTCTCACCTCTCCTGCTTGGTTCTGACTCCATGTACCCGCTCTGGTCCCAGCATTTATAAGGTCTCAGTTCAGGGAGCTCATGGGAGTCTCCACACCCCTTCCTGAGGGGCTTTGGATCTGCTCACTTTGATTTCACGACACCAAGGGGCATCTCCAAGTAGAGGGCACTGCCCTTACTCCTCGTTGTGCTGGTCCTTCAGTGGTTGACACCTCCTAGCCCTGTCTGCTTGATTTGGTGTTTCTGAAAGGTGCTCAAATCTGAGAATGCATTTTTGAGAATCGTTGTGAGGATTTTGTGACACCCCTGGAGACAACTGCACATTCCCTGACACGTCACATGCACGCCAGCACCATCTTGCAGTGAATCTTACACAGTGGTAAAGGACACCTAGCAAACAGGCATCCGCTGCAGCAGGACTCTGAGAATAATCCTGCCAGGACTACCCAGGGCAGGCAGCCACCCCTTGTCTCAACAGCTTGGCCAACCCCAGGGGCAAACTGAACAACTACCAATGACACTTTCCATAGTTTAGCTTATTTGACCTTTAAAACAATCTGTGACATGGGAATTCCCATTTTACCAACAAGCAGCTTGAGGTTCAGAGAAATTAAGAATCTGACCCTGAGCCATCAGATAAGTCAATTGCATAAGGGGATCTCATTCTAGGAGCTTCTGCTGTTCCAGTGTATCCAGCTGGGAAGTCAGCTGTGGCAGGAAGAACATGAGAGATCTCAGGTGTGAGCCTGTGGGACCCCAGTTCCTGCCCCCAAGGAGGTCACAGGCTGGTAGAGACTGAAACTGCAAGTCCCCCGCAGGGGAGGGGACAGGGCAGCGTGGGAGCCCAAGGCAGAGCTGGTGCATCCTGCTGCAGGATGGGAGATGGTCCCGGATGTGGCAGATTTGACCCGGATGCTGGGGAGGTGGAGGATGCCGTGCTTGGCAGAGAGAATGGCACAGACAAGGGCTTGACTGCCTAGAGAAGCCTGCCAATGTTCCCCGTACCCTTCAGGACGAAGTCCAGATCCCAAGTGAAGATCTTTACCTATAGCTCTTGCCCACTTCTTTGCCTCTCTCCTCATCGCTGTGCCCCGCACACAACATGCACCTCCTCTACCTCAGCTCCTGCACATGTCGCTTCCTCCTGGGCCACGCTCCCCCTCCTCTGGCAGGTCTCAGGCAACACTGCCTCCAGGAAGGCCTCCGGGCCCCTGAGCTCACCAGGCTAATGATGGCTGCCTCCGCACTGAACGCTCATACACACCTCCAACCAAGTACACAGGCTCATCCGCACTGTTTCTTTTACTCTTTATCTTACCTATAGACCTGCACGTCCAAACGGGAGCCACGAGCATGTGTGACTCTTTATATTTAAATGAATGAAAATAAAAATTTTAAAGCTCAGTTCCTCCGTTGCACTAGTCCTATTTCAAGCGCTTAACAGCCACGTGTGGTTAGTGATGACTCCACCAGACAGCAGATATAGCACATTTCCATCAACGCAGGCATTTCTATTGGACTGAGCTCTCACAGAAAAGGAGGCAGGTAAAGACAGTGCATCTCTACTGTCCCAGTACCCTGTAACTACCAGGTACCACCAGAGTTGCTGAATTCCTTACTTACTTAGCTGTTGTTTTTTTCTGGTTTTTTTGTTTGTTTTTTGGACTACCTACGAAAGCCAGACCCTGTCCCAGAGAAAGGAATCCATTAGTGTCAAACTTCCAGGTTGCCTGGAGCTCACAGTCTAGTGAGGGGCATGCAAGAAACGAAACCAAAGAAAACATACAAACAAATGTATAACACAATTAAAAGCTCATGAAAGAATGATGAAGGAGGCGTACATGGCGCTGTTGAGGAAAACCTGCTAAAGGGTCAGAGTAAAAGGAAATGGAATCAGAAACGAAGGTCAGAACCAGATTCAGATGGGCCTTGAATTCCACCCTAAGGAGCTTGAACATAATGCGGTAGGAAGCCAGTGACCCATTTAAGAATTTTAAGCAGGAAAGTTAACTTGATCCAATCTGTGCTTCCAAAACACCAGTCCAGCAGCTTGGTGGGGGAGGGATCGAAGAAAGAGGAACTTACGACAGGCAGACCAGAAAGCCGTCCTGGCAGGTCAGGAGAGTGGGGTGGAGAGTGGCAGAGGGAGAAGACAGAGCTAATCCCAAAGCTCCCAGGGGCTGATGGGATGGGAAGGAGAGAGCAGGGGCCGGGGTGGGGAAGGCATCTTCAAGGAAGCCCGCTGGGGATCCAGAGGAGGGTCTGCTGCAGAATCTGGGGCTCTGCCCTGGACTTCCCTTCAGGGACTGCATTATGGGTGGTTAATTCACGGCCGAGTTCCTTTCTTATGAAGGTTACTACAGTTGCATCAGCACGACAGGTGGGGTGTGGGGGAAGAAGCCTTGGCGTGTGCCGAGCTGAATATTAGATTCTAGCCCCTAGTTGATTGATCTTTTAAGCAATTCTGGGATTCTGTCACTTAAAAACCAATAAATCTTTGAAGGCCTGGGAAAGCAATGCAAAAGCAATGCATCTCCATTGTGGAGTATTAGAAAAAGAGGCCACACCGCCAAGGTGGTCTGGCTGGAGCGATGAGGGCGCAGGAGCCCCGCATGGCCATCTTCCCTCCCCGCCTCCTTGCCTCCCTGTATGCTCAGTCCTACCAGTCAGAGTCAGAGCCACAGGGCTTCAGAGGGGCAGCAAGCAGTACAGCAGGGCTGGAGTTCGGCTCAACCAGGGTCAGAGCATTACTGGCAGAAGGAGGAAGAACAGCCTGTGTGGGTGTGGCCTGGAGGCCGAGGCTCAGGTGTGAGTCTGTTGGAGAACAGGAAGACTCTCCGCTCAGAGTTACGCTGGGCCTCACAAGTTACTGGCTGCGCCCACACAACCAGAATTGTCTTGTCTACCCCTCGTTCCCTAGGTGGAAGAGATTCACTCCAGAGCATCCCACCAGAAGGTCACCCGGGCATCATGTGACATCCCAGGCACGAGGAACTCAGAACAGTGAACTCAGAGGCAGGAAGCTAGGTCCGTGGACTGGCTCTACGTGTAATGAGCTCTGTGACCTTGGGCCAATCACTTAACATCTTAGATTTCAGCTTCTCCTCTAAAATGGAGATGGTGTTTCCTGTGCAGCTTAGCCACTGGGTGAGTGACGGTCAGATGCTACAATGGAATGAAAGGAACGATCAGCTATAAAACACGATTCCGGGCATCCCTGACCCAGTGCACCCAGGGAGCTCTCAGTGTCCTGTGGTCACAGAGTGAGTTTGCTGTTTTCTCAAGGCTCGTGCTTCCCCTGCCTGCAGGGCTCCACACTGGTCCACTTGCCTGGGTTGTGCCCATCTCTCCAGCCCAGCTACTCTTCCTCTGTCAATACAGTCACTGTCTGTACTGGCTTCATGTTATCTTGTTTTGCCGGTTTCGTTATTCTGTTTCCTTAATGGCTTAACGGTCCCCTCCCTGCCCCGTTCACATGTACACTTACTGGATGAAGCCTCAGCAGGACAGGTGTGTGTCTCTCTCGCTTCCTGCTGTATCCTCATTGCTTACCTCAGTTCCTGCTCAGTAAGTATTTGTTGAATGACTTAATGGTCAGCTGCCTCCCACGGGGCACTCCAGTGCCCAGAGTTCAAGGTGACAAAGGGTTAAAGTAACTGAAGTCTACTGCGATATTCCACTGCTGTCACTGCGATCATCCCGGAAGCCTTGCTGGCTGGCACTGATGAGTCTCTTCCCTTCCTGGCAAATGCCCAAGCAACTGTCTGAAAATAACTCCAGAAACTCAGTGTCTACCCACCCTCAGTGATCTAGAGCCTTGAGAAGAAAAGCAGCCAGGCTCTTCCAGACACCAGGCGTTGCCCCTTTGAGCAGTGACATTTATTTTAAATTTGTTTCCGATGGAAATGTCACCAAAATACATCACATGTGACTTTCTCCTAGGGAGGTGGCGTGGCTAGAGAGATGTGGGTGTTGGCTTAGGGGCGACTGAACGGGGTTTAAATTCTGCCTGCACCACTTGCTCTTTTCATGGCTTGGGTCAATGCACTTAGCTTCCATGTATCTCAGTTTCCATATCTGCACAATGGGGAGGCTATTACGGCGATGCTGTGACGTTGCAAACCATTTACATATAGTGACAGGCACTCGGCCGGCGCGTGCTCATCAAATGGAAGCTAGCTGGCTCTTTTAACTTGAAGACGTGGGACCTAATGGTACATTTTTTAGGGTGAACCAGGAACAACAAATGAATACCCGTGGCTGTGAGGGGCGGCAGGGGCTACGGCATGTGGACCTCCCTGTTTCTTGAGTCCCTGTGTCGTTTTGTAGAGTTGTCCTGTTTTTTCGCTCCCTGCCAACTGTCATTTCTCACCGCTACAGGGGCATTTCCATTCCCACCTACTAATTTACTGTGGTCTTAGGATGCACGAGCTCATTAAACAGATGTGCAAACTAAGTCTGTAGGCTCAGAAGGAAAAGGTAAGGGGCTTCTCTCTGTGGAGGCTAGAAAAGCTTTCCCAAGAACACTGGTTTGGGATGTTTGCTGGTCTCTGGAGTCAGGCAGGCCTGGGTACGAGTCCTGGCCTCAACACTTACAGACTCCGTGACCTTGAACTTTAGTTTCCTCATTTCCAACAGGGAGATAATAGTACTACTCATAGGTTAGTAGAGATTAAATTCTTGGATCATAGGAGTTGCCCAATAAAACATGGTGACAATTACTCCCGTCTGTGTTCAGCTGGCTTTGAGGAGTTTTCAGAGGTTCACAGACATATAATCTGATTCATCCTGAGGATGGGTCCCTGATCCTCTGTACAAAAATTAACTTTATTCCTATCACTAGGAAGGACACAGATTACTTCTTTCTCAGGACAACTAGAAAAGACATTTTTCTGAATCTGTGCCAGAAAGAAGTTAGGGGCTCTTAAGGAAAAAGCAAAGCACCTCCTTCCCCACCCTGAAATCAGGGTCTTTGGAAATTTGAGCAGGAAGGAAGTGGGCAACACTGTGACCCTATAGAGGGGTGGATTTGCAAAAACCGTTTTGCACAGAGCTTCCTAAGTTCCACAGAGAAGAAGCCAAGCTAACAAAGGAACTAACTCTCTGACAGCCTGCGCTGCTTTGGCTCACATGTACATCCCATTAAGCTTTGGTGAAATATCGCCAGTGTCTTCTTTCCAGATAAGGAAAACTGAGGTTCAGAGAGATTAAGTATCTTGCCCAAGGTCACACAGCAGCATTAGGTCAGCATTTGAACCCAGGTTCACTGCCACCGAACTCACATCCTTTTCATTGCCCCACACAGCAGCCAGAAGACTGTGGGAAGCTGGGCTGAATCCACCGCCACCAGGGGTGCCAGCTGACCAGGCTCTTTTGCTGACAGTTTTGTAGGCTTGTAGCAATGAAAGGTGACACTTGCGTCTACCACAGAAAGGTCCTGGGTTTTAGGGCAGATCTGGCCTCTGACCCTGGGTCAGCTGCTAACTTGTACAATACTGGGCTTCTCTTTTCTGGGCCAGACTCTTGCCATCTGGGAAGCTTTCCGAGACTCTGAAACATGCCCAATGCTGCTGTACGACAGAAGTAAGAGCTGTGAAGGGGAGGTGAGACCCGGGTGGCCAAGACGGAACGTGTGATTGGGCACGTGGAGGACGTGCGTCCAAGCTCAGCCTTCCTACTCCCTGTCTGTGTGCCCTGGCGCATTTCTGAACCTCAGTCTCTGCATCTGAAGAGGAGGATAACGTATCTCAGTGTATAGAGGGAAGTAAATGACAATGCGGCATAAGAGTAACAGGAAGAAACACAGTAACTCAACAGCTCCTTGTGTGATGTCAGAGCCACCATCCGCTCTGGCTCATCACAGGTAGGACAGTCCTGGAACAACCTACGTGTGGAATGTAAGGCAAACGTTCTTAGTTCAGGTGCCCACAACCTCTATCCACACCTGTTTGAAGGCCTGAAGACCCACCTGACTTAGGATGGAACACTTTCCGAAGTCTAGAGAATAGATGGGAACTTCCAAACCGGCAGGGGATTCTACGTGCTCCAGTGCCTGTAATTCCCGGGTAGAGTTGGACCCAGGTTGGCAAACAGGCAACTAGAGCATCTCGATGGCCTCCTTCCCAGCTGGTCTCCCAGCCTACTGTATCATGAAAGAGACACCGCATGTGGCTATTCAGTGGCTCCCCAGGGCCCCTCAAACAAGGCTGAGCTTCTCAAACATGGCCCTTGTTCCCACCCCACCACTCCTGCCTTCACCTTTATGCTAAGGCAGATTTAACGATTCCTGGTTGCTCCCCACGAAGACAAGCTTCCTCTTTCCTCCATGCCTTTGTTCACGCTGGACCCTGTTACCACTCTGGTGAAATCTTAGACAACATTTAAGATATAGCTCAGTGTCACCTCCTCTGGGACTTCTCTCCTGTGAGCTCGTGTAATGGCCTACGTGCATCTCCACAAGCATGCCCTGTAGTGCAGTTACGTTTTCACATTTCTGTCTCCCTAACTAGAGTTTGACTTTCTTTAGAGCGTGGGTTATACACAGCTAGTTCACTAGCCTGTCCCAAGCACTTAAACAGTACCTGACACGGAGTGAGAGCTCAAGAAACGTTTATCGAATGAATGAATAAGTGAATCGTTTTCATCCCCCGTACGCCGCTCCATTCCTGGCGTATAAAATACTCCATGCATGCTCGTTGAACTGAACTGAGCTAATCTGAAAGCTGTTCTACCCAACACTCTTGCTTGGCTTTTAGGGTCTGTAGTCCCTTGAGCTCTGAGCAAAAGCCAGCAGTCAACATCGGAGCTGCTGCCCTTGTACGTAGTGTAGCTTATTTAAAAGAGATGACCACCTTCCTGACAGCCGTGAGCCCATGGACTTCCATGGGATCAGCTTAGCTACTGAGATGCTTTCACTGCCTGGGCTGTAGGTACACTCCTGGACTCCAGCAGCCTCTTGTTAAAATCAGCAGTATGACTCTGAATTCAAGTCCGCTGTGGAACACCAAGGCCATAAACTGGACCAGCCCTGAGGTTGTGTCCCACTCATAACCTCTGAGCAGGTTGTTTTCAGCATTCAGTGAATCTGTCTACTTGTCTGTTAATGGCAGTTGGACACGTAAAGGTGATCTTGCCAGGATGCTGTGTTTCTGGGCCTCCAAACGGACTAAATACATTTACCATAGGTGTGTTCCAGAAAGTTCTCTCCCAGCCCTCCTCAGGTCCCCATCAGCACATTCCCGCTAAACCAGTCCCAGTGGCCCACAGTAGGGAGACAGGGCTCCTGGCTCAGTAGCCCCTCTGAACGGGGCTTGGGGCTGCGGACCCTTTTCCTCCAGGAAGCCTTGCTCCTGGCCAGCCTATGGGCATTGATTGCCAGTGACATCATTCAGCTGGAGGCGTGCACGGTGCAGAGAAGGAAAATGGCAAACGCCAGGTTAAGCACCCTCCTCACCTGACAGGGGCTCCCCGAGACTGAGCGGGCTTCAGCATCACTGTGATGGTCGTGTCTGTTTCATTCAGTGGGGTGTCTGTGTCATATTCAGGCATCGATGGAGCTGGACAGAGAACAGAGAGAAGGGAGCTTAGCAAAGGTCCCAAACCCCTCTCATCACCTCCCTCGAGACACTCAGGATGCCTAGAAGGCAGGTGTTTGGGGAAGGGTAGGATGAGAGTCACATGGCATCCCAGGCTTTCAGCAAAGGAGGCTCTGACTTCCAACCTGCCTGTAGGTTCCTTCAAGGTACAGAAGAGTCTGGAGAAGGGTCGCAATGATGTGGCTGGTAACCCTCGTGAATCAAGAAGTTCCACACGAAATAAACAGATGAATGCAGGAGATGTAAGTACTTAAAGATGTGAATGCAAATGTGAATGTCAACCCTAAACGTATTTAAAATGCAAATGCAAATTACAGCAGTGAGGAACTAGTTCCTCTTATCTTTTTTTTCTTCCTGAGATCCTCCCTTCTGATGGAAGTGTAACTAAATCTAATCCCTTGGGAAGGTAAGTTAGCCATTTGTATTAAGAGCTATTAAACTCACAACGGTTTTAATTCAGTATCTCAATTTCTGGAATTTAATCCTAAAGTCATAATCCGAGCCAAGGAATTAAACTTTATTCTGTAACATGTTTATTGAAGCGTTATTTTATAAAAACATGGAAGCACCCAATATATACAACCACAGGGGAATGTTTAATTAAATTACGACCGTCCACTTGACAGAACATTACAATGAAAACAATGTAGCAACATGGAAGATGCTTATGGTTTAAGGATAAGTGGAAACATTAAGCTACAAAAAACACGGTGGGTCTGTATCTATGCAAAACGTGGATGCAGACCAGATCTGCACGCGTATTCTGAAAAAATGTAAATTGTAAAAACGGGGTCTGAGATAATTCTGCTTTGATGCTGTCTGGTGGGGGAGGCCACCCTACTGGTGATGGCAGGTGACATCCTGGACTGCTATGGCTCTGTAACAGTCATTCACTCATTTGTTTGTTCAGTCATTCATCAGACGTTTCATGAGAACCTATGCTGTGCCCCGCACTGTCAAAAGGAATACTCTTGAAAATCAATCACATTTTTACAAACCAATCTGTGTGGGGAAAATGTACTATTTAAGGCAACTGTGTGCTAGATGAATTATTTGGTGAATCACTCAGCATTCCCTCTGGTCTAGTCTAATTGATATTTTTTTTTATACTTTAGGAAGTTCATGGATTAGGATTTCTTCATGAGATTACAGCACTGACACACAAGGGACTGCATTGTCCTTACTGCTCCAAAGTCACATGATGACGGTTGGCTCTGCCCTTTTTCACTCCCAGGAATATTAGGAATGGAAAAAACCACCACCACCACCTTTCTTCCTTTCCCCTTCCTAGGACAGATACCTGAAATTTTGGTGGCGATCCTGGTGGTAACAGGGGGCCCAAAGCCCTTTGCTGTGCTGGCCTTGATGGTGAAGGAGTAGGTGGTCCCGGGGTACAGACCCACAAAGAGGTGGTGGGTTTCATTCCGAAGCTTGAACACTTTGCCCCTCTGGCTGGAGAGGTCGGCACTCGGGTCCAATGAGCCCACGGCCTTGTAGTTGATCTGTACAAGGAGCCGGCAAACAAACATATCAGTGCCTCACCCAGGAAGCTGGGTGGAGTCCATACGGAGGAACATCAGGGGAGGAAAGCAGAAGGCGTGTGAGCTTGGTCAGCACTTCTGCTGTCAGCATCCACCTTACAGATGATCCCAGCCGCCCAATGCTCTGGAGTAGCGCTATCCAACAGAAGTAAAATTTAAGCCACATACATAATTTTCAATTTTCCAATAGTCACATTAAAGGAAAAAAAGTAAGATCATAAAGTAAAATTAATTTTAGTAATACATTTTGTTAAACCCAGTAGATGTAAAGTGTTATCATTTCAACCTGCAATCAACGTAAAAATTAATGAAATATTTTATATTCTTTTATTCATATTAGGTCTTAGAAATCAAGTATATATTTTACCATATGGTGCATCTCCATTTGGACTAGCCACATTTCAAAAGCGCAGGGACCCCGTGTGGCTACTGGCCATCACATTGGACAATGTGGCCATAGAGCAGTGTCCAAGTGTAGCAGATAAGAATTATCTGGAAGCCTAGTTAAAAATGCAGCTCATGGGCTTCCCTGGTGGCGCAGTGGTTGAGAGTCCGCCTGCCGATGCAGGGGACGCGGGTTCGTGCCCCGGTCCGGGAAGATCCTACTTGCCACGGAGCAGCTGGGCCCGTGAGCCATGGCCGCTGAGCCTGCGCGTCCGGAGCCTGTGCTCCGCAACGGGAGAGGCCACAACAGTGGGAGGCCCGCGTACCGCAAAAAAAAAAAAAAAAACAAAAAAAAACCCCTGCAGTTCATGCACCCCCTACTGCACATGGCGCTCTCTGGTGCTTTCTTGTGCATTATCTAGTTTTTCTTCCCTAAAACCTTACGTACGTCAGAGTATTTATTCTCATTTTAATGTTGGAGAAACTGAGGCTCAACTGGCAACAATGTGTATTAAATCAGCGCTTTTCAAAATATCTCTGGTGAAGACCCAGTTGTTTCCCAGTCCACTGCAGACCCATAACGATCCGAAGACCACATCACACGTGACTCATCACGTGAGTCTGGCAACAACCAAACTGCTCTACATTATGTGCAAGGAGACGTGTCCACTGACCACACATACGGGCGTCACAGCAAGGTCAAGGCCCTCAAAAGTTTCTAGATGCTCACTTTCAACTTCTGCACTTATCCTGCTGTGAATGTAACAAAACAGCTGGCATCCCTGGCACTGGCCCCCAAGGATCACATTCTGAGAAGCACATTTCTAAATTACACAGTTGTTAAAGAGGCAAACTCAGGGTTTTTTTGTTTATCTAGTTTGTTCTATTAAAAGTGTTTTAGTAGAGTATAATATATATACAGAAAATTATACAGCTCAATGAATTTTTACTAACTGGACAGGACCATCTAACCACACCCAATCAAGAGACACAACATTACCAGACCCGAGATTTTCCCCTCATGCCCGCTTCCAATCCTTTCCCTCCTCCCCCCAGCACGGATACCCTCTACCTTGATTTCTAACAGCATAGACTAGCTCTGCCTGGCTTTGAACTTTATCTAAATGGAATCATACAGAGTGTACTCTTTAGCGTCAGCTTCTTTCTCTCAACGTCCTGTGTGAGATGCATGCGGCTGTCACATGCAGCCACCTGGCAGGCATTGTCACGGTTATTCAGTGTCCTATCACTGACCCAAGACTAAACCCAGATCTGTTGGGTTTCATTCATTCACTCATTTGCTCCTCCACAACCATTCCCCGCATACTCCTGTTCTATTCCAGGACCTGCACTGTGTGCTCCCATGCCCTAGCAAATGAATGCAATGGACACAAGCTAGGCCCTGTCCTCAAGGTCTTCTGTTCCAGAACGAGGTAAGTCAACTACACAGACACCTCACATCACTTTGTCTTTTGTCAGGAATGTCCCATGCTTGTCAGGAAGGCCAAACCCAGGCAGAAAAGGTAATATACCAACTTTACTTCACAAATAAGCAGTTGGCTGTCTCTGGCTAGGGCACCAAATGTTCTGGAGAAAGCAGTAACCTCTCTCCCCTATGAAGCAGGAGAAGTGCAGTGTAGCAACTGATGTCACAGGTCGAGGACAGAGGCCAGACTTTGTCTGAAGCGCAGTGAGCCCAGGAGGAGAAATGTACAGAACTGAAGGAATTGGCCATTGGGCTAGCAGAGCTGGCAGGGGCGCCCATCTAGCAGATCCCTGGGGGGGCCTGGTCACCCTGCCTACTCCAGCCCTTCTCAAAGGCAAGCACTGCAAACACCTGCCTCTCTTTGTCTGAGGGCTTTTCCCCTGGGTACACAGGTGCTGGTTAATTCACACCCCCGGAGACTGGATTAATGGGAGTTGATAAATACACTCCACGGTTCCTCTTGTGACACCCCCGCAGCATCCCTGGGATTTCCCCGAGGGTTGCCACTCCACTTGCCTCCATAGGTAGTTGACTGGAAAACACACCCATCGTTGGCTACTTTCTTTCCCTTCCCCGTTCCCTAGTATTTCCCACACTTCATAATCTGCTCGTGCTCAAATCCTTGTCTCAGGCTCTGCTTCTGAGAAATGCCAAACTAAGGCGAAGTGCTCAGGGAGGTATCTCAGGGGAGAACTGAACTAATACCTGGGGGTGATACAGAGTCTAGGAGCACTCTAGATTCCAGGCAGAGGGAGCTAACCAGGCAAAGACCTGGGGTGGGGAAAGGCTTGGGAGAACCAAGAAGAGTCCCGTGTTGACTGGATAGTGGTGGGCAAACAGGAGAGCTGTGTGCAGCTGGATTCCAGTTTTCCCCAGCGGCAGAAGGCGGCAGATGTTTGGAGAGCTCTGCCTGTGTCTGCTAACCCAGGCCACCAGGGGAGAAGACGTGCTGGAGCATCCTTTGCAAATTCTGCCCCCGTCCCCTGCCTGGGCTGATGGCAACTACATTGATATACAGACAATGGGTGGTAAAATTCATGCCTTATTTACTAGCCAATTCCTTTTCTGTGCTCCAAATTCAATCCAGAAGCGACTCAATTTCCACCTAGCTGTCAATATAATATACTGTGCTCCCCTGCTCTCCTAACCTTTCCTGCTATTCCAGGATCCTCACTTACTTGTAATGAAACACTATGAATAAATCAATGTATGTTAATATAGCGTGTCTTCAATTTTTTATGAAGGGCTTCACCAAATCTAATTCCCACTGCTTTGTCAGAAACAGTCTTTGAAAAATTTAACTTTCAAGTTTTACGAAGTTAGTGCGGGATCGGGCTGGGGGTGGGGGGGAAAGAAGGAAGGTGAGAAAAATGGAATGGGATGGAGCTGGGACCGTAAAATGCATCCTGCAATGTGACTCTTCACTTGGAAGTGGAGAGAGAGGAAGATTTGTTAGAATAGCAAACATAAAGTAAGGAGGTAGTAGGGGAAAGAGTGCTGAGCTGCACAACAGCCCTGGGCTCCAGGGAGGGCGCTCTGGCTGCAATGAAGTGCTCAGGGCCACCCCAGTCTCTCCTGGTCGCTCTCAGTGGGATCCCCAGCCACAAGCCAGAGTGAGCGCTTCGTAACAAGAATCCAGTCACCCCTTGGAATCAAAAGAGCAATGGTTTCCCATAGCTTTCGGAATTAGGACCACATTCTTACCCTGTGGTTCTCCATCACCTCACTGCATGAGCTGGCCCCTCCTGCCCTTCTATCTTTTTTAAAAAAAAATGTATTCATTATTTATTTATTTTGGCTGCGCCAGGTCTTAGTTGTGGCATGCGGACTCTTAGTTGCAGTGTGCATGTGGGATCTAGTTCCCTGACCAGGGATGGAACCCTGGCCCCCTGCATTGGGAGCGTGGAGGCTTATCCACTGGACCACCAGGGAAGTCCCCTCCTGCCCTTCTATCTTGCATTCCAGGCCTTATTTCAGTGTCTGAAAAGAGCCATGGTCCCTTTTGCCACAGGGCTTTTGCACCAGCTGTTCTGCCAGCTCAGACACTTTTCTCCTTCCCTTCACCTTGTTAATGACTCCCCACTACTTTTATACTGAACCACGAAATTATTTCATTGATGAGTCCCTTTTCCATCAGCCCAGAAGTCAAAAAAGTAAAGCCTGAAAGCCAGATTTGGTTCATCGTCGCTTTTTGTAAATAAAATCTGACCAGAGCACAGCCCCACCATTATTTCTGTACTGTCTGTGATAACTGCTGACACGCTACAAAGGCAGAATGAGGTAGTTGTAACTCCACAGAGTCTAACATATTTACTCTCTGACCCTGTACAGAAAGAGTCTGCTGAGCCCTGGACTAGACTTTAAGCTCTAAGAGAGCAAAGATCTTATGTGGTTTTTGCTCCGCATTTTTCCCCTTGGATAAATGAATGAATGATCAAACCAGGTTATGCGGCTTGAGCAATTTGCTTAACCTCCCGGAGTCTTGGGCTCTCGAAGGGTAAAATACTCCTTTTAATTCCAGTTTCTGTCTTGATTTATATTGCAGAATGACCTGCAGCTTCTTTACTCCTGGAAGGCAGCCCCTTTGTTCAGAAGTAAGGCTGCAGGGGGTAGTCCATGAGTGACTTTAGCCTGTGCATCAAGGCGCCAGCTGCCATGGACCAGGGAACATCTTGGGAAGAACAGGCAGCCCTTCCACCGTGGGCTGGCAAGGAGGGGGCAAGACGGGTGGGGAGAACAGAAGACAATCTCCCTCAAAGAGCCCATCAGGAAGGGCTTGCTTGCGTATTGAACGTGCTTAGATTGAGCCAGGCTGTGCTCCAGGCACTGGGCCAGGTACAGGGTCAGACCAAGAGGTTCCACGTTCAAAGAGCGCGGTTGACAAGTTTCTGGGCCTGAGGATGAGTTGGTGGATGGTGGTTAAGGGAAGATATGAGATAAAGTAGAGCTGAGGGAAGTGGCCAGGACTCAGAAGCAGGTTGTTAGAAGATGCAGTCATGAAAGAAACACCATTTTGGAGCACTTACTCTGTGCCAGGCACTGTGAAGAGGGACTCAACATAAAAATCATCTCATTTAATCCTTAAAAAAAAATGGTGTGGATTCTTTATGGTTATTCCCATTCCTCAGCTGAGGAAACTGAGGCCAAGAGCGGTGACACGGTCAAAGTGAGAGCCAGGGTGAGGACAGCTCTGCGTGCAATCGGGCAGCTTGCTGGAAGGACAGATGGTGACCCACCATTCACGAAGTGTTCTCTGATGCCTCGGTTTCACCACAGTGGGTACCACGATGCAGCAAGAACCTGGATAAGTCTATTTGGAAACACAGGGATGCCCTGGAAGGACCTGATTGCTATTCAAAGAGCTCATGCCCTAACAGATGACCCCTATTGAGGAAACAAACCCACAGTGGCATCGATTGTCAGTGCTGATAGCATAAACTGGGTCAAGACCTGCCCACCTACAGCTTGAAGCTCCAGAAGCACCCTCTATAGCTTAGCATCCTCTCCTCTTGCTACTATACATGTGGTGTCTTCATCCTAAACCTTTTGGGGAAGGGAGGGTCCAGTACCCTATGTTATCCATTCCATCTGCTCCTGACTTTCTCCAAATGGTTTCCAGTCCATTTTCTGGAAGTCTCAAGATAGCAGAGTTTTAACAAGGCTACAGGTAAAATAGGTTGACTTGGTCAGTTCAATGGATAAAGGTTAATTTTTTTAAAACTCAGAACAACTGGTTAAAATCTTTTGTCCCTCTTTCTTTACCTATTGTAAAAGTGTTTACAGGCATGGTCTCTTCCATCTTCTTGACTTCCAAGGCAAATGTATAAAAGGAGACCAGTTCAAGGTAATCTCCTCTTGTTAGAAGTGTAGTGTTGATGCTTTGGTTCGCTGACAATTTAAAGATAAAATGCGAACATGTTTCCTTCTGAAGAACAGTGTGAACGCACAGATGGCCGCAATGTACATGCCAGTGACTTCTTGGCCATTGGGCCCTTGTATTTCCTAGAGAGCTGAGGACTAGAGTAAGAGCAGAAAAATGATTATGACCAACTCACATATTGCTGTTCCTGGGTTTCTAACACTGCTGAGCCAGTGAGGGAGTGCAGGGACTTGCCACTTCTGTACACAGACAACTACTGCTTTTGCTTCCATTGTGACTGAATCATTCTCTCCATCAACAGATGTTCACCAAGAACCAATTCTGTGCGGGACTCTGTTCTGAGCTCTTGAGAAACACTGGTGAAGAAGACCCAGTTCCTGACTTTGGGGACCAACAGAGGCATTGGTAGATCTTGCAGGTAACCAAAGCCTTTGGGAACACAGATCTGGGAGTAACTGCTTCTGCCATAGAGAGTGAGGACAGCATCCCAGAGAAGCTGCAAGAGCACTGGTCTAGGCTAGTGGTCCTCAGCCTGGATTCCAAAGCACATGCCCTGAAGACCTTTCAAAAAGTACCAATGCCTGCACCCACTCCACACTAATTGAATCGAACGTTTTGGCTACAAAGACCTGGACATCAGTACATTTTTAAAGTTCTCCAGGAGATTTGATTGGGCAGCCAGGGCTGAGAATGCTGGATCTGAGCCCTAAAGCATGAAGGCGATTGAGCAGAAGAACTATGATATACGGCACATGCCGAGGAAAAGTATCCTAGAACAGCATGCTGCAAGGAACTGGAAACTCACCATTGGCATATCACAGTGATAGTTGCTGAAGGTAGGATTCACTACTGAATGCTAAAGTGGGTGGGTTAAATGAAGGAGAAATGGAATATTTGCATAACCTTATCTCTCCCCAAATGTAATAAGACCATAAGTTCTTTGATAACCCTCCGCCCAGAAGGTGGAGCCTAATTTCTCTCTCCTTGAGTGTGGGCTGGAGCTAGTGACTTACGATGGAAAAGGGAAAAATGTAGCTTTAACGCGAAGAGATCTGGCAGACAAGGGCTTAACCAAAGGATCAAGGTCAACGTTGCCAATGACAAGTCAGTCACGTTGAGATCAAGGGCTCTCTGGTATGTGATGGGAAGCATGCATACCACCTGTGGTCTTCTTCCCCAGAACCTCCGTCCACCCATGAGATAATATCAGACTAGCTCAGACTGAGAAATGGTCATCACTCTTAAAAAATGTCAGAGTCATAAAGACAAGAAAAGCCCGAGACTTCCCTGGTGGCGCAGTGGTTGAGAGTCCGCCTGCCGATGCGGGGGACGCGGGTTCGTGCCCCGGTCCGGGAGGATCCCACATGCCGCGGAGCGGCTGGGCCCGTGAGCCATGGCCGCTGAGCCGGCGCGTCCAGAGCCTGTGCTCTGTAACGGGACAGGCCACAACAGTGAGAGGCCCGCGCACTGCAAAAAAAAGAAAAGAAAAGAAAAGCCCGAGAAACTGTCATAGATTCGAGGAAAATAAGGAGACACAACACCTCAATGGTATGTGGGAACCTAGAAGGAGAAAAAAACACCTAGGGAAAAGCTTGGGAAATCTGGGGGGAAAAAAAAAAGTCTGGAGTTCAGTCAATAGTAATGCACAGATGTGAAGTCTCAGTTTTTGTTTTCAATTAATTAATTTATTTATTTTTGGCTGCGTTGGGTCTTCGTTGCTGAGCGAGGGCTTTCTCTAGTTGCGGCGAGCGGGGGCTACTCTTCGTTGCAGTGCGTGGGCTTCTCATTGCGGTGGCTTCTCTTGTTGCGGAGCACGGGCTCTAGGCGCACGGGCTTCAGTAGTTGTGGTGCGCAGGCTCAGTAGTTGTGGCTTGCGGGCTCTAGAGCGCAGGCTCAGTCGTTGTGGCGCACGGGCTTAGTTGCTCTGCAGCACGTGGGATCCTCCCGGACCAGGGCTTGAACCCATGTCCCTTGCATTGACAGGCGGATTCCTAACCACTGTGCCACCAGGGACGCCCCTGTGAAGTCTCAGTTTTGATAAACATACCACGGTTAGGGAAGATGTTAACGTTTGAGGAAGTTGTGTGAAGGGTATGGAACTCTCTGTACTATTTTTGCAACATTTTTGGGGGTAAATTTAGAATTATTTCAAAATAAGATGTTTAAGAAACCACAACAAAAGGTGGCATGCTGGGTTTTGGTACCTGTGAGGTCTCTGGGGCTGCAGAATAGAATCTACAACAAATATTCAGTGAGCTCTGGACTTGGCCCTGTGCTAAGAACTGGAGAGCCTTCAGAAACTTACAGTCCAGTGCAGGAGATGGGCATGACCACAGAAATGAGTCATAAAGGCACGTGTAGCTTACTGCTTTGAAGGAAGGGAAAATGGTTCTTGGGAGCATCTAATAGAGAAGGCTTCTGGGGTCCAGAGGTCTTCACCATAGAGTGTGAAGGTGTTATAGCCAGATGAAGGGGGTGGGAGAGGGGATGGGGGGAAGTGATGGGAGTCAGAGAGTGAAGGAAGAGGAGGCCAGAGAGATGCCCTTGGGCAGGATGGCTACTGACCTATGAGTGCTTTTGTGCAAATAAGAAAAAGGCATTTCTCTAGGCAGATGTTGACCCCCAACCCCCAATCCCAGCCCCCTGTATTTCAGTGAGCTGAAAGTACCATTGTGAGAAGGAAAAAATATGCCTTTTTTTTTTTTTGCGGTACGCGGGCCTCTCACTGTTGTGGCCTCTCCCGTTGTGGAGCACAGGCTCCAGATGCGCAGGCTCAGAGGCCATGGCTCAGGGGCCCAGCTGCTCCGCGGCATGTGGGATCTTCCCGGACCGGGGCGCGAACCCGTGTCCCCTGCATCGACAGGCAGACTCTCAACCACTGTGCCACCAGGGAAACCCAATATGCCTTTCTTAATGCCTAGTCATAGCCCTCCTGACAGATACGGGAGGTAGCTTAGTGGGTTTCATCCCCTTGGTGGTATAGTGTACAACCCATGCAACGGTTTGTGACAGTCCTGCATTGAGGTCAGGTCATGGAAGTCTTTACGTGAATGTTCAAATGCTTGGATTTTATCTTGAGGGCAGTATAGAGTCATTAAATGGGAGGGATATAGCATCATACCTGTATTTAAGAATAGTGCTACTAAAATTGTGGTCTATAGACAAAATACCATCAGCATCGCCCAGGAGCTTGTTAGAGATGCAGATCAGGGGCCCATCTCAGACCTACTGATCAAAATGTCTGGGGTTGGGTCCAGGAACCTGCATTTTAACAAGTTCTCCAGGTGATGCTCATGTATGTTGAATTTGCAGAGGCACCTTCGCTGGCGAGGGTGCGGGGTTCTGAACTGACTGGAGGAACAGTCAGGGCCTGACTGTCATCCAGATGACAGGTGACAAAGAAGGCCTGGTTCGGACTGGAAGCTGAGGGCATGGAGAGAAGGGGGTGAATCTGAGAGCTGCTGGGTTCTGGCTGGTGAAGGGTAAGGTCCCTAGAGATGTAGGAATGAGGTAGAGCCCACACGTGGCACCGGGCCTGAAGGGGGATGAGTCTTTTCAGGGAACTGCTGGGGAAGATCTGTGAATGTCCACCAGCCTGATCCTTCTGATGCTGTTGACATTCAAGAATGAGAAGAGTCGGGGAGGGGAGACCATTGGATTTTAGCCTTGCAGAACCTTATTGAAACCTAGATCCACCACATACCAAGAATTGCGTTACTAGGATGTATTTTGTAACCTCACCAGCCAAAGTGCTCTACTAACTACTGGATGGGGCACAGATCCCTGGATAGGCCCTGCCAGGCTTCTCTGGTTCCTAAGGCTGAGCTCCAAAGTAAGGGGCCCAGACTGTGGGCTGGGCTGGCTAGGCCAGGGTCTGCCTGGGCTATGCTCCTTTCCAGGCGCTGCCAGCACAGGGAATGATGCCTGCAATTTGCTGGGCACAAAAGTCTTGCTGTCACCCTACAGGGAGCTTGTCCTAGTCTTGTGTGGACTCCCTTGGTCGCCAGGATTAAAAGATGTTTGCCCAACTTGGCTTTTGCTGATTTCCAATCAATATCCTGTTTTCCGCTTTCAGATGGTTTCCTGGTGGCTCTGGGATCAAACACTAGGAGAAAGCAAGCTCCCAATACAACTGGTCCAGGGTCATTAGTATTCACCAACCAGCAACCAAAACTGAAAAGTTGGCCAGTAGGTGATAATAACAAGAATTAACATGTATTGAGTGCTTTCCATGCACGCCCCACTCTCTTCCCTAAATCACCACCCTGCCCCTCAGATCCCAGGCAGACTTCAGGTGGTGTCTTTCTGTCAATACATGATCCCCCTACTAGCATCTCAGCCCCTCCAAGCCTCACCACTGGACTACTTCTCCGTTTCCTCCTCTCCCCTCCTCTCCCCCACAGGGGAGGGATATTCTGACAGTTCACTCTTTCAACCTGCTCTGAATTTCAAAGATGCTGTCAGATTCCCATAACGGGGCCACCTTCAACTCTGATGGCTCTAAGCTTTTTCTTCCTAAACTGTCATAATGCAGCTTAATAATATGAAGCTTAAACCTCCTTTCAGCTTTTAATCTCGTGCTGCGGTGTCCTGGGTGCTATGATTTTATTATTTTCATAGAAGTCTTTTTGCTTAATGAGTCTGTCTAGTGATATTCCCAATTGCTTGTACTCTGCATTGCAATATTTCTCAGGTTTCTAAGTATAAGCTGCTTGCCTTCCAACTTCACACTCAGCTGACTGCTGTTCCGCTGAGTTTAACCTGGTTAAGTTGCTAAGTTGCATGACCAATTCCTCTCCGGTTGGCTCTGGGCATGGAGATGAGAGAGGAGTTGAATAATCCCTTGACCCTGCTCCCTGGAACCCTGCAGCCCCACCCATGGCCTTTCTGGCAGAGATAGCCGGGGGAAATCCTTCCATGAGGGCAAGGCCTGGATGCTAATTATTCGTTGCTATAACTGCCAACACCCAGCTTGGCACAGAGTAGAAGTCAATGAGGTTCGCAAATAAATGAGGATTAATAACGAAAATGTAATAAACTCAGAATGTGGTACAGCTGGGTTGGAAATGAAGTCCTTCTGATGCCAAAGTCCAGCATTTTCCACCCAGAGCTGCCACTCTGCCCTTAGCCCTCTGGGCATGTATGTGACCAGTTGCTAGGGGGACCACTGGCTGTGGGTATCGGCAACCGTCAGGCTCTAGGGCTCTGCAGTGGGTCTGTCTGGGCCTGCCTCCCCACAGAGCGACTGACTCAATTCAATTATGTATTTAATCATGAACGAGGCCTAAGTTGCTGAAGCTCTTGTCCTCTGGGGTCTGAGTTTCCACCTCTGTATAAGTAGAAAGGCCCTTCAGTGCTTTCCCATTTTTGGTGCTTTATAAAAATGGCCACACATCCTGGACAGCCCTCCCACCAAGGGGTAGAACTTATGTCTCCCTCTTGAGTCTAAGAGAACTTGTGACTGCTCTGACCAACAGAGTGTGGAGGAAATGGTGCTGTGTGGCTTCTGAGACTGGATCATAAAAGGCAATGCAGGGCTTCCCTGGTGGCGCAGTGGTTAAGAATCCGCCTGCCAATGCAGGGGACACGGGTTCGAGCCCTGGTCTGGGAAGATCCCACGTGCCACGGAGCAACTAAGCCCGTGCGCCACAACTACTGAGCCTGCGAGCCACAACTACTGAGCCCGTGTGCCACAACTACTGAAGCCCTCGCACGTAGAGCCCGTGCTCTGCAACAAGAGAAGCCACCACAACAAAAAGCCCGCGCACTGCAGCCGAGAGTTGCCCCTGCTCGTTGCAACTAGAGAAAGCCCCTGGGCAGCAATGAAGACCCAATGCAGACAAAAACAAAGAAATTTATTAAAAAACAAAAAAAGGCTATGCAGCTTCTGACCCGTTCACAGGGGTTGCTCAAGTCTACAGCATCTAAACTGTAGTGTAAGTTTAAGCCTGTGGGATGGCCATGCTGTGAGGAAGCACAGGGCACATGAAGAGGCCCAGCTGAATCAAGTCTTTGAGTCCTACTGTCCAGGCACCAGACGGCCAAGTGAGCAAGGCTCCAGATGCTTCCAGTTCTCAGCTGACCAGTCACTCCCGGCCCTTTGAGTCTTCTTGGCTGAGGCCCTAGATGTCATGGGGCTGAAACAGGCCAGGCTTTTTCAAATTCCTGACCCACAGAACCTGTGAGCATTATAAGGTTGTTGTTTGATGCCACTAAATTTGGGGGTGGTTTGTTACACAACAATAGTAAGGAGAACATCATTTGTCCAGTAGACTGGAGAGTTTCTTGAGAGCACAGATACCATTTTATTCACTTTTGTAGCCCCAAAAGGAAACAGTATATGCTCAATAAATACATGCTACCTTCTTAACCAAGTGATCAAAGTTAACAACTCTAGTAATGAGAAATATGGACATCAGGTGCCTCCCGATAAGAGGCTCTGGAGGAAGTAATATCCTTTATGTGGTAGTTTTGCCAAAAACGCATAACCTGAATTAAAGAACAGTCTACACAATGACTGACCAGTACTCTTCAAAAGTGCCAAGGTCACAAAAGGCAAAGATTGAGGGGCTGTCCCAGACTAGGGGGAAACGAAGGCATAATAATAATAATTGCAATCAATGTAGGATCCTGGATTGGAAACAGGACATCAGTGGGAAAACAAAGTTAAACTTAAATAAGGTCTGTAGATTACAGTATTCACGTATTGTAGTTTAAAATATTCATCAGTGTTAATTTCCTGGTTTCATACATTTCACTGTGGCCATGTGTGATGCTAACACTGTGGGAACTGTACTAATTTTGCAATTTTTCTGTAAGTCTAAAAGTATTTTAAAATTAAATATTTTAGAAAAGAAAGAACAAAAATAAACGTTTGCTAAGTCACATTGATTGGCTAGTCTGGAATCATGGAACCACAGGTCAGAAGTCAAAGGCTCAACCCTCTGCTTCTCACTTCCTTGTAGAAATTCATTGCAATAACAATATGAGTTAATACTTATTGCCATTCAACTCTGCCAGGAGCCATGCCAAGCGCTGTCCATGAATGACTCATTTAATCACCACAAGTTTCTGAGTCTGGTACCATTATTCTCCCCATTTTACAGATGAGGAAACGGAGGCACGGGGAGAATAAGTAATTTTGCAGGGTTCTCACAGGTAGTAAGTGGCAGGGCCAGACCTGGAACTCAGGCAGTGGGAATCTAGAGTCCACCTGCTTAACTAACCTCAGTGCTCTGACGAGTGCCTCAGTGCCATGATGAGTGGCCAGTCTTGCTTCCAGGGTCTGGGAGACCAGAAACTGCTGGGGGAAACCTGTTTGGCAAAAGGTCAGCTGGAGTGAGAGGACACACCTGGAGTTTGGAAGGACAGGGAGAGCTCCTGGTTAGAGAGCTGGGGACAGGGATGCCAAAGTTAAGGAGAGCTGGGGTGGAAGTAAATTTGGAGATTGGAGGGAGACCAGTGGGCTTCTACCTGACTGAATTTTCCACGCCCCCCAGAGCCTTCCTCCTTCCAGCTTGGAACTTCTGGCCTCCTTGTCAGAAGGTGAAGGCAGGGGGCAGATTTGCACAGCCTTTCCTTGGAGAAATCCATTGATCACATAATCACACATTCTGGGTCAGCAGGGGGCTGAGGGCTGAAGTTTCACTCCATCACATTTTTCCTTCATTCAGGATTTTTCTCATGAAATTAAAATAGAATTGACTTTTCTCTCCCACCTCCCCTAAATTAGGCATTAGGAAAGGGGGAAAAAAGGGTGAACATACTGGAGGTCTGAGCATCAGTTCTATCTAGTAGAACAGCATTTGTAAGATGTATCATTAGCCCCTATTATTATGGGAAGGCTTTGTGAAAGTCTATTTTTTTTTTTTTTTTGGTTGTATCTCCTCCTCCCCACAAGAGATGAAAGCTTTTGTTTTTCTTCCTTTTTCATTAAAATGATCTTTTATTCTCACACTCTTTTCTGTTGGTCTCAGGTGAGAAGCTCCTCTTCTAATCTTGCAAATGTGGTATTTCCCCAGAAGCAGACACACAGCAGGTGACATTGCTTATTTATGGAACTCTCATTTCTGGTGAGATAGGTCATTAGGAACCTCCTATTCTACGGTGACCCTAGGCTCTCAGCTGGGTCTAGAATAGAAACTTACAGCCAGAGGGGTTTTTTCCATTTACAAACAGTCAGGAGAAACCAAGGCTCAGAGAGGTTAAGAGGCACATCTAAGGTCACACAGCAGGTAGATATTCTCTGAGAAGGCAGCTGTGGGATTACGAAACAGCTTGGGAGGGAACCAGAAAACCTAGGTGCAAATCCTGATGCTTCCTCTTAACAGACGGTTGTCTGGAGCAGTACTGCCCACTAGAAATAGAATGTGAGCCACATCTGTAATTTTATATTTCCTAAGAAATAATTTATATTTCTTTAAAATTAAAAAATATTTTAAAGAAATAGGTGATATTTATTTTAATAATATATTTCACTTAAACTAAGGTATCCACAATGTTATTATTTCAACATATAATCAACACACCGTTATTAATGAGATATTTTACATTCTGTTTTCCTACTGGTTGAAATCGGTGTGTAGTTTACACTTCCTGCACATCTTGATTCAGATTAGCCACAGATCAAGGGCTTAATAGTCAAGAGTGACTAGCAACATTTTCCCCATGAAATTTTAATTCTACAGGTATGTTGTCTAGCTGTATACGGACTCCACACATACCTGCATGACTGTTTTGGTACTTTACATATAGCGTGAAATGCATATGAAGAGGAAGATTTTTTTCACCACCCCTACCCCAAGAACAAATTTTCACCTCTTGGGGGCAATAGCACCCTTGTTAAGAATGCATGGTCTAGAACAAGTAGTAACAGCACTGAACTTTGGGTTCCTATCTGTAAAATGAGGACTGGTGAGTGGACAAAACGAGGCAGGTTTTGTGGGAACGCATCTGGTAGCGCCGAGTGTGGCACGGATGCTAAGAACCAAGTTGAACTGGTGCTTCCAACACACTGTTCCCTCCCACGTGGGGGGTGAAGCCCAGAAGTTAGGCTCCTCCCCAGCCTGCAGGCAGCTCCAGGCTGCTTGCTATCTGCCCAGGTCCTCTCTCCTGCCTCAGGGGATTCCACCAAGCTGCCACATAAGAGACTGGGATGCTGTCCTTCAGCCTGGCCACAGCCCAGCCAATGGCAGCAGGAACTTGTGGACCACAGCTTCAACGCCTCCCCTCCCCTACTGGACACAGAATTGATGCTGAAGGGCCAGACGACACCCGTGAGGGGCAGCCCAGGTCTCCTGACGCCTCGACCAGGCTTCTCTTCCCTCCTTTGGATGCTCACTGGCAGGGGGTGGTACCCAGGCTTACTCTCTCTGCAGAGACACACGTCACATGTCCCAACCCCACCCACCCCACCCCTGCAGTCTACCCCAGAACTGAGAGGTTGCTAAGGGTGGGCTAAGGTGGCTTCTCCCCTTTTAAAAAGCCCATGCCCTCTGCAGATGAAGATACAGATCCGATGTCCCAGCTCCCCAGAGACTCTGGCACCTTCTTCCCTTCCCAGCCTGATCCTTTGTAGTGGCCAGTAGGATCCATCTCTGCACCTGTGGCTCCCAAGGAGTTCTAACTTGTCAATGATAACCATCTCTACCCAGTTCTTCCTTGTGTCCCACCTGAGTGACACATGCCCTAGAGGCAATGCTAGGGGTCATTGGGGAATCATCTAGAATGCCTTTGGAGACAGGGACCTCAGTCCCGCCTAGTCACTCTGCTCTCCCTCTGATTCCATCGACTCTACATGGCACACGTGAGCGGGGCTTACTGCAAAGACAATGACTTGGCGTCCTCAGCTGGGGACGGAGAGTAAAACCTACGTGGTGGACATCTGACTGCCTGGTCTTCCAGAGCTGTGCCTCATTAGCCATCCACTGTAGGGAGATGCCAAGCTGCAGGCTGGAAGGGAAATTGGCTTTGGGATTCTGCCTTTCTTTTCTTGCCTCATAGTAAAGTGTACTTCACGAATTCTTGTGTTTCTTTATAGATATAACCCCTCCCCTACCTTTCACTTGGGAGGAGGTTAGGGATGGAAAGAAATTGTTTTGAATCTTATCAGTAAAGTCTCAAGGAGAACAAAAAGAAAAACTCTGAATTCTGGAAGACTTAACAGTGTGGACATGATCTTGGGTGCATAGGGCTGGTTTACAGCTGTGATGTTTAGCAGCTGGGTGACTTCTAACAAGACTCAGTTACATCACCAAGAACAAAGGCTCATTGTGAATATGAAATGTGTCCATGTATATAAGACCCCTTGGAAATGCCTAGAACTTTGTAGGATATCATCAAATGGTCCAGTTAGACCTGAATTTACATTAGAGAGGGTCTTTGAGGGTATTATAGTTAAACCAGATTCACTCAACTTGAGTTAACAATTATGTATTGAGCTCATGCACCAGAGGACAGACAGCAGAAGCAAGAAGGACTACAATCCTGAAGCCTGTGGAACAAAAACCACATTCACAGAAAGATAGACAAGATGAAAAGGCAGAGGGCTATGTACCACATGAAGGAACAACATAAAACCCCAGAAAACAACTAAATGAAGTGGAGATAGGCAACCTTCCAGAAAAAGAATTCAGAATAATGATAGTGAAGATTATCCAGAACCTCAGAAAAACAATGGAGGCAAAGATCAAGAAGATGCAAGAAATGTTTAACAAGACCTAGAAGAGTTAAAGAACAAACAAACAGAGATGAACAATACAATAACTGAAATGAAAACTACACTAGAAGGAATCAATAGCAGAATAACTGAGGCAGAAGAACGGATAAGTGACCTAGAAGACAGAATGGTGGGATTCACTGCTGCAGAACAGAGTAAAGAAAAAACAATGAAAAGAAATGAAGACAGCCTAAGAGACCTCTGGGACAACATGAAACGCAACAACATTCACATTATAGGGGTCCCAGAAGGGGAAGAGAGAGAGAAAGGACCAATATTACTATTACAGTAGTAATATTATAGGGGTCCCAGAAGGGGAAGAGAGAGAGAAAGGACCAGAGAAAATATTTGAAGAGATTATAGTTGAAAACTTCCCTAACATGGGAAAGGAAATTGCCACCTAAGTCCAGGAAGCACAGCGAGTCCCATACAGGATAAACCCAAGGAGAAACACGCCAAGACACATAGTAATCAAATTGGCAAAAATTAAAGACAAAGAAAAATTATTGAGAGCAGCAAGGGAAAAATGACAAATAACATACAGGGGAGCTCCCATAAGGCTAAGAGCTGATTCCTCAGCAGAGTTTCTCAGCAGAAACTCCCATAAGGCTAAGAGCTGATTCCTCAGCAGAGTTTCTCAGCAGAAACTCCCATAAGGCTAAGAGCTGATTCCTCAGCAGAGTTTCTCAGCAGAAACTCCCATAAGGTTAACAGCTGATTCCTCAGCAGAAACTCCACAAGCCAGAAGGGAGCGGCACGATATACTTAAAGTGATGAAAGGGAAGAACCTACAACCAAGATTACTCTATCCAGCAAGGATCTCATTCAGATTCAATGGAGAAATCAAAAGCTTTACAGACAAGCAAAAGCTAAGAGAACTCAGCACCAGCAAACCAGCTCTACAACAAATGCTAAAGGAACTTCTCTAAGTGGGAAACACAAGAGAAGAAAAGGACCTACAAAAACAAATCCCAAACAATTAAGAAAATGGTCACAGAAACATACATATCGATAATTACCTTAAATGTGAATGGATTAAATGCTCCAACCAAAAGACACAGGCTTGCTCAATGGATACAAAAACAAGACCCATATATATGCTGTCTACAAGAGACCCACTTCAGACCTAGGGACACATACAGACTGAAAGTGAGGGATGGAAAAAGATATTCCATGCAAATGGAAATCAAAAGAAAGCTGCAGTAGCAATACTCATATCAGATAAAATAGACTTTAAAATAAAGAATGTTACAAGAGACAAGGAAGGACACTACATAACGATTAAGGGATTAATCCAAGAAGAAGATATAACAATTATAAATATATATGCACCCAACATAGGAACACCTCAATACATAAGGCAACTGCTAACAGCTAAAAAAGAGGAAATTGACAGTAACACAATAATAGTGGGGGACTTTAACACCTCACTTACACCAATGGACAGATCATCCAAAATGAAAATAAATAAGGAAACAGAAGCTTTGAATGATACAATAGACCAGATAGATTTAATTGATATTTATAGGACATTCCATCCAAAAACAGCAGATTTCACTTGCTTCTCAAGTGCGCACAGAACATTCTCCAGGATAGATCACATTTTGGGCCACAAATCAAGCCTCAGTAAATTTAAGAAAATTGAAATCATATTAAGCATCTTTTCTGACCACAACGCGATGAGATTAGAAATGAACTACAGGAAAAAAAAATGTAAAAAACACAAACACATGGAGGCTAAACAATACGTTACTAAATAACTAAGAGATAGCTGAAGAAATCAAAGAGGAAATCAAAAAAAAACCTAGAGACAAATGAAAATGAAAACACGACAATCCAAAACCTATGGGATGCAGCAAAAGCAGGAAGAGGGAAGTTGATAGCTATACAAGCCTACCTCAATAAACAAGAAAAATCTCAAATAAACAATCTAACCTTACACCTAAAGGAACTAAAGAAACAAGAACAAACAAAACCCAAAGTTAGCAGAAGGAAAGAAATCATGAAGATCAGAGCAGAAATAAATGAAATAGAAACAAAGAAAACAATAGCAAAGATCAATAAAACTAAAAGCTGGTTCTTCGAGAAGATGAACAAAATAGATAACACATTATCCAGACTCATCAAGAAAAAGAGGGAGAGGACTCAAATCAATAAAATTAGAAATGAAAGAGGAGAAGTTACAACAGACACCGCAGAAATACAATGCATCCTAAGAGACTACTACAAGCAACTCTATGCCAATAAATTGGACAACCTGGAAGAAATGGACAAATTCTTAGAAACGTATAACCTTCCAAGACTGAACCATGAGAAATAGAAAATATGAACAGACCAATCACAAGTAATGAATTGAAACTGTGATTAAAAATCTTCCAACAAACAAAAGTCCAGGACCAGAGAGCTTCACAGGTGAATTCTACCAAACATTTACAGAAGAGCTAACACCCATCCTTCCCAAACTCTTCCAAAAAATTGCAGAGGAAGGAACACTGCCAAACTCATTCTATGAGGCCACCATCACCCAGACACCAAAACTAGACAAAGATACTACAAAAAAAGAAAATTACAGACCAATATCACTCATGAATATAGATGCAAAAATCCTCAACAAAATACCAGCAAACAGAATCCAACAAGACATTAAAAGGTTGATACACCATGATCAAGTGGGATTTATCCCAGGAGTGCAAGGATTCTTCAATATACGTAAATCAATCAATGTGATACACCATATTAACAAATTAAAGAATAAAAACCATATGATCATCTCAATAGATGCAGAAAAAGCTTTTGACAAAATTCAACACGCATTTATGATAAAAACTCTCCAGAAAGTGGGCATAGAGGGAACCTACCCAACATAATAAAGGCCATATATGACAAACCCACAGCAAACATCATTCTCAATGGTGAAAAACTGAAAGCATTTCCTCTAAGATCAGGAACAAGACAAGGATGTCCACTCTCACCACTATTATTCAACATAGTTTTGGAAGTCCTAGCCACGGCAATCAGAGGAGAAAAAGAAATAAAAGGAATACAAATTGGAAAAGAAGAAGTAAAACTGTCTCTGTTTGCAGACGACATGATACTATACATAGAGAATCCTAAAAATGCTACCAGAAAACTACTAGAGATAATCAATGAATTTGGTAAAGTTGCAGGATACAAAATTAATGCACAGAAATCTCTTGCATTCCTATACACTAATGATGAAAAACCTGAAAGAGAAATTAGGAAACACTCCCATTTACCATTGCAACAAAAAGAATAAAATACCTTGGTATAAACCTACCTAGGGAGAGAAAATACCTGTATGCAGAAAACTATAAAACACTGATGAAAGAAATTAATGATGATACCAACAGATGGAGAGATATACCATGTTCTTGGACTGGAAGAATCAATATTGTGAAAATGACTCTACTACCCAAAGCAATCTACAGATTCAATGCAATCCCTAACAAATTACCAATGGCATTTTTTATGGAACTAGAACAAAAAATCTTAAAATTTGTATGGAGACACAAAAGACCCCCAATAGCCAAAGAAGTCTTGAGAAAGAAAAACGGAGCTGGAGGAATCAGACTCCCTGACTTCAGACTATACTACAAAGCTACAGTAATCAAGATAATATGGTACTGGCAGAAAAACAGAAACATAGATCAATGGAACAAGATAGAAAGCCCAGAAATAAACCCACATACCTACGGTCAACTAATCTATGACAAAGGAGGCAAGGATATACAATGGAGAAAAGACAGTCTCTTCAATAAGTGGTGCTGGGAAAACTGGACAGCTACATGTAAAAGAATGAAATTAGAACACTCCCTAATACCATACACAAAAATAAACTCCAAATGGGTTCGAGACCTAAATGTAAGACCGGACACTATAAAACTCTTAGAGGAAAACATAGGAAGAACACTCTTTGACATAAATCACAGCAAGGTCTGTTTTGATCCACCTCCTAGAGTAATGGAAATAAAAACAAAAATAAACAAATGGGACCTAATGAAACTTCAAAGCTTTGGCACAGCAAAGGAAACCATAAACAAGACGAAAAGACAACCCTCAGAATGGGAGAAAATATTTGCAAACGAATCAACGGAGAAAGGATTAATCTCCAAAATATATAAACAGCTCATGCAGCTCAATATTAAAGAAACAAACAACCCAATCCAAAAATGGGCTGAAGACCTTAATAGACATTTCTCCAAAGAAGACATACAGATGGCCAAGAAGCACATGAAAAGCTACTCAACATCACTAATTATTAGAGAAATGCAAATCTACAATGAAGTATCACCTCACACCAGTTAGAATGGGCCTCCTCAGAAAATCTACAAACAACAAATGCTGGAGAGGGTGTGGAGAAAAGGGAATCCTCTTGCACTCTTGGTGGGAATGTAGATTGATACAGCCACTATGGAGAACAGTAATGGAGGGTCCTTAAAAAACTAAAAATAGAATTACCATATGACCCAGCAATCCCACTACTGGGCACATACCCAGAGAAAACCATAATTCAAAAAGACACATGCACCCCAATGTTCACTGCAGCACTATTTACAATAGTCAGGTCATGGAAGCAGCCTAAATGACCAGAGACAGACGAAGGGATAAAGAAGATGTGGCACATATATACAATGCAATATTACTCAGCCATAAAAAGGAACAAAACTGAGTCATTTGTTGAGACGTGGATGCATCTAGAGACTGTCATACAGAGTGAAGTAAATCAGAAAGAGAAAAACAAATATCATATATTGACGCATGTATGTGGAACCTAGAAAAATGGTACAGATGAACCGGTTTACAGGGCAGCAGTTGAGACACAGATGTAGAGAACAAACGTTTGGATACCAAGGGGGGAAAGCGGCGGGGGGTGGTGGTGGTGGTGTGCTGAATTGGGCGATTGGGATTGACATGTACACACTGTGTGTATAAAACTGATGACTAATAAGAACTGCTGTACAAAAAAAAATAAATTAAATAAAATTCAAAAATTAAAAAAATCCCTTAGATTTGTATATATATAATTTTAAATATATAAAACTTAGAAAATCCGATTTGTAAATATGTACTTTTAGAGTTTTCTGATCTATAAGAAGTGTGTATATATTTGTCTGTGTGTATCTCAATTTGCCCTAAAATTTTTTTTTCCAACACTTAAAAAAAAAAAAAGACACACACACACACACACACACACAAAACAATTATGTATTGAGCGGTCATATAAACTAGCCATTATCTTAGGCATTTGGGATATGTCAGTAAACAAACAAACACAAATCCCTGCCCTCCTTGAGTTTACCTTCTAGTTGGCAGAGCAGTGAGAGGAGGGTAGAAAATTACACAACACATAATACATATGTCAGTTATTTAATATGTTAGCAGATGATAAGTGCCATGGAAAAGGAACAAAAAGAAAACAAACAACAGCAGAGTAAGGGGTGCGGGAGTGCTGGGGGAGAGTGCTACAGGTTGTGATATTAACCTTTGGGCAGGTCCCATTGAGAAAGTAAGATCTGAGCAAGGACTCTGCAGAGGTAAGACAGTTTGCTAAGTGGGTACCTAAGAGAAGAGCTTTCCAGGCAGGCAGAACAGCTTGAGGACAGGTCCCAAAGAGGGATCATGTCTGGTTGATTTGAGGAACAGCAAGAAGGCCAGTGTGGCTGGAGGCCAGTGTGCAAAGGAGGGAAGGATGGGAGGTAGGGCGAGAGTGGTGAATGGGGCTGTGTAGACCTGCTGTGAGTCCCTGCAAGGCTGAGACTTTTGGTCCAGGTGGAGTGGAGGCCACTGTAAGTCGTGAGTAGCATCAGGCTGGGACTCAGCCCCTGAGACAGACCTGGTGGTGAGGACTGGCTGGACTGACTGAATTCTTTGTTTGTAATGGTGATTAATGACTTTTCTAACTCAGGCCAGAGACACAGGGGCCCATGACTCCCTGGGACTCCTCGGCCAACACTCTGGGCCCTGGGCACCTGGGAGGACAGGCTGGTGCCTTGGTCCTACCGCCATGCCCCCTGGGTCCACAGGGTACTGCAGAGCCCAGCCCTTGGACCCTGCCTTCTTGTCAGCTGTTTAGTGCAATAACCCCCAAGTAGGCTTCCTTCGAGGGCCCCTGCTGGGTGAGTCGGGAGAACAGGGAACGTGCCCTAGGCCCTGGGCAGGAAAAATGAACACAAATTCGGGATGTTGAAGGGGTGTTTAGGAAGATGACCACTGCCCACCTGGCATGGCCATCCCCAAGCTGGATCCCAGGAATGTGGAGCTGATTTAAAGATGTCAAAGGTTATTATAAGCAGTGCTCTCTGAAGGCAGTGACCCCAAAGCTTTGACAAGTATAGTCCTTAGTTTTAGCTTCCCGTGAAGCCCGAGATCTTGAAGCCCATTGGTCTTCAAGTAGAGGGATCAGGGCCGGGAGCCCAGCAGAGCTTCCGAGACAAGGTATCCCGCTGAGCTAATATTTAAAGTAACACAAACTCTTTACGAGGTCCACTCCTGGCATTCCAGCCTCCCATCAAGATGCAGAACTCACAAATCCTTCAAGTGTGACGAAGGCGACTTAAAGGCTCTCTCTGCAGCGTGTACAAGGTGTGCGCCTAAAAGGCACCGGGTGTTTCATGGGGGAGGTGGAAAGAATCATTCCACTGATTCGGATGAAGCCTTCTTCATCGAAAGATACCAAAATTTGCATGAAAGACAACTGCTACAGTAATAGCAACTGAAATACTCTTTGAAGTACTCTGAATACAAACATAGAAACACTCCCGTGGAGACCTGTTCTGTCTAGCTTCTCATCTTATCACTGTGGTGGCTAGGTTCATTGCCAGCCTCGGATGGGCTGATGGAGCTACTCAGCCGTACTGCCTTGGGCTGCCTAACCTGGGTGAGGGGCGGGGGAGTCTTCCATCAGTTACTGCCTCTACGTCTGGCTCTTTCCTTCAATGGCAAACAATCCAGGGGCTCAGATTTTGCCTCCAAGGAAAGAATCAGGAACTATAAGGATGCTCCAACAATACACGGGACCCTTAGAAGGGGGTTACCCTACCTGTCTCTCAGTCTGGGTGCCCCTGAAGAATTTTAATAATGTCCCATGCCCTCTCTATCCTGAACCTGTGTGTTGAAAGCTACTCCCCCAATTCCCTGAACCACAGCTGCCATTTCTGAGTCAATGGAGTCCATTCGCCATGGACACATCTGCCAACCTGCCTTCAACTGCTCGGAGGACAGAGACTGTGCTGAGCCCAATGGTGGGTTGGAGCTCAAAGGCCCAGAGTTGGTGGCGGCCAGAGTTAGTCCCATTGCAGGCTGCAGAAATACACTCTTCCAAGCACGTGGCAGGGAAATCAACAACGAAGCCAAGAGAGAAGTCCTTGTGCAGAAAGGAGGATGGGGGCAGACAGACCAAAGGAAGCAGGAGGCAAAGACAATGGAGAAGAGAAGGAAAGAGAGAAAGCTGGGTGCCTGACTCTCCAGTTCCATGTCCATGACACCAAATCATTTCTCAGGCACTGTCCAGGATTGTCTGTAAAGCCAATCTGAACTATTGTGATGGACTTTGGTTCCTTAAAAGTATATTTCCCTGATGAGAAGATCTCATCGAAATAATCAGCTCATTTGGATTTTCCATCCTTACCTTTTGCTCTTCCCTCAGCAAACAGCCCAAAGAATGTGGCTTCCTTAGCTCAGCAGCTGCCTCTGTGTCGCCTTCTCAGTCTGTATCTATAGTCCATTCCACCCCGTCCCAAGTCCCGCACCCCGCCCGCTACGAGCCATGGATTCATCCAAAGTGCACACTCCGAACCGTATTAATTCAAGGGGGCACCTGGTGTTCCCCAATGCAGAACAGCCTGTGCAGGAAGCAGAACTGAATGTCGGTACCATTTAAACTGAATGTTTGCTGCCACGTAATCCCCCACGGGAGACTGCGCAAGAGGCAGCTATGTGGGCCGATAAGGGCTTCTCTGCCTTGTCAGAGTTCGCGGGCACCAGCTCCAGATAAGGGCCAGCGACAGGGCTGACACCTGTGCCAGGTGTCAAGTCTTTTCCTTGAGCCACATGTACACACAGGCACACTACATGTCCCTGCCTGGCCACTCCATGGCAGAGGACTGGGCATTCCCCCAGGAGGCTGGGTTTATCCTGCCATTCCCCAAAAGAATACTAGCTCCTACTCACCTCTTCTCAAAGCGGGAGACAGCTTTCTGCAGTGGTTAAGAAGGTAGACTTTGCCACTTACTAGCTGTGAGACTTTGGACAAGGTGCTTAGCTTCCTGGTTCCTAGATTTCCTCATCTGTTAAATGGGGATAATGAAGTCCCTGTCTCATAGGTCTGATTGAGGAAATCTTTGAGATAATACCATAAAGCCCTTAGAACAGTGTCTGGGACATAGTAAGCACTCAATAAAGGCATCCCCTATTATTACCATGAAAATGTTAAAGTCCACCAGTGGTTTTCCACTGCTTGTAGGATAAAACAAGTATCTATACCATGGCCCACAGATCCGGCATGGTCTGGTGCTACTGTCGCTCCCTTGCCATCTCAATGAGCACATGCTCCCTTGACCTTGCATTCAGATACACTAGCCTTCTCCCTACAGGTACTGGTCCTGCATCTCCCACCTTAGAGCTCGTGCCCATGCTGTTCTCTCTGCACAGCACTGCACCATTGGACAGTGAAGGAATAAGGTCATTAAAAAGACACCACCACTGGCCAATATTTTGTTTGTGACTCAGGGCCTAAGCACTGATGACCCAGTCTTATGTCTCACATGGCTTCAGTCCACTACAGTCTAAACATCTACAGCCAAGGTACCACTTACAGAGAGTACACTAAGAAAAAGCAATTGACACTCTACTTCAAATCCCCTCCTAAAACCACCTTGGAAGCAAATCTTCATAGCCCATCTTACATATACAACTTCACATTTACTTGTCTGCTTCTCTGATTAATACCTGCCACTCCAACCAGACTCTAAGCAATATGCAAAGAGGGATCATATCTACTATGTCCACGGCAGTGGCCCTAGCACAAGGGCACAGAATAGACCCTCAATAAATATTGGGTTGGCCAAAAAGTTCGTTTGGGTTTTTCTGTAAGATGTAACTGGAAAACCTGAACGAACTTTTTGGCCAGCCCGATATATAGTGAATGAATGAAGAAGCCTCAGTTTCAGTGCCCAGTCTCTCTTCCAGCCCCCCAATGCCAAGCCCAGTTCCTGAAATTCTAGCCTAGTCCCTGGGCTAAGGGAAAGAAAGTCAGGAGTCTCAATCGCACTGGCTCGTAAGTTCCAGAATCAGTCCTTTCCTCAAGGAAGGCATTGACAGCTGTGTGAAGGTGAGCTGCTCGGCTTGAGTCATCCTACCCCTGCCTAGGTGGACCAGAAAGCAAGGCGAGGATCACCCTGGGAGAATCGGATAAGGCTGGTCAAAGCTGAGGTTCCAAGTAAGTCTGTCTAGAACGTGGCCGGGGTACCAACATTTTCGGCAAGACTGCCCTGCTGCTGGGATTTTGGTGCAGTTTGTCTTCAGGCTTTTGGAGAAAGAGGACAGTTGGCAGACCCGGCACCAGGAGGCTCCAAAGGTCCTTTACTTCCCTACAAATCCAAGATGCAGTGAAGGAATAGTGAGTCCAACCTTCAACGATGAGAAGCTCCCTCAGATCTTGGCTATGTTCCCAACTGAAGAAAGATAATTACAGACAGATCAGCAAGAGGGCTGCTCAGGAAACAGAAATTCTGGACTGGAGAGTAAAAGCAAGTCGGGAAGTTTGGTAAAAAGAAGAGAGGGTCTGCTCCATGTTGATAAAGCGTTCTTAATTCGATTTAGAGGACGTCTAAATAGAATATAAAAAAGCCACTGAGACTTATGTGGAGGCAACATAAGTGCACTGACGAATGAATGGATAAGCAAAATGTGGTCTATACATGCAACGGATCGTTATTCAGCCCTAGAAAGGAAGGAAATTCTGACACATGCTACAAGGTGGGTGAACTTTGAGGACATTATGCTAACTCTTCTTAGCCAGTCACAAAAAGGCAAATATTGTGTGGAACCACTTATATGAGGTCCCTAGAGTAGTCAAATTCATAGACAGAAAGTAGAATGGCAGTGGCCGGGGTTGGGGGGGGGGGCATGGAGAATTATCATTTAACAGGTACAGAGTTTCAGTTTTACAAGATGAAAAGCATTCTGGAAACAGATGGTGGTGAGGTTGCACAATGTAGCGAATGTATTTCACCAAAGAACTGTACATTAATAAATGGTTAAGATGGTAAATTTTGTTATGTGTATTTTACCATGATAAAAAAAAAAAAACTGGAAAAAACACTGAGTCTTCAGACAAATTCTGGTAAGAAAAAAACGACAGTGCTCCCAGCCAAGGCAGAACACATAGAGGACGCTCACATTTTTTGAACACCTACTACGTGCCTGACACTATGCTAGGCTCCCGGTATATGCTGTATTATTTAATTTGCACTGTAATTATTACTCTTTTAATTTCCTGCTGAGGAGACAGGCTCAGAGAGGGTGAGTGATTTCATCTAGGTCACAGAGCTAGTGATACACTCCCCGGCAGGGCTCTGGCTCCTGCCCAAAGAGCAGGCGACAATAGGCTTGTGTGTGTCACCGAAGGAAATATTCAAAGACAGAATTACAGAACTATTAGCTCATCAATATTCATTTTTAATCTTTATTTTCAGGCAGGGGCTTAGGCTTTCTAAATATTTAGATTTTCACTTGTAAACCTGTAGGACTCTGCCACTGACAGGAACTCTTAGAGGGAAAAGAATTCACTGCTTTTTGATTGTCACGTCTCCAAATGACCTCTCTGCTGTGTCAGTGCTTCTTACAGCGTTGATGCTAACACTGGCCAGCAGCAGCGGCCTCTGATGTGAAATGAACCCGCCGATGCCAATATTAAGTTGCAACAACAGAAATTATGGGCATATGTACAGAGCTTTGCCATTTGCAAAGTACAGGCCCAACTTGACCTTGACCATGGTTCTAGGTGGCAGGCCGGTGACACCACATGACAGAGTATGGGGAGGACAAAGCCATGGATGCGCCATCACCAGGAGGCGAGAGGTCAGATCTCAAGTGCACACCATTTGATTCCAAGCTCAGGGCTCACGGCACCACCCTACACCTTACATGAAACCCATGATGGAAGGAACTGCAGACCAAGGATGACAGTGAGGCCACATCATAGCATGCGTCATGAAGTACCCAGGGATGATTCCGAGCTGAGGCCAGAGGGGTACCTTGAGGGTGGTGGGGAGGGTCCAGTGCCCCTGTTACCAAGAGCATGGTGGGGGTGAGGATATAGCGGTACAAGTAATAGCCCAGGAAGCAGAATTGCAAGCTATTGCAAGTCTGCACCCAAGAGTAAGCACCTCCTTCAATCCTGTGTCCTGGGCACCTCACTTGCCTCACCCCAGTCCATCACATGTGAACAAGAATGTGATGATCTCACAGGATATTCATCTTCCGTCCAGCCCCAGGAAATCCTGCAGCTTTCCTCAGTACAGAGCATCCCTGTACTACCCTGCTCCATCTGTCTCACTCTCAGCACCCGTTTATTTTCCCTCCTAAACCTTACAGAGGTAGGGTCTGCTGTGCTTTGAGGTTCAAGGAGAAGGCTGGGTATGATCTGTGGACAAAGAGAAACCTCGTTCAATTAAGTAGTCAAATTTAAAATAAATGAAATCATAAAGTAATTAGAAGTAAATAAAGGTGGCTAGTTGTTTGATCTCTGGTCTGGACTTTTTAAACATGCAAGTAAGTAAAGAAAAGCTACCTTAAAAATAGAAAGAGAGAGTTTAAAATCAGGTTTTTAAAAATGTTAAAATCTTCAACACCCATTTATGATAAAAAACCTTCCAGAAAGTGGGCATAGAGGGAACTTACCTCAACATAATAAAGGCCATATATGAAAAACCCACAGCCAACATCATCCTCAATGGTGAAAAACTCAAACCATTTCCTCTAAGATCAGGAACAAGACAAGGTTGCCCACTTTCACCACTCTTATTCAACATAGTTTCGGAAGTTTTAGCCACAGCAATCAGAGAAGAAAAAGAAATAAAAGGAATCCAAATCGGAAAAGAAGAAGTAAAGCTGTCACTGTTTGCAGATGACATGATACTACACATAGAGAATTCTAAAGATGCTACCAGAAAACTACTAGAGCTAATCAATGAATTTGGTAAAGTAACAGCATGCAAAATTAATGCACAGAAATCTCTGGCATTCCTATACACTAATGATGAAAAATCTGAAAGAGAAATTAAGGAAACACTCCCATTTACCAGTGCAACAAAAAGAATAAAATATCTAGGAATAAACCTACCTAAGGAGACAAAAGACCTGTCCTGTATGCAGAAACTGTAAGACACTGATGAAAGAAATTAAAGATGATATAAAGAGATGGAGAGATATACCATGTTCTTGGATTGGAAGAATCTACATTGTGAAAATGACTCTACTACCCAAAGCATCTACAGATTCAATGCAATCCCTATCAAATTACCAGTGGCATTTTTCACAGAACTAGAACAAAAAATTTCACAATTTGTATGGAAAAACAAAAGACTCTGAATAGCCAAAGCAATCTTGAGAAAGAAAAACGGAGCTGGAGGAATCAGGCTCCTGGCCTTCAGACCTTACTACAAAGCTACAGTAATCAAGACAGTACGGTACTGGCACAGAAACAGAAATATAGATCAATGGAACAGGACAGAAAGCCCAGAGATAAACCCATGCACATATGGCCACCTTATTTTTGATAAAGGAGGCAAGAATATACAATGGAGAAAAGACAGCATCTTCAATAAGTGGTGCTGGGAAAACTGCACAGCTACATGTAAAAGAATGAAATTAGAAAACTCCCTAACACCATACCATACACAAAAATAATCTCAAAATGGATTAAAGACCTAAATGTAAGGTCAGATACTATAAAACTCTTAGAGGAAAACATAGGCAGAACAATCTATGATATAAATCACAGCAAGATCTTTTTTGACCCACCTCCTAGAGTGATGCAAATAAAAACAAAAGTAAACAAATGGGACGTAATGAAACTTAAAAGCTATTGCACAGCAAAGGAAACCATAAAAAAGATGAAAAGACAACCCTCAGAATGGGAGAAAATATTTGCAAATGAAGCAACTGACAAAGGATTAATCTCCAAAATATACAAGCAGCTCATGCAGCTCAATAACAAAAAAACAAACAACCCAACCCAAAAACGGGCAGAAGACCTAAATAGACATTTCTCCAAAGAACATATACAGACTGCCAACAAACACATGAAAGGATGCTCAACATCACTAATCATTAGAGAAATGAAAATCAAAACTACAATGAGATGTCACCTCACACCAGTCAGAATGGCCACCATCTAAAAATCTACAAACAATAAATGTTGGAGAGGGTGTGGAGAAAAGGGAACCCTCTTGCACTATTGGTGGGAATGTAAATTGATACAGCCACTGTGGAGAACAGTATGGAGGTTCCTTAGAAAACTAAAAGTAGAACTACCATATGACCCAGCAATCCCACTACTGAGCATATACCCTGAGAAAACCATAATTCAAAAAGAATCATGTACCAAAATGTTCATTGCAGCTCTATTTACAATAGCCAGGACATGGAAGCAACCTAAGTGTCCATCGACAGATGAATGGATAAAGTAGATGCGACACGTATATTCTATGGACTATTACTCAGCCATAAAAAGGAATGAAATTGAATTATTTGTAGTGAGGTGGAGGGACCTAGAGTCTGTCATACAGAGTGAAGTAAGTCAGAAAGAGAAAAACAAATACCGTATGGTAACACATATATATGGAATCTAAAAGAAAAAAAAAATGGTCATGAAGAACCTAGGGGCAGGACAGGAATAGAGACACAGGCCTACTAGAGAATGGACTTGAGGACGTGGGGAGGGGGAAGGGTAAGCTGGGACAAAGTGAGAGAGTGGCATGGACATATATACACTACCAAATGTAAAACCGATAGTGGGAAGCAGCCGCATAGCACAGGGAGATCAGCTTGGTGCTCTGTGACCACCTAGAGGGTTGGGATAGAGAGGTGGGAGGGAGGGAGATGCAAGAGGGAAGAGATATGGGGATATATGTATATGTATAGCTGATTCACTTTGTTATAAAGCAGAAACTAACACACCATTGTAAAGCAATTATGCTCTAATAAAGATGTTTAAAAAAAAGAAAGGTTCTAACGAACCTAGGGGCAGGACAGGAATAAAGACACAGATGTAGAGAATGGACTTGAGGACACAGGGAGGGGGAAGGGTAAGCTGCGACAAAGTGGGAGAGTGGCATGGACACGTATACACTACCAAGTGTAAAACAGATAGCTTGTGGGAAGCAGCCGCATAGCACAGGGAGATCAGCTCGGTGCTTTGTGCCCACCTAGAAGGGTGGGATAGGGAGAGTGGGAGGGAGGGAGATGCAAGAGGGAAGAGATATGGGGATATATGTATATGTACAGCTGATTCACTTTTTATAAAGCAGAAACTAACACACCATTGTAAATCAATTATACTCCAATAAAGATGTTAATCAATCAATCAATGAATCACTAAATATTGGGGGAAAAAATTAAAAAATAAAAATGTTAAAATCTACCATCAATACTATTAAAAGAGAAACGAGCAAAATGGGAACTATATAAATAGATACGGCAGAGTAAGTCAATGTCCTTAATATAGAAAAGGTTCTTACAAATCAATAAAAGGATGAACATGCAGACTGGAAACAAATGATAAATGACATGAATAGGAAATTCACAAAGACACATATCAGTGGGAAGACAAGAGATTCAGTCTCACTAGAAATCAAGTACATGCAAATTTACATATCTAGGTTTACTTTCCTAAGTAGTAGGGAGAATTTAAAATGATAATACAGAATCTTGCTAGAGTGAGAGTTAATGGGCAGTTTTGAACATTGCTTGTGGGGCTGTTAATCTCTTTCTGGGGTTGATCTCATGGCTGGCAGCCTCCTTCAAGAAGTTAGTAAGATCAGAGGCTGACAGAGAGCAGAACTATAAAAAAATCAAATCAATAACCAAATCAAACCAAACCTACGGACCAGCATATATGTATGTATGTTTGTAACATATATATATATATATATATATATATATGAATAATATACTACTATCAAGAAGAACCTATTCCAGAAATTCAAGAATTAATACAATTAAGTTTCTCCTAAAGTCATTAATTTTATCCACAGGTCGAAGTTTATCCCCAAAGACGTCAAAATGTACTTGATAAAATTCAACATCAATTTACAAAGAAAAAGCAATGTATTTCTAATCTAGGAAAGAAAGAATTCTTTCTTAATGGGAGGGGAAAATCATGTATTATATCCATGATCATTTACTGTGTACCCACCGTGTGCCAGGGGATACAACGGGAGCCAAAGTACCTGCCAGCATGGAGGTTACATTCAAGTGAGGGATACAGGTGGTAACCAAGGAAACAGTTGAGTGAAAACATTTTTTTGTAAAGTGAGTGATAGGTGCTATAAACGAAATCAGGATGAAGGCTTAGAGAGATTAATAGTCAACTTCACACTCAGTGGTGAAGGAATCAGGACAGTCCCATAAAAGTCAGACCCAGGGAAAGGGGCGGGCGCTGCTCAGACCACAATTCAACATTGCTCTCGAAGTGCAAGCGCTCAGAATTAAATAAACAAGCAGACAACAGCACCAACAAATAAAGCAGCATGTGAGGGTGTAAAGATTGTGCAATATTATGAAAGAGAAGTGTGAAAGCTATAAAAATTAAAACAGTTCCAGAATCTAGAGATGGGATTTTGCCAACAGCAAACTATCACAATGGATGGGGAAGACTGCATCCCCCATTCCACTAGAAAACTGTGATGAACAGGGCTGAAAAGACAGGAGACTGCCGGATGGGAGACGGAATACTCCCACCCTGCAAGGAAGAAACAGCAATCCCAAGTTCCAAGAGCAGACGGAGAGACATTTTTAATTTGATTCTGTGCAAAACCATCTCCAAAATGTCACCAGGAAAGAATCTTCCTCACACTGACTAACCCTCACCATATTCTTAAGAGCCTCATATCAACGAATACTCTTTCCCCAGGAGAACGTCTCCGAAAAACATATTCTCTCCAGGCCACAGCTGGTTGCGTGTTGTGACAGTGATCAATGGCTCCGTTATGTAGATTTCGTTTTTGTTCCATTTCGTCCACCAGACAGTTTAGCTGCCTGTCTGGAACAGATATGCCAAGGTGCTCCTGGGCACAGACCTGGCTGCCTCTCTGGGGGGAATTCACACGGAGCCCTAACCCTCACCCCAACCACAGAACCTCACTCTGCCACTAGCCCCTGTCAAGTCTCAGGACGTACGAGGGTTAGGAGCCCAGACTTTGGTGTTAGACAGACGCTGGCATTGCTTATGATACAAAATGAGAGTAGAAGCTTCGGAGCAGATTGGGGCAAAGAATTCCAGACAGAAGGAACAGCCCGAGGAAAGACCACGAGTCACAAAAGCCCAGGGAGTTTGAGGAATGCTGAGAAATTCTGTGCAGTGGAGGATACGGCAGGGGCAATGAGACAGAGTGGTGAGTTGGGGTCAGACAGTGAAAGGCCTTAGAAGACAAGATAAGGGGTTCATGCTTTAGGACAAAAGCAGTGGGAAACCAACTCAGGAATTAAACCAGACAGTGACGTTATCGTATTTTCCTTTTTAAAGAAAGAACACAGCAGTGATTATTTGAATCCCTATAAAGAGAAGACACAGGGCAAGATAGGAAGCAAGGCTGTGAGCTGCTTGTCTCTGGGCTCGTTCTGCAATTACCACCTTCCTTTGATACCTTGGATGAATGCCATTCTTACCACTGTGTTTCCTTCTCAGCAAAGCCCTACATTTCACTGTACACAAGGCCATGGAGAGAAAGCTTCCAAGGGCACTAACGGTAAACATCCCTCACCTGTGCTTAACCACCTTCACCGGAAACAGTGATGGGTGACAGCAGTCGGGCGCAGGGCGGACTTGCACACGGAGGAGGAGAAAGCCAAGGAGAATCTATCTGTGAGCTCAGGGCTCAGGGTACGCACTAAGGCCAGAAATCCTCAGGCGTGGAACCCAAGTCTAGCGTTCCCAGGGGGAAGAGATGCCCAAACCATGGTTCCCCGGGGCAGGTGCTGTTCTATTGTCCCCCATTATACGTCCCACTACACACCCATGCACACACGCACACACACACACACACCACCCCCACCAGGTTATTTAAAATACCAACCAATATTCTTCCATAAATTAGTGTACAGAGGCCGCAAATCCAGAGTCAGTCTGGCCGGCTCCACATGTCTCCCTGCAGATCCCTGCCTCTCACACCTTCATCTCGGCCCCCAGAGAAAGGGAGGCACCATCCTAGCTTGCTGTTCACACTCACGCTTCTGCGCTCACACTCATGGCTCTGAACCACTAGCCCGACCCAAGAGGGAAGAGCACTGTCTGCTCTATTTCCTATGGGGTTGTAAGGATTCCATGTCATCGCGGATTTGTGGGCATTTTCAGTGCTTTGCAAGCTCTAACATACCACCAAACCAGCCTCTGCTTCAGCAGGCCTGGGGTGGGGCCTGAGATTCTGCATTTCTAACACATTCCCAGGTGCTCCATAGACCATCCCTGGCACAGAGAGGTTCGAAATACCAACAGGCCCTCAGCTGCAAGTTCCTGGTATCACTTTGAAAGGACACTGGACCTGAAATAAAGGACCCAGACCTACAATCCTGTGCCTGACTGCTCCCTGTCAGTCTTGTGACTACACGTGAAACATTTCCTACCTCTGTGCCCCAATTCCCCATCTGTATATAATGCCTGTGGAAGGCGTGGAGAAGATCTAGGATCAGGGCAATAAATACTGGGGGTTTTGGAGGCAAGGGAGGAAGAAGTGGAGGAGGAGAAAAAGCAGAAGTGGCAGCAGTAATGCTATTATTTTCAGTAATAGTAATACAGGCAGGACCAGCAGTGTTAGTATTACAAATCCTATAGCAGCATCTGTAGAGAAGCAGAAGTTAAAATAGTATTGTCATAACTAACAGTACTGAAGTAGTACTAGGGGCCTCACTAGCAGTAGGATAGTGTCAGCAGCAGGGGTGAGGGCAGAATAGAAGGAGTGGCAGCTACGGTATATCTCACAGCTTAGGAGTCCGGAGTCTGGAGCCAAACCACCTGGATTTAAATAGCAAGTCTTCTACTGATTAGCTGTGTCACCTTAGGAAAGTTGCTTAATGTTTCTGTGCCTCAGTTTCTTTGTTTGTATACTGGTACCTATCTTGTAGGGTGGTTGTGAAGATTAAATGAGTAATATATACAACAGAGAGGTCAAGGGCTTCCCTGGTGGCGCAGTGGTTGGGAGTCCGCCTGCCGATGCACGGGACACGGGTTCGTGCCCCGGTCCAGGAGGATCCCACATGCTGTGGAGCGGCTGGGCCCGTGAGCCATGGCCGCTGAGCCTGTGCGTCCGGAGCCTGTGCTCCGCAACAGGAGAGGCCACAGCAGTGAGAGGCCCACGTACCGCAAAAAAACAAAAACAAAAACAAAAAAATAGAGAGGTCAAGGTGTAGGGAAAGGGACCAAGCTCTGAGAGACAGGATATGAATTATTCTATATCCAAAGAGGGCTGCTGAAATAGACTTCCCTTCACCGGATCTGCAGTGCCCTGCTGCACCATGACGGTGGGAATTAGATCTGTAGGAATCCCTTACTTTCTGCCTTAGCAGCCTGCCCTGTGTGGTCTCAGGGCCGGGGGGCCTCAGCAGGGCATCTGGGAAGCTGTAGGCTCAGCCAGGGTCCAGCGCCTTTTGCCTTCGCTGAGCAGAAGAGAAGTTAAGAAAAGTCATGATACACCTGAGGGAAAAGCTTTGAAGTATTAGCCAAAGTCCCTTTGCTCTTCCGGGCCCCTTTCTCTGTTCCCCCATTCAAACAAGACAGTCAACTCTGTACTTGTTGATTGCCTCAAAGGAATGGTGTGGCAGGTAGAAAACATCTTATTTTATATAATTGTTGAGATTTTCCCTCTTTGGGAAGTTGGAGGAAAGCATAGGCCCCTGACCCTTACTTCTCCAAATGTTCTACTCATGGCAGGGGAATCCGGGCTATACAAAGAAGGAAATACTCCTATTCAGATTTTCCTGCCATGAGCTGAGCATAGGAGAAATAAAGTGGAGGATGTGTTTTAGTAGAATCAACAATTGATGAAATAAAGTGTGTATTGCAAAGCTCCAGGTACCCGGGCAGCAGAGCACTGGGAAAGAATGTAAGGTCTGTGAGGGGAGGGACCGCGGCTGTCTTGTTCTGGTGCCTAGAACAGTGGAAGGCATAGAGTAGGCATGAGATTAAGTAGCTACTGAATATATTAGGGGTCTTGGATTCTTTTCTCAAAACTGACACCAATTTTCTGTATGACTCCAAACAGATCACTCTCCTTTTCTTGGCTTCCATTTCTTTATCTGGCATTGAAGATGCTTTCAAGCTCTGGTACTTCCTCTCCCGATGCCCTATTTTACTTTTTCTTTGCAACCTGATATTCTCTTGATCACTAATTGGTCACCGACTTCCTGTCTCCCCACTAGGCTGATGCCCCATGCGATGACATAACTTGCCATCTTGCTCAACCCTGTCCTCTCAACACTTAGCACTAAGCCGGTCGTACGTCTGCACTTGGTGAATATCTGCTGAATGAAGGAAGGAATGGTGGGTTCTATTTTCTTAAGATCACAGGAGGCATCACAGCATAGTGATTAAGTAATAGGCTCTAGGTTCAGACTGCCTATGTCTGAACCTCAATCCCACCACTTACTGGCTCCGGGACCTTCTGCAAATTGATGAACTCCTTGAGACTTAGTTTTGTCACCTGCACAATGGGGATACTAATGATATTCACCTCATAGGGCTGTGAAAAGATTACCTAACTCATGCAAAACTCTTAGAATAGTCCTGATGTATAATAAGCACTCACTACCTACCAGCCATTATAACAGGACTGTCACTGCGTAATAATTAACTAGGTAATTTAGAGGAAGGAGAAATTCCTTGTGAATTCCAGACATGAGTTGACAGATGTGATATTAAGTCAACTTGTCCCAGCAAGTGTCCATGATGACCACTCCACACTTTGTGCTTCTGCTGTACCATCCACAAGTCCACTTGGAATCCTGTATTTCATTTTTAACCCTCAAAGCCTTTGCCTCTGCCTTAGACTCTAATCTCTTTAGTGTGTCAGACCTCCATAGTCTCATGCCCACCATTCTTTCCCTCACTATTCTCGTCCTAGTAAAGTGCCTCTGGGCTTTGGCATATGGTGCCCTCTCCATCTCTAATGGACTTTCCACTCTTCTCCAGCTGACGAATTCCTGGTCATTGTTCAAGACCCATGTCAGGCCCCTGTATTGCAGGAAGACTTCTCTGAACCCCTAGGCTGGTGAAACACGCATCTCCAAGCTCTATTCCTTTCCCTGCAGCAATATAAAAATCCCAACTATTTCATCCAGACAGAAGACGAAAGCAAAGGAAAACTATATTCAGTTCAATTGACTCTGACACCCCAATCACACCATCTTGTGGGGAGACCTAGTACTACCGGACCCAAATTTGGGAGACCACAGCCATGCTTCCCAGATCCTCTCACTCCGTCGTTCCCGGAGCTGCCTGAGCCCTCGTGGGGCACCCGGAGCTCACACTCCCTCACCCCCCCTCCTCATGTATCTAAAGAGGAGTTAATATGCCAGGTACCTCCTTTGTTGGCCTTGGCCCCGGCTGGGTGATCGGGAAAATGAAACTGACTGGCCAAGGCTTGACAGCTCTAAATTGTAATTTCAAGGTAATTTGAACTCCCTTCCTCTTGGGGATGGGTGGGAAAGCTAAAGTCTCCTCAAATCAGTCTATGGAACTCAACAAAGAATTAAGGTCCCCTCTGCCTTGCTCTAAGCCTGTGTGAGGCCAGCAGGATAATCAATTTCACAATTCTGTAAAGCTGATTGGAACATGATTACGAAGCCAGCCAGCTCATTCTGTCTGGGCTTTAAAAGGCCTGTTGCAGAGGGACATAAAGTGTATGATGTCTGGCTATCCCTGTACACCCACCAAAGCCAAGGACACTCCTCCTTCCTAAGGTTTGATCCCTTGCTCCCCTGAGTTCCACTGTCAATCCTGCCCAAGGGTGAGTATGTGTGGTCAGCAGTCCTCTAAGAACTTAAGTCCAACTTCAGCAGAGAGGTTTGGGGCCAAAGTGCTAACTGCAGGCTGATTAAGGAGAAGCTTCGACTTCAGGGCTGCCGTCTGCTGGGTTCCTGCCTCAGTTTCCCCAGCCCACTCTCCAGCTCCCTGAGGGGTCCGGATTCCTGCTCTAAATCACTCTGCCACCTCCCCCAGATGATAGAACCCCGTCCTCTGAAATGACTGACTCCCTGGCACTGTGAGGCAAAACGGTACGGAGCAGCAGGTTATGACGACGCCAACACCCATGATGCCGCCTTGGAACCTGGGCATTCCCTCCTCGGGCGGCTGGCTTTCCTTAGCCCCAGGCCCGCCCGGGCTGGTTGGTCTCAGATGGTTCCCCTTCTCCTAAGCCCCTGCATCGAGGGTTTGTAAAACTGAGGACAGGTACCTGGAGAACAGGATCCGAGCATGGGTTTCCCTCCTGGATACTGGACCCCAATGAGAAAGAGGAAGGGGGTTACACAACAAGTTGCAGCAAAGCCCCAAGAGAAGGTCAGCAAAGTAGGGAGAGAGTGAGCCTACTTGGTCCTCGGGCTGCCGGTACAGCCTCTCACACCACTTACCATGCCCTGTCTTGAATGTGTTTGTTTTTTAGTTCTCCTACTGGACTCTGAGCTCTTCTATTTCTCACTCATTTTGATATCACAGGTTATTCCATGAGTTGGCTCACAGGAGAAGCCTTTGGATTCACTGTAGGATAATACTTCCTGGATCCCTTTGAAGTTGGGCGTGGCCAAACAGACTGTGCAATGAGCAGAAACGTGAGCAGAAGTCACCTGTTACATCCAGGTAGAGGCTGTAAGAGCCAGAGCCCACTTTCTCTTTTCCCTCTGGCATGAGGACTGCTGCTCCATCATTCTGGGTCCCTGAGTGACTCTGCTCCCCTGTTGACCCATAATGGACCACGCCATGCAGGTGAGAGTTGAAATGTTGATGTCCTATCATACGGTACGGTTGAAAGACATTTGATGTTTACACTTTTGAGATGTGGGGTTTGCTCGTTATTGTCGTGTGACCCAGCCTAACCTGACGGATAGAGTGTTTGATAAATAGTTCAATGAGGGCAAAAGGAAGGGAGGAAGTGGTGGAAGAGAAGGAGGGAGGGAAAGAGGAAGGAAGGAAGGGCCAAAGGGGGAGGGAGGGGGAAGGAAGTCAACGGCTATACCTTAGTCTTCAACTCTCTTTGGGCCTCAGTTTCCAACTGAGAAATCTGGAAACTAGAGTTAATCATGACTGTGCTGCCTTCCATCTGCAGAACTCTGAGAACCTGCCGGAGTCAGACACAAAATCCATGCACACTTCCATTTTCCCCAATCTGATGTGTAGCATAGCAATATTTATAGAGAGAGGCGGCAGAGAAATGAGGCCGGAAACAAAGCAATTGTAACTTTTTTGGTAATACATCGAAGCCATAAAGATTTCATTAGATTCCCTAATAGATGGCTAATGAGAAATAAGACCTTTCTTATTTTACCTGCTTTCTGAACATTAGAATCAACTCAGCTTTTCCAAGCTTTGCACCCCATTTACATTAATTAGAAAGTTCCATATTAAAGGAGAGCTTTTAATGGGCTGTTATTGCAGATGATTTTTACTGGCGAGCTGCACTGTTCTGTTTAATAGCACGTAAAATGGCCTCTTATATAGGAGATTATGATAAAATTGAAGTTTTGATGGACTCTGGGCCTGAGTTGGCCTTTGCCGGGGGGCTGGGGTTCAGGGATATTTTCTGACTAGGAGAAATGGCTTTTCTGTCTCCCTGGACTGGAGTGTGTTCTAAAGCATCCAAACGTTTCTGATGCCAGAGGTCCACAGTGCCTCCTGCATGGGTACACCGTTGGCAGGCTACTTCCGGTTCCTTGGACAACACTCGGTAATAGCTCTGATGGTCCTTGTGGACAAGATGGAGCGATCTTGGAACTGGGATATAAGAAGTGGATTTCAGAAGGATGGACTGCCTGGGCCAGGTGGAGAGTGTCATGGGGGGAGGGGTGCCAGGTCCGTCCAGAAAAGAAGGGAGGCAGGATTTAAATCAAATATGTCTAGGAGCAAAGGTGAGAGGAAAAATGCTTGGACAAATGGATGCTTCTAGAGCTTAGGAAAAGGTTGTATACGGGGGATACGGCAGAACAAACGATGCCACACACGATGGCAATCAAGTATACAGAAAAACAGCAGGGTGGGGTGAAGGGATCACTGGGGCACCACGGTGGGTATCAGAGGAGCCAGAAGGTGTGGGCATGGCACCCAGATGAAATCCAGTAGGGACAGTAACTGCTATTCCAGTTGTCTTGTCCCCATTCCCGCATTCCCGCCATGCGGAAATGGTCTCACCCGCAGGTGTTCTTGAAGTTTTTTCTTGACCCAGGCTTCCAGCCGCGTATTGGCTCATGGGATACCCACCTACCCCTTCAGTATGACAATAAAGTGACTCAGGAGGCACTGTGGTGTGATGTTTAGGAGTTTGAGCACTGGAGTTATGTCTAGGTCCAAATCCCAACTCTCTGCTAAGTAAAAGATCTGTGTATTGGGCCAAGTGAGTTAAGCTCCCCGAACTTCAGTTTCCTTGACTGAAAAATGTATCTGCTTGTAGGGTAGTTGGAAGGACTAGGCAAGATCATGCACGTGAAGAGTGAAATGCAATTGCCAGGGTCTAAAAGGCATTCAGTACACGTGAGTGATACGTATAATTAAAGCTGAGTGGTTTAAAATACTAGCAATTTGGATGGCGCACAGGACATCTGAAACGAGCCATTCTGAAAACCAAAGGAGCACCAGTGGAGAAATGGAACATGGGGCCTCCGATCTGAGTGACGCTTGAACGACGCATTCAGCAGTGATTTCTGAGGGTGCACCTTCTGGCTTCCTTGCTGCCTTGTCTAGGTGCTCAGTTAATTAGCGTCTCGGTGACTGTAAGCACCGTGAGCTCACGCAGTTTCATTTTTGCCAGATGGGTAGAAGGATGCTCCTAAACTAGTAGACAAAAACCAACCCTTTTGTTTGGTTTTTGGCTGGTGACCTTGAAGCAACGACTCACTAGAGAGCTGGTGTATCTGAGAGGACAAGAGTAGAGTTAAACAGTTGAGCTCAGGGACTAAAGAGAGGCTAACCCATCTTACACCTTTGGTCCTGCAGTGTTGGTATGCGGTAAGAGCTCAATAATGTTAGCTACTATTACAACTATTATAAGGACCTCCCTGGTGGTCCAGTGGGTAAGACGCCATGCTCCCAGTGCAGGGGGCCTGGGCTCGATCCCTGGTCGGGGAACCAGATCCCACATGCCACAACTAAGAGTTCGCATGTCACGACTAAGATGTCCACATGCCGTAACTAAAAGATCCCGCGTGCTGCAAAAAAGATCCCGGGTGCTGCAACCACGACCCGGAGCAGCCAAACTACATACATACAAGTAAATAAATAAATATTAAAAAATATAAGAATAAATGCAAGCATATTCTATTTTATCCTCTTCTTGCCACAATATCGTATTTAGGACAAAGGCTCTCCATGCTGTCAGAGTCCATCAGGCATCCCGAGTTTAGCTCTAGACATGGTGGTCCCAACGGATCCTGATCAGGGAGATAAGGTGAGGACCGTGGACATCATATCACAGCAGGAATAATGAGAAGAATTCTTTAAGAAGAAGAAATTTTGTTGCTGTTTGATGTTGGCTGCATTCTAATAATCAAATGGCAGCCACGTTAAGGGATTCTATGTATTCTTTCTAAGTAGGATCAGTGGATGGAGGCAGGTAGAGACGTATACATGACAATATAGATGGAAGTCTTAACAATCTGGGTTTGACACGGGACACAGGATCAAAATCAGGTTGCTGCCTCGAAATGTTGTGAGTTCCCATCACGATGGGGATTACAGCTAAATGTGGATTCATTCATCACGGGCTTATGGAACATGAACCAGTACAGGGTCAGTGATAATAGCTGGGAACACAAAGATTAATAAGATATGGCTCTCGCTTTCTAGTAATTCATGCTGCTGTGGAGAAGACAGATGCATAAACAAATACTTAAATCAACGAGGTGTGACACACGTCAGGGGAGAAACGTACACGAGGTTGTGTCAAACCAAAGAGGTGCTGGAGGGGAGACCGGTGGGAGGTCAGAAGATGCTACGGCAGGTACCTAGTCCTTAAGGATCGATCAGTAAAACTCTAATGCGTGCATAAGGGTGGGAGAGGGATGAATCTCTATCCAAGGAAACAACTTCTAAAATGGCATGAGGATATGCAACAGCACATAGGACTCTTGTCAGAAGATTGGCATTGCTAGCGAACAGGATGAAAGGCAGGGCCTAAGAGAGATGACTGGAGAGGTGAGCCAGCATCCCAGTCTGAAGCCTGAACTAATCCCACTTTGGAGACTGTGGGACCAATAAAAAGTAGCAATCAAGGGGTGACATGATTAGACTTTACCTGTGGCTACAGTCGTCTAATTAGAAAATCACTGCAAGAGCCCAAACGAATTATGGTGGCCTAACTAAAACACGGAGATAAAATTGGGGGAATAGGATGATTTTATGGATGTGGAAGGTAAGGGGAGAGGTGTGGATAGCCTAGCTCCCAGGTTTCCGGGGAACCATCTCTTGGGGATGCTTGAGAGGATAATCTAAAGGGCAAGAGGGGCATTTCATGTATTGAACATCTGTTGTATGCCAGACATTGCTTTACTGTTCCATATCTTCATGACAAACCTGCGAGGTAAGAAATTATTATCTTCATTACATAAGAGGAAACTGAAGCTATTTTATGTGTTCAAGATCATAAAGCTGAGGCCAAATCGGACCCAGAAGTGCCTGCGTTCCAAAAACCATGCTTTTCTCATAAGATCGTCCAAGTTCCTTTTTCACTCAAGATTTCAGGATTCTAAACACACGGCTAATTCTTGTCTGTTCAGGATTGAAATAAGCCAAGTCTTGGTGAAAATAATCTGACTTTATACCCGGCCTGGTTATATACTCCTTCCACATTAAACATATTCATATAGAGTATAAGCAGTACCTATAAATAGCTTTCCAATAAAAGTGAGGCCATGTATTTCTGAGTGATAATACCCTGCTTTGGGCAGTGATATAAACCAGCAGGCTGAAGGCCAAACAACTTTAGCTAGCCCAGAGATTCAATAAGCTAAAATACGTTTTGGAAAACAGCTTCAGGCCAGACCCGTTTTTTCCTTGGCAATTATATGGGGACAGCTTATTGAGCACAAGCAGGCTGGCTACAGACTGTGAACTTCTGTTTAAAGGGCACCAACCTGTCACACAGGAAAGAGTCCGATCTGAATTTAAAATTGAGAACTAGAATTAGGAAACCAGGGTGTTTTGTTTCATTTCCTGTCAACAAAAATTTCACTAACATCCTCATTCTTTCCCCTGAAATGCCCCTCCCCCTAATACTTTTCATTTGGAAACTTCCTATAAATCAGTGGTTCTTAACTGGAGGAGATTTTTGTCCTCAGGGAAACTTTGGAAATATCTGGAGCCATTATTGGTCACCACAACTAGGGGAGCGGTGGAGGACATGTAATAGATGAAGGTTAGGGATGCTGCTAATATCCTACAATGCACAGGACAGCCCCCAAAGCAAAGAATTATCCAGTCCAAAACATCAATTGTTCTGAGGTCAAGAAACCCTGCTGTAGGCCCTTCCCTGATTTTCAAACTAAATCAGATTCCCATAATTTATATGTTTCCATAGCAACTTATACCCTTGTTTCATAGCACTCATCCCATTTTGCAGTGATCTATGCATTTGTGTGATTATTCATTTAATAGCTTTCTCCCCTGCTTGACTGACAGCTCTAAGGGGGTTGGGAGAGCATTTGTTTACCTAGTTTTTGTATCCAGGCAGCTAGTACAGTGGCACATGGTAGTGGCACATACAGTGGCACAGAGTTGGGGAACAATAAACACCTGATGAATGAACTGCATAATGAAAGATGGAATGCAATTAATTGGGGGGTTGTGCCTCTGAAATTATCCACCTCTCCACCACTTCAGTTGGAAAAATTAATGGAAAATATAAGTTAATACCTTAATTAAAAAATATAAACCAGGAATCATTTTTCACCCTGGTGTGGCAAACACATACAGTACTAAAATGAACCAAAGTAAACGTCCTGAGATAGTCAGCTTCCAAGTTGGTCCCCAGTGGTCTCTATCTCTCGGTAATCACACTCATGTGTAATCCCCTCCCACCTCCAAGGCTACGTCATAAAACAGATTGTGATTTCTCCCTTTCCTGCATCACTCGCTCTGATGGAATCTACCCGCCATGCTGTGAGAAGAGGTCCATGTGATGACCTTAACTGAGGTCTCCTGCTTACAGCCATGTAGGACACCATCTTGAAAACACATCCTCCAAGCCCCAGTCAAGCCTTCAGATGATACAGCACCCCCTGATATCTGGACTGCAACCTTATGACCCCTGAGTCAGAACCACTCAGCTCTCACATTTCTGACCTTCATAAACTGTATCAGATAATAGATGTTTGTTGTTTCACACGGGGAAAAAAAAATAGCCAAAGGGACTAGCTCAAGTACTGACCAGGAGGTTGCCATGTAGGGGTAAGAAACTGAGTTGTAGAGTCATGCCTGAGTTTGAAAATGTTTTTTATTTAAAATTACTCCTGCATTGTAACTGACCCTGAGCAAACTACTTAGCTTTTTCCATTACTTTTAAGGTACCCACTTTTAAGGGTCACAATTATAAATAAATGGAATAATACGTAGTAGGCTGTCTTATCATAAATTAAGAGGTATTTGGGTTTGGGGCAAGGAAAAGAGAAGGGGGTTACTATGAAATCTTTGAAAGAAGAATTGAAAGCAATTGCCCTTTTGAGTGTGAGTTCAGAGTTCCCTCAATCAGAGAGGAATGCAAAGTTTCTATTTAATACCCCTTAACTGTACTTCACAGAGAGGGAAGAGGATACATTCATGCTGCAGCCAGAAGTGGAAAGGGGTGTGGCTTGACCCTGAACACAAGTGCAGAAGCCTGGAAGGCTGGAGCAGGACCACCTGAGCTGCAAAGATACACATGTGATCCCCTAATGCTAGAATGAAGATATTCTGAGCACCAAGCTCAGCAGACTCAGGAGTGTCTCAGTCCTGATCAGTGTCCTGGTTGCCAAACTTGGTGAGCTGGGAGGACATTGCCAGCAAAGGTTCCAGGGCACGTAGGACCCAGGCAACCCAGATCTCAGAGGCAACCCAGAGGGACCAAAGACCAGAGCCCTTCTTGGACCTTCCTGTAGTAAGTGGGTCAGCCTGAGGTTCTTTTAAGATCCTAAAGGATGAGAGGAGGGAAATGCAACAAAAATGGACTTGGGTGAGCTGCCAGCCACACTGGTGGAAGTTGAGATGGTTCGTTTGATTTCAGTAAACTACAATAAACCTGGTATGTCTTGCCCTTGGGTATCACTGAACAAGTCATACATGTGGAAAACCAATTGAAATGCCCTGTCGCACAACGAAATGTCATTGGATTTCTTGTAGATGCTGAGCATAAGCACGTTAATTATTGATGATACAGTCTAGGCTCTCCTCAACAGAAAAGCTTCTAGTTGTCTGATGTCCTACATGTGTCAACAAAAGATTGCCCAGGGCTCCACTGGGCTGTGCTCTTCCTGTCCTGATGGGAGATGGCCAGAGTGGGGGCACCCTGCCCTTGCCACCACACTATGTCCTGCCCCTTCCACCTGCCCATCCCCTCTCTTGCTTCCCAGTGGCTCTATCCCGCTCTTACATCTGATGCCACCTCTCCACCCTCATGGCTCATTTGTTCCCAACAGGCTCTACATTTTCCCTCTTATCTTGCTTCCATTCCAGCTAATTCCAACCAAGGCTATCTTACTTACACTCATTCAGTTCTAACACAGACAAACGTTTCTTCCTCTACGTCTTCTGAGGCCTTGTGTGAAATGTCTAGGTTCCCTCCCTCTGTTCTAGCTGTGAGTCAGCTAAGGACCTGAAAGGTAAGAGAGCTGTCAGCATATTTCAAGAAAAGGGGAAGAAAGTAAAATAATATGTTTTTGCTAAGTAAATAGAGGTTGGCATTTTTTTCTAGTGGATGACGTTTACTAATCTTTCTTCGGATGCTTTTTCAAAAAAAATTCCACTTGATTAAGAATAATCTTAGCTCACATATTTACCTTTAAAAAATGAACTGCCACTTTGTGGTGACCTACAGTCCCTTGGCTTAGAAAGAAGAGAGATGCTACAGAGTCAGACAGGAGTAGGCTTGGGTTCTAGAAAAACTGCAACAGAATCACAGCTGCTTAGTTCTCTTCATAACCCCAGAGATTCTGGGCTTCACAACAGAATGACAGCAAAGAGCCTGCATGGGCCTTGGAAACTTGGAGAGGGTACCATCCACATGTAAGGAACTCTGCTGAACTTCCATGAGGTGGGATGCAGAGGCACCTGGCTCGAAAGGGACATGGACGGCAAATTCAGGAGAGTCAGCTCTGCTATCACACTTGTTTTGAAAATGCAAACTTCTGTGTTAGGGAAAATTCTGAATATAACACAAGTGTTTGATTATGTGTCATTATGCGTAAGAGAAACACTAGGTGATGCAGAAAACTGTACCCGAATGAACCGAATCATGTAGGAATACACAAAATGCACACACACATGCCTCAGACATCTGCCTGCATCCTTCGTTCACGGAGGTTATCAGCCACATCTGCTGTTCCAACTTCCCCTCTGATTTCAGACGACCTTCCTTCCACCACCTCGCAATAACTCACAAGCTTCATATTTCTCAAGGTAAAGTATCACGTGTGGTAGTAGTTTTATATTTCATAACCATTTAACATGTGTAAAACTATGCTATTTTTTTACTAGGTTCCTATGTTTTTTTGTGGGGCTTTTATTGTTATGATAAAGTTTTTGACTGTTATGTCCCTAACCCCAACTTTCCATTAATGCTTGTGGTTTTTATTTTGCAATTTTGCATAGTACAGTGATATTTAGGGATACGTAAGTCACATCACATCAGAACTGACTACATTCCCAAGTGCCAGGTAAGTAAAGGTGGGAAGATATCAACAGAATCCCATTGGAAGAGTCAGGGAAGACTACAGCTGTGACTACAACCTGCAGGGTGCCCAGTAGGGTAGGACTGCTCCCAAATGATAAGCAGGAGGGTAAAAATGCAATAAGGCTGTGACGATGTTACAAGTCAGTTAAAAAAATTAAACTACTCAAAGGTGGAATGAGGACAAAAAAATGAGTACAAGACTGATAGGAAATCTGATAATATACCTTTAAAAACCATAAAGATACATATCTTCTAAGCACAAGACACATTTATGTAATGTTCATCTTCCTCTCTGCCCTCTCTTCTCGCATTCTGGCAAAGACTGATCGGGCTGGGTATCTGAACTTTTCTATAAGGCCGTGAACTCAGTAAAGGGGGCGCTAGACCCATTTCAGGGATAAACACTGAATAATCTGTTAACTTTAAAAACTCTATTTCCTTCACTAGTAATTGGTTTATATATGGGCATGTAACCAAGCTCTGGACAATGAGATGAGAGGAGAGGTTTACTTCCAGCGTCTGGGAACATTTGCTCACTTATAAAAAGAACATTTGCTCACAGACATTGTCACGTCCACATGTGATGTGTGAGATCATGGCAGTTATTTTCTGACTATGAGGACAGTCTGCCTGAAGGACAGAGCTGGCACACTGGAGTTGACAGAGCAGAAAACTCTGGGTCCATGGTGATGTCTTTAAAATGATGAATAAAGCAATTCCAAAGCTTAGGATATCACAGGATCCCTTGTTATATGATGTAACACATTTCCTTATTGTTTAAGCCATTGCGAGTTGGCTTCTCTGTTACAGAGGAAAGTATCCCGATTATTATCCTGTTTGTTTAGCAACACTATTTTCAAAAGAAAGAAATGAAAATACAAGCAAAGGCTGATATAAAAGGGAATTCATTGAACCATTATTTGTGATAATGAGCGACTAGGAAAACTGAATGTCCAAGATGAGGAGATCAGCTAAATTTAGGTTGAGTTCATTTTATGGAATCCTCTGAAACCATCAGATTTATGATGATATAGATAGTTGGTAATGTTCAAAATGTTCTTGTCCCTTCTTCCTTCATTATACTCATTTGTCAAAACATTAACTAACATTAACATCAATTAATCCAAATTCCCACCTACTCTGAGTCGGCTGAACAAAAGTGAGAAAAACACTGAACTATGCTAACTGCTGTCATTATAACCCCTGTCCTCTAACTTCAAGTGATCTCTTAGTATTTCTTGCAGATCCTTTGATATCTCCTACCCCAGTCACTTTCTTGGATTCTCAAACCATTCTCTGCTTTATAGAATCTCATCAAACTTCCAACACCTCCACTCTCTCCTCCCTCTTAGCTAATAACCGTGCTTCCTATTTCACTGAGAAAATGGAAGTTCCACAGCTCTAACCATGGCGTAGGTCAGCTTAACTGCCCACACTCTGACTCCCCTCCGATTTGGAAGGACAGTCTGTGCCATGTCTAAGGCCAGCTCCACACGTGCATGAGTGCCCTCTCGCCAAAAGATATTTCAACAGCCAAGTTCACCTCTACAGGATTAATTTTTCCCTTTCCATTGGATCATTTTCATCAGCTCTAATATTTTTCCTGTTATTAAAAATACACAGAACTCTCTCCTTTTGACCAGAGATCACCTCCAGTTATCCTCTCATGTCTCTGTTCCCCTCTTCACTCATTATACTCTATTCCTCTCCTCCTGTTCTGCCAATGACCCTTTGCAATCAGGTTTCACTATTCTCCATTCTATAGAAACTGCTCATGTTAAGTCACCAGTGACCCCCACATGGCTGAATCCAATGGCCAATTCTCAGTCCTTAACTTATATGAACTACAAACAGCTTTTCACCCAGTTCATCCCTCTCTCCTTGAATAACTTTTTTCACTTGACCTCCTGGACCCTGGGCTCTGCTGAACCTCTCACCTCACTGGCTGGTCCTTCTCAGTCTCATTTAATTATTCTGCCTCAAATTCTCCAGCTCCAAAATCCAACCGTCCTGAAGCTCAATCCCAAGATGTCTCTGTTTAATCGATACTGTGATCTACTCCCGTTTCACAGCTGTAAATTACATCTATAGGCTGACTCCCCAATTAACGTTTCCTCTCTGAATTTCTTCCCTGAACTTCACATGTCAACTGCCAACTTGACATCTCACCCCAAATACCTAACATTAATCTGAAACTTAACATACCCTAAAATCTAAACCTAATCTCTTCCCCGAAACATGTTCCTTCTATTTTCTTTCCCATCTCAGTTAATGGCAACTTCATCCTCCTGTTTACCCAGTCCAAAACACTTGTAGTCATCTTTGATTCCTTTCTTTTTTTCCTCTTACATCCTAAATCTAGCTTGTTTCCAAATTCTACTGGCTTTACCTTCAAAATAGATCTGGAGTTCCACCACTTCTCATCATTCTGTTCTACCTTCATCTAAGACACCACCTTTCACTTGGATTATTGCAACTGCCTCCTTAATCAGTATTCCTACTTCTACTCTTATTCTCCTTCACCCTATTCTCAGCAAAGCACACAAAGTGGTCCTTTTAAAAAAAGTCAAATCTTTTCGTCCACTCTTCACCTCACTCACTTATTCCAACCATGCAGGTCTTATAATTCTTAGAATGCACCAGCCATGCTCCCTCATAAGACCCTTTGGACTTGCTGTTACCTCTGCCTGGAAAAGTCTATCCTCCAGATAGACATTTGCCTTCCATCACATCTCTGCTCAGATGCCGCCTTTGAAGATTTCTCACATAGACACCTGTCATGCCATATCCTCTTTACCTTTCTTTTTTTCTATAGTTTTATCACCATTTAGTATGCTATACATTTAATGGCTTATTGAATAGAAATTCTATTTTTCAACTGCTGTTTTTGTGCCTAGGACAATGCCGGACACACAGTGTGTATTTAAGTAAGTATTCGTTGAATGAATAAAAATAATTATTCATTTAAACACAAGACAGAAAAAAAATAAATATATATGGCCCTGATTTTTAAAACAAGTATATATGAAAGGCAATATTTGTTGAACACTTTCTACCAGTTATTTTGTTGAGCACTTTCATTCCTCATCAAAATCACAACAGTCCTAGAAAATAGGTACTAGTATCTCCATTTTATATACAAGGAAACTGAAGCTGGGGAAATGTAGTTAATTTACTCTGTGTTAAATAACTAGAAAATAGCAAAGTAGTAGGAAGGGACCCAATTTTATCTAGTTTGAAGGCCCACGTTCTGTGGTTCACTCCTTCAAGTTGTGTGCATGTACTGTAAAAAAATCTTTTCACAGAGATGAAAGGGCCATTCCTTAATAAAACAACAGATAAATAAAAATACCCACCAGACATGTATAAATCTAATTAACTTGTGGTTAGCAAAATGAAACAAATTAAAATGGTGACATATTCTTCCTTTCATATTATACTGGCAAAAAGAATTAAGCATTAATCCCCAAAATATGCTAACAGAATGATCATTTATGTGTGGGAGGATTTATGTGTAAGGATTTTCATCACAGCATTGATTGTAACTGTGAAAAAATATCCAGGAACAGAAGCTTGTTACATAAATTATGCACATCTTAAAGATGGAGTATTATGTAGTCATTAAAATGATATAAAAGGGTATTTATGAGATATGAAAATGATGAGTGTATTATGACATGGAAAATGCAGGTTACAAAATAGGATGTACAGTGGAATTCCAATTGTGCATTAACAAGAACAAAAACACTTTGTATATGTCTCTATTTGAATATCAGAATTCTGGAAGGATGTAAGTTTTAATAATTAGTATCTCTGCACAGAGAGACTATGTGTGACACTGTTCAATTCAACATTTATGTATTTTTTATATAAAAACATAGTACCAAATCAGATCTCTATTGGTAGCCCAACATTTAGTGGCTTAAGACAACAGTTTATTATCTGTCATAATTCTGTGAGTTGTCAATCTAGACTTGTTCTGCTGGACTTGCTCAGGATCACTACAAGGTTGCTGTTAGTCATCTGAAGGCTTAGTTGGGCTGGAGGTTCCAAGACAGCCCCACCCACATGTCTAGCAGTTAAGTGTTCACTACTGGTTAGGACACTTTTGTTCTTCCCATTTGATATCTCATTCTTCAGAAGACCAGACTGGGCTTTTTCACAGAACGGTGGCCTCAGGGCTCAAGTAGGTAAGAATGGACATTTCAATTCAAGGCCTTTGAAGACCTAGTTTTCAGACTTGCATGTCATCACTTCTCCCACATGCTATTGGTCAAAGAAATCCACAAATTTAAGTGGAGAAACTAGATCCCACCTCTTACTGGGAAGAGTAGCAATGTCACATTACAAAGGGGCATGGGCACAGGGAGGTGTGATTCATTGAGAACCATTATTGTAACACTCAAAGAAATCTAACAGATTAACTATGACAAATTATTCAATTTTCCCCCAACCCAACAGGCCTTCTCAAGATCCTCTCTTGAACCCAATCTAGGTTCATTTTTGGATTTAGTTGTCTGGGATTTTCTGGGCAATGGTAAGGTGGATCCGTCAGGACTTTGTTATGCACAAAAGGCATAGTGGGCTCATCATTGTAGCTTATTATAAGAGCAAAGATAGTTACAGAAAAGATGTAATACCCAAAGATCATGGGTTAGTGTCTGGGGAGGAGTTATCCTGAGTACGACATGATGCTTTATATTCAGATTGCCCCAGAGACTCATGCTTAATTCCCAGGAAAAGAAGGAAGGGGAGAAAAAAGAGCTATTTTAATTATTATTATTTTATTTTTATTTTTTTGTAGTACACAGGCCTCTCACTGTTGTGGCCTCTCCCGTTGCGGAGCACAGGCTCCGGACGCACAGGCTCAGCAGCCATGGCTCACGGGCCCAGCCACTCCGCAGCATGTGGGATCTTCCTGGACCGGGGCACGAACCCCTGCATTGGCAGGCGGACTCTCAACCACTGCGCCACCAGGGAAGCCCCTATTTTAATTATTTTTAAACGGATTCCCAGGATATTGATAATGTTACCAATATTATCATTGGTCTCAGTGTCCAGGTTAACCACCTTCTTTAGCAGGGATGGAAGAGCCTGCCACTGTGAGCACCAGCAGTACTGGTCTAGAAGTCATGATCAGTTCAGTGTCAATGACGTCCAAGAATATCCAAAATCATTCTGTGACAACAGGAGCGATGGTACCCTCAGAGGTCATCACCCACAGAACTACAGCTTTGACCTTGAGCTGTGATATGACAAGCTACCCCCAGTACCAAACCAGAGGAGGAGAAATGGCATTGCTATCCAAGAAGTCTGGTTAGCAGTTCACAAATAGCATCAGAATCACTGGGGGCGGGGGGGGGGGGCTTTAAAAATATGTATAGGGCTTCCCTGGTGGCGCAGTGGTTGAGAGTCCGCCTGCCGATGCAGGGGACACGGGTTTGTGCCCCGGTCCGGGAGGATCCCACATGCCGCGGAGCGGCTAGGCCCGTGAGCCATGGACGTTGAACCTGTGCGTCCGGAGCCTGTGCTCCGCAGCGGGAGAGGCCACAACAGTGAGAGGCCCACATACCGCAAAAAAAAAAAAAAAAAAAAAAAAAATATATATATATATATATATATATATATATATATATATATATATATTCCTGGAGCCCACTGTGGATTCTGATTTTAATGGGATGCATCTGAAGGTGAACCCAATGACTCTTTTAATGAAATCCTTTCCAGGTAATCTGGATGCTGAACCAGGTTTTAGAATTTCTGGACTAAACACAGGGTATCCTAAGGGCTCAGACTAGTTGTGGGGAACACAGAAGAGGGGTTGCTTTTCCCCTAGCTCTTGGGTGTGCAGCCAGATCGCTTTAAGACTGTTGCTGTGACCTGCGAGATACGGGATATTTTTACTGACTCATCTTGCACAAGCAACGCAACAACACAGGTTAAATACAATTCAGCAGGTTCCAGCCACCACTGACATCACTTTTCATCATGGAAAACGTAGTGTATTTTTCAAATATCTGACTTACAAAATGACTTTGGCAATATCACCTTTTGTAAATTGAAGATGGCCTGTAACTTGGTTGCCTTAGCAACAAATTGGATTGAACATTAACATTTGAATCTAGATGGTCATTCCAGGAAGACAAGAAGTAGCCTCAGTCCACTTTGGAATGCACCCATCAGTACCCTCCACATCAACATCTGACATGGTCCTAAGATATATCATATTGTCTTTAACCCCAGTCAGAGCCATGCACATTTCCAAGGCTGGATTACATTTTTCTCTTCATTAAAGAGACAGCAACGTGGAGTAAAACTGACCACTGACTTTGAAGGCAAACCTCTTCTAGTGTCTGATTCAGGGCCATCTTTGTTAGAATTAAACGGGGCTTTAATACGGTTTCTTTTCCTCTAAGGAAGCTTGATTTTAGATGGGCACAGTTGATTAATTCATTTTTCTTGAGAACTCGTCTTCTTCTAGGCCCTGTGCTAGGTCCTATAGATACAAGTACAGCTATTGGAATTTCTGCCTTCAAGGAGCTCAAGTCTGGAGAGGAGATGATATTTAAATCACTGCTATGTGCTGTCAGAAGGGACAGTGTAAAGGTGTTTGCAAAACTAGGGGAGCCCAGAGGAGTCCAGATGAGGACAGGACTACTCCCTCTCTAAGTGGGTCAGAAAAGATGCTCTGAAGAAGTCACAACCTACTGGATAAGGAAGACTATACAGTGAAGAGAGGGGATGAAGGATTTGTCTTTGCAAAGGCCAGAACCGGAAGCTCACGGTACATTCAGGGCATTCCATGCGTTCTGATGCTTGAGAAGAGAAAGTAAGGGCCCTGCAAGTCACACTAAGTGCTTGGGTTTTAGAGGATGAGAGCTACTGGAGGGGTCTGAGCAGGTGGAGCAACGCGATCAAATGCCCATCTTAGAAAGCTGGTAGCCATCCAGGAGGATAAATTAAAGTAAGGCAGCCAAACAGTATGGGGCTATTTATACAGTTGGGGCAAGGGATGATTTGGATTTTAGATGGTGGACCTATACTGAGGGAACAGGTGTTTGGTGGCCAGTTGGATGCAAGGTTTGAGGAAGACGGTCCAAGGTGCCTTCAGGATTCTGGCTTGTGGATGGTGGCTCTACTTTTTACCAGGACAGAAATACAGGGGAGAAGCAGTTTTGATAATTCAGATTTCAACCTGGAATAACTAAAAATGTTAAGATGATTTTAAAAAGCACCCACCTTTTATTTTAAAAAGACAAACAAACCAAAAACTTCTATCAGGGTTGACGTGTTAATGCATCGCTGGCCCAATACCTCAGAAGCTCATTTGATTCAGTCTCTTTTCACCACACTCTGCCCATCACCCCTTCTGAATATCCCCCAATAGACAATATGCAAGGGAAGTTTTGCCAAATAAAGCCATCACTTGATGTAAACCTTGGCAGGGTAGTAGGGAGCTAGGTAAGTAAAGTGATAGTAATATTTATATCATATTCTGTAGTTTTCAAAATACTTCTACCCAATCCATCTCACTGTAATAACAATCCAGTAAGCAAAATATGAGGACTATTTCTTAACCACTATTTTACAGATGAGAACACGCACACACAATAACAAACAAAGGCAGCCATGGGGTGTCAGAAGAAGCCTGGACTAAATTAGAACTGCATTCAAACATCATCTCTGCAGATGGCGCACATGTGTGAACGTGGACGCGTCATCATTCTTTCCAAGCTCCAAGCCCGTCCTACAAAATGGGGTTAGTAGTGCTGTTGTGAGGATCACAGGCTGCAATGGATGTGCCCAGCACAGGCTCAACTAAAGGATGTTCAAATCCCAGGCACCATCGCTGTCACAGTCAGCCTGATCAGCAGGCAGAAGTGGAGGCAGATCACCGGAACAAACCCAAAGCCACTGGAACGGACTATCCCAGTGTAACTTTTTAAGATCACGTTTGAAATATTTCATACCTACTGCTCTTGACCGGCTGGGCAGCAGGAGTCTTCTGCTGTCTGGAGCCTTCTATCTGTCCCACGGGTCAAAGCTGGTGGACAACTGGCCTATCAATCAGGCTCTTTGTCCTGAGAATTTGGAACTGGGTCCCTATGATTCGAATCAGGCTAAAAACAGTTATAAAGGGCTAGAATGGTACATTTTGCCATGCGAAGGAGTCGGGGGAGCACAGAGAAAAGCGATCAGTGGTGAGAATGAAGCAGGTTTGCAGACAAAGCAGAGAAGCTATGAAGGGAGAAGGAGAGAAGGATGGAGAGAGACAGAACCAGCTGCTGCATCCATTTCTGTTGTAGGTTTTAGTTCCCCAAAGCTTCACTGACTTGAGATTTGTGAGTTATCCTTGTACCTTTCCAGCAAACCTTCCTCTCTTGATTAAACCAGGTGGAGTAGGTCTCTATTATTTGCAACTAACCAAGGCTGGGCTAAAACAAATGAAGGTCTATTTTCAGATAATTGGGCCCAAGAGGCTGGAGGCAAGCACACAACCAACATATCTGTGAAAAATGCAAAGAAATTTACATGCTCATTCTCAGAAAGATGGCTTATTTTCTCATGGAAGATAGAGCAGTAAAAAAGGGAGTTGGCAACAGCATTGTGTCCACTCTGAATGGAACTGAGTCTGACCCAATGGCCTATATCCATTAATATGCAGCCTTTATGATAGAGAGGGAGGGGGGCAGAGGGAGAGAGAGGGAAAGGGAGAGAGAACAAGAGAGAAGGGGACTCAACAATCTGGTTTCCAACAAAGCAAGAGAGATAATAATGCACAGTGTGGATTATAAGGCATTTAGTCTTCAGGAACTTGCAAGAACATCTGCTATTCATGCTGCCTTGCGTCTTGGCTGTCTCAGAAGGACTGCGGCGTGTGTGTGTGTGTGTGTGTGTGTGTGTGTGTGTGTGTGTGTGTGTGTGTCTTCACATGCGCTTATGTCTGTTCATGCATGAATATGTGAGTTTTGAAAGAAACGCAACCACATTTGACTTCATGAACGGCGAAAATAAGCAGCTCCAACAATGACACAGTTTTTAAAAAGATGTTTGTTTCATGATGCTAATGCAATACTTAGGGTATTTGGAAAACACATAAAAGAAGAAAGAAAATAAAAAGCCTTGGCCCTCGTATCCGAGCAGCCACTCTAAATATTTTTATGCATCTCTTCTACTTTTTTCCTTTTTCCTATTCATTTTTACATAGCTTCCATCATTCCAGATAAACAATTTTCATTCTGCTTTTGTTATTTTATTATATAAAACCTGCATCCTTGATTCTTGAACTTCCTAATAAACACTTTTGATGACTGAAATATTCCATCACGCCAAGTACCATCATTTACCTAACAAGTTTCTACTTCTTGAGTTTTCAGTAGCTTCATTTTTTCACAATTTTAAGTGATACAACAATGCTTCGCTTTGTTAGCACAAGTGTTTAAGACTATGCTGGACTTGTATTGACGAATGTACCACAAACAATGACCTTTCTCAAGTGCTGGCTAGATGGCTATATCTACTAACAACATGTGAGTGACTGGTGTCATGGTTTGTGGATAACCTTTTTGGGACCTGTGGGATTAAAGCATTGTGACCTAGTTAAATTTTAATAGTAGAGATATTAATTCCTTTCTGTCCTGAAGACTTTTTGTGTGTGTGTGTGTGTGTGGTACGCGGGCCTCTCACTGTTGTGGCCTCTCCCGTTGCGGAGCACAGGCTCTGGACGTTCAGGCTCAGCGGCCATGGTTCACGGGTCCAGCCGCTCCACGTCATGTGGGATCTTCCCAGACAAGGGCACGAACCCATGTCCCCTGCACTGGCAGGCGGACTCTCAACCACTGTGCCACCAGGGAAGCCCGACTTTTTTTTTTTTTTTTTAACATCTTTATTGGAGTATAATTGCTTTACAATGGTGTGTTAGTTTCTGCTTTATAACAAAGTGTATCAGCTTTACATATACATATATCTCCATATCTCCTCCCTCTCGCGTCTCCCTCCCACCCTCCCTATCCCACCCTTCTAGGTGGTCACAAAGCACCGAGCTGATCTCCCGGTGCTATTCGGCTGCTACCCACTAGCTATCTATTATACATTTGGTAGCGTATACATGTCCATGACACTCTCTCACTTCGTCCCAGGTTACCCTTCCCCCTCCCAGAGTCCTCAAGTCCATTCTCTACGTCTGCCTCTTTATTCCTGTTCTGCCCCTAGGTTCTTCAGAACCATATATTTTTTTAGATTCCATATATATGTGTTAGCATATGGTATGTGTTTTTCTCATTCTGACTTACTTCACTCAGTATGATAGACTCTAGGTCCATCCACCTCACTACAAATAACTCAATTTCGTTTCTTTTCATGGCTCAGTAATATTCCATTGTATATATGTGCCACATCTTCTTTATCCATTCATCTGTTGAGAGACACTTAGGTTGCTTCCATGTCCTGGCTTTTGTAAATAGAGCTGCAATGAACATGAACATTGTGGTACATGATTCTTTTTGAATTATTCTTTTCTCAGGGTATATGTCAGCAGTGGGATTGCTGAGTCATATGGTAGTTCTATTTTTAGTTTTTTAAGGAATCTCCATACTGTTCTCCATAGCGGCTGTATCAATTTACATTCCCGCCAACAGTGCAGGAGGGTTCCCTTTTCTTCACACCCTCTCCAGCATTTGTTGTTTGTAGATATTTTGATGATGGCCATTCTGACTGGTGTGAGGTGATACCTCATTGTGGTTTTGATTTGCATTTCTCTAACGATTAGTGATGTTGAACATGCTTTCATGTGTTTGTTGGCAATCTATGTATCTTCTTGGAGAAATGTCTATTTAGGTCTTCTGTGTATTTTTGGATTGGGTTGTTTGTTTTCTTGTTATTGAGCTGCATGAGCTGCTTGTATAGTTTGGAGATTAATTCTCTGTCAGTTGCTTCGTTTACAAATATTTTCTCCCATTCTGAGGGTTGTCTTTTGGTCTTGTTTATGGTTTCCTTTGCTGTGCCAAAGCTTTGAAGTTTCATTAGGTCCCATTTGTTTATTTTTGTTTTTATTTCCATTTCTCTAGGAGGTGGGTCAAAAAGGATCTTACTGTGATTTATGTCATAGAGTGTTCTGCCTATGTTTTCCTCTAAGAGTTTTACAGTGTCTGGCCTTACATTTAGGTCTTTAATCCATTTTGAGCTTATTTTTGTGTATGGTGTTAGGAAGTGTTCCAATTTCATTCTTTTACATGTAGCTGTCTATCTTTCCCAGCACCACTTACTGAAGACGCTGTCTTTTCTCCATTGTATATTCTTTTTTTTTTCTTCTTTGCGGCACGCGGGCCTCTCATTGTTGTGGCCTCTCCCGTTGCGGAGCACAGGCTCCGGATGCGCAGGCTCAGAGGCCATGGCTCACGGGCCCAGCCGCTCCGCAGCATGTGGGATCTTCCCGGACCGGGGCACGCACCCGTGTCCCCTGCATCGGCAGGCGGATTCTCAACCACTGCGCCACCAGGGAAGCCCTCCATTGTATATTCTTGCCTCATTTATCGAAGATAAGGTGACCATATGTGCGTGGGTTTATCTCTGGGCTTTCTAACCTGTTCCATTGATCTATATTTGTTTTTGTGCCAGTACCATACTGGCTCGATTACTGTAGCTTTGTAGTATAGTCTGAAGTCAGGGAGCCTGATTCTTCCAGCTCAGTTTTTCTTTCTCAAGATTGCTTTGGCTATTCGGGGTCTTTTGTGTTTCCATACAAATTGTGATTTTTTTTGTTCTAGTTCTGTGAAAAATGTCATTGGTAGTTTGATAGGGATTGCACTGAATCTGTAGATTGCTTTGGGTAGTAAAGTCATTTTCAAAATGTTGATTCTTCCAATCCAAGAACGTGGTATATGTCTCCATATGTTTGTATCATCTTTAATTTTTTTCATCAGTGTCTTACAGTTTTCTGCATACAGGTCTTTTGTCTCCTTAGGTAGGTTTATTCCTAGGTATTTTATTCTTTTTGCTGCAGTGGTAAACGGGAGTGTTTCCTTAATTTCTATTTTAGATTTTTCATCATTAGTGTATAGGAATGCAAGAGATTTCTGTGCATTAATTTTGTCCCCTGCTGCTCTACAAATTCATTGATTAGCTCTAGTAGTTTTCTGGTAGCATCTTTATGATTCTGTATGTATAGTATCATGTCATCTGCAAACAGTGACAGCTTTACTTCTTCTTTTCCAATTTGGATTCCTTTTATTTGCTTTTCTTCTCTGATTGCTATGGCTGAAACTTCCAAAACTATATTGAATGACAGTGGTGAAAGTGGGCAACCTTGTCTTTTTCCTGATCTTAGTGGAAACAGTTTCAGTTTTTCACTCTTGAGAACGATGTTGGCTGTGGGTTTGTCATATATGGCCTTTATTATGTTGAGGTAAGTTCCCTCTATGCCTACATTCTGGAGGGTTTTTATCATAAATGGATGTTGAATTTTATCGAAAGCTTTCTCTGCATCTATTGAGATGACCATATGTTTTTTCTTTTTCAATTTGTTAATATGGTTTATCACATTGATTGATTTACGTATATTGAAGAATCCTTGCATTCCTGGGATAAACCCCACTTGATCATGGTGTATGATCCTTTTAATGTGCTGTTGTATTCTGTTTATTAGTATTTTGTTGAGGATTTTTGCATGTATGTTCATCAGCAATATCGGCCTGTAGTTTTCTTTTTTTGTGACATCTTCATCTGGTTTTGGGTATCAGGGTGATGGTGGCCTTGCAGAATGAGTTTGGAAGTGTGCCTCCCTCTGCTATATTTTGGAAGAGTTTGAGAAGGATAGGTGTTAGCTCTTCTCTAAATGTTTGATAGAATTCACCTGTGAAGCCATCTGCTCCTGGGCTTTTGTTTGTTGGAAGATTTTAAATCACAGTTTCAACTTCAGTGCTTGTGACTGCTCTGTTTATATTTCCTATTTCTTCCTGGTTCAGTCTCAGAAGGTTGTGCTTTTCTAAGAATTTGTCCATTTCTTCCAGGTTGTCCATTTTATTGGCATATAGTTGCTTGTAGTAATCTCTCATGATCCTTTGTATTTCTGCAGTGTCAGTTGTTACCTCTCCTCTTTCATTTCTAATTCTATTGATTTGAGTCTTCTCCCTTTTTTTCTTGATGAGTCTGGCCTATGGTTTATCAATTTAGTTTATCTTCTCAACGAACCAGTTTTTAGTTCTGTTTATTTTACTACTGTTTCCTTCATTTCGTTTTCATTTATTTCTGATCAATCTTTATAATTTCTTTCCTTCTGCTAACTTTGGGGTTTTTGTTCTTCTTTCTCTAATTGCTTTAGGTATAAGATTAGGTTGTTTATTTGAGATGTTTCTTGTTTCCTGAGGTAGGATTCTATTGCTATAAACTTCCCTCTTAGAACTGCTTTTGCTGTATCCCATAGGCTTTGGGTCACCATGTTTTCATTGTCATTTGTTTCTAGGTATTTTTTGATTTCCTCTTTGATTTCTTAAGTGATCTCTTGGTTATTTAGTAGTGTATTGTTTAGCCTCCATGTGTTTGTATTTTTTACAGATTTTTTTTCCTGTAATTGGTATTTAGTCTCACAGCGTTGTGGTCAGAAAAGATACTTGATACAATTTCAATTTTCTTAAATTTACCAAGGCTTGATGTGTGATCCAAGGTATGATCTATCCTGGAGAATGCTCCATGAGAACTTGAGCAGAAAGTGTATTCTCTTGTTTTTGGATACAATGTCTTATAAATATCAATTAACTCCATCTTGTTTAATGTATCATTTAAAGCTTGTGTTTCCTTACATATTTTTATTTTGGATGATCTGTCCATTGGTGAAAGCGGGGTGTTAAATCCCCTACTGTTATTGTGTTACTGTCGATTTCCCCTTTTAAGGTTGTTAGCATTTGCCTTATGTACTGAGGTGCTCCTACATTGGGTGCATAAATATTTACAATTGTCATATCTTCTTCTTGGATTGACCCCTTTATCATAATGTAGTGTCCTTCTTTGTCTCTTGTAATAGTCTTTATTTTAAAGTCTATTTTGTCTGATATGAGAATTGCTACTCCAGCTTTCTTTTGATTTCCATTTGCATGGAATATCTTTTTCCATCCCCTCACTTTCAGTCTGTGTGTGTCCCTAGGTCTGATGAGGGTCTCTTGTAGACAGCATATATACAGGTCTTGTTTTTGTATCCATTCAGCCAGTCTATGTCTTTTGGGTGGAGCATTTAATCCATATACATTTAAGGTAATTTTTGATATATGTTCCTATTACCATTTTCTTAATTGTTTTGGGTTTGTTTTTGTGGGTCTTTTCCTTCTGTTGTGTTTCCTGCTTAGAGAAGTTCCTTTAGCACCTGTTGTAAACCTGGTTTTGTGGTGCTGAATTCTCTGAGCTTTTGTTGTCTGTAAAGGTTTTAATTTTTCTGTCGAATCTGAATGAGATCCTTGCTGGGTAGAGTAATGTTGCTTGTAGGTTTTTCCCTTTCATTACTTTAAGTATGTCCTGCCACTCCCTTCTGGCTTGCAGTGTTTCTGCTGAAAGATCAGCTGTTGACCTTATGGGGATTCCCCTGTATGTTATTTGTTGCTTTTCCCTTGCTGCTTTTAATATTTTTTCTTTGCATTTAATTTTTGACACTTTGATTAACATGTGTCTTGGCGTGCTTCTCCTTGGATTTATCCTGTATGGGATTCTCTGCACTTCCTGGACTTGACTGACTATCTCCTTTCCCATATTAGGGAAGTTTTCAGTTATAATCTCTTCAAATATTTTCTCAGGTCCTTTCTTTTTCTCTTCTTTTTCTGGGATCTCTATAATTCGAATGCTGGTGCATTTAATGCTGTCCCAGAGGTCTCCGACTCTGTCCTCTATTCTCTTCATCCTTTTTTCTTTACTGTGCTCTGCGATAGTTATTTCCACTATTTTATCTTCCAGATCTCTTATCCGTTTTTTTCCTCAGTTATTCTGCTATTGGTTCCTTCTAGAGAATTTTAAATTTCTTTGATTGTGTTGTTCATCATTGTTTATTTGCTCTTTAGTTCTTCTAGGTCATTGTTAAACGTTTCTTGTATTTTCTCCATTCTATTTCCAAGATTTTGGATCATCTTCACTATCATTACTCTGAATTCTTTTTCAAGTAGACTGCCTATTTCCTCTTCATTTGTTTGGTCTGGTGGGTTTTTACCTTGCTCCTTCATGTGCTGCATATTTCTCTGTCTTCCCATTTTGCTTAACTTACTGTGTTTGGGGTCTCCTTTCTGTTGGCTGCAGGTTCATAGTTTCCATTGTTTTTGGTCTGCCCCCAGTGGGTAAAGTTGGTTCAGTGGGTTGTGTTGGCTTCCTGGTGGAGGGGACTGCTGCCTGTGTTCTATTGTATGAGGCTGGATCTTGTCTTTCTGGTGGGCAGGACCACGTCCAGTGGCGTGTTTTGGGGTGTCTGTGAACTTATTATGATTTCAAGCAGCCTCTCTGGTAATGGGTGGGGTTGTGTTACTGTCCTGCTAGTTGTTTGGCATAGAGTGTCCAGCACTGTTATCTTGCTGGTCATTGAGTGGAGCTGGGTCTTAGTTTTGAGATGGAGATCTCTGGGAGAGCTTCCGCTATTTGATATTATGTGGAGCTGGGAGGCCCCTGGTGGACCAATGTCCTGAACTCGGCTCTCCCACCTCAGAGGCTCAGGCCTGACACCAAGCCAGAGAACCAAGACCCTGTCAGCCACACAGGTCAGAAGAAAAGGGAGAAAAAAGAAAGAAAGGGAGGAAGGAAGGAAATAAAATAAAGTTATTAAAATAAAACATCAAAAAATTATTCAAAATAAAAAAGTAATAAAAAAAGACAGAAAGAAAGAAGAGCGCAACCAAAGCAAAAAACAAATCCACCAATGATAAGAAGCGCTAAAAAGTATACTAAAAAGAAAACAGATAAAACCCTAGGACAAATGTTAAAAGCAAAGCTATATAGACAAAATCACACAAAGAAGCATATGCATATACACTCACAAATAGAGAAAATGGAAAAAAAATATATATATATAAGAAAATGAAGCGAGCAACCAAATCAATAAACAAATCTACCAGTGATGATAAGCTCTAAAAACTAAACTAAGATAAATATAAAACCAGAAACAAATTAGATGCATAAAGCAAACCCCAAGTCTATGGTCGCCCCCAAAGTCCACCGCCTCAATTTTGGGATGATTCGTTGTCTGTTCAGGTATTCCACAGATGCAGGTACATCAAGTTGATTGTGGAGATTTAATCTGCTGCTCTTGAGGCTGCATGGAGAAATTTCTCTTTCTCTTCTTTGTTTGCACAGCTCCTGGGGTTCAGCTTTGGATTTGGCCCCGCCTCTGCGTGTAGGTCACTTGAGGGCGTCTGTTCCCCACCCAGACACGACGGGGTTAAAGAAGCAGCTGATTAGGGGGCTCTGGCTCACTCAGGCCAGGGGGAGGGAGGGGTATGGAATATGGGGTGAGCCTGTGGTGGCAGAGGCCGGCGTGACGTTGCACCAGCCTGAAGCGCACCATGCGTTCTCCCAGGAAAGTTGTCCCTGGATCATGGAACCCTGGCAGTGGGGGACTGCACAGGCTCCCGAGAGCAGAGGTGTGGATAGTGACCTGTGCCATCACACAGGCTTCTTGGTGGCTGCAATAGCAGCCTTAGTGTTTCATGCCCGTTTCTGGTGTCCGCGCTGATAGCCGCGGCTTGCGCCCATCTCTGGAGCTCGTTTAGGTGGCGCTCTGAATCCCCTCTCCTCATGCACCCTGAAACAATGGTCTCTTGCCTCTTAGGCAGTTCCAGGATTTTCCCGGACTCACTCTCATCTAGCTGTGGCACACTAGCCCCCTTCAGGCTGTGTTCACGCAGCCAACCCCAGTTATCTCCCTGGGATCTGACCTCTGAAGCCTGAGCCTCAGCTCCCAGCCCCCACCCTCCCCGGTGGGTGAGCAGACAAGCCTCTCGGGCTGGAGAGTGCTGGTCGGCACTGATCCTCTGTGCAGGAAGCTCCCTGCTTTGCCCTCTGTACCCCTGTTGCTGTGCTCTCCTCTGTGGCTCTGAAGCTTCCCTCCCGCCACCCCCATCTCTGCCAGTGAAGGGGCTTCCTAGTGTGTGGAAACTTTTCCTCTTTCACAGCTCCCTCCCAGAGGTGCAGGTCCCATCCCTATTCTTTTGTATCTGTTTTTTTTTTTTTTTTTTTTCTTTTGCCCTACCCAGGTATGTGGGGAGTTTCTTGCCTTTTGGGAAGTCTAAGGTATTCTGCCAGCATTCAGTAGGTGTTCTGTAGGAGTTGTTCCACATGTAGACGTATTTCTGATGTATTTGTGGGGAGGAAGGTGATCTCCATGTCTTACTCCTCCGCCATATTGAAGGTCCCCTCTGTCCTGAAGCCTTTCAATCTTCAATTGCTCCCTTTAATATGCGAACATCTTAAGTGATATCCTGGGACAAGATTACCCTATTCAGTGACTGGAACCATAAAAAAGCCCTATGGAAAAGAGACCTCAGCCCTCTCACCACCACTCTCCTCCTCACACCAGCTCCCCCCTCATTCACTCCCAGTACTGATGTCTTTAACCTTCTGGCCCGGCCACATCCAAAGCAGCCTGGTTGGGACAGGAGACCTAGTCTCACAATTGATGGTGCAGGGAGTTATCCTGATGCCTTTGTACCTAAGGAAACACCAGGCTCTTTCATCTCCATTGTATGGGACTCCACCTTCTCACCCTTCTGGGTCCTCTAGGCCTCTTCCCCAGTTTGCAACAAAAGCTCAATTTTCCAAACTCAGTTTGGAACCTCATGGTGATCCCCAGATCAACAGGGGCCCTGGGCTCTACTGAGCTTCTTCCCCTACATCCATATTCAGTGCTATTCTCCACCCGAGGACAAGATGAGGTGATGCTAGCTAGATGTTTGCCAAGCTCCATTCTTCTCCTGGCCACACAGCTAGAGAAAGCTACGCACTTAGCTGTGGCATATGCCTGAGTTCTGGTGATGGAAAGTGGGTGGGAAGTATGCCACTCCTAGGTCCAGCTCATAAAACCTCATGTAGAATCCATCCCTCTCTCTCTTTCCTTGTCTGCCAGCCAGATCCTGTGGATGACTTGGTGCCCTACAGGATGATAGAGACGACCAAATAGAAAGAACCTGGGTCCCTGAATGACTGAGTGAAGATCTCACACCCACACAATCTCCAACATTCATTCACTTATTTGTCTTAGACCAAAAACTATATTTTTTGTCATTATTTCCATTTTTCACCTATATGAGACCACCTATTCACACAGATTTTTTTCAGAATTAGATAAAATATAAAACTATGCCGCACATACAGGATTAATTAATAAAATTATATATATGCATACATAAGTATACATATGCAGATATATAATGTATCATGCAGAACACTTATGCACTTAAAGAACTTGAAGTTCTATGAATTTACATTCTTTCCTTACATCATATATACATGTATATGATGTAAGGAAAGAATATATATGTGATTACTTGGTTGAGAAGACAGTCATAAAAAATTTTATCAGGAGTAATTTTTTATAGGTCATATATTTCTAGTCATAATCTATAATCAAATTAAAATGAAAACCTTAATTTCTTAGAAGTTAAGAAACTTTATCCTAAATACTCATCAGAGCTTAGATCAAACAGAAGCTCCAAACGGAAACTGTAAGTTACCAAGAAAATAATGAATTTAAAATAAAAGAGGCTATTTTATGCCAAAACATGTGGCAGCAGGTAAAGCTATACTCAGAGTACAATGATCCAAGAATTTCAAATTTATGAACTGGAAAAAAGTAACAAAACAAACCAGATGAAATTAGGAGAATATGAGGGGTGAAAATAATATCATAAAAAAGGAAAAACTAGGTATATAAATAAAATCCTAAAGCTGGCCCTTCAAAAAACATATGTACATTTGGTGAAGAAAGAAAGATAAAGTATAATACAAAATACTAGAAAAGGCAGTATAACCATAAATAGGAAAGAGATTCAATGTATTTATAATTTTAAAGAGATTATTATGTGTAACTCTAAAGCAAAAATTTTTTTGATGCTATTTCTAGTAAAAAAGAATTAAATTCAACCAAGGAGTAGAAAACCATGGAAGAGTCTAAGAAAGTTACTTAAATATCTCTTGTAAAAACCATATCAGTTGTAAAGCAATTACACTCCCATAAAGATGTTAAAAAAAATATGCAGGCCTAGATCTTTTTTCCATCTGATTTTTTAAATCTAGCTTTTTTTTTTTAAAAAAAACATAATTCTAATAATATTTAAATTATTTCAGTCCACATAAAAATGAATAAGACATTCTCATTCACATTTTATATCAAACATAATCTTTTTTTTTCAGACATAATCTTAATGCCCAGTCATGGTACACATATAATGCAAAAAATAAAACTAGCCATCAATTTTACTTACAAATACATATGGAAATTTTTAAGCAAATGGAATCAATCAGTGCATCAAAAGGATAAGCCATGACTAAGCAAGGATGATTCCAAGGATGGTTTATCATCAACAAGTATATCAAGACAATGTATTACAACCAGAAATTAATTGGAAGAGTCATATGATTGAATCAATAGATGCTGAAGTGAAATCTGGTATTGTGCCTCCCAGCATTTGTTTTCTCTTGTTCTGGTAACTGAAACCAAAGCTTTCCTCTGGGGATGCACCTACTCCTCTCCTCTCAGTGAATGAGTATTGGATGGGACTCTACTCAGTTCAAGAGTGGAGCCTGTGCTCTACACATGAGCCAATCAGCACATCACATGACCCTAGTGAAAGCGTATGGCCCTCCCAAAGCCAGTGAGAAGAAATAAGATACTTTCTGGAATCCTAGGACTACCTATTACTTCCCCAGCACTGGATTTGAAGCTAAATGCATGAGTTTCAGAGTTGCTACAGCCTATCAAGTAGTCACAGGGGGAGAGTCTGTAAGAGTTACCAGATTTGGTGACACAGTTTGAGCCCTGATATCAGGCTGGCCTCAAGTCAACTTCATCCTGAGCAGTTTTAGTTATAAACTATATATAACACAGATAACTAATAAGGACGTACTGTAGAGCATAGGGAGCTCTACTCAGTACTCTGTAATGACCTATATGGGAAAAAACTCTAAAAAAGAGTGGAGATATAAATATGAATAACTGATTCACTTCACTGTACACCTGAAACTAACACAACACTGTAAATCAACTATACTCTAATAAAATTTTTTTTTAAAAGGGACCAGAAAAAAAAAAGCCAATGCATTCTTTTTTCTAAAAAAATATTTATTTATTTGGCTGTGTTGGGTCTTCGTAGCTGTGCGTGGGCTTTCTCTAGTTGTGGCGAGCAGGGGCTACTCTTCATTGCAATGCGCGGGCTTCTCATTGTGGTGGCCTCTCTTGTTGCGGAGCATGGGCTCTAGGCGCATGGGCTTCAGTAGTTGTGGCACGCGGGTTCAGTAGTTGTGGCTCACGGGCTCTAAAGCGCAGGCTCAGTAGTTGTGGCACACGGGCTTAGTTGCTCCACGGCATGTGTGATCTTCCCAGAGCAGGGCTCGAACCCATGTCCCCCACATTGGCAGGCGGATTCTTAACCACTGTGCCACCAGGGAAGTCCCTGCATTCACGTTTTGCTTAAGCAAATTTGAGTTGAAATTTCTTGGCACTTGTCACAGAGGAAGTTGTCATTGATATGTAAGCCAAGATACATTTGATATAATCCAGTAGACATTCTGACAAAAACTCTAAGATAGGAATTGATGGGCATTTCTTAAATATAATAAAGGCTGTTTTAAAAAAATAAACCTCAGTAAACCTTATATTAAAGGGTAAAATAAGGAAGTCATTTCTTTTAAAATCAGGAAGAAGATAGGCAGGCACACCATCTCCATTTCTATTTAATGTTGTTTTGGTGGTTTAAGCCAATGCACTTAGTCAAGAAGTGAAATACTCAGGAAGAATACTGAGAAAGAAGGGACAAAATTGTATCTATCCACAAAGGACGTGACAGTAAACTTAGAAAATATGAGAGACTATTATAAAAACTACTGAAATTTATACAGGAGTTGCTAGTTTGTCTAGAACTGATCTAAATATACAAAAATCAATAGCAATAATAAGAAGCAGAAAGTCCTTTCATAAAAGAGACTAAAATAATATGAGACAAGTAAGAATACATTTGACAGGAATGGTTCTGGATCTATATTGAAAAAAAAACCCAATAAACTTTATTGAAGACATGAAAACATGACCTGAACAAACTGAAATACCATATGTATGAATGAGAAAACTCAATAAAGTAAATATATCAGTCCTTCCTAAACCAATACATTAATGGACCATAATTTCATTCAGAATTTTTATGACTTTAATTCTTAAAATTAATTACCAAATTATTTTAAAGTTTATATGGAAGACTATTTGTCTAAGAAACCAAGAAATGGAGACTAGAAAGACAATAGAAAAAAATCAGTGAAACTAAGAACTAGTTTTTTGAAAAGATGAACAAAATTGACAAACTTTTAACTAGACAAAGTGAGAAAAGAGAAGACTCAAATAAAATTGGAAATGAAAGAGGAGACCTTAAAACTGATAACAAAGAAATACTGAGGGTCAGAAGAAACTACTATGAACAACTTATGCCAACAAATTAGATAACCTAAAAGAAATGGACAAGCTCCTAGAAACATGCAAGCTAACAAGAGTGAATCATGAAGAAACAGAGAATCTGAACAGACCAATTACTAGTAGAGATTGAATCAGTAATCAAAAACTTCCCAACAAATAAAAGTCCAGGATCAGATGACTTCAATGGTGAATTCTCCTAAGCATTTAAAGAAGAATTAATACCAATCCTTCTCAAACTCTTCCAAAAAATTGAAGAAGAGGGAACACTTTCAAACTCATTTTGCTAGAGTAGCATTACCCTGATACCAAAGCCATACAAGGACACTACTGGAAAAGAAAATTACAGGCCAATATACCTGATGAACATAGATGCAAAAATCCTCAAGAAAATATTAGCAAACTGAATTCAACAGTACATTAAAAGGGTCAATACACCATAATCAAAGTGAATTTATCCCTGGGATGCAAGGATGGTTCAACATACACAAATCAATAAATGTGGTGTGCCAAATTAACAAAATGAGAGATAAAAATCATATGATCGTCTCAGTAGATATAGAAAAACATTTAACAAAATTCACCATCCTTTCATGATAAAAACTCTGAAGGAATTAGGTATAGAAAAAATGTACCTCAACATAATAAAGGCCATATATGACAAGCCTCATAGATAACATTATATTCAACAGTGAAAAGCTGAAAGCTCTTCCTCTAAGATTAGGAAAAAGACAAGAATGCACACTCTCACCACTTTTATTCAACATACTACTGGAAGTCCTAGCCAGAGCAATTAGGCAAGAAAAATAAAAGGCACCCAAATCATAAAGGAAGAAGTAATATGGTCTTTGTTTGCAAATGACACAATCTTATGTATAGAGAACCCTAACGAAAGGTACTCAACATCACTAATTATAAAAGAAATGAAAGGCAAAACCACAATGAGATATCACCTCATACCTATCAGGATGGCTGTTATCAAAAAGACAAGAGATAGCAAATGCTGGTGAAGATGTGGAGAAAAGGGAACCTTTGTACGCTGTTGGTGGGAGTGTAAACTGTAGAGCCACTATGGAAAACAGTATGGCAATTCCTCAAGAAATTAAAAATAGAACTATCATATGACCCAGAAATCTCACTACTGTGTATATATCCAAAGGAAATAAAATGATTATCTTGAAGAAATATCTGTACTCCCATGTTCACTGCAGCATTATTCACAATAGCCAAGGTATGGAAACAATGTGTCTGCTGATGGAAAAATGGACAAAGAAAAAAATATATATATATCCACACAGACATAATGGAATAGTATTCAACCTTAAAATAAGAAGGAAATCCCACCATTTGCAACATTATGAATGAACCTGGGGGGGAATTATGCTAAGTAAAATAAGCCAGGCAAAAAAAACAGAGAAAGACAAATACTGCATGGTATCACTTATATGTGGAATTAAAAAAAAAAATATATGAAAAAGGTGGAATCACCATTTTCCTTTATAAAACTTACAATAAAGTCACTATAAATAAAATAGTATGTTATTGGCCCAGATAATAATTCAGTGGAACAGAATAGGTTTTCCAAAGTGGATCCAAACTGTATATGAGCACGTAATAAGTGACAAAGATTGAATTTGAATTCAGTGAAACATTAAATACAAATATATTTTATTTGAAGAAGTCTGGTTATCATGTAAGATGAAGTTTTCTTGATAAACTTAAGGAAGAACTATTCTCTTGGCAAAAGAATTAGGAAATGGAGAATCTGCAAGGCATATCAAGAATGACCCCTCCAAAAGAACCAACTCTCCCTTAGACAGGAAACCAGTCCCTTTGTATTAAATTCAGCCTGAATTTCTTTCCTGTTAAGAGAAAATTATATAGTGCCTAAACATGGGTGGCCAGAGAGTTAAATCTGATAATAGACCAATTTATCTTATAATACAAAAATAACGTGATAGGGAAAAAAGATGATAACTGATAGATCCATTAAATCTAAGGGTACTAACATTATTGTCCTAAGATGGAGTTATAATACTGCAATAAAAAATCAGAACCAAATCAGGAATAATGTCAAATTGAATGTAGTGTTCATAAAAACGGATGAATTAACAATTTCATATGTTACAAACGTACCAATATGTTGTTGGAAGGCAAATATTTGAAAGGTGAAGCAGCCTCAAGTCATTTGTGACTGTATTTTGTTTTGTTTTCTGGTTTAGTTTCAGAAGGAAATTTTAAAGGAAATATGAGAACTAATAATGCAAGTTAGTGTTTTATTGGTCCCTTCAGATCAGGGTTTGCCACAGCTCATGGGCCAAACACTACCTTCTCTAGTTTTTATAAGTAAAGTTTTATTGGAATATGACCATACATATTTGTTACCTATTGTTTATGACTGCTTTCACAGTCATATTTTTATGTATTTGGGTTTAAAGAAAACTTGTTTAATTTTAAAATCAGAGCTGACTACAGTCTCTGACAACTCAATAAATTTAGAAAGAAATTACAAAAATGGAAACAAAGAAACATAAACCCAAACCATTTGGAAATTTTTAAAAATCTAATCAAAATTTAATTCAAAGAAAAAATCAAAACCACAGTTTATACCAGGAATTTTAGAAAAGAGCAATACCTGTTATACTTCATACAAAAACATGCTACCAAAACTGCAAATTTCATTGATTCATTACATACAAAAAGAATGAAAATAAATTACTGAAGGCAGTTAATTCAAAATGAAAAAAAAAACACAACATGAAAATCTGAGGTAAGGAGAGGAGAAGGAGGAATTAAAAAAGAAAAAGAAAGAAGTAGACTCAAAAGATATATTTAAGATTGAATTTGTTGGAAAGCAAACAAATAATAGGATGCGATGAGCCAACAGCTAGTAAAATCAATTAAAAATAGAAATATAAAAATACTTAAAAATGCACCTAACAACAGAGCTACATAAAACTAAAGAAAACTACATCCACCAACAAAAATACACAAAACCAAAGCTGACAGAACTGAAAAGAGAAATATACAAATCCACAAGTATAGCTGGACACATCAATACTCCTCTCCTTGTAACAGATAGAACAGGAGAAGAAAATCACTAAAACTAGAGAACACCTGAGCAAAACTATAAATCAACTTGACTTAATTAGCATTTCTAGCACACTATACCTAACAGTTGCAAAACATATATTCTTTTCACGTGCACCTGGCACATTCACCACAATAGACCGTACACTGGGTTGGCCAAAAGATTTGTTCAGTTTTTTCTGTAAGATGGCTCTAGTAGCATTTAGTTGTCTTTAACTTCATTCCAAACAATTTTGTTAGACTGCATGTGACAGCTGTCATATCAGCGTGCATTTAAAAAAAGACTTATCACACAGACATAGAGAATGGACTTGAGAACATGGTGAGGGGAAAGGGTAGGCTGGGACAAAGTGAGAGAGTGACGTGGACATAGATACACTACCAAATGTAAAATAGATAGCTGGTGGGAAGCAGCCGCATAGCACAGGGAGATCAGCTCTGTGCTTTGTGTCCACCTAGAGGAGTGGGACAGGGAGGGTGGGAGGGAGAGACAAGAGGGAGGAGATATGGGGATGTATGCATATGTATAGCTGATTCACTTTGTTATAAAGCAGAAACTAACACACCATTGTAAAGCAGTTATATTCCAATAAAGACGTTAAAAAAAGTCAACAAATAAAAATTTTAAAAAATAAATTAAAAATAAAAAAAGACTTATCAAAACTGGTGAATTTTTGTGTAGCCATTTTAATACTGAAGATGGAAGAAAAAAAGCAACATTTTCAGCATATTATGCTTTATTATTTCAGGAAAGGTAAAAACGCAACCAAAATGCAAAAAGAGAGATTTGTGCAGTGTATAGAGAAGGTGCTGTAACTGACTGAACATGTCAAAAGTGTTTTGCAAAGTTTCATGCTAGACATTTCTCACTGGACGATGCTCCACGGTCAGGTAGACCAGTTGAAGTTGATAGCGATCAAATCGAGACATTAACTGAGAACTATCACTGTTGTACCACTCAGGAGAGAGCCAACATATTCAAAATATCCAAATCAAGCATTGAAAATCACTGGCACCAGCTCGGTTATGTTCATCGCTTTGATGTTTGGGTTCCACAGAAGTTAAGTGAAAAACACCTTCTTGACGGTATTTCTGCATGTGATTCTCTACTTAAACATAATGAAAACGTTCCGTTTTTAAAACAAATTGTGACGAGGCATGAAAAGTGGATACTGCACGATAACTTGGAACAGAAGAGATCGTGGGGCAAGCAAAATGAACCACCACCAACCACACCAAAGGCTGGTCTTCATCCAAAGAAGGTGATGTGTATATGGTGGGATTGAAAGGGAGTCCTCTATTATGAGCTCCTTCCGGAAAACCAAACGATTAATTCCAACAAGTATCGCTCCCAATTAGACCAACTGAAAGTGGCACTTGACGAAAAACGTCCAGAATTAGTCAGCAGAAAACGCATAATTTTCCATCAGGATAACGCAAGACTGCATGTTTCTTTGATAACCAGGCAAAAATTATTACAGCTTGCCTGGGAAGTTCTGATTTATCCACCATATTCACCAGACATTGCACCTTCGGATTTCCATTTATTTAGGTCTTTACAAAATTCTCTTAATGGAAAACATTTCAATTCCCTGAAAGACTGTAAAAGGCACCTGGAACAGTTCTTTGTTCAAAAACATAAAAAGTTTTGGGAAGATGGAATTATGAAGTTGCCTGGAAAATGGCAGAAGGAAGTGGAACAAAAGGGTGAATACGTTGTTCAATAAAGTTCTTGGTGAAAATGAAAAATGTGCCTTTTATTTTTACTTAAAAACCAAAGGCACTTTTTGGCCAACCCAATACTAGTCTATAAAACAAATCTCAGCAAATATAAAAGAACTGCAACCATAGAAAATGTGTTTTCTGATCAGAGTGGATTTAGACTAAAAATCAGTAACAGAAAGATACCTGTAAGTCTCCCAGTATTTGTAAATCACACAATAAACACTTCCAAATTCTTTCCATGGGTTAAAGAATAAATCACTAGGGAAGCTAAAGTATACTGAATTGATTGAAAATGAAAACATAGTATGTTCAACTATGTGGAATAGGGGGAGACAGTGAAAGCTGTACTTAAACAGAAATGTATAGCATTAAATTGTCTGTATTAGAGTATAAGAAAGTTCTCATATCAAAAATAAAAGCTGAACATTAAGAAACTAGAAGAAGGGCAGATTAAATATAAAGGAAGCAGAAGAAAGGAAATAATAAAGAGAAGTCAATGAAATTGAAAATAGAAAACCAATGGAGACAAACAATAAAATCAAAAGCTGATTCTTAAAAAAAAAAAAACAACCAAAAACAATAAAAATGACAAACTTCTAGCCAGACAGACCATGAAAGAAAAGAGGAAAGATACAAATTGTTAATATCAAGAATAAGAGAGGACCCATCACTATATATCTTTGAGATATTAAAAATAAAAAGGGAACATTATGAACAACTTTATGCCAATAAATCTGATAGCATAAACTAAATAAACAAATTGTTTGAAAGACACAAAGTACCAAAACTCACTCGAGAAGAATTAGACAATCCCAGTTATCCCCTTATCTATTAAATAAGTTGCATTTGTAATTTAAAGACCTTTCCACAAATAAAAATCCAGACCCAAATGGTTTCATTAGAGAATTCTATCAAAAATTTAAGGGAAAAAAATAATACAAGAGAAATGGAGTATTTTTAATAAGTGATGCTGGAATAGACATCCATATGTAAAAAATGAACCTTGACCCATACCTCACACCATACACAATAATCAACTCCAAACAAAACATAGGAAAAACATTTCATGACCTTGGGTTAGGTCAGCATTTTTTTGACCATAAAGCACAATAAAGCATGAAACAAAAAAAACTGTGATTGTTCGAAGTTCATCAAAATTAAAAACTTCTACTCTTCCAAGGATACTGTCAAGGAAATAAAAAGAGATGCCACAGATAGGGACAAAATATTTGCAAAACACCTATCTGAAAAAGCAGATAGCATCCAGAATATTATATAAAGAGCTCTTGAAACTCAATAACATGAAGATTAACCCAATTTGTAAAATGGGCAAGTGATGTGAACAAACACTTCACCAAAGAACATATGGTGAAAGCATTAACCCAAGAAAAACACTCAACACCATTAATTAGTCAGGGAAACCCAAATTAAAATCATAATGAGATCTTAGCCCTCACCCACTCACCTATTAGTATGGCCAAAGGAGAGGGAAAGACAATGCGAAGTCCTGACAAGGATGTGGAATGACTGGGACTCTTATATGCTGCTGTTGGGAATTCATAGTAGAGCTGATTTGGAAAGCGTAACAGTGGTTCCTTATAAAGTTAAACATATACTTTACATATGACCTGACACACCCAATACTGGATATTTAAATGAGAGAAATAAAGACAAATGTCTTCTACACAAATATTCATAGCAGTTGTGTTTACAGTAAACAACAACTGGAAGCCACCTACATTGCCACCCGTGGATAGATAAACTACAGTATTTTCAGACAGTAAAACATTACTCAACAAATAGGAAACAAACGAGATGAGTGTTAACTTACTGTGGTAATCATTTTGCAATATATGCATATATCAAATCATTATGTTGGATACTTTAAATTAATACAATGTTCTATGTTAATTATATCTCTATAAAACTGGAAAGAAAAAGAAATAAACTACTGAGACATACAATAATGTGGATAAACCCTGAAAACATTATGCCTCATGAAAGAAATCAGACTCAAAAAGCTACATCCTGTGGGATTCTACTTATATGACATTCTGGAAATAGCAAAACTATAGGGACAAAAATCAGATCAGTGGTTTCCAGGGCCTGGGGAGAAGGAGGAATTGATTACAGAAGGGCATGGGGAAACTTCTGGGGGTTTGGGAAATATTCTATATCTCTATAGTGGTGGTGGTTATAGAACTGTACACATTTAAAAACTCATTGAATTGTCCTGCTAAAAGGGGTATCTTTTATTATATGCAAATAATAGTTAAAAAACCTTAATACACACAAAATACTTTATGAGAAAAGGCAAATAATGTGGATAAAGATGGAACTGAAATTACGCAGCACAGTGCTTTCCCCAAGTCTACCACTATTCTATCTGAAAACCTCAGTGAAGTTCTAAGTAACCAGAAACTAACAAATTTAACTTAAAAAAGGAAACCCTGAATAAATCAATAACTGTAAACTAAACCAAACCACATATGATTTGTGTTCCCCTCCTATTCCCTCCTCCAAGCACCGGGACATATACTTTTATGAGTGACTATTTTCAGTTCTTTAAGAAACATAACGTCTACATCAATGAAATGGTACTAAGCCATGGAAAAAGGAAAGACAACTTAAGAATTCCTGTTTTTAAGCCAGTCTAACATACAAAGCAAAATTTTACAAAGATAGACTTAAAAACCCCCAGCCCAAACTTATAGATACGGATGCAAAAAATTCTAAATTAAATACTGTCAACCTAACAATCCATTAAAATAACTCTACCTTGTGATGAAATGAGGTTCATATGACTGTACAAGATGATTCAATATTAGGAAATGTGCCTTCATTCATTATAACATTAAGAGGTCAGAGAGGTCACCTGATCTTATTTTTTTTAATAAATTTATTTATTTATTTATTTAGCTGCATTGGGTCTTCGTTGCTATGCACAGGATTTCTCTAGTTGTGGCGAGCAGGGGCTACTCTTTGTTGAGGTGCGCGAGCTTCTCATTGTGGTGGCTTCTCTCATTGTGGAGCATGGGTTCTAGGCACTCGGGCTTCAGTAGTTGTGGCACGCAGGTTCAGTAGTTGTGGCTTGCGGGCTCAGTAGTTGTGGCTCGTGGGCTCTAGAGTGCAGGCTCAGTAGTTGTGGCGCATGGGCTTAGCTGCTCCACGGCATGTGGGATCTTCCTGGACCAGGGCTCGAACCCGTGTCCCCTGCACTGGTAGGCGGATTTTCAACCACTGCGCCAACAGGGAGGTCCCATCTGATCTTCTCTGATTCCAAGGTTTGACATGTTTCCCCAGATCTCACACAGCTCCCCCCACACTGAACTCTGCTTAAATAGCACCCCCTCAGCACAGCCTTCTCAAACTATATTCTTTTTTTTTTTTTTTAAATTGAAGCATAGCTGATTTACAATGTTGTTAGTTTCAGGTGTACAGCAAAGTTATTCAGTTTATATAGATATATAATTATATGTATATATTCAGTTTTATATATATATTATTTTTCAGATTCTTTCTCATTATAGGTTATTTACAAAGTATTGAGTATAGTTCTCTGTGCTATACAGGAGGTCCCTGTTGGTTATCTATTTTATATATAGTAGTGTGTATATGTTAATCCCAAACTCCTAATTTATCCACTCCTGCCCTCCCTTTCCCCTTTGGGCACCATAAGTTTGTCAAACTATATTTCACCTTTGAAATTTCACCTCCCTTCTAGTCTAGCACTGTCACTCACCAGGAGGACAGAGACTTTGTTTACTGCTTACAGGAGTGCCTGGCCCCACTCAATCAATCATTACTTGTTGCATGAATGTCAATAGCTACCTACGAAGTTCTTGAAAAAAATTCGACATCCATTCCTGATAGAAAGCTTGGTAAAATGGACATAAATGGCTGCTTTCTAACATGATAAAAAAGGTAACTCAAGTCCAAATCTTGCCTCATGTTTAATGTTAAAATAATCCAAGATTCTCCATTAGATTAGAATAAGATGAGAGTGTCCTCTCTTCTGGGCGTAACTGCCAAAGCCATTAAACAGGAGGCTGAAATACAGGGTAAGTCTGTTGCTAACATCGAGGTAAAATGATTATTATTTGCAAGTCAGCCTTAGTGAATCAGCTGAAAAAATTAGAAAAACAAAATTGACTAAGGTTGCTGGTTACAAAATTAATATAAAACAACCAATAGCTTCACAATATACAACAAACAGGAAACGTAATGGAAGTAATGATCAGTTTGAAAATGTAATACAAGAAAAGTCCTATACCTGTAAGTCATCAGAAAAAGAAATCTAGGAACAAGCTTAAATAGAAATGTGAAGTACCTACATGAATAAAGCTATGCAATTCTATGCAGAAATATAAAAAATTTTATGGAGTCATAACTAGGTGTTGGATAAGAAACTCGGTATTTTAAGGGTATCAATTCTTCCTAAATGAATATATAAATTCAATGCAGGTCCAATATAAATTCAATAGGGTTTATATTGCAACTTAACAATATTCTCTACCACATATCTGGAAAAATAAACAGGTGAGAATATCCAGGAAGTTTGTGAAAAAGTGAAGGGGGGTAGGTCTATCAGACATTACTAGTGTCCTGTAAAAGTTCAACGTTAAAACCATATGGCATGGAACTTCCCTGGTGGTGCAGTGGTTAAGAATCTGCCTGCCAATGCAGGAGACATGGGTTCGAGCCCTGGTCCGGAGGATCCCACATGCTGCGGAGCAGCTAAGCCTGCGAGCCACAACAACTGAGCCCACACGCTACAACTACCGAAGCCCGTGAGCCTAGAGCCCACGCTCCGCAACAAGAAAAGCTACTGCAATGAGAAGCCCGTGCTCTGCAACAAACAGTAGCCCCAGCTCGCCACAACTAGAGAAAGCCCGTGCGCAGCACTGAAGACCCAATGCAGCCAAAAATAAATAAATAAATAAACAAAAAAACAAAAAACTGTATGGTGATAGTGCAGAATAGACCAACAGACAATACAACGGAATAGATTCCAAAAATAGAGCAGAATTTTATATATATGTGTGTGTGTGTGTGTGTGTGTGTGTGTGTGTGTGTGTGTGTGTGTGTGTGTGTGTATAAAATTCAGGGTAAAGGGCAACAGTAGAGGTTAGTGGTTAAATGGTTGGGTGCTAGGTTCAAATCCCAGCCCTGCCTCTTCTAGCAATGGGATCATAGGGAAGTTGCTTAACTTTTCTGTAAAGTATTCTTCTCCTATGTAGTGGATGAAAAATAGAGTAACAATAGTCTTCCTCAAATGTTTTTGATATAATAAAATAATGTATAAAAATGTTACCATAGGGCCTGACATCTGATACTTAGTATTGATAAATGTTCAATAAATGTTATTATACATATACATACATATATATTAATATATATAAGCACACACACACATATATATATACATCACACATATATATTTATAAATAAGTTTAAAGAGGAAAGGTATGCTGTTAAGACAACTAGTTATACATCTTGGACAAACTGCACATGTGCTTATGATGCATTCATGAGAACATCCATCTCTACTCTTATTTATAATGACGAAATATTATTAATTCACAAGATTAAGAAAAATGTGGTAAGTGTCTATGTAGTGACCTGCATGCTATGTAGTACTCAGCAGTTAATAAAAATGAACCCGGGGGATCTCTACACTTTGGTACGGAAGGATATTCCTAACATATTGTTGAATAAAGACAAGCAGACATACAGGCAACACGAACCCACAATGTACAATTGTGTTCATGAATTTAAATGCCTTCTCTTCCTATAGTGTGTTGAATGATGACCCCCAAAAGATACGTCCACTGGGAAGCTGGAACTGTGACCTTATTTGGAAATTGAGTCTTTGCATGTGTTTCTAGGTTGAGGATTTCAAGATGAGGCTGACCTGGATCAGAGTGGGTCCTAAATCCAATGACAAGAATCCTTATGAAAGAAGAGAGCGGTGTAAGACACACGGCGGAGAAGACCACGTGAGGATGAAAGCAGAGATTGGAGTTATATGGATACAAACTGGAGAAAGCAAGGATTGTGGGCAGCCACCAGGAGCTAGGAGAGAAGCGTGAAGCAGACGCTTCCCAGAGCCTTCAGAAGGATCCAACCCTGCCAATACCTTGATTTTGGACTTCAGGTTCCAGAACTGTGAGAGAATAAATGTTTGCTGTTTTTAAGCCATGAAGTTTGTGGTAATTTGTTACAAAAGCCACAGAAAACTAACATACTTTTCAACCTCGGCAAATCCCATTATTTGTCTTTGAAAATCCCCTCTCATTCATCACGTCCTTCAGCTCCCCGCCCCACCCCGCAGGACGCACCGGTCTTCTACTTGCTGCCCCTAAGTTAAACAGAAGAATCTGCCTGCGACCTGACCCTATGCATAATTCATGGCTGACTCTGCCTGTATCTGCTTTGTCAGCTTTTGATCTACTGGTTATAGAGATAATAGTGTTATCTGTATGAGAGCAACGGTGTCCAATAATAGGGGAATGGGTAAGTAAATTAGGGTCCATCAACTTGATGAAATATTACCTAGTCACTGAATAAGATAGTGATAAAGACTAGCGACGTGGGGGGGAAAATGGGTTTTGACATAACACTAAGTGGAAGAAAAGTATGTTATCAGATCATATCTATAGTTTAATAAATATGAAAAAAATGCTTCCTACATGTGGGCGAGGACTTAAAACAACTTGTTTTTTTGGGCCCTGGGATGGTGGGTGTACTTCTTCTTTCTTTCATTTAGAGTCTTAGGGATGTAATGGCGCTTATGCTAGAATGAAAAAGAAAACAAAACGGTCACCAGAGCCTGGAGTTTACCTGAATGCCTCAGAAGCTAGAGTTAAAAGAAAGTAGTAAAGCATCACAAAGCAAAGGGCCCTGTTCCGAAGCTCTACCGAATTCTATCCGAGGGAGGACTGGGCACCTTGTACTACAGTATGGAGGCTTGTAGTTTCGAAATGAGGCTCAAGCTTGGATCAGCAAATTCCTAGTAAATCTTACCAACACTGGGTATGGGGCTTCCCTGGTGGCGCAGTGGTTGGGAGTCCGCCTGCCGACGCAGGGGACGCGGGTTTGTGCCCTGGTCCGGGAGGATCCCACGTGCCGCGGAGCGGCTGGGCCCGTGAGCCATGGCCGCTGAGCCTGCGCGTCCGGAGCCTGTGCTCCGCAACGGGAGAGGCCACAGCAGTGAGAGGCCCGCGTACCGCAAAAAAAACCCCAACAAAAACCAACACTGGGTATGACACAACCCGCAGGCAAACCCATGTCCCGGGCCGTCCATAACCTGGCCCTCTGGGATCTAACCCCCACCCCAAACACCTGTGCTCCTCCTCATGAAGATTCCTCCTTAGTTCCCGGACATCCCCTGTTTTTTCCTTCCCTGAAAACACACAAAAAGGGCAGGGCTGTCCCTTCATCCCTTCTCCTGTTTTGGAACAAACAAGCTACCTGGCCATTCTTCAAGGCTCAGCTTGAGTGCAAACCCATCCTTAAGTCTTTGGAGATTTCCCTGGTCAGACCCATTTCTCGCGTGAGCCTCTAGAAGAAATCTCGGCTTTGTGCAGATAAGACACTGAGTTCTAAAAATGCACCCTTCCAGTAGGCCACGTGGAGCTCAAAATCATGGAGACCGGCCAGCTTCCCTGATCCTGCATCTCTAATATCCTAGGCCAGTGGCAAAGGACCTCAGGGCAGCCAGGCTTTCAGGTCATGGCCTATGGTGATGTCAAGGGCAGGGTGACCTCGACAGCACTGTATTAATGAGTGATGGAATCAAAAGTCAAAGTGCAGTGGGCTGAGGAATGAATGGGAGGGAGAGGAAGCGGAAGAAGTTCATTGAGAGTATGTCAGTTTCCTTGGGCTACAGTAACACATTACCATAACCTGGATGACTTCCGCAACAGCTATTTATTTTCTGACAGTTCTGGACTCTAGACTCTAAAATCAAGATGGACAGGGCCATGCTCTTTCTGAAGTCTCTAGAGGAGGATCCTTCTAATGGTGCCCAACAAACCTTAACACTCCTTGACTTGTAGATACATCACTCCAATTTCTTCCTTTGTTGTCACGTGGTCTCCCCACGTCTGTCTCTGTGTCCAAACTTCCCTCTTCTCCCCAGGACAACAGTCATTGGATTAGGTCCACCCTAATCCAGTATCACCTCGCCTTAATTTAATTACATCTGCACAGGCCCTATTTCCAAATAAAGTCACATTCATAGGTAGTAAAGGTTAGGACTTTAACATATCTTTTTTGGGGGGATGCAATTCAAACTACCACAGAGAGTGAGCTTCCTAGACTTTTTAGAGATTAAATAAGAAGAAAATAACAGCTGGAGAAAAATAACAAAGTAGCACAAAATAAGGACAAGGGTTATTTTGTCAATAGACAATCTATTGATTAATGGACAATAGATTGTCCAAAATAATGGACAACCTATTATGTTTTAAAAGCTCATTTATATTTTGAGGCAAACATTAGTTCCTGCCCAACACACTCAAAATGGATGAATAATATGGAGGTGAGGAAAGTCTGACATTTATTGATCCCCTACAATGTTCCAGGAGTTCTCATATACAAACTCATTTTATCCTCACAGTGATATAGAACAGGCATTCATATTCCCATTGTACAAATGAGGAAACTGAAAATTGGCTATTGGGCACTTGAAGTGTGGACAGTACAGACTGAAATGTGCTACAGGTGGAAAATATGTACTGTGTTTCAAACTCTGTGCATCTAAAAGAGTGTAAAATATCTCAATATTTTTATATTGACTACATGTTAAAATGATACTATTTTGGACCTATTGGGTTAGGAAAACATATTACTAAAATTAAAATTTTTTTTCCTGTTTCTTTTCTTTTTTTTTTTTTTTAACGCAGCTACTAGAAACAATTACATTATACCCACAGCTCCCGTTGTCTGGAAGGTGTCGTTCTAACACAACAGAGCAGAGAAGATGAGCGTCTAGTTTAGACCCAGAATTAGGACCCCAAAACTGATGGTGTGTTTCCCCTTTAGGTCTCTGCTTCCGCAGTGAAGACCCCAAGTTAGAAAACAGTGTTTCAGAAATAATGTACAAATGGTTAACAAATACACAGGGAAAAATTAACCTAGCCCGCAATCAATGTGTGCAGTTTGCAGCTGATAAAATGAAAAATAAGAGGAATGTGGCTATCAGCTCGCCCTCAGAATCAATGTCCAAATCAGATCAGAACGTAGGGATGCAAGTTACCTGGATGGGGAAGCAGGGCTCCTAGACGGTCAGGAGTGGGCCATGTGGAAAAAAAGAGCTTGAGGCTCAGACAGCGAGAGGCGTCTGGCAGCCAGGAGCAGCAGGCCAAGGGAGGGAAGCTGCTCTCAGGGCACGTACCGCAGCCCCATCATGGGAAGGGCTGTGCTGGCTGGGGGACACCGCCACGTGGCCCCGGGGTAGGTGGAGGCAGAGGCCATTAAAAACTCTAATCTGACTATACTCCAATGAAGATGATAAAATTAAAAAAACAAAACTCTAATCTGCCTCCTCTTGCCTTTGACAAAGGCTCCCCAGGCCTTCACAAGGGCTGCCTCCTATTATGACTCAAACATCAGGTCCAGGAGGAGACAGATTTGTGTCTGTTTGGTCCAGTGATATAGCCCAATGGCCTATGACAGTGCCCGGCACGTAGTAGCTGCTCAATAAATACTAAGTGAGTGAGCAAATAAATGAATGAATATGACATCCCATGGGGTGCTGCCTATAGGGAGAGATTGTGATGGCTGTAGTGAGGCTGGGTTTTGCTGTGACTGTACACGGCTGTGACTCTGTGTGTGCCTGTATCACGTGTGGGCCCCAGGCCCCCCTATGTTTCAGCATTACAACTGCTCACGCGGGTCTACCCTCTCCAATGTGTGTCACAGCCAGAGGTCCAGCCCGGCATGCTCAGGCTGGAATCAAGTCCAAGCCCAGCTGCACGTGCACACGATTTGCCTGAGCACAAGAGCAACTCAGCGTCGAGTGGAGGAGGAAGCAGCTGACAGGTGCCGGCAAAAGGCAGGGACAGCAGGAAAGGGCCAGATCCGGGGGTGGGCGTGGGGAGGGGCGTATATCTAGGGTTTCTCCTGTTTTAGCATAGCTCTGCTTTAGACCCTCTCCTCCCTCAGAACTTAGCTTCATCCCAAGACACCCCTCCTCCCCGTCTCAGCCCCCGGCATGTGGTTTAGAGGTTGATGCTATAGACTCTTGAACTGGAAGCTTGACACCCTCTCCCCCCGCCTCTCCTCCAGCTTCCTCTCCTCCAGGTCCCCCCTCCCCCAGATGTGGCCACCTCACTCTCTGGTCCCTTTTCTGGAAGTGGAGGGTCAGCTGAGGACCAAGAGAGCAGAGATGTACGAGGGGACTTGGGTCTAAGATGGGGCAGGTGGATGCACTGGCAAAGAACCATCCCCCTCTCTGCCCTCCTGAGGGGAAGGGGCTGCTTTGCTTGGACTGGAACTGGATGCTGGCGGCTCTCCTGCTGCCTAATCACAGGCAGTGTATGTGGTTTTGCAGGGTAATTGGCCGTGCAAATCCAAGTGTGTCTGTGTAAAATGTAATCATGACCATGTGGCTGGTGGGGGGGGCTCACCTCAGTCTGTAGCTCAGTGACAGAGAAGCAGCAACCACAGGTGTGCTGACTGCAGGGTGTATGTGGGAGGACGGGGGGGGGTCTGAGGGAAAGGTGGTTTCCCGAGTAATCATACCCATTGTCTGGTGGGACAGGCCTCAGAGTGAGCCTGGAAGATAGACTGGGTTAGCGGTTTGTTGCAGGTGAATTGTGTCTCTCCAAAAAGGTATGTCAAAGTCCTAACCCCTTCTAGCTGTGCATCTGACCTTATTTGCAAATAAGATTTTGGAGATGTAATTAAGTCAAAATGACATCTTTAAGGTGGGACCCGATCCTATATGACGGGTGTCCTTATAAAAAGAGAAGAGACACAGACACACAGGGAGAAGATCACTGTGGAGACTGGATTATGTGGCTACAAGCCAAGGAATGCCAAGGACTGCTGGCAACACCAGAAGCTAAGGAAAAGGCACAGGACAGATTCTCCGCCAGAGCCTTAAGAGGGAATATGGTCCTGTCAACACCTTGATTTTGGAATTCCAGCCTCTAGAACTGTGAGAGAATACATTTCTGTTGTGTGAAGCCACCTAGTCTGAGGTACTTTGTTATGGTAGTCCCAAGCAACGAATACAGGGGTGTTGTGTGCGTCTGTATGATTGTGTGTGTGTCTTCAGCTATTACAGGTGGCTTCGTTACTCACAGGCACACTTTTGCTGAGAAAAAGTGAGCTGTGATGTGAATACATTTATCTGAGGGTCTGAATACGACTGTCCAATTCCTATCGTATCTGAAACCTGGAGTTCCTGTGACCATGGAAAGCTGAGCTAGCTTCCACTTAGAGAAATGTCTGAGCTCTTGTGCTCTATTCCGGCATGTTCACACTCCCCCCACTCCATGCAAATGATTATTCTTTGTTCAGATTACGCACAAAATGCACGCTTGTTAGAAACGGCAGAAAACCCAGAGAGTGAGAGAGGAAACAAAGCATCAAGGAGAAATGATTCACCTCCATCTCCTTCTCCCAGGAAATCACTGTTGATATTCTCTTTCTCTTTGCCCATTAGGCTTAGCTCACAAAGGTTTCAACTAGCCGTGCAGCTCAGCTTTGCGCGTGAACCTGACCCAGTGGGCGTGGTTACCGACGCCCGAAGCACTGCGGTATTTTTCCAAGTCCCCACCTTTTGATGGGGGAGGGGCTCTGGTCTGTCACGGTCTGTCCCCATAGTGTGAACTGCCCCAATAAACTGGCAGGAGTTTGATTCTAGAACCAACCTCTCCCTGGCATGCGTCTAGGACCTCCTACATTTTACGATGTGTGGGGCGTTGTGGGAAATGGTGACCGGCGTGAGGGCTGCTGGCTGCTGAGTCAAAGAGGGGCAGCTGTAGAGGAGGTTCCTGGCAAAGGCTGAAGGGACCCTGAGAGCAGGAATTGACCTTGATTAGAGAAGTGATTCCTCCTCCAGGAGGATTTTGCTGTTGCTTTTTGCTGAGTTTGAACATCCAATCCTGCCCCAGGCCATACCTGGCTCTCCCAGATTTGGGTCAGAATTAGCCCAGGTCTTTGCTCCTGGTAGACCCAGAAATGCCCTTTATTCTGATTCTCCCTATTGTCAGGTAGACAGACCCCACCCCTGTATGAAAAACCTCAAAAAGTGAGGAGTCTGATTATATATTATTTTCCTGGAAAATGAGCTGCAGACTGCCCTGCTCTTCTAGAGACATCTACATATGGTACTCCAGAAAGCTCTCCCTACTCCATGCTGTCTCAAAGGACCTGCCGTCTGCAGGGGGTTGAGTGGTAGAGTCCTCCCAGAAGAGACGTCTGCCTGGCACCTGTGAATGTGAATTTATTGAAAGAAAGGGTCTTTGCAGATGTCACTAAATCAAGGATCTTGAGATGAGATCATCCTAGATGAGGGTGAGCCCTAAATCCAACAGCAGTTGTCCTGACCAGAGGAAGACAAGGGGAGAATGAGACACAGAGGGGAGAAGGCCATATGATGACGGAGGCAGAGACTGCAGTTATGCAACCCCAGTCCAGCGAATGCCAAGGATTACTGGCCACCACCAGAAGCGAGGAGAGAGGCATGCGACAGGTTCTCCCTCAGACCCTCCAGAAGGAACCAACCCTGCCGTCATCTTGATTTTGGACTTCTAGCCTCTAGAACTGTGAGGGAATAAATCTCTCTTGTTTTAAGCCAACAGTTTGTGGCAATTTGCTACGGCAGCCCTCAGAAACGAATACACCATCGCTGAGCCAGTTTTCAGGTCCCTTCATCCTTCACAAGCAAAGAAGAACTGACATTTAATGTCCTCTGAACAAGAACTTAATTCAACTGTGTGGGGCGCTAGGTCTCTTCCCCACTGTGTTCACAAAGAAGGGACAGAAGCTCCTGGGTGCCGTCCAGGTTCACCTGGGTTTGGTTAAGCTATTGACGGTGTGTTTCCAATAAGGCTACAAATAAATCATGTGTGTGGGGAGGTGTTGGAGGGCTTTGGGAGTGGGCTGGCTTGCTGATTGCACATCATTTCCTTTGATGGGTTTCAGGCGGGAGAGCAACGTGAACCAAGTGGCATTTTAAAACCACCACTCTGGTCGATCTGTGGAGAATGGACTCTTGGGTGTGGGCCAAGCATGGAGGCAAGAAGAACAGCTAGGAAATTATTGTAGTTGAGACAAGAGATGGCGGTGGCTGCCACTAGGGTGGTAATGGGGGCAGATTTCCTGAACACACTGAAGGGACACTTCGAAGACTGCTGACGGATTGTGTTGTGTGTGGAGGAGAAGCAGGGAGTGGAAAGGGAATCAGAGATGGGCTCATTTCGTGCCAGGTACTTTTACGTCAGGTTCTTCCTCTCCCCATCACAGGCAATGACTGGGTTACCAACAGGCGAGAGTCGTAATTCTGCTTCCCACATACAGGCCAGGTCCAGGCCCCAAAGAATGACTTACTCAACATCGCACAGGGGCTGTGGCCAAGTCAGACTGGGTCTCTCCTATTTACATGGTTCGTAGTCCACTGTCCCTTCTACAGCACCCTCACTCTGTCCTAACCTGCAGAGCTCACCCTGTTCCAGGCACCTCGCTGGCCTCAGCTTCCTTCCAGCTGAGGCCTCTGGGCCGACAGCGCTTTTGACCAGAGTGTAGGCAGATACGATCCACTGCTAAAGGGGGCAGTGTACACCCAGAAAAATATCAAGTGGCTCTGCTCTCTGACATAATCATAATTCTGGAAATGTATCTAAAGGAAATAATGTAAAAGGAAAAAGCAAATACATGAAGCTGTTTATTTCATTTTTTAAGTTTGTTTTTTTTAAATAAATTTATTTCTTTATTTTTGGCTGCGCTGGGTCTTCATTGCTGCACGTGGGCTTTCTCTAGTTGCGGTGAGTGGGGGCTACTCTTTGTCATAGTGCGCGGGCTTCTCATCGTCATGGCTTCTCTTGTTGTGGAGCACGGGCTCTAGGCGCACGGGCTTCAGTAGTTGCGGCACGCAGGCTCAGTAGTTGCAGGGTGCAGGCTCAGTAGTTGTGGCTCACGGGCCCTAGAGCACAGGCTCAGTAGCTGTGGCACATGGGCTTAGCGGCTCCACAGCATGTGGGATCTTCCTGGACCAGGGCTCAAACCCGTGTTCCCTGCATTGGCAGGTGGATTCTTAACCACTGCACCACCAGGGAAGTCCCTGAAGCTGTTTTTTGAACCTCATTTATACTGGAGAAATACCAGAGACTCTGTGAATGTCATAGACGGTGCGGTTAAGTAAATCGTGGTCATGCCACTTGATGGGACATTATGCAGCCATTAAAATGCTAATAATGTTGTAACTATGAGATACTTTTCAGTGAGGGAAAAAGCATTAAAAACTACAGAGATGCAATAATTACAACTACGAAAAAATTTCTTATGCACATAGACAGGGACTAGAAGGAACCCTGGAAAAAAGAACAATGTGAGATTCTGAGTAACTGAAAGTGTTTTCTTTCTCTGTTACTATTATTACATTTTACAAATATAAACCACTAACCTTTGATTACAAATTTAAGGTTTGTGCTAAACTCTGACTTTAACAGCCTGTATGGATCTCAGTTCATTTGGCACTTGCTGAACTAACCAAATGTTTTGGAGATGTGGGAGGGATCAACCTCAAAGTGTTTTTTTTGCCCCAGAAAATATTTTTGTTGCTGCTCTATCAGTGACTTTGGACACCCAGGCTTTTCCAAACATCAACAAAGAAAACCTTGCTTTCCTCAGTTGGAATCCAAAGCCACAGGTACACTTTCTCTGTGCAAACACTCTCACTTTACTGATGGAGACTTAACAAAGCCAGAATTGCAGCTTTCAAGGTTATACCAAGGGTGTTGCCACCCTAAGACTCCTATAGGTCAGGATATACGTCTCCCACGGGTGGATTCCTGAGACCCTCGTGAAAAACACTAGGGTTAATCATTAACGGCTAACACTTCCATCTCACCCTCTAGCTGAGTACACTGGTCCGATGGAGTTTGCCAAGTTGGTAGAGGGGGAACTCTGGGTCTCAAAAGCCTCAAACAGCAAGCAAGTTGACCTACTCAGGGCCTAATTTGGGGATGATTTTCTCATTTACGCATGTGACTGAAGTTCCGGCATGATTAACTGGTGTCATTGGATTGTGTCTGTGGGAATGATGTGACAGCCATCAGATCACACCAAGCGCAGTGCAATTACAGCAAGTTGCAGCCAGTGCTCCTGGGCATGCCATTGCCACCATGGGCATATTTTTTTTCAGGTGAGGACACATATAAAACACTCTGTAGCAACACTTTTCTTCCCAAGACAAGAATACAGGAGGGAATCAATGATGGCATCAAGATATTACACAGGGAGATGTTCTAGTAAGAATCCTAAGTTAAAGAGAGGGGCAGGTCTGTGATAGGTGCATGAAAGAGGATGCATTTAGGCAAACAGACAAGGACTAGAGGAGAACACAGCAAAAGAACATGTGAGGCACTCTCCCTTTTCCGTATTTCTTTGACATTAAGTAACTCAGTGCTGCAGCTAAAATTGAATAGGTTGGTTTTGGTGGGAGAGGGGAGAGAGGGAGAAGGAAGGCTCAGTAAAGTCATGCATTTGTCAAACATCCCTTGAGCATACATGATGCGTCAGGTACTGCTACAGATGTTGGGGACACACTGGCAAGTAAGACAAAGTCCTTGCCTTGAGGTCCAGTGACAGCCACACACCACTACGATGCAATGACGAATATACTCCAGAATACTGTACAGGGAGTGCCTAAACCAGCTGGAGGGGGTGAGAGGAAATCTCAAAAGGAGGCAGTGATCGAGATGACGGGGGAGCAAGCATCCCTCCAGCAAACAGCAATGGGTAAAGCAGAGGGGCCGTGAAGGTGGAGTAGCAACGTGCACAAAGGAAAAGAAGTGAAGGGCGGCTTCGGTAAAGAGCTGCCAGTAAACAGTGTGGAGCTGCTGGAATACGGAGTTAAAGCAGGAGACGTCCAGAAAGGAGATGAAGGAGGTCATGGGGTACAGGGAGCATCCCAGGTGCTACACTGAGGAGCTCAGGCTATGTTCTGCTGGTGGAAGGCTGGCCATGTTTGCTGGCCTGCATGTTTGATTGGTGACTCTGATGGCCGAGGTGGAGGGTGGAGCTTGGAGAAAGATGACCAAGCACAGGAAGATCTAGCAGGTGATGGAGACAGGAGTCTTGGAGAAGCTGAGACCCCAACCAGGACCCTGTAGGGGGCAGGGGAAAGTTCATAGAGACTGCAGTGGCTCTCAAGTCTGGCTGCACAAGGGACTCTTATGGGCTCCAATTATATGTATTGCCTGGCTCTGCCCCTGAAGTTTCTGATTCAATAGCTCTGAGGAGGACCTGGCCCTCCCTGTCTCTGCAAAACTCCAGGGTTTGAAAGCCGGGTCTGAAAGCAGCTGATATGGACTGCCAGGTCTGATCTTCCTCTTGTTCTCCCTTCACCCCTTTCTTCCTTTCTAGAACTGTCTATCAAGTACTTCCTACAGAAAAAGGATTCATTAAGGATAAAAAGTACCACAGAAGTAGAGGATGAAAGAAAAAGGAAAAGGCCTTTCATCCTGTGTTTCTCAAACTGAAGAACTTGTATACCCTGAAGCATAAACATGTGGGTACCCCACGCTGCAGGATTCCAGAGACTCTAGTTGGAGAAGCACTGCCTTGAACATCATAAAATATCAGGGGCTGGATCTGCTGCACAGTGACTGAAACGTCAAATTGAACATGGTCACTGGGCACTCCTGTTAACATCATGATGGTAGAAATCAGCATCCTGGGGCCCAGGACAGGTGTCCTTTTATATTTAAAGACAATAATTGATTTGAAAATGTGAAACTTCATAAAATGCCATGGTTGTTTTATAGAGAGCCCTGACTATTTTGACATGGCTAGATGTTTGAAAAGATTTTGTTTTTCAAAATTGATTTGGAATGGGAAACTTTTTCCCAGTATTGAAAAATATTATCTTAATTTTCCTTCTACAGTTTTCCTTTGATACTGACATACCAGAGAGTGCATATTTATGTCAGAAATTCATGTCAGAACCACACCCCCAAAAGCCACTGGGTCATGCATGCCATTCAGCTGCAGAAGATGGGAGGCGCAGGGCTTTGAAAACCTCTGTTCAGCTGCAGAAATGTTCAGGTTGAACGGGATTTGCAAATAAAAAGCATGACGATGAAGCCACCTCTGCTGAGGGCCGTGAAGTCTTCTCCTCCCAATCCGGATGCACCTGCTTTCCCCCACCCGCCTCCCCGTGTCAGCCATTGTCCGTCAATACTGACTGAGCACCACGCCTCAAGGCTGTGACAGCTCTAGTAGGAAGACACAACATGGAGGGTTTCTAGGCCAAGGCTGGTTCCAGACTTCAGTCTCCCTTTTTGTCCCAAGGCTGCCTCTTTACCCCCATCTACCAGCTCATGGCCACCCCAGTCAGGGGGACTGCACATGACTGGGAAATTCAGATCCACTTCACGATCATTTATTGAGTGCCTTTGGAGAAAGCACAGTGGCTAACTAGTTAAGTGGACAGCCTTTGGAATCAAACCTGGCAGGAATGACTAATTACTAGGTATCATCTAATTACTAGCTAGGTGATCTTAGGCAAGTCATATTGCTTCTTTAAGCCTTGGTGTTAGTAGGGATAAGGATCCTCACTCTGAAGGGCTATAAGGTTTGAGATAAAGTCCACGATGACAAGCACCCTGAGTGGTCCACGGTAATGATAACAGGGGTCTCACTGGGGTCCTAGCGCAAAAACAGATGGGTAATCCAAGCAGAGTTTAATGAAGGAACTATTTACATTGTAGGAGAGGTGACGGGAGAAGGGCCACAGGCTGTGAGGGGGATTTAGTAAGGGAGAGGGCGGTGGAGGAAGGAGAAGTTCAAGAACCTGAAAGGTCACCTTGAGAAAAGCTGTGACCCTCCCTGAGGTTGCTGGAGCAGTAATGACCCCACTTTCCCGCCCCTGCCTGCCCTTTCTATCTGTACCGGGGCACTCCTTTTGCGGAACAGAAGGCAAGAAGACAAGGCAGGTCAGGGATGCCTGACAGTCAATCTCTGGAGCCAGAGAGCAGGTAGAGCGGGATGGAGAGGCCTGTGGGAAGGAAGGGGAGGGAGCTGCACCACTGGCCACTGCCATTCATGGAAGACCTGCCGGAGGTCAGCTCCCGGCAACTCAACAGGGAACAAAATACGTTCTTAGAAGCCTATGAATTCTGAGCCTAGTGGTAGACATGTGTAGAAATAAACGATCACAGTATAGGGCAATAGATGCTATTATAACATAACAAGAAGGAACCTCCAAACCAGGTGTTTCAGAAAAACAGTGTTCCTGAGAGGAGTCTTGAGCCCTCGAGGGTGCTGAAGGAGGCACAGCCGTTAAAAGCAAGAAAGGAGGCGCTGGGAAAGAGCGTCCCAGACAGAGGAAGACAAGAACAGGGGGAGTGTGAGGTGGCTGTTAGGTAAAGCCTATGGATTTGGGGAGGTGGGTATGAAAAAAAGGGGAAGGATGCTAGGGAGGCCAGCCAGGGCTGGGTCATTCATAGAGGGACCTATTAGTCAAGTTAAAGAAGAGTTCAGATGCTATCTTGAGAGCCACTGGGATCTACAGCTGGATTTTAAACAGTGGAATGACTAGTAAGGTCTGTGTTTCACCAAAAATGGTTTTGGTCACCTCAAGGAAGAAGGTATTGGTTGTTAGGACCCTGACCCATAAGAACTGGCATCTAGGTCCACAGATGTAACTAAGCAGGGGAAGAACCTCACGGCAGGTTAGGGAAATCCTGAGATAGTGCAGACATAGGGCAGGGAGAGCAGGGTTCTCAAACTGAGGCTCCCAGCAAATGTTCCCAGCATGATAGCAAATCTTGGGCAGAAGATAATTTAGTGCTGTTCTTGTCATGATTTAATGGGTATGGGATCACCCAGGGATCTTATAACAAGGCAGACTCTGATGCAGCAGATCTGGGGTGGAGCCCGAGATGGTACATTTCTAAAGAGCTCCCAGATGATGCTGATGACAGAACACACTGAGTGGTTCAGCCTTAGAAGCCAACTGCCTCAACTTGCTCTTTTACAGATGAGCTAACAGAGGCCATGAGAGGGCGTGACAGGTAGTGTAGCAGAGTAAAGCAGTGGCGGAGCCTACAGGGACTAGTTTTTTTTTTTTTTGCGGTACGCTGGCCTCTCACCGTTGTGGCCTCTCCCGTTGCGGAGCACAGGCTCCGGACGCGCAGGCTCAGCGGCCATGGCTCCCGGGCCCAGCCGCTCCGCGGCATGTGGGATCTTCCCCGACTGGGACACGAACCCGTGTCCCCCGCATCGGCAGGTGGACTCTCAACCACTGCGCCACCAGGGAAGCCCCAGGGACTAGTTTTGAGTCCCCAGTTCAGAGCTCTGGCGGAGTCCCCAGGACCTTCTGGGAGACTTTTGGAAGCCAGGCACTGTACTTGCTACTTGAAGGCAAAGGGGAGGAGTAGTGAACAATAAATTGATGAGCCCAAAGCATTTCCAGCACATCCTTGGAGAGTGCAAATGGCTCTGCCAACATGTGTGATGAGCTCTTCACACATCAGCCTGCTCTGAGGGGATTGGGAAAGCTGACATAAACCTCTGCTGGGCTGCCAAAGGCCTGCTTCCCAGACACAGTGACTGGCTCAACGCAGGACTCAAAACATACACGCACACTGCTGCAATCCAGTTGGAGGACAATTTGCCAATATGTATCAAGAGTTACAAAAGTCTTCATTCTATTCAACCCTGTAATTTCATGTGGGTGAATGTCTAAAATAGAAATACACCAAAAAGAGGGGAAAGAAAACGAGCCATGACATTGAATGGCTACTGGCAACATACATCTAATTCTTATGATACTCTTGAATTGTAGGCTTGATATTACTTCTCCTACATGCATTTAAAAAAATTTAAGCATATACAGTAACGCAATTTCAGGGTGGTTAATGTGCCCCCGAAGTCTTCCATCCAGGTAACGTTAGAACCAGGATTTTAGATACAGGTCAATCTGATTTGAAGGCCATGTTCCGTCCATCACGATATACCATCACCATAGGCATGAGGTTTATTACAGAGTTTTCAGAAATATGGAAAAAAAGAGGGGAATGGATAAGTAAATTAGGGTATATACACTGAATGGTCAATTATACAATCATTAGAAAAGATAAGCTGTTTCCATGGTGCTATAAAAGCATCATGGTTGTGATAAAATGCTTAATAAAAAATGATGATAGCAAATTTTATGTAATTATAGTTAGGTAAAAGATGTATGCATATTAACAAAGATAAAATACAAGGCAAAGGACTTCCCTGGTGGCACAGTGGTTAAGAATCTGCCTGCCAATGCAGGGGACATGGGTTCGAGCCCTGTTCTGGGAAGATCCCACATGCCGCAGACCAACTAAGCCCGTGCCCCACAACTACTGAGCCTGCGCTCTAGAGCACTGAGCCACAACTACTGAGCCTGCGTGCCATAACTACTGAAGCCTGTGCGCCTAAAGCCCGTGCTCCACAAGAGAAGCCATCGCAATGAGAAGCCTGCGCACCGCAACGAAGCGTAGCCCCCGCTCACCGCAACACTAGAGAAAGCCCGTGTGCAGCAACGAAGACCCAAGGCAGCCAAAAACAAATTAAAAATATATATACAAGGCAAAATAATTGTTGTCCTACGGGGAGAGATTATAAGTGATTTTTTTTCTCTGACATCCAAACTTTCTGTAATATTGTTATAAAAAGTGGCTGGGGAAGGCTAAGATTACAGAACGCATGTGTTGGCAGGGAGTGCACAGAGCTGGTTATGTATACAAGGTCCTAAGGGAAAGTTCCAGTAAGGTCTTGAAACCTCTACACATGCTCCTATGGCTCTGTGTTTTAGACACAGTCATGAAAACTCTCTAGATAAGTTGTTCTAGTGCAGACTTTCTCACCTCTGGCACCTTCTTCAGGAAGGACTCCATAGCACTGGCCCCTTATTCCAGGCAGTCCCACAGTTATTAAAAAGAACTGCCTTCCAGAACTGCAGAGAGCACATTTACACAGAAGGTGGGAAAGGACAAAGATGGCAGTCACACCATGTGACACCAAGTGACACCATGACCACCTAGAATGCCACATCAAGAGGGATTCTGAGGCAGGTCAGAGTTCAATGGCAGAGTGTACCCTGGACGTCTATCACAGGGATGGTATTCGGGAAGAGTGGGAGCACACACATACCCCATATTCACCTCCGTTTGTTAAGAAATAAGCAAATGGAGACTTACATTCTAAAAGAAGGAGGAAAATATGACCACCACTTCCAACTCTGGGTTTACAGATTTCTATCTGAATTTGTACATATTGTTCTACTCTGCTCCCTTAGATCCATTCCTATGGAACAGAGAGAGCTATTATTTTGAACACAGTTCTACAATCAACGGAAGGCATGTGATTGGCTCTGATTGCTACTGACAAACCTACTGAGAAGCAAAAGGAAAGCAGAAGTTCAAACACTGCTAACCAGCTCAAAAACGATCCAGGTCCCTCTTACCCTATGCGAAAAATTGTGTCTTGCATTCTGGGAAGATCAATCAACATATCCCAAAATCGGATGATTAGAAAGTAAAATATGGCCTATATGCTCAGGGGAGCAGAGAGCCATTAAATGGGATAGTTAAGTAGATTACATTGAAACTGGAAAATGTTCGACAGAGTGAAAACCCAAGTTTTGCAGCGTGGTCATAATCATGCAAAAGATGTCACTGCATGAGGACTAGAAAAAAAATAAACCCTTGTGAAAATGGTTGGTCTGTGAGGGAGTGGGAATTGGGGGTGACTCTGCACCGCCCATCTTTCTAACACCATGTACTGTTGTTGTAATGTCACTCACATTAACAAAGAATAAATTCCTTTTAAAAATCACGAAATCATAAGGAATTAGGTATTTCAATATCTATTGCAGCTGTTGCCTTAACCTTGATTCAAGTTTGGAATACAGTTTTATTCATTAAACAAATACTTACTGAGTACCTACTTTATGCCAGGTACTGTTTAAGGTACCTGAGATGCAACTGTAAAAAAATGGATCCCTAACCTTGACAAGTTTACCATTTTCAGCTGAGTTCTACGAGTGTTATGTAAACTCACTGGTCATTGGAACCTCATGCGGCCTATTATAAATTATTATAGGACTTAGAGCATAATCTTACAATTTTACATGGTCATATCAGATCATATCTGTAGGCTAACTGATGCAAACTGACTCATAACCATCACTGTACTCCTACCATCAAAGGAAACCTCTCCAATCTTCATTCATTTATATAGATACAGATGTAGACACAGACATAGATAGACATATTCACCTGCTGTTTTCCAGGCAGTGCGTAAGGCACTGGGCTCTCCAGTGGTGAGTAATATATATGTGGGTCCTGCCTTCATGGCACTTACAATATAGGGAGATACATTTATAATTAAATACACAATAATTATGAATTGTGACACATATTATTCAGGAAATGGCAGCAGTGATAGAGAATAATGGTGAGCGGGTCGAGTCCTACTTTAACACTGTTAGGCAGGGCCTCTCTGAGGAAGGAGCGTACTCGCCCATCCCTGTAGTATGAGAATGAATTGGCCATTGCAAGGAGGTGGAAGAGATTTCTGTCAACGAAGAACTCCATGTGCAAAGAGCCTGAGGCAGGAGGGAGCTTGACTTGTTAGAGGATGTTAAAGAAGGCCAGTGAGGGGGCTTCACTGGTGGCGCAGTGGTTGAGAGTCCGCCTGCCGATGCAGGGGACGCGGGTTCGTGCCCCGGTCCGGGAGGATCCCACATGCCGCAGGGCGGCTGGGCCCGTGAGCCATGGCCACTGAGCCTGCACGTCTGGAGCCTGTGCTCCGCAACGGGAGAGGCCACAGCAGTGAGAGGCCCGCGTACCGCAAAAAAAAAAAAAAGAAGGCCAGTGAGACCAGACTAAAGAGGAAAAGAGGATCCAAGGTGCCAGGTCTTTGAGACCTAAGTTAGCAATTGGGATTTAATGTGAAATGCATTACTTCTATAGGTAATGTAATAAAATTCTGGGAGACAGTAACAAAAACTTACATAAATACAAAGAGATTTAAGACTGTAAAGATGTAAATTACCCACCATGTTGTTTCATATATTCAATGTAATTCTAATCAAAACTACAACAGGGCTTGTCATTAAATTGGAAAACTAAATTCTAGCATGAAAGAGCCAAGGGCAAGAATAGCCAAGATATTTCTAAAGAAGAATGAGGAGGAGGGACGAGCTCTGTTAGAGATCAGGATTAACTGTGAAGCTCTAATAACTCTGAGTGCGGTTGTTATAGATGGTGGCCACCGGAATAGAAAGCTCAGAAACAGATGAATGCGTATAAGGAACTTCGGCCTATGTCAGATACGGCCTGGGAGAACAAGGAAAGAGCAGGCTATCATTAAAAGGACCTGGGGAAGGTATTTATCCACAGAGGAAAAAATGAATTTTGCACCTCATCTCACACCATACACAAAAATTAACTGTAGATAAACAAAGGACTTATATTTAGAGAACAAAACTATACAGTTTTTAGTAGAAATATAGGGAATCATCTTTCTCACCTTGGTTTGGGGAATAGTTACTTAAGGACACAGAATGTGCTTATTAGATAAGCGAAGACTGATAAAATTGACTACATTATATATTAAGGGCTTCTGTTATCAAAAGATACCTTACAGGAAGTAAAAATGCAAGTTATACACATAACTGACAAAATAGTATAAAAAGCATATAAAGAAAGACTACATATCAATAAGATCAGGCCAGATAATCCAGTAGAAAATGGGCAAAATACACGAATACACCTCCCGCAAAAAGTAAATACAAATGAGTAGCAAATATCTGAAAAGATATTCAACCTTATTAATGACTGAGGGAATACAAAGCAAGACAACAAAAAGATGCCATTTTATACCTATTTAACTGGTCAAAATTAAGACTCTTGACCAGACCAATACTGGAGAGGATTTGGAATCGTAGAAGCTCTCATACTTTGCTGACATGAGGGTACACCGTTGAGCCCAGTTTGGAAAATAATTCCACTTTTTTTTTTGTAAAGTTGAACATTACTTTACCATATGACTTAGTCTCTGGATATAAACTCGAAAGAAAATCTTGCACGTATGCAACAGGAGATATGTACAAGGATGCTCATATCTTCACAGTTGATAAAGGCAACATCCTAGAAGTAACCCTGATGCCTATCAAGGGCTTATGAATAAATGTGTTGTACTATCTGCACACAATGGAATATTATACAAAGGGATGACTACTGGCAACATAATATGGGATAAAAATGCTAAAAGATTATATACAACGGAAAATCCTTTATTGAAGTTAAAGGACTAACAAAACAAAATAATATGACTTCAAGGAATGTATATGAATAGTAAAGCCATATGAAGTACAAAGGAATTGTATATAACATTCAGGTTAGCAGGAGGAGTCAGTAGGTTGGGGTGGGAGGAGCTCGTAAGTCTATAAGATATTGTCAAAGTTCTGGTTGTCTCGGTAGCTGGTGTGTAATTGCAAAATGAAATAATGAATAAATACAAAAAGGGGTCATGCACAGACCAATGAGGAAAGTATTTCATGAAACAAAGAGTAAGATTAATTCAATTTTGGACACCTGAGTGGCAGGTCAAAGTAGGAAGGATCCTTTGAATCTAACTGGTCCAGTTCTCCTAGGTCAGAGCTGTAGAGACCAAGGACCAGGTAGGAAAAGGGACTCACTCAAATATATTACTTAGCTATGGCAAACTAAAAGTCGACCTTTAATTTCCTAATAGCATAATTCACTATTTGACTTGCAATGATACACGTATGCTAAAACAATGCATAAAATAAAAGGGACACCAAGAAAGCAAAGCAATGGTGATTTTCATGATACATATTTTGAAGGGCTCTGAAAAAGACCTGGTATGCATGAATGCATGCGTGCATGCATGCATGCATTGAGTCCATAATGATATAGGCCAACGTCCCATACTTGGGTGTAAAGTTTAAGGAACTACTACTCTTCTCTTGGTGAAGAATGAAGAAAAAGTAGCCAGAGAAAAGGATCAGAGTGAGGGGAAGAAATCCACCTGCCATCTTCTGAGACCCATGAAAGGATAATCTCTGAATCATAAATTTGAATTCCAGCCTCCAGAGACTTCAGGATGAAGGCTCCAAACGCCTTGATGACAGATGAACACTCACAACCCCTCTTCATTTTTTAGTCCCAAACAAAGAGCTGTTCCGACCAAAACACAAAGGAAAGAGCCAGCCAGTTAAAAGCGCCAAATCCGTGCCACACTGCCCTGTCCAGGTGGAAATCCAACAGGAGCAATAAGGTAAAACACTTGAGATGAAAAGAGAACAACTTCTGATGTTTAAAGAGACACTCGGCAGCTTAAACACTGCCTCTGGGCATAGTTATTGAGAGGACCAGGTAGCCAAAGAGAGGGTTCCTTCAGCAGGCACGTGGCTGTGTGTACAGGCCACTCCTCACAAAGCCCACCGGATGCACAGTACATCAAAACACAGTTTCCCTCCCACGTAAGGAACGTGAAGGAGAGCCCGGCTGGCCAAATGCAGAACGACCCTTTCATTTCCCTCCCTCCACTCTCTTAGGACAACTGTAAACGCACAGGATTAAATTTAACCTGCAGGGTTTTTTTTTAATTCAAATTTTCCTTTAGCAAAAGCTCTGGAGAGGAATTACGGCAGAAGTTCATGAGAAACAGCTGGGAGCCCATCGAGATATTCCTATGACACGGATAGGAAATGATCTGGAGTTTCTCCAGGCAAGGAGAAAACAGACATAGAGCCCTGTGCCTCTGAAATCTACTATAGTTAACTCTCCAAAAAAAGTAGAGCAATTCCAAGGATGCAATGGGGACTACGGGTACAGCCCAAGGGTAGAGGCTTCACACGCACATGTGAACAAATACATATGTGCATACACGTGCCATGTTACAGCTACATACACTCGCAAACCTACATGCTTATAGACACATACACCAAGACAAATATACTGGTCCACGTGTGCTCACTGTGGGAATATTCTCCATGCAGTAACTTCTACTGCTTTCTTTACAGCTAAGTTGAATGACTAATGTTTATTGTGAAAACCTTTTTATTGCCAGGAGAACATGATTTGCTGTTCTTTAGGTAACAAGTGCTATGCATCTGTTGATTCCTACTGTCACATTACCTGGCTCCATCACAAATACCTATGTTGTAATAAAAAAAAAAAAAGAAAGAAACACCCCGAGGCAAATATACAGGCATTCTTGGTATGCTAAAAGTGGATGACAGGCAGCTCTAATGGTCCCACTTACATAAATGCAACTTATTCATATCAGAAGGCAACTTCCTTTCCTTCCAGACTCAGAGTGCCAGAAATCATTCCTTTCAACCAGCCTGTCAGCCCAGCAGACCTGTATGTGGCAGAGGAACATCCTATGGAGGACGCGTAATGGGCTGAGGGTTAGGAAAAACGGCTCCTTGACATCCCAGGCCTCTGACTTTTAAGACTTAGGGAAAGCCTGTGGGAAAATCTATGAAGCTTTGGGTGTGCGTATGCCTTTTTGTAAATCTCACAAATAAACAACAGAACTAACTTCTACTGTAAAAGGAGAGGGGAAGGTATTTGTAAGGTAAAGTCCATGGTGGATTCTGCTGTCAGAGCTGCAAGATGCCATTCACGAAATGCAAAGGGATATTGACGGACTGATCCGGTCTTGTGTGTCTTCAATTATTCCACGAACTGTTTGTTTAGCAAACTTGAGGGGAAAAAAAGCCAATGCTTCTTGAATTTGAGCCTTAACATAATTAGTGCCTAGCATCTGCATGGGCATGAGTTTGAGCTGGCTATAGTGTAACATCAGACAATGTTGTATTCCAGAAGAGTGAAAATGAAGGCAGGGGAAAGCCAGAGTCATGACTGTGTTTATTTAGCAGGTATTGAGCTAGGATAACATATCAGAGTGGACTGACTGGATGCATGTTATGGAATGCTTCTTCCCAACCTTGGATGTACACTAAAATTTCCCAAAGCACTTAAAAAAAAAAAAAAAAAAAAAAAAAAAACAACTCCACATGGATAGAACTTTCCCTCCAGATATTCTGATTTATTTGGAATACAATGATGCCCAAGCATTCAGTCACCCATCTATCCATCTATTTATGTATCCACCTACCAATGCATTTATGATATGTTTTGGAGCTCTCAAGGTATGATTCTCATTTTCAGCCAGGCTTGAGAACCACTCAACTTGTCAGACAAAATTCCACCATTACCCCTTATTAAGATAAAGTACAAATCTACACACTCATATAAGGAATATTTATCGAGCACATATGATGTGCAAACTTTTCTTTTAGGTCCTGAGGACACACTAAAAAGCAAAAACAAATATGACCAGTGTCAGTTCAAGATGAGTTCTCCACCAGGCTGGAGAACCAGGGAAGAGCTAGTTTCACAGTTCAGTTCTGAAGGTCGTCTGTGGGCAGAGTTCCATCTTTTGCTCAGGGGAGCTCAGTCTTTTGTTCTATTCTGAGCTTCAACTCAGAGGGCCTCCATAGTGAGGCCCCCCCACACTATGGAGGGCAATCTGCTTTCCTCAAAGTCCACCGGCTTAAATGTTCATCTCATCCAAAAACACCATCACAAAAACATCCAGAATAATGTTTGACCTCATATCTGGGCACCGTGGCCCAGTCAAGTTGACACATAAAATAACCAGCACACGGCCCGTACCCTTATGGGGCTAAAAGTCCGGTAGGGGACTAGATGATCCTATAGCACACAAACAAAATAAGTGCAGATTGTAAAAACGGTGTGACAGAAATAAGCAAATTGCTGGAGAAAATGGACAGTACAGGGAAAAAGCCTCTTGGAGGTGAAGGATAGGAAGGAACCAGCCACAAGAAACATCAAGTAAAAAGTGCTATAGGCAGAAGCGACAGCATTCACAAAGTCACACGGGCTGCAAAGAACTGGATGAGCTGGAGGAAGTGTTAGAAAGCCAGAGGGGCTGGTACACAGAAACCAGTGGGAAGAGAGGCAGGAGCTGAAGTTAGAGGGGCCAGATCATCCGGGGCTCTGTAGTTAAGACGAAGCCAAAGCAGGGAAGTAACATGACTGAATTTACTTTTCAAGATACTCTGTCTGGCTGCAACGTGGGGAAGTGGCATAGGGGAAGTGTGGATGGGGGATCGGCAGGGAGGTTCTGAAGTGGTCCAGGCATCAGATCAGTGCTCAGAACACTGTGGTGGTGGAGGTGGTGTCGTAGGACCTGGCCTGGATGGAACTTTCTAGAGTATTTGATGTGTGGCAGGTGGGAGGAATGGATGATTCCCATACTTATGGCTTAAACGATTCAAAAGAAATAAGAGCCTTTTTCCTAGTTACCGGCCCGGTTCATGTTACACCCACTAGCCGCCTGCATTATGCAAATTGCACATCGTAATTAATGTAGATCCAGCTTGAATTATGCAAATTCTTGCTTTGGGCTGTGCTAGTCACTTCCTGCCTCTACTACCTCCTGCCCATCGAAGACCACATCCCATCCTCCCTACTGACCCTCTGTGGACTGGAGCCATAAGCCTGTCTTGGGTGAGCGAGCCCTGAGAGGTCATTACGGCCAAGCCAAGAGAAAGCAGGAGGATGAACATCCAAAAGGAGGCAGCACCTCCCCCGGGCCTTTCTCTGGGAGCCTGCTCTGAGCTCATCACGCAGCTGGCCCCTCTCTCCATCAGTGCTTGTCTGCACCGGTCCTGCGCAGAACTGCTCTCCGGCTCAGAACACATGCCTGGCCTTCCTGCAATGCACTCTGATGGAATGCTGATTCCTGGGGCCCATGCTTTTGGTTCAGATCAAATGCAACTGTCTATATGCTGGAAAAATATTGACGACCCTCCAACCTATCCTGACTTTTAAAGGGGCTTCTGCACAGGAATGCCGCCTTGTTTTACTGAGGCGAAATCTGTGTTTTATTTAACTCTGAACGCCAGGCGCCTAGAATAGCTTGCAGGATAAATGTCAATCAACTCTAGCATAATCAAGACACCCATTCCTGCCTCATTAGGGTCCTCTCATTCCCTTTAAGCTTCTCAGATTTATACACTGTAATTAGAAACTTGGTGATTTTGACTGCTAAACATAAAGGCTTACTGGGAAGCTTCTCATGTCTGAATTTTTAAAATTTGCACACGTTAATCCAGTTGCATCTTCTGGCCCAATTCCCTCACACCGTTTTATATTTCTTTTTGGACGGAGACGAGAACCATTAATTGAATTGAAACACATATTGACTATTGTTTTGCATGAACTCTGAACGGCTTGTCTCTGAATGATTTTACTGAGGAGTTTTTAGGCAACTGTTTGACTGGATTGTTTCCCCTGTGACCGCATTCTGGCTTGCGTGCCTGTCTGCAGTTGCCTGGTCTGCTTTTAGGGAGTCCTGTTGTTCGCAAGAGCAGAGTCAGAGTGGAAGGGGTCACGCCAACCCTCTTCACGTACAGGCCCTGATTGGGGCACCCTGATATCCCATCAAACCCAAGTAGGGCTCCGGAAGAGTCTATGCAAATAGCATGCTTTCCACGTCCCTGGTGAAAATCCTCAGCTCTCTGGACCCCATGTGAGCAGAGATATCCCTCAGTTCGTGTAGTCGCCACATTATTCGTCCAAGGACTGCAGTGTCTGCATCAAGCAGAGCTTTCCAGAGCCAGATTAGGACATTTTAGGATGTGTCTTACACCACTGCTTCTCCCATGTTCATGTGCGCGTGAGTCACCTAGTTAAGACACAGACTCTGATTCAGTGGATGAGCTGGGGCCTGAGATGCTGCATGTCTGACCTGCTCCCAGGTGATGCTGATCTGCGGGTGTGTAGGCACGGGGCCTCTGACGTGACCTCTCTTCATACACTGTCTGTCACCCTGCTGGGGAAGTGACCACAGAAGCGTACCCTGCGTCGCCACTAAAATACAAATTCCCGAAGATCTGAGGCCATGGGCTATGCACCCTGATGCGTCCTGCTGCAGCAGAGGCGAGGCTGGCTTCAGCGGGCTCTGATGAGCATTCTGAGCTCCCCCTTCAGTGGGCACGGAGAGAGGTCGTGGCTGTTGGAGAATCAGGCCGTTTCACAGCCCTGGGGTGGCATCAGGGTGGGGGGCTAGACTCCCAGCCCTTAGGGACAGGAGGCCAGAATCTAAGTCCATGGTTCCAGGGAGCTCTTCAAGAGAAGAACTCCTCACTGAAAGGGAGGTGTCAAAGTCCAGAAAGGGGCAGCAAGGAAAAAGCAGATGTGACAAAGTTTTCACCTCTTCCACCTGCATGCAAGGGCTTCCAGCAAATAGTTGAGCCCTCACTGCAGTATCACAGATGAGTTAAATGTCCTTGCCTCCTGGCACATTTTGCAGGTGTCCCTGAGATGCTCATGTGCTCACAGCCACTAGCCACACAACAGCCCGGTGATTTTTTTAAGAAGGCAAATATGATTCCTTCACTCCTCTGCTTAAAATTCTCCTAGGGTGTTCTGTTCCTCTCAGGAGAAAGTGCAAACTCTAGAAGCCTCGCGTAACCTGACTCTACCCACCCACTCTCCACGTGGCCTCATCACTATCGTCCATGCTCACGAGGCTTCAGTCACCCTGACCTCCTTCCTACTTGTCAAACAGGCCAGAGTCATTCCTACTGCAGGGCCTTTACACGAGTTGTTTTCCTTCAAGGGTCATCACTGCTTTGCCTTTGAAGTCTCTGGCCACAGGCAAGGTTTCAACAGCAGAGCAAATCCAAAATGAGGTGTAAAACTTGGGTTGTGTGGGATTGGCGTGGATTTACTTTTCCTTTGAATTTTACCCAGTAGAAGCCTGGAACAGTTTGACACCTTTATATTACAAAGAGGGGACTGAAGCCCAGAGACTGAATGGGACATAATCAAAGCCATTCCGATTTCGGAGGGCAGAACTGTCCAAGGGTGGGCCCACAGGTTATGACTTGGACCCATGGGGAAGGGAATTTAATCTTAACATATGACATACTACTTAGACCTGCTGTGTTTAACAATTTTTACAATATTTACAAAGTTATAACTCTTCTTCACTCCCTCCTCTTTTTGGCTTTTGACTTTGCTGAGTCCAAGGTTGTACATAGGAAGGCACAGACAATCCTGGATTTCTCTTCCATTTGTGTTGTCTGATTTTTCCTTGCCACAAAATGTACTTTCTGAGATCAGAAGAGGGTGATTTGTGATTTATGGATTTCTCTCTAGAAATTATAACCAGAACCTAATTTAAAAAATCAAATTGGTTTCATCTAATTACATTTGGAAATTGCCTCATAAACACATGTTCTGTTATGAATGTCTTTAAAAGCAAGGTCTCCTGCTCACTATCTGAGGCAGGATTGGGTTGAGCCCAGCGTGGGGGAGACTCCCCATCCTGCTGAAACTTTCTGAAGAACAGTGCAGTCTAGAGCCGTGCTTCTCAAACTTTAATGCCCATGTGAATCCCCCAGGGATCTTGGTAAAATGAAGACTCTGATTCAGGAAGTCTGGTGGGGTCTGAGATGCTGTATTTCTAACCAGCCAATGCTGCTGGTCCATGGACCACACTGGATAAGGGGCGAGACTCCTGCACTTGAATTCAGGACCCATGAGTTGCATAACCTTGGTCCTTACATTTCACCTCTCCAAGTCTCAGTGGCCTCAATTTTATGTAATGGCAAGAGCTAATATTTTTCTATGCTATTTCTAAATGCCAAACACAGTACTAAACATATATTTATGTTTATTAATAAATATAAATGAGCAGTTTCTTAATGTACCCAAGGTTATACAGCAAGGAAGTGGCAGAGCTGGGATTCACATCCAGGCTGCCTGACCTCAAAGTCAACATTCTTACCTTCTGAGGCCTCACTGGTTTGTGACACACATGGTCACAGCCATGTTTATGGTCAAAATATAAGGCCTAAGCCCATGACCTCCTTAGGCCCCTTCACAGCGTCAACCCGGAAGTTTGGCATATTCCCAAAAGGTAACCTCAAATGCTCAAACAAGTCAGACAGTGGCCGCCTTCTAGCTCCGGTTCTCTGTATTACAGCCTAAGGAGAAGCCAAGAAACTACCTGAAGGTGTCTCACCACAGCTGTTTCCAGTAGAGTCCCTCACGGGAATGCCAATAGCCCAGCAACTGGTCTTTGAATATCCACAGGGCACTGGGTTCACAGAGAAGCGAGAAGAAAGGTGCGTTGTCCTAATCTGTGTGCACCTTTGTGCCTAGAGTTCCAGACAGCGTGCCATCTAGGAGTCTACCTTTGGAACAGAGCAGGACCCTATGAGGCCTTCTCAGGACAGAACCACCCGCCATGTCCTCCGCCTGCCTCCTGTCTGTAGAAAAACTTTAGCCAAAGAATAAATTTAAAGTGAGGAAATGCAGAAACAAACGAGAGCAGTCAAATAAAACAAAGTAATAATAGTTTAGCCATTAAGCAAAGTCAAAGACCTTTAGTTCTTCCTCAAGGGCTACAGATAATATTCTGAGCCACATTCTTTGAGCTGTCTTGCAGATACTGAAACTCTCACCAGGTGGAAGAAGTTAACTACACGATGACCAGACTGTAGCCATGACATAAGCTGCTCCACCTGACACAATTCCGAGAACTAACTTCAAGGAAGTGGGAACAAACGGACGTGGGAACTGAAGCTTAACTGTACTTAAAACAATCAATAGGATGCTGATCAGACCACCCTATGACCAATTCCAAGATGACTGTCAGAGCTCACTGTGCTTTGCTGCACTTCACCCCCTCCCTCCACCCATACATCCCTGAAACTCCCCCTTTAAAAGCTCCTGCCCTCTGATCGGCAGTGGGGAGTTGGCTTTTGGACATGAGTCTGCCTTCTCCCCAGGTTGCTAGCCTCCTGAATAAAGCAAACTTTCCTTTCCAACCAACGTCTGTCTCTCAAGTATTGGCTTTCGAGCAGGAAGCAGCCAAACGTGAGTTCAGCAGCCCCTTCGGGGAGCGAGTGCTCAGTGTCTAACTCACAGCTATGTCTGCACTCTTGCTCTCTCTCCATCTATTTCTTTCTTCTTACTGTGGAATCACAATCAAGGGTTTCCTAGCCCAGCGCAGTGCGTAATCCTGTTACAGCAAGAGGGATACTGCTCCTGTGGAAGAAATCTGTGCAGAGATATGACTCCACCTGCAACGTGGCCTAGACCTGTGGTTTCCAAAGGCAGGTAGGTACAAGAACCGGGGTCTTTTCACGCCAGAGCTGTCCTCAATTCGAGGCAAAATGAGGAAAAAATAAGGAGAATGTCATGAGTTACCCATAAAGCTAAATTTATTCGATTTACAGGACTGCCTTTTATTCTGAGATTATGTCCTTTCTATATTTTTGAAATTGTCCTTTATGAAACAATGTTAATAAAAGATGGTAAAGTACTCTATGTTGGTTCCCCCAAACCATTTGAAATGTTACTGGCCTGTGAATTCCAAAAGTCTTCAACATCTGGCATTGAGAGCCATTTATATAACAACACCAAGCAACTTAACACCTTAAGTCCTGGGTCCTTTCCCTCTGCTTTACAAAGGGCAGGTGGGTAGATGTCTATCTCATCTGTGTGTATGTGAGTGTGTATGTGACTGTGTATGATCGCAGCCTGTGCTTTACAAAGAACAGTGTGTAGCTTTTAAATGACTGGGTTTTGTTTCAGTTGAGTTTCCAGTCCCTTTCTTCCCTAATAAGGTTTTGAATGTGTCGCAGGCAAGGTCTATGAGTATGAGTGCCTCCTCTCCTTCAGCAGCATCCCTGGGAAGGATGCTTCTCCCAAGTCCATGTTCCAAGATGGAGATGTTAGACAGCTCTGCCTCTGAGGAACGCTGGATGGAGTGAGATAAGGTGTTTCCTGAAGATGTTTTCTCTAGCACACTGTACATGATAAGACAGTTTTCTCTTCCCTCAGCCCTGAGGTCCGTCCAGGTCTCTCTGGCGAATTTGTGTCCATCAGATTTACCCTGAATATTTCTCCCTCATCAATACTCCTTGACTTTCCTCCCCAGAGCTCATCCTCCCTTATGGCGGCGATATTCTTCCCCAAGCTCTCTCTCAACAGGTGTACCTTTCTGCATAAGCACCGAGAGTCATTAGTCCCTCCATGAGCCAACAGTGTATTCCAGCCTGGAATGCTTGTCACCTTTCCCCTCTCAGACTCCCTGGAGAAACCCTGAAGCAACGATTAACCTCCCCCATCTTACAGATGAGAAAACTGAGGCTTGAAGAGAGGAAGAACCTGCTAAAGGTCACTTGAGATGGTGGTAGGACTACTAGGATACCAGACTCTATCCTTCCAGCTTCAGTTTCCATGCCCTTTCTCTGCATTGCTGCGTTTTCTTATTATAATCTGTATCAACAACCTTGTGGTGTCTCAGAACACAAGGGGTGGGAAGAAAGTCAATCTCGCCCATATCCCAATATTAGCATTTAGCTGTATCAGCCTTATTGAAGTTTTACTGTTTGCTTCTGCTCTGCAATGAGCTTCTATACCATTTATTCTAATTTTGAAAGTTTTCAGTGAAGCCACATTGTGTCGGCTTGATGGGAGCATTCTTGTCCAAGGATATTCTGCTCCATCTCTGATATAAGACCCTGCTAATCCTGGGAGAAGGGCTTTCAACACCATCACCTTGGCTCTGTGGCCAAGGCATCACCATATGCCTTGGCCACAGAGCAACGTCAAAGCTCAAGAATCATGTACCCCCAGTTAGAGAATGACATTGGGACCATTCTGGAAGCCCAGGGACTGATATGGGTACCATGGGAATCATGTGAGTGTTGTGATTTTCCAGAGGAACTGCAAGTACTGTTTGCCAGGCCTGGGTCTGCTCAGCTGTGCCAGGACTACCTGACTCCTTGAGTCCTAATGCCTTTGCTGAACAGATCAATAATCCTTTCAATGCCCAATTTTCTTCATCACTAGGGCTATCAAGACAGCTCAATTGATGCCCCTGTGTTTTTTTCCCACTGTATTATCAGAAACCTTCCAGTAAGTTGTGTCTCACTCACCTTTGTGCCCTCGATGGAGCTCTGCACACAGGAGGTATTTGCCAACGTCAGGCTGAAGGAAACTGAATAAAGCCAAGCCAACTGATACAGTCACAGCGGCCTCCTTACCTCGTAGAGCGTGATGACCCCGTTGGTCTCATTGGGAGGTTTCCACTGGATGTAGATCTTCTCCTCAAAGGGACCCCCTTGGATGGACTCTAGAGGAACAGCTCCTGGAACTACAGAAGGAAAGAATTAGGAACTTGATGTCACCTTCCATCTCATTTCGCCAGCCTCATTGACCTAGAACAGGAGTCAGCAAAATTATCCTGTAAACGGTCAGATAATAAATATTTTAGGCTTTGTGGGCCATACAGTCCCTGTTATAACCACTCAACTTTGGCACCTGTAGCATAAAAACATCCATAGACAATCCATAAATAAATGGGCATGTCTGTGCTCCAAAAAAACTTTATTTCTAGAAACAGGCAAGGGCTGGAGTTGACCCATGGGCCATAGTTGGCTAACCAATTCTCTGGAAGACCGATGGCTTTTCATCTGCAGGCTCTGAGCAAGTTTCTTCTGGAACTAAAACTGACCAGGGTGAAGAGGACATCTGTAGGTCCCAGCCCTGCCAGCAGTAGGATTCTGGAATTAGACTCTTGCCTTAGGATTGGTATTTGAGGAATGCAACGTGAACGTCACTATCATTTTCCCAAACCTGTCAAGCTTTCTCCAGCTACAGGAAGTGCTTCCATAGTTTCCTAATCCCTGAATCTACCAGGAACTATGTGCCTTGAAACTTCAGTCTAATTAGAGGGCAGCTCATTTGTCTAGCTGCTGAGTCTCCAACGCCTGACACGTGGTAGATGCATAACAACCATTTGCGGGTTGGACAAATAGATGAGTCAATGACCTATGCCAGCATTTTGCCCTAATGAGCAAAACCTTTCCTGGGCTGTTTCTGTACCCAGATAAGTCTTCCTGCCAGCATCCTCCTGCTGAATTCCACCATCATTATGACAGTCTGGAAGATGCTGAACCATAAAATAATGATTCCCCCAACTTCCCGTTATAACCCCCTAGAGGATCATGAATTCATGTAAGTCATTACAGAATCTATTTATATTTTGGCATTATAAACACAGGTATTTTTACTAAGCGCTTACTCTGTGATCAGAATTCTACATACATTATTTCATTTAAGCTACAAAAGAGCTCTGCCCGGTAGTATTATCTCCTTTCTGCTGATAAGGGAACTGAGGCTCAGAGAATTAAATAACTTGCTCAAGGTCATATGGCTCTTAAGTTGCAAAGAGGAAAGTGAACACCTGTCTGTGAGCTTCAAAGCATATACTCTTAATCATCATGCTGTGCCTCTCTAGATATAGCCACGGCCATATGTTGCAATCAGTTCCCTATTGTTAAATTAAAATATACTTAGTTTTTCTCATTACGGACACGATACACAGAATTTGTTGAATATTAAAAATCTACAAAAACAGATTTTTTAAAAAAGAAAAGAACAAAATCACTCATAATCCCTGTAACTGGAGATACTTTTCCGGTATCTTCACATGACTATGCATATACATATTTTATTTTTAAAAATTAAACTCCTACTGTGCATATTGTGTTGTGACCTCCTCTTATCGCTAAACAGATAACAGTTTTTAAAAAATCCTTAAATGTTCTTTGGGGCCATGCATTTGAATGGCTACTTAGAGCAGGATATGCCCCATTATAGTCACCAATCCTTTATTATTGGGCATTAAAGTTGGTTTGAATTCTTTATGATTATAAAGCACTGAAATGAGCATTCTTACAAATAAGTATTTGAATGCAACTCTGCTGACGTCCCTAAGATAAATTCTTGGAAATTAATTTATTGGGCCAAAGTAAATGAACTATTTTATCTTTAAGGCTTTTGACATATATTACCAGATTGCCTTCCAGAAAGTTCACACAATTCTGGGCTCCCCAAACAGAAGGATATGCCAATTCCCAATCCATGACAACAACGACTATTTCAAAGATTAAGCATATGTAGTTGTACCTTTTTTAGAATACTGGAGAGCACAGATTTGTTTTTCAGCTTAATTGGCCATTTGCATTGATTCTTTTATGAACATGCTCTCTATACCCTGTGCTCATTTTCCTGGATGACTCTTCATTTCTGTTCATCATTGTCTTATGATTTATAATCTGTTTTTAAGCTTTTTTGCATAGGTTACAATAGTTTGGTCAGTTCTTCATTTGCTTTTTAAATCTTTTAGGTATGTAGAAACTTCTAAGTATTCAGATCTCTTATTGCTTTTCCTTATCCCGTCATCCTTTCCACAAATATTTATTGAATACTTAATATGACCAAGGGACTCGGTGATAGACATTACAGATACACCAGGGACAGAGAAAGATATAGTCAAATCCTTGATAAAGCTTCTATTCTGGAAAGGGAGACTACATTAAATAATTGCACTCATAATTAGTTTTTTAATGTTGTTATCAGGACTTTGAGGTAAACGCATAAGGTGTTGGAAGAATTATAACCAGCAGAGAAAATTTAGCCTGGCAAATCAGGATAATGAGCAGAAAGTAAGTTAGGGTTGATGGATAAGCAGAAGCTACTAGGACAATCCTGGGGAGGGTGGGTGTTGGAGTGCAGTGGATGGCTTTGTGGAGGAAAGTGTGGAAGGAGAAAAGCCATCCTGGGGAGAGAAGATGGTAGCTTGGACCAGGGTGACGGTAGTGTAGAAGAGAATTAGACTGTGTCAGAGATTTGGGGGAGCTCCTGTGATTTGGTGGTGATGGAGGAAAGAGACGTGTCAAGGTAAAACCCCAGCTCTTCTGTTTCATACCAGTGGGGTGGATCAGAGGTTGTTCATAGAAAGGGAGCCTTAGAGGATGCCTAGTCTTGGAAAGGAAGCTGGCAAGCTCAGTTCTGGCATAATTCATTGGACAAGTATGCAGAACACCCGGGGGGCAATGTTGTAGCAGTGGGGTGGGGGCAGTGGGTAGCGATGTTTAGGCACTGAAACCATGGGCAGGGAGTAGATCTTGTAGCCAGAGTGCAGAGGAGAACAAAAGTAGCAAGTCTAGGACTAAGGCAAGAAGAACTCCAAACTTAATAAGGAAAACAAAGAAACTCGGAAACTGGGAAGCCGTGTTCAGAGAGGCAACAGAAAACCAGGAAGGTGGGCTGTCACTGAAGCAACCAAGGGAGGAGCAGAAAGGTATTGGTTAACAGTGACAGGTGTGGATGCCGAGTAAGATGCAACCTTCTGTTTGCTCACTGAATGTAGTGTCTTTAAGGTTACTTGTGAACTGAGCAAGGGTAATTTAGGGAGAACACTGGTGTCATAAGTATCTTTTCATGGGTGGAGAAGAGAGTGGAAGGTGGGGCGAGTAAACAAACAAACAAAATGTTTACTTGTGTTGAGATGAGTAAACATTTTGGCTGTGAAGGGGAGGCGAATGCAAGAAGGAGCGGGAATGAGACCTGGAGCTAAAGTACTGCCCCCTCCCAGAGAGGGAGAGGTTATAGCATGATTAAAGGCAACCAGGAAAAAATCCAAAATTGACGTAAGAGGTAGAAGGATAGGAAAGAGAGAGGAAACAACTGACATTAGTAGGGTCCTGAAAATGCCAGGGCAGGGAAAGAGAGCATCCTTCCCTCTGTGAGATAAGAGGAAGAAAATGTGCAAGCGCTCTGGAGAAGGGGGTTGAGGTGTCCTCTAATGGCTCTACTTTCTTGAGAAGAGAGAGTGAAACCATCTACCCAAAGTGTCCTGGAGGAGGAGCTTCGTCAGGAACCTGGAGAAGCTTTAAGAGGTGAAAGGTGAGCTGAACAGAGAGGTGCTGGCGCTGCTCACTAAGAAGGCTGTATCAGATGCAGGCTGGGATGGGACCGCCACCTGGGCTCCTCCTTTCGTACTAGCTCAGAGCAAATTCTCTTTTTTACCCAACATCAGATGAATAGTCATCTGTATTTTCTGCCTTCAACTTTTTCTTTTGAAACCTAACACTTTAATCCATCTGGGATCAATTTTATGTACTGTACAAAATGGAAATCTCACTAGAGTTCTTTACAATATTCTTAGGATAATAAATTGACCAGTCAAAACTTTCCCCAGTGATTTAAAATGCCATTTTATTATCACATTAAATTATTTTATATTCTAGCATATGTTGTTGGCTTTCTGCTCTATTTCATTGAGTCATAGCTTCTACTCTGACAGTATCTCTCTGTTGTGTTGATATAGCATGTTTTAATATTCAGTAGAACAGGTCCTTTCCAAATATCATCATTCTTTTGCAAGTTTTCTGGACTATCAATACCCATGTATTCTTCCAGAAGAATACTAGAATAATTTTACAAAACTTCCAAAATGTTCCATCAGAATCTTTATTTCCCTTGCATTCTTCACTTCTCTAGGGGACAAGTGACACCTTTTTTATAACAAGTCCTCCTGCCAGTAATATTGTATTAATTCTCATTTCTTAATGTTTTCTTTTTAGGTCTCCCAGTTAAAAATGTTTTTTTCATTTCTTACAAACTGTATTCCTAGGATTTTACTACTTTTGTTCATATTATTTTTGCATTACATTAAGGAGTTTCTCTTGTGAAACATACGACAAAATTATGTGTAACACATGTATATTTAAATAATAATTATGAAATGAACATGCAGGTACCCACTGTCCAATCTAAGAAATAAAACATCACTGTATCATTGGAGCATCCTTTGTGCCTTCACTCTTGACTCCTACTCTCCACCCCATGAACAAAAAAAATGCATATTATCCTGCATTTTATGTTAATCATTCTCTTTATTTGGAGTTATAAGTATATACATCTATCTCAAGACAAAATATCATTTAGTTTTTTCTGGTTCCTTTATATACATAAAACTGAGTGTTTGTATTGCATGATTTGCATTTGCCACTCAATGCTGTTTTGAGATTCATCCCCACTAATGCACGCAGTTGTATTTCATTCATCTAAATTTTATGAATAGAGTCTTATTTATTTGCTATATTTCTTATTTCTTACTATAGGCAGACATTAAGACTATTTCCCGATGGGGCTATCCTACAGCATTGCTCCTATGAATGTTTTTGTACATTTGGTTGAAAATATGTATGATTTCACTAAGGTATACCTAGAAATAGGATAGGTAGACTAAGGGCAATATCTGTCTTCAGCTCTCCTGAGTAATGCCAAATGATTTTCCAAAGTGTTGGCAGCAACGTACACTCCCTCCAACAACGTTCTGAAAGCTCCTACGTCTCTACATCCTTACAAACACTTGGTATTGTAAGGTTTTTATATTCTAGACCATCTGGTAAGTGTGAAATGATAGATCATTGAGATTTTAGTTGTTTTTGTCTGTTTTCTAAAGAGGATGAGCATCTTTTAGTGTTTTTTGGACATTACTGTCTTCTTCTTATTGACTTGTAGAGGTTCTTTGCATATCCTTGCTATGGGTCCTTTTATTGGCTATGTGTGTTATAAAAATCTTCTCTTGGTTTTTGTCTTCCCTATCCCTTTATGTTACCTTTGGACAAAGATCAATTCTTAATTTTGCTGTGGTCAAATTTATCGGGTTTTCTTTTTTTTGTATGGGGAGAAGAAACTTTAGTGACTTGATGGTGGTAATCATCTCACAATGTATACCTATATCAAATCATCATGTTGTAGATCTTAAATATATACAATTTCATTTATCAAATATACCTCAACAAAGCTGGAAAAAAAAATAGCAGGAGATGCTGTTGGTGCTTACTGCCCATATACTGAGGCTCACTGCAAAACACTTGCTACTCTACCTGAAGGCTGTGGAAGCAAACTTGGTCTCCACACAGGGTAAGCAAAGAGTGCCAGAGTTAATGTCCCCAAAACATTCTCCAAGCAACGAAAGGAAGTTAATGTATGAATATTCTGGTCTCTTCACCATTGGTTGGGTTAACTCTGAGATATGTTCTAGTAATATTTCTCAAACTACCTCAAATACTGAAACCCTTGTTATTGTTATCATTATTATTATTATTAATTTCCTTAATATTATTTTCAACCCACTGTGGACTGATACTATCATAAAATTTTTAAAAAGAATAGGAAAGTAAAATCAATAAGTAAAAGTGAAATATAAAAACATAGAAAATGCAAGCTCCTCCTTTAAAATACTTAATCTCTTTTTCTGTAATTATCTTGTCAAGGACCTGAAAGAGTTCATGAGTCAGTGCTGGTCTCTGGATTATAGGTGGAATGGCACTGCCCTAAAACCCAGTGATTCCCATGGTAATTTTCTTGATAATGCACATTTTATTGGCTTCCTTCCCTTCCCTGATTCACTTCTCTCTACTTACCAGTGTGTCCTGGACCATCTCCTAAATAAACTACTTGCATTTGAATCCTTATCTCAGGATCAGATAAATGCAAACAAAAATAATAAATCCAAATAAAATATTCTTATTTAAGAAATACTTTCTCTACCCTGAAGTCATAAGAATATTCCCTTAAACTTTCTTCAGTTTTAAAGTCATACCTTTTATAAAATGTCTTCAACTCATCTGTAATTGTGTTTTCACATAAAGCGTGAGGTAGGGATCTAATTTCAACTCTTCCTCTCTATCCTAGCACTACTTAATGAAAACACATTTTTATTTACTTAACTGATCTGCCATATGCTCCCTCTGCCTTCCATCACATTCCCACGTACGTATGGGTCTATTTCTACGTTCTCTCTATTTTTTTCAATTGTTGTATTAGACTATTCCTGTGTCAATATCATGCCTTTTTTATTAATTGAATGATTCTTTAAATTCTATAGTGCTTCACAATTTTTAAAAGTTTAACACACATGATTTCATATAATCCCATAATAGCCCCTTTCTCCCCTTACCCTGATATTGCCCCTCCCCGTTCCCTCTCCCCACTGGTAACCACTAATTTGTTCTCTGTATCTGTGAGCCTGCTTCTTTTTGGTTTCACTCACTAGTTTGTTGTATTTTTTAGATTCCACATATAAGTGATATCATACAGTATTTGTCTTTGTCTGTCTTTCACTTCGCATAATGCCCTCCAAGTCCATCCATGCTGCTGCAAATGGCATTATTTCATTCTTTTTTATGGCTGAATAGTATTCCATTGTGTGTATACACTACATCTTCTTTATCCATTCACCTGTTGGTGGACACTTAGGTTGCTTCCATACCTTGGCAATTGTAAATAATGCTGCTATAACATTGGGGTGCACGTATCTTTTTGAATCAGAAATACCGTGTCTTCTAAATTAACAAAGATTTGTAAGTTTTGTAGCTGGTAGAGCAAGGCCTGCAAATATGCATTTTGTGTTCGAGGCTGTCTTACTATTCTTGTCTTTTCTCCTTGAATATACATTTTAGAACTAGCTTGTAAATTTTCAAAACAAAAGTCTCATTTTTCTTTTGAAGTCGCATGAAATATAGATCAATTGGGAGACCATAAATGTCTTTTTATATTATGGCTTTATAAATTGGGTTTTCTTACTTAGGTCTTCTTTAATGTCCTTCAGTGCTTTATACATTTACATATACTATATATCTTGAAATCTTTTTGTTAGGTTTATTCCTAAAAACCATATATTTTTATTGGTATCATAAATAGTATCTTAAAAAAAACACATACTTTTTAGGTGAATGGAAATGCAATTGATTTTCTAATGTTGAGTTCTTGGTCAAACATGCTATATTCTCCTATTAATTCTAATGAATTGTGTGTAAATTTCTTTGGGTTATCTAATAAATAACCATAGCATCTGCAGTTAATGATAATTTTGTTCTTTTCCAATCTTTTAACTATTTATTTAATTTTCTTGTCTTCTACCAAAGCCACCAATACAATATTTAGTGGAGATAATGATAAGCATCTGTGTGCTTTCCAACTTTAAAGGAAATGATTTTATTATTTCATCCTTGGGTGTGGTGTCTGTAAGTTTCTTATAGTTACCCTTTATCATGGTAAGAAGGTCTTTTTTATTCCTGGTATACAAGGATATTTTCTTTTTAAGTCATGGTGAGCTTTAACTGAAGCCTTTTCTGTACCTACTGTAGTAATGATATGTTTTTGCCCTCTCTTACTTTGCTGAAGTAGTGAATTGCAGTATTTGTTAATGTTGAACAAATATTAATTTCCTAAAATAAACCATTTTTTTCCCTAGTTGTATACAGTGCTGGATTCTTTGTTAATATTTTGTTTGGGGGATTTGCATCTAATTGTCCTTTTTCTCATAATAAGCTTGTCTGGTTTTGATATTAAGGATAAATTGGTATCCTAAAATGAGGAGAGGAGTGTTCCTTCTTCTTCTTCTCTCTAAAAGTATCGATGCAAGACTGGGATTGCCAGTGCCTTGAGTATTTGTCTGATTGCACCTGTAAGACCATCTAGGACTGGTGTGTTTTTGTTGGGAAAAGTTTAAACTACTGATTCTATTTCTCTATTTGAGAATTATATACATTTTCCCCCTTTAGTCAAGTTTTTACATTTATATTTTGCTAGGAATTTTTTCATAGCCCATAAACGTCAAATTTACTGGTCTAAAAGGATATTTAATATCCACATTTTATCTTTTTTACTGTGAAAAGAACCAGTATACAAGCATATAAAACAAATACACATCTCATTAATTTATCAACAGACAACTTCATACCCGCAAAAGGTAAGGGCTCTCTTAACTTCCTAATAATCATGACCTTGGTTTTCATTATAGTTTTTCTTCCTTAAACACACATCCCTAAGCACTATGGGGTTCATTATTAAATAAAAATAATAAATATAATAAACAGTGCTAAACTCTTTTACAAAGCCCAGTCTGGGAGAACTAACCTCTTTCTTTACATCACTAATTTCCATTCCATGAACATGTTCTAACCCAGCATTTATTTATACATTCTGTTAAGAATGTGGATTTTACTGTGTTTTTAAATCTTGTTTCTTGCTGTAATTCTTAAGGGACATTTGCTTTGCATTAAAAGACTGTTCCTCTTTAATAAGAATGAAAGCATTTTCCCATCTGTCCAGTAACCTTTCTTTATGCAACCTTACAAGAGCTGGAACAGGCCAGTCTAGTTTGGTGGGCTGAGATACGTTCTGCTAGTGATTATATGAGCCCGTTTTAAATATTTTTAACCCAGAGGGAAAGGGAAAATTTAGATATGCCCGTCATTACTTGGCCAGATAAGGGGTCCGCTTGCTTGGAGGTGAGGGTTGGCGGGGGAAGGTTAGGGAAAAGAAATGACCACACAACAGGAAGCTTCTTTTCAAAAAGAGGACTTACTTTGGTTTTTGAAGGAGCAGCCTGAAGTTACCTGGAGCACTCCCCCTACCTTTAACTGGAATGTCTCATCCCAAAGATACTCTTTCCTCAAATCCCTCTGCTTTCCTGATTTACCACATTGCAGGCTTGGACCAAGGGCTCTCATCCTCTGCTCTGTGGACTGGCACATAAAGATGCCTCAACATTAAGATCTCCTGAACCCCTGACCCCCCCCCCCCACTCCTATCAGCTCCATAGCCCACCCTCGCCTTTAGCTTTGGGCAGAGTTTGAGGGTACTTATGCAACTGGGCTTAGAAGTTCCTTCTTCTTGTGCCCCAAGGGACTGGGTGGCAGTGGAGGGGGTGGTTTCTTTTGGTGAAATCACAGCTCCGTCATCTTTTCTCCATGTAGGTCCCCCTCCCCCAACACTGCTCTGCATTAATTCCTCAGGGCAGAATGAAAGGCATTTTTCTATTCCTTTGGGAAGGTAGTTTAAGAAGAACGATCAGATGACCATCTTGAGTCAAAACTCTCATTTTCATCATGCAGACCTATAACGTAGTACTAACTCCATGGACTGAGCCAGACTGCCTGGGTTTACGTCCCATTCTCACCACTTATTTGTTGTACAACCTGAGGCAAGTCGCTTAACCTCTCTGTGACTCAGTTTCCTTACTTTAAAATGAGGATTAAAATAGTACCTCCTTCATAGCTATTGTGGTGATTCACACTCTGTGTTTGCTCCTCCCCCTGGTCCCATCACATTCTCTGAGAACTGCTCTAGTGCAGCCTGGAGATCACCAATTTGATTCTTCTGCAGAATCAGAATTGTTACTATTTCCTTTGGTGTCCTTCCATCTATCTAGAGTCTCTGAATAGTGTCGTACTGCTAATCATAGAAGTCGTATCTTCTCGTAGCTTTACTGAGCACATTTAACAGCTTTCTAAAATTTTCCTCTGATTTCTATGGTAAATTATTTAAAAATCTATTTTGTCTTTGAGGAGATTCTCATGATTCATTCATTCAATAATATCTTTATCACATGTCTACTATCTACCTGGCACTGTTCTAAGTGGTGGGAAGTACCAGTAAACAAAAACAGAAACAAACCATCATTGTCTCCTTGGTATACATGCAAGTGGGAGAAGAGAGATAATTAAATGTAGAGTGAAATAGGCAGCATGTCAAATGATAAATCCTAGGGAGATACACAGAGCAGGGAAGAGGGACAAGGAGTCTGGTGTTAGAGAAGTCCAGTTTATAATAGAAAGGTTGAGGAAGAGTCACCTGAAAGGTGACATTTGAGCGAAGACATGAAGGAGGTGAAGAAACCAGCCCTGTTTTTTTGTGGGAAGATTGTTCTAGTCAGAAGGAATGGCAAGTGCAAATGTCCTGAAGCAGGGACACACCTGGCACATTTGAGGAGAACAGTGACTGGATTTATGTAGTAAGGCAGACATAGAAGAAGATGAGGTCAGAGAGGCAACCAGAAAAGTGGTAGTATTAAAACCAGGCAGGGGGCTTCCCTGGTGGCGCAGTGGTTGAGAGTCTGCCTGCCGATGCAGGGGACGTGGGTTCGTGCCCCGGTCTGGGAGGATCCCACATGCCGTGGAGCGGCTGGGCCCGTGAGCCATGGCCACTGAGCCTGCGCGTCCGGAGCCTGTGCTCCACAACGGGAGAGGCCACAACAGTGAGAGGCCCGCGTACCGCAAACGAAACAAAACAAAACAACAAAAAAACAGGCAGGACCCTGTGGGGCTCATGGGCACAGAAGCCTTTCTGTGCCCCCTGTTCCTTGTTTGTAGGGAACAGAGTCTAGCCTCCCTGACCTGCCCTGAGTTCGAAAGGGCAGCTTCAAATCAGGGAAGGGAGAGGATGCAGACAGAGACAAGGGAGGAGCAGCCCAGAAACAACAGTGCAGCCTTGGGGCAGGGTCCTGGTTCTGCCTCAAGGGATGCACGGAACAATATCTTTGAGCTCTTTACGAACTAAAACCCCCAACACATGTAAGATGTTAGCATTCTTCATTCCAAAGAAGATCACAGTTTGATAACCTCATCAAGAGACCACCTGAGGCCAAATTAAAGGAACCAGGAAGGCTCTTTAGGAGGAGACTACCTGAAATCAGATTAAAGGAGTGCAGGCCCTGCAGACACCCTAATGTTATCAGCAACTCCACCCTTGAACTACTGCTATAAAACTCCTCACCAAATCCTCCTGGATTGGGGGACACAGATTTTGGAGGGCATGAGCCCGCTGTGTTCCCCTTTGCCTGGCAAAGCAGTAAAGCTAGTAAAGCTAGTCTTTTCTACTTCACCCAAAACTTTGAGATTTGATTTGGCACCAGTGCACAGAGGCCAAGTTTTCCGCACCACTGTGGTCACATAGGACCTCGTGAGCCATCCTAAGGACTTGTGCTTTTAATTTCAGTAACACGAGAAACCACTGGAAGGTTATGCACAGAGGGGTGATGTTGTGATTTGCCTCATGGTTTAATAAGATCCTTCTGGCCGCTGTGTTGAGAAAACAGAGTAGGGGCCAGGGCTAAAGCTGAAAGGCCATTGTGGAGGCCACTCTAATAATACAGGTTGGAGACTGCAGTGGCTTGGACCAAAGAGCTAGCAGTAGAGGCTGTAAAAAATGATCAAGGTCTTGCTATGTATTGAAGGACGAGTCAAGAGAATGTGCTTATGGATGGGATGTGGGGAGTGAACAGGGATGCTTTGCACTAAGCAAGGGGGCACCAATCATAGAGAATAGATGTGTTCCCTGGAGTTTCCCTGGAGTTTGCAATCCAGGGCTTTAAATGTGACAAAAGTGAGGAATCAAGGTTTCTGACTTGAGCCATTGATAAAATGGAGTTGTCATTAACTGAGGTGGAGAAGAGCATGAGGAGAATGCGTATGAGTTGGGTGGTGGCTGAAGGATGATCAGGCCAGCTGTGGACGTGTTTAACTCCAGTGGCTGATTAGCAATGCAGGTGGATAGGTCTAACAGGATAAATGACTGGATAATTTGGATAAATGACTCCGGGGGGCAGGCGAGAGGTCTGGCTTGGAGACGTCAACTGGAGAAATCATTAGCATAGGGATAGATTCTAAAGCCAAAGGATTGGAGGAAATAATTAGAGGAATGAGTGCGGATCAAGGGTCAACAAGCTATGGCCACTGCCAAATGCAACCAGCTGCTTGTTCTGTAAATAAAATTCTACTGGAACACTGCCACACCCATTCATTTCTACGGTCAGAGTAAGATGTTTGCAATTGGGATTACAGAGGTATTATAGGTAATTTTAAGATGGTCCCCTGCCCATAACTAACAGAAATCTTGCATAGATCACTGGTTTGGTTTTTCCAAGTCACACACCTTCAGTTAAAAAGCAGTCTGCCGATTCTGGTACTGGCCACACACCACTTAATATAGTTCTTGGCAGAGAGGAAATTAAATGCGTTATGTATAGACTTTCAAGTAGGACACCGTATAGAAACTGGTGGGATGACCATCCCCATTTTACAGATGGGGGCACGAAAATGTACAGAATGCAAGTAATTTAATCAAGGTTACACAACAAAGTAGTGAATGGAGCCTAGATATAGCCCAGATCCCTCTGACTCCAAAGTGTTTTCTGAATCACCCCTTTCTTCCATCACCTGGTAGACATGTGGGTTTAGAAAAGCTGAAAGACAGTCACACTAAAGTCACCTACTAGTGGAAAAATCAGCACATCTCGGCCCCAGGCTGAGGCTCTTTTGACCACATCACACTACCACTCCACAAGTCAAGAAGTCCTTTTCCATGAAGCCAACTTACAGTCGACCCTCGGTGTCCGCAGGAATTGGATCCAGTATAACAAAATAACAAAATCCACTGAAGCTCAATTCTTTATATAAAACGGCGCAGTGCAGTTGACCTTCCACACTGGGGGTTCCTCGTGGGAGGATTTAACCAACCGTGCATTGATTTCGAAATCAATATGCAGATACGGAACCCACAGACATGGAACCCATGGATACAGAGGGCTAACTGTACTTTATTTTGATTCAACTAGGTCTTTTTCTTCCCCGTCTTACTCACTGTGAAAAGACTTCTTGAGGAGAGATTCCTGTTTTGTCTAATCTTCTAAGTTGCTTTACCCTTCTTTTTTTCTTCATAATTCTTTAGTGGATCCATGTATTCCCTCCCCACAATTTCATTTCTTTTTCTATCTAACAGCACGGAACTTTCCATCCCTTTGACAGAGTTCTACAACAAAGGTTAATTACTTTATAATTTCATTCTCTTTAAAAAAAAAAAAAAGCACACTAAAATTGCTAATTTTAACTGTGCTTCTTGTCAGTAGGTTCATGTAAATTCACTGTAATTAAAACAGATGTTTTCTTGTGCCTAACACTCAGGTGGTAATTTAAGGGAAATTTTCATTTCAACATAAAGGAGGACAGAGTGTTATCGAGGGAAGTTTTCTCCTCTCTTCTCCTGTCTTATCCTTTCCTCTTCTTTCTTCCCCTCCATTTTTGTATCTGAAAAGTGGGGCTAACGGTGAGCTTTGAGGGTAGTTGTGAGAAGTAACAAGTCAGTTTTTGTGAAAGCACAGAGCCCTGCACAGCCAGCACAAGTTTTCCTTCCTATCATCCTGTCTAGGTTTTTTTTTTGTTTTAATTTATTTATTTTTTTGCCTCTCCATTCCAGGTGCCATATCTGTTGGTTAGTTGGCTGTTGTTCATTATAGAGGCTCAGAACTAACTTAAAAGTTGAAATAATTTTTTTTTTTTTTTTTTTTTGCGGTACGCGGGCCTCTCACTGCCGTGGCCTCTCCCGTTGCGGAGCGCAGGCTCCGGACGCGGAGGCTCAGCGGCCATGGCTCATGGGCTCACGGGCTCACGGGCTCACGGGCTCACGGGCTCAGCCACTCCGCGGCATGTGGGATCTTCCCAGACTGGGTCACGAACCCGTGTCCCCTGCATCGGCAGGCGGACCCTCAACCACTGCGCCACCAGGGAAGCCCTAAAAGTTGAAATAATTTGAAAATGGTTCAGAGGAGTCTGTCTTATAGAGACAAGATAGATTTAAACAATTTCAATCCACCTTGTAATGTCCAGTCTTGCTGGAGGAAAGATAATTTTTTTCTGGGTAAATTTTTATATCTTAAGGTGTCCAACATACCTTTTTAATGGAACCATACAGTGGTGTATTAGTAAATGTTTCACAGCCAGCTCTCCAGGAAAACAAAACAAAATAAAAAATATGTTTCCTGATTTCCATGGTATAAATATCTCCACCGTGGTTGATTTTAAGCAGTGAATGTGATATCACTGGGTTCAGAGGTTAGAAGAGAGGCTAATGATTAGCTCTATCAAGCCAGTATCAGCTGGTTTTGAGTGTAAATAAAATATATTATACACGTCTTTACCTTCTTAGCATATATAAGCAGGGCCCCGTGATATAATGAAAGAGGCCTGGGTTTCGATATTAGCTATTCATTCATTTAACAAATAGTTAATGAGCATCTACTAGGTGCCAGGCAGACAATAAACACACACACACACACACACACACACACACACACACACACACACACACAGAGTATTTCAGGTAATGATAAGTACTACAGAAAAGGATAAAACAGAGAGAGTGTTTAGGGAGATACTGGCCAGGAATAGGATTGTATCTTAGATAGGGTTGGGGGAAAAGCACAGATAAGATTTTGGGATCTACTTATTGGCTCTGCCATTTGTTACTTAAGTAGCCTTAGACAGGTTCCTTAAACTACCTGAGCCTCAGATTTCTCTTCCACCCAGTATCAGTAGCATCTACATCACAGTATTTGGCAACTGACTGTATGAATGAAGAATATCAGCTCAACACCTCGCTCATAATGGACATTCAAAACCTGTAACTGCACTTCTCCTTATCCTTTATGATAGCTCAAGGTCAGCTCTGCGAAGATGAACAATGTACTGAGCCCTAATTAAATGATGGCTCGGCACTTACTAAGATGTGTATAGCTTTTTATCCTTAACTAAATGACTATGGATTTCACCAGTTATTGCCTTGTTGTTATCGCTTTTTATACTTTTCTTCTCACTGTCCTTTTTTCCAGATTTTATGTGCTGCATCTTGTTACTGTACAAGTACACATCCCTAGCAACACGCAGCCTCTTGTTACTGCATCTTGTTACTGTACAAGTACACATCCCTAGCAACACGCAGCCTCTTGTTACTGCATCTTATCACTGTCCAAGTACACGTCCCTAGCAACATGTAGTCTCCTTCTAGCTTCATGTGACCTGAGAAACCAGATAATTAACCTTGTGAGAAATGCACATAAAATACAAGCGCTCATTCCTAAAATATCATTCTTCTCTATGATGAAAGTACACGTCTTATACTAAATGCAATAATATATGTATTATATGTGATTAAGGATATATTAAATGTGATTAAGCATATTATGTTAATATATTATATACTATATGATTAATAATCAATTAAATTTTTATATAATTATTATAAATTATATGGGAATCTACATTCCTTATTGCAAAATAAGAAAAATGATAGTTTGCTTTTTCATGTTTGGTGTTAAGACTAAACAAATCTACATTGCTGATGAAAATATAAAATAATAAGGACCTCTATGGAGGAGTATCTGTCATCGTCTAACAAAAATGCATATGCATTTACGCACTGACTCCAGTAATCCAACTTTCAGGAACTTCTCATGAAAATACATCTCCACAGTACCAAACAACATATGTACAATACTGGATACAGTATTATTTGTCATAGCAAAAAATGGGAACAACCAAGTGTCCACAGGACCCTACTTGAATTAACCATGGTATATCCACATAACGAGGTCCCACACAGCTATAAAAAAGAATGACACAAATCTGTACAAACCGACATGGACTGATTTCAAGGATATATTAAGTGAACAAAAACACAAGATGCAGAGTATACCTACTATGCTCTCTTTTACATAAAAATAAGAGAAATAAAGATAATTTTTACTTTTTTGCAAAATGAATTATAGGAAAGATGTATCTGAAATAAATACAAATGGTTACCTTCCAGGTGCAGGTAAGAACAGTGTGAAAGAGAGATGCTGGCAATTCTCTGAGTGTACCTTTTTATACAGTTTTGACTTTTGAACCAAGAAACTGTTTTGATGTTAGAAACAATGACATTGAACAAAAAAAGATGGGGGGAAGGCAGACCTTAAAATTGAAATAAATGAACCTAGTAGGGTATCAAATTGATAATATAACCATCCAGAGAAAAGAATGAACTTTTGGATATGGTATCTACTCAAGGAGAGAAAAACTAAAAAGAAAATCTTTAACCTAATTTAGTAGTTTTCTTGTTTGTTAGGAGGACTGGTATTGTAATTCTCAGACTACTTTGTGTGTATTGCAGCATGGAGCAAATGAAAAAAATATGTGAATGTTGGGGTTTTCACTGTGGGAGGAGGGAGATAGATATATATGGATTGAGGGCAAGTGCAGAAGAATCCTGAGGTGTTGGATTTGAATTAGTGTGAGTTCATGATTTAAAACAGATAAAGTTATATTCCCCAGCTCTACCTTCTTGAAGAACCTAGAGGCAGTAACACCCCATTGAGCACAACTAAGATGCACCTCTGAAAACAACCAGAAATCCTCAGATAAGTGGTTAACTCCAGGTCTGGGGCAGAGACATTACAAGGAGAGTCTGGAATATTCTGTCGCACTAGAAGCAAGGAAGACTAACGAGAGCATGTCCAAAGGACCTAGGAGCCAATCTGAAGGGACTCCCACTAGCCATATTTAAGACAGTTTGAGCATTGAAAAGAATAATGATAGTAATGGATTTTAATACACTGAGGAAGAAAAAATGACCCACGAGTCAATAGGGAAAGAAAATGGGGAGGGGGATGAGGAGAGAAAAGCTCTTTTATAAAGAACAATGCAAATTAATACATGTAGAGGGAATGCTAGATTTAGAGCACTCTTTTGTAAATATCAGCATAATAACTGATTCAGGAGAGGATTATCAAGGAGTGTTAAAACCACTGGGTCAAAAGTTCTTGGGGAGACCCGGAATTGCCAAAGCAATCTTGAGGAAAAAGAACAAAGCAGGAGGCATAACCCTCCCAGACTTCAGACAGTACTACAAAGCTTCAGTAATCAAAACAGTGTGGTACTGGCACAAAAACAGACATACGGATCAATGGAACAGAATAGAGAGCCCAGAAATAAACCCATGCACTTACGGTCAATTAATCTTCGACACAGGAGGCGAGAATATTAAGTGGGAAAAAGTATCTTCAGCAAGTAGTGTTGGGAAAGTTGGACAGCTGCACGTAAATCAATGAAGTTAGAACACACCCTCACACCAAAAATTAACTCAAAATGGCTTAAAGACTTAAACGTAAGATATGACACCATAAAACTCCTAGAAGAGATAGTAGGCAAAACATTATCTGACATAAATCGTACCAATGTTTTCTTAGGTGAGTCTCCCAAGGCAGTAGAAATAAAAATAAAAACAAACAAACAAAAACAAGTGGGGCCTGGGACTTCCCTGGTGGTCCAGTGGTTAAGACTTCACCTTCCAACGCAGGGGGTACGGTTTTGATCCCTTGTCAGGGAGCTAAGATCCCACATTCCTCGTGGCCAAAACCCAAAAAAAACCAGAAAAAAAAACCAGAAGCAATACTGTAACAAATTCAATAGACTTTAAAAATAGTCCACATCAAAAAACTCTTAAAAAAACAAACAAAAAAACAAATGGGACCTAATCAAGCTTACAGGCTTTTGCACAGCAAAGGAAACATAAACAAAATGAAAAGACAATCCATAGAATGGGAGAAAATATTTGCAAATGATGTGACCAGCAAGGGCTTAATTTTTAAAATATACAAACAGCTCATACAACTCAACAACAAAAAAAGCAAACAACCCAATCAAAAAATGGGCAGAAGACTTAAATAGACATTTCTCCAAAGAAGACATACAGATGGCCAAGAGGCACATGAAAAGATGCTCAACATCACTAATTATTGGAGAAATGCAAATCAAAACTACCATGAGGTACCACCTCGCTCTAGTCAGAATGGCTGTCACTAAAAAATTTACAAATAACAAATGCTGGAGAGGGTGTGGAGAAAAGGGAACCCTCTCACACTGTTGGTGGGAATGTAAATTGGTGCAGCCACTATGGAAAACAGTATGGAGGTTCCTCAAAAAACTAAAAAGAGAGTTGCCATATGACCCAGCAATCCCACTCCTGGGCATATATCCAGACAAAACTCTAATGCGAAAAGATACATGCACTCCAATGTTCATAGCAGCACTATTTACAATAGTCAAGATATGGAAACAACCTAAATGTCCATTGACAGACAAATGGATAAAGAAGATGTGATACACACACACACACACACAAATGGAATATTACTCAGCTACCAAAAAGGATGAAATAATGCCATCTGCTACAACATGGATGGACCTAGAGATTATCATACTAAGCAAAGTAAGTCAGAAAGAGAAAGACAAATACCATATGACATCACTTATATGTGGAATCTAAAATATGAGACAAATCAACATATCTATGAAACAAAAACAGACTCACAGATATAGAGAATAGACTTGTGGTTGCCAAGGGGGAAAGGGGGTAGAGGAGAGAAAGACTGGTAGTTTGAGATTAGCCGAGGCAAACTGTTATATACAGGATGGATAAACAAGGTCCTACTGTATGGCACAGGGAACTACTGTTATATTCAATATCCTGTGACAAACCATAATGGAAACAAATATGAAAAAGAATATATATATATGTAAAACTGAGTCACTTTGCTGTACAGAAGAAATGAACACAACATTGTAAATCAACTATACTTCAATAAAATTTAAAAAAAAGTTCTTGGGGAATAGGATCCTCAAGGATCTCAAAGCATCACTGCACAAGTGAGCTAATTTACGAAGAGACAAGGTGCTGCATTTACTGTGGAGGGACTGGATGGTCCCCATCTTATCTAAGGGACCAATGCAGCAACATCAGTACAGGGGGCTCCCTGACATTATGTACCTCTTGACATGATACAGTGAGAAATATACAACACCAACCCGTATAGCATTTTTGCCAAACATGTCTCATATTCTGGTTTGTCACATAAAATCTGATGAGCATGATTCCAGTTTCTATATACACCGTCCTCTTTAATGAGCACAACAACCTGTAAGGTAGGTACTATTACTATCTCCTTTTTATAGATGAGAAACCGAGGCACTGAGAGGTTAAGCAACTTGCTCCAGGCGTATCTGGCTCCAGACTCTGCCTTCTCAAAGAGGGCATTATTCTACCTGCTGGAGGAAGGGGCTGTACATTTTTGAAACAATGGAGCCAGATCTTGGGAAACTCCTGGATCAAAAGCTAAATCCAGGGCCACATGTCCTGGGCTGCAAAATGAAGCCAAGATGAGATGTCTGACCCTCTCTGTTGGAGGATGGATGGCAACAGGCTCATAGGAAACAGGGCACTCAGAACTTCTGCAGAAGCTGGTCTTGGGGAGAGCTGTACCCACAGAAGACTGAGGTTCATTACAAGATAGGAAGATGGGGGAACAAGGTGACAGAGGCTGAGTCCCCACTGCTACTGCTACCTAGAGGCACAGTCTACAGGGGCTGCGAACAGAGTGGCTGTGAGGATGAATTTAAAGGGGATCAGGAAGGGTTTGTCGTGAAGGCAGCTTTGATAAAACTTCCAGGTCTAGGATGGGACGGGGTGATATGAGAATTGGGAGACAAGGTGAGAGGCTGGAGCTCCTTCCTCTATCTCCTTGTGGGACTCTGCAGCTGAGGGTGTGGGTCTGGATCCCACCAGGGACCATCACTCAGGTCAATTAATCTTCGACTTGCTTATATGAAATAAGAGTACTAGACAGGACCGCCATGGAAGAGGCTCTGCTTTGAGTCAAGTGTGAGGATTTGTCTCATGTAGTAACAATGACAGAGTTCTGCCCGGATCCCTTCTAATCACTTTATGCCATTTTTGTGCCCTTCGGTGTTTTGTGTGCATGTGTAGACAGCCAAAAGTTCCTGAGAATTTACTTCCCAATCCTCCATCCCCATTCCAGACCTAACCATTGGCTGGCAGCCGTGATCTGGAACGACAGTGATACATAACCTGCCCTATAGAGTTCTCCTGCAGGCCCAGGTCACAGCCCCCTGGATTTGGCCTGAAGCTGTACCTGGGCTTCCTCCCCTTCACTGTCCCGCTTCCCCCACTCCCTCCCCAGTCTCCCCTGGGAAACCTTCCTTAATCGATCATTTGCAGATCAATCCACATGAGTCTGACGCCAGGAAACTAACTAAAGACACCCCCTCGAGGCCAGAAGCAGTCTGGCTGGAAGGAAAACTGAAATATGGTCACAGAGAAGTGTTTCTTAGATAAGTCCTAGAACCAGCAAGTCCTGTCCTACCATAAATAACATAACCACACCGTGGCGGAGTTACATGCAAAATACAGCAGGGGTCTGAGAAGAACACCCAAGTTGGCCTGGGGCACTCAGGGAAAGCTTCTGGAGGAAGTAGCACGTGAGCAAAGACTTGAAAGATTATAAATAGAATTCGTCCCACAAACGTGGAGGAGAGGTCATTCTGAGCAGGAGAAACAGAGCAGCATGGGCAAGGAGACAAGGACGGGAAAAAGAGATGTGTTCTAGGAAGTACACGCGGCTCTCTCTTCCTGGAGTCTTAAGAGGCATGCTGGAAGATAAACTGCAGAAGGCAAACTCATCGGAACTTGTGGGCGTGGAGCTGCGGGATGGGGAGGGAGAGAGGGAGGCACCCAGGCTGACTTCAGGTGTTTACCTTGACTTAGTAGATGCAGTTCATTGACGTGAGGAACACAGGGAGAGAAGTCCGTATAGAAGAGGAGACAGTTCGTTTCTGGGTACCTTTTTTTTTTTTTTTTTTTTTTTTGAGGTACGCGGGCCTCTCACTGTTGTGGCCTTTCCCATTGTGGAGCACAGGCTCCGGACGTGCAGGCTCAGCGGCCATGGCTCACGGGCCCAGCCGCTCCGCGGCATGTGGGATCTTCCCAGACCGGGGCACGTACCCGCGTCCCCTGCATTGGCAGGCGGACTCTCAACCACTGCGCCACCAGGGAAGCCCTGTTTCTGCGTACTTTTGAAGATGCCTGTAGGACAGTCAGGTGAATATGCGGTTCTGGGTGCATTCAGTGTGTGTGCCAAGTTCTTTAAGTGTATTTTCTGATCCTTATTCTTACAGAATCCAGAGCCGTCTGATTCCCAAACTCAACATGCTTCAACAGTACTATCAATACACAGCTTCTCTTTCGGGAGGCATCAGTGTGGTTAAACGCTGGTGTAGCAGGTGGTATAAAGTGAGAAGAGAGATGGGGACGTAGAAAGGCCAAACTTGAGCGTGTGTCTGCGACAGAGTTGCCACTGTCTAGGGGGACAGCACCCCTTGGAGTTGTGCACTGCATAGCCTGTGTGGTGCTTTACTGAAGAGCCTAGAAAAGGGGCTGATATACCAACAGAGAGATGAAAGACGCAGGAAACATAAAACTTCCTAAGCGCTAGGCATGGTCCCCCGAGCAGGTCTGGCATTCCCCGTTCCCGAGTGAGCATGCGCACCGCCTCACTCACCATCCTCCTCCGTCTGCACCACCAGCTGCTCACTCTCCATCCGGCCCTCGGGGTTGGACAGCAGCAGCCGCAGCCGGATGGTCATGAAGGGGCGCAGGCCCCGCAGGGTGTAGTGGGAGGAGGTCTGAATGAGCTCTTCGGCCTCGTACTGCTGCTGGTTGAACACGTACTGGTACTGCACCGTGAGGTTGTAGCTGTGGCAGCGGGTCACCGCGTAGCCGAAGGGCTCCCACTGCAGCGTCAGCTGCCGGGCTCGGATGTCCACGATCTCCACATTTTGCGGGCCGTGCACCGGGTCTGCAAGACACACACGCAAGACACAGGGCTCTGAGGAGGCTGTCAGGAAGGTGGGGTGGAGGCCCCGCTAAAACAGGGGAGAACAGCTCTTCAAACTCAGCCCAATCACTCAGCCACTGCCTTCCTGATTTCGTCACCTAGAGTATACTTTAATTAACATTTTCTGTAAATCAAACTCCTTCTTCTTTTTTAAATAAGACATCTAAAAGAAAACACAACTATTTAAAGGGAAAACCTGAATCACCTGCCATAAATAAATGTTTATCATTTAAAACAATGCAAAGTTGTTTTCATCAGGGTACCACCAAAAACCATGTTGGGTACCACTAACAGCACACACAGCACTTTGGGGAAATACTAATTGAGAAGGATGCTGGAGTTCTGATCTACCTCTTTACATTTCATCTGGCCACATCCCCTCCCCTTGAGAAACCAGCCCCGTTTCTTTAGTTCACCACACTGAGGTGCACAGTCTAGAAATCAAATTGCATCCTCAACACACAGCATCCTCAACAGGTCACTGTGACCCATTGACAGTGCCTTGGAATTTCCCTTCCTTTCACTGACAACACAACTCATCCTTTCCTAGCCTCCCACAACAGTCTTCAACCCTTCCTTCTTTCCTCTCCACTTTTTTCCAAACAGGCCCCTCCAGGGGCATCGTTCTAAAAACAGATCTGATCCAGCAATCTCACTCCTGGGCATATATTCAGACAAACTGTAATTCAAAAGGATACATGCACCCCTATGTTCACAGCAGCAGTATTCACAATAGCCAAGACATGGAAACAACCTAAATGTCCATTGACAGAGGGATGGATAAAGAAGATGTAGCATACATATACAATGAAATATTCCTCAGCCATAAAAAAGAAAGCAATAATGCCATTTGCAGCTACATGGATGGACCCAGAGATTATCACATTAAGCAAAGTAAGTCAGAAAGAGAAAGACAAATACCATATGATATCACTTATATGTGGAATCTAAAATATGACACAAATAAACTTACCTATGAAACAGACTCACAGACATAGAGAACAGACTTGTGGTTGCCAAGGAAGAGGGGGTTCCGGGGAGAGAAGGATTGGGAGTTTGGTATTAGCAGATGCACACTATTATACATAGAAACTACAAGGTCCTACTGTGTAGCACAGGGAACTATATTCAATATCTTATAATAAACCATAATGGAAAATAATATGAAAAAGATTATATATATATATATATATATATATATATATATAACTGAATCACTTTGTTGTACACCGGAAACTAATACAACATTGTAAATCAGCTATACTTTAATTTAAAAAAATAACAACAGATCTGATCATGGCTTCTCACCTTAGTGCTGTCTCCCATTCCAGCCCTCCCTACTGATCTTGGTCCCAGACCCCCATATACAACATTGGCTATGTTTATTTTATTATGAATATTCTATTTACACTTTACACAAATTAAATAGATGTGTTTGTGCACAACATATAATAAAAAACAAAACTTTTCTTTTTTTAATCCCCATACGTAAAGCTCATTCTATACGGTTTAGGCACTTGTTACGATAGAAACGTAACTTCTTTTATGGTCGGCATTCCCCATAAGTTCTTCTGTCAGACTCTCTTCGCTGGGAGTAGTTAAGGCACAGGCTAGAGATTCAATCCGTGTACTTCCCGCCCCCCGTCCCGCCCACCATGCTACCTCACTAGCTGTGTGACCTTGGGCAAGGGCACTGCATCTCTGAACCTTCATTTCTTCATCTATAAAGTGGAAATTATTGCGCTAATCTCAGAGGGCCGTTAATGTGTATAAAATGAACTGTAAAGAGAGAGAGAAAATTGTCTCTACCTAGCAGTGGGCGTTCCTCTTAGAGAGAATGGCCCTTCTTGGAGAAATGCTTTAAGAAGCTTGTTTGGAGTAGACGCTGCAGTCCCAGGGCCTTGGGATCGGCTGTGCTTAGCCTTTAGAGGAAGAGAAAAATGAACTCACTGGCTGCTGGGATTGAATAGGAGAGGATGGGGGTGAACAAGATGGTGTATTTTTGGGTGGAGCCCAATGGAACTGTTCTCATGTGACTCCTAGTCTTCAACAGGGTCCTCAAAATACCACAAGATGATTGGCTGTGATTTGATTTCCTGGGGCTTCTGAGATCTGCATGCCTCACTTGGGCCAAATAAGATGTTGCATGGGTACAAAGGGACCAGAGGCAAAGGGGACTTGGAAAATATGTCCATGTGTTTTACTGACACCTTGAAACATGATTTGGGCTTTCTCAGGCTATGGAATTAAGAGGTTCAAGGACATCTCAGTTCAAGTGCAAAAGACAAGACCTCTGGTGGCCCTGTGGATTAGATACACGTGGGTGAAAGTGTTCTGTAGGTTCGAGAACTCGCATTCAAGAAAGGGCAAGACAGTGGCTCTTTATTAAGCAATAACTATGGGCTGGGCAGTTGCGTGCTGAAAACAGCTGTCCGACGTAGGGAACTGAGGCCAACGAAGGGACATGACTTGCCCAGGGCCACACAGCTAAGTCCCCAGCTCTGGACTCCCACGGCACTTTGCACAGCTATCCAGCTCACTCAGCATCCGTCACGCTTTCTAGGAACTGCTTGTTCCTTTATACAGCATTCCTCCCAGGCTGCAAGGGACCATGTGCTGTTTGTCCAGCAACCCCAGCACATGGTACTGAGTCTGCTGATGGGCCAGTTCATGTTGCTTAAACTGAGATGAACAGATGGTGACCTGTTTTTGAGAACTGAGCTTGGACCCCCTTGACTCCATAGTCCCCTATTCTGTACCCTCTAGCACGTCACCGAGTCTTTAAGGTGAACTATCTATTTTTCAATTCAAGCAAGAGAACGTCTTAAGATCCTACATGATGGAAACTAGATTTCAAAATGTATGATGGAGGCATTCATGCTTCCACTATAACCCCCCCAAGCATCAGATGCCACACCCAGCTTCTGCTCCGGTAATTGCCTACAGCAGGTAGAGTCTCAGGTTTACACTCCGGTTGGTACAAACAAGTCAGAAATTGCTGAGAAAGCCTTGTGTGTGCAGTGGAGACTGGTTTGTTGAACTTACATCCCTCGTGTAAATATGCCCAAGCCTAGAGCCTATGGTTTCTGCCTCCAGATAAGACTCCGTCCATATGACCTTCTTGAGTAACAGCCTACAGGCCACTGAGATGGCATACAGTGGGAAGAGAGTGTGGCTTACCTGGGAAGCTGGAAAGTCTTCCTCTGATGGACAAGTAAAGTGGCTTGGCCTCCGGGTTCACCGTCTCTATGCCCTTAGACTTGGCAATGAGGGCCCTGTCCCGAGTCCTGTGAATTGGGGAGCACGCTCCGGCCATCTGCAGACTCTGCCCCGCTCCTGAAGCAGGAGGCAATGGGCCAACGTCTCCACCTGGTCCTTGGGCTCCCCATTCTGGACCAGGCTCCAGACACCTGACAGCCTAGAATTCCCTGTCCCAGTGGCTCCAAACTCATTTCTGGGGCTTGTGTGAACCTCTTCCCTTGGCCTGGCCATCCAAGGTCACACCATATTCCATGTATGTACCCCTAGGCCCAACGGGTGACCAGAGCGTGGCTGTTTGGAGGAGGAGACCTTTGTGGGGAGGGATGGAGTCAGGTGAAAGGAGAAGGAAAGAGGCTGCAGGTCTGTGTGCGTATCTTGTCCCAGACCCATTTGTGTTCTTACATATGTTAGGGACAAGTGTATATGTGTGTGTGTGACTGACTAACTCATATCTTCAGAAGCTTCTTCATTCTGCAGCTGCCTCTGGAAAGGTAGGGTGGGCCTCCTAACTTCTGATCACTGACCACTCCTCTTCTTTCCATGTTAGATCTTACTGAAGTACCATTTTCAACCTAATACCAGAGCCCAACCTGCAACACGTACCTTTCCACCTCCAAATTCCCTCCCTCGTTTTCCACTGCTCACTCTTTGAACCCTACATTCCTAAAGCAGAATGAGTGTGGCATCCTGAATCCTTTTACACCTCCATCTTCCCTCTGCTTGGGCTGCCACTGGCAAATCCCTACTCAATATATTCGAGGCCGGGCTCCAATGCCACCCTTTCTTTGTAACTTTCTCCAAAAGCCTTTCTTGCCCAGGCAGAATGAATCACCACCTGTTTCCTTTACTACTTCTCCCACAGCCCTTATCAAATTGCAGATTGATGTTTGGATCTTTGGTTCATGCTCACCTCCCCTGCTAACCCGTGAGCACCTGGATCTCTTCATTTCTAAAACTGGACATATAGCTGATTAATAAATGAAGAATGAGTAAACACAGAAAGCAGGGGATAACCGAAGACCAAGCCAGAATCAAGGCCTTAACATCCTGCAGGGGAAATGCAGTAAGTGAAGGGGTGAAATCAGGGCTCTCTCTCTACTCCAGCTGTCAAGGTAATCATGTGCTTAAGTTAGAACTCCAGCCTCTTGTTTTATATGGACCCAGCCTCCATTCCTCCTGTCAAAGGCAAGAGCTGTAGAATCTCCTAATGACCTTAATCAAGGCAGAAGACCTTATTTAAAAAAAGGAGCAGCAAAGCAGATTTCCAATTCATGAATTTTCTATGTATTCATCTTTGCATGTGGAGTCGGCTGTAACATACGTACTATTCAAAGTTGAACCTAAATTGAGATAATTTGGGGCATGGGGCTGAAAATGTGGAGGTGGATGGCTTGTATGTAAAATGAATTTTTTATCCATTTGGAGATACGATTTGAGTTCCTTTCAAATTAAACTGCAATGGAGTCCTAGGCAGCTGGAAACATTATTGCCGACATAATTTGATACTGAAGGAGCAGTAATACATTGACAGATAGTTCGATGTGACCATTAATTTGCAATTTCTGCATGGAAATGCTACATGAAGGGAAAAAAGGTAAAAGGAACAAAAATAAAATCCATCTTCTTTCAACATCATCCAAACATACTCTCTTGCTTCCTTTCTTCCATCTCCTCTAATTTATTACAGATGTTTGGTGGACAGGAATTTGTTGAATATTATCACAGACATCCTTATGAAGGTAGGCAAGGGCAGGAATCCAGAGGCTTCACTTAGGGATACTGGTACCCTCACCATCCAAGGTCACTGGGTCCTACCTACCCCGACCACTAGAATCAGGTGACTCTGTTGTCACCCTCTTGCAGCGATGTCATAGAGCAGGTGTGTCATTCACATGTCCGTTGGCTTACCCAATACTGAAAAAATACTCTTGAGCAGCGAGGCATCATGACATGGTAAAAAAGAGTGCTGGATCTGTCATCACCTGGACCTAAAGCAAGTCACTTGTCCCATCTGCGTCTTTGCCTCATTTTTCTCATGTGTACCACGGGGATGGTACTTCTGCCTTTTAGGGCTACGAGGGGAATTAAGGAGATAGTGTCCACCAAGCTCCCAGATGGTACTTGACCCAGCTGTATTCCCTTAAATACAGCTCCCACCTCCAGAAGGGAGGCAAGGCAGGGGAGCCACTGAGATAAAATAGAAGTCCTGCAGGTGACCGTGGACCCCTGGCCTGGTTCTCAGTCCAGCTAACTGCTGGGTTCATGCTTTTTAACCAACTGTAGTTTGGAGTCAGCAAGGTCCCACTAATGCATGTTCAGATATAGCTCTATCTATTCTTTCCTTTCTACAAACATGTCTTGGACCTCTGAGATGGGACAGGCATTAGGGATGCAGGGGAATGAGACAGACATGTTCTAGCCTTCACGAGATTCATGCTCTAGAGGGGGATGCAGACACGACAACTGTGAAGGATGGCATGATGAAGGCTGAAGGAGCTTTTGCAGGGAAAGTGCTGGGCTTCCAGGCAGCACATGTGAGAAAGACACAGCCTTACGCTGGAAACTCATCTGAGCCAATTTAATCATGACTCGTGCACAACCTTACATTCTTTTTCATAGAAACCAGAAGCCACCAAAGAAACCTGAGGTGAGTGAGGGTTAATGATTCCTCCATAATTGCATTATTAGGTTATAATAAAAGCAAGTCTCAGGCTAAATTCTACTACACAGATGAGCATTTATTACACAAATGTTTATGAGCAAGTAGGCACAAAACAGGTCATACCATCCATTCCATAAAGCTCAATGAAGCTCAGCGCCTGTCTTAGTCTTTTCAGGTGACCTGGCTCCTATCTTGCATGCAGGCTCATTTAAGGCAGTTATGACAGTATTCTCAGGTAGGAGGTGACAAACTTTTTGTTGTTGTTGTTAAAAGTCTAGACAGTAAATATTTTAAGCTTTGTGGGTCAGACAGTCTCTGTTTCAGCTATTTGTCTCTGCGGTTGTAATGCAAAGGCAGACACGGAAAATGTGTAGACAAATGGGCATGGCTGCGATTCTATGAAAGCTTATTTACAAAAATAGGGATAAACTGGGAGTTTGGGATTGACATGTACACACTGCTATATTTAAAATAAAATGCCTTTCCATGAAAAAAAAAAAAGATAGCCTAGGCTGTGGGCTGTACCTTGCCTACTCCTGGTCGAGGGGCAAATCAAGTACCATTACAGACATATCAGGTAACCAGGAATCCTTCTCAACCAACAGGTGACACAGGACTGTTTAGGAAGCAAGGCTTGGATACCATCCCTAAGGCTAAGAGCTAGAGGCCTTACTGGGTTCTCCTACGTTATGTACATTTGGAAAGTGCTTTCACAATATTTTGGCCAACCCACATATTTTGAATACTTTCAATTTTACCAATTAGAGTCCATTTGCAATACTTATGCTAGTTGACAGGTCCCTGATTTTAACCACTACAATCAATTTCTGGCATTGAGCGTACCGATTGGCAAAATGAAGGTTGTGGATCAAGACATGGTATCAGAAACACCTGGGCTACGTAGCGTTGTCTCTGGAGAAGGGGCTTCTCAACTGGAATACCAGGGGACTTCCCCTAACCAGTACGGTCTTGATGGGAAGGCTGGCAGCACTGGGTTACAGCTTAACCCGTAACTCATCCACAACATTCCACTGGTAAATATTTGAGAGTAAATCACCAATAGTGTAATGGGGGCCTTGGGCAAAGGATGGAAGGGATTTAACGAGGTAAAGGTACAAGTTCTGGGGGGGACGGAGAATGGAGAGTAGGGAGTGGGAAGGTTAAGCCCCAGGCAAAGGAGTCAGCACATTTAAAGTCCAAGATACAAGAAAAAAGGAGCAAATGGCCGTCAAGATTCTGCTGCACGAATGGACATGGCATATGAGCAGGAATCCCCTCCCTCCCACTGCAAATGCACACTCCATGCAGTGACGTGTCAAGCCAGTCTGAGTGTTACACACTACAGTAATGGTCCCTCCCACTGTTCCTAAGAAGTGAGAAGAGCAACTAAAGTAGTTGTACCAGAGTGATGCAAGTATCCTTTGTCAAAAGTCAAGCGCTGGACAAATTCATTCTCTTAATGAATATTTTTGAGTTCCTACCACGTAGCAGGCACTACACTAGATGTAGGAGTGAACCAAACAAAAATCCTCTCTGCCCTTAAGGGGCTTACATTCTCGTGGGACATGGGAGATTAAATAATATATGAGATAATCAAGAAATGAGAATGGCAGATGGCAGTAAGTGCCCTAGAGAAAAATCAGGCAGGGAAGGGAGACTAGGGGGTTGAGGGAAAGTTGGGTCTAAAATTTCCCTTCTTTGATTTCAGGTCCTGCCGCCAGCTCCTTGATCTTTCTTGAGTTTTCCTCTCTCTTTACACTAAAATCCCTACTCCTTCCCTGGACACGGCTTAGCTTGAAGTATTTATTGAGCACCTATGGAGTGGTAGGCTAAGTGTTGGGGACAAAGTGTTAACAAGAACAGACACGGTCCCTGCCACCCTGGAGCTTAAAATCTGGTGGGGGACACAGAGTGAAACAATCATAATGACAATCCAACATGCGAGCTGACAAAACTGCATGTTGTCGTAAGTGTTCTGAAGGAAAGCGATGGGGGTTAGCTGGATAAAAATGGCCATTAGGGCCTGTAGGTATGACCGTCAGGAAGATACCTCTGCAGAGCTGACATGTCGACTGAATGTTATCACCCTTCCCTCCTCTCTCTAGTCCCTCCTTTCTCCCAGCTTCCATTCATTGTTTGAACCTCAGTTGTTCTGGGAAAGCCTTCTCTCAAATGCTTATCTTTCCCATCGTTGGGTTAGGCGTCCCCCTCCACACCCCCACAGTGAACGGATGAGTGAACTTGGCTGGAACGTAACACAGGGTAAAACCAGGGCTGGTGCACCAGCCCTGTCCTGCGGGCGCCACCGTTCAGCAGCCCGGGATATGGATGGAGAGCCACGAGTCAGATATGGCCCAGGTTCAAGAGGCAACCTATGCGCTGGGGGCCACGGACCTCAGGCCAAGGGTGAGCATGACAGCTACAATCCAAGGACCTTGGGATAGTTATTAAGCCATTGTCTCTCGGCTCCAACACCCCTTCTACGCCCTGTTTCATGACGCTGGGGCTGGTATTCCATAAATCGCATGTCTGCTCCATCACCTGGCTCTATGCTAGTCTCTGCCGGTAGGGGGCGATAGAGGGAGCCTGCAGGGCTCTAGGAGGAAGAAGAGAGTGCTTCCTGTTCCTGTGGGCATCACTCCAATACCACTTCTTCACCCCCCAGGGAAGTTCATTCTGTCACAGCAGTTGGATCTAGTTTGCAGTTTCTCCAGCACTCAAAGAGCAAGCTTCACTGCAGAACCTCAGAGACACCAGCACCATCCAAAAAGAGCTCCCTCTTCCAATTTTTAAAATGCTTCTAATTCCAGTCTGTTCCCTTGCTCTCCCCAAGCCTAGCAGTACCTGTTCCCACAGTTGCTATATTGGTATAATACTTTCATGTTCTCTTTTTACCTTTGCAGTTTCCCAGCCAATTCTTTATATATAGTTAACCAGAGGTTTCCAAACTTTCATGGTGACCTTGGTGTTTTGGTAATTTTTTCGCAGAGTTCCTAACCAAAGAAATACCTAACAGTTTCACTTATTCGTTAGTCCAAACAACTTATTAAGTATTTATAGCCTAACCACTTAACAGTGGTTTGAGAAAACAATACACACAAATCAAAAGAAAAAATGTTAATTCCATTCTTAAATAACCACGGTTGCTTACTAATGGGATACGTGCACCTGTCAAGCCCCACACAACTTCTCAAACTGTGGATTCAGAGTAGAAACCGCCGCTCTTGTTGCCTGCGCCATGTTGATTTTTCTGCAATATTTGCTTTTCACCTCAGTAACAACAGGAAGCCTAGCTTGGCAAAGATATGATGTCACCGAAAGGAATGTAGCCCAATCTAATGCTGAAACTGTGGATCACCTCAACTTAGTAGTCTGTACAATGTCTGACAGATGACACTGTTTTTCGTGATCATTTAAAATTAAAATTCTAAATGCCCTCACACGGTGCCTTGGTGAGTTCACTGCAGTGGCCTGGGCTGCCTCAGCACAGTTTGAGAACCACGATAGTTGACAACTCATAACAGGCAATCCTCTCTGTTAAAGTAAATGGTGTGATGAATCTGCGAACTCTACCTTGACTGATCTAGATGCAGGACCCCAACGCCTGAACTTGATCATTTAGCGTCTCCCACCTTCCTCTCCCCATGCTCCATTCTGCCTTGGTACCCCCTGCCTACAAATCCGATGTTCTAGCTGGCCGCACTCTGCTTCCCAGCTCTGGCACAGACGTGGCTCTTCCCTCTCTGCTCCATCCAGATGCATCCACCTGGCGGGTTGCTGAGCAAGGAGCAGGGTGGCCAACCACACCTCCTGTGACATCAACGGCTCATGTGTTCAAATGCCAGGAAGAATTAAATGGACACCAGCACAAGATTGCAGCCTGGAAATAAAAACTGTAGAATGTTTAAAAATTACTTTTGTGGCCGAGGAAAATGGGTTGGAAAGAGAGAAGCAATTTCTAAATTACATGGTTTCGGTTTCCAGAGAAAGAGTTTCAGGGTGAGGCGGGGGGAGAAGGTGAGCCCACAGCATCTTCCGGGCTTCACTTCAATTTACACTTAATTCATGGCAAGTCCCCCTGTCTGTTAAAAGAAAAAGAAAAAAGAAAAAAGGAAAAGGGACAAAAAGCCGGAGAAAGAATAAAACCTGAAACATCTTTGATGGTTCAAAGCCACCTAGCACTGAGTCCAGGTAAGGTATTAGCATTCCGAACACTGCTTCTCCTTGGGACACACAGTCTGGCTGTGAACAACATGGGCCCTGGAATTAGGAAACAGTCCGTAGTGTAGCTAATCCACCATTGCTGTGATGCTGGTGAGAAGCCATTTGTAATGTAAATCAAATTATTTCCAGAATATGTCAAACAAACAAACAAAAGTAATATCTCCTGATTGGACTCTGATGGCCCCTCTCCCAGAACTACTACCTTCCCTTTCAGCTGGAGAGTTCAGCTTTTTATATTCGGATCTGAGGTCTTTCAAAGGGGAGGCTGCTCATAACAGAGAAGCCCCCACACCAGGACATTCTTGATCTCCCAAGGAATCACGTTTATCTATAGACTCTGCTCAGGACTGCTGGACCTTGGAGAAGCCTGCCGTGTCAGCAGCCCCAAAAGTGCCTACCAAGCTTTCTTGTGATGTCCAACACTTTTTTTTTTTTTTTGGAAATGTACAAGAGTATCATTACATTGAAGGAAGAATTTCAAACAAAAACCACTGTCAGTGAAAGGTGGCTTATTCTCTGCTGAGTCTCATTTGAGACTCACCTACATAAGGAGAAAGGGCACGTGTTGAAGCAAAAGTTGTCTATCCCAGTCACCTTGTGGCAAAACACCAAGAAGAGAACCCCGGCAGAAGAGCAGGGGAAGGAGAACAGAAGCTGGAAGACCCATCTACCGCCGATTATCTGCCTCACTCACTTGTGAAACACCCCCTGGCCTTGGTGAGCACCTCTCAGCAAAGGTGAGGGGCTAAAATGTACACATGGTGTTTCCTGGATGATCCTGCTAATAGAAGGTGGCGCCTGGCCATGACCCTGTGAGACACAATCCTAGCACAGGCTCTTACATAAGCCGCCAAATGATAATCCTTCACCTCAGAATCCTGGAGAGGTCACCATCCTTCCCTCCGGATTTTCAATGTCAATTTACCCTTCTGAAGCTGCCTCTGCACAATGTAAGCTTTTTCTTAGGTGTGACCAGTCAAATGTCCTTCCCACACTTCATCTCCCCTCCACCTGTAAACACTCCTGCTCAGGTGCCTGACGTTTACACACTTTCTCTCTCCTGCCCATTAAAACTTATTTACGCACTGCGTGACCTTGAATGAATCTTTTTACCCTTTCTGAACCCGTTTTACAATATCTAAAGTCAAACTAATGATCCGTATCTCCTAGGATTCTTGTGAGATTAAAATGAAATTATATGTGCTCATATACTAGTGGGATGTTGCTGTGTAACAAACAGCCCCCAGAGTCACTGGTTTATAACAACAGACATTTGTCCTTGAGCTCTTGTCTGATCTAGGCTGGGCTCAGGCCTGCTCCATGTGTGTTTATTCCAGGGCCCAGGCTGAAAGGGCAGCAGTTACTCAGGGCATGTTCTTTCTACAACAGATGCACCAGAGCCAAGCCAACTCATGCAAGAGTTCGTAAGACCTCCTTCATGTCATGTTCAGTATTGGACGCGTCCACCACATTGGCCAAAGCAAGTGTCTAGGCAAGCCCAACATCAAGGGGGCTGAGCCTCCCACAGTGGGGACGTGGGGATTGAGGAAGTGAATATTTGCTGAATGATAACCCCAACTATCACAGATCAATACGGGTTCATGTTTTGGTTAACATGACCAGCCAGCACTTCACACAGCACAGACTTGGTCCCCTGAGGGGAGGACAGTCTGACTTTGAGTCTGGTCTCTAGGGAGCTAGAATATTCTGCTGAAAACACAAGGCACATGTGGTTACCTGCTCTACCTCCATGTGGACTATTCTGTGATGTGTCCCAGGGGGAGAGGGGCGGAAGTCTAAGAGACACACCTGGAGGATACACCCGGCATTTTGAAGTCCCTTCTCAATCTCAATACGAACCTTCTGATCCACCAGCCACACTGGTCAGGTAATTCATTCCTGTCCTCACCTCCCCAATACTGGCTCAGACCACATCCCTCCAAATCCCCTGCTATCTTTTGCTCCAAATCAAAACTCCTGTGATAGGCAAAATAATGACCTCCCAAAGATGTCCACATCCTGATACCCAGAACTTGTGAATATGTTATCTTAGGGGGCAAAAGAAACATTGTGGATGTGATTAAGGATCTTGAAATTAAGTTAAGGAAGATTATCCTGAATTATCTGAGTGGGCTCAGTGTACTCACAAGGGTCCTTATAAGAGAGAAGCAGAGGTCAGATAGAGGAGAGAATGCTGTGCTGCTGGCCTTGAATATGAAGGAAGAAGCCACAAGCCAGAGAATACAGGCAGCCTCTAGAAACTGGAAAAGGCAAATAAACAGATTCTCCCTTAGAGCCCACAGAAGCAACACAGCCCTGCAGACCTATTTTAGACTTCTGACCTCCAGAATGATAAATTTGGGTTGTTTTAAGCCAGTAAGTCTGTGTTGATTTGTCACAGCAGCAATAGGAAACTAATACAACCTTCAAGTATTATTCTGTGTATTTCTGTATTTTTACACACTCTTCACTCTCATCGCCTTTCCTTCATAGACGCACATTATTATATGTTTCACATATGTTCCTTTGCTTGAATGAGTTCTTACAAAATGCATGTAATTGTTTAGTATGCATGCATATTCATTATTTATGTCGGAATATGTTACAGCCCCTTCGCCTTTTCATCGTTCAGCACTCTGATTTTGATATCTGCCTAGGCTGCCACGTGCCCTCAGTTCATTACTCTCCATATTCCACAGTGTTTCACGGTGTACGTCCTCCACAGCTTATCCATCTACTCCCCACTGATGGACGTGCAGTTTGTTTCCAACTCACCACTACCAGAAACTGTGTTTAATTTTATGCAATTTTATCATGTGTGTAGCTCCGTGTAGATACTGATACCACCTGATTTCAACTGTCTCCTCACAAGGCTCCCCCATGCTGACCCTTTACAGACACATTACCCTCTCCTCCCCACCATCTGAAACCCTTAGCAACCACCAGTTTGTTCTCTACCTCTATAATTTTATGATTCCAAGAATGGTACATAAATGGTATCACACGGTACGTTACATTTTGAGATTTTCTTTTTCACTTAGCGTCATTCCCTTGACGATCATCCAATCTGTTGCCTCTATTAATAGATGGCTCCCTTTTTACGGCTGAGTAGTATTTCATCGTATGGATGTCCCACTGTTTGTTTAACCAATTTCACCCACTGAAGGACATCTGGGTAGTTTCCGGTTTGTGGTTAAAAAGGTTCTGGTACCAATTCCAGCGTGTGGAGGTGGGGGTTTCCCACATAGTACCGAGTAATTGTCCAGCCACCAGCTGGGCGCCCTACAATTCAACTCAATTCTGACACCATGTACCCTGAGATAGCATCAGATTCCACAGATTAAGGGTCCTACAAGAATACCCCTCACCCCCCCCCCCACACACGTCAGCTGCCCGTTGTAAGTCCAGGTTGTCACCTGTACTTCTGACCAACTGGCTATAAATCAGAGGTTCCCAGGACCCCCTCCTCCACTTTGATTAATTTGCCAGGGCAGCTCACAGAACTCAGAGAAATATGTTACTTATAGATTACTGGATTATTACAAAAGGATACAACTCAGAAGCAGCCGGATGGAACTGATACACAAGACAAGGTCTGGGAAAGCGTGTGGAGCTTCCATGCCCTCTCAGCACCCTTCCAGCACCTCCCTGTGTTCACCAACCTGGAAGCTCTCTGAACCCTCCCTTTGGGGTTTTTATGGGTTTAATTCTGTGCTGCAGGCACTTGGCCAAACACATTTATGGAGGCTTCATTCCATAGGCATGACTGATAAAATCACTGTCCATTGGCAATTGATCTCTATCTCCAGCACCTCTCCCCACCCCAAAGGCTGGAAAGTTTCAACCCTCTAATCACAAGGTTGGTTCTCCTGGCAACCATCCCCCGTCCCCCCACCCCGCAACCATCTGCCATCCTTGGGTGCAGCACAAAGTCACCTCATTCACATAACAAAAGTCACCTCTAGTGCCCTTATCACTTAGGAAATTCCAAAGGTTTTAGGAGCTCTGTGCCAGAAATGGGGACCAAATATATGTTTCTTATTTTAAAAATTGCAATAGCACAGGGATTGCGATGAACAAATCTGCTATGGACATTCATACACAAGTTTGTGTGAACACAAGTTTTCATTTCTCTGGGATAAATGCCTAAATAACTGCTGAATTGTACAGTATATTCATTTTTAGTTTTAAAATAAACTGACAAACTGTTTTCCAGAGCGACTGAACCAGTTTACTACATTCCCTCAAGTGCTATATCAGCCATCCCATTTCTTCACATCCTCACCAGTATTTGGTGCCATCACTGTTGTTTTTATTAGCCATTCAGATAGGTGTATAGTGATGCCCCCTGGTTTTAATTTGCATTTCCCTAATGGCTAATGATGTTGAACGTCTTTTCACGTGCTTTTTGCTATCTGTACATCCAGCTCATCTGTTTTTAACTTTTGTTTTCTAGTAAATGAACTTAAAGTTCCAGATTTTCCTTTAAGTATTGTTTTAGCTCTGCTCTACTGTACAATATAGAAATGCTCTGCTTTCATTATTATTCACTTCATGCTTCTTTATGATTTCCGTTTTAACCCAAGTGTTACTTAGTAATATGTTATTTAGTTGTCAAATTCATGGGAGTTTTAAAGCTGTCCTTTAGTTATTCATTTCTAATTTTATTGTAAAATAGTTGAGGAACATGGGCTGTGTGATACGGACTCTTTAGAATTTATTTGGGCTTCTTTTATGGCCTAATACATATTCTATTTTTTGTGATTGTTTTGTGTGTGCTCAAAAAATGTGTTTTCTTGGTTTAGGTATACAGTTCTATACATTAAAATGATTTACTGTCAATATGTTAATAAGCTTGAGTTTATGAATTATATATTTCAGATCTTGAACATCTCTCTATTTTTGCCTATTTGATATTATTCCATTTAAATAGATTGATCTCCCAGTTTGGTCATTAACTTGCTTCCACCAAGCATGACTGCCATATCAACAACCATAATTTGTAAATGCTTATCCATTATTTCATGTACAGTTTCAAATTCTGTGTCCTGGGCACTTGACTAAGCACTTGGCTTATATCGCATTTACTTCTCACAGGGATAATTCTCAACGTCTCCATCTTACAGATGAGGAAACTGTGGGTCTAGAAGCAAAGTGACTATATCATGCACCCAGCAAATGGCAGAGCTGACATTTCAATGCAGATTTTCCCAGTAAGTCCATGCTTTTAATGACTCTACTCTCAGACTCAGTTTGTTCATTTGCAAAAGGAGGGGGGCCTCCCCATTCTCGGAGGACCTTTAGGATTTGTTTTTAGGCTAAGAAATTCTCCATCATTATCACTGTCCGAGTTAATATTTGGCAAGCTCTTGCTAGGTAAGTTCTAGGTTCTGTGCTAAGAACTGCATGTGCATGATCCCTCATGGCCACCCTATAAGCTAGGTTTGAAATCCTAATGTTACAGAGGGCTCAGATAGGGTTCCCAGCTAGGATGCGAACTCAGTGGTGATGACTCCAGGACCTATGCTCCTAATCACAATACTAGACTTAGTGTTACCTGAAAACAGGGTTCACCTCTTGATGGCTGTTGAGTCAATAAACACAACCAAGCCAAAGATTGTTAATTACTGAGACCTGTTCAAGGACAACCATTGAGACCAGGCTTAGACCACAAAATGGCTTAGGCCAAAATGGCTTCTCTTATGTCAAGAAAGCCATTCCTCGTTCTCTTTCTCTAGGGACCTCCTAGCTTATCTGCTTACATTAGGTCTCCCACACTGAACTGCAGTTGTTTACAAACAACATTTCATGTAGCCCAAGAACCTTGAGAGGGAGGAAGCAGTGTGCTTCCAGTGGTTCTCTGGATGACTCTGGGGTCGCCTGAAAGAAGTCCTCGGCCCCCCTTACTTGATGGAATCACTTCTTCCAGTTGCTTGTCATCTGAAGCACAGCATCCTTTTTTGATTTTCCATAAGCGAACACACTCCTACATGCAACCCTTAGCCCTTGTCCGAGGTGCTTTCACACTCTTCGCTCATTTCTTCCTCTTCATCACCCCCTCCAACTCAACTCCCCATTTTCTAGGCATGTACACCTGCCCCCCCCCCCCTTAACACTGCTGATCCTTTCCTGTTTTCTCCTGGAAAAGTCCTACCCTAAAAAGGACTGCTAAGCCAGATACAACTGACAGTATCTTTTAAATGTGGAGACGTAGGCTGCCCTCACTCATCCCGACCCTTTTATCTACTCGCTGTTTTGCCCTCCCCATGGTTCCCTGGAGTAATGAGAGAGAGCAGTGAGTTATTACCATGTTAAGCTGCACTACATGGCTTCGTGTTATGCTTAGAGACCTCTGGAGAAATAACGATGAGATCACTACATCTTTTTTTTTTTTTTTAAAACATCTTTACTGGAGTATAATTGTTTTACAATGGTGTGTTAGTTTCTGCCTTATAACAAAGTGAATCAGCTATACATATACATATGTTCCCATATCTCTTCCCTCTTGCGTCTCCCTCCCTCCCACCCTCCCTATCTCACCCCTCTAGGTGGTCACAAAGCACCGAGCTGATCTCCCTGTGCTATGCAGTTGCTTCACACTAGCTATCGATTTTACGTTTCGTAGTGTATATGTGTCCATGCCACTCTCTCACTTTGTCCCAGCTTACCCTTCCCCCTCCCCACGTCCTCAAGTCCATTCTCTAGTAGGTCTGTGTCTTTATTCCCGTCTTACCCCTAGGTTCTTCATGACATTTTTTTTTCTTAGATTCTAAATATATGTGTTAGCATACGATATTTGTCTTTCTCTTTCTGACTTAACTTCACTCTGTATGACAGACTCTAGGTCCATCCACCTCACTACAAATAACTCAATTTCATTTCTTTTTATGGCTAATATTCCATTGTATATATGTGCCACATCTTCTTTATCCATTCATCTGATGATGGACACTTAGGTTGCATACACAAAAACAAGCTCAGAATGGATTAAACACCTAAATGTAAGGCCAGAAACTATCAAACTCTTCAAGGAAAACATAGGCAGAACACTCTATGACATAAATCACAGCAATATCCTTTTTGACCCACCTCCTAGAGAAATGGAAATAAAAACAAAAATAAACAAATGGGACCTAATGAAACTTCAAAGCTTTTGCACAGCAAAGGAAACCATAAACAAGATCACTACATCTTTTGTTCTTGGGAAAACAATGTGGCAAAAAGACACCTCTAATCCTCTATTTTAATTTGTTTTTATTGATCTTTTTCAAAATTAGGGAAACAAGTTTTCTCACTGCAAACGTTATGGCAGTGCATGGGGAGGCCCTAGTTCTAAACAGTCATGAAGGGACTATGAAAGAGAGCCTCTTCCTAAGGTGGGAGGGAGGGGGAGGGTGGTGGGTAGCCACGTCCCTAGGAAAGAAAATACACAGAGGAAGGAAACCCAGCAGATATGAATGGTTAACTCTGAGTGGCGAGTTCATGAGTGATGTGTCATCAAAGAGGCCTTTCATGACCTCAATCAAAAATACTACCCTCCCCAACCACTGTGTCACTACCACACCGATCTTTGTTCTTTTCTTGGCATTTGTCACTTGCAAAAAATTACCTCATTCATTTATTTACAGAATCGTTTACTTGCCTGATTTCCCCTACCCTAGCCTGAAAACTGAACTGCACAAGAGCAAGCACTTCGTATATCTGGTCTTCTGTTCTTTCCCTGGTTCCTAGATTCACACTTGGCACATAACAGGTAGTCAAATATTTAAGTGGATGAATGGATGGGCACGTGGAATAAATGTTCTTCTCTGTCCCCAATCTTCTGTGATTTCCAAATTTCCTATAATGAGCAAAAATTCCTTCTCTGATTAGGAAAAAAAGAAAAACATTAGGTTTAGTTTAGCATCATTTATTCCTAGAAGCCTTCCCTGTTTCCTCAGGCACAGGTGAGTCTTCCTCTTCTGATCTCCCAAACGTATTTATACCTCTCACTGGACACTGGGCTTTGTCATACTAATACTGTAAACTGTGTGCATAACTTGTCTTCCCCTCCCTGGAATCTAAGGTCCTTGAGTGTTAGACTCATAAACTGTCAGAGTAGGAAAGGACTTGAAGATCATCAGGTATAACTTTCCCTTTTATAGATGAGGACAAAGAGAAGCACAGATGGGATCTATCTCAACTTAACAGCAAACATGATGCAGGAAAATGTTACATTCTCCATGTCATGTTTTCTTTGTTCCAATTGTTTTATGACATTGGATTAGTGCTGTGGCAGGTCCAGCACTTTTCCTGGGAACCCAGACCTTTGGACCCTGTTCTCTAGGTTACAGCACAGTGCCTTCTCCATTTGTACTCACATTCCCTACCTCATGGCATCTACTCAGTTTCTGGAAGAAGCAGGAAGGGAGGCAAGTAGAAGAGCTGCACCTTCTCTCCTTATTTTGCATGTACAAATGTGGCATCCCACTTTTATGGCCAAAGAATTAACAAGGAGAAGGAAAATAAAATGATTATCTGGCCACTGTCTAAAGGTATGCGGACCGATCCCAAGTGGGTTTCTGATAAACGTGTGCGGAGCCTCTTTCAGCTTTGTCACCAGGGTCTCAGTGCTCCCTTAAGGAAGAGGGAGCTTAGCTCTAAAAATAATTTTAGTATGAGGTATTTAAGACATATGGAAAAGTACAAGTCGAAAGAAACCGAACACTCCCAAACCCAGCACCTTAAACACTGAAATTAAGATTTAGCGTTCCCATGCAGTTATTCATGTTTCTTTTCCACATATATGTATCTAAGAATTATAAAGAATTACTATGAAGGTTTGAAAACTATATTATTGCTATTATATATGTATCCTTCTGCAGCTTCTATCATTTTAGTAAATAACTTTTATACTGATCTGAAATCTAACAACATTGATATAATATTTTGCTACTTAAAATTTGCTTTCATTACAAATTTGTTAATTTATAATATTTTTCTGTCTAGACAATCATGTTACACACAAGTGTTTTATATATATATATATTTTTTTGCATACCTTCTAGCAATTTCTAGTAATTATACTTTAAAAAATTATCTAACCCTATTGGCTGCTTCTAATATCATGTTACATAGAAATAGTGTTGGTGCATTCCTTCCTCAGTTTTGTTTCTCAGTGTTTTTTTTGGTTTTAAATGTAATGTTCTAAAATTTCCTTATTTATTACGATGCTTATTGTCTGATTTTTGAAGATGCCCGTTATCAGATTAACAAAGTTATTTTCTATTCCTAGATTTAAGAGTTTTCTTCTTATTATCAATGGGTTTTTAATCTTAGCAAATGATTTTATGCATCTATTCATCTATTAGTCTTCTATTTGGATTGATTAATATGGCAATTACATTAACATATTTTCTAGTGTTCGATAACCCCTGCATTTTCTCAATGAAACCTAATTTTGCTTTCATCTATTTACTTTTTTATTTTTTTAATTTAAACTTTTAATTGACATATACATGCAGAAAAGTGCATAAAAGCAAGCATTTTGGGACATTTCCACCAAAATAATGAACTATGAGAAAAAGAAAGAAAGAAAACAATTCTGTTTAAAATCACATCAAAAAGAATAAAATACCCAGGAATAAACTTAACCAAGGAAGTGAAAGAACTATACTCTGAAAACTGAAAAAACATTAATGAAGGAAACTGAAGATGATACAAAGAAATGGAAAGATAACCTGTGTATATGGATTAGAAGAATATCACATATATTCTTCTTTACCTTATTTTTCACTCAAACATTATGTTTGTGGACTGTCATCCATATTGAGTGGTTCATTTTTGTGTTGGTTCACTCATTTTTACTGTCCTATAAGATGAGACAATATGAATGTAAATAAACTGTAATTTACTCCTCAATTCTCCTGACATAGACATTTATGTTAGTAGCACATTTTTAGCTATGGTAAACAAAGTTGCTCTGAATGTTCATGTATGTATCTCTTGAGAGTTCATGTGCAAGACTTTCTCTAGTCTAGGCTGTATATCTGTGAGTGAAACTACTGGATATTATGGTATGCACATCTTCCATTTAATAGATAATGGCAACTTGTTTATCAAAGTGGTTGTAGGAAATTGCATTCTCATGAGAAATGTTTTAAAAAAAGTTGCTGTTGTTCTAAAGAGTGGCCAACATTTGGTAATTCAGGCTGTTTGATTACTGCCAGTCTTATAAGTGTATTTATTCCTTCAGCATCAGCTGTATTTTTAGGTATCCTCTTTTATTCCTAATATTTATTTATGCCACCTTTTTCTCCTGAGAGAAAAAGGACAGAGGTAGTTGTTTTGGCTTAGTTGATACACTCTGTTTTGGCTTTTCTTTCTTATTTAATTAATTTCTGCTCTAATATTTATTGATATTATTTCTTTCCTTCTATTACCCTTAGGTTTAATTTGTTGCTATTTTCTTATCTTCTTAAGATGAATGCTTAAATCATCAAATATTTGGATATTCTTTATTACTGTAAACTCTAAATCTATAACATCCCTCAGCACAAAGGGTTTAGCCAAATACCACAAGTTTTATTTGTATTATTTTCACTATCATTCAATTCTAAGTAGTTTACACAATTTCTTTCATTACATGGTCATTGGCCTACCTGTTTTGTAGGAATGCTTTTAAATTTCCAAATGTATGGGTATTTATAAGGTTAAGTTTTTCACTTAATTTCACTGTGGTCAGAGGACCTAATTTGTGTAATAGTGACTCAGAGATTTTGAGACTTGCTTTATTGATTGTTTATCAGTTTTTGTAACAGTTTTATGTGTTCTTGAAAAGAATGTACATTCTCTAATCTTTGGATGAAGCATTTTGTATTTTTTCAACTGGTTCCATCTTATTAATCTAATTAATCATGCAAATATCTTATTTCTATTAATAATTTGCCTGCTTGGCCTGTCGATTACAGAGAGATGTGTGCCTGGTATTATTTCCGTGCATTCTTCTCATGCTCTGTTCACAGCCTCCTTGCTGTTCTTAGAACAGGCCAAGAACTCTGCCTCTTCTGGGCCAGTATACTTGTTGATTCCAGTACTTGGAATGCTTTTATCCACTTTATGTACTTGTGTTTCTCCCTCCCTTCATTCAGGTCACTCACGAAGGAGTCATACCTTCGTCACAATATAAACAACAACCCCCTTGCTCCATCACTTTCTGTCCTCTTACCCTCATCTATTTTTTCCTTCTTACACTTATCAACAGCTGACACATTAAATATATTGGTTTTCATTATCTACTCTTCATGAAGAGCAGAAATTTTGATGTATTTGTTACCTCGTCACCACTTAGAAGAAAGCCTTAAATAAAACCGATGTTCAGCAAACATGTGTTTAATGACTGAATGAAGGACTATCAAAACTCTCCAGCTGACATATCTGAAATTTTCTCTTTGCAATTTTGTCAAATTTGACTTGACATATTTTTATGTTATTATGTGCATAGAAGTTTAGAGTCACTGGAACTCACAGATTAAACAAATCTTTTGTAACTGGGAAGTAGATCAAACCCTCTTTTAGTAAGACAAAAATTATCATATTACTTTGTCTATTTTATCTGACATTAATATGGTTTCACCAGCTTTTTTTTTATTATTATCACTGTTTTCCTGATATATTTTTTCCCACATTGGACTTTCAATCTCTCTGTAGCCTTATGTTTTAGGTGTGTCTCTTTTAAAATTGTATAACTTTTGTTTTCTAATCAAATGTAACAATTTCATGTTTAAACTAGAGAATTTAGCTTATTTGCATGTGCTGAGAATACCATTAAGAATTATCTGATTGGCCAAAAAGTTCGTTTGGGTTTTCTGTAGGATGTTATGGAAAAACCGAAACGAACTTTTTGGCCAGCCCAATATCTTACCATCTTATGTTCTCTTGCTTTTTCTATGCTGTGTTCTTCTTTTTTTGTTTTGCTTTAAACTTATTGAGTTTTTAATTCCATTTTATTAGTCTAGCCTCTTTTAAAAAAAAATCTTTAAATATTTTGCTAGACTTTGAAAGTCATCAGGGATAAATTATGCAGAAATATCTGTGAACTTTATGCATTCATACAGCATCCATTCAACATGCCCTACATTCTGGGAGCTGGGCAGGGAGTCGTCACACTATACTATCTCATGGAATTCAAATACTAACTCCACCCACCAAGAAAATCACTTTTAAGTTTCCATTGAGGGTGATTCCTCCCTTTCTTTCTCCCTATTTTATCTCCAACCAAACAACTCAGTCACCAAGCATACTGCTCTGTTTATCAAGGGGTTCTTAAGTTTCAGAAATATGTCTGGTAGAGTTCATGACTTCATTATTTTAAATGGCTATGCAACAAATTGGGCTCTTTAGTTTTTTGTTGAGATAACAGATTTTTAGGGTCGTAGGTAAGAGTGAGTTTGATATGAGCAACTGGAACTATTGCTTTAAATGAGTAAATTAACACTTCTCTGAATATCAAGATGAGTCTACCCTCTGCCTGGTTTCCAAGGGACACAGATGGCTCACAATCCTCTATGACATTGGAAAGAGAAAAGAAACATGAGTTATATTTGCCCTTTGACTATGTTTTCCCTTGGAATTTGATTAAAGTATATTTACTTTGTTCTTTGTCCTTTTTAAAGCATTCAGCTCAGTGAAAGGTTGAGTCAAAACAGGCAGCTGAAAAGCTTCCCTGTGTTCCTTCCCCATGGGTTCTGTAACTGGTGGTAACAAAGTCACTTCCAGGCAGAAAGATACAAAGCTGTTGACTCAATTAGAGGGTTACATATATCCTATTCCATGCTCAATGAGCCATCAACGATCCATCGGAGGGTGTGGAAAGAATATATTAGATCATCCACTTCTGTTTATTTATTCATCCTTTTAGCATTTCTCTTTTGGCATATGTTTTACATACACAAAGATGTGTATGTAATGCACATAATACATTACTCTAGTGATGTATACATACGTTTATCAGCAAGTTAATGTATATATGGAGAAAACAGAAATGTTTACTGATGAGATTTGCAAATAAAAAAACAAAACAAAACCAACCATGAGTCCACTGGTTTATGGGACAGATCTGGAAGCCTGACTGCCCGTGTACACCATTCTGAGCACAGCCCTATGGACCCTCTCAGTCATACAATCCCATTTCCTATCTTGGCCTTTCTTTATTGACCTAATTCCTTGTGATGACATTGATGCTTTTCAGCTGAATTTATGCTCAGCGTCTTTTCCTCCTATCTTCTCTTCTTTCCTACTCTCTCTGTCCAAAACCCAGATTATTGCCACCCAGTTCCAGATATTTCTAGATATTTTACCATTCAAGGTAGTGAACAATATTGTACAGTAATCTTGTATAATCCCTGAAAATATCTCTCCTGACTCGAGAGAAAATGAGGATCTCATCTGGTACCAAGGCTCGCGGGAGGCCAGGGACTTTGAATTATTTGATGTTATTCCCAGTGTATGTGTGAAAAACTGAGATTAGGTGATTTTGGTGCAAGGTTACAGAATGAATCAAGATGTTTTAACTGACCCAAATTCTGAGCCCTATGCTTTCCCCTGCTGGCATCTTCGGCGGGCACACAGAAAGCCTCTGACCAGGGGCTATGTCTGTGCCCTTTCCATGTCCCTCATATGGTGGGGCTAGAGTAGGAGATTGTCCTCCCAGATCCTAGGGTCTGACTGTGTCTCATGAAAAGAGCCTGGAGCAGTAGAAAGAGCAAGGTCTTTGCAAACAGAAAGGACTACTTTCAAATTCCAGCTCCCAGATCTACCCAAGGTATAGAAACTTGACCAGGTCTATTAATTAGGGCAGGCCAGGTAATGCTGTAGTGAAAACAAGCTCCAAATCTCAGTGGCTTGAAAACAACAGATCTTTATTTCTCAGTTGTGTTATACATCCATGGGCCGTTTAGAAGTGGGCTCTGCTCAGCCTAATTACGTGGACTAAACTGATGAAACGGGTGTGGAGAAAGAGCACACAGTGGTCCATAACCTCTCTAAGGTTCCACCCGGATGAGACACAGGTCACCTATACTCACATGGCTACGCCTAAGCTAAGACGGCAGAGAAGGGTAATCTGATCATCTGCCCAGAAGGAGAACCAAAGACAGCTGAGAAGCCTCACGAATGACTACCACTCCAAGCCATTTAACATCTCTGAGCCCCCACCTTCTTGGTTAAAACAAGACAGTAATGAGGATAAAGATTGGATAAATAAGAACTAATGTTTCAGTACAGGAATTGCCCAGCACAATGTGTGGCCAGTGGTTGAGCTTGACAAACATTAGTTCCCTCCTCAAACATATGGACACCAAGGGGGGAAAGTGGCGGGGCAGGGAGGTGGGGGTGGGGTGACGGTGGGATGAATTGGGAGATTGGGATTGACATATATACACTAATATACATCAAATGGATAACTAATAAGAACCTGCTGCATTAGAAAAAATAAAATTCTAAAATTCAAAAAATATGTACGTATATATATATATATATATATAGAGTTTCCTCCTGCCTGTATCTTGTCCCGTTCCCTCTAGATCTGAAAAGAGATTAATTGGTTGAAGAAAGCCAGGGCCCCAATTTCTAATTCCACTGAGAAGAGAATGAAAACGGACTGCAACGGCAGCCAGAGGGCAGGGGGCCAGGGCAGCCAGCCAGGCCCCCAGGATCAGACAGAATTTCATTACCCAGAGGATTTTTTTTCTTTTTAAGCAGGAAATAACTAACCTTCTAGAAAGCCCAGGTGAAGAGAAAGTTCACAAAGGGGTCACAAAGGTAGCCCACCTCTTGGAGTCCAATGCATGGCATGCATCTCAACGCAGTCTGGCACCTTCATTAACATATTTAATCATGCTTCTATTGTTAATCATCAAATAGCTTAATAGCGTGCTTGCATTCTCAGGCGTGAAATAACAATGGTTATGTGGTTCTGTGATAGATGTTTTTAATAAAATCAGTAATTACCCTTTGCGTGTGTATGTGTGTGTGTGTGTGTGTGTGTGTGTGTTGTATTACTATCTTTGTTTCCTTTTTAATTTTCGCTTTTAGGTATATGAAATAAACAAGGTAGAACACTCAAAATTCCATTTTTGGCATTTGGTCTTGTTTTAGTAGTGCCTGCACAGTGGAAAGGCAGGTGTATTCTAGGCTGTGGATTCTAATGCAAATGTCGTGTAGACAAGCTGGGGTTGGGGGTAGAGCCCCTCTGTGCTGAATTCTAAGTCTGTAAAATGGCATAGTATTCCTCATAAGTTTGCTATGAAGATACAGAAAGATGCTTAAAAAGTAATTCTATTTGACAAGCACTCAAACAGCCTTTACTATGTACCAGGAACTATTCTAAGTGATTTAAAATATTAACTCCTTTAATCCTCAACGCAAGCTTACCAACAGAGGTACCCTGAATACCCATGCTTTACAGATGAGTAAATTAAGACACAGGTTAAGCAACCTACTCACAGCTAGTTCAACAGTTAGGAAGTGGCAGAGCTGGAACTAGAACCCAGACAATATGCCTCCAGGGCCCATGCAGCTGTTACTGCTGCTTGTCATTGGTACCATAAACCCATTCTGACTTAACAGACCTGGCTTCTGGACTGGACACGGCTGTTCCGTATACAACATGCTTGACCCTCACATGGTCTCCAGACACTTTTTGCTTTAATATATGTTCCTAGCAGAACTGCCTTGTGGTATAAGGTGTTCTACAGATTCTTTTCTCAGTGCCTGATATAGGACTGACCTTTATTCATACTCACTGTATCTCACTCGGCCAAACAGTTCAGGGTATATATTTGAAATAACCTGATTATCTCTAGTTATATTGCTGAAAGCAAAGCACTCTGAACTTTAGTTCCTTACTGTGTAAAATGAGGCCGTACCTCCCATTTTATAAACCGAAGGGATGGAAAAATACTGTCGGCTCTCATTATTCAGCAAATATGTGCTGGGCACCCACTTCGGGTAGTCTCTCTAAGGATAACCAGTTCTGTCCAGGTTGGGGCTTTTCAACTACTCCTTCCTGGGGTCAAGGGTCTTGGTAGTGTTAATTAATACTGACACCACAGCCCCGGGACGCTCTGGTCACAGAATTAGAGACATTCCTGAGAAGAAAAAGAAAATGTGCTATGAAGTCAGAAACCTAGCTCCCCCGCTTGTAGTGGGACATGTCACCTCATCTTCTGAGCCCCTCTACACAACAGAGTTACCCTAAAACACCAAGAATTTCTTTTACTGAAGTATAATCTATATTATAATATTAGATTAGTTTCAGGTATAAGCATAGTGATTCAGTATGCTTTTTGAAGATTATATTCCATTATAAGTTATTACAAGACAATGTCTGTAATTCCCTGTGATATACAATATATCCTTGTTGCCTATCTATTTTCTACATAGTAGTTTGTATGTCTTAATCCCATACCCTTAATTTGTCCCTCCCCACTTCCTTTCCCGCTTTGGTAACCACAAGTTTGTTTTCTATGTCTGTGAGTTTCTGTTTTACATATACATTCAATTGTATTATTTTTTAGATTCCACATATAAATGATATCATACAGTATTTGACTTTGTCTGATTTATTTCACTAAGCATAATATTCTCTAGGTCCATCCACATTGTTGCAAATAGCAGAATTTCATTCTTTTTTATGGCTGAGTAATACTCCATTGTGTGTGTGTGTGTGTGTGTGTGTGTGTGTGTGTGTGTGTGTGTGTACCATTTCTTCTTCATCCATTTGTCTGTTTATGGGCACTTGGGTTGCTTCCATGTCTTGGCTATTTTAAACAGTTCTGTTATGAACACTGGGGTGCATGCATCTTTTTGAATTGGTGTTTTCATTTTTTCCAGATATATACCCAGGAGTGAAACTGCTGGATCATATGGTAGCTCTATTTTTAGTTTTTTGAGGAACCTCCATACTGTTTTTGTTGTTGTTGTTGTTGTGGTACACGGGCCTCTCACTGCTGTGGCCTCTCCCATTGCGGAGCACAGGCTCTGGACGCGCAGGCTCAGCGGCCATGGCTCACGGGCCCAGCCGCTCCGCGGCACGTGGGATCCTCCTGGACCGGGGCACGAACCCGTGTCCCCTGCATCGGCAGGTGGACTCTCAACCACTGCGCCACCAGGGAAGCCCACCTCCGTACTGTTTTTCATAGTGGCCGCACCAATCTACATTCCCACCAACAGTGTACAAGGGTTCCCTTTTCTCCACATCCTCTCCTGTAACATTTGTTATTTGTAGACTTTTGGATGATAGCCATTCTGACAGGTGTGAGGTGATATCTCATTGTTGTTAAAAATCAAGACGTTGACAATGCTGTGACAATACACAGCGTAGTGCCAGGCACAGAGCAGGGATGAGGAGGAAGGTTGTTTCTAGTTAGATTTTATCGTGTACGAGAGACAAGACCTCAAAACACGTGTGCTGGGTGCAAAAGCACCAGCATCTTGCATCAATCCAGAATCACATTGTTTCTAATACCCACTCCCCTTACATGGCTTGTGGGACCACAGCGGTGTCAATAAACCTGCAGGACTGTGCATTTCGGGGGCCCTTCCTTTTCTAGGGACAGTAGATTGCAGCCTACATTATTCTTTAATAATCTGGATTGTTTCTTTTGAAATGTATTCCTGGGACTTTGTTGGATTAAATTTCATCTGGATTTTACTTTCCACATGCATGAATTCATACTCTATAAAGCACTAACAATAAAACAAAACCAAAAACAACAACAAAAAGGGGGCTTCCAGCAGAGACCCATGGTAGGAGGAAGGGTGTTTCCCGGTCATGCAGGAAGTTCCAGGTTGAACTCAGGGGAGCTCAGATCCCCAAAAATGCAGCTATTCTTCCAGCTCCAAAGGATGGAGTAAAACCTCTCCCATTATGTCCTTGGGCAAGAAATTAAGACAAAGGGACAGAACCCAGGGGCAGCTGGAGAGAGAATGATGGCAAATCCCTCAGGAGGCAAGTGATAAAGCTGGAGGGTCCTGCGAGCAGGCGGGGAGCTGGTTTCCTCCGCTCATTTTGCAGAATGAATGAGAGGAAAGCCCCCACTCCTCAGGCAGAAACCGAAAAATGTGCAGAATTTAAGATAATTCTTCAGCAAATCCGTTAATAACAACCTTGCTTTTTCTGCAAATAATAATAAAGGTCTTGAACAACAGAATCATCCCAGCAGAGATCAGCATGAGACAAGAACAGTGAGCAGTCTAGGGGAGGCAGACTTTGATCATTCAAGAAGAAGAGAAATTTGAATGCTGCCGGGACGGAGACGTTCGTCTTACTAAGTTTTCACCGATGGCTTTGTGTAGAGAACTCATTGTAGTTTTGTTGACATAATTGTGGTCAAGAAGTTAAGAGTGAAATCTACTAGTTCTCAGTCAGTAACGTGACGGAATTATTCCTGGAGTAGCCCTTTAACTGGGGACCACAAAAATGTATTTGGAGATCAGGAATGGATACTCCCCGCTTGACTATTACTGCTACGATTTTGGTGACAAATGGTCCACAACTGGTACACTTAGAGACCAATGTCTCAGAGAGGCACATTTCTGTCTACCTAGTGCCTTAAAACCTTAAAAGGAAACCTTAAAAGGTTTCCTTTTTTATATATGAGTCCTTAATTCATCAGAAATTAATTCTGTGCCTAGTGAGAGGTGGCACCCATATCGATTATCCCACTGCTACGTACTGGATTGTTTCACTGCCAATTTACAAACCAGTTTTATACGTGTATGGGTCTATTTATGGACTTTCTATCTGTTTCCATTTTTCCATCCCAGTACCAATATCACATTCTCTTAATGTCTGTTACTTATAGTATGCTTTCACTATGGGGAGGACAAAACCCTCCATGATTTTCTCCTTTCGGATATCATCTTCTGAATATACTAGAGAATCCACTTGTCAAGTTGCATTGGGAGTTTTAATTGCCATTTCATAATAGATTAATTTTGAAAGAACTGACATCTTAAACATATTGAGTCTTGTTATCCAATAATATACTTTGTTTAGGTCATGTTTAATGTCTTTCAATAGAATGGTATAATTTTCTTCCTAAGGATCAGGTACAAATGTTGTTCAGTCCTAGAAAGTTATTTTTCACTGTTTTTATTATCATTTTTGAATACCTTTTCTGTTTGCAGCTGGGGTACAGAAATTTGGTGTAAGCTTTTTTTTTTTCTTTTTTTTTTTTTGGCGGTACGCGGGCCTCTCACTGTTGTGGCCTCTCCCGTTGCGGAGCACAGGTTCCGGACGCGCAGGCTCAGCGGCCATGACTCACGGGCCCAGCCGCTCCGCGGCATGTGGGATCTTCCCGGACCAGGGCACGAACCCGTGTCCCCTGCATCGGCAGGCAGACTCTCAACCACTGCGCCACCAGGGAAGCGCTGGTGTAAGTTTTTTATTGAAGTGTAATATACAGAAAAGTACACAAGTCATAGGTGTAGAGCTTTATGAATTTTCAAAGAGCACACACCCATGTAACCAGCACCCAGATGAAGGATCAAAACATCCCATGACATGAGAACTGCTCCCCAAACAGTGACTGCCCCGTATGAAGATAACCACTATGCTGACCCCTTTTGCCACAGATCGGTTTTGCATCTTTTTTATACCTAGGGAATCATACAGAAAGTATTCTTTCATGTCTAGCTTCCCCCCCCCCCCATAATATTATGTTTCTGTGGGACACGTCCATGTTCGGTGTGGCTACAGTTTGTTCATTCTCTTGCTGTACAGATTTACTTTGTGTAGAGACTATAATTTATGCATCCTGATGTTGACAGATTTTTAAATAGTTTCTATCAATAGTTTGGGAGATACGGCTGCCAAGAACATTTTTCAGTATGTCTTTTTGTGTACTTATGCTCTCATTTCTTTTAATTTGTTTTTAGGAGCAGAATAGCTGGTTATGCATATCTTTAGCATTATTAGGTCCCACCATATGATTCTGGTTTTCCAAATTGGCTGTAGCAATTTACGGTTCACTTGCAGTATATAAGAAATCAGTCAGAATAGAACCTGTTCTCAACATTTCAATATTTCTTGTTTATAGAAACACGGATAAATTCTCATATTCATATAATATTTTATCTACATAATAAGGTACCACGCTGAAAATGAACTCACCTTAGTCGTCATGTTATTTTTGTACATGGCTCACTCTAATATTTTTTTGCAAATCAATTTTGGGTTTCTGAATGCTCATGAGAGAATTAAGTTATAATTCCCTTTCTCTTGGTGTCCTTATCTACTTCTGGCATAAAGTTTATATTTGCTCTGTAAAGCCAATCAGGGAAAGTTTCTGCTATTTCTCTTCTCTGTAAGATTTTATGTAAGATTAGAATTTCTTATTCCTTAAATGTTTGGTAAAACTTGCCTATTAAACCATTTGGACCTGATGTTTTCTTTGTGGGGATACTAGCTACTGATTATCAAGTAAATTCTTTAATTTCAGATTTTCGGGACTGTTTGGATTTTCTATTTTTTCTTTGGTCAGTTTTTATATTTTTCTAAAATGTGCTCATTTCACCTATTTTTTCAGATTTTACCCTAAGGATTATATTACCTTTTATATCACTGATGCATTTATAATTGTCTCCTTCTTCATGTGTAATATGGTTTATTTGTAATGACTCTTTTTTTCTTACTTAATCTTGGCAGAGGTTTGTCAATTATTTTAGCTTTTATGAAAGAACTAACTTTCCCTTTGTCAATCTTTTCTATTGCACATTTGTATTCCATTGAATTAATTTCTGCTTTTACTTGAATTACTTCCTCCTTTCTACAGTCTTTGTTTGCTCTAACTTTGAAGTGGGATGCTAAGTCCACTAAATTTCAACTGGAAGTCTTTGTTAACATAAACACTGCATTACTTACATTTCTCCCTAAATACTGCTTTAACTCCATTTCATGCATTTTGATATATAATATTTTCATTATTACACAGTTCTAAATATTTTCCAATTTTCTTTGTGACTTGTTCTTTGATCTCTGAGTAATTTAGGAGGGATTTAAGTTCCATAGAGACTTTTACAAAGTTACCTTTATATTGATTTTATGTTAATTACTTTATAGTCAAAGAATGCAGTCTGTGTTGAAAATTGATTCATGCCTAATAAATGGTCTTTTTTTTTTTTTTTTTTACAAATTCCTATGAATGCTTGAAAAGAAAATTCAGTCTCCAGTTACTAGCACTACTTTGTAATTGTGTTGTTTGAATCTCCATACTAACACTTTTCTTCTGATTCAAATATCACTTACTGAGAGAGGGTATGTTGACTTTGACCAGGGTAATGGTGTTATTTGTCATATTTTCCTTGCAGTTCCAACATTTGCTTTGAATTTTTGAAGCCACATTAATAGTGGCATACCCAGTTTACAATGGGTTATAGCCTCAAGATGAACTGAACATTTGTCAGTATATATTTATTTCTGGTAACATAAGCTTTCTTTTTTAGTAGTGTTTCCTGATATACTCTTCTCCACTAATCTTCCCTTTCCATAATCTTATGTTTTAAATTGTGACACCTCTAAACAACATATACCTAGATCAAAAAAAAAAAAAAAAATCTGGTTGGAAAAGCTTGGTTTCTCCCCAGAGAATTCTGTCTTTGTTCTGGATGTATTTCTACCATTTTGTTTTGTGTTTGATATGTCTACATTTCTTTAATGGTCACTTTAGGTACTTCTTTTTGAGTTAGTCATAGTGTTCTATTTCTCTTGAAAATTGTCCTTTCATCTAAGTTTTCAAATTAATTGGAATAAAGTTATCCATAGTATTCTCTTATATTTTAAATTGTGACACATCTGTAGATTAACCATTGTTTCCCTTAACACTCTGTGTGTATGCATGTGTGTGTCTTCTTTCTCTTCCTTTTGAGTTGGTCCATCTTCTTTACTTTTTTTTTTTCTGTTTCATTAATTTCTATTCTTATGTAAATTATGTCCATTCTCTTCCGGTCTTTTAATTTAATAGTTTCTTTTTCTCACGTATTAGTTTGAAACACTAGCTTACAAATTTTCAGCCTTTTTACAAATAAGGTTTAAAGACTATAAATTTTGCTTTCACTGTACCACACATGCCTTAATCTATGGTTTTTAATGTATTTTCTATTAAATTTTAAAAATTTGAGATAACTGCAGATTTACACACACTTGTAATAAATATAGAAAGATTCCATGTACCCTTTTCCCTGACCCCTCTCCCCAACAATTTAACATCTTACAATAATATATGATACAATATCACAGCCTGGTTATTGACATGGATACAGTCGAGATGCAGGACACTTCCATCACCAAAAAGATTCCTCATGTTGCCTTTTTATAGTCACACCCACATCCCCTTCTCACCACTGGCAGCCACTAATCTATTCTCCATTGAAAAACAATTATTGTTTCAAGAATGTTATATAAATGGAATCATATAGTATGTAAACTCTAGGGACTGGATTTTTTCACTCAGCCTCATTCTCTGGAGATTCATTCAGGTGTCTTATGTATCAACAGCTCACGCTCTTTCACTGCTGAGTGGTGTTCCATGGTGTGTGGGTACCACAGTCTGGGTAACCAGCCACCTATTAAAGGACACCTGGGATGTTTCCTGTTTTTAGTTGTTATAAGTAAAGCTACAATGAACATTCATATTCAACTTTCTGTATGAACCCTATTTACACAAAAAGCTGAACACAAATGTTTATAGCAGTTTTATGTATAGTAGGTAAGTATATTTTAATAGAATTTCATTGTTAATCCATGCGTGGTTATTTGGAATTTTAAAAATACATACGTAACTACATTTATAGTAGAGAGAGAGGTCTAAATATATGTGGGTTTGTAGCCATGTTTTAAAATTTTAGTCATTATTTGATCTATTTTATAAGCTTTCCATATGTGTTTGAAAGGATATGTATTCTCTTTTCTAAATGTAAAATTCTTTATATTTCCGCTAGACCTTATAAATTTTGTTATTCAAATCTTTTAAATCCTCATTAACGGTTTATATGCTTAATTTATCAATTACTGAGACGTGTACAATCTCCCACTGTGATGGTGCATTTGAACATTTTCCTTCCTAGTACAGTCAAGTTTTAGTTCATGTTTTAAGCTGCTTTATTTGGTGCACACAAGTTTAGAATTATTATATCTGCCTAGTGAATTTATCCTTTCATCATCATACAGTTTCCTTTTTTCTTTCTTAACAACGTTTTTTTGCCTCAAGGTCAGTTTTGCCTCTTATTACTATAGCTACAACGGCTCTCTTGGCTAGTTTTTGCCCATAATATCTTATTCTATTTCCAAAAACATTCTGTTCATTTTCTCATCTCTTTACTTACAGTCTCTTTGCATCTTCATGCTTGAGATGTGTCTCTTAAAGAGCATGGAACTTAAAAAATAAAATACTTTTATTGTAAAATGTAGTACAAATAAAGAAAACTGAATAAAACAAATGTACAGAAAAATAAATGTTTTTGAAGCAAATACCCTTGATATCAACACTTGGGTCAAAAAATAAAATTTGCTAGTCACCTTAGAAGCCCTGTCTCAGTCACAAACCCTCTTTCTTTTCCCAAAAAATAATCAGTATCCTGACTTTTATGATAATCACTCCCTGCTTTTATTTATAGCTTTATCTTCCAAATGTTCATCCCCAAATACCACAGTTCATTTTTTTTTCCTGTTTTTGTTTGTTTTTAAAGATATGCCTTAAGTCTCTTCTGGCCTATAGGTTTTCTCCTCAATTGCGCTTACTCTCCTTTTTTTCCAGTACAATTTATTTGTTAAATTACTAGGTCACTGGATCTACAGTGCTCTTGTTTCGTCTTGTATTTTCTCTGCTGTGAAATCAACTACTTCTTGAAGGAGGCCTGGCTCCCTTTATCTGAGGACGGTACTTAGAAACCAAGATATGGGTGCTAGCTGTGTTCACTGCTGGGTGTCATTGCTTCCAGGTCTTCTTAGCAGACAGAGCTTGGAAATATATATGTATATTAACTCTTGCTTATACACACATCTACATTTATTTCTCTGTCACCTCCCCACATCTCTCTCTCTCTCTCTCTCTCTCTCTGTCTAATCTGTCATTTCATTCTGGTACCTCTGATCCTAATTTAACACTGTTTATTCTTGCCTTACCAATTCCAGCTATTTCACATGAAGTCAGGATAAAATATCTCTTGAATTCATAATAACACTCTGATTCAAATATTCAGGATTACAAGGTTTTGGCTTCACCCTTCCTGTCTTACATCTGTATTGTCTTTCTTCACCAAGATCCTAGTTCTCAAGCAGGCAAGGGTAAGAGAGAATTAGAATATCATATAATCATTCATGTGTTTTTCCCCATATTGTGTATTTAGCAGTCTCCAGGTAACAGTAATGATATCAGTCCTTGCTCCCTAATTTGATGGCTGAAACAGCAAAATTTCTTAGCTGTGGCATGCGAACTCTTAGTTGCAGCATGCGTGAGGGATCCAGTTGCCCGACCAGGGATCAAACCTGGGCCCCGTGCATTGAGAGCATGGAGTCTTACCCACTGGGCCACCAGGGAAGTCCCTATCCCTGCATTTTAAATAGTTGTACTGAATTTGCATTGCCAGACCAGATAGCCATTTAATACTGTGCCTTTCCGAATACAGGTAAACATGTATTTAATATCATGAGCCTTTATGTAGACGGCTCTCTAATCATATTGACTGACTTAAGCTAATTCTTGAGTCAATTCTTCAGGAAGAACCCAGGAAAAACGGTGTTTTCTTCTTTCTTGCACGTTGATAGCCATTTGTCTGCAGTCTTCATGCTTGACAGCCGGTCGCTGTATACAAAGTGCTTGGCTCACGTTTTCTTTACTTGAGTATCATGAATGTACTGTTCCATTTTCTTCTGGCACAAAGTATTGCTGTCAAAAAGTCTGATAATAATCTGACTTTCTTTCCTTTATATGTGACCTAGTCATTTTGCCTGGAAGCACAAAATTTAAAAACTTTCTGAAGTTAAAAACTCTTATTAAAACATGCTTCAGTGTTGGCCATTCCAAGTCGATTTTCTCCAGTAGGGGTGGTGCCCTTCCAGTATGTAATGTTTGGATTGTACTTTGTGATATTTGTCTCCTTGCTTTGGGTTTCTTCTTGGGGGACTCTGTTACAGCTCTGATGTTCTTAGCCTGTCTTAACTTCTTTATTTTCCCTTTAATCCACTTACTGCTTTCTTTTGTAAAAGTTTCCTACTTTAATCTGTTTCTCTGCAGGCATTATCTGTTGTGTTGGTTACATATCGTTTTCTTAATGTCTTTAGCACTTTTTGCCATAGTATATTATACTTTTCATCTGACTCGTAGCCACATTCTCTGGCATGCTTTTACTGTCTGCAGGGATGCTACTCCTTTTCTTGATACTAACTTTGTACATATTGGTTTTTTTTCTTTAACATCCTTATTGGAGTACAGTTGCTTTACAATGTTGTGTTAGTTTCTGCTGTATAACAAAGTGAATCAGCTATATGTATACATATATCCCCATATCCCCTCCCTCTTGCGTCTCCCTCCCACCCTCCCTATCCCACCCCTCTAGGTGTTCTGATTCCAATCACTTCTGTCCTCTCTTTTATGTGAAATTAGTCTTTCTAAACATTTAGAAGAGGTTGTAGTAGTTTAAAATTTAATTTCTAACTCCACAGAGCTCTCTCTTTTGCTTTCTTTGTATAATGTTCACAGACAATTTGCCAATATGGTGGCATCCTTTCTGAGATGCCCCAGCTCTGTTTTCCTCACACTCTTTTATCCAGACCTTCAATTTCCTGTCACTACTGTCTCTGCGCTGCTCAGCTTAGATTCTGAGTCCCAGTATTTACTCCTGGGACGGGGCTTTGCCTGGCTCCTTTAGGGAGTTCACACGGTCCAGACTGGTCCAGATTTTATTGCTGACTCCTTGTAATCATCCACTACTGAAGTGTGCAAGATCCCTCCGAGTTTTCGCTGCTGTTCTCAATCCGGCTGTCAAGCTTTCCAGGGGTACCTGTTGGCTCTTTTTGATCCTGAAGCCCACAGGATGCCGCATTGCTTTCCTCTCCTTCCTCCTGCGTAGCTCTGATACCATGCAGGCCTTGTAGCTGTCAGCCTGACAATAATCTGATCTTTCCTTTATATGTGATTTTGTCTGTTTTGCCTGAGCAAAACGATTTATTTTTCTTTTAAAGTGCAGAGATTTTATTCGAATATATCTCAGTGCTGGCCATCCTGGTCGCCAGTGCTTTGACCTTCCCCACCCACAGTTTGTGATTCATGAAGAGAGCCTGTCACCTAGGTGTTTTGTAGATATTATCCATGGGTTTTTGTTTTGTTATTTGAGTTTGTCTGTCCGTTCGTATGAGGGGATTGGGGAAAATTCAAAAACGACATCACCAGCATGTAGCTTTTTCTTTCCTTTTTCAAACTACTTAACCTGACAATGTCTCTCTTAATTGCTGAGTTTGGTACAACAACAGAGACATATATTACGGTTACTGATAAATCTGGTATTAGTTCTTCATCTTAGTTTGTACTTTTACCTTGTCCTGCAATTTCTGAACAGTCTTTTATACTCTCTTTAATTCAATTTTCTCTCTACTGTATCTTTTACTTCAGATTTTATTATGCATATTTCATTTAAAGTCAAATATTATCAGTTCTTCCACTTCCCAAATAATCCAAAGATGTCAGAGTACTTTATATCAATCAACTCCTTCCCACTTTACATATTATTATTGTCCAATAGTTTAATTCTATCACATTTTCTATACACACACCCATGAAATTGAGCATTATTATTATTATTATTATTATTATTTTTGCAGTACGTGGGCCTCTCACTGCTGTGGCCTCTCCCGTTGCGGAGCACAGGCTCCGGCCGCGCAGGCTCAGCGGCCATGGCTCACGGGCCCAGCCGCTCCACGGCATGTGGGATCTTCCTGGACCGGGGCACGAACCCGTGTCCCCTGCATCGGCAGGCGGACTCCCAACCATTGCGCCACCAGGGAAGCCCTATTTTTTCATATAGTCAATGTTTATTTCAAGTTCCCATTTTGTCTACCAATTTCTTGGCTCACCTTTCTTGCTTGCATTTAGGCCTTTCTTCTAGGGTGGATCGATGTTCTTTTTCTTGAACCAAAACCTTTTGACTTTCCTGTAGTGAGATTTTATTGGCAGCCAATTCTTGGTCTTTTGTTTATCAGAATACCTTTCTCTCATCCATATTTTCAACTATGTGTTCGATTTACAGTTTACTTTTATCTCTCTCTACACTTTGCAGATTTTTCACTGGTTTCCATTACTGCTGTTGAAAAGCTGTTTTGGATTGGTCACTGCATGATAAGGTGACCTGTATATTTTCCCCGACTTCCTTGAAGACCTCTTTGGTGCTCTGAAATTTTCTATAGTAAGTCTTTTTTTTTTTTCTTTTTCTAAGAATTTATTTGATCCATCCATCTTAGGATTAAACTGGGCATCCTGAAACTGACAGTTGTCTTGCATCGGTTCTAGCCCTTAGCCATATCTCTTTGACTACTGCCTCTTCCCCCAGGCTCCACTTAACAGAACATAACTGTGAGACTCTCTCAGCCTCATTTCAGGTCCCATCTCTCCTCTTCCATGTTTGCCTTTCTTTTTTCATTTTTTGTCTTTCTGAGTACATTTTGAGTACTTTAATAATTTCCATCTTCCACGTCATTAATTCTCTTCTCATGTATGTCTCATTTCCTCCATAACATGTCCACTGTGTTTGTAATTTCATATCTAAATTATATTTGAGGCTTTTATAATATGCCTCATCAACATTTGGTGCTTTTCTGAGCCATTATGCCATCTTTTATTCCTTTAAATGCTTTAAATATTATTTTTCCTTCTATTCAGCTGTTCACTGAGGGGGTAACCCATGTCTAGTGCATGAGCTTTACTGAGGGTGCGGCCCTACTTTTAACCATCTTTAAGGCTGTTAAAAACTCAGAGTCTAGGTCCTTTTTACTGGGAAGTCCCCCTGCGCAGGCAGCGTTTGACATGTGCTTGCCACTCCTTACTTGGCTCTCTTTTCACTTTTGTCCCTGAATATTTCCTTTAATTACACAAGCATACTTATTCACTTAAAAAGCACACTTGTGATTTTCCAACAAATAGGTAAGTGCTACAGGAGGAGCTTTTTGGAATACCTTATTTTCAATACTGTCCATAGTGGAAGTCAGTTGGGTAATTTCCACGTTTCCGTTTCTGTAATTTTAATTTCAAGAGTTGTGGGTTTTTTGAATGGAGAAATTACAGCAAAAAGGCTAGGCAGAGAACCCTGCATTCACTTATCTGTTGAAGTTCATCTTCTAATAATTTAACAAGAATGTTAATGGGGGCTGTGCTCTGGAATTGCTGTGTGTCAGATCAAAGAGAGCCAAATACAAGTCTCTCGTATTTATATGTGAATGGAAGTTTGGCTGGATACAGATTTTGAGGGTCAACCTATTTCTCTGACCCATTTAAAGATATTACCCTACTGTCACTTAGCATTTACTGTTTCTATGGAAAAGCCTTTTCTTTTTCCTTTAAAGGCCACTTGACATGTTTGCTTGTACCAACAAATGACTCTTTGTTTAGATTTTAAATCCATCAATTTTACTATGATATATCCTTGTTTTGAATATTCTGGGTGATGTTTACTTAGAACACAGTGTGACCTTTTACTCTCTAGGTTTAAGTTTCCTTTAATTTCTTGTTTTCTTATCTTTGAATTTTTTCCCATTATATTTCACTTTGTTCCTTTGGTGTCACCAAACATGTGCATATTGGACCTCCTTTGTTTTCCATGATTACTGTTCTCTCCCTAATGCTTTTTAATGCTTTGTTGGTTTCCATTTCATTTCCCCCACTCCTATTCATGCTGTTTAATATTTTTAGGACTGTTCGTTCTCCTTTTGAATGCTTCGAGTACGGCTCCTTCACTTCTGTGATGGTTTTATTTTGCTATCGAAGCACAATCATGTTTTATCCCCTGCTTGATCTTCCTCTGTGTTGAGTTTTGGTATAAAGAGGTAGTTGCTTAATTTTCTTTTTAAATTAATGGTGATACATTTGGTCCCAATTTTCATTGTATTTGTGGTAACAGTTTCTAGCAGTGTTTGTGTGTGTGTTTACTTGCCTTCTCCCCATTCCTTTCCTCAATTTTATTGTACTATCTTTGTATAGAACCTGTGCTGGTTCCTTTTTAAATAAGTATTATTACCAATCTTTGATTGAGTTGAGTTTTACTTGCATTAGCTATTTGTAGAAGGTTTTATTAGAAGTGGGGCAGGGCCATGTTCTAAGCTGGCAGGAATTCTCCCTATTTCACGGTAAAATCCCTTATGGTGCAGTGTTGGATGTGTACACTAGTTATTTTACCCAGCAAAGGTCAGGGTCACAAGGTTCAGTCTCTTCTACCCAGATGCACTAACACAGTGCCACCCTGGCTTTTTATGCAATCATTCCTTCATTGCTTCTCCATGGTGCCAAACTGTATCCAGGGATTATCCCACCCCTTATGTACTCTATTCCTGGCATTGACAGCAAAGAGATGATTGGTTTTGCCCCTTAGTGGACACTACCGATCTCATAAGCTGTCCTGCTGACACTGTTTGAGGTCTGCAGCCGCGGATCTCTTCTCCCAGTATCTGACCACATCCTCGATCGTCACACTACAGCCTGTCCTCCTAGTTACTATTCAGCATATAGATTCTTCTTAGTTTTAACACAGCACTTGCATTTCCTTTCCTTCTGAATTTTTCTTTTTTTAATGGAGGGGTAATTTCTGAGAGCAGAAGGGAGCAAAAGGATCTTAAGGATCTTTACTCTGCCATCTCAAAATCAGAAGTCTGTTACTCATCTTTCTTAACAAGCTTTGATGTGGAAAATGTTGGAGGCTTTTCACAAGTCTAAGTAGATTATAGGCCGTCCCCCAAAATGTCATTTGTAATAAGGTTGTCTGGAACTTGGAACGTATTTTCTTACAGAAACCAAGTTATAAATGGTAGTTGGCAACCAAGGCCAGCTTTTCAATAGGTTGTTTAGCTGGATACATTGTGCTAATAGCATTATTCTGGCTTCACAGAACTACCATTTATTAAGTTATTTCTACGGAAAATGAATTCCAAGTTCTAGCTAATAGAATACAGCATGTCTAAAAATGCAAAGCTGTGTCACTCTCTTGCCTCAAATCCGTCAGTAGTTTACCACCACTCTTAAGCTAGAGACAAAATCCTTAACAAGGTCTAGCAGGCCCATGATCTGGCTCTGCTGGCCCTCTGATTTTGAACCAGTACTCAAACTGGCCTTCTTATTGTTACTGAAATGTGTCACGCTTCTTCCAGGCTTCGAGCCTTTGTATATTTAGATCCCTGTACAGAGTATTTCTCTCGCATTTTGCCTTTTAATGCCTACTCACCCTTCAGAACTCAGCCCAAATTTCATTTATTTGGGTAGCCTTCACAGACCTTCAATAAGCCAACTAACCCTACTGGATACATTCTAATAGCATCATGTTGTCTTTATGTATGCTCAAGACTCTATGCCCGACACCCCTCCCAGTGCCTGCATATAGTAGATACCCATTATGTGTCAGATGAATGAGCAGGTCAACGATGAAATGTTTTGTGTCAAAGACAAGAGCTCTTACACTCAAATTCACTTGCCTGGAGCTGAGGGAATTTTCCGATGCCCTTGGCCTGGATTTCTTGGTTCTGGGTCTCAGATGGATCGTATCTATGTTACGTATGACTCCAAGTTTCACCCTCATGATGACCAATGCTACAAGTAGCCCTTATTACAATTATGTGCACTTCCTGAAAAGTCATTTAAAACGTTTCTTGTCTTACTCCTCTAGGAACACAGTTTTAAATGCCTAAACAATGAGCACAAACTCAACTGCATTTTAAGCTTATGCAGTCTTAGATGTCTCCACTTCAGCGTTCCAGAACTGCGGCCATATATCCTCGACTTTCCCGAGACTGTCTTATTTTTTAAATATTTGGGCTCTTGCTCTCCTGTCGGCTTTGTGCCCTACTTTTTTTTTTTTTTTTCTCCTAAAACCCGGCCACTATCCATTTATGGTCCTGTCGCTCATCAGTTGGTCACAACTTTCTTTTTGAATCCTTTTTTGCTTCCTGCCAGGCCTAGGCCTTGTAGAAAGAAGTTTAGATAAGTTAATAACCCTCTGCGTGAAACGGAACTGACCCTTTTTATCCTAAATTTACTTGCTCCAGTTTCAGTGCATAACCCTGATCCAGTTTCCTCACCTGTAAGATGGAGTTAGACAGTGTCTAGCACAGTGTATGGCACTCTGTAGGTCCTCGGTAAAGGCGTGTGGAATATAACTGCTGAATTCAAAAGAAGGGCAGAACCCCCCCCCCCAAAAAAAAAAAAATGTCAGCCGAAGGATCTGCTTGGCCAAGGTAAGGAACGGCATCCCAAGGGCGAAAAGCCTCAGTTGGCAGTCTTGGGGCACCGGTGAGAGTGCCCCAAGACTGCCACCGTCTCAAGAGCTGTCTGATGTCTGTGAGCCAAGAACGGCCACACCACGGAGGGAAGCATGGGAGGAAGAAGGACCTACTGTTGATAACAGTTACCATCAAGTTTGGAAACACCCTCTGGATGCCCAGCTCTAAGTAAATTTTAAAATCCTGAAGAAATTACCTTTACTTCTGAGCAGCTTGTTAGAACCAAAAGATGACCTGATGGGTTTGCCATCTGGGCAAGGAACAGACTTTTTATTGAAATATTAGTACCTGAGCTACCGTGAGATGAGTTTGTTTAGCTCCTCTCCCCGACTCCCCAGCTCTGTGCTTTCTCTTCCCTCCATTTCTTTATGAACTGTTGGCTAGAGGATGTTGCCAGAAGCCTTCACTGTCCAGGAGCACAGCAAGCCTGTTTGCCAGATCGAGCTATGTTGATTCTGGATGAGTTTATAAGGCTGGGAACTCGCTCTTTGCTTCTGGCCATTAATTGATTTCATCTATCTTGAAAAAAGAAAGGTCTTGTACATAGGCTAATGAGGCAGTGTCCACAGAGCCAATGAGAAACTGGAAGTGGTTCACTGATAAATAGTTTTGGAGGCAGACCACACCTTCTAGGATGACCTCCTTTTATAGGATGTGGAGACCAACCTGTGAACTCCTATGAACCCTCTTTAACTGACCCAGCCAATCACTCTTCAGTTACTGATACCTGCTGTGAGCCAGGCACTGGGCCACACGGCACCCATCCATAAGGAACGAAGAACACAGCGGGAGAGCCAGACACAGACAATCACAACATAATACGTTAAGTGCTGCATTTGAGTGAGGTATAAACTGCTGTGCGAGCACTGAAGAGAGCACAGTTACCTTAGCCTGTAGATCTTAGAGAAGACTTTGAAGGGGAGATGACTTTTGGGATCACACTAGTGGGAAGAAGAGGAATTAACCAGGATAATTTGGGAAAGGAAAACGAAGCCCCTGAGTTCTGTGATACCTATCTGGTATTCCCCCTCATGTTTCTGAGAATGCCTACGCTTTCCCTGTGGAACAAGGCTTCTTTGGACCAAGGCTTTTTTTCTGATCCACTGGCTTATCCAGTCATCACCTCAAGCTGTCAGCTGAGGCCAAATGAAAGGGGAATAGAGGGTGGGATTCAGGCATTCAAGTTTGCAGTAACACAAGGCACGCGTCCACAAGCACGGCTTCTGACTTGGTAGAGCTGGGGTAGAGCCCGAGTACTTGCTTTTAAGAACAAAAATAAGAACACACTTTACAAGATAAATTTGATACCAGTGATCCCTGGAACACACTTGGAGAAACATGGCCCTAGGATCTTTCCTATGACACGGTGCCTTGCCCAATGTCCCAAACCTTCAAACCCCAAACAAAACCCAAGAAACGCTTACTAGAGCAGCAAATAACTTAAGAGCTAAGACCAAGTATAACTCCTACTGCCCCTTGCCTGGTGGCATATAGATTCCATCCACCTTTGGTTTGAACGTATCTTTTTGGAATCTAGGAAAGTCGGTAACTTAAAATCTGAATGTTAAGGAGACATTAATAGATGCTGAAGGGCCGAAAGTGGTTTTCTTCAAGGATAAAACTTTCTCTGTTTAAGCTAAGCTGAGACGCTCTGAAATGTTAGCATTTTGCAATGAGTGTATCTTCTTTTATGTTCAGAAAAACAGAACAAAGATCATAGAAAATTGAAAATTTACCGAGGGTGGGGTGGTAGACAAAGTGCGGTCTACTTTGTTAAAAAGGATTATGAACAGTCAAAAGAAGAGCTTCACCAGAACGTGAAAAGGAAGCGAGGCGTCTATAAATTGATGACCTTCTTATTTTTTTTAAACATCTTTATTGGAGTATAATTGCTTTACTATGTTGTGTTAGTTTCTGCTGTCTAACAAAGTGAACCAGCTATACGTATATATATATATCCCCATATCTCTTCCCTCTTGCGTCTGCCTCCCTCCCACCCTCCCTATCCCACCTCTCTAGGTGGTCACAAAGCACTGAGCTGATCTCCCTGTGCTATGCAGCTGCTTCCCACTAGCTATCTATTTTACATTTGGTAGTGTACATATGTCCATGCCACTCTCTCACTCCGTCCCAGCTTACCCTTCCCCTTCCCCATGTCCTCAAGTCCATTCTCTATGTCTGCGTCTTTACTCCTGTCCTGCCCCTAGATTCTTCAGAACTTTTTTTTTTTTTTTTTTAGATTCCATATATATGTGTTAGCATACGGTATTTGTTTTTCTCTTTCTGACTCACTTCACTCTGTATGACAGTCTCTAGGTCCATCCACCTCACTACAAATAACTCAATTTCGTTCCTTTTTATGGCGGAGTAATATTCCATTGTATATATGTGCCACATCTTCTTTATCCATTCATCTGTCAATGGACACTTAGGTTGCTTCCATGTCCTGGCTATTGTGATTACCTTCTTATTGACTATGGTTTTTACTTTGGGACAGCAGATGTGCCCGACTCACCACAGGGAATGTTCGTAAGAAAGTCAACAGCTATTCTCAGGGACTCATTGAGCAACTATGTATTGAATGCTTCCTGGCTACCAGGCCCTCTGGATTCCCGCTCCTGGTGCGTTCATTCTGGAATGCAGCCAACCATGAGAGCAAGTGGCCATCAGTGGAATCCAGACTATGGGTAGATTCTCAAGAATAATGCCACCTGTAAGAGACTGAACGCAGAAGCAAGGATTCCCAGTGTCCCCGGCGAGTACACGCTCACTCTGAGAAGACTGTCTTTGGATAGATGTTGCCTGTCCTCCCAAGAGCCCTGCAGACACATACCTTCATAGGACGTCAGAGGGGGGCGCCCCCAGCCCTCGGCATGCAGTACAGCCCTCTGATTTTACTGAAAGGTAAACTGAGACACAGAAAAGGGAAGAGACTCAGACAAGCACCTGTTATCTGAATAGTAGTGCTTTTGTCTGTCTGCCCGATGCTGGAGCTAGACAGACGATCATGACAGGGCCCTTTTCCTCATGGGAGCCTGGTGAGATAAACAGATGCCCTAACTAACAATTTCACTGCAGTATGGTAAGTGGTGATAGAGTTATAGGGTACATACTTGGTTCGGGAATAGGCAAGGCTGTGGGGGAAGAGAGGAGGCCATGCTCTGGGACCCTTTGTCTGTCTCATGCTTGGGATGGGAACGGAGCCATCGCCCTCAGTTTATAGAAGGGATCAAGGCTGAGGGAGGTCACATGGAGGCAGTCGGGGTATGAGGTTAGCCACCATGGGCTCATGGGTTCAAGTCCCAAGCTCCTTAAGTTCTTTGAGCCTCAGCTTCCATGTATGTAGTTCCTACCTCACAGGATTGCTTTAAGGCTGACAGAATGGGTGCACAAGTGCTCAGCACATAGTAGGCCTCCAGTGAATAGAAGAACTCTAGCCATTCCGACATCCATTTACATCCTTCTATAAAAGAGATACACAAAGCTGAGGTCAGTTTCATCTTAAATAAAGCAGAAGGTCCTGAGGATGTATATTTGCTGCTTTGGGCCCCAATTATCTCCCCAGACCAGAGACCAGACACCCGCTGCTGCCCCTGCACTTCTGTCCTGAGACCCCAGGAGGTGCTTGAGCCTGGCCAGCCATGGGCACCGGGAGCAAACGCAATCTTTCCGGACAGATGTCTCTTCCTTCCCAAAGCAGACCTACAGCTCTAGGGGGAGAGGCCCCCCAGAACTACACCTCCCCAGATGATGCCCCATTAAGCCCCAGAGCTAGCTCTGCAAGTCATTTAACAGAAGCATCCCAAATCCCCCTCTTAACGCAGGGAGGGGTGCGGGAGCTCCAGCAGCTCCTTTAATGCAACTGGATTAATTGCCTGCTCAGAAACAGCTCGATTCTAAATGATCCTAAATGGCCTCTAATACCTGTAATCTTCCCTCCACCACGTTGCCCGGCTGCATTGCTTAAATGGAGCTGGTTCTGGGAGCTGGTTTGCTCAGTAAACAGCAAGCGGCTTTACGGGAGGCCAAGGAAATCAGGCTCAGTTCCAAGGGAAGGCTGAGAAATTGATGGAAACGTCACTGGCCTATTCACCAGCCTAACTGGAGTCCAGAAAACCAAGCAGAGGAACTCAGCCTGGCTTGTTCCACAAACTCAGTGTTCCTGTGCAGGACTGGGCAGTCAAAAGAGGTACTGCCAGCTCTCAGCCCTGGGCCCTTCAGCGGGTATCCCTCCCGAAGGTCTTGTTCTCCTTTCTGAAGAGGGGGCTGTGATGGCACCGTGATGCCTGTCAGTCAATCTACCTGGAACCAGGGGAGGCTGGGGGCTGGGACATGCAGGGCAGTGAGTTTGGCTTTGGATGTGCACTTGCCTGCATCTATAAGGGAGTGTGATGGTTAAGAGAATGGACTCTGGTTGATATCCTGGCTCTACCATTACTGCTCGGTCACATTGGGCAAGGTACCTCTTAGTGCCTCAGTTTCCTCATCTGTAAAATGGGGGTGATTATAATAGCACCTACCTCAAGAGGTTGCGGTGAGGATTAAATGCCTTACTGCATATATGTCTAAGGGGCCTGAATAGTCTCTGGGTCATGGAGAATGCTCTCTGTGTTTGCTTTCACTGCCCCAGCTTCCCTGCCTACACGTGGGTGGGCATGTGGCATCTCTCAGCCTCGACCCCTTCTGTAAACTGAGGGTGATGGCTGTTGTGCAGGTGAACTGGTGAAGGTGCACGGGGCGAGGCACTGAGATGTCCCATGAGCACCAGCTGCCTTCTCCTGCGGAACAAACGCTGGAAGCTTGTCCATCTTCTCATCCATGCCGCCAACCCTGTGAATGCTCTGACTAGCTGGCTGCCCTCTCTGACCATGTCTTCAGTCTCCACAGAGATGCACACAGAGCACTGAGGGAAGGCAGGGTCACCTGAGTGGGGAAGCAGGTCCGGAGAGGGTGGGCTACACACACCTGGGAAACAGAAGGTGGGGAGACAGGAGCCTACATTTCCTCCTTGCAGGCCAGTAATGGTGAGGATCAGTGGAAAAGTCAGGCATGCTCTATTTGCTTGAATCTTAGACTATTTGAGCCTGTCACTGCCTTTATTGCCCCCTCCTCGGGAGCTTTCACCACACCCGTGTCTGGCCCTGAGAGCTCTTCTGAGTCCCTGGCAAACAGATACCAGCAGAGCATGCACGTGGATTTACACAAGGACAGCATCTTGCATGACAAGGACATCAAGGACAAGATGCAGAACTGTGGTGCTGGAGACCACACCCAAACAACCCTGGCCACTCGGTCAACATTATCACCAGTGACTTAGATGCCGAGAGCTGTGCCTGTCCTCACTCCGCAGCTGTGTACCCTCTGTACCTGGTGCACGTGCCTTTTTCTCTACTTACCGGCTGCCACGTGAACACTGCCTCGACTGCTTCCTCTGTGAAATGGGGCTAATTACTGTGCCTACAACATAAGGTGATGTGGGCATGGAAGGGGTAACATCAACCACGGTTAGTGCTTGCTGAGCACTCACGATGCACCTGGTGCTGAACACCTCGTGTACAGCATCTCCCTGAATCTCCCCATTACCCATGTGTGGTGAGCCCTGCCGTCAGTCCCCACTGTGCAGATGAGAAAACAGAGGAAAAAGGACAGTTAATGAACCTGCCCCAAAGTCACACAACAAAGTCCTTGGCACGTCGTAAGCACTCAAAAACATGTAGCTGTTTTGGCAGCTACCATAAGTGCTAAGCTTTGGGGGAGAAAAAGGGCTCACAGCCTGAGGAAGGTACCTGAGAGAGTCAGGGGCTGATGGGACTAGTAACAAGGCCTGGGAAAGGTCCCGGCGGTGATGGTGCCTTGCACGAAGAGACTGAGGGTACCTCTTCGGGGTCCCCATGGCCGGGTAAGTTTTGAAGTGGGCTTAATTCAAAAAGGGCTGGGAGCTGAAGACCCAGTGCCCACTGCAAGGCGACCAGGAATAGCTGAAGCAGATCAGGGGCCCCACATAGACAGCAGGGACTGTCACAAGTCACGTCATCACCCTGAGTCGTAGCAACCCCGTCTGTAAACTAGGCATACAGATACCTACCTTGTCTATCAATAGGTGGCTATGGGGGCTCACTAAGATGGGCCAGTCTGATTATTCCTCACAAACTCTCTCAGAGGGAAGGACAACTTCCTGGACTGGGCTTAAGGCAAAAACCAATGCCCCGCGAGGCAGAAGCCTGAGCGCTCTGGCGGGGGCAGGGACCCAAGCGTGTCAACATTCATCTATCTCGTAAGCAGCAGCTTCCCGCAGGCCAGGCAGATTTTTCTTTTTCAAGGCAAAAGAGCAGCTAATGCTCCAAAAGCTGCCTACGCCGTAAACGTTACCTTTAATCCTGACGGCGATCCCATGAGATAAATCTTATTCTGATTTCACAGAAGTCAGAACTTGATTTTCCCAAGAGATCAAATGACGCCCAATGGTAGACAGTGGGCAATGGTGGGAACTCAAGGTACGAACCTAAGGCTATCCAGCTCCGGTATTCTTACCCATGATTTGCATTCTACTTCCTGCTCCTAACCCTTCTTCGCTCTGCCTCCGCACACCTGTTAGGAGACGCTGCGCTCCTGTGTGTGGGCATTTTACCGTTATTAACCTCACGGGCTATGAGGACGTTGAGATCCTTATGGGCCTCTGGTGATGCAGCAGCAAAATGAAGACAGTAACAGTTCACTCACTGGGTTGTCTCAAGATGAAATGAGGACAGGCACAGGGCATCTATCAAAACACACGAGGAGGTGCTCAATCTCCCTATTAGTTGGGCAGATGTGACCCCATTTTTGGGTAACAGATTGGCAGAAATGAAAATATTCCTGGAAGTTCAAGTGTTGAGAAAAACGGCAGGAATACTCTCTTACACCACTGATGGATGCATCAACTGGTAGAGCCACCTAGGAGAGCAACTGGGTAAGAACTAACAAAATCTAAAACATCACCTCTATACAGTGGCCCAAGGGAAACGCCCTGTGCCCCAAGAAGCAGGTCAGGGGAGGGTCATTAAAGATTTATTTTGGTAATGGCAAAACTGTATAGCCAGACTTCCCTGGTGGCGCAGTGGTTAAGAATCTGCCTGCCAATGCAGGGGACATGGGTTCGAGCCCTGGTCCGGGAATATCCCACTTGCCGCAGAGCAACTAAGCCCGTGCGCCACAACTACTGAGCCTGCGCTCTAGAGCCCATGCTCTAGAGCCCGCGTGCCTAGAGCCCGTGCTCTGCAACAAAGACAAGCCACCGCAATGAGAAGCCCGCGCACCGCAACGAAGAGTAGCCCCCGCCCACCACAATTAGAAAAAGCCTGCGCACAGCAACGAAGACCCAATGCAGCCAAAAATAAAATTAATTAATTAATTTAAAAACAAAAAACTGTATAGCCAACCAAAATATCTATTGATGGACTAATGACCAAATAACTACGCTGTATCCCTTATGTGAAATATTCTCCAAGAAGCAGAGATAAATCGGAAAAAAAGGTGAATTCTAGAATATAATCAAATACCTTAAGTTAAAAATACTCAAACATGACAATAGGTTTCACAGATACATATATAAGTATGAAAAGCACTGGATGAGGTCTTTTATATTGATAAGTATGGTACCTATGCAGCAGTGGGGGGAGGACCACAGGTCGAAGTAGACTTAGTATTATCTAATCTGTTCTAATTTTTCATAAGGTAAATTTGTATTCACATATGATTTATGTATTTACAAGGGTAAAGTAATAATAATAATTGTAGTGATAATTATAATGTATTAAGTGCTAACTCTGAGTATTCAGTTTCATTCAAAATAAAATAAATCAGTTAATAAATAAGCTTATGTGTATCTAATTAGTACACTTTTTTTTTTTTTTTAAATTTTTGGCTGTGTTGGGTCTTCATTTCTGTACGAGGGCTTTCTCTAGTTGCGGCAAGCGGGGGCCACTCTTCCTCACGGTGCGCGGGCCTCTCACTATCGTGGCCTGTCTTGTTGCGGAGCACAGGCTCCAGACACGCAGGCTCAGTAGTTGTGGCTCACGGGCCTAGCCGCTCCGCGGCATGTGGGATCTTCCCAGACCAGGGCTCGAACCCGTGTCCCCTGCATTAGCAGGCAGACTCTCAACCACTGCGCCACCAGGGAAGCCCTAATTAGTACACTTTTGTATGCCACCCTTTTTTTTTTTTAACTGAAATACGAATAATCATCTTCACTATGCTGATAATGAAAGTAAGGTTCAGCTTAACCAAACTGCCCTGTTCATAAGGAACAAATTCAGGACTGAAAACTGACTGTGTGCTTCCAAGTTCGGTCCTCTGTCCATCTCTTCATTTATCCAACAAGCCTGAGCACTGCCCATAGCCCGGGCACCAAGCTAGGCACTGGGGGTGCATCAGGGGACAAGACAGATGTGCTTCCTGATTTCACTGCATCACAGTCCAGTGAGGGAAGCAGACAGATCCACGCATCTTTACTACGCAGGGTACCGTGCCTGGACTTCACAGATAATGGCTTATTCTTTACTGATGACTGAAACAAGCAGGGAGCACAACTAAACAACTAGATTTGGGTCTAGTTCATCACCTCTAAAGTCCACCACTAGTGTGGCCCGCTGATTCTGATTCTCCCAAAAATTCCTGAATGGTGAAAATGGTGACTGAGCGTTAACTATGTGCCAGGCATCATCCTAACATTTAAATGCTTTGACATTTAAGTTTCACAATATCCCTATGAAGTGGGTGCTGTTACAATCCTCATTTTACAGATGAGGAAAGTGAGGCACAGAGATGAAAAAAAAAAAAAAAAACAACCAGAAAACAAAACAAATAAAAATTTGCTTGAGGTTCTACAGCTAGTAAATTCTAGAGCCAAGGTTCAATGCAGGAACATTTCAAGCTCGATGTCTAACGTGAGGTTCCCGTGCTCCACTGCTTTCTCGGTGAAATGCTGCAAAGTGCCCGACAGGACATGCGCGCATCAAGGTTCCTTCTCCTAGTCTTCCATGAAATCTGAGCAATATTCACTGAATATCATATTGTCTCTCCTTTTTTATGAGTCCGTGGCGGCTGGAGAGAGGGTGAAAGGGTGGGTTCTTTTGGGCTAAATCTCCTGTCCCCTGTTAGCAGAAATTAACAGGCTCTGCAGAGAGGGGACTTATTTTGCAGCAAACGCAAGCGTGTAAGAGCCTCTTGACCACAGTCCCCTAATCAGAGGAGCATCTTGCTAATTGTCACTAGTGTGATTAGCAGAATTAATTGGCCACTCAAAAATATTACACATCAAGCCACATGGGGACTAACCTGTGCCATTATCGGGAACATTATTGCTCAGTACAGAGAGGGTAAGACAACTGGCCTCCACAGGGACATCTCGATGTTCTCATTTACTCCTCTCATGAATCGTGAGGAGGATCTGGTGTGTTAGACAGAGAGAGATGGCTAACTATTCATCTGGGCTACTTCACTGATAGAAATCTGTCACCTCTAGCTCCCATCTCCTGCAGCACAGCACGTCTTCCTGCCCTGCTTCCCACACCCCATCCCCTTCCCCCCCCCCACATTAAACCCTTCCATACTTCCACTCCATTATCCTCCTGGATCGTCACTGCCTTTTGTTAAACTATTCACTTTCCAACAAAGATCCAAAAGTCGCCAACCTGTGGAGTTATCTCTAATTCTCCTCCTCTGGTAGTTCACAAACTTCTACTGTTCCAACACTATGGGACCAGTCTTCCATTGGCAATAAAAGCTCAGGGTCAGATATTATGCTGTTTTCACTGCTATATCCTCACATCCTAATTACAGTGAGCGGCATTCTGTAAGGCTCAGAATTTACTGACTGATTGCTTCTGCATCTTCGGGCTGGGCACACATTGACTGCGGTTCTGGACTCAAGAGTATGGATTTAGGGAATGCGCACTTTGCATTGCCAGGGAATTATGTGAAAATACCACACACAGGATTGGTTATATTTTTACCAGGTGAAAAAATGCCATATGCCACAGAAAACTCAAACTCAGCATTTCCCACACTAAACAGTCGCCTCCTAAAACTGTTCTTCCCATTGTGTGTTTCTGATCTTGGTGAATCCAAAAACCAGGAATCACCATCCCTTTCTTTACTTTCCCCTGCTTTAATCAGTGATCAACTTCAATATATCTATTTCTTTAACTGCTCTCTAGTCAACCCTCTTCCTACCAGACTTGTCTTAGTCTAAGTCTCAACATTTCTCGCCAGATTCAGATATCTGAGGAATGCATCATACACAAGAGATAAGATCAAGACAAATATCATAGGACGTTGCTTACATGTGGAATCTTAAAAAAGGGTACAAATGAACTTATTTACAAAACAGAAACAGACTCATAGACATAGAAAACAAACTTATGGTTATCAAAGGGGGAGAGGGATAAATTAGGAGTTTAGGATTAAAATATACACACGACTATATATAAACTAGATAACCAACAAGGACCTACTGCATAGCACAGGGAACTATACTCGATATCTTGTAATAACCTATAATGGAAGAGAATGTAAAAAAGAGTATATGTATATATGTATCAGTATAGGTATATGTATGTATAACTGAATCACTTTACTGTACACCTAAAACTAACACAACATTGTAAATCAACTATATTGCAATAAAAATTTTAAAAACTAAGAAAACTCCCATAATCTAACTGCTTTGGGGAATCATGATTTATACACAATAAACGCAAAAATATAAAGAAAAGACAAGCAGAACAAAGCAATTTGGAGGAAATGGACTATGCAGGGCTGAAGACAAATTAAAAAACGAAACTATTATTAACATCCCCGGAGAGATAAGAGAACATATTATAAAACTGTGAACAAAATGTTAGGAAAAAAGGAACATTCTAAAAACAAGAAAGAGCCCTTGGAAATTAAAAATATGGTGGTATGTATTAAAATTCAGTAGAAAGGTTAGAAGAGGAAGCTGGGGAAACCTCTTGAAAAGCAGAACCGAAAGAGCCAAAGAGCTGCAAAACAACAAACATAGGCGTAGCCAGCAATCCAGCAGTTCTAACAAACAAATAATAAAGTTCCAGAAAAGGAAAGTGAGAAAATGAAGGGAAGGAATAATTAGCAAAGATGTTTAAGAAAACTCCCTCGAAGTAAAGGGCAGGTATTGCCAGAACGAGATATCGTACCCTGTGTCCAACCGCAATGGATAAAAAGTGATCCACGTTAAGGTATGCAGTTGTGAATTTTTAGAATTATGAGATTGATAACATCCAACAAATCTGGGCAGGGAGCAGGTCATAATGAGGAATCAGAATGGCTTTAGTTTTCTCAAAAGCAATGTTGGGTGCTGGGATACAAAGGAACAATGCCTTCCATTGGAAGGAAATTATTTCCAGTCAAATCCCTCATTTAGTTAAGGGTTGACTATGTAAGGGCTTCACATATTGACCTCCTGGACACACTTCCTTAGGAAGCTACTGAAGGAAGCATCCCTCCAAGAAAAGGCAATGAAACAAGAAAAAAAGGAGTCAGAGGCCATGGGAGCAGCGACACAGTAGTGAAGCACGGAGAACCCCTGGGTTGATGGTGAAGGAAGATCCCAGGGTGACAGCTGTGTACCAAGTGGAGAGAGTAAAACAGCAGAAGAGAACAGGCCAGAGGCTCTGGGAGAGCTTTCTGTAGGAGGATGAAATCAAAAAAAAAAAAAAAAACAAACAAGCAAAACAAGCATCTGAATATCTTGAGAAGAGCTTTAGATAACTGGCAGAGAGTTTGGGCTGAATCAGTAACAAAAACATAAAAATGAAGCAAACAAACCCTAAACAAGGCAAATGCTGGCTTCAGGGAAAACATCGTAGCTGTGAAGGAAGGGAAAATAATCATAATATACTACATGGCTCAGTTCTGAATGGCATGTACATGGTCAAAATATTGGAAACACTGAATGTTGACCTAACCAAAATGAGTATATAATTTGATTGAAAGGATGGGGAAGGTGGGTGGGAAGGCTGTGTGTGTGTGTGTGTGTGTCAGGTGGTGGAGCAGAGAGAGCTAAATCTTCTTCCTCAGTGAGAAGTTAACAGATAACGGTAAAGTGGAAAAATCACACCTACCAATAAATGTTGCTATTTAGAAATACGGGATTAACACAATCACAAGCAGGTGCAACGTGCTTGCTGCAGTGGGGCGGGGGGAGGCTACCCTCACTCCTAACACACACTGAAGAAAAATTTGACTATGGGCGCCAGCACCTTGGATAAAAGATTTTAAATATAAAGAAAGTTGCCCAGTACAGTGCCAACACTCACATTTGATTACATTAATTCAAATTTAATGTAATCCCAATAAAAATGCCACGAAGATGATGCTACATTTCATATAAGAAATGAACAACATTGAAAAACTCTGGGAACAAAAAAAGAGCATATGGTGGTGGTGAAGAGGGGCAAGAGAGGTAGCTTAGCTCTCCAAGATATTAAAGCATATTTTAAGTTTCAGTAAATAAAGTTGTAGGATTCTGCTGCACTAGTGGACAAAAGGAATATATAAAAAAAATACAGAAACAGATAAAAATACACCATGGATTTAGAATAAAGGTGAAATAAAAATCAATGCAGAGAGAGATAAATTATTTAGTAAATAGTGCTGGGTGGCCACTTGGGGAAGAAAAATGCAACTGGATCCACACTTTACACGAAGGTAAACTTCAGATGGATCAAAGCGTCAAATGTTTAATGCAAAAGATGAAAGTATAAAAGTAATAGAAGAGACTTTTGTTTATTTATAAATTTGGAGTGGGGAAGGTACAAGTGTGACACAAAATCTAAAAGCCATAAGAGGAAAGATTAATAACAATGTACTATATAAAAAAAAATCTGCATGGCTAAAATCACTATAAAGCAAAGTTAACAGACTTTAAATTGGAATACAGTTTAGCTCATAGTTTTCCTAATACAGAAAGAACTATTACAAATTAATAAAATCAGGAACAACTACCCAAGAGAAAAAAGGGCATAGGAAATAGTTCCCAGGGAAGAAAACTATAAATGACTCTTAAACACCCGAAAAGATGCTCAAATTAATTTACAACTCCAGTCATGTACAATGGTATTTTACGAGATACAACTTTCAAATACGATACTGGAGAAGTTAAAAATGGATATATAATGACTTTGTTGGTGAGAGCGTAGAGAAAACAAGTGCTTTTACATTTTTCTGTAAAAACGGCAACGTTATACTATCTCTGTGGAGAAGATATTTTGGCAAATCTACGAAAATTACATCTGCAAACACCTTGGGACCAACAATTCTACTTCTAAGGATTTTTCCGACTACTATACTCACACATACATGAAATAATGTTTATAAAAACAAATGACTGCAAAGCAAACAAACGAATGACTGCAAACTGGTTATACATCTATTAGCATGAATACGTCAATCCGTTAAGTTACACCCATATCATGATAAATAGCCATAAAAAGTTCTTTATGTAACTGAATAATTTCCAAGCTATAGTGGTAAGTGAATTAAGCAAGATGTTAAACAGTAGGTCTATTAATATCTTTGTTTAAAAAAAAAAAAGGTGTTGGGAGGTTATATGTACATATTTGCTTACATATGCATAAATATTTCTCTACTTATCAACTCTATAGTTTGATTAAGGGAAGGGAATTGCTTTGCAGGGAAGGGAATTGTGCAGCTGAGGGACACAGATTGAAGGGAAAGTTACATTTTATTGTACATTCTTTTGTGCCTTTTGAATTCTGAGCCTCAGAAATGCATCACTTACATAAAACTACAACATGCTGAATTAATTTAAAACTTCTGAATATGCCATTTCAGGTATTGTAGAGTAAGCAAGAAGTTCAAAAAAGTGGAAAATACTTGGTAGACATGGAAACCAAGAAACATGAAATTAATTTGGAATGATCCTATGTACCTACATTCACAGAAGTTATTCCCTTCTTTAATTAATGTGAATTAAGCTCTCTATGTATATGTGGAAGAAATACTATAAAATGAAAGAATTAAAAATGTATAGTTAGAGAATGTACGTTCATAGCAGATAATAGATTATTTTACAAAGAAATAGGTATGTGATTTTTATTAACAGAAAAGTAGGTAGAGTCTTAGAATTAACAGAGAAAAATCATAAAATTGTCTCATGATAGAAAAAAAAACTGATAAAGCTCAACTTCTACTTCTGATTAAAAACTCTAAGCAAACCAAGAATAAAAGATAACATTCTTAACTTGGTATAGGTTATATACCTAAAACCTACAGTAAATAGTATATATTTTTGAGAAACTTTAGAAACATTCTTTTTACAAGTGGGAACAAGACAAAGATACCCACTATCACTGGTTCTGTTTATCAGAGAAAGAGGAAAGCAACAGACTAAGTTGTAAATATTAGAAGGAAAGAGATATAATTTTCATTATTTGCAGATAATACAATCATACATACAGAAAGTGTAATACAATCAACAAATAATAGAATAAAAGGAAGTTTTACTAGGTAGCCAGATACAATATCAACTCAGAAAAATCAAAAGCATTTTTCAACACCATCAATAACTAAAAAACATAACAAAAAAAGATATCGTACTATGGCAACAAAGACTATAACGTATCTAAGAATTAACCAAGAATTCACAAGACCTATATGAAGACAGCTTTAAAAAATCTAACGAAGGACATGGAAAAACTGAACCAACCCAGGCATTCCGTGTTCTTGGAAAGAATGGAATTATATAACCAATATGCCAGCTTTTTATTAGATTAATCTATAAACTCAAAGCAATCTCATAAAAATTCAAATTGGGTTCTTTTTTGAACTAGATAAACAGTTTAAAATTTATAAGAAAGAATAAAAATCCATGACTAGCTAAGATGGGGGCATGGAAACTTGCCCTATCCAATACTGAGACAGATTAAAACAGCATAGTTATAGTGGAATTGAACAGCAAGCTCTGAGATAGACCATTGAAAACATAAAAATGTATTATATGATATCGGTTACATTGCGCATCAATGAATAAGCAATGGACAGATGAGTAAACGTGTTAGAAATACTGTCTCACCCTATGGAGATAAATATAACATACAAAGGTGGATTCCAAATGGATAAAATGCCAAAACATGCAAAGTAAAACAATGAAGATAACAGAAAAAAATACAGGAGAGCACCTTTGTAATTTAAAGGTGGAGTACTTTGGAAAACCTTAAAGGCACACATCACAAAAGCATTGAGGAATTTTATTATGTAAAAGTTATGGATTTATGTTCAGTAGAAACAGACAGAACACAGATTCAGAAAAGATACCTGCAATGTCTAAAATCAACAGCTGAATAATATCTAGAATATGAATTCAACTTGTGAAAATTTAATAGAAAAGACAGGAATCATTCCTCCAAAAAACAAGCAGAAGTTATATGAATAGACAATTAATAAAGAAGAGGAAACCTAAAATGCTAGTAAGCATTAGACTGATGCTTAAATTTAGTAGTAATCAGAGAAATGAAAATTAAAACAATGTACTGTCATTTACACTTAATAGATTGACAAAAATATAAGAACGCTGGATAAGTGCCACTGAGTAAGGGCAGAGTTGTGAGGATCTAGGAACACTTAACCACAACTCTGGGATTGCAGACCAGTGTAGCTATTCCAACTAATATACTCTACGCTCCGGAAATTCAAACCCTGATTTATAGTCCAAAGAACTTCTCACAGAACTCCATGAGTAGAAGTGTATCAGGATGTCATATGTGCTGGGGGGTGATTTGGAGACAACCTGGGCACTCATTCTGGGGGAATGGATAAGAAAAGTGTAGAATATACCGCCAGGGCCAGAAGTAATGGGTGAGATACTAACTCAGATGAAAATTTAAAAATATAATGCTGATTGGAAAAAAGGGGGAAACAGAATAAGCTATAAATGATTTATCTGTGTAAATGTAAAATACTCAAAATAATAAAATGCATTTTCCCCGGAACACAAACAAAGGAAGATAAATTAAAACACATTAAAAAGGCAGTGCAGGTTGGGGAGGGGGAAATAGGAAAAGGGAGTGACCAAATAAAGGAAGTAAGACAGGGTCTTCTACAGGCCCATGTAATTAGACGGCAAAAACAAAAGGATATCATTAACTCAACTACCTGCGCTAAAGGTCAAAAGGAAAGTCAGTTTCATCTTACCTCTACGAAATACTGAGCAAATACTGTAAAATGATCCATGTCATGAGGCACCCACTTATTCGTCTCACCGACCTAGAACCCTGTGTAGAGGCACCTCCTTTGGTAACAGTCCTTCATCACTGGTACAGAATGGGAGGGAAAGATTTTCCTTTACCTTACGTACAATTTCCAACAGTTGGCTATGACCCACTGCCTTCTCTCCCATTGGTTAGACATACCTAAGGTATCTCAGCACCACTGGGGAAAACTGTGGTCAGGACGTTCTCAAGGGCAAAACTCCACCCTGATTCATTTCTATGTCAAGGACCAACCTCATTAAATCATTGAATGAATAAGTTTGAACTTACCCAAAAGTGCTTAAACAAAGACCAGTTTGTTTACTTCAAATTAAAAATGGGTATGGGACGTGAATGGTTTGAGATTTTGTAGTTTTTTGGGGGGGTGGGGGTGGGGGAGGGGAATGGGGGGCTGATCTAAAATTGAAAAATCATGGGAACCATTTACGAAATAACTGCTATGTGCCAATCACTCCCCGTTTATGATCCATAACACCTACAACTAATTTTACAAGATAAACCTCAACCTCATTTTGTAGATGAGAAATGATGGTTCCATAGTGGGTAGCTGTTACTGCTTTGTCTTCTGCACACACCTTGCTTTTGTGAATTGTGAATCACTCTCCTTCCCCACGTTATCCTGGTGGGTTGCCAATCATCTTCCCAACTTTCTTGGCACACGGGGTAGGTGTGTGATCTCAGCAAGGGCAATAGAAGTCTGTCTGTCTTTTTGTGACTAAAGGTATCTCTGTCCCTTGGCAAATGAAGATAATAAAGAGAAAAGCAATGATATGACTGAGAAAAAGAAGGAGAGAGAGAGAGGGAGAGGACAAAATAAAAAAGAGACGCAAGGTAAATCCTACCCCTGAACTTTTTAATTACATGAGCCCTAAAGTTCTCATGTTGGTTAAAGTTTTTTGAGTTGGGTTTCTACCAACTGATCAAAAGAGCAGATGAGCTGCCCAAGATCACACAGCCAGTAAATGGCCAAGCCAGTTGTCTTCCTGATCCCAAGCCTTGTCACGCCCCACTGAACCCCACTGTCTCTTGCCTGGGCACAAACTCAGATGGGTTCTAAGGGGCCATCCTGGCTCCCAGCATGTTGGACCTTCCACTTCGGAACTGCTTCAATATGGAGCCAAGATCCTCCATTACAGGTAGATCAAATTTTTAAACATTGCCCAAGCTTAGGTCTGTAGGAGAAAAACAGAAGATCCAGAAAATGTTTTTCAATTTTAGTGAGACTGGAAGGAAATAAGAATGACACACCAGAGGTCAAACACTTGGTTTTGAAGGCCTTTCTCAGTGAGTCCAAGTCTTACTGGAGCAATGGCCTCCTCACTGCAATAAATAAATGACCACACAGGGAGACTGCTTTGAAGAGACAGAGCTCAGAGTGTGAGCTCTGGGATTGCACTTAGCTCCTCCCTTACTGGTTGTGTACACTGATAACCCTATTTCACTTCCCTATGCATTCACAATCCTCACCTGTAAATTGGGGATGACGGTAACCTTCTTCATGGTGTTTTTTATTTTTTTTTTATAGATGAAAGGTAATCACACACATAAAACATCTGGAAGAATTCCTACACATCGATGACCCTCAGTAAATTATACATCTCCCTCTATAAGATGTATGTTATATGTATTTATGCATATTAGACTTTTTAAGGCATTAATCCTGGTTTGTTGATTAAAACATCTGCCTTGTTACTCTATCATCATACCCTGCACAGAGCTGGGCCACTCCCGTTTCACACACTTCCCAGCAGGCTCATTCTTTCAGAAACAGTCATCAGGCACACACAAAAAGCAATTTAAATGGTTCATCTTTCCTCTTTTCATCCATAGACAAATTTCAATAATTATCTTAGTCAACCCATTAATTAGTCTAAATTTGCCCAAGCATAATTGATGCTGCCTCCACAATCTTCTATAAAATTTTGAAATGGATGGCTAAACAGAGATTGTTTTTTTGTTGTCTGTTTGACTAAGTACATTTTCCCCTTATGCAAAATGCGTTAGTCAACGCTTATCTAGTGTAATAAGCTAGCTTTTGGCGTTCTTGTCTGCATCTGTGATAGAAAGGAGTTTGAATCTCAGAGTTCAAATCATGCATTGGCAATTTCTAACTTGTTAACCCACAGTCTGCTCCTTGAACTCCCTGAGAAAACCTTCCGTTGCCTTACTTGTTGAATGGGGACCTGGTTGCCTAGGTTTGCCTCTGGGAAACCCTCTCTTGTTTTGGCTTTCCTAGATGAACACTGGTCTGATTTCCATACCCATATCTTTGAGTACTTTTTGTTTTCCTGGGCCTTCCAGATGCTTTACTTGTTGGGTTTCCCAAGGTTCCATTCTTAAATCTCTTCTATTATTTTAGCAGCCCTCCAGGTAATCTGAGGGTCTCAAACCTTCATTAGCACATGTACGGGAGAAGGATGCTCTCTCCCCCTCTCTCTCTCTCTCTCTCTCTCTCTCTCTCTATATATATATATATATATATATATATATCAACCTATAACTCCAGCATTGCTGTGCATAATTCTTTTCTAACATCTAGACCATTCTCTTCAACAGACTCTCTGTCTCTCGTGTAAATGATTAAGCAAATAAATATGGGGAAACCTACAACAGCATACAAACTGGAAGGTTTTTTGCTGGGTTCATCATGAAGATGAGACTGTAACAAAAAAAGAAAAGAAAAGCATAATTTTCAAACCAGCTTCTTGAGAAATTTCAGATACCCTAGGAACCAGATATGAAAGAACAATGCTTCTTTAATTGGGAGGGATGTTGGCTGTAGTCACAGAAGAAGCAAAGAGAGTAGAACATAATGTCTAGAAGCAAACACAAATATAAATAAAAATTCAGAATCTAAAGGTGTCATTTCAAAGCAGCAAAATGATGTTGGATTATTCAATAGTATGTATTGGCATGATTGGTTAAATATACAAAAATAGCCTACCTTACCCACCCAAAATGCCAGATGGAATAAAACTCTCAGTGTAGTACAAAAGCAAATTTAAAAATGACATGATTTAGGTAAATATTTATGAAATTTGTCTCTCCACTGGAAGCTTGCAAAGACAGAACTATTAAAAATTAGAGCAGCTCATGCAGCTCAGTATCAAAAAAACAAAGAACCCAATCCAAAAATGGACAGAAGACCTAAATAGACATTTCTCCAAAGAAGATATACAGATTGCCAACAGACACATGATAGAATGCTCAACAGACACATGAAAGAATGCTCAACATCATTAATCATTAGAGAAATGCAAATCAAAACTACAAGAGGTATCATCTCACACTGGTCAGAATGGCCATCATCAAAAAATCTACAAACAATAAATGCTGGAGAGGGTGTGGAGAAAAGGGAACCCTCTTGCACTGTTGGTGGGAATGTAAATTGATACAGCCACTATGAAGAAGAGTATGGAGGTTCCTTAAAAAACTAAAAATAGAACTACCATATGACCCAGAAATCCCACTACTGGGCATATACCCTGAGAAAACCATAATTCAAAAAGAGTCATGTAGGGCTTCCCTGGTGGCGCAGTGGTTGAGAGTCTGCCTGCCGATGCAGGAGACACGGGTTCATGCCCCGGTCCGGTTAGATCCCACATGCTGCGGAGCGGCTGGGCCCGTGAGCCATGGTCACTGAGCCTGCACGTCTGGAGCCTGTGCTCCGCAACGGGAGAGGCCACAACAGTGAAAGGCCTGCATACCGCAAAAAAAAAAAAAAAAAAAAGAAGAGTCATGTACCAAAATGTTCATTGTAGCTCTATTTACAATAGCCAGGACATAGAAGCAACCTAAGTGGCCATCGACAGGCGAATGGATAAAGAAGATGTGGCACATACATACAATGGAATATTACTCAGCCATAAAAAGAAACAAAGTTGAGTTATTTGTAGTGAGGTGCATGGACCTAGACACTGTCATACAGAGTGAAGTAAGAAAGAGAAAAATAAATACCGTATGCTAATACATATATATGGAATCTAAAAAAAAAAAAAAGGTCATGAAGAACCTAGGGGCAAGACAGGAATAAAGACACAGACCTACTAGAGAATGGACTTGAGGATATGGGGAGGGGGAAGGGTAAGCTGTGACAAAGTGAGGGAGTGGCATGGACATATATACACTACCAAACGTAAAACAGATAGCTAGTGGGAAGCAGCCGCATAGCACAGGGAGATCAGCTCGGTGGTTTGTGACCACCTAGAGGGGTGGGATAGGGAAGGTGGGAGGGAGGGAGATGCAAGAGGGAAGAGGTATGGGGACATATGTATATGTATAACTGATTCACTTTGTAATAAAGCAGAAACTAACACACCATTGTAAAGCAATTACACTCCAATAAAGATGTTAAAAAAAAATTAGATAAAAAATTAGATAAACTTAATCACATAAAGTTTTCTTGTAATGAGAAAGACTCAACACATGCAAAAGCACATACCTAAGAGGAAAGTATTTCCCATACACAGAACCAACCAAGATTGATGCTGCTAATATATAAAGTGTTCTTACAAATCAATAGGAAAAAAATGAAAGAAAAATGTATGAGGGCGGTAAATGTGTAACTTACAAAAGAAGAAATGCAAGTAGCCAGCTAACATGAAAACCTGTTCCACCTCAAGTACCAAAGAATTGAAAATTAAAATAATGCGATTTTTGGCATATGATATTGTCACGGATTAAAATGAAAAATAATGCCAGGTATTGGTGAGGGGGCAGGGCAATAAGGAACTCCCTTGACAAGTGGCACAGTCAATTTTAGAGGTCAGACTGGCCCTCTATATTCTATACCTATAGCTAAAACCTCAATAACAAGAGTAATTTTTCACTCAGCAACTCTATTTCTAGGAATTTATCTGAAAAATCTGCATCTGCATTGATGCATGTGTAACAATGCTCTCTGAAATGGTATAATAATGGAAAATTGGAAACAGCATAAAAGTTCAAAGATAGCCTAGCTCAAATAAAATCTCTTTCCAAAAGAGTTCTTTAAACTTATTTCCACTTCCTCACCAAATCCCATTCTGTCCCAAACTCATACCAACCTTTATTCGATCCCTAAGTTCTAATGAACTCACAAGGTCGCCAATGGCCTCTGTCACTAAATTCAAGGTATATACGCTCTGGTCCTTAGCTTAGCTGATACTCCAGCAGCATTTTATATACCTGGCCCTTTCTCTCCTGAAATTTTCTACTTCCCAAGCTAATTATCGCCCGTGCTCCTTCCTTGCTATTACTTTCCTAATATCTTCTCATTAACCACTGGCTTTATCAATTTACATTTTACATTCCCACCAACAGTGCAAGAGGGTTCCCTGGCTTTCCGCAGGCCTGTTCCTATTCTTTCTCCATACTGGTGCTTCTCAAAGTGCAGTTTCTGGTCTAGCATTATCAGTATCATGAGGGAACTTGTTAGAAATGCAAAGTCTTGGGCCCCACTCCAGACCTACTATATCAAAAACTCTGGGGGTGGGGCCCAGCAATCTGTATTTTAGCAACTCCTCCCAGAGACAACGATGCACATTAATGCTCAAGACCCACTACAGTACATCATTCTGTGCTAGTGAGAGGAGCCAGAACAGCACGTGGTCTCATTCAAGGGCACGGGAGACAGACTACCTAGATTTAATACTCTCTGCACGTATTGTGACCTTCAGCTGATGACTTAACCTCTCTGTGCCTCAGTGTCTTCTCCCATAAAATGGGGCAATAACTATGCCTACGTCCGAAGCTTGTTGCGGGGATGAAAGGAGCTAGTCCGTGTCAAGGTCCTGGGCTAGTCCTGGTGCAGAGAACGTGCCCACTGAATGGAACCATCCTCGCTCATAAGTTGATGTCCTTAGGCCAGACCTCTTCTTTGAACTCCTCACCTATAGCCTCACGGTCTGCTTACCTTCTCTACTTGGGTGTTCCTCAGGCACATGTCTCCAGATGAACTCCCCAGCTTCTCCCCAAGTTGTTCACCTCTGGTGCTTCCCTCCCAGCCCTGGCCACCACCAATCTCTGTTTCTCAAGGCAGAAACTCCAGAGTCAGCTTTGATTTCATCCTCCATTGAACCCGCCACAGCCAGCAAAATGCCAAGTCCGAAATCTCTGGAACCCACCAAACACATCTCATCCGCTCGTCTAACATGCCAGTTAGAATTCACTACCATCTCTGCATAAGGCTCCTCACTGGCCTCCCTGCTTCGACTCTGTTCATGTTCACCAACGCGTTCTCCTCACAGGAACCAGAGGTATTTTTTAAATACAAAAATCACATCATGTTACATCTCTGCTTAAAAATAGTCCAGACACTACCCACTGTATTGGAAGAAAATCTAAATTCACCACTGTGGCCTGGAGCCCTTCCAGGTCCAGGCATCTGTCAGTGTCTCCATCCTCAACTCATGCCCTCTCTCCCTCAGTGAGGAGGCACCTGGTTTTCCTTCAGGTCCTCGGATGCACAGAGCTTATCCCCACCTTAGGGTCTTTTCACTGCCCAGGATGCACACCTGTACCTCCCTGATGTGGTCAATGCTTGTTCTTCTGGCTCCAGGTGAAACACCCATCACCTCCTGTGACAGTTAATTTTATGTGTCCACTCGACTGGGCCGTGGGGTGCCCAGATATTTGATCAAGCATCACGCTGGGTGTTTGTGTGAGGATGTTTTTGGATGAGCTTGATATTCTTCTAATCAGTAGACTGAGTAAAGCAGATTGCTCTCCCTAATATGGGTGGGCCTCAGCCAATCAGTTGAAGGTCTGAATAGAACAAAAAGGCTGACCCTGCCCTGAGTAAGAGTATATTCCTCCCGCCTGACTGCTTTCGAGATGGGACATCACTTTTATCCTGCCTTTGGACTGGAACTGAAACATCGGCTCTTCCTAGGTTTTGAACCTGTGGGCCCTCAGACTGAAATGATACCATCAGCTCTCCAGTCTTGAGCCTGTCAGTCTCTATAGTCATGTGAATTAATTCCTTATAATATATATCACCCGTTAGTTCTATTTTCCTGGAGCACTCTAACACAGCTCCTTTAGCTTTCCAACACTCCCCAAGGTGATTTTCATTGGCCTTTTATACACACAGACATAGACATACAGGCTGTATGTATCCTTTGTAACACCTATAGCTCTGCTGAAACTCTTTGTCCAGACCACAGGGACTGTGCTGATTTTGTTCACAGATCTAACCCTCATGCTAGCACAGTGCTTGGCAATTAGCAGACTCTTATGTTTGTGAAATAAAGACTTATATAGAATAACCTATTCAATTATAAAAAAGTTATTGTAACAGAATATTTCCTAACATAATAAATTGTGAAACATATATATATATATATATATATGAAAAAAGCTACAGAAATGTATAAATAGTATAAAACTATGTTTACATAATATATAAAAAATACTGAAGATAAAGACAAAATTGCATACCTCTGGTTGGTTTTGCTGCCTTTCTGCATTTCTATTTCTAAGTTCTCTGATTTGAATATGTACTTACTTTTGTTTTGATTGACTGATTGATTTATGGCTGCGTTGGGTCTTCATTACTATGCGTGGGCTTTTTCTAGTTGCTGCGAGTGGGGGCTACTCTTCATTGCAGTGCATGGGCTTCTCACTGTGGTGGCTTCTTTTGTTGCGGAGCACAGGCTCTCGGTGCGCGGGCTTCAATAGTTGTGGCTCACGGGCTATAGAGCGCAGGCTCAGTAGTTGTGGCACACGGGCTTAGTTGCTCCATGGCATGTGGGCTCTTCCCGGACCAGGGATCGAACCCGTGTCCCCTGCATTGGCAGGCGGATTCTTAACCACTGCACCACCAGGGAAGTCCTTGTACTTACTTTCGTAATTAGCATACTTAGTAATAAACATTATAATTAAATTCTTCTGCATATATGAAACACAATAAAAATAAAAAGTAGGGTGATGTTGGTAACCTATGAAACAACACGTTTCTATTTTGTATGTAAAGATCTCTATAAATCAATAAGTAAAAGACAGTCAGGGATGTTTTTATAAATGGGCAAAGGACATAAATAGATCTCTGTAAACAGACTATCTACATTCAGAAAAGACATTAAGATGACTGATGGTATATGGGCAGCATCACTATTAACTAAGAAAGACCAACCATAAACAAAGGATCCATTTTGTTTTGGTTATTGGCCAAGATGAACAAAGAAATGATAAAATCCAATGGTGGCCTGATTCAATATAATTTGACTTAGTCATTCAATTTCTTGGCCTTTATTCCAAATACTAAATTAATGGTATAAGATATAGATGTCTCTCATCAAACACTTAACAGTAGTGAAAATTTGGGGAAATCCTAAAAAAAAAAAAAGCTCTCTATCTGGGAATTAATTAGGTCAATTATAGGCTCTCCATAAAATAGAATGTTATTCCTCCACTAAATATGATGCTTTGGAGCAATAGTCACAATCTGGAGAACAATCTGATCTATTTCAGCTATAAAAATAGTGTACTGAGAACTTCACACACCATGATCTCAATTTTGGAGGGAAATATATACATGGGAGAAAAAAACGTAGGTAATAGAATGAGTTATTATCAGGATTCATCCTGAGTGGTGGAATTGCTAATTAGTTTTGCTTCTTTAAACCTGTCTCAGTTATTCTGTAGAAAATATCTTACTTTGCTAAACCAAGAGGAAATTATATTTTGGTTAAAGAACAGAAAAAGATAGCACAGGGAGATCAGCTCGGTGCTTTGTGACCACCTAGAGGAGTGGGATAGGGAGGGTGGGAGGGAGACGCAAGAGGGAGGAGATATGGGGACATATGTATACGTAGAGCTGATTCACTTTGTTATAAAGCAGAAACTAACACCATTGTAAAGCAATTATACTCCAATAAAGATGTTAAAAAAAAAAAAAGATAGGTCAGAAGTGTTGAGAGTCAACTCTGTTAGGAGCCTGTGTATGAAGTAAGCACAAGGGGTGATTGACTTAACAGGTGTGAGGGGAGGATGCCTGTACAGAGGAAGGGAGAAGTCCAAGAGATATTTTAGAAGGAATCAAGAGAAGGTAATGAACAACAGGGCATGTCTATAGAAGGATACCTCTGACTGTCATGTTTTGAATGAACAGGAATTAAGACCTAAACTACAGAATGTAGGGCAATCTTTTGGAGAAAGTCAAGGGATGTGTAAACACTTTGGGAATACTCCAATGACATGTCAGGGTCTACCCCTAGTGTTTATACACACTAAAGCAGAGGCTATATATTAATTATTTCTGTTTTCTCTATGCCAAGCCCTCAGCTGGCAAACAGTAGGTCCTTAGAAACTGATCGTCAAAGGAATAAATGAGGCAGTGGTACAACTCCTGACCCGAAACAATTTGAAATTGACCATTTAAACATTACCATGCACAAGTCAATGATAATTTTTTTAAAAATCATTCTAGTCTACTTATAGAAACCCCTTTGCATAAAACCACAAACCTTTTAAATTCAATTCAGCTCTTTAAGAAATAAATGCGGTCTCAAGGACCGACATAGCCTGAAACACTGAATACTAGTTTTCTTTTTTAAAAAATGATAGTGCATGAGATTTATGTAATGCATTCTATTTGGGCATTCATGAGTGAGTCGAGTTTCACATGGTTTCTTTCTGTGGCATAGTTTAAATATTTCACTTTTTCTTTGACATTTATACTTGCTCCCTTCCCTAAAGAATAATGACTTGCCCTTACATCCCACCTCCACTCTGAAGCCAATCGATAGCAACAGAAGACACACAGAAGGAAGGTAACATGTAGAAAAGCAAGCTGTTCATGTGTAGAATTTTACATCTCTTCTCATGTCAGTGTCCACGTGCACCGATGCCCCTACTTCAACTATTAACTCTGGCTACACATAAAACTTAACTGGGGTAGGGCTTAAACAGAAAACCAACTAGTGTCTCCTTAAGAAATATGGGTTGAAAGACAAACTTGGTTAGGCTGGTGCTATCCTCTTTATTTTCCTCCGCCTCGATAGCCCTCCAAATACCTGCATTTCCTTACCTAGGAGCTGGGGTCCCCATAGTAGGAAAGGTTCCTTACAGTGGCAAATAGTATCATGAAATGACTCATCTCTAAATAATGCACCGCACCTGCACCCCAAATCATAAACTGTGAAAGCTTTAAATTTGATCTGCCACGATGCCACTTGTAACAGAACCTCCGCAGGACACAACTCCAGGTGCACATGTATCTTGCTTCTGACACTGTGTGAGTCTGGTCTGAGAAAACAGAAGGCTGGAAAGAACCAGACTGAGCTTCCAAGGAGACCTGGTAGCTTGCTGAACACTGTGGAAAGGGGCTCCGCGCACACGTGATCCTGGGATAGAACGTCAATCTGTCTGTCTCTCTCATTGTCCCTCTTTTCACTCATTCTCCCTCCTTCCTTTTCTCTCATCCTTGTAGCCGCAAGTTCCCTCAACTTTTCCAACTTTCTCCCCCTCATTCACTTTTACTTTTTCTCTCACACACTCTTCCTTTGTCTCCCTCCCTCCACACAGTGTTCCTCTCTCTCTTCCACTTTTATTTCTTTTCCTCTCACATAATTTTACTTTCTGTATCTCCCTCCACAACCTCGTTCTCTCAGCTCATTTTACGTTCTTCCTCTCACATGTTCACTTTCTCACACACTTTTCCTTTCTATCTCTCCATCCAATTTTCCTTTCTTTCTCTCTCCCATGTACACTTTTTCTCTCTCTCACTTTTATTTTCTTTCTCACACTTTCACTTTCTCTCTCACACACGCTCTTTTCCTTTCTCTCTCTCCCTTCCTACACACTTTCTCTCTGCCACACACTTTTACTGTCTCCCACATTTTTACCTTTCCCTTCCTACACACTCTTCAATGCTCTCTTCTCCATACACTCTCTTGCTTTCCCTCTCTAACCCACAGAATTTTAAGCAGAGTGAAGTGGCCAGATCACAGTTTCACAGGGTCACCTGGAAACCAGGACTGGGTTGAGACCTCAGACAGGAAGGCGGCTGCAATGTTCCAGGGTGGAGCTGAGCTCTTTCCATGAAGCAGCAGCAGCGGGCTAGAGAGGGAAGCCAGGTATATACAGAAGACGGTTCAGGTAGAATCGATGGGTCTGGGGAAATGTTTGATGGAGGATGAACGGAAGGCAGAATCTAGGGTGATGTCAAGGTTTCTGGCTGGGGCAACAGAGTAGAAAATACCATCAAGAGCCAGGGAAAGTGGCGGAAGGAGCAGCCCTGGGCATTCCTTGGTCTTAGAGCCACTTTATCTAAGATAAGAAAATACCTGTGGCATTTTCAGACAGAGAAAGTTCTTGGAAGAAGAGAAAAGAATTCATAATTACATATAGGCAGTCCTTGAGTTCTGTTTACTCAACTTTGGACAGTTTTCCATCTTGAATACTGTTCAGAAGCAATACTTAAAACACCTTTTCTCTGCAAAACGTATGCTTTTTGTATTAACATATTAAAAAAACAAACAAACCCAGAGCTATCACATGATGGCCACTTTTGTCATCCACCCGTTAAATACTGGCTGCATCACTCCTTTGCACAATATCACTGATGTAATTTTCTCCCCAAAGGGTTTGAAAACTCCATGGGGGCAGGGAGGCTGTTCTTACTACTCACCTCTAGGTACCACCTGCCTACTAGAGTAATAGACACTTAATGGGTGCTCAGAAAATAGATCTGGGATAAATGAATATTTGAAATCGTTTTTCATGTTGTCACATTATTATTACGTGAAAACAGAATACTGAAGTGAGATTATGGAAGCACTCACATTTGTGATGAGAAGTGTGGTAAACCTCAGGCAATGCTGGGAATCATTAAGCATGGCTGAAAGTGGTAAATGTTTAGCCTCCATTGGACGCTCGTTGGGCTTAAACTGGTCACATTTGCACTCAGTTGTCAAAGACATGAAGACGAAGATATATTTAATGCAGGAAATAGAGCACTGAAGATTTTATGTTAAAGGTGAGGGTAGTTGGGGGATTGTTATTATTTTTAAATGTCTTGAAATAGGCCTCCTTACCCCCTACCAAAAAAAGAAAAAAAATCTATGTCGACTGATCTAACAGTGGGCTCTCAATTTTCAAAGTACAGTTTTAGGAAAGTACTGTGTTCTGGAGCGGGGGCTGCCTATCCTAATCACTTATCCTAACATTTCATCTGCATACCTTACAAATGGTATGTCAGCAGACCATTTTTGGGTGCTGACTGACAAACGCGTTCTCAAGTGTGACTTTCAGAAGAACTCAGGAGACTAATACTAGAGCAACTGGGGACAGATGTCAGTCAAATGGGTGCAGAACACGCTGGGCCTGGAAGGGAGGATTTAATGCTCAGGGGTGCACTTGAGGCTCGTTGTCCTGCATTATCTTCACATTACACACTGAGTAATTCATCGATTCAAAGTACTTATGTTCCTGTCCCAGGCTCTGAGGACACATCCGTGGAAACACAGATAAAAAACTCAGGCCCTCTTGGAGCTGACATTCTAGGGAAGTCAGATACAGACAAACAATTTTAAAAAACTAAATAAAACATGAAAAGATGCTCTTCATCACTAATTATTAGAGAAATACAAACCAAAACCGCAATGAGGTACCACCTGACACTGGTCACAATGGCCATCATTAAAAAGTCTACAAATAACAAATGCTGGAGAGGGTGTGGAGAAAAGGGAACCCTCCTACACTGTTGGTGGGAATGTAAGTTGGTGCAGCCACTATGGAGAACAGTATGGAGGTTCCTCAGAAAACTAAAAGTAGGGTGGTCATATGATCCAGCAATCCAACTCCTGGGCGTATATCCAGACAAAACTATAATTCAAAAAGATACATGCACCCCTATGTTCACAGCAACACTATTCACAATAGCCAAGACATGGAAACAATCTAAATGTCCATCAACAGATGAATGGATAAAGAAGATGTAGTGTGTGTGTGTACACACACACACACACACACACACACACATACACACACAATGGAATACTACTCAGCCATAAAAAAGAATGAAATAATGCCATTTGCAGTAAAAGACAAATACCATATGATATCACTTATATGTGGAATCTAAAATTATGAACACAAATGAACTTATCTATGAAAAAGAAACAAACTCATAGACATGGAGAACAGACTTGTGGTTCCCAAGGGGGAGAGGGGTGGGGAAGGGACAGATTAGGAGTTTGGGATAAGCAGATGCAAACTGTTATATACAGAATGTATAAACAAGGTCCTACAGTATAGCACAGGGAAATATATTCAATATCCTGTGATAAACCATAATGAAAAAGAATATGAAAAAGATTGTATATGTATATATATGTATAACTGAATCACTTTGCTGTACAGCAGAAATTAACACAACATTGTAAGTCAATTATACATCAACAAAATAAAAGACAGAGAATGACGACAGAGCATGATGGCACATAAAAATTAAACGAAGATCACGGTAAGCATGCTGGTATTGGGGGCAACTTTAAATAAGGTCATCAGGGAAGTTGTGATAAGTTGTATTATTGTAAAAAGTCCCATACTTCCTCCGCTCCAAGGTGATTCTCTATCCGGCCCCTGCCATGACTTGTATTCTTTCCCTACCCCAGACAGGAGGCTTGTTATGTGACTTGCTCTGGCTAATGGGAATGTGAGCAGATGTGACCCATACCATGTCAAATAGGAAGCTTTGAATGCACTTGTGTGATTAGCTCAGTGTCTTGTTTCTACCTTCTGCCATGAAAACTGAAAAGTCCCAGGTGAGGGCCAGCCCTTCTGCCTGGGCTCTGGAATGAGACAACATGTGCAGCAGGGGTACAACCTCCAGCAGGCCCGCATCTATGGGACATGTGATCAAGACAAAAAATGTTTGTTGTATAAGCCAATGATATTTTTGTTGTTGTTACCACAATAAAACTGATGAATATAAAACGATTTTTCTGAGAGGATGCCATTTAAGCAAAGTCCGGAAGAAGAGCAGATCATAAAACAGAGGCCCAGAGAAGTGATGTTAACTGTCTCAAGTCACACATCTATTAAGTAGTTAAGGACTGTGCTGGAAACCCTTCTATCTGGTTTGTTCACACTGTCCTCTCAGGCAGAGACCTGCCTAACTCAGGTCACGGAAGTCACATCATCACGTTTCTCCATCCTGGTCGGTTGTAGACCCATCTGTCTAAGGTGCCCTAAAGCAAAAAGCCCCCAAGAGTCAAACCAGCCCCAAGTGACATGAGGCACACTGTCCCCTCCTGCAAGTGCAGGCAAGTGTGACAGAGTCTGAAGCTGAATTTTTCCATCTCCTCCTCCTCATTCACAGCTCACTCAAATCTCGCAACAAGCCTGCGAGACCAGGAAGGACGGTGATTATCATCGCCTCCCATTTACAGATGGGAAGGGCTAAGGCTGGGACCTAAGTCACGTCCTAAAAATCATGCAGGAGGTGAATGTTGGGGAAGCAACCCTGCTTTTTTGAATGCATGAATATCACTAGATTGCTAGAATGCTTATACATTTGATGATTCAAGCTTCACTACGATGCTATGAGTTGGTTTGTCATTCCTGGGATATAGAGGAGGAGATTAAACCTCAGAGATACGAAGTAACTCTCAGAGGATCTCACAACTTAGAACAGCCAGATTAGAACCAAGGATTTTTCTCACCCCAGAGCCTGTGTGCAGCATGGGGCCCTGCTCTCCATGCAGTTTTTTTTATGAAGATGCAGAACTATGGCTGTTGGCTACCAAACGCGTCGCACGTTGTGGTTAGTTTGAAGAAGTTCAATGAGCATCACTGCTTCATCAATTTATCCCTAACTTGATGACAGGAAAGACAGCTGCTGATACCCAGGGAAAAGCTACTCAGTGTGTATGTGAGGAAACCCCATGTCACGGTCTTCATTCAGGCAGGTCTACCCCTCACCTGGGTCTGAGACCACCGTGAGCCCCGTGAGAAGGAATATGTGTCCCTCTCCTCTGCTCTTCTGCTCTGCTGGACACTTTTCCCAACTGAGAGCTACTAGCATCCTGTAAACGTGAAAGGAAACCCAGTGTGACAGAGACAGGGATATCGGGGTTGGAAGCTCAGCTCCTCCATGGAAAAGCTGTATGGTCTTGCGCAATGCCTTCAAAGGCTTTAAGTGTCCGTTCCAGAACACATTCATGGATTCATCCGTTCCGTCAACTGTGTGCTGAGTGTCCACTGTATATCAGTTATTGCGCTATGCCCTGGGAACGCAGCAGTGAACAAGTAGACAGTCCCAGTTCTCCAAACATCCATAAATGCTCAGCATTGTTTCATTTGAATGTACAGAATCGCTACTCTGCCCTCACCCTTTGCTCTGTTAAAGGGGCCTCTGTACCAGCAAAACAGTCCAACAGGTCATAGGGAGGTCCCATACCTGGCAGTGCTAGGGATACAGTGTTCCCCTAGAGTTTCCATCCCTTTGTCAGTGGTGTCACTGCACCTCTTCTGACACCAACCAGCCTCGGGTAGCCAGTCCCAGCCAACCCTGTTGCCAGAGGTCAAACCGTTGGCCAGTCTGTTTCCCCATTATTGGGAGAGCAAATGGGTCCAGATACTCAATGGCTAGGGTACAGAAGGGTCATTTTAAGTAGCAACTTTTGGTTTAGAACACAAAAGTCATACAAACAAAATGGCTGAATTGCCATAGTGAACACTTAGAAATGTCTGCTTCACCTCGTTTTCTCTACCTGACCAGCTCTGATCCTGCAGTGCCTCGGCAGGAGTGCTCAGGAAATCTGGGACAGACATTCATCTGACCCGCAAGACCTTGGCCATGGCTAACACATTCAGCAGTTACAGATACAAAATATCCTTTCAGTTAAATGAACCATGCATGTAATCGAAAGGTGGTTAAGTATTATCATTACTGGTCTTGACAAACCCGTAAAGAGGGAAATGGACTCACATGCACCAAGGGGTGGGACTGGGATCCATTCCACAGTTCCTGAAAAGACTGGCAAGAAGACCAACTCCAGGCAGAAACGACTAACACGCTCAGTGAATTCCCAGATGGAGCTGGGTGTCTGCTAATGTCAAACCCACCTCACCCTCATGGATTTACTGACACCCCTATCGTTACTTGACGAGAGTGAAGAAGTTATGACTTGAAGTAACCACCTGTGAGCCAGCCATCTTCCTTTAGGGCCGTTGCTCAGTGTCAGTTCGTGGCTGATGCAAAGCTAGCTGGCCATAAATGGGATCCTTAAGATTCACGTCAACTTGGGGCTCAGCTTTCCTAAGACTCTGAGCAGAATCCCTGGTGTGAAAGAGTTGGGATCGCCGTGACCAAGAAGGCGGATGTCGAGTGATGACCGGATGGTCCACACCAAGATGGCATGAGTTTGCTGGCTGAACGCTATATGAAGACAAACATCTCCAAAATGAGGCAGAGGTCAGGTGTTCGTGTGTGGTCCTTCCACTGAACTCTCAGTGTCCTCAGGGCTTATCCTGAACTGTGGGTTGTTATGCTGATGGGATAGAAAGTCAGAGGGACTGGGAAAATTGTTGTAGTACAGAAAGGGATTCAATCTATATAAAACTTTTCAAAATTCTGCCCTTTGAGCTGGGCTTAATTTTAAGGTCACATTGCCTGCTTTGTGATGTGCACAGGGGATTCCAAGCTATATAATTCCCTGAGAATCTGAAAGCACCCTGGATTTTGTCCTTACCACCTTTCTTTTTTGTTACCCCAGAGGCCAGAGCCTCAGGGCAGTAAGGGTGGTTGGAGGAAGCTCTGCTCTGGGCAAAAGTGATAACTTATGTAAAGCACTTAGCAGAGTGCCTGACACTCGCTAGGTGAACAACAAACCTGTATTTCCTCTCCCCTCTACCAAATGTAAAATGTATGGCTAGTGGGAAGCAGCTGCACAGCACAGGGAGATCAGCTCGGTGCTTTGTGTCCACCTAGAGGGGTGGGACAGGGAGGGTGGGAGGGAGGGAGACGCAAGAGGCAGAAGATATGGGGATGTATGTATATGTATAGCTGACTCACTTTGTTGTAAAGCAGAAACTAACACACCATTGTAAAACAATTATACTCTAATAAAGATGTTAAAAAAATAAGTTCATTTAATAGATTTCCAATGCATTCTTATTTTCTTCTTCATGGCGTCTTATTAAGGGAGGGGTAGTATGTGATCAGGAAGAGGATGGAATGATATACCTAGAGGCTGGAGGACTTGGCCGACATTACAGTCCCTTCCACTGATGCTCTTTGAATCCTGACTCGAATAAACTGGGCTCTGAGAAGAGAGAACAACTTGGTCTCCAAACATCCCTGCCGATGCTATTCTAAATGCAAAGAAATGTCAAAGCTGAAATAACCATAGTGCAGTTGTACTTAGCCTGTTTACCGAAATATCAGTCATTGCTCTGCACAGCAATTCCATTTTTAAAGTTCATTGTGCTAGAAAAATGTCACCGCTCCTTAATTCTTTACTTTCTCATCCAAGCCGGGTGGGAGGTGAGAAGTTTTTGAACTGTATGAAAATCCACATGAGACATTTCAGCAGCATCACGGGGCTCTCTTCCAGCGTCCTGCATGCTCTCTCTTCTCTGAACTCAGAGAAAGCTCCCACCCCCAGGGCCTGCCCTCATTCTGACAGCAAACATTAAAAGAGCATCAGTGGAAGCAAAGACAAAAAGCAGGACAGCACAGGGGTGCTGAGCACCTGTGCTGCTGTCTCGGGAGGACCAGGGCTCAGGTAGAGCTAGGGATCCAGTCTGGTCCCCTTGCCTTATAATGCTGGCCTTCTTGCCTTATCATGGATGTTGGTGTCAACAAGCAGTGTTGAGCAAGTTAATTTCTACAGGTTGCCCCACTGGGCTCTCTTGGTCTCTTGCTTCTGGTTGGGTCCAGCTAATAGGAAGTGTGGGTGTGAGACTGGAGGACAGGTGGATGGAGAAGTTGGGACGATCACTCTCCCCTGCTTCTTCATGGTTTGGGCAGTAGATACCTTATTCCGCAGCAGGGTTTTTCTCAGCTCCGTTGGCGTTTGGGGCTGAATAATTCCTTACTGTGGGCGTCTGTCTTGTGCTTTGTGGGATGTTTCTCAACAAGTCTGGCCTCTGTTCACTAGATGACAATAGCACCTTCCTCAAGTTGTGACCAAAATGTGACCAAAAACTGTCTCCAGACATTGCTAATGTTCACTGGGAGACAAAACTGCCGGTTGGGAATCACTGCCTTCATCTTTGTAGACAGCCCTTTCTCTACCTTCCTTCGCTCACCCATTCACTGTGCCACATGCCTGCAGCTGGGACCCCAAGACGTGTACGTAGCAGCACACAGGCACCTCAATCTGGATTCTTGTTGCGAGCAACTGAGGATCTGTTGTTTCCCTCGGTAGACTGTGAGCTTCTCGGGGGACGGGACCAGGGCCCATCATTTAGGACATCCCCACCCATGAGTGTTTCTAAGTGTCTGACTGGAATCCCAATGGCTTTAGCGAAAGCTTCTTTCCTGGCTCCCTCCTCTGTGGAAGAAGAACACGGACATGCTGCCCCAGGCACTCTCCAGTCTCTTTTCATAATGACCCTTTCAAGATTGTGGGCAATTTCCTCCCAGGGACCTAAAGGTCTAGGAGGCTTCCGGATAGGCCCCAGCGCCCTGCAGGTAACCTGTGGCTGGCGGTCCCCGGGATGCAGCGATCGCCTCTCAATGAGGTGTGCTTTTGCCTTCGTGTAAGGACTGTAACAATTGCTTTTTCTTCCTCGGAAATATAACCTTAGCAATGAACTGCTCTGGAATCAGTAAACATGTGCGCTAGTTTCCTTAGAGAGTTCCATGAGGAGGTACTGGCCTCCTCCCACAAACTCAAGAGGAAAAGCACAGGCCTTCAGTCACTGCCTACATTCCTAAGTCCCTGCAAAGGGCCGAGGCTGGGCTGGGATTCCAGCCAGCAGCAGGAAGGGGCATTTGGTCTGACTCACTTCTGGACTGCAAGTGTCATCAGTGAGTATTTAATATCTAGGAGGCTGTCCTAGCGTCACCATCAGTGTTCCATGAATGCCATGGGGACATCTGAAGACAAAAAACTGGCACGAATGGTCCCACAGGTGTGTACCAGTGAAGCCAAGTGTAAAATTCTTTTAGGGTATATTTAGATCCTTGTGCCGCTTCTCTAGTTCTGGAACTCTGTGTACTTTTGCTTGTTTCTTGCCAAGACTTGTTTCTTGTGGACTTGCGGGGGTGGGGTTAGAAAGCTAGTCTCCACACTTCATCACACTGCCTGCCTTTGCCAAGCGAGATGTGCCGTGGGGACAGGGAAATCAGGGGAGCTCTGCTCCTGAACCCCAACATGCACGGACTTCCAGCTCATCATGACATGCACTCCATGCCTCAGCTTCCCTACTTAACACAGGTTTCTGTTGGGACTGCAGCCTCGTTGACTGTGATGCTAATAACTGGCTGTGGTTCCCCCTGGGGCCCTCTCAGGGGTTTGAATCCTAGGCCTGGATCTCCATCCTATGGTTGATCAGGGAAGTCACAATTCTATCCTCACTTGGCTGCAGCCTTGAAATCAGGCAACCCTGTTCTAAAACATCACCTCAGAGCAAACCACTTCACCTCTATGGACTTCAGTTGTTTCCTCTGTAAAATGAGGTAGAATGTTTTATCCATTCCCAAGATGTGTTTTTCTTTTGAGCTATAATTTGCATTCAGTAAAATCTACAAATCTTAAGTGTATAGCTTGATGAATTTCTATACACGTATACATCTACATAATTGCCACCCAAACCGATACAGAGACCATTTATTCCCATCACTACGGAAGTACCCTTGTTCCCTACCACAGGTAATACCACACCTTCATAGGTAAGCAATATTCCTTTAAAAAAAAAAAAAACTAAAAATAATTTATTTGAATTAAAATAAGCATAACCAAATGAATGCTTTTTTCAAGTAACGTATTTTGTGTAAAATAATTTTTAGGTTACTATTTTCCCATAATACTGGAACACTTTCTTTGGAATTGAAATCTTTTTTAAAGAATGACTTCTTAACATTGCACTCACTCTTGCATAACTATAAGCCTGTTAAAACACACAAATTAAGCACTACTCTCTTATCATCAGAGGAGGAGTTTTGAGCATCATATAAATGGGATCACAGAGTATGCACCCTTGTGTTTAGCTTGGTTTGTTCAACATAAAGGTTTTGAGATTAATCCACATTACTGAATGTCCCAATAGTTTGTGCCTTTCTATTGCTAAGTGGTATTCCATTATATGGATATAATATCACAATTTGTTGTTCCATTCTCCTGCCGATGACCATCTGGGTTGTTTCCAGTTTGGGGCTATTATGAACATACTGACCTAAGAATGTTTATGGATATACGCACTCAGTTCTCAGGAGTCTATTCCAGGGTCCAGTCTCCGAGATTTAAGCATCAACTTCATCCAAAACCCAAGTTCCCCACCGGCATATGTGGATGCCCTACAGGCACCTGAGATCAGCATGTAGACCCCCGGGTCCACCACCCTCATGAGCTGGCCCGACGATCCCGCCAGCCTCAGTGCTACATGTCCTCCTGCGACACTGCAGACTAGCTACCCCAACCTTCTTCTAAGTGCTTTGAACATGCCTGGTCTGTCTCCCTTCCTGCCAGACCACTACATCACTTTTATATGGAAATACATTCTAGAAAGATTAAAGGCTTAAAGAAAAATCATAAAAATGCTACAAAATCTAGAGAATATGTTCATATTCTGGCCTTAGTTTCCAGAAAGTATAATAATGCTAAAAATAAGAAAGACTGAAATAATGATTAAAAACTTCTCTATAAAAAAAGAATACAAAGAACATATGTTAAAAACTAAATACATTTGAAAGACATATTAGTAATATGTTATCCTTACTATGCAAATAGCTCCTACAAAATAATAAGAAACGTATAAAGCCCCAACAGAAAAACAAATGCATAAAGAAGAGGCAATTGGTAATAATAAGGTCCAATATACATGAAAAAGTTGCTCAGCATGATCAATAAACAAAGAACACATTAAAACAAGCTACTGGTTTTCACTCATCAGCTTCATATTCAGGCAACTGATGATTTGGGGAAATTTCATCTCTCACATACTCCTATGATGAGCAAAGACCATTTAAATGTAGTCAGGTAATTCAATTTCTGGGACTATGTCCTAAGGAAATGGGTAGATACGTGCACAAAGACATGTACAGCCTGTTAATAACAGAAGCACTCATAAAATTTAGAAGTTAGAAGCAACCTAAAAGTCTAGGGATAGGGGAGTAGTTACATGAATTATGGTACATACATATAATGGAAGAATATGTCGATCTTAAAGTAATTGAGCAAATCAATCTTTATCATGGATAGATATTCACACCACTTTTCAGAGATTAAAGCAGGCTGCAAAAAATAACTGAAGATATGACTCCATTATCGTACACGTGGGTGTGTTTGTACACACATGCACGGACCCACAGCAAGTGTTTCGGAGGTGTTTTATTCAGGGTAGACTAACATCTGGAACCTCAGAGACTGAACACAGGAAATATTTATTCATTTTTTTCTCCTATCACAGTCAAACATGGGTCTGCAGGGAGGCCTGGCTTCGCTTGGTCACCGAACAGCCCTAGCTCCTTCTGTCGGTGGCTCCGCTGTCCCCCAGGGTCTGAAATCCTCCACTGGGTCTTCTGCCTCTGGCCATCAGAAGAAAAGACAGAGGGTGTGGAGCATTTTAAGGGCTAGGTCTAGAGGTGGCGCAACGCATTTCTACCCCATGTACTACTGGCTAAAATGCAACCACGTGGTCACCCTAACACAAGCGAGGTGGGCAGCAAGGTGCAGCCTGGCTGTATGCCCGACAGCCGGCCAGTGTTTTTCACATGAGGAAACAGAAACAGAGCAAAATTCCAAAGTGGTTAGGTCTGGCGAGAAGCATTTGGGGTCAACTGTGCTTTTTCCTTTCACTTTTCTGCATCGTCTGAATTTCTCCCAATGGACATGTATTACTTTTCAAATAAGGGAGGAAAGGCCCAGTCCATCTATTTCCATTTTGATGGTCACACAGAGGAATTAGGCACATTCCTCCAATGTGGATCAAGCTACAGATTGTGCCCTGGGGCCCTCGTGTCGGAACTGAGAGAGGGCGGTACCTGGACCGTCCCTAGGCTGCCCCTCCCGCCCCAAGAGACACAGACGCTAGCTCCTGAAGCAGCTCAGAGCCCACCCGCCTGGTGCTCTTTCCATGCCTGGGGGGCCTCAAGCTGAGAAGCAACGCCCTCGCAGCTTTCTGACAGTACTTGTTTTTGTCAGTCTAGGTGCTCAAGCCTATCCCATCACTCAGAGGAGTGTACGCCCCACACCACCATTTGTCACTGTCAGCCTGGGAAGCAATTACATTCCGTCCAGCCAGAAATCAACAGACACCAGCATTGCATGTGAGAATGACAGGGAGACACACTGTCTGTAATGCATCGGCTATCCCCCTCGTGCCCAGCTGTGACTGAGCCCCTGGGCACAGATGCAGCCTGGAGCCTGGTGGGAGAAGCACATCAATTTGGGGCCCTTAGAGTGCCTCTCTTATCCTCTCTCATCACTCGCTCTTCTCAGGGAGAATGAAGGAATCCGGGGAAAAGCCTTCCTCCGGCATCCAACAGTTGTTAAGACTTCAGATAAAATGCCCTTGCAGAAATTTATGAGATGGGAACGCATCCCCGTGGCTCATCTGGCCGATCAGGCTGCTGGTCTGAAGGCCTCTTGAATCAGGGGAACAAGCACAGGTTGGTCTGGGTGCCAAGGCAGACCTGGGGTCGAGATGCTGTAGCCCTGCTTAACAGCTGTGCCGTCTCGGGTGACTCCTGTAACTTCCTGCCTATAAAATGGAAATAACAGCACTTGCCCTTTTTCTGCTTTTATTAATGCAATTTCTTCTGCTTCGAATACCCTCCTATATCCTCCTGTGGCATAGACAACTAGCTCTCTACCAAATTCATTCTCCCCTTCCAGACCATATAGCTACAGCTGGGAAGCAGCTACTCAGCTAGAGAACATATTTTCTATCTTCATTTTGGCTATGGGTGGCCTCAAGACTTTTTTTTTTTTTTTTAATAGGCTTTATTCTTTAGAGCAGTTTTAGGTTCACAGCAAAATTGCACAGCAAGCACAAAATCTCAAGGTGAGTTTTCACCAATGAAATGTGAGCGGAAGTGATGGGCGGGACCTGGCTCTGCCCTCAAGCGCCTCACATGCACCCCCCCACCATGATGCTTGCTGGGGGGGAGATGACCAGGACAACCTAAGAAGGCATGGGTTGAGGATGTCAGGGCCTCTGTCCTCTGAGCAGAGGACTGGTCGTCCTGTCTACCTGCCCAGAGAGAGCAAAAAGTGAACTTCACTAAGTGCAATGTGGTATCCTGGATTGGATCCTAGAACAGAAAAAGCACATTCGTGGGAAAAAAACTGGTAAAATCCAAATAAAATCTGGTGTTTTGTTAACAGTAACTTCCCAATGTTAATGTCTTAGTTCTGAAAAATGTACCATGGGAATGTGAGATGGTAACATTAGGGGAAACTTGGTGGAGAGTAGATGAGAACTCTCTTTATCCTCTCTGCAACTTTTCTGTAAATCTAAAATATTCCAAAATTGTATTAAAAATGTAAGTTTAAAAACCTTCAAATGTATGAAGCCATTATATGTTTGGGTCTAGTTGTTACTGCAGTCTAGCCTACCGTAACTAATGCAGGCCTTTGCATCTACAAAATTCCTAGTCACATCTTAAGACTCGGATTTGACATCTTCTCCACGAAGAAGCTTTTTGTGATCCCCCGGGGGTGAGGTGCCCCTCCACTGTATATTTCCTTCTTCTATCACACTCAAGAGAAGCAACTAACAGATCTGCCCATTTCTCAAACAAGCATGAAGTCTTCTTTGAGCCAGGAGCCCTGTCTCCTTCGCAGCTACAATATTCTTCATGGTGCTCTGAGATATTTGTCCAATGAGTGAATGTCAACCTCTCCTATCTATTGTGAACATTTACCACACCAACAAGAGCGAACCTGCTTCATTAACTCTGAAGTACTGCACAGGTGTAGGGGATGATTAGTCTGTTGCAAAGTATTTATTGAACACCAGGCCTGCTTTACAGTTGTGATGTATTTTTCTGGTGGCCTGCAGCGTCTGCGTTGATACATCGTACTTGGGCTCATTACTGTGATTGTCTTAATTAGTATCGATGCGACAAAATGGCTTAGATAGTCAATGCGATGCTCTCCATCAAACACCCAGTGACATTAAAGGTAGGAGCTTCCATTTATTGAGCGCCTACTGGGTGCCAAGCAAGCATGTGCTGGGGGCTTTCACTCCTATTCCTTCATTGAATCCCAGCAGAACCGTCCGAGGTCGGTATTATTATCCTCCACTTTACAGGTGAGAAAATTGAGGAGCAGAGAGAAAAGGGGATGTGTTTACTACGGCTCACTTTGTAAGCAGGGCTTGGTTTCCCAAGTCCACCTATAATCCGCTTCCTTTCAAAACATCCTCTTGACATATGATTGATCACCAGTCTCCACTAAGAACTGTCATAAAAATAAATCCAATTTTTTCCATGCCCCTCTGGGTTGAACCTCAAATAAAAGCGGAATGCCAGAACTCAAACTACTGTAAACTGAAGTCCAGATGTTGAACTGGGACTTGGGGTCAGAGGTGCCCCCATAGCCCATAGAGAGCTGTCTGAGCTGCCAAACCCAGGAGGCTTCAAGTGTCCTGGAGTCACGTGGGAATAAGAATAATATTTCAGCTTTTACTGCTGTGCTAAGCACTTTACATAGAGTAGCTCATCGAACCCTCACAACAACCTTAGGAGGAGACTCTATGATTATTGCAACTTCAAAGATGAGGGAACTAAGCCTGAGATATATAAGGTAACAATTACTGTGAATAAATAATTTGCCATGAAATCAGGTGCCTCCTTTCCCAATAGTCTGCAAGCCACTTGAGGGCAGGGATAGCCTCTGCCCTGCTCATCTTTGTATCTAAAGTGTGTATCAAAGCCCTGTACCCAATAGGTGTTCAATAAATAGTTGCTGAATAAAATGAAAAGATCAAAGTCACAGGAAATCTGGGAGATGACAGCATCTTTGGAAGGCTCTAAATGAATCACCGAATGATCTATGCGACCACGTGAGTATCGGCCAGGTGTCCATGCTTGCGCCCTATCTACCAACCCACTGCTGCCTGCTCCTCTCCACTGGGCTCCCACGGAGCACCCAGAGGTAGGTCTCCATGATGCCAAGTGGTGGCGAGTTCTCTTCAGGCCTCCCATCACTTGGCCCTGAGCTAGCATGACTTGTACTTAAGGTCCCACAAAGTCCCCCTCTGAAGACAGTTACCATGATCCAGAAGCCATTACCCAGAGCCCTCTCCTAATTCCTCATTTTTTTTTTTTTTTTGGCATATGTTGGGTTATATCAAGTTTTTTTTTCATTTTATTTTTTTAATTTTTTAAAAAAGTTTTATTTTATTTTGGAGTATAGTTGATTTGTACCTCTGGAAAGTAGCGCAGAGGTGACCCTTGGGCAGATGCTATGCTGAGTCAGGATAGTACATCTGGAAACCCTGCTCATCCTTGCTGAGTAACTACCCTTGACTCCACAGCTCTCTCAGCATGGACAGATATTCCTCACTTTAATGTTTAAATGCCATTCCAAATAAGCGACCAAATCCAGCAGGTGATTAATGCATCTCTCGGGTGGTGAAAACCACTTAGTCTTCAGCAGCAAGTTTCTGACCCCACCAAACCCAGCTCTAATGGCCCACAAACGCACTGCCTGATGGGCCTTTATTGCTTAATTACCAAGGTGAGAAGCTTGTAATTAATAAGCCATTTACTCCTACATTTCGATGTTTCCAGGAAAGGCCGCCAGCGATTTTTCAAGGAAATTCACATTATTTGTCATCTTACTTTGATCTCCTACGACCTGAGTCGGTCCTCTATCTCGGTGGTTCCCAAACTTTTCTGCCCACAGCTAGTTTGAACAGACAAGATAAAAGACCCCTCAGCTCATCTGCTCTTCCCTGTCTTTCTAGCTGACGATGAACTTGGTGATATATTAAAGTCGGACGTGGACAGAATTCTCAAAATTGCAATAATGCAGCAACGCCACAAGAACAAAAGTAAAACCTAACAGAAATTCTGTAGATATTTTAATGCAAGAAAAAGAGTTATCAAAAATCACAGCCAATCCAAGACCACATTAGGATGTATAACAAAATGCCCTTTTAGAAAATTGTAGAGATTCCCACTATTTGTAAGTGAGCACATCCACTGATAACCTTTTTAAGGTGTCTGAGTCTTGGCACTGGCAAGGCAGCCAAGACTTTTATCAGAATAATGAAGCGGCTCCTCAGAAAGCTCTACTAATGAGCTAATTTTAGTTCAAGAACACACATTTTCATCTTCCTTACAAACCAGGTGACTTTCAGGGTTACTAGTAAATAGCTTTAACTGCATGTAAAAATGAACATCAATGGAATTGATTTGATGTAAACGCAACCGGTGCGGTTCTAAAGATGTCCATTTGTAGGTACTGTCCTGCCATCCTTGCCTGGAACCACTAAGTGAGGTTTTACGTGCTCAGTGGGTGTGCAGTCTGTCGTCAGGAAGCTCCTACCACAGGATCTCAGACCACACTGCAAGAAACACTATTAGCTTTGGGGAGCAATTTCATCATCTCCAGTTAGGAAAGCAAATCAAATGATGTCCTTCATCTATCACTCACCCCCACCCCTGCACAGCGACAGACACCTAACACCTTGACCTCAACAGATAAATGGGAAGTTAGAACCCATCAGAACATTGGGTCAACCATCTGCTTAGGGTCTAGAGAGTCCTTTGAACCTCTCCTCATTCTTTCCAATCTCTGCTCACTCCAGGCTGGCTAGCTAGCTTTCCTGCTTTTTTTTCTTTCTTTCTTTTTTGGGCAATGCTAATAGATTTTATTAAATCAATGTGTTTATTATAGAAAAATTAGGGAAACACAGAAAGTTACAAAGTAACAAATAAATGCACATGATTCAACTACCAGGTGTAACAAATGTGAACCACTATTTCCTTGCAACCCTATTTGTTCATAATTGTTCAACTTTTAACATGTTATGCAAAGCATAATAGTTTTTCAAATTTGCAATTTTCTACCAAATATTACAGCATCAGCAGGGTCCATGTTATAAGCAGTTTCTCATAAACATTTTAATGGTGGCATATGTGATGAGGAGGAAGAGATTATGTAACCATTTTCTTCTAAGGGACACTTAGGTTGTTTCTAACCTTCCACCATCAGAGCAATGCTGTGATGACTACTGTGGTAAAAAGAACAATGCCCCTGCCCCCTACAAGTGCCCCTATCCATGTCCTAATCCCCAGCATCTGAGAATATATTATCTTACCTTGTCAAAGGGAGTTTGCAGATAAAGCTAATTAAGTGATTAAATTAATTAAGTCAAGGCTCTTGAGATGGGGCGATTAGCCTGGATTATCCAGGTGGACCCAGTGTAATCATGTGGGTCATCGTAAGAGAAAGGACGGACAGAAGGGGAAGGAGAAAGAAGGGGAGAGGGGGAGGGGGGGAGGGGAGGGAAGGGGAGGGGAAGGGGAGGGGAGGGGAGGGGAAGGGGAGGGGAGGGGGAGGGGAGAGGAGTGTTGAAGATGCTACCCTGCTGGCTTCGAAGCTGGGGTATGAAGCCACAAGCCAAGGAACCCAGGAGACCCCCAGAAGCTGGAAAAGGCAAGGAAATGGATTCTCCCCTAGAACCACCCAAAGGAATACATTCCTACTGACACTTTGATTTTAGCTGAGTAGGATACATTTCACACTTCTGACCTCCAGAACTGCAAGGTAATAAATCTGTGTTGTTTTAAGCCATGAAATTCGTGGTAATTTGTTACAGCAGAGATAAAAATCTAATGCACACATCCTTGTAAATGAAACTTTATACAGATCAGACTTTTATGAGGAGATATTTCTGGAAGTAGAATTTCTGGGTCAAAGAGTCTGACTGTTTTGAGAGCTCTTGACTGATGTTGCCAAACTGCCTTTTAAGAAGGCTACGGGGCATCTTTGGTAGATGCTCCAGAAAGAGGACACCAAGCCCTGGGAAGGTCTCCCACTTTCCATCTCAGCTGCCAGCACCCTCATCCAGGCCACCCTCCCCTCCCCATAAGAATGCCTGCCCTGGGACTTCCCTGGTGGTGCAGTGGTTAAGAATCTGCCTCCCAGTGCAGGGCACATGGGTTCAAACCCTGGTCTGGGAAGATCTCACATGCCGGGGAGCAACTAAGCCCGTGTACCGCAACTACTGAGCCTATGCTCTAGAGCCCGTGAGCCACGACTACGGAAGCCCGTGCACCTAGAGCCCGTGCTCCGCAACAAGAGAAGCCACCGCAATGAGAAGCCCGCGCACCACAACGAAGAGTAGCCCCCGCTCACCACAACTAGAGAAAGCCCGCCCGCAGCAATGAAGACCCAACTCAGCCAAAAATAAATAAATAAAATAAATTTATATTTATAAAAAAAAGAACGCCTGCCCCCCTTCACCAGTCTGCCTGCTTCCCCTCTTGACAGCCACTGCCCGTCCTCCATGCTGGAGCCTGAGGAATCTCATCAGAACAGCCCTCCTGCCTACTCCCTTCAGTGACTTCCCATTGCCCCCCAGGCCCTGCCTCTCCTGGCTGCCCTCTGGCCTCCCCGCCCACAGGTGTCCCTCCCACCTGCTTTCTCTGCTGTGGCTACAAGGGTCTTCCCCCAGGTTCTGTTAACAGGCCACATTCCCGCCTTCCTCGGGGCTTTAGTACATGCTGGCTTCTCCTCTGGACTGTTCTCCCCACTTTCCCCTTTGATCCTAGGTAACTCCTCCTTGCCCTTCAGAAGGCACGTAAAATGCCATTTTCTCAGGAAAGCCCGCCCCCCTTGCCATCTGGGCCAGGTCCTCTTCTCAGACCCTGCTCTCCTCCTTCATAGCACCTGGCATGATTATAATTAATTCACGTTTTAATTCATTATTTAACTTTTAATCAAAGTTTAATTCCATACAGAAGTGTGCCCGTAACCTAATCTCTGAATTTTTACAAGCTAAACACACCTGTATAAACAGCACCTAGGTCCCCCTCTCCCTTGCCCCTTCCAGTCACTAACTGACCCCAAGGTAACACGCTGTCTACCTCAACCGCTAAGAGCAGAGATTTGTTTTTCTATATAAACAATAGCTGTCATTAGTCTGTCTCACTCACTGGAATATTTGCTCCATGAGGGCAGGGCCCACACCTGTTTTGCTCGCCAGCATATGCCCAATGCCCAGCATCTTTGCTCAACAAGCATTTGTCAAATTAAAGAGTGCATTATGTAATGAACAATTGATTAATGCCGTGGGAGATGGGCAACAAGCTGTCGGAGGTACGCTGAGCAAGGTGCCCACAAGAAATGGACGTAAGAAACACGGTGTGTCTTGAAGGATAAAACCCACCCAGAAGGAGGAGACAGAAGCGGCACTAGAGCGGAATGCAGGATGTTTACACTGGGAACAAGGGAAGCATCTAGCTAAGGAGGGGCTGGCAGGGATGCAGGGCGGGAAGATGACAGGAGTGATCCTGGCAGCACAAGCCCAGCCTGCCCTGGACCAGGCAAGCACCCTGGACACTAGCGGGGGAGATGGGGTCTCCACTGGTGAGCGAGGCCCTCGCCCAAACTGCTCTACCCATGATCGTCTGGATGCAATACCCTTCCCTGGCAGGTAAGAGCTCTCCTGGAAGAAGGACACAAGCTGCTGGACCCCAGAGAGGGGTCTCAATAAAGAGGTAGCATTTGACAGCCTCGTGGTGGGAATGAAGCCACCATCTGTCAGTCTCAGAGCCTGAAAGAAAGTCTGGCCTGTAGCCCAGGTGTAGAGTTGGGGGCCTTTACCAGGTGACTACGCCATGATCCAATGAGTTCACCAGACCTTGCTTCCTTCTTAACTTCCATTCAAACCTCTGTCTATACAGGTATCAGGACAGGCCCTCCTACTTGGGGTGGTGGGGCAAACCACCCCCCCAAAAAAAATCCATTACCAACAAGCTGGGCTCAGAGTAAACCAACACAAACTCCTCCATCCCTCTGACTGAGGGCAGTTTGGCTCCAAAACCAGGGAAGCCTTAAGCCTGTAGCTGTGGGCTGGGGGCTGCCGAGCCACCCGGAGCATCACAGGCTAAGCCTCTGAAATTCCCTAGTCAGTCAGAGGACTGTGGCGCTGGTACTTTATTTAAGACACTCAGGGTTTATAGTTAAAAAAAAAACCTGTAAGTCTGAACAAATTCTTTTAACTGGTAATTCCCTGCAAAGGGCTCTGCAGCTTGCACCATTTCCACGATGTGTTCAATGAAAATTGTACTGAGGACATAACTGTACATTATCACTATTGACATTGTCCAGCCTATTCCACTTTGGTTAAAAAGTGGGTGTCCAAAGATGCCACTTAATAACTTTGAGCATTGTGAAAATGTGACTTTGACAAGTAGAAAAGTGCATTTACGCACCCACCAAGGGCGACCTGTTTAGAAAGAGACAGCAGGGATTGCTCCCTGGCCTCTGAGAAAGACTGCTACAGCCCCTGTCCCTGCAGGTTGCCGCTGCTGGAGCGGAGCGGGGGGAGGGGGGGAGGGAGGGAGGGAGGGAGAGAGGAGAGACAGCAGCATCAGACCAGGTGATTCCTGGACCACTGGCACAGGCTCAGGTGGAAGGACAGGCTGCTGGGACCTCAGCAACACAACTCGGGGTGGGCTCGGGGGAGGCAGGGGGATAGAACCTGCCTGGCCTGGGGCTGGGAAAATGACTGGTCCAGCTCTGGTCCTGGATAGAGTTACATGTGCCTGCAAAGACCCAGGAAAGTGGGCACTGGCTCTGTCCTTTGGTAGAGGTGGATGGGGGCAGCAGGTAATACTGTGGTCAGGTGAAACCAAGGTCATGGTTTTGAAGAATGGGGCCAATTCCCAGTAGGTTCCAGCTAAATAGAGAAGGAGGACAGACCCCAGTTTCCCTGGGGAGGCTGGGAAGAGCCTGATGAAGTGTCCGTTAAGAAGCAAGGCTAGCATGGCTGTAAGGACTCAGACGGCTCCTTTCCCTTTCCCTGAGTTTCCATTTCAACCACAGGCACCAACATTAAAAACCTGAGTGTCACCCTCAAATCTTCCCTCTCCCTCCCTCTCCAGCGCTCTGCATCTAACCCAGGAGTTAGTTCTCGGTTAAGGATGAGAGAGTAAACCTTCTAGGCTTTGCAGCCCATAATGTCTCTGCAGCAACACTTCAACTCTGCCACTGTAGTGTGGACGCGTTTCATAAAGCTTTACAAATCCAGGCACAAGGCCAGTTCCATAGACTACTGTTTTCCAACCGCTGATCTATCAAGTGGCTGAGGCCCGTCAATTTTACCTTCTAAAAATCTCTCGAATCCTCCCAGTTTTCCCCAGCCCCTCATTCACTCCACTAGTCCAGACACAATCCTCTCTTGCCTGGAGAGGGCCACAGCAGCTACCTTCCTGGAGGCTTTGATTCACTTCTGACCCCTACATCTCTCCACCCAGAAGCCAGAGTGAGCATCGTAAGATGCAGTTCCGATCACATCACCTTTCTGCTTAAGACTCTTCAGGGGCTCCCACTGCCTTCACAATGAGGTCTACACTCTGGACAGGCCAACCAGTCCCTTCGGAAATCAGGGCATACTCACCCCTCTAGCCTTTACACTCTGTAATCCAGCCGGTGTAAGTGCCTTCGGGGCATCAGGTGATCTCTCCAGCCTGGGTCTCTGCCCCCAGATCAGCTGGTGGGGACCCATAGGTCTCTCCATCACACTGTGCCCCCTTTCCCTCCTCACTTTGACTCACCCCACTTCACACAGCACCTCCTCTGGGCAGCCTTCCCTACGTCCTGAGTTGGTGTCCGGCGCCTCCTCTGGACCCTCTGTTGGCTTGTCTGCTACTGTGAGGGTCTGGAGGGGAGTTCTGGGCAAGCTCAGCAGTGCAGCCATGCCTCACAGCAAGGCGCTAACCCGAATCCCGTGTTCAGCAAGTATCTGCTGACTGACTGGGTGTGTCAGTGAGTCAATCAACTAACTCTCTCAGGATGAGGGGAAGTCAGAGCATATCCAATGAGCCATCCTTCGCCAGGGACCTGAAGATACGATGGCCTGGCGTCCTAGTCAGCACGGCGTTACGCCCTCACGTGTGCTCTGGAACTTGTTTTCTGACCCCAGAGGTATCCTGGTCAGGAAAATAACCTGGCTTCCAGAGCTTTCTGTGCTTTATAAGATGGACCGAGGTTTGGAGAGACACAAAGGCATTAACATGTTTACATATTTTCCTGGATAGGAGCATAAGTAAATTCAAAATCATCTTTTTCTCTGTATGATTAATAATTTATTAATTCCTTCTCTATTCATTCAATCTACAAATGTTTCCTGTGCTCCCATGGGTTTCTGCCCCTGAACTGGCTGCTGTACCCACGGAGATGGCCAATACTCGATTCTTCCCCTGCTGTCTGGTGGGGAAGACAGGTCCTTTTGATAGAGTGTGGTGGATGCTATGATAAGTGGTCAGTCAGGGACTATACTAGGGATCAAAATGAGGGAGAATAAAACCGACAATAAAGTATACTAGAATGTTTGGGTCACATAGTATTTTAGAAACGAGTAGACTTAAGAGTCTGAAGAAAAACAGGCTAGCACCAAGAAAGAGGACCAACATAGAGACACTTAAAAAATAAAGCTAGGGCTTCCCTGGTGGCGCAGTGGGTTGAGAGTCCGCCTGCCGATGCAGGGGACATGGGTTCGTGCCCCAGTCCGGGAAGATCCCACGTGCCGCGGAGTGGCTGGGTCCGTGGGCCGTGGCCGTTGAGCCTGTGCTCCGCAATGGGAGAGGCCACAACAGTGAGAGTCCCACATACCGCAAAAATAGATAAATAAATAAAGCTAGATAGGTCAGTTTAACACCAACAGTTGTTACAACAGAAAGAACATAAAGGAAACATCAAGCTCTTTGCAAAACTGAATCACAGGGCTTCCCTGGTGGCGTAGTGGTTGAGAGTCCACCTGCCGATGCAGGGGACACAGGTTTGTGCCCCAGTCCAGGAAGATCCCACATGCCGTGGAGCGGCTGGGCCCGTGAGCCATGGCCGCTGAGTCTGCGCGTCTGGAGCCTGTGCTCCGCAACAGGAGAGCCACAGTAGTGACAGACCCGCGTACCGCAAAAAAAAAAAAAAAAAAAAAAAAAAAACAGAATCACAGAAGCACGATGTGGTTTGCAAAGAGATGAACTGGCTCTAAAGTGATTCTCTCTCCAGAAAGAGCCATGCAGGTGCCCATCGAGGTCACCACCCAAGAGGAAGTGAATGAACGAGCCTAATGGGATGCAGGGAAGGAGGCAGCTTAGAGGGCCCATCCGGGGTGGGGTGGTGCAGGTGCCCCAAGGGAGGGACAGAGGGGGCATGGAGGGAGAGCCGAGCACACACACGCAGGTCTGAGGACATCGGACGTAGTGCAAGCCTGTTGTTTCCCTCCTGACCTGGGCACCACCATGAAATGCTCTTCCAGATCTGTGACGTTTAACCCCCTCTTATCGGAACTGCTGCACAGAGGTGGGGGGCGGGCATTCCCCTGGCAGTGATGGTGGTTATACTGGGTGAACAGTGGCTGCCTGGACTGCTCTGTCTGGTGTGGCCACAAGAAGGACCAGAGCTGCCAGACTACGGACCAGAGAGGAAGGAGAGCAGCAGCACAGGACTCCACGAGTCTCAAATGAAAAAGGGTTTGGCCAGACGCAACCACTGACAGGCCCAGGGAGATGAGACCCGACCGAACACGAGAAAACCTGCAGAGCTTCACTGTGTGTGTGTGTGTGTGTGTGTGTGTGTGTGTGTGTGTGTGTGTGTGTGTGTGTGTGTGTGTGTGTGTGTGTACACACATGTGTGGATTCCCAGCATGAGGCAAAACACTAGCAGGCTGGAAGGTAGAGCCCTTCCAACACTGAGGTCCCTGCACTCATGCAACCATCATGCTGAAACAGACCTGGAAGGTTATTCATGCCACGTCTCACTTGAGAGATGAGGAAACTGAAGCCCAGAGTGGAGGAAGTGACTTACTGGAGAGTCTATGAGTTGAGACTGGAATCCATCCCTGGCCTTTCTGGAAACATAATAAGCAGGGACTCAGCTCTGCTTACTTTGCTTCCAGGACACACCCACTCTGTTATTTCATCTGCACCTCAACCTCCGGTGCAGTACATACGGAGAGAATGATCTACATGTTAGGAGTATACAATCGTAACTCAGAGCTCAGAGATGTTATTTAGTACTTTTCTGAAGGTCTCAGAGCTAACCAGTGGTGGAGATGTGATTTCAATTAAGGCCTGTTTGACTGCAAAGCCATCTATTCTATTTTCTCATGTCGTCTGATAGATGTCCAGGGGATGTTTCAGATTTCACATGCCCCGAACTGAACTGCTCGTCTCTCCCAACAAACCCGTCTACGCTCCTCCCCATGTCAGTCGGCAGCGATTCCATCCTTGCGGCAGCCCGGGGGGTAAACCTCCTCTCTTTCTCCCACTCCCACCAGCAATCCACCAGCTAACCTGTTGGCTGATCTTCCAAGGACACCTGAAATCCAATCATTTCCACCGGCTCTCTCCTTGCAGATGTCACATCTTCTCTCTCTTGGATTTGTAATGGACTTCTACAGTCTATTCTCAACTCCCTAGCTGGAGCGATGGTTTCTACACGTGAGCAAACCATCTTACTCTTCTGTTCAAAACCCTTCAACAGCTTCCCATTTTATATAGGGCAAAAGCCTAAATCCCGGGACTCCCATGGTGGTCCAGTGGTAAAGAATCCGCCTTTCAGTGCAGTGGACTTGGGGTCAATCCCTGGTCAGGGAGCTAAGCTCCCACATGTCGCGGGGCAACTACGCCCTCGCGCCGCAACTACTGAGCTCGCGTACCTCAACCAGAGAGCCCACGTGCTCTGAAGCCTGTGCGCCACAGCTACAGAGCCCACACGCCCTGGAGCCCATGCACCACACTAGAGAGAAACCCGAGCAGACCACGTGCCATAAAGAAAAAAAGATCCCACATGTCTCAACAAAGATCCCATGTGCTGCAACTAAGACCTGACACAGCAAAAAAACCCAAAAAACTAAATCCCAGGTCTTTGAGGCCTTGTGAGACCCGGTTTCCACTTCTCTCCTGGCCTCCCCCTTACACACTCAGCTCCAGGCCTCCTTGCTGTTCTTTGAACACTGCAAGCACACTCCTGCCTCAGGGCCTTTGCACTGGCTACCCTAATGCAGTCTTTCCTCTTCCCTTCTCCCCCACCTTTCAAGATCCATTTGGCTAAATCTTTTTCACCTCCTTCAAGTCTGTCAATATATCACCTCTTCAATGAGGCCAAGATTAGCCACTCTCTTTAAAACTAGAAATCACTTCTACCACAAGCATCCTCAATCTCCCTTACTCTGCTGCCTTTTTCCTTAAAGTACCTACCATCTTCTAGTACAGCATGACATTTACTCATTTATTATGCTCCCTCATATTTCTGTCTCCCTCATGACACTCTAAGGACCATGAAGGCAGGGACTTGTCTGTTTTGTTTACAGATGTGTCCCAACCACCTAGAACAGTGGCTGACACCTACTAGGTGCTCAATTTGGCAACTGTAGAAGAAAAAGGCATAAAGTTGCAGGAGAGGATATATTCCTAAATCACACAGTCATATTTTATCAGTATCCCTCCCCATAGCACAGGGAGATCAGCTCGGTGCTTTGTGACCACCTAGAAGGGTGGGATAGGGAGGGTGGGAGGGAGACGCAAGAGGGAGGAGATACGGGGATGTATGTTTATGTATAGCTGATTCACTTTGTTATACAGCAGAAACTAACACACCACTGTAAAGCAATTGTACTCCAATAAAGATGTTAAAAAAATTTAATTTAAAAAATTAAAAAAAAATAGGAGGAGCGGAGTATGTAACCTTTGGAAAGGAGTTTGCATAGAGGAGGAAATAAAACTTGAAATGAGAATAGGAAAGGGGCTCTTGGGAAGGGTAGATTGCATTGCCTTTAAATGGAAAAAGAAGTTACGTCTAAAAGCAAAGATGCTTCAGACACTGCCGCTGTAGCTGGAAATAACACAGAGGTTGGGGTGGGGAATGGGCGCTGCTAGGTGTAGTAGAATTCTTACTGCTATCTGAGCTCCTGCCTGGAGTGTTATTGGGCAATTGACAGCCCAAATCAATAAACAATTTAAATTCTGCTCTAAAGGAATAACTGAAATGAATGCACAAGAGTGCAGCAAAAGAACAAAGGGGCTGGGATCCTGGCTCTGATTGTCCCCAGTGAACCCACCAGCACTCTGGTTACTTGCTCAGAATGAAGTGGAGATCATAATAGCAGTGGCTTTGCTGGGAGAGGGTCAGCTCAGCCCTCCCCCCCCAGTCCCCATAGGGCATCTGAATCTGGTCTGTTCTGCAGAGAGAAAAGAGGAGGGGGACCCCTGCCTTGGTCCTGTTTGCAGGCCCCTTTGCTGGGGTGTGGAGAGGTTCTTGAAGGTTTGGTGTGGAAGGCTGGTCCCAAAGGCAGAGCCTAGGGTGGACACTCTCAGGGTAGAAAATAGAATGAAGACGCAGACACAGAGAATGGACTTGAGGACCTGGGGAAGGGGAAGGGGAAGGTGGGACGAAGTGAGAGAGTGGCATGGACTTATATATACTACCAAATGTAAAGCGGAAGCAGCCGCATAGCACAGGGAGATCAGCTCGGTGCTTTGTGACCACCTAGAGGGGTGGGATAGGGAGGGTGGGAGAGAGATGCAGAGGGAGGGGATATGGGGATATATGTATTCGTATAGCTGATTCACTTTGTTATACAGCAGAAATTAACACACTATTGTAAAGCAATTATACTCCAATAAAGATGTTAAAAAAATAAAAAAGAATGAGCCTTAAACCCAGTGTCAGTCAGACGGAGGGAGCCCTGAGGCTAGAGACAGAATCACAGGCTGGACCACATTGTCCAAAGTTCATATGAGCAGAAATAGGATCAGAGCAGGTCAAAGAAATGACCAAAAGGATCCAACGTAGCTGGGCTGCCACCTATGGCTGTGCAATGCACAAAGCCACAGGTCAAGAGGGTGAGTGGGGCTGGAACTAAATGAGCTTGGGAGCCATGATCCCCCCCATAGACTGGGTTAGTCCAGAGGGAGGGACAACATTTTTCAGTTTGTTCACCAAGAGGGGCTGCCTTTTAAAAATTTTCAGAGACCCGCAAAATGCTGCTAACTGTGGCTGTCTGTGATTGCCCACGAATTAGTGGTTTGCCAGCAAAGTTAGGAATGATGGCTTGCTCAAAGACCTAGACATATGGACAGATGGTAAGTCTATGGAACATTCCAGACATCATTTTCAGATGATGATTTTCAGATTCCAGAAATCATTTCCTGATTTGAGCTACACATTTGAGTCCCTACCTTCCAAAATTCATTCCAAAATGGTTCTCCCAATCATTCATTCATTTCATTCGCCCAAGTATTCACAGGGTTACTATGAAGTGCTGGTCCTAGGCCGGGGCAAGAAACAGAGATGACGGACTTGGTTCTGCAGCCAGCTTTTCATGGACAAACAACCCCTCTCACTCATCTCTATAGCCCCAGGGCTTAGTACCATGCCCGGCGCGTCCAGCTGTCCTTTCTTTACCTTGCCCCGGTACCTTTAAACATTTGGCAAGTTGACCACTGGAGGAATGAATGACGAGGCCACTTGCAACTCCTCCCTACAGGTCCACACAGATGATCCTAAGCCTGACCTTGACAACGGAAACATTTTCTTAGAGACCTGGCAGTCACTACAGATTCAGGAAGTGCTTTTAAAATCAAATACACACTTGGATTAGGGTCACGACAAAGGTCTCCTCAGAGGCATCTGAGCAATGGCCTGCTTACCTCCTAAACTCCACAGTCCCTGATTAACTGTCAGTAGGCAGACTTTAAAGGGGCCACATTCAGGAGAATTCTGTCTAAATGGCCATATGCCAGGGGACCTGTGGGCCCCCGACCACTACTGGAAGAGGCTGGTGACACAACAGGCTGAACATTGACCCTCCCCTGCCTGACAGCTTTTCAAAGAATGTGTACCTGTGCACACAAACATACACACACACACCCCTTCATATACACACTGGCACACCCTGCATATCTTCCCTCATCTGTCAATTTTCTCTGAAAACACAATTTTATTAGTTGACAAATATTCCATTACATGAGTGTAAATATAAGTAAGATATAGTTAGCCATTTTTCTCAGTTGGCTATTTTGGTTAATTTCCACATTGTCACAATTTTAAATAACACTAAAATGAGCCTGGCCCTTCGACTCCTTTCTCTCTTCCTCTATATGGGAGCTGACTCGATTCCTGCCATTAACAGGTGAGCTCTATTTCTCTTTGGCTGAATACAGACTGGCTTGATGACTACATGATCATTAGAACGCACTGGAAGTGACCCTGTACCGATTTCTATAAGAGACTGACAGCTTCCTTTTCCTGCCTTTGGGAACATTCTCCGGGAGCCCTAAGCTGTCGTCTAAGAAGTCAGACTACCCAGAGACCACCATGCTGGACAGTTCATATGTAGGTGCTCTAGTTGACCAATCCAGCTGTGACCTCCAGTCATCCCTGCCAAGGTGCCAATGCAAGTGAAAGCATCTTGAACCGTCTTGGCCCTGCAGACCCACTCATCCTCTAGCTAAACACCTGAGTGGCCTCTGTCTGTCAATGCTACATGGAGCAGAAGAATACCTCAGCTGCGCTCTGCTACATGCCTGACCCACAAAATCATGAGATGTTTTTAAAACAGTTATTGTTTTAAGCATCAGTCAGTCTTCCAGATGCTCTCACAATCCTCGCAATGGCCCACAAATCTGCATGTGACCTTGTCCTCTGTTCCTCTCTGATCTAATTTTTGATATTCCTCTGGCCCACGCTCCGCCAGCTACACTGGCCTCCCTGTTCTTCCTTGGACACACCAAACATGCTCCTTCTACCTCAGGACATTTGCACTCACTATTCCCTCTGTGAGAACCCCCTGCTTTCCCCCAGATGTGAGCATGGTGTGGTCCTTTGCTTCATAAAGGTCTTTGCACAAAGATCAATTAATCGGAGAGGTGTGCTCCAATACCCTATCTAAAATAGGGATTTCCCTCCCTCCATCTCAGCACCCTTGCGGAACTGGGAGACCCCCTCTCCACCCCTTATCCTGCTTTAATGTTCTTCCTAGTACTTTCACAATCTGACATAGATAAAGCTATAGCTATATTCAAACTGGCTCTTTACGTGTGTGTGTGTGTGTGTGTGTGTGTGTGTGTGTGTGTGTGTGTGTAACATGTTTATTGGCTGCCTGCCCCAAACCTCCCCACAAAAAATGCACATACGACAGTATAAACTCCCTGAGAACAGGAACTTCCTCTGCTTTTATCATTGCTGTATCCGCAAGACTTAGAACAGTGCCCTGCGTGTAGCAGTGATCAATAAATATTTGCAAATGAATGAATCAATCAATGAAATGTGTTCTTGCATAGAACTTTTTCTATGCATTTCTGATTATCCCTCAAAATAAATTCCTATAAGTTAATTGTTGAGTTGCAGGAATCACACATTTAAGAATCTTTTAGCACGAATTGACAAAATTCCCTACAGACTGAACTGAACCGCGTTTTGTTTTTTGCTCGTATTGGGAAGGTGTAAGAATGCTAATTTCCTTGCATCACTACTGATATATGATAAAGTTACTCAAAAACATTTGCTATCTGGATACCTAAAAAGAAAAAGGTTAACTCTTTATTCACCTTTGCATTTCTTTGATTCTTTGTGAGCTGGGTCCCTTGCTCATATGCTTACTGGCCACTAGAATGTAAGTTCCTTGCGAGCACAGGGCTTCTTTCTGCTCACTGCTGTACCCCAGCATCCTGGAGAACCCAGTGTATAACAGGCACATGGTAAATATGTGTTGAAAGAATGAATTAACATGAACGTCTTCTTTATGACTGGCCTATTGAGTCTTTGTTTTATATTTCCTTTGAGAAGTCTATCTCTTTTCTCTTTCTGACTTGAAATAACTACACATACAGAATATTTATACTTTTTCTATTATTATCTAAGTTGAATTTTAAGCTGTCATTTGCATTCTATTTTGTGTATGCTATTTCTTGACGTTCAGAAATTCTCAGATTTTGTGTACTCACATCTAATGTTTTCAGTTCCTCTAGTTGTTATCATGTTTAGAAACAGTCATAACAGTTAACTCTTATTTGCTACTTATCACATGCCAGGCACTTTTCTAAAGACTTCACGTATATGACTCATTTAATATCCACAGCAATCCTAGGAGACAGACACTACTACTGTCTCATTATACAGATGAAGAGCCCAAGGCAGGGCACTATGAAATAAATAATTTCCTATATGATTATATATATATATTTATCTATACATTATAAAAATTGCAATTGTAAATTATAATTTTGCAACTGCAAATTACAACTGCAAATTGTGATTCCATTGTAAAAATGATTTGTTTTAATATTTGTGATTACTATTTAATAATGGTAATCCATGGAGCTTTTCTTTGAGGTGAGGATACAATTATTTTTCCCCAAATAGTTGCTAAGCGCTCCAACATATCAACAGTTTATTGAATAATTTATGCCTCTGCCACTAAATTAAAATTCTACTTTTAATACAGCTGTGACGTACTGCAATACACACACACAATACACGTGTACATACACAAACATAGCGTTTGCTGATATTCAGTTCAATGGCACTGTCAATCTTGAAGTTGCTGAATAATTTTGTGGTGTGTGCAGTGAAGCAAATTTATAATATAAAGAAGACACAGAAAAGGATTACCAGAGATTTCTTACAAATCCTGACTAAATACGTTCTTCATGAAATATGTATCTGTCAAATAAAAACATAAGTGCCCCTAAAGTGAACTATAAACGCACAGTAATTTTTGGAAACAGTTTGCTTCAGACCTTTGGCAGTTACAGCAACATGCAGGAATCTCTTCTACCCCAGAGGAAAACACCTACAGCGTATGGAGGTTTAGCTTTACCGCTTTTTACTGCTTTTGGTATCTCGCAAAATCGTTTTGAGTTCAGTTCAAGCTAATAAGCAAGCAGTTTATGGTCAGGCTCACGGAGCACATTTCTATCCTGCTGTGGGGAAGAGACTACAAGGAAATTGCTTCTAGTGGGTCGGGACTCACCTGGCTCCGAAGGTGGGGCTCCTCCACTTGACTCTTCCTCCCTGAGTCCCCACCATACTCAGACGAGGATGTGGACCTCAAGATGTGGGTGGCAGGAAGAAGAACCACAGACCCCCAGTCTGAGGAGAAGTACCAGTTCTAGCTTCTTTGGCTAGAAGCTACCCAAGACCCCATAGCTTGGTCCCTGGACTGAGCTCTGCTCCTTGCTAAGACGACCCTCCTTGACAAACTCTAGGTAATGATAACTTCTTTATTTTTAGTATCTCCTACATCCTTTAACATTCATGTTTATATTTTTATTTCCACGTTTGCTTACACAAAAAACAGCATACTATACATCCTGTCCCCAACTTGCTTTTCTCCTAATGATTTATTTGAAAATTGTTCTTCATTTATTCCTACAGCTGAATAACATTTCACTGGATGGCTATACCATCATTTGTATAACCTGTGCCAGAGGTGACTCCTTGTGGCCCACTGCCTGGCACTTGACTTGTTCTAACAAACAGAACCTTCCAGGCTCCTGCTGGTGGTGCCCTCACTCCGTTCAGTGCTCAGGAGCGAGTGGCATGCCAAATCCTGGGCTCCCCGAATGCTCTGACCCACCGCACGGTCTAGCCACACTGGCTGAGTCCCTGTAAGCTCTGCTTCCCTTCCTGCCCTCCGCCTCACCATGACAGCCATGCCACATGGCTGTTAGCATCAATTTCATAGATCCTGGTCCCATCCAGGGTGGGTGTTCTGTTCCTAACCTCCCCCAGGGAAGTTACCACTGCTACTAAAACCATCACCCTCACTGTAGCTGTGCCTCCAAACAAGCGTTTGCATTGTTCCTCAGGTGGTCCTGGTCACTTGTTCCCACGACAAGGGAGAGGAAGAACACCGTCCTGGCATTTCCAAAGGCACTGGCAAGCATGCAGTTTGGCCGACAGGATCACCCTTCAAGGTGTGAACCCTTGTGAGTTTGCGGCACACACCACCCTGCCCCCTGGACCTAAAGTGAGCTTAGATCTTGACTCACAGCAGATCCCTGACCTCAACCTCAGATCAAACTTTGACCCGACTGCGGACTGAGTTCTGACTCTGGGCACAGACTCAACTCTGACCCCTGCACAGACTGGACCCAGATCCCAGAGTCATGACTCAGCCCCAAGTCCTAGATTTATCCTGAACACTGATCCCGGGACCAGACTCAGCCCTTGGCCTGGTCGTGACCGAGCCCAGCCAGTTCTCTTCAAATAGCGTCACAAAGGAGGCTTGAGACTCATGGGCACAAGGCTGTGTGTGAGCCCTGCCTCAGCTCTGGACGGCGTTCGTGCCCCACGAACATTAAAATCAAGCCTCTAGTTACTGCCTTGCCACGGGGAAGGGGCCTCAGTCTTACAGACTTCATTGCAAATTCTGCCTCTGTCTAGCTGGGGGACTTTGGTTGAATTCGTTCTTTTACTTGGAGGAATCCACCTGTAAAATAGGGGCAAAATACCTTCTGGCAAGATGGCTGCAAGGATTAAATTACATGGGCCACGTAGAGTACCTGACACATGGTAGATACTCAATAAAAATTCACCTCTTTGCCCTTGTAGGCATCTCATCAGCTGCAGGTGAATTTCTGGTGTAGCCCCTCCAGGCTGTGCTGTGCAATGTGGGCACGGTCACCAGCCACTTGGGGCTATTGAACACTAAGTGTGGCCAGTCCAAATCGAGATGTGCTGTAAGGAACATACCACATGTCAAAGACGAAAGACCTAGTATGAAAAAAAGAATGTAAACTTTATCAATCATTAAAATTATTGATTACACATTGAAGTGATAATAGTTTATATATATATTAGGTTAAATAAAATATATTACTAAAACTAGGGACTTCAAAAAAAGAAAAAAAAAACAACAAAAAAAAACTAGGGACTTCACTGGTGGCACAGTGGTTAAGAATCCACCTGCCAACACATGCAACACAGGTTCGAGCCCTGGTCCGGGAAGATCCCACATGCCGCGGAGCAACTAAGCCCGTGCACCACAACTACTGAGCCTGTGCTCTAGAGCCCACGAGCCACAACTACTGAGCCTACGAGCCACAACTACTGAAGCCCGCACACCTAGAGCCCATGCTCCGCAACAAGAGAAGCCACTGCAATGAGAAGCCCGCGCACCGCAACGAAGAGGAGCCCCTGCTTGCCTCAACTAGAAAAAGCTCGCACGCAGCAACGAAGACCCAATGCAGCCATACATAAATAAATAAATATATTAAAAAAAACAAAAACAAAAAACGACTGTCCCCTCTTTTCCTTTCTCTTAATGTGGCTACTAGAAAATTTTAAATTGCATATATGGTTTACAGGTCTAGGGACAGCAGGTTATGAGTGATAATGGCAATGAAAACAGCTGTAACAGCAACAGTGAAAATAATAGCTAACATTCACTAAGTGCTTATTATGTGCCAGATACTTACTTAAATCCTCACAACAACATCTAGAGATAGGTACTCCTACTGTCCCTGTTACTGAGACGGAACAGCTACGGCACCAAGAAGTGAAGTGACACGCTCCAGGCTGTAGCCCTAGCAAGTGGCAGGACTAGAATTTGAGTCCAGAAGACCTGGATCCAGAACCTACGTTCTCAGATAACTGACACTTTCGCTAAACGTGGTCTCAGCCTAATACAGGCTGTCTTCCTCCAAACGGGTCACCTTCCAGGGCAGAAGCTTGTACTGGACAGTTAAATGCTGTTATTGAAACACAAGCAGCAGCGACGCCCACCACCCCCTCCCCGCCATACCAGGCATCTCACATTCCTTCAGACCGGTCAGGACCCAGCAGGCTCTGCACTGTGGGCGGGGAGCTCTCTCATTTAATCACTTGCATCTCTCATGCGTTGCCCAGGTCATCTTTACCCGGCAGAATCAAAGGGGACAGTCCTCAAACCCATTCAGCTTCCTCCATGAGTGAAAGGCGCCTCTGAGAGCAAAGATGATACACTCGACTGTTCAAAACGCAAGTTCTTCACTTTGTGTGCCAGTCATAAACACAGCAGCATCCGTGTGAGCAGAAACCCCACATTTCAGCAGAAACGCTTAATGTGTCATTTCTCCTACACCCATCTTCTTCAAAGCACTTCGGAAAGTAGAGAAGGGAAAACAAGCCCTAATAACCTGGTACTCTGAATGAGAGACAGGAAGTTTATGATCAAGAACTCAAAATGCTTTACCAACATGACTGCACACATCCTCGAGCAGCTCCTACGACTGCTCCCTAGACGGGTTTCCCAGGAGCCCAGCAACTTGGCTGCACAGGGAGCATGTTCACCCCAGGCACCTTTGCTGGTCAGTCAGAAGTCCTGGTTCAAGTCTGGGCCCAGAATGGAACCATCCCAGTGATCCTGAACGATGCATTTACAAATATTTGACAAGTATCTCTTGAGCACTGAGGCAGATTACATTTTCCAAAGATGGCCATTACCATGCCACTTATCCCACATGTTCTACAAGGGGACCTTGCCACTCCTTATCAATAGTTCGGGTTTATATCCCCTTCTCTTGAAACTGGGTGGACTTCAGGGACAGGCTCAATCAATAAAGCATGGTGGATGTGCTTTGATGTGACTTCTGAAACTAAGTCAAAGAAGGCGATACAGCTTCCGCCAGGCTCTCTTGCTCTTGGAGTCCGGCCACCATGCTGTGAGGAAGCCCAAGCCATTGCGGAGAGGCTGTAGACAGGTGTTCCAGTCAACAGCCCCAGCGGAGGCCCCCAGGGGGCAGCCAGCATGAACTACCAGATTTGTGAGTGAGGTAGTCTTAGACATGGCTCCAGCTCCAGCCACTGTCTGGAGGAATCACGTGAGGGACCCCAGAAGTGGAAGAAACTCAAAAGTGGAGCCACCTAGCTGAGCCCAGTCACAGCTCATCAAAACAATGAGAAACAGTAGAAAATAAAGCACCGTTGTCTTATGCCCTTAAGTTTCAGGTGGTTTATTAGGCAGCAATAGGTAACTGGAGCAAGTGCTTACGATGTCGCAGGCACTCTGCTCTCTGCTAAAAAAATTCAGCAGCGAAGTTGACTCTGTGCTGCCCTCAAGGAGGGAACAGCCCAAGGGGGAGACAGAAAAGTTGCCAATCACAAGCCTATATCGTATGAGAAGGTGAAGAGGAGCACGTGGGGGTCTCTGGGAACAAACCAGAGCTGAGGAAGCTAACAAAGCCTGAGGACATCAGGGAAGGCTCCCTGGAGGAGAGGATTTTTAAACTGAGTCTGAGAATGAATCAGTGTCAATTAGATGAAGGAGACAGAGTTTTAATGCATTCTAAAGAGTTTAAGGGAAATAGACCAGCAACACTAGATAGGGAAAAAACTATGAGAAAGCCTTCTCACCTTTAAAATTACATTATAGAACCTCAAACTTTATACCTTAACAATTAAAACCTCAATAACTGATTGTCATACCAACAGACTGACTGACCAATGGAAGATCAGAAAGTCCAGAAAGAGACCCAAATGCCACAGGGATTTTGTATTTGTTAAAAAATGACATTCCAAAGATGAACTTTTCTAGAAAGGCATCCTATTGCACACTATACACAAGATCGAATCAATCACAATTGGAATGCAAAAAATCAGTCCATTGACATCCTGGAAGAAAATGCATGTGCATTCCTTTAAAACCTCGGGATACCTAAAGAATTTCTTTTACTCAAAATCCAGAAACACTAAGAGAAAGATAGATAAATCCAACTACATAAGAAAAAATTGTGTAATTCCAAAAGGGCGAGAGAGAGAAACAAAGATGCAGAGAGTGAGCAAGTGTGAATATTAAGCTAAGTCTAAAAGCTTAAGTTTAAAGACTTCCACTAAGCTGGAAGGTGGGTATAATGTCAACCTGAAAACTGCAGCTTCCCCTGAGCAATCCTAAGATACCTGCAGCTTCCTGTACCCAACTCAGGGCCTGACACAGAGCAGGTGTTTAGTAGGACATATTGGATGCTGCAGGTTATGGAAGTCTAGATAAAGATGTAAGTTCTGGTTCAGTCCTGACTAGTTCTATGACCTATGACGCAAACTAATAGGTGTGTGTGTGTTCCACGTGCTGGGGAAGCAGGGCAGTCCACTGCTTCCCCACTGCCCTACCACCTCACCCTGGAAAAACCCCGTCACTGTTTTCAAGGTAATGGGTTGATGCTACTGTCGTCGAGATTGCTAAGCAAAGCCCGTGAAGCAGCGTTCAAGCAAGCCCAAGAATCAGGAAAAATAGCAGAAAGGTCGCATTGTTTCATGGTTTATATCTTGTGCCACTAACCCTAGTCTCACTTCCCTAAAGTTTAGAACCTGGCTACAACTGGCTGAACCGTGATTTCCTCATCTGTAAAACGGGGACAATGACAACTACTTGAGAGAACATTTGAGAGCTTACATGGGAGAAATGCATACAGAAAGCCACGCCCAGCAGCACGCAGGACACAACACAAGCTGCGTGTGTGGTCTCGGCAGCCGCCACGATTGTCCTGTGGTTACTTTGCCAGTAACATCATGACAAACGTGCAGGCCAGTAAGCAATCTTCACTTGCACGGCTCTGCCCAGAGAAGAGCCCGTTTCTTCCCATTCTTTGTTTCCTGCCTCTAAGCCACGTTGCGTAGGAGAAAAGAACGTGTCACCAGAGACGCGTGGGAACACAGTGCACGTGGACCCTGAGGCGCTCTGGCCTGCTCCGTCACAGGCTGGATTTCAGGCTGAAAGACGTGGAGCCACTGAAGTCCTGGGCTTTCAGGTCTCACTCCTCCCTTAATCCAGCAAAGCTGGGGAGGCACTACGTGGATCAGGCGTTTTTAGAACAAGGTGGAGAAAGAAACACGCGGGGGTGAGTCACGCTCAGAAGACATAACGCTGCCCACTCTGAAGGTGCCGTCCAGCCCCCTGCAGCTTGCCCTTTGCGTGGACCTAACAGAGCTCGCATGTGGGGTGCCTGCCAGTCGTCTCTGGCTCCTGGTTCCATCATGCGGCCTCCAAGGACTCTGCCTAACCAAGCCTTCAGTCCCTGCCACTTTAAATGAAGGATCTGAAATGTAGCTTCTGGAAGTTTTCTGTGTCTTTGGGAATGAAAATGACATTGAGGAAGACCTGAGATGTTTCTTCCATTTCCAGTGTAATGAAATGGTTGGTGAATTTCCCGTGGGTGAAAAATTCAGCCACTGGAATAGTATGAGGTCAGCTAGGCCACTGATGGATCAAAGCAAAGAGCTGGGAGTCTTCGGTTAAGTAACAGGGCAGTGAATGCATGGAAAGACGGGGGCAAAAACAACTGCAGCATCTAATTCACGAGCCTTTGCGTGACTCAGGTCTCGGCGAAGGCATTGGCGTGATCACGTAATCTCAGAATCACTGGAGGAGAAGATCCGAAAAAGTTTCCTACCTGGTCACTACTGGAGGCTGAAATCCCCTGCATACCTCCCTCACCTAGTGGCCACCAGGCTCTGACAGCCGCCAGGCCTGAAACTCTACTCCAAGTATCAGGAAGGGAGGTTGTGTTCATCATTCAGACACCAACTTCTGTGTCACCTCCCGATCCACCTTCCAGGTCACTGTCTAATACGTTATCCTACTCTGTCTTCTTAATAGTTACATTAGGTGCTGTAATCCACACGGGTTACACAAGTGTGATGTCATGTAGCTTGCTTATTGCCATGCAGGCAGAGCGGGAGAGCTTGTTTAATCTGTGAAAACTGGGCTTGGAGGAAGGTGAGAACTTTGCTACGTCCACATTTGTTGACAAGCTTAAACTCTCCTAGAGGAGTGGAAAGTTGCTACTTAGAATCCCATGAAGTTAACAATGACAACAGAGATACAACTACAAAGATGGCAACACTGCTCCTCATAATGGCAGCACTGATTGCACGAAGGACTCAGTAACCTCCCCAGCAGTAAAAAGAAGGGAGACATTTTAAGCTACCTTAAGGTTGCTTCCTAACCTATGGGGAAACATAAGCCAATATCACTTTGACTTTTTCACTGTTTTGGGAGGAGATGAATTGAGTCTTATAAATGTGTCCTCATCTCACTGGCTGGCAGGTCTACGGCTCAGGGAGAGACTGAAGCTGAAGACATGGATTTAGGAGTTATCTGTACAGTCCATCGGTCGAGGTCTTGGAAATTAAGGAAATGGCCATAACAGAGAGACAGGAGGTGAATGGAGCAGGGGAGGAGCCCCAGAGAACAAGCCAAAGTAGAAACAGTCAAAGCAGGAGGACTGGGAGACCAACGTTAAGGGAGGGGAGTGAGAGACATGAGGTAGCTCCTGCCAAGGGGGATTAAGAATGAGGAGGGGGCTTCCCTGGTGGCGCAGTGGTTGAGAGTCCGCCTGCCGATGCAGGGGATGCGGGTTCGTGCCCCGGTCCGGGAGGATCCCACATGCTGTGGAGCGGCTAGGCCCGTGAGCCATGGCCGCTGAGCCTGCGCGTCCGGAGCCTGTGCTCCGCAACGGGAGAGGCCACAACAGTGAGAGGCCGGCGTACCGCAAAAAAATAAAAAAAATAATAATAAAAAAAGAATGAGGAGGATGAGAACCCTCTTGGGATTCCTGACTGGAGACACTGCCTATCTGTAAATCCCATTTGCCTCTGCCAATTTAGATCCTGTGCCACGGAGACCATTTCTGAGAAACAGACTCAAGACACAAAAAAGCATTTCTTTCTGTAAAATTGGTTCGTGGAAACAGAACACGGGCATTGGTTTCTTTTACGGGGGACAATTTAGGGCCAATATTTATTCTTTGTAATGTCTGTTCTCTATTTCTTGGGTCAGAAAAACATGCTGCCAGCATCAACAAACATTTAAAAAATAATAACAAAAAATAAGGGACTTCCCTGGTGGCACAGTGGTTAAGAATCTGCCTGCCAACGCAGGGGACACGGTTTCGAGCCCTGGTCCGGGAAGATCCCACATGCCTCGGAGCAACTAAGCCCGTGCGCCACAACTACTGAGCCTGACTCTAGAGCTTGTAAGCCACAACTACTGAAGCCCACGTGCCACAACTACCGAAGCCCGCGCACCTAGAGCCCATGCTCCGCAACAAGAGAAGCCACTGCAACGAGAAGCCCGTGCACCGGAACGAAGAGTAGCCCCCGCTCAACGCAACTAGAGAAAAGCCAGCGTGCAGCAACGAAGACCCAACGCAGCCAAAAATAAATACATAAATTTAGTTGGAAAAAAAAGCCTTATTCTATCTGGAGTCAATCTTTAAAAAAATTCTTAATGTCTATATATAGTATACATAAGCCTATATGTACACACAGAGAAATCAAACTACGCTTGAGAGATGTAGACTGCATGTAAAGCTAATTTATTTCAGTTTTACCTTTCTCCAGACTGCTTTAGAAGAGCACTGTCCCAGGAGCTGAGAATTCAAATCATCTGTTCTGACTCTCACGTATAGAATGTCCAGCTCAAGCTAAGACACATCAAACATTTATCCACCTCCAGAATTTCAAAACTCCAGCCTCCTCCCTTCTCCTATTCCTGACATCATCTGGCTGACACTGTGCTTCAATTTGGGCAAAGGGAATGAATCATCAGAATCAAAGCTGATGTCAGTACCTTTGTGTACTGGGACAAGATATGGAAACCTTGCCAAACAGGAGTGAAGGTTGATGAACGTTAGACTTGGAGTTCGAGAGAAAAGAGATTGTGCTGCACTTCACACAAGGATCTGCTTTTTAATCTCTCCTGTTCAGATCTGGGATGAGCAGTGTTACTTGTGGCCCGAACTATGGGGGTGAACTTAGAGGGCTGAGTCCTCACTCCCACCCCATCCCCAAGCAGTACTTGGAAGAGACCACAGGGAAAGAGGAAAGGTTTCAGGGAGGCAGGCTATTCACAGAGCCGGGTGCAGTTATCGGGAGATATGGCACACATCTCTAACTTGGACATATCATTAATTCACACCATCCTTCTTTTTCCTACTCGACCTGGGTTTCTGAACCTCAGCCCTATTGACATTTGGGGCCAGATAATTCTTTGTGTAGAGGACTTCCCTAAATGACCTATAGAGGACATGTAGAAGTATCCCTACAATGCCAGTAGCACCCTCCCAGTTGTAACAACCCAAAATGTCTCTAGATATTGTCAAATATCCCCTGGGGAGGGGCAAAATGAGCCCTGGTTGAGAACCACTGCGCTAAATGAACCAAGGGAGCAAATGAGGTTTTGAATAACTCACGTCTGAACTCAGTTAGTGCCAGAAAGCTTTCAGAACCTGTTTTGTTACCCTGGTGTCTCCCCCTACGCCCACCAGCGGAAGAGCCCAAGCATGTTTCAACTCTCTAGCCAAAAGATCTTAATTTCTGCCATTGCAGACTGTGGGCAGCATTTCCTCATTTCAGATGGTTTGAAGGATCTTCTAGAGTCTAGGACTAGAACAGGCTACCTTCTCTGCCCTTGCCAACAATTTTCATGTGATGTCTAACATCTCACTGGATCGCTGCAAGGCTGAACACTTTGCCTCCCACCCACCCCCACCCCTGCCTGAAGACAAGGCTTCCCAGCGTGTTTAAGGAGAAATCTATCCAGTGCCAGGCATGCCCACTGGATCCTTGTTTGAGCAAACACCCCTGCCCATCTGCTCAGCTTCAAAACCACAGGTCTGTCTGGGGAGAGGGATTCAAGGAAAACACAGCAAAGAGTGAGGCCTCCATGACTTAGTAGGTAGGGAGGAAGAGCCTCCAGGACTGATTTCTTTATCCACCCAGTGGAAATAAAGGCAGAGCTGTGATCACAGGAGGTACGTGCTGCCTCACCTCAGGGGATCTGCGAGGCCCAAAGCCTCTGGTGGTACAGCTCCATGAAGAAGAAACTTCCTTAGTGAACTTAGCACCTACTGATGCAGGCAGGACTACACACCACTTACTTCACCTCTAAGTCTCTACTTCTCATCCAGTAAAAAGTCAGCTCTACTCCATGACATAAATCACAGCAATTTATGTGATTTATGTCTCACCTCCTAGAGAAATGGAAATAAAAACAAAAATAAACAAATGGGACCTAATGAAACTTAAAGGCTTTTGCACAGCAAAGAAAACCATAAACAAGATGAAAAGACAACACTCAGAATGGGAAAAAATATTCGCAAGTGAAGCAACTGACAAAGGATTAATCTCCAAAACTTACAAGCAGCTCATGCAGCTCAATATCAAAAAACAAACATCCCAATCCAAAAATGGGTGGAAGACCTAAATAGACATTTCTCCAAAGAAAACATACAGATTGCCAACAAACACATGAAACGATGCTCAACATCACTAATCATGAGAGAAAGGCAACTCAAAACTACAGAGAGGTATCACCTCACACCAGTCAGAATGGCCATCATTAAAAAATCTACAAACAGGGCTTCCCTGGTGGCACAGTGGTTGAGAGTCCGCCTGCCGATGCAGGGGACGCAGGTTCGTGCCCTGGTCCGGGAAGACCCCACATGCGGCGGAGCGACTGGGCCCGTGAGCCATGGCCACTGAGCCTGCGCGTCTGGAGCCTGTGCTCCGCGACGGGAGAGGCCACAACAGTGAGAGGCCCGCGAACTCAAAAAAAAAAAAGAAAAAGCTACAAACAATAAATGCTGGAGAGGGTGTGGAGAAAAGGGAACCCTCTTGCACTGTTGGTGGGAATGTAAACTGATACAGCCACTATGGAGAACAGTATGGAGGTTCCTTAAAATACTAAAAATAGAACTACCATACGACCCAGCAATCCCACTACTGTGCATATATCCTGAGAAAACCGTAATTCAAAAAGAGTCATGTACCACAATGTTCACTGCAGCTCTATTTACAATAGCCAGGACATGGAATCAACCTAGGTGTCCATCGACAGATGAATGCATAAAGAAGATGTGGCACATATATACAACGGAATATTACTCAGCCATAAAAAGAAATGAAATTGAGTTATTTGTAGTGAGGCGGATGGACATAGAGTCTGTCACACAGAGTGAAGTAAGTCAGAAAGAAAAACAAATACCGTATGTTACCACATATATATAGAATCTAAAAAAAAAAAATGGTTCTGAAGAACCTAGGGGCAGGACAGGAATAAAGACTCAGATGTAGAGAACGCACTTGAGGACATGGGGAGGGGGAAGGGTAAGCTGGGACGAAGTGAGAGAGTAGTATGGACATATATACACTACCAAATGTAAAACAGACAGCTAGTGGGAAGCAGGCACATAGCACAGGGAGATCGGCTCAGTGCTTTGTGACCACCTAGAGGGGTGGGACAGGGAGGGTAGGAGGGAGAGGCAAGAGGGAGGAGATATGGGGATATATGTATATGTATAGCTGATTCACTTTGTTATAAAGCAGAAACTAACACACCATTGTAAAGCAATTATACTCCAATAAAGATGTTAAAAAATGAAGTCAGTTCTGAGAATAACAAACTTTGCCGATTTTACTTCTAAAATGCCTCTGGGCTCAGAACCTTCTTTTCCATCCCTACCATACCTGATATAGCGCAAGCTTCAGCTTCATTAGCTCACCTGGACTAATGTAATTGCCTCTTCACTGCTGTCTTAGCATCAATCAACCTTCCATACAGAGGGGCCTTTCTAAAACCCAATAGAATGAGAAAACATCCACATCCCTCCTCACCAAATACCATAAACAGCGTTTGAAATAAAAGAGAAGCTGTCAAACTGGGGAAACAAAAAGCACATACTTGGAACATTTGTAACAGATAAAACAATATGTAAATTTCTGCCTCTCTATTGTCCTCCACATATGTAAAGAGCTCTCACAAACCAATAAGCAAAATTCAAAAACAGGCAAAGGATATGATTAGGTAATATACTAAAAATGAGTTTTAAAATGGAAAATAATATGGAAAATGTGCAAATTTACTTGTAATTGAGGGCTGCAAATTAAACAAGTATTTTTTTAACCTTTTAGATTGGCACAGATTTACAAGTTTGGCAACACTCAGTGTTGGCAAAAACTCATGGAAATGGGAGTTACTATACTGGTTGGGAAAATGAATTGGTGTATAATTTATCTGAAGCAGTTTTTCTATATTATTGATATATTAGTTTTCTATTCCTATATAACAAAATCATCAAAACTGTAGTGGCTTAAAACCACACACATTTATTATCTCACAGTTTCAGTGAGTCAGGAGTATAGGCATGACTTAGCTGGGTTCTCTGCTTAGTGTCTCACAAGGCTGCAGTGGTGTCAGCCAGGGCTGGAATCTCATCTGAGCCTTGGGGTCCCCTTCCAAGCTCATGTAATTACTGGCAGAATTCATTTCCTTGCAGCTGTAGACTCCCTGTGGCTTGTTTCTTCAAGGCCAGCAGGAGAGATCCTCTGACTTCTAGACCCTCCTTCTGTTAAAGAGCTCACCTGATTAGGTCAGGCACACTCAAGGTAATCTCCTTTAGGATTAACTTAAAGTTAATAAATTAGGGATGTTAATTCTATCTGCAAAATCCCCTCACTTTTGCCATCTAATGCAACATAATCACAGAAGTGACACCCCATCACCTTTGCCACAGTCTGCTGGTTAGAAGCAATCAGAAGTCCTGCCTACACTCATGGGGAGATAATTATACAAAGACAGGTCAGCAGAGATCATCTGATAATTCTGCCAACCACATATATGGACCCAAATGTAGAATGTTCACAATTTCTGTCATAGCAATTTCACTTCTAGGACTTTATCCCAAGGAAATAAATGGGCTACACATACTCACACAAGCTTTTTCATCATTTTTTTGTCTGAAGACATGAAAATACAGAAGCAACCTATATGTCCATAAATATGAGATTAGTTATATGATTTATGATATATCTATATGGGATATCATCTATCATATAGAGAACACAAGTGACCAAATATATTTAAATAAAAAAGAGAGCTATAACGTATTAAGAGGAAAAGGTAGGCTAAAGATCAAGTCTGTCTACACCTATATGTATATTTATATTTATACCTAACTGTGTACATGAACATAAAATTCTGAAAGAACATACACACAGGTGTGGATAGAAGGTATCTCCAGGTATGGAAGTAGTAGGTGATCTTTGTTTTACATGTGGTTTTCATGTCATAAAATTGTTTGAGATAGCTATGTATTCCTCATATAACAAAAAAGAACAATAGAGCTGTTTTTTATTTTTTTAATTAATTAATTAACTTAATCACTTATTTTTGGCTGAGTTGGTTCTTTGCTGCTGCGCGCGGGCTTTCTCTAGTTGCGGTGAGCGGGGGCTACTCTACATTGCGGTGCTCAGGCTTCTCATTTCGGTGGCTTCTCTTGTTGTGGAGCGTGGGCTCTGGGCGCGCGGGCTTCAGTAGTTGTGGCTCGCGGGCTCTAGAGCACAGGCTCAGTAGCCGTGGTGCACGGGCTTAGTTGCTCCGCAGCATGTGGGATCTTCCCGGACCAGGGCTCGAACCTGTATCCCCCTCCATTGGCAGGTGGATTTTTAACCACTGCACCACCAGGGAAGCCCTATAGCTGTTTTCTAAATGCTATGGTATCTGTTAGTAAAAAGAGCTGTGTACAAAACAGTATACCCAAGGGCATTTCAAGTTCTGTAAAATATAAATGTGAAGAAGAAAACTTGTTAGGAAAGACACAACATTTTAATAGTAGCTAGAGACTGAGATGAGGGACGTCTTCAGCTTCTATTTCAGCTCTGCTTTTCTGCATTTTCAATATAACACAAACATGATTTTCATAGTTTTTTTTCCAAATCAATCCCTGGTATTTTTTTTAATGTAGGAAAGAAACTGCAGGCAGAGAGAAGAGTAAGTCTAAAGGCCCTCTCACATCTGCTTGGTCCCGAGCCCCTCAGCACAGAACACAGAATTCCTTCAGTGGTTTGACCCTGTCTCCCTCATCAGGTGGAAGGCACTGATGGCTCTGTCCTGTCTCATTCATCTCTCTACCTCCGGTGCTCATCGCAGGGCCTGCCACACAGAGGGTACTCCAGGGTTGCCAAATCAATGAAGGAAGAAGATACTGGCGGGCCATGGGGGCCATCCAAGCTTATAAAGTGAAGCCAGGTGTTACAGCAATCATTTTACTAGCAGTGGTGGAGGATGGACTCTCGGGAGCAAACAGGAAGCAGGGAGACCAGGCTGCCCAGTTTGTAAGGTGTGGGGCACTGAGGACCTAGCACTAGGGCAACAGCAAGGCCCGTACACAGGAAGTAGAATGGGCGGATCTGGGGGAAGATGAGGTTGAGGCTTCAGGGCAGGGAAGCATTGAAGGCACCTCCCAAGGTCTGACTTAGACAACTGGGTGGTAATATCTGCCTGAATAAGGGGCTAACCTTTTTTAGAGAGAAGAAATGACAAACCCAAGTTTGGACATACTAGGTTTGGAGTCCATGAGTGACAGGCAGGCGGAGCCACCAGGGGCCTCTTTCATCACCCTCCTGGCTGTCACATACACACGGCTGATTCTGCAAACCACAGGAGCTTAATAGATGCATGTCTTATGAGTAAAATCCATCTACCCCTCCTCAGGGATAAAATGCCGCTTTGCCTTAGGGTTCCACTACTTCTTGCAGCCTGGAGGGAAGATGGTACAATGGTGCTCATAGCATCTCGGGCACTGCATGAGCTGGATAACTTCCTGTCCAACTGAGACCTTGCTATTGTGCTCCCTGGGAAGACGCTCATCTGCCTGGCTCCCCTCTGCAGTAAGCACGTTCTCCATCATCTGCCTTCTTGGGATAATGTGTGCTGCCCACATCGCCAGCCTGAAAACCCTTCATGCAGAATTGGCTGCACATTTCACAAAGCTGTAGGTGACTTCTAAGACTACAGTGAGGAGGGACTTCCCTGCTGGTCCAGTGGGTAAGACTCCACACTCCCAATGCGGGGGGCCCGGGTTCAATCCCGGGTCGGGGAACTAGATCCCGCATGCATGCCGCAACTAAGAAGTCCACATGCCACAACTAAGAAGTTCGCACGCCACAGCTAAAGATCCTGCGTGCCGCAACTAAGACCCATCACAGTCAAAATAAATAAATTAATTAATATTAAAAAATAAATATTTTTTTTAAAAAGACTACAATGAGAAGACTGACTCTGAGTAAATTACATCTGTAATTAAAGGACCTTAATCAAAACCCACCAAGGTATCATAGCAGGATGGCCTCCCACGAACACCATCCCCTTGGCCACTTAGGTTCTGCCTGGCACTCAAATTATTTGCAAAACGGTTCCTACCACCTTGCCCACCTTCATTCCAGGCCTCTCCTTGGAGCCACAGCTAGTTTCCTAAACTTCCCTCATCACCCTGTCTTTCTGCTGTTCTCTAAGCCTTGACTGCCCTTCTTGGAGTAACCCAAGCGGTCAAGCCCTCTGTAGCCTTCAAAACCCCGCTGGGTCATCGTCTGGGTAGTATTCAGCCCATCTTGAACACTGTGGGTCTGCAGTGCCTCTGTCCTGAGCCCTGTTAAGGCACTGTACCGTATCCATCTGTTTATGATTTGGTATCTCCTGATAAACTCTGAACTGAATTCAGAGGGCCAGGCCTGGTCTCAGCATCTTCCATCATTGACCACAGGGTTAGATGCTAACAAGGGGCGGCTGCCGCCTGGCTGAATGAGCTACTCCCCATTCTATTTATTCCAAACAGCACAAAGGACCGCCCCTTAGAATAAAGGCCTGGGGGCCACCTCTGGCTGTACTCTACTCGTTCCCCAACATGCAATCTGCCCTCCACCCTCCACAACAGCCCCTTTCATGTTCCTATTATTCCAGTGGCTTCAATTCCCTGCCTGCAAGCTATCACGCTACCCATAACAAAAGCATCATCTACAAATGGCTTCATAGGCCATCAAGCATCAGCACGTGCCATGATTATCTGGTGCTCGTAAAATCCTGGTGCAATTCACAGGCCAGACACCAACTTCCCCATTTTACTGATGAGGAACCAAAGCCCAGGCAGTTACTCCAGTTCAGATAAGAAGTGGAGGTTTAGACTGGAACACAAGACTTGCAATTCGCAGGCCTGGGCTCTCTGTGTTACCTCTATTACATAGTCTTTGATAAGAGTTCATTGTGTACACTCTGCTCAGAAAGAGAAAACCTCTCGACTTTCTCCAGCATCTAGCTTGGGGCCTTTCAGACTTGCTCAATACATCACTGCTTGAATTAGTGAATAAATAAGTGTCCTTTTCCATCACGGCTTTACTTTGCTCTTCTGAAAATGAGCATGTTTAGGTGCAATGGTTCCCAAGGACCCCTCAGGACCTCCCTTTCCTGTAACTACGGATTTCCAGCCAGCAGACCAGCTGTCGGGCCAAGGCCTGGGCTGGGTAGATCGCAAGTACGGAGAACATCAGCCGTACTGATTGTGAAAAAGAAGCAACAGCAACAAAAAAGAACTGAGGCCATAGGGGGAAGGAATAATAAAACCTCACTTTCCATGATGCTAGAAACAATGGAGGGCTCTGTGCCTCGTTACTGCCTCTCCTTCTTGATGTCTTTGCCACCCCAATGTCATTCATCCCCACTTTGCTAGCAGTTCTTCTCCTGTGCAGAAATGTAATTCAGTGGGTGGCTTTTCCCACAACTCCGTGTCACTAACACATCCATTTCCTTCTCTGCTTTTACAGTTGATGTTCCTTTGCCACACAACAGGCTGCACATTACCACTTCCTCCAAAGCCACACTCACCAGAGAAGCTCCTAAAACCTCCTGCAGGTCCTGAGGGAGAGAGAGAGACCAGGGGGCAGGGGGTGGGTTCCCAAGAGACCTGCTACTAGATGTCCTTAAGGATCCCGAGGGAGATTCAGCCACGTGCACGGTGAGCTGCAGGATGATGACAGTAGTAACAAGAGTGGTAAACACTTACTATGCAATGCTTAGCTGTGCCAGACACGGGCCCAAGGGCTTTCATGTACTCTTTCATTTAATTCTCATGACAACTCTGTGAGGGAGGTGATAGTAACATGTCCATTGTATAGATGGAAGAACCAAGGCACAGAGAGGTTAAGAAATGTGGCAGGTCACACTAGTTAGAAAAGGGTAGAGCCAGGCTTGGACCCCAGGCAGCGTGGTCCCACATGTTTTTACGACTGTGCTATTCTTCTCTCCTAAAATTACGTATGCCCCTCTTCCAAGCAGTGTTTCTGGCCACCCCCTACACAACACCAAATATTAGACAGCGATAGAGCAAGGACCTTTATAACCCGTTAGAACGTATCTCCATTTCTGGCTGTCCCAAGATTACTGGTATAATTGTGGGGAGGCTGAACAACCTCTTTTATTTTTTTAATTTTTTTTTTTTTTTTTGGCCAAGCCACGTGGCTTGCAGGATCTTAGTTCCCTGACCAGGGATCGAACCCGTGCCCCCTGCAGTGGAAGCATGGAATCCTAACCACTGGACCGCCAGGGAATTCCCTCGAATAACCTCTCTAAGCCTTAACTTCTTCATGTATAAAATGGAAATGGTACATAGTTCCAGGTACCCTGGCAAACATTTAGGACATAAGAGACAATAGATGTCCTACATGCTCCAAATTTGGAAAAGTCCCAAGGCAGAGCTGGGGGACAGAGCACCCCTTCACTCAGTTATTCATTTACCCACCAACTGTTTATTGAGAACTGACCATCTGCCATGCATCGCCTGGGGTGCTAGGGAAACTCTTATTGTCATGGGGCTTACTGTCTAGTGATGAGAGAGAATAACAGGGGGAAAGGGGATGCTTTAGACTAGCCTGAGAAATGACATCTGAGCTGAGAGCAAAATGAGAAGCATCAGCCAGGCAAGGGACGATCTGGGGCGGGGAGAACATTCCAGACAGAGAAAAACAACAAATGCAAACAGGCAGAGAAACCTGGAAGAGTTCCAGGAAAAGAAGTGAGGCCAGTGCAGCTGACGCACAGTGCATGGCAGGGAAAAGAGAAGGAGATGAATTTTGAGAGGGAGGAGGGGCTAGATCACACTGGGCCTCTCAGGCCACAATAAATACGGGGTTTGCATTTTACCCTAAGAGCAACAGGCGTTTTTCTGGGATTTTAAGCAGGGGAGTGACATGGCCTATGTTTTCGGAGCTCATTCTGGATAAGAAGTGCAGAACGAGTAAAAGAGAACACGGGTGGAATACACTGAGAGGTAGAACTGGGCGACTGAGATGAATGTTCGATTTCAAAACTTCACTCAGTAGACGGACAAGAATGGCATTTCTGCTTCCTCCCCCTAGGTGAGTTTCCCAGTACACCTAGGAGAGGGGAAATTGGAGCCAACCGTGAGTAACAATCTCCAGCCACCTTTCTGACTAGACTCCCTTCCTCCGTGTGTACCCAGCTCTTCTCGACCCGGGGCTCCCTTAGAAACTCCAGCCTCAACAGCTGCCACAGAACCAACCCTCTCCTCCCTTTTTCCTTTGCCTTATTGTAAAAACATCTGTACAAACAAATGAAATATAAGGGACTGGCATATAAATAAGCCCAAAGTAAGAAAACTGAGAAGTAGACCCAAGGGTGGGTCAGCAGTTCTGAGCTTTGCAACACCAGTGATGCCCAATGCAGGTGGCTTCAGGCACTCGTGGGGCCGAATCAGGACTTCCTGCTGAAGCTGGACGGCCATGAGTCAACAATGCTCTAGTTAATGTATCTCCCGCGTGTTTTTCCCACCTCTGCATTTCCTGGCCTTTTAAACAGTCATCTGGTGAGAACCTACAGATTTTACAATACTTTGCCTCCCTCTTTCTCTCTGTTGATACGCAGGACCTGCCACATTTTGAGACTCATCTGAATCAGTGATGTGGGGTCTGAGTTGGAGGACCAAGCAGCCCTGCCGGAGACACGGAATGTGCTTTGTCTAAATCCTCAGGAGCTTAGGAACACTGTGGTTTTAGCTCGTAAGGAAAAGAGAATGAGTAGCATCCTAGGACAATGCCTCAGAAGCAGACTTCTTTCTCTCTGTCCCCCTGCTAATGATCTTTCCAACCCAGCACCAATGTGCGTGGCTATGGTGGTGGAAGGGGAGGACTCAACAGAACACACTGGAAGGAAGTTATCTCCTTCTCCTTTTTGTCTTGTGCACCCATCCACCAAGGAGCTAGGTGGAGATGCTTGAACCCCACCTTCCCTTGGTCCAGGCACCCACTGGGGTCAGTAAACCTCCCTAAGGCCCTGAAAGCCAGGCCCCTCTGTTCCCTACGTGATCATGAACACCAAAGCTTCATGGCTCCCAAAAAGAGCACAAGAGTCCCCTTACACCAAAGTCGCCGCAGAAAAATTAAGACACACTGAGTGAAAAACCAAACCAAACCAAAACAACCCCTTAACTCTGCTGCCCCTCTGCCTGTACGCTCTTCCTTAGCTGGTCTCACCACGTAAGACCACTTTCTTCCCGGACCTTCTCCTATTTTCCACCTACATGTTCTGCTCTGCCTGTGGCCCCCCTCCAGCCACTGGGTTGGTGAAATGTCTTGTCCCTGCACCACACACAGTATAAAGAATCCTATGCACTCAGAGTCATGAGAACACTTAAAGGTCACCAAGTCCAGTCTCCCTGACGATGCCTGGGGATGTCCGCCCTCCAGAACACAGCAGCTCCTCAAGATACGCTTGTTGGAAGGAAAAGGGGGTGAGGAAGAGGAAGGAAGGGACAAGAACGCCCCACCTTTTTTTCTTTCCTCTCCCAGGAGGGCATTATGCTAAGTGAAAGAAGCTAGACGGAGAAAGAGAAATACTGCATGAACTCATTCACGTGTGGAATCTAAAAAAAAGTCAAATTTATAGAAACAGAGTAGAATGGTGGTTGCAGGAGCTGGGGAACTGGGGAAAATGGGGAGAGGTTGGCAAAAGGGCACAGACTTTCAGATATAAAACGAAATAGGTCCAAGGATCTCACGTATAACATGGTGATATAGTTGTAACGCTGTATTATACAACTGGAGTTTGCTAAGAGAAGAACTTAGCGGTCTCACACATGCAAAAAAAGGTAAATAGGTGAGGTGACAGATGTATTAAGTCGACGGAGGAAATCCTTTCACAATGTATACATATATCAAATCATCACATTGTACATTTTAAATGCATTACAATTTTATTTGTCAATTATACTTTAAGAAGGGTGGGAAAAAAAAAGGAACGCATTTACACCTGCCCTAGGGCCTATGAAGATGGGTTACATGGTCAGAGCCAGGCGTTATGGCTGAATCCATGCCCCACAGTTGGGCTCAATCCATTTCTGCCTCAGGCCAGGACTGACCCTCAGGACAAAGCCTGCAGTGGGGGGCTCTTGGCCCTTGCTTGGGGGGCAGGCAAAGAGATCCAAAAGCCAGGTGGGACCTAGTGACACTGACCTCCCAGGCCCAGCTCTCACTCAGCTCATCAGCCCCTGAGTGAGAGGAGCTGTGGGTCTGCAGGCCCTTGTCACCGCTGGTGTTAATTTACTCACTTCTCAGACATCTCCGCAGAAAGGTCAAGGGCTGGATGAGTAATCATGGATGAGCTAACGCCTCAAGCCAGCCATCGGTTCCCACCCTCAATTTTCGCAAATGTCTCACTATCCTATCCAAATATGCTTCTGACCTTGGAGCAAAGGATGTTCTTGGCAAAGTCTGTGAAAGATTGACTTAAAAGGATTGAGGTTTTCAGAAATCGGCATAAAGAACAGTGTGAACAAAGACTGACCTGGTACAGGAACCAGCCACTGGGGCACTGCTCTGGGGTGACATGTGGATACCAGGAAAGGGGGTCTCAGTCCCCACTATGGGAGCTCAGAACCTCCCACCTCAGTCCACAACTCAGTGGTTCTCAGGTTCTAGGATGCATCAGAATAAATGGAAAACGTGTTCATCATGCAGGGTCTGGGGCCCGGGCCCCAGAGAGTCTGATTCTATAGATGTGATCGAAGACCCAAGAATCTGCACATGACCAAGATCGCCAGCGAGCCTAACGGAGGTGGGTCCTTTGCTGTCCAAAGTGTGACTGGTGGACTGTTAGCAAAGGCATCATCAAAGAGCTTGGTAGAAATGCGGAATTTCAGGCTCCACCCCAGACCTACAGAATCAGTCTGCATTTCACAGGCGCTGCAGTGATGCTCGTGCATGTTGCAGTGTGAGAAGTGCTAACTCATATCGTACTGTGAGCCCCCTTAGCTCTTCTCTGGCGCTTGACTTCCCCTGACTCTGTGACCCCACTCCCTATACCTCTACCTCCCTGAGGGACTCCATCCATCCAGGGATAAATACAACTGTTGCCCTGTACCTAATCTCACAGTGAGACATGCACACATCTAACTACCAGGACTGAGGTGGTAGGGATGCCCCTGTAAAGCGGGGACCTTGGCATAGCCAATCTGAGGGCAAGAGGCTCAGCCCTGAAAAAATATGGAGGCTGCAGCCTTGCTGCCTGCTCACAGACTTGAGCAAAGAAAACAGCAATCGCTCATGCAACCCACATCTGTTGAGGCTATGTGCCAGGCCCTGGGGGAATGACGGACGCCATTCATATAATGCCTTTTGGTTGATAAAGTACATTCACATCCATTCTCTTATTTAACTGCACCTGCAACAGAGACATGACAAGGCTGGGATACAGAAAGCATGATCCGCATTTTACAAGTGCTGAAAATGAGGTGCCAAGAGGCTAAGTGACTTGCCCAAGATTAAGAAATAGCATTCAAGCTGGGTTCCCCACCAGGTCCGTCTGAGTTTAGATGCTGGTCAATGCAGTGAAGAGAAAGGGGAAGGCAGTTAAAGGGGAGAATAGTAACATTCACAGACTGGTGTTGATGTTGTTATGGAGAAGGTTTAAAGCAGCTCAGGAGAGGATGATCCCCCAGTTATGACTGGGTTGGTCCAACACATATGATGTCAGCGAATCTGTGGTCATTCTGTTCGCCAAGTTTATGAGCCATCTGTTCAGATGTTGTCCAGGAGAACAGCCTATGATGATGGGCATCTTCTAGACCTGTGTGGTCCCATCCTCTAGCCACCAGTCATGTGATGCTACTGAAATGTGCCCTTGGAACACGCCTAGTGCCACCAAGAACTGTTTAGCTTTATTTAACTTTAATTTACATCTTGTAGCCACACAAACAAGAGAGACCATGTCCCTGCCCAGGGGTGCCTCTGCTCCTCAGCTCCAGCCAGTTGCCTCCTTGATAAAGGCAGGCCTGGTACTAACCCATCTTTCTTTAAAATATTATCTTTTATTTCTAATTAAGCTTTTTATTTTGAGATACGTGTAGGTTCCATGCAGTTGTAAGAAATAATACAGAGATATAGGCCTTTTACTTAGTTTCCTCCAGTGGCAACATCTTGTCAGACTCTAGTGCAATATCACAAAAGGATATTGACATTGATTCAGTAAAAATACAGTAACGTCTCCATCACCACAAGGATCCTGTCAAGTCTTCTTTTAAAAGACACAGAAAGTCTGGATTTTTGGTGAAACAACCCACTCTGTAAATATCGGCAATGAATTTTCACGTTTTTAAAACCCTATGAATATTCACTATACAGTGTCATTTATATTGAGTTCAACAACTGGCAAAACTCATCTAAGGTGGTAAAAGGTAGGATAGTGGATATCCTTGGGGTAAGGACAGTGACTGGAAGGGGATACAAGAGTGGCTTCTGGGGTTCCGGAACTGCTATTCCTCCATCTTGGTGCTTGTTATATGGGTATGCTCACTTTGTGAAAATTCATCAGGCTGCACGTATCTGACTTGTACACTTTTCTACCGGTATGTGAATAAAAACGTGGCTTAAAAAAAAAATGGAGTCTCTACGCCAATGACCTTACCAGTGAAGGTACCACCGGAATAAAGAGAATTCCAAGCCACAAGACAGATGTGACAGTCTTATCTAATATTTGTCAACGTTCATTGAAACAGATATGGTCATGAGAAGTTCATCAGCTTCTTGAAAATAAATTAACTAATTGGAGTGGCCACATGTGGCCAGTGGCCACCCATAGTGAACAGCACTGGATAGAAGGTCACGAGGCCATCACTCTTTGTTCTACTGCATCTGAACAGAACACACTGGAACGAGCAGAAAAAGCACTGTTGGCAGTAGTGGAACTTCTGAAGGACCCCAAAGTGGCTGCTTCTCTTCAGAAGCTCAGTGGAAAGCAGTCTGCTGAAGCCTGTGTTCTCAAGGGGAACAAGAGCAAAGGGTTGGTTCTTGGGGGTGAAAAGAATCTTACTCTTTCTATATACGTATAAAGCACAGTACAAACATGTTCATGGAAGTCAGGAAAATGAGGTTCCTGGGGGAGTCGGGGGTGGTCAATACTTTTTAAAAGACTGAAAACACTGTTAAAGTGAAAAGCCAAGTAAAGCACCACACAAAGAGGATTTCTGCTCTAATACCCAACGTGATCAGCTTGTTCGCTGTACGGGGCCCTTGGAACATTACCGTCGAATTGCTTCTGCCTTTTTTACCGCCGTGCGTGTCCACCATGGAGAGTGTCCATCATGGAGAAGCACCATGTTCAGTTGCCATGGCGCCCCCATTGGATGGCACTACTCGTTCTGAATTAGAAGTGGTCCTGAGCACACCCGTGTTCATAGCAGCATTATACACAACAGCCAGAGGGTGAAACCCAAGTGCCCATCGGTTAATGAACAGATAAACAAATGTGGTCTATCCATACACTGTAACACTATTCACCCTTAAAAAGGAAGGCAATTCTGACACATGCTACAACATGGATGAACCTTGAGGACATTTTGTTAAGTGAAACAAGCCAATCACAAAAGGACAAATGCTGTGTGATTACACTTATACGAGATACTTAGAGTGGTCCACAGAGACATAAAGTAGAAGGGTGGTTGCCAAGGGTTGGGGGAGGAGGGGATGGGGAGTTGTTGTTTAATGGGTACAGAGTTTCAGTTTTGCAAGACGAAGGGAATTTTGGAGATTGGATGCAAGACAATGTACATGTACTTAACTTTCTTGAGCTGAACACTGAAAAATGGTTAATATAATAAATTTTATGTTATATGTGTTTTACCATAATTTTTAAAAATGGAAGGAAAAAAAAGCAATTCTGAGCAACATTTATGTCAAGGCCAGATCTTAGAAATTGGAGGTTACGACTGAGCCACCAACCACGGGTGGGATGACTGTCCACACTGGACAGAAGTATACTGTTATGTCTGCCAAAACCATGATTCAGAAGCTGAGCAGGGCTATGCAGGAGGTTGTCCTAAGTGTGGCCTTTTTAACACTCATCAGTGACAATTCTTACACTTGGACCAACAAAACTCTTCCTGAACACATAGAAATAAAATAACAAACCTGAATGATTGAGACTGCCAGCACGTGAAGGTGATGAGAGCGTGAGGGTGCTGGAGGCATAGGGGCGGGGCAGATTAACGTAGGGGCTGGGAGTGCAGGGGGAGGGGAGGGGAGGGCGGGGGAGAGGGATCCATGGGTGCTTGCTTTGCTGCAGGGTCTTCATCACCTCCGTGGCCCTGGGGGATCGGGGGAGGGTCCTCACTCTGCCCTGCTGACCCTCACCCTCAGTGTAGCTGCTGATCCCTCCTACAACTACAGCTATTTACAGCATCTTCACTCAGACCCAGAAGCAATGACAATGAACATGAATGTATGTGATGTGTCACAGCTTTAGAGCGTCTTCCCATGACTCACTCATCATGAAAACTCTATGCCCTGGTGGGATTCTTACCTGCACGCATTTTACAGATGAAGCAACTGAGACTTGGAGCAGTAAAGCTGTCTGTCCAAGGAATACCCGGAAGGTAGACTCATATCCGGACCCCCACTTCTGAGCTCCAAACTCTGTGTGTGGCATCTCATGGCCTCAGCTGCCCCTAGAATAAGTGAGACCTCAATGGCTCCAGCTGGGGAGTCCCATGTGTCACCAGCAGCCTTAGATGCTGCCCCAGTCTCCTTGTCTGATGAACATGAATCACGATATCACCCTGATAAAGGGACTGTTGTTACGAAGGATTAATTCATTAATGAATATGAGGTCTCTGGAAAGCCACAGTGTGATATAAATACTTGTGTTGTCAGCTTTGCCTCTCTGGTGCAGAATGAAAAGGACCGAACCCCCCATTGTCCTTAGGTAATAGCTTCGATGTGGTGCAGGGAGGGAGGAAGGAGACTGTCTGGGGATAAACAATGCTGAGTTGTTCGCACAGCACAGGCCGGGGAAGGGAGAAGGGGGCTGGGGCTTCAGTCTTCCCAGACAGTTCTGTGTCTGTGCTCCTGAACTTCTCCCCACACCACCTCTGCTGGACAGACACACACACGCACGCGCGCGCGCGCGCACGCACACGCACACACACACACACACACACTTAGTCCAACTCTTGCCCTAGAAAGGACACCTCATAGCAGCCTCTTGTGAAGAGAGCAAAGGTAACTCACATCACAAGTGTAGTGAACCTACGATTTCCTTCCTGGAGGTGTATTTTCAGTGATCATTTCATACTCTGTAGACCACACCCATGGTGACCAGAAGGTCAGGTGGCAGACAGGGCTCAGACTGGATATATTCCAGTTTTCTACTGCTGCATAGCTGTCTTAGCTTGGGCTGCTATAACAAGATATCATAGGTTAGGTTGCTTAAATAATAGACATTTACTTTCCTATAGTTCTAGAGGCTGGAAGTCTGAGATCAGGGTGGGTTCTGGTGAGGACTCTCTTCCTGGCCTTTCAGAAGGCTGCCCGCTCACTGTGTGCTCACATGGCCTTTCCTCAGTAAACGCATGTAAAGGGCAGGGGGGATGTGGGTAGAATCCATGTGCTCCTATGTTTCTTCATCTTCTTATAAGGGCACTAATCCCATCATGGTGGCCCCACCCTCATGACTTCATCAAAACCTATCTATCTCCTAAAGGCCCCACCTCCAAATACAATCACATTTGGGGTTAGGACTTTAACATATAAATGCGGGGGGGGGGGAACACAAACATTCATAACAATAGCAAACATTCCGAAACATGGTGGCATAAAACAACAAGCATCTTATTATGGTCATGGAATCTGTGCATCAGAAATTTGGTCAGGACCCAGCAGAGATGGCTTGCTCTGCTCTACAATGTCTAGGACATTGACTAGGAAGACTGAAACAGCCATGGGTGATTTGGATGGCCCAGGGTTGGAGCAGGTGGGGCTGGAGGAATGCATTTCCAACAAGACTTCAATCATATGCTTGGTGCCTGGGTTGGGCTGGCTGAAGGTCAGTTCAGCTGGGACTGTCACCTGGAGCACTAATATTTGGCCTTTCCACGTGATCTGGGCTTCTCACTGCTTGAAGAGCTCTGAGAAACAGCATCTCTGGAAGAAACAAGGATCCCAAGAGACCACCTTCGGAAGTCACATCACTGCTGCTTTTCTCAAGGGGAAGGAGCAGTCACCAGGCCTGCCCAGATTCCAGGGAAGGGAGCAGAGACTCTACTTCTTCGTGGGAGGAATACCAAAGAATTTGGGGCCATGTTTAAAAACCACCATATGGCTTTGTATAGGACAGAGTCAGAGTTTGGTATAGGACTTTGCATATCCTAGTCCCAGACACCACCCGTAGTCCCACGGGGGAGGTGATTCAGAATATCCTAATACTCTGGATGATGTCATTTTGTACTCCTTTAGGGCGTAAGAGTAAGGAATTCTCCAAATGTTAGGGTCCTTTGGGGACCTAGGTCCATGCCTTTATTTTAACATTGAGGAAACCAAGAATAAGAGAGGTCACTTCCTTTACCCAGCGTCACATGGCCGCTAAGTGAAGCAGCCAGGATTCACTGACTCCAAATCCAGCGCTCACTCTGCTCCTCAGCTGCCGTCATGGAGAGCTGGAGCTGACGGTTCCTTTCTATCAAGGTGAGACATCTGTCTTTAGAGCTGGGAAACCCACTGCAAACAGAACCTGCTAGTTGCCCTCCCTCTAAGGAGAGGGGAAAGGAGCAAGGTGGTCAGGGGGTGTTTACAGATGGGGGGGCTCTGGGCTGGCAGGCAAAGGTGAGCGGGTCGGCCCAGCCCCCCAGGGCGGGTCTGTGATGGGAAATTGGATAAACACATTTGGAGCAGAATGCATGTGCATCCGACCGTGTGCACATTTTTAAATATACATTTCACATCCATATGCAGACCCCACTGACATGAGACAGATGTGCAGTGGCCTCCAGGAGTTGTTCTCCAAAGAAGCGCTTATTTCATTTGACTCCAGGCATCCAAGCCTCAACAGAGGTCAGGATTCAGACAGGCGGTGGGAAGCCGACTCCAATTACGGCAGGAAGACCCAAGTTAGACAGTGGGAAGAACTGTCTCCGGAACAACAGCTCGGTTCTCCAGATTCTTCGGCAATGTGGCACTGCAGACTCAGTACACACCCAGACAAATAAGAGTGCTCCCTGGAGGCGTGAGGAAGGAATCCAGTTGATCGAAACTGGATTTTAGTTCATACCCCAGATTTTATGGAACACAAAGGCTCCACAAAGGGTATGGCCCTTGGTGAGCACTTTTGATTTAAATGAAGGCTCGGTGTCTCTTTTTCGAGCAGACATATATTTTAAATTTTTTATTTATTCATTTATTTATTTAGTTTTGGCTGCATTGGGTCTTCGATGCTGCGTGCGGGCTTTCTCTAGCTGCAGCGAGCAGGGGCTACTCTTTGTTGCGGTGCACGGGGCTCTCATAGCGGTGGCTGCTCTTGCTGCAGAGCACAGGCTCGAGGCGCGCGGGCTTCAGTAGTTGTGGCACGCAGGCTCAGTAGTTGTGGCCCACGGGCTTAGTTGCTCCACGGCATGTGGGATTTTCCTAGACCAGGGCTTGAACCCGTGTCCCCTGCACTGGCAGGCAGATTCTTAACCACTGCACCGCCAGGGAAGTCCTGAACAGATATTTTAAAGAGATAAATAGGAAGACTTGAACTTGAAAATCTGAGAACCGAGGCCCTGCCAACCTTTTCCAAATGAATCTGTAAGATAGGAAAGGGCTTACTATTGTTTAAATAAGTTCCTGCCGTGCACCAGGCACTTCTGCTCTTCTTTTCTGGGGGGTGGGGGGGTGGGGGGGTGGGGGGGTGGAGGGTATGTGGAATAAAACCTTTATTAAGATATAACTAATATACTCCGTAATTCATCGCAAGTGTTCAATTCAATGAATTTTAGTACATGCATAGAGTTGTGCAACCATCATTAAACCAGTTTTAGAACATTTAATCACCTCAAAAAGAAACCCCATACACTTTATCAATCACCTTCCCAACTGTCCCTTAATCCTCCTGCCCTAGGTAACCACTGATCTACTTTCTGTCTCTACAGATTTGCCTACTCTGGACACTTCATATAAATGGAATCACACCCTATATGGTCTTTTGTGACTCACTCTTTTCACTTGGCATGTTTTCAAGGTTCACCTATGTTGTAGCATGTATCAGAATCCCACTCCTTTCTACTGCCAAATAATAGCCCCTTGTACAGACACACCACATTTTATTTACTCATTCAGCAGCTGATGGACATACGGCTTGTTTCCACTTTTGGACTATTGTGCATGGTGGTGCTTTGAACATCCATGTACATTTTTTTCTGTGGATGTACATTGTTATTTCTCTTGGGTATATACTTAGGAGTGGGACTGCTGGGTCATGTGGTAACTCTATGCAACTTTTTGAGGAACACCCAAACTTTTCCAAAGTAGCCGTTCCATGTAAATAGGTACCAGCAGTGTGTGAGGGCTCCAGTTTCTCCACATCCTTACCAACATTTATTATTGTCTTTTTGCTCAGAGCCATCTTAGTAGGCATGTAGGTGCTCTCCTCATATTACCTCATTTAGTCTTCACAGCATTACTACAGGAGCCATCTACTACTACCACCATCCCGTTTTATGGATCACAAGACTGAGGCTCAAAGAGGTCAAGTCACTTGCCTGCCAAAGTCACACCACTGGGAAAGGAGAGTGAAGATTGCTGTCAGGTCTGCCAGATGCTCCTCCCACTGCCCTGTAGCCCCACCCATCCTCTCAGGCCAGTTCTGCCCCCAGAGCCATCTCTGCAGGTTCTCTTTGTGCTCCACCTGTGACTCACTGCTGAGATATTCAGGAACAGAAGCAACTCAGCACTTTACCCAAACCAACCTTGCTCACTTGAGAGCATCCCCTTCTGACTGTCTGCATGCCTTCTGTTGAGGGTGGGTGGGCGCCCAGGAGGTCAGGAAAGAAGCCAACACACCTCTCTGCCCCTGCCCACCCCTGTGCTCGGTCCACCCCCGTGTGGGTGGATTTCCAGGTCCAGCTCTGCTGGGCTGCAGGCAGCTCGTGGCATTTTCCTCCACTTACTGGAGCACGTGAGACTCTGTCCAGCCCGTTGGTGACTCCTGGGAAAAATTTCACATCAGGCTCCTGGGAAATATTTCTTTAGTTCAAGAAGCTATAATGAGCACGACCCTAAACAAGCTGACACCTCCTAACACTCACAGTGAAAGGGGACCTCGATGGTGGGATGCATCATACAGCGTCACGGGGGCCAGCGGCCTGCCCACTGCCCGGCCATCTCCCCTCACGCTCCCCTTCACACAGGAAGATAAATGTTGCCGGGGGCCGTCAGGTGTGTTGTTTTTATATGAAGCCCATCGTTCCTTATTCTCCCTCCATTGTTCTCTGATGTATGACAAAACTCCCGATTTGTCAAATGCTTAACAGCGGTCAGGATAATCTATTCTCCACACATTCACAGAGTTTTTCATTTTGCACAACTGCCACCGAGAACAGTTTATGGATTTTCCATCGTGAGGAAATGGAGAGGAGAAAACACCCCACCCCACCACAACCTGCTTCTCCTGAGTCACAGCCCTCATTCATTAGAGAGGAAGCAATGCAGCTTCTGAGGTCCCCATCTTACTACACATAATCACACTTTGCACTTAAGCCCATTTTATGGGCAGCCACCTGCAAGTGCTTTTCTGTTTGTATCGAATCCCTCCCTATGCTGTCGAAGTGAAAATCGGGCAGTGCCCTCCTGCTCACCGACCTCACATTTAGAGCTCAAAGGAGTCAGCTCAAGGGACTCGGGATTCAAAAGCCCTCTGCACTGCTGGATGACCTGCAGCAGATTCTAATGCAATCCCCAGAAGCCTCACGCTTTTAAAAAATATACACTGAAAAATGTACACTGATCATCTATCATAGCAAAAATCTAGAATCAATCTAAATTTCCAAAGAGAAGGGCTTAAATAAATTATAGTAATGGGACACGGAACACCAGTGAAATAATGTTTCCATGGCGTGGGAATGTGGTAAGGATATAATGTTAACTAACGCAAGTTTCAAAACTGTATTGCAATATGATTCCCAGTTCGTAAAAATATGCCTGTATATGGACGCATCGAGAAAGACCAAACGGATAGACATTCAAAAGGTGAAAACTCAAGAGACTATCTGCTTTTTACAAAGATATTTATTTTCATGTGCTTTCCAAATTTTCTTCAATGAATAAAAAAGTTATTTTTTTCAAATAAGATTTAAAAAAAAAAATCACCTTGGTTTTGCTCAACGTGGTCTATTCACGCACTCTTCCTCAAACTTTAAACTCTGCGGAAAGCGGCCACTTGTACAGTAAACAGAATATACAGCCCAGTGGCTTTCTGACAGCGAGCACTTCTTTATCCACACTGGGTGACACCATACTGAACAGCAGCTGTCCATATGACTGCAATCACAGCAGCTTCTGAAACCACAACCCACTTTCCCCTTTATTTTGTTCCATTAAAAACTGTCTCTTGAAGCTAATGAGCAAATTCCCTGAGTGATGGAACCTAGGAAATGCTGAATCACACTCGGGGCAAAGAGCCTATTAAATCCACACGAAGTCACACAGCCCTTTGAAGACTCGCACAGCTCAGATCACTTGAAAGTCCCTCTGAGGATATAGTCGATACACGGTTATCATATGTAAATGGAAGCCAATGCCTAACAAGATACGATTATTTTCAAATGCCTTCGCTATGATCTAAGCTGAGCTCTGATTTGAGGAGTAACATAGTGATCACTTTAGCAAGAACCTGGAGGCTAAGATTAACCTTTACCTGGAACTTCTGAGGAGGGTTGAGATTTTCTCGGAAACTAAGATCCTAGGAACTACTGGCGGTTACAACTGGAGGAGCTGAAACAACATGTCAACTCCAAATCCCTTCGTCTTTTCTTTTTCTTTCTGTGTTTTCTCTCCTATTTTTTTGCCTTCTTTCCCAACCCATCTTGGACTCCTTGATCTTTCTCTTTAATAACACTTTTAGAGCATGCTCTTAAAATGTTTGTCTTAAGTCCTTTACACCCAACTTGAAGGTGCAAAAAAAAAAGAAAAAGAAAAAGAAACAACCCTACTCCTTGTGTATTTTGGGTGTTAGGGCTGTCAGAACAAAGCACTACAGACTGGGTGTCTCCAACAACAGAAATGTATTGCCTCACAGTCTGGAGGTCAGAAGCCCGAGACCAAGGTATTTGCAGAGTTGGTTCCTCCAAGGTCCTGTGAGTGAGAATCCGTTCCATGACTCTCCCTTAGCTTCTGGTGGATTGCTGACAATTGTTCCTTGGCCTGTAGAAGCAACACCCCAATCCCTGCCTTCACCTTAGCATGGCATTTTCCCTGTGTGCATGTGTCTGTGTCTAAATTCCATGTTTTTATAAGGACACTGGTCACATTGGATTAGAGTCCTCATGACCTCATCTTAATTACATCCACAAGGACCCTATTTCCAAATAAGTCACATTCTGATATCCTGGGAGGTAGGACTTCAACATATGAATCTTGGACACACGATTCAACCCATGACACCTTGTATCTATGTCACAAACCATGTCCCAACTAGGCTGCTGAGCTCTGCTCCAGCAGAAAACAACAACCCCAGACTGACAGATGGTTTCCGATGTCAGTTGAACCATTCCTTCCCCAGCTCCCTGGTTACCCACCCCCTCCTATTTCCCACTGTTGCTTTTACAAACTTTCTCCGTGCTCCTGGATCTTTCTCTATTCCCCCAAACTTTAGCGGGTGATCTTATTTCAAAGAAGCAAAAAGAGGCCATTGCAAAGGGATGGTCTGACCTCCCTGCCATGAAGCCTTTACTTGTGTCCCTTCTTTCCCCACTCTGTCCTGTAATAAAGCGAGGTACATTCCTCCTCCTGGGGTCTGGATCCTCTGCCTCCTCAGGGGCCCCGTGCTTGCCAATTACCCCTCCTCCTTCTATCTTCAACCTTCCTCACCATGGGTCTCTTCCTATCAGCATTTAAACAAGCCCCAATTTTTCCCATAAAGAGCAAAACCTCTTAGCTCCATTTTTCCCTCAGATTATTGTCCAAACACTCAGGCCCACCTCACAGGCACACTTATTGAAAGAGTGAAATAAAGTGATCTCTACTTCTCTTGTGCTAAACTCATTCTAGCTGACTTCTGTCCTCACCTATATATTGGAATTTCTCCTGCCATGGACCCCCTGGTTGCTAAACTAAGGGTTTCTTTTGGTCCTTTTCTTAAGGGACCACTCAGCAAGTGTGGAATTGACCGGTCTCTCCTTTAAATATTTAATTCCTTGGCTTCTGAGTGATCCTAAAGGTTTCTAAATTCTCCTTCTTGGTTTATCTCGCTGGACCCTTATCCCCTGCCCATATGTTCAATTTTTATATTGGTATTGTGTACTAGATCTTTCTCCTCCCCTTCTGATCTCATCCATTACCATGAATTAAATTACTATCTATATCCTGGTGACTCTCAAGTCTCTGTTTCCAACTCTACTTCTTTCTCCCGAATTAAAGATGTCCATATTCCTTCCTACCGTTATATCCCCCTGCAATGATCCACAACCAATGATAGTTATGAAGGAGGACAGCCAATAGGCAGTAGACAGAGTAATGGGTTGACATGGACTCAGGAGGGGCAAAGATCCTCTTGGCAGGGTAAAGGGAAGCAGCGATGAAATGAGAGCTAAGGGACAGTTAGGTGAATTAACTCGATACTTCTTCAAAAAGTGCTCTCAAATCCCAATATTCTTGATCCCTTGCTACTCTTTCTGAACACCTGTATCTTAAAGGACAGGGAACTCACTCCTGACATGAATTAAATTTGAATATGCTTCTAACCTAGAAAATATATTTTTCCTCCACCAACGCTCTGGCATATGGAGACTGTCCACTGAAAATCATAGATATGTCATCAAATTGCAGAATGCCAGCTTTGGGGTAGGTATTGCTTTTTCTATACCTATGTACAATTTTAAGTGAAGCATCCGTATTAAATTATGCTTCCCGCTGCCCACTCAGCTTGGTCCTTGACTCCGCTGCTGGATGGAATTACAATTGCTAGCAGCCAGGAATTAAAAAGAGGTCAGTATAGCCCAACAGATGTCAAAATAAAAAACAAGGTTAGGAATATAAAATTTCATGGCTTCAAGACATATGTTAGCCTAGAAAAAAACAAATTGCTTTCACATGAGACTGCCTCATGTCATTACTAATAAAATAAAAACAAACAAACAAACAAACCCAAAGACATGGCTGCTAGAGAACATGTAGTCCAACACCCTCCTTCGGCAAACAAGGATACTGAGGCCCAGAGAGGAAAATCGTTCAATTTCCTCAAGGTTAAACTCTGTGGAATGGGAGGAGGTGATGGAAGAATTTGGTGTTTATTCCATCAGCACATGAGAGGCTTGGAAAAACATGGCCTCATTTGGCTAGAGCCAGTCAGCATCAGCATTTTTGCAGAGGACGTCACCATCCTAGCCAGCAGGACCTCTGGCACACTCACTTCATCCATGTGCTTCTTCCGGAAGCCCTCATCCTAGTCAACCCCACACCACACTGCATACTCCACACCCTGATCCTCCTGGGTTCTGAATGCTAGAGTCACATTTCCACAACCAGCTTTGCCTCTTCTCCCAGTCCAATCTCATCTACTCTGCTGGAATGTTCCTTCCCGTTTGCTTCCTGCTTTGCTTCTACTGCAACCAGATTCACCAAGCAGCATTCTGCCCACCAACCTGGGCTCCCGGAAGCTCTGCAAAGTGCCCTGAGCCCATGCCCCCACCAGCCTGACCCAGCCCTGTGAATGGACCTGAATGAGAAATGATGGATGTTTGCAACCCTTATCCCAGCAAAAGAAGAGTGAAGGAAAAAACAAAGCAACACCAAAGCACCCCTGCTGAGCTCAGATTATGAGTGGGCCAGGCACTGTGCTAGGTGCAGACGTTAACACTGTCTCCTTTAATCTCCCAGCCTTTAATAGAACCCTGCTCTGTGAAATTTGCACAGGGGCCAAAAGGAAACCAGACATTATTCATAATAATTGGCTCCCCATAATCTATTCACGTGGCACTGTCTGGAATAATATGATGGGCCTTTATGCTATTCACAGCCTATAAAAAAGTAGTTCTGTTGTGATTCGACATATAGTAATCTCCATTTTAAGAGGACAATAGAAACACTCAGCCATTATTCATCCCAGAGCCTTAAACAGCAGAGAATTCCTTTATCAGGAACATAAGGTTAGAATGACATTAGTTATTAATATTGCAAGTAGCCCAATGCATTCACTGAAGTGCTCAAACTGTTGAAAGAAACAAATGGTTTTTAAAAGCCAGATCTAGGAAAAGGCTAGGGCCAAACAGCACTTTGAGAGAACTGTGCCAAAAGCAAAAACTTTTCAGAACTGCTTAAGCTGAGATGAGAATGGGGGCTAGAAATCTTCATCCCCAGCTCTCTTAGTCCTGAATGTTCTGAAAAAAGTACACAAAAGAGAAGAGCAATGGATGTTCAGAAGCTCAGATGGGAGACAAGAGAAAATGTGACAGGAGCTACAAACCAGAGTTAATTAACAATCATTAGTGGTACGTGCATAACTCCTTGGTATTCAGTTAATTTTCATTCATTTATTCACCACCATATTCCACAAAGAATTTGAGACAGCCTACAGAAAGAACATGATAGGACAACGGCAAAATGTAAATAAGAGTAAAGATTGGGACCAGCATGAAGACAGCTGTGAGCACCATGGCAAGAAGGACACCCGTGTGCTGACCATGACGTCTTCACACGTACCACCGTCAGGTTTCAAATGTGACTTGAAGCTTCCTGGCGGCCAGAGTGAAAAGGAGACAGAGTCAGTTATGGAATTCTCTTCAATAAGGACTACTAAAGCATTTTTCTTTCAAAGCAGGGTAAAAAGATGAACACTGGCAGGAGGCCCATTAAACTGTAATAAGATGGAAGGGAAGAGAGTGTAGGAGAAAGAATGTGAGTTCTGGAGCTGCAAGTCCTTCCAAGAAGGGCTAGCTTAACTGTTAATACTCGGTGGCCTTGGAGAAGATCCTTAATTCCTCTGAGGCACATTCTTACTGGAGATTTTAAAATATCTAATTTGCTAAGTCATGTATGAGAGAGAGAGAATGAACAGAGGAATAATAAGAAAGGTGAATATGAATGAAACAAAACATATAAAGCATCCAGTTCCTGGAACTTGAAATATGCTAGATCCTTTCCCAGAATTTTTCTTTTCTTTCATTCTTCCTGTGAAATTAAATCTGGCAGTAAGAGCATGGCGGTCTGCTTTGTCATCTGGTGGCTGTTTCAATCTCTCTTCACTCTTATTACCCTCTGCCCCTCCCGTTCTCTCTTCCCCCTCAACCTCCACAGGCAGCAGTAGCCTCAATCTCAGAATGCTCGAGTGAAGAGAAGTATAGAAACCCAAGTGGATGAGTCCGTCTGCAAATGTCAGAGCACTATGAGAAGACGCAAATGGTGATGGGCACCAGACCAACCAGCACGGTGCCGGAGAAAGAGTATCAACTTGGAAATGAGTGAGGTACTGACGGATAATCATCGAAAGCTTAGGAGGAAGAACTATCTTGTACTGAAACGTGCTGATTTATGGTAGACATTTCTACCTTGAGCACGCATTATTCACTACCTAATCCATTCTGATCTTGAAGAAAAGTTCTATTTTGTAGGAAATGCGATATTGGCTCTCTTAGCACCAAATACTTTCAGACTTCAGCTAACAGCATGGGTCTAACTACTGGGCCTTCATGTTCCCAGTGACCATATTTTCTAAGCCAAACATCAAAAGCAAAATTCACAATGGCCTAGAAATTAAATTACTTTTACCCTTATGGACAGTTGGAGCTGTCTTAGAAATGCTGGGTCATATGGTCACCGCATGAAGCAACTGCACAGGTAGGTATCCTCATTTTTCAAATGATTCTCCTTACCTTCAGGCTTGAGTGAGAAGCCTCTGCTCTGTGTTCCCTTTGAACTTGCATACTCCTCCATCCTAGTACGCACCAACCTCTGTATCTTTTTTTTTCTCCATCTGAATGATGAACATACTGTTTGAACCAAAGCCCTGGATGACTGGGCAAATCTATGAGATTGTGTGACGTTAAGCCTCAAATTTTTAACATAGTTTTATTTTTCTTCATGCTCAAATTCTTATAAAGCTCTGGATCCATTTTTATAGTGTTTAATCACATGTTCATCTTCAAAAGCAGCGCTCATGCGGTAGACAAGACTCAGTTTTCTCATTTGAAAAGACCACATGTATCTGAATTAAGAATCAGACAGTAGGGTAAGGCAGAGGGTCTTCTTGCCTAAATTTGGATCCATATCTGTTCAGGCTTCAACAAAATAATTTCACTGCCTATTGTTGGAAAAAAGAGCCAATTTTCAGGCTTAGCTTTCAGTGTTATGGGGTAGTTTTATTTACTTGTTTTCCATCTTTTGTCTTTTTTTTTTTTCTAATGTCTTCACTAACGTGTCAGTTGCAAGATGGAACAGTCTGTGTCAGAGATAAAAATTTAAAGCCAGAAGTTCCCGTCTGAGTTTCTTCAATGTGTTTTCAAGGGTGATTAATAATGAATGGGGGACATCGTTGTATTTGCTCAAATATTGTGAAGGGTTGTCTTTTCTTGGGCACTAGTACACTGCATGAGCAAGGTTTCATCTACCCAGACTGCTTGAGGGGACCATAGGAGAATAGCTCAGTCATTTTCAGAAGCAGATCTGAAAACACTAAGACCCAGGAGCCATCGCAGCTCCCAAACCATCTGGACATCGGCAAGATACCTGCATGGAGAAGAAAGGCAGATGGGAATGCAATGGGGCCAAAACACAGGCAACTCCTGGGGCATCCTCACCTGGAATTTTAATTATCTTCCTGGATTCACTGGGGGAAGCTATGCAGGAGCTAAAAGAAGATGGGATGGCTCTAACTCTCACACAAAATCGTTCCCGGTGGGATAGGGAAGAGGACAGCAGAAAAGGAACTGAACACTTCTGACTGTGGTGACGAGCCTCTGCAGCTTACCTGGTTAGCACTTTTGCTCTGCTCCATGTGACAAGACATGAGCCACGTGATCAGTTAGCTCCATGTGGTCCATTATCCCTATAACTAGGGAGAACTGTCTCCCAGAAAATGGCAAATTATTATTCAATATATTTAGCTTCAAAATGGCTGCCCCCTCCTTCTTTTTCTTCCTTCCTTCCTATCTCTCTCTCCATCTTTCCCATTCACTCACCCACTCACCCACCCATCCATCCATCAATTCATCCATTCATCCATTCATTCCTCTATCCATCCAAAGGTACGCTGACCATCCACTTTGTAGCAGGTACTGTTCAAAGCATTTAATACCCTGCATCTCATTACATTTTAATAATACCCCAAAAGTCAGCTCTTAATATTCATTATTAATACCACTGAAGTTTAAGAGGTTGAGTATCTTGCCCAAGACTCAGCAAAATATTGCCCATGAGCCAAGTCCAACCTATTTTTATAAGTAAAGTTTAAATGGATGCAATTATGCCCATTTTTTACTTATGCTACAGTTCTGGCAGAGATGAACGGTTACAAGAGACCATGTAGTCTACAAAGCCTAAAATATTTACTATCTTGCTCTTTACAGAAAACGTTGTCACCCCTAATCTTGCCCAATAACATTTAGCAAGAAGGCAGTAGAGTCAAAGATACAAACTCAGATCCATCTGCCTCAAAAGGCTATATTCTTCAACCACAAGCCATACAACAGAAATACTTGAGCTTCAACTGCACGACTCCTGGAAACTTCGGGTGAGCTGGTCAGGCCAGGTTTACGGTCACGAGAGCAGAACTGACATACATTACTTAGTAACGTAGCCAACCACTGTTGAGGACCCTCTTCACTAGTGAGAAAAGCCAGTGAGGACTTTTCTTTTTTTTTCCTGGTGAAATAATTCCAGAGATGAGTGTTGATGCATGTTTTGACTTTGCTACAAAAGTAGTTCTGTCTTCTCCAGTTTAAGTAATTACATTTGTTTCTAAATAAAGCAAATGGAGCTATAGTTGTCAAAGAATGCATAGATCAGTTGACTGCATTTATGGTGTACTTGGTAGAATAGAAGTTAAAGCAATTATGACATGGCAAGGAGAGATACTACAGTGTATCTTGCACACACCCAGGTAGGCGAGTGCTACTGAGCACCTTGTGAGCCAGGAGAAAATAGGGGGAAGATGAGACTGAATGGAAACGGAAATTTCCACCCAATGAAATCTAGCTTCAAACAGCATTTGCTATCCTGGTGCCCTAACAATTGCTTTATTTTAATTGTTTTCTAATGTTGCCAGGTATAAAGGATGTGTTCTTGGTATTCCTCCAATACTCGTAGAGTTCAATTTTTCTGAGGCTCTAGGATGTTTCACTTGATGCTCTCAGGGCAAAGATACCCCCTGCACAAAGCAAAGAGCCTAAGAAGTAAGCAGTGACTTAAGACTGACACATGAACTCTAAGGAACAAGGAGAGGCTAGAATTTAGAACTAGGCGGGAGTAGTGATAAGGGAACTGGCCTGGCCATAGACCAAGAATCCAAAGGACATGATTGGGGGAAACAGGCATGATTCAAAACAGGCACTGCTGAGCACCTGTACTACTGGGGAGAAAAATGATGCTTCTCGGCATAGGATTCCACAGCTCATACAGAGCCCCAGCTGTGACAGGCATAATAACGCACCCCCCACAAAGATGCCCACATCCTAATACCAAGAACCTGTGAATATATTACAAGGCGAGAGGGATTTTGCAGATGTGATAAGGATGTTGAAAAGGAGATATTATCCTGGATTAGCTGGGTGGGCTCATGTAATCATGGGGTCCTTATATTGAAAGAAGGAGGAAGAAGACAGAGTCTGAGAGATCTGAAGACACCCTACTGCTGGCTTTGAAGATGGAGGGAGTCAAGCCAAGGAGTGCAGGTGGCCTTTAGAAGCTGGGAAAGGCAAGAAAATGGATTCTCCCCAGACTCTCTAGAAGGAGCACAGCCTGGTCAACAACTCGATTTTGGCCCAGTGCAACACACTTCAGATTTCTGACCTCCAGAAGGTCAGAAGATAATCAATTTATAACTGTTAGATATTACATTTGTGTGGTTTTAAGCCACTAAGTTTGTGGTACTTTGTTACAGCAGCAATAAGAAACGAATACATGCCCCAAGACTAGGGGCAGGAGAGGGGAAAGAGCCACACGCCGCCCTCCCACCATGGGGGGAAGCATTGGAATTAAGCATCACTTCAGGTCCTCATCAGGCAGCGAAATGGTTACCAGGCCAGCATGCTCATCATTCACTTAACTAAGTCTCAGCTCTGGTGTTGCTTCAGAGTGTAAAGACAATTTGAAAAATTCCTTACTTTCAAAACGTAATTTATTCAATGAACTTTAATTTGAAAACCTACATTATCTATCCAGAAATCTTTATGTAAATGTGTGCATACAGGGAAAAAAACAGAAATACTCGTTGAGCAAGTGGCATGAAAACAAAAGAGTATTAGAGATGGGAATGCGGGTCTGAGTGAATCACAGTGACTACGTGACATGATGTATGTGGCGCCTGTCTATCTGGAACGCCATTCATGCATCAGCGTCAATGACCTCAGGACCGTAGAACCAACCACACGTGGAGTTCAGCACCACAGATACTCAGTAACTAAGGTTTTGCCAACCACGGAGAGTGGTACCATGGAAGTGACCTTGTCCCTTGGGCCTCCTGAACTTAGTCATGATGGAGTAATGAGAATCTCACCCAAGGAACCATTACAGAACAAGAAAAATCCTCAGTATGAATGAATAAATGATAATAAACTTTGGAAAGCTACACTTAGAAGTATATTGGAAACAGACAAATGTATCCTCAGATGAGAGATGATAACTATGTAGATAAAATTTGAAATCATCACTTTATAGTGTAGAGAATTTCAATAACAAGAAGTGCTTTAAATTCCATGTCATGGTTCATTTTATTCCTGAAATCTATGAACAAAAGGGCATAATTATGAAAAAATACATTTTAAACTGAAATTCATGAACAAGAAATTGAAAAACATTATAGGCAATGAAGTACCGCATCTCAACACTTCAGAGGCTCTGATATCCATATTTTCCTCTGAAGCGCAATTTTACAAATTTATAATCCTTGAAAAATTGTTATTATTTTTATTGCTAGTATTGCTTATAATAAGAACAACAGCTACATATAGAAATGTGCCTGGATGATTATATTTGAATAAACATCACAGTAATCGTTCTTATTTTTAGAAATGCTAGGATTCTGGAATTACACATCTAATTAGTAACTTCTCTATCTAGAAATCTTGGGTTTGGTTTTGTTTTTCATTTTGATTAAGACCAGATAAAAATCCAACTTCCAGACAATGGATTCTGAATTCTAGATTTAGTTACTAGAACAAGATCCAAACAGAGTTCAAAACACCTGTTGAATAATACCTGTGATTTTCAGTTTGAGATCATTACGAAGAATTCTGTAAGCTGAGGGCCCCCACAGACTGACTCTTAAGGATTTGCATGCAATGCATTTATATATATTTCATAAAAATAAATTATTAACTACTAGACTGTGAGGATTCTTCCTCTGGCTTTTAAGGAAAGTCCTTGAGTTAATTTTGAATATGTCTCTAAAAATTGGTACTTGTGAAATTAATAGAGTCGAGTGATGGTTTGAATAATATTAGGATACATTAAGCCCATACTTGGTTACTTTTAAACATGCCATCAAGAAATCCTCAGCCATAAAAAAGCATGAAATAACGCCATTTGCAGTGACATGGATGGACCTAGAGATTGCCATTCACTTTAAGAATGCACAGGTAGGAAAAAAAAAAGAATGCACAGGTAGGATTTTAAAATGGAGATTAATGATGGGAATTGTGTCAGGTATATGAGTCCCAGTACCCATGCCAGCAGGAACAGATCTGATGGCCTGTGAAAATGTCATCAGACTCTCTTGTATTCTTTCAGAAACCTAACAGTTATTGACATGCATGATGAAAAGTAATGCTTTAACCTTCAGGGAGGATGGTGGCCCTGATCTGGGAGGGATAAAACAAAGTGAGAGCACCATGCTGTCTGTAGTCTAGGTCTCGAACTTTAGCATTAATCAGCACCACCTGGAGGGTTTGTTAAAAGCACAGATTGCTGCATCCCACCCCCAGAGTTTCTGATTCGGTAAGTTTAGGTGGGGCCTAAGAATCTGCATTTCTAAGAAGTTCTCAGATGATGCTGATGCTGCTGGCCAGAGGTCTACACGTTGGGAATAACTGGTCTAGGTGCTCCACCCAGAAGCCAGAGTGGTCCACTCATACTCCCTCTCTCTGGCCTTAAAATCCAAAGTCCTAACAATGGCCTGCAAGGCTCTCCATGATCCGGGTCCCACTACCTTTCTGGCATCATCTCCTGCAACTCTCCCTGTTGCTGGCTCTTCTCCAGGCTTGTGGTCCTCCTGCTGTTCCTTCAACATGCCAAGCTTGTTCCCACCTCACATCCTTTGCAACTGCTGTCCCCTTAACTCAAAATGTTCTTCCAACAAATCTTCAAACGGCTTGCTGTCTCATTTCATTCAGTTCTCTACTCGGAGAGGCCTCCGGGAACCATTCTATTCAAAAGCTCCCCTTTCTCCACAATCCTCCTCCCCCATCTTTCCATTTTCTATCCCCTTCTCTGGCTTAATTCTTTTCACATCACTTTCACCTGGAAAAATAATATTTATTTTCTAATCGTCCGGCTCCTCCTTAGAACATGGACTTTGGTTCACTGCTATATTCTGGGTACCTAGGAAAGGAGCTGCTACATAGTTGGCTTTCGATGCCTCTTGGTGAAGTGAAAGGATGAATGATTGATTGAATAAATGAACTGAAGAACGAGCAACTGCCGTTAACCTGCCTCCAAGAGGACAAAGCCAACGGGGTAAAGGTATAAGGTTTTAAAACCAAACCTGGGTCTACGCAAACAACCCATAAAGATGAACGTGCATTACGGGCATAAGAGAACTTGTTAGGCAGGAGGTAGGGTGAAGTGTATTAACTCATGGGAGTTGATCGTGCACGTCTCCTCTCAATCCCACCTTCCGTGACTTTACACTGATAGCTTGAAATTAGCCATGGTGGGAATAGTTAAAGCATAGGAATTGGCAATCACTACAAAATAGGGCTTATTTTTGTCAGACAGCCTGTTTATTAGCACACCACTGGTCCTACCCAGAGAGACACACGTTCTAGTACTCAGTTTGAGGGCCAAACCCAATCGACCTGTCATTGGATGAGCTGGTTACCAACTGAAGGAGAGAAAATGGGACATATCAGTAGAATAAAGTGGGGTAGACTGAGAGAATTCATCCAAATCCTGCTCTGGGATGTCCATCCAGTGGGGCTGAACATCTACGCTGCCCTGCATGAGAAGTCTAACCCTAACACAGGTGCACATTGGGACACGTGCTCTCTGTGTGGGATACCCACACTTCCCTCCACCAGTGGACTTTCAGTTAAATGAGTCAATAAATCTTCCTCTCTCTTACTTACAACTATATATTTTCTAAAGGCAGGATACAAAGTAGTACAAGCCCAAGCATGAGAACAAGTAAATAAAGTACGTGCTCAAGGCTACAAGTGACAGAATGAAATGAGCACCATTAAAGGTTATTTTACAGTTGGTGGTTATAGACCTTATCCTTTGTCTAAACATTTTTGCTTAAATTTTAGTCATACTGTCTTTTCAATTAAAAATACCCATAATACATAGGTTAGATGTAAGTTTTCTACTCGGTTTTTAAACTGTTTTCTCATATACAAGCAAGAAGATATATACGAAATACCCCCAAATTAATAGGGAATTAAAATGGTAGAGCTGATTTAAATACCACATATTAAAGAAAGGGCAGGGGGAAAACATCTCTTATAACAAAGATTGCCATAGCAATTGTAAGGTTTCAGATAGATTTTTATAACTCAAACATGGAAATTTTAAATGACCTTCCCAATTGTTTCTTTTAACCGTTAATGTCTTCAACAGGGGGACATGCTGACCTTTAAGTTTGAACCAGTGGAGGAAAATGCCCAAATTCTCATTTGAGTTCTTATTGCAAAGAGCCAGTTTTTAGATAAAATATAACTTTATCCTCTTATAGGTACTCTATGCGAGCCTGACGATGGAATTTACACTTTTTGAAACAAACCAAGAAATAATAGAACAAGGAGCACTGGTAGTCACTGGTTAAAATGTAAGTTTAGGCCTCTGGTTTTTTTTCCACCAGTTCTGGCTAAAGTATGCGCTTCTTTCATTCCCAGTTTCCCTTATGGTAAAAGAGAGAATTAAAATCTGCATCAAGACCCCTGGGCTTCCAAAACCCTGCCTGCTGACAGCTTTACATCCAGCCCTGTTCCCGCCCTCTACCAGCCCTCTCTGTATTCCCCAAAGTAGTCTGTAGGTCTCAGCTCTAATGAAGAACCTGCATTTAACTAACCTTTTTGCAGAGAACTCGGAAGAGTTCACTAGCACAACCCAGAATTTCACTGAAAAGTGCCCAGAGGACTCTTCCCAAGGTCCCCGCCCCCCCCCCCCCCCCCCCCCCGCCTTACGCCACAGTCCTTTGAGCCCTTCCAAGCTTCTCCATCACCTCCCTTCCTGATGCCCCTGTCCCTGGCCTGTTGTTCCTATATATCAGGACACTAACAGACACAAACCAATCAAGAGATTCCACGCGCTCTTTGAGGGCCTGTCAATGGAATGCCCGTATGATATTTAGATATGAGCTGCTTTTGACTTATTTGGTGATCTTTCTCCATTCTTTGCAGGCATTTAGCCCATCTTTTTAGCCTGGCCACAGCCTATCTGCATTTCAAAACGCCTATCCTTCTTCTGCTTTACAAATAACCAGAAAAATCTCAAAAAAAAAAAAAAAAGGAACCTTAGAACTTTAACTTGATATCCCGCTATGAACCTATAGGATGGCTTCTTTCTACAGCCAAACTTCATGAGAGAGTTGTCAAAACACACTGGCCAACACCTGCTGGGCCCACCGCACCCTGGTTTCTGTCCACACCACTCCACTGCACCTGCTCTCGCCAACAAATTCTAAATCAATGGGCATGCTGCATATTTTGTTACTTGAATCAATGTGCAGTGTGAATCATAACACATCTTAGAATATGAGAGATTTGGAGGAATCTTCAAGCATAGAGTGTCCTTCATTTTCTTCAATACAAGTTTTGAAACGTGTAGCACGAAATAATGGTTTAAAATTAGTGTGGGGTCTTAAATCAACATAGTGGTTCTCCACTCGGCTTGCTCCAGCCACCTGTGCCAATCCTGCCTTGCTTTCTAGCTGGGAACTGCCCTCTCTGCAGCTGGGAATTTGGAACGTGGATTGCTGCTGTGGCCACACCATTTATATCAATGCAAACACACACTTCTACATGGTTTTCATTGTTGTGTATGTTCCATGCTGTCTCTTGGTGGCTTGTTTATTTAACATGATATCATAAGCATTTCCCAGGTTGCCTAATATCATCTCTAATGACCATTTTAATGGCTGCATAATATTCCACTAAGTGGATAAGTCATGATTTACTGAACTATTATCATACTGTCAGACATTTACGTTGCTTCCAATTTTTGCTACCATAAATTGCCCTGCATATAGCTTTTTCCTAGGTTTGGATTAATTCCTTATGATAATTTCTCCCACATTAGATTAGTGGGTTAAAGAGTATGAACTATTTTTAAGGTCCCTGGTACACGTTTCCAATTCCTTCCAAAAGGAATATCTATCTTTACTGCGCCAGCAATGCGTGTGTGTGGGGGTGGTGGTGCTTTCTAACCTCCCCATGAGAACTGATAAACTGTGTGCTCTGAACAGTGTGGAATCCTGGATGAACAAGCAGCAGTGAGAGCTGAGAGTATAGGATATTTTGACGGATTAAAAGTCTGTAAGAGTTCTCTTTGATGGAGAATTTACACATCTTCCCCTGCCCCCCTCTCCCTCCCTCACCAGCTCCTGCTAGAATGTCATTTAGAGAGCCACTAATGGGGTCTCTACTGCAGGTGGGGAATCAGCTTTCCTATAACCCAAAGCCCCAGCACGAGCGATGTGAAAGTACTTCTCCCTCCGTGGGAGCCAGATAAAGGCTGAAGGCGACTCTTTCCAGTGGACAGAGAGAATTTGCAAATTGCTTGAGTGAGTCATTCATGACGGATGGTCCCTTGAGAAGAACCCAAAGAAGTTGGATCAAGCAGCCACAGAGACCGGAAGTGATAAGGAGAATCAAGCAAAGGATAGGCAGGCATGGCAGGATGCACATCTGGGCAGATGTGGTATCCACAAAGGAAGCAATGCCAGTCCTAGTCTCACTTCCACTAACCATGTGGCCTCACACTGACTCCTCACCTTCTTTGAGTTCCCTCTTACCCAAGGCGACACAGACACCTGCCTCATAGCTGCTGTGGGGCTTAGAGGGCTGAACGGCTGAGCGTGCCTCGGAAGACCCAAGGATCCACAAACAGCATGACACCAGACAGCCTGTCCTCCATCCGTGCTCCGGCCAAGACCCTGTCTGAATATGTCTGGGAGTTTGGCTTGTAGATACAAGAGAGTGTTAAATGACCTGTATCTCTACAAGCCTGCCACTCCGAAGAGGCTGCACGTACTCCTTGAGGCCCTATGAAGCAGGACTAAGGTCACAGGGCCAAAGTTGGAGGGCTTCCAGTTTGGGCTCAGAATTAGAACTTTCTACCCAGGTCAGTGCTCTTCCTTTCACACCGCACTATACGATGATTTCAGACCATTTTCCAAATTAGATCAATGCTTAGAGAAGCTCTGACCCTTATCAGTTGTATGACCTTGGCAGAATTATTAACCCCCCACCTCGAGTCTCGTTTATTCATGTTAAATGGGAGTAAAAATGCCTACATTGGAGGCTTTTATAGGAGTAAGATAATGGTAATAGTCATGAGGATGACAACAAAAATAATCATGGTAAATGCTTGTTGCACTGAGATAAACTAAGGGCTTTCATACATTATCTCATTTAATCCTTAAAACAGCCTCCTGAAGTAGGAACTTTTAGTACGTGGCATCGATGAGGTGCCTGGTGAATGATAACTAGTATTATGATCTTTAATACTAATAATTCCCAAAAAGAAATAGCCCAATTAGTGGGCAAGCAGGACTGTTGAAATGAGTGTTGCCTCAAGGATTGGCCCTCCCCTAGGAGGTTCATTTAAAATACTGAAGTGGTATTGATTACATCCATGACTATATCTAGTGGTCTCCCTGTATCTAAGCTATTAGACCTGCAACTGTGCACTTCTTTCCACTCTGATGCTGAGCTTGGTCATGTGACTTATTTTGGCCAATGGGACAAGAGCAAGCTTTATACATATGAAGGCTTGAAAAAGTTTTCTCCTGCTTCCGCCATGAGAACAAGCTAGCTTGTTGGAGGATTTCAGGCCAGGTGGAGCAAAATGGCGTCACCCCAGCTGAGACTACCCTACACCATCCAGCTCCAGCACACCTGCCGGTTGATTCAAAATGCACATAAGCCAGGGCTGGCCTAGGTCAGTAGAACCTTCCAGACAGCCCCATAAGCAAAACTAAATGTTTGTTGTGCGTCACTGAGGTTTTAATGTTTTTGTTATGCAGCATTATTATGGCAGCAGCTGATTGATGCAACCAATTCTCTTAACTCACAGACACTTTTTCCTGCATATATGATAATCACACCTAGTAAAGAAACATTTCCCAAACAACTTACATGGACTGTACCATTTATTCTTCACACAAAAACCCATGGGGGACATGCTATTATTACTTCCACTGTAGGATGAAAAAATAAGGCAAAAAGAATTTAAATACCTTGCCCAAGCTCAAACAGCTAGTAAGTCATGGAGACAAGTTTTGAAGCTGGGCAGTTTGGCTTAAGAGCCCTCACATCCAACCACTGCCTCGTGTACGCTGCAAGACTGCTCCTCAAACCATGCTGCTCTGTAGAAGGATGTGCAGCCTCCCCTTACCTGACGCAATACACTTCTGACTTCCCTCTTTCACCAGGCCAGGGACTGTGAATCAAGGGCTGGCTATCTTCTTTGAGCTTGTGGCTCCATCTCACTCTTTGAGAAGCTACTCTGGGATGAGGGAACACGCTCAGGAAAGGAAGTCTTCCATTGACACAAGATCCAAAGATTAAGGGGTGCAGTGGTGGAGAGCAGTAAGTGTTCTTCATGATGCAGTGTGCGTAAAACCCTAGCTCTGTGAGGTGCGTGAGGGGGCGCACAGGAAACCAGCTGAGGTCCTGATTCTGCACTCCCGCCCCTTTCCAGTAAAACTCCAAGAATCCGCTACTTAACCTTCCACTGGCTGAGCAGCTTAAAACTACTGGCAGCCCTGTTTTCACTCAGAGCTCATCATCTCTGTCTTCTAGACCTTTGTAAGAGCCTCTTGGCTCCTGCAGCCTTTCTAATCTACCCTACACCTCAGACCAGAGAATCTTCCCCAAATGCACACAAATATGTCACTCTCTACTTGTGTACATGCAGTGTGTCCCTGAGGTGAATACAGCACTCAAGTCCCCTCCTGATTTGGCAGCCTGGGAGGATGCTCCCAGGCCGAGGGCGCTGATCTGCTTGTTCCCAGAGGAGGGTAGATTTTCCCTTCAACCGTGTTCATGCTTCTCTCTCTGGTTTAAATGTTCTTTTCATGACCACATCAGACTCTTACCTACGCAGCGTGCATCTGTGTACAAGTGCGGGAACAGGGGCTGTGGGATGGAGTGGAGAATAAGCTGTCTTGCACGGAAAGCCATGGTCTGGGATATGTTTCCCCTCTGGCCATGAGCCCCCGAGTCCAGAGATGCAGCAAAGTGGTCTTCAGTGTACCGTGAGAACCTGGCCCTGAGAGCAAGCAGGGGTGTCTGGGACGCAGGCTAAATAGGGAGCCCAGCTCCACACACATGAAAGACCTAGGATAAAGACAACTAGTTGATTTATGCTGCCTTAATCACAGTGCTTACTCCTTAATCAAAAACTTGCATCCCCATGTGCTTCACAGATCACTAAGTATGTGCCTGTCCATTACCTCATCTGAGGTACAGCAAAAGCCTTGCCATCGTTCCCATTACACAGAGGAGGAAACTGAGACCTAGGGAAGTTCAGAACCTTGCTAGGTCAATCAGAAGTAAGACCCGAGGCTCATGTGGTGCTTTCCTCATTTTGTTACCCCAAGTTAATAAGTCTATAACTTCTTCCACGCCATGCAAACTGTCAAGCAGAGTCTATTGCACTGTAGACATTGGCAACAAATCTCTTAAACTGAAAAAGCCCATAACTGGAGAACTACTAGTAAGTCGGGAAAGGGGAGTATGACAGACGCTCCAGGACCCTACCCATCACCTGGAGATCACAGGCAGCCTGTTTCATGGGTCTTTCTGCCTGAGGGGGAGGGGTGCACTCTGAGGGAATATGCTTGACCCCAGGCTGTGTAGATGTGTCGGGAAGTTAGAACTCCAGGAGCAACCCTCATCCAATGTGGGATGGCAATGGGGGGGGATAAACTCTAACCTGTATGTGTCCAGCAGGGCCCCCAGCGGGGATAGGTCTCAGTTGGCCACAGTGGTAACCCATCCAGTTACCCACCTGTTAACATACCCTTTAATGCCTTTATTCCCTCCCTGTCTCCTTTTCCACTTCTTCACTGGGCTTTCTGAAATCACCTCCCAAGGAAACTACTTGAACCCAAATCAAGATCTGTTTTTATGAGAAGAATAAATACGATATGGAGAAATGGGTTTCCTGTCAAGTAGGAAATCTTGGCTGAAAAACACCCCAGAGAGGCGAAGTAAGTGGAGGCAACTAGTGCAAAAGAGGTCAGGTCACTGGGGTCTCTGAAGGTACAGCAAAGCTACCTGACAGAAAAAAGTACATGACTGCCACTTGGTCGCATCATACCTATATTTCAGATGAAGTGTGTGTGTGCATGTGTGCGTGCGTGCGTGCGTGTGTGTGAGAGAGAGAGAGAGAGAGAAAGAGAGACAGAGACAGAGACAGAGAGAGGGAGAATATCTTGCAGGTAACCAGTAACAAAGCCAACAAAATTGTAGTGATGAACATCAATGAATTCTACAGGAATGCATTACAAACGCTTGCATTCCGTTCTTCCTAAGGGTATTCTGAGACCTGAATGAAAAGAATCCGCGTGAGGCACTAACACTGTACCTGGCACACAGTGGACACATGATAAGAACTGTTCATTACTGCAGCAGACACTGTAGAGCATCTCCTAGACTCTCCTCACCTGGCCACCGCACCACCTGTAACGGCCACAATGGCATGTGCCTAAGGGGTCACAACACCCCACCGCCACACTCACTCTACTCTGGGAAATGCCCTCAGCTGGCAGAGCTGCCTTGCCCAGGAAGTACCATCCTTCCCCCAGGTGACGTACACCGACAGCAGTCTGATACCGGCTCTGCAAGGCTGGCCCTATGCTGGGTGTCGTGGAGGGGGGCAACTCTGCAGTCTCCTTCACGGTCCATGGGCCAAATCCAGTTTGCCACTTGTGTTGGTAGTTACTGGCACACAGCCACAGCCACTCCTTCAGGTGTTGCCCATGGCTGATTTTCTGCTACAACAGCAGTTAAGTAATTGCAACCCAGGCTGTCTGGTCCACAAAACCTAAGGTATTCACTTACTGGTCCTTCACAGAAGGTTGCCCACATCTGCTCTAGAGGTGCAGTATCCAGTATGGCGGCCATTCATTATTTGTGAGCACTGTATTTAAACTGAATTAAAATGAAATAAAATGACTATTTCAGTTCCTCAGCCACACCGGCCACATTTCAGGGGCTCAGCAACCACGTGTGGCTGGTGGCTCTGCTGCTGGACAGCACAGACACAGAACATCCCCAGCGTCACAGGAAGTTCTGCTGGACAGGGCTACTCTAGAGCCCTTCGTTCGCAGGTCAGGTCAAGGCCAGATGTTCCCTGATCACATTCTTACCCTACCTCTTCCCCTTCCATGTCCTCTTCCCTCCCTACCTTACAGGTTCCTCCTTAAATAAATCACATGTATCTGCACCCTGATTTCAAGTTCTGCTTTTAGGGAACCTGACTCATGACATTTATATCCTTGCATCCACAGATCCACATCTTTGCCTCTCATGTGACAGAGGCTGTGAGCTACTAAGTCACTGGGCAGAATGTCAGCTTCCCCCCTAAATCTCTCATCTCCGGCACAGAGCAGTCATTCAACAAATACAGAATGAATAAATCAGGTAGATAAGTGGCTCCCTCACATGCTGCACTCCTTGTGCCCAGCCAACAGCCCAGAGCTCCTCTTGACCTGGTCCCACTGCAGAATTCAGGCTCGATTTCTCAGCCATTCAGCCTTGTCCAGAAGTCCAGCTGTGACGGCTAATGGAGAAAATCATTCAATTTGCAAGCTCCCCTGAGTCTGGGCTGTGGAAGAGGCCAGATCCCCAGGACGTTTCACACCTGGATCTTAGCCCTACAGACCCTTGACCCCACCTCTGCAGACATTCCACCCTCGGTGCCTCTGAGAGGCAGGAACAGGAGACACGAGAATGGAGGATGTGTCTGCACCTTCGTGAATCCACTAGCAAGGACAGTGTCTGCGATACCAGCCGATGCTCATTAAAACCAAGGCTCTTGGGGCCAGTTCCTCTCAGATCTGAGGATCAGGAAAGAAGACTGACACTCTAGATTTCTGCTTTCATCACAAGATGCTGCAAATCACATCTGAGGTGGTCAGAGTAAAAAGAAATCATTAAGTAATAACAAAAGGAGGATTTTCTCCTCTGGGATAAGCTTCCCAGGAAACTGCTGGCCCCACTCATCATGGCATCCAGGGACCCCTGGGGGCAGTGGCTTAGATGTGACCCTTCAGTGCTGCCTTCCTTCCTCAGTGTCCAGCTGAGAACACTCTTCCCTGATGCTCTGGGGAAAGGGCTGACCCTGAAGGTGCCTGGGGTTTTTATGACGCTCTTCCAAAGCCCCGAGCCTGACCCATAGGTCTGGGGCCTGCAGTTTAATTGGCTGGGTTGTCAGCAGCTACACTGCAGATAGAGCCTTAAGGGACATAACGGCCCAGTAAGAGCAGACACCCCTGACACTCCAGCCATGGTGTCCTTCATAAATGGGCTTCATTAATAGAGAAGGAGGTGTTGGGGTCTTCCCCGCTCCTACACCACCCTTCCAGCTCCCCAAGACCCCTTTTGTCCTCCCAGCAGACGAAGCCTGGCAGAGAGAGAAGCCCTCACAGGACAAGTCAGTCTCAGCAATCTTCTGTCTAGTATTAAAGCGTCTGTTAATTGTTACAACAGCGATAGGAAGGTGGTGCTAGGGCGAGGAGGAGAAACATTCAAACCACGGCACCTACAAGTGAGTTCACCGATGCACCGATGGAAGTCCATCTCTACAGAAGTAGCCACGGGTTCTTAGGAGTCAAAAAGATACAATTACTGGTTAAGGCGATAACTTTCTAGTCCTCTGGGAGTATGTGGAGGCCGCTGAAGCGCCCATGGGTTCAAGTTTCATTTGCTGCAAAAAGTATTTGCTCCTTGAGGTCAGACACACCCTTCACCTTCCCCCTGAAGTCTGGAGACACAATCCAGCTGCCATAGCATGAGAGCCTCTCTGTTTGCACAGAACTCAAGAGTCCACAGCCAAGACACGATCAGAGAGCCTGCCCCAGCTACTGGATACCTGTGATACGTCATCGCCTCAGGTCTACATCACCCGAGGCACGGGGACGAGAAGGAGCGCAGTCAGGGGCCCCCTTGGAAGGAGCTCTCCCAGAAGTCCTGCCCACCACTCTGCTTACATCTCACGGGTCGGGACTTGGTCACGTGGCCACACCCAGCTGCAAGTGGGGCTGGGAAATGCAGTCTTTTATCTGGTCACACTGCAGCCAGAACAAAATCTGATCTCAGCAAGGAAGGAGGTGAGAACAAATATTGAATAGGCACCTAGCAGTCTCCTCCACCTGGCTCATGTTTTTTACAGGTGATCAAAAGCACAGGGGAGTTAAGAAACTTGCCCAAGGAAACAGCAGAAACTTGCCCAAGGAAACAGCCCAAGGAAACCTGGGAATCCAGGTTTTCCTACCCAATATCCTATTCCCTGCCCATTGCTTCCCTAACAGGGTGCTTTCTGAACTGTTGAGACTTTCACAGAAGTCACTGCCAGAGGCCATTAGCAAAGGAGTATCCTCTCTCCCCCTCCAACCCTCCCCCCCTCCATACACACAGGCTCCTCAGGGCCAGGAAAAATCAGCCTCAGTTTTGAAAATAAATCTGTCACCCCCATCGATCACGAAAAACAATCCGTCGCTCGTCTGCAGGGGTGAAGTCGTGTCAAATCAGGGACTGGACTAAATTGGAAATGACCAGTGGATTCATCCCAACCATCACCTTGGCAGTTCCAGGAGACAGCCGCAGAAGCCAGGGCTGCTTTTATTCTCTGCTGCTTGTGTTTCTGTCTTGGCTCTGCAGCGACAATAACAAAGAGGTCGTCTCCTACGCCGCTCTGAGATCCCTGAGAATAGTTATGCAAAGATAAGGCAGAAGAGAAAAAAACAATTTCCTTCCAATATTTTTAGCTTCTTAGGAAAACAACTACAGTGGAGAAAATATTCATCTCTGCCACTGTGGCAAAGAATGAGTAGGATACAAAGCAAATGCAATGGGGCCTCACGTGCAGTGAGAAAATAACACAATTAAAAGACCCCAGCGACACTCAAATTCTTGAGGAAGTGTGTGTACTTCCATTTTTCTGGCGAAGCTCCCTAGAAAGGCCTGCGAGAAAATAAAGGCTACTTTCTTCCCTTACTTTTCAAATGGGTCCTTTTACATGTGCAACTAAATGGCTCTTACATCTGGATGGTGTCAGATTATAAAGGGTTCTATATGCAAAAAGCATTTCATAAGGAAAGTGGATTATATATATATCATTGTGAAAGAATAGGATAAATGCCTTTAAAGGGACAAAGTCCAAGAGGGATGACATTGCATGTGACAATAGAAAAATATTAAACTGGATCATACAGGAATGAAGGAACATGTCCAAACCTCATTGCTCGCCAACATCATATATAAGAAAATACAGGCATACTATAAAATTGATTTCTAACATCAGAGTCAATTAGCAGTTGTTTATCTTCTATGTGCCAACAGCTGTGCCAGGTGTGTTCACAAATGGTGCCCATTTAGTCCTTGTTCCAAGCCTACGAGGTAGTCACATTTTATTCCCATTGTACAGATGAGAAAGCTGAGGCACAAAGAGACTAGCAACACTCATTAAGGGACAAAGGCAAGGGCAGGTCTGGAACCCACTGGTTGTGACTGCAAGTCCAGTGAGGTCTCTCTGCTCCGAAGAGCAGGCTCCCTTTCTAGAAGATTACCGACAATACTCAAGTGAGGTGATACTGTAGATCAGGGACAGACGAGAGGCTTCATCCAGGGTCAGAGTTCAGGTCCGCACTCACTGGCTCATTAGTGGACAAATGACTCCTTCTCTGAGCTTTTTCCTCATTTTAGAAAAATGGCCTGTTAATACCTCTCCAAGTGCTATTAATATTTAATTAGAGAATGAGGTATAATGTCTGCCATATATTCTATTTCTCTTCTACTCTAATGACAAAAATGGCCCATGAAACACTCACTATGAAATCAGGATACTTGGAGAAACTCCTCTGGGGGAACGGTCTGCTCTGAGCTGCACTGCCGTTTGCAATGGTTAGACCGCTCTGCCCCTCATTAGTCCAGCAAATCCTCCCTGAGCACTCGCTCAGTGCCAGGCTGTGCTGGGCACTAGGGCACCAGAGCCTCAAAGACACTGTGGTCCCTGCCCTTGAGGAATCTGCTGAGGGGCAGTGCACAGAGCAGCTGTGGTCACTGATCCCCGGCCTGTGTCTGGTGACGGCCACTGCAGCTCACAGGACTGTTCTTGCCTACACCTGCCATCGGGGCCGATGTCCTGCTTCCCTCTTGGAACAGAAGCCTCGCCCTCTGCTCGTGATTCCCAGGGCCTCTAAGAAGCTACACTCAGTGCTCTCAGCACCCATCCCACCTGCCATATCCCTTTCTTCTCTGCAGTGAAGGTCACAGAGGACTTTGATACCCATGGAGCCTCTGAGGTCAGGCAAAGCCAAGGGTTTGATCTCGTGACCAAGGGTGCTGCCCCACCTTTGTGTCACCTTCCCCATCTTTGTGTCACATCGCTCAGTGCAGAGTTCCTGAGAAGCGTGTCCTTTTATTCACATGGCGTACGTGTGACGGAATGACCTACGTGGGTCTGGCAATGTTCAGGCCTAGCCCTGAGCACCCCACAAAAGGCAAACTCCTCCACATTCCCTTTCTCCATAATGACTCCCCAGGACCAACCAGCGATGCTCCTCCAGCTAACAGCACTGAGAGCCTGCACTGCAGGCAAAGCTCTGCGCTCTGTGCTGAGGACCAGCATGGAGCAGGGCCAACGCCTTCTTACAAATATCACAGGACTGAGTGATAGAACAAACATGGTAGATGGTCCTATAATCAGCGGGTACAAACGCATGGCAAGAGGCAGGTAAGGAGTGAGAGGCTGCAGCTCAAGGTGAACGGGAAACCCAAGGCCGTGTGTGATCTTCAAGGGCCAGTCTAGCTTTGGAGGCCGCCTTCGTATCACATTAAGATGCACATACATTCTACCTCCAACAGGATGTATCATTTTTTTGTCATAAAATTATTTTGAAATATTTAAAAAATAAGTAACAATAACTTATCGTTGTCTCTGGTTTCTTCAACCACGTTTTTCCTTGGGGAATTCTTGATCTGTGAGGAAAGCTAACCTATAGTTTGTTGCTAAATGTAATAAAATTTTTGAACAGTAAATTGACTGTATATATATACATATATACATAGATGTATACACACATAGGCATGCAGATATATTTCACAGATATAGAATTAAACGCTGATTAGCTTCAATACAGTTTTCCTACACATTTTTGAGCCAATAAATTGCTTTTCCAGTCTTCAAACATTTTAGAAGCCTTGAAATCTCCTGGCCACAGTGTCTAATGATGAAAAGGAGCATGGAAAGGGAAGGACAGGACAGGGAAGGCTGGGAGAGCTCGTGAAGGGCCGTGAATGGCAGGGAGGGTACAGAGGACACTCTAAGGGCTGTAGGGGACATGGGAATGATGTAAACCAGGGAAAAAATAAGGCCAGGTTTGCGCTGGAACAGTCACCATGGTTGTCCCGTGGAGGATGGATGGTGGCGAGGACACGCAGTGGGGAGAGGCAGGACTGTAAGTGGGAACAGGAAGAAGGCTGGTGGACGGGTCCAGGGGAGACATGACAAGCCCCTCCCAGCACAGAGTGTAGGATGGAGAAGACAAACCCAATACAGGCAGGCAGGCAAGCAGGCAGGCAGGGAGGGGACTTAGGGAGAGCATCTCTGGAAGCTCCAGTGGAACAAGGAAGAGGCACTGGCCACAAATGAGAACATTCCATAGCGGACACCCAGGGCTGCTCTCCCCTTTAGGATATGCTCACTGAGGGCGTGAAGCTCTTCAGGCCAGAGGGTTTCTATGGAGATGGGGACAGGAAGCAAAAGAGTGTATCTTTACCACACTCGGTTCAACACACCCAGCCTCCCACCCCCCAAATCACCATCTTTTCCCTCTTTATACGTATCTATTTGTTCAAGCCTCATGACAACCCAAGGAGATGGACACTGTTATTCTGAATTTATAGATGAGGAAATGAAAGTCCAGAGAAGTTTAGTGACTTGCCCAAGGTCCTACCACTGCTAACTAGTGAGATGAGAGTTTGAATCTGGAAAATCACACCCTTCCCACAATACCCTGTTGCTTCCAAAGCTCACTGACATCAGGGCAGGAATGTTACTCCTGCTGGCATTGAAGAACGATGTACAGGCAACATCTTACTGTACTACCGTCTTATGCATTTAAATTCATTTACTCGTTTAGTCATCATGAGACTGTTGCCTCAGCATGGCAACCCAATGGATCCGATAACGTCATTTTCTATTTGATCCTAGTGGCAATGGGGTCTGTAGGTGTATCAACACCTCCCACCCTGAAAGGGCTCATTGAAATGGACCAAAAATGGAAAGATACAGAAGTAGCAAAATGAAATTACCTTTAAAAATACAACATAGTTTACTGGAAAAGAAATGAAAATAATCCACCTTAGAGATTTACCAGGTCTCATAAACCTGGTAAGACAAGATCGGTAATAGATGTAAAATCCAATGTGAGACTTCAGTGAATCCTGGTGGCAAAGAATCCTCAAGTGGCGTATGTGGACAAGAGAATAAAATCGGAGAAGAGGGGGCAGAAGCAGGGAGAATGCACAGTTTTATGGCTGATCTGGTGTGAGAGGAGAGAGAAGAAGAGGGAAGGATCCCAGATGAGTTCAGGTTTCTGAACTGGGTAGGCAGGCTGTAGGGGTGAGATGGGTATAAAGCAGATAGAAAAAGCAGTTAGGTGTGTAGACCTGGAGCTCAGAAGAGAGATGGGAATGTGTCCACCTCTTGTTGAAGCCATGGGAACAGGTAAGACATACCCAGGGAGGGTATTGTGTAATGAAGAGAGAACTGGGCAGAGGACACAGTCCTAAGAAACACCAACAAGCATAGAAATGAGAGATGAGAAACAGGGGGCATACGATCCGAAAAGCTGGATAGAGATTTCATTTAAAAAACAGCTGACAATGCAGCCCTCGGGGAGGTAAGGGTGCAAATCCTCTCAGGTAAGATGGGCTTTTCTTGGGATGCAGAAGCATGGCCATGCTTAAGTGGATGAAAAGCTGAGGCAAGACAGGAATGCCCTCAGGAAAACACAGGAATGGATCTGGGAGGGAAAATGTCAGGGGCTGAAAATTCAGAGCCTGCCCAAGCCAAGCCTGAAGAAAGATAAGAACCTGCAAATATTTGACGTGCGTTAATGCCAACAAGGGAAAGAACTGATTCTGCTCCAAATAGGGGGCTGCCGCTTGTAAGTGATGATAAGAAATAAAAGCCACTGGGCTTCCCTGGTGGCGCAGTGGTTGAGAGTCCGCCTGCCGAGGCAGGGGACACGGGTTCGTGCCCCGGTCCGGGAAGATCCCACATGCCGCGGAGCGGCTGGGCCCCTGAGCCCTGGCCGCTGAGCCTGCGCGTCCTGAGCCTGTGCTCTGCAGCGGGAGAGGCCACAACAGTGAGAGGCCCGCGTACTGCCAAAAAAAAAAAAAAAAAAAAAAAAAGTAATAAAAGCCACTGATTATCAGCTCCAAACACCAAAGGACTTATTTGCAGAGTTATTGTCTCAGGGAAATGGAGAAGAATAGAGAGAATGCAGACTTATAACAGTTATAGATGAGATGTCCAAAGAAACAAAGTGGCTCATCCGCTGTTAAGGGCAGGGTGTAAATTGACCCAGTTGTGGAGGAACTGTCTCAAAGTCTTGGAAATGCTCGCTGGCCCAGCGACAATGACACTTCCAGAAATTGATTCTAGGAAAGATATTAAATATGTGCTCACTGATTTGTATCTATAAGGATATTAATGACAATTTTTGAAAAATTAGAAAAGACTGAAATGTCCAGAAATACAAGTTAGGATAAAATCAATGGCACGTCCATATTAAGAGCATATCAAGACTTGAATCAAAACAAAGACTTGAATAAACGAAAACAAAAAAACCGCATAGACTTGAATCAAAATTTCTACTTTCTCACTCCTGTTTCACCTATCCTATGCCACTTTGGCTTCTGCTGGTCTTTACCCCTCAGTAGCTGCTCATGGTAGCTCACCAGTGGCCACCAAGGTGTCAAATCCAAGGGGACCCTCTTAGAGTGCGTCTTACTCAACCTTCAGGCAGCTGACAACTTCCTCCATCCTCTGTCTTGCTGTTGGCCCAAAGGCACCACATTTTCCTGCTGCCTCTCTAGCTGCTTCTTCACAGTTTGCTTTGCTGACTCTGAATTAGCAACCCAACCTCTAGTCTCATGGTAGGGGCGTTGCTCGGGGTTCCCTTCTCTTACCTCCACACGTTATCTAGATGGATCACATCACCATGACTTGGGGACGCGGGGGACACGTGCTTTCGTGGACAACTGTGCATTGTCTAGGGCACAAGTTTCCCTGTTATCAGATTATGGTTCTATGGGACCTACTTTAAAACCCTGCAAGTTGTAGATTACTGAGAGCAATGCAGAATAATTTTTTGTCTACAGACGTGGAAATGGTTCTGTCTCAGGGAAGGACAATCTTCTCCCCTCCCAAAGGAAAAAAGAAAGCCAGTTTTGCCTCTGTTTGCATATTCATGTCAGCATTCCTCACCTATAAATGTCTCTGATTTTTGGATTTTCCGCTGCACTGGTTGTGACACCTCACCGGCTTCCTCGTAGATGAATCAAATAATGTCATGTTGGTTTTACTTCTGTATGAGAGTTGTGATGTTACCTTGTCTTGAAAATTATTTTTCAACAGTTTTAAGAGCTATCTAGAGCCAAATGTACGTCTCCATTCCTGACCACCCCCCACCTCACTGATTTGTATATACAGAGAGTTGGTCGTCTCTATTTGCAATAGTTACGTTCTATAAAGTTGCACTGAATGAGCAAATACCGAACCATTGTTCCTAGCCTCCTGAGAGCCTCGGATACAATGTTTTTGTCAACCAGTCAATACATAACCTTGTTTTATGTCTGGTTTTGTTTAAAGATACCTTGTTTAATATACACTGTTAATTCATTAACACTGAGCCCACAGCCAAGAGCTGTAACTCACGCAGAGCAAAGCTTACCTAACACATGCATTTTCTCTGGAAGGCACATCACAGCCTTCTTGCGCTCGGGGACACTAGGCAGCACTTTGGCACTATGCTTGGGGGCTATTTTAAACAGAAAAGTCAGCAACAAAAAGCACTCAAATGGGAAAAACATGGCACTAAACAGACCATGAAAAGGATATTATTTACAGGAGGAGACCTGAAACAAGAAGGCAGAGCGTCTCCTTGTTCAACCTGGGAACGTGTGCATTTGGCAACTCAAAGTTTTCATCTCTCTGCGCATGTCTGTGAGTGACAGTGAAAGCACTGTTGAGTACTGCTTTTGGTATCACAATTACATTTTAGCAAGTAGATGAATTTGCAATCATGGAGTCTGCAGATATTAAGGACAGACAGTATTTCTGTATCTACATTCCATGTAATATACATCTCCCCCTTGGTTTCAGGATCCATAAAAACCAAGACCATCTCTATTTTATCCATCATGCTACCTGTTTAATACCTATTTGTATTTACTGAAGTAAAAATAATAAGTGCATGGGAGAATGTTCATTATATACTGCTAAATAATCAGTTATAGAACATGTACACTTTGGCTTCATTTTGTGTAAAGAGATGTACATTTTGTGTAAAGAGATGTACATTTCTGCATTAGAAAAAACTAAAACAAACCATTGGAAGAGTTACACCAAAATCTCCAAGTGGTGGGGTTATGGGTGATTTTTATATTCTTTTGATGTTTTTCTGTATCTTCCAAAATAAAAATAATAGAAACATATTTCTTTCACCATCACTCCAAAATGCCATGAAAATGTGAAGAGCTGCCCTAACTTTCCCAACACGTACAGAAGTCTGAACAATTCCAGGTATCAGAGTCTCTCTAACTTGCAAGCAAACATATTGATCCCCATCCCTCCAGGCTGTTCATATGATGGGGTTTACAGCTCACCCCCAGAGGACCAGAACTCTCCCAGGTAATATATTTTATCTGGTACCTTTGAAAATATGTGGCCAGAATGAAGTTTAATGCTCTTGGCATATTACAGGCATCCCGTTGCCCAATCATTCTGAATCCTAAACTCCCCGCAATACAGAATATCATTCATCTTGTCAGCCACACCTAATTGAGGATGCATGCCCATCCTTGCTTCAAACTTCTGGATGTACCAGCCAGACACGGAAGTGAAATGCACAAGGCTCTGTCCTCAGGGAGTTCAGAGTCCAGGACAGCTCAAGACAGTGGGATGGCCGTGAACTGCCTGCCAGAGGCCTTTAGATGCCTAAACTGCCATGGCTTTGATTAAATGCTTTGGGGTGGGTGCAGGGGCCAAGGGCACATACCATACCTACTGTAAAAGGCAATTATGGGTCCATTATTGACTTCTTCCTTGGGATACTCCTCTGGGCTCAGTTTTATTGTGCTTAGTTCATATACCATCCTATATAAAATAGCCTGGGCCAACTTTAAATGGACTTTCTGCTTAACCTTCAAATTCAAAAAAGGAATCAATTAATCAGAACCCCTGCCTCCTCCTGTCCCCCCCTCCTTTCCCCCAAGCTATCAGGTTAATCCAGGATTCACAGCTCATTGAAACCTTCGACAGTAGCCGGAGGGCAGGAGTCAGAGTTTGGGGTCAGGATGTTATTTCACAGCTATCCCAAGGTCTGAGATATAGGGAAGGTCTCGTAACTCCTGAGGGCTTCTATGTTCCCCTAGAGTAAAACGGTGGTGATTATCCCAGTTAGTCTCAGAGTCACGATGAGGATCAATAACGTTTATAAAAGGCTCTAGAAAGACAGTATTGTAAAGGATTTACAAACACAGGTGGTACTGGCCACTTGGACAGGGCCTGGAGTTTTCCTCCCAAAATGAGTTTCCCGAACTGTGGTCTGGATGTCTGCCCGGCTATTACACCAGGTCAGGAGATGCACAGTTAGGGTCCTCCTTTCTCTGACAGGCTTTCTTTTGCAAACCTTCTTTGGGTCAGGCTCCCAGCTTCCTTCCCTTCTCCATAAAGAATTCCCTCCTCCCTTCCTCAGTTCCTCATTGCTTGGGGCACTGTAAGCTTATTCCACCAATGGGGCTGAGACAATAGGTCAAACGGTTATAAAGCAAGTTGAAACCTAACTGCATCCCAAACAACAACATAAACCCCATATTAATTAATGAGTTCAATGTAACACGTGAAACTATTAGAAACACCAACTTGGTAATAGTTTTTATCTCCGATAGATGCCTTGTTGGGTCACTTAAATTTTTGTCTCTGTATTTTTCTGCTTTTCCAAATTTTCTGCAGTGTAGCACGTATATCTCCACAACATCCATGCATTCAACACCAATTTACTGAGTGCCTACTATGTGTCAGTCACGATTCCAGGCACTAGTGACCAGAACGGATGAAGCTAGAGTGTCCTTGGGGAAGCACAAAGTCTAATGGACAGGCATGCAATAAACAAACAGACACAAATAATTAGATAATCACAAACTGGGATAAGTTCTGTGAACAGTGTCATAAATTGTTCGAAGGGGGAGCGGGAAGGAGACTAACTTATATTAGGGTGTCAAGTAGGGTCTCTCTGTGAAGTGACCTTTAAAGCGACATGCAAAGGAGAAGGATGAATGAGCTGGTGAAGAGTATGAGTGGGGAGAGAGTTCCAGGGAGAGGGAACAGCCTGGGCAAAGGCCCTGAGGCACGAAAGAGGGTGGCCATGGTGTTTTTGAAGAACAGAAAAAAGACTAGCGTGGCAGCTGGCACACGTGAGCGAGGCAGAGGCAATGCAGAAGTGGAGGTTATGAACAGACATGAATTAAAGCAGACGTGAAATATCACTTCATGCCTATGAAGTGGTCAAATTTTTAAAAGATGACAGTATATAATTTTGCCAAGGGTTACACTAAAAGTGCTCATATCATTAAAAAAATAGCATAATTATTTCACTGACAGCCATCTGTGAAATGCAGCAAAAGCCATAAGGACGTTTCTAACTTTTAATACCTTACTCCTTGAAATTCAGCCTAGAATATCATTCAAACAGAAGGTTACAAGGCAGGAAGATGGTGACATCTTGGAAACACCCAAATATCCAACAATACAGGAATTGTTAAGCAAATTTTGGCAATTAAGACTCTATGGGACACTAAGAAGACATTAAAACAATGTTGAAGATTCCTTAAGAACATGTAAAATATTTACTTTATGGTGTTGAGTGACAGGCGGAGACACAGGACATGAGGCATAATTACATAAGAATGGGGTCAATGATTGAAAAGGAATATGCACTTACAAAGAAATTAATTGGTATATGAGATGTATTTTCTATTTGCTTTGCTGTAGATACTACATTACTCCTTTCAAGTACAAGGATGAGGAGGACAAAGAAGGAAGAACAGCAGCAGATACCATAGTAGCTGCAGCAACTGTACCTGCTTTTAGCCCTGGGCCCAGCTGGAAAAGGACTGGCGGGAAGAGTTACACGCTTCTAATGATTCAAGACATCCCCTGCTAGGGAAGTCTATACGGTGGATGGACATCCACTCGTTGGTGGGTCCCCACAGACCTTCCTGCCACAGCTCCACTTAAGACGCTCAAAATGACTGAGGGTCAAGCCAGTGGTGGGTATGATTTAGAAACCACCACTGACTGACGCTCTGGTTTCCCTGCTTTCTGGCATGCGCAGCCAATTCCTCCGCATCCAGCCAGCTTTGTGCTCCCTGATGCACAGACTATTCCACTCTTAGTGTAATGAGGTCTCCGCATTCCAGAATGCCAGTGACGGGCAAGGCACCCTGGGATCTCCCTGGCCCTGACATAATTTTGGCTGAGGGTGCACGCCAAGCTCTTGAAATTGTCGGCCCTCCCAGATCCCTTTGGGAAGCGGCAAGTGGCTACCCTTTGTCCCTTGGACCCACTGCAGTGAAGATCTTAGGGTTTACTGGTGAGGAGGGCCTGGGCAGGGAGAGAGAGAGCCTCTAGGCTGTTAAACTGCCTGAAGCTCCAATCTGCTAAGCACCTACTAAGTTGCAGGCGTTGTACCAGGCACTTACAGTTATATAGCCAGGTGGGGTAAGAGCAGGGATTAGAGTCAGACTTGATAGGCTCTAACCTCAGCCACTTCCTAGTAAGCTTCATGACTTGCAACAAAGTACTTAACCTCTCTAAGCTTTGGTAGTGACGGTGCTGATGGCCCGTACCTTCCTTTTTGGGGCTGCAAGCAGATTCACTGCAATATTAGCCATCATTAATATTAATGACCCTTATTTCTATCCAGTGAGATAAGCAGTATAATCCCCATTTAACAGATGGGTAAATCGGATCAGGGAGGTTAAGCAAACTGCCCAAAGCTGTCTAGCATCCTAAGGGCAGAACCTGGATTCCAATTCAGATGGAGCTGTAGGGAAACTCTTCATCCGACTACCCCTTTCTCCATCTGAGCAGAGAGTAAAGCTGGGTTTGCATCCCAGGGCTCAGCAAATGTGCAACTGTTCTTGCATCTTCCAAGAATGTCAATGATTTACTAACTATGATAAAAATAATCTCTCACATTTATACAGAGTGCTTTAACATTTATAATAATCTTTCACGTTCACATTTGACTTTAAGGGGGAAACCTGCTTTCAAGTTGTATAAATTTTATATAACAGAGCAAAACAAAGAAAACATTTACAGTGACCCGTAGTCTCATTTATGTATATATATTATATATACACACATACACACACATATATACCTATAAATGTAAATATACACCATATATAGGGTATGTGTTGCCTGTATGTGCGCATGAGAGCCCACAGACTAAAATGCATTTTTTAAGGGAGGGTTGGTCCCATTAAAAGAAAGCCTTTGGTCTCAGCTAAGATCTCTTAGCTGCCCTCCCTACACTCCCCCTTTAATGTTCACCTCAATGCAGAAGATGTGCAAAGACAGGACTGGACCTGAAGTTGGGGACCTCTCCGGAAATGAGAAGAAGTCTTTGCATCACCTGGAGGTGATCTGGGAGAGAGAGGAGAGAAAAAGGGGAAAAATCCCTGCCCACTGAAAGGACTTTTAAGGCTGTGAAAGGATTTTGAGTTGTCTGCTGGTCAGCCCTGCAATGTCATCTCTTGCCTGTGCCCCTCCCCTCCTCCCAAGCATCAAGAGAGGTACTGCTGCTGCAGAAAACAGCCTGGTGCTCATGCAGCTTTGGGACAGCAGGAGAGAGGGGCCAGTTTCACATCTGACCCCATTAGGACAGCCAGGAAAAACAGAGTGACGCTCTGGAACTCGGAGCAGGCAGTGAACAGGGGCCACAGGTGCTCCCCTGGGAATCTCCAGATGTCTTCGGGGGCAGGATCAAACCAAGTGCAGGATCTGGAATGGGGGATTCTGCTCAATACTTCGTAGCTCTAACTGACAAATGGGCACCAGCTGAGAAATGGCCTGTGTATTTATATTTCAAAAAATTGGGACAGTAATTACACATGTGGTTTCGTAAGCTTTTTTTTTTTTTTTTTTAAACTTACCATAGCATGAACCCATGCCATTAGATATTCCCTGAAAACATGGTTTGTAATATCGGCATAGAATTCCACCGTGTGCATGCATAAAACTTTACTTAACTATGTTCCTATCGGGGCAGTCAGGTGATTTCCAAGTTTTTGCCTTTATAAATAATACAGTGATGACCTCCACGTACACGATTCTTTTTCAGCAGCTCTGATTAGTTTGTTAGAAAAAAATGAGCAAATTGTCCTCTAAATACACTGTGCCAGCTAACCCACCTGCAGAAATGCTGCTTCCTTTGTCCTTGACAGCGCTGGTTATTATCACTTAAAAGTAGATATATTTTGGTAATCTTACAGGTTAAAATTCATTTATTTGATTATCTGTGACACTGGACATTTTAAATTTGTTTTTCACCATTCATATATTGTTTGTCGGTTACCTATTTATACCTTTTAGGCCTTTCTAAAAAAAAAATCAGTGTGATGACATTTTTATTGACTTATTAGAGCTCTTTACGTGTAAGAATATTATTCCTTTTTTCTCTATTTTGTCACATAGTTTTCCACACTGTTTACCTACTTGCTTTCTGAATTTTGTTAGTATAGCATAGGGGATTTTTCTTCTTCTTCCTTTTTTACATAATAAATTTGTAAGCCATGACTCAATGGTGGATGCATTTCCTTTGAATGAACTGTAATTCCTTCCTCATACAGAACAATATTTTCTTTATTTTCTTCTAGTTCTTGCTTTTTTCTGCTTTTAACTTCTTAATCGATCCAGAATTTATTTATTAGCATATCGTGATATCTATGCAATGCATTCTATTTCAATTCCAAATTATTAACCAATTACAGATATACTATGTTTATATGAATTCTCCATGCAAATAAACTTTGAAAGCCAGTTTCACTCTATGCTGGATTATTTTCTGGGCTTTAATTTTTTTTTTTTTTTTTTTTTTTTTTTTTTTTTTGCGTTACCCGGGCCTCTCACTGTTGGGGCCTCTCCCGTTGCGCAGCACGGGCTCCAGATGCGCAGGCTCAGTGGCCATGGCTCACGGGCCCAGCCGCTCCGCGGCATGTGGGATCTTCCCGGACCGGGGCATGAACCCGTGTCCCCTGCATCGGCAGGCGGACTCTCAACCACTGGGCCACCAGGGAAGCCCTGGTCTTTAATTATTATAGCTATAATAAACACAGGTATTTCACAGTGAAATCCAGCCCCCCGCCAAACCACCACTTTTAAAAGTGTTCTTCGCTACACTCTCCTATATATTCTTTCAGATCAATTTTGAAATCACTCTGTCAAGTTCCAAAAAGAATCTCATTAGGGCTTTGATTGCAATTGTATTAAACCCATAAATTAATTTGGGGAGAACTGATTATCTTCACAATATTAAACTTGCTAATCCAACAACATGATATATCTCTCCATTTATTCAGTTCTTGTTTTATCATCCTCGATAAAGTTTTGGGTGTGTGTTTTCATATAGTTTCTGCACATTTCTTGGTTTTCTCCTAAGTATTCATATTTTAATTGCATTTGAGAATAGGACACATTTTGTTATTTTTTTATAATGGTGATTACTGGCATATAGCTATTGATTTTTGTTTATTTGCTTTGTGTCCGACCATAATACTGAAATCTCTTAGTAGTTCTAATAGCTTTTTTTTTTTTTTTTGGTTTAGTTTATTCTCTTAGGCTTTGAGGCTATAAGAACATTTTCTGCTAGAAATAAGAAAGTGCCTTTCCATTCCTAGCTTACCCAGAATTCTAATCTGTAATGAAGGCTGAATTTTTTCGAATTACTTTTCAGTCTCCCCGGAGAAGGTCAGATGGTTTCATCTTTTGACCCACTGATACGAAGCATCAGACCAATAGTTTTTCTAATATCCAACTTTTTTCATCGGTGCATTTCTGATCACGGTGCCTTATGCTTTCATTATGATGCTGGATTTCGGGGTCATACGAGGAAGAGCTGGAGCTTTGCAGCTATGTAATTAGAAGTTCAATTCCCAGCTGGGCCACTTCGGCAGGTATATGGCCTTGGGTCAGTCACTTACCTTCCAGTCAGTGGAGGAAATTGTACCCACCCTCCTAGTGCAAGAATTACAAATAAAACAGTTACTTGTAACAAGCTCAATACAATGGCCCTCAGTGTGCGGAAGATACTCAAGCTACCATACTCAAGGGTAGCTGCTGTTTTCATTACTATAATTATCCATTTTCTTTGTGCTCTTATTTCAAGATTTCCATCAGTACAGGAATGACTGACCTCCAATTTTAATATATTTGGGGGCCATGTCTTTAGTCCAGCTAGCTTGATAAACAAACACTGTTAGCTTTTATTCTCATTAATACCTCTCCGTGGCTCACTTTTTCTTTAAACTCAACCTTCAAAGTTAGGAAGGATGGGGGAGTGTTTACCAGGGTGTGTTTGCTGACTTATTGTACTTCATCTCCCAGGTGGGCCTAGTTCTCTGGGGAGCAGAGGGTCGCAGAAAAATCTAAACGTAACAGGATGTTTAATAGGGCTTTTCTTGTCACTTTGGAATTTTACCCAAGGCTACAAAACCAACAAGAGTAAGGAGTAAGTGCTGCCCCGTTCTACACAGAACAGCCAAGACACTTCCAGATGTCCCTTCCAGAGACTGCTAAGAGGTGTCCAACTGGACCCTCACTCTTTGCTCTGATACCACACTCAGCCCATCCAGTAAGGAGACTGTACAGGCTGGGATGAAAGTCCCTGAGGTTGTGAATTGCAGGTGTAAAGTGAGAAAACTTTCTTTTCTCCTCCTCTTCCCTAAGCCAAGTGGGAGCGGGGTCTAAGGTAACCACTTGTAGGTACTGTGTGTGCAGTGGGAGGGAGGGGAGAGGGTCCACAGGAAGAGGAGATGGACATCTCGTGCCCTAGCGGATGCTTTGCTCCTCTGCAGACGCTTCTTGTCTCATGCAGCAGCTCCTGAACCAGGTGTGATGAGAAGAGGCCTTCCCTCCTCTTCACCCCCTTGGAGGTAACTCTCTCCAAGGTCCTACCCTCCAGGGAAGAAAGGAAGTGTCAAAGCAGCAGAGACACTGGCATGGGGGAGGGAGGGGAAGTGAAGGAACAGTCAGCTCCCCGTCTCCAAGTCATTTAGAGGAAGAGGTGGCCACAGTCCCTCTTCTGTGGCTGCCTTCAGTCTGGGATCAAGTGCACTGCTCGGGCGATAATGTCCCTTTGAGCATGGTATGGCCTGCATGGGAGACCCCTCCTCCCCTGGTTTCTCACAGTGTTAAGGAGTTCTCCGTGAATCTTTAAATTTTGCTTTGATTCTCGGTGGAATGGTGATTCTACTTCTACTGGCTAACCTTGCTGTGTTTCCCTAAGATTTATGGACCATCCCACCAAGATCATAGCAGATGAGTCAGATGTCTGTGCTCGTACCACCATCCTGCCCAGAAGGAAGTTTCCATTTACTTCTAATTCAGGGCCCTACGAGTTAAGCCAGGTTATGCTACCCCCACCGTACAGAGTGAAGCTGAGGCTTAGAGAAATGAGAAAAATAAAAATAATAGCCTCACAATGCTAGTTACGGAGCTCTGTTCTATTTTCTAGACCCTAAATTCCTCTTTCCCTCTCTCTAGCCCTCCACTCTGCCCTAGAACTGCAAGCTAGACTAAAAACACACCAATCTGAGCATGCTCACTGCAGAGGGTCAGGACTCACCTCCACTCCCTGTCTGCCAAGGCCTCATTCCCACTAGCCTTGGCCTCCCAGAAGACAGAAGGGTCTGGAAAGCATGCTTCTCTCTCTTACTTAAGACTGGAGACAGAATTATAAACGGACAATTCCCATCTCCCCCTCCCGCATTATCAAGAACCACTGCAGCCTCCTCTAGGTCCTGCAGCCACACGTCAAAGACTCCGGAACACCTGCAGAGCCACTCATCAGAGCTTCTGCGTGAATCCACCGCTGAGAAAGCGATGAGAAGAGCAACTGGAGAAATCCTCTACAGCAGGGTCCACGATGCTACAGTGAAGGGAATCTCCCCAGGCCTGAGATTATTTCTAAAAACTGTTCATTAAAAGGGGCTTCTGTGTCCTGGGTTCTCTGCTAGGCAGATAACGTGTCTCACTGAAGCCTCCCAACACAGTGGTACACTGTAATCTCTCACAAATGGAAGAAAAGAAACTGAGGCACCGACAGGAGAAGGAATTCACCCATGGTCACCCAGCTCACAAGTGCCAGCTTGAAATAAAAATCAGAATCTTTTTAGCTCTAAAGTCCCTCTTCTTTTCACTAAATTCTAATGACTACCCTCACTTCACTGAGACCAGCAATTGGAATTTCTCTTTTTTATCCCCTTGGAGAAAAGAGCAGGGCAGACCCATATCCCTTCAAGTAGAAATCCATAAATATGTAAATAAAATATAATGTGCAATCAACCTCAGGTGGAGGCAATAGGAAGAGAGCTCTCCAAATCAGCGGTGCGTGTCGCGTGTCTGGCTGTGTCAAGTCGCTTTTCACTTAGAGAGCCTGAACCCTGTGAGACCACGATGAAGTGGACTCCCAGGCAAGGGCCCTTTGATTTACAAGAGGAAGCAATCACAGGGGGATGCATGATCGCTTGGCTTGCTGGACTGTTGAGTTGTGATTCCATAGCTATGATGTGAAGAGAGCTGCCCAGGGTCTGGCTGAAACGCAGCTTTTGGGGAAAGAGATTTCTGGAGCATAAGGGAGAAAACGTTAGTTGCTATAGACCTGTTTTTGAGATATGGAGGAACAGGTCACCCGAAAGTAAAACCAGAATCCATAAGTGAGTGTTGCATGGAGGCAGATATGGGTAAAAATGAGGGAGAGTTTCTGAGTGATCATTTTACGACATCAACAAGCAGGTGCTCGGGCCATTAAAAGTGGTACCTGCAGAAAAGATGCAGGGCCAGGTTGGACCAGTATGGTGTCTGCACCTCTTTTCTTCTCACCTGCCTTCCCCGCTTACTGACCTGGGCCCTATCGTCAACGCCATTGGCCTTGGTTCTCCTTGTGGACTCCAGACAGTTGATGCAAAGAGCCTGCCTACTGCCGCTACCCTTTCAACCTAATGGATACTCTCTGCTCCTAACTAGGACCCCATCCAGAGTTTTATGATAACTAGGCTAACACTGGGTAGTGAATAATAATAACCACCCAGGATCCCCAGCAGCGACCTGGTCTTCCATGGGAGAACATGAGCACCCCCATCAGAGGCGGCATTCAAGGTGAGACTGGGTGGGCACCAGAGTGCCCCTCTAGGACCCAGCTCCTATGACTGGACGTCTGCTATTGCGTTCGTGCCAGAGAAAACCACCTGTTGCTCTAGACCAGAAAATCTCTGAGAGTCCAGACTACAGTATGATCATCGTGTTCTGAAATGGGATTTCCCATGGGATCATGAAACACAACAGAAGAATACGGCCCACCCTTCCAAATGCCAGTCAGTCCAGAGAAGTGGACAAGTAAGGCTTCCTGTTTTGATATCATTACTCATAATCATAACATCCATAACAATAATAGCAACAAATAAGGATTTGTTTCATTACAGGTATCTGAAGAGCGTTTTGAGCTTTTCAAAGCACTTTGATGTACGTTATCATGTTTGCTCCCCAGGCTTAGATCTCAGGAAAGATGGCGAATGATTCAACTGACCAAAAGGAACAAAATGATGAATAGAAGGAAAAAAAATGAATGGGGCATCTCAAGAGAATAGCATGAAGAAAGAGAATTAAACTGCTTTCATTGGTACAAAGATGTCCTTTTGATTTTCAAATCCAGGTGCAACCTGGTAGTTCTCCTGGAAGAAGAAGAGATAACGTTCTGGTCTCTCCTGAGCTCCAGGTTGACCTATACCATGACCTGCTGTGCAGCTGCACCTCAAACACAACATATTCAAACCTGGGCTGGCTTTCTCGCCCCTAAAGTGTCTTCTGTGTTGTCCATCTCAGAAGACAGCTCCATCACTCATCTCCCAGGCATCCAAACCAGAAGCCTGGGAGTGTCATCTATGGCTCTCTTCTCTTCTCCTCACATTACTAGGTTCCTATCTGGTAAATCTGTCCAGGCTCGAGCTTAACTGGCTAAGGGTCTTATGAACTCTAGACTACTGGCCTGGGACACTGCACTGTAACTAAACTCTTGACAATCTCTCCCCTTAAGGGTTAGAACCTGCTCCCAGTGCCCCAAGAATCTACCTAGTGACCTGGCAGAACCAGAATCATCACCACCTGCCCTTGCTGAATTGGGCCTCCTGGCATCTTCTTGATACCTGAGCTTGTAGCTTCCAGTTGCATGCCTCGGCCACCAGTACCCAGCAAAGAGCTGGGCACGTGGAAGGGACTCAGCAGATGTTTGATGAACAGGACTATAGCTGCAGTGCATGGAGGCTATTCACGCTCAGCTTGTCTCCATAGTTACCAGTCTCTTTATCACTCAGTCCCACCCTCAAGAGAACATTTGCAGAGGAACTCCATCAAACCATGTGATGGAGAGTTCCTTAGGCCAAGAGATTTAGCTGTAAGAAGGTCATTGACCTGTGAGCTTCATCTGATGATTCTGTGCCTCAGTTTTTTCCCATCTACCTCTCAGAACTGCCTCAAGGATCAAGCAATATAATGGACATACTACCGAAGTGGCATCTGGGTATGACACTGTATCAGCGGTTCTTAAATGTGGGTGTGCATCGGCATCCCTCAGAGAGCTCCTTACAGCACAGATCTCTGGCCTCCATCCCCAGAATTTCTGATTCACTAGGTCAGGGAACAGGGCCTGAGAATTTGCATTTCTAACGAGTCCCCTGGTGATGCCGATGCTTTTCGTTCAGGACAAAACTTTGAAATCCACTGCTCGAGATCATTTTAACAGCATTGCTCTTTCCACGCCAAACTTGTTTTTCTCCACAAAGTGTGCTATTTCAGTACTTGACTTTATGCTTTACTCTCTTTGCTGTTTTGTCGGAATCTTAACCCAGTCTGTAAATTCCTCTGGGCAGAAATTATACCTTCCACACTCCACACTCTCTCATTTTCTGTTTTGTAAAATAATGAGTACATTTCCAGTATGATTAATAATAGAATAGAGAAAGGGGGAAAAAACTCAGACTACCAACCCCAATAAACAGCCTCCACAAGTGGATATCAGCCCTGGAATTCTCTTAAAAATTAATTATGAGGCAAAGAACATTCTACTATCAGTAGCAGTGTGGAAAAGATGATTACCTCTTTGATGACACATTTTGTAAAATGTGGGTTATTCAAGATTTTAGGCATAACTTACTTAAACATCAATATTTTTTGAAATATAAAACCACAAACAGCATTTTCAACTCATAATTTTTATACTGATAGTCAGACAATCGTGTTTTCAACATGTAAAATCCATTACACAGCCACGGCAACAGTTTGCAATAGATTGTAAATTTTTATTGAGATGATCATCTTGCGACTGAATTTCAAAATGCATTATATGATCATCAGCAAATAAGTCCATGGGGGCTGCTAAAGTGCTTTGAATATCATTTATAAAGATCAAAAACCCCGGAAACCCTGTAGAAAGAGAAAAGTCTCATCGGCAGGATCAAATCAATCATTTTTATGGATGAATACTGAATTGCAAAGCTGAGATAAGGTATTACCTGGTTTAATAACACATCCTTATGTCTTTTTAAAGTAGTAAGTTTTATCAAGTTTCAATGAGGAATTTTACCAAAGGCCTGTTTTTGAAACTAATCAAGAAAATGGCATCTCCGTTCATCGTGGTGGTTCAATAACATTCAAAGGAATATTCCCAAGCAAAGGAAATACTCACTAACTCTGGGTTACATGCTACCAAGACGCACCACTGAGATATTTAAGAATGGTTACACTCAATTCTGCTATAACGCTTACTTTGAAAATGCAAATGCCTTCCAACATGATTGATATGTTAGGGAACAATGAGAGGACAGCGTGAATTTCACATTTGCTATGTGAGATTTTGTACACAGAAACACTAGTGAAGGAGAAAACCGCACCCAGCTGGACTGAGTCACATAGGAACACACAAGACGCACCCACCTCAAACATCTACCTGCTTCCTTCGTTCACTGTGTGCGTTACAAGCCACACTGATCCACACATGGTGTCACAACTTACTGCCACTTTCAGACAGCCCTCCTCCACCACTGCACAGTAGCTCATGGGCTGCAGCCTTCCTGATACCCACTTCCACAGGCAAACTCCAGGACGTTTCACGGTAACACCCCATTTGTATTACAGTATTTATGCATATCTTAGCCATTAACACGTGTACAATTGTGCTGCCATTTTTACTAGTTCCTCTCTTTTTGGTGTGTCACTGATGAGTGCTGTACCCCAGCCCCATTTTCCCCCATAAGCCCAGTGGTTTTTACTGCATAACTTTGAACAGTGCAACCATTTTTAGGCACACGTATGTTGCATTATAGCAGAACTGACTGTGCTTTACTTTTTTGTTCCATGGAAGTCACTGTGCTGATGGGTCCTTCTCTCCCCACCCAGAAGTCATCAAGGATTCCTTTTCCCTCAGAAGTCAATGGCTCATGTTGCCACTTCCCTGGTCCCCCACTGGGCACCCCCAGCTCTGTACCACATGATCAAGGGCATTCGAGTCAGGGAACCTGAGGGCAAATCCTGAGTGTGCTGTTGGCCAATTCTATGACTTTGGATAAAACTTTAAAAAATATTGAGTCTCTATTCTTTCATTTATATATGAGATAAAAGTACTTACATCAAATGGTTACTTAGGAAAAATGAGATAAAATAAATAATGTGATTTGCAGCAAAAAACAAACAAACCCATAAAACACTGAGTCCTTTTAATTTCTTGAGTTGCATTTGAAGCCAGAACATCTCAGGGGTACAGTCAGGGGTATAATCCCAGACAACACCCCTTGTCAGAAACACCACAGAAGCCTAGAGCTCTTGCGGATAGATACAAAGAACACTCCCATACACAGCCCTAGTCGGCAAACTCTTTAGCAGCATCTGGAAACCTCAGAGAAACCGTTGGAGCCTGGCTGGAGGGAACACTGACCAGGAGCCTGTAGGGACGTAGAATCCAAAGGACCCTTGGACAGAGAGTCTCAGCCCAGACTCCTAAGTAGGTGCCAGAAACCCCCAAGGGACACAGAGGTGGGCGGCTCTCAGGAACTAAGGCATTTCCAGAATCCACTGAGAGACGCTTTCAGAGCCAGGAGGCACTCAAGATGCAGCTGGCACCAGGAGCCCCTCAGAGACAGAACCAGAACCAGGAGCCCTCCGGGACACTGTCAAAACCAAGAGCTCATTAGGGTCACAGGCCCAGCCCAGAGATCCTCAGGGCCAAAAATAAAATCAGGAACACCTGACGTACGCAGCAAGCATCAGAACCACTCAGAGACATAGACCAAATGAAGCCTCAGGTCACAGGGTCAGAGCCACGAGCCCCCAGAGATACAACCAGAGCCTGGAACCTTCAGAGACACAGCCAAGAGCTCTCAGAGAAGCAGGCCCAGGAGCCCTGAGAGACACTGTCAGCACTAGGAAGGCTCAGACACGCCAGTGGCACCAGAAGCCCTTGGAGAGAGGGAACCAGTGTCCCGGGGAACACTGTCAGGACCAGGAACCTCTCCATGACACAGCTAGAGTCAGGTGCTTCTTAGACTCCCAGGCAAAGCCAGGAGGTCCCCAGAGATGCCTCTGGAGCCTCTAAGGCAAGACCAAAACTCTGGTGTTTTTGTTTTATCACAACAGGAAGCACACTCATACCAAAGTGGAGGAATGACTGTCACAGGAGCAATCACTCCCAGCAACTGCCCAACCTCTCAAAACGGAGTCAGGAAGAAGAGCCCTACCTGCACACTTGGTTCTGGTGGTGAGGGGAGGCCCTGGTGGTCCCGTGCCCCCTTCCCCTGGTCGCGTGAGCAGTACCCGGATCTCATACTCCACATCAGGGTCCAGGTGCCACAGCTTATAGTTGGGAGAGTCGACGATGTGGGTCTCTGCCCAGGTGCCGGTGGTGGTACGGTACTCCACCTCCTTCAGGATGATGGGGCCGTCTCCAATGATGGAGTTGGCATTCGGCTTGATCCACAGGTATGTGGCCCCCACAGCCAGCAGCTCTGGGGGGGCGATGGGTGTGGGAGGCTCTGAAAGACAGGAACCAGCAAAGGATGTCAGACCCAAATGGTTTATAGAGCAGACTCCAAACATGTGAGGATGAAGGACAGAATTCCGGACAGCCACAGAAAACAGCCCAAATCCCTTTCTCAACCCATTCACGTCCTACTTTAATGAAATCATTGTATGTAAATACCTGCATCAGCATTTCTTAAGTAACTAGATTCAACACCTACTGTATCTCCTTCATTTAAAGAAAGGAAAGAATGATGGCCATTGTGAGCAAAAGATTATTCTTGAACACGGCAAAGATGCCTGGGGCAACAGTCCCTTTTCTATCCTCAAATGAGAACCTGCCTTTACTAAAGCGGAGTTTGGTTCAAAACCCAGGAGAGGCAGGAGTTTACAAACATTTCTTTTATAGGGACACGTAGATTGTTAGTGGATGTTCTTCCAAATAGTGATAGGAGCCTAAGTAGCAACGGGATGATGGCATAGCAGGAATTCAGCTTCTTCCTCAACCCTAGCGATCTCCTCCATCAGAGTGAGGGGCACTGGCCACAGTGACCCCAGTGGGAATCAAGGGTCAAGGGAAAAGTCATGCTGAGTAATCTTGGATCTCCTATGCGTTGCCATCTCTCTTCCATTAAGTTCTGTAACTTCAGCTAAACAGACCAGAATTGCAGCAAAGCATGAATGGTGGCCTCTTTCCGGCAATTTTTAGCTCACTGGCAAATTATCATTTACTTTATCCTCATTTACCAGAAAATCTCATCTGCAACACTTTGTGTAATGCTTGGGACATTATCACCTCCGTTTTAATGAATTAAAAAACAGAACCCAAGTGATCAGTTCACCTAACCAAGATAGTGGAGCAGGTAAGGCAGGATGGGACCCACATCTGATGCCTTTCAAGACCAGCTCTCCCTTTGGAAAGCTGTTTGCCTCTCGATACCCATTTTCTACAGATCAATGTGGATATATTTATTTTTATTTGTAGCAAAAAATGGCAGTGGGACAACAATAAAGAAGTGAGAAGAAAGAGAAGATAGGCCCCCTTCCCTACCACCCAATATAATCACCATTTTTATTTCTCCATGTTCCATTCCAATTTCTGTGCGTATACTTAAACCATATTTTTGTGGCTACAGTAACACACAGACCCAATGTAGATTTTCTTTCCTTCCCTCACTTATTAGATCCAAAGGACTTTGTTTACATACTATGTGGATTTTACCATCGCTGTCTTTAATAGTGATAGAATCCATCAGATAATTACACTAATTATTCTCTGATTGTTGGGCACGAGTTGTTTGCTGCAATGAACATCTCTGTGCAAATGATTCCAGTCCATCTCGCCTCATATTTTCTTAGGACCAACTTCCAGGAAGGGATTATCTATCAAAGGGTATGAACAAGTTATTGATTCTTGGAGTAGAATTAGGAAGTGAAGGGTGGGGAAGGCATTTGGGGGTGGAGTACAACTTAGCTGTGCTCAAGAACTTTTGGAGAGCCTCTGAGCTATTCAGGTGGCTAAGGCAGGTATGAGTTTCAGTTTGGAACTCAGGTGAGAGCTCTGGGATAGATAGGGCTCATTCAGTGTTTTCTTTCTAATTAATTATCTAGCAACAAAGATTCTCCTGAAAGGGAATCATCATTATGAAGCAGAGGTGGACAATATTTTCTCAGTGCGACTCGAAGCAAATCTTCAGGGACGAGTTCAGATTGCCTCTATTATAGCCTGCCATTTGGTCAGAGAAGGAAATTAAGCAGATTAGTCAAGCTAGATGCTTTTCTTTACAAAGCCATGGAGGTTATTACTCAAGGCCTTGTTATCTCAAAGGTGTTTGCAGATTGATTTTTGGATAATTTGTTCCAGGTAGAGAAGTTGGCAGGCAGATAATTTCTGGGCTCATCCTCTGTGCATTTTAAATATATAGACCCTTTGATCACCATTATCAACTCTCCAGAGTTCCCATCAGTCTCCAATGAGGCCCCACGGGTGATATTTCATAGCTCTGTGATGACTCTGTCCAATTCCTTAGTATAATTATTCACAGACCAGCTCTGGACAGAATTAAGATCAGCAGGCTTTAATACTTTAAGGCTTGAGCAAGTGGCTACATTAAACTCTCTTCCACTGACTTTCCACAATGGTTTCTTCTCTCCTATTTCAGGCATTAGCGGTAAACTGCTGACCACCAGAAAGAAAACAAAGCATCAATCTTTCCAAATGTTTAGTCCCTTTTCATGTATTTCTGAAGGTAGGTGCAAGTATAGTAACCAACATTCCCTCGAGGACATAAATGTCTCCATCTCAAATGACAAACTAGTTTACATGTCTACGTGCAGACTATCCTTCCCTCTGACCCCTCAAGAATTGTCAGGAAGTACATCCTAGTGTTTCCTGTACGTGGCACCAAGAGGCCATCAGATCATTCTTGTTTTTCCTGTTTGTAGTAACTTATAGATTTATAAATGGCATTTATAATGCCACATGTACTAGTGTTCAAAGAGAAAAAAGCAGGAATGAGACACAGAATGATTTTTTTGGTAGGTACCACCTTTTTAAATAATGCACAGAAAGACCGTGTTTATCTGTATCAGTTGTCGTCTCTGAGATGAACTGTTCAGACGGACAGTGCAACAACTCTATGAAGACATCTAATCCAACCACCAGAGTCATCAGACAGGAAACCAAGGACCAGGGAGAGCCCATGAAGCTAGAAGGAGGTGTAGGCAGCTTTGGAACTCAGGGCCCAGGTAGCACTCCCGCCCATCGTTTTCTCCTCTTGTACTTGAGATGTTTAAGCAATTAACCAGAAAGATCATTGCAGGAAGTCTGTAAGAGTAGTCTTTAACTTTGGTTGATACAAAGGACCTTATGAAAATGTGGTGAGAAGTTCCAGACTTTCCCCAGGGAAATGCACATAAGCCTACTACTACCTAGAGTTCTGTACATCATTTCAGGAATTCACGAACCCCTTCTGAAGCCCCTACATGAACCCTTGAAGAGTCTATGCTGAAAATAAAGGAAATCCACAGAGATTCTAATGACAGCCCACATGCCCCTAATAGCTGACACTTCTCTGGGACCCTGACCCTTTGTTGCAGGGACTAAAGGCTGGGATCACAATCATGTAAGGAAATGGAACTTGATGTAGGGGTCATAGACCTAGTACTTCCAGGCTCCAGGTTCCCAAGCGTTTGGGTGAAAATAAACATGCTAAGATTTCCCCAGGACAATGCCAAGTAAACGTCTAGGTTCCCATGACTGTGACCCACCCAGCACATTCACAGATTCAACATCTGGACTAAAACATTTGAAGGAAAAAAACATGATTCTACCCATTTAATGTTATAACTTAGGTAGAAATCTTCCACAGAGGCTGTCTTAGTAGCTTGGGTTCTATAACAAAACACCATAGACTGGGTGGCTTACACAACAGACATGTATTTATCACAGTTCTGGAGGCTGAGAAGTCCAAGATCAAGGTTCCAACAGACTCAGTGTCTGGTGAGGACCCTCTTCTTGGTTTGCAGACAGCTGCCTTCTTGCTGTGTCCTCACATGGTGCTGGTCTCTTCCTCTTCTTACAAGGGGATTAATTCCATAATGGGGACTCTGCACACATGACCACATCTAAACCTAATCAGCTCCCAAAGGCCCAACTCCTAACACCATCACATTGGGATTAGGGCTTCCACATATGAATGGGCACAGGCCATGTTTTCAAATCCATGTTTCTGTGCATGAAGGGCTTTGTCTAATTGTGGGGTCTTGAGATGAACAACCTGGCAGACAGAAACTCCCTGTGAAAGAAACCCCAACTGGTGTGTACTCTGTGCCTCTCATGTGCCAGACGGAGTGCTGAGTGTGTGCAATTTAGTGGTGAAAAGAAATACAGGTTGTCTGTACCCATGGACTCACAGGGTAAGGCAGCCAATTAAAGAGGCATTGACAATAATGTGGAATGAAAGTCATGATGGGGTGACGGGAACAGTTATGAGGCCTGTGAAGGGACCTAATCTAGTCGAGAGCTTAGGGAAGCTCTTGCAGAGAACATCTGGGCATGATCTATGGGGCCAGAAATTCACATTAAGTCTGTGAGCAAAGAGACTGTCCTAGGAATCCTGTAGTTCTGAGTTGCTTGGTGCCACCCAGAGCCAGACTGGTAAACAATTTTTTAAAACTATGTACTCCGCACACCTATTCATTCATTCGTTATATAAACATCGAGTATCTGCTTCATGTCACACTCAGTCCTAGCCACTGAGGATACAGCAATAGACGAAACAGACACAGTCCTGCTTGCCAGGGGCTCACATTCCAGCTTTCTTCGCTCAAGGACTGAGAGAAAGAGGAATAAGGAGAGAAAGAAGTTAATTCAGAAGCTGCTGAAGAGGAGAAAATCATAGGACAAGCCAGGCCTAGGGTGATGCTTACGGATCAATCAACTGATACACATACACACAACAGAATGCTACGCAGCAAGGGAAAGGGAACGAACAACTGATGCTCACCATGGACAAATCTCAAAAGAAAATGAGGTTGTGCAAAAGAAGACAAAAAAGAAGAATGCATAATGATTCCATGTATATGAAAAGTTCAAGAACAGGCAAAACTGATCTACGGCGATGAAAGCCAGAATTACAGTTACCTGTGGGAACAGGTGCTGACTTGGATGAGGCATAAGAGAACTTTCTGGGGTGTTAAAATGTACTCCACATTGATTTGCGTGATTAAATAGTAACAACCAGAACCGCGTTAACGCTGGTGGGGTGATTTCCTGGAAGGAGGCATAAGAAAACTTTCTGGGATGATAAAAATGTCCTTATCTTGACTAGAACTATGTAAGACTCATCAAACTGTACACTTAAAATATAGGTATTTCGCTGTATGTATGTAAATGATACCTAAAAAAAAGTCTAAGAAGAACAAACAAAAATATGGCTTGCCTGTAACCCAGCAGGTGGGTTTGAATTAAGAAGAAGGCCACAAAATCTTACTTGGAACTGAACCCCAGAATAGTTGGAGGGAATGAGCCTTTAATCCCGTATCATTTCTGTCCACACAATTCCATCAGCATCAGCAGATGCTTGATTCCCGTGAGCTTTCTTAACAAGAGGTTGTTCAGGCACACATCAGTTCTCATTCATGAGTCTTTTCACATATGAAACGACCAAGCCCTCTCTTTACCTGGTCCCACGCCATCAGCTGTGTGGAGCCAGGAGGAAGTGTTTGACATCTGATGGCCCTCTCTGCTGACAAAGGTTGGAACCAAATCAAGAGGGAGGGAGCCTGGTTTTCAGGGAGATGAGATCTGAGTTGGGAGATGGCTCTGGCCCCCTCTAGCCGGGAATAAAAGCACTCTGAGGACAAGAACCCCATGGACCATCATCCCTGAGGCCTGGGCAGCAACTGACCCCGACCGGTCAAGTCTCTCCTTCAACATGTAGGTGGCGAAGTGACCCCTTAGTGCAATTCTGCTTCATCCTCAGCAACCTCCAGACCAATTCTGTCTTTCTCTTTCCTGCTGTGAGCACGTATAACGGTTTGACTCCCCGGAAATTCCTACAGAGAGCAACAGGGCTTCAAACAGCGGGAGAGCAAGCTTTGCGATTATGTGTTGTCTGCTCCAGACAGAAATCAAATATTTTGAGAAAAACTGAATGTTAGTAAGATGTGAAGTGAGCCCTGAGACATGTTTAAGGTGAACACAGCCTGGCCTCTGACACTGTCTATCACCCTGTGCCTCCCACTTGATCACCTTTCCAACCGCATTGCACGTACTGACCCGTAAGAGTCCACGGGAATACTCCACCCTACCCCGCCTGCCAACATGCCACACATACCCACAGGCTATTTTATCATTCCCACATCCACACTTTTGCACACATTTTCTCCCAACTGGAACATCGTTCCTTTTGCTTTGAACCAAACCACGCCCATTTTTCTTTTCAATTCTGCTGCATAGAGCACAAGGCTAGGCACAGAGTAGGTATTTCAAAAGCATCATGATGATTCGATTTTCTACCCATTGGCATGCAATACTTTCATAAAATACGGCATTGACGATCAAAGAGGAGAAGGGAATCTAGCTTGGGGCCGGGGTCTGCCTTTCTTTGTCTTTCACCACTAGTCAGCTGTGTGACCCTGGACATACCACCCAGTCTTAGTGGTTCTCAGTATTTTCATCTTTAGAATTAAAGGTGGTTCAAATTATAAAAGTATCTGAATTTTCTGCCAAGGACCACAGGGATTCTACGTGGCTATGTTTACTGACTCTACCCTGGCTGTGCTGTCAGTAGGAGACTCCACTGTCTCAGTCATCTCTGGCCCATGAGGTCCCCGAGCAGAAGACATAATAAGTAGATACAGCATCCAATCCAGCAGTCTGTGCCAACTAGAATTAGTCTTTGTGTCCTAGCCTAACATATGGCCAAGGTTCAAGAAATCTTTAATGTCTCATTTTATTGGACAGAGAAAATACTGGACAAGTTTTCCCAAAATAAGAGGTCGAGGTGGCAAGGAAGGGGTGAAAAAGAGAAAGGAGAGTAGCAGAGAGAATAGTGGATGGACATCCAAGCTGGGAACTGGATGTATTTGGGAGAAGGCATCAAACAACTGGAACAGAACAATAATCAAAGACATAGCTAAAAAAAAATTATTTGAACTAAATGAAGGTCTGAGTTGGTGGACGAGAAAGACCACAGTGGGTTGCAGGAAAAATCAATGACAAGACTCAAACTTAAGCACATACTGGCAATACTTTGAAATACCAGACTAAAGAAAAATTCCCACAGCATCTAGACAAAAACAGGTCTCCAGCAAAACAAAACAAAAAGACTAAAAAATCAGTTTCCAGAGTTCATCATTTCAATTTGAAACACTGGGATATAACAGTGAAGGTGATAACAGTAATAAGCATCACAAACGACAGCAGCAGCAGTTAACGAGTTCTGCACATTTTTGATGTACCTGTCACTGTTCTTAGTGCCTTAAAATATTAACTCATTTAACCTTCACAGCAACTCTATGGGTAGCCAATACTATGATTCACGTTTTTCTGAACAGAAGAAAGAGATGCAGAATAAGTAATCTGTCCAATGCCAGACGACTAGTAATTTAAAGAACCAGGCTTAAGGCCAAGGAAGCCTTACTTGGGGGCTCTGCATTCCCAACCACAATAGTATAACACACACACAAGGTTTTAAGAGGATGTTTCATGTCCCAAGAATTTTATAGCCAGCTAAGTTGTGGTGCATTAGGAAAGCCAGTAGATAGACAATCTCAGATTCTGAAAAATGCAGAAGACATATTATCTACACACCCTTCCTTGGAGAAAAATTACTTGAAAATAGACCCTAGTCCACACTGGGGTGAGTCGAAATCATTACCTCTAGGATGGGGGAACTGGGATAGCAAAAGGACAGGTCCTGTGGGATAATTACTACCACAGGATTCTTCTTTCTCAGAAAAGAGTCTAGAAGAGAATCACTGCCTCATGCCAGACCAAATGGGAGACAAAACCCAAACTTAAAAAAAAAATAAAGACAGAAATCCCAATGGCATTTAGATTGTGCTTAAAAGCAAGCAACTTCACTATGAATGGTTAACGCTTGCTTTGGCAATAATTCTGAAAATGGACACAAAAAATTTCTCTGGATAATTTCTCCCTTAGACAAGACTCTCCAAAGGTACAGAAGTCCAATGTTAACTAAATTAAAATGAACCCAAAAAATCCCACCTACCTATGCCTCTTAAAATGCCTAGCCATAAATAGACCAAATATTGGTGTTTTCCTTAGGGTTGTGAGGAAATGAGTACTGTTTTCTTTTTTGTGTGTTTCTACAAATGTCCTCTAATAAACCTGAACTGGGTGTTTATTCCAAAGACAAGCATTTTACTTTTTTTGGGGGGGGAGGGGTGGTTAAAAATGTTTATTATGATAAAATATATATGACATAAAATATGTCATTTTAATCATTTTCAGTGTACAATTCAGTGTATTAATTATATTCGCACTGTTGTGCAACCATCACTGCTCTGTGTTTCCAAATCTTTTCCATCACCCCAAAAAGAAACTATAAACATAAGACAATATCTCCCATCCCCCTCTTCTCCCAGCCACTGGGAACCTCTACTCTACTTTCTGTCTCTATGAATTTGCCTACCTAGGTATTTCATATAAATAGAATCATACAAAATTTGTCTTTTCGTCACTGCCTTATTTCACATAGCATATTTTCAAGTTCATCCATATTGTAGCATATATCACAAACGTATTCCTTTTCATGGGTGAATAATATCCCATTGTATGTATAGACGACATTTTGTTTATGCATTCATTTGTTGATACACACTTGAGTTGTTTCTACATTTTGGCTACTGAGAATAATGGTACAACGAACACAGGAGTCAAATTGACTTTTTTTTTTCTTTTCTTTTTTGGACATATGTTTTTCTTTCTCTAGAAGTGAATTGCTGGGGCATAGGGAAGGTGTACATGTACCTGTTTTTTTTTTTTTTAATAGATCTTTATTGGAGTATAATTGCTTCACAATACTGTGTTAGTTTCTGTTGCACAACAAAGCGAATCAGCCATATGCATACACATGTCCCATATGCCCTCCCTCTTGAGCCTCCTTCCCATCCTCCCTATCCTACCCCTCTAGGTCATCGCAAAGCACCGAGCTGATCTCCCTGTGCTATGCGGCTGCTTCCCACCAGCCAACCGTTTTACACTCGGTAGTGTATATACGTCGATGCTACCCTCACTTTGCCCCAGCTTCACCCTCCCACCCCTTGTCCTCCAGTCATTTTCTATGTGTACCTCTTTATTCCTGTCCTGCCCCTAGGTTCTTCAGATCTTTTTTTTTTTTTTTAGATTCCATATATATGTGTTAGCATATGGTATTTGTTTTTCTTTTTCTGACTTACTTCACTCTGTATGACAGTCTCTAGGTCCATCCACCTCACTATAAATAACTCAATTTTGTTCCTTTTTATGGCTGAGTAATATTCCATTGTATATATGTGCCACACCTTCTTTATCCATTCATCTGTCGATGGACACTTAGGTTGCTTCCATGTCCTGGCTATTGTAAACAGAGCTGCAATGAACATTGTGGTACATGACTCTTTTTGAATTATGGTTTTCTCAGGGTATATGCCCAGTAGTGGGATTACTGGGTCACACGGTAGTTACATTTTTAGTTTTTTAAGGAACCTCCATACTGTTCTCCATAGTGGTTGTATCAATTTACATTCCCACCAACAGTGCAAGAGGGTTCCCTTTTCTCCACACCCTCTCCAGCATTTGTTTGTAGATTTTCTGATGATGCCCATTCTGACTGGTGTACGGTGACACCTCATTGTAGTTTTGATTTGCATTTCTCTAATGATTAGTGATGTTGAGCATCTTTTCATGTGCCTCTTGGGCATCTGTATGTCTTTCCTTGGTGAAATGCCTATTTAGGTCTTCCACCCATTTTTTAACTACATTGTTTTTTTGATATTGAGATCCATGAGCTGTTTGTATATTTTGGAGATTAATCTTTTGTCTGTTGTTTCATTTGCAAATATTTTCTCCCATTCTCCCATTCTTTTTGTCTTGTTTACGGTTTCCTTTGCTGTGCAAAAGCTTTTAAGTTTAATTAAGTCCTATTTGTTTATTTTTGTTTTTATTTCCATTACTCTAGGAGGTGGGTCAAAAAAGATCTTGCTATGGTTTATACCTAAGAGTGTTTATCCTATGTTTTCCTCTAAGAGTTTGATAGTGTCTGATCTTACATTTAGGTCTTTAATCCATTTGGAGTTTATTTTTGTGTATGGTGTTAGGGAGTGTTCTAATTTCATTCTTTTACATGTAGCTGTCTAGTTTTCCCAGCACCACTTATTGAAGAGGCTGTCTTTTCTCCAAGACAAGCATTTTAAATAAGTAAAGTGTTCTTATATGTTGAGCTTTTCTAACCGGGTGGGACCTCTGTCGGGGTTCTATGCCCTCCACCACTAGGAATATTTAACAGTCAGCCTCCCCTCTCATCTGCCCAGGTAGCAGGTACCAGAAATCAAGAACCAGAACCGTGTCCATCTGCCAAGCCAACTCCCCACCCATTGCTCCTAACAAGGAGACATCCTGGCCGCTTCTGGCACTGCTCAGAGGTCTCCACCGTAAGTTGAGACTTGATTTCCGAACGGTCCTCTCATCATAGCAACTATTATTTTATAGTACTTTACCTGCTTCTTCATCATCTTTCTTCCTCCGGTGACCCCACAAAGCAGACATTTTACAGGTGAGGAGACCACAAGGCCCAGCTACTTTAGGCAGCCTGCCTCATCTCACACAGTGAGTGAGCAGAGCTGCGTTCAAACCCAGGCCTTCTCAAAGTCTGCACTCCTTCCTCAACGCTGCACAGACCCTCTTTGTGCTGCAAGTATTGATACGAAAAGCGTGCTTCTATGTCAGCTCCCCAGCCTGTCAATTCAACAGAATGAAAGTGCTCACTAAGGACTAGCTGCGTGCCAGGCACTCTGCTAAGGACTTTACCTGCATCATCTCATTCAATCTTCTGGCAGGGGTTATGATCAATCCCATTTAAAAAAATTAATTGTAAAAATCCTGAAGCTTAAGGAGGCTAATGGCTCACAATTACAAGGCTAGTAAGAAGAGGAACCAGGATTCAAACTTAGGAAGATCCCAGAGCAGCGCTCATAACCACTACATTATACCATCTCCTGCTACTAGGATCCCCACAGCTGAGGAAGATGAAGTGATTTATCTTTCAAGGCCACAGAGAAGTGGTTTTGGTGAGAAGGAGAAGCCAGAGCCGGTAACTAGCCAGTACTCTGTTAACCCAGCAGCAGCACGAGTCAACTGTCAGGGGACCACAGATGTGGAAGATACACGGGAAGTCATCGAGTGCTCCCCGCCGGATGCAGAAGTCCCTAACATTAGCTATGACTAGCTGTCCACACAATTGGTGAAGAGTTTTAACGGTGAGATAGTACTTTGAAACACATACCAGAGGTCTTCCTCCATCTGCTGTCCACCAGGGTGTCATACAGGCCTCCAAGAGTGGGCCTCTCCCTACCTTTCCAGGTTCCATGGTTACTAAGCTCCCCTGAACCCACAGCTTTACGCACAAGCGACGCAGAGGTAGCAGGAGGTGCTTTTGTGCTGGTCTCTCTGCTGGAACGCTCTTCCCCTTCTTCAGGTGACTCACCTTTTCTTGTCTGTCAAGAGTGAGCTCTCATTTTTTTTTTTAATGAACTTATATACAACACAGAAATAGACCCACAGACACAGAAAATGAACTTAGAGTTACCAAAGCAGAAAAGGGGAGGGGGGACAAATTAAGAGTTTGGGATTAACACATTCACACTACTATATATAAAACAGATAACCAACAAGGACCTATGCACAGGGAACTATACTCAATATTTTGTAACAACCTATAAGGGAAAAGAATCTGAAAAAGAAAAAAAAAACATATAGATATTAGAGAGATAGATATCTGAATCACTTTGCTGTACACCTGAAACTAACACACCATTGTAAATCAACTATACTTCAATAAAAAAATAAAATTAAAAAACATGCTGGTTCTAAAGTTAAAAAAAATAAGAAGTAAGTTGACTTCTGTGGGGGGGAAAAAAAAAAGCATGAGCTCTCCTCTGGGATGCCCTCCTAGCTGTGTTCTCTGTGCTCCAGCGTGTCTTAGCCCAGGGTCCTAAGAAGCAGAGCTTGAGACGAAGATTCTGTGCAGTGATTGACTGGAGGAAAGTTCTCAGAAGAAGGCAGACTATGGAAGCAAGGATGCGATTTTGGCTGCAGAGTAGGTCATCCTGATTCCATTGGCGTTCTGCAGCACAAAATGCACCACCTCATGGCCCCTCATTGAGGCAAGGGGGGCAGCCTTTTGTACCCCTGTGTTATTAATTGGATATGGGCTGCCCTAGGGGTGCAGGCATTGCCCCTCTGCCAAGCAGCTCCCCCGTGGCCAAAGACAAGTGTCTTGATTTCCTAGGACTTCTGTAACTAGGTACCACAAACTGGGTGGCTTAAAGCAACAGACACGTATTGCCGCGCAGTTCTAGAAGTGAGAAGTCTGAAACCAGGGTGTCAGAGGGGACATGCTCCCTCCAAAGGCTCCAGGGAAGCATCTTTCCTTGCTTCTTCTGGCACCTTGCTACCGATGTTTGATCCCGATCTTGATTTTCCTTGGCCTGGAGATGCATTACTGCAATCTCTGCCTCTGTCTTTACATGGACTTCTTCCCTGTGTGTCTGTGTCTCTACGTTCAAATTTCCCTTTTCTTATAAGGACTCTGGAAGTACTGCATTAGTGCCTTCCTTCCTTTTCCTGCCTCACTTCCCATCCACTCAACCAGTGTTCCCTTCAACTTCCAAATAAACTATTTGCAAACCCTTGTCTCAGGGTGTTCTCAGTTTGGAGAAATTCAAATTAAGATATTTTGAAGGCTAGGACAACTTACTTAACCTCTCTGTGCCTCAGTTTCCTCATCTGTAAAATGGGGGCAACAATAATACCTCCCCCATGGAGGGTGCCATGAGGATTACGTAAGGTATTGCAGTCAACACCCTTGGAAAAGTCCCAGTACATAACAAGCGCCCTGTGTTAGCTACTGTTATCTTCCTCATCCCAACCAGCAGTCGGTGGAGCTAGTCAGCAATGGGTGGGAAACAGCTGGTGCCCCCATTTTGTGCCCCCCATAGAGAGACACAAAGATCACATTATAGGCATTTCCCTCGCTGTGTCAGAATGAAAAGGGGCCACAGTCCTCTCAGTGTGTACTCCTGCCAGCTCTTCCACAAGCAAATACATTTACGATCTCAGCCTCGGTCTACTTCACACAGTCGTGCTGCAACCAATGAAGTCATTTAAAAATGCGTAAATCGGCAGTGACTTAGCGCCAGGAGAAAGTTTGTGATCTGCAACACTCTGTCTGCTCCTGGCTCCTCTTTCTCCCCCACAGCCTCGACGTTTTTCAGATGACTCTTTGCTGGGTCACTTCCCAAAATTAAGAGCGGAGTCATCGCTCTAGAAGGGCCTTTCTTTCCTCACCTGCTAATCAAGAGTCCTAAGAAAGTATGAATCAAGAGTCTATCTCCCCCAGAGAGGGGCCTAGGAGAGCCTGGGTTCCACATCTTCAGAATCAGATGCCCCTGTAGCACAGAATCTTTTTGGAGGTACTAGAGGAAGCTGGCCGGGCCCCCTTACAAATGTGGCACCATCTGTGGAGCCTCCCTCCTCAGAGGTCCTAGCATCAGCCCAGCAAGACCCCTTCTCCAGACTCCTAGGTCCCACAGCCCCACCTATTCGCTTCTGTTACCCTGACCCTAGCTGCTTCCTTTATCTCCTGGTTATTTTTGTGTCCCACATTTGCTCCAGCAATCTTCCAACACTTGTGTAATTCCCTTCAATAAAAACCGTCTGAGGGACTTCCCTGGTGATCCAGTGGCCTGGCTCCACGCTCCCAATGAACGGGGCCCGGGTTCAATCCTTGGTCAGGGAACTAGATCCCACATGCCACAGCTAACAGTTTGCATGCTGCATCTAAAGTTCCCACAGGCTACAACTAAGAAGCCCGCATGCTGCAACAAAGAGCCCGTGTGCTGCAACTAAGACCCAGCACAGCCAAATTAATTAATTAATTAAAAACTCTCTGAAATATCTAGCATAGTTTGGGGTTTCCTTCCTCGACCCTGACTGATACAGGTAGATATTATAGTTACCTTCATTTTGCATATGAGGAAATGAAGGCACAGAAGTTAAGTAACTTGCCCAAGGTCATGCAGCTAGGATGTGCTGTCACTGGGATACCCAGCTGCCCTGCTCCAGTCTGTGATCCTAACTGATGCACGCAAGTGCCTCAGTGTCCTCAACACCCCAGTCAGCCAGAGAGTGAGGCAGCTAGATGGGAGCCAAGGAGAAAAGGTCTTTTTTTTTTTTTTTTTTTTTTTTTTTTTTTTTTGCGGTACACGGGCCTCTCACTGTTGTGGCCTCTCCCGCTGCGGAGCACAGGCTCCAGACGCGCAGGCTCAGCAGCCATGGCTCACGGGCCCAGCTGCTCTGCGGCATGTGGGATCCTCCTGGACCGGGGTATGAACCCGTATCCCCTGCATCGGCAGGCGGACTCTCAACCACTGCGCCACCAGGGAAGCCCGAGAAAAGGTCTTTTGGCCAACAAAAAATGTAGTAAGGGCTGATGCTGCTACCTTCTGAGGATAGTGAGTCAAAACAAGTAGCCCTCTCTACCCTGGAGGCACCAAAGAGACCGGAGAGTGAAGAAGATGCACAAATCAATGAGATGCAGAGTAAAGTGGTAAAGGCTGAACAATGGCAGGCCCTTGTGGACACACAGAGGACTGGGGTGCAGAGAATGACGGCCACCAAAAGATGCCCACGTCCTCATCCCCAGAATTTTACATGGTGGAAGTGCCTTTGAGGAGGTGGGTGAGCGGGGAGAGGATCCTGGAATGGCCAGGTGGGCCTGATGTAATCGCAAGGATTTTTATACGTGAAAGAGGAAGGCAGAAGAATCAGAGTCAGAGAGAGATTGAAAGAGGCTGCACAGCTGAACATGGAGAAGGACCACAAGGCAAAGAATGCAGGCGGCCTCCAGAAACTACAAAGGCAACGGAACGAGTCTCCCTTAGAGCCACAAGAAATGCAGCCCTGCTGACCCATTTTAGCCTTCTGACCTCCTGAGCTTGAAGACAATACACGCGTGTTGTTTTAAGCGGCCAAGTTTGTGGTCATTAGTTATGGCATCCCTAGGAAACTAACACAAGGGGGAGATCAGTTGGAGGAGGTGAGGGAAGGCTTCCTGGGGAAATCCAATAATGAAATCATGAAAGGATGAGAGAGTCTAACAGGAACCTGGGGAGAAGGGAGCCTTCCCAGAGGTGAGAAGACACTGGGCCGCTCAGGAACGGCACATCCTCTGCAACAGAGATGAAAGCCAGGGAGACAGCAGCAAGGTGACCTGAAAGGTCAACAGGGACCAGATCAGGAAGGGCCTCCTGAGGAGCCTGAGGCTTTGTAAGCAGTGGTGTGACACAGACACATGGTCTCCAGGGACACCTCCTCTGAGTCCTCCTCTGAAGGAGAGAGACCAGAGTCGGGGGGAAGTCGTGTCCATTACCGAGGGGAGAGATGATGGAGGTCTGGACCGAGATAAGGACCATGGGGTTGGAAGGCAGAGTCAGAGGGACTGGGAGATTGGAAAGGACTTGGTCATTGAATGGATGTAAGGCGAAAGGGACGATGGGACCAGTATAAGGCTAGGATTCAGCAGGCTGGGTCACTACTGGGCATGTGCACGCCTGTGGAGCCACAGTCTCCCCTCAGCCTCCACAAAGCTCCCCCAGTCCATATAGGTGGGGGTCCATTCCACTTTCCCTGCCCAGCATCCCAGTGCACTGCACCGACTTCTTCATGATAAGCCCAATACTCTTCATTCCATCCCTTTGCATTTTCATATTCATTTTTACTTACAAAGGATAGTATGGTGTATTGAAATTGCAAGATCATTGGGTCCAACAGATAGAGGCTGGCTTACAACCTCTATAATTGTATGACTGTGGGCAGGTTACATATAATTCCTCTGAGCCTCAGTTTCTTCATGTGTAAAACCAGGGTAATGGATCATATCTCACTGGGTCCTCGTGAAGATCAAATGTAAGTAAATGCCTGAAACAAGACTGGCCCTAAATAAATGTGAGTTGCTCCCATCCCACTTGGCCTCCTATGCTGGTCCTCTCCCCACCCCATAGCCCTCTCCATTAATGGGCCATCAGACGCAGCTTCTCAAACCTCCTATGACCTCCACTCGGAGCATCTGAGCGCTTGGGGGCATCTTGGGCTCAGGCAGCACAAACGATGAAATCATCTGCAGCTTCACGCATGAGGAAGCCATTCATCTCCCACCAGGACGGGCAACTCACATTCAACAAGCACCAGGGGTGGAAACACGGCAGCTGTCTTAACAGAACATGTCTGAGCAAAGCTGGAATAGACGAAGAGGGGGTGATGGGAGGGAGGAAAGAAATGTGAGATTCAGGACAACCTCAGTCGAGGCAGCTTCATCAGTTATTACACTGCCAGCCACAGTGAGTAAACGAAAGGGCTGGGGCTTTAGCGATATTGTTATTTTGCAAATTTCCCTCCTTGGCATATCCCTATGTGCAGGGGGCAGAAGCGTAATTAGTCTCTAAGCTGCTGAAATGGCTGGAAGTGACTAGAAGTACTGACTGCTCTGAAGTGTCAGGAAAGGGTGTCCAGATGGATTCAGAGGCTTGTCCATAACAGCTTGTTCAGTATGTGGCGAGAGTTTAAGAGATGATTGGCCCCTTTATGTAAAGGAACTGAAAAATTAGCCTCTTCCAAATCCCCCCTGGCTCCCCTAGGGCTGCCTCTGCATTCTGCCACATCCAGCCTAAAGACAGACGTAGCAGAACTTTCTCTTGGGGAAAGAACTTTGAAACAACACAATAATGCAAGGCCCCACCAACCATGGGCCACTGTCCCCATCCCCAAAGGTCACAATTCTGACTCAGCCAGGAGGGTGCTGGGCTCTGAGAACAGGATTAAGGGCTTCATGTTGGTGTCCACTGAGGGTCCCTGCGACTGGGTACTTCTGTGTCAGGTAAAGCATATAAGGGCAGGGAAGAGAGGAGACAAGGAGCGGAAGGCAAATTTCGGGCACTCTTCTAGATATTTCTAACATCTTAATCATGTACTTCTCAAACACAGGCACAGGGAATCCAAAGAAACAGAGAGCAACTTCCGAGGGATCCACAGAGTGACAGTTTTTAGACAGAACGTCTTCATAGGACAAAATTCTACTGGTAGATACGGAGCGAACTAGGCTTGAACTTCTCACACATGGGAAGGTTTCAAGGAATTACCGCCTGGAGACACATTCTTTCAAAGAACCCAAACAGAAGTACTTCCAAACTCACTTCACAAGCCCAAGATAACCGCCACACGAAGAGGTTACAAGGATATCACGAAAAAGGAAACTTTCAGGCCAATCCCTCTCATAAACACAGAGACAAAAGTCCTACACAAATATTAGCAAACAAAATGCAGGGAAATATTAAATGAATACTAGATCCTCACTCCTCCACTCCACCGTGAAACCCTGGGAACCACTAATCCATTCTAAAAGTCTGACATTTCAAAAATGACAACCTCATCTTTGGGGATTGGCTTTTTTCACTTGGCATAATTCCCTGAAGACTCATCAGGTTGTCTACATCCATAGTTCATGCCTTTTCATTGCTAAGTGTTCTATGGTGTGGATATACTAGAGTTTGTTTAGCCAGTCACCTGTTGAAGGACATCTGGGCCGTTTCCAGTTTTTTTTGTTTTTGTTTTTTTTGCAGTATGCGGGCCTCTCACTGCTGTGGCCTCTCCCATTGTGGAGCACAGGCTCCGGACGCACAGGCTCAGCGGCCATGGCTCACGGGCCCAGCCGCTCCGTGGCATGTGGGATCTTCCCGGACCGGGGCACGAACCCGCGTCCCCTGCATCGGCAGGCGGACTCTCAACCACTGCACCACCACGGAAGCCCCCCGTTTCCAGTTTTTAGCTCTTACAAATAAAGCTGCTATAAACAATTGTAACTGTACAGATTTCTGGAAGTTTTCCTTTCTCTGGATAAATGTCAGGAGTACAGTTCCTGGGTCATATGGAATTTGAAACTGTCAAACTGCTTTCCAGAGTGGCTATAACATTTTATACTCCCACCATCAATGTATGAGCGATCCAGTTTCTCTGCATCTTCACCAGTATTTGGTGTTATCATTTTTTTTAGCCATTCTGATATGTGTGTAGTGTTATCTCATTGTGGTTTTAATTTATACTACCCTAATGGCTGATATCTTCTCATGTGCTTATCTGCCATTAGTATATCTTCTTCAGTAAAATGTCTGGTCATAACTTTTGCCCATTTTCTAATTGGACTGTTGTCACTGATTATTTGGATTTTTTGCTGTTGAGTTTTAAGAACTCTTTATATACTCTAGATACTAGTCCTTTGTCATATAGTTGGTTTGCAGATATTTTCTCCCACTCTATAGCGTGTCTTTTCAATTTCTTCACATTAGCTTTCCCAAAGCAAAAATTTTAATTTTGATGAGGTTCAATTTATCAGTTTTTTCAGCTATAAATAATCCTTTTGATGTCAAGTCTGTGTTAATTTTTTGCTTTTTAGTATACTCAAATTCATCAGTGTTCACAAATCAGTTCAGATTCCTGACTCTGCTCAAACATACAGTTGACAAACATACAACTTATACTTGGCTGTATATCCTGCCGTAGTAGCGGGTTTCTCATTTCAACACAGAAATGTTGAAAAAATATGTCTGTTTTGCTTTGAAAGTTTTAGTGACACTCTTCATTTATTTTTTAGAAGTACAATATTTTTAAAATTATGTTTTCAATCAGGATGATGGATAGTTGCTTAAAAATGGGAAACAGGAAGCATATGCTCAGAACTATCAAAAAGATGTAAGATAGAAAAATTCAGAACAACCTGGGAGGCACGGATCCAACACGACATCATCCTTCAGAATCCCTTCATTGAACCTGACTAGGAAGAAGACGGGAGCACCACCCCAAATTCAATTAGTGACCAGTATTACGCAGCTGTCAATCTGGACAGCGTAAGATATCCTGAGATACTTATTTAACGTGTGACTGTTATTACTGTAGAGCTGCAAAGGCCTAAAACTCAGTATTTCTTGCACAAGAAAATCCTGAACATTTGCCAAAGATCACCACTTCTGTGGCTACGTTTAAGGACCACCCCAATGGTTGTGGGCAGTCTCTAAAATGACCCCAGTGATGTACTCCTGGAATCTACACCTCTGTGCAACCCTGCCCCTCTGAGAGTGGGCGACACCTCCTGGCTCACTTCAAACAGTGTAGCAAAAGTGACGCGCCGATGGTACTTCGGGGATTAGGTAATAAAAAGACTACCATCTTGCATGCCCTTTCCCTCTCCTCCTCTCTCCCTACTCCCTCTCTCCTTCTCTCCTGCCCTTCCTTCCCTCCTCTACCCCCTCCCTCTCTCCCGCTCTCTCTCCTTCCACTCTTTCTCCCTCTCCCCTCTCTTCTCCCCTCTCCCCTTCTCTATCCCTCCCTCCTCCCTTTTTCTCTCTCTTCCTCTTCTTCTTTCTTTTCTTCTCTCTCCCTTCCCCTCTCTCTCTGCCATGTTGTGAGTTATCTTACATGTTGACTCTCACGTCACAAAGAAATAATATCTTCAGCCAACAGCGAATGAGTCTCTGAGGCCAACAGCCACGTAAGCGATCTTTTCACAGGATCTTCTGAGGACTGCCAACAGCCACGTGAGTGCACTTGGGATCAGATCCTCCCTTAGTCGAGCTCTAAGAGGACTGCATCGTGTGCGAGACCCCAAGCCAGAATCACCCCGTCAAGCTGCATCAGGATTCCTGACCCATGCCCGTGAGGTAAGAATAACTTGTTGTTTTAAACCACTACATTTGGGGGTTATTTTTTATGTAGTCACAGGTGACTGATACACCATACATATTCCACAGATAACTAATAATTTGGAGTACTATCACCAGACTTTTTGTAACTGAAAAGGGAAAAGTCTTGGCTAGAAATTAGTATGATAAAGAGGCACAATCAAACGTGTGCACACGCACACGCACACGCACACACACAGAAATGCTTGAAGCTTCTTTAAGATCAGTTTCAGAACTACCTTTGAAGTTGAAGCTCACAAACTAGGCAAAAGACTGGGGAAGACACAGCTGTATCTATTTGAGATGAAAATAAAAGAAGGCCGCCTACTTAATTGAAGGACGCCCTCAAAGGAGACATTTTAATGCACTTTAAAATGTACTTGAACACTTGGTAAGCCCAGTGTTTTATTTCGCAGTGGTAAGCAAACGAGGGAATTACCATCTGGCCATTCTAGATATTTCTTCCATATACTCTATGACAGTGATACCTATGGAAGTATGAATTTTCAAATTACTTCAAATCAAGAAGGAATTGTCAGCAAGATACGGATGGATGTTTGCATGGACGGAACTGAATGGGAAATGGACAAAACCATGGGGCAGAACAGAGGGGTCTAGATCTAGGTACTATGAGTCCAAATGTTCTAGCAGGCAGAATATCATTCACTAATAAAAGCTAGCCCTAAAATCTGCCTCTTTATTTCTTAATGGGGTGATATAAAACGGAGGACATGTTCAAAACACACCTCTGCAGTCACAGTTGTAATAAAATGAGAAGTGAATTTGAAAGCTTGCCCTCCTTCAGAGATCTATCGTGGCCTATTCAATGGGGCACACTGATGGCCTCAGTGAAGTTGCTGCCATTCTTCATTGAGGAAAAACACACACAAGTAATCACAGAGTTTTAAAAAAATCTTGCCAAAAACCTCATCTAGATCTTAATCAGGAAAGCAACCTGATTAAGGCCACATATACCAAAGGACAAACAGGTTTAATGTAGCAATTTTCCCAAGGTATTAACTTTTTTTTTTAAAGAATTGATATCTGATGGCATCATTGCTACCGAGTTCTTCACAGCTTGAAGGCCTTTGTGGCCTCTTTTAATTGCGCCATGAATTTCCTCTCCTACCTTTGATTCCCCTAAAGGAAAGGAAATGTAACTTTGATTACATGTTCGTAGTCGGAAACCCCGATGAGGTTTCCCAACAGCTAGGATGTACTCAGGATTGACCCCAAACTATCAACGTTCTGTGCAGAAGGCTGATGTGGGAACATCTGGGAGTCTCAAGGCCAATTCAAACACTAAAGTAACCAGTTCCTTTGCAGGAGAGAAGCATAAATGGAGCCCCTCGAAGAAATGGGAAGATCGCTATTAAAGCTCTGCAGGCCCTCATACTCACAGGAGTCCTTTGAGAAGGCTAAACTCTGCTCACCCTAAGTGGCCAACGGCCTGGGTCCCTCCAAGTCCGTTCCCCACACAGTCCCAAGCACTATTTTTACTAAAGGACCTATGCATGAAGCTATCCCACTCTTTAAAAATGATCTTTAGCAGTTGTACCAGTGGCTCTCAACGTAGCTGCACATTAGAATCAACTGGAAAGGTTTTGAAGCCCCTGCCGTTTAGGTCTCAACCCTTTACCAATGAAATCAAAATCTCTGGAGTGAGGCCTAGGCAACAGTGTTGTTTTTTTTTTTAACTCCCCATTTTTTCCCAATGTACAGCCAAGTTTGAGAACCACTGGGCTGCACCATTCCTTCACTCATTCATCAACATACTTCCTGAAGGACTTCCTTGGTGGTCCAGTGGGAAAGAATCCACCTTCCAATGTAGGGGACGTGAGTTTGATCCCTGGTGAGGGAACTAAGACCCCACATGCCGCGAGGCAACTAAGCCGGCACACCGCAGCTACTGAGCTCGCGCACCTCAACTAGAGAGCCCGCGTGCTGCAAACCACAGAGCCCACGCACTCTGGACCCCACGTGCCACAACTAGAGAAGAGAAAAAAACCTGCATGCCACAACGAGAAGCCCGTGTGCCACAACAAAGAGCCTGAATGCCGCAACGAAAGATCCCGTGTGCCTCAACGAAGATTCCGCGTGCCACAACTAAGACCTGACACAGCCAAAAATAAATTAATTAATTAAAAAAATTTCCTGAACACTCATTATATGCATGGCCCCTGGGTGATCCCTCAACCACCCTGTTCTTTAGTTAGTAATAATGTATGTATGTCTATGTCTGTAATTCCAGCACTAGGGTTAGCAGTGGATGAACACATAAATGAATGAATGAATGAGTGAATGAATGGCCTTCCTCACCTATCTGCCTCCTCCTGGCTCGGGATCCAGAGAGGAGTTGTAACGCTCACAGATGGCCCTGAACTGATTAACCCAACATGTAGCGAAATGCATGAAAAACTAGGCAGGGAATGTGAGTGATGGTGGAGAAATCCAATCTCATGATATTTCCTTTGCCAACAACCTAAGAGCAGTAAAAAGCAGTCCTAAGGGGCCAATATGTCACCCCTTATTCTACACGCCCCACGAAATCCTTGTGCACTGAGATAACCTACATACTTACACTGAATCATGTATGAAATACTCACGGTCATCATGCTCTTGCTAAAAGAGCTCCACCCTTGAAGGCCCTGCTAACATTTCACCTGCTTCAGAAAGCCTCCCTGACATGTCCCAAAGTGTCGTACCTGTGATGAAGCCAGGTCCACACCAATGGGCATCTATCTGTGAACTAGTTTAATAGTTGAAGATGTACTTTTGCTTGTAATAGAAACCTATCAGACTTCTGTTCATTACAGTGATAGAGCAATTACGGTGATATGAATTCTCATTTGAAAAAACAAGGGAAGTATATCTTTTTTTTTTAAAAGCAAAAGTGCCAAACAAATGAGAGAATAGATAAGGAAAAGGAATTGTGATGGGGGCACAGGAAGGACTGAGGTGTGAGAAAGCCTGCCAGAGGCCTCGGAACCCACTATAGCCCTATTACACTCTGCATGGTATCGGTTGTTTGTGTCTGTGCTTTTCTCCCTGACCACAGAGTCACTGCAACGTGGGGAAAGCGGCCAGTCCTGCTTGTACAGTCCTCACCATGCCAAGCACAGTGCCTTACACAGGAATTCTGAATAGAATCCATTTTTCTATTATTACGTTACCAGCCCCACTTAGGTTAAAGGCAATTGACAAAGGAGTGAGCCCACAAAACCATTCAGGTCATGGCTAAAAATATAAAATTAATATAATCCTCAGGAGCAGCCCTAAAGGGATGAGGTGTCATGCCACCCTCCTCCCCCTCCGCCCCCGACTCCCCACCCGGCAGGTCCTGAGCCTTCTCCCTGACAAACAGCACAAGATCTGCATCCCAGACTCCTTCTCCGTGAGCTTGGCCACTGGGTGACAGGATTCGACAAGGCACTTAAGTCGCAAGAGATTTGAGAGATTTCTTGACATACCGTTGGACCCTCTCTACACTCATGTTTGGGGTTTTTCAGAGAACTGGCTCTGACAAAACAAAACACAAACCTCATTTCAATGTGACCACCAGCCTGAGAAGCCCGCGGAAGTCACCTTGCCCTTCCGGCTCACGCTCCATGGGCTGCATCTCCTGGGGTCCCTCCAGAGCACGCGGTCCCCTCTCTGTCCCTCCCACCCAGCCTCAGCCCCCACTGAGAAGCCCAGAGGCTGGGAGGCCCCCCTCACAGGGGCTTTGTGGTGTAAAAGGATCTGACACAGCTTAGAAAACAGGCAGACACCGAGCGCCTCATCGACACAGAGGATATTTTCTCAGTAAAAAAAAATGCGTTCTCACTTAAGAATGCTAATGGCCCATGCACAGAAATAAAATCCCTGACCTACTTTGAAGCTGAACTTACTAAACAAGCTGAACTTATTACTCAGAAGAGACCGTAAATCAGTAGAATAAAGCCCAACTGGAATTCCTCGCATCCTTCCTTGACAGGAGCTGCCAAGAAAAGCACAAAGGAGAGTCGGAGCCCTGGGCTGGGAGTCAGGAGTCAGGGTTCATGTCCAGCTCTCACTGGCTCTCGCTGTGTGACCTGGGAGCTATCACTGTCCCTCTCTGGTCCTCAGCACCTGCATCTAGGGGCTGGAGGAAGTGCTCTCTGAGGTCGTTTCCAGCTGTAATAGCTGGTGATTCTATTTTTTTAAGAATTTAATGTTAAAAAATAATTATCAAGGGCATATCTCGCCAGACACTGTGAGACAGGGCGAGGACATACACTGCACCTCCAAGGAGCCCGGAGCCTAGCAGAGCGAGTGGGGCGGTCCATACTGATTAATGGATTTATTTCCTAATAGCAATTTGAAAGCCGCCACAAGGCTACAGCAGACATAACACAACTTGTGTCTGCAACGAGAATTCCCTCTGGCAATCCACCTGACAATTTTGGTTTAGCTGAATGAATCTTTCAGTGCATTTTAAACCACTGCATAGCCACAAGTGACCATCCGCAGGTTATAATCAGATTTATCACACTGGGAAGGAAGAAAGTGGCGATACATTTCCGTGGGGTTTTAGGGCAATAACATGAGTCATCCCTGCTCATTCCACAGAAAATCTTGGAGCGGCAAGTTAAATTATCCAAACCAGAAGCGGAGAGAAGCAGGAAAGGTTACTGCGGTAACGGTGGGCGTTTGTAACCCACGCAATGTTGGATTAGTCAGTAATGATGCGAGTTACTGTGGGATGTTCAATGATGTTACTCAGAAAACGCCATGGGGCATGTAACTGCAGGACCCCTTTTCAGTCCAGATTTCAGGCTCAGAGACCACCCTTCATTGAGTCTTTAGAACTCACTCACCTTCACTGAGCTCAGTAAATAAAGCTGGTGAGAAAGAGTCTCCCCAGGAGGAATAAGTGGATCTAGGGTTTGGGTAGAGAATGACATGTCTCACAGCCACATCCAGGGATGGCCAGGTGGATTCGGGCTCTGAAGTTTCAAAAACAGAGACCAAGGCAGAGCAAGATGTGGAGAGTCCTGCAGAGACTGGATGCCCAGGGACCAGAGAAGGCGGTGTCCACTCAGAAGGACTTTGAGGGGCCCTGGCCGGAGACATCAGGATCACAAGCTCGGCCATCACCATACCCACAGCCCTCACCACTCGGTAGCCTGTCACAGGGCTCAAGGCATCTCCCTGCCTCGGAGATATTTGAGTGTCCAGAGGCCCCACGGGACAGCTAGAACCAGAATTCTTTTTCTCCCCAGGTCACAGATGAGGACACTGAGATTCTGAGAGATACACCCAAGGCCACTGAGCTGCTACATGTCAAAGACAGAATAGAAAGGGAGTGTGCGCAGCCTTACATCACTGAGGATTACCCCAGCCCTACCTCCTCTCGTCCCCGAACGTCCTGCTTCCCCACCTCACACTCCCACACTCGTCACCAACCTCCCACACCTGCCCACACAGTCCGCACCCGCAGACCACAGCCCCTTCTACCCACACCCTCTCCTGGAGGCCTGCTTGACTTTGAACAGACTCTTCTCTGCCCTCCACGACCGGCGATTTTACGATGACAGGCTTGCTCTGACAGCCAGTCTTTGAGCTGTTCTGAGGGGCTTCATGTCGCCGGACCCAGAAGGTGCTTGTTTGCCCCATCGTCTCAGTGTGCCATTCTCAGTAACGTCCCCAGGGCTCAACACAAATAGGGAAGAACAAGCAGAGAGCCCGGGGCTGCGAGGAAGGCGACACCAGGTGAGGGCCAGCTGGCTGGAGGAGCCGTAAGAGGCTGGTGTGAAAACTCACCTGATTCCAGAATCCTGAACGGGTTCTCCGCTCTGCACCTGACGAGAGCTTCCCTGACATACTGAACCCTGCACAGATCCAGTTTGCTGCATCTGAGTGAACAAAGGGCTTCTAGCCCCCTTGGGATAGCAGTCCTGTGTCCTGTAGTGAACGCAAGGCCCTTGGACAGTAGGATAGGGACCCACAGCCCTACAGAACTGGGAGAGCACCGTTCTAGCCCCATCGACCTAGTGGGAACTGGCAGACAAGAGACAGCAAGAGGACGTTTACCCAGGATCCCTTAGAAAGACAGTGGCAGTCCTGGGCTAGATCACAGACCTCCTGGACCCTAAAGCACTGCTCACCACAACTGCCACTTCCCGGAGCACACCTGAGGAGGGCAACCCTAGTTTTGTTTCAGCCTCTCATTCCAATTCACAATTCTTCTGATTAAGCGCTGTCCCAGATTTCTCTTGGACACCTCTTTTCCACAGCCAGCCCCTACGGCTTGTGATCTGACCCTGCCATCAACTTCAGGAATGGGTTCTGATTGGGCTTAGCTGAATGAATCTTTCCGTGCCCTTTCAACAGAATCAGCATCCCTCCCAACGCACCCCTACCCAGTGCAGGGATGGACACAGGACCCAAATCTGCCCAGTGGCAGGCAGAAGTAGTTTGTTCAACCATTAAAAGAGAAGGTGAGGGGCTTCCCTGGTGGCGCAGTGGTTGAGAGTCCGCCTGCCGATGCAGGGGACACGGGTTCGTGCCCCGGTCCGGGAAGATCCCACATACCGCGGAGCGGCTGGGCCCGTGAGCCATGGCCGCTGACCCTGCGCGTCCGGAGCCTGTGCTCCGCAACGGGAGAGGCCCGCGTACCGCAAAAAAAAAAAAAAAAAAAAACAAAAAGAGAAGGTGATTAGCACCACTGCAGCCTTCATCTAACCACGTGGGACCAGACAGGGAGAACACGACAGAAGTAAGCCGACAAGAAAAGGAAGAGCGGGAGAAAGTGCAAGAAGGTGGAGTGTGGGATCCACTGAGCCTTTGATTAGCCCCCGTTAGGAGCCTGTGAGAACTAATCTTTGGTTATTTATTTTCATAAACCAATGCATTCCCTTGTTGATTAAGCCAAAAAATAGAAAGAAAAAAAGAAAGAGAGAGAGAGAGAAAGAAAGGAAAGAAGGAACAGAGGGAGGGAGGAAGAAAAAAACATTACCAGGAGTGTGGCGACTGGAGGTTGAGGGGCAAAGTGACCCTCGTTCGCCACACCCCTCCCTACACCGCAGCCTGGCAGCGATCTGTGGGAGACGGAGCTGTGAGCAGCGGGCCAGCAACACAGAGCTCTCGGGGTCCAACGGACGCTCCTGTCTCTGCGCTTCTCACTGCAACCCAGGCTTCATTCATTCCCCAGAGAGAGAATCATGAGACCTCAGCTCTTGGGAGAGGAAGCTTAGAGACCACATAGCCTCACTCCTTCTATTTACTAGGGAGAGAAGTGGATCTCAAAGTGGGAAGGCGCTCTTCCAAGGCCATTTAGAGGAGGAGCCAGCCCCAGAGACAACACGTCTGCCCGAGGGAGCTTTGCAAACGCAGATAAGCTCTTGACTTTCCCCTGCCCGTTAGGTCTCAGTGGCTCCCGACTACCCCTGAGAAAGAGAAGAGCATCCCCTGAGACCCAGGAGCTATGCTGGTACCATCAGCTAGGATGTGAGGTTGCTGGAAGGTGTCTGGCACCCCCCATTAGGGCACGTTTTTCTCCTGTTGGACTTAAGCTCACAGAAGACCAAGATCAAACCACGTCACTCTGTGATCATTATGAAGGGAGAGAAACAAGATCACTTAATAACTTTTTCTAAGGAAGACAAAGACAAGATCACTGCACAGACCATACGATATACACCTCCCTCTCCTGGCTCTTATGCGTGGCTGCTACAGCTCTACCAATATAGCCGTAGTCTTGCTCTAGTATTTCCTCCATCTAGATTAAATTCATCCAAATAGCAAATCAGAGAATGGTCCCCACTTCCTGACAGCTCTCAATCTAGGGCAAATCCCCACTTCCTTGGACCTTCTCCCAAATCATCCAGCCACAGTCCAAATCCTATAATAAGTCCTTTCTGACACCTTTTTACTAGGACGCACCGCGGTTCTCCATGGTCTGCATTCTCCTTCACAGCAATGATTCATAAACCCAACTTGTCCAACTACAGGTCTATTCCTGGCGGTCTTTAGCTGGAGGTCACTGGTACCTCAAAAAAATGTTCCACTTCCTTGGCCTGATCCAGACTGATCCACGATCCGGCCCCCCGGCTGAGTCCACCTCCACTCCCTAAGGACCAGTCCAGGCAAATGCAAACCCTGTCACCTGGAAAGCCCCTCCCCTCCTTTCCCCGAGGAGAACGAGTTTGGGAAGGCTTCTCTGACCCCAGCTAGAGAAAATAAATCGTCTTTCCTATCACTTCCCTAAGCTTCACATACAATGCACAGGTCACATCAAATTATAATTATGTTTGCTTCTCGGTGACCCTCCCCCACCAGACTGCAAGGCTCTTTGAAATAAAGAGATGTGCAATGTCCAGGGCAGGGGCTGACACAGAATAGAAGCTCGATACACTTGGCTGTTCAGTCTTTTCCTGAGCTGAATCAAATGCCTTTCCTATTCAATTCATATTCCAAGGAAGAGTCAAAATAATAATGTGCAAATCAAAGCCCATCTGAAAATGCAGGCTTTGGTCTGTTGTAACAGTGTCACTTGTCGTCTGCTGGGTGCTCTCTGATTTGCAAAGCACTTCCTCGTTACCTTGTCTCAATGCAATCCACATGGCAGCCCTGGCTTCTGTCATGTCTGCCCACTCTTCCAAGCTGCTTACACGCTTGGAGGACTCAAGGCTGGGACACAACCAGGGAATAAACTGGTGACAGGCGGGTGTTGCTCCAAGTTCACTGGAGGCCCCAACAACTCACAAGTTCACGGCCGAAGGGTCTTCTGGGAACCACGTCTGATATTTACAATCTCATGTTCTATCTGTCCTGCCTTTAGTTATACATTAAAATAAATATATAAATAGTTATGTCACCGTCACTAGTGTTTGAGCAATGGTTGAGAAGTCACATAGAACTGGATGAGTCCAGACTCCACTCATCAACTGTGTGACTTTGGGCAAAGTATTTAACCTCTCTGAGCCTTGGCTAACCCAACTGTAGGACCGGAGTTGTAATAGTACCTACTTCATGGAGTTGTTACGAGGATTAAATGAGAAAATACAAGTTGAGAATTTCTACAGCACCTGGCACACAGTAATAATAAGCATGTAGTAAATTTTAGCTATTAATATGTTACTGACATTATTCTTACTGTTATTAAGTAGGATGACCCTAGGCCATTTACCATCAGATAGATTCCTTGACCTTGCTCTGCTCTGTATAACAGGGGAGAGGTAGGTGGGAGGGGCGGGGGTGGGGGTAGAAACAGGTTTACCAAGCTCCTGTTGTCAGTTGGCTTCTGATTTGACCAGTTTGGTGCACTTAGAGGAGACTGGAGGGTAGGCAGAAGGGATGTGTATATATATGTAACCCAGGTAGGCATATATGCCTGCCTGCCTGCCTGCCTTCCTTCCTTCCTTCCTTCCTATCTTTTCTTTCCTTTCTTTCTCTCTTTTTCTTTCTTCCTTTCTTCCTCTCTGTCTCTATCGCTGACTCAGGCAGGGGGCTCCCATGGCACCTCCAGCTTCTCCTGGAATTTCCACCATAGTTCCACCTTCTTTACAGTAACCCAAAGCTTTGAACCCCAATAATACTGTATCTTTTGACCAGCCAGCCTAGGGGTGGTAGTAGCTTCTGGTCACTGTTAATCTCTGAATTGGCTCATCCTTGTAACCAATTCCCTACATTAAATTCCTTCTGTTTGAAACCACCTCAGCACCTGGCCCATAGTAGTCATTTTCAGAAACTGGGTTCCTTCTTCCTCTATTGCAAAGAATTTCTGTGCAGAGATGTCATCCCAAGAACTCTACAATAAAGAAATAATGAAGACTGAGACTACGTTATAGTCAACAATGATCATTACTAGATTATCTACCATACAGAATCTTGAAACAATGAAGGACTATTGCTGTCATGGGTTGGATTCTGTCCCTGTGAAAGGATATGTTGAAGTCCTAACCCCCAGTACCTCTGAATTTTGCCTTATTAGGAAATAGGGTGGTTGCAGATATAATGAGTTAAGAGGAGGTCACACTGGAATAGAGTGTCTCCTAAACCAATGTGACTGGTGTCCTTCTAAGAAGACAGCCCTGCCCTGTGAAGACACAGTGAGTGACACAGGGAGAAACCATTTGAAGATGGAGGACTGGAGTCACGCACCTACAAGCCAAGGAATTACAAAGGTCTCCGGCATCATATGTGGAATCTAAAAATAGGGTACAAATGAACTTATCTACAAAACAGAAACAGAGTTACAGATGTAGAAAACAAACTTCTGGTAAACAGGGGGTAAGGGGAGAGGAGGGATAAACTGGCAGATCAGGATTGACATATACACACTAGTATATATAAAACAGATAACTAATTAGAACCTACTGTTTAGCACAGGGAACTCTACTCAATTCTCTGTGATGGCCTATATGGGAAAAGAATCTAAAAAAGAGTGGATATGTGTATAACTGATTTACTTTGCTGTACAGCAGAAACTAACACATTTTAAATCAACTATACTCCAATAAAAATTTTAAAAATTAAAAAATTAATTAATTTCAAAAAACTAAGATCGCTGGCAAACCACTAGATGCTAGGAAGAGGCAAGGAAGGATTTCCCTACAGGTTTCAGAGAGAGCGCATAGCCCTGACAACACCTTAACGTAAGACTTCCAGCCTCCGGAACTGTGAGGGAATACATTTCTGTTGTTTCACCACATCCAGTCTTTGGTACTTCATTGCCATAGCCCTAGGAGGTGAATGCAATTTTAATAAAAATGCAGTAGATATCTGAGATCTCTCTCTGCATTCACATTTCCCAGTACTCATGCCCCGTATAATCCTTGGGACCGTGGATAGGTTATGGTATGCGGCACAGTGGATTCTAAGAAAGGGAGATGATCCTGAGTAAACCTGACCTAGTCAGGTGCCCTTAAAAGAGATGGGGCTCTTCCTGGTGAAAGGGATTTGAAGTGCAGGAAGGTTTTTTGGTTTTGTTTTTAATAAATTTATTTATTTATTTATTTTTGGCTGTGTTTGGTCTCTGTTGCTGCGTACAGGCATTCTCTAGGTGTGTCAAGCGGGGGCTACTCTTTGTTGTGGTGAGCAGCCTTCTCATTGCGGTGGCTTCTCTTATTGTGGAGCATGGGCTCTAGGCACGCGAGCTTCAGTAGTTGTGGCACTCGGGCTCAGTAGTTGCGGCACACAGGCTTCGTTGCTCCACGGCATGTGGGATCCTGCCGGACCAGGGCTCGAACCCATGTCCCCTGCACTGGCAGGCCGATTCTTAACCACTGTGCTACCAGGGAAGCCCCGAGGAAGGTTTTTGCTGCAAGGGAGATTCTCCATTGCTGGCTTTGAAGATGCAAGAGGCCATGTGACAAAGATTGTGGGTGGCCTCTAGAAGATGAGAGTGGCCCCTGGCTGAGAGCCAGCAAAGAAATGGGGACTTCAGACCTACAATCACAAGGAACACAATTCAGCCACAACAACAAGAGTGAGCAGGGAAGCAGATTCTTCCCAGCACCTTCCAGTGAGAATTCAGCCCCGCTGACACCGTTATTTCAGCCTCTCCTGAATGGAGAGCCCGGCTACACCGTGCCTGCGCTCAGGACCTGCAGGACTCAGACAATCACGCGTTCTCTTAAGCTGCTGAGTTTGTGGTAATTTGTCTTGAAGCCAAAGAAAACCAATACATGTAGGTATATTTACTGAGTAAAACTGTTAAATATAAATATGCCAAAGGCCATAAAGGAACACACAAAACATGTGTAATGCAACGTTAACTTAAAAATGCATGAAATTAAAATGGTACTTTCTTCTGTTGGCATCTCTGCCAAACACACAGAGGTGCATATAAAAATTTAAAAAAAGTAAAATCAAAAGGACTTTGGATGTGCAAGGGTGACAAGACTGTAGGTTCAAAGTTCTCTTTAGTCTTCTGATATCATTTTAAGAATTTTTTAAAATTATACAAGAACAAGATCGCTCTTGCCCGCAGCCTGCGCTGAACAGACCAGCGCAGGGTGTGAGCGAGCACACTCTCCCAAGGGTTCACGCTTCTTGAAAGAGAGGGCCACACAAGAGCTGGGGTTTCATAAAATTCCACTAGAGAGAGGGAACACCTTAGTTAGATGAATATATCATTGCGTCACAAATGACTTTCCTCTGGAAGTTCCACACAAGTCCTCCCTGACGCCATTCACCTCCTTGCCCGAGAGGAAAAAACGCAGACATCCACCCTTGTGTCTAAAATCGCAGTCTGTGCAAATGGCCAAAGGTGGTTGGTGTGCTCTACCGTTTCCACACTTACAAAGCCCATTTCCCTTAGGGCTCTGGCTCTCTCTTTATCTGTTTGACCCTAAAATCTCCCCATTGCTGCCTTTCTGAGTGTCCTCGAGTCAGTTGCTTAATGTCCCATGGCCTCAGCTCCTTACCAGAATAAAGGTCAGGAGGATAATTGCTTAACAGATTATACTTCTCTGTTTTCCCATTTATTTGCCGTGTGACCTTGGGGAAGGTACTTAGTCTCTGAGAGTTTCAGTTTTATAACCTGGAAAATGGGTTGTAACTACCCACATCTACCTCCACAAGAACGACATCAGCATTGGCATTAACAAAGAGCCTTGCACTGACATAGGTCAAGTCCAGGGAGAGGACTCCAGGGAGACATCCCATTCCACACGGAGCAGTGGAGAGAATAGGCAGCGAATGTAGACTGAGATGACCAGGGAGGTGTGGAGAGTGGCAGCTGCCTTGGTAACTGACAGCCCTAAGACCAGGTGGCCCATGTAAACTCAGAAACACACCAGGCTTGCTTTGGTTATTAAAATGTGAGTGAAAAGGCACTTATGTTCTTCTGGATAGAAACTTTAAGAGCCAGTGCACACTTCCCCACATCCTCTTTTCGTCTTTGCAACAGTCACCACCAAATTTCCCCATGGTGGCTTCTCTACCATCCTGGGTCGCAGAAAAAAAAGGACAAGCATAGTGTAAAAACCCTATCCAACCGACAGGGGCCAAGTAACGTGAACAAAACACATCCTGTTTTCAGATTCTCTCACATTTGGGGTTGTTTATTATTGCAACATTATCTAGCCCATCCCATCTAATAGGGTTACAAGTGGGGGAAATGACGCTGAGAAAGAAAATAATTGGCTCAAGTTCACACAGATGCTAAGTCCTAATGACAGCACTGAGATGCAAGTCCGGGTGGCCTGACTCTAGAGCCCATGACTATTATCCGTTGTGCAAACCTTCCTCTGCACCTTGATGCTTGAATAATCCGACATCGTGTTCAAGTGGAAGCAGGGATGTTGACAAGAGTCCCACTTCAAAATGAGGGGCATAATGTGCCCCTCTTTACCTGGACTAATGAGTCAGAGGCGATGTGGGAGCCCCCAAGTGCAAGGGCATTTTGACTGCAGTAGGGACGTCATTAGGTAAAGGATCCTGAATGACATCTCTTTCCTCCCCTGAAGAGGCTCTTGTTGCCCAGGTGCCAAGGTGGCCCCTTTCATCAAGCCCTGCAGGATCTAACTGTGAGTTCTGCCCAGCCTGGTCACTGGCTTAGTTTTTCTTAGGCCATAGCTGGCTTGCCAGTGGGTAAATTAACACTTATTTTAAGAGAAGAGAACATCACACAGCATCCCAGAAAAGAGGTCCTGAGAGCTTTGGGTACTAAGAGTCCAGCTCCGTGTACTTCTCTAATGAGCTGAGGATGTACACTGAGATGACATGCTTGGCCAGGGACAGTCCACATCGAAGCATCTTCGGGTTCTGCAGACCGCTCAGGCTGAGCAGTTAGGATACTGGGATTCAGGCCCACCTCTGCAACTGACCATCAGCATGACCTTGGTTATAGCTCCAGGCCTCAGATTCTCTATCCATAACACAGGGAGATGGAAAAGCTGATACGTATGGTGATTTCCAACTTGAAAATACAACAGTCGAAATGGATGCCAACTCTCACCTATTGCCAGTAAGCATGTAAACTGCACAATCCCTATGGAATAAATTAACAATATCTATCAAAGTTAAAAATGTTCAGTAACCCCGGACCTAGGAAACTATACTAAAGATACGCTTGCACGATGAAATGACGTTTGCAAAAGGTTATTCATTGCAGTATCGTTTGATATCAAAAGATTGGAACTAATCCAAATGCTCATTCATAGGAACCAGTTAAATAAATGATGGTACATCCACAGCGGAACACCCTGGAGCTTTTAGAAAGTAGAAGGAACTCTTTACGTCCAAATACAGAAAGATACCCAAGGTACATTAAATGCGGGAAAAAGTAAGACTCAAAAGGGCTTGTGTAATATGCAGCAGTCTATGCAAGAAAAAGAAGACAAGAGCATGGGAATTTGATTAATCTACACATAAAATACCTCTGGAAAGGTACACAAGAAAACATAACACTCTCTAGGGAAGACAAATGTGTGGCTGGGATAAGGAATGGAAGGATAAACTTTCAGCGCACATTCTTTTGTGCCTTTTGATTTTTGAACCACCTAAATATATTACCTCAAAAAAAAAAAAAAAGAGAAGTAATAACATTACAATGTTTTCTGTTTTGTTTTGGTTCGGTTTTTTGCGGTACGCGGGCCTCTCACTGTTGCGGCCTCTCCCGTTGCGGAGCACAGGCTCCGGACGCACAGGCTCAGTGGCCATGGCTCACGGGCCCAGCCGCTCCGCGGCATGTGGGATCTTCCCGGACCGGGGCACGAACCCGTGTCCCCTGCATCGGCAGGCGGACTCTCAACCACTGTGCCACCAGGGAAGCCCCCCTACAATGTTTTTTAACTGCTGCTGGCTGAGGGTTGAATAAGAATCAAGAAAATTCTTGAGAGCACATTGTGAAGATTCTGAAGAGTCTCAAGTATGTTCCTCCTGGAGCCCAGCACCCAAAGGCTTCTCACGGACAAAAATCTCTCTCTTCTCTCTTCCCAATATCCACTATACTCTCTGCTTTCTTATCACTCCTGTTCTTCAGAAATGTCACCATTTACCTATAATGGGACTCTTAGATTCCTTTAACATTTTCTTTTCAGTTTTGATGAAATGACTTTACGTATAAGAAAAAGGAGTCATAGAAATAAGTAAGCAGAATTAGGGTCTAGGTAGAGTGCCAATTCCCCATGAGGCTGTTGGACAAGTCCCTTCCCTCTCAGGGCCTCAGTCTCTCCACTGGTTCAACAAGGTCTGTGGAACAGGTGATGCCTCAGGTCACCTTCCTCCCAGCTTTATCTTTCAAGAGTTCTAAGAATCACATGGGATAGAGCAAAGGCAAGACCACATCCTGGAGAGAGCTTTGGACCTGTTACTTCACATGTATATTCCCACTCTACTCACTGCAATTTGGCAACATCCTAGATGGACCAATGAGTGTCCTGGGGGCAGGGAGGTGGTGGCTTCTAGACCCCAGTAGAGGGAGGTGGAGCCTAAGCAGAGCATGGCAGTCTTGCTGAGTTAAGGAGGCAGAACTGGAGTTTTGGGGCTGCTGAAGTGGCTGGAATTTGTAAGACAGGATACCATAGAGTACATGTAGGGATTTTATGCCAGTCTTTGGGTGACCGCTGGCCTGCATATATGCAAGGCAAAAACTCTGTAAGGTCTAGAAAAAAGTAGTTGATACAGGGCTGAGAGCTAAACAAAAATACCGGAGGTTGTACAGGGATAGGAAACATTGGAATCCTGGTCCAGCTGCAGTGGCAATTCAGTTGAGACCCCAGAAAGAACAAGTCACAGTAGTAGGTATCACATCCGAAAGTAAGGACCACACGATAAGATGACTGACAAAATTGAAGCAGATCCATCCTAACAAAGAATAAACAATCCGGACAGTTTCAGGAGGCCATGCCAGTAATTTAACTTCCTGCCGAGATAAAATTCAATACCATGTAAGATAAAATGACTAAGCCAGACTACCTGCAGCATAGTAGCCACTATTCTTTTTTTTTTTTTTTTAGTTTTTGAATTTTATTTATTTTTTTTATATAGCAGGTTATTATTAGTCATCCATTTTATACACATCAGTGTATACATGTCAATCCCAATCACCCATTTCATCACACCACCATCCCCACCCACCCGCGGCTTTCCCCCCTTGGTGTCCATATGTTTGTTCTCTATATCTGTGTCTCAACTTCTGCCCTGCAAACTGGTTCATCTGTACCATTTTTCTAGGTTCTACATACATGCGTTCATATACGATATTTGTTTTTCTCTTTCTGACTTACTCACTCTGTATGACAGTCTCTAAATCCATCCACATCTCAACAAATGACCCAATTTCGTTCGTTTTTATGGCTGCGTAATATTCCATTGTGTATATGTACCACATCTTCTTTATCCATTTGTCTGTCGATGCTTTCGGTTGCTTCCATGACCTGGCTATTGTAAATATTGCTACAATGAACACTGGGGTGCATGTGTCTTTTTGAATTATGGTTTTCTCTGGGTATATGCCCAGTAGTGGGATTGCTGGATCATATGGTAATTCTATTTTTAGTTTTTTAAGGAACCTCCATACTGTTCTCCATAGTGAGTAGCCACTATTCTTATGTTAAGAAAAAGGAACACACACACACACACACACACACACACACACACACACACACAGTAAAAAAAAAAAACAGACCTCAAGATGATTCAGATGTTAGAATCCACAGATGGGAACTTCAGAATAACTATGATAAATGTACTAAAGGTTTTAAAGGAAATTTGGACAGAATGAAAGGACAGATAGGGAATCACAGTAGAAGAATGGAAAGTAAAAATGAAATTTGTAAGTTCTCTGACTATAAAGTACCGTGCCTGAAATGAAGTTTACTCTGGGCTTAGCAACAGTTCAGACACTGCAGAAGAAAGGGTTATTAAACATGAAAACAGATAAACAGAAATATGAACAACATAGAAAAAATGATTTAAAAATAAATAACCTCAGTAACCTATGAGATAATATCAAGTGGGCTAACATATGCGTGTTTGGCATCTCAGAGCGATAGAGCTAAGAGGATGGGCAGAAACAGTATCTAAAAGAATAATTTCACAAAAAAATGAAAGTTAAAAGTAAAGAGAAGATACCTTAAAAACACTGCAGAGGAAAAAAAATTTAACTTAATGAATCAAGAGATAGTCCATATTCATGGACTGGAAGATTCAATTTACTAAGTGGTGTAAGTTCTCCTAAAATTGCTCTACAGGCTCGATGTAAATTTTGGTCAAAATCCTTTCTTAAAAATTGATGCTAAAATTAATATGTAAATACAAAGAACCTAGAATAGTTAAAAGAATCTTGATAAATAAGAGCATGTGTGTGAATTATATGAGAACTCTATGACCCACTCAATTTCTCTGTGAACCTAAAACTGCTCTAAAAATAAAGTCCTTTTTTTTTTTTTTCCATAAAGTGCTTGTGCACTTTGGGGTTTGTATTCTTGCACTCTCATCGCCATAAGAATCTTCCACTCAGGTAGCTGCTTCTTCATTCTGGGCCCCAGAATGAAAACAGAGCAGAGATCTGAACTGTTTAGACCCACAGCTTATATAGAGCGGTAATGATGAATCCAACCAGGTCGGCTGACCTCTAGCTAAACCACAGACAAGTGAGCAAATAAATAACTGCTGTTTGTTGTTTTGTTTTATAAAAAGCAGAGTTGTAGGATTGGTGTCATGTCTTATGATAAAGCTATAGTAATCCAGACAATGAGATATCAAAATAATGATAGACAAATAGAGCGATAGAAAAGGACAGAGAATCCAGAAATGGACCCATACATTTATGGACATGTGACATATTACAAAATTTCAACAGCAATGTATTGGGGAAAGACAATATTTTTAATAACGTTACTGGGTCAACTGACATCCATGTGGATAAAATGAACCCTGATCTCTACATAACACATTATACAAAATCAGGTTTAGATGGGTTACATAGATCTACATGTGAAATGTAGAATAATATAGCTTCTAAAAGATAACCTAGGGACAGTAATTTTTTGATGTTGTGAAACACAAGTATTTCTTAAACATGGTAAAAAAAACAAAAAACCCAACAGATGAGAAGATCTATAATTGGACTTCATCAAAATTAATACTTTTTATTCATAACACACCAGAATTAAGTGAAAAGGCAACCACAGAATGGAATAGGATATTTATGATATATATATATTACGCATGGATTCATAGCCAGCAAATATAAAGAGCTTCTACAAGTCAATAAGACACAACTTAATTTTTCAAAAAAGACAAAATACTTGAACAGACAATTCACAGAAGAGGTTACCTAAGTTGCCAAAAATTATATGTGTAAAGGTGCTCAACCTCATTAGTCATCAGGAAAATGCAGGTTAAAACCACAATGAGCTCTCACCATATAACTGCCAGAATGGCTAACATTAAAAGACCGACAACACCAATTTGTCACATTAGAATACTGTTTGGCAGTATGTATTTAACCAAGAGAATTCCACTCCTAGTTATACCCGCAAGAGAAATGGAACCCAAGATTACCAAAAAACACATACAGAACGCCCAGAGTAGCATGGTTCATTATGGCTAAAACAGGAAACAAGCCAGATGTCTGTCAGCAGTAGAATGGATACATTTTGGTATATTCACATAAGAAATACCATTCAAGAACCAAACACTGAACTATTGCTACATACAACATGGACGAGACTCAGAAACACAATTTTGAATGGAAGAAACAAGACAAAGAATACGTACTTTATGATTCTATTTATATAAAATTCAAAAATAGGAAAAAACTACTCTAGTACTTAGAACACCTTTGAGATGGAGGCGAATGCCTTGGAAAGGATACAAGGAAGATTTCTGTGGTACTGGTTATATTCTATATCTCGATCAGGGTGGTGTTTATATTAGCATGTTTAGTTATTATTCATGCCCTTTTCTGCATTTACATTATACTCTAAAATAAATCTTCATCCCCTCCTCCCAAAAAGGCACTGCAAGAGTCCAGCTGGGAATTGATGAGAGTTGCTGTAGTAATAATAATGATAGGAGAGAAGAAATATAGTCCAAGAATATTCAGGCAATAAATCAGCAGGTCCATTTTGATCGACTAGATGTGGGGACGGGGTGGAGCAAGGATTGAGGGAGAGGTAAAAATCTAAGACAAACCGCAGGTTTCTTTCTGGTGTTGGTGATGAAACGAATGGTGGGACCATTGATGGAGATCAAAAATTCAGGAAGGACATTTGAGCTTGAGTGCCTGTGGCAATCCACAGGAATAGCTCCGGCAGCTAATTAGCTGGGAGTTCAGTGGAACTGTCCCAGCAAGAGATAGAGTGCGGGACACATCAGCATCCCTGGTCATAATGAAAATAATGAGACTGGATGGAATCACTCACAGGGAGAACATGGAACATGAAGGGCTATGTGAGCAGCACTCTGGAGAACATCACACTGAAGGGAGAGGCATTGAAACAGGAACTCAGACCAGACAGAAAAGGTTCAGCTGCAGAAACAGGAAGGAAACCAAGACATATCAGTCATGGAAATCCAGTCCTAAAGAGATGCAAAGAAGTGCGGCCAATGAAGATAGACAGTTCTCTCCAAAAGCCTGGCTGAAAGGCAAGGATTTAGCTCTGGAGCTGTGGTCCTTGCAATTTATTTCTCCTGTCTGAGCCCCAGTTTCTTCAACTCTTAAAAAGGGAATATTTACAGTACTTGCATTAAAGGGTATTGTGAGAAATGAATGAGATAATACATATGCAGTGTTTGGTAAATAGTGAGAGGTCGTTACCTGTAATCACCATGATCCTTGCATGTGCAAATCAAGCAAGGTGTTATTTCCCAGGATGGGGCAACACGAACACGTTTACAGGCCAAGCAGAAAGAGCCAGCAGGGCTATGTCACTGGAGTCCCCAGAGAGGAAGCAGGAGGGACAGGCCCCAGCACCACAAGTGGAGATAGACACACCTGATGAAGAAGTGGCAAGTGCTACAATGAAAGGGGTCATTCCTACCAAGAATTCCACAGCGAACTCACGTGCCTTTGGGCAGGACCCCCATCTTTGGGACAATCCGTGCAGGTATTAGAGATACTGCAAGGAAACCACAAGCTCCACTTATTCACTTATCATTCAAATGGTCACTCACATTTGACCAACACTTACCAAATGCCTACTATGTGACTTACGGGAATAAGAAATAGTTCTTACCGTTCACGAGATTACATTCTTCTAGGATGTCCAATAAGGAAGGAGTGGGGAGTTAACATATTGGGAATATTTCCTATGTACCAAACTGTGGGCTTTACATGCGTGCTAAACGTGTGGGAGGTAAAACTTACTATCCCCATTTCACACGTGAATGCCGATGCTTGAAAATCTAGGTGATTAATCCAAGGTCACAGGGTTGGAGTGTTAAAGTTACTGGTGGGTGAAAAGATAAGCATCTAAGTGAGTAATGATAGTGCAGTCTGGTGAAATGGGTGTCACAGACAGGCAAACTGACATGGGAATTATAGGAGGGTCAATGAAGAAACGGACATATAAGTCAGGTCTTGAAATACGAGCTTTCCCGAAAGAAACGGAGCCAGAAGAAAGAACAGGTTTACTGATGTGCAAACGTTACCGGAACATACGCGCCCCAAAGCCCAGTCCTCCCAGTTAGGGAGAACTCATCTGTAGATCTTGCATGCCTCTTCATTATCAAAATATAGCTCCTCCTTGAATAAGCACAACTCATTCTTATGACCAAAGTTATACTGGATTTTCTCCACGCTTTCCTGAGTACACAGAATTGTCCTTCTGCACTGTCAAATCCCCAGATCACATACTTAGCAGCTGTCTTCCAGATATTTTGACAAAATTGCATGTCATATAGGCACAGGATAATTTGTCACGGGCATTTTTACATCTGGTTGACTCCAATCAAATCATCCAGAGATTAGGTAAAAACTTAACAAATGTTATCAGGTTTAATTACTTAAAACAATTTTGATGCTCATTTGAGTCTCTCCCACACCCCAGATACTCAACACAAAGTTTCAGAAATAATAGGGAACAGATGGCAGAAATATATGACTCCAATTTTTTTTTTTTTAACAAAAATGATCAAGAAAAGATTTCATTTATTTTTTTCTCCATTCAGGAGGAAACTGCTTTCCCTGGAAAAGGACATCTTCAAAAAATCCAGCCTAACTTTTAAGAAATCCCTGTAACCTAATTTTGACCAAAATGAAGCGCTCCTCCCAATCCTTTGATCAGGATTGAATTAGCGCTTAGAGCGATCTCAGATGTATGTTAGTAGGAGGAGAACATCTGTGGGTGATTTAGTCTGGTTCTAAGGGGACTGCATGGATCCACTGCAACTGACCAACGAATGGGGCACATCTGGAGTTGGATAAGCATTTGTGTAGATTTGATGAGATGCTGTTCAACCTCCATGTGCTCGAAGCATGGTGGGAGAAGTGGCCTTGGAGCTTGTGAGGTAGACAAAGGACACCAGGTACCCTGGGGAAAGCTGAGAGCATCAACCTGGGCACAAAGAGACCCTGGATGGATCCTGCAGAGGCAACCATGTCCATGATTCCTTCTGTAAGGTAGAAATTCGCAAGTAGAATGCCCAAAGCTTGTGACGGAGCCTTCAGCAAAATGACCTCAGGGCTTCCTTCCAGCTCTGAATTCTATGATCCTCAGACTGACATGGAGGAGAAGCCTCTAGAAGGGTGCGCTCTGACAGGGATATCAAGGTACAGATGGAAACCCAAGGCCTGTAGGGTCATAAGCCTTAAACTCAACTCCCCCCACCCAACCTTCTGGACAAACCACTTAACCTCCCTGAGCATTGCTTCCCTCATGCATAAGTCTTTCTTATTTAATGTTAAAAGTACCATGATACAGTGTCTGGCACAAAAGAACCAACAATAAGGGGGACCCTTCCTCACCCTGACCCTACCATGTATGGCCCCTAAATTGCAAAGAGTTCAAATGAGTACTGCGCTTCTATTCACCGCCTAGTTCCTACTCATGCTTTATAGGCACCTCTCCTAACCATGCTGTCTATCTATATTATCTACAGTGAGTGATTTAACGCAGTGACTGAGGTGCTTCCACTGGCACATTGCCACAGATGAGCACTGGGCCTGGCGCCAGGTCGGGGCTCAGCTGTCCTTTGATAAATGAATAAAGACCATCTCACTCGGCAGAGACCGTCTCACTGTCCACAAGCCTGCGCCCGTTTCTTCCTGCGGCACAAAGTGGCCGACACCCCTGGCTTCCCCTTGCAGTGAGGTGTGGCCACGCAGCTGAGTTCGAGCCCGTGGAAAGGCTTGGTCCATTAAAGCAAACAAACAAAAACAACAATAATAACACAAAACAAGCGGTCCCTTCAAACACCTGATGCAGAAGAGCAGGGTGACTTAGAAGCCACATGGTGAAGATGGATGACAGATGATAGAAAGATCCTGGGTCCCTGAGTCACCGTTTGGAGGAGAGCCATCCATTTTAGATATTTCATGAGTAAAGAGTAAACTCCCGTCCCATGTTAATCATTAGACTTTTTTGGATTTGTTATGACACCTACCCTCAGTCAATGAGTCTCCAACGTGTGCATCAGAATTTCCTACAGAGTCCTAAGCCCATCCTCAACCTTTCTGATTCAGTAGGTCTAGGGCTGGAGTCAAAAATTTGAGTTCCTGGGCTTCCCTGGTGGCACAGTGGTTGAGAGTCCGCCTGCCGATGCAGGGGACACGGGTTCGTGCCCTGGTCCGGGAAGATCCCACATGCCGCGGAGCGGCTGGGGCCGTGAGCCATGGCCACTGAGCCTGCGCGTCCGGAGCCTGTGCTCCGCAACGGGAGAGGCCACAACAGTGAGAAGCCCGCGTACCGCAAAAAAAAAAAAAAAAAAAAAAAAAAAAAATTGAGTTCCTAACAAGTTCCCAGGTGATGGTCATGCTGCTGGTCCACAGAGCACTTTGAGAATGACTGTCTCTAACTAACACACTCACACCCCTGGCCTACTGCAGCTGGGGTTGGGTAATCCTAATAAACTCAGTAAACTGGAGAGGCCTCTATGGTACCTGCACACTGTCCCGGCCGCTCTGAGCTCACAGTCTGACTATGAGAGAGGACATTCAAGTAACACACAGCTGACAAACTGTGACCGGTGTCAAATGAGAAGAGTGTGAAATGGACCGTGGGGACAGAACTAAGTGTTACCTCTAAATGGGCAGCACTGCTCCAAGGAGATACAGACAGGGCTGCAGCGGAACAACAAAGATGGGGCGTCTGCATCTTCAGGGCAATCTCAAGCACAAAACATATGTGGTCCTGGACAGGGATGGGGTGCTTGAAAATGAGTTGACAATGGATGGTTGAAGCCAGGCTCAGGAGTTTGATGTTAAAGGCAGCAGGGAGCTCCAGAAAGGCAAGGACCTAGGGGATGTCCAGAAAAGTGTGTGATGGGGGCCTGGAGCCGAGGTGGATCAGCGGGAGGCAGGGCGAGAGGCTGACTGAGATGATGGGAAGACACTGACATAGCTCAGGCCTCAGCGGGGCGGCAGATGGAAGTGTGGAGGTGGTGCGGGAACACTGGGGAAACAGTACTGGTGTGATCAGGTGACTCACCGGGCACGGGTGTGCAGAGGGGACAGCTGGGCTGTTCCTCGGGTTTCTGGCTGAACGAGTGGGTGGGCAGCAATGTTGAGAAAAGGACGCAGACAAAGAAGCAGGTTGGGGCAAAGGGTCAGTTGGTTCAGTTTGGAGTGAGGGGGGTGGAAGGCCCATGGGGCCTGTAGGCTCTGTGGGGTCCTGGGACTGATATCAGAGCAGTGGGGCCCCCTGTCATTCCTATCATGAGCCAGTTGCATAGACAGGGACTTGGCCTGTTCCTAGGAGACTCCTCTGCTCTGTGCACCCATGTGCATGCCTAACACACACACACACACACACACACACACACACACACACACACACACACACACACACACACACACACACACACACACACACACACCCCTTCTTCCAAACACAGATGCGTCCCTCACCTATATCTCCTAATTTTACAAACATGTTCCCTCCATCCATCCATCAGGCAGTTGAAAGCCATTTGGTGAGCACCTACCCAGTCCTTGACCCTTTAGTGGCTCCTGCCACTTCCCCCTGGGGGCAACGATCTTGCTTCTGTCTTGATGCTCTACTGGGGCAGCTTTCTGGAAGGACGTCAATGTCCCCATGTTGCCAGAAGTTCCCCTCCTTATCTATTCCCTTCCCTTGCTTATAGCATCTGACAATTGTTCAGCCTCATCAGGGCCCCCTGCCTACTGACCACTTTCTTTCCTCCAAGTCATCACCCCTTCCTCTCTGCACATTCTTCCTCATCTAACTCAGAATCCCTGGTCCTCTCTTCCAACCTCCCTCGCCAACCTGTCCTTCCCTTTGTCTTTGTCACCTATCTGGAAAGACCCAAACCTCCACTAGAGCAGCGCTTCTCGAAGGTAAGTGGGTCCATGAATCACCTGACGGACTTGTCAAAACACAGATTCCAATTCAGTAGGTCCGAGGGGGGAGCCTGCAATTCTGTACTTCACACAAGCTTCCAGGTGATGCCAAACAAGAGTCGTCTAGACCTGCTGTCTCCACCGCCTCACATCCCACCCAGTGTGGCTTCCACCGCCCACCACACCACCAAAACAACGTGCTTAGTTCACTAACGGCCTCCAGGTTGCTGAGGGCTCTGAGGGTTAACAGTTTAACCTCCCACTCCTTGAAGCAGTCTCTTCCCTTGCCTTCGACATGACACTAAGTCACTCGAGTCTTCTGCCTCTACGCTAAATCGGTTAGTCAGGATCTCCCTCCCAAAAAGAATGCTGGTGAATTCCATCTTCTCCATCCTCGCTGGGAGCCAGAATCCTCCTCTCTGTCCCTTCTCAGAGTCTCAGGACACTCTGGGTCAGCCTGTCCACTGTCTGGCCAAACTCAAGGTTCTGCCATTATCCACTGTAGTGCTGCTGGATAAAACTTTCTGGAATGACAGAAATGTCCTATATCCACAGTGTCCCATATGGTGTTTCCACCAGGCACATGCAGCTCATGTGACTAAGAAACTAAAATGTTAGTTTTTATTTCATTTTAATTCATTTAAATTTGAATTTGAAGAGCCGCATATGGCCGATGGCTGCCATATTGGACAGCACAGATCTACAGGAGACAGTATTGAGACGGTCTCATCACACACCAGATGGTTCTTGGGCCTATGACAAACTAATAATTTTGCAGAGCCACCGCAGAAGGCAGTAAACATGAGTGAATGGAAAGCATGCCTCTCAGACTCAGATAGCCTGAGTTCAAATCCCGCCTCGGACATATGCTAAGTGAGTGACTTTAGCAAGTCACAGTCTCTCTGAGTCTCAGTGTCTTCATATGTACAACAAAGGCTAATAGTATTCCTTATCCCATAGAACTGCTGTGAGCATTAAATAAGGAAAAACATACAAAGCATTTAGGTCAATGCCCACATGTAAGTGATCAATCAATGCTCTCTTCTTGTTGTTACTATTTTTATTAGTGTATCCTCACACTAGTCTTACAAAGAAGAGTTTTATTGTCTTCCTGCCCTTGTTTTACATGAGGACACCAAGGTACAGGATGGAAATGGGGTCACCCCGGGAATGCAAAGAAAGCTGGGATTTGAACCTGGAACTGCCCAGCTCCAAAGCAGCCGGCAGTCAGCAGCGGGTGGGATGCATGCCAGAGCTGCAGTGCCCACCCACAGGGCAGCCTCCGCGGTGAACTATGGTGACCGCAGAAACTGGAAGGCAGCGAGGCTGAGTGCTGGGGACAGTTCTCTGAGAGCTCACTAAGTCCACACCCTTAGAAGCGGTGGGTGGTCCACATGCAGCAATGGAGGGGTCGCCAATTTGTTGCAGTTGTGACCTGTGCCCTACCCCCCCCGGGGGCTGACAAGGGTTTGCCCCTCCCCCACTTGCTAGATCCTCAAGGCCCAGGGTAACCCCTTCCTCAGCTCTACCATACAGGGACACGTTTCCCTTTCCACTCAGTACAGCCTAGCCATGTGCTTCTAAATCCAGAGTGGTCCCCAGCAGGATGCCACCTGCTTCTCTTGAGATGTGCTCCTTGTGCTTCCTGCAGAAGGCACCCCAACCAAGGTAGCAGTAACTCAGAGGGAGAACTTGTCACAGGGAGCCAGCCACCCAAGGAGCCTGCAAGGGATGAGCAGACCAGAAGGCCCAGGCAGCTGGACTGGGATGGGAATAGCCCTGGCCTGGGACAGGAGTCTAGGATTCAAATCCTGACTCTGGTACTTACTACCTGTTTGACCCTAGGCAAATTACTTGACTTCTCTGGAGTTGGTCTCCATTAATTAAAATGAACTTGCACAGAGCAATCTGTGACTTTCAAAGTGTTTTCACATTTGAACATTCACTTATTCATTCAACAAACATTCATGGGGCACCAACTGTGTGTTCTGACCCTGGGGAGAAAATGGTGGGCAAAGCAATAAAATTCCTACCTTCAGAAAGCTCACTTTTCATCTAATCATCTCGTGGTAAGTGTAACATTACCACTGAGATAAATCTTATGAAGGAATATTACAGAGCAGTGAAAATGAAGTAACATCAGCGGCATGTTTGTGCTGATTACTCTGTTTGCCCCCGAATCCAGTCTCTGTTCTGGCCCACGCACCTGGAGATCCACCCTTACCAACTGCATCTCTCAGCTCGCTTGCTTTCTGGCTCCCAGTGGGGGTCTGGCTTCCAAATGTGGCTCTGGTCCTAGCCAACCAGAGGCTACAGCAGGAGATCAGAGGGTAAAGAGGAAGCACACTCAGGGTATGTCCTTCTTGTTTCCTCCCTGCCTCAGTGTCTTCTCTCTGGTGACAGCTGCTTCCTCTGGGACTTCAGCTCCCCAACACCCACCCCCACCCCAGCTCCCACTGGGCTCCAGGAACACCTCTCCCTTTCCCCACCCCTCAGCCCCAGGGAATAACTGTTTCCTGCTATGCCATGTCCCCAGGTGCCTCACGATTCTTTGTTTCCTTACCTCTGAGCACATCTCTGTAAGTGATCTTTTCATTAAACTCTGACAAGAAACAAATACAAAAGGGAAAGTGTAGGGTACCTGGAGAAGGTATAATGCAGCAGCTGACATCATCTAGGGAGGGAGGGAGGTTTGCCCTGAGAAAATCAAATCCCAGTTGGGATGGGAAGAAGGAGTGAGGTAACCACAAACTTGCACCATGAGGATTAGCCACCTCTCCCATTTCACCGATGAGAAAAATGAGCCTCAGAGAAGGGATGGGTGGATGAGGTTATACAAATTCGGTCTTGTCTGTGTATGCAAAGCAGGGCAGGGTGATGGCTGTCTTGTATGTCACGGGAACCTATACTACTTTCCTGCTGCTGCTGTAACAAATGACCACAAATCTGGTGGCTTAAAACGAAACAAATGTATTATCTTACAGTTCTGGATGCGGAAGGCCAAAAGTCAAGGTGTTAGCAGCATGCATTTCTTCTGGAGGCTCTGGGGGGGGAGAATCTGCTCCCTTGCTTTTAATCAGATTCTAGAAGCCACCTGTGGTCCCTCCCTCCATCATCAAGCTCTCCCTCCCTCCATCCCTCCCTTCCTTCCTTTCTCTCTCTTCCTCTCACTTCCTTTCTTCCTTCTTTCATTTCCTTCCTTCCTTCCTTCCTTCCTTCCTTTTCTCCCTCCCTCCCTCTCTCCCTCTCTTTTTCCCTCCATTGTCACATCTCCTCCTCTGGCTGATGCCGCTGCCTCCCATAGGGACTCTTAAGATCACACTAGGCCCAGATAATTCAGTAGAATTTCCTCATCTCAAAATCCTCAATCACACCTGCAAAGTCCCTTTCACCATGTAAGGTAACAGATTCACAGGTTCTGAGCTTAGGATATGGGCATCGTGGAGAGTCATCACTCTGCCTACCCCAGGGCCCTATGGTCTTGGAGTGGCTGGAAACTTGCCCATCACACAGACAGACTCTACTGCTAAGGTTATTACTAGCAGCAATGTCACCTACATAGAGCGACACACAGAACCGGGATTCTGAGGCCCTTTGGCAAAAGGGGCTGATCCAGCTAACTAGCAGCTGTGTGACCCTAAGCAAAACACTTAACCTCTCTGAACATTACTTCGTTGTTTGTAAAACAGGAACACTGTCTGCTCCTTGTGTCAAGAGGACAGACAGGAAGTGGTGTGCGTCAAGACCCCAGCACAGAGGAGCGCGTCCCAGCCTCCACCTCTCCTCTTGGGCCCTCCTCTGCCTTCCGTTCTCAGGACACAGACGTGCAGCCCACGTGCCATCCCTCAGTGGCTGATGTCACTGTGCTCCGGGGACTGATGGGCTCTTACTAATGGGATTTTTCAGCGTGGGGGTGAAGGGGGGTACCTAGAAGAGCTTCAGCTCCTCACTCAACCTGCTGAGATTCTGACACAGACACAGATCTTAAGAGAATTAGCAAAGAAGTAGAAACGCTGTGAATAAATGTCAGCACCCCTCACAAGATGTTCCCTCCCAAGACCTCACTTTTTTGCCAGCAAATACTCAGATGTCAGAGCGTCTCTCTGCAGCAGCTCTGATCACGTCCCCCGCCTTTTTAACATGTTTTAAAGACTATCCTGGTGTCGACAGGACAAAATGAGGCCTCCTTGTCTGGAACCTCATGTGGACTTGTGCCTGTCTCCCGACTGCCCGTCCAGCTTTGTCCTGCAACCTGCATGCTCCCGTGCAAAAATAAATAAATAAATAAAATAAAATTCCCCAAACCTGACATCGTCTTTGATATACGTTCCTTTTCAAGTCCTGATACACGTGACACTTCTGAGTGAAGCTTCTTCAGCTGTAAAATGGGTCATTCTGAGGACTAAATGAGACTACACGTGGGACACCCCAAGAACACTGTTAGGAGATAATAACTAGCAGTGATTACATTAGCAACAGCATCTCCAGTGTGCCATGTGTTCAGCAGAGTTGACTCCCTTCCCTTATCACAGTGTCTAGTAATCACATCATGTTTCTCAGGAGGCTGTGGACCATGGATGGGTAAGAATGGTCCTTCACTTACCTTAACGTGTGTATCCCTGAATGCCTGGACCATTGCAGGCACTCGATGAATGTCTGCAGGAAGCCAGATGGAAAAACAAGTTTAAAAGAAAAAAAAAAAAGAGAGAGACAACTGGTATACCCGTCAATGTTCAATTTCAGGAGAAAGTTTCTCCTGGAGACTCTAGGTACCACTGCTTGCCCTGATCAACTGGGTCTCCCTGCTGCCATACTGTGGCCTCCATGACTCATCTTATTCACAACAAATTTGATCTTGTCACTTCTGTCTTTAAAACATCTTAATAGTCCCTGGGACCAAGCTCAAAGTCCTTGACCTGGTTAAAACAGATCCTCGTGATCTGGCTCTGTCAGGCTGCATCTCTACTGCTGTGTCTTCCGCCACCCCTTTCCTTGAATTTTGTGCCTGAGCAGCACCCAACTTCGCACCATCCTCCAAACATCACTGTGCCTTCAGTCACACTATACCTCCCTCCAGAAGTGACCTTGCTGATCAAAACTCCAACCATCTTTCTAGAGATGACGCAAATTAAACCTTCCAGTGAAGCATGCTGCACCCTTGCTCACCACCTGTTATTTTTACTCCGGTGCTATAACGGCTGTAAATACCTTTACTAATCATTAATATTTGGGTAGACTGTGTGCTGGACAACTTTCACACCTCAACTGTAACACGGTACTGCTCAAATTTTTAGCATGTGTCATAATCCCTGGAGGAGTTTTAAAACATAAATTCCTATACCCCGCTCCAAATTCTGACTCAAAAGGTCTGGGATGGGGCCTGAGAATTTACATTTCTAACAAGCTTCTAGCAATGCTGATGGTGTTGGTCCATGACCCCACTTTGAATAGCCCTGCCCACTTGTGAGTAAAATTATATTACCATTTTTATAAGGGAGGAGAAGTTAGGTGACTTGCCATGGGATAAATTAGTCAGTGATGAGGCCAAATTTTGAACCCCAGTCTCTGGAACCACATCCTGAGCTTCCTTACTCAACAAGTAGAGAGAGGAGCTGACATTCACTACGAGTTTACTCCACACAAAGCATTCCACCAAGACGACACATACATTATCTCGTTTAATCCTCACCATCTTCTGAGGGGAATTCTATCACTCCCGCATTATAACCGATGAGGAAACAGGCACAGAAAGGGTAACTTACCCAAGGTCACAGGGCAGTATATGTTACAATGGAGAACTGGGCCAAGGGACAATGGCAGCGCGCTCATGCATCAACAATGACCGTTTTCTAAATGTGATGTTGTGCATTTTTAATTGCAAGTTTAAATGCATTTTTAATTGCATTTTTAATTGCAAGTTGGTTTAAATGTAAGTCTCCCCAGCCGGGCGGCATCTTTGAGGTCAGGGAAATTGTCTAATTTCCTTTTGCATCCTAGCCACTGGCAAAATGTAAGCAATCTGCAGATAAATAACTGTGTTTGATGAATGAATAAATACACAAGACTTAAGAAGTAAATATAGGATGTGAAAACAACCAAAATCTTAACCACTTGACAAGAAGATTGCTCCTCCCTATAAATGACAAAACAGGATCCACAGAACAATCTATAGAGGGGCTTCGAGGAGGCCCGTTTGTCTCCAAATAAAGAAAAACAACCAAGCAAAACAACAATGACAACAACAAAAACATTCTGTCCCCAGAAGCTGTGGGCTGGCATTCAAAGAAGGCTCTAAGGCCAGGCAAAAAAGACTGCAGGTTTGGCAAAATGAGGCTCGCACCCCAAACTAAAAATGCTTCTCTTGTTTCCCTTTTAGCTAATTTCTCTCCTTTCTGAGCCTTCCAGGGGGGTCAGTCTAGAGGATGCTATTCAAATTAACAGCTGCAAAAGGGGGGAAAAAAACCAGAGAGGAACTTTTCTGTTGCTTGTAATCAAGGGTAAAAATAAAAGAGGCACAGTGAAAATTAAGGAAAATAAACAGTGATCAAGCCTTTTCTTTTCCATTTGCCTGTGGGGTCCTGCTGTGTGTCCAACGATGGAAGAAGAACAAGGTTGGGATGTGAAGGTCCACATCGGCTCCCATCGCATGTGAGGACAGAAAAATGCCTCCACTGAGCCACACTTACGGGACTGGGGAGACACGACTCTCACAGCCTCCTTCTCCCACGCAGAAGTCCACGCTGTGGCTGTGTTTGATCTCTCTAAGGAGAGACCTGGGTGGGAGGAGGTGGAGAGAAGGAGTGAATCAGGAATGAATACTGCTCTGCCCTTGGCTGTGAGACGTGGGTTTGCACCTAGATGTAGCCTGCAAGGAACCCATTCATTCAGATCTCTTGAGGAGTGGGCTTAGACTTGGCTGGAGGCCCTACAACCAGATTGTGGATGACCTGTTTCACCATGGCTACCTCCTCTCATCTCAAGACTCTATACTACACTCAAAACTGCATTTCAACATCTGGGTTCTGAGACTTGGCCTGGACTGCCCTTGGCCAGGCTGAGTTGACCATGGCTTTCAATGACGACAAAAGAATGACAAGCCCTGGGCTTCCCTGGTGGCGCAGTGGTTGGGAGTCCGCCTGCCGATGCAGGGGACGCGGGTTCGTGCCCCGGTCCGGGAAGATCCCATATGCCGCGGAGCGGCTGGGCCCGTGAGCCATGGCCAATGAGCCTGTGCGTCCGGAGCCTTTGCTCCGCAACGGGAGAGGCCACAGCGGTGAGAGGCCCGCGTACCGCAAAAAAAAAAAAAAAAAAAAAAAAAAGAATGACAAGCCCTACCATATGCCAGATTCTGTGCTGTGGGCCTGTCATGCAGTATCTAGTTCTCACCAATGCTCTATGGTGGAGGTAGACGTATCCCAACTGTATAGATGTGAAAGGTTCAAAATGGCCGAAGTATGACACAAAACACAGGACTCCATGTCTAGGTCCCTAATGTCAACAAAGAGAAAGCCTGCCCTTCCCAGGATCACTCATTTGGAAAGTGGCAGAGCAGGGATCGTCATTCCGGTATGTGACCTGGAGCCCACACATTTCACCACCACACCAGGGAGCTCTGAGAGACGGTGGAGCTGGGCTTCTAGACTCACTGCTGGGATGTGACCACCCGAAGGGGAGAATCGCAGTGGAAGTGGGAAGTGCAGTGAGAAGCTGCTTCACACAGAGTTGATCAGCCACGGGGAACAGCAGAGGTAGTAAGAAGGGAGCCCTGGAGGCCAGTGAAGGGGTCAGAAGCAAGGAGAACAGAGGCGAGAGAGGAAACTAGAGTCCAGGTAGTCAAGGAACTTGTTCCTTTTCACCCAGATAAGGCAGAGGACAGAGGCGAGAGAACTGGAAGAGAGGAGCAGCAGAGTTCAACATGTGTGCAGTGCCTTGGAGTCACATCTGAGGATGATCAAGAACGCCCAGGGAACCATGGGTCGTCGGTTCCAGCTGACCTTGTAGTGGATACTGTAGTGACCTGCTGACAAGGAGGCAGCTGCGCCCCTCCCGCAGCTATTGGAAGTGTCAACTGCTTACTGCTCACAGCTTCATCCCTCTCTGGGAACTGCCTCAAGGCTATGTTTGCTGAGGGTAAGGGGACATGGCCAATGACCGGTTGATGTGGGAATACAAAGACCCAGTCCTCTAGCCTCAATTCGGGACAACTCTGAAGTGACATCCAAGCTCCAGGGTTCGCCCATAGGGTCACCTGAGCCCTACTCTTTCAGCGGCACCCACATCACAAGTCAACTTCTCCCTCTGCCCAGTCCCGCCTCCCTCACTCCTTGACAGGTGTTCCTCCAAAGAACTTGCCTGAATAAACCTGCATCCAACTCTCTGTCTCGGATTCTGTTCCCAGGGAATCCAATCTAAGACACTTCCTTTGCCTCAGCACTTCTCACCACTTCCTTCAAGGAAACTTCTAGAGAGCTCTGCAGAATTCACAGGAAGGATGGGAGGAAGAGCAGGTGAAGTGAACACCTCCACCTGGTCCCCAGCACAGGTTCCTCCTGTCCAACCAGATTTCTCTCTGGTTCCATGAACCAGCTGCAAGATTTCCACCCTGGTTCTGGAATCAGCCGCTCAGCACAGTCTAACCGCACCAAATTTTATTGAGTCTTTGCTGGGGCTGTCACTTCATCCAATTAAGTGGAGGTTACAGAAGGATCCACTTGTCATTACAGCAATTCCTCCTAGTGCTAAATGCTCCCAGAATCAAGCAGGAATGATCGGAAAAGATGGCTCCAGTGGAGAAAGCAGTATTTCTCTTTCACAGGGACAAACACGGGCAGGTCCCTGAGCCCAACATGTACTACCCATGCTCAGCAGCTACATAAATTAGGCCTAAATAAGTCAGGCTGGGGACAGGGGTGGAAACAGAATGCAGATGAGGCTTGCCAAAGGCTAGCACTGCGTGAGAAGGTTGGGAGCCCAAGTTTCTGGGGAAGCACAGCACAGCAGAAGTACTGAGCGGACAGCCAGGAGATGTGGGTTCAATGCCCTGCTCTTTCTTCCCCCATGTGAGGACTTCCAACAAGCCCTTTCCCCTCCCCCTCTAATACCTTGAATGATCTGACCCCTGACCAGCTCTCCAGCCTCCACTCCCACCACTCACTCATTCCATTCCAATCACATTAACCACCCTCAATTCCTCCAACATGCCATGCTTTTCCTACCACTAGTATTTTCTTACTCACTGTCTGCTTTCCCTAGAAAAGTATTCCTACCCTTTAAATGGCTGACATCTTCTCATCCTCCAGGTCTTAATCAAATGTCACTTCCTCCAAGAAGTCTCTCTCGTTCACTTACCAAAATAGGTCTCCCAACTAATTCTCTGCCACTACACTCTGTTTGATTCTAACATGTTCCTTATAATAATATATATTCTCTATTAACTCTTTCAAAGTCCATCTGGTCCTGCCAAATGGTACTGTCCAATATGGTAGCCCCTACTCTGTGTGGTTATTTAAATTTAAATTCAATAAAATTTAAAATTCAATTCCTCAGTCACAGTAGCCACATTTCAAGGGCTCGTAGCCTCATGTGGCTATCGAGTCACAGATAGCAGACAGCAAAGATATAGAATAGCTCCATCATCACAGAAAGTTCTATTGGACAATACTGGCCTACAATACACACTGTGTCACTTTGATCACCCCTGTATCCCTGGTGTTTGCAATAGTGCCTGGGATTATTGTAGCCACCCAAAAGTGTTTGAAAAAAAAAATTAACAAACCAACAACAAATATTTCCAACAGAGGTATGTTCAAAAGAGCTAAGAAAAAAGAATATCCACACCTGTCTACAAAAGTTGAGAAAGTCTTTATAGAGAAAGTGACGTTTAAACTGAGCTTTGAAAGATGACAGCATGAGAAAAAAGTGAAGAGCCAGAGAGAGCGAAGAGAATGGCAGAGGAAAAGGTCCTGAAGGATGAGAGATCATATGGTTTAATGTTCGGGGATTGGGCAAGTTTCTCAGTGGTGGTGCTGTTGGTGGCAGAGTTGAGATTAGAACTCAGGTTTCCTTTCCTTGAAAGTCTGATGCTCAGGGCCTCGTGGCTGAGATATTCGATTCAGGGTCCAGAATTTAAATGCGTGCTAGTGAAGCATATCATTCAAAAGCAAGAAAAAGAGAGAGATTTTTTTTTAAAAAATCCAAGGAGGATAAAAAGGAATGCAGATGTTCATATTTTAGTAAGCTGTGTCCTTCTCCTGCTCTGCATTTTGTTGCTTCTGTGCTGAACTTTAACACACGCAGATAGCACAGGAGACAAGGTACCCATCTTAGGATGGATAAACAGAGGAGCTGCCCTCCTGAGAAGGCTTCTCGGCATGAACACACGACGATGCAACCTCATGCAGAGGTAAAGGTGCCCATTCAGCATGTCGGCCCACGCCTGCTTTCAAACAGCTACTTCCCCAGACACACAGTTTAGCCACCTGCCCTCCAGACGATGTGTACATCCTGACACCTGCACAGATGACTCAGCTTTGGGAAGCCAGGAGGGTGGTGAGGATCACAGAGCGGGGGAAGGAGGCAAATCCTTGGGCTTAATGTCCCCTTAGAATAGGAGGGTTCACTCTCTTCTGAAAGACTGGCTCATTTCTACAAGCAGGGAGGAATTCCCAGTGCAAGCCTGGCTCTTTGCTTTGCCTTGTGGAGATAAAAGGCAAAAGAAACAAAAGACTTAGGGAGAGAACCCGGTATGAGCCCACGAAGTTGCTCTGCATTAATCACCTCCTCACCCACACCCGCTGGTGCCCTCTTTGATGCCAGCCCTCGGTCTTTGGCTGGGAAGTTGCAGGTCAAGCTGTAGCTGGCTGGGGAGCTCATTAGCACCTCACCAGAGCCAAGCACTGCCTGCCTTCCAGAAGGTGTTGTGAACTCTCACTTCAGTACTTCCCGCAATCCATACAATGCTTCCGCAGTCACTCCATCCACTGCCCTTGCAGCCACTGGAGACTATAGGCTTTTAAGGAGAAACTTTGGGCTGATCAACACGTACGTCTTAACTTCATAGGAAATGGCATTCCACCCTTTGCACATTGATCCTCTGGGCTCCCAACACAGTGAGACCCAGAGCTGGAGAGAAGCACTTCCAGCAATGTGCCGGGTGCGGAGGTCCAGGCCTCGTCTGGGGGTTGGGACAACGTAAGCAGAAGGCCATAGTGATAATAGGTGTTGCATGGGGAGGTCCTTCATGCAGTTCCAGAGATGGCTCAGGAGTCCTGGCTGGAGACCCTGAAGCCGAGGCTCCCACTCACACGTAAGGTCTCAGGAACACTGTGTCTGAGATGTATTTCCCTTGACGATCCCTTTGTTGCCTTGACCAGCTTTCAGCTGCCCTGCATATGGCCACCAGGGCCCAGGAGAATCTTAGCTCTACATATGGCCCAGCAGGCCCCATGTTTCCGGCAGGCCATCACTCCAGCTGAGCCACAGGACTCTGGAACTGGGATTTTTGTGGACCGCTGGACAGTAGTAAGTCCTGTGGAGCACTGTTGACCCCGATTCCGCAGGGCCACCTTCCAGAAGCCAGCTCCTCGCTGGGATGTAAAGGACCCCTCTCAGCCCTTCCGAAGGCCGGTCTTACTTTTAGAACGTCTCTCAGTATACCCTTAACAGCCCTACCCAATACAGTGATGCTGCTTTTCAAGGCCAACTGACCACAATCTGAATAAAGACCCGATGCTGCCAGACCCCCAGCCTTAGGATTACAGAAGATCAGAGCTGGGGAGGGTTCCAGAAGCAAAAGACCTAGTCCAACCACATGTGTAAAATGAAGTAATAATACACCTGCGTTGGAAGATGCGCTGTGAGAGTTATCCAAGGTCACCTCATCCTTTCAAAGTGCTGTATGAGTGAGCTTTTGCTGCAGTAACAAACAGCCATCATTTTTTTTTTTTTTTTTTTTTTGGCCATGCTGCACAGCATGTAGGATCTTGGTTCCCTGACAGGGATCAAACCCACGCCCTCTGCAGTGGAAGCGTGGAATCTTAACCACCTGACCACCAGGGAAGTCCCATATCCAGACTTTTCTTTTTTTTTTTTTCTGGCTGCGCCACACAGCATACAAACATCCATAAACCTTAAAGAAGTTCACAGACACTTGTTTCCCGCTCTTAGGTCTGTGGGCCAATGTGGCTTGGCTCCAAGTTGGCTTCAGATCTGTTCCTTACGCCCCAGGAAGAGTAAACATGTGCAGAACAATACAAACTTCCAGAGGTGTTTGTTAGCAAAGGCTGGGCATCTCTTAAGACATGTTAGATATGCTGAACATTAGCATCATTATCATACTTAGTAGTGACGTTTTGCTGATGATTCACTGATGCTCTAATAAGGTCGAGGCAGATAAGGCAGAATTTGGGAGCTGCTACTTGGCAGTGGCCCTGGGAAAGCTCAACACCTCTTGCCTGGGCCCGACTGGCCCTAAGAACTGGGAAGGAGCCAGCTGTGACTGGACGAGAGGGAAGAGGCTGCAGCCAGGCCAGGACTGACCCTGCAGCTGTCCTCGGGACCAGGAGGAATTGGAGAAGGTGGCATCTCATGGAAACGTAAGCTCATGGCAGGGCCAGGACTTACACCCAGGCCCCCTGACCTCCTAGACTGAATTCCTGCTCTGCCCACACTAGGAAGGAGAGCAGGTTAAGATGGTATTAACTTTTTCTTTTTTTTACATATTTAAAAAATGGAAAACAGAAAAACCTCTTAATGTTTATTTTTATTTCTTTTAGGCTGAAGCTTAACTCCAAAAATAGACAGTCCTTTTCAGTAGCCCTGTCATTAGCAGTTGCTACAAACACTAGGTCCCCCACGCGCTGAACTGCAGGAATGACACTTGAAAAGAGCAATTAGAACAGAAGTCTCCTGCGAATCACGAGGAGGCCCGCGGCTGCAGGTCCTGGCGTTCACGCCTCCACAGGGCGTGGCCAGGAGCCAGGCCTCCCCCGGAGCTTCCTGGACCTCCAGGTGGGCCACCCACACCCCAGCATCTGCCTCTCCTGTGTGCCTGAATATGTGCCACTCAGCCCACCAGCTCCACCCTAGCTGTATGTTCTCAGCCAGGTCACTGAACCTCTCTGAGTCTCTGATTCCTCACCTAGAAAATGGAAATTGTAATAATTAGGGGTTATTTGGGCCATCTTCATTTTTGTACATGTTAAAGAACTACTTGATTTCATGCAAGCAACCACGAACAGAATGCTTCCTCGACACAGTGAACTTGGGAATAAAGAGATGAACTGGACACAGTCCTTGACTTCAGAGACATTACAGTCTAGCAGGGGTTCCTGTTCGGTGGATAGAGATCTGGAGACCCCTAACCTCTTTTCTCCTCCACTAGAACGTACGTTTTTGGATCACAGAAGCCCTGTCCCCATATAGCTCTTTGGTGTATCCCTCGTGTCTAGAAGATTCCCGGGACATAGTAGGTGTTGAATGAATATCTGCCTCATTGATCGATCAATTAGCACAGCGTCTGGAGACAGCACTGCGCAGGTCTATCTTTGTAATAGTGACTTAGCCAAATAGCAAACGGTGCTACTTGTCCTTGATCGGAGAGTGCTTGTAGGAAGATGCGAATGCCACACATCAGTGTGGCCTCACCCTGTACCCCAGGTCATTGCCAACAACTCCATTGGTGTGGACAAGGCTGGTGTATGACAAGGTATTAAGAAGTAACAAGAGGGAGAGACAGAGAGTGCAGGAGTCAGAGGGAATGAGAAGGGAGGACAGAGTGGGAGAGAGGAGGGTGGGGAGCGGAGAGAAGGGCTGTGCTTTCCAGGAGGAAATATCCTACCAAGGACACTGACCAGCAGGGCAGAGGGGAGCCGAGTTACCCATCTGTGACCTTCTGCAAGAGAGGGTGACAGGCAGGGCTGGGCAGACACTGATGGGAGGAGAAAGGATGATGGGGGAGCGGAGAAAGGATGTCAGGAAGCAGAGGCACAGAGGAAAAGCCCAGAGCCACCGAGAGGGACTGCACTCTGGGATGGACAAGACACAGATAAATAGCTTGGTTCTGAGCACATCTGGTCCTCAAATGGCCTTGCAGCTGTGTGAAATTCATTAAAACAGAAGAATCAAATTACATCACGGTTATTTAAGCTGGAAACCAGGGAGCCCAGATTGTAGACCACAACCTACCAACAGCCCTAAATCTTCAGAAATCTGTAGAAAGCCCACTGGGGCGGGGCACACACGATGGGAGCCCTGCCTGTGCCCTTCTGATTCCTGTCTGCCCAGAACCCCTCTTTAGGGGCAGGGCTCCTGCCCCACCCTGCGTCTTCCTGCACAGCCTGAACTCCTCACATCCTGCCCCGCTGGGCACAGAGCTGGGCACCTGGCTCTGACAGTTGGGCACATGACCCTTCCACCTGCCACTGGGTGGAACAGCTGGTCCAGCGTTGGCTACTCACCCCAGGCAAGGACGATCACGGTCCTTTCCCGGGATGTTCACAAATGGAGAGAAGTAACCTCCCTCACTCTGGAGTCTGTTAAACCAGAAGGCATGGATCTGGAGCTGTCAGCCCTGGACTTGCCCCCAGCACTCCCCCTAAGCATGTACCAGAATAACGTCAAGGACGAACAAGCAGAACAGGAAGTGCAGAGGAGATGGAGCCCTGGGTCCACCATTCGAGCCGTGAGACCTGGCTCTACACATGGGCAGCTCCGTGCCTGGGCGTCCCAGGGACATGAGCCAATAATCTCCCTCTGAGTCTGTAGCCAGTTAAGAGCTGGGCTGCTGCCCCTTACCACTAAGAGGGTCCAGACTGAGGATGGTCCTCTATCTCCATCCTCAAGCTCAGAGCAGCCTCTGCTGAGCCCTCCGGCTGTCGATCATGTCGATAAGGCAGGCCAAGAGTGAGGGCGTGGGCAGGGCTGTGGCCCGCGGAGACCTCCAGACCCAAGGCGAGGATGCGATCCTCGCTGGCAATGAAACGGGCCCTGCTTCTGAGATGCAAAAGAAAGGCCAGGGGAGAGTCATGCACCTGCCAGAGGGAACGAATCCAAAGCCAGTGGGGGAATAACTGGCGAATAGGACTGGCAGAAACGAGCTGTGCAAACAGGTCCCCGGGAACCGTCTGCTGCCAGGCTGCTGTGCCTCTGAGCTTCTGAGGAAGCAAGAGAAGGGCAGGGCCAGGGCAACCCAGCAGGAGGCCAGAGCCTTCAGAGAAGGTCACAGACACCAAGAACTTCGGATGGGGTGGCCAGAGCACGTGCACCTCATATTCCATTTGGGGGCATTTGCACTTCTGTGTTGTAACCCCCTTCTCTTGCCCTAAATCCTCGGAAGTGCTACACCACCAAGAACGTGTGTGTGTGTGTTGGGAAAAGGATGGAGAAAAATTGAGGAAGGGGACTAAGTTCCAAATTTGGACGGTGCAGAGCAGACAGAAGGTGTAAGAAGCGAGGGGTAACTGACATAGAAAGCCAGTGGGAATGGAAACCAAATAGTTAGAAGTTACCACAATATGAGGCCTTAGGAACATGCAACACTTAGAAAGAGAGCTCATTCTACCCAAATCCCAAAGGGCGGGACTTCTATGGGCACGCAGTCTGCAGATAAACTTGGGGTTAGGGGAGCTCTTCTCAGGTCCCGCCCCAGGAATACCTGGCATGGGCCCTCTGTGCAAAGACAAATGACTACAGGTGTATCTATGAGTTGCTTCTTTGGGGCTTCTGGAAATGACAGGGTAGCCCATTGATGACATTGGGGCCCAGGAGCCAATGAGGAGTCCTACAGTCCTGACTGCATAAGGGGGCGGGGGGAAAGGTGGTAGCTTGGGGTTTAGGCCATAAAGGTGGAGTCCCCAGGCACAGGCAGTAGGACCAAGTCCACACTCAGCAAACTTCCCCGTATGGGTCAGGGCCTGAAGGTGGGTATCCTGCAGTTTCCTGCATCTCTGCTTATCGCAGAAGTCGAGGAAGGAAATCAACAGAGCCTAGGATTCAGCAGAGACAAGAGAAGATGTCTGGAAGGGTCACCCTTGTCCCTAGGCCTGCAAGCTGGCTTGGTCACTTAATGGACTATATTAGCCTAGCGAGGGGAAGAAAGGTGAAGGGCAAAGGGGTGGTCAGCTCAGTACTCCTAAAAGAAAAGTCGCAGGGGTCAGTACAGATGTGCTTGGGGCTGCAATGCTCAGAGAGAAGGAACAGCCTTCTGACGAGTCAGTCCCGATGATGCCGGGCAGAAAGAATCAGCTAACTCTGCTTGCTGTGAGGCCTGATCCCACCACTGTCGGGCCCCCACGAAACGCCGGGTGGGACCTATGGCACAGTCCTGATGCTGTGGGTGTCTGTCCACCATACAGGTGGACACTTGAGAATGAGGTCTCGAAGCCATCAGGCAGGAAGGGCCAGGACAATGGACAGCAACTCCCCCCACACACATATGCTGGATGAGTCGTGGCTGGTTCAGCTACTGCTCATTCATGTCACAGCCCAGTGAGGTCACGGGGTGGGCAGGGGAGGTGCCGGGCTCCACACATCATTCAGGGGCCCAGCTTCTGTCTGGAGGTGCTGTCTGCCTCAGTGCGTGGTCTCCAATGTCACAACAGGAGGGGAAAGATGGGGTTCACACATGGGAGATTCCGTATAGGTCTGGCCTGGAAGGGGCACGTATCGCTTTGGCACACATTCCTCTACCCCATCTGGAGGCGGGAGTCTAGGAAGTGTAACTTTCCTGCCCACCCAGAAGGAAGGATGAACGGTACGGAGAACAAATCACATTGTCACGTGACTCTGGCCTTCCCCAGCTGGTACAAAGTAGGTCCCACTCTGTGGTTTCCGCACTTGATTTCACTGAGCCTCAGAAAATGGAAGGCAAGCAAGACCATTCGTTCCCTTTTACAGATGGAGGAACGGAGGCTCGCCCACACGCAGAGTTTAACCCCACAGCGCACAGAGCGGGAAGCCTGCCCCAGCCTCACCGCCTCTCCTTAGGAAGACCATTTTCAACTGCTTGCAAAGACACAGCAAACGCCAGTCCTGTCTCACGGGGGCGTCCGGCAGTTCCCCACTCACGTGTGTGAGAGATGAGAAGAGCAAACCACGGAGCACATTTTGCCGCTGATTAACTCCAACAGGAGACTTTGCCTCACCGAGAACAGATGATCAGCCCCCTCTGCCAAAAAGCGTCTGCTCCACACGGCCAGGCCGAGTTCCATCAGAGGAAGAGCTCCATTTATTCAGCGGTAAGCGAGTCACATCTGCCTCTGGACACACATCTAAAGCGACAGGCTTGCTCCTCTGATTAGTAATGAAAAGTTGCAGCAAGTACATTTCATTCAAAAGAGAAGGGGCCAAATCCTAGCTCCATTCTCTGCCAGGGTCCAGGAAAGCATAAAAAAGGAGGATCACACACACTTAAAAACAACCACCACCACCTTTAGAGAAGCAAAGAAACCCACCTGCCTAGGTGGTGGGAAAACGAAAATGTTACACCACTGCAGGAACCCCATGATTCTGTAGAACTGTGTCATTTGTTTTTCATACTATTTTAGGAAGGCATTCTATTGTTTGAGGGGGAATAAGTTTGAAAGCCACCTGTAGAATACACCTTCTCTTTTGACAAATAGGGAAGTTGAGGCCCAGAGAGATGGCCATTCAAATCTAATTAGCAGCAAAATGGAGGCCCCCTTCCTTCTAAGATAAACCTCACCTAAGCCCTGGCTCCGAGTTCCCTGGATTAGGAGAGCAGCACATCTTAGATGGGGCGTGAACATGGAGTTTAAAACCAATGCAATGTGGGCATAAGGAACCCCACTGATTACATCGGAAGCCCACTGTCCACGCCCCGCCAATTGCTGAGATACTGCTTTTTTGGCATCTGCCTCCTACTACCTGTTCCACCTTTGCTTTTTAAATGTTTAAACATGTTGCCACAATTTTTTAATGAGGATCGTTTCTTTTTTTTTTTTTAACATCTTTATTGGAGTATAATTGCTTTACAATGGTATGTTAGTTTCAGCTTCACAACAAAATGAATCAGTTATATATATACATATGTTCCCATATCTCTTCCCGCTTGCGTCTCCCTCCCTCCCACCCTCCCTATCCCACCCCTCCAGGCGGTCACAAAGCACCAAGCTGATCTCCCTGTGCTATGCGGCTGCTTCCCACTAGCTATCTACCTTACGTTTGGTAGTGTATATATGTCCATGCCTCTTTATCGCTTTGTCACCGTTTACCCTTCCCCCTCCCCATAGCCTCAAGTCCATTCTCTAGTAAGTCTGTGTCTTTATTCCTGTTTCACCCCTAGGTTTTTCATGACATTTTTTTTTCTTAAATTCCATATATATGTGTTAGCATACGGTATTTGTCTCTCTCTTTCTGACTTACTTCACTCTGTATGACAGACTCTAGGTCTATCCACCTCATTACAAATAGCTCAATTTCGTCTCTTTTTATGGCTGAGTAATATTCCATGGTATATATGTGCCACATCTTCTTTATCCATTCATCCGATGATGGACACTTAGGTTGTTTCCATCTCTGGGCTATTGTAAATAGAGCTGCAATGAACATTTTCGTACATGACTCTTTTTGAATTATGGTTTTCTCAGGGTATATGCCCAGTAGTGGGATTGCTGGGTCATATGGTAGTTCTATTTGTAGCTTTTTAAGGAACCTCCACACTGTTCTCCACAGTGGCTGTATCAATTTACATTCCCACCAACAGTGTAAGAGGGTTCCCTTTTCTCCACACCCTCTCCAGCATTTATTGTTTCTAGATTTTTTGATGATGGCCATTCTGACTGGTGTGAGATGATATCTCATTGTAGTTTTGATTTGCATTTCTCTAATGATTAGTGATGTTGAGCATTCTTTCATGTGTTTGTTGGCACTCTGTATATCTTCTTTGGAGAAATGTCTATTTAGGTCTTCTGCCCGTTTTTGGATTGGGTCGTTTGTTTTTTTGTTATTAAGCTGCATGAGCTGCTTATAAATTTTGGAGATTAATCCTTTGTCAGTTGCTTCATTTGCAAATATTTCCTCCCATTCTGAGGGTTGTCTTTTGGTCTTCTTTATGGTTTCCCTTGCTGCTCAAAAGCTTTTAAGTTTCATTAGGTCCCATTTGTTTACTTTTGTTTTTATTTCCATTTCTCTAGGAGGTGGGTCAAAAAGGACCTTGCTGTGATTTATGTCATAGAGTGTTCTGCCTATGTTTTCCTCTAAGAGTTTGATAGTTTCTGGCCTTACATTTAGGTCTTTAATCCATTTTGAGCTTATTTTCGTGTATGGTGTTAGGGAGTGATCTAATCTCATACTTTTACATGTAGCTGTCCAGTTTTCCCAGCACCACTTATTGAATAGGCTGTCCTTTCTCCACTGTACATTACTGCCTCCTTTGTCAAAGATAAGGTGACCATATGTGCGTGGGTTTATCTCTGGGCTTTCTATCCTGTATCCTGTTTTTTAAAAAAGAAAAAATTATTTATTTGGCTGCGCCGGGTCTTAGTTGTGGAATCTTCAGTTGCAGCATGCAGGATCTAGTTCCCTGACCAGGGATCGAACCCAGACCCCCTGCATTGGGATCACGGAGTCTTAACCGCTGGACCGCCAGGGAAGTCCCTTCATGAGGATCATTTCTAAATGACTGGTGATACTTGCTTTTGAAGTGCCCAATGCTTTACTCCACCCCCTCTCCCCACCCCACCCATCCCCGTTTGGGATCACTGGGCTCTACCGGTAGGTAGACTGACTTGGGTTGAAGAGGCAGCAAGCAGGGGGAGTCTAGGCACAGTGACAGCTCCCACGGCAAGCTGGGCTGGTGTGTACTGTTCACTGGGACACCCTAGCTCACTCACCAGGTCAGAATAAACCAGAAGTCAAATGTCAGAGTTTTTAGACTAAGAGACCGGGGATCAGAGAAGCTGAATCATTTCTTCACAGCTAATGTCACCAGCGCTCCCTTCTTTCTCCTACGTCTCATGCCCCACCTGGCCAGAGTCCACAAAATTGCAGATGAATACCACAGCATCAGGGATGGGGAGGGGTTTGGGTCAGAGTTTCTCAACCTTGGCACAACTGGCCTTTAGGGCTGAGCAGTTCTTTGTTACGGAGGCTGTCCTGTGCATTGTAGAAATTTAGCAGCATCTCTGGCCTCCACCCACTGGATGCAGGTGCTCCCTTCCCAGGTGTGACAATTGAAAATGTCTCGGGACATTGCCACAAGTCCCCTGGTAGATGAAATCACCCTCAGTGAAGAACCACTGCTCTAGGCAGAGGTTGTAACATTTCAGAGGCAAATGAGGCACCAGTGAGAGGACAGAGACAATGACCTAGAGCATCCTTTCCAAATCTGGAGCCCACGGTTTAAATGAGTCCAACTGAGCCTGAATCTTAGGTCCTCAAAAACAATTTTCCATGTCTATTTGTCACAGAACAGAACATGACAGAAAATCAGCATTAGGAGGGTCAGAAAAAAAAATGTCTTAATTATAATAGGAATAGGACAGACATTGGGCTATGAGACTCCAAGGAGGCTGGGTGATCAGGCTTCAGCACCCTCATCTGAAACATGCGAGCAGGTGAGGATTAAATAGAACCTCACGTGAAATATTCAGGGCAGTGTCTGGCGTGCAATAAATGGTCCACAAATGTTAGCTCACGACAGACCTTACAGCTCATTGCATGTCCCAGATAATTCTTCCATTTGAACACAGGAGGTTAATGTTCCAAGTGAATGAGGGTTTAATGCAGTTGCCATTTGATTTAATTTCCAAAAGCATTAATGCAACCCATCAGCATGCAGCTGATGAAGCAGTCAAAATAATTCACGGAAACCAATACTTGTCAGGTTTTATTTATCCACATTTACGTTTTTTTTCTTTTAATAAGCTGTTCTTTGTGCTCATATAGAATACAATATACCTAGATATCTCTCAGTTGGCCCCCACACACACATATGTTCAAGTAAGTTTCCCACTTTCCTCCTGTCATTTTTCTCTTCCCCTGGAAAACTAACAGTGACGTCATCCAAGAGTGAGGGAGTCCGGGGCTAAGACTGGGCAGCTGGCAGACGGGGAGGATGGAGAATGATGAAGACAAGCATAAACACGGGGGCAGTTAGCTCACAAAGGATGAACAGAGCCATGAGCCTCCCCCACATCTAGAGAAGCTGTGCTCTTATCTCATTTTATAATTAGGGAGTCATGGAATGAAGTTCGAATTCACATAGCTAACACAAGGCGGATCTGGATTTGAACCCAAGACCTACACGACTTGGAATCTACCACTGCTTGCCAATAGCAGTTGTGGTTTAAAAAAAAAAAGAAAAAAAGATGCAACCCATTGATAAAAGTTAAGACTAAGAAAGACAAAAACTAAGAGCATCGGGATGTTTTTCCTACAGGGAAGGAAGGCTCCACAGACGATGTCGATGCTGAGGTCTCTCTGCAACAGCATCTTCCAGGAAAGCCGAGGTCAGACATGCGGTGGAGGGAGGAAGTAGGTACGTGTGACGTAAAGAGGTGTTAAACGTGTAGACACAGGTTGAAGCAGGTATATGCCAGTCGGCAGGACTCGGGAGGAATACAGAGGGCTCACCTCAAGGCAAGCCTTCCCTTGACAGCCACTGAGGAAGGCCCAGAAGCTTCTAAAATGACCATTTTAATGGCCACACGGTAGACTGGATAAGTAGTATGCTGCTGGCAGGTCAACTGAGACCCCAAAATTGCAACCCAAGCAGGACAAAGGGAGGCCATAGGAGGGACACAGGGAATCAAAAAGCTCACAGCTTCCATAATTAGGAAGAAACGAATAAGGGAAAAAAACACTATAGGAAAAGATAAAAAAGAAGCACCCAGAAAGGACATGGAAATTCCTCAGAAGTAGGAGAAGAACCTACAGTTCAAACAATACTGAGAAGCTTGAGAAAGGAAGGAACGGTGAGGAGTCTGCAATGCTACTGCCCGCTTCTGAAGTAAGGGTCTGAGAACTCACCGCTGGATACAGCAGATGTCTGAGCGCCTTCTACACTCCAGGTACTGTACTAGGTGCCATGGATACAGCAGGAAGCAAGACCTAAAGGGTTTCTTCCTTCAAGAGCGTGCGTAACTCAGAGACGTGAATGACCATGGCGGGCAGTGATGAGAGCGGGGAAGAAAACCACAGCCTAGGACAATGGTACAGAGTCACGGGAGGGAGTGTGGTCGCGCGAAGGCTCTCTGAGGAGCTGAGCAGAGACCACAGTGGACAAAACAAATGAGCCGCACAATCGTCTGGAAGAGAAGTATTTCGGGCAAAGAGAGAGGAGCAAGTAAAAAGGGCCTAAGGTCAGACTTAACTTGCTGGGGTTCAAGGAAGAGGAAGTGGACCGGTGTGGCCAGAGAAGAGAATGAGAGGAAGAATATGGGGCTGGGGGGCGGTCAGAAATCAGAGACAGAGGCCACATCTAGAGACTGCATTAAGAAGTCTGGACTTTACTCTGAGGATAAGAGAGGAGCTAGTGGAGGGTTTTAGGCAAGGGTGGGCCGTGATTCAACTCATTTTCAAAGTATCCCTGAGGCCGCTGCATAGAGAACAGACCTCGGTGGTGCCGCAGTGGAGCATGGGAGGCCGGCAGAGTCATCCAACTGCAAAGAGACGGGGGTTGGTCCCGTGCAGCGATGGGCAAACTGTGTCCTGGGAGCCAAATCCTGCTCCGCGCCTGTTTGAGGAAATAAAGTTTTATTGCCACACAGCCTTACTCACTCACTGACATCTTTTCTAGGGCTACTTTTGCTACGACAGCAGAGGTGAGCAGTTAAAACAGAGCCTGGATGACCCACAAAGCTGAAAACGTTTACTGCCGTGCCCTGTGCAGGAGTGGTTGGCCACCTCCTGGTCTAGGGTGTGGACAGGAGAGGTGGCGGGGATGACGGGGCTCCAGGCAGGCTTAGGAAGTGGAGGTTACGGGGCAGAGGCCGGATTCCAGCCCAGGCTCTCTGACCACTGAGCCATACAGCCCCCAGCTCTTCTCTGCCTCTGAAGGCTGGCAGGGAACAGAAACGCTTCTGACGGCACCTCTGCAGTGCTCCAGTGACTGTCCAAGCTGAAATCCTCAGGGTGGTCACTGGCTTTGCCTCTTCTCCCGGCATGCAGCTGTCCTCCTAGGCTGCTCTCACTGATGGGACAGCAACCAGCAGCCTTGGTCATCTCCGAAGGTTGCAGATGCTTTCCCAAACTGCATCAGTTGTTCCACCCTTTGTATGTCCTCAGCTCACACCTGATTACAGGGCCCACCATACTGGATTTTGTTAAGAAACGTGGTATAGAAGGAAGAGCACGAGCTGAGGCACAAGAGGCATGGGCTGGAATCCCAGCTCTGCCACATGTGAGGTGTGTGACCTTGGGATGGCTGTCTAACCTCTCTGATCCTCCATGCCCTAATGTGTAAAAGAGGGATGCTACAGCGCCTGTATCGTAGGATTATGGATAGGACTAGTAAGACAGTATAGTAGGCGCCCAACACAACTAGATGACCATGCATTACAGGCCTGCACGATTCTTCCTGCTAGACCGTGAGCTTATCACACTACTTGACACATAGCTGGGGCTCAATAAACTATTAAACAAATGAATAGAAGAACAAGTCAACTACTCCAGCCATGTCATCTTGAAACCAGAGGCTGTAAACTCAAAGGCCTACAGGAACCAGACTAGTGATGTGAGCAAAATGGACCAAGTGAGGACAGGGCTGGGCTGCGGAGCACATGCCCCAGAACAAGGCAGCCATACCAGCCTGCTGCTGCCACTCCAGAATGCAGGCTCAATGTGGCCAAATCAATACAACTTCAAGAGGCGTTTAAGTACTGGAACAAGTGTTAAAAGTAAAAAAGAGAGTGCAACCTAAGGAAAGCATTTCTGCAACCAATTTGGACTAGTGGGCTGCATTTGACGACCCCAAGCCCATTCCAGAGGAAAGAGACCTTCAGATGACTAAGTTTACAAGAAGCAGAACAAGGACAAACGGACACTGTATTTGGTCAATATCCCCTTAATAACAGTAAAATGTGACTAGTGATAGCTACAGATATAAGTGGGTGGGTGTCTACTTTTACTGGGATCTATACATATATTGTCTCCCTCTAATAAGGATCCAATTAGCTATATTTACCCTCACTGAACAGATGAGGAAACTGAGGCTTGGAGTGAATATATAATTTGCCTGAAGACACAGACAGCTGGGGCCAGGGCCGAGACTGAAACCTGGGATGTTTACACCCCAAACCCATGCTCTTGACCCTACCCAGCTGCCTTATAGGAAGTCGTATCAGTACTTAAATCAGAACATCTGACTCTCAGCACCAGGACTGGATTCCTTCTAGGCACCAACCTGCATATTGATAAGAAGGTTCTGAACCCATGGTAGGTTGTTAAATGGAGTTAGAAGGCAGATTTAAAAATCACCACCAACAACACATTTTTGATGAGTTAGAAAATTTTCATCAAGACCACATCTGCATTTTTGAAGACACCTGTCTTTGGGATAAACTAAAACACCTTGAAATCGAAGACGTTAAGAAACCCAGAAACAGGGAGAGAATTAGTGCATTTATGAGCACTGGTCTGGAACAGGTAGGTTGAGAGGCCAGATTGTCAAATGAGCAAAACCTCAATTACAGAGTAATCTAATGTATACCCAGGTGCACTACCACAACTCAATAAACAGTTCTTTGGAATTAAGTTATTCCAATTTGCTTTCATTTTGATCAGTGTGTGGCCCTGAGAATTTGGTATTACCTACACTCAGATGAGGTGGCATCTTCTGAAGCAATGATGCCCACAACCCCAGGATAATACACGAGCCACAAGCCAGCCAGCCACGAACACACCTGCTTAGGGAAAGACAGAGACCCAGCCCGAGTCTCCACCTTCCACGGCCTGGCCCAGCACAAGCACCTGCCACAGATGCCACCAGAGGGGCCTCCAGCTCCTGGCACCCTTGGGCGCTGAGGGGTCCTGTAACCTCCTAATCCCTGCATGGCCCGAGTTCGGAAGGAGCGACGCCAGGCGGACGGGGCCCATGTGGTCAGGCGGCTGAGCACAAGCAGGACCAGCTATTTTTCTTTTGGTCCAGAAACCTGACTCACAGGTGGTAGATACAGAAGGGCACCCAGGGAGTCTAACGACCCAGCTGTTCCCAAGTCCACATGTTGGCCGCCTCTTTGATATTCCTCCCTCCCTTTCCGTATGCTCAGCACATGGGGGAAAGCACCAGTGCCCTCTTTGCAGAGGAGGCCTTAAGGGATCTCTCCAGGGCCACACAGATCGCGATCAAATCCGCACCTCGGCCAGGCGTCCTGCCCCACCACCCACTCAGGGCCGTCACCACCTTCTACTTCCTTACGGGGGAAACCCCACCCACCTCAAGTCATTTATTTTATTTAACAAACACTTATATCTCAGTGGGCCAGGCACTCTTCTAAGAACTCTTACAGCCACTGTCTTACGTAATCCTCAGGACACACACCCCTGAGGGAGGTAATGCTATACCTCCACCCCCAGATAAACCAGCTGAAGCTGGGAGAGGTTGATGTTCAAGGTCACTGAGCTGGGATGAGAAGGGGCCAGGATTCAAACCCGGGCATCTCAGCTCCAGGGTCCTTTCCTGTCTCTGAACTGGAACTAAACGGAGGAAACCTGGAAAAAATGCTGCCCAGGGATGGTCTTCTTCCTGTGACGCCCCAGTGTCTGTCAGCTCCCTGCCACTCGGCCCACACGATCTGTGTGATGCGTAAACCAGGAACAGGAAATTCAATTTGGGGAGCAGCCCCATCCCCTGGGAGAGCGCTTGGCCTTTGAGAACAGTCTTCTTTCTCAGATTTTCTCCCTTCCCTGAAAGAAGGTAAATTTCTATTTTTTCCGTTTTTTTGGTTGTTTGTTTTGAACAAGTGCAACTACTTCAGTGTTAAAGTATTTAAGCATTCTGGCTCAGCCACAAAAAGGGGCTCTAAGATGTGCATGAGTCATTCTTCATAAAGCACTTTCCCCCGAATGCTCTGGTTTGCTGCCTTCAGGTGGGTTCCTGGCCACACACTCCAGGGTGACAGGCTTCCTCTGGTTGCTGCTGCCTCTGGGTGTCCCCTGTCTTTCACTGTCTTGTTTGGCTTGGGTACCATTAGCTTTTTATGAGAGAGAGAGAGAGAGAGAGAGAGAGAGAGAGAGAGAGAGAGAGAGAGAGAGAGTGTGTGTGTGTCGGGAAGGGTTAAATCCATTTCTCCACAAATCTGTCAGTTAGTACCCCACTCCAGAAAGGTGGGGAGTAGTGGAGGGTGATGCATGAGTTAAAAAGGCAAGTTAGCGACAGGTCGGGGGACCCCTGTCATGAACCCTGTCTGCTATCTGGACACTTTCAACACTGTTCATGACATCATGCTACCATGTGCTGACAAGGCCACAACCCTCAGGCGCTCCAGGTGTTGCCAAAACAGCATGATCTAGCTCCTGGTCCAATCCTAGCTCTGCCCCTAAGACCTGTCTCTATTTCTCAACCTGGCTGTGACTGTTCTCACAGCCATAAAATGAACTAAAATAAAACCAAGGTGCAGAGCCAAAATCAGGACTACATGAGGTCTCGGATGTGAAGGGACTTCTACATTCAAGGGGTCCAGCTTCGAGCTTACCACCAATTGAATATAAAAAGGAAAAAAAACGCAAGCGGGAAGAAAAATGGGCACTAAAACAAATGTGATATTCCATAAAGGATTGCAGTAAGGTATAACAAAACGGGACCCGGTCACCAGGAACACAAACCCACCATCGCCCACCCTGAAGGAGACCTCTGAAGGAGGCCATCCAGGGCATCCCTTAAAATGGAGCAGCAAGGGCTGGGGTGGGGAGGGGACAGAGCAGTGTTAGCTCCTGGATTGTACTGACAAACCTGGTCAGGACACCACTCAGTCCAAGCTGAACTCTGGCCCAGGACACACAGCCAACAAAGGATAAACCACAGTCCTAGGACACACTGGCCACCCCTCCAAATAAAGGCCATGATGCTTCACCATGGAAATCTCATCCTCTGTCCCAGAGCCCTCTGGATTTGGTTTCCCACACCTCCTTCTCCACACCTGGGGACATAAGACTAAAGGAAGCATTTTCTGGTTCCACTTGTCTGCGGGTGAAAAGTTCAGAGCCCTACAGTAGCCCCCTAGTCCTTCACCCTATGCAATCATTACCAACGCTGTGCCAGGCATGGGCAAGGTGCCGGTGAGACCGGAGAAAACACTATCCATTCTCCGGGTGGGGAGGGTGGGCTTCCTTTCCAGTGTGGGAGGTCACCATAAAGGAGTATGTGCAGTGAGCGTTCCAGAGGGCACAGCGCAGGAGTTACATATTCACCATCTGGAAGACCTGCAAAGGCCACTTTATCACACAAATCAATCTTATGGCACCAAAAAGCCAAGACACGAGACTAATGGGATCAAAATGATGGTTTCTTTTATATATAATGGCCCTCGATGCAAACTATTTTAAAGATGATTTTTTTTCCTGTTAGTTGTTCTGTTCGTAAGTACCCAACGTGTTGATCTTCCGCTTAAGTGTTCATAGAATTATAGTGATGAAATGCATTCCTGCTGAGGCCAATAACTCCGTCACTTATCCACCATTCAACAAGTATTTTAAGGTTGAGCCTTACAAAATGACCGACTGTGCAGGTCAGAACCGTCAAACGCTGGCTGTCTCAGATGGTTCCGTGTGCTCAGCACTCGCGCCAGGCGCTCAGCTAAGCTCGGGGGACTGACTGTGAACCATGAACCAAATGGAAGATGCCCCAAACCCCACAGAGCTTATATCCTAAAGGGGGGGACGGACGCTGCCGAGTAAACAAATAAAGAAAAATACGTAATTTGGAAACGTGATGAGTGAAAAAGAGACAAGGTGATATAATAGAATGTGACCACCAGAATGGGGGCGGGGGTCAGGGCAGGGTAGTTCTCTCAGAGAAGATGGCATGATGACAGTCAAGTTGAGATCTGATTAATGACAAATGGGCAGCCATGTGACTATCCATCTGGAGTCAGGACAGCACAGGAGAGAGAATCCCACACTCTCTAGGATTAGAGATCCTAGACTCATACTAGTCCAGACAAGGCGACCATGACATGCGGAAGCGAAGAGAGGTCAAGGTTTCACATCAACCGATCCTTTGACCAAGGGAACCAACTCAGGATCCTCTGGAGAGTGGAGCGATGCTTCTACCTTCAAAACACTGGGTATCGTTCTACAGCTAGCGTTAAGACAAACAGCTTATTTCATTCACTACATTATGTTAGATTAAAATTTTAATCGGCGAACATAACACTGGAAAATGAGAACATCCATACGCTGCTATTTTCCAGTGTAAGCTGTCAAACCTTTTTTTTCTTCGTTTTTTTTTTTTTTGCAAAAGCAATATTGCAACACAAAGAAAAATCCGTAAAGATTCTTTGGCCTACCAACTCTACCCCTAGGGAATTTATCCAAGGAAATAACCTGGTTTAGTAGAATAAAAACATTCTCTTCGGAAGAACTCAATTGAGGCGTTAATCGCTGCATGCACAAAGGAAAGATAAAAGAAAAACAAATATACCTGGAATTACCTAAATGATGACGGAGATTTTTAAAAATAGGATGATTCACTTGATGAAATAGCATACAACCGTTAAGCACTGTAAGAAAGATTATACAGTCTTTCAAAACTGAATAGTCCGGACTATCGAGCTCCTTGAGAGAAGCAGAAAAGGAACAATGTGCATATTTTAATGGAAAAACATGTCAGTGATACCTCAAGGTGAAAAAGAAAATTGAAAAAAAAATTGAATCAAAGCCAGTGGGGTGGGAGGTTATTTATTTCAAAAGTCCTTCTAAAATATTGTCATTATATCGCGTTTTCAATAAAAAGTCCCTCAGAAACAATTGTACTCTGATCACTGTAATAGAACGCCACCAAAGCACAAGGACATTGGCTCACTCTAACTTTAAATGCAGAATAAAGCCAAATTTGGAGATGTCGTCTGTGTCATATATCCCATAAGCTTTCATATACAGATCCTACCTGTAAGACTCAACTTTGAATGACAATGTGATATTGCATGATTTCACAATAACTTCCTCTGTTTTTTTTGATGTGTGTTGATGGGAAGAGTTGGAAATTGTGTTTCAGCCTACGGAATGGGTGTAGGAACACCAGATGAGAAAGCGGGGGAGTCTTAACTCCTCCCACCATGCAAGGATGGGGCCAAGGGATCCCCGTGAAGACAACCACCGGGAAGAGGCACGGTGGTGGCACTCACCTTTCACAATGAGCTCAGCGTAGTTGGACACACCAGAGCCACCGTCAGAGCGGATCACGCAGCGGTACTTGCTCACACTCCGCTGGGTAGTGTCCGCCACACTGACTGTCGCCGAGAAGCGCCTGTGGTTGACCACGCGGGTGACCATGAGGGCCGTGTCCCTGCCATTCCATTGCTACAGGACAGAGGAAGGGAAGGAGAAATCATATTATCACACGCTCCTGAGTGACCCCAGCATGGAAGTTCCACCCGTCCCCACACCCCTGGGGCCCATGACTTTCCATAATAAGGACTCTCCACTGCTGGTTTCTGCAAGTGATGTGATTCAAGAATAAACTTCGCTAGTGAGCTGATTCAAGAGGGTGGATGCCTGGCCACAGGAAGAGAGAGCACAGCCGCTTCTAAACACCTTGCCTCCTTTCTCATCTGCATTTGGGGTTGGCACTTGGCCCCTTAACCTTCCTCCTGTTTTCCTTCATCTCTTAAGCAAAACCCACAGGGTTTCCGTAAATGCAGACTCAGGTAAGTTAGTGAAGACACAGCCCACAAAGTGATAATAAACAGCTGGTGTCCTGGTACACCACCCACAGGCTCTGCGTCTCCCCCACAGGGACCAATCTGTCCCTCCAGGTAGAGTGAGGATGGGGGCTTTTCAACACCTCTCCTCCTTGGCATATGCTTCTTCCTCTGCCTGGTGCCTCCTGTCTCCCTGGAGATACTCCCTCTCCCTTAAACACACAGGTTCAGCTCGTTAGCATCTCCAGTAAGTGCCCCTGACTGTCACAACACCTTCTGGAAGTTCCTCACTCTCTTATGTATGGTGCAGACTTCCCACACATTTTTTCCTACAAGTGTTTCCCACTGTAGACTGTGAGCTCCCCGAGGGCAGGATTTTGCTATTTTCATTTCTAGCACCGTGCCCTGAAGCCTCCTGACTTGCTAAACATTTCTAGAATCAACATTTCTAGCAAGGCATTTTTGTCTTTACCATCCTGAATCTTAGATGTGATACTCTGAGTTTGAATAAGGTCCTTTCTTACAGCAGCAAGTTACAGTAACTGATAGGAAAACAAACGCAAGCCAAAACCACTTGTGCAGGCACCTGCATTTCTCTGGGCTTCAGTTTCCTCATTTAAACAATGGATCTGATACTGGTGTTTGCTCTATGGAGTTACTGCGACGAATAAATGAGAAGGCATGCAAAGTATTTAACACATGAAGGTATATCCTGGTGTTAGCGGAGCTCTCTAAATTAACCATGAAATTAGCCAGGTGAAGTGGAGTAAACTGGATAACAGCCCCTCAAAGATGTCTACATCCTAATCCCCGGAATCTGTAAATATATCACCTTACATGGCAAAAGGGACTCTGAAGATGTGATTAAGGATTTTCAGATGGCGAGAGATCCTGAATTATCCAAGAGGATTTATATGCAGAAGAGGAAGAAGGCCGATGGCCAGAGTCAGAGAAGGAGATGTGGTGACAGAAGCAGAGGTCAGAGTGACGTGATTGATGGCTTGAAGGTGCGGGAAGGAACCATGAGCTAAGGAATGCAGGCTGGTCTCCAGAAGCTGGAAAGGTTAAGGGGAGAGATTCTCCCCTCTCCTTCTCCAGAGGAGCCCAGCCCAGCCGACACCTTGATTTTAGCCCAGTAAGACCCAGTTTCTGACTTCTGATCTCCACAGCTGTAAAGTAATAAATCTGCTTTAAGCCACTAAGTTTGCAGAACTTTTTACATCAGCAATAAGGAATTAACACAAACGGCAAAGGACTGATTAAGCGCAAAATATTAATTTCTCATGTTTAAATTTTATTTTGGTGTCTCCTCCAGTATTATTTAACTTTTCTTCTTAAAGATGTCAGATTCCAGCAGAACCAGAGAGGATTCAGTGCATCCCCTTGAACAATTTAGATTCTTCTGTTTAGCTCCCGAACCACCAGGCTTTCTCCCATGGAAGGATAGGAAATCGCAGGTTGTCTAATAAAATCTCTAGAAAATAGGCCTTTTGATAATCACACCTGTCATACTGGGAGCAGGCAACAGCAGGACAGGGTCGAGCAGGAGGGCCCAGAGCCACAATAGGAAACAGGGCTGTGATGGACCAGGGCAAGGAGAAATGGAGGTTAAGTTCAGAGAGATGAGCCCAGATGGAAGGGCAAGCAATTGCACAGTCACCCAGGAGCCCAGGAGCAGAGATCGGGAGGGATTCTAGAAGACCAGGAATGGTGAGAGGCTCAGATGCCAGAATGCTGTGGCAACACGGAGAAGGGATTTAAGCAGAGAGAATGAGTAAGAAGCACAGGTGCCAGCCACTGTCTCAGCCCCAGACAGAGGCAGGAGAGAAAATGCAAGGGAAGCAAACAAGGGGAGGTTTCATGACGCAGGAAAAGACTCAGAAACCTAAGCCCATAGGCGATGAGCAGGTTCGAGTGGGCACAGGGAGGGGTGGTACAGGGGAGATGCCAGGAGCCTGAAGTGGACCACAACCCGGAGGCAAAGTGGGAGAGTAAAGCTTCCCAGCCATCATACCAGGTGCCATGCAAGTGCACAGGGATGCAGATGTTAGGGTGCTGGGAAAGAGGAGCAGGACAGTGAAGGGAAGTCAAAGTCCTGGGAAAAGCCAGAGAGGAGCATGACACAGCTGATGCACATAGAAGCCTGTGGAAAATTCTACCAAACCCTCAGGCCCATGTCGCCCTTTTGGCTTGTTGGAAATTTTCTTTTGGCTCCTGTAATATTTTTCATCCATAAGTATATCCTTCCTCTGAAAGTTCCAGGCACACTTCCTTTCTTCTTGTGGCAAGTTTTTCAGAGCTATGTCTGTGGTTCTAAAATGATCATCTTCTAGCCCCTCTGAGTCAATGAATCAATTGAGTACGTTTCCCACTGGGCACTCAGAAGGGTGTCTTAGGGTGGGCTCCCCAGAAGGAAGCAGAGTCTGAGACCTGGTGATTTACTGAGTGCTCTCAGGAGAACGGGGATGAAGGAAAGGGTGAGCAAAGAAGCTGAGCAACGATGTGGTGGAAACTGGGGTCTGGCTGCAGCCTGACTCCACGGAGCTCCAGAGCATGAAGTGTACCAGAGCTAATCTCACCAGGAGGCAAGGGGCCAGCTTCTGCACTCCACGCCCATCAGTCACAGGTCACGGCCAGGTGGGGGAAGAAGAAACGGTTCCCCTTTGACCAAGGGCACAGTTCTCTGGGGAAGGAGGATTTGTGAGCCTTTAGCAGCCAACATGCACAGGACCCTGCAGTTTGGGGCACTGGCTCATAAAGGACACTTTAATCCATTCTACCCAGAACCTTCCTATCTCTATCTCCTCCTCCAGTATATTATACATAGGGTCTCCTGAAAGCCCATGAGCCACTGCCCTGAGATTTGCTGGTTGTCTGCTCCTGAATCTATGTTAAAAAAAAAGGGGGCAGGGGGCTGGGAACTGATCTCCATAGATCACTGACAATGTGGGAAGCTCAAGTACCCCTGCAATAATGCACTGCTTCCTCTGAAAAGCCGATCTATCCCCCAGCGAATAAAGGTCCATAACTGAGTTTGATAAATATTTTGTTCAAAGTAATGGGATTTGTCTGAGCATTTATTAAGTAAAAGTCACATTAACGAACATGTCCGAGTGCTCAGTCTGTGCTAGGCACTGTGTTACCTGGCTTACATGATAGAATCCACTTAATCCTTCTCAAATCCCTAGGAAAGTACTTCTCAAAGGGTGGGTCCCAGACCCAGCATCGACATCGCCCGGGAACCTGTGAGAAATGTTAATTTTAATGAGATTTCCAGGGCTGATATCCATTTATGGAGGCTGTTTATTGGGGTTGGTAGTCTGAGTTGTCTCTTCCCCTTTCCTTACTCTATTATTAATTGCACTGGAAATGTCCTCATTATTTAACAAAACAGAAAATGAGAGAGTGTGGAATGTGGAAGCTATAATTTCTTCCCAGAATTTACAGGCTGGCGTTAAGATTCCAACAAAACAGCAAAAAGGGCAAAACATAAACACAACGTCAAGTATTGAAATAGCATCCTTCAAGGGGGAAAACACGGCCAGCAGAGGACGAGCGATGCTTTTAGAATGATCTAAAGCAGTGGTTCTCAAAGTGTTGTCCCCAGATCTACTGCATTAGCACCCCCTGGGAACCTGTTAGAAATGCAAATTTTCTGGCCCCTCTCTGGACCTAATAAATCAGGAGCTGTTATAGGGGGAGCCAGGCCATTTTTGCTTTCACAGACCCTCCAGGTGATTCTCATGGGATGATAAGGCACGAGATAGGTCCTAAGAATATTCCTGTTCTCCAGATAAGGAAACTGAGGCAGACAGGTCAAGCAACATGGTTTAGAATAGTACTTTTCAAATTAATGTGCATACAAACCACCTGGGGAATCTTGTTAAAAATGCAGACTCCGATTCCCTGAGTCTGTGGGGGGACCTGACATCCTTCATTTCCAGCTAGCTCCCAAGTCTTGTCGCTGATGCCGGTCCATGAACCATAGCACGAGGAGCAAAACCTTAACATGACTTTGCTGAGGGATGGAGTTAGGATGTGGACCCAGGTGATGTGACTCTCACATTGCCCAGCTGCCAGCCAGTGCACGACGGCGCACAGTTACCCTCTGACTGTGTGAGGCAGGTAGAGTGTGCAGTGTTCCAGAAACTCACTCTGCTTGTTCAAAGAACATCAAACGCCATCTTGCAGGAAATGACTGCTCCACAGAAAACAGTTTGGGAACTGATGTGATCGATGCCTAGCTTTCTAGAAACCTCAGCGGTCTCGAAGTCAGAAGTATCTATGTAAGGAGGGGCAAAGCATCTTCCTGCATTCCTGGCTAGCAGACTTTCTGAATATATTATTAAGGGGTGTCATATCCAATGCGCTATTAGGCTTGGGTGAGGTTTTCTTACCCCAGCTCCATCCGTCTAAAGCAGCGGCTCTCAAACCTTAGCATGCATAACGATCACCTCCAGAGTGACTCAGTAGGTCAGGGGTGAGGCTAGATAATCTGCATTTCTGACAAGTTCCAGAGTGACACTGATGCTGCTGGCCTTGTCCTCTGTCTCCAAGATCTGAAGGCTAATGTCACCTTAAGTCCCTCACTGGAAAGAACGGGGCCAAATAATATCACGAAACACATGAATGGACACATTCCTTAAATCCAGGCCACTCCCTGAGGCTGAGCAATTGGTCACCGCACCAAAGGTGCCCAGCCATGGGCCAAGGGTGTGGCACCCAAGTCCAGCCCCTGTTCTGCTGGCAAAGCAGGAGTCCTGACCACAGGCTGACCGAACCCACTTGGAGGAAGGCTACCTATTTTCTTTGCCCAAAGGCTCTGTCTGTGTGCCAGGCTATATGCCTTGGAGCTGCATGTGCCCACAGGGCGAACCTTTTTCCAATTCATCCACCCAGGGGGGCACATGTGTTCTAAGCTGAACAAAGGCATTTTATAGCCTTATCGGTGGTCCTGCTTAATCCCATTTTATACCCATGTCTCTCTCATTCATCATGGTAACAGTTCCCTTTGAAACCTCTCTTTTTTTCCTTCTTTTTCATCTGCTTATCTCTCTCTTTTAAAACAACTCAAATTCCACCTTCCCTTAGCTTGTTTTATGTTATGTGGAATAAGCCGGCTTGGTTTGAGAGCACACACTCTTTACAGGAGTAGGGACTGCAAATGCCCACACTTTAATATTTCTGACCCTGGCATATGTGCATCCTTCCACCACCCAGGCAAAAACCTCTCTATCTTCAGGAACTATCTAGAAAGGAAGACGAGAGAAGCACCTGAGGCCATGGAAAGCCTGCTGTTTTAGTATTACCTGATTGACTATCAAGTTATCTATAATAGCCTCACCATTTTGCAATTCCCCATCCTCTCTGCGCCTGTGTCAGGACATTATTCCCTTCACAAAGAGATAAGACACAGCCTGCAAAAATGGCTGTCATTATTTCCGGACATGCCGGAGTGCATGCCGGCTTGCAACTGATTTATAATCAGCAGAAGTGGAAACATTACTGTCTTTAATAAAAGGAAACTGTGTGCAACTGACATTATGACTGTTTTACAGGAGATATTCTAACACATGGGTCCTAGAAACCTCCCGTGTGCTGATTTGAGCTCCTAGCGCGCGCACACACACACACACACACACACACACACACACACACACACGTAAAATGAGGCCACCGTTTCCAGTTGAAAATTATTCTAATTGCTCCAGAAATCTCCTGGCTAGAAAATATTTCAGTGAACTTCCCACAATTCGTTCGAAATATTCTTTTCATTTCTAGTCATACTGCGTCAATGGCATGACATTTGGAAACTTGCTAAAAGCTGGCCCATTGATTCTCTTAAGACCATATTTGCACCTCTTTGGCAACCTCTAAAGAAGAGTTTTTGATTATTCTTTATTAAAAGTTGAAAGAAATAGAAGTGGACATAAATCATTTTTGATTCGCTATGCTAAAGACCTCCCAAGGGCCCACTGCGCGCATGGCTGACTGCCCATTTACGGTTGGTTTCTGGGTTCAGAGTTCCTGCAGCGTCAGGAGGGTCCTGGCATAAGCCCTACAGGGAGCCGTCGGCCCTGAGCAAAGAGGATGAGCAGGTGGTGAAGGGCCTGCACACATGCCATCGCCCTGTGCAGCCTGGTGGCCCTTTGACTATTTCCAGTTCACCTCTCTGAACTCTGCTCACGGGCCACTTCTTCCGCGGGCACGTCTCTGAGACTCATAATTCCTCCCCACTCTCCCTACTCCCTACCTCCTCAGCAGACCCCTTTCCCCCCTGGAGCCTGGTCACACGTGTGATAAAACATGTAACTCTGTGATTAGTTGCTAAATGTCTGTCTCTGCTGCCGAAAGGTAAGTTCCACGAGGGCAAGAAGCAGGGCTGCCTTGCGCGCCACGCTTTCTCCCAGCTCCCATGTGCTGGGGCGGGAATGAGCTGGATCAGTCCTGAAGCACATAAATGGGGGATGGGCTGAGGGAAGACAGGGAGAAAAAATATCAGAAAGTAAAGGAGGAAAGAATACGTGTGTGAGGGGACAGCTCCAGGTCAGAGTTGCCTACGGTCCTCAGAGAGGAGGTGCACAGGATGGAGCAGGATGAGGTCCATGCATCAGCTTCAGACGAACCTGAGGGAACCCAACGCTGTGCAAATCCAAAGCCCAGCTAGATTTCCCTCCCCTGGGTCGCCCTACAGGGGCTGTGTTTTAATCTGGGGTCCCTACAGGTGGAAAGAAGGAAAGACAGAGCATGTAGCAATGGTGCCACGACTCTGTAAATACACTAAAACCCACTAAATGGTAGACTTATTGAACTTTATGGTTTGTAAATTATATCTCAAAGGTAATAATAAAAGATTGGGGTATCCTAGGCGTGGGGCTCCCCAGCTATGACACAGACCTGCTGTGTGTAAACCCCACCTGGATCCACCCTCACATCATCTTCACAGGACTTGGGGGCACAAGGGAAACTGTTACAGACATGAAGCTTGTGGTGCCTGAGGGGTAATGAGTAATAAAGTCCTTTGTCTCTGACCCAAGAGTCTTGTGTCTCCTGCCAGCATCCACGCAACCATGCAACGGGCAGCCTAACCCCTTTGCTTGCAAATAAGGCAAACTCTCAGACCCTTCATAGTTGCTGACAGGTGTGCCATGGAACCAAGAGGGCAGGAAGATTTTCAAGGAGGGAGCGGTCAGCATCATGAAATGCTGAAAGAAGAGCCAACTATAAGGAATAATAATAATAATGAAGGAGGATGGGGGGAGGGGGAGGAGTACCACCGCCACCACGCTGCCCCCTGGCTTTAGCCACAAGGAGAGTACTGGTGACCTTCACAAGAGCCGCTCTGGGAAGAGGCAGGAGTTAAAGAAAGGCACATTGCAAGTGTAGACATCACATGTACGCAATGTGGCCAAGAAGGGGAAAAGAGCTATAAGAAGGCAACTAGAAGGCAGAAATTTGAAAAAAAGCCCAAGGGTGTTGGAATTTGGTTTGTAGATTTGAGAGACTCAAATCTCTTTTGTGTGTGTGTGTGTGTGGGGTACGCGGGCCTCTCACTGTTGTGGCCTCTCCCGTTGTGGAGCACAGGCTCCGGACGCGCAGGCTCAGCGGCCATGGCTCACGGGCCCAGCCGCTCCGCGGCATGTGGGATCTTCCCGGACCGGGGCATGAACCCATGTCCCCTGCATTGGCAGGCAGACCTTCAACCACTGCGCCACCAGGGAAGCCCTCAACTCTCTTTAAGTACCTAGTACAGTGAAAATCAGAGGTGGGTAACTATGTGATAAATACATGAATTTTATTTTAATAGAAAGCCATCTGTATGGAAGGAAAGGCTGAAGTGGAGATACAGGTGGGCAGGACTATGAGGTGAGCATGGAAGGATGAGCCCACCCAGGACGTAGACACAGACCTGCTTTCAAATCCTGCCTCTACTGCTCACGACCTGGGTAACTCTGACTCATGTACCCTTAAGGTTCAGTCTCCTCATCTATAAAGCAGGGCTACAAATAGCATCTACCTGAAAGACTGGTTGTGAGAATTAAATACATCATATGTGTAACCACTCAATACATGCCAGCTGTGTTGAGTATCGGCGTGAATTCCTCCTTAGTATGTAGTTGTAGGGGGCCCACTGGGTTTTCAGCAGAAGCCCCGCATGGAAGGGACACCTGGTAGAGATGCAGGCAGGAGGGGGAGCTGCTTCCAGGGCGCTCACAGCCCTGCGAGCCGGCAGTAGCCCTGCGGGGAGCGGGAAAACAGGTTTACCGGAAGACTCTGCCGCAGCGGACCAACACGTCTGCTTATCTCATCAGCCCTGGTGTGGCCGCTGCTGTGCTGATGGCTTCCCAGGGCAGGAGCTGCCCAGTTCGGGTGTGTTCCCTGTAACAACGCCTGTGATTTGTCTAAACACATATGCTGCCCTACCGAGATCTGTGCAGAGGCTTTGGACACATGGCCTCATTGCTGAGACTCTTCGAATGCTATTCATTGTACAGACTTCCAACGGAGTGAATCCTTTGTAGGGAGACCTGGAAGTCAGCCTTGGGGTGGGGCTGACAGGGTCTGCCCCGGAGCCCCTGAGGAGTGCATGGATCCCGCAGCAATCTTCCATAAAGACCAGGTGACACACAAAAATATTTCTAAACCTCCACCTTAATGAACAGTATCTCTTGGTGGCGATGAGGTGGGGCAGCCTGAGGGTAACGCTACCCGTATTCTCAACAGGGGCCACTGCTGCCGCTTCTGTCGGAATACCTACCCCTAATTCTATGCCCTGTGAAGGCTCCTACCATCCTTAGAATATTCTGTGCCTAGGAAAAAGTGGTCACTTTTCTCCTTTTAACAGCATTTTTTCTGTTAATATTAATTACCTATATTCATTTTAGCATATTTGGATGAAACAGAAAAGAGTAAAGATAAAGAAAAAGCATACATAATCTACCATCGCAATCAATTATTAAGTGTCTTGATATGTGTTTTATAGTGTTATATGTGTATGTTTATAGAGGTATGTATATATTTGTGTAAATATGTGTGTATACATATGGTTGGGTTTTGATATAAAATTAATATATTGGGCATACTGTTTTATAACTTGCTATTTTCACGTAAATATATACTGTGAAAATGGCATTAAATAGACTTCTATAACCTGATATTTAATGGCCCCATTTACTTAATCAGTCCCCTCTTGCTGGGCATTTAGGTCGTTTTCAGTTTTTCATCCTGTTGAACACACTTGCATATACATTTTTTCCCTGTCTCTGGTTATTTTCTTAGGTGTATTCCCAAAAGTAAAATTACTTGCCGGAAGAATATGTACGTTTAAAAGTGTTAGCTAGCTACTGACAAATTACCTTCCAGAAAAGATGTACCATGTACATTTTCACAGTGCTACGCCGATAATTTGTCACTACAGTTCCACCTACTTGTACCCTGAATATTGCTTTTTTTTTTTTTCCTTTTTCCAAAAGGGCTCCCCAGACTGTAGGCTGCTTTTCTTACTAGTTATTCCAGTCAGGAGGCACACCAACTACTCGCTTGAACAAAATGCTTGAAGAATCACAAGTCTGGATTCCTCAGGACAAGTTATGAACGAGGCCCTTCCACCGGAGGCCACGGCAGTACATGCTTCACCTCAAGAAGAAATCATCCCAGAACGAGATGAGCTTGTTTTATAACTTTTACTGGCCTTTATCCGCCTTTTCCCTAAAAGACTACAATTGTTCTAGGCTTAGGTATACACATTTCTGCATAGGTCCTGTCTGTTGATTTTCATGCAAAACTTGCACTACAATTCCATGACAGCTGGCAGTAGCAGACAGAGTCTTCTAGAAAGCACATTAAGTCTTCAGGAGGGTGCAAAACAGGGGTACGGGTAGTCTTCCTTTTTAACTTATTAATTTATGATCTGAAAGCACTTAAGGACAAGCAGGCTGTAGATCCCTGCTCTATAAAAAGAAGGTAAGCATTCTCTACAACAGGCAACAGGGATTTATCCCCAACTACGCGTCCACCAACTTTTCCCTAACCACTGCCAGGGAGAAGGGCCACTGACATACTATTCTGAGAATAAAGTCACCGCTTTTATTTCCCTGACCTAAAACTGCTGGATAAAAAAGTTTCCACATTTGGTGACTTAGGGAATAGTCAGCTTATCTTGGAAGCGACAGCAAGAAATAGCATTGTTGAAAGGCACACCTGCTCTAGGTGTCCTGGGGACTCTTGGCCACAATGTGTCTGTTTCACTGACTTCGGAAATTCTCAGGCTGAGGCGCCCCAGCCTGTTACATGGAACACAACTTTGGCAAGTCTGCAGGCAGTTCCTCTAGGCGCTGGAATAAATCCAAAGCAATATCTCATGAGAAATCCGCCGCTGCCTTAGCCCGTCCATCTCAGATCAGGGCTGCAATTGTCTCTTGGGTGGCAGGTATCATGACTGGCGTCTCATATCTTACAGAAAGATGCTGACCTACTTCCAACTACACTGTTGAATATAAGCCTGGACTTAACTGGCCAAGCGGGCATTTTCCCAGAGAGCATAGCGTAAGCCATCTACCTCCCAATGTTTCCTGAAATATGCATGAGGGAGATAACATTTCTGGTGGTTTCCTTGAAGAAACATAGTTATTGAATCTATTCACTCTCCAGATACACGTGAGGTATCCCAGGACGGTGATGGGAGAGAGCTGGGGACCTCTGCCGTATCACACTGCCCACCCCACCTCCCTCCCCCCCCACCCCCGCCGCCAACTTGTTTTTACCCAGAGCATCACCACGGGAAACAAGCCTATGAAACTCACTTGTGTGCCCTCAGTAAGACTGTGGTGCAAAATGCTGTCCCTACCTCACAGACTGTTTTCTCTTTGAGGACTCCTGGGAACAATTCCTGCCTGGCCTCTGTGTGAACGACAGAATTTTCTGGAGCCACTGGTTTGTGTTCATCTCAGGGACATCACTGTGAACTGTGTATCTGACAAGCTTCCCTTATTCTGTCTGTGGCCATGGTGCTGTGGGCTCTGCCTCTGACCCACCAGGAAGCAGCAGATGTACAGAAATGCAGTTTTTAGCACATGACCAGCTTCGACGTGTTATTTTCCTCCTATTTTGTGTTGCCTCACTTAATTTATGCTATCCTGGCATGCTGTATGTCCCACTGTAAGCCATCTGAAAAACGTTCTGGAAATAAGATTGGGTTTACACTGAAAAGTAGATAAATATATAAGATGTGGAAGAGTTCTAAACCATGTGTTTCTATTTCCTTCAAAACTTCAATTACATTCTGCTTTAACATCCTTCCACTGACAGACTCAAGGTTTAGAGCACGCAACTCAGAACTGTAGCAATAACGTTCATAAGATCATTGGAAGACCCAAATAAAGATGCTGAATGTACTGTGACTGTCTCTTCTCATTCTTGTGACCCAACTGAGGCAATGCCATTGATATGACAAAGCTTCTTGGGATCCTGATGCACTTTAATACTAATTATAATGAATAAATAGCATTACGTAATACTTGAGTGACATGTGGAAGTTTCCTGTGCGCTCTTGTGGTCTGCAGGCAGACCCGGGAAGCGGCAGGAGCAGGTGTTATTATTTACTGCTATCTTCATTCTACTGCTGTGCTAAGAAGCAAGAAAAGAAGCTCCTAGATGTGCTCTCTCGGCCCAGGGACTTTCCAATTGCAGGAAATGGGCTCAAATGCAGGAAGAGAAGTGATACTATGAACTCCCATCAAAGTGTGCTGGGCATGGGTTAAGGACCAACATCCAAACTCTGTGAGTCAGAAGAGATGATAGAGAACTTTAAGTATATGAAGTTGGAGGTCACAGGAGTCAGCTTCTTTCAAGCAATATTCCTGATTCCTTGAACTGGAGGTGATGTCTCTCTAGAGCTGTGCTCTCCAGTAAGACTCTCCGCAATGTCAGAAATGTTCTCTATCTGCATTTGTCCAACATGGTAGCCACAAGATACATGTGGCTATTGTGCATTTGAAATGTGGCTAGTGCAACTGGGCATCTGAGTGCTGAACTGTATTTATTTTAACTAAGTTAAATAGTCATACTAAGTTTAACAATGTTACAAGGTACAGGATCAACATAGGAAAGTTGATTGTATTTCTGTATACTAGTAATGAAAAATCAGAAATTGAGGGGTTTTTTTCAATGTATTTTAGAGTAGCATCAAAAATAGGAGATACTTAGAGATAAGACTGACTAAAGATATACAAGACTGAACAATGAAAGTTATAAAAACCTGCTGAGTGAAATTACTACAGATCTTAATAAGTAAAGAAATATACCACGTTCACGATGAGAGAACTCATTATTGTTAAGCTGTCAGTTTTCCCCAAAGGGATCTATAGATTCAACGCAATCAACCCCCATCAAAATCCAACAGGCCTTTTTTTTTTTTTTTGAATTAGAAATTGACAAAAAAGCCATATGGAAACGCAAATGGACCCAGAACCTAAAATATCCAGTTTGCCTTAGTCCTGGGATTCTGGGCTTAAAGGACAAAGTTTGTTGGAAAGAAGTCTGGAAAGCTCAGAGTTGCAAATTCTAGTTCTGGCACTTTTATGTTTCTGACCTCAGTTTCTCCATCTGTAAAATGGGGAATACTGATGCCTACATAACAGAATTAGAGTTAAGATTTAACAAGATCATGGAGGCAGAGTATCATCCAAGGAGCAGAGGTACATAAAAAATACCCCTTCCCCTTCCCCCACCAAGCCCTTTATCACAGCACACACTTTCTTCCCTTCCCAAGGGGTGGGCAGGTATGAGCAGGAGGCCCCTCCCATCCTTACCTGGAGCCAAAGTTTGTCATGCTGAGACCACTTTCCACCAGCAATGCACTGAAAGGTGGCATTCTGCCCCACGTTCACCTCGACATTTTGGAGCCGCAGAAAATGAGGTGCTTTTCCTAAGAGAGAAGCCAAAAAGTATATGAGGACAGAATTCAACAGCCTGACCATGGCCCTGTCGGCGGGTGGGAGCTCAGGATGGGCACTGGGCAGGGGGGAATTTGTGCTTAGGAGATGGTCTGGCTCGGTGAAAAGCTACCGTTGATTGATCACTTCCTATGATCCAGTTACTGTGCTAAGACATTTACATGCATCATCTCACTTAAACCTCACAAAACCCCACAAGGTGGGCAGTAACTCCATTTCACCAATCAGAAAATTAATGCTCTGAAGGGTTACACAGTTTGTCATGGTCAGACAGCCAGAAACTGGGGAAGGCAAGACACGAATCCATGTCTCTGAGAGCCTCAAAATCCATATTATTGCCATGTCTGCAAAAGGAAGTTGGAGGGGTGGGGGTGGGGGTCACCCCAGAAGATAGCTCCCTGTAGACCTGGGTGAGCAGAAAGAAGAAAACTGAAGTGAAGCACCTCTGGGCCTGAGACTTGCACACCTGGCCTTGGTGATGATGCGGATCATGAAGGGGGCAAAGAGGGGAGGACGGAGAACAGGTGGAGGAGAACACTAGCAGTGAGCACTGAGTGAATGAAGGTTACGTGACTGGTGTCACGGCAGTGTCTACCCATAGTAACTCACTTAACCCAACGCAGTCGGTGGTGGTAATATCTCTATTTTACAGTGAGTGACGCAAGGCACCGAGAATTCAAGACACGTTCAGAGTCTGCGCTCTTCACTCTAAGCTATGATATCTAGGGATGGGATGCAGGTGGGACATTTACGCCGGGGACCTGGCGTAACAGGAGAAAGGACTTTCAAATGAAACTCATGGTGTCCGTGGGTAATCAGTTTTAGAATTAAACATATGTTTTATGTTGGGTAACTTGGGTTCATCTCCTTTCTTGTTTGTGGAGAGAGGTCCTTGCCTAGGTGAGCTCTCCAAAGACGAGTGGATTGATAATCTATGTCTAGAAGAATGCGTTTCTTCATCAAGGTACAAAAGTGCCAACGATCCCTATCACGTCAACCAAATCAGTGATGAACCAGGCGTCAAATACCCCTGGGATGCGATCAAACCGACAGTTATTAAGAGGATCAGGAGGTTCAACGAGGGCCTTTGGCCATCTTTTCAGAGGGAGTCAAATATCCAGACAGACAGGTAATAATAACATCATTTATTGAAAGTTCCTCCAATGCCAGGCACTGTGAAAAATGCTTTACATGTTTTATTGAAGTTAACTTCATAATATTCCCTAAAGCAGACACTAGTATTATTTCTCTTTTAGAGAAGCAGAAACCAAGGCTCACCAAGTTTAATTTGTCCAACACTACACAGCATTAATGACAGGAACAGAATTCAGTCCAGGTCCATTTCAGCCCCAAACTCAGCATTTAACCAGCACACTCTCTTGCCTCATGGACAACGGGGAGGTCAACGGTGTCACCTGGAGCCCAGGGTCCGAGGAAAGGGCTCACGGGCAAGGCTGTGCTGACCCTCCAGACGCTTGTCATTGCTCTGGAATATTCTACCACAAGAGATTCCTTTCCTTGGCACTCGTCCCCACGGCCTTCGCACTTTGAACTGTCTGCTCTACCAAACTGTGTCCCCACCTGCAATGCTCAGCAAAAGCCCAGGACCTTGGCACGATCAGGTAGACTCGCTGTGCAAACACATACAGCTTCTGCTCAGGTTTTTAAACAAAGTGACAACAGCTCAGAGTCCCCCTCAGGCCACCTCCAGGGCCCCACGACTAGATGGCGTCAAGAGTCCAAGGCCCAGGGAGGTCCTCTCATGGTGGGCTTCTCAGAGTTGAAGATTCGTGCATCTAGTCGACCTGACAAACGTCATGCTGCTTTTTTATTTTTTTATTGTTTTTTCATTTTTTTTACTGTGAGGCACCATACAAGGAGTCCAGGACAGCCAATGCTCAGAAAGTCCGAACTCCTCCACACAGTTCAGCACAAACTTTTTAATTTACTTTTATTTTTGCTGCGTTGGGTCTTCGTTTCTGTGCGAGGGCTTTCTGTGGTTGTGGCAAGTGGGGGCCACCCTTCATCGCGGTGCGCGGGCCTCTCACTATTGCGGCCTCTCTTGTTGCGGAGCACAGGCTCCAGACGCGCAGGCTCAGTAGCTGTGGCTCACGGGCCTAGTTGCTCCGCGGCATGTGGGATCCTCCCAGACCAGGGCTCGAACCCGTGTCCCCTGCATTAGCAGGCAGACTCTCAACTGCTGCGCCACCAGGGAAGCCCCATGCTGCTTTGATTGTCTGAAATTTTTTCCTTTTTGCTCTCCTGTATAATTCTGTAAAGTTATTTTTGGAACTAGCAGTTCAAGTCCATTTTTAAGTGGGAATAGAGTAAACCTTGTAAGCCCCTTTATTCTACCTGTTTGAAGCGGGAAGGAACACCTACTCCCTGGTAGGAGGGGCTACAGAATCTTAGTTCCAACGTTGGGAGGCTTTGTGTTGGGTTTTTACAAAAGAATATCTCCCCTCACCCTTGGGGACCCTGGGCAAATGGTTCAACCTCTGGGACTTGTGCAACTAGAAATGAATTGTCTCTGGATCAATGTCCCCTGCTTGCTTCTCTCTTTTTTTTTTTTTTGACCACACCATGCGCAGCTTGTGAGATCTTAGTTCTCCAAGCGGGCATTGAACCCAGGCCCTCGGCAGTGAGAGCAGGGAGTCCTAACCACTGGACCACCAGGGAATTCCCTTTCCTGCTTGCTTCTGACGCCTTTCTAGCAGACCTCTTGCCTTGATTCTTTCATCTGCAATCCCTCTTCCTCCCTTCCTTCTAGGTACAGTGGTAGAGAATTCAGAGGTTTAATGGCCCCTGGTGTTAATAATTCTGGTGAAACACTGAGGGTTTACAGAGAGCAGAGATGTTGAAAGCACACACCTTCAGGAGCCAGACAGTTATGTAAAGGAACAAAGTGGTTCAGCTGTAAAACAAACAAAAACAAAACTGCCACCTCCTTGCCCCCTTATTCATTTTCCTACCTTTCATAGAGACTTGGGTAAAATAAAGATTTCTCTGTATCAGAAAAGCAACATCACAAGCACACTAATAACTGGTATCTGACACCAGCCTCAGCAATGAGGAGGCAATAAGGAGTGGTGGGGACTTAGGGGAACTGGATAAAGACCCCATGCCCCATACGCAGGGGGCAGCTAGCAGTTCCCTAAATCCAGCAGACAGAGGCCATGCGACAGTGTTGTGCTCAGGGTAGCCAATCATCCGATTTCTCAGGGCAAGTAAGAAATCCAGCCTTAGGTGAAAGCCCTCATTCTAAAATCTTGACTGAATTTATTAAAACACTATGCAGACTTAACAAAACACGACTGCAGGCATGCTCTTCTAGTTGGCTGTCTCCGTTACATAGCTCTCATGGAACAATTTCCACTGGCCAGTCTTGCCTGGTCTGAACCCATAAAACCAGGGATGTCCCCACCCCTCTAGGCGTCATGCTGTTGTATCATGTGCACACTAGCCCTAGATCGCGGTCCTCAACACGGTGACCCTTCCGGACCACCGCCCTCCTGCTTAGCACCCTCTCCACATGCCCTTACTCTTTGAGCCCTGGCTTCATCTCCAGCTCATGACAGATCTCTTTCTCTCTCTCTGGGGGACCCTCCTTATGTTGGGGACCTGTTTGGTACACTTCTCTGAGCTGGCCTCCCCAATCCTCCTCCCATCCCCCCACCCCCACCCCAGTCCACTCCCAGCTGCGATTTGCACCCAGCATCTACAGCTCCGGGAAAGCAATCATCCCACCTGCTTCAACTCACCAACCTTCGGCCAAGCACAGACGACCTTGGGGCCCAGACCAGCCACCAGCTCGGGGTTTTAAGCATCCCACACTCACTCCCCGCTGAGACCCAGCGCCCCCAAAATGGGACCCTGCGGAATGGGGTTAACAGAAAACTGGCTGTGCGTTTGGGGCAAAAAGCCTTGATGTTGGTGACATTTACACTCCTGCAGATGTCAGTACAGCATCTGAAGACGTATTATTGTGCCCTTTATCTCGCTCTTTAAACCTGACAGTGCTCAGTAGGCAGCCACACAATTGCGGAGAAAGTGCACTACATACATCATAAACGTGCTGCAGACCGTGGGCTCAGTGACATGGCCCCACAAGGTTGTGATGGGGAAAAAAAAGAAGTTTAAACAATTGTAAAAGTCAACCTAGGAGCTAGAAACTTTGAAACTGAGTGGAAAATCGTGCTGACATTTATCGTCCACAGTTATAACCGTAGTGGCCCTGCTAATGGCTGACACGGAGACACGGCAGCAGAGGGTAACTATGGCTAAAATATTTGCAGAATAACACAAAAATGTTAAATGGGCCATAAAATATAGATGAGAGGTCTCAGTCTGTAGGAGAAAATAATTTCCGTTGAGTATCACACTTATCTTCCGGTCACTGTTTTAGAAGCTGACAGGCAACTGTTTAAAGTCATAACTTCAGCTCAAATCGATCGAGAACACAACAGCAAATCATGCACTAAGCCCCCTGGAACTCTTGGAATACTTAGTGGAATCGCTTATTGATAAACTCTGACCATACCTTAATTTTTAAAAAATGTTTTAGGGAACTGGAATGGAGAGTTACAAGCCTGAGGACCTAAAGAGGAGGCATTCTTTTAATAGTGTTAAGTTTTTAACAAGCTGTGAGTGAAGTCATAAACGCATTAAGGCTGGGGTTGGGGGAAAAGCACTGTCAGGCCAAAGGACAGTTCAGAAGCTACTAGCAGGCTGCGTGACTCGCGAGCCCACGAGCAGCCTCCAGGACCCACGCATAGTGGGAACCATGAAAGGTCACACACACCTCCTCCCCAGAATCACACCACCCAGGTGATGAAGCCAGAAACCTAGCAGGGCACCATTTCTGATGCCTCTGGCTCCTACTCTAATCCCATCACTTAGGACCAGTGGGCTCTACCTCCTAAATTCATCTCTAATCTGTCCACTACCTCTCTCCATCTCTAAGCTCTATGTTTCTTCATGGTCTGCTTACCATCTGTGATGGGTTGAACTGTATCCCCCCGAAATTCACAGGTTGCAGCCCTAATGCTCAACAGCTCAGATTGTGACTGTATTTGATGACTGAGACTTTAAAGGGGTGATTATGTTAAAATGAGGCTGTTAGGGCAGGCTCTAACCCAATCTGACTGATGTCCTTATAAGAAAATTGGGACACACAAAGACCATGTGAGGACAAAGTGAGAAGGGGGCCGTCTGCAAACAAAGGAGGGAGCCCACGGACAAAACCAAACCTGCCACCTTCACCTTGGACTTGGGGCCTCCAGGACTGCGAGAAAATAAAACCCTGCTTAAGCCACCCAGTCTGTGTATTTTGTTATGGCAGTCCTAGCTGACTAATATACCATCTGTTATAGACCAGATAATGACCTGATTGTTTTATTTTCAGTCTCTTTCACATCACTGGAAGCCCATGAGGGCAAAGAATGAATCTGTCCTTACTCACTTCCATGAACCCAGACTAGCGTCTGGCATGGAGCATATATGCTCAGTAAACACGTCGGATGGTGAATCAATGTCTCTCTACTACCTGGTCCAGGATATCATCATCTCTTACATGACTCTAGAACTTTCTTTGTCATAGTTCTCCTGACTTCTTCTCTATTCTCCCTTCAACCCCTCTTCCACATAACAGCCAAAGTAATCTTTTAACAATTAAATGAGATCATATCAATCCCCAGCATAAACCCCTCCAGTGGTGCCTCCCTACACTTAGATTGAAATCTAACCAGTCATGGGGCTGCCCTGGTGGCGCAGTGGTTGAGAATCCGCCTGCCAATGCATGGGACACGGGTTCGAGCCCTGGTCTGGGAAGATCCCACATGCCGCGGAGCAACTACGCCCGTGCGCCACAACTACTGAGCCTGTGCTCTAGAGTCCGCAAGCCACAACTACTGAGCCCATGTGCCACAACTACTGAAGCCCACGCACCTAGAGCCCATGCTCCATGACAAGAGAAGCCACTGTAATGAGAAGCCCGTGCACCGCAACAAAGAGTAGACCCTGCTCGCCACAACTAGAGAAAGCCCACACACAGCAATGAAGACCCAATGCAGGAAAAAATAAAATTAATTAATTAAAAAAAATCTAACCACTCACAATCTAAAATATGACACAAATGAACGTATCTACAAAACAGAAAGAGACTCACAGACATAGAGAACAGACTTGTGGTTGCCAAGGGGGAGGGGCACGGGGAGGGATGGATTGGAGTCTGGGGTTAGCAGATGCAAACTATTGTATACAGAATGTATAAACAACAAGGTCCTAGTATATAGCACAGGGAACCATATTCAATATCCAGTGATAAACCGTAATGGAAAAGAATATATATATATTAAAAAAATGAAAGTTTGTTGCACAGCAGAAATTAACACAACATTGTATATCAACTATACTTCAATTAAAAAATAATAAATTACACAGTTTGATAAGTTAAAAAAAAAAACTAACCACTCACAATGATGTCCAGGGCCCTGCTTCCCTTTCACTCAGAAACACTTTCCCCCATGTTCCCCACGCTCAGGATACTCCGGCAGCATCAAGCGGATCCCACCGGGGCCTCTGCACTTGCCCTCTCCTCTGCCTAGAATGCCCCCTCCCCAGCCCTTCACACAGTGAACTCCTTCTACGACTCAGATCTCAGCTCAGACCACATCTTCAAAGATATCTCCCTGAGGGCTTCCCTGGTGGCGCAGTGGTTGAGAGTCCGCCTGCTGATGCAGGGGACGCGGGTTTGTGCCCCAGTCCGGGAAGATCCCACGTGCCGCGGGCGGCTGGGCCCGTGAGCCATGGCCGCTGAGCCTGCGCGTCCGGAGCCTGTGCTCCGCAACGGGAGAGGCCACAACAGGGAGAGGCCCGCGCACCGCCCCCCCACCACCAAAAAAAAAAAAAAAAAGATATCTCCCTGACCACTTTATCCAGGAAGCCCCTCCACATCCGTCCCTCACATTTACTATATTCACAACACATCGCTATCTGAAATTATATTAGTGACTTACTTAATATTAGTTACTTACTTAATGTCCTTCCTCGCTCTGTCCTTCTGCTAAGTATACAACATGGGAACAAAGACCTACCTATCTTGGTCACTTAAGTATCCTCTGTGTCCAGCAGAAGTTCCCGACACATAACTGATGCTCAATAATTGACTCGTTGAAAGAAAGAATGAATAAAAACCCTGGCTGGATATGGACTGAGCATGGGGCCTTGGGGAAGGGCCTTTGCTAAGCCCTGGTCAACCCCACATGACTCACGAGCTATGGATAGAACTCAGGGGACTACAGGCACCACCAGTATTTGCACAGAGAGTTAAATGGAATTTTCCAATTCCAGCCACTTCCACAGAGTTGCACGTTTTGATTTCTAGGAAGTTTTAAGCTGAAGCCTCCTAAGCATCTGAGTTGAACTCAGATGAAGCACATTACACAAGAACACGGCCAGGGTCACGTCTTCCTGAGTTATGTCCCGTGGCCCCTTTGCTGGGTAACTTGCTCTCAGCAATTCCATAACCACGTAATGCACACTCCTCAGCAGGAGGAGTATCACGCTCTCAGAAGAATCCAAAATCCAGAAGCAGCTTCAACGGGAGGAGGATTCCAAGAGGGGCCACGAGACTTCAGGCACGGAAAGGCATTCAGATGCCCTCCAGAGAACCCTCGCCCATGGAGATTTCTCTGAGAGAAGGAAGCATGGGGCTGCGATGGCAAACCACGGACAATGGGTAGAGTTGAGGCAGAGTTGAGGCTGAGACAAGAGACAGATGTCAGGCTGGGTGTCACGGTGGAGGTAAAAATTCCCAGTAGAGGACAGGATTCTGGGATCCCAGGAGAGAGAACCAGGCCAGACTCTTTTAGGAAGAAAGCCCTAGTGCAAGCATCCAGCACAGGGTAAGCAGCACGCATGCAGCTGGATGCGGCTCTGAGGATGCAATGTGTGCAGGACCTGGGGATTGCTGAAATCCTGTTTCAGAGAGACTGCCTCAACACTGATGGCTGTGCAAGGCTGAGTGTGTGAGGTTAAGTGGATCACAGGTAGACCAGACATCTCCCGACATGGTCTGAGGTCAACAATCATTCTCCAAGGGGCAGCAGATGCTGATTCCCAGGAGTCAAGGGAGGGGAAGACTTAATCCTGGTAAGAGGGACTCATGTGTATACCCAGTACATAAACCCTGCATAGCTGGGGGATTTCTGGGACCCTCTTCACATAAAGTCTGTTTCAGCAGAGACATTTGCTGGGCATAACTGAAGGGACAGATCCACCTGAGAAAATCCCAAAGACTCAGGAAGTAACCCAGAGGGTAGGAACCTTAGGCCAGAGTAATGGAGAAGCTAATAGGATCTCAGCATTTCTGAGATGCTGGTTGATTCCTGGGGAGGAGGTTTCCCTTACACAGACACCAAACGCAGTTATCCAAAATACTGTCTTGCCAACACCCCTTGGAACTCCTCCCAAATTCCTCCAGAGAAGGTGCTCTAAGACAATGGGTCAAACAATGTCACTGTAGTGCCAGGGGAGGGAAGTGATGTTTGGGGCTCTGATGAATTCACTGTAGCAGAAGTTGAAAGAATCATTCCAATTAAAGCAGCACAGAAATGTGTTGGGGCAGAAATGAGAAGAGACTCAAAATGGGAGGCATGAAAGGCATAAAAGCACAGGACATATTATATCTCTTATGGGAGGCATGAAAGGCATAAAAGCACAGGACATATTATATCTCTTGAGGGAGCAGCAAACTGCACCAGAGCCCATAGCATGACTCATGGCTCTAATGAAGAAGTGGAGACAACCCTGCTACGAGTTAGTTACCCAATGGAGCCAAGAAACTAATAGGAACTTCCGATCTGCAGACACTAACAAACTAATGGGGCGGGAGACTTAACCAGCCCTCCTATGGGGCTGCCATAATCCCCAGGCAGATCCCTTTGATTACAATCCCCCACCAAATGTCTCTGGATATGACGCCATCTCAACTACCTGCACCCAGGACTTGTCCCCTCTGAGATTTAGCGAACCTGGGAAGCACATCTCCTTGCTCAGACACATTCAAATATCTTAGACTAAATACACAAAGAGAGAAAACTTCCAGGGGAAATTGGCTGGGCTTGGAGGAGTGGAATGCCTTTGAGAACTCTCGACACTGTACCCTAAGTACTAACCACTGTGAGAAATCTCTCCCTATGCCTACACGGAGTTGATGAGGGTATTTAAAATTACTTTTAAAGAATTAATAGCTTCGGGGTACTTTTCCCTGTGAGTGAACAGTGTGCTAATTTGCTCAATGTTTTGGTGGTGTTCTTTTTCTGAGACAATTGCACAGGATTCTATCAAAAGCCCTCTAATTCTTCCACTTCAGTGGTCTGAATCCCGCTAACAAACAATCAGGACTTTAGACTCCCTTAATAGACAGATTCAAACAAAGATGTTTTGCCGCTCTCTGCAAAGTCCTGGAGGTGCTGCCTACAGGCAGCAAAATTATGGATTTATTCAGGACTGATTGCATTGAGTATGTAAGAGAGTGAGAGATGTTTGTGAGCTGAATGAATAGGGGGGGACTGCAGCCTCCAAGCTACCCAGTCTGGCATGGAGCCAGGCTGTGTTAGGATGAGGGGAGAGACTTACTGCACGGATGGGCAAGGACCCGGACCTCGTCCACAGCGATGTAGCCAGGATGACCCTTCAGAGAGACGGATTCAAATATCACCTGCAACACACAAGGCAGGAGTCAATTTTGCAGAACTGGTTGTAGGAATTCATCACAGCTGCCCAGCCCCCAAACAATTTATGTTTCAGCTTCCCACTAGAGCTACCAAAAGACGTCTTATATTAGGCTAGGATGCTACCCCGGCAATTGACGTGGATTTTCAAAATAAGGTAAAAAGACCACATTCCGGTGACTAGCAAAAGAATAACCAGCCACATGGAACATTTCTAACGGTTTTCACAACTAACACTGGGATGCAGGGAAAACAACCCAAGTGTGGCCTGGAAACCCCGATCTGCACCTTTTTCATTGTTGTTTCAGGGGAAGCACAAAGAAGAATGACTTCTGAATATCTCAACTTTCTTACGAAGGATGAGGGAGAAGCCACCATAAGCCAAGGAGGGTTTACCTTAATTTAATTCCACATCTCCAAGGAATACAGTCCATCTGAATTACCTGATAACACCTCTTGAAAATAAGCCCCAGGCACCACTGTTGGTATCCGGGAATCCAAGGGCAACAAGTTCTTTGAATCCTCCATTCTGACTCCCACTCAAACTGCTGATTTCAGTAAACAGCTTTCCTTGTCACCCACCATCCACCTTCACAAAGGAGATGTGACTATCTGTGTGGACAGCATGACCAATGCCCTTGACCTCCCTAATTCCAATGGCCTCGTCTTCCAATCAGCTTCAGCCACATGCTCACACTTGTCCTTCTCCACTCCACAAACTGGAATTTTCAGTGTATTTTGGCACAGACTGCTACCACGCACTCCTCTCCCAACTCACCCCTCTTAAACCTGCTTCTGCAGTGCATATGGCACCCTAGATCTCAACTTTTCTAGAGACTGTATGCTGCATGGACCTCCCTGTATTCTCAACAAACCCAGGGTTCCCCCACTCTGTTGACTCATCACCCATACCACTCTCACCAAAAGCCCCAGTTCCTCATTTCAGTGTCGGCAAGTCTATTGCAAAAGTGCCTTCTCCACTCCTATACCCCACACAAATGTTCCCCTTTCAACCTCACCTACCCAATCCCTGCAAGATACACACATCACACCTTTAAGAGGCAAGAGGACTACAGAGGGGCTGACTTCTAACTTCCTACTCATCAACCTAATCTTCAGGGGTCAGATGACTACACACCAACCACTGCCCCCTCTCTGCAAGGCACACCCCAGCGCCCTTGACCTCTACCTTTGCTGCATTTTCCAGCTTCTTGGTTCTCTCTCTCTCTAACTTATATCTCCGAATCCTCCCTTTTATTCCTGACTCTGACAAACATAAACGCTTGGATTTTCTCTTACTCTTTACAAGCTACCCTCTGGCAGCAGTTGTATTTATAGTCCAATTGTGTTTCAGTCACATTTAAAATTCTCAATAGTTTTAATTACACTCACTCTACACTCCCCTACTTCCCAGTGCAAAACTTCAACCCCTGTCACCTGGACTTTGTCCTCAGCAGTTCCCCCAACACTTATTGCATGGCAGACACCAGTAATCTTACTAGTGCTCTTACTGCTTAAATCCAATACACATATTTCAATCTTTATCTTACTTTAAGAAGGAAAATAGTATAGGGCTTGGGATCTGGGTCAGAATGCCTGGGCTCTAGTCCTGGTTGTTCCACCTTGTATGTGTACACCTTGAGCAAGTTACCTTACTGCTCTGTGCCTCGGTTTCCTCATCTGTAATTATAGTGTCTACCTCACTGGGTAATGATTCAGGTGAAAGGAGTTAATACACCACTTAGAACTATATGTGGCACATGGTAGGTTCTCAGCAAATGATTGCTATACTTATTCTTCATACTTGACCATTTTCCTACAATTACTGATGTTCATAGCTTCTCCCTCTCTGGGTGTCTCTTCTATTTCGGGTCAGGCGACACTTTACTCTCATGGTTCTTCTCATCAATCTGTGTCTATTCTACCATTGGTTTCTTTGTAAGCACTTCTCCTATATCCACTCTTCAAATGTGGGCTTCTTCTATTCATTTTTGTAAACTGAAAACACTCTTCCTTCAACGGCTATCAATCCACTGATAATTCCCAAGCCCAGATCTCCATTCTAGACCTTCCACCTGAACGTGGGTCTCACTTATCCAGCTCACAGATCTGTACTTCCACCTAGATATCACAAAGATCCTCCAACACAATCTGTATACAACAGAGATGAGCTGTCTCCCTCACTGCCCAATGGGCCATCCTTCCTGAACGATGGACCTCAGTGGGTTGCCCCATCCAGTCATTGAAAACTGAGATGCAGACATCTGCCTGGGCTTCTCCGTCTGCCCCACTCCTCCCATCCTTTTTTTTTTTTTTTTTCTTTTGACTCTGTCTTAGTATTTCTCCTATCTGTCCATGTCTTTCCATCTCTGCTGTTAAAGTGAACCATATGAAGCAACCATCCTGTAGATCGAAACCAGTTGGATATTAATGCCATTGCTCTGGTTCAAATCTTCATCACTTTTCACCTCTATCATCTCAACAGCCAACCAAATAGACCCTCTCTCTCCTGTCTTTTACTCCCAGTCCAAGCTGTGGATGGAATGTAAGGTGGGTGATAAGATCAACAGAAGAACCCCCATGTGGAATCTTTTTGTGGTCCGTGTGGTCACTTCAGGTTAGTGGATTCAGAGGCCAGAGGTGTCAGTGGGGTCCAGAGCTCTACAGCTGTAACAAGTGAGCAGGGAATGGTGGAAAGGGTGGTGATGGCTGTGAAGAGGCAGCCTCCTTGGGTGGTAAGATCTATCACTAAGGCAACACACTGCTGCCTGGGAATTATGTACAGTGACTTGGGGCTGACAGTCACATCAAACATAGAGCAGCTGGCACCAGCATGACAATCACTCCAGAAGAGGGGTTTACTAAGATAGCAGGGTCCTTACGAGAGATTGAACAAACAAAATTGTGCAGAGGGTAGGGGGAAAGTTTGTAGAAATAAAAGTGTGATAGCTGCCTCATCCTGCAGAAGGAAGTCAACAGAAGACCTTCCGATAAAGAATTATGTATCTAATTATATTTTTAATAATTCAAAGGAATCCAAAAGCAAAGTCCATAGGAAAAAATAAAAGGAAAACACACCGAACACAGAAAAACATTTAAAAGAAATAGCATAAAAGCTTTCAAATTGCGTAAAAATGATAAAAGAAAAAATTTCTATTGTGACAATAAATATAAATAGGTTAAAATAGAGAAAAGCTCTCAGATTGTCTAAATAAACCATGCCTAATCGCATGCTGTAAGATAAACACCTAATATAGAATGACTCAGTAACCTTAAAAATAACAAGTTGAACAAAGACATAATAGGAAAATGCAAATAAACAGAAAATAGTTGTTGTAAACATAATGCAAAAGCATCAAAGTAGAATTTAAACCAAAAAGAAATACAAAAATCATTAAATGGACTAAAATGGTCATTAAAAAAAAATGCGTGAGTCAATAGATTTAAAAGGAGAAAATGATGGGAAAAAAACCCAGCATCTGAAGATTTTAACATTTGTCTTAGACTCTGACCAAACAGGAAAAAATATCAAGTATGTATCTAATATGAGTAATAATGCATTTACTAAACAAATATAAAGAGAGAATAAAATTTCTGTTCAAATGCTCATGGATTATTTACACAAAGATCATATAATAGACTAATGTATAACTTCAATAAATCCTTCAAAGAGGAAACCGTACAGGTTTGGGTCTATACATTTCCTAACTGAATTCCCTGAAGCAATAAATTAATGACAAAAGCTTAAAAATCAATTTCTTAAAGTTGAAATATTGTATATCTCTTAAATACATAATAACTATAATATCAAAGTATGTTTTATATGTTAACAAAAGTCTGAATAAAACAAAATTAAAAGTCAAATGGCAAGTTGAGAACAATATCTGTAATATCAATATACATGCCAGCTAAAAGGTAAATATCATGTTTTGCGTAAACAATTCTTGAGAATCAACAAAACAAACTCTCCAAAAGAAAAATCAGCAAGTGAGTTCAGCATGTAATTCACAAAAGATGAAGTAGGATTGGCAATGATTTATGAATGTAATCTTTTTAATGACATTAGAGAGATTACAGCAGTTGAATGTTTTCTTCTTTACACTTTTCCAGATTTTCCAAATTTTCTGCAATAAAAATGAGCTCCTTTATATTTACAATAAAAGGTAAGTGCTTTGAGGTGCATTACATTTTCATATCTCTCTGCATGTTATACTATCCCTGTGTCAGGTATGTACCACAGTACAATTAACTCTACTATAGCGCCTATCACAGCAGATTGTAATTGCTTGTCCATGAATTATTTCATTCTCTAAACTCTAAACCTATTGGGAACAGGAAGAGTGTCTCATTCATTCACATTTATAAAGACCCTCTTCTGTACCAAGCATTGAGGCACATGCTGGGGCTATAAAAGTGAACAAGAAGGTTAGGGGCCAAGCCCTGATAAACTTTACATTTTATGAATGGAAATGGAAATTAAAAAGAAAAATATGGAAAATTAAATTGATTTTGTGATTGGTATTATGAAGGAAATAAACAAAATGTTGTGATTAACTAAGCGGCAGAGGGTCTACTTTACTTAGAGTGGCCAGCAGAGAACTCTAAGGAGGTAATTATTACGAGTAGACCGGAAGGATGAAATTGGCAAGTCCAGGAAGTGGTGGTAGGACACGCAAAGGCTATGAGGCAGGAGAGAACTCAGGGATGATCTGGGAACATGAGAATGAGACCCTGGTGTGGCTGGGATATAGTGAATAAGCTAGAGAAGCACAAGGCACGGCTGCGATGTTAGCTGAGGGTCAGATGACATGAGTCCTGCACGACCTAGTGTGGAGCTTGAATTTTCTGCTGTTAGTGAACCATTTAAAGCAGGAAAGTGACATGATCTAATTTACATTCTGAAAAGATCATTCTGGCTGTTCTGTGGAAATTGACTTGGGGGTAGGGGGCACTTGAGCAAAAATGGAACAAACAGCCCTAACAGTTGGCTACAGCAGTGGCCCAATCAAACGATGAGCATGGCTTGGACAATGGCGCTGGCCATGAAGAATAAAGAGCTTGATGGTTTGAGAGGTATTTTCAAGGCAGAGATGAAAATAATTGCTGTTAGATTAAGAGGGGAAGAGTGAAGAAAAGAAAAAATGTAATGAGGACTCTTCAGTTTAAGGCTTGAGCTTCTAGGCTGATTCTGGTGTCACTTATTGACACGAGGAAGATGAACGTGTGTGTCTGGGCACACAGGCAGGGCTACATCACGATTTCTTTGGGTCATGTTAAGTTTGAGATGCCAATTAAACATCTTAATGGATATACTGAGTAGGAAGCTGGCATCATATTCTGAAGCTCATGGACGATCTGGGACCAGAGCTACAAATATGATAGCTTTGGCATCTAATGTCATTTAAAGCTATAGAACTAGATGAGGTCACCTTGGAAGACAGAGTGGACAGTTCAGAGAAAGGACTAGGGCCTAAGGCCAAGCGCAGAAAGCCCAACAGTGGATTTCTTAGGATGGTAGAGATTGGAACATGCTTTTAGGTAGAGAGGAATGTGTCAGGGAAATAGCATAAAATACAAGGGAATGAGGGACTGATGAAATAAGATTCTAGAAGGGACAGAAGTCAATTGGGGTCAGGATACTGGTGGAGGTATCAGTATTGAACAGAGGGGCACATCATCAACTAAGACTGAATAATAATAAAAATAGAGAAATAAAACCACAATAATAAAGGTCAACCACATTAACCTTTTATTAGTAGGTAGTCTCAATCTAGCCTCTCAACAACCCTAAGAAGTGGGGCAAACTAAGCTACCAAAGCTCAGAAAGGAAGCCAGAGGTGGATCGAGGACTGAGGCCCCGGTCTCCTGGCTCACAGCCATGTCCATCACTGGACTTCAATGAAAAGCAGCCCTACTCTCATTTAACCAAAACACTTGGTTAAGCAGAGTTCTGACCTTTTCCCAGTTAATCAAAGTCCAACTCTATTAAACTCTTCTGACACTCTGTTTCTCACGTCATTACTCAGTATCTAACGTAGATCATAATTATTAACAAATATTCCATGAACGAACCCAAGGCTGGTCATGAGAGAATGGATGTATGATAGTGAAACATACATTTGTTCACCGCTCTCTCTCCTTCCTGTTGCAGAAATAAGGATTCTATAATGAGACAGAGAATCTTTCATTTATCAGAATTCCTCTGGGGAATTTTTTTCTGTAACGCACTGGGGTAGGTGAGTCTTGGGTTTCTCAAATATGAGTAATATTCTGTAAGAAACAAGGGGAAGAAGGTACTGTTCTTTTCATGAAATGAATGAATAATTGTAATAATGCTTACAATACATATAGTAACATACTGATGACTGTTACTATTACTGCCCTTTCTCTGGGCAGAGTGATGGGAGACGAGAAGGAAAATTCAAGGGAATGGTGGGAGAGGAAGAAAGTAATGGGCTTCCCAATGAGACTACCCCTTGTGCCCTCATCCCAAGTTTCCACTAAAATTCCTACACTCAACAGACTCTGATGTGAGTGATGACAGGTGGGAACTGGTAGGGGCTGGGCTTTGGGTCCATGTGGAGGTACACGGAAATTAAGAGGCACAGGTGGTTGCAGGTGCCACGGCGGTTGGGGAGGTGGAGGGGAGAGAGCGCAGAAGCATGGGGAAGGAGACGGTGACAACCCCCAGACTCCTTGATGAAGGCTCCGGACTCACAAGACATTAGAATTAGGGTCCACGGTATGTTTACAACAAAAGGCAGGTCCTGGATGCAGCTGAGAATAAAGCACCTCCCAGAACAGATGGGGAATATCCTCCCCGTCACTGCCAGACTGCTCAGAGCAGAGTGCTTGCAAAACCTACAGGAGCCAAGAGGGTCCTGTTCTTGGCATGCAACTCCAGAGACAGAGTTTTGTTTTTTTTTTGAAGTCATGCAAACTGCCATGAGATAGAGCCCTCAGTGGCATGAGAGTAGAAGGTCACAAGGCTGGGGGTATCAGGAACAGTGCCAGGGAGTCCACCTTTCTTCCCCAGAAAGAAAAGGAAGGAAGGCCCACGATGGATGGGCTTGGATTTTCAAGGGCCCACCTGGACTCACCTGCTGAGGCCTGTCCCCTGAACACTCACAATGGCGCTGACTCCGAGGCCCACATGCAACCTCCTGGGCAAGCTGCTTGCTTCCAGAAACAAGGGCCAACCCTGGGGAGCACAATGCCAGGCACCAGAGAGGGAGATCTCAGATGGTGGCTAGAACGTGCCACCGAAAGATTATGGGGTGGCGGGCCTTAGCCACGGAGAAGCAGGGGGTACTGGGGTTAAGTTGGCAGGGTCAGCCTCTAGCAATTACATATAGCCCCCAAACCCTAAACACCCCCTTATCCATGCTGCATGCTTTATAGTTCTGAACGAGAACCTGGTAATGCCCGTTATTGCTGGGGTTCTGAATGGGAATCTGGCAATGCAAATGACTGCTAGGATTCATGGTTCAAGTTTCTGACCACGAGGAGCTTCTGTATGAAGCCACAGGGCAGGGCACTATGGAACACAGTTAGAGAGATCAGGTTTGGCTGCAGCAAGAGGCTGCAAGGGCAGCTCACAGGGAAGCAGTACAACCAGGGACATTCAGGAGAGATGTGAGGGCCCCCCTAGATTCTCACTGCTGATAAAAAAGGAAGAAGCCCACTCAAACAAACGCAACAGCAGAACAGAGCATTGTCTTGTGGGGTTCAGGAAAAGCAGCTGTTACAGCTACAGCTCAGCCCCCGGGGCTAGGTTCCCAGCCGACCAAGTTCTGGGGAATGTGGACCACTGGAGTCCTCTCTTCCCTTCTGGTCAGAAAGCGCCCCAGAAGACATCTGCAGCTTCGGGTGGAGATGCTTATCCCATCAATGTGCTTCTGGTCCTGGTTAGGAAGACCTACCAGCTCCAGTTCCTGGGGACAGACACCACAAACGGACAGGGTGATGTCAAGACCCTCAGTGATAGAAAGACCTGCCCAGGTGTTCTGAGGTGAAGGAGAATGGTCATCTCCAAGCAAAGCACACTCGTAAGGAAACCAAGGCCCTTGAGGAATGAGAGCCAGGAATGGGAGATGAGCCAGAGGAGTGAGTGAAGAACTGTGAGAAGGAAGGGAGCTCTAGTTGACAGGGAGTAGCGAGGGTGGGGTGGAGGGGGCCAGAAGAAGGCCACTCCCTGATGCTCCATGTCAGGGTATGGAGGCAGGGACACTGGGGTGCCGGGACTGGAGCAGAAGGCCTGGGCTGGGAACCCCAACTTCCCTGCAGGACAGCCTTCAACCCCAAGGTTGCCATGTGTCCCTGCTGTCAACTGCACATCCCCCAACCCCTAGACCTTTAGAGACCTCCTGGTTTGGGGAAGTGGAGCTTGCGTGGAAAGGCACAAACCTCTCCCGGCACAGGAGCTGCTGGGCAAAGCCAGGAAGTCACATCCCAAGAGAGGCTCAGAGATGAGTCACCCTCATGCCCTCCACAAAAGGCAGGCTGTGTGCCTGTTTGGGGGAGGGTGTGGCTATGTCAGGACACGGTTTAAGGGGCCTGGCAGTTTAGGCTCACCACTGAAGTCCTCAAGCAGAGAATTTGTAGAGCAAAAGTTTCAAGGAGCTGCAAACACCTTCTCAAAAGATAAGAGAGAGAAAAATGCTGGCTCATCAGCACTCCTCTTCGGAAGAGGACCACATATATTTTCATGGTGAGGGTGGGGGAGGGGCTTCTTGGAGTGAAATCAAGAGAGACGCTCTTCCCCACACCAGCCCCAGGAGGCCTGCCTAAGACAAGGAGTGCTCGCTGCTTAGCGGGCAGGGGTGGTGGGTGAATGAAAGAGGAGTTGGGGTGGAGTCTGAACGAGGTAAAGTGGCCCCCCTCCCTGTGGCGCCCCCTCCTGAATTGTGCAAGAAGTTACCAAACCCACAGAGCGCCAGATGCCAGAGGAACTCCTGAGAAAGGGACTGGGCTTTGAGTCCAGTTAAGTCCAAGTCAGGTGAGTCTTAAATTTCAGAGGTCTACATAGCTGAGTAAAAGGTAATTTCACTGAGGCAGGTGACGGAGAATAGAGAGAACAAGCGGCTGCACGACTAAAGTTCTTTTATTTTTTTAAATATTGGGACAGAAAAGTTTGGAATCATTAAAAAACATGAAATAGAATTAACATCACCTGGAAAGGGGCAGCCATCTGCAGTACGGCTTCAGCGGCACTGGAAGAGCCCTTGCTCTCCTGCGAAGAGGCAGGAGAGGGGTGGACAGTGGGGGGAACGTTCTCATCCCAGGCCCTGCTGACGGCCTGGGGCCAGAGAGCCCACTAATAAGAAAGATGAAATGTCCCTGCTTATTACAGAGCTACAAGTCAATTTTAGGACTGTGAAATATGACTTTAATAAATGAATACATAAGCCATCAGGGTCTGAAGCCCAGCAGTGCTGAGAACCGAAATGGTATTTAGTCCACAGAATCATGCATGCAGAGCCAGAGCTTGGGGTCTGGTGAATTTTAAAATGCATTTGGCAAGTGTCTTTGAATCTCCTGATGGGCCCCTTTTTCTCTCCCCTGATATATGTGTGGGTGGTGCCCCTGCATCTGTGGCAGGTTTGGGAACAGGCCGGTACGGGTGCGCACTCGTGTGTGCTCCCGTGTGTATGGCCGAGGGACTATCTGTTACTGGCTGTGTGTGTGTCTGAAAGACACACGTGTCTTTTCTAAACCTCTGCTCTCAGTGTATTTAGTGGCTTTTTCACCACAAAGCTAAGAGCAGAGAAAATGGAATGGAATGACGCTGCAGTGCCCAACAGACTGGAAATCAGAACATTCTCCCCGATGAGGCTGCTTAGGACAGGGATGGCTCAGAGCTCAACCATGGTAGTATTTCTTTAAAGAAGGCCTCCCTCCTCCATCCTCTTTGTCTGTTCTTCTCTCTTCCTCCTCCCTTCCTTCCAATAACTGCTGAGGCCCACTGCAAGCCTGATATGATGTTATATATATACTATCTCATTTAATCCACAGAAGAACCCTTCATTGGACCCACTGACGTCTCTATTTTACAAACCAGAGAACTGTGATTCAGAATGATGATGGGATAGACCCAACATCGCACAGCTAGTGAACGGAAGATTCTCAGAAGGGGCATGTTTTTTTCCCTAAAAGCAGGAAACTCAGCTTGGAGCAGAGGATTGGAGCTTGGAGCAGGCAGGATTACGGGGACCTCAATTGGCCAATAATATCCCCTTCTCTGGAACACAGGACATGTTGCTACCCAATACAGGAGTTACTGTCAGATAAATGAGTGGCAATATGCTTACCACAGAGCTGGGACGTAAGAGATGCCTAAGAAATGTCCTTTTTTCCCTCTATACCCCATCAAAGAGCATAGCCAACCATAGGTCTATCCCTCTCTGGGGTCACTTTTCCTGCTCTTTCCACTTGCACCTGTGGCCCCATCCTGTATCCATTTGCATCAGACCCTAGGTAGGGGGTTTTCAGATTAGAACCCTAAGGCCTCCTTGATGGGATCCATGGACTTATGCAGACACTTGAAGTTTATACTCAGTGCAACGGGGGGAGTTTTGGAACCAGGGCACCAGGATTCTGGTCCCAGCTTTGCCAATGATTTGCTCTGTGCTCCTGGACTTTACTGTCCATCTCTCGACCTCAGCTTTATCACCTACATCAGGGTTCAAACTATGGCCTGGAAGCCAAATTTGGTCCATCACCTGTTTCTGTACAATAAAGTTTTCTTGGAAAACAGCCACGCCCATTCATTTACATACTGTCTATAACTGCTTGCACGGTACATCTGAAAGAACTATACCATGGGTTTTGAACTGAAGGATGCCTACAAATCTCCCAGCCACTCACCTTGCCACCCTGAGGTCCCTGTTCTGCTTCCGACTCCAGAGAAATTTCTCCAAAAGTAGATCTATGTCACTTTCTTACTTAAAACCTTCCATCAGTGGGCATGGGGATTAACTTTAAACAGGCACAGGGGATCTTATGGGGTTGATGAAAATGTTCTAGAGCTGGTTTACGGTTGTGCAAGTCAATAGATTTACTAAAAATCACTGGATTGCATACTTAAAATAAGTGGATTCTATGATACGTAAGTTGTACCTTAATAGCAGTTTAAAAAAAAACTTTCGGGGGCTTCTCTGGTGGCACAGTGGTTGGGAGTCCGCCTGCCAATGCAGGGGACGCGGGTTCGTGCCCGGTCCAGGAGGATCCCACATGCCACGGAGCAGCTGGTCCCGTGAGCCATGGCCACTGGGCCTGTGCGTCCGGAGCTTGTGCTCCGCAATGGGTTGGGGGGCGGGGGGGGCACAGCAGTGAGAGGCCCGCATAACGCTAAAAAAAAAAAAAAAAAAAAAAAACTTTCAACAGCCCCAGGCCACAACATGGAGCTGTGTTCCTCTAAGTGAGCTCTGTGGGCTGGTGACACCCTGCAGAGTGTGTGTCATCAGTCCTCAATGGGATAAGAGGCTCCTCAACGAGATAAGAGGCATTTAGAGAGTATCCCAGCAATTTGGCATTACTGTGACACTTTGATTGCAGTTTATAAAAGGACTGGTCCACAAGTTGAGGAGAAGAAACCTGGTCCTCCACCACAGATGGTTTGAGTAGTGCTGCTCTAGCCTAGAGAATAAATTTACTCTCCTTAGCCTGGCATTCAAAGACCCCATGACCTACCCATCCCTGCAGGCTTAGCTCCCAGTAGATCTCCTTTTCGACCTATAAACAACCTAGTTTCCAAACTCCGCCAAAATCTCCTCCAGCCCATGGTGTGCACTACCCCTGTCAACTCAAATGTCTTTCCCCTCCTTTTTCAATAATTAGTTATTCATCTTCAAGACTCAGCCTAAGCTGTCTGGTCCTCTTAGAAGCCATCCTAATTGTCTTGCCCCCAAACACCGTCTTCCTCAGGGGCAATATGTGACTATCTCATCTTTCTGAACCTTAATTTTTTCATCTGTAAAACAGGCATGATAATAGTATCTCCCTCATCAGACTGTTATAAGAAATTATTGTATAGAAGGCTTCAATAGCTAGCTTCCTCCAGCATCCTATGGAATCCACATGTATCCCACTATATTCTAAGTGTTTATCTATTTATCAATCAGTTTCCTCCTCCAGACTGCGATCTCCAGGGTGGCAGGGGCTGTAGAGGATCTCTTCTGCATCCTCCAGGCCTGGTTAGGAGAAGCAGCTTGGTAAACACGAGTTGAACAAGTGAGTAAATGAAGTCCTTTCTAGACCTAAACTCTAAAGAGGGCAAAAGGTGTACAGATAGATTATTACTTTAAAAAAAAAAAATCAAACTACGGTAAAACAGCATACCTGGTAGAAATGTGGCCAGAAGGTGCTGATGGCAAGCTCTGTCTTCACCCAGCCCTCAGTGACGACCCCAGACACGTTCCAGACAGGGTTCCCCTGGGGCCCACCGTTCACCTTCACATAGACATTCAAGGCCCCTGGGCTGGACCTGTCGCGGCTGGAGAAGTAGTAATGGAAATCGATGCAGTGGGTGTCATTCTCCTTCAGGGTCGGCAGGAGAAGGTGCGCCTTCTGGCCAGAGGCCCTCCCAGAGCTGTTCACCATCATGAAGGATCCTGGAGATCCACAAAGGGGGCGGGAGGTAGAGACAAGGAGAGAGAAAGAAAATCCTTCTGAAAATCAGTCACACCTGTAAACACAGTGGCCAGAAATCCAGTCCCTCTAGGAGGATATGGTTGATCCCCAGAAACCTACATTTCCTCTCTGGAGTATTTCCTCTCTCTTCTGTAACTGGGAATAAAAAATCCTACTCACCAAGGTGGTTTTAAGAATTAAGAGATGGTAACATACACGAAGTATTCTACAAAGTAAACAGTCTACAAACATGTACAGAAAAAAAAAAAACAGCAAATATTAAAAACAGTAGCTCCAACAGGAAGCATGGAATAAAAACTCAGGAATTTAGTTAACTGCAACCTCCGTGGGTGAAATGAGGTGAAATATAACCTCATTCGAGCTTGGGTTGTCTCAATGGAAGCAGAAACTCTACAGCACCCAGGTATTGTTTTAACATATTCCACCTGGAGCCTTGCATTAGTACAAGGAATATATCAGAGGAGGACATATAGAAAGTACAGTATATTCAAATAAGTGAAGAAGACCTTGAAAAAATTTGAGAACCAACTGAAAGATGGAATGGAGGGTAAGTAACACTTGCTAAGCACTTAAGGGGTACCAGTGTGACGCTTACTGTCTTATTTATATATTGTTCAATTTAATCTTCAGAATGACCCTGGGAGAAGGAGAGTTTTCATTTTATTTAAAGACTGAGTGACTCGCCCTGGACCACTCAGACAGAGAGGCACGAGACCCAGATTTCTTCAACCTCAAAGTTTATGCTCTTTTTACTATTTGCAGAAAACATGACTAGTATTTTCAAACACTGGAAAAGTCTGTCTCCTAGAAAGGAAGTGAGCCTCTTTGGAATTGCTTTGACCGATTAAATGGTTATTTCTAGTTCTTCACCCCTCCCTGGCTCCATGCCCTTGACCTTTGGCCTTGCAGTCCCTCCCAAAAGAGGCAGAGAGCATGTCCCCGTCCCCGTCCCACGACTTTGGGCTCCACTCGCTTTGATCAACAGGAGACTAACAGAACGAGGCTTGAAACATGCTTGCCTAGCTGGGCTTGCCCTCTTGCACTACTGCCACCTTCCATGAGAAGAATGTGCCCCAAGTAGCAGCTGCCGCCTTCAGCTTGGGATCAAGGACGGACACATGTGGAAGAGAACTAAACTCAATGGACAGTAAAGAACCAAGCCCAGCCACCCACACAGCTGAAAGCACAGCCACATAGCCAAGGAGCCCAACCTAGCTCAGCAGATCCACCACGGGGGCTCAGACCCAGAAATGTGAGAATAAACACACACTGCTGTTTGCCACTGAGTTTCCTCTCGGTTTGTCAGGCACATTACTGCAGCAATAGCTCACTGATGAAGGTCACCAGAGAGGTCAGACTTATGAAAGAAACCACAGGGAGGCACATTTCAGTTCAAAGGACCTTTTAACAAGTCAAATGGATGCAAAATGGGATGGACTGCCTGGGAGACAAAGTGAGTTCCTCATCACCGCAGGTGGCTACACAGAGCCTGGACAAACTGAGGAGCCTTCTAAGGAAATTTCACAATCAACTGGGAGGGCTAAACTCTGTGACTTAGAGTCTTATGATTCTATGAAATAAACTGCATCATAAAACACAGTAGTGCTTCCCTGGTAGCGCAGTGGTTGGGAATCTGCCTGCCAATGCAGGGGACACGGGTTAGGTCCCTGGCCCGGGAAGATGCCACACGCCGTGGAGCATCTAAGCCCGCATGCCACAACCACTGAAGCCCGTGCACCTAGAGCCCCTGCTCCACAACAAGAGAAGCCACCGCAATGAGAAGCCTGCGCACCGCAACGAAGAGCAGCTCCCGCTCGCCACCGCTAGAGAAAGCCCACGCGCAGCAACGAAGACCCAACACGGCCAAAAATAAAAACAAATAAATAAACTTATTTAAAAAAAAAAACACACAGTAGATAAACTCAAGTTTTTCTGGAATGAATATTCCCACCTAGAAAACCACTGCTGTTTTGAAATCTTATTTTAGCCACCAAAATCTTCAGCTGGAATGAAACCTTAAGACCACTTATCCTCAACCAAGATGAGCCACTTCAGTAGCCGTAAGGAGCCTCATTCTTTCACCCTAATTCCCCAAAGACTAATCGCTGCAGATAATAAATGCTGGGCAATCCGTATCTTGTCGGGGTTCTAGAGGGTACTGGTCACTCGTAGCCTGTCTCCTCTGGGTTCAGGACAAATTTAAAAATAGACACAGGAGAGAGAGAGAGAGACTTCAAAATCTCTGCTTTATTGTTCACAAAGCTGGATCAAAGGAAGGAACTTGGACTTGAGGCCAAATTAGGCTTCCTGCATTTTCTTCCCTGAACCAGCATGCAAAAGCAGCTGCATGATCAAGGACTCCTTCCTTCCAACTCAACCCAGATCCCTAGGGCTCATCCCAAAAATGAGCCAACAAGAAGCAAGGTGATAAAGACAGAAACTTGAACCAATGGCTAACAGACTTTCAACATCCCACCAATCAGAAAACTCACCCACCCCCTGGGGTAGGAGCCGCTGAAAGTGGAGCGAAAGTGGTATCTTCCCCATGTTTCCAAGAGAGTCAAGTTTCCTAGTTTAGAGCCAGGCAGTAACACAGGGTACATAGAGAGCTGTCCCTTGTCAGATGTTGTCTCTAATCATCACCAACTCCCAATTGAGGCAGCAAGGAAGGAACCACTGCAGGGGGGAAACTGAGGCACAGAGGGAGGTTGGCATCCATGCCCACGTCTGTTTGCTGACCTACATCCCACAGGGTTCCAGAAGGTTCTCCTGGGACAGATGAGTGATGACCCACAAGACCCACAAGCCTCTGGCCACAGAGGGAGGGTGGGGCACAGCTACTGGTAGGGAAGACAGCCTGAGAAACAAGTGGTGTCTGGCTCTCTCCACTCAGAATCCTGGGATGCCCCATGGACATTTAAGCTCCTATCCTCCTGCCAGTTCACACCAGGGGTCTTAGCGTCCACAGCAGCGAGAGTTGGGAAGGTTTCCCGTCCATCAGCTCAGGTTCCCCCTCTTTGCATCCTAGCTCCAGTGGCGAAGCAGGCTCACTGAGGAGATGGGGCCATGTGACATCCATCCGCTCCAGCAAGTCTAGGGATTTCTCCATCTGCTGCCTCCATGATTGTTAATAAAGGATGCTGCCATTTCCCTGAAGGCAGAGCTGGTGGATGTGCTTGGCCCTCCACCAAGTCTTCATGTAGCAGAAATTGCTGGCTGATTAGCAACCCTGTCCTCTTTGTTCTGGGCACATAGCTGGATTATATCCCCAGCTTCCTTTCAGAGTCTGGGGAGGACCTGCAACTAGGTTCCAGCCAATGGGGCCCAAGTGCGAAGTCTACCACTTCCAGCTTGGTGCTTAGAAGCAGACAGCCTCCACCCTCCCTCCCCCAACTCCCACTGCTCCATTCTCTTGTATCTCATCCTTCAAAGGATGATTCTTGGACCAGGAGTCTCAGCATCACCTGGGAGCTGTTAAGAAATGAAGATTCTCAGGCCCCAGCCCAGGCCTATTGCATCTGAATTAGCATTTTATCAAGATCACGAGGTGCCCTGTATGCACATTAACGTTCCAGAATCACTGCTGCATTGTCTTTTTCCCATCCACCAGCTGAAAGTACAGGATTCCAAGAGCCTAAGTGATGGCAAAGCCACAATTAAAGGAGCCTAGTTCCCTGAATGACCATGACCATGACCATGACAATGAGGAAGGCCACCCACAATTAGGAACATTCATTTTGGACTTCAAGTAAGTAAGCAAGGAATAAACTATTATTGGGTCATTAAGCCGTTAAACATCTGACGTTTATTTCTGCAACTAGCATTATCCTTATTATTTTGGCATCCCTGTAGAGCCCCTACTTCCTACAAGTCCCTTTATTTAAGGAGATAACATGAGAAATGATAACAGTTACTAAGCAAGGCTGCAGGATGTTCCAAATAGGGACATCATTAAGAGCAGTGTCCTTGGGTAAAAAGAAGCAGAAAGAAAGAAGAGAATGAAAATAATGGACTCCAAAAACAAATCCTTGAGAAGGAAAGAAACATCCTGGACCTTCATTAAGATACTCTGTGTCTCGGGGGGCCAGAGTTGGGTTGGGTTAGGGTAACAAATCATGTTCCCCATCACCACCACCCTGACCCCCTAATGGCGATCTGTGTGACCTGATATGCATCCTCTGGCCTGTAAACCAGACAGAAAGGTATGTGTTTGGGTGCAAGTCTCAGGGAGATAAACAAGAAAACTGAAAAAAATATATAATAAAGAAAACGATGACTGCCCATCCCACCCCACCCCACCTAGACTACCCGCAAAGGAGGAAAAGGTCAGGCCAGGTGGGAACAGCAGGAGAAGTCCTGCTCAGGAATGTCCTGGTGAGGCTGGGGGAATGCACAGTGCTGCCCTGGAGTCCAAGTGACAGAGCGTGAGAGAGGAACCTCTGGGGATGTGGTGGGGTGCGGGAGGTCAGCGGCATCGGTATCTCGCCCGCCCCGCAAGAGGGGAGGGGTACTGTGACGACACCCACAGCAGCAGCCATGGTGAGGGTCTCCTGCGCCACGCAGGCAGTGAGCTTCCATGAGGAGTCCAGAAAGGGGCAACACGGGCAAATGATCTTATTTATACTCATGCACTCACAACATGCCCAAGGATTCTTATGAGTGACTGGGGAGAGCCTTAGGAGGGCAGAAAGAGGCCCGGCAGCCAAGCAGGTGGAGGCTTGGGGACACGAGATTTAAACCCCGGATTAGTGTCCAATTACTGCTATAACAAAAACCAAAAACTCGGTGGATTAATACAACACAAACTTATTCCCTTATGGTTCTGGTGGTCAGGAGTCTAAAATCAAGGTGTTACAGGGCTGCTTTCCTTTTGGAGCCTTCAGGAGATAAACTGTTTCCTTGCCTTCAGTGTCTGCCTGCATTCCCTGGTTCGTGGTTCCTTCCTCCATCTTCGAAGGGCATCACTCCAACCTGTAGTTCCACAGACACATCTTTTTCCAACTTTGATTCTTCGGCCTCCTTCTTTTTTTTTTTTTTTTTTTTTTTTTGCGGTATGCGGGCCTCTCACCATTGTGGCCTCTCCCATTGCGGAGCACAGGCTCCGGACGCGTAGGCTCAGCGGCCATGGCTCACGGGCACAGCCGCTCGGCGGCATGTGGGATCTTCCCAGACCGGGGCACGAACCCGCGTCCCCTGCATCGGCAGGCGGACTCTCAACCACTGCGCCACCAGGGAAGCCCCGGCCTCCTTCTTATAAGGACCCTGTACATCGGGTCCGCCCAGACAACCCAGGATCATCTCCCCAGGGCAAGATCCTTCATTCAATCACATCTTTTGTCGTGTAAGGTAACATATGCACCTTTCCAGATATTTGTGTTAATACAACCACACACACGCTCCCAAGCTACCGACCGAATCAGACGCCAGCAGCTATACACTGTCTAAACTGCAGGTGCCCTAGGGAATCTGAGTGTTCCTACGTGAGGGTAGAAAGTTCCTTGCGGTATCAGAACCCATCACGAATGTCTTCGAAGGGGAGTATGGTATAAAAAGCAAATGGTAGGGTCGAATCATTTGGCTCCCAATCTGGACAGAAAAAAGTCAGTTTTGGGGATAGGGCAGGCAAGATACACCTTTAAGCAGTGGAAACTCATCAGGGCAGCGGCCAATGTAACCCTCGTGTCACCCGTGGCTCACCAGGTACCACCCCCCGTGGGTGGCTGTTCTCAGGCCACCCTCCAAGCTCAGTAGACTGATGACCTGGAGTAGAAACATGCCACTCAATATCTGAACTCCCTTCCTATGTCTGGGGGAACCCCTCAAATTTTTAAGCAGAGCCCATTTCCTCTACGGAAATGAAAAAGATGTCCTCTTTCCCAGTCTCCTCTGTAGCTAAGACTCAGGCAGAGGATCTGAGTTCTACCAAACAGGCACACACAACCCCAATTTCTGAACCAGACACTAGTGATGAGATGAACCAGAGCTCAGTGAAGCAGAGACTGTGAAGAGGGGGCAGCAGCCATGAAAGAAGGTGCTTCTGAGTTGCAGAGGCCGCAATCGGTGGACCGTGCAGCAGATCCAGCCTCACTGGAGTGCAGCACAGCCATGAGTACACACAGAGGCAGTGGCGGGGGGTGGTGGTGGTGGTCAGGACACCTTCCAGGAATGGACTAAGCTGAGCTGGAATTTGAAGAATGAATAGAAGTGAAACCTCACCAGTCATTGAGCATATCATGAACCCTGACAATGGAATCTGACCAGCTTTAAACTCCAGCTCCGAGCAACACTCCCTATTTATTTCCAGAAGTTCCCAAGGCACCCCAGTTAATGACACCGGTCCCCTTGTCCTCATAGCACTTCCAGGGGCAGATCCCTCGTGTGCCTTTGTCATCGTTTGTGATGTCTCCACGAATGGGTGGGTCCTTGTTACTGTCTCTCTGCCCTGGGACAGACTCAGGGGACACACAATAGAACTGCTTTGGCCCGAGAGTCCACAAGGCTCAAGAGGCAGCTCTTTCTGCAAACTCACATGGCTTTTTTTCCCCTCCTCCATCAGGGTCTATGCTCACTCAGCACCTCTGCCCCCTACAGGTCAGCTCTTAATTCCACTTGGCGTCATCCTTCATGATGGAGTTCCTCCTCCATCCGTGGCCCTGCAGTCACTCCCTGCAACAGGCTCCGTCCAGTACTCTCATATCCTAACTGCACAGGGCTCAATTTCTTTTCTCTCCTGATATCCCTTTCCCAGGAATACTGTCAGCCCCATCAGGTTAGCGTAGATCAGCCGATGTAAAGAGATACTGGTGGTACAGAGCTGAACTCCACACATTAGAATATGAAAGCGTCTCCTCTTTCCCAGTTGGTATACCTTCCATGGAAGTGGGCCTGGTGGTAACTTGGGAGGGCATTTCACGTAGAGCAGACAGCATGTGCAAAGGCACAGAGGCAGGAAACCGCAGCATCCAGCAAGGCAAGCACAGTACCTCAGGGAAGGGTGGGATCCTGCCATCTACAGACCTCATGCGCATCTCGTCTACCTTACAGAGGTCTGGCCACATCCTCCAGAAAGGAAGCCAGATCTCTGAGTTGAGCACAGGCCTGCCGTTTTAGAGACTGTTCGGAACTGAAAGCCCTCATATATCAGCAGCTCGGTGGGGTCCTCTTTGATCAACAGGTAGGCTTAATTAATATCATCCCAGGGCTGTCAGTTTCCTGGAGATCAAAAATGAGCCTGTCATTATGCCAAGATCAGCCAGAAACAAGAAAGAGAAAGACTGTAAGTACATTTCTTCCCTTCTTCTTCTTCCCCCCCCCCCCCGCCCGCCCCAAAAATCCACTGGCGTGATCAGGAACATAAAACAGCATTAGTTTCCTCATAGTTATTATACGTAGTACCAAAAACTGTGGAATTAAAGCAGGAAGTACTCTCTGGCTGGCCATAAACTTTGCATTTTTCCCCCCTTCGTGCATAATAATGCCTTGATAAGAGCCCCGTTATTGATGTGTCTGCAACATAGATCCCCTTTTTGGAGGCAAAACGCTTCTCCGTAGCAGATGGTGGCTATTGTGTTTACACATGAGCACCTCAGGATTGCATTCCTCACGTGCATTCCTCACGTCGGCAGTAAAAAGAAAACCCTAATTGAGTTTTTAATGGCTTTGCACGTTGTTCATTAAGATTACATGAGTGTGCTCGCAACTGGCAGCTGAGGGCCCGGAGCTCTGAGAGCTCAGAGCTGTCCCTGCAGACCGGTGGCCCTGCCAGCTCCCAGAGCCAGCACCTACGTGAAGGGAGCGGATGGCGGCAGGGACCCAAATGCTGCCCGCAGCCAAGGCAGCTGTGGCGGCATGTAACAAGTCCTGGATTTATAGTCAAGAAAACTGGGTTTCAGTCCCACTTCTGTCTTTTCTTAGTTGCCTCACTTTGAGCGAGTCAATAAACCTCCCTGGGCCTCAACGTCCTCATCTATAAAACGGGATAATGAAAGCTGCAAGTCCAAGTTTTGTGGTTGATCTGTTTTCAGTGTATGTTACATATAATACTGGACTTGACTCAATAAATGTTAATTTCATAACAAATGGTCAGCAGCAGGTGATAATGGGTCCAATGCAATTTATAACATGTTTGATGTCAATAATGTTTACTGAGAACTTAGTACATGCCAGGCATTGGTCTAAGCATCTTTCCACATCGCAGTGAGACGGTGTCATGCTATCCCTGTTTTAAAGCAAGGAACAGTGAGGAAGAGGCAGGTAAAGTCTTTTTGCCCAAAGCTACAGGGGTAGAAAGTCATAAACACACCAATTACGCTTGTTCAATAATCAGAGACTTCAGGGTCTATAAATGCCCTCTCCGATTTAGTAGCTAATAGCAACAGGTGCCTATTTAAATTTAAATTAATTAAATTAAAAATTAATTTACTCAGACACACTAGCCATAGTCCAAGGACTCAGTAGACACCATATTGTACAGCGACGACAGAGAAAATTGCCATCATCCTAGACAGTTCTATTGAGTAATGCTGGTCTAGAAACTGTAGGTTATTCATCAAAGCATAACAAACTATAGCCAGGTGAGACATAAGAGCTTAACTGCTCCAACCAACTCACTTTAGAAATCCCAGTAAGGGGAAGGGACTTGACCAAAGTCACACAACACAATGAAGATTCAGGGTCAGGTTTACCTGACTCCTGTTTCAGTTTGCAGCATAGACAATCCTGCCCACCATGCCTGAGCTGTATGGTCACAGCAGTGGTTCCTCAAAGAGCTATTTAAGAGGGGGAAAAAAACCTCATGTTACCTCCAGGAGGTAGAGAGTTCTTAAGCATTCCGAATGCCCGATGCCCTTTAGGGGTACTCTGCACACACAGGGCACTCACAGCCTCAGTTCTGAAATGCAATTTAACAACTATTTGTTGAGCCCCCTAGTCCTGGTGTGTGGGGATGATGCAGGACACAAGGAAGCCCTAGAGTTACCTGGTCTGGATTGGAATCCCAGCTACTCCTCTTTTGCCTGGATGACCTCAGATAAATCTCCTAAACTCTGTGAACCTCAGTTTCCTTTTCTGGCAAAACGGCCACAAAAATACATCTTATACTGTGGTCATGAAGATTAAATGAAATAGTTTATAACGTATCTAGATAATGACTGCTGCATTGTAGGTCCTCAAAAACTAGCTCCTTTCCGTCCTTCCCATTCCCCAAAGTTTTCAATGTAGTGGGGAGACCTCGATAGAATGAAGAAGAAAATGGCAAAGACTACTGAGAAACAGAACAAAATCTGCTGCCCCGTTCCCACCCCTTGCAATGGATCGGTCATCAAATCCTGGGGATGCTTCCTCCTTGTGTTTCTCCTTTCGTCTCCTTCCTCTCCACTCCCACAGCCGCTGGCCTAGCTCACATCCATCACATCTGTGTCATGGACTGTCTGCCGGCTTCACGGATGTCTGCAACAACTTCCTAATCAGTCTAGTCCTTAATTCTTTCACCGATGCAACAGCAAGTAGGACCATCTTCCTGAGATGCAAAACCAACCATGATGTGTCCTAAACTTCCTAGAAAGTCCTCCTTTATAGGAAAGGAGGAATCCCTGTTTCCTATAAAGTCCAGAGTCTTTCATGGAGATGTTTGGAGGCCTCTGTACCCTGCCTCTATCTCCTGCCTTGTATATGAATACTCTCCCCCTACACAGCCCTCATCCACTCTATGGTAAGTATAATAACGGCTTCCCAAAGATGTCCATGTTCTAATCTCCTGGAACCTGTGAATATGCTACCTTATGTGGCAAAGTGGAATTAAGGTTGCAGATGGAAGTACAATTGCTAATCAGATGACCCTGCAATGGAAGGATTATTCTGGATGAGAGAGGCAGAGGAGGCAGAATCGGAGAGGGATTTGATGATGCTATGCTGCTGGCTTTGAAGATAGAAGAACAAGCCATGGACCAAGAAATGCAAGTTTCCTCTAGAAACTAGAAAAGGCAAGAAAAGATTCTCCCCTAGAGCCTCCAGAAAGGCACACAGCCCTGTGGACACCTTGATTTTATACCAGTGAAACCCATTTAGGACTTCCGACCTGCAGAAATTGCTGTTACAGCAGTAATAGGAAACTAATACACACTCCAGACTTCCCTGCTTCTGGGTTTTCACTCAGGTGATGCTGTTCCTGAAATCCACACTGCCTGGCCCAGCCATGGTCCTTCACTAAATTACTTAAATGTAGTTCTCTCTGTGGCTTTCACTAATGCCTAGAGAACAGTTATTCCTGCATTGCTGACCCTATACATACCTCTGTTATAGCTCTCCTGCACATGGCCTAATTTAGAAGTCCAGAATGATGAAGTTTAGCTGTCTGATCACAATAAAAGGGCAGGGGGCACAAAAATGTCAAAAGATACAATGCATCATAAAGTAAGAGAATATATGTAGAAGAGAAACAGAGTTCTACCAGTAACATCATGAAAACTAATAATCATTAAGTCAATCATAAACATAACAATTTACCAATAGCCAGGGAAACAAACACATCATTCGACATTATTCATACTATCAATGAAAGCCTTCTAATTATCATGTGTCAAAAAAAAGGAAAGAAATGTGCTTCCTTTCTAATATACCAGAAAATGGGGGGAGGGATTAATTACAGCTTAATGGATACATAGTATCTATTTAGAACAAAGAAAATACATCCCGAAGTTTCAAAGGCACCGAACACTTGTGAACATTTTTGTCAGTCAGTTTGTGTGAACAAGTGATAACTATTTCTGTAATCATTCATTCAGACCAATAAGTTGAGGTTTAAGCATTTCATATGCAAATGTGTTAAGACAGCTCTCCAACACACAGGTATCTGATAGTCCACGTAGGTGTGGATAATGCAGTTGAAAAATGGAATTGAATTCAGGTGGTTGGATCTGAAGGTGCTGCTGGAAGGGGGCTCTCAACGTGGACCCTTCCCCCAAAGACCAGGTACCTGGGGCTCTGCATTCCTTCCCCATCACTGAGAAAAAGATGAAAGGTGAAGAAAAGAGGGAGAGAGAAAAGAAAAGGGAGGGAGGGAGGGAGAGTGGGGGAAATAAGGAAAGGGGGAGAAATCAGAGGAGCAGACAGGAAGGAAGAGGAGGAGAGGAGGCGCAGAGGAAGAAGGAAGGGGAAACGGCAGTGGTGACACCAGGGAAATGGAGTTCAGGTGAGGAAAAGAAGGCTGAGCAGAGAGGGAGGAGAGAGGAGGACCATGATGGAGACAAAGCAGAATAAAACCCAAATCTGAACCCTTTAACATCTTCTCCTCCCCTTCGCTCCCCAAACCAAAACCCAAACAAAAGTGTTCACACTTTTAGACCTTCTAATAATCTTACGATGCAACCAGACCCGGCTAAACATCACGCAGCACACTGGGTTCTCCGCATGTATAGCTACATAACTTGCCTCCCCCAACATCTCAGTGTAGCATCTCAACATCCCAGGAGGAAAAATAAGCATTACTGTAGGAAAAGCAACGGAACCCAACACAGGACGGAATGAGAACTCAGCCACACAAACGGTGAAATCTAACGGGTTTGTCTGAGTCGCTCTTTGACATGGGAAATCGCAGAACTCTATGGCAAGGTCGAGACAGAACTGACGGGCAGACAATGTCACTCTCCCCTCAGACTCCGACCCCTTCCTGTGCATTCATCTTAGGCACGTGGTGCCTCTGTGAGCGAGCAATTCTCTCTCCATTTCTTCACCTGGAGAACAGGTGTGCAGCTAGAGCTTCTGAAGTTCCCTCCAGCTGGAGAAGTCTACAGTTCCAAGGAAAAGTCACATGACGAAGCGAGTGGAGAGTAAGGAGACAGGACTGGCTTGGATTTTCTAACTAGACTCCTATGGAAAGGGATGAAGGAGGAGAGACCCTTTTCCCTGGATCTGGTTCCTGGAGAAACAGTCATTTTGATCTTCCCACAAGAATTCCTTTCCTGTATTAGTCACATCTGCTCATTAATAACAACAACAGCAAACACATACTATCACATTTTACTTCTATTCATTCATTTAATTCTAATATCAACCTTCTCTTACAAATGAGCAAATTGAGGCACACAGAGGTTAGGTAACCTTCCCAAGGCCACACAGCTAGCAGCAGAGTCAAGATTCAAACCCAGGAAATTCTAATCATCATTTAGCTCTTAGGCTCCACACCACAAGTGGGCATGTTGTATTTGCTAGCAAGGGGTCATCACACGTTCCCTGGGATTGGCTGGCCTTGCTCTGGGGAGCTGGAGCAGGTAGAAAGAAGGGCAATGAGTGGGAGGAAAGAACAAAACTGAAATCAGTTGTCAAGCTGCTGTCATATTAAGAGTAAAGAGAGGGCTTCCCTGGTGGCACAATGGTTAAGAATCAGCCTGCCAATGCAGGGGACACGGGTTTGAGCCCTGGTCTGGGAAGATCCCACATGCCGCGGAACAACTAAGCCTGTGCGCCACAACTACTGAGCCTGCGCTCCAGAGCCCGCGAGCCACAACTACTGAAGCCCGTGTGCCTAGCGTCCGTGCTCCGCACCAAGAGAAGCCACCGCAATGAGAAGCCCGCGCACCGCAATGAAGAGCAGCCCCCGCTCCCCGCAACTAGAGAGAAGCCCGTGTGCAGCAATGAAGACCCAATGCAGCCAAAAATAAATAAATAAAATATATAAATTTATTTTTTGAAAAAAGAGTAAAGAGAACAACAGGGCTGCCGGGAACATTGTCAGACCCCAAATTGTTCTTGACATTCATTGGGCTGAGTCCTTTGCTTCTGCAGCTCTAAATCTCTAAACTGAAATGACATGGAACTAAAATATATATACTTTTTAAATCTCCAAACTCTTCACACATCCGTTGGCATGATAATATTTTGATTAGTTACATTTATGCTCCAATTACACTCAGAGAATGTTCAACAGTGTTTTATATAGAGCATGTTTGCCATGCTCTATGGAATATACTAGGTTATTACTTCGTATACGTGCAATGGGAAAAGCCACAAATGGAAAAGAGGGAAAAAATGCAAAATGAAGAAATGACTAAGCCTGTTAAAATAGTGCTGTCTTGCCTTCACATTACTAAATTGGGTCATTGCTATTATCTCCCAAGTTTTAAAACACCAAGGCTTGAAGAGACGTAAAGTATTAAAGTCTACTTGGCCTCACCTGACGCTTTCATCTCCCAACATCTGGGTGTGATTCTGAAAGCAACCTCATCACGTCCCCACAGAGTGGCAAGGTCAACACTGGGGAAGGTTTGTGTTTTTGTGCTTTTTTCTGGGGAGAGGGCCCATCTATTTCTCAAAGAGGTCCATGACCCTATCCATAATAAACAAATAAATACATACATAAATTAGGTTAAGAGGTACCCTGAGCTTTGCAAAATGCCTGCCCTGGAGACGCTAGGATGGACTTACTGTGAGGGCTGGCCAGATGACCTCACATCATTTTGTCCTTCATCAGCAGACCAGATGGTGGTTGGTTGAGGTGAGGGCATTACACTGTCTAATGCTGATATCAGATGGGCTCTCTGCCCTGTAGAGATGTGCTACAGGTTGTCTGTACCCTGATTCCACAGCAGCTTCCCCTCAAATCCTCAGCCACCAGGGCTCACCTTCTCCGTTTGTTTCCCCTGCCACTGCATCCCTACGTCAGCTAGCACCTCCATGCCTTGGTTTCCTCCCCGCATGAAGGCTAAGCCCTTCACCAGTTTCCTCCCCCAAACCCCCCTGAACCAAGCATTTTATAAATTGAGTGAAATCGGTTCTAACATCAAATATTACCTGCAGACTTGCCATGTGTCTGACACTCTACAGAAACAGCAGTCAGCAGGACTGTTTTTGCCCCCGCGGAGATGATGCCAGGTAAAAGGCAGTTGTGAGGATGCGGGGAGTCCCGTGATACCTTGTGTACACGGAGAGAGATCTAGCCCGGACTTGATCTGGGGGAGGAGGTGTACAAAGAAAGAAAACAACAACTTGCTGGAGCAAATAAACCCCAGGCTTAGGCCTATAGTTATATAGGTGTCAGACAGGTGAAGAGGGCGCAGAAGATGAAATAGACTCTTTCAAAGCCAAGACACAAGACAGTCTCTAAACTGTGGTGGGACTAGAAGGAATTGTAAGTACAGAGCAAGTATCCTACAAACCACCTCTCTAACCTCCCAGCCTCACTGTGTAGATGAGGAACTTGACATTCAGAGAGGTGCAGTGACTTGTCCAAAGTCACACAGCCAGAAGGCAGCAGTGCCAGGATTCACACTTAGGTGTGTCTGGCTCCAAAGTCAGTGCTATTTTCCTCTAAAACAGTGGCTCCCCGAGTGAAGCATGCATCAGAATCACCTGGAAAGCTTGTTGAGAGACGGCTGGGTCCCACCCCCAGTAGGTTTGGGGTGGGGCCTGAGAATTCTAACAAGTTTCTAAGTGAAGCTGATGCAGCAGACCCACGGGCCACACTTTGAGAACCACCAGCCTAGCTGGTCTCTAATTGCCAGCCCTGATGAGCCAGGGGTCCATAAACTCGGGCAGGTGGACCAGCGGTGCTGCCCCGTCTCTCCATCCAGGGCTGGCAAGTATGCTAGCCTGCTGGAGGAGGCTCCCTCCTACCCTGGGCCACACCCTGTGTACCTCTCTTAGGGACAGCAGGGCTCTGGCCACCCACCATCAAAGGCGAAGTCTCTCTCTACGGCCCAACCTCAGCAAGGCCTCTCTGCTGACGTGAGCAGTCCCCTTTCAATCATTGGTAATCACCAAGGATATCATTAGATACTTATTTACTCCCCCAAATGTACTAGGGTCTGCATAGAAAATAGCACCATAATTATTCCTCCTTTTTTACCAGCCTCTAAGGAGCTGCAAGAATTTGACAACTGTTATCCAATTAATCCTGACAGCTTTTGTTTTTAAAATGTAAAGGTATTTCTTTCATGTAAGATGGGAAATGCTATTTCCTTTTTTGAGGTGAGAATGAGGGCAAAGAGAGGCCAAATGAAATGGCCGATGTCACTAGGGTCATTTCTTGCCCCCTCTCTCCTGAGAGGTCAGGGGATTAATGTAGGAGAAGAACATGGACTCTGGATTCAGACTGCCAGATCAAATCCCAGCTCTATCAGCTACATTCTGTGTGACCTTGGGCAAGTTACTGAACCTCTCTGAGCCATAGTGTCCTCATCTGTAAAGTGAAAATGATGACAGTAATAGGAGTACCTGCCTCAAAGGTTTGTTATGAGAACTAAATGTGTTTACATAGGTTAAGTCCTTAGAATACTGGCTGGTACATCGTAAGATCTATGTAATGTTAGCTATCATGGTCACTGGCGGCAGCAGCATCCCTGAGCCCTCCTGTGGGTCTCTGACTACAACAGAGAGTGAGATAGTTGGTCCTACCAACCAGCAGGATCAGGTAGGTCCCAGTCTCACTTCCCATGCATGCAATGTCCCCAGGAGGCACCAGGAAGCCACGGCTCTCCCCAGTTTACCCCAAGGAACATTTTTCTTTGTCAGTGGTTCTCCAACTGTGGTCCCCAACCTGGCTGCATCAGCATCGCCTGGGAACTTGATAAAAAACAAACAAATTCCTGTCCTACCGCATCAGAAATTCTGGGGTGTGACCCAGTTACCTGTGCTTTCACAAGCACCCCAGGTGATGCGGATGCATGCTCAAGTTTGAGAACCACTTTTTTTGTGCAAACAGGCTCCCAGGGACGCAGCCTATTTGGGTGGGCCATGCTAACCCAGGGTATCAGGCCAGCTCCTGTCCACTGCATGGTCCCTGCATTTCCCACGAAGGCACAGGTCTCCTGGGGTCACAACACTGTAACACAGGGCCAGAGACTGGGCTCCTGACCATCGCCCTACACCGCCCCGCATGAAACTGCCTTCCCAACTCCCACTTCCAGGAAGGCCTCCGAGCATCACTCCTGTGGGCCAGCCTGGGAGGGGGCTTTCATTGCCATGGGAGGCAACCACAGTTGGCTCTGCACGTCTGAGGGCAGGAAGAGGATACTTGGAGGGAAATGCCGACTCACAGAAATAGACACAGAGGGTCTCCCGGTCCTACCTGTGTCCTCGAAGCCACCAGGATGTCCCCATGGCTATGGACTGGAGCTTTGAAATCAGGTCCCTGAAGCACCTGACATTCTTCACGGCCTTCACCCCAAACTGCTCCCTCCTCCCCTCTCACCCTTCACTTCTCCACCTGTTTCCAATCCTGTCAACTGCAAATCTGATTTCCCACTTCCAACTTACATTTCCCCTAATATCCAGCCCCAGTCTCCTTCCCTTGCCTCACTTTTTCTACCAAAATCCACTTTGGACTTTAGACTCTTTGACCACGAGGCAAAGGCCTCCCTACCCCTTGGTTATCCTCCCTCTTGCTGCCTTCTCCCTCATCCAGTCCAGGGGAGTCTACACTCCTCGCCACCAAAGACCCCGTCAGCTCCACCCAGACACAGACGGAAAGACAGAGCAGGACAAGATGAAGCGCAGAAGCCCTAGGGCTGAAAGCCGCCAGGCAGGCGACGAGCTCTGTGTTACTTTTCTGTGGCGGCTGTAACCAAGGACCACACACCGAGTGGCTGAAACATAGAAATGCTTGATCTCACAGTCCTGAAAGCTAGAAGTCTGAGGTCAAGGTGTCAGCAGGGTTGGCTCCTCCTGAGGGCTGTGTGGGATCATCTGTTCTCTCTCCCAGCTTCCGGTGGGCTGCCGGCAATCTCTGGCATCCCCTGGCTTGGAGAAGCATCACCTCGATCTCTGCCCTCAAATTCCCATGGCATTCTCCCCACGTGTTTGTCTTCAAATGTCCCTTTCTCATAAAGACACCAGCCGCACTGAAGTCTGGGCCCACCGACCTCCAGTATGCCCTCATCTTAACTAATTACATCGGCAACAACCCAATTTCCAAATAAGGTCACATTCTGAGGTACGGGGGGCTAGAACTTCAACATATAAACTGGAGGGAGGTAAATTTCAACCCATAACAAGCTTCCTAGATCCCTACGACGCTCAACACCCAAAGAGGTGCCTAGACATCACATAGGAGAATTCCTGTAGAGATGCCCAAACACCAAATTTGGAGATGTGGTGTAGTATTCATTGCTTTTCATTTTAAAATGAAACCCAGGGGGAAAAAAAAAACCCAGAAAAGTAGAATGTAGGGGAGAAAATCGCCCACCACAGAAAGACAACAACACAAACATCTTGCCGTATTTCCTAGCAGCCACATTTCCTGGCATGGGTTAGTGCTTTCTGCTGAGTTGTGGCATTTAATTGGGCTTGTGACTGTGGTTTGTAAGACCTTGCCAAAGAAGAGGCTTAATGAGGGATTACAGTTTATAGTGGACTTATCTGCACTGAAGCAACATCCAGATGCCATTGGAAAAGGCATAAACATCCCTTCCACAGGGCTGCCAGTTCACTGATGTCACCAGTTTGTCCTATGACAAATGTATACTGAGCACCTGTTATGTGCTGGGCACTGTTGTAGGCCCTGGGAATACAGCTGTGAACAAGGCAGCCAAAGTACTTCACAGAGACGGCTTGCTGAGATGGAAATTCTCCTCTAGAGCTTTGGGACAAGTTGAATAGGGCTTCTGTCGATGCCCCAAAGGACGCTCACCAGCCTTTTCATCCCATGATTCCTTTGTTTTGAGTTCTTGATTTCTGGTTCATCCTTTGATGCTCTGAAGTATCTGTTCAGGGATTATTTCCCCAGGAAGGCTCTCTGAATAGCACGTTTTCTGAGCCCATGCATTTCTGATACTGTATCATTTGTATAGCATAGATCACTAAACTTCTTGAGTCTCAACCCATTCGCTTCTAAACACCACAGACCCAGGCCTCCCACACTTTGCTAACAGGACAAAGAGAGCAAGCTGATCTCTCATCTGTCAGATCCTCTTCTTGTATACACACCTGGGAAGCAGGTACGCAGGCACATCTCACACCCTGAATCCTGAGATACAGAAGATGCTTTCATTCTGTGGGTTTATACCTGGGAGCACAGCATGGCGATCCAGATGCAGGAGGAAGACTGCCTGCAGTCAAATCCCAGCTCTGCCATTTCCTAAAGTGTACAGTCGGACAAATTCCTTAGACTCTCCATGCTTTTGTTTCCCAATCTGCAAAATGGGTATAATAAAAATCCCAGCCTCCTAAAATCACAATGAGGATTAACTGAGTTAATATACGTCATGGCTCAGAAAAGAGGCTGACAAACTTTTCTCATAAAGGGCCAGATAATCAGTATTTTAGACTTTGCAGGCCATACGATCTTTGCCACAAATACTCAACTCTACTGTGGGAGCGTGAGAGCAGCCATAAAAAATAGATAAGCAAATAAATGAGGCAGGGTACCCATAAAACTTCACAAAAACAAGTAGCAGAGGAGCCCACGGGCTGCAGTTTGTGGACCCCTTACTTAGAAGAGTATCCAGCAAATACTAAGCTCTCGATAGACGTTAGATATTATTCTTATTAATTACGATTCGATTCAGAAGGATGGCGTTTGGATCATCTCCTATGCTTACTGTCTGGTTCTCTGACACTACGAACAGATGGTGTACATGAAAAACCACCATGCACAGAAGCTTTCCTCCCAGCCCACCTATAGCACTCTACTTGCGAAAACTACACCTTCCAAGATACAATGTGCTGCCACAATTTCCCTGCTAATTTTTGCCTTGTTGTATTTGTGAGTTTCAGCCTCCAGCAAGATGTAAAAAGAAAGGGTGGGAGGAAAACAATACAACTTGGACTGCTTCAGAAAGTCGTGTTCGTGCTCTAAAGGAGTTCTGTCCCATTTCAGGTGGGTACAGACCTCAGACTTCTACTAGAGGAACAGGGAAAGATTAAGGCCACATCTCATTTCTGTTGGAGGAGTGGCTGATTTAACATTTCTCTTGACCATTTCAATTAGCCTCAGAGTTGAGGGACATTTCTCCCAGATTCTGTCCAAGGATTACCTGTTTTAGTTGCTAAGAGCGCTGCCTTGGCTATCCTCATGGGGATTTTTATGGGAAGTGGCAAGAGGCTGGATTCCCAAAGAATCGTAAGGTCTATTTCCCCGGCCTGTGAGCCTCCAGAGTAGAGGTGTCGAGTCCTGTGATCTCGAGGTGCCCTCTGTCTCACTCCAAACACGTGGCTCCAATTCTTCATCCACTTCTCAGGATTTTCTGAGCTTTTCCTTCACCATCTACCCCAAGTAAGCTATACCCTGCTTTTTGCATCTTGATCAAAAATGATCTATTAGGACCTCAGAGCCAAAATCACAGACAACAGAGTTGGGCCAAGACTGGTTCTTTCCTACCAGATATATGAGTTTCCTAGGGCTGTCGTAACAAATTACCAGGAACTTGGTGGTTTCAGATGACCGAAATTTATTCTCTTGCCGTTCCGGAGGGCAGAAGTCTGAGATCGAGGTGTGTCAGCAGGGCTGGGTTCTCTCCTAAGGCTCTAGGGGAGAATCTTTCCTTGCCCCGTCTAGCTTCTAGGTGGCTGCATCACTCTGGTGTCTGCCTCCGTCCTCATGTGGCTCTCTCCTCTTGTGTCTCTGTGTTCCAAATCTCCCTCAGTCTTTCTCTTACAAAAACACCTATCACTGGATGTAGGTCCTAAATCCAGGAGGAGCTCACCTTGAGATCCTTAACTTGGTTACATCTGCAAAGACCTTTGTTTTCCAAATCAGGTCACATTCACAGGTTCTGGGAGTTAGAACTTGGACATAATGGGTCATTATTCAACCCCTTACAACTACACTGAGTGACCCCCATGCAGTTCACCTGCCCTCAGGCTGAGACCCAACTTCTATACCAACAAAACAGAGAGTGGGAGGAGAAGACCTACTTGGCACAGTTCCAGGCACAGGAAAAGCGTGAACTACACATCTGTTGAATCTGCATCAGGCACCCACCCCCTGGCCACAGAACGGCCTCCTCCCAGCACTGGTTAGAACTTGGAGACTGACCTATTTCATGCAGAGCCAACACACAGCGCTAAGCCCAGTTCACCTTCAGGATTGCACACAACTGCCTCAAGAACATTTTGCAGTTCTAACCCATGGCTGATGAAACAGACGCTGGTGTCTGCAGCCCCTCATCTGTTAAACATGCAGGGTGGATGGGATGATTTCCAGATTCCTTCCAGTGCTCACAGCCTATGGTTTCAGGATTTCTATAAAAGTTTAGGCATTAAGATTCATGACAAGGAAGCGACTCAGCTGAAATGCGGTCCCCCACGCATAGGGCGAAACGCAGACTTGACAGCAGTTCTCAGTGCTGCTGCCTGTTTTTGCTCAGGACGTGGCCCATCCTGTCTCATATCTTCCCGCCCTCCAGTAACAAGGCTTGAATCATGGCTCCACCACTTTCTATCTAACTTAGGACAAGTACCTCATTTTTTTAACGTTTTTAAAATTTCAATAGATTAAAATGTCAGAAAATAGAGAAACCTACAAAGAATAAAATACGGGTCTCCCCCGCTTTTCGAAAGTTTGCTTCGTGCCACTTTGCTTTTATTAAAAACCTACGTAAGTAGGTCTTTCGTAAAAGCCAACGGAAAGAAATCCAAAGGGGATCTTCACTCCTGCAAAAAAGGCGAAAAGCGAAAATAAGGTTCAGCGTTTGTTTTGCAGGGAGTGTTAGAGAGGCAGAACACACCCTGAGCAGCAAGAAAGGCACCTCCAACTCCTTCCCTGGGAACTATATGCAGCATCTCAGCATCAAGCAGCCATAGCTCTGAACTGTGTCTGTGAGCATCTGTGCTTTACCTCCATTTATTCTGCGTATCTATCAGCAAGATGTGTCCTAAGGAAACTTGCTTCTTTGCTTTACACCATTTTGACTTACCAAAGGTCTCATAGGAATGCTCTACTTTGGGGTGGTGGGGAAACCTGTACTAAACATCCATTGTTCCACTATCCAAGATAACCACTGTTAACATCCTGACATATCTGCTTGCCTTTTTATTTTTAAAGAAAGATCACTTCATTGCTACTACGAAAATGATACATAATTCACTTTGAAGAATTCGAGAAATGCCAAAAAATACAAAGATCTATGTTAAAAAAAAATCCCAAGTCTCACCACCCAGAAATAGCTATCATTAACATATGGCCAACATCACTGTAAATATCTTATGATATATGCAGAGACAAAAGGATGGATCTCGAACGGGTGGATAAGCAGAAGAATGCGGAGGAATAAATACTATCGAGTATGGGATAAAATATCATGTACTATTTAAAAATTTTTTACTTGTATCTAACAAAAGAAAAAGGTAATTAAAACAAAATGGAAGGAAATCTAGACCGTCAAATGTTTCTTCACCATGAGATATTTGCCAAAAGATCCCTTTGAAGTTAGGAATACAGATTGCGAAGAAAACATTAAGAGTCTGGAGTGATTATGTTGTCTTTTAACTATTTATTGTAATTTTAGACACCATTTAATGACTCCATGCTGTGAAAGACTGCATCAGTACGCTCACACTTCCTCTCAAATTCCCTCTCCCTAGCTCTCGATTTCTCAGCTTTAATTGTTGGTGGCTGCCTGGGCTTATAACCTTCACACCCTAATCTGTAACTGTAATTGCACTGTTAGTTCTATATTTAAATAGAGTCACTAGCCATCATCAAACCTTATACCATGAGTTTGGCATTCATGAATCTTTTATTTTTATTCACTCTTAATTAGCTGGATTTTGTGACTCAGTGTGTTTTCAAGATCTCATGGAAGTTATATTTATTCTGAGTACATGTATTCTTGAGGACAACTGTTTGTTAGATGTATAGCCCACGATATTCTTGGGCTATGCTTTCTTTCCATTAAATCTATTAGACATTCCACCGTCTCCCCAAACCCAATGTTGCTGTAGAATAGCTGAAGGCCAGCCAGATATTTTTTTTCTTCTCCTTGTGAAGGATATTCCAGTGTCTGGAAAACTGGGTGATTTCTCTCTTCATCCTAAGATTTAATCGCTTAACTAGGATATGTCTTAGCATTCAGCATTTTGTACCAAATGTTCCCAGAACACATCCTTTTTATTATTTTTTTTATATGTGGTAAAATGTCTAAAATAAAATTGCTGTTTTAATGATTTTTAATCATACAGTTCAGTGGCATTAATTACATCCACAATATTTTGCAACCATCACCACTACCCATTTCTAAAACTTTTTCATCATCCTAAGGAGAAATTCTGTGACCACTAAGCAATAACCTCCTGCCCCAACCTGGTAACCTCTAACCTACTTTCTGTGTCTATGAATTTGCCTATTCTATACAGACATAGCTACATAGAGGTATATGTGACAGATAGATAGACAGACTGATTTTATAAGTGGAATCCTATCATCAAAAAAAAAAAGAACAGACAATAGTGTTGGGGAGATGAGGAGAAATGGGAACCCTCATACATTGTTGCTGGGAAGGTAAAACGATGCCATTGCTTGCAACACAATGTCTTTTGAACTGCAAATTTAATTATGTATTCACTTCAGGAAATTTCTTCTATTTAGAGGCAGAATAGCATAATTCTGCTCTTTTGAATCACAGTTCTGCTCTATATACTAACTCTGTGACCTTGGGTAAGTCACTTAACTGTCTTACTCTCCTCACCTAAAAATCAGGAATACTAAAAATGACTGACCCCATACTCCTGTTGTGAAAAATTAGTCAACACACGTAAACCTCTAAAAAGAAAAAGTGGGGCTTCCCTGGTGGCGCAGTGGTTGAGAGTCCGCCTGCCGATGTAGGGGACGCGGGTTCGTGCCCCGATCTGGGAAGATCCCACATGTGGCGGAGCGGCTGGGCCCGTGAGCCATAGCCACTGGGCCTGCGCGTCAGAAGCCTGTGCTCCGCAACGGGAGAGGCCACAACAGTGAGAGGCCCACGAACTCAAAAAAAAAAAAAAAAAAAAAAAAGGTGTCTCATGTATAGTCAATTCAAAAAGGATTTGTTCTTATTATGTTAAATTAAGCTATATTATGCTATGTATTTGAATAAACCACGTTTATATAAATACATATATCTATATCTATCTTTGAATAAACCTTCTTTTCCCGTTAGCTATCTTTAATCTTCCCCTGACGACTTTCATCACTCTTTCATCTGCATTCATGTGCCTGTCGAGACGTTCCTTCATACTTTATTCCAGCAGCGTAATTCTATTTTGCCTCTGTTGTGCTTCATTTTTTGCTGTTCCTAATTTATCTATGGGCTCTTTAATCCTACAAAAGCTATTTTGGGGCCTCAACTTGTTTCCTTTTGTCCCTATTAATCTCATTCTGTGAATTTATCACCTCCTCCTTGAACTCTTCCCTTACTATGAATATCATTCTACAGAGTAAAACAACTGCGAATAATTCAGTTCCGCTCCTTAATTTATACTTCTGTCTAGGTTGGAAGTACTGCTCTTGCATGCTGTAGCCTCCTGCTTGTCTGTGGTGGCTTGTTTTGTTTTGTCTTGTTTTGCAGTATGCTCTAATGTTGCCTCGCCATTTCTTTCCTTCTTGCTCTTTCCTTCCTGCTTGGGTGGCTCTGTCCTGACATTTTATTTTCTGTGATATATAGCATAAGTGACACCTGACTCCCTTCCCACCAAAGCAGGGAACATTTTGTTTTCCCCTTGAAGCTGAAGCTTGAAAAGTGAGTATTCTTTGTTCTGCCAAATTTCTGTAACCTAATGGAACAGTGACAGGAAGGCGAGAGCTCAGCTAGAGCGATATTTAGGCATGGTTAGAATACTGGAGATCTATTCCTTCTTCCTAGAGTCTGTGAAATAGCCTTATAATCAGATTCACTCCATCCATTTGCAGGCACTGACTCTTCCTATGAGGGGATAGACTCTATTTTTGTATTGTTTCTCCAGTCCAGCAATGTAGTCCTGAAGGCTTTGCTACCATCAGAAAAGGCTAATGATCGCCATAACCCTTCTCCTTTCATTCCTCTCTACCCCCACCCCTGGCCCAGGGCCCTTTTCTTAGTCCTTAGTCAGACAAAGGAAAGGATAACAGTTACTCATTCAATTTGTTTTCTTCCAGTTGTTTGGGTATTAGTGAATAATTTCAGGCTATGCTTTCTGTGGATGGGGAAAGAGAAGTCCAGCTATATCCCTCTACATCCCAACAGAATTTTCTGTTTCTTTCCTTATTTACCAGTTTGAAGAGTTTATTGCATTTAATTATTCCCTTTACCTTGTTTAGACGTTGTGGTGAATTTTATCTGTTTTTATTTGCTTGTATTTTTGTTTGCTCAATTCAATACGTATTGGGTAAAAGGAATTCTGTAATGCAATTTCCGTCAGTGATCTTAACCTAAACATCTGAGTCACCATTTCCATATGTAAGCTGAGATAATAATAATTATCACACTGAACTCACGGATTTTTTTTAGGAGTACTAAATTAGATAATATATGTAAATTGCTCGCAAGTTTTCAATTTTTATATGAAAGTAAGTTTTCAATAATGTATTTGTGAATGAATGAGCTGGTATTACTCTACAGAAATGAACTTAGTTATCTAATTTCACAGGATTATAAAATGTTAGCACTTAAAGGAATCCTAGAAATCATGTGGCCCATCCCATTTATTTTATATGTAAGGAAACAAATGCCTTGCTATCATCTTTAGTACCACGTTTCATCAAGAGGTAGGCGACCCAAGAATTCTATGATCTGTAATCTGACGGAAACCATGTCATTCACAAGAATTCTTCTTGAGAATAACCTTTATGTTTGAGGAAAATATTTTTTATTTATTTCTTAGAAGCAAATGCCCATCATTCACAAGCCCCCTTGTCTTACCTAATACCACGCTGGGTGTAGGTATGCAAGCTTGTGGATAGAAGCTGGAAACAAAGCTTAATTGCTTTCCATAATTAAGGGGAGAAAAAATATAATGGAATAAAGAAAAGAAATTGAGCAAACTAGGCCAAATGCTGAGGAAGAACGAAGGAAGAGTTAAATAAAATCGGTGGAGATGAGAGTCAGCACTGAAAAATAAAAGTTTGATATTAATCTTCAGTTGTTTGCTCTGAAGTGTTTACTTCCTCCTTCTCACAGAAGGAATATTTAGTGAAGCCTACCTACTCAACGATGTTGTTTTTGTAGGAGGTTCTTTGAAAGGAGCACCCATGAATGCATTTAGATCTGAGTAAAGAACAAGCAGAACACATTCATTTACAGAAACTAAAAATGTGGGACCCACTGAATAATATATGTTGGTCAGTTGTGCCTCCCTGGGTTCAAACATACCCAGGGCAGGGGACGGGGTGGGATAGAGGGCCAGCCTGGAGGGGTTTAGGGCTTGCCAGGTGACTAAGTGGAGAGATGAGTTTTAACCTGAACCTAAAGATACTGCCAGCATCTACGGAGGAAGCAAAGCCCAAACCACGATGCAAACCAGAGACTGATTTCCGGCAAAAGGAAGCAGGGAGCAAATTAAGTCTGTACCATTTGTTTCAGCCCAACAAGGAAGAATTTTTCCACCAGTCCCAAACCTAGAAGCTGTTGTCTGCTTCCCAGCACATTCTAGAAGTTTTGCACAAGCCTGATAGTGAGACCAAATGAAAGAGGTGACAAAACTTAAATATGTTCAGTCCAAAATAGCAAACAAACCATTGATAGTTATCTCCTAGGGTCTCTTTGAAACGATAACTGGATTGTTTTAAGTAGTATTTGAGCTTAAAAACAACAAGGACAAGAAGGAACCTCAGTTAATAGGACTTCTTATCAACTTCTTATCAACTTTCTTATCTAGGACTTCTTTGTCTTAGAAAGAAAAGTCACCATAGCTCCAAATTTTTAAGGGAAAATAGTTTTTCTGGGTATATAAGTTTTGGTTGAAAACTATCAATTAAATCTGACCCAGACATTTTGAGTTACATAAGGTCTCAAAAATTTTACTTCCCACATACTTTCTTAGGAAATTACGTGAGAATGTAATCCTGTTTGGACTGAAAATATTTATTTAATTGTTTGTGCTCTCTTGCATTTTATTTTAATACCAGGGTTATGGGAACCCCTAAAAATGTGTTTGGAATCAAATAAACTTCCAGGCTTGGGACTGGCAGAAAATGAAATCCTTCCTTGTTGGGCTGAAACCAAAGATACTAACTGTAAAAGGACACCTCAGATGATGCCCAGGACGTGTCAAGCAATGATCTGAACGGTAGGACCAGTGGCTCTGGACGTGAATGAGGTCTCTCACAGAACAGCAAGAGTTGCTAGTTTAGCTGATGATAAAAGTAGAGAGTGGACTATAAACAAAAGAGAAAACTCATTCAACCTTGAAGCTGGGAGCATTCTCCGTTGAAAGGTACAGAAGAGGTGCAGGAGTCCAGCGGAAGACAAAACAGGATCCTAGCACAACTGTCTGGCTTTGCAGGGGCACAACTTGCACAATCACAGTAACAGGAGTTCTATTTATGGATTTTCAACTTTTAGCATCATGTGATTGATCAATCACGAAAGGCAAGAATAGTTATGAAACCAAGGAGGACCCTGGGGGCCTCCTGGGCACAGAAGCCTTTCCATGTCCCCCACTTCATGTTTGTAGGGAACAAGGTCCAGCCTCCATGACCTTCCCTGAGCTCCAAAGGGAAGATTCGAACAGTTGCTAATCAGGGAAGGGAGGGGATGCAGAGACAAGGCAGGAGCAGTCAAGAAACAACAGTGCAGCCCTGGGGCAGGTCCTGGTTCACTCAAGGGATACATGGAACAGTATCTTTAAACTCTTTATAGAACTAAAACCCCCAACAAATGGAAGATATCAGCATTCTTCATTCCAGATTAAAGGAACCAGAGAAGCTCTTCAAGAAGACCACCTGAGGCCAGATTAAAGGAACCACAGAAACTCATCAGATTACCTGAGACCAGATTAAAGGAGTGCAGGCCCTGCACACACCCTAATCTTATCAGCAACCCCACCCTTGAACTGAGTGCTATAAAACTCCTCACCAAATCCTCCCATGTTGGGACACACAGTTTTCAAGGGCAGGAGCCCGCTGTGGCCCCCTTTGCCCCGCAAAGCTATTTTTTCTACTTCCCCCAAAACTCTGTCTCTGAGATTCGATTCGGCACCAGTGCACAGAGGCCGAGTTTTCAGCATCAGTTACAGAGAAAAGTTTACAAATTACCAAGCTTGGACACAAAAGGGTAAAGACAAAGCTGAGAGATGGAAAAGGGAGAGGTGAGTGGGGGAAGGGGAGAGCACCAGTGGCCTCCTCTTCTTACCGAGGAGCCTCTGATGGAGCCTCTGGAACAAGAAGTGGAGGTTTACACATGTTGTCTGAATTGGCAGAGGTTACCTGTGGGAGGCACAAAGAATAATATCTTACTATAATGGGAGGTAGGGGTGCCTTAGAAGGCAAGTCCTTATTCCTCTCCACAGAAAGCCAGTAGATAATACCTGAAGTTAGTAAGTCAAGAAAAGCACTTTAAGCGAAGTATTTACACGTGTAGACATAACCACCAAGACACAAAAACAGAAATGGGATCTGGGAGGCTGAGGAGCGAGCAGCATATGGTGGCTTTTCAGTACGAGCCCTTCTGAGCTATTTGAGGTGTTAACCATGTTTATTTTTTGGTTTTAAAATTCTTTTGAAAATTAAATTTAACACTATACAACAGTCTCACCTATAAAAACTTACACACACAAAAAAGTCCCAGAATCAATCATAATTAATTATTTATTTTAAATGTATGCATATTAGGAGATAATATGCTTATTTTAGGAATGGAAATATTGTTTGAAAATGTGAAATGTATTAATATGTTATCGTTTTAGCAGAATGAAGGTGAGAAAAACAATCTTCCATCTATTGGTGCTGAACAGGCTCTGGATAAAATCTTTTCAACATTCATGGCTTTAAAAGTCAGTATTCTAGACATGGATGAATACTTCCTTACAATAACAGAGTGCCCATCTGAAACTAAAAGACAACATCACGTGTAAGAGTCTAACACTGAAGTCATTTCTACTAAATTCAAGAATGAAACATGGTTATACCAATATTATTCAATATTGATTTGAAATTTCTAAGCATTGAAATTAAAAAGGAAGGGAGGGAAGGAGGTAGCGAGGAAGGAAGAAAGGAATGTATGATGAAAAGTGAAAGAGAAAATTACCATTATTTGCCTGATGATATGATTAAATACCTAGAAAACGCCAAATATCAATTCAAAAATCTATAGGACCAGTGAAAGGGTTCAGAGTAAGGTGAGAAGTTAAAAAATAAATAGATAAAACACAACAGCTTTCTTACAGAGCAGCAATAACCACTTGGAAGCTCTAACGGGGAATAAATTAAATCACAATAGTAGCAAATACCTAGGAATCAATTTAAACAGAAATGTGTGAGAGCCAGATGAAGAGACACATAAAACTTCACCGAGTGATATAAAAGAAGCCTTGAAAAAATGAAATACATGTAATGATTCCAAATGCAGAGACTCAATAAAGTCAAGATGGAAATTCTCACAAAAAAATAATTTGTACAATATTTGCAATTCTAACAAAACTCAAGAGTTTTTTGGAATTTGGTCAAATAATTCTAAAGGTCATCTAAAAGGAAACAAAAAGAGTCACAGTTCTTTTTTACTGAAGTGTAAAGAGGGCTTCCCTGGTGGCGCAGTGGTTGAGAGTCTGCCTGCTAATGCAGGGGACACGGGTTCGAGCCCTGGTCTGGGAGGATCCCACATGCCACAGAGCGACTAGGCCCGTGAGCCACAACTACTGAGCCTGCGTGTCTGGAGCCTGTGCTACACAACGAGAGGCCGCGATAGTAAGAGGCCCGCGCACCGCGATGAAGAGTGGCCCCCGCTTGCCGCAACTAGAGAAAGCCCTCGCACAGAAACGAAGACCCAACACAGCAAAAATAAATAAATTAATTAATAAACTCCTACCAACATCTAAAAAAAAAAAAGTCTTATAAAAACAAGAATGGTTATTGATAACTAAATGCAAAGATATTTTTAAAAAAAAGTATAAAGAGAATGGAATGTCTTTTCAAGTATTAAATACCTGATAAACCTATAATAAGTAAGAGTGTTGTACTGACATAACAACAGGTAAACTAATAACACCAAGTAGAGAGAACATCAACAGACCCAATAAGAGAATGTGTCTGATAAGAAAGTTCCCACTTCAAATGAGTGGAGAAATTTTAGACTATTAATTTGTGGTCCTGGGATACTGGTTAACTGTTTGGAAAAGCAACAGACTTAGAGTCCTAGCCACATGATGAACCAAAAATTAATTAACCTGTTAATTAATTAGTATATAAATATAAAGAATGAAGAGTTGAACATGAGAAACATGAAAAAAATTCAAATCATTAAAGATCTAGGAAAAAATATAGGAGAATATTTATCTAATTTGGGGATGGGAAAATAAGTTTTGAATCCCAAAAGCCAAAGAAGATATATTGTTTTATATAACTGACGATTTAAAAATTAAAACTGGGGCTTCCCTGGTGGTGCAGTGGTTGAGAGTCTGCCTGCTAATGCAGGCAACACGGGTTCGAGCCCTGGTCTGGGAAGATCCCACATGCCGCGGAGCAGCTGGGCCCGTGAGCCACAATTACTGAGCCTGCGCGTCTGGAGCTTGTGCTCCGCAACAAGACAGGCCACGATAGTGAGAGCCCCGCGCACCGTGATGAAGAGTGGCCCCCATTTGCCACAACTAGAGAAAGCCCTCACACAGAAATGAAACCCAACACAGACATAAATAAATAAAAAACATCTACATGAAGTAGATATAAAAAAAAAATTAAAACTGTTCATCAGAATATCAAAAATTCTGAAAGAATGTAAAAACTGAGAAAATATATTTTAATATAAGTAGCAGGTAAACTTATTCTATAAATGATCCTATAAACATATATGACAAATGTAAAAATGTTCATGAACAGATAATTCACAGAGAACAAAACATATAAAATATGTTTGGCTGTGCAAGTAATAAAGAAAATCCAAATCAATATGTGTAGTGTATTTCCTTTTAACAAATTAACAAAGATTTTAAAACAGTGATGACTCCTCATATCAGCAAAGGTTTAGTGAGTAATCACTTGGCGCCTGGACTAAAGTTGGCACAAAGATTTTGCGAAGGGCAATCTGACAATATGTATCACATTATGCATTACATATAAAAATATGAATTACAGATCACATTCAAATGCCCACACCATCAAATGGACAATTGCAATCTAAAAGAACTCATTAGAAATTTTAACTAAGATTTACATGGAAAAATCTTACAACCATATCATTTACAATAGTGAAAAATTGGAAGCAATTTCCATGCTGAAGAGTAAGAACATGATTAAATAAAAAATAACACAGCAATATGATATAATTTAATTGATGGAAAAGTTCAGTTATTAGAGAATATTCAACGACAGAAACATGCTAATGATATCATTTTAAATGAGAAAAAAAGCTATCTAACAGTACTTATAGCTTGTTTCTAATTTTGTAAAATAAAACGTATATTGTTAGCAAATAGGAGCTTGTGTGTGTGTGCACATGTGTGTAGATAGTAATCTATATCTATAGAAAAAAGGACTTGAGAAAAACTTGGTTTAACATAACAAACACATGCATTAACCTCCATTTTCTCCCCAACTCTCACTAAAATGACAGTGTAGGAATTAAAAAGACATAAACCCACAAGTACCGAGAGAATGGGAAAGGAAATGATAGCAAATGAGGGAGGTCAATAACATTTTTGAAGAAAAACAGACAAATGGTAACTGATGCAGCAGAAACGATCTAGCTTATAGGATTTCATGACCTGCTGAGGATGGGTAATGTGCCACACAAAACCAGGGATAATCCAGGGAAACCAACACATTGAGGGGAGAGAGCATCCCCCACTTAGCTCTGAGAACAATGGAAGCCAGGATTTACATATACTGCCCATCCCTTCCAAAGAGCAGAGGGTTTATCTTTGGGGAAGCTGAACAGATGAATAGGAAAACATCTTAGGTATGAACGTTCCAATGGTCAACAATGAAAAGCCAGTTTACCGGCTTTTCTCTGTACAGTTAAGCCATTCAGTGAACAAGCCCCCTCCTATCTAATATATACATTTTAGTCCCCCTCTCTTAAAGATGAATGGACAGCCAGTGATCACCAGCATTTGAGGAAACCTCTAACATGAGGAAAAGAGACCAAAACAGAGGAGATAAAAGGACAGATAAAAAACAAAATTCAATTCAAAGAGCATTTTTAAGAAACTTAAAGAGAAGACATTTCATCCAAGAATAGAATGCCATAAAAAAGGAGCATTCACAGAACCAAAAGAGAACTCTCAGATGTTAAAAATATGAAAGCTGAAATAGAAGTTACAGAAGATAGCTTAGAAGATAAATTTGAGAAAACTGTCCAGAAAATAGAAGAAAAGAAAAGGGAAAAAAAGACAGAGAGAGAAGGAAAAGGATAAGAAAACTAGATTAGTCTAGGAGGTCCAAAAGTCAACTAATAGGGTTGAAAAAAAAGGATTAAGAGTACGTTATCAAAGAAATAATGTCAAAGAAAGATCCTAAACTAGAAAATAATGAAGTTATAGATGGAAATGGTAACCAAAGAGCCCTGTGGTATGAATAAAAAATAGCTACTCCAAGACACTATGAAATCCTCAAATCACTGAGATTAAAAAAAAAAAAAGATTCTAAAGGTTTACAGAGAGAAAAAAATTCTGAAGGATTGATAATATACAGATAATTCAATGTTCAATGAGAAAGGAGTCTTTCCCACAAATGGTGATGGTATACTTGACCATTCATATGCATAAATAAACAAACCTTGACCCATACCTCTTCCCAGATACAAAAGTTAACTCTAAATGTAGCATAAGCCTAAATGTAAAATCTAAAACCATAAAATAAGAGAAAACCTTTATAACCTTGGGTTAGGCTAAGAATTTTTAGATGTAACACCCAAATACCATCCATAAAATAAAAAATTGATTAGTTGGACTTCATCAAAATTTAAACCTTTTCTCTGTAAGATACTGGTAAGAGAATGAAAAGACAAGCCAGTGACCAGAAGAAAATATTTTAAAATCACATGTCTGACAAAATGCTTGTGTACAGAATATATATATATATATATATATATATATAAAAAACTCTCAAAGCTCAAGTAATAAGAAATCAAACAATCAATTTTTTCTAGTGGGCAAAAGATTTGCACAAACACAACACAAGAGATGATATTTAGAAAGAAAATAAGCATATGAAAAGATACTCAACATTATTACTTATTAGGGGAATGCAAAGTAAAACCACAACGAGATACCACTACACACTTACTAGAACAGCTAAAATTAACTTAAAAAAAAAGATAATACCAAGTGCTGACGAAGTTGTGGGGCAAACTGAACCCTCACACTTTGCTCTTGAGTATGCAGAATGGTATAGCCATTTTTGAAAACAGATGGACAGTTCCTTATAAAGTTAAATACACATTTATCATATAAGCAGCAATCACACTCAGTATTTATCGAAAAGAAATAAAAACTTACATTATTACAAAAATCTTGTGTGCTAATGTTTATAACAGTTTTCTTCATAATTACCAAAAACTAGAAACAATGTAAATATCCTAATGGTGAAAGGACAAAGCAATTATGGTAAATTCATGCAACAGAATACTATTCAGCAATAAAAGAATGAACTAGTTAATAGAATATGAATGACTCTCAAACACATTATGCCACGTAAAAGAAGTCAGACCCAAAAGGCTATGTACTCTATGATTCCATTGATATAGCATTCTGAACAAGGCAAAACAGCTGGAATAGAAAGCATACCAGCAATTACCAAGGGCAGGGAGTAGGGAAGGAAGAGGTTGACTGCAAAGGGTCAATATGAGATATTTTTTTGAAGGGATTGATCTGTTCTGTATGTACTAGGGTGATGTATGCATAATTCTATGCATTTGTCAAAACCCACAGAACTATAAACCAAAGAATGAATTTTACTGTATGTCATAAAAATATATTTCTGAGGGAAAATTGTATCTACTAGAATTCTATACCCAGCCAAACTATCAATCAAATGTAAAGACAGAATAAAATGATTGTCAGCCACACAAGACATTTTTAAAATTTTTACTTTCCACGAAGCCTTTCTCAGGAAGCTCCTAGATACTGTGCTCTAATAGAACGAGGCGGTAAACCACAGAAAGAAGAACTCATGGCACCTGGAAAAAGGAGAGAAGAACAGGAAATCCCAGGACAACTGCTTTGCCTAGGGCCCACAGAGTTCACAGTCCAGATTAAACTAAGAAGTTAGAGGGTTACAGGCATATGACTAAAAGAATGAAACCAGTAAGTGACCTGATGAGTTTGGACATAATGAGATGACACTTCTGAGGGAAAAGTTGGAAAAACTTAGTGATCAGTTAAAAGAAAACTAAGTAATCAGTTTTAAAAGGGAGTTACTAACTCTATGACAGGAGTAATGGGAAAATGAATGTAATCACAATATACTACATCGCCCAGATGTAACTAATGTTAATAAATCGAAAATGATGCCAACCCGGAAAACTGGCTTCCCTCCAGATTATGATAAACCAACCAAACTCAGAAGATGGAGGAGGGAAGCATGCTGGGGTGTGTGAACGTGTGTCATAGCGGGGAACTTTAAGAAGGCTTCCAGAGAAGGCAGTAGATAACATGAAAATGAAATAAACAGGAATAGCAGAATTCGTATGTTACTTAGAAATGCGGTGTTAAACAAGAGGAGAAAACAGCAGCTAATAAGAGGTGAAACTGGTTGCCCTGAGGGAGAGAGAATCACAGGGAGGAGGCTGTTTTTCACTGTGAATCTTGTAGAATCTATTGCTTTTAAAACTGTTCTAAATACGAATACAATTTTTGATTTAAAAAAAAGGATAAGAAGAGAACAGATAACTAGGACTGATACCAAATTATTAACAATGATTATCTCTGGTTATTGGTTATCTCTGGTTATTCACAAGTAATTTTCATTTTCTTCTTCACAATTTCCTGAACCTTCCAAACTTTCTATCTTAATAATCAAAAGGAGGGAAGAAAGAGAGAAAGAGGCACAGAGAGGGACAGACAGACAGACAGAGAAAGAGAGAGAGAGAGAGAGAGAGAGATCAAAAGTAGACAACACTTCTCCTTCTTCTTAATCAGGCAAAACACAATGACTACCCATGTCTTTTCAAGATGGAATTCTGCATTTTAGCAAGTGGGGTTTTCAGGATGCAGAGTAAAGGTTTTTCAGACAGCCTGATGGGAACGATGGGCAGGCACACAACAGGGGTTCTGCCAGTATGACCCTCTCCACTTCCCCCCCGGGCTCGTTTTCCCATTTGTACCATAAGATGAGGGCCTGGGGTCAGCCAGCTCTCTGTAGCTCTAGAATTTGATCCTAGAAGCTCTAAGCAAGGAAGCTGCCGGGACCAGGTCACCCAGCCTCCTGCTGCCCAGGCTGGAGGCAAGGAGCCCTCCTCTGTCCACTGTCCATGCAGAACCAGGCTTGGTCCCACACCAGATGGTCCATCCACTGCAAGGTTACTGGCAATTGTGTCTTCTCTCAGTTGCCCACCTCCCAGGAAAGAGGTTCCCCAAACCAATCACAAATGGCTGCTGGGACTTGGGTGTCTCTGCCGGCATGTGTGTGCGCCCAGTTGCTGAATAAATAGAAACCCCTTGAACGTTTCTATTCTCTGTAAAGCCCTCCCACATTCAAGGCTGATTCTCATGATTCCTCGCAAGCCTGGCAATGCAGAGCCATGCAGAGCCAAGCAGAGCATTTAAGCATGAAAAGACAGACCACATCTTTAGTAAAACTCAAGTCCTTGCGTTGTAAGACCTGAACAAGGGCCAACATCCAGTTTCTAGAGCTTGTGAGCCAGAAAACACACCAAAACGTATCGTGATGAGGCACGCTTTGGAACAAACAGCCCAGATCCGAATCCCCAATTGGCCCCTTACTTCCTGGAACTAACTCAGACACCTTTTGGCAGACATCTCATGCATAAAAATGGGAAAATTTTACTGTCAATTTAATTTAAAATTTTTATGTTTTATTTTTGGCTGTGTTGGGTCTTTGTTGCTGTGCGCGGACTTTCTCTAGTTGCAGCAAGCGGGGGCTACTCTTCGCTATGGTGTGCGGGCTTCTCATTGTGGTGGCTTCTCTTGTTGCGGAGCACGGGCTCTAGGCACGCGCGCTTCAGTAGTTGTGGCGTGCGGGCTCAGTACTTGTGGCTCACGGGCTCTAGAGCGCAGGCTCAGTAGTTGTGGTGCACGGGCTTAGTTGCTCCGCGGCACGTGGGATCTTCCCGGACCAGGGCTCGAACCCGTGTCCCCTGCATTGGCAGGCGGATTCTTAACCACTGCGCCACCACAGAAGCCCCCTCATTTTTAAAAGGTCTACTTTCTATGTAAAATGACTAGCAAAGAATTATATAATAGTGTTTATTGAGCACTAGCTATGTCTGTCTCATGGTGCCAGGCATTTTATATTCATTGTTTCATTTAATCCTCACAAATTCACTATGAAGAATTAGGTATTACCCTCCCCATATTAAAAATAGACAGCGAGGCACAGAAAGACTAAGTAACTTGTCCTGTGTCACTCAGCAAAGAAGTACTAGAGGTGGGCTCTGAACCCAGGCAGTGTGAGGTCAGACTTACCTACAGTGCCCGGCACCTTCCCTAATGACAGGCACTTCCTGAGATGAATGCTCACCACCCCTTTCTCCCACGCCCATAATACAGATGGGGAGACCAAGGCCTGAAGCAAGGATATGGGTGGCCCACATACAGGGGCAAGAGCGGAGAGCCAGGATCTGGCTCCAGCTCATTCTTCATGCTGTCACAGAGTGGAGCCCACAAAGACACATCCAGAGGACCCCTAGGCCCCCACTGTGAGCGCTCTCGGCCCCCTGCTGACCCCGCCTGCCCACAATTTCTGACCCTCACAGCCCCACCCCACCCCCACCTCTGGTTGTGATGTGCGCATCGTCTTCGGATGGGAAAGCAAGGGTCCGGGCCCTGCCACGCTCAGCCGCAACTCACGGGCTTGCCAACCTATCGTCACACCTGCCCTTGCCCACCCCTCTAAAGATCTCAACTCCCTTCTCCATGCTGACAAAGAGCTCCACCCATACCTGCCACCAAGGGTGGGGGACAGACAAATACCAGGGCCCCGGCTCCACCAGGCCTGCTGGAGTCTAGACTGCCTACAGACTGTTCCAACGGCAAGGGATTCATCTCCCTCCTAGCATTACACTAACTCAATGTACATGATTCATTTATTCAGGGACCATGAAGTCACCCACAGCTGGACCCTCACAGCCTATTACAGTGCCTGGCAGCAAAGAGGTGTTCGATTAACATTTGTTAAGTGACAGAATAAACTGTGAGGCTACACCCTTCATCCCCATCTTCACACTTAATCTGGAGAGACTGATGATTCCCTCTTGTGTCCCCTGACTCTCTGGGACGTTGCCACAAGAAGACAAACCCAGGTCAGAACACAGCAGAGTAACTGTCTTTACTGGAAGAGTTTTTTTTGTTTTTCCCCTGAATGGTCCAGGTATCACTTTTAAAATCACTTTGCAAAGGAGGTGGAGTAATGTGCCTCTTTATGCTGACGGTCTTGCCTATAAATCAGCAAATCCTCCAAGACAGTCTCCAGCAGCTGAAAGGTTAGGATAGAGCAGAATCAGGATGTTCCATGGAGGAGCCTCCAGGTCACCATCCACACAAGAGTCGTTATGACTGGAGCAGCCCCCCCAGGTTTCTGGAGAAGGTGACATTAAATCCCTTCTGTCAAGCCCAGGGCGTGGGACAGAAGACCCTCAGAAGTTATCACCGGAAAACACAAGGGGCTTGGGATGTGCAGGCCTGGATATCAGTCCCAGCTTTATCACAGGCGAGTTGCATGAGCTTGGGCAAATTATTTAATATCACAGAGCCTCGTTTTCTCCCCACACATTCATTCACCAATCATTAATTCATTCAACAAATATTTATTCAGTGCCTGATGTGTGCCAGGCACTGGACTATATGAGAGTCAGGAAAATGGTTTGGCCGGGGGAGGGGGCAGGAGATAAACATTCACCAACAAGCATTCCAAGAAATATACAGTTACAAATTGTGGCATGTGCCATGAAGGAAAAGAACTGTAAGGTCACTTGACAGGGCCTGACCCCGAGGAGGTGACATTTAAGTTGAGAGTTAAACAGTGAGACAGGGTGGGAATGCCAGGCAGAAAAAGAAAGTACTTGTAGCCCAGAAAACGGCACATGCAAATGTCCTGCGGCAGAACAGAACCCACCATACCACATATTCAGGGGACTGAAAGAAGTCCCTGGAGTTGCAGGGTGAATACGCCCAGTTAAGGATGGAGACGGGGGCAGGGTCCAGGTGATCCAGGGCTCTGTAGCTTGTTGAGGAATCTGGATTTTATTCCGGAACAACTGAAAGTCATGAAGGCTGTTAGGCACAGAAGTGACATGATCAGAGTTTGGTTTTAAGTTCTCTCCAGTTGCTATGTGCAGAATGCAGTAAAAAGGCCAAAAAGAGAGATGATGGCATCCTGGTGCCAAAAGAGAGAACAGATCTAAGGGGTATTTAGGAGGAAAAGTGGACAGGATTGGGGGCTGAGGGGAAGGAGGAGTCAACGGTGACTCTTGGTCTCATTTGTTACCTGGATGGATGGTCCGTTCTATCCTCCCAGGGAAGTGGGAGGGGTAACTGAATACATTTTCCAATAGGGATGCCAGCTTGGGGGTACTCAGCTCCCATTTAAACTGTTAGATGATGAAATGAGAGCACAGATAAGAAGCTAGTCTGTTGACAAGGGCCCGTCATATTGAGTCCTTGCCCCTTTCTGTGCACTTTTAATCAGGGAGCCCAGGCTGATCTAGCCAGGCTGGGACTGGAGTCTGTGAAGCTGGAGACAGAAGAGGCGATGTCTTCTCTGAGATCAGGGAAACCCAATGAAGATGAGATCCCTGCACTATAAGGTCACCATGACCTTGAAGCTCCATTCTCATGGGAAAGTTGGGCTCAAACCAATGGGCCAGTGGCCTTGACCAGTGACCACTCATGGAGGAGAAAATGAGAAGGGATGAAATTCAAAGCTAATCATGCCCCTTCTCTGATCTGTGATTCTGCCCTTTGCTCTGGAGGGCATGGACCTCCCTGGCAGGGAACTCCAGGTCCAGCGTGGATGGGTGCCAAGCCTTCCTCTGCCACTTCCTCACTGATGTGGTGGCCAGTGTTGGCTGCCTGCCCAGCATCCATTCTCCTCCTCACCCTTCCTAGTGGCAGCTTTGGGAGACCCTGTTTTGGGGGAGAGGGGAGCCTGGGCCTTGGGCTGGACTGTAGGTACTTGTGGCTCTCACACCTCCGGCCCCCGGGATGGATCCAGGACACGGGCCTGTGTATCCTGTGTCCCACTGCACAGCACAGGCTCCTCTAAGTGTCTGCATCCCCCACCTGAACTGTGGGCCCCTCTGAGGGCCCCTCTGAGACCAGAGCCAGGCTTGATTCCTCCTGTGCTCCCCCAGGCCCAGAACACAGGAGGGATCTGTCCGGCAGGAGGAGGCCTGGGCACTGGGAGGTGCTCCCTCCTGCCTGCCTGCTGGACGCATATGCTTCACACAGCCTCCCCAGCCCCATCGGCCCTCCCCACCTCAGGCAGGATTCTAATCCCTGGCTCTCTTTAATCCCGGAGTGAAAGGCCAGCTCCTTGTCACTGTGAAGCTCAACTACTGACTCTGCGTTCATTCTCTTAAAAAAACAAACCAACAACAACAACCATCAAAAAACCACCCTTCAGATGATCTGGCTCTCAGGCAAACTGGAGGGGAAAAAGCCTTTCATTAAAAGAAAGTAAAGTACACATTTCAAGCACATAGAGAAACATGGCCCTTTAAGCCAGGATAAAATCCTACCACGCTCGGATCACCCTCCAGAAAGTGACGATTAAGAAAAAAGGGCTTTTATAAAGGTGGCTGGAGAAATCGTAGCAGCGGACTTAGAAAGCGCTTCCTGTGACCAGGCACAGTTCTACACGCATTACAGAAGGCGGAGAACAGCTGTTTACCCTGGTGGCTGAAAGCTGAGGAGAGAGAAGAGGAAGTCAGGCTTAAGAAGAACGACCCCAGGAATCCTGTGACAGGTGTGCCAAGGTGTCTCAAGGGTCAGGTGGGAGCCAAGCTCAGACTCCCCTGCGCTCAGTGACTACAGGGCACTGGACACCTTGCCCCGGGTCCTGGAAGAGCAAGAACTCTAGGCTGTGCTTATCAGACATAGCTTCGCGTTGAAGCTATGGGGAGCTACTGGGGAGCTCTAAAAGCCCTTAGGCCTGGTCTCAGCCCCAGAGATTCTAATGAAATTGGACTGGGGTGCAGCCTGGGCACGAGGGCTTTTTAAAAGAGTACCAAAGGTCCGAATGTCAGCCAACGTTGAAAACCATTGCCTGGTGATGTACATGGGCTTGTTGGTTTCCTAGGGCTGCCATAAGAAAGCACTGCAAACTGGGAAACTGACAATGGCAGAAATTTACCAGCTTATAGGTCTGAGCGGGTAGAAGTCTAAGATCAAGGCGTGGGCAGAGCTGTGCCCCCGCTGACCTGTGGGAGAATCCTTGCTTGCCTCTTCCTAACTGCTGGTTGCTTTGCGGGCTATCCTTGGCGTTCCCTGGCTTACAGCCGTGTAACCCCACCTCTGCCTCATCGTCCCATGGTGTTCTCCCTGTGTGTCTGTGTCTTCTCATGGTCACCTTCTAATTAGGACACCAGTCATACTGGATTAGGGCCCACCTACACCAGTATGACTCAATTACACCTGCAAGGATCCTGTTTCCAAATAAAGTCACATTCTGAGTACCGGGGGCCAGGAATTTAACATATCTGGGGTTTTTTGTGGGGGGGGGGCACAACTCAACCCACAATGATGGGTATAGGTCCCAGCCCCTGTAGCCCCCTCACCTCTGGTGTGTGGACTCTGCCTGCCCATTGTCTGAACCCCATGCTCACAGCAGGTTGATGATTAGAGCCCCAGTCCCCTCACATATCTGGGGGATCCCCAATGGCTTTCCTATTCATCGAGCTTCTGTCTTTCTCTTTAATGGTCATGGAGGCGTCTGTATTACTTGATCAAAGTCTTTGCCCTGGGTCAGTTTGCCCTGGGCTTCTGAGTCCTCAACCCCAGGCTGCTCAGCAAGCTATTAACAGCTGCTAAGCTCCCCAGGCCCACTCTCCACGAGAGGTATACTGTACCCTGCCCACCCCCCATCCTACTGCTCGCCAGGGCCTAACACCAAAGCAGAGATCCCCTCATGTGGGGACCTGGCACCTGCTTCCTGTTGAGGAACATCATAGCTCAGAGGAGGAACCTCAGCATGCTACAGAAACCACGTTCATTCTAATCATCACCGTAATTTTTTTTTTTTAATTCTAGTTCAATTCCCCATCTCCTGGCACAAATCACTGTTACAAGACCAACTCTTAAGAAAAATCCTCAGAATCAGAAAACTCCCATATTCTCCAACAGCAGCCTGGTCTCAGGAAAGGCAGCCAGACATGGACTCAAAGGTCTCCCTCCTCATGTCGGAAGTGGTTTCCACGGAGGCTGCACTGAGAACATTTCCAAAACTCCAGAAGACAAGCAAATAGGAAAAGGGCCAGTGTCTGCGAAACACAAGCTGCCCCTATCAGAGAGCTGAGCAGCTAGGCCCTATGAGGCCAAGGTTAGGAAAGCCCAACTAGCCCAGCCTCATGTGACAGTGGAGAATGGAATTCACATCCTGGACCTCAAATTCTCCACCTACCAAATAAGCATGTGGATTACATTCCCTCCAAAGGAGTTTCCGGCTTAAAAACTCCACGATTAAAGGATTCTTCCTGTGTGAGATAAACTTTGGTTCCCTAAAGAGATCTGGAAAATAAACTGCCGCTATTGATAGCTTCCAACAAGCAATCATGGGTAGGAGGTAAATAAGCATTACACAGCGCACACTGCGCACCCCACACTGCTTCCGCGTGCTGACGGAATCACGAGACCAGCGTGGCTCTGCAGTCACCTGGGGGACTCTGCTCCTCGGACCTCCCCCTTCCCCGAGACTGGCCACTCCCACATGGCCTCTGCTGGAGCAGCTGCCACGAGCAGGGACCTGTCAGAAATCAACCCAAGGAATTACTTCTTTCTGGAAGCAGAAACTCCAGAACTGGAGGTAATTCAGACAAATGTGGCAGATGGTAGCATCTCAAGTTGTCATTTCTGCAAAGAAAGCTGGCAAGGGTGACAACCTCTGGTGGCCTCGATCCAAAGATGAGGAATACAGAGGATGCAACAGGTGGAACGGGTACGTATTAGCGGGAGGAGATGGACTGAGGGGAGGGGGCTCCCTGAGATGTATAGAGAAAGGGAGCCATGCCCGCGGTGGCAGCTTTGGTTTCTACAAGGGGAGTGAGCATGTGGGGCTCCTGAACTGGACTAAAGGTATCTCTGGATTATTCTGGATAGCACATTCTTTTTTTTTTTTGCGGTACGCGGGCCTCTCACTGTTGTGGCCTCTCCCGTTGCGGAGCGCAGGCTCAGCGGCCATGGCTCACGGGCCCAGCCACTCTGCGGCATGTGGGATCTTCCTGGACCAGGACACGAACCCGTGTCCCCTGCATCGGCAGGCGGACCCTCAACTACTGCGCCACCAGGGAAGCCCTGGATGTCACATTCTTATCAGAATGAAGTAAGGGGGGAGGACTAGGCCACACCCCATCACGTTACGGTGACCTCAGAGAGTTCATCTCCTTTCTTAGGCAGAAAATTCTGTAACTGGCCAGGGGAAAAAAAAAAAAGAAAAAGCAAAATATGTGTGAGTTGTACGTGAGTATAAAAATCTTAGAAACTCAGCCAAGGAGACTGCAAGATTGATCACGTGAATAAAAGTTGTCAGAACAATACAGAAGGTAATGAAGAACTTTAAAACGAAACAGTCACGTTAAATACACATATTGGGGACAATATTTATGCAGATGAGCGTAAGAGAGGGGACAGCCTTTGTCTGAGTGCCAACTATGTACCAGGCACTCAGTGCTGGGTACCTTAAATTCATTGTTTCACTTCACTCTCTTAAAAAAACATAGGATGAAGCTTTGGCAGTTATAGTAGCAGTTATAATAGGGAACACGCTAGTAGGAATAGTATTTTTAAACATTTTTTGCGATGAAAAAATAACATAGGTTCATGGTAGGAAGTCTCTAAAATTCAAAAAGCATGAAGAAGAAAATGAGAACTCATAAACTCATCTTCACAGATGAGCCAGCGCCCCAACCACCAGTGTGTCTCATTTTACCATCTGAATTGGGAAGTCCTTTCTACAAGATGATTTCTAGGTGTATAGAATGTCCCCAGGACTACTGCTTTCAGAAATGCCACGGGTTCATTTTTTTTCCTGGTGGTCTGGAACATTCTTTGTCAGAAAACCAACTTGGTTACCTACAGTGGCAGAAGGCCCCCTGGTTGGAACCTCTCAAGGGCCTTCATGCCGACCATTTACTTCTATGACAACAATCATGTAAGGGCTGCTACACTTCCCTTCCTACCCTCTCTGCTCTCTCCCAATTCACCAAAACACTCTGTCCTTGGGTACCTCCAACAGAACCAGAGCTAGCTTAATACTGCTCTGACATTCATTCCTTCGTTCACTCATGCATCCATCCATCCATCCATCATTGTGAACGCTTACTTTGGGTCAGACCGCATTTTAAGAGAGAGGATTCTGGGATCTGAAAAGCTGTCTACTTTGGAGGGATCCCTTGGTCTCTGCCCATCCATCCATGACTCTCCATTCAGCCTCCCTATCCAGGCACTTTCTCTCAGTATTTTCTGCTAGTGTTGAGCTTGGGGTCTCTGACATCCAGCCTTCTGGGAGTAGGTTGATGCTTTGCTTGACCTTGGACCATCACATTAAGCTCCCATCCCCTGTTAATACGCAGGTGAGGATAGAGATATCCCACGAGGGAGAGGTGCTGCCTAATGACAAAGGGCCTGGATACTGCTCAGCAAGGAACCCACCTCTCCCTTGCCTGAGAACGTGAATGTTCTCCAGATCATCACAGCAGTCTAACAAGTGCCTTATTCTAAGATGCATGTAATTTCTATTTGGTCTGTCCCTGCCTCCACCCCGCCAACCACTATAGTGGAAAGAGGTCCAGCTTGCAGAGACTGCGAAGGGTTAACCTGCTGTGTGGCACTGACCAAGTCACCTCCCCTTCTGGGTGGCAGTTACTTCATCTGTAAAATGGGATGATGGTACTGGTTGATTTTCCAAGGTCATCCTTTCCACGTCTGAGGGGCTTATTATTTTATTTAAATCTGTTTACTATCTTATGATAAATCGAAGAGCAAACGTGCCTCTGTGTGTGTCCAGGTGGCCTGTGAAAAATCTGACTCTGGGTTCCTGCTGAATACTTACTAGATCACCTTAACAAGTAATCCCAGGGCTTCCCTGGTGGCGCAGTGGTTGAGAGTCCGCCTGCTGATGCAGGGGACGCAGGTTCGTGCCCCGGTCCAGGAAGATCCCACATGCCGCGGAGTGGCTGGGCCCGTGAACCATGGCCGCTGACCCTGCGTGTCTGGAGCCTGTGCTCCGCAACGGGAGAGGCCACAACAGTGAGAGGCCCGCGTACCACAAAAACAAAAAAAAGTAATCCCAGACTCTCCTTGTAGAGAACAAACGGTCTCTGCAGTGAGTGTGAAGGGAGGTGCACCTTCACAGACCACACAACCCATGTGCTACATGGGAATGTACCTGGGCGAAGGGCACGTCAGGATGCTATCAGGTTACGGCCTGGATGCAGGAATCCAAGGCAAGCGCCGACAGAGCTCTGCAGTCTGGTCTGGGGAAACGAAGAAGTATTGAGCACATGCTCAAGGGCAGGCCAGATTATCCCAGAACATCTCGGGAAATCAGAGATATCCGCAAGCCACTGGGAAATGAGGACTGAGAAGAACGGGGCCGAAGAAGAATCAAACCTCCAGCTGGACCAGGCCCCAGGGTGCCCCCAAAGAGAGCACAAAATCCCTGCCCTCAGTCATGAGACAGCCATGCCTGCTGAGTCCAGAGGGTGTCCAGAGAAAGCCAGACTTCTTTGGGGTCTGCAGGGGAGCCGACCAGCCTGCAGCGCCCAGGGATGGAGCCCGACCTCTGAAGGAGTTAACACCTTCCCATCACCCCCAGGCACGCCAAGCCTGCATGTGTCACCCGGAACCCTGGACGCCCACTTGTTTCTCCCACTTCTGATAAGGTCACCTACCGTGCTTTATAATGCAAAAATAACATTCCTGCTGCCAATGCAAATTATGTCTGAACCGTCCACCCTTCCCTGCCTTATGCAGAAAGTAGCTCCGCAGGGGAGAGGAGGGCCAGGCTGCAGCTACAAGGCTTATTAAGACACCTAATGAAACACCTTGTGGTGGCTGCCCCCTCTGAGGACAGATCAGCAAAATGCATCACAGAAGCAGATGCCAGGCTTGAGGCAATTGCTTCCAAAGCACAAAAGTCATGCAGGGAGGCACTGGGGTGGGCGTCATCCTCACCAGGTGTTCCCCTGCTCTGTGATACTCCTCTCCCCTCTTCACAGTCAAGAAAACCACAGTAACTGCGCCAAATCTCTTGGCCTCTAGGGGCGCAAGAGGCATCACTGTTGCTTAATATGAAGTTGGCGCTAAGGCGGCTGACATTTGTTGAGCCTCAGATGCTCAGATGAAGAAGGGATAAAGTTTGAGCTTAGCTAAAGGGGTTAAAAGTTAAGGCCTCTGGGAAATGACCTCTTTAGGGCTCCCCTGGCCTGTCCCTTAGGAGCTCTGAGCCCCCATGTGGCTAGATCGATCCTACCCTCTGCAGCGGTGAGCCCTGGAGAGTCAAGGTAAGGATATGGATCTGGGGACAAGTTCCAGAAAGGCTACACTGCCTGCTTTTTCCTTTATTTCTTTCTTTTTTTCTCCTGTGTCTTAGGCTTGCTTGGAAAACTGACAATGGAACTAAGTACTCTCGTGTAGAAGTGACAGATACGAACAGTCTGGACGTAAACTTTGTCCCTACTCCTTACAAACCATGTGACTCTAGGAAAAATGACCAGACCATTCTACACCTGAGTTTTCTCACTTTAAAAATGAGGACAATGGTAATAATGATCTCTATCTCCTTCAGCTTTTGGGAAGATCAAATTAGATAATGCATAGGTATCAATCAGGGTCCCACTTGGAGAATTCACAAGAGTTAATAAAGGCACTATTTACAAAGGTACGAGCAGGGCAGGAACAAGCGCCAAGTGCAGCAGAGCTGTCATCACCCCTCGGAACAGGAGGGATTAGGGAAGGGAATCCAGCAAGAGGGACGGAAAGAAAGAAAAGGTCATTTGAGTGGAGCAGTGACCTTCAGTCAAGAGCCATGGCTGGCCTCAGGTAATTTTACAGAGAGGTGTCCAGAGAATAAATACCCAGACCATACTCTCCTCTCTCCTTCTTCCCAATCTCTGGCCATACAGAGGAAGCCAGAGGACACCGGTGGGGTCCCCACAGGTCAGCCTTGCAGGGCAGTGAGCAGGGTGGAGAAAGGAAGAGAATGGATAAGAGGGTCACAAGGAGGACGGCAGCACAGCGCATGACGTGCTCAAGAAATAAGCACTCAATACCCATGAGATGTTGTCCTACCCATTACCATCGCTGGGGTTACAAGGGTCCAGCCCTGGTCATCAGAAGACTAAACGGGAATTTAGAGCCCAATGCCCTAGTCCTCAACATCTCTCGCAGGCCCACAGCCACTGCTGCTGGGTGAACTGCCCCTCCAGCTCCTCCTCTCTGGACCTATCAATTTGACCTACCAAGGTCACCTTAAGGATGACGAAGCTTTGGAGACAGTGACTCGGGGCAGCAGCAGGGGATATTTCCATCCTCATATTTGAAAACAGGGGTTCTTCTGACAGCCAAGACAGCTCTAGCCTTTCACTGAGTCCTTGGAACTTACAAATAAAAGAAGTCCATTCTTCCAAGAGTCTCACCTTCTCTTAAATCACAACCAGCTCCCTTCTAAGTCTTCCTCACTTGCTCTAGGTCTGAATTCAGAGCTCTGCAAAACACTGAAACTCTCTCTTCTATAAAAGAGCTCCTTGGAGTGACAAGAGAATAAATCAAATCAATTAATCCAACATTTACAGAGAGTCGTGCAGGTGCTGCTTCTGGGGAGCCATGAAACAGATCAGACACGTCTGCAGGCACGGTCAATGGTTCCTCTTTTCCAAGAAGACCATCTTAGAACCCTTTCCCCACCTGTCCCTAGGTGAGTCCAAACCGGGAGAGGTACATTCTCCAAGGTTGGATGGAGTAGTGGGCACAGCATCAACCGTGGGGCCACAATACCCCTGATCTGAACCCCAGCTCCATTACTTACTCTTCATATAACCTTAGGCAAGTCTCTCGGCCTCCCTGAACCGTGTTTTCCTCGTCCGACTTTCTCGGGGAATAATCCCTAACACACTCTGATCACTCTGAGGGATCACTCTGAGGAGTCAATGAGATGACGTGTGATGTGTGAATCTGCTAGAACAGCACGGAGCCCACAGTAGGTCCTCAAGCAATGTTAAATCCTCAGCCCTACACGTAGGTCCAGGTCTCCAGGTGCCTGAGCTAGTGTTTCCCATGTCTTCCCTTGAAATCTCAGACTCAGAGCTGGTGAATCCTGTTTTTGTTTCCTGCAACTTGGGCTGTTTTCACCTTGTCTCACTTCTTTCTGGGTCTAAGTTTCATCATCTACAAAGCTGGAGGGATGCGGGTTATTCAATGGACTAGACAAGCGGTTCTCAGCCTTCCCTACGGGTACATGTCTCTCTGGACCACATGCTTAGAAAGATGTGTCTGCTACATAAACGAAATTTCTGAAGTAAAAATTACCTCTTCCTCCGTTTTCCCTTTTCTATTCTTTTTTGGCCATGCTGCGGGGCATGCAGGATCTTAGTTCCCCTACAGGGGATCAAACCCGTGCCCCCTGCAGTGGAAGTGCAGAGTCTTAACCACGGGACCACCAGGGGATTTGGCTTCCATTGTCTCTTAATCAAAGAAACACATAACTGCCTCCTCAGAAATCCTGAGCAGTGTGAGATCACTAGCCTTGTTCAATGGGTTAATTCCACTGGAACCCTAACCCAAGGAACTTGAGATTTCTTTGAACCGGTGTAGCTTAAGTGCATTATCACACAAGCATCTTGAAACAGTAAAAGTGGTTCAAGGACCACCACTTCTCCTTCCCAGATCCCCAGGTCCTCAAGTTGAAGAACCCTGGACTAGTCAATTCCTAAGAACTCTATCACTGTAAGATCCTAGTTGGAGTAAGGAAGGAAGATCGGCCCCATCTGAAAAGGCATTTGCTAACATGGAACAGCCTGTGGCTCATTGGGCAGAGGCTGGACCCACATGGATGGAAGGATGGTGTTTCTGTTAGGAGGCTGAGTGCTTCTGTCCACTGCTGTGAATTCATCTTCCCGAGGCAAACCTTTTGGCACCCCCCCGACAGTAGGAAGTCAAAGTCCTTTATGTTCAATTGCTACATACCCACTGCCTTGTGGTGGTGTCACCCCAAAGGCACCCAAACTTACATATTCCGTCGTGAGGCCATGGGCTGTAGGTTTAATCCCACAGCCTATGGCCTGGTCCTTATTCCCATGTGGCAGGGAGGATGCTCAGAGTCTGCATCTGCAAAGTTGTGCTCCGGGAGCTCACCTCCAAGCATCCCCTCCTGCCCATGCAGAGTGATATGGGATCAGATGTCCTTACAGAGCAGCCCTGGGTCCAATCTACCTCCCAGCTCCCTTTCTTTTCATCGCATGGAAAGCTCACAGATGGGAAAGAACCAGCTGACTATTATTCAGGTCTCATTCCCCACAAGTGCCTCCACTCTTTGGTCCTCATCAGAGCCCTCAGTAGCTGGCTCGTCACTAAGTCAAACTTGGAAAGCACTGTTTTTCCTGCCACTTCCTTAGATGTGCACTTAATTACAGCTGATCCTTCTTGTCGGCCATTCTCCACGACTGCAGGCATCCCAGTTACTAGTCTTCTAATGCCCTTATCCACTCATTAGACTTGAACATTTTGTTCTTGTCTTACATCTTCTGTTGCCCGCACAGCTTAAGAAGTACTTGAGTTGTCGTCCCCTGCCTGTTATGTTGCATAACAAACAGCATTCTGGCCAGTGTGGGGTTGAGAATAACTGCACGATTTACTATTTTCTACTGACAGTATCTAAAGATACAGCAAGAGTCATAAAGTTCCCCTCTGCTGTTAGAAGACTTTGTGCTTCTACCAATATCTGATTTCTATTATTCTGACCTAACTATATTGACTTATCTTACTCTCATTAGCACTGCCTTGCACTTCTCCCTTTCTAATCTAATTCTCAAAGATCCATTATGTAGAGGTACCTATACTTGTAATAACTCCCTGCCTGCCTGGGGAATCCCTTTCATTCTCAAAAGTGTCCCTGTTAGGACACCAACAATATATATCGTCACCCAACCATAGAGAACAGATGCTTTCTGTTGATCTGCCATTGCTTCTACTCAAGTTCCTGCTGTCCACGTGACAAAGCAGGGGTCAGCAAATATTTTCCATAAAGAGCCAGACTAAAAATACTTCCAGTTTTGTAGACCACACTGTCACTGCTGCAACTACTCAACTCTGCCATTGCATCGCAAAAGCCGCCATAAACCATATGTAAATGAACGGATATGGCTGTTTCAGTAGACTATCTACAAAAACAGGTTTTCTTTCTAAAATCAGACTTGCCCTGTGGGCTTTCATTTGCCAACTGCTGTGACAGAAGAAAATGGTATTTAATTTGTATTATTTGATAGTGAGATCGCTATTTGCCCCCACTCTATGAAGATCGTGGGAGGTACAGGTTGGGGCAGGATTGTGGGAAGATGATGAGTTTGGTGGTGCACTTGTTAAACTGGAGAAACCAATCAGATAACCAAATGAACGTGCCATGTTGGCAGCTGGATATACCAAGCTAGAGTTTGACAAAGGCCTTTGCTGGAGATAAATAACTGGGAGTCATCTGCCTTCAGATGGTCTTTAAGCCGCGGACCTGGGTAAGATCACTGAAGTAAGTCTACGTAGCTAGAGAAAAGAGAACATCACTCTAAGAGGGTCACTACACTCTAAGAGGACCTGGAAGCAGCAAAGGAGAATAAGCAAAATCAACATGGTGGGAGGACGACTAAGAGAGTGTGGTGATTGAGAAGCCAAACAATGAATGAGTTTCAAGAAGAGAGGGACCAACTGGACTTGTAACCGAGCAGGACGTTATGAGGCCTTCCCAGAAGAGACCCCACCCGTGTCCTCCGCCTGCCTTTTGTCTGTAGAAAAACTTTAGTCAAAGAATAAATTTAATCATAGAAGTGTAAAACATACAGAAAGAAAAGCAAAGAGTCAAGCAAGACAAAAATACTTTAGCCATTAAACGAAGTCAGGGACCTTTAGTTCTTCAAGGGCTACAGATAATATTCTGAGCTGTGTCCTTTGAGCTGTTTTGCAGATACTGAAACCCACACCAGGCGGAAGAAGTTAACTGTATGCTGCCCACAAGCACGGAGACCCCAGACCTGTTGGAACCAGAAGGTTGATGATGCTGTCTCCCGATTACCTCACCACCAACCAATCAGAAGAATCTCCGTGAGCTGATCGCACCCTGCTCCTTGAACACTGTTAACGCTCCTCACTACCCCCACCAGGGTGGGACGCACAGTGTTGAGGGCATTAGCCTGCCGTGGCCTCCTTTGCCTGGCAAAGCAATAGAGCTATTTCTTTCTACTTCACCCAAAACTCTGTCTCCGAGATTTAATCCAGCACCGGTGTACAGAGGCCGGATTTCGGCAACAGACTAAACACCGCTCACAGGTCAAGTACCATGAGAGACACAGTACTTAGCAATATGAAGATCACTGGAGACCACCTCGATGAGAATGGTTCTGGTGGAGTGGTGGCAGCAGAAATGGAGTGAACTTCTGTGACCTCGAGTGACTTAGGCAGAGACCAAGCAGAGACACATTGGAGGTGGTAAGAATAAGAGTTCTCTGAAGGAGGACTGCCAAAAAGGGGAACAGAAAAATGGGGTATTTTATTTTTGTTTCTGATATTTTTAACATTCATTTTCACATGAACTATCAATCAGTCATTGCAATTTCTAGCTTTGATTTTTGTCCTTTGAAACATCATTCTCACTCTAATATCACGTAACTTTCAAATGTATTATGTTTTCTACATTTAACACATAAGCAATCTATTTTCATATGGGGGTTTGAGCTAATGATCTAACTTTCCCCCTAAATAGCCAAATGTCCCTAGCAGCATTAATTAAATAATCGACTCTTTCTCCTGCTGGTCTGAAATCCACCATTATCACATAATAAATATTTACATACATTCAAATCTTTTTATTATTTTATTTTCTGCTCTGTTCCAATTGTATTTCATTTCACCAGCCACTAAACTAAATTGTTGTGGTGTTAAATTATTTTTATAACCCTTTATAACTTTTTACTGTGTAAATCCCCCTTTTGTTTTTAAAACATTATTATGTTTAGCTAGTCTAATGTGTTTAAGCTTCTATATGAAAATGAGAATATTTTTTGTCAAGTTCTAAACAGCAATTCCTTAAGGATTTTGATTGCAATAACATAAATGTGTAATCAGTTTGAAGGAGAACTGACATATTTACATGACTAAACATCTCCATTCAGAAACAAGGTATTTTTCCAAGTATTCAAGTCTTCTTTGATGTGCCTCCATGTTTTAAAGTCTTCATGTAGGTCCTGCATTTTTTAATTATCTTCATTGCAAGTCCTAGGCTTTTAAAAATATTCTGTCCTATTATGATTAGGATTTTCTGTGTACTATATAGTACAACTCAAAAAATGCTCATCTAAAAATCTTCGTTTTTTAAAAAATGTATTTTGCATTTGGTCCTCAAAATCTCTTGCTAATGCCCATGGGTTCTTCTTTGATGCTCTTGCATATGTTGTTTAGAACCCTAACCACGCCTGTTCAGAGGGCCATGTCCTTTGATTTTCAGAGCCACAGCATGTTTTCATTGGTTTGAGGATTCTTCTCCATTGGCTTATTCTGGAGGTCTGTCCTTCACCCATGGATTCCATCCCTACCATGGCCTGCCTACATGTCTCCTCTACTTCACATAACCCCTCATCTGACCTGTCAACATGTGTTCTAGCATCTATAGTCTTCTGGTTCATGAGGTGTAGATGGGATTCATACTAGCTCAACATGGTTAGATGGAGAAGACGACTGGGAATTTGGTGGCACTGGGGAAGCCCATTGGAAAGACTGAATCTCCCAGGGAGTGGACACAAGTCCAAACTAACTGACCAGGAGAATATGACAAATGCAGATTCCACCCACCCTGCCAGGATACTTTAGGAGTCAAAGCTGGTGGTAGAGCTGGACAGCAGAGGTTCAAGTCAAGGATCAGGAGACAGGGATGCTGAGAACTAGATCCTGGATGATGGAGGAACCAGCCACAGATTTGTGCGCTTCAGGATAACCACAAAGGAATTTAAATCTCAAGCATCCTTTGGTCTGAAATAGCAAGATGAATTCAACATGAACAATGCCTCCTGCCTCATGTGTCTCAGCCCTGAGTTTTTTTGGTCAGATCCAGGAACCAAAGTCTTAGCCAAGGAAAGTGAGGCATAAGCCTCATAAAAAGACCTGGAAGAAAAGAGTTTTGCACTAAGGGAGACTGCAGTTCAAGTTAACCCAAGAATGGGTGCCTGCCAGGAATGGGCCAGCAGGCTGATTTCAGCCCCCACCATCTTGAGGAATGGGCTCCTAAAATACAACTAAGGTGAGTCATATAGCCCAGAAGACTGGACCTGTGACAGTAAATCTAGACAGGACTAGGCAGAACAATAGGATGATTCTATACCTCCTATTCTCAATCATGTACATGTCTAGATAAGTGAAAACAAATCCTTTGCAGTCAAATCAAACCACAGGGAGCAGAACTGGGGAGGCGTGCTGTCCCATCACCGCTCACAATTCCTTTGACACAGCATAATTTGGAATCCCTTATACCTAAACAGTGTTTGTCTGGAGATGCAATGATGACATTCCATCTTCCCTTCTGTAAGTATATCTATCTGTTTCCTTTCCTTCATTCACACATTCATTCATCCATCTGGCAAATACTTAGCAAGGCTACTCTCTCAGGTACCTTGCTAGGTAGTGAGAATACAGACAGGAATGAGACAGACTGATCCTGGAGGCACTTAGTCTATTCACACATGGTTGAAGAAAGCCAAGGCTCAGCAACCCTGAACAACTGGACAAAGAAAACAAACGAGGCAGGTACAACCAGGGTTGGATCAAGGACTACCTAACCTTTCTGCACCTGCTACCCCTCAGAATTCATACCATGAAGCTTGCCTAGGCACAAAGTGATGGAAGGGACAGAGAAAACTCTTAACACTACCATCTGGCATGTGCCTTGCACCCATCACATGGCACCTTGAATCAATGGAACAGACCCGCCAGAAGGGATGATCCCACCTTTGCTTCACCTCTCCCCTTCCTCACGGCCCCACAGATAGAGACTCATGAGGATACCTTGCTGCTTAGGAAGCAACCTGGTAGTTAAAACAATCACTGGGGGAAAGTTTCTGAAATCTCTAAGCATTGCTCATTAGCAGAAACCTTGGAGAGGTCTGATAAAGTTCAGAGCTCACCTCCAGACCTGCCTGCTCCCTCTCCGCCCACAGCAGCAGCTGTGCAAGGGATCACCTTCCTTACAAGGAAGCAAATTAAAGTAAATTAGACCATTCATACCAGTACCAACAACAGCAAGAGCACCATTAAAAGAATTACGATCTTGAAATGAAAACAAGGAAATTATCTTCTGAAAAAACGAATCCCACTGCCCAGCTAAAAAGGCACTCACCACTGAGACCACATGTGGCAACCTGATAAAAACACTTGGGGTAGAGGGCTAGCAGAAGCCCTGCTGTCTCTTCTGGCAACATGGAACTGGGTCTTTTGTTTGGTGCTCTTCTACTCTTATGGAAATACATATCTGATAATGTACTTGACACATAAATAGGCCATTTCAGGGAATACGGTCATTGAAAACCCTTTCCAATAAGAGTATGTCATACTGGGTGTGCAAGTGTGTATTCATAATCACACGGCATGGCAGAGTAGAAAGAATGCCAGGTCTTCCAGTAAATATGGTGTCTTGAATACCATTTCACAGAACTTCTGTGTCCAAAGTTGAATGAAATGAACCAGAAAGAAGTGAAAAGAACAAAGAATATACTACGAATGCTGACACACAGAAGGAGTTCTAACTTCGTGCCATAGATTTTAAGTGTCATCTGTGTCCAAAATGAAAGGAGAAGGATTCATGCCCATCTTCCCCTTCCTAACGGAACAGTGTTGTTGGAGGGGAAAAGTGTTGGATATACACAAAACCTCAATGACCGCTCCCAATCTGAAGGGAAGGCATTGGAAAGTATTGCCAAACCATGGGACAGATATAAACCATCCCTACTGGAGTTTAGTTTCCCCACTATGGATTTACATCCTTCCTCAAATCCCACCTGAGAACTACATGTCAGGCAGAAAGCAGTTACCTCATACAAGGGCTCAAATGGGCCAAATAAAAAAAAAAAAGACCTAGAAAAAAAAACACAAAAGTTCATGAAATAGAAAGACCTCTCATGAAAGCAGTTGACTCAAAATCAAATAGAAGCTTCTAGGGACACCCCTCCACCTCCAGGAACAGAACCTATTGCTGACTCAGCAGAGTTGGACCTCATGTAAGACTTTGTATAAACTAAGGGACAAAGACTAGAGATAAGGCTCCCAATGGCTTTTCCAAGTCCCCATTACTTTCCTTTCCCATAAGGGGTGGAGTCAAACTGTGCCCAAATAAACAGGGGAAGTAGGAAAAAAAAAAAATGCAGCATTCCCAGTGTGGATCAAATAACACCGTCATGTAACTGGCCCCATTTCAATATATAGTCAAGTAGAGGGGGGGAAAAAATCACAGCAAAAGGGACTTCCCTGGTGGCACAGTAGTTAAGAGTCCGCCTGCCAATGTAGGGGACATGGGTTCGAGCCCTAGTCCTGGAGGATCCCACATGCCACGGAGCAACTAAGCCCCGTGCACCACAACTACTGAAACTGTGCTCTAGAGACCGCGAGCTACAGCTACTGAAGCCCTCGCACCACAACTACCGAAGCCCGCGCGCCTAGAGCCCGTGCTCCGCAACAAGAGAAGCCACTACAGTGAGAAGCCTGCGCACCGCAACGAAGGGTAGGGCCCGCTCTCCACAACTAGAGAAAGCCCGTGCACAGCAACGAATACCCAACACAGCCAAAAATAAATAAATAAAAAATAAATTAATTTTTAAAAAACCAGTGTAAGACCTCAACAAACATTCTGTCCCCCCCAAAGGTGGGTTAGACATACAAAGATAGTTTAAAAAAAAAAAAAAAAAAAAAAAAGGCTGACTCTAGAAGAAGAGGTACTCCAGGAAACATAGACAACTGCTTCAAAATTCCAGGAAAATTAAAGAGACTATGAACTCTCTGAGACAAGCAATTAAAAGGTGAGAGGACATGACAGTTGTGTCAAGACCGGGACTGCATCAGCTCTGCACAGCCTCCCAGGTCTGCATGTTTGGGAGGGGACTGCCCCCTTCGGCACCAGATCTGCAGTTGCTGAACATGTGCTGGCAAAGTGTATGAAAAATGTACACACTACCAGGGCTGGAAGGACACTCATCTGGTCCCAGGCAATGACAGGACAGTGAAACAAAGGTCATGTATTTAGTAAGTGTTAGAGCAACTTAGAACCCAACTATCCCCATATAAACAGGATAGAAGAGAGGGAGAGAAGGAGGGGAGAAGAGAGGGAGAGAGAATGGAAGACTGAAGGAGCAGCTGGGGTGTCATGGAATGAGCACTGAACTAGTAGACAGAACACCCACAGTGGATCAAGTCTGAGTACCTGTTTTCAGTTCTTTGGGGTATGTGCCTAGACTTGGAATCCCTGGGTCATATGAGTAACTCTACATTTAACTTCTTGAGGAACTGCCAAACTCTCTGCTACAGAAGCTGCGCCACTTTGCATTCCCATTAGCTATGAACAGAGTTCCAGTTTCCCAGCTCTCCCACCTTCTATACGGAGTCACTGGATAATTCATGTCCTTTCTCTGGGTCTCAATTAACATCTCCAAAGAGCAGGGATCCCATTTCTGCCTATGGTGTTTTACATTCACACCTGCTTTCTTTTAAACAATTCTGACTTTCCACTGCCCACACCTCATTCCAAGAATTCCCTGACGGGATGATATATCTCTGCTCCTTCTTGGAGCTGGAATTATCTTAATGAATGTTCCCAAGTTATAATAATGCACTTCAACTTCCATCCATATCTCTCGGTGTATTTTTCTTTCTCTTGTCTTTTAACCTTTTTGCAAGCAACCTCTTGTTCTGTCTGTTGGCTGTCAGCTTTTCTCTCCAAGCTTTCGCAGAGTTGCCAGATTCTTGGCTATTTCTCCACCCTCAGCTCATAACTATTTTCCCTCGAGCTCAGCGAATGCTAAGTGGTCTCTGTGAAATCCTATTAGGATAATCTCTCCCCGTCCGTGTCTCCTCTCAGCTGGGCTGCCTCTGGAAACCTCAGCCATCTTTCATCCCACAGCCTGCACATTGTAGGCTAGCTCCTGAGCCACCCAACATCATACTTATTCACAAATGTGGTTACCGGGCTCTCAATCTGTGGACACCTGTATCCCACAAGCAAAGGTTAAACTCACTGGAGACCGGCTCAGATGCCATCTGCTTCAGGAAGCTTTTCCTGTTCACCTGGGCTGCCCCCTCTTCCTCCAGAACCCCAGGAACCAGAAACCTGTCCCTTCTCTGTACTTTTTCCCTTTATGTTTATCATCTCTCCATCTTATCAGACTGTAGGCTTCATGAAGGCAGGAGCTGGAGTATCTTGCCCACAGTGGTACCCACAATGCCTGACATATTGTAGGTCCTGTGCTCTAGAGACCGCGAGCTTCCCATCTAGGAATGATATCTATCTATCTATCTATCTATCTATCTATCTATCTATTTTCTCAGTTTTGCTTTATAGCTTCCTTCTAAAGATCCTTCATATTTCCTCTGCCTTTTGTATTTTGGTCTTTTTGGCAGAGTTAATCCTTTTATATGTTTCAAACCAGTTATTGTTAATATTTAGGAAACTGTTGATTTTGTACATTTCTTTCCTACCTAGTCACCTTACTGGACTTTTAACGGGTTCTAACCGTTTTCCACTTATTTCTCTTGGGTTTTTGGTAGTTAATAATATCCTCTGCAGATAATAACTTAATTTCTTTTTTTTAACATCTTTATTGGAGTATAATTGTTTTACAACATTGTGTTAGTTTCTGCTGTATAACAAGGTGAATCAGCTATTTGTATACATATATACAATGGAATATTACTCAGCCATAAAAGGAAACAAAATTGAGTTATTTGTAGTGAGGTGCATGGACCTAGAGTCTGTCATACAGAGAGAAGTCAGAAAAAGAAAAACAAATGCCGTGTGCTAACACATATATATGGAAACCTGATCTCTTTTTTCCCCATAATTATATTTCCAATTCTGCTACTAGAGATCCCTGAATGAATGTTATAGTGTTCACATGCATCCTTACATTTTTAGGATACGGGTTGTTGGTTTTGAATAAACATGCTCTAGCACATTAAGAAAACAGCTTTCCATGCCTTTGCAGGATGGCAGTCATTCTCTGTGCACTCCACCCCCAATCCAGACCTGTCCCCACCCTACTCTGTTCTCTGGGAGCCTGACTTCTGTGATCTGCCTCTTCCAGCTTCCCTCATCCTCTGCTTCTGGCTGAGTTGACCAACAGCAAGTACTGGCAGAAGACCAGAGGGTGGGAGGAATGAATTTTGGTGGTGGCTGTGTTCTTCTTTAGCCTGTCAGGCAGTCTTGTAACACCATTCCCTACCATTGCCCTTCAGACCTAGGGGTAGGAACAGCTCCCTACTGCTGCCAGCCCCTGGGTGCTTCACCATGCCTTGTTAATTTCCTTAATCCTGATCTCACCTCTATTTCATCAAGCTCTTCATCAAACCCTTCGTATGCCATGTGCTTCTCACCCAGACCTTCCTTAATGGACTGATAATTTAGGACCCACTATGAAGTATTCTCAGATGTCTTTGCAACATCTCAAAATGATCAAAATATTTTTCTTGTGACATTAATGTGACATTTAATCATTCATTCATTCATTTAAAAACTTGAGTACCTACTAGGTGTTAATTGCTGTGGTAGGCGCTGAGATTAGAACAGGGGGAAGAAAAGACAGCTGAGCTCCCTGCCCCACCCCGTGGAGTTCTCCTTGGGAAAAAAATACATATACAATTATTCAATAATAAAATACTTAATATTACAATAGTGACTAGGAAAGAATGTTTTGATGAAGAGTAACAGGGGCCGGGGGTGTATTTAGAAAGGATAGTCAGAGAACATTTGTCACAAAAGGTGACATTTGAGAAAGCACTGGGGAAGAACCTACCAGTGAGAAAGCAAGAACAGCAAGTGCAAAGGTCCTGAGACATGAACGAGCCTGCTATGGCTCATGAACTGTCAGGATGGCCACCAGCAAAAGCAGTGTGGTGGAGGATATGAAGAAACAGGTAGGCAGGGGCCAGATCACTGATGTCCTATAGAAGTAGAGGGCAAGCCACATTTTTGTAGTTTTAAGTTTTCTAGTAGCCGTAGCAAAATAGTTAAAAATAAATAGATGAGTTTTATTTTCAATGTATTTTACGTAACCCAAAACACCTAAGATAGTATCTTCTCAACATATGAACAAAATATTAATAAGACTATATGTGTATGCATACACACACACACACACACACACACACACACATATACACCCTACAATTCTGAGATGTGGTCTGCATTTTACGTCTAGAGCACATCTCAGTTTGGACTGGCCACATTTCAGGGACTCAATAGCCCCGTGTGGCTACCACGTTGGCCGGCACAGAGCTAGCTCATGCCCGTCAGGCCTGATGACAGTGGAGGTTGGTGGGGAGGGGCAGGACATGTGAGATTCATCTCTACTGCTACCAGCATCAAGCCTGGCACACAGTACATGCTCGGTGAATGTTTGCTGCCCAGAACGACAGAAGAACTGCAGAGAGATGCCAGGTTCTCTAAGTACAGAAGCACCACTGAGACCACGCAGGTACCTGCTTTAGGAAACCGGGTCTATTTTGGGTCTGGACACTGGAGTCTGCCTACTGGGTCTCCTACTGGGGAGGCCACCCGGGGCCACCTCTCCTGTGGCTAGGGCACTTGGCACAGCTGCTCCCTTAATTCAGAAAGATCACACTGCACCACATGCCAAGAGTGGGAGGGAGGGAGCCCATTAGCATTCATTGTACACAGCTTTTCATTTGGAAAAGCACCTCAAATGCGCCGATCCACATTGCTTTGCTTCATTTTTCAACATTCATGAGTGTAATTGCATTTATTTTTCTTGTCAAGGCTGCAAAACAAGTGATAATTTACTGTATTACAGCCCGTATCGGCTGGGGGGTTTACAGCCGCAACAGTTCTAATCCGCCCTCAGATGGGCTGGGTTGGGTAAGCAGGGGGTGGCCTTTTGATCTGAGAAAGCTCCATTTCTTTGCAACAGGAAGCTCGGGCCCAGCTGCATCAAGGTCACAATAATAGTGGCAACAACCAACCCATACAGAGACGCTGAGCTCGCAAAGCATGTTCACTTCGACTATCTGGACTGCTTTGTACAGTAACAGGGTGAGGCAGACATGTACTCCCATTCCCATTTCAGAGAAGGAGAGACTGAGATTCAGAGAGGTTCTCAGTCATACATGGTGACAGGTTGGTGAAGAGAAGAAGTGAGGCTCAAACCTGGATGCATGGGATAGGACACCCATGGTGCCACGTAACAGTGCCTGAGCCCTGGCAAAGCCTGAAACCCTGGTTATGTTGGTAGAAATGAAGTAGGCATGATCTTAAAGTTGTGCAAACCTGATGTGCCCACAGCAGCTGTGACCACCAAAGAGAGCTACTTCCTTGAGTCTACCTTGCAGAATGCTGACTTTCAGGGTTCACACCCTTGCTGAAGGGTCCACCGCAGTATGCCACAGTTTGTGATTATCTAGACGTGACAGTGGGAAAGCACAGTCTAGCCTTGTGTCTGGGGATCACTCTCTGTGGATGTTTTCTTCCCCTTGAAAACAGAAGCTGAGTCCACAGTGATGTTCAGATTTCAGGTCACAAATGCTCATGAATGAATGAGTAATTTTATAACTGATCAACAGAACCCAGCCCTAAAAGCTTACAGATTTGTTAAATTCATTTCCTAAATAAGATGAAAGTAGTAGATGGGTCAGTGATGGCAAGACCCTCATCTCGTCTTCCAGGCTCAGCTCTTCTCACTTCTCTTCCCTCGTTTGTTAATTATAACAAACGAGGAAAGAGAAGTGAGAAGAGCTGGTTATGCCCTAAGGTGTCTGAGTGGCATAGGGGAACGATGTAAAACCTAGATCACGGTCACAGGTGATTGCTTTGGCATGGCGTGGCATCTCCTGGGGTTCAGTCCACCTCCCCAGCTCCCTGTGAGGCAGGGAAGAGGGGCTAGGGAGGAACTGCAGAGTCAGAAGAATCGGGAGCTGAAGCGGATTCAGGAAGTGGGTCCAGCCACCTGCCCAAGGTGCTCTATCTAGTCTGCAGGGGACGCCTCCCCCCAGCCCTGTGCCTGCCCCTTTCCTACAGGGTCAGGCCACCTTCCCAAGGGGTCTGGCTCTCTTGACACTGGCAGATGAGACCCTTCGTGTGGGCTCTCCCATCTCAGGCCAGGGTAAAATGGCCAGGCCTAGCCATTCAAGGACCAGGAAAGCACACTGGACAAGGGACCTCTGACAGCCACCCTTAGTATAAAGGGCCTAAGGATTTCAAAGACCAGTGTCACAGCACACACGCACACACAGAGCTCAGGCCTGATAAGGTCTCAGCTGTTCCTTCAGTAGAGACAGGTTAACATACCCCCATGGGAAGCCCCAGCTGAGACAGGGCAGGAAGGAGGCACGGGGGGGCCACAGAGAGGACTTACCACGTGCCCATGCACAAGCATTTGTTCCGTGTTGTCACATTACCTCGTTTCATCTCCATATCCTCCAATCACATTACCTTCATTTTATAGGTTAAAGAAAACCCAGAGCCATAAAGAAACTAAACAGCTTTGCTTAAGGTCCTCCCCGAATGTCCCTCTGGCCATACTGCCTATGAACTTTGTGTACGTTTCTAGTAGCCTTTCCAAACATCAACTACTCAGAGAATCAAGGAAAGAGGTTATTGAAGTTTCATTTCCAACACAGGAAAGCAGTCTTTCAATTCAAGCAAATAGCCTTTCTGTTATTTTCCATATTGCAAAGCCTAAACATTTAGTATGAAGTCTTAAAAATCAGGCTTGTAAAGACAACGTTTTGCTTGAAATGGTCAAAATTAGATAATTGTTTCATTCGTCATGAGTGTTGAATGTACTTTCTCTTCTAATTGCTGCCAATACCCAGCAAAAAAAAAAGAGGTTAATTTTTCAAAGGTTGGAACTACACTAGCCCATGGGCTCGCCATGCTCCATTTGCCCCCGCCAGCCTCCCTTAACCCAGTCCCACCTCACTCCCACGTACGCTTTAGATTTTCCTTGTTCTTGTTTCTTGAGGTCCCTGGTTGCAGTAGAAGAACAAATTGTGCAGCAGCAGAACTGCCTCATAGAACCCTTGTGCTGAGTTAGAACCACGGGGGTGGGGGGGTGACACTTAATCAGGGCCCTTCACTGTATGCATAGGGCTACTGGGGCCCAGAGAGGGTAAGCAACTTGCTCCAGGCCACAGAGCTGGTCAGCAACACAGCAGGCCCAGAACCCAGGCCTCCTGAAACCACACGGCACAGTGCTCTGAACCAAAAGCCTGTGTTTCAGCCATCCCTAATTTTCTGTTTCCTTTAATCCTGTTTCCAAGTAGCTTAACATTTCAATCGTCTGCAAACTCACTGACTCAATATTAATTGAGGACACACTGAGCCAGTTCTAGGGCCTGAGGACACAAAGCTATGAACAGGACAGTTGAGTCCTGCCCTGATGGAGCTTACACTTGAGGAAGAGGGGTGTTAAATGCAAAATGACATACAGCTCCTGTGCTTTAAGCCCTCTGGTGCATTGCCTGGGGCCGCTTCTGGAGGTGCAAAGGGAATTCTGAGACCTGCGTGGTCCCCCAGGCAAAGGAAAGAATATGGGAATGATGCAAAGGACAGAAAAATAAAGCAGGTAAAGCTGGAGGCTGCAGGAAGGGAAACCATAGCACCTGGAAAGAAGGGGCAGCCCTGGGGCCCCAAGCCTGGACAGTCTGCAGTCTTCCTTCCAGTCCTCTCAGTCCTAGGGAATCCTAACCCCAGTCCAGAGGTTACCAAGCCAGCCCCTGATCAGACTGCTGGTCACTGGTGGAATTAGCACTCCAACTCGGGTCAGCCTGATTTCTAAGTTTACGTTCCATTCACCTCCGCCACGTAAAAAGAACGCAAAGGTCCTTCCTCACTTAGGACTCACTGTACTGGAAACTGTGTCTTGGTGTTTTGCATCATTCCCACCCTTCTAAGCTCTTCTGTCACCAGCAAAGCCCATTAGCAATTCCCCGGAACTAAAAATAGAATCTGGGTAATAGAATAAAGTCTAACCTTTTTGGGTTTCTTTTCCTTTGCGCTCAGTCTAGTTTCACTTACGCACAGGCGGGTGCCTGCAGAGGCCTCGCACCAGGCACTTCAGACCAGAGTCCCCAGGGCGAAAAGGCTGCACCCGGAACACCAGCTCGGTGGGCGGTGCGTGCAGAAGCACTGCGCACGCACAACACTGCAGTTCAAGCGGGTGACGGCGGCCTGCGTGCAGAAGCGCCGTGCACGACACTTCAGTTCAAGATGGCGGCAGTGGGCCGTGTGCAGAGATGCTGCACACGACACCTCAATTCAAGATGGCAGCGGCATGCCATGAGCTGCACCCGGATCTCAAGCCATGACCAGCGCAGCTGCACCTGAGCCTCTAGAACTCCACGCCGTCCCCACTGACAAGAACCCTGTAAAGCAGCGCCACCGCTGGCCTTCTGGGGAGAACATGTGCGCTAGAGCATGAGCTCAACACTTCTCCGTTCTTTGATCAAAGAAGAAAACTTTCCCCTGCTTCCGAATGAACTCAGTCTCGTTCTACTGGCTCCAATGACACCAGGGAGAAGGACCCTTGTTGGGGCCCAACTCAAAAGGGTCAGTAACACGTTTATGCATCACTGGGGCTGGAAGCCTAGAAACTACATCTTCCTGTTAATTGTGGTAAAAACATTTCAATTTCAGCATCTTAATCATTTTTAAGTGTACAGTTCAGGAATGTTAACTACATGCACATCGTGGTAAAACAGACCTCCAGAACTTTTTCATCTTGCAAACCTGAAACTCTGTACCCATGGAACAAAACTCCCCACTTCCCCTTCCCTGGCTTATTTCACTTAGGAGAATGTCCTCAAGGTTCACCTATGCTGTAGCATGTAGCGAGATTTCCTTCTTTTAAGGCTGAATAATATTCCCCTGTATGTAGAGAGGATGTTTTCCTTATCCATTCATCTGGTGATGGACATCTGAGTTGCTTCCACTTCTTGGCTACTAGGAATAATGCTGCAGTGCGCATAAATGTGCAAATACCAAATCAAGATCCTGCTTTCTGTTCTTTTGGATATATACTCAGAGGTGGGATTGCAGAATCATGTAGTAATATATTTTGAATTTTTAATGGAAACTTCATACTGTCCCATCCACAGTGCACAAGGGTTCTAATTTCTCCAAATCCTCACCAACACTTGTTATTTTTTGTTTTTTTAAATATAATTGTCAATCTTATTACTAATTTGGCCATCCTAATGCATGTGAGGTGATATCTCATTGTGGTTTTCATTGGCATTTCTCTAATGATTAGTGATGCTGGACATCTTTTCATATGTCTGTTGGCCATCTATACCTTCTTTGCAGAAGTGTCTATTCAAGCCCTTTGCGCATTTTTCAATCGTTATTTGTGTTTCTTTTTTACTGTTGGGTTGTAAGAGTTCTGCACCTGTTCTGGATATTAGCCCTTCAGTACACATAAGATTTGTAAATACCTTCTCCCATCCATGGGTCATCTTTTCACTCTGCTGCTTGTTTCCTTTGATTTACAGATGTTTTTAAGTTTGATGTAGTCCCGTTTGTCTATTTTTCCTTTTGTTATCTCTGCTTTTGGTGTTACATCCAAAACTCATTGCCAAGCCCAATGTTATGAAGCTTTCCTCTTGTGTTTTCTTCTAGGAGTTTCATTGTTTCAGTCTTACATTTAGGTATTTAATCCACTTCAAGTTAATTTTTGAGTATGGTATGGTATAAGATAAGAGACCAACTTCATTCTCTGGCATGCCGATATCTAGTTTTCCCAGCACAAACTGTTGACAATACTGTCCTTTCTCAATTGTGTGGTCTGGGCACCTTCTTGTTGAAGATCATTTGACCATATATGTGAGGGTTTCCCAAGGTTTTATGAGACTATCTGGAGGTCTTATAATACCCAATATTAAACACCTTCCTGATTGAAATACCTATGGTGGTTTCTATTTTCCCACTTAAACCCCAACTAATAGACTCATCATGCTTATATGTTTTAGCAGCTATAGCTTAGAAGCCTCTTTCCACCTATAAATCTGTTTTAACCTTGGAAACTCTCAAGAGTCTTAACAAAGGGCATAGGATACTTTTGCTTGTCTGGTAACTTTTACAAGTTGCTTTACTGATAACAAGTAATGATCTAAATTCTGAGAAAGTGCAACTTGAGTTTCTTAATGATGAACACTTAGGTAAGAAAGCAATTTTAAAAGAATTGGAAAGTTTGAGGAAGGTTTTAAAAACACTTTGTTTGAATAACTGTTGCTTTCCAAAGCTGAAGAGTAATGTGACAGCGCAGAGCAAGGGGAAGACTAGATGGATTAAGAAGGGAGTGTGGGAGGAATAGGAGGTCTTTTTTAGGGAAAAAAAGGGAAATTTCTGTCAATGACCAAAATGTCTCACTAATCAGCAACTGTAGGAAAATTAAATCTGAAGATGTACCCATGATATTAAGGGGGCATGGAGTCAATCACTACAGCTCCGTGGGGCTGTCTGAGAACAGAGTAAGTACCATCAGGTCATCTGGGAGATTCATCTTCCTGGGCCCCATCTCCACACACTCATGAAGACAAATTCCCTGTCCAGGAATCAGAAGCAGCTTCCATGACTGACAGATAGGCAGACTGGGGGTGGGATGGGGCGGGGGGGGGGGGGGGGGGGGCTAGGGCCACAGGATTTTTCACAGATGTTCTGTTTTGTAAATGCATCAAAGAATGCTAGAGTCAGGGGAAATCACTCCTCATTTTAGAGATAAGGTAAATAAGGTCCAGGACGGGATGGTGTTTAGCCTGAGGTCACAGAGCATGTTAATGGTAAAGCTAGAACCAAAACTCAGGATTCCTTACTTTTAGACCTATGTCATAGAAAAGGATGCAGGGGGCACAAAGACACTGGCCTCCTCAAAGTCTCAGGTTAGTGCAGACCTGGAACAGGGGCTCAGAGACACCCCCCTCCCCATGCACAGAGGGCCAGGCTAACCAAAAGGCCTATTCCCAGCCCCACCATTTCCTGGTAGGGAAATGCAAAGAAAACAAAGGGAGAACAGCACCGCAGGGGCCTGAGGGACGCTCCAGCCTACTCCTCAGTCAGGAAACCGAGGTTCAGAGGGTCAAGTCAGCACAGCAAGGCAGGGACAAAAGTCCCATGTCAGTTTGACAAAAGGTGGCCAGTCTGGGAGACATCAGCGTGAGCCACTGGTGGGCTGCTCTGTTCAATTCCCTCTCTGTCATTTACTACCTCTGTGACTAAGGTCAAGTTACTTAATCTCTCGGCTTCCCCATCTACAAAATATGAAACAAAACTGTACCTACCATACACAAAGATAAACTCAAAATGGATTAAAGACCTAAATGTAAGGCCGGACACTATAAAACTCCTAGAGGAAAACATATGCAAAACACTCTTTGACATAAATCACAGCAAGAACTTTTTTGATCTAAGTTCTAGAGTAATGAAAATAAAAGCAAAAATAAACAAATGGGATCTAATTAAACTTAAAATCTTTTGCACAGCAAAGGAAACCATACAGAAAACAAAAAGACAACCCTCAGAATGGGAGGATGTATTTGCAAACAAAGCAACCGACAAGGGATTAATCTCCGAAATAAACAAATAGGTCACCAGCTCAATGTTAAAAAGAAACAAATAACCCAACCCAAAAACGGGTGGAAGATCTAAATACACATTTCTCCAAAGAAGACATACAGATGGTTAAGAAGCACATGAAAAGATGCTCGACATCACTAATTATTAGAGAAATGCAAATCAAAACTACAATGAGGTATCACCTCACACCAGTTAGAATAGGCATGATCAGAAAATCTACAAACAATAAATGCTGGAGAGGATGTGGAGAAAAGGGAACCCTCCTACACTGTTGGTGGGAATGTAAACTGATACAGCCACTATGGAGAACAGTAAAGAGGTTCCTTAAAAAACTAAAAATAGAACTACCATATGACCCAGCAATCCCACTCCTGGGCATATACCCTGAGAAAACCATAATCCAAAAAGATACATGCACCCCAATGTTCACAGCAGCACTATTTACAATAGCCAGGACATGGAGGCAACCTAAATGTCTATCAACAGAGGAATGGATAAAGAAGATGTGGTACATATATACAATGGAATATTACTCAGCCATAAAAAGAAACAAAATTGATTTATTTGTAGTGAGGTGGATGGACCTAGAGTCTATCACACAGAGTGAAGTAAATGAGAAAGAGAAAAACAACCATATGCTAACACATATATATGGAATCTAAAAAAATAAAAATGGTTCTGAAGAACCTAGGGGCAAGACAGGAATAAAGACGCAGACGTAGAGAATGGATTTGAGGACATGGGGAGGGGGAAGGGTAAACTGGGACGAAGTGAGAGAGTGACATGGACTTATATACACTACCAAATGTAAAATAGATAGCTAGTGGGAAGCAGCCACATAGCACAGGGAGATCAGCTTGGTGCTTTGTGACCACCTAGAGGGGTAGGATAGGGAGGGTGGATAGGGAGGGTGGGAGGTATACGCAAGAGGGAGGGGATATGGGGATACATGTATATGCATAACTGATTCACTTTGTTATAAAGCAGAAACTAACACACCATTGTAAAGCAATTATACTCCAATAAAGATGTTTTAAAAAAAAAAGATGTGGTACATATATACAATGGAATATTACTCAGCCGTAAAGGAACAAAATAATACCATTTGCAGCAACATGGATGGAGCTAGAGACTGTCATACTGAATGAAGTAAGTCAGACACAGAAAGACAAATATCATATGAGACCACTTACATGTGGAATCTAAAAGAAAAGAGTACAAATGAACTTACTTACAAAACAGAAGTAGAGTCACGGATGTAGAATACAAACTTACGGTCACCAGGGGATGGGGGGGAGGAATAAATTGGGAGATTGGGACTGACATATACACACTACTATATATAGAATAGATAACTAATAAGAGCCTACTGTATAGCACAGGGAGCTTCACTCAATACTCTGTAGTGGCCTGTATGGGAAAAGAGTCTTAAAAAAAAAAAAAGAGTGGATATATGAATATGTATAACTGATTCACTTTGCTGTACACCTGAAACTAACACAACATTGTAAATCAACTCTACTCCAATAAAAAATGTTTTAATTTAAAATTTTTAAAAAAAAAAGTCAAATAAAAGCAAAACAAAAACTGTAGCTATACTACATAGGGTTGACATAAACGATGATGGAGAAAAGACATTTAAAATGCCTGGCATGTAATAAGTGCTTGATAAATGCTAGCTGTTATTATTATCAAAAGAGACATCCCTGTGGAGTACAGTTGGCCCAATAAAAATCTGATAATCTAGGGCAGCACTGGACAACAGAAATATAATGTGAGCCATGTATGTAATTTTAAACTTTTGAGTAGCCACATTAAAAAGTAAAGGAAATGGATTAAATTAATTTTAATAATTTATTTTATCTAACCCAGCATATCTAAAATATACCGTTTCAACATGTAGTTGAAATTTTATATGAAAATTATAAAATTATATAAAAATTATAATTGAGATTTAAAAACTTTTTTCCTACTAAGTTTTTTTTTTCTGTTTTTTTTTTTTTTTTGCGGTACGCGGGCCTCTCACTGCTGTGGCCTCTCCCGTTGCGGAGCACAGGCTCTGGACGTGCAGGCTCAGCGGCCATGGCTCACGGGCCCAGCCGCTCCGCGGCATGTGGGATCTTCCCGGACCGGGGCACGAACCCGTGTCCCCTGCATCGGCAGGCGGACTCTCAACCACTGCGCCACCAGGGAAGCCCCATACTAAGCTTTCGAAATATGGTGTGTATTTGACACATAAAGGACCAAGTGCTCCTTTCAAGTGCTCAGCAGCCACGTGTGGCTGGTGGCCGCTGTACTGGACACTGCAGGTCTAGGACACTCCCAAATAGGACTATGATGTATTATTGGGTTTTCCAGATTACTGGACCTTATTTCATGGAGTCACACAGCCATCTTATTTCACCAAATTACCCCCAAAAACCACTGTGTTTATATTAAACTATAATTTCCTTTTCTTATCTCTCATAATATATATCTATAATTCAAATTATATACTATCATATTCCAAGCATAAAGCCTGTTTCCTCATTAAAGACAAGGCAATCCATATATTCCAAAACAAGGTGTTCACTTAAAGGAGCCCCAGCCCCTGGAGCAGCTGCGCAATCACATAAACAAACCAAGAAAACATCACGCACTGCTCCAGGCTGGCATCACCATGACCTTCCTCTCAGGCTGGCCCGGGAGTGGCTGAGGTAGAAGCAGCAGAAGACTGAGGATGCACCAGGGGAGTCAGCGTTGTGGTCCAGTGAGATGTCTCTGATGCCCGAGGCATCCGTGACGTTCCCTTGTGACAAACCACGCAGAACCACACGCAGGCTTGTCATGTCTGCGTTTAGGTGGACCCTGATGGGCTCAGCCGACTCAACCAGCCAGTAGGACAGTCAACCCTCAGTGACTAGACATAGGGCACCCCCCCTCACTCTCCCAGCGAGAAGACCCCACAAAAAAGTTTTCAGGCAACTTCCATATACACAATTTCCCACATGTAAATGAATTAGTCAAATGGTATCTAAATTAGTACTATGAGATCTAAGATATGATTTCATTACACCTCCGTATTTAAAATCACGTTTCATAAGATAATATATTACCTTACAAATAGGTCGTGGTTCAGAGCCCAGACTCTGAAACCAAGTGCCTGGATTCAAATCTCAGCTCCTGGGCTTCCCTGGTGGCGCGGTGGTTGAGAGTCCGCCTGCGGACGCAGGGGACACGGGTTCGTGCGCAGGTCCGGGAAGATCCCACGTGCCGCGGAGCGGCTGGGCCCGTGAGCCATGGCCGCTGAGCTTGCGCGTCCGGAGCCTGTGCTCCGCAACGGGAGAGGCCGCAGCAGTGCGAGGCGCGCGTAGCGCAAAAAAAAAAAAAAAAAGGGGGGGAGGTGGGTGGGAAATCTCAGCTCCTCTTTTTACTACTAGGTTTCGGGTATTTCCTCAAGATTGCGGGCCTCAGTTTCCTCATGTGTAAAACATGGGTAAGCACAGTACCCAGCTCACAGTGCCGCTGAATTATGAAATGAGTTAAAAACACATAAAGCCCTTAGAACATCATCCACTTAGTGGAATACATGGGTTCGTTAAAAAACAGCGGTTTGTCACCAGCTCATCCCACTTCTCCACACATGGTTCTTGCTAGCCTCATTCCCTTCTCCGTTACAAAACGCCCTTTTCTGCCTGACCTCCGAGACCCCTGCAGATCTCATGGTTGGGGGGTATCCTCCACACTGCCACAGCAGCCTCCCCCTACTGCCGCAGACTCTCCCCCCCAACCCCGCTCTTGCGATAATCCTTTCAAATAAAATCTCTCCTTACATAAGCCTGGAGACATTTGTTAATATGACACCTGTTATCTAAAAGTACTAAAAGTACGTGTGTTTCATAAGCAACGAGTTAATGTATAGCACCGGGAACTATGTTCAATATCTTGTAATCACCTATAATGCAATAGAATCTGAAATAATATACATGTATAACTGAATCACTTTGCTCTACGCCAGAAAGTAACACAATATTGTAAATCAACTATACTTCAATTTTTTTTAAAGTACGTGTTCCTCTGTACCTGGTAAACTAAAACAACCGAAATAACACAAAATTTTGCTCCAAAAAGTAGTGGTTTCTTATCCATTCCCATATATTATAGAAACTTTTATTCAAACTCGTCACATGTGCCATTGACATCTGGGTTTGTCATCAGAGGAAGCACTTTTTTTTTTTAACATCTTTATTGGAGTATAATTGCTTTACAATGGTGTGTTCGTTTCCGCTGTATAACAAAGTGAATCAGCTATATGTATATATATATATATCCCCATATCCCCTTCCTCTTGCGTCTCCCTCCCACCCTCCCTATCCCACCCCTCTAGGTGGCCACAAAGCACCAAGCTGATCTCCCTGTGCTATGTGGCTGCTTCCCACTAGCTATCTATTTTACATTTGGTAGTGTATATATGTCAGTGCCACTCTCTCACTTCATCCCAGCTTCCCTTGCCCCTCCCCATCTGTGTCTTTATTCCTGTCCTGCCCCTAGGTTCAAGAGAACCTTTTTTTTTTTAGATTCCATATATGCGTGTTAGCATACTATATCTGTTTTTCCCTTTCTGACTTACTTCATTCTGTATGACAGACTCTAGGTCCATCCACCTCACACCCTGTTCAGCCCGATCTCATCTGATCTCGGAAGCTAAGCAGGGTCAGGCCTGGTTAGTACTTGGATGGGAGGAAGCACATTTTAAGTTGAATGGCGTGGGTCTATATCACATTAATTCATTTACACCATTTGGATTCAATACTTTTTGAATCCAGGGGTGATGTCACAGAAAACTGAATGTCAAGGCAAGCATCTATGTGGGTATAGAACAGATGTGTTTTCCCATTTATCTGATCACTGCAAAGACCCCTTGTGGCTTCTCCAAGCCATCCTTAGCACCCACCATTATTTGGCCATCTCCTCAAGAATAACACTACACTTGTCTTCAATGCTCTTGCCTTTTTTTTCCTACCAATTCTGCTCATCCCTGTAAGCAGCCCAAACTAGCACTGACTGGGGTCACTGCAGGCTGATGCTGAGATGCTTTAGAGGAACTTTACTGAGAACTGTTTGGAGGCAGAGATCTTTCCTTTCACTTGAGCATTTGGGGTAGACTTTGGCTTTTATGTTTTGTTGTCCCATTGCCATTTCTTGGCTGTCAGTTCCATAAACCATGGGGCATCCAGCCAATGGGATACCATGCAGCCCTGGAAGGTGAAAGCTAGATCTGAACACAGTGGTCTGAAAAGTGACCGATGACCCAGCTGTCTGGGAACCGCGATCCTCCTCGTGACCTGCATTCTAAGGAGGCACCAGAGTAAGGTGATTGCAGGAACCACAAAGTTGGAAGCCACACTGCCTACAGGCAAACCCTGGCTTCATCATAAGCTAACTATGAACTTGGGCAAGTCCTTCAAGTTTTGTGTGCCTCCAGTCCCCTAATTTGTAAAATGCAGATCATAATATCTACATCGGAGGAGTATGACAAGGATTAAATAAGCTACTATATTTAAAGTGTTTAGGAGAGTACCTGCCACACAGTAAGTACTATATAAATATCTCTTTCCTACCATTATTGTTACTATTACCGCATACATATATGCTCTCTGACTCCCTCCCTCCCTCCTTTCTTTTCTCCTTCCCCTCCCCCTCCCTGGCTCCCTCTCCCTTTCTCTCTCTCTCTCCCTCCCCCCACCCCAATACACATCAATTTGTCCATAGTGATATTCTGAGAGAACAAAGATGGGGGTGGAGGGCTTCCCTGATGGCGCAGTGGTTGAGAGTCCGCCTGCCGATGCAGGGGACACGGGTTCGTGCGCCGGTCCGGGAAGATCCCACATATGGGCCCGTGAGCCATGGCTGCTGAGCCTGCATGTCCGGAGCCTGTGCTCCACAACAGGAGAGGCCACAACAGTGAGAGGCCCGCGTACCGCAAAAAAAAAAAAAAAAAAAAAAAAAAAAAAAAAAAAGATGGGGGTGGAGAGAATTAATTTATATGTGCAAACTCAGCATTTCTTTAAGAATGAATATATAATATTTTATCACTAAAGGGGAAAAAAAATGTATTGATCCCACAGTGACTAAATGGGAACATAAGAGCTTATAGCTTTAAGCCAATCAATACCATCAGGAGTGATTAAGGACACTTAGGGGCCTATGCTTCCAGATCATTTTAATGTAAGCACAACATTAAAGAAACAGTAGGTCAGATTTTGGACGAGTCACATTTTTCCACTGGAGAGCCTCTTACATGGGTTATAAGTCAATCTACACATCTGTGAGAGTAGATCAGGCCCCAGAGTGAAGAAGAGGTAATCCCTAGGGTCCCTTTATTTTCCCCAAGAATCAACTGTAGATCAGAAGAGCCCTGACCAGCCAGTCCCCAGCCTCGTCAAGCTGAAGGGAGGCACTCAGGATGTGAAAGCCACAGATGACCCGTGTCCCGTGAAAATGCCAAAGAAAGAAGCCGCCTCTCCGGGTTCTCCCCCATTTCCAGACATCATTTCTCTCTTGACTTTCCTAATACTAATAATCCTAATGGCAATTCAGTCCATATACGGACCAACTGCCCTGTTCTAAGCCCCATGCAGGGCCCAAGGAATTCAGCAATGAGAGGCGGCCCATGCCCTCAAGTGGCTCACAGCCTCAGTGATGAATCAGAGAAAACGTGTCATAGACTCAGCCACAGAAGCACAGAGCAGTCAGGGAAAGCCCCCTGGAGGAGGTGACATCCTCTATCAATAAAAAGAAGGGGAACAGGAGGTACCCTCGAGCCACAGGCATGATGGGGTGGCCTTCAGGGTTTGTGGTTGAAAACAAGAAAAAACTATGACGATCTGTCTCAAAAATAGGAATGTTCTGGAAGAATACTGGGAAACTCATCATGAAGAGAGAGCTGGAGGACAGCTTGAAAAAGAACAGAAACTAAGGTAGTTCCGGGGGACCAAGAAACAGGCAGTTGAGTGACCTCTTTTAGGACAACCTCTTGTGGTACAGATGCCACCCCTCCACTGGACACACCTGCTACACAAGCCTCTGGCTGCTGACTCACCCCCACCCCCAGATGATAAGTCCTGGGCAGGAGGGTCTAACTGGCTGGGTCCAGGTCACATGTCCAGCCACGCCCAGGCTGCTGGGGGTGGTAAGTATCTGGCAATTTCACATGGCGGCAAGCCCCACACTCCACCAAGATCCCACACAATGAGAGAGTCCCCAGATCAAGAAGCAGGGTTGGAGGCAGGACCCCCAAAACAAAAGCATGAAGGCTTCTCTCCTGCGATTATGTAGAAGGGGAAAAGTAAGAGGAGAGGGCAGGAGAGGGGGCTGAGGCTGGAGATAGATGCTGGCGTCGTATCAGGAGAATGTTCAATTACTAATAAGAGCAGGTCATTTAACAAGCATTCACCGCTACCTCTTACATCCCAGGCACTGGAGTTACGTGCAGATAAGATGGGGCCCCGGCCTGTAAGGAGAACCGAAGTAGCTCAGCACACAGACTGTGAAGAGGCTGGCTTCTCTTCTAGTTGGCACTGGAGAGCCCATCCTGCTTTGTACAGCTGACGTCCACCTTGCCTGGTCAGCGCTTGGACTGCTCTGATTGATTACTATTTAGAACGTAACTCCTGCTCATCCCCAGAAGGTCTCCGTCCACTGTGCTAAGAGCCATAACGCAGTGCACTCAGGGGACCATCACCGGTTCCTGACTTGTGTTTAGGGCTTCAGAATTCACAAAGCGTTTTCCCAATATTGACTCACGGGCAAATTTCCAGGATTCCATGTTTGACATGTGAATGATATTCTTCTTCCAGATCTCAAAAATAAACATAACCACTCTGTGTTCGGTACACAAGGGAGTACAGAACTACAGAAAAATAGGTAAAGCAAATTTGGTAACTTCTGTTGGAGAGGAGCACAGAGATCTACGTAAAAGAACAGTCACTGCAATGTGACCGAGGACTCAGTGGAAGGAACTTAAACATGCAACAACGTGGTGGTTAAACAAACCATAGATCAGTCACTGGAATGGAAAACTATGAAGCCTTTACAAAGCATGCTTTTGAGGAATACATAATGCCATGGGAAAATTCTTAAAAATAGCACTAAATAGAAAAATAGATATTTATGTAAGTTCGTGTGCACATATGACTTTTGTTCTTTATAGCAATCCCTACGTGCATATTCTCTACAATGAATATGCATTATTTTTGCCATCGTAAATCATGACTGTAAGAAATAACTTTAAAAGATGTTTAGTTGACGGCAGCACCACGTATACAATATATATTTCTCTATCCTGGGGATTGAAGCCTGGCTCCTTTCATATGTAATTTCTCTCTCTCTGGGACTTGGTTTTCTCAAAAATAAAGAGGAGACAATATCTCTGAACTTAACGGGATGGTGGCACGTTAGATGAAATGTGTAGGAAAATGCCTAACCCCATTCTTGGTTAGAGTGATCACACAGTAAATGCCAGCTCTCTTAAAAGAAAGCGAAAGCTACAATACTGACAGCACGCTGGTGTGAGTTCTAATGTAGAAAAGGTGACGGGGTCAGGGTACTGATGTGTAATTGACCCAGGAATCCTTTCCCAGGGCTGCCGTAACAAATTACCACAAACTGGGTGGCTTAAGACAACAGAAACTTGTTCTTTCACAGTTCTGGAGTCCAGGAGTCTGAAACCAAAGTGTTGGCAGGGAATTACACCCCCCCCCAGAGGCTCTAGGAAGGATCCTTCCTTGCCTCTTCTGGTTTCTGGCGTCTGCTGGCAATCCTTGGCTTTTCTTGGCATGTAAACGCATCGCTCCAATCTCTGCCTCTGGCTTCACATGGTTCTTTTCCCCTGTGTGTCTGTGTGTCGCTTCTCCGCCACCAGTAACACCCTATGAGGGCTCGAGATAACCAGCCTGACCTCGTCTTTGCCCGATTATATCAGCAAAGACCCTATTTCCAAATACAATCATATTCACAGGTGCCAAGACCAGGACCTTCACTTATCTCTTTGCAGGACAAATTTCAACCCATAACAGACCTCAACCTTCTCTCTATACATATCAGCAGTTAGAGCAAAGCAGAAACACGCGGCCGAGGGGCCAGTGGCATGAAGGAAAAGCCAGCACCGTTCTGGATCTGTGCCTGCTTCCACGGCAGGCTGATTGGCGGAAATATTCCCGTCTGTACGTGTATATGTTTACTCTGGATTTTTCCCAACACCTGCCCTTTCCAATCAGGTGACTAACTGGGCTCTTTGTATTTCTCTGCTCTAGAGATTTGTACAGGATGGAGAGAAGAAGCTGCTTGAAGTCAAGGGTTCCTTCTTCCTTTCTTTCTTTTTTTTTTTTTTTTTAAGGTCTAAACTTACTAAACAGATGATACTGTGAGTCCCAGAAGGGCTGGCCTAACATGGGTGTGGTTTTGAAGGCTAGGAAGGAGAGAGGAGAAGTTCCTACACTGGGAAGAGGAAAGGAATGGATTTGTTTGACCCAAACTGCTGGATGACGGTACTCATGGAGGGAACAGACCCCCAAAAGGGATGCTGGGTGATGCACCTGGGCTGGCTCAACTCAGGAGAAGGGCTCCAAGCCTCGGGAAGAAGAAGCAGAATTATTAGCCCCAAAGGGACCACAAGGAATGTGACAGCGGGCTTCTCAGAGGAAACCACAATGACCTGCTTAAGTCCCAGGACGTCAGTAAAGCCCTAGGGAAAGGGGAGGCCCAATAAAGGCTACGATGTCATGGCTCACGCCCTGGAGGCTCAGGGTTGATGTAAATGCCTCAGTTCTTATGCACTTGGGTTTGCAGCTTGAGGTTCAGTCTGACACTTAATGTCCTACAAGCATCAGAAGGAAAAAGAGAAGTAAACGTCCCAGCCCCACTTCCTCTGGCTTCAATCCCTCTAAAAGAACACTGACAGCACTTCCATCTCCCCTCAGCACCCCCAGCGACCCTCCTGCCGGGCCCTGGGCTGGACCTCAGGGTGGACATGTGGACACTCATGCCAAGGTTGGAGAAGGCAGAGCTGAGAACCAGTGGCAGCTCCAGTTAGTTCCCTGGGCGAGATGGAGGCTTAGGGAGAGGGTCTGTGGGTGCAGTAACCCCATCCTCTGCGACAGCCCCAGTAAAGATGAGGTGGGGGCAAAACCAGGGCTGAAGCCTGGAATGTTAGCCTGAGGGCTTTTCCCATGGACAGGGATGAGGAAAAAGAGTGGGATGAGGGGCTGTGTCTAGCACTGAATTAACAGACTCAAGATGGAAGAGGTGTTCTCCCTCGGGGTAGCAATGTATCCTGGGTATGAAAAAGGGGCAAGGTTCCAAGGTGGACTTAGACTTACAGTCCCAGAGACTGTAAGAACCAGGAAAGAACTTAAGAGAACCAGCACTGATGAAGCCCTACTATGTGCAGACACGTCACACTCACACAGGCATCAGCCCATTTAACTCTCACAGTGGTTCCCACATTAACGATGAAGAAACTGAGGCAGAGGGATTAAGGCCCAGGGTCAGTCAGCTACGGTGCAGGATTGGAATAAGCTGGCCTGTAACAAGTCGATGATGAGGACTTTGAAAGCGAAGAACAGGACGCTATGAGTGAGAACATCGAGGGAGTCTTTCATTAGACGGAACAGTGAGGCACATCTCCCTGAGAAGGAGTGATGCTGAGACCTGACAAAACCAGGCAACTGAAGAGTAGAGAAAACGACTGCAGCGAGAGGGTATGGCACGTGCAAAGGTCCTGAGCCAGGAAAGACTCGGACATGCCCAGGGAACTGAAACATGACCAGTGTGTCTGGAACATTTTGAGAGAGGAGAAAAGGGGCTCAGAGAAGACACCACATCATGCAGGACCTTGCAGGCTGTGGTGAGGAGTTTAGGGTTCATCCTTTAGACCAGGGGAAGTGCCCAAAGGGCAGAGGCTGACTGACCCAGAGCCTAGCACTGAGCCTGACACATGGGAGGGGCTCAGTAAAAGGTTGTGGGACATATGAATACATAGAGCCACACTAGATTTCCAAAAGGATGGAAACTGCTGGCTTTACAGAAGGAAGAGGAAGATTTCAGCCTTTGCCCATGAGAAGAACAAACAATTTCACCTAATCCAAATTCACTTTCATGGCTCTCTGCCTAAGAAGCACACGGAGCTGCTGCAATCCACAGGTGCATCACAACAGAATAACTTCAGTAATCATCATCAAATGCCTCTATTGAGAAAAGCTCAGAAGATTGTATTAGTCCACTCCAATATTTATGAAATGCCACTGTGCCATAATAAGGGTCTGAGAAAATTAAGATTAGGAGCAAGGGTTGCTCCTTCCAAGAGCTAAAGTGGCATGGTGGGAAAAGTAGCGATGTCACGTGGCTGCCGGGAACCTTGGTTTTCTGATCTGTAAAATGGAAGGATGGTAGCAAAGATTTAAAATGTGCTCTAATAAAGGGCCCAAAGGCATTTAATAACATTTATCAGACATTTCTTCATTAAAGAAACACTTGATAAAGACTATTTGCCCATTCATCCATGCATCCATCCAACAAAATGGTATTTCGTACATACTGTGTGTGACGCACTGAATGAAGCAGTAAAGATAGTCCAGGAACAAGACTGTCGTGGTCCTTGTTCCCATAGAACTTCTCATCTGGCGATACAGTGTACGCTGAACAAGTAACATCAGTGATGCGTGTTCCTGAGGAAAAGAGCAGGGTGCCATGGGGGACATTTACAGAGAGAGCAGACCCAGACTGGAGGATCTGGGGAGCACCGGCCTAAGGAAGAGATGCAAGAGCTGAGATACGAAGGGGAAGTACAAGAGAACGCGGTGGAGGTGAAAGTTCTACGGAGAGTGCCAGTCTCGCGTGAGTTCCTGAGGCAGGAAAGGGTCTGGAGCATTCTGGCAACTGAGACAAGCCAGTGTGAAGTGAACACGGGGGGAACTGGGATGTGGGGGGCTGGACCCCTCGGAGGGCATTGGTCTTCTCTCTCACAGCCAGAGGAAAGCCTCCAAAAGATTCTAGGCAGAAGCTGGGAGAGAGAACGATAATGATAATGAAAGGGAGAGATAATGTGAACGGGCCTACGTTCTAGAACAATCTCTGGCTTCTGTGCAGACAGTGGGTAAAAGTCAGAAGAGGAAGCCGAGAAGTCTGTGTGAAAGGCTTCCAGTGACCCAGGCGAGAGGAGATGGTGCGTGGCACCAGGGCAGCGGCGGCAGAGATAGAGAGACGTGAGCAGACCTGCGATGGGCTCAGGACGTAAAGGGGCGGGACGGAGTGATTGACAAGGAGAGGGGAGAGGGGAGAGGTCAGAGAGAAGTGTGACCCCTGGGTTTCTGAATCAGCACCAGAGTGAGGAAGTGGCCTTTTGAGACAAGGAGCATTAGAGCTTGAGTAGATGGAGATGAATCAGGACTTCAGTTTGGGAGATGTTGAGTTTGGAGAGTCTGCATGACCCCACAGGGCATCCGGTGGGCTACAGATGAGCCGAAAGAGCCTATGTGTGCGTGCAAATACACACACACCACGCACACACGTGCACTAGAAGATATGAATTTATTTGGCCAACATCAAAGCTGGCCACACAGAGAACAGCAGATGCGGTAGGTAGCCTTCAGCAGAGGTGCACTGCACGCTGCCCGGGGTTTCCAATGGAAAAAGTGATTCTATCACGTAAACCAAGACATTTTTGAAAGTAAAGTCAGCATTTTAAAAACACTACGATGGGACAACAGGCATAGAGGTTGTCCCATGGTCACCTTACTAATGGGCACGTGTAGCGGTTGATGACTCTGCGCACTCACGTCAAGCACGATCCCACCAGATCTGAAAAGCTCAATTTCGTACCATGTCGCAGCTTTACGGTACCTGGGGCTTGTGTCTATACCCGGGAGAAACGCACACAAACAACGGATGCCCTTAATAGGAACTAGATAGAGCCATCCAGTAGCCTCCTGCTTTGGGGCCAAACTCAGAGTCAATAAGGTCACACGGGCCACACCCTCACCTAGACATCTCTGAGCATCTCTCTCCGGCTTAATGACATCCTGGCAAAGCTGTGTCTCAGAGCAGCTGGGAGGACAAGGCAGCCGGGCAGTGGGCTGTGTACACGAGTTCACAAGAGATGTCTGACGGCAACTGAAGTCATGGGAAGAGTTGAGGTCATCCGTGGTGTGATGGTTAATTTTGTGTGTCAACTTGACTGGGCTAAGGGATGCCCAAATAGCTGGTATTTATAGCTGGCATTATTTCTGGGTGTGTCTATGAGGGTGTTTCCAGACTTGATTAGCATTTGAACTGGAGAACTGAATAAAGCAAACAGTACTCCCCAATGTGGGTGGGCGTCATCCAATCCTCTGAAAGGCCAAACAGAACAGAAAGGCACCTCCTCCAGGTGTATCTCCCCTAGAATACATTGGCTGTGACTCTCATAGGCCTACATCACGCAGGTATTCATCAGGAATGTATACTAGGCCTTCAGTCCCACTGGTGAAGGATAAACTTGGCATTCAGAATCTCGGGACGACAACTTTCTGAGTAATATTTGGACTGCAGCGGTTCCCTTACATATATACAAGCTATGTCTGTGTGGCCCAGAAGGAAAACAATGACCTCAAATTCTTGAGAAGCTTTCTTCCCCCCAAATCCCACCACTATCAGGCTTCCAGACAAAACTCCGTGATGCCCCACTGGTAGCTAAAGCTTAGAATCTCAAAGCTAAAAGAAATCCTAAAATGTCCTGAATCCAGATGACATATGACTTCGTCCACATGCTTAAGAATTCACCCAGCCTTGGTTTGCATACCTCTGGGGATGGGGAACTTATTACCAACAAAGTTATCTACTGCCCTCCCCAACAGCTTGATCCAGAAGGAAGTTCTTCCCCATGAGTCATCATAAAAGCTACCACCCCCAACAGAGCCTCAAACACAGTTGGTCACGTACCTGTAGGCACCGCTGGGTCCAACATTGGTTTCTCCCACGTGTTAATCTGCTCCCAGGTAAACCCATTGGTCCCCAGGGCCACGCTGTAACCACAGTTGCTGTAGTGGTCATCAAAGGAACAGCCACCTGCAGACAAAAGAGACGTGAGTAAATATACCCTTGTGTGTGGGGCTTGGTTCGTTACCCCCGTCTCATCAGCTCTTCATTTACAGCTTTGAATTTTAAACTCTGGAGGAGATTTTTTTTCAGGCAAGCAAATTGGATTTTTATATTTGCTTTGGCGCTCTCAAGAAAGACATTGGCATCTGCAGGCCCCCTATTTAAAAAAGTTAATAAGGCTAGTTACATTGATTTCAATCTTCCTTCCTGAGAAAGTAAACAGCAATGTCTCATTCTCAGCAGGAAAAATGAATGCCAGGGCATGCCTCTGTAATTGCTTCCTCCAACATGGAGAGATGCTGCAAGGCTGCAGAGCAAGCACTAGCTTCAGAGTCTTGAAAAACTAGACGCGAATCTCAGCTTTGCAAAGCTGGGTCAGCTTGGACCAGATGCTCCGCCATCTGTGTCTCAGTTTCCTCACCTGGAATATGGAGGGAAAGATCCACTTGACAGAAATATCAGGAGGATTAAATGGAAAAACATACAAAAACTGGCACAGAATAAATTCTCAACACCCACCTCCTTCCCTATAAAAGAAGTTTTCGTGGAGTAAAAATCAAATGTGTAGAGAATTAGACAATCATGCACCTGGAAGATAATACAGTCAAGGCTGACAGTATTTAAAGCTTCTCCCTAAAGGTCCAAGCCGTCCATCACCCACCACTTTGCAATGAGCTGTGTAAGCTGGATTTTGCTGAGCATATGCTGTGGGCTCTAAGTCCCCTCCAGGTGACATTAAGGGAGATGTGTGGTATGGAATTGGGGCTCCAACTAGGAAATGCTGGTCTCTCCAGAGAAGCAGGAGGTGACTATATGCTGGAAGGGGAAGGGGAAGAGGAGGAGGAGAACTAATCAGGGCTCTAAAGTTCAGGAGCGTCTCCATGAGCACAGAGCAAGAGGCAGAGTACTCCGGGGTGAGCTGGCAGGATGCACAGAGGGACAGAGAAGGCACCAGGACCGAGTTTCACACGCGGGTCCATAGTCCCACTGCCCTTTCTTGTCTCCTTACTGCTCAGACCTCATCACATCACGATCTCCCTCCCCTAAACAACCATTGGTTCCCCTATCACACATCCAAACCACATCCATGGTTCTGCTCCACGTACAGAAACCATCCCTTGCTAGCCGCTTCCTGGGTCTGCAGCCTCGTGTAATATCGCACCATTGTCTCCATTAGCAACAAAGGACAAAATCCCTTCTCTACCCCCAGACCTGGGATTTCCTCTGCTTAGTGCTGGTGGAAGGCCTGTTGACACATCTGATACACACTGCTAAAGTAAACCTATGATGGCAAAGCTCTCTCCACTTCCTTTCTTGCAGAGCATGGAAACCCAGAAGAGTTGGGCTGGGCAAAGGAGAGCTGGACCTGTTTTGGTAGTGCAAGGGTTGGGGCTTGAGTTGAGAGAATTAAATAGCTTTGCACTAAAAAGCAACAGGAATTTGCAGTATAGACACCTAAAGAGAGAGGGAAGGAGAGGGAGAGAGAGAGATCCAAGAAACACATTGTAAAGCAGACACCTACAGCAGGTGAAAGCCAATGAGAAATCTCCTGTGATGCGAAATGGCTGATGAACTGGTAGAAACTAAAATTTCTGTTTACTTTCATTGATTCATTCTTTCATTCACAATTATTTAATTGAGCTCTTAGGGTAGATCCAGGAGAGTACAAGGTGCTATCTATACAGTGGTTTACAAAAGAGGCATGCTATCACTAGCATGAGTGAGGCAGACAGACAGTAAACAGGCAAACTAGTAAGTAACTCTGCATTTCTGTATGTGCTATGAAGGATGCGGTTGGGGTGACTGAGAGGACCCCTAGGCTGATGTGGTCCAGGAAGCCTTTCTGACCATGAATTGGAGACAGTTCCCTGTCCTACGATGTAACGTCCCTCCACTACATCCAACTCCACACTGAGAGCTGGCGACATACAACAGCCCCGTGTCACTGGTGCTTCGGGAAACAAAGGGAAGAAGGGCAATGTCCAGTGTGGATGGACAAGGGTCAACAGACAAGGATGGAAGTCCCAAGTGTCAGAGGCAAGAGATAAGAGGAAAGGTCAGGGGAAGAAAGCAGAGGAGACTTCAGCCCAGATAGAGTGGACAAGGGAGACCTCTGAAAGGCAAGGACAGAGGCAATCAACCAGCTTCCACTAGACAGTAAGCTTCAGAATGGCTGGGAATGGCACTGGCACAGAGGATGGGCTTAAGAACTATCCATTGATTGAAAGAACCCATAAATGTGAATGGGATGCCAGACAGAGACCAAACTACGTTCCAGTAACAGTGAGCCCACAGCGGTCCCCAAGCTCCACCTGCTCTTTCCATTCTCATACTTACTTATCACTTCTAATACCTAGAAAGCTTCTTCCCCATACTGCCTGCCTGAAAATTCCAAACTATATCCTCCCCCAAATCACTTCCTCTATAGACCTTCTCTGACCAGAACAGCACAGTGAATGCCACAGAGACGAAAACACAACACACTCCATTTAAAATTTAGAAAATAGTAGCAGCAGCAACAGTTCCAATCGCTCAGAGGGCCACCCTCCCATCCTTACACCACCGCTGCCTCACTGGAGCCTGTCTCCCAGCCCGTGGAAGACAAACCAACCACGTCAAAGCCACTGACAACATCCAGATCCCGATGTGCTGGAATTGGCAAGCGAGGGGAGCCTGCAGCATCTCAAGTGTTCACGGGCAGAACTGACAAATCGTCCTAAACTGAGATAGCATCCAGGGCTACAGAAAGAAAGCATGGCCAAGATGACGCTAGGTGCATGGCGAACTGTTGAGGTCTTCTCTCTTGGGCACACAAGAACTCTGTATTTTCAGGCCACCTTGCATCTGGGGAAAACCATGTGGTAAACCTTGGAAATGTGCAATAAAGTGATACTCACCATGTGCAAGACTAGCCCCCCCAAAATAATCTCTTACTAGCAATCCTTCTCACCCCACTGTGAAGACCTTCAAAGGTGTACGTGAAGGCAATGCCATCAAAGGAAGAAAGATGTCTAGATCCCTGAGACATTCATTGGAGGTGTGTCACCCAGACAGTCGCCTGACCGGTAATACTGCCATTGAACATAACAGGAGCAAAATGCCGACTTTTCTAGTCTTAATATGCCACTGACATCTTAGGGCTTAGTTATTACCATAGCAGAGCCTTGCACATCCTGACTTATATAAGAAGCGTGCTCTCTTGAGCATTTGCCCCATGTCAGGCAATAAACTAGGCACTGATTACAGACACTGTCACCTTTGCTTTCACTTAATCCTCGCAACTTTGTGAAGTAGATTTTCATCCCTACTTAAGTATAAGGTAACTGGTGCATTAAAGGGTTAAACGACCTGCTCAGGTAACACGGAAGGAAAGTGTCAGAGGCAAGTGTAAATCTATGGTGACCTAACCACAGAACCCACGCTCTTTCTAATAGACCAGAGAAAGAAGGTATTCCCCAGAAGCCAAGGACCAAGCCTTTCACTTACAAGGTGATGAGAGGGGGTTAGGAAGATAAAGTGCTTCCAAGGTGGTTGTGTCTTTCCCATTTGAATTCATTATCCTGCTTATTATCCTAGAAACATTTAATGACGTTTTCTGTTGTTGTTTTTTTTTTACAGGTCTGTGCAGGGTCACAGGATTGACAGATATGATTCTTACCCTCACAAGGTTTGCAGAGGACAGGGAAAGATAACCACACAAACATACACTTGAGGGTGTGATGCAAAACACACTTTTACAGAGATATGTCGAAGCTCAAAGGAAAAATTATTAATAAATTTTACTTAATGGTCTAATTAATCCAATTCTCAGCTGTGTTCTAGACAAGATTTAGGAGGGCTCAGTTATACCTCTGGGCATCCCAGCTTTCATATCCCAAGCAAGGTCATATCAATCATTTGCCCCTAGTCTCCTGGATCAGGTCAGTCGTCCACCGCTCACCTCCCTTCCTCCACCCAATGGTAGATGGCCTGCTCAGCTGCCCCCGAGCTGAGTGCTGGCAGGTCCTGGCCCTCTACGGGGTAGGGACCCCTCTCCTCTTCACAGCCACCCCCGGGCACCTCACTGCCTCCACCTGCGAAGCTCTGGTGACCACTTCAACTTGCAGCCACTGGGCCAATGTCTTTCCCACAGTCTGTTCTTTGATACTGGGGTCCCACAGCAGCAGGCCTGTGGCCCCAGTGACCTGGTTCTTATTTTCAGACCACAGCCCTCTGTTTCCCTTGAAGAGGGGCTGGCTTAAAGTAGAGCCGAAAGCAGCCTTACATTCTATTTTGAGCCACTATTTCCTTGGGACAGCCAGGCCCACCTGTCAGTTCTATTCCACGCTGCCAGAATTTGTCATCTATTATGTGGACCTCAGTGTCTCTCAACACAGAAGAGTTTCTGGGAACAGGCCCCTGTCCTGCACTTTATCACACATGTATGTCCAAACTCCAGGGGTACACATGGTTCATGACTTTTCTGTGCAGCTCCTGGGCTCCCAGCAAAGCAGGATGCATGGCTAAGTGATCGCCTGAAGTATCCCTGTGCTTTGTATAGATCAAGAACATAGACCAAAAAAAACCATAGACCATGCGGTAACTGGTTACCAGTCTACCCTCTATCAACTCGAGTCCAGCCACAGTGGATGGACAAACACAGAAGAAGGAAGTACAGCATGATGGCAAAAGGCAAACTGAGGACAGGAGAAGAAAGACAAGCAGGACAGAAGGAGAGAGTTACAAGTCCACCCTGCAATTTCCCAAATGTCCACCTGCTGAAAGGGAGTTACCTATTTGACTCTGAGCTTCCGGAGGCCAAGAGAAAAAGGACAATCTGTTCAGATACTGGACACTCTGTGTTCATACAATAAAAGCCAAATGGCTCAGGTAAATTACAACCATTCCAGGTGCTTAGATCACACGAGAACGTCTCCAAAGGGGTACTGGTAACAGAAATCCCATAGCCCATAATGAACAGTATCTAAGACAGCATCCACACATGGGGCACATGGCCAATTTCATGAGACTATTTCTCATAAGCATTCTCCATATAAATTGATAGCATCACCCAAACATACAATTTAGGAAAAGCAACTCACTGGAGCCCAATATGATACAGTCTAGACACCTGCTCCCTGTCGATCTGAAAGCTATTCAGGAGAGAAAATATACTTGATAAATATTTTTTTAGCAAGCCTCCCTGAATTTTCTTCCTCTCAGCCAACAGACCAACAAACAGAGTGGTTATGAGCTCAAGATTATACACTCTGGCAATGATCTACACTGCCAGAGGGTGCAGCCCCTCTAGCTCACCTTCCTTCCTCCTTTCTGGGCCTTCATTTTCTGGGGTGCAAGATGGATCACGAAGGAACCTTCCAGTGGTCAAGGTTAAGGATTCCAGAGGCTCAGAAAGGCCTGGGAACTCTCAGGAGCCCCAGAGAGGCAGCGCCATGCCACCAGCCCAAGGACGAGCTACTGAGAGCTACCAAAGGGAGGAGAAGGAAGGAGAGACTGGTTTCCCGTGCACTCACAGCATGAAATACTCAAACGCACGATCCTGAGTCTCCTTGCGGCTCCTCTTGCTCTTTCAAAAATTATGTTTCTCGGGCTTCCCTGGTGGCGCAGTGGTTGAGAGTCCGCCTGCCGATGCAGGGGACACGGGTTCGTGCCCCGGTCCGGGAAGATCCCACATGCCGCGGAGCAGCTGGGCCTGTGAGCCATGGCTGCTGAGCCTGTGCTCCGCAACGGGAGGCGCCACGACAGTGAGAGGCCCGCGTACCGCAAAAAAAAAAAAAAAAAAAAAAAAATTATGTTTCTCTCTCTCTCTCTCTCTCTCTCTCGGTGGAATCCCTTGGCACATAACACCTGCTAAAAAAGGGTCCAGACCATCTCTGCAGGTGTTTGTGGCAGGCTACTTGGGGAAGACTTATCGCTGGAGAGATCCTCCGAAGACACTCGTTTGGATGCTCGGCTCATTCTGTTTTTAAACTGGTCCCATTCAACTGATACCAACTCCATCACTATCATTTTGGAAGAAAACAAAAATCTCCTAAAACGACCTCCACCCCCAGAATTGGGCTCAGCCTCCAAAGCACATGTCCTGGTTTGGAGAAGACCCCAATAATTGAGGGAGGACAGGGCAGTGCAGCCACAGGCCGAGGGAGGACCCAGCGCTATCTCTCTACACAGGGACAGAGAAGCTATTTTCCTGGACAGGTTGAGGTCAAAAGGTAGCAAAGGCCCCAGATGCTCTGATGTGAGTCAAGCATATAAAGTCAACAGAGAAATGGAAAACGGTAGCAAGGAAATTGGATTTTGAAAATCCATTTGGGTTTGGTAATGTATAGCATATCAGCATCTGTAAGGGAAGTAAAAATAGTGCAGGATACCTACTTTAAGATACATTAAAGCATAAATAAAGTTTATAGTGCCAATCAGAATTTTTTTAAACATGAGCTCCTCTTTTGAAAACGAGAGCGGAATAGAATTCAATAAAAATATAAATGTGTCTGCTTCTGCATTTCTCAGATATGATCCTGTGTATTCTTGAACAGAATTGAGTTCGGAAGAGAAACGAACGGTTTTCTGGGCTTCTGCTCTTTCCCAGGCACTGTACTTGAGCTATGTAAGTATATATTTATATATGTATGTCTATGAATGGAGGTTAAGTCTAACTACCCCCACTCCCTAAGACAGGGGTCAAGCAACATTTTCTGTAGAGGGCCAGATATTAAAGACGTTCACCTTGCAGGTGTACTGGTTTTCTCTTGCTACCCAACAAGTTACCACAAGCTCAAAACAACACCCATTTATTATCTCCTGGTTTCCGCAAGTAAGAAGTACAGACAAGGCTACACCTTATCAGGGCCTCACAGGGCTGAGGTCAAAGTATCAGGGGACCTGCTTTACTTTCTGGAGCCCGGGTCATCTTTTGCATGGTGTTTCGCAGAATTCAGTTCCTTGTAATTATAGGATCAAGGTCCCTCCTCTCTGGCTGGCCATCATCTAGGAACCACTCTCAGCCCCTAGAAACTACCCACAGTTCCTGCCATAAACCCTCTCATGCGTCACATCTCTTTCTGGGCAAGACTCCATCCTTTTTAAGGGCTCATCTGATTCAGTCAGGCCCACCCAACCAAGATCTTCTCGTTTCTGGTTAACTAAAGTCAACCAACTTGGGAACTTTCTTGCATCTGTGAAATTCCTTCACCTTGGTCACTAACATAACCTAATCATAACAGTGAAATCTATCCCATTCAGAGTCCCTCCCAAAGGATGGGGATTATACAAGACATGAATACCAGGGGCCAGTAATCTTGGGGGCCAATTTGGAATTCTGCCCACCACAGAAGGCCACTGGGTCTCTGTCACTATGACTCAGCAATGCCATTGGAGCAGAAGCAGCTAGAAGCCACAAAGAAAGATGGGCAGAGTTATGTTCTAATAAAACTTGATTTACTGACACTGCACTTTGAATTTCCTATGATTTTTCACGTCACAAAACAGTATTCTTCGTTTGAGTCGTCTAAACATTTAAAAATGTAAACACCAATCTTCCTTTGTGGGTAGAGTACAAAATCAGTGAAGGTCCAGAACTGGCCTGCAGGCTGTAGTTTGCGAACCTTTGCTTTGATGCCATAAAAATTTCCAATTTTAACATGGTCACAGAAAAGTACCGTGTTTCACCATTTGAGTGTTTGATGTCATGTTGCTTTTGATACCTCCTTCCCATTTCTCAGTTGTAGAACGTCTCTTCCTTCCTCCCAGAAGTGCAAGGGGGGACATGTTATCCACTGCCTTCCAAAGCTACACTCCGGGCCTGTAGCTACACTGCCGGCTTCTTTTGAGAGAAGCACAAAAGGTAGCTGGATTTAAATAAACACTTCACGGACATCACAGCATGTGTTCTCCATGGGTGAGGAGTAATGCTCCAACTTCACAGACGAGGAAACCAAGGCCAGAGCAGGTGACATTCTCAACACCACCCAGTCAACCGGAGGCAGAGCTAAGACTCAAATCAAGGACTCCTTTCTTAGCCAGAAAGTCTGACAACCAGGGCAGACCTCAGCTACTACATTCACGGGAGACCCAGTGCAAAACCAAAATGCAAAGCCTTTTGCTTAAAAACTATTAAGAATTTCAACGTGGCCATAGCAGAACATTAAACTAAGCATGGGGTCCTTCCAAGTGCCAGGCCCTGGGTGACTACACAAGCCATGCACCCATGAAGCCAGCCCTACTCTGTGGACACACACATTCTAATGATAAAGCTCGCCGGCCTCCACGTCATCAAGATGCTGCCCTTGTTCCAACAAAGACTTTGAAGGCAGGGCAGTATCTAAGTGGCTTATTAATCGCGGGCAGGCTATCGTGGGTAGGCGAGTCTTGCCCCCGGAATGAATGTAAACCAGCCTGGCATAAATTGAATTCCTTTTGGGAATATCTAATTGAATTTGCAGAAGTCTATGCCAAGGGGGGTGTTTAAAAAAGTGCACAAATATGATAAGAAGGCCTTCACACCATGATATCTAACTCAGTAAGCAAAAATAAAGGCAGGGCACGTTCCAATTAGCGTGTGATTTATTTGTTTTAACAAATCCAATTAGTAGCATGTTTTATAAAGTCATCTAATGTCAAACACTCATGGACTCAACCGATAGAAACAATACTCCTAATAGGAAAAAGAATGTTTTAAAGCTCTTTGAACAGTGAATTTATTATAAATGAGATGATGTCTCTCTGATGGCTCAGGCATTCCCCAAGGACCAGGGAAACAGGGTCTGATCTGTTCATTTGGTTCTCTCTCCCAGAGACTCTGGGAGGCAACTCGGGTTAATTTGGCCCATTATAATAAACCCAGGAAAACAACAAAGGTGGAAGCAAGCAAAGGGACTTCAGCGGCGAATAATGACCTTGCTGCTGGGTGTCTTCTAGACCAGAGATGTGTTCTGACTTCCAAGGCAGCACAGTGGGGCAGGAAAAGACAAAGCTAACAGAAACAGCGACCTTCTAGAACCTGTTCCAACCCCCTCACATCCGCTCCAGACTCCAGTGTTTTCTCCCTTTGAGAGAACTAAAGAGTTCAAGGAGATTAGTGTCCCTCGGGCGTGCCCGCCTTGCATGGTGGATGATGGTTTCTGACCAGTGAAACTGAGCATCAGTAGGGTTTAAAGGTATGGACTCTGGAGCCAGCATCCAGCTTTTTTTTTTTTAAACTGTGTGACCTTGACCAGGTTATTTAACCTCTATGTGCTTCAATCCCTCATCTGTAAAACGAGGATAATCATAGTGCCCATCCCTTGGGGGTTGTGATGAGGATTCGGTAAATGTAAAGACTTGGAACGGTGCCTGGCACATAGTAGGTTCTAAGTAAGTATTTGTTAAATTAATATTGAATCCCAATGTATGCATTAGAGATGGGAAAGATAACTATGTTGTCTGTGTCCACGTTGCATAATCTCAAAACAAATAAAATATTTTAAAGAAACTATCTGAGCTGGTCCATCACATCCTGTATGAATCAGCAGTGCCCATGGTGATAAGCTATTGATATGCGCTGTCACTCCCAGCTTCATTCGCCACTTACTGCCGTGTGACCTCAGGCAACTCACCTAACCTCACAGGTCAGAGATTCTTCCCAGGTAACAAAGGAATAAATTAAACTCTCTCAAAGGGCACTTCGATTTCTGACACCCTGGGAGATGGCGACCGTGCATCCACGTATCACCCAGCTACATTTGCTGGGATGCTGGTGGGATACAGGAGGGCCAGGTGTCCCCTGGAAATAAAAGCCTCTGTTCAGAACAGCTTCCCTGCGGTGTCTGCCGCGGGCCTCAGTCTGGTGCATCTTAATGTCCTACAAGAAGAGAGCACAGTGGAATGTGGCAGGCAGATTTCCATCTCCTCATATGTGCCAGCCCTCCCAGGCTCCCGGAGACAGCAGGGAAGAGGGCCGTCTGCTCTGCCGCAGGCAACGTCTCAGCACATGCTGTTCTGCATTGTGGCCAGGAGGAAAGAACGAAGGAGGCGTGCATGTGTGGGGTCAGCACTCAGCTTCACCCTGCCAAGAGGATGGGGGTGGGTGAGGGACAGTGGTCACCTCCGGTTAAAGTGAAGATGGCTCAATTTGGAGACCAGCTGGAGAGTCCACCAGCCTGAACAGTGGCCCCACCCAACCCAGCAAGTCCGTTTCTGTTTCCCCCAAACAACCCGGGAGCAGATTCAGGGATTCCGCTGCTCTCCCACGTTTCAACAGGGAAGGGGTCACCTGGCCCAGCTCCTAAATTTACAGGTGGGCAGACAGGCATCAAAAGGACAAGGCTGCAAAGAGAGGGGTGCAGAGCTGTGATGGAAGCCAGCTCCCCTGGCCCCGGGCCAGAGCTCTGCCCACTCAGAAGCCGGAATAGCATCTTTCATCTCTTCTCACACCGTGGTGATGTCTTTTTTTCATTTTTATTTTTGAGGGAGCAGTGAAAGAAAGAGATGGCCAAGGGTCATAACCCATTTCAGGGAAACTTTAGATCAGCTGGGAAAGGTGAGTAAAGGTTTCCTCTACACAGAAGAAAGGGCTGACACTGCTTTCTGGCAGGAGTCGTGTCATCTTCTGAAGACCTCGGAAGCCCAAGTCAGCCAGATGGCCTCAGAGTCTTTGCACTGCTGTTCCCCCTGCCTGGAACACTCTAACCCTAGCGCTTCACGTGGCTGGCCCTGGGCATCTCCCACATCAAACGCCACCTTCTCAGAGAAGCCTCTCTGAACATTCCACGGGAATCAACTTCCTCTCTTCCCCAATTCTTCTCTAACATACCGTCTTGCTTCTGTTCGATGGTGTTATTCATACCCCCTGAGTAACTCTGCAATTATTCATTTACTCATTTGTTTATTTTCTGTCTTCCCACCACCCGTTTAAGTCCACTGGAGCAGGAAGCATACGTCCATGTTCTTTGCCACTGAATCCTCAGGACATATCAAAGAGCCTGGCACTTTGACGCTTGAGAGCTTAAGGGAAACTCAATACATGCCTCAGAATGAATGAATGAATGGAGTGTGACGAAGTGTCAGGAGTGCAAGACGGCAACAGAGGTTGGCGCCCAGCTTGGTTCTGGCACTTTCTTTATGACCTCTGGGGGGTCAGAGAAAATCTCGAGCCTCCACTTCTTCATCTGTGAAGTGGGAACAATAATTACAGCTGCTGGTGCTGATTGAGTGCTTACTGTATACTGTACAAAGTGATTAAATTTGCGATGAAATATTCTCATTTAATCCTCAAGGAGCCTCATGATATTGGTACTATTACTACCATGCTTTATGCATGATGAAACTAAGAACCAGCTACATAACCTGCCCCAAATCTCACAGCTAGGAAATGGCTGGATTGGGGTTTGAACCAAGGCAGTCCTATTCCAAACACCACAGTCTTAGTCACTAGGTCATAACCCTAAGTGACCACTAACATTGCTACCTCTACAGGAATATCTGGCTTGCTAAACACCTCTTCTTCGGAAACTGACTTATTATTTTTTCAATAAATTTATTTTATTTATTTTTGGCTGTGTTTGGTCTTCACTGCTGCGCGCGGACTTTCTCTAGTTGCGGTGAGCGGGGGCTGCTCTCTGTTGCGGTGCGTGGGCTTCTCATTGCGGTGGCTTCTCTTGTTGCGGAGCACAGGCTCTAGGAGTGCGGGCTTCAGTAGTTGTGGCTCTCGGGCTCTAGAGCGCAGGCTCAGTAGTTGTGGCGCACAGACTTAGTTGCTCCGCAGCCTGTGGGATCTTCCCGGACCAGAGCTCGAACCCATGTCCCCTGCATTGGCTGGCAGATTCTTAACCTCTGCACCACCAGGAAAGCCCCTGCCTTATTTTTAACACATAATTTTTTCAAAGGAAAAAAGAAAGAGAAGCAGCCACACATCCTGAGCCCTGGTCCAGCAAGACCAACAAGGTCAGGCTCCTGGGTCTCCACTCACTGTCCTGAAGGTTCAAGGTCATGAGGAGTCACATGGTCCACACATGGCTCTCACTGGGTCTCCGGTGCTCCCTTTGACCTCACTGTAAACCTCAGCTCCATTAGTGACATGCCTTAGAGAACCTCAGGAGCGACGACAGCCAAGTGCTCCTACCTGGCCCAGCAAGGAGTGGACTCTTGTAATAATCATATCAAGAATCCCTGGGAGAGAACATCTTCAGGTCATTCAAAGCTTTCCCAAGTTTCACCTTGGGAAAAATCAGCCTTCTGTGCCTACTCTGTATAACTTTAAATAATTAAGCAGCAGGCTCTTTACAAGCACTACCTTATTTCTCTTACAGCAGCCCTGTGAGTTGCTCTTTGGGATTCAATGTACAATTTTGCAAAGTTGGAATCTGGGGCTCAGAAAGGTTAAGTAACTTCCTCAAGGGTACACAGCTTGTAAAGGGCAGAGTCAGGAATCAAATTACTTTCAATCTGACCCCAAAGCACAAGCCTTCTCAACGCTATGATCATGTCTCCTGCATGAAAAACCAGTAAACTCCTCCAGTTTGGCGACTCTCACGCCTCCTTATTATCTCTCTGAATTAACAGCCCATGCTTGAATGACATTCAGTAATCCTAGATCGGGTAACTACTGTGCGCCAGACATTATTCCAGGCACCAGAGACAGAGCAGGGATTAAGAGCTGTGTGTCCCTATTTCACAAAGCTCATGTTCTAGTGGGAGCCAAACAAGGAAAACATGGAGAGAAATAAAGCAGGTAAGGTACCCACCTTGGCTTGTCACATACAAGCATACTTTGAACACGAGAGGCATTCAATAAACATATCCATAAGGTGGATACAGAAAGTGACCCCTGCTATTCCTTGCCAGGCAACAGGCCAGCCATTCATAATAATAATAAATAATAATAAATTATAATACCATTTAATAATACCATAATACCATAATACCATTTAATCCTGACAGTCATTTTATGATCCAGGAATTACTCATTCTCATTTTAAAGATGAAGAAACTGAGATTCCAATGAGATAAGAGCCCAATCCAAGTTCCCTACGTTGGTGGATTCTCTCTTTCCTTTCCCCAAAGGCCAGCATTTCTCTGCTACACAATGCCATGCCTACAAAAGCTTCAGAAACATTTAGGACTGGTTGACGATATTGGTTTATGTACTCCGTTTTTATATGTATATTAACATTTAATTACATAAAGTAAAAATCAGGTTTGCACACAGTCAATTAAACTCGATAATAGCATCCAGCGTTATATAAATCACCCAACTGATCATTGTGTAGAAAAAATATTTACTGAGGCCTGAATATTATCGTAAGTATAGTTGCTGTGAGCTCTCTCAAAACAGTTAAGCTTTGGCAAATCTGCCTGTGGTGGCCAGCTGGGCTCCATCTACCAGGGCCGTTAAATGTGCATTAAATGTGGAATGAAAGATTCCATTAAGGACAGAGCTAAAGGAGCCTCAATGAGTCTAAAGTTCATATTACCTGGATGCCACGATTGGGTCAGTCCACTAAGAGTGTGTTCTGAGGTCTCAGGGATGCTGGCGTGCCTTGGGCAACTGCAGTTTCAGCTGTGCCAGCATGTCAGCCTGTTACATCATTAAACTTGTGCCCTCTTCTTCTCAAATGTTGATACTTCGGTTCCCTGGAGAGGTAAACCTCACTAAGACAGAGGCACCCACGCAACTCACCCACAGGCACTCTGCTGGTAATTAAGGAAGTGGCCCTGGATGAACCTTCCAAAAAAAGGCAGCATTGCTCATCTCTGTTTGTTCTTTAGTTCTTCTACGTCCTTGTTAAACATTTCTTGTGGAAAAAAAAAGTGCATGGTAACAGGCGAGCCACTAGTGGGTCTTTATGCTGCTACTATCTGAATCTTAAGTCTAATGAAGATTTGTGATTAATAATAAACATTTTGTTGTCCTCCTCAAGAAATAGAAACAAACAAAAAAGATAGCAGGGCTGTCACTAAGGTTCCTAAGCACAAAAAACACAGCCAGTATCTCAAAGCTGCCCCGTCTCCACCTCTCTAACACCGAGGAGTTCATGTCCAGGACACATAAGCATGTTTCTCATCTTTGGAACAAGCACTCAGCCACTTCTAGCTCTATGCACATTTTTTTAAAACTGAAAAGTCCCAACGCACAGGATCCTATGAGTGCAGCCCCTGCCAGCATGACTCCACCTCGGGCTAAACTCTCGGAACAGAAATGAGCTTCTAACAAAGCCACTACTTGCTAAACCACATCATAGCTCAGGTCCTGACAGGTCAAGAGCAGCAGGTGGTCTTGAAGATGGAGGATTTGCCTGGAAGAAAGGAGCCTGCATTACAGGTTTGCCTCTGCCACCAGCTGGTTGCATGAACTTGGCCGAGTCACATTCGCTTTGAAATGCAACCTGGCAGGAAGCTCCTAACAGCCTCTCTAGGAACCTCAACACCATGCCTAAGAAGACACTGGAAAAGGTGAAAACTTCCAAAAGAACTGAAAACAATAAAACTATCATTAGCATCCGGAAGACACAGAAATGGATTTAAACATTCAAGCAGCAGACCACTCATGACACCCTTGTTATAATCTGGAAGAAGAAAAGTTAAACCTCATCTGCCTGGAATTCACTAGGCAGACCATGTGTTCCTTCCACACCGTTAACCCCCAAGTTCAGAAATGCATAGTTCTTAACAACTAGGAAACCACAGTCACTGGCCCTCTAATGAAGAACACTTGCTCCAAGCACTTGGAGTCTCTCTTCCTTACCGTCTCCTTCCTGCATTCAGAAAATAAAATCTTCCATGTCCTGGCTACTGTAAATAGTGCTGCAATGAACACTGGGGTGCACGTGTCTTTTTGAATTATGGTTTTCTCAGGGTATACGCCCAGTAGTGGGTTTGCTGGGTCATATGGTAGTTCTAATTTTTATTTTTTTTCAGGAACCTCCATGCTGTGCTCCACAGTGGCTGTATCAATTCACATTCCCCCCAACAGTGCAAGAGGGTTCCCTTGATTCACTTCACTGGTACAGCAGAAATTAACACAACATTGTAAAGCAATTATACTCCAATAGAAAATAAAAGAAAATAAAATCTTTAGGAAAAATAATAAAAATGATTATGATTACAGAAAAGGAATACAGAGGAAAACGCAAAATAAATCATCATGAAAACTTAAGAGAAGATCGCTAAAGATGATTTACTACCGGAACCTGATGAATGCTGTAAAAAAACATTCAGCATCCTCATAGGATGCAAAGAGACCCAGGGCTTTGTGAAACAAGAAGAGAAAAAAGCTACAAACGGAAACTAACGTAAGACGCAAAGACAATGGGATTGGGTGACCTGTGGGTTAATAAAGAATTTCAGGAAAAGTTAAAATGCAAAAAGCAGAATCAAAACCAACATTAGCGAGAGAGATGGTGGCATAAGAGTAAATTTCTCAAACCCTCCGACCTCAACACTGACTGAAACGAAGAAAAAATTCCACACAAAAGTAGCAAAGAAACCATAAATGTTGAAGCTTACAGTGTTGTATTTTTTTCTCATGGACTTAGAAGATGCAAGACAATTGGGGCCCACCCAAAACGCCAGCAATCTATTCACCACGCAACTCATTCTTGAGAGAACTGCACAGTCTGATGGATGGAATTCCGGGAAATCCAGTGGTATTTGCCAGATGGGATGCCGGGGGCTGTGAGAGGGAGAAGCTGTGGAAGAGAGAAAGGATGCCCAATTTGGATGCCTTTTGCCCCTCTTGCATCAACAGCATTTTAAGACCTCAGTAGACTGTTTCTGGCTTCCTCCCTCTAACCCCTTCTCCCTGGGGCCCTGGGGCCTACTCTCATCAGGGAGAGCCCACAGACCGAAAGGCTAAGAGCTGGGGGTAGAAGGAAAGGGGTGAGAAATGGCAAAACGGTTTTTGAGACGAGGACCAAGAGCAAGCACCAAACTAACAGAAGTCGCGAGGATCACACACCTGTGCCCACGGCTGGCGCCCTGGAGCCAGGGGAAAGGGCAGCCGGCTCGGGCGCCACCGGCGAGTGCAGGAACACCTCCCCGAGGGGCAACTACTATAAGCCTGCGAAGGACTGACGGCAGAGAGCCCTTCCATGTTTCCCAGGGCTCTGGCCGTAGCAGCTGCAACTCCACTAATGCAGAGAGAAGCAAAACCACATCCCGACCACACCCCACTGGGAGGACGGCACAGCACATGGGTGACGAGCAGCTTGGAGCCCAGGCTATGACCATGTGACCCTGGACAAGCCACTTAACCTCTCTGAGTTTCAACTTCCTCATCTGTAAGAAGATAATAACATTACCCTCCACCCCAGGAGGAGGTCTGAGTGTTGTGAGCTTGAAGCGTAAACAATTTGAGGAGGGGACGTTCTTTAGGGAAAAGACTACAAACTGAGAAAAGGGACTATTTACTTGAAAGGAGAAAAGAAGTCACGACAAATAATAAACTTCTAACAGCCTACAGGTACCACAAACATCGTGCAGTCCAGAAAAATAACATTTTTATTAATTATCCTCCTGACAACATATTCCCTTACCTTCCTGGCTACATTCCCTCTTCCTGACAATAATTTTACAATATCATTTTTTATAGAGAGAGTAGAAACTTCAAAATCCCCTCTAGCAGGTTGATTGAAATTTGTTTATTATTATTAATAATTGCTTAAAGTTTCCTTCAAGTCCACCAGTTATTATTTCTATAGCGTAAACTTTAGGATTGTAGACAAATTGGGGGAAATCACTATCAAATTTCGTTCATGTATATTCCGTAATACTTCAGGGTATTACAAGTGTGCTTGTGGACTGGGTAATCATAAATAATCTTTGATTTGGTGGTATCATCTGTGTTCCTGTCAGTCAGTTCCACACCAGGGCAGTTAGTAATGGTTTAACTATACACAGGAAAAATATATATGAAACATAGGTGTATACGCATATATATACTATATTGCACATGTGTATATGTACTATATAATACATATATACATATAGTACATATATGTATATATATTTACATGTATATTATATATATTATATACACTATATATTTGAAATACATATGTATCTGTATGTGTGTGTGTGTACATATATATATAGATCTATATCTATATCTATATCTATATGTTTATATCTCCCATTAACTCAAACTAAATTTCAACTTCCACTTATCTAGGGCGCTAAAATGCCCCTGACTACTCCAAAAGCCCCACATCCAACTCCTCACCTCCCAAAGAAAAGTATGATAAAGGAACAGCTGGACAGGAATCCCACAGCAGTCCTAACCAACCGTGGTTAAAATTACCTTCCTTTTGATAACTGTATAAAATATATGACTATCTGAACATGTTTCCAGGGCCTCTCCCAGGACCTTGGAGGAGTAATGCGACAGTGAGAGAACCACAGCAGATTCACAGGTGGAAGGCCCTGAAACATCCTCCCGGGAGGCATAAAGGAAGCGTGACACGGTGTTTGGCTCCAGAAGTGATCAATATCTCTCTGTGCAGCCGTGCCACATTTCTGGTGGAGGCACCTGAGACCTGTCCAGCCTTGATGAACCTCTCCCTGCAAAGCTGCACATCTCACCCTTCTAACTTAACATCAGACCTCAGGCAGGAGATGGGGTGGGCCCTGGGGGGCAAGATGTGTAACAGCCACCAACATTGAGTTACTTTCACGCACACGGTTCAGATTTTATCTTGGTGAGAAAAACATTCAACACCTGTGCTAGCAAACATCGCTATTGCTATGGGCCACAGCTCCAGCAAAATACTGTAATTCATATTTTTGCCCGGTTTGCTATAAAACATGCTGAGACCAATCGGTATTTTAGACTCTTGTTAATTTTCCCACCCCCTGCCTCTTCTCCCTTGCAGCTCCCTCCACGCCTCAGTCACACCTTTGAACCTTTAAGCGGATATCATAAAGCTCATTACCTTATCCCCTTCAATCCCTGCAGGTTGCTCGGATGACGATATTTTTCATGAGAAGCACATCACAAGACACATCCCCAGACCACAGTCCCCAGGGATCACCTAGGAACCCTGCTGCACACTTGGGAGTTTGAAACTGTTTTGATTCCCATTCACCAGAATTACCCTGATCTCCTATAAGCTTTTATACAGATTTCTCTCAGCGGCTTCCCAATGGCCCTGGGAGGCTCCTCAAGGCAAGCCTTAAGAAATAGAGCTATGGCCCTATGGTTGGCAACACATGTACACCAGGAATTTGTTGGGAAGCAGCAATGCATTCAATGGTAGAATCAATGGCAATTTTCATATTCTCCTTTATCATTCCCTGGTTATTTTAGAAATAATAAAGGTTATTAAGATAGGGAAGACTGTGGTCTTACTGAAAACTTAGGAGAAATGATGTTGATGGTGGGTGGGCTTAAAGGAAATTCATTCCATCTGCTCCCCAGGGAGCCTACAGTCTGTACACTGCTCGGAGCCCCGATGAGACCTCCCTTCACGCGGCGGGGCCTTGGTATCCACAAGAGCATCATTAAGAAGCCGCCACACAAAATAAGGATGAAATTGAAGTGGAGGGGACTACAGCACACAAAATCTTCTTTGAAATTACTCACAAAAGCACATATTCTTAAATCATGGTCCCCCTCCAAAAAAACCCATATTTATCTTATGTACTTTGTGAATCTTGGTGGGTACACACCGACATACACACCCCACCCTCCTAGATTTCTTAGGGGAATTAAAAGAGACAATAAACATGCAGAACCTAGAAAAATTCTGGTACATTTTAAGAGCTAAATATATATTAGCTGTTACTGTTCTTATTAGGAATGCCTATAAAATTCATTCATAATTTAACAATCCACATTTTAACAAGTTATAACTGTTGATAGATATTAACTAGCAACTACGCTGGCTACCCTAATGTCACAAATATTCAAAATTCGCACTAGCACCAACGCATTTCACAATACGGCACCTTTTGGTTTAATTAACATCTGAGAGGTGTGTACACTACACAGGGGAACCCTACATCTATTTATACACGAATCTATATATATGCATGTATATGTCAGGTTTATTAGTTTTATTCTAACTGCAAAACTAATACATTTTTAAGGCAAATCACGTAGAAAAATTAAGAATACAATCGCCTCTAAACTTCTCTCTCGAAGAGTCACTGGTATTTATTTGTGATCTACGGATTTTGAGTTTTTTTCCCATCGATATATAAATTTTATTTTCTAAAAAAAAAAAATAATAGAACCAGAGTGAACATAAGCTTTGTAACCTTTTTTTTTTTTTAACATCTTTATTGGGGTATAATTGCTTTACAATGGTGTGTTAGTTTCTGCTTTATAACAAAGTAAATCTGTTATACATATACATATATCCCCATATCTCTTCCCTCTTGCATCTCCCTCCCTCCCACCCTCCCTATCCCACCCCTCTAGGTGGTCACAAAGCACCGAGTTTATCTCCCTGTGCCATGTGGCTGCTTCCCACTAGCTATCTATTTTACATTTGGTAGTGTATATATGTCCATGCCACTCTCTCACTTTGTCCCAGCTTACCCTTCCCCCTCCCCATATCCTCAAGTCCATTCTCTAGTAGGTCTGCATCTTTATTCCCGTCTTGCCCCTAGTGTCTTCATGACCACATTTTTTTTCTTTTATCTTTTTTTTTTTTAGATTCCATATATATGTGTTAGCATACGGTATTTGTTTTTCTCTTTCTGACTTACTTCACTCTGTATGACAAACTCTAGGTCCATTCACCTCACTACAAATAACTCAATTTCATTTCCTTTTATGGCTGAGTAATATTCCATTGTATATATGTGCCACATCTTCTTTATCCATTCATCTGTTGATGGACACTTAGGTTTGCAACCTGCTTTTAAAGTGCATTACCATATCAGGGCTATATTTCACTAAACATTCTCCTAAAACCTAATTTTAACGGTTGCCATCCTATACACCTATAATTTACTACACCAAATTTTCTTATTTTCGTTGTTTTCATAGTTTGCTATTTATAAAGTAAAGAGATAATCCTTAAGACACGTCCACATTAACTTCCTTAGGATAATTTTCTGAAAGTTGAATTTCCAGAATCAAAGGACACACACAATTTTATACACACAGGCAAAGAGCCTTCCAAAACAGCTGCTCCAAGAAACACTGCTATCTGCAGTGTGTGAGACTGCTCACTTCCTTTTCATCCCACCAGTACGCAGTATCATTGTTTTTCATCTTTGTCAATTTAATTAGTGAAATGCAGAGGCCCACTGTTTTCATTTTCAGTTGTTTGACTACTACAGAAAGTTGAATGTTTGTCATAAGTGCAACTGGCCATTGGCATTTCTTCATTGGCAAGCTGCCTGTTCATGCCCTTCACTCATTTTATGATTGGGCTGTGTATCCATCCTAACTTAAAATGCTCTTCATAGGTTAAAAACATTAACCCATTTTCTATAGTTTTAGTAATAAACAGTCCTCTCATTTCTTTTCACCTCTGAATTATTTTTGCCAGATGACCACTGTTGAGTATAAAGTAAAATCTGTAAATCACTTCCCCCTCTGGCAGAACTGCCTACATAGAATATCTGCTACTCTGGTATTTGATACTGCAGAAGAATAAATATTCAACTGCATTGGTGATTCCCTCATCAAATTGTAAATATATTTAAATCTTTAATTCACCTAGAAATAATTTTAATGTATGATATGGCCTATGAAGCTAACTTTATTTTACTTTTTAAAATACTTCTCATTATTTTTCTAGCACCATTGAGTAATCCACCTACTCCTTGATAACTTATTACGTATTACATGGCTTACATACACATGGGTCTATTTCAGAGCTTTCTATCTGTTCCATTGATCTATGCGTCTAAAGATATCACTACCAACATGCTGTAATTATTGTGGATCTGAATATGGCATAATTAGTGGTAATGTTAGGGATCCGTTCGGGAAAACAGACTGCCTGTGTGTAACTCACTGTCCTATCTCTTACCAGCTAGATGGCTTTGGGAACGTTTGCTAACGTCTCTGTGTCTTAGTTTCTTCATCGACATAACATCAATAAAAATCATCTCTTCTTCGCAGAATTACTGAGGAAATTAAAATGAGTTTATGGATATAAAGTGCTCAGAACAATGCCAGACACAGTGAGCACCTAATAAAGGTTCTCCATGGTATCTGTTCCCTACGGCTGTGATAACAAAGTATCACACGCTGGGTGGCTTAAACAACAGAAATGTATCGTCTCACAGTTCTGGAGGCTGGAAGTCAGAAATCAATGTGTTCCTCTTATCTCCCTCACCTATTTCTGGCATCCCCATATGACCCTTCCCTCTGACAACTACCTGTTTGTTCTCTGTATTCATGAGTTTATTGCTGTTTTGTTGTTTGTTTACTTGTTTTGTTTTTTTGATTCCCCACAGAAATAAAATATTTGTCTTTCTCTGACTTATTTCACTAAGCATAAGGTCCATCCATGTTGTCACAAAGGCAAGATTTCATTCTTTTTTTATAGCAGAGTAACAGATACACATATATATATCTATATATAGATATCCATACATATCTATATCTATATCTATATATATATATATCTCACATCTTTTTAAATCTGTTCATCTGTCAGTGGGCACGTAGATTGCTTCCCTATCTTGGCTACTGTAAATAATGTTGCTATGAACACCAGGGTGCATACATCTTTTTGAATTAGTGTTTTTGTTTTATTTGGATAAATATCCTAAAGTGGAATTGCTGGGTCATATGGTAGCTCTATTTTTAATTTTTTGAGGAACCACAAATAAATGATAATAAATGAGTCATGGGAATGAAATGTACAGAGTGGGGAATATGGTCAATAAGAATTTAATATTTTTGGATGGTGACAGGCGGTAAATAGACTTACTGTGATGATCATTTTGAAATGTATAGAAATATCACTATGTTGTGTACCAGGAACTAACCTAGTGTTGAAGGTCAATTATACTTTGAAAAACAAACAAACAAACTCATAGAAAAAGAGACCAGATTTATGGTTACAAGAGGCAGGGGGTGGTGGGAGGGGGAATTGGATGAAGGTGGTCAAAAAAGTACAAACTTCCAGTTATAAGATAAATAAATACTAGGATGTCATGTACAACATGATAAATATAATGAATACTGTTGGATGTTATATATGAAAGCTGTTAAGAGAGTAAATCCTAAGAGTTCTCATCACAAGGGGAAATGCATATTTTTTCTTTTTCTTTTATTTTGTATCTGTCTGAGATGATGCATGTTCACTAAACTTATTGTGATAATTCCTTCATGATGATTGTAAGTCAAATCATTATGCTATACACCTTACATTTATACAGTGCTGTGTGTCTATATCTCATTACGACTAGAAGAAAATAAAACAAAATCCTGGGGACTTCCCTGGTGGCGCAGTGGTTAAGAATCCACCTGCCAATGCAGGCGACATGGGTTTGAGCCCTGGTCTGGGAGGATCCCACATGCTGCGGAGCAACTAAGCCCATGCGCCACAACTACTGAGCCTGCGCTCTAGAGCCTGTGAGCCACAACTACTGAGCCTGCATGACACAACTACTGAAGCCCATGCACCTAGAGCCCGTGCTCTGCAATGAGAGAAGCCGCCACAGTGAGAAGCCCGCGCACCGCAAGGAAGAACAGCCCCCGCTCGCTGTCAACTAAAGAAAGCCTGCGCACAGTAACCAATGCAGCCAAAAATAAATAAATACAATAAATAAGTTTGTAAAATAAAATAAAATCCAAAAAAAGAAACTTGTCCTTAAAAAAGGAAAACAAAATCAATGTGTTGATAGAGTTGGCTCCTTCTGACAGCTGAGGAAGAATCTGTTCCAGCCTCTCTCCAACTTCTGGTGGTTTACCAGAAATCTTTGGTTTTCCTTGGCGTACAGATGGCATTACTCCAATCTCTGTTTCCGTCTTCACATGGTGCTCTCCCTATGTCTCTTCACACTGTCTTCTCTCTGTGCAGGTTTGTCTCTGTCATAATTTTTAGAAGGACACCACTCATAATGGATTAGGGCTCACCCTAATGACCTCATCTCTTGGTTTAATCTTCAAAGACCCTATTTCCAAATAAGGTAACATTTTGAGGTACTGAAGTGAGGACTTCAAGATACAGTCTTCTGGAGAACACAATGCAATCCATAACAGCCTTGTAATGTTGAATGATGCCAGTATCTGACAGTTTAGTCTTAATGTTGGCTTTAATGTCAATTTTCTAATTTTTCATAGCAAGTGATGACATTAGCTTTAGGTTTAGAAAAGCTTTGTGTTTTTGTGTTTTTGTTTTTGTTTTGAGTTTTGTATTACAAGGACTCCTCTCTCAACTTCTAGCTGACCAAAGCATTTAGCATATTGGGTTGCTTGCTAAACCAGAATGGATGCTGTATTTTATCAAAAGCCTTTTTGAGACTATTGAACTAATCATGATTATTCCGTGGTGATGTATCAATGTGACATATATCACTGCATTTCCTCATGCTGAATTTTCACTATATTTCTAGGATAAATCCTGTTGCATTAGTGCTATATTATTCTTTAAACATTCCATTGAAGTGAATTTGAGAGTTTTTGTTTTGTTGTTCATTTTGATTGTTGCATCCATCTTCATTTGTAACACTGTCCTATATTCTCCCTTGACAAATTTCACAACCAGGATTGTTTCTGCTTTTTCAGAAAAGAGATTTGTGGATCAACCCTAGGTGAACCTCTTCAATCTCATGCCCTCACTGTATCTCCTAGGAACTACTCCAAGTGCGAGGCAGAAGGATGGTACCTTTTCCTGTTCCCAGCCTGGTACAATCTTTAGTCATGTCAATTTATTTTAAGGAAGGCAGGGTGACTAAGCTACCTGTGCTCAAAACCCCTTCTTCCTCTGAAGCCTGGCCCATTGCACATATTTGTATGAATAACCCATAAAGGCGATGTCACTGGTCGCCAAGGGTCCTGAGATCCGTAGAGCCCAGTTCAAAAGCCAAATATGGACTACTACTTAACAATAAAAAGGAATACATTCTTGATACACCCAACAACACGGACAAGCATCAGATGCTACATGTGAACTGAAAGAAGCTAGACTCATAAAGCTAAGCACGTTTCCATGTATCTGACATTCTAGAAAAGTCATGTCATGTAGAGCAGCAAAATCTGTCACCCCAACGTGTGTGTCTTTGGCATGAGGATTAATTTAGGCTGATTATTTTCAAGAAACAGAAGACACAGGGGACTACATCCAATATCCTGTAATAAACCATAATGGAAAAGAATACAAAGAAGAATACATATGAATAACTGAATCACTTTGCCGTATACCAGAAGCTAACATGACATGGTAAATCAGCTGTACTTCAATTAAATAGATAAATAAATTTAAAAAAGAAAGAAAGAAACAGGTGACTCAGGAAGTCTTTCTTTTTACCTCCCCCTTAGCTACCTAAAGAATTTAGATAAAGGGCTTGTATCTGGAATAGGCCTATCACCAGAGATGTCTGCGAGGATCTGGGCCGCGTACTGGTGGGAGGAACTCGACAGGACCTAGAGATCAGAGCCCTCTCTGTATCCCATTGTCTCTGTGGGGCCCTGCAAACATTTGTCTACCAGACTTATGCTTTCCCAGCTCCTTGGGAATTGTCTTCCTCCCCTTTGACTCAAACCACTCCCGCCAACGTCCTCTTTTGTCTTTGGCTGTGGACAGCATTGAAGGTGAGGGCCTCAGCCATTCTGGTGAGTTACTCCATTTTCCTGAGTCTCCCCCCATATACGTGTTATTAAACTTTTGTTTGATTTCTCCTGTTAATCTGTCTCATGTCAATTTAATTCTTAGACCAGCCGGAAGAACCTACAAGGGTAGAGGATTTATCTTCCTCCACGACAGTCAAAACTATAGGAAGGAGACCTCCCTGGGGGCGCTGTGGTTAAGAATCCGCCTGCCAATGCAGGGGACACGGGTTCGAGCTCTGGTCTGGGAAGGTCCCACAGGCTGTGGAGCAATTAAGCCTGTGCGCCACAACTACTGAGCCCACTACTGAGTCACAACTACTGAAGCCCGTGCGCCTAGAGCCCGTGCTCCACAATAAGAGAAGCCACCGCAATGAGAAGCCCGCGCACCACAATGAAGAGGGGCCCCCGCTCGCCGCAACTAGAGAAAGCCAGTGCGCAGCAACAAAGACCCAACACAGCCAAAAATATTAACAAATTTATAAAAAATATATATATATATAGGAAGTGCAAACATATCAGCAGTTACTAGGAGTGGAGGGTGAGGGAAGTGTTTGACCACAAAGGGGCAGCATGAGAAAATTTGGGCAATAATAGGAAAATATATCAATACCACACAAGGAGTAAGCAGATAGGGGTATGAGTGAAACAAAATTGGCCACAGGTGATAATTATGGAAGCCAGTGATGAGGATTCATTACATTATTCTGTGGTACATGTCTGAGGTCTTACCAGACATACACTTAAAAAACAAACACACACACAGGCCAAATGCATGTGCGGCAGGGGCTTGGGAAACATGGCCTTAGGGCACCCTTTCCAATTCCAATCATCTGAGGCCTTAGCCCTCCCTAAACGGCCTACTTCATGAGTGTGCTATCCAATGATTTAAGAAGCCAAGAGACGGAGGAACAGAGAATAGCAATTAAGGAAACAGAGGCAGCCCAAACTTCGGCCCATCCAAGCGAAATGGCTATGCTGATGCTTTTGTCAATGTCTTGAGGTCAGAGCCAAGAGAAAATCACTCCCAGAATGACAGTCTTTGCCATTTTAGGACCTCCCTGGGAGTTCAACTGCAATGTTCAACGTGCTTCAAAATCTGAGCTCCTATGAAAAAGTTTATGGCAAGGCTAAGAGCACCGCCTGTCCTCCCCGGCAGGAGGCACATAGCACGTCTCAGGCCTGGCCCAGCTATAGGCAAGGCCCGTGGGTCTCCTCCCTGACCGCAGATCTCTGAGCTTAAAGGCCCTCTGCAAGCTGCCTTCCGGATTTGCTCTTTCACCTCCCACTTCCAGGTTCATACCCTAGACCTGGCTCTCCCCCAGGATGTGGGTCCATCCTCAGGATGGGAGCCAGATTCCCCCTTGCGCTCTGCTCCGGGCAGTGCCGCGATGCTGTGTCCCTGGATCACCATGTTTTAGTAGGAGGCAGCTGCGTGAAGAGCACTCCTCCCAAAGCGTCTGCAGCTTTACTGCAGGAGACGGATAAATTGCTGTTGTTTTTGAAAGCCACTTCCCTCACTAGGAGCATCTTGTTACCAAAGGAAAACCTCAGAAAAGTTAAACCATTAGCCAGTGGAATCACATTGCTTCCTGGCTGCCCATCAATCCAGAATGGAGGAGAATTCTCATGCACGTGGGAGCTCACCAGGGGAGGCAGGTACCACTCTCCACACTTTACTGATAAGGAAACTGCCTCCAGAAGCCATCCAGCTAATAAGGAACGAAGCTGACGTGTGAAGCTGGCTGGGAATGGTTCTCTCTGCTCCTTCATCCTCCCAGAGTGGGGGGAAACTGCTCATTTGATTGGTAAGCTGGCCACTCCTTGGGCTACATTTCACTAGGGGCAGTCACGTGTCTCAGAGGTGCATCTCTCTGCCTCTACAGCCTCTGCCCACCTGAGCTCAGGTGCCAAGTCGTCCGCCCTGCTTTCATCTTCCACTTCCCAGTTCATTCCTCCTCCCAATCCACGTGCAGTAAGCCCCCTGGGAAGGGCCCAGCACCATCATGCTCTCTCCTTCCCGGGGACCAGCTGTGAGAATTAAGCCAGTCTGTCCATTCCTGCAGCAGGGTAAGCGGTGCGCCAGGACAGAGCTCAGTGACAATGGTGAGCTTTACCTGAGCCCTGTGCCCCTGGAAAGCAGTGAGGGGCAAGAAATCCACCCCCTCCCTCCTGTGTTCGGGCACCTGCTTAGTACAAAGACGCACCCCTTCCCCACATGGCTTAGATAAGACTTGGGATATCCCCTCTGTACACCTATGACAAAGCCAGACATAGATCCCCTGCAAATTCCCCTTGTTTATCTCAGAAATAATCAGCTGAACTGTTTAACTCCACTGACCAATCTGGACAAAATACCCACTAACTTGCTTCTTTCCTCCCAACAGGGCCCATGAGAGGATCACCTGTCGGCAAAAAACAAAACAAACCATTTCCTGCTCCTGTAACGGATCAGGCCACCTGCTCACCCCACCCACCATGGCCACTTCTCTCCATCGCAATAGTCCTTCTCCCCGGACTGCAAATGCCCCCCTTGGTAAACTCTTCACTACTGTCCAACTTGTATTTTTTCCTTTGACACTGTCTTCAGAAGGATGAAAGATGAAGCCTAACTCCCACTTGAAACTTAAACAGTTTATCAGACATTCTGCAGCGAGGGGTTAGAGAGCACGGGCTTGGATTAAAGGAACTGGTACCTGCTTCCAGCTCTCTGTGCATGTACTCTGTTGGGGCCCTGGGTCGGCTGCCCCAAAATGTATCTCAATGGCCTATTGGTTATTTTGAATTAAAGTTACTTAAGAGATGGCCAACGCAAGAGGAACCCTCTGACCCTCCTCTCCGTCTCCCAGAAAGCAGGAAATAAATCTCTCACATGAAAGGTGCCCTCCCCACGTCTGGAGGTAGAAGGACACCCTTGTGGCCAAAGACAGAATTCGGCCCTAGAAGCCTATATAAACACACCTTGTTACTTTTTAATTTACTACCCCAAGCCCAAACGCTGCTTAGATTCTTCACTAATTGAGCATACGCAACCTACATTTCTTGGTCCTGTCCTTTCCTCCCAAATTTATTGTTTCTTTGTCTGAAGAGCATAAAAGTTGCCTGCTTTGGCCACTTTGAAGGTCCCATTTCTAGGGAACTCTGCGTGCATGAACTAAAACTTGTTTTAAAAAGGGTACAAATGAACTTATCTACAAAACAGAAATAGAGTTACAGATGTAGAAAACAAACTTATGGTTACTGGGGGGAAGGGGTGGGGAGGGATAAATTGGGAGATTGGGATTGACATGTACACATGACTATATATAAAACAGATAACTAATAAGGACCCACTGTATAGCACAGGGAACTCTATACAATACTCTGTAATGGCCTATATGGGAAAAGAATCTAAAAAAGAGGGCTTCCCTGGTGGTACAGTGGTTAAGAATCCGCCTGCCAATGCAGGGGATACGGGTTCGAGCCCTGGTCTGGGAAGATCCCACATGCCATGGAGCAACTAAGCCCGTGCACCACAACTACTGAGCCCGCGTGCCACAACTACTGAAGCCCGCGTGCCTAGAGCCTGTGCTCTGCAACAAGAGAAGCTGCCGCAATGAGAAGCCCACGCACCACAATGAAGAGTAGCCCCTGCTCGCCACAACTAGAGAAAGCCCACGCGCAGCAACAAAGACCCAGTGCAGCCAAAAATAAATAAATTTAATAAATAAATTTAAAAAAAAGAATCAAAAAAGAGTGGATATATGTATATGTATAACTGAGTCACTTTGCTATATACCTGAAACTAACACAACATTGTAAATCAACCATGCTCCAAAACAATTCTTTTAAAAACCAACTAAAAACTTGTTTTTCTCTTGTTAATCTCTTACATCGATTTTATTATTAGTCCAGCCACAAGAACTCAAGAGGGGTTGAGGGGGAAACCTTTACCTTTCTGACAACTCCGTCAAGTTAGACTTCTGAGGAAAGGTGCACAAGCATCTGAACTCCGTCCGTCGCCCTCTTCTGTTCTCTACCGGCTCCTGAACACTGGAAGAGCCCCTCTCAGCTCACACCACACCACCGCGCAACTCCCTAAAAGTAAACCAAGACTGCCCAAGGCGAAGAGTGGACTCCTCCGACTTCTCAGGCACTGAGTGATGACACCCAGAGACAAAGCAGGCACGTGAAAGCGGATGTTTCTCCTGTGCATAAAACAAAACACTTCTAGGGCTTCCCTGGTGGCGCAGTGGTTAAGAATCCGCCTGCCAATGCAGGGGACACGGGTTTGAGCCCTGGCCCGGGAGGATCCCACATGCCATGGAGCAACTGGGCCCGTGCACCGCAACTGCTGAGCCTGCGCTCTAGAGCCGGCGAGCCACAACTACTGAGCCCGCGTGCCTGGAGCCCGTGCTCCACAACAAAGCAAAGCTGCTGCAATGAGAAGCCTGCACACCCACCGCAACGAGGAGGAGCTTCCGCTCGCTGCAACTAGAGAAAGCCCACGTGCGGCAGCGAAGACCCAACACCGCCAAAAATAAATAAATAAATAAATAAATAAATAAATAAATTGACTAAAAAACATATATATATATATATTTAAAATAAAACACTTCTGGAGAAGTGTTCTCCTCTGTAAGCTACAGGGGTACCCATCATCTCTCCAGCCCCTTCAGTGCTAGGGTCCCCCCAGGGAGACATCAGGGGACACCCTCTGATTTGGCCAAGCAGCTGAGAATATGAACAGCACATGTCTTTTCTTTTCTTCCACATCTTTACTGGAGTATAAATGCTTTACAACGTTGTGTTAGTTTCTGCTGTACAACAAAGTGAACCAGCTATACGTTTACATATATCCCCATATCCCCTCCCTCTTGAGCCTCCCTCCCCCCCCTCCCTACCCCACCCCCCTAGGTGGTCACAAAGCTTCGAGCTGATCTCCCTGTGCTGTGCAGCAGCTTCCCACTAGCCATCCATTTTACATTTGGTAGTGTATATATGTCCATGCTACTCTCTCACTTCATCCCAGCTTGCCCTTCCCGCTCTGTGCCCTCAAGTCCATTCTCTACGTCTGCATCTTTATTCCTGCCCTGCCACTAGGTTCATCAGTACCGCTTTTTAAAAGTCCATATATGTGCGTTAGCATACGGTATTTGTTTTTCTCTTTCTGACTTACTTCACTCTGCACGACAGATTCTAGGTCCATCCACCTCGCTACAAATAACTCAGTTTCATTAGCACTTAAGAAACTCAACTGCTGGGGGCGCTGGGCAGCAGGAAAGCTCTGTGACCAAGGGTGGCTGTGCCCCACCACCTGAGATCCCTTTGAGGACTGAACACATGACCACAGGATTATGAGACCAGTGCTCAAAGGCATGAGAGTTAAGGCTGATCTGTGGGGCTGCAGCAGAGATTGGCAGCTACAAAAGACCAAGACCAGGGGGCCAAGTGCTGAACTTTTTTAACAAATCCTTGAAACATTTTGCAGTACACACTGTGTGCCAATCCCTGGGCTGTTTTTACCAATGTTATCTCATTAAATCCCCCTCCACCAAACAAACAAAAAAAACAAATAAATAAAAGCATTTGATTTAAAGTCACAGAGACTTAATACTAAAATAGAACAGATAGACCTTAGATTTCCACCATGATATGCAGAATGCCTTCCTTGTCTACTCATCTGCCTAGTTATTTTCTTTTTGTTCTTTCCTTGAGTCTAGTTCAAGGGATCTTAAACTGCAGTGTGCATAAGAATTACTCAACCAAACATACTTTATCACGAGCACCTGAAGGGATTTTCCAAGGGTAACCTTGATAGCAAGACCCAATTTATCTGTTGACTTCAGAACCCAATCCCCACCTAGGGTTCCAGTCCGCTGAGCTACAATTTACGATCATCACAGAAGGGGAAGTGCTGCGGGCACAGGTACAGGCAGAGCGTCAGCATTCAGAATGTCCTAGGTGATAAAAACATATGAACGGAAGCTCCTGAGCTGTCTCTGTCACTCGCAATTTAAGGATGAATAAACTGAGTGAGTTGAGTCAGAGACAGGGACCAAAATGAAAGTGGATGGATTAACAACTTGTGGTAGATCCTTGCCATGGAAGAGTACTCAGCATGAAACATTAATACACACAACGAGAGGGATGACACTCACCAACAGGAGACTTAAGTGAAAGAGCCAAGCGCAGAAGACTATATACCGTGTTATTCCTTTTATATAAAATTGCAGAAATGGACACACTGGAGTAGCAAAAAGCAGATAAGCGGTTTCCTGGGGCAAGGAGTTGGGGGAACACGACAGGAGGCAAAGAGGGGGATAGAGAGGAAGTGATGCGAAAAGGTCAGCTTCTCTATACACCAGTGTCCCATCGAATCTCGGAGACAGAGTTTTGGGTGAAGTAGAAAAGGAGAGCTTTACTACTTTGTCAGGCAAAGGGGGACACAGCGGGCTCCTGCCTCAAAAAACTATGTGGAAAGCTATTATTTTCTACTTCACCCAAAAGTCTGTCTCCGAGATTCTATTTGGCACCAGTGTACAGAGAAGCTGAGCTTTTGGCATCAGAAGGAGGGCTTCTTGGGGTGAAAAATGATTCTGTATCTTGATGGGATGGTGGCTACATGATTGTACACAGTGATCAAAATTCACTGTGCTGTACACTAAAAATTTTATAGTCTGGAAATACTGTATCTTAATGCTTTTTTTTTTTTTTTTTTCCGGTACGCGGGCCTCTCACTGTTGTGGCCTCTCCGGTTGCCGAGCACAGGCTCCAGATGCGCGGGCTCAGCGGCCATGGCGCACGGGCCCAGCCGCTCCGCGGCATGTGGGATCTTCCCGGACCGGGGCACGAACCTGTGTCCCCTGCATCGGCAGGCGGACTCTCAACCACTGCGCCACCAGGGAAGCCCTGCATTTTTTAAAAGGGGAGGGGAAAAGCTCACGATCCCCCCACAAAAAGATTAGAGAACCTTATCCCAAACAAAACGATTAAGCAGTAAGGGTCAGAAGATTGCATAAAGCAGAATCAGATTCTTCCCTTCAGATTTCTCCTCTCTCATGTTTGGAAGGAGAACGAAAGGAAAAGGAAAACGCGAGAGGTGCATTTGAATCTTTCTTTTTATATCAGGGCGGTAATCAGTGCAGAGAAGTGGGTAACAAGTTATACCAAGAGTGTTTAATTAAACCGAGCAATCATTAAACTGGATTTAAGAGTGCTTGTGTTTGTGAAACAACAAAATATTTACAGACATTTTCTTCATCCCCTTCATTAGTTTCAGACTCCGCAGGAAATATGGAGGTTGGGAACAGGTCCTAATGAGATCATGCAAATTTTAACTACCGAGGTTACAGTGGCAAAGAGACAGCACAGAAAAACACTCATGATGAAATGTTAAGTGAGAAAATCAAGGTATAAAAATGATTCTGCACTAACATTACAATTGGTTAAAAAAAAATGATAAGCCTGGTGGAGGTGGGGGGATGTGGGGGCTCAAGATAAAATATATTCTACTAGTGATAGTACAAGGAAGGTGGATCTAGGGTATTATTTTCATCTTCTCCGTTTCCCAACATTTTAGTACTTTTTTTCCTTTCAAAATAAAAACACTGAAAAGAAAGAAAGAAAGAAAGAAATTGCTTAGTAGATTCAAATTAGTAGATTCAAATTTATTCCCATGGAAAGAAGCTTATGAAATACTGAGTTAATTAAAGTAAGTTAAATAAAAAATACAGTCAGGTTTATGTAACATTATGCATGTTGTCTATACATCTATGGATCTATGAATAAAGAGATCACTGAAAAAGATATTCCACAAAATGATAATAAATAAATAAATATTTAAAAATAAAAAAACTATTGCAGGCATGTAAAGGCACACAGGTTCACTACCTCTTTGCTCCCACTTAGAACAAGACAAAACTGGAATGAGTTCTCTCTAGTTGCTGTGTCCGATCTCATGGCATTGTATCTGGCACCCACTCCATTCAGGCTCTTGCTGCCCCCAGGACAGTGAAACCACACTCCCCAGGGTCACCCATGACCTCCATGCTGCTGAATCCAAAGGTCACTTCTCAGAACTCATTGGCCCTATGAGCAGTACTAACACAGTTGAACGTTCCCTCCTCCCCTCTCCCGATTCCAGACACTCTTGTCCCTTGCCCTTCCACCTCTCTCTTCTCAGCCTCCAGGCTGGACTCTTTCCCTCTTCTCGATCTCTACATGTTGCAGCGCTCAGGGTCAGTCCTTGAATTTCTTCTCTTCTCCCTATTTCCTCAAGAATCTCAATCCAGGCCCGTGACTTTAAATATCATCTATACACTGACTACTCCCAATTTTACATGTCTACTGTAGACGTGTCCCCTGGACTCTTAGACTTGTGTCTCTAACTGCCTGACATACGCACATGGATGTCCAACAGAGATGTCAAGCCTACGTGTCCAAAGCGAATATTCCCCACGCTCCTCCAAACTTATTCCTCGAGGCTCCCCTGGTGCCTCAGCACCTCTTGTAGACTTCCTTAGTCTTATCTACACAGCCAGGAGTTGCTTCATGAAATTCTCTCCAGTTACACACTTTTGAGTAGAATTTCGTTTTCCTGCGGCAACACCGACTAGGATGTCACGACGTCCCTGGAGAGGAGAGTCCCCTCCCTTGCCACCACCCACTTAATGATCCTCATCTCAGCCCACCTTACCTGAGGGTCACCCAAACACACAGTAGCATTTAATGCCTTTGTGTCCTTATCTTCGTAGGCAAGTGAAGCCTAGGCCACCTTTTCCCCCACTGTTTCCTCATCCTGGAGATGTCCTTCCAGCATCCTGGCTTCCCCAGGGCAGCCTTCTCTGACCACCCCTCCCACCCTACGCTGGGTTGGCATCTCACCCTGTGATTCCCTACACCTCACTCAGGGCTATTTGGGGAAGGGCCCTACTGATGCCAAATCATAGCTGCAGGAGGACCAGTCATATCTGTGGCATCCCCTACACCTGGCGACTCCACCTGGGCATCGAGAATTTAGAGGTCACTTCCAGGGCTTTCTGGGTCCGCAGGTAACATAAATGCACAAAGCCACCAGTGGAGCGATAGAGAGATGTGGGATGTTCAGCAAGCCAAAGAACACAGTGCCTATCTAAAGGCATCCCGAAGCAATTTTTATTTTTACTTATTTATTTGTTTATTTATTTATCTTTGCGGTACGTAGGCCTCTCACTGTTGTGGCCTCTCCCGTTGCGGAGCACAGGCTCCGGACGCGCAGGCTCAGCAGCCATGGCTCACGGGCCCAGCCGCTCCGCAGCATGTGGGATCCTCCTGCTCCGGGGCACAAACCCACGTCCCCCGCATTGGCAGGTGGGCTCTCAACCACTGTGCCACCAGGGAAGCCCCTGAAGCAATTTTTAAAGAACACCGCGTACTCAGAAGAATTCAGGCCTGTGCAATGAGCTGGGCTTATGGTCCATGAATTTGCTATCTCTAAACCAAATGACATCTGAAGTCCCTAAATATGCAAGACCATGGGGATTAATACTGAATGACGGCTTCCTGACAGACAGAAAATGCCTGAACATAACTTTTCAGGTGACAGATGGGCAGACAAGGCCCGCACATCACCATCTAGGTGACAACACACTTTTCACAAATCTCTTCGCAGTCCATCCTCTCATAGCCCCAGGAGGCAAGTTCTTATTAACCCCATTTTGCTTTTGAGAAAACTGAAGCCTGGAGAGGGTAGATGATTTAACAAGGTCACACAACGAGGACTTGAAAGATCCTGAAACCCTGGTACCAATCTCTGGTCCCCAAGTACACTGCTGGGCCAGAAGATACCTCACAGGCTGAGGGACACTCAGGGTTCCCTTGGGCCAGCAGTGTCCAGTGTTGCAATACCCCACCCATTTCAAAATGGTTGGTGCAGTCAGATACAAGCTTTGGACCTGTGAAAGAATTCTCATTAACACCACTTTAAACCTGCCTTTTTAACCCTCCAATTTTTTTTTTTTTTCCAATTACAGCTTGTGCTGCAAAGCCCTGGAAGATCTCTGGCGTTAAAACAACACACAGCTAGCTGAGGAAGGCCGTGGCATTTGCGTGAAAGACACCTTCCACTGTGGTAACAGAAGCAGCCATGGTCTGATACACAGGGTATGCAGTGTTCATTAGCATCTGAAGCCACAATCTGGGGAAAAAGAAATTTTTTGATGTGCAAAAGCACACCTCCAGGAGCAAAAACCTGGCAAGAGGAACAAACTTGTCCCAAATCCCACACAAACATCGCAATGTCTTTGCCAGGATGGTTTAAGTGTAAATGAAATAGCTTTGAATTACATCCTTAAGGTGAAGAAAACTGAGCTCACACGAAATAGCTAATATGGGCAGAGAATATCATAGCTGGCAAACTGCCTGAGCCTCACCCCAATCCTGAAAAACAATTGCTGCTCACCTCGCTTTACAGATAAGGAAATAGCATTCTCAGAGGTTAGGTGAGTTGACGAGGCTGAGTGGAGATGTGAACACTGGTTGCTGAGTTCACAAATCTGTTCTTTCAACCTCACCCGTGATTCTCAAGGTTGTGCTCCAGAATCCTCATTCAATAGTTCAAGGGCGAGACTGAAGCATCCTTACTTTTAAAGAGCCTCCCAGGTGAATCCAATGCAGGTGGTTCCCTGTCCATAATATGAGAATTACTGTGGCCATATCGTGCTGCCTTTCAGAAGAGAAAAGTACCCTCCACGATGAAGACAATGCAATAAAAGATGAGAATCCACCCACGAGCTCATTGCCAGGTCCATAAGCCCAGTCTCTGCAGCAGTGCTGGCTTCTAAGCAAGCCTCCTAAACTCTTCCATGCCTCCAGCACAAGCTCTGAGAAATCCTAGTACCACCTGTACTAATATTCAGTTAATATTTTTTAATGACTCACTTTTTCTTAACTTACTTTAAAAAGAAACCCCATAGCACTACCAAAAATAGAAACCCATTCTCATTTGCCATAAACATAGAATGAGGCTAAAAGCAAAATTAACAGAAACCCTAAAACAGTAACTATTGGCTAGATACTGTTGCTTACCTAGGTTTCTGATTCTGAGAGTTGCTTTCTTCTAGATAAAAAATGGGCATTAGTAAGTGTTAGTGGGGCAGGGCGTTACAGACACCGCTAATCTGAGAGGTTCTCCTTGCAGAGGAGGGATAGAGAAAGAAATGAAAAGAGTTGTCTCTATGTAATTCAATGCTCTGGGATGCCCATTCCACACAGCACCTAAAATTTCACTAACCACCACGTGCCATAATTTGGTTGTAACTGGCCTAAGGTAGTGGTTTTCAGATCTGAGGGTAAATCAGAATCCCCTGGAGGATCACAACGTGCTTTGGTTTCTGATTCAGTAGGTTTGGGGGTGGGGCCTGATAACTTGAATTTCTGGTAAGTTCCCAGGTGATGCTGCTGCCCCTGCTCTAGGGACCCCACTTTAAGGACAGCAGAGCAGTTGAGGAAAGGAAGGCTTAATTCCCGGTTCTCCCAAACACTGATGAGGGGTTGTCACCTGCATGTGAGTACCGGATACTTGTAATCTCTATAGTCTCTTTGTAGATTCCCAACATCAGACAACCTGTTATCCCAAAGCTTTCAATTACTTGACTCCAATATTCTTCCAGAAGCCTCCCCTCACGGGGAACTAGACTCCACCAGCTACGTCTTTCAGATGGGCTATCTCCACTCATGTAACTCCTGATGGGTGGGGGACAGGAAGTCTGGCTAGCGTGATGCCCGCTGACCCCTGGGGCTACAACAGCAGATCGGGCCAGCCTGCGAACCTGACCTCCAGCAGGCCACGTGCCTGCTTCAGACCCTGTTGTCTCCATGATGTGGCTTTTGCACCTGCCTGAGGGACCATTTCTGGTCTGCCCTCCCTCTCCGATCAAGCCTGAGCTGATGAGCCCACATGACTCACCCGCCCCGGGTCCCTCCCCAGCCCTCTTCTCCTCACTTCCTGGACCTGCCTGGACCCCCGGCACAGCTCTTCCCCAGGTCACAGACCCCAGCAATGAGCTGTGTTAGCCTGGACCCCACTCCGGGCTCCTCTCCACTAACTGTTAGGTTCAGGTAGCAAAGAACAAACATAGTTTCAAAACAACTCTTACTGCAATTCACTCCCCTGCACCTGGTGCTTTTAAGGAGCTTATAAAATCAACTGAGGGATCAAGAAAAACAGTTTCGAGGGGGATAGAAATGTCCCACTGGAAGCACTTCCCAGGAAACCTTGGGCCTGGATGCTGGCCGTGCACCCCAATGGGACCACATCCCCGAGGAAAGAATTCACCAGGCGTGTCAGAACCCGTGCAATGAACAAGGGCTCCCAGGTCGACACAGCCTCACACTTATTCCCTGTGTGTCCCGGGGTCTCTGAATCTTCACGTGTCTCATTTCTTCCTCTTCAACACAAAGGAAATCATATTTACCTACAGGATTGTTGTGGGAATGGAATTAGATAATGTATGTCAAACCCCAGCAGGGCGGCAGCCAGGCTTACAGTGTGTTCCCGGGAAAAGACGGCAGCCGCTGAACAACCACTCCGGGTGGGGTTACCTCAACTCCTGCGCCAGGCCACCCAGAGACTGCTAACACCAGGGAAGGGATGTCTTCCTGCCGGTGCATGCACACGTGTGTGTGCATGTGTGTCTGCCTGCTCACGCACACATACACACGCACACACGCACGCGCACACTCTCATTCAAGGTCCCAACAGCCGTGGAAGCTAAAACAACACGGGTTATGATGCTCAGGTGGTGTTTTCACATTGCTCTTGAAATGGTTGAAGGCCTGCAATAAGAAGGCAGGAAGAAGAAACTCCACTCATCCAGGACTTCTTGTCCGCAGACACAGGGCAGGGTATGGCAAGTCCCAGCGCTGAAGCCACTGCCTCATAAGTCGAGGAAAGGAGCAAAAGGCACAGAGATGGCAGGGGAAGAAGAGTCAGGCATGCAGCATGATGGACCCGGCCTGCCGTCCAGCAGACCAAGGCTCAAAGTCACGCCCCACTCACCACCTGCAAGTGCTCACATGCACGACTTCACCCCCAAGGGGTTCTGTTTCCTCTTGTGTAAACCAGTATGATAAGGTGAACTGAGCTGTCAGGGGCAGTAAATAAAATTCTAATAGGCATCTAATAGTCTAAAACACCAATTAGGCATTTATGCTGTGCTCAGGCCTCTGTGCATTTCACTCCGTCCTCAAACCGTCACTAGAGTTCTCTCATTTGACAGAGAGGTTAAGTAACCTGCTCAGGGTCATACAGCCAGTCAAGGTCAGAGCTAGGATCTGAACCCATGCAGTCTGCCTCCAAGCCACCTGCTGTTAGCCATAAGCATCACAGCATGCTGCCTGGAACACGGCAGCTGTTCATATAAACGGGGGCAGGGGCAGAGGGCAGGGGTTTGCTTTCCCAAAGCCTCTACCTGGATGATGAGAAGGGGAGTGAATCTACAGACTTGATTAACCTAAACCCAAGCCCATTGCACGAGGCTCTGATTCCCTGCCCCAAATTTAAACAGCTGCTCCTTCAATGTAATGGAACACAAATGTCTGAAAAGCTTCAAGTTTTAATTATCAAAGTCCGGATGAAAATCTGAATCAACAGCTACTCCCGGCAAGGCGGCCCTCAGAGTTGCCCAGAGAGGGGCAGAGGGTGGGGAAGGGAGGACACAGTCCAGACAGGACGCAGATAACTGCAGCTGTCTGGGGAGCCCCAGCACCTGCAGCTGTGAGCTGTGGCGTGGATGAAACGGACAGGGATCAGGCAGGAGGAGGAGGGAAACTCTGGGGTGCACGTGTCCTTGTGCCATAGAAGCTGTGCATCTGGTGTATGTGTTGTGAAAGTGACAAAGTGGAGGGATGACGGCAAGGACTGCGGGGACGTCCTGCGGTGGTGTGTCTGCTGGGTAGGGCAGGAGCGTGGGCACGGCTGCCCAGGGGGCCAGGAAGGGGCCAGTGGGGCAGGAAGCAGGTGTCAGAGCAATGGCCTCCAGCCAGCTAAGAGACAGCACATGGCAGTGGCTTCAAGGCTTCCGCTGTGGCATTAACTCCTATCAGGTGACAGGGCCTCTACCCATCCCTACCACCTTCTCTTCTCCAGGTGAGGAACATCCCTATTCCACAACCATTCCAGGGCCTCTACCCATCCCTACCACCTTCTCTTCTCCAGGTGAGGAACATCCCTATTCCACAATCATTCCAGGGCCTCTACCCATCCCTACCACCTTCTCTTCTCCAGGTGAGGAACATCCCTATTCCACAACCATTCCAGGGCCTCTACCCATCCCTACCACCTTCTCTTCTCCAGGTGAGGAACATCCCTATTCCACAACCATTCCAGGGCCTCTACCCATCCCTACCACCTTCTCTTCTCCAGGTGAGGAACATCCCTATTCCACAACCATTCCAGGGCCTCTACCCATCCCTACCACCTTCTCTTCTCCAGGTGAGGAACATCCCTATTCCACAACCATTCCAGGGCCTCTACCCATCCCTACCACCTTCTCTTCTCCAGGTGAGAAACATCCCCTATTCCACAACCATTCCAGGTATTGCCACTCAATGCAAAAGTCTCTCCCGTCTGCCTCAATACTGAAGAGAAACACATTTCCTCTCCAAGGACTGACCTTGTCGTATCTTTTGATTCTTTTCATATCTAACATCTTTCCCATCAGTGACTTTGGATAACTCCAAGCTGGAAATACTAGAATAACAAAATGACCAGGAGAACAGGATACATTACTGTGCTCTTTTTTGCTTTGCCCATCAATTTGGCAAGATGGCAGTGGAAGAGTTACTGCCATCGGGCGTCTAAGCTGCTACCACATTCCAGGAAAGAAGTCTGGGACGCAGGCTGGACAAAGTAGTTCCCTCCTAGGAAAGAATCTTATGACTTGAAGGCAAGGGTACTCAGGAAAGGGTTATTCATACCAATGCAAAGGAATTCAGAAGTGTTCAAAAATAGGACACTAGTTGAATATGCATGGTCCACTCAAGCAGCTGAAGGGCATGCCGTTCAACAATTCAACAATTTCGAGGACCAGATAACCCAAAGAGGGGGGACACGCAATAAAACATTAAGTAATAAAGCAGGACGTGAAACAGACTGTCACATACATAATTATTCCAACTGCGTTTAAAATATACAAATGAATAAATGTGAGTATTAAAAAAAGACAGGAAGGGGCTTCCCTGGTGGCGCAGTGGTTGAGAGTCCGCCTGCCGATGCAGGGGACATGGGTTCGTGCCCTTGTCTGAGAAAATCCCACATGCCGCGGAGCGGCTGGGCCCGTGAGCCATGGCCGCTGAGCCTGCACATCTGGAGCCTGTGCTCCGCAACGGGAGAGGCCACAACAGTGAGAGGTCCGCGTACCGCAAAAAAAATAAAAATAAAAACAGACAGGAAGGAAGTGTACCGAATAGAACATTAATCACCTCTCTTCTTATGGATTATTTTTTCTGTATACTTTCCATTTTTTCTACATTTTCTACAGAAAATATGCGTTACTAAAAACTTAAAAAAATTTTTTTCAATAAAATAGTTTAAAAACTAGTAAAAAAGAATAGAGAAGTTAGGAGAGAGAATGCTTGGACTTAACACAGCCCAAATCCTACTTCGGGCAAACCTTTCCTTTCTCTCACAGCCCTCAGAGCCAAATGATGGGGACATTCTTTTCCCCTTCAATCAATTCTACCAGATAATATTTGGCCTGATGTTCACAGGAATACAAGTGTTCTCAGCCCTAGAAAGCATATGTCAGAGAAAATCCCTTAAGAACCCATTCCTGAATGGACTCTCAAGGATTAGCAGTTGTCATGGCAACCTGCTAGCAAACAATTTGTTAAGTACTTGGAATTTCTCCTCCACTGCTGATTAGTAATCCGGTACTGGAACGGTCCTGTAACTCATCACTGCCAGCTGTGTGTCCCATCAGTGCCCAATCTGACTACAAATGGTCCCCAAACTAGGGAGCTTGGCTCTAGGTCCTGCCATCAGCATGCTTGGTACCCATTCAAGGAAGCAGTCACTTGGGAAAAGTTTAAGCATCATCTCCCTGCACTTGTTTCTGATAAATCAGGACAAAGGCTTGGTGATGCTTGTTGATGGTGAGAAAGATGAGCCCTGCTTGAGAACACCCATGACCACAGACACCAGGCTTCCAGCATCAGCGCAATGGAAAACCACCAAGGTGCCCTCCCAGGTTTCTCCTGGGGCCAACGACAACATCACCTGAGGGGGCCAATCATTACTATTCCAGGTCTACATTCTGGAAGACATGGGCCAAATCCTTCTGTCATTTTATGAAGTCTTCCCCCAAGGAGCCAGAAGTCTGCCCATCTACCAAGGATGTGCTTCTGCTGCCATGTGTCCCTGGGCCTTTGGCCCCATATCATTCATTCGACAAAACTCCCCCGAGAACCCCGACAATGTGATGGGTACCAGTAACGTCCTATGTAACCGCCGCTCTCATAGACAATTCCTAGGACTGGCCTTGTCTACCATGAAACAAACCTCCGCACCAGGTGGGAATTAGCTGACAGAACACAGCACAGGCACTCAGTAAATATTTGTGGAATATTTTTTCCTTCTAATTGGAAATGCTGGTACGAGTGAGCCAAGGCCTTGGAATGCACAGAGTGAAGGTCACATCCGGTGGCTTCCACCTTGGCTACACAGCACTGAACACTCGTCCCGCCCACGCTGTTCCTGATGGTATTCCTCCCAGTTTTCACATGCAGCTTGGGAACCACTGTCTGAGGTCACTGCAGCCTCCTGGTCCCCTGGATGCCACACGCAGGCCTGGTTTGGGCACCGGTCCTACTGAGTCCATCCTCTCAGAGAGAAAGAAACCAGGGGCAGAGAGGCAAACCAGGGATGGGGGACTCTGGGAACACAGGGCCTGTGATAAGCGTGGGACTGAGTGAAGGCAGGGCTCACTCCCTAGGGCGCAGAAGATGGAGGCTGGAAGCCAGGCCCAGGGCTAGAACTGAGTCAGGGAGATGTGGGCTCCCCACAAGAGGGTCTTGGACGAGAGGCAGCTCCAATAAAGCAGCCGTACCTCCCAGTGGGGCCCATGCCTGGTCTGGGCAAAGAGATCAGGGCCCAGCTGCAGCTGAGGTAACAGGTGAAGACACGGGTCTTTAGAAGTGTCCAGCGCACATCTGTGACCAGAAGGTCAGGGCACTGAGATGGGATGCAGACAAGGAAGCTCAAAAATTTAGAAGAGGGTGGTATCTGAAGGTCTGGCCGAGAAGGGAGGTAGGGGCAAAAGGGGAGGGACTGTATTTCCCACACAAGGCAGCCTGGTCAGCGGCACCTTGCCGACTCGCGTAACCAACGCGTCCTGGTTTGCCCAGGACGTTCCTGCCTTTAGCACTGCAAGTCCTGCATCCTGGCAAACCGGGACAGTCAGTCACCCCACTGCCAGCCTGCCCTCGAGCTGAGGCCTCACCGTGTTCTTTGAGAAGGACCCTGAAAAGCTTGTGTCTGCCCTAGACACTTCAGTTAGTTCTGAAATGACTACCTACACCTGAGTTACCTCCTGAACAGGTATCTACTGCCCCTTGGAGACGGCCGCAGTTGATCCAAAAGGAGGAAAAAAACAGGCAAATGCTAAGTGTGTTTCAGAGAGGCACAGAAACCAACGTCCTCGTCTCTGCTCTCGTTGGTCTATCCGCCCGCTGCTCTCCCAACCTCTCCTCCACATGCAACCTCAGAGTAACCCTTCCAGACTCCAAATCTGATGAGGCCACCCCCTTGGAGACCATACCTGGGCTCCCTGTTGCGCTTAGAAGAGAATCTAAGCTTTGGCCTGGCCCACAAGGCCGTCCTAGACCAGTCTCACCCATCCCTCTGGCCTCTTTCCTGCCTGGCACACGTCTGCCTGGATGAACTTTTCAATTCCTGAACTCAGCCAAGTTAACCCATACCTGCAGGCCTCTGTACAGGCTGGCCCTTCCGTCTAGAATTCCCTCTGCTTCCCTAGATCCTCATCCTGCCACTTACCAACTGGGTTTATTTGCCTGCTCAGAAAAAAACCTTCACTCTTCCTTCCCTGTTCCCTGGGTATAGGACCAACTGCTCCTCTCTCTCTCTCTTTATTTTATTTTATTTATTTTTTATTTTTTTTAATACAGTAGGTTCTTATTAGTCATCCATTTGCTCCTCTCTCTTTGGCCTCCCACAGAGCCTGAGCCCTCATTTCACTAGACTGTAATATTTTCATGTTTACATGCATCTTTCCCATCATGATTCCATGAACTTGATAACAGGGATTGAGTCTTTTTGAACTACATTTTCCCATCACTAAGCATGGTTCTGGGCACAAAACAGGCATACAGTAGCTGTTTGCTAGTTGACTGACTGACTGACTGACTAAGCTTACCTCCCCCAAACTCTTCCATGTGACACTGTATTTCCCTCCAAGTTTTTAGTCATTCCTAATGACAGACAAAGTGCCTCTTTAAATTTCCAAGTGCTGGGCTTCCCTGGTGGCGCGGGGGTTAACATGCAGGCGACACAGGCTTGAGCCCTGGTCCGGGAAGATCCCACACGCCACGGAGCAACTAAGCCCATGCGCCACAACTACTGAGCCTATGCTCTAGAGTCCGCGAGCCACAACTACTGAGCCCGCATGCCACAACTACTGAGCCCGCATGCCTAGAGCCCATGCTCCGCAACAAGAGAAGCTACTGCAATGAGAAGCCCACGCACCGCAACGACAAGTAGCCCCCACGCGCCACAACTAAAGAAAGCCCGTGCACAGCAACAAAGACCCAACTCAGCCAAAAATAAAATAAATAAATTTATTTAAAAAAAAAATTTCCAAGTGCTTATCACAAAGCTTTCTGTTTGTGCCTACCAGTTTGTGCCGTCAATGTGGTAAGCCTCACCATGGTTCTGTCGAAGCACCCTTCATTCTACTGATTTACTTTAAAACGCAACTCAGTGGCTTCAAGTGAGGAGGATGCAGCCACATCTTCAGCCTGTCCCCAGACATCAATGACCTGCCAGTTGAGTAGACGTGACTGTCATCTCCCCAACCCAACACGATGATTTTTCTTCACCACAATACGAGCCCATGAGCCATATGGTGCTCATGGTGCATCGGTATCAGCTCAACGTCCTGTGCAATTTTTCAGAGAGTGTGACGCTATCTGAAAATGAGTGCCACAGTCTGGAACTCATTTTTCCCCTGTGCCTAATTTTCAGCTTCCTATAAATACCAGACAGCCTTCGAGGCAGAGGCTACCTCTTCGAGGCAGAGGCAGAGGCTGCATTATCAAACAAGCATCACTTATGCCTCTGCCTTGAGCAGTGTCTGAAGGTACTGAGAATTCACCCATCTTACTATGGTATGCTAACGCAGTTTGCTGGGCCTGAAATTGTGTCAAATATCACTGTCAGGAATGCTTCAAGCTAAAGTGTGTGTGTGTGTGTGTGTGTGTGTGTGTGTGTGTGAGCCAAGGAAAGAAACAGGAAGAAGGATTCAACTCTAATAAAGGAACGTAGTTTCCAATGCGCAGGCAAAAAACAGAAGCGTTTTAGTGATTTACTGATACGTAACGAATTACCCCCAAAGCTTAGCAGTTTTAAGTAATACACTTCGCTTGCCTCACAGTTTCTGTGGATCAGAAATCCAGGCACAGCTTAACTGGATCCTCTGCTTCAGCATCTCGTAAGGCTGCAGTCAAGATGTTGGCGAGAGCTGTGGTGTCATCTGAAGGCTTGGTTGGGGAAGGACCTGTTTCTAAGGTCACTTAGGTGGTGGTTGGCAGGATTCGGTCTCTGTGGGCTGTTAGTCTGAGATCTTAGTGCTTTATGAGCCATTAGCTGGAGGTCTCCCTCAGATCCTTAACTCCCGAGCCTTCCTACAGAGTATCTCACAACATGCCAGCTTGCCTACTCACTGTGATGGGCAAGAGAAAATACCAGCCAAGAAAGAGTGCTAGGAGGATACAAGACAGTCTTTTGTAACCTAATTAAGGAAACGACATCCCATGACATTTGGTATATTTTATTCTTCGGAAGCAAGTCTCTAGGTCCAGCCCACAATTGAAGGGAAGGGAGTACACAAGGGCACAAATACTGGGAGATGGGAATGATTGGGAAACATGTCAAAAACTGCCTTCCACAGAACTTCCCCATAAACCCCAGAAAGTACCAGAGCCACTTGCCTAAGGCCTGGCACATAAGAGTATTTGGGAAATTCATTCATTTTTCAACAAGCGTTTAATGAGTGTCCGCTATGGAAAAAGCACTGTTCTACATGGTAGGTGAACAAATGCAGAAGTAAACAAAATTCCCTGTCCTCAGAGAGCTTATATTCGAACGGAAAGAGAAAGACAGAAAACAAGATACGTCATATGCTGGACAGAGCTAACTGCTATGGAGAAAACAAAGCAGGGAAGGGGTGAGGGGTATGGGCTGAGATATACAGCGTGTAGGAAGGGCCTCCGGGAGAAGGTGATATTTGAGAAAAATCATGAAAGAGACCAGGGAACAAGCCACCTGGCTATCTGAGAGAAGAGCACTCCAGAAGCTGTAGGTACAGAGGTCCTGAGGCAGGAGTATAAGCCAGTGGGGACGGGGTGGCCTAAGTGAAAGAGAACGAGAGAGTAAGAATGAGGCAAGAGGGGTGTGAGAGGCAGACCACCTGAAGCCTTGGAGGCATTTGTAAGAATTCTGGCTTTTCCTTTGAATGAGCTGAGGAATTCCTGGAGATCTGGGACAGAGGAGTGACAGAAAATATCTTACAGCTTAACAGGCTTCCTCTGAATAGTGGGGAGAAAACAAATTTTAGTAGGGTGACACGGGCAGAAAGAGGGAGATAGGGAGGTGCTGCTCTAATTCAGATGAGAGCTGATGATGGATTAACCCAGGGTGGTAGCAGCAGAGATGAGGAGGTTAGATTCTGCATGGATATACACACAGATATATATATATATTTGGAAATGCAGCCAAGGATCTGATGTGTTGAATGGAGAGTGCGATAGAAAAGGAATCAGCGACAGCTCAAGGCTTTGGGCCTAGCAACTAGAAGAATGGGATTAAAGGTTGAGGGAAGGGCGAGTTAGAAGTGAAGGTCAGCAGCTGTCTGGGATGTGGCAGAAAACAAGGGAGACCTTCAGACTCGGAGTCAGAGCCCCTGAGACTGAGCATCAGCTCGACCTGGGTGGTCCAGCGTGCTTCACACAGTACCCTTGGCCTTGGTTTCTCCCTTTACCTGCCAATGCCCAGCCCTTCAGAGCACAGACTCAGCCAACAGCCCAAACCTGTGAAGCGGGAATTCCCGCTCTACAGGTCGTCTCTGCATATCACGATGCTTTAGAAAAACACCGTGTCTTACTGTGCAGGTAGATGATGCAAACTATCCCAAGAGGACAGATTACCGAAAGCCAACATCCAATGTAGGCACATCTATTGTGTTCCAGGCACTATTCCAGGCACTGCTCCTATGTTATCCACACATACACACAGGCATGGGGCCCATGGGGTCTCTAGGGACTGTGAGGCTGTTGGGTTCCCTGGCTATGTGCTGAGGTTATTGTCCCGTATGTCTCTTCTCTACATTAGGCTTCTCAGAAGTGGAGGCCAAGTCTGGGACTCTCTGTAGTACAACAGTTACCATGAGCAACCTAGTCTCTGCCTGTGTACTTTCAGTGATGGGAACCTCCCTACCCCATGCGGCAGCCTATGCCATCACTACAGCTGGTGGTAGGAAGCCTTCACCCAAATCTGATCCTACAGTTTCTCTCCAGTAGCCCCCATTCAACTTCTGGAGCCACCAGGAAAATTTCCTCTCCTTTCCAAATCACAAGTGTTCAGAGAGTTAAAAGCAACGCTTAAATCTTCATTTGATGCCAAAGATAATAGCACTAGCTAACATCTGAATCATACTTTATGAATCACACTTGACAAAAGTATTTTCACAGACATTATCCCATTCACCATCCATAACAGCTAAAAATTAATTGCTAAATATTATTCAGCTCTCACTACCAAATGGGACGATGAACGGCAAAACCCTTGATAAAATTTCTGATGATTTTACTCTGTGTGATTATTCCAATTCTTTAGATGAGACATCAGGACCCGGAAGTTAAGCCACTTAGAATATCTGAGTAAACTAGTGTTAAAAGATCATCCAAAAATGTAAAATCATACAGACATAAAATGAACATGTTGACTTGCTTTATTCTATCAGCAATTTATTTTATTCTATCATTAATCAATGAAGATTCGGAAGATACTATAACTGGTTCAAAAGAAAACCCAAAGAACAACCACATCTATAGACAAGAAATATTCAAATAAACGCACAAATGGAGGTAAAATTATTTGGGGGAGGTTGCATGGGTCACCAGAACCTCTTCCTGATGGTTCAGAATATATCTATCAGGTGTCTACAACCTATAACATAGGTTCCATAACATCAAAATCGGGTAACCCAGAGGGGTGTCCTCTAGCATGGAGGGTCTAGACCATCATAGCTTTCCACTGAAGCACACATTTCCTCCCTGCCCTTGCACAGGTGGGATCTGAACTCGGTTCTTTACGACTCTTTCCACTTCATCACAGTGTCCTCTAAGAAAAGCTGTTTAAAACATTCACTGACTTTTTTTAAGCCTCAATCATAAAATGGTTAGACTTTAAATTGCTGGCAGCATAGGAGAGAAGATGCAGAAAAAGGCTCTGAAAAAGAATGAGTTCAGTAACAACATTACATCTCTGACTGTCCTCATTTTTCCATGTCAGGAATAGCCTTTCCCTTCCTCTTTCCAGCAGCCTATTTCTTATTCAATAACATGTTGTGCTGGGTATTTCCAGCCTGAGTCCCCTCCCGCATGCTCCTTAGAGAGGGCTCCATTGTGCAGTAAAAGGAGGTAAGGAGTTCTGCCTGGGTTTGGGTTTTAGGGAAAGTCTATAGTGTTTCAATAGCCTCTTTGTTCTCTCTCTCAATAGTTCCTATGTCTTAAGAAATTACAAAATTTCATTCTTCCTATTGCATTAGTGCTTTGAAAAAAAAATAAAGTTCTAAGGCTTAAGAACGGCATTTATAATAACTTCACAGGTCTAACCTGCACTTCCTGCTGGCAGTTTAAACAGAAGGTTCCTTGAGAGGTGAGCAGTAAAGCAGCCATTTTAGTACTTGTTCTCCAGAGATGCTTTCATCAACTCACCTGCCCCCCTTAACCGGCGCTGGTTTCTGTAAAATCCATAGAAAGAGGAGACACACCACCCAGCTCTCACACATGTGCACGGGTCAGGGCCTCTTACTAAGTGCGTTTTTCCCAAATGGCAATGCTTAGCCTACTCTGATGACAAATGCTGAAATATCTCACCAATTTAAATGTGAGGGCAATTTCTCCGGCCAGGCAAGGTGGCCTTCTAGGCTCCTGCGGGGTCAGGGAGGGGAGCCAATTCCAGAGTCGAATGTGACTCTGAAAACGTACAGCTTTCATTCCAGATGTTGTTTATTCCTACTCCTTCCATTCAGCCTGTGTTTCCACCAGCACTAGCTCAGAAACTGGGAAAAGCTGGACACAGCTTCTCTGTTTGATTGGGGAATGGAGCTTGTCTATTTTCCCCTTTTCTTTTCTCCTCTTCTCCCTTCCTTCTTGAGAGCTGGGTCTGTCTTGTTCATCTCTGTATCCAGCATCTATATCAGTACCTGGCTCAAAGCTGAGACAGTGTTCACTAAATCAAAGGGAAGCCAATCCACTGGTTCAATTTTCATCCACTCATCAAATATTCACTTGCTATCTGTTATGAGCTATGTTCTCCACAAAGATCTGGGGCCATCCTGGTGGATCAGACAAGGTTCTGGCTTTCAAAAGGCTTATTAGTGAGAGAGAAAGGTAATAAACAAATACGTGGACATATGATATCATTAATGAATCGTAACGTTTCATGTAGAAATAAGGAGTCTGGAAAAAAAAGGCAGGGTAAACTCACAGAGAGTGACAGAGTGCTGAGAGGGGAGATAATTCACTTTACCGTCTATCCATCCATCCATCTATCTAACAAAAACTCACTGAGCATTTTCTTATCCACTCAGGGAGGACTTGTTGGATAAAGAGATAAAGGCAAAACAAATTATCTCCCCTCTCAACAACACCAATCTGCCACTCTTTGATGGGCAATGGACAAGAATATGCTAGCATTTATTGAGTGTCTACTGTATGTCAGCATGTCCTATATGGTGTCAGACCTTTTATACACAGTTATCTGATTTAATCCTTAAAATATAATCTTCCCGGGAGACAGTCCTTATCACTTGAGGTCCACCATGGAGGATACAGAAGCTAAAAGTCATTCAAGTACCTTGCCCAAGATCACCTACCTACAGAATGTGGAGCCAAGATTTGAGTCTAGATTCCTCTGCCTCTAAAATGCGTGCTTTGTGTGTCATACTGTAACAGCTCTGGACCTGAGGCATCATGCCAGATACTATGGGAGACGTAAAATGGTCAGACAGCAGCCTTTGACCTTGTCAAAGAGATCACAAACCACCGGAGAAATGGGTTCTATTCACACAGCCACAACTAAGGCAAAGAGGACACGTATTTGAAGAACAAGAAAAAGAGATGAGTTGGAATGACCCAGGAAGCAACATGAAAGGTTAAAATGGGTTCGTAAAGGCAGAATAGATCTACAAATTAGAGATGAAGTTGAAAGAGGGAAGGGAGACTATTTACTCCATTGAGCATCCACAATGCGTCAGGCATATAGGAGATGCAAAGACATATGGAACACCTGCCCTTGGGTCGAAGGACAAGCTCACTTCTAGCTCAGATGCCAGAGGACCAGAACCTGATGTGCATCCCCCTTGGGTAGAGCCCAGAGAGCCATAAGGGCGCTCAGAAAATGAAGACTCCACGCTATGGCTTTCTCTTCTCTTGAAGCTGGGTACATTTCACCACAAAAATAGGATTTCTATAGTGGGTTTCTACCTTGGCTTCACTGAGTACCACAAATGTTATCTGTATTTCTAGGTAAGCCTGGCCTTCAGCAAAATAAAAGTTCAGAAAAGAGCTCCAAAGCCCACTCAGATGGGAATAGCCTAACCTCTCAAAGCCTTGGCTTCCTCATCAGTAACATAAGATGATGACTCAAAGAATTCAAAAGTCATTGTTAAGACTGAAAGATGGGCTTCCCTGGTGGCGCAGTGGTTGAGAGTCCGCCTGCCGATGCAGGGGACACGGGTTCGTGCCCCGGTCCGGGAAGATCCCACATGCCGCGGAGCGGCTGGGCCCGTGAGCCATGGCCACTGAGCCTGCATTTCCGGAGCCTGTGCTCCGCAACGGGAGAGGCCACAGCAGTGAGAGGCCTACATGCCGCAAAAAAAAAAAAAAAAAAAAAAAGATTGAAAGATGTCATCCTGCAAAGGACTTGGCATAGTGCCTGGCCCATGCCAGATGCTCAGTAAATAGCAGCTTCAACCTGCCTCCCTTGTCTCTCCTTTTCTATAAAAGATATACGGTAGTCGAGAAGCCCTGCAACCATCCTGCTTCTTCCTATACTGTTTTCAATACATATATCCAATGGGTCATCAAGTCCTGCCAATTCTCCTGTTCATAGTGTCTCTCACATCCAATTCTTCCTTTTATTCCCACAACTTCCAACCTAGTTGGACTATGATGGCTTCGTTTTTAATATTTTCATTGAAGTATATTAATTTACAACACTGTGTTAGTTTCAGGTGTACAGCAAAGCGACTCAGTTATATACATAGTTCCCTGTGCTATACTGTAGGTCCTTGCTGTTTATTTGTTGTTGTGTATGTTACTCCCAAATTCCTAATTTATCCCTCCCCCACTTTCCCCTTGGGTAACCATAAGTTTGTTTTCCATGTCTGTGAGTCTGTTTCTGTTTTGTAAATAAGTTCATTTGTATCATTTTTTTAGATTCTACAAATAAATGATATCATATGATATTTTTCTTTCTCTATAAAGGGAACCCCTCTACACTGCTGGTGGGAATGTAAATTGGTGCAGCCACTATGGAGAACAGTACTGAGGTTCCTTAAAAAACTAAAAATAGAGTTACCATATGATCCAGCAATCCCACACCTGGGCATATATCCGGAAAAGATGAAAACTCTAATTTGAAAAGATACATGCACCCCAATCTTCATAGCAGCACTATTTACAATAGCCAAGACATGGAAGCAACCTAAGTGTCCATCAAGAGACGAATGGATAAAGAAGATGTAGTATGCACGTGTACGTACACACACACACACACACACACACACACACACACACACACACACACACACACACAAATGGAATATTACTCAGCCATAAAAAAGAATGAAATAGTGCCATGTGCAGTAACATGGATGTGATGGCTCCTTAACCAGTCTCCAAGCCTCATGTTTGTACCCTCCAGTCCTTCTGAGCCCCAGATCACTCTTCCTAAAACACATCTCAGGGATGTCACTCCCTGAGATCCCGGAAAGAAAGAAATGGGACTTAAACGTCACGGGCCACTCTCACATGCCCTACTTGGCCCTGAACTCCTTGAGGCAAGGGAAGGAAGTGTTAGTAAAATGGGAACATCCTCCAAGAAGAAAATGATGCTGAAATCGGAAAAGTCCATCTACCTATCGTGAAGGAGAGGCTACATGATATCGGACGTGACACACCCAAACAGCCTTGCCCTCAGCGGCCCCTGTAGTTGGAACATTTAAAGGCACAGTCCAAGGAGTGACATGAAAGGGGTCATGCCAAGGTGGCCCTTCCTTAGCACATTTCACCTGATAAGGCATTATTCTCACCAAAAACAGCAAAATACAATTTTCTTCAAGGGATGGAGGCAGGAGCTGAGCCCAGGAGAACCCTCAAGCTGCAGAAACACTGTGGCTGTGACGGGAGCGAAATGCAGGCCACCAGGGGGAGCCACTGTGCTGAGACATCAGCTGATAGGGACCTCATTCCAAAGGTACCACAGAGGATTTGCAGATGCCCAGACCAAAGACATTCTGCAAAGAGAAATGGGCATGGCATGTCCACACTGGTTGGTGAGGAACAAGACGGACCAGAGGCCAAGTGGGACAAGGGGAGGATGGGGCAGTCAGTAAGCAAGAAGAAAGACAGGTCCCTATCCACCCACCCCAGTCACAGCTCCCAGAGAAGAACACATACAAACCAATAGCAGAGCCTAAGTACGTATTTCTAGATGGGGAATGTTCTTAGGCTACAATGACTTTTCCCTATGGAAGGCTTCCTTGACCAAACCCCATCCAAAAAAGAACAGGCTAGGTCCTCAACTCACCCTCTTACTGTACTTTGCTTTCAATGCCTTTATCATTTTTGTAGTTGTCTAAGTGTCTGTCTAAAGTGTGCCTCTTTGCACTAGTCTAAGGGTGAAAGAAAACCAGGGGCCTTTTCTGATTTTCTCTCACACCCCCAGTACTCAGTACCGCCACTAGCTGTGGCTCAGTGACCTTTATTCAGGGTCCACCTCTTCTGAGTTTCAGTTATTTTATGCCCAAAAAAGATACTGTAAGTACCATCCTCAAATTTGACAGAGGACTCCAAGAGATAAAATGCATAGAATATTTTGGCCCTCTGGCCTATAAGAAGTGTTCAATGAATGTCTATCATTACTTGCTTGCTTTGGTCCAGGGTCCATAAAGGCTTGTTGCATAAATGGAGACACGCTTACGTCAATTGCATATTAAGCCCTGCAACAGAGCCTTGGCAACAACAGAGGTTAAAATTTAGCACTTCCACTCTTCATGAGAAGGGCTCATGGCTTGGCATCGTGTGACGTTTTTCTGCAGCATCCATTTCAATCATCCATTTAGACCAAAACCCAGACACGATTTGAAGGGGAAAGAGGTCTTTCAACAGGGCTTCCCGGCTCACCCAAAACTCTCGTGTTAAGGACATACAGGCAGAAGCCCAGATGCCTGGCTGCCAAACAGGCTGAGGTTAGGAAAATGTCACATTGTAGAAGGGGTCCCAAGAAGTCCCCAGACACCCAGAGGTTATCAGCCCATAGTAAGATCAGAGCTCACCAGCTGTTGGAACTGAACCAACCACTCTAGAGCCAACCTTTTGGGGGACTGGCTTGTGGCTGGGTATGCAGAGCCTTCAGGTTAGCAACTTTTGCCCAATGCCTGGAGCTGAGCTGGCACGAGAAAGCCCAACCTAATGAACGGTGCTGCCCACTGAAGACTCAGCAGCTTACTCCTCGCCCCCGTCCAGGTGCTGGAGAGCACCAGCAGCTGGCTTCAGTTCTCTGGAATGATGCAAATCAGGCAGAGGAAACAGGAAGCACAACCTCCACCCTGGCCAGAATCTCCCACTTTCCCTGCTGCTGCATCCCCTGCATTCCCTTTTTCTAAAAGACCTGAAGGCGCCCAATTAATCTCTCTCACCATAGAGCTCAAAACAAGAAACCTCACTGCCATTATTTAAGCCCCCTTCGCTCCAGGGGAGTCTGGTCATGAGTTGAACCTCATTCATCGGGATTAACCCACGGGTGAAAACAGCAGTCAAAATACGGGAGGGGGCTTCCCTGGTGGCACAGTGGTTGGGAGTCCACCTGCCAATGCAGGGGACACGGGTTTGTGCCCCGGTCCGGGAAGATCCCACATGCCACGGAGCGGCTGGGCCCGTGAGCCATGGCCGCTGAGCCTGCGCGACCGGAGCCTGTGCTCCGCAACGGGAGAGGCTGCAACAGTGAGAGGCCCGCGTACTGAAAAAAAAATATATATATACGGGAGGATCTGGGTCCTGTCCACCTCGAAAAACACCTTCCACACCTCTATGCCCACTACCGCCCCACTGAGTCAAGAAGATTTCTAAAAAGCAAATGTGAGAGTGCAGAGAAGATTCCAGTTTAGAATCTCAGAGCTGGAGGACCCAAAAGGGCTTCTGCTGGAATGTCTGTCTTCCCAAGCAGACAAGAAAAGCAAGAGTGGATTCTTCCCTCCTGGGGACAAATGCAAGAACTTGCGAGCTGCTCTTCCTATTCTGTCACCGAGCTCTCCAAACCATCCTCCCCAACAAGAGCAACACAACCTTCCTAAAACACAAATCCAGCCCCACCTGGATTTGTGTTTTAGGAATGTGTTTAGCCCCACCCTGCACTGGCTTCACCTGAAACAGAAGAGAAGCCATATCCCTGGAGAGGGCCCACAAGGCCCTACGTGGAGAGCACCCCTTCTACTCCTCCAGCTTCTCCGGAGCCACATTCCTCGTGTGCTGTCCACCCCCAGCCCCACCTCACTGGTCTTCATTCTGTTCCCTGAACAGACCAGGCTCTCTCTCACCTCAGAGCGTGTGCACCTGCCGTGCCCTCTACCCAAGAAGCCCCCCACTTTTCACTGGTGAGCACCTTCTCTTTGGTCAAGTCCCAACAGCATCTCCTTGGAGAACCCTTTCCCACCCACCATATACAAAGTCCACACGCGGCTGTTTTTACCTTGAGTGCTTGCTTGCTTTTAGTCCCGGTATTCACTATAATTTGCAATTTGTTTGCCTTTGATGTTTTAGTATTTCTCTCCCCACCGGCATATAAGTTTTCATGAAGGCAGAAAATCTCTCATCTCACTCACTGTTTAGTTCCTGTGTCTGGCACACAGTACGAGTTCAATAAACTAGCTGAATGAATGAATAAATGAATGAGCTGACCCACCATTTTGCAGATAAAATGAATATTCACTAGCATCATTTGTGAGCCAGGCATTGTAGAAGGAGCTATGCGTATATGTGTGTATCATATTACATATAATACATATTATATATAGTACTTATATATTATAAATATTTCTGGTTTTATATATTATAATAATTATAACATATAAATGTACTGTTAAATGTATTTATATATTGTTTTTTATGATATTTACATACCATATATTGATACATATGTGTGTGTGTATATATACATACAAGTACATACGTTTATATATGCTCATCTAAGCCTCACTGGTTCCTGTGGGACAGGCATTATCGTCACCATTTTACAGATAAGGAAACAGGAGCACAGAGAGGTTAAATAATTTGCCCAAAGTCACATAGCTAATAAGTGACAACAATTTGACTTTTGTGATCAGTAATCACCTCTGGTGGATAGTTCCAAATCTCAGATCTGGAACTCAGCACGTCCCCCAAGGTGGAGCACAGGGCCATGTGGTAAGTGAAAAGGTCTGTTTTCTGCACCCCTGCATCTGCTAGGCCACTTGGGTGTCAGAGCCCAGGGAGAAGGCATGCTGGCCACCCTGCCCCTGTGATGGCCGCTGGCAAATTTCTCCCTGTCCCCAGCTCTGTTTTATATCCTGCAGGAAGCCGGCTACCAGGGAGGATTTAAACTTGTCTGCCAGAGAGTCTGCTGCCTCTCCTGGGGCTAATCTGCCACGACGCAGATGCAAAGCTTCATTTATCACTTCCAATGCAACATGAAAGAGACAAGACTCCAGCACACGCTTCCTGCTTCCCGTGTCCAACAGGGCAGGGCCTCTCCCACCAGGGCCTCTGAGGGGCTGGCTGCCCTGTGGGAGGGCTTCCCCCCCTCCACCCCCTCCCCCCTCCACCCCACCCCGGTGCCCACACACCCTGCAGTGGGTCCAGAGCTCTGCAGTCTAGAGATGGGCCACCGCGCCTCTCTGTCCATCGGGTTATTTTTCTCATTCAATTGAGGTGAAATTCACATAGCATAACATTAATCATTTACAAATGTACAATTTGTGGCATTTTTAGTACCTTCACAACGTTGTGCAACCACCACCTTGATCTAGTTCCAAAACATTTTATCACTTTCAAAGAACCCCACCGCCACCATGAAGCAGTCACTCCCCATCCCCCCCCTCCTAGCCCCTGGCAACGATGAATCTGCTTTTCGTCTCTACGGATTCTCCTATTCTGGACATTTTACACAGATGGAATCATATAATGTGTGACCTTTGTGTCTGGTTTCTTTCGCTTAGCATCATGTTCTAGAGGTTTACCCATGCTGTAGCATGGATCGGTATGTCCACTGGGGTTTGGACCACTTGCCAGTTGGAGATGTCAAAGTATCTGGTGAGGGGTACAGATAACACACAGGAGATAGCCTGTCCCCTCTCCCCTGACCCACTGAGAAGTCTCCCCTGACCCACTGAGAAGTGGGAGAATCAGAGTCATATTCACCTGGAAACTTTCTCCATCTGCAAAAGCCCAGAGGGGGGAAATGCATCCCACCTCCATGCATCACCCTGGGGAGTGCCACAGGTGGCAGGTGGCAGGGCTAGAGCAGTCAGGGACACCAGAGTCCAGCCTTGCCCAGCCCTGGAAGGTCCAGCAATCATAAAGAGGAAGGGGAACATCAATATTTATGTGCCTGCACATACCACAGGGAGATCAGCTCTGTGCTTTGTGACCACTTAGAGGGGTGGCGTAGGGAGGCTGGGAGGGAGACGCAAGAAGGAGGAGATATGGGGATATATGTATACATATAGCTGATTCACTCTGTTATAAAGCAGAAACTAACACACCATTGTAAAGCAATGATACTCCAATAAAGATGTTTAAAAAAAAAGAAAAAAGAAGAAAAAATGTATGTGCCTGTATGCTTTTGCTAAAGAAAACAAAACCCGGCAATCCCAAGAACTAAGTAACCCCAAGAGTTTAAATTTTGCTGTATTTCAGCTGCTAGTATAACATACTGTGGCCTGATCCCACTGTGCCGTCAGCAGAGAACGTGACACAAGGTCAGAATGTTATCAGTTCCTTAGACAAGAGCCTCGAGCTGTGGCTATAAATGCGACCGCTGAATTCTCGGGCAAAAAAATCAGTCCCATTGCTGAACATCCATTATCTTCTAGCGGGAGCCTCAGCGTCATTTGTGGTACATACTCATCTAGCTCTTGCTCCAAGTTTTCCTTTCTTTCTTCCCCCAACATCAAGGCCACTCCCTTCTGCCAAAAAAAAAAACAACAGCAAGGTTTCTCAACCTCAGCACTGCTGACATTTTGAGGTTATTCCTTGCCCCGAGGGGGGTGGGAGGGGCTGCCCTGTGCATTGTAGGATGTTTAGTAGCATCCTGGCTTCTACCCACTGGATGCCAGCAGCACCCCCTCCCCGGTAATGATAGCCAAAAAATGTCTCCAGACTTTGCCAAACGTTACCTGGGAGGTAAAACAAACCTCAGCTGAGAACCACTGATTTAAAGTCAGGTGACGGCTTCCCTGGTGGCACAGTGAAGAATCCACCTGCCAATGCGGGTACGAGCCCTGGTGCGGGAGGATCCCACATGCCGTGGAGCAACTAAGCCCGTGTGCCACAACTACTGAGCCTGCGCTCTACAGCCCGCGAGCCACAGCTACTGAGCCCACATGCCACAACTACTGAAGCCCACGTGCCGAGAGCCTGTGCTCTGCAACAAGAGAAGCCACCGCAATGAGAAGCCCGAGCACCACAACAAAGAGTAGCCTCCACTCACCGCAACTAGACAAAGCCCACGTGCAGCAACAAACAGGGTTCTGACCGGGTTGTCTGAGAATGGTAGGTATGGGATCTTGTGCCGTGCTTACAAAACAGGTTAATTACAAACAACTCTCAATTACCCAGGGGCCAATTAACCACCTTACCCTTGCTCCTGTCCCCACACTACCTGCAGCCTGGCCAATTCAGCATCACAAGCAGCTGGCACTACGGGGAAGAAGAAGGAATTTAAAAATCAAGAATGCAGACTCACAGGGAAGTTGGATAATTTATTTTGTTTTGTTTAGGAAGCAGAGGCTTGAGCATGTTAAAATGCATCTTCCCTGCATCTTGTGGGTGCTTTAATGCTGCCCATTACACCATCCCCTGGCAGCAGAGGCACTAAAGGGAGGTGAGAATGGGTCTCTTCCTGTCCTGTCTGGATGGCAGGACAACCCTGCCCTTCTCCACGAGGCAGGGAAAATTTGAATATTACCAATCTCCCTCCAAGTGTCTACCTGTATCTCCTTCAGGCAAATAAACAGGTAGAGAGGTCTTCTCGTGGTTGACTAGCCCATACACAGTATCACAATATTTGAGGCAACAGAAGATTAACATACACACAGAAAGGGAGAGCCCCACTCTCATTAAAAAAAAAAAAAAAAAAAAACTAAACTAAAATTTCATTCAATGTCTCATCCACTCTAGCCATTGGTCCTTTTCTCTCCTCCCTATGACAGCCAAACTTCTTATAAGAGTTGCCCTCGGGTTCAAGATGGCGGAGTAGAAGGAATGCACTCACTCCGTCTTCACCAGAATCACAACTAACTGCTGAATAATCATCAACAAAAAGGCACTGGAACTCACCAGAAAAGATACCCCACATCCAAAGACAGATAAGCCGCAATGAGACAGTAGGAGGGGGCGCAATCACAATAAAATCAAATCCCATAACCGCTGGGTGGGTGACTCATAAACTGGAGAACAATTACACCACAGAAGTTCAGCCACTGGAGTGAAGGTTCTGAGCCCCACAACAGGCTTCCCAACCTGGGGGTCTGGCAACGGGAGGAGGAATTCCCAGAAAATCAGACTTTGAAGGCTAGTGGGATTTGACTGCAGGATTTTGACAGGACTCGGGGAAACAGAGACTCCACTCTTGGAGGGCACACACAAAGCAGTGTGCACATCAGGGCTCAGGGGAAGGAGCAGTGAACCCATAGGAGACTGAACCAGACCTACCTGCTAGTGTTAGAGGGTACCCTGCAAAGGCAGGGAGCAGCTATGGCTCAAGGTGGGGACAAGGACACTGGCAGCAGAAGTTCTGGGAAGTACTCCTTGGCGAGAGCCCTCCCAGACTCCGCCATTAGCCCCAGCAAAAAGCCTTTGGGCTCCAGTGCTGGGTCACCCCAGGCCAAGCAACCAACAGGGAGGGAACTCAGCCCCACACATCAGCAGACAAGCAGATTAAAGTTCTACTGAGCTCTGCCCAACAGAGCAACACCCAGCTCTACCCACCACCACTTGCGCCCATCAGGAAGCTTGCACAAGCCTCTTACATAGCCTCATCCACCAGACGGCAGACAGCAGAAGCAAGAAGAACTACAATCCTGCAGCCTGTGGAACGAAAACCACATTCACAGAAAGACTGACAAAATTAAAAGGCAGAGGATATGTACCAGATGAAGGAACCAGATGAAACCACAGGAAAACAACTAAATGAAGTGGAAAGAGGCAACCTTCCAGAAAAAGAATTCAGAATAATGCTAATGAAGATAATCCAGGACCTCGGAAAAAGAATGGAGGCAAACATCGAGGAGATGCAAGAAATGTTTAACAAAAATCTAGAAGAATTAAAGAACAAACACCTAGAATTAAAGAGCAAACAAACATAGAGACGAACAATACAATAACAGACAACAAAAATACACTAGAAGGAATCAAGAGCAGAATAATTCAAGCAGAAGAACGATAAGTGACCTGTAAGACAGAATGGTAGAATTCACTGCTGCGGAAAGGAATAAAGAAAAAAGAATGAAAAGAAATGAAGACAGCCTGAGAGACGTCTGGGACAACATTAAATGCACCAGCATTCATATTTGAGGGGTCCCAGAAGGAAAAGAGAGAGAGAAAGGACACGAGAAAGTATCTGAAGAGATTACAGTCGAAAACTTTCCTAAAATTGGAAAGGAAATAGCCACCCAAGTCCAGGAAGCACAGAGAGTCCCAGGCAGGATAAACCCAAGGAGAAACATGCCGAAACACCTAGTAATCAAATTGACAAAAACTAAAAAAGAAAAATTATTAAAAGCAACAAGGGGAAAACAACAAATAACATAAAAGGGAACTCCCATAAGGTTAACAGCTGATTTCTCAGCAGAAACTCTACAAGCCAGAAGGGAATGGCACAATATATTTAAAGTGATGAAAGGGAAGAACCTACAACCAAGGTTACTCTACCCAGCAAGGATCTCATTCAGATTTGATGGAAGAAATCAAAAGCTTTACAGACAAGCAAAAGCTAAGAGAATTCAGCACCACCAAACCAGCTCTACAACAAAGGCTAAAAGAACTTCTCTAAGTGGGACACACAAGAGAAAAAAATGACCTACAAAAACAAACCCAAAACAATTAAGAAAATGGTCATAGGAACATACATATTGAAAATTACCTTAAATATGAATGGATTAAATGCTCCAACCAAAAGACACAGGCTCGCTGAATGGATACAAAAACAAGATTCACATATATGCTGTCTACAAGAGACCCACTTCAGACCTAGGGAAACATACAGACTGAAAGTGAGGGGATGGAAAAAGATATTCCATGCAAATGGAAATCAAAAGAAAGCTGGAGTAGCAATACTCATATCAGATAAAATAGACTTTAAAATAAAGAATGTTACAAGAGACAAGGAAGGACACTACATAATGATCAAGGGATCAATCCAAGAAGAAGATAAAACAATTATAAATATGTATGCACCCAACACGGGAGTACCTCAATACATAAGTCAACTGCTAACAGCTATAAAAGAGGAAATCGACAGTAACACAATAATAGTAGGGGACTTTAACACCTCACTTACACCAGTGGACAGATCATCCAGACAGAAAATTAATAAGGAAACACAAGCTTTAAATGACACAATAGACCAGATAGAATTAATCGATATTTATAAGACATTCCATCCAAAAACGGCAGATTATACTTTCTTCTCAAGTGCACATGGAATATTCTCCAGGATAGATCACATCTTGGGTCACAAATCAAACCTCAGTAAATTTAAGAAAATTGAAATCATATCAAGCATCTTTTCTGACCACAACGCTATGAGATTAGAAATCAATTACAGGGAAAAAAACCTAAAAACCACAAACACATGGAGGCTAAACACTACGTTACTAAACAACCAAGAGATCGCTGAAGAAATCAAAGCGGAAATCAAAAAATATCTAGAGACAAATGACAATGAAAACACGATGATCCAAAACCTATGAGATGCAGCAAAAGCAGTTCTATGAGGGAAGTTTATAGCAATAAAATCCTACCTCAAGAAACAAGAAAAATTTCAAATAAACAATCTAACCTTACACCTAAAGGAACTAGGGAAAGAAGAACAAACAAAACCCAAAGTTAGCAGAAGGAAAGAAATCGTAAAGATCAGAGCAGAAATAAATGAAATAGAAACAAGAAACAAAATAGAAAAGATCAAGAAAACTAAAAGCTGTTTCTTTGAGAAGATAAAGAAAATTGACAAATCTTTAGCCAGACTCATCAAGAAAAAAAGGAAGAGGACTCAAATCAAAAAAATCAGAAGGAAAAAGGAGAGGTTACAACAGACATCGCAGAAATACAAAGCATCCTAAGAGACTACGGAAAGCAACTGTATGCCAATAAAATGGACAACCTGGAAGAAATGGACAAATTCGTAGAAAGGTATAACCTTCCAAGACTGAACCTGGAAGAAATAGAAAATATAAACAGACCAATCACAAGTAATGAAATTGAAACTGTGATTAAAAATCTTCCAACAAACAAAAATCCAGGACCAGATAGCTTCATAGGTGAATTCCATCAAACATTTAGAGAAGACCTAACACCCATCCTTCTCAAACTCTTCCAAAATAATTGCAGAGGAATGAACACTATCAAACTCATTCTACAAGGCCACCACCACCCTGGTACCAAAACCAGACAAAGATACTACAAAAAAAGAAAATTACAGAACAAATCACTGATGAATACAGATGCAAAAATCTTCAACAAAACACTAGCAAACAGAATCCAACCACACATTAAAAGGATCATACGCCATGATCAAGTGGGATTTATTCCAGGAATGCAAGGATTCTTCAGTATATGCAAATCAATCAATGTGATACCCCATATTAACAAAACGAAGAATAAAAACTATATGATCACCTCGAGAGATGCAGAAAAAGCTTTTGACAAAATTCAACACCCATTTATGATAAAAACGCTCTAGAAAGTGGGCATAGAGGGAACCTACCTCAACATAATAAAGGCCACATACAACAAACGCACAGCAAACACCATTCTCAATGGTGAAAAACTGAAAGCATTTCCTCTAAGATCAGGAAGAAGACAGGATGTCCACTCTTGCCACTATTATTCAACATAGTTTTGGAAGTCCTAGCCACGGCAATCAGAGAAGAAAAAGATATAAAAGGAATACAAATTGGAAAAGAAGAAGTAAAACTGTCACTCTTTGCAGATGACATGATACTATACATAGAGAATCCTAAAGATGCCACCAGAAAACTACTAGAGCTCATCAATGAATTTGGTCAAAATTAATACACAGAAATCTCTTGTGTTCCCATACACTAATAACAAAAGATAAGAATGAGAAATTACGGAAACAATCCCATTTACCATTGCAACAAAAAGAATAAAATACCTAGGAATAAACTTACATAAGGAGATAAAAGATCTATACTCAGAAAACTATAAGACACTGATGAAAGCAATCAAAGATGACACAAACAGATGGAGAGATATACAATGCTCTTGGATTGGAAGAATCAAAATTGTGAAAATAACTATACTACCCAAAGCAATCTAGAGATTCAATGCAATCCCTATCAAATTACCAATGATAGTTTTTACAGAACTAGAACAAAAAATCGTAAAATCTGTATGGAGACACAAAAGACCCCGAATAGCCAAAGCAGTCTTGAGGGAAAAAAATGGAGCTGGAGGAATCAGACTCCCTGACTTCACACTATACTACAAAGCTACAGTAATCAAGACAATATGGTACTGGCAAAAAACCAGAAATATAGATCAATGGAACAGGATAGAAAGCCCAGAGGTAAATCCACTCACCTATGGTCAACTAATCTATGACAAAGGAGGCAAGGATATACAATGGAGAAAAGACAGTCTCTCCAATAAGTGGTGCTGGGAAAACTGGCCAGCTACATGTAAAAGAAGGAAATTAGAACACTCGTTAACACCATACACAAAAATTAACTCAAAATGGATTAGAGACTTAAATGTAAAACCAGACACTATAAAACCCTTCGGAGAAAACATAGGCGAACACTCCTTGACATAAATCACAGCAAGATCTTTTTTGACCCACCTCCCAGAGTAATGGAAATAAAAACAAAAATAAGCAAATGGGACCTAATGAAACTTCAAAGCTTTGGCACAGCAAAGGAAACTATAAACAAGATGAAAAGACAACCCTCGGAATGGGAGAAAATATTTTCAAATGAATCAACGGACAAAGGATTAATCTCCAAAATACATAAACAGCTCATGCAGCTCAAAATTTAAAAAAACAAACAACCCAATCCAAAAACGGGCAGAAGACCTAAACAGACATTTCTCCAAAGAAAACATACAGATGGCCAAGAAGCACATGAAAAGCTGCTCAACATCACTATTTATTAGAGAAATGCAAATCAAAGCTACAATGAGGTATCACCTCACACCAGTTAGAATGGGCATCATCAGAAAATCTACAAACAACAAATGCTGGAGAGGGTGTGGAGAAAAGGGGACCCTCTTGCACTGTTGGTGGGAATGTATATTGATACAGCCACTATGGAGAACAGTATGGAGTTTCCTTAAAAAACTAAAAATAGAACTACCATATGACCCAGCAATCCCACTACTAGGCATATACCCTGAGAAAACCATAATTCAAAAAGACACAGGCACCCCAATGTTCATTGCAGCACTATTGACAATACCCAGGTCATGGAAGCAACCTAGATGCTCATCGACAGACGAATGGATAAAGAAGATGTGGTACATATATACCATGGAATATAACTCAGCCATAAAAAGGAACGAAATTGGGTCATTTGTGGAGACATGGATGGACCTGGAGACTGTCATACAGAGTGAAGTAAGTCAGAAAAACAAATATTGTATATTAATGCATATATGTGGAATCTAGGAAAATGGTACAGATGAACAGGTTTGCAGGGCAAAAACAGAGACATAGATGTAGAGAATGTATGGACACTGAGGGGGGGAATGCAGGGGGTGGGGTGGGGGTGGGATGAATTGGGAGATTGGGATTGACATATATACACTAATATGTATAAAACAGATAAATAATAAGAACCTGCTGTTTAAAAAAAGTAGATACAGAAGGAAAAAAAAACAGTTGCCCTCACTTACCTTTTCCATCATCTCACCTTCTTCTCACTCTCCAACATGGCAATCATTCACGCTACTCCAGAGCTCCACTGGGACTGTTCTCACCAAGGTCCCCAACACTTGTCTGCCCTGTCACTGAATCTAATGACCACCCTTCATCCTCATCAAGGATGTAAGATCCCCGAGGCAGGGGGATTTTGTCTGGTTTTTTGCTTTTGCATCCCCATTACTAGAACAGTTCCTGGCACATAGTAGGTACTCAGTATATATCTGCTGAATGGATGGGTGAGTGAGTGAATCTCACTTGATTTCCGCAAGGCATTTTCACTACTGACCACTCCCTCCCTCTTGAAATGCATCCTTCTCTCGGTTTCTAGAAAGCTATGTACCACTGGTTCTGCTCCCACTCCTTACCCCTCCTGGGGACTCTATCTCCACCTTCTTTATGGTATCTACTTTCTTAGCCCGTCCATCCGATGCTCCTCAGGGCCCTGTCCTGGGCCCCATTCTCATTCATAACACTCTCTTCCTGGACCATCTCATTTATTCCCGAAGCCTCAGCTACCCCTTGGAGAGGGCAGTACTGTTCAGGCTGCCCTATATCCATTCCTCATTTGTCTCTAAGAACATCTGGATCACCCTCTGGAGAGCTGCCCTTCCCCACCCTACCCTGCCCCAGGGTCAGACAATCAGAACCCCACATGCCCCTAGCCAGAGTAAATGGTTCGGGGATGGTCCTGGACCCAATACAAGCCAGTAGAAGTCTGGCCCAGGCTTTGAATGGTTGACCATGAGCAGTTCTCCCTCTTCCACTGAACTCAGAGTTATAAGGACGTGGCCCTCTTCCTTCCCTAGGAGGAAAGCATGCCTAGGAGCTCTGCCAGGTCATAAGAAAGCAAAGTAAAAAGATGAGGGAGACCAGGAACTAATGACTCATGTGAGAGCTTCGGTATAGCTATGCTTGAAGAACCCACCCCAGGAGGTTTTAAGTAAACGACCCAATAAATTCCATTTTTTCTTATGCCAGTCTGTGTTGGAGTCTGTTGTGTATAACCAGCAGCCCCAGCTAGAATAATCACTGCCAGGCCTATGTCACCAGCGTCAGACCCACAACGGCCCGTGGACATTTTTTATGACCTCTACCACATGGACATGCTGCTGGAACACACTCCCTGCATCAAAACCTGAGCCGAGAGCCCCTCACCACGTGCATGACCAGCCAACGCCCTCCCACACACTGTTTTCATCCCCCCTGTTAGACCCATTGTCTAACAACCACACCGTTGTAACATTATAACCTTGACTTCCTCTCCATTAGGGTCCCACCTGATTCCTGAAAACAGAAATTCAGGAAGCTTCAGTGGGGAAGCTCATGTCCAAGGTGTCTGCCATCAATTCCTTCCCTCCCCAGACATGCATGCCATTCCCCTGCTGAAAGGTGGGGCCTATTCCTCCCCTCCCCTTAAATCTGCTCTAGCTTTAGTGATTAGTTTTCCCAATAGAATGCGGGGGTCGTGATGCTCTAGGACTTCTGAGGCTAGGTCATCATAAGCCTTGCAGCATCTACTGCCATGGAAGAGGTCCAACTATCCTGAGAAGGCCATGACGTAAGGAAGCCCAAGCTAATGAAGAGAAGGTGTGATGCCATCCCAGCCAGGTGCTACACAGATGGGTAGAAAAGCCATTCTTGGAAATTCCAGCCCCAGCAGGTAACACATGGAGAAGAACCAACATTCAAAATATATGGGCCCAGCCATCTTTAACCTTTGAGCCACCCCAGCTGAGGCCCCAAACATTATGGAAAGGTGGCACCTTTTCCACCGTGCCCTGCCCTGATTTCCAACCCACAGAATCACAAACTTATAGCGCAGTTGTTGGTTGATGCTACTAGATTGGGGGTAGCTTGTTATGCAGCAAAAACTAACTGAACCACTTAGATATTGCTTACCTTTGCCAGGCCATCCCTGAGATCTAACTAACTCCAGCCTCTTCTCTCTAAGGGAGCCCCGGCCAGAAAAACCTCTCTCGTAGAACCGAAATGAAGTTGTCACGTTGCCTGTCTGACTCCCTTACTTACCACGGCATGTACTTCTCCGGGGCTCGGCACAGTGTCTGGTGCTAAGATATCAGTGTGTATCAGATGAAGAAATGAATGAATGAAAGCCAGGAGGGCCGTGTGCCACTGCCCTCCGCAGGAATGCTCTAAGAACCCTGGAACTAGCCAAGTCTTCAGGGGCTCCACGGAAGGAAGAAGGACTGCAAGTGTTATTAGAATAATAGCGACAGGTTCCAAGCCTGGTTAATCATTAACTATCCCCAGGAGAGCTAGTTAGCTAGCAAAGAAGAAAGGCCCCTCCCCGGGGCTGGGAGTGCTGGTGCCCTGATGGTACTTGGCTTCAAACTGAACTCCCCACGCCTTCTCACACAGCCTCTCTGTCTATAAAATTGGTGGTTTCTATAGAAACAGAAGCACTGTAGTAAAGCAAAGGGAAAATCATACATTCTGTCAGCGTACAGAGATCAGGCCTGTTCTTATACGGGGCCAGGACTCTTTCACGCTTTATTTTTGAGCATCTCAACTTTCATTTCCATCCCAGCCGTTTCATCTCATACTTATGACGCTCCTGAGCTGGTAATCTCGTCCCTCCTCGCCTAGCTGCTTTGTTAACTATGACCACAGGCAGAAAAGTCTGTGGAAGCAGTGTGGAATCCCCAGCAACCCTTCGGGGTACCCATGCTCCAAACCCCAAGCTCAGAGGCAGAGCCAGGCTGATTGGTGTGCTGGGTAGCACCCGCGATGGCGGACAGAGACCCTAGGTGAGGCTCTACAGCCCCCCAACTGGACCTTATGAAAATTGCTCTGTAATCGGGTACTTGTTTTACATGCCTACACCTTAGCTTAGACAGTCTCCAAGCTCTTAAATATTAATAGGTCTGCAATCTCTGTTTTGTACCCCAAAGTGCACGTAGCTTTCTAACAGGCAAGGGATTAGAACTTAGCTTGTATTTGAATTACTCATGCTGTCTCTGATCATCTGTGAAGAACATTAGAAAAAGCACAGGTTGTATTTTAATATTTTAGACGAAGGTCCGAATTTTGAGACACATGTTAACTCATGAAAAGTGCCTACTTTTATCTTGATTCACTCTTAGAAAAAGAAATCATGTGATGTTTTCTGCATCAAAGAGCCCTTTTACATCACTTATTTGAGTCTGACCTAATAGCACTAAATGTGTTTTGCTTTTTTACTGCTCTGATAAGTGATCAATTAGATGGATAAGAATAAGGAGACAGATGAATGAGGGGGATAAAGGATGAATGGATGGACAGATGGATGGATGAATGGGGCGATGGGTGATGGATGGAGAGATGGGGAATGGATGGATGGATGGATGGATGGATAAGCAAATCACGTTGACCAGGATAATTTTTCTGAAATGTACATATAATCAACCATTTATTCACTCACAACATTTCTGAGCACCTACTATGTGCCAGGCATGATGTTCAGCAGTGGATACTTGAGATAAGGTCCCAATCCTCGATTTCAATGTCTTTGGAGTAGGAAATGGGCTGAAGGAAACACGAGTGAGTGCCGGGACAGTCATGCAGTGTCTCTCACAATGGTCCCAGTGACAGCTGACGGTAGCTTGGCCCAGGATGACAGCAGTGGATACAGGGAGGCAGAAGTAGATTCAAGAGTTATCAACAGGGGCTTCCCTGGTGGCGCCGTGGTTGGGAATCTGCCTGCCAATGCAGGGAACACGGGTTCGAGCCCTGGTCTGGGAAGATCCCACATGCCGCGGAGCAACTAAGCCCGTGAGCCACAACTACTGAACCTGCGCGTCTGGAGCCTGTGCTCTGCAACGGGAGAGGCCGCGACAGTGAGAGGCCCGCACACCGCGATGAAGAGCGGCCCCCGCTCGCCGCAACTAGAGAAAGCCCTCGACCAGAAACGAAGACTCAACACAGCCATAAATAAATAAACAAATAAATAAATTTTTTAAAAAAAGAATATACTGCATTGATTTAAAAAAAAAAAAAAAAGAGTTATCAGCAGGCCTTGATGACTGACTGAGTCACACAGCCTTGAGTCTAAATCCCAGTGATGGCAGATAATCACTCCAACCTCCTAAAGCTGCCATGAGGAATAGGTGAGATGAAAGAGCCAGAGGCAGGGCCTGGCCAAGAAAACATTTTTAAGACCCCAAACTTTCATTTCAGGGAAAGACATTCAGACACCTGGTTCTAGCCCCCAGACTATGAGCCACGAGGAACACTAGAAGCTCTCAGGGGTAACAAGGAGGCAGAAGGTCAAGAGAGAGGACACAAAGGCAGAGCGAGCAGGGTCACTGGCCATGCAGTGTCCAGCCCTGTCCCTCTCCTCCCCCAAGGCTTCAACCAGCTGCTGCCACAAGCCCGCTCTACACACATCACGCCACCCCCCTTAACCAATGGATCCTTTCCAGGACGCTGGGAGCCATCCATCCCACTTGGGGCAATCACCAAACCAGAAGGTCCACGGAGCCAGAATCATGAGGCTGCACAGACCAAATTAGGTAGTTCATGACCTGCTCCATCAGAACCTTCCTGTGTCTTTTTATGTAGCCACAAAGCAGACAGGGAACAAAAACACACCCCAGCTGCCTCACTAAGATCTTAGATGTACTAGTCCGTTTGGTCCACAGGACGAACCTGAGAGTGGGTTACAGAACAAGGGGTTTGGAAATAGATCTGCCAGTACCTTCCTGTATGACCTTGGGTAGACCGAACCTCTCTGAGGATCTCCTTTCTTACCTTTCAAATGGATACAAAAGCACAAATTGCAGGCACCTAAAGAGAGGGTGGGTTTTCTTTAAATTTTAAAAAATTCAACTTTTTAAAAATCTTGGGCTGGATAAATAGTGCCTTGGTAGACCCTTTCATGGCCTTCCAACTCACGACTGAAATAGGTCCCTTTTCCACCAGCTTTATTCTTTTCAGCACCACTCCTTCCTCTGCAGAACCTACAAATACAGTTGGACAGAGCCAACCCAAAAGAGACTATGAAGTAGAGGGAAAAAAGAAAATCCAAACCAAATGGCAGTTCCCTTATTTGGGAGGCTGCATGAAGGTGGGGAAGGGTGGACAGAGCCGTCCTCTCCTCCAGTGCCAAGCTCTCCATTAGCAAGCCCACGGCAAGGCAGGCATGGCCACCTCCACTGTGTAGATGAGAAGACTTAGGCTCAGAGATGTTAAGAAACTTACCCACAGTCACACAGCTCAGTAAAAGGTGAAGCCAGGATTCGAAAGCAGGTTTATCTGAGTCCACACGCACTGCCGTCCCCAGTTAAATCATGCAGGATAAAAGCATCGGTGAGTCAGCAGTTAAACCACAGTTTACTGCTTGTTTGAAGGAGAATTTGAACGACCTCTGCTTCTGTGGGGCAAGTGTTCTCTCACCTCCACGTGCAGTGAGCCACTGTCGAATAGAGTCTAGCAGACTCCTAAAAGATGCTCTGGCCCCAGGATTCAGAGGAGTCATCAATCTGAGGCTTCCCAGCCCATGGAGAAGCTAAATCTTCTGGCTTCTGCAAAGACAGCAGAATTCCCCCTTAGTGACTTTTTACTGTCCCTCCAGGGCAGACCCCAGATGACTGAGCCTGTCTAGACCAGGGTTTCTCAATCTTGCATCGCTGGCATTTTGGACTGGATAATTCCCTGTTATGGAGACCTGTCCTGTGCTTCACAGGATGTTAAGCAGCACATCTGTCCTGTACCCACCAGATGCTATGGGTACTTCTTCCAATTGTGGCAACCCAAAATCTCTCCAGACATTGCCAAATGTCCCCTGAGACAAAATTGCCCCCAGCTGAGAACCCCTGCCCTGGGTGGAGGTATCACACCCTGAGAGATCACACTTGTGCCAGAGAAATAACACAGGGGCCATGGGGCCTCCAAGACCTCTCGCGTAGGATAGGATGGCTGCACCGTGGTATGGTCACGCAGGCTGACGCCAGGCCTTCTGCACTGCACGCTGTGCACCCAAGCCTGTCAGAGTTGGTGGGTCTCAGCGGGACTAAGTTAATGGATCCAACTCACAAGAGGCTGATGTATAACTTAGATTCCAGGGTACTACTTTTCCAGGAGAAACAGACCTTTCAAGGACACCATATTTTCATACTATCTGATCAGCACATTCCTCCCTAGAGAGAACTATGGGGAAACAGAACCATGGTGAGGCCACTGTTTGGTGAGAAGAATTTGAAGGAGGGATTGTTGGAAGACATGCGGAGTCTTTCTAGGCGGAAGCTCCCTCCCCTGGTTGGGGATGGGAGCAAGCATCCTGGCATGCCATATTCATTTCTGTATCTCCCACTGTTAAATGATAACCTAGTGGTACAGGCAACAGTTTGCCGATCAGACAGGTCTTACGGCCTGGGGGTTCCAGGAAGGGGAGGGCTGCATGTTACACATGTCTTCAGAAGATGCAGTCCATGTGTGTTTGCTTCCTTTACCATTTGCAGTCTCCTTCTTCAAAGAAAGGGGTCGGCGGGGGAAGAAAGGAGGCAAAAGAGACTTCCCGCTACAGAAGGAAAACAGAATAGGCTCTAGAGAGGCTGCAATATCTCCCTCGAATCCGGCCTGAGCTGGGCAAGGGATCCAGGCTTCAAATGATACTAGGTACTTCTTTCTGGATCACCTTTGTCCAAGGAGATCTTGGAATCACTGTGCTAGGAGAAGAAGATGGAGGAAGAGACGAGAGGAAGGGAATGGAGGAGGGAGGAGAGGAGAGTGGAAGGAGATAAAGGTAGGATGTGAGAGAGAGAGAGAGAGAGAGTGGAGGATAAGGAAGGACAGGAAAGAGGGCCTCTACGCACAAGCTCATTCTCTATGGACAACAGGAGCCTAAGACACGCTGCATACTCTGTCCCCCTCTTAACGGGTCACAACGCACGTGGCCATTGCAGCATAAATCATGTGAACGATCGCCATTAACATTTACTGAGCTTTTACTGTGTTCCACACGTTATTCTCCACATTTATCTGTATCAATACCGTTAATCCTTACCGATGACTCTATGAGACACAGAGACATTAAATAACTCGGTTGCTCTAGGTGGCTAGCCAGTTAGTCAAGGTGCAGAGCAGGGAAACAAGGCAATTCACAGACCCTGGGAAGTCCTGCATCAGAAGCCCACAGTCCCAGGACTTCCCACCCTTGCTTTTTTGTGTTTGTTTGGTTGTTGTTGCAGTTCTTGTTTTTACAAGCAACATCGTTTAACAGGCTGTAGAACATTCTAGAAACCATGCTCTAGAACAATGGAGGTTTTGGTTCACCCTACTATCTGCATATCTGATGCCTTCATAAAATGAGCCTAAACTGTCGTAACTTAAAGGCGTAACTCTAATTAGTATGATGATTATTAACATTTTGTTATTATATCATCATCCTATTTGTATTTAAATTCTACATTTAAATTTCGTAAATTTGTATCTATAAATCATAAATCTGTATTGATAAATATAAACTATAAGTTTATAATTACAAATAATTATAAATCATATGAAAGTATATTTATATTAAAATACATTATATTTATATTAAAATAAAATGTAGTTTATATTCTATTTACTTTTACACATTATACAATTTTAAATTATATATTTTAAATATTATAACTAATTTATATTATAGTAAGTTAAAATATAAATTAATACATATAAATATTATTGAGCTATGAAATGTCCCCATAAGGAAAGGACGAAGATTGTTGTACCCAATTACCAGGTGGAGAGGTGAAGGGTCCCTAAGATTAACTGACCTGCTCAGGATCCCAGACAGCAAGCTATAGGGCCGGCCCAAGAACGAAGGCTGAGGTAACACACTCTCACTAAGATTGGATTCAATACCAGGGCAGCAAAAGTGAGAGAAAAGGAGAAGTGAAGCAGGGAAGGAGGGAAAACCCACACAGAACGGTGCATCCCTAAGCCGGCCACAGCCTCACAAGATAATGCAGCCAGTAGCGTGGGTGCAGCTGTGAGGAGCCACTCTGCCTTGGAAAGTTCCTTCCAAGAAAGGAAGGGGGAGGAATTGATCTGCTTCCCTGTTTCCGGGCTCTCTCATTGAAGTCTGTCCTGCAGAGAGTTCTGACTCCTGGATGCACAGGCTGTGACACCCAAGTCCCTCCAGGCAGCCCTTGGAAAAAGAGGATCACACTTCCCTGCAGAGGGCTCATCCAAGCCCTGTCTGCTCAAACTTGGGCACCAAAGATGCTGCACCTTCCACCATGGTGTCAAGGCTGGGGGGCCAGACAGGCCCAAGAGAACGTGGTAGGCACGTAAACTGAGTCCAGGACACCCACTGTCTTAGCCCATTCAGGCTGCCATAACAAAATACCACAGACTGGATGACGTATAAACAACAGAAATCTACTTCTCACAGTGTTGGAGGCTGGGAAGTCTAAGATCAGAACATCGACAGATTCTGTGTATGGTGAGAACCCACTGCAACTTCACACAGCAGGAGCGGGTGTGGGATTTCTCTGGGGCCTCTTTTATACAGCGCCACAGGAGGGTGAACTAATCACCTGCCAAAGGGCTCACCTCCAAACACCATCACGCTGGACAGCAGGATTCAACACATGTATGTGGGGGAAAACATTCAGACCACAGCACCCAGGTCTTTGAATTAAGAGCAAGCGCTCCCTCATTCAGTGGCAAAAAACATTCGACACGTCAAAGATCCCAGTGACCCCGGCACCTGTATCTAAACCACCTGTTGAAAATGCAGATTCCCCCGGCCACACCCTGGAACTAAAGGAGCAGCTTCATTTAGGGATGAGACCGTGGCATCCATGTACTTTTAACAAGCTCCCCGAGCGACTGCTGCGCACACTAAATTCCAGAAGCAGCTAGAACAGCACCATGAACTGCTCTGAGCGTGCCTCAACTCCCCGACTCGTTTCAAGGGAGAAAAATCGAAACACAGAGGGATTAACTACAGATCGACAGAAAACAGCAATAACCACACAGAAGGTCAATTCCATGGTGCACAGAAGCACGCAGGAGAGGACGGGCTGCGAGGCAAGCCAACGAAATTAGGGGCCCTCGCAAACGTCACCTGCCCGTAAATATTTATAAAAACAGGTCTCCTGGACACAAAACGAGGTTAATTTTTCATACAGCTGTAGGAAAACTAAATTTGTTTTTAATATCATACTCTACATCGACTTGATATTCTATTTCTTTTTTGAGCAACCAAAAAACTCCATCTCTATTTACCTTTTCCTGTATGAGTGACGCTGTAGCCAAGAAAGGCCAGAGTGAACTTTCTCTCCTCGGGGATAATGACAAACTTCTGATTCTTCTCCAGTAAGACCGTCCCTTGGTTCTCACAGCCCTAGCTGACATCAAATGCCACTTAATGGAGACAAATGACACAGGGTGCGGTTGTCACGGAAAGGGGGCCTCCAATGTCAGTCCCATATGCGAGACTCTGTCACTTGTGAAGACTTTCATTAATAAACTTTCTACCAGCTACTGTTCCTCTGGAATATACCCACCTCTGGAAATTTTTAACAAGCTCACATTTAATTTCCTTTTTCATTAATTAATTTTTGTATTAATCTCATCCATTAGCACCTAATACCTCCCAATTACGCATTATAAGCTCAGAGGAATGCTGGTAATTGAGACCATGCCAGGATGCCCTGCTCAGAATGTCTGCTTTAATTAGGTTTTCATTAATTACTTTTTTTAATCAATTAATATTTTGTTCTTTCAGCCCAAGACGTGCAACCTCCACATCACTCACTCTTAAATGCCACATCATTTATTGTAATCAGTCAAGCAATCAGTCACCCTTTGGGCATGTTTCACCCCAAAATATGAAAGTTTAGGCAAGCTGTGAATAAAAAGAAAGAAGCCAAGGTGAGAGCTGGTCCAACCAACTCACCTGCAGATAGCGGTCTGATGCCCAGAGAGGAAAGCGGCCTCACCAACCTCTCAGAACGTCCGTCTAGAATATTTGTCTCACCTTCACCTGTTTCCTGAATCTCCCCCAAGCTCACTACTAAGGTGAATATATAATTTATCATATTTAACAGGACAATTTTGAGAGAGAAAAGAACTGTTATTAATAATTATAGGGGCGCTCCAGGATCATAACGAGTTGAAGCAGGGATAAGGGAGGATGGGGGTGTCGGCTGCTTCTTCTAGAGGCTACGGAATGCAGCTGGACCTGGAACCGAGGCAGGCTCTCCACATCGACCAGGCCCGGAAGACAACGCCCTGCTGGAGAGCCGAGCAGAGAGCAGAAGGCCGGCCACCCCGTGCCTTTGGTTGGAGAATTTACCCCATTTACACGTAAGCCATGTGGCTGACAGGGTCTTGGTGCTCCGGCCAGGTGTCAGGCCTGCGCCTCTGAGGTGGGAGAGCCAAGTTCAGTACATTGGTCCACCAGAGACCTCCCGGCCGCGTGTAACATCGATCAGCGAAAGCTCTCCCTGAAATCTGCATCTCAATGCTAAGACCCAGCTCCACTCAGCGACCAGCAAGCTTCAGTGCTGGACACCCCATACCAAACAATAGCAAGACAGGAACACAGCCCCACCCATTAAAAGAGAGACTGCCTAAAATCATAATAAGTTCACAGACACCCCAAAACACACCACCAGATGCGGTCCTGCCCACCAGAAAGAAAAGATCCAGACTCATCCACCAGAAAGACGAGATCCAGCCTCATCCACTAGAACACAGGCACTAGTCCCCTCCACCAGGAAGCCTCCTGAACCCACTGAACCAACCTTCCCGCTGGGAGCAGACACCAAAAACAACGGGAACTACACACCTGCAGCCTGCCAAAAGGAAACCCCAAACACAGTAAATGAAGCAAAATGAGAAGACAGGAATACACAGCAGATGATGGAGCAAAGTAAAAACCCGCCAGACCCAACAAATAAAGAGGACATAGGCAGTCTACCTGAAAAAGAATTCAGAGTAATGATAGTAAAGATGATCCAAAATCTTGGAAATAGAATGGAGAAAATACAAGAAACGTTTAACAAGGACGCAGAAGAGCTAAAGAGCAAACAAACAATGATGAACAACACAATAAATGAAATTAAATTCTCTAGAAGGAAACAATAGAAGAATAACTGAGGCAGAAGAATGGGTAAGTGACCTGGAAGATAAAATAGTGGAAATAACTACCACAGAACAGAAAAAAAAGAATGAAAAGAAACGAGGACAGTCTCAGAGACCTCTGGGACAACATTAAACGCACCAACATTCAAATTACAGGGGTCCCAGAAGAAGAAGAGAAAAAGGGACTGAGAAAATATTTGAAGAGATTACAGTTGAAAACTTCCCTAATAGGGGAAGAAAACAGTCAGTCAAGTCCAGGAAGCACAGAGAGTCCCATACAAGATAAATCAAGACACATATTATTCAAACTATCGAATATTAATTACAAAGAAAAAATATTAAAAGCAGCAAGGGAAAAGCAACAAATAACATACAGGGAAATGCCCATAAGGTTAACAGCTGATCTTTCAGTAGAAACTCTGCAAGCCAGAAGGGAGTGACAGGACATATTTAAAGTGATGAAAGGGAAACACCTAAAACCAACATTACTCTACCCAGTAAGGATCTCATTCAGATTCGACAGAGATATTAAAACTTTACAGACAAGCAAAAGCTAAGAGAATTCAGCACCACCAAACCAGCTTTACAACAAATGTTAAAGGAACTTCTCTAGGCAGGAAACACACGAGAAGGAAAAGACCTACAATAACAAACCCAAAACAATTAGGAAAATGGTAATAGGAACATACATATCAATAATTACCTTAAATGTAAATGGATTGAATGCGCCAACCAAAAGACATAGTCTGGCTGAATGGATACCAAAACAAGACCCGTATATATGCTGTCTACAAGAGACCCACTTCAGACCTAGGGACACACACAGACTGAAAGTGAGGGGATGGAAAAAGATATTTCATGCAAACGGAAATCAAAAGAAAACTGGAGTAGCATTTCTCATATCAGACAAAATAGACTTTAAAATAAAGACTGTTACAAGAGACAAAGAAGGACACTACATAATGATCAAGGGATCAATCCAAGAAAAGGATATAACAATTGTAACTATTTAGGCACCCAACATAGGAGCACCTCAGTACATAAGGCAAATGCTAACAGCCATAAAAGGGGAAATCGACAGTAACACTATCATAGCAGGGGACTTTAACACCCCACTTTCACCAACGGACAGATCATCCAAAATGAAAATGAATAAGGAAACACAAGCTTTATATGACACATTAAACAGATGGACTTAAATGATATTTATAGGACATTCCATCCAAAAACAACAGAATACACTTTCTTCTCAAGTTCTCATGGAATATTCTTCAGGATATACCATATCTTGGGTCACAAATCAAGCCTTGGTATATTTAAGAAAACTGAAATCCTATCAAGTATCTTTTCCAACCACAATGCAATGAGACTAGATATCAATTACAGTAAAAAAAAAAACTATAAAAAATACAAACACATGGAGACTAAACAATACACTAGTAAATAAGCAAGAGATCACTGAAGAAATCAAAGATGAAATCAAAAACTACCTAGAAACAAATGACAATGAAAACACGATGACCCAAAACCTATGGGATGCAGCAAAAGCAGTTCTAAGTGGGAAGTTTATAGCAATACAACCCTACCTCAAGAAACAAGAAACATCTCAAATAAACAACCTAACCTTACACCTAAAGAAATTACAGAAGGAATAACAAAAAACCCCCAAAGTTAGTAGAAGGAAAGAAATCATAAAGATCAGATCAGAAATAAATGAAAAAGAAATGAAGGAAACAATAGCAAAGATTAATAAAACTAAAAGCTGGGTCTTTGAGAAAATACACAAAATTGATAAACCATTAGCCAGACTCATCAAGAAAGAAAGGGTGAAGACTAAAATCGACAGAATTAGAAATGAAAAAGGAGAAGTAACAACTGACATTATAGAAATATAACGGATCGTGAGAGATTACTACAAGTAACTATATGCCAATAAAATGGACAACCTGGAAGAAATGGACAAATTCTTAGAAAAACATAACCTTGCGAGACTGAACCAGGAAGAAATAGATAATATAAACAGACCAATCACAAACACTGAAATTGAAAGTGTGATTAAAAATCTTCCAACAAACAAAAGCCCAGGACCAGATGGCTTCACTGGTGAATTCTATCAAACATTCAGAGAAGAGCTAACACCCATCTTTCTCAAACTCTTCCAAAATATAGCAGAGTGAGGAACACTCCCAAACTCATTCTACAAGTCGCCACCATCACCCTGATACCAAAACCAGACAAAGATGTCACAAAATAAAGAAAACTACAGGCCAATATCACTGATGAACAGAGATGCAAAAATCCTCAACAAAATACTAGCAAACAGAATCCAACAGCACATTAAAAGGATCATACACCATGATGAAGTGGGGTTTATCCCAGGAATGCAAGGATTCTTCAATATATGCAAATCAATCAATGTGATACACCATACTAACAAATTGAAGGATAAAAACCACATGATAATCTCAATAGATGCAGAAAACGCTTTTGACAAAATTCAACACCCATTTATGATAAAAAAAAAAAAAAAACCCTCCAGAAAGTAGGCATAGAGGAAACTTACCTCAACATAATAAAGGCCATAAAAGACAAACCCACAGCCAACATGGTTCTCAATGGTGAAAAACGGAAACCATTTCCACTAAGATCAGGAACAAGACAAGGTTGCCCACTCTCACCACTCTTATTCAACATAGTTTTGGAAGTTTTAGCCACAGCAATCAGAGAAGTAAAAGAAATAAAAGGAATCCAAATCGGAAAAGAAGAAGTAAAGCTGTCACTGTCTGCAGATGACATGATACTACATATATATCATCCTAAAGATGCTACCAGAAAACTACTAGAGCTAATCAATGAATTTGGTAAAGTATCAGGATAAAAAATTAATATACAGAAATCTCTTGCATTCCTATACACTAATGATGAAAAATCTGAAAGAGAAATTAAGGAAACACTTCCATTTACCACTGCAACAAAAAGAATAAAATACCTAGGAATAAACCTACCTAAGGAGACAAAAGACCTGTCCTGTATGCACAAACTGTAAGACACTGATGAAAGAAATTAAAGATGATACAAACAGATCGAGAGATATACCATGTTCTTGGATTGGAAGAATCAATACTGTGAAAATGACTCTACTACCCAAAGCAATCTCCAGATTCAACGCAATCACTATCAAACTACCACTGGCATTTTTCACAGAACTAGAAAAAAAACTTTAACAATTTGTATGGAGACACAAAAGACCCTGAAAAGCCAAAGAAATCTTGAGAAAGAAAAACGGAGCTGGAGGTATCAGGCTCCCTGACTTCAGACTATACTACAAAGCTAGAGTAATCAAGTAGTATGGTACGGGCATAAAACCGAAATATAGATCAATGGAACAGGATAAAAGCCCAGAGATAAACCCACATACATATGGTCACCTTATCTTTGATAAAGGAGGCAAGAATATAAGGTGGAGAAAAGACAGCCTCTTCAATAAGTGATGCTGGCAAAACTGGACAGCTACATGTAAAAGAATGAAATTAGAACACTCCCTAACACCATACACAAAAATAAACTCAAAATGGATTAGAGACCTAAATGTAAGGCCAGACACTATAAAACTCTTAGAGGAAAACACAGGCAGAACACTCTATGACATAAATCACAGCAAGATCCTTTATGACCCACCTCCTAGAGAAATGGAAATAAAAACAAAAATAAACAAATGGGACCTAATGAAACTTCAAAGCTTTTGCACAGCAAAGGAAAACATAAAGAAGACGAAAAGACAACCCTCAGAATAGGAGAAAATATTTGCAAACGAAGCAACAGACAAAGGATTAATCTCCAAAGTATACAAGCAGCTCAATATCAAAAAAACGAAAAATCCAATCCAAAAATGGGCAGAAGACCTAAACAGACATTTCTCCAAAGAAGACATACAGATGGCGAACAAACACATGAAGGGATGCTCCACATCACTAATCATTAGAGAAATGGAAGTCAAAACTACAATGAGGTATCACCTCACATGGGTCAGAATGGCCATGATCAAAAAATCTACAAACAATAAATGCTGGAGAGGGTGTGGAGAAAAGGGAGCCCTCCTGCACTCTTGGTGTAATGTAGATTGATACAGCCACTATAGAGAACAGTATGGAGGTACCTTAAAAAACTAAAAATAGAATTACCATATGACCCAGCAATCCCACTACTGGGCATATACCCTGAGAAAACCATAATTCAAAGAGTCATGTACCACAATGTTCATTGCGGCACCATTTACAATAGCCAGGACATGGAAGCAACCTAAGTATCCATCAATAGATGAATGGATAAAGAAGATGTGGCACATATATACAATGGAATATTACTCAGCCATAAAAAGAAACAATACTAAGTTATTTGTAGTGAGGTGGGTGGACCTAGAATCTGTCATACAGAGTGAAGTCAGTCAGAAAAACAAATACCATATGCTAACACATATATATGGAATCTAAAAAAAAAAAGGTTCTGAAGAACCTAGGGGCAAGACAGGAATAAAGACGCAGATGTAGAGAATGGACTTGAGGACACAGTGAGGGGGAAGGGTAAGCTGGGACGAAGTGAGAGAGTGGCATGGACGTATATACAATACATATATACACTATTTAAATAGAGAGCTAGTGGGAAGCAGCCACATAGCACAGGGAGATCAGCTTGGCGCTTTGTGACCACCTAGAGGGGTGGGATAGGGAGGGTGGGAGGGAGACACAAGAGGGAGGGGATATGTCGATATATGTATACATAGAGCTGATTCACTTTGTTATACAGCAGAAACTAACACAACATTGTAAAGCAATTATGTTCCAATAAAGATGTTTTAAAAAAATGTAATGTTTAAACCTTGATTGGGCCCTGGACTAAATAAATAACCAGCTCTATAAGACAAAAAAATAATAATTATTATTATGCTGGGTAACAATAGACACAAACCAGGACTGTTCTCAGCACACCGGGACATACTGTCACCCAACCCATCACCTCCATGCCAGCTCGCTCTTCCCCTGGCTGTTAGCCTGTAAATCTCCTGAGAAGGACCATTTCTTCAAGGTGGGAGCTCTGCCTTTGCTGCCTTAATAGAGCCCATATTTGCCTGAAACACCAACACTCATCGATTCATGATAATAATACGATACATCTGCAACTTCTGACGTCTTACTCTTCCCCCTTTCTGTCATCTGTGTGTGCGTGTTAATAACACTTAACGTGAGAAACAAAAGTGTACATTCTATCATTTGTGTGTGTGTTAATAACACTTAACAGGAGAAACAAAATAAAAGTGTACAATACAGTATTGTTAACTACAGCCACAACGTTGTACAGCAGATCTCTAGACTTTATTCATCTTGTATAACTGAGACTTTATATCTATTGTAGAGCAACCCCACAGGATCCCCTCCCCATAACCCCTAGCGGCCACCATTCTAATCTCTGTTTCTATGAGTCTATTTTAGACACCTCAGTAATTGGAATCATGTAGCATTTGTTTTTCTGACTGGCTTATTTCACTGAGCATAATGTCCTTTCCATACAATGATGCTGTCACATACGGCAGGATTTCCTTCTTTTTTAAGGACGAAGAACATTCCATTGTATGTACATAGCACTTTTTCTTTATCCATTCAGCTTTCAATGTACCTTTAGGTTGTTTCCATATCTTAGCTATTGTGGATAATGCTGCAATGAACGTGAGAGCACACATGTCTCTTCGAGATCCTGATTTCAATTCTCCTGGATATAAATCCAGAGGTGGGATTGCTGGATCATATGGTAATTCTGTTTTTAATTTTTTAAGAAACCACCACACTATTTTCCTTAGCAGCTGCAGCATTTTACATTCCCACCAACAATGTACAAGTGTTCCCATTTCTTCACATCCTTGCCAACTTATCTTTTGATTTTTTGATAATAGCCATCCTAATGGACGTGAGGAGATATCTCAATGGAGAAAGGACAGTCTCTTCAACAAATGATATTGGGAAAACAGGACACCTAGATGCAAAAGAATGAAACTGAACTTTATCTTGCATCATACACAAAACTCAATTCAAAATGGATTAAAGATTTAAACATAAGAACGAGAATGTAAAACTCCTAGAAGAAAACATAGGGAGAAAGCTTCATGACACTGGACGTGGCAGTATCTCAGATATGGCAACAAAAGCACAAGTAACAAAAGCAAAATTAGACCAGTGGGACTACATCAAACTAGAAAGCTTCTGCACAGCAAAAGGAACAATTACAGAGTGAAAAGGCAACTTACAGGATGGGAGAAAATGTGTGGAAAACATATGTCTGATAAGGAATTAACATCCAAAACACATAAGGGACTCCTACAACTCAATAGCAAAAAAAAAAAAAAAAAAATTTAAAAATGAAGAACCTAGGGGCAAGACGGGAATAAAGACCCAGACCTACTAGAGAATGGACTTGAGGACACGGGGAGGGGAACGGGTAAGCTGGGACAAAGTGAGAGAGTGGTAGTGTATATATGGACATATATACACTACAAAATGTAAAATAGCTAGCCAGTGGGAAGCAGTCGCATAGCACAGGGAGATCAGCTCGGTGCTCTGTGACCAGCTAGAAGGGTGAGATAGGGAGGGTGGGAGGGAGGGAGATGCAAGAGGGAGGAGATATGGGGATATATGTATATGTATGACTGATTCACTTTGTTATAAAGCAGAAACTAACACACCATTGTAAAGCAATTATACTCCAATAAAAATGTTTAAAAAAAATGGGCAAAGGACCTGAACAGACATTTCTCCAAAAAAGACATATACAAATTTGCAAAAAGTCCATGAAAAGATGTTTAATTTCACCAATAATCAGGGAAATGCAAAGCATTCCCACTTTCTGTCTCAGACTTTTTAGTTCACCAAGTATCTTTTTTCATGGTATATTTTACCATTTCCAACGATTATTTTATAAAATGTTACTGAATTGCACCAAACTTCTTCCCCTAATGATTAACCTAATGGTTAAAAGTGAATTGAAGTAAAACTCCTGGATTTGAACTTACTAGTGAGGTATCTTTGAGCAGGTTTTCTTAAGCTCTCTGTGTCACAATTTTCTCATCTGTAAAATGGAGATAAAATAGCACCTACCTCCAAGGATTCTTACAAAGATTCTACGAGTTAATACACACAAAGTGCTTAAAAGAACATGTGGCTGAGAACTTCCCTGGTGGTCCAGTGGTAAAGAATCCACCTTACAACGCAGGGGACTCAGGTTCGATCCCTGGTCAGGGAACTAAGATCCCACATGCCACAGGGCAACTAAGCCCGGGCACCACAACTACTGAGCTAGGCGCCTCAGCTAGAGCCCGTGTGCCACAAACTACAGAGCCAACACGCCCTGGAGCTCACGCCACAACTAGAGAAGAGAAAACCCACACGCCACAAGTAGAGAGAAGCCTGGGCGCCGCAACTAGAGAGAAGGCCACGCACTGCAACGAAAGATCCCACATGCCTCAAAGAAGATCACGCGTGTCACAACTAAGACCGGAGGCAGCCAAAGATAAAATAAAATAAAAAAATAAAAAATCTTAAAAAAACCCCAACATGTGGCTCATAGAAAGTGCTACATACATACTTGCTAAATTTAAAATTGTAATGAAAAGCTAAAGAAGCAGTGATGACCAAAAGAAATAACCCTAAACTAAATTCTAACCCTAAACCAAGCAGAGTATCTCTTATTCAAGGAGAAAAAAGGAAAAGCAAACCAGCTTTGGTTAAGCACAGCTTCCGGTGCCAAGGACTCAGGCAAGTACTTTACATGCGTCATCTTATTTAATCCACACAAAAGCCCTGGAAGGTAGGAGTTGTTATTATCCTCATTTTACAGATGAGGAAAAAAGGGCTCAGACAGATGCAGTGACTGGCCTCCACCATACCACAAAACCAAAGCCCCCAAGAATTGAGCCCAGATAGGACAACCAGAGAAAAAAAACCCTAAAAAACGAAAAAGCAAAACCAACCTCAGTGTCAGGCTGACTTTCACCTGCTTGCACTCTCCTTGTTTCTAGCATCTATTAACACCTATACCCAGAGGGCCCTGCTTTGTCCCTTTAAAGCCAGGACCCCTGGACAAGCCCTTCCTTGGCTCTGTGAAGAGCTGACACTGGCTAGAACTTTCAGAAAGACATCCTGAGCCCCAAGGAGGAATCTAAAGGGATCAAGCACAGGAAGCAGAGAACTGGTACCACTGCCACTGAACAGTGCTCAATCCTCCACGGGGAGCTCACTCCTGGACCACACTGGCCTACCCCATCGCTGGGATAGTGTGGCTTTCACCTCCATGGGCTGGCCTACTTCCTGGCACCTGGTCCATCCCCCTCCACTAATAAAAAGCTCCAGTCCCCAGGTAACTAAAAGCACCTCTGAACCTTGGCCACCCAATCCACTTACTGCCTACCAGGAGGTGATGCAGGTACAGTCACTGACCAGGTCACATGTACATTTAATGTATATTCATGTATATTTTGATAATGTTAGTAAAATACTGCATTTAGTCAAACCAATAGAAGTGTCCCCTCTCTGGGTAGGTGTATTCATCAGACAACACCTGCCACCCTTCCCCCTCCCTCACACACTAATGTGCATGCACATGTACACACATGTACACACACACACACACATGCATACACATCTCTTAAACAACTGGCTTGAAAAAGCAGCAGGTAATACAGTGACACAAGCAGGCACTGCCTGGGTAATAGAATGTCTCAAACAGCATCTCAAATAACTCACTTCCCTATTTTTGGAGAACATACCAGGACAGGTAGAACTGGCCCCCATTTATAAATGACTACAAAAGAAAAATATAACCAATATGGTGCCTAGAAAGATATTTTGTAAATTAAACAAGAAAGAATAAAGTATGCAGGGAAAACAGACTTTTCTAAAATGATTTGTTGCGTGAAATGCCATTAAATTTCAGACTAACTGCTTTGTGTTCTCCATAAATTCAAGAAAACCTGGTTTCTATGGAAAAAAAAAGAAATTTAAAAAACTGAGATAAACAGAGATAAAAAGGGACCTAGTTAAAATGCTAGAGGAACTTCCCTGGTGGCTCAGTGGTTAAGACTCCACACTCCCAACGCAGGGGGTCTGGGTTCGATCCCTGGTCAGGGAACTAGATCTCACGTTCATACTGCAACTAAGAGTTTGCATGCCACAACTAAGGAGCACACGGGCTGCAATTAAAGAGCCGGCGAGCCACAACTAAGAAGCCCGCCTGCCACAACTAAGGAGCCCGCCTGCCACAACTAAGACCCAGCGCGACCAAATAAATAAAATATTTTAAAAAATAAATAAAAGGCTAGAAAAAATTTAAATACAGGTAATTAAAAATAAAGAGTGTTCTGAAATTCAATAGTTGATCAGGGAACTTTAATGTATTTAAAAGCTATAAGTCGCAGAACTGAGGCTGTGGAATCCTGAAGCAGTGATACGCAGAATAAAACTTTCCAGAAATGAAGAAATAAAGAAGTCGATGAAGATCCTTATAGTGTTTCTGATTCTCGAGGAACATAAAGCCTTATTTTATCCCCCATTAAAAGCAAATCTCCAGGGCTTCCCTGGTGGCACAGTGGTTGAGAGTCCGCCTGCTGATGCAGGGGACACGGGTTCGTGCCCCGGTCTGGGAAGATCCCACATGCCGCGGAGCGGCTAGGCCCGTGAGCCACGGCCACTGGGCCTGCGCGTCCGGAGCCTGTGCTCCACAACGGGAGAGGCCACAACAGTGAGAGGCCCGTGTACCACACTGCAAAAAAAAAAAAAAGCAAATCTCCATATATTACAGTATCCTTGCTCAGAAATACTGGATATTTTAGTTATTTTATACAATAGGGTGCTGCTTGGAAGGGAGTAGAATGGGTGTCCTGGGCAGAAGAAAGGGTTAGCACAACATGTATCCACACAGAAGACACTTGAGAGAAATCAGAAAAGATGTGCAAGGGGGGAGAGGGTAAAGGAGACAGGGAGAGGAAAACAGACCAACTCAACTGCCTTCTCCAGGGGAGTATGTGTGAAGGGGGCCCTGCATGCATCAGGGAAGGGTACTGTGGTGACTGAATAATGCCCCCCTCAAAAAAATGTCCATATCTTAATGCCTAGAACTTGTGAATATGTTATTTACATGGCAAAAGAGACTTTGTAGCTCTCATCAAGTTAAGGATCTTGAGACAGGAAATTCTCCTGGGTAATCTGATGGGCCCCAGGTAATCACAAGGATCCTTATAAGTAAAAGAGAGAAGCAGGAGAGTCAGAGGAGATGTGATGACAGACGCCGAGGTCTGAATAAGGTGGCACCATGCACCAAGGCCTAGAGAAGCCACCTTGCCTGAAAGGACAAGGAAACAGATCCCCCCTAGAGCCCCCAGAAGGAACACAGCCCTGCTGTCACCTTGATTTTAGGCTTCTGACCTCCAGAGATGTAAGATAATAAGTCACTAAACTTGTGGTAATTTGTTACAGCAGCCCTAGGAAACTAATACAGGTGCTTTATTGAAAAGAGGAATAGAGGGCAGGATTAACTCCAGCCTCTACATCTTATACCTAACTTACAGGCTCGATGCTTTCCTATCATCAGTTGAAGAACTAACATTGACTATGATGTTAAATGTAGAATTTCCATAAAGAGAGTTCAAAGAGGACTGAGTCTTTGGCATATTGGGTAAGCCTGTCACTACAGGTACCAGTGCAGATGGAAAGCTCCCATAATAAAATTACCAGAAAGAAAATGAGGAATATGAAAAACAAGAGAGATATATGGATAATGAGAATTCCTAAAACATAGATCAGATTTTAAAAATAAGCTACACAGAATGTCCTAAATAATAATTTTTCTAGCATCAAAGAAGAAAAAACAAGGTATCTATACGGGTAAACATTTATATAATTAAATGATAATGTCAGACTTCTCCTCTACAATACTAGGCTGCAAAAGCGAATGATTAAATATTCACAGGGTTTGAAGCACTCTTTGTTCATATATATCTGGAGCAAAAATATATTTACAAATGTAAAAGGACTCAAAAAGCACATGCAGAAACACCACCACCACCATCCACCCCATTCCCTCTGCCAATTAAATTTCCTCAGGAAAGTACTAAAATACCCTAACCAAATAGGGGTAATTTTTTTTTTTTTTAATGAGAATGGGTAGTTATATTTTTAAAAGCCTGGTAGTGAGCACCAAAACAAGCTAAATAGGGAATTTTCTTTAAAAATGATGTAAATACAGTTATAAACAATATAAATGCTATTACTAATTCTTTTCAAAAAGATATACAGACATATAACTTAAAATAATAATGATTAAATTAGAAACATGGATAAAAATCCCACATGGCATCCCAAATCCTCAGCAACTGAGGAAATGAATAAGGATTAGATAAGAATATAGAAAACTACACTACCTGCCCTGTCCTGCACAGGGAAAGCCAACAAAACATTTTGTATTTTGAAGGCAATTAGACATAAGTTTTAGGAAAAGTTAAATTTAGGTTTGTTTTAAACACAGCTAAATGTATCCAATAGTGAGACTAAAAGCAGGATATAACAGGAACACTGAATTGATAAAACCAGGAATCAGTGATCTCGTTCTATAAAGGCCAGCTGGTAAATATTTTAGGCTTCTGAGATACATACTGTTATTGTCTGTATATTCTTTATTTTGTTTTGTTTTGCAACCATTTAAAAATGAAAAAGCCATTCACGGCCTGCGTGATGTACAAAAATAGGCTGTAGGCTGGCAAGCCCTGCACTAGGGTTAAAAAGGAAGGAGGTAGGAAGAAAGAAAAATCTAAAAACAAGCAGAAGAAACAGAAAGCATCAAATAGAGATGATCAAAGTTAGACAAAATAGAGTAGATGTGACATTCAGTATACATGGCCTCTATTTCCCTAGTAAAAGACAATGACTCCCAGACTGAGTCCAAAAATCGAGTATAACTAAATATTTTCCATGAGACATAATCTTAAGCAATTAGATTCAAAAAAGGTTAAATGTGAACGAATGGGCAGGTTTAATAGGCAACTATCAGCGGAAAAAATGCAGGTGTACCAATATCCATATCAAAGTAGAATTCAAAGACAAGGCCTTAAATAATACAAAGGAAGTCATTTTACACTGATAAAAGATGGAATTCACAAAGAAATCCTATCATGACATTTTCTGAAGTAACACTGCACTGAAATATATGAAGCAAACTGTTAGAAATCAAGAAATCAACAGAAACATACTATGAGTAAGGCAATTTAACATACCTCTCTGACTTTGCCCAATCCAAAAGGCAAAATTTAAATAAGGATGAGGAAATGCAACCAGTATAATTATTAACGTTGATATAAAAGACATAAACAAAACCTTTTTTTCCTACAGAGAATTCTCTTTACTGTGCTTTGAGTATTTTTCAAATGATGATTTAAAAATAATGATAATAATGCCCCAAAAGAACCTCAGCAGATAATTTTTAAGTGCTTTATAAGCTGTATTACCTGATCACAAGGCCAAAGATTAAGTAACACTTAACCACTGATAAATTTTAAAAGAGCAGAGAAGATGGAACACACCACTATTCATTTCACAAAAATTTCTATAATAATCATGACACAAAATCTGACCAAAATTGCAAAAGGTATAAGACTATAAACCAATATCATGTGTATGAATAAAAATGTTAAAAAGAATTAAGAAACCAAGTCCTATCATATATGAAAACAATAATGTAACATGACTAAGTAAACTTCATTCCAGAAATACAAGGATATTTCAACATTAATAAATCAACTGATATATTTAATCCAAGGAGAAATAAATTTTAAATTAAAAATCATACAAGTGAATCAATAGGTGCCAAAAGATATCTGATTAGAATAAATATCCATTCTTGATTTAAATTCATAGTAAAAGAGTTGTATTATCATTATTTGAAAGTCATTATCTACCTAGGAAAGCCAAGGTAATCAATAGGAAAACCATTATAACTTAGACACAAATTCAACAAGATAACCAGCATAAAAGTAAACAAACTAACAGCTTTATCATGTAACGTGATCAACCAATAAGAAAATACAAAGCTGGGGAAGAAGACATCCCATTTGTCATACATCCATGTATAAATACACACGTGAATGTGAGCAAATACACATGCACACACAATGATATACATAGTGTGCGTGTAAATGTTTAACAACTGACTCTCATGGGGAAAAAGTCCTGGCTTATCACATTCGCTACAGATTTCTGTGTTTTAAATATTCCCACCACAATGGATTAAAAATGACCAACATGGGGCTTCCCTGGTGGCGCAGTGGTTGAGAGTCCGCCTGCCGATGCAGGGTACATGGGTTCGTGCCCCGGTCCAGGAAGATCCCACATGCCACGGAGCGGCTGCGCCCGTGAGCCATGGCCGCTAAGCCTGCGCGTCCGGAGCCTGTGCTCCGCAGCGGGAGAGGCCACAACAGTGAGAGGCCCGCATACCGCAAAAAAAAAAATAAATAAATAAAAGACCAACATGGTGCCAGTGAACGTAGAGCTCGGAAGAGAGGTATAATGGGATACCATTATACAGTATTTCTACCTTACTGATATACAATAAACAAACAATTCTGAGAACATAGATAATAATAAATATATAATAATAAGTCATGAGTTTTGAGTATTTATTACGTTTGTTTTCTAATATAATTTATATGATTGTAATTTTATACCATTTAAGTTTTAAGAATGACTGTGTTAAAAAAAAAAAAAAAGAATGACTGTGTTTAACAACCATCTTATCAAAGGTCTGAAATTTTAATAATCAACACTTAAAAGCAGGTACATACTGGCTCCAGCACATCACTGTTTTAAAAAACCAATAATCTCAACCAGAAGACTCAGTACTTGTAAAAAATGTTATTAAATTCCACTGAGAGCCATAAAATAAAACAACAGAAACATATCATGATTGTAGATGGGAAGACTTAATATGCTCAAAATACTGATTCTCTTTAGATTCATCTATCTATTTAAGAAATCACAAACAATATCCCGATTTAATTTTCTTTGGGGGCAATGGCTTGGGGGAGGGGAGAGGGGCTGACAAAACAATCTTAAATTTGATCTGTAAAAATAAACATGCAAGAATACCTAGGTAGATTCACAGAAAGACAGACAAGATGAAAAGGGAGAAGGCTATGTACCAGATGAAGGAACAAGACAAAACCTCAGAAAAACAACTAAATGAAGTGGAGAGAGGCAACCTTCCAGAAAAAGAATTCAGAATAATGATAGTGAAGATGATCCAGGAGCTCAGAAAAAGAATGGAGGCAAAGATCGAGAAGAGGCAAGAAATGTTTAACAAAGATCTAGAAGAATTAAAGAACACACACCTAGAATTAAAGAACAAACAAACAGAGATGAACAATACAATAACTGAAATGAAAACCACACTAGAAGGAATCAATAGCAGAATAACTGAGGCAGAAGAACGGATAAGTGACCTGGAAGACAGAATGCTGGCATTCACTGCTGTGGAACAGAATAAAGAAAAAAGAATGAAAAGAAATGAAGACAGCCTAAGAGACCTCTGCGACAACATTAAACACAACAACATTTGCATTATAGGGGTCCCAGAAGGAGAAGAGACAGAGAAAGGACCCAGTAAAATTGAAGAGATTATGGTCGAAAACTTCCCTAACATGGGAAAGGAAACAGCCACCCAAGTCCAGGAAGCACAGAGAGTCCCATACAGGATAAACCCAAGGAGAAACATGCCGAGACACACAGTAATCAAATTGGCAAACATTAAAGACAAAGAAAAATTATTGAAGGCAGCAAGGGAAAAATGACAACATACAAGGGAACTCCCATAAGGTTAACAGCTGATTTCTCAGCAGAAACTCTACAAGCCAGAAGGGAGTGGCATGATATACTTAAAGTGATGAATGGGAAGAACCTAAAACCAAGATTACTCTACCCGGCAAGGATCTCATTCAGATTCGATGGAGAAATCAAAAGCTTTACAGACAAGCAAAAGCTAAAAGAATTCAGCACCACCAAACAAGCTCTACAACAAATGCTAAAGGAACTTGTCTAAGTGGGACACACAAGAGAAGAACAGGATCTACAAAAACAAACCAAAAAAATTAAGAAAATGGTCATAGGAACACACACATCGGTAATTACCTTAAACGTCAATGGATGAAATGCTCCAACCAAAGGACACAGGCTTGCTGAATGGATACAAAAACAAGACCTGTACATATGCTTTCTACAAGAAACCCACTTCAGACCTACGGACAAATACAGACTGAGAGTGAGGGGATGGAAAAAGATATTCCATGCAAATGGAAATCAAAAGAAAGCTGGAGTAGGTATACTCATATCAGATAAAATAGACTTTAAAATAAAGACTGTTACAAGAGACAAGGAAGGACACTACATAATGATCAAGGGATCAATCCAAGAAAAGATATAACAATTATAAATACATATGGACCCAACACGGGAGCACCTCAATACATAAGGCAACTGCTAACAGCTATAAAAGAGGAAACAGATAGTAACACAATAATAGTAAGGGACTTTAACACCTTACTTTCACCAATGGACAGATCATCCAAACAGAAAATTAAAAGGAAACAGAAGCTTTAAATGACACAATAGACCCAAAAGATTTAATTAATATTTATAGGACATTCCATCCAAAAACAGCAGATTACACTTTCCTCTCAAGTACGCACGGAACATTCTCCAGGACAGATCACATCTTAGTTCACAAATCAAGCCTCAGTAAACTGAAGAAAAATGAAAGCATTTCAAGCATCTCTTCTGACCACAACGCTATGAGATTAGAAATCAATTACAGGGAAAAAAATGTAAAAAAAACAAACACATGGAGGCTAAACGAAACGTTACTAAATAACCAAGAGATCACTGAAGAAATCAAAGAGGAAATCAAAAAATATCTAGAGACAAATGACAATGAAAACACGACAATCCAAAACCTATGGGATGCAGCAAAAGCAGTTCTAAGTGGGAATTTTATAGCTATACAAGCCTACCTCAAGAAACAAGAAAAATCTCAAATAAACAACCTAACCTTACTCTAAAGGAGCTAGGGAAAGAAGAACAAACAAAACCCAAAGTGAGCAGAAGGAAAGAAATCATAAAGACGAGAGCAGAAATAAATGAAACAGAAACAAAGAAAACAGTAGCAAAGATCAATAAAACTAAAAGCTGGTACTTTGAGAAGATAAACAAAATTGATAAAGCATTAGCCAGACTCACCAAGAAAAAGAGGGAGAGGACTCAAATCAATAAAATTAGAAATGAAAAAGGAAAAGTTATAACGGACACTGCAGAAATACAAAGCAACCTAAGAGACTACTACAAGCAACTCTATGCCGATAAAATGGACAACCTGGAATAAATGGACAAATTCTTAGAAAGGTATAACCTTCCAAGACTGAACCAGGAAGAAGTAGAAAATATGAACAGACCAGTGACAAGTAATGAAATTGAAACTGTGATTAAAAACCTTCCAACAAACAAAAGTCCAGGACCAGATGGCTTCACAGGTGAATTCTACCAAACATTCAGAGAAGAGCTAACACCCATCCTTCTAAAACTCTTCCAAAAAATTTGCAGAGGAAGGAACACTCCCAAACTCATTCTATGAGGCCACCATCACCCTGATACCAAAACCAGACAAAGATAGTACTAAAAAATAAAATTACAGACCAATATTACTGATGAATATAGATGTAAAAATCCTCAAAAAATACTCGCAAACAGAATCCAACAACACATTAAAAGGATCATACACCATGATCATGTGGGACTTGTCCCAGGGACGCAAGGATTCTTCAATATTTGCAAATCAATCAATGTGATACACCATATTAACAAATTGAAGAATAACAACCATATGATCTTCTCAATAGATGCAGAAAAAGCTTTTGACAAAATTCCACACCCATTTATGAAAAAAACTCTCCAGAAAGTGGGCATAGAGGGAACCTACCTCAACATAATAAAGGCCACATACGACAAACCCACAGCAAACATCATTCTCAAAGGTGAAAAAATGAAAGCATTTGCTCTAAGATCAGGAACAAGACAAGGATGTCCACTCTCACCGCTATTATTCAACATAGTTTTGGAAGTCCTAGCCACGGCAATCAGAGAAGAAAAAGATATAAAAGGAATACAAATTGGAAAAGAAGAAGTAAAACAGTCACTGTTTGCAGATGACATGATACTATACATAGAGTCCTAAAGATGCCATCAGAAAACTACTAGAGCTAATCAATGAATTTGGTAACGTTGCAGGTACAAAATTAATGCACGAAAATCTCTTGCATTCCTATACACTAATGATGAAAAATCTGAAAGGGAAATTATGGAAACACTCCCATTTACCATTGCAACAAAAAGAATAAAATACCTAGGAATAAACCTACCTAAGGAGACAAAAGACCTGTATGCAGAACACGATAAGACACTGATGAAAGAAATTAAAGATGATACCAACAGATGAAGAGATATACCATGTTCTTGGATTGGAAGAATCAATACTGTGAAAATGACTATACTACCCAGAGCAATCTACAGATTCAATGCCATCCCTATCAAGTTACCAATAGCATTTTTTACGGAACTAGAAAAAAAAAATCTTAAAATTTGTGTGGAGACACAAAAGACCCCGAATAGCCAACGCAGTCTGGAGGGAAAAAAAAGGAGCTGGAGGAATCAGACTCCCTGACTTCACACTATACTACAAAGCTACAGTAATCAAGACAATATTGTACTGGCACAAAAACAGAAACATAGACCAATGGAACAAGATAGAAAGCCCAGAGATAAACCCACGCACCTATGGTCAACTAATCTATGACAAAGGAGGCAAGGATATACAATGGAGAAAAGACAGTCTCTTCAATAAGTGGTGCTGGAAAAACTGGACAGCTACATGTCAAAGAAGGAAATTAGAACACTCCCGAACACCATACACAAAAATAAACTCAAAATGGATTCAAGACCTAAATGTAAGACCAGACACTATAAAACTCTTAGAGGAAAACATAGGAAGAACACTCTTTGACATAAATCACAGCAAGATCCTTTATGATACACCTCCTAGAGAAATGGAAATAAAAACAAAAATAAACAAATGGGACCTAATGAAACTTAAAAGCTTTTGCACAGCAAAGGAAACCATAAATAAGACAAAAAGACATCCCTCAGAATGGGAGAAAATACTTGTAAACGAATCAACGGACACAGGATTAATCTCTAAAATATATAAACAGCTCATGCAGATCAATATTAAAGAAACAAACAACCCAGTCCCAAAATGGGCAGAAGACCTAAATAGACATTTCTCCAAAGAAGACATACAGATGGCCAAGAAGCACATGAAAAGCTGCTCAACATCACTAATTATTAGAGAAATGCAAATCAAAACTACAATGAGGTATGATCTCACACCAGTTAGAATGGCATCATCAGAAATCTACAAACAACAAATGCTGGAGAGGGTGTGGAGAAAAGGGAACCCTCTTGCACTGTTGGTGGGAATGTATATTGATACAGCCACTATGGAGAACAGTATGGAGGTTCCTTAAAAAACTAAAAATAGAATTACCATGTGATCCAGCAATCCCACTACTGGGCATATACCCAGAGAAAATCATAATTCAAAAAGACACATGCACTCCAATGTTCACTGCAGCACTATTTACAGTAGCCAGGCCATGGAAGCAACCTAAATGCCCATCAACAGACGAATGGATAAAGAAGATGTGGTACATATATACCATGGAATATAACTCAGCCATAAAAAGGAACGAAATTGGGTCATTTGTTGAGACGTGGATGGCACTAGAGAGTGTCATACAGAGTGAAGTAAGTCAGAAAGAGAAAAACAAACATCGTGTATTAACACATATATGTGGAACCTAGAAAAATGGTACAGATGAACTGGTTTGCAGGGCAGAAGCTGAGACACAGATGTAGAGGACAAACGTATGGACACCAAGGGGGGAAGCAGCAGGGGTGGTGCTGGTGGTGTAATGAACTGGGTGATTGGGATTGACATGTATACACTGATGTTCATAAAATGGATGACTAATAAGAACCTGCTGTATAAAAAAATAAATTAAAAGAATAATTATAATAAATAAATATATTGGCATTGCTCTATTTCTTAAGCTGGGTAGTGGTTTGTGGGTACTTATTTTATCATTGTTTTTTAAACTGCACATATATATTCTATAATCTCTTTTCTACATTATAATATTTCATAATAAAAAATATATTCAAAAGTGAAAAAAGAAAAAGAATACCTAGGAAAATTTTACAAAGACAATAACATTCAGCAGGCCCTTGATCTTAAAGCTATTACTAGGCTAGAATGTTCAGAAAAGCATGGGACCAAGCAGTGAAGAAACAGAAGCACTGGTCTCAGTCCAGTGGGGTAGAAAGATGTCCAAACAGGTAATTCCACTCCCATGTGGTAAGTGCCAAGATGGTAGCCAAGAGGACTTCGGGGAACTAGAGTGCCTGGGAATGTCAGAGAAAGGAAGTGACATCTGAATAGATTTGCCTTTTCACGTCCTTTGAATCTTTCATCAAACTGCTTTCCAGAAAGTTTGTACCAATTCAGTACGTAAGACTGCCTATTTTCTTTTTTTTTTTTTTTTTTTTTATGGCAGTACACGGGCCTCTCACCGCTGCGGAGCACAGGCTCCGGACGCGCAGGCCCAGCGGCCATGGCCCACGGGCCCAGCCGCTCCGCGGCACGCGGGATCCTCCCAGACCGGGGCACGAACCCGCGTCCCCCGCATCGGCAGGCGGACTCCCAACCACCGCGCCACCAGGGAAGCCCAAGACTGCCCATTTTCTAACATGCTTGCCAACACTGCGTATTATGTCTTTTTTATTTTATCTTGCCTAGTTTGACAGGTGGAAATGGTACCTTATCTTAATTAGCATGCCTGATGTCTAATGAGGCTGCTAATATTTCATACACTCATAGGGTGTTTCTAGTCCTACTTTTGTGGAAATCCGTCTCTCCTCCATGCTCTCTCAGACCCTCATGCTATCTTATAACTCCCAAGTGTATCTTACACCCCACGGTGTATCTTATACACTGTGTCATGGCCATGTGTATGTCCATCTTCCCCACAAGACTTCAAGTCAGGAGGAGAGTCTGTTTTATCCCTGTATCTGCAGCACAAAGCACTGATGCTCTGACATCATGTGTCAAATGAACAAGACAGCAGGTTCCGGAGGCCTTGGTACTTCACTGGGGTGTCAGCAGCGGTCATATTGGAACCACAGAAAAACGGTGCCGCTTTCCCAGGGACAGTTCTGCCAACATTATTAACAGCAACCGCGCACAAACAAGGAGAAAAACAAAAACAGAGCAGGCTGGAGTTCATCCCATTGTGTGTGATCATCAGGCAGGGAGAAGTCTGTAAAATTCAAGGAGAATTGTCTTCAGAAAATACGTTTTGCTTAAGAGACTGTCCCAGGGTACCTGCGGAACTGTCAGAGAAAATTAGATTCTCCGCAAATAACAGTCACTTGAATTTCTACTTTATTTCTAGAGTTCTAGAGTTGTTTAACTTCCATTTGTTGTGTCTTTACAGCACCTCCTTTCAGAAAGGCAGTTGGTCTGGCATTATCTACTCATCAGACACTGGGAAGGCACCATGGGGAGATGATAGGACACTTCAGCAGACGATGAGTTTATACAAGTTTGCTGGGACATGTGTATAAGAGCCCAGCGCTTCCTTCCACACCTACTTAAGGGGACCCTGAGAACAGGAGCTGCTTAACCCACTCAGTATCTGTAGTGGATGGAATGGTTCCCCTCCACCAAAATATACGTGCACATCTTAATCCCTCAAAAGTATAAATGTGGGACTTCCCTGGTGGTCTAGCGGGTAAGACTCTGCGCTCCCAATGCAGGCCTGGGTTCGATCCCTGGTTGGGGAAATAGATCCCACATGCATGCCGCAACTAGGAGTCCACATGCCACAACTAAGAAGTCCACATGCCGCAACTAAGAAGTCCGCATGCTGCAACTAAAGATCCCGCATGCCTCAACTATGACCCAGTGCAGCCAAAATAAATAAATAATAAATAAATAAAAATAGTAAAAAATATATAGTAAAAAAGTGTAAATGTGACCTTACTTGGAAAATAGGTCTTTACTGATGTAATTATTGATAATTTAAGGATCTTGAGATGAGAGTGTCTTGAATTATGTGTGATGAGTGATGGAGCCACTAAGGATGCCAAGAGCTACCAGCAGCACCAGACAAGGAACAGAGTGTCCTCTAGAGCCTTCAGAGGGAGTGCAGCCCCAATGACATACTGAGTTCAGACTCTGACCTTCAGAACTGTGTGAGAATAAATTTTTATTGTTTTGAGCACCCAAGCTCATGGTCATTTGTTACAGCAGCCCTGGCAATCTATACAGTGGTCAGTCTTGTTCATTGGTGCCTGAATACTTTTGTGGCATCTATTATATTCCACAATCCCCCCACTTCTTCCTTCACTCCTAGACTGTCATTCAGACCCCTGCAGCAGCCTCCTCGTGGTCGCCCGGCCTCCATCCTTGCCCCCTCCAAGCCAACCCCCCACCTCCACAAGATGTCAGGAAGAGCTTCCATAAATTTAAACCTACCTTCAGTCAATGGCTGGCAACCCAATCATGGACATCGAGATAACTCAAGATGCTCAGTCTGATGTATGAGGATTACCACCACCTGGCCCCAGCTTGTCTCTTGCACCTTATATCTGCCAAGACCAACTCCCTGAACACCCTCTACTCCAGCCAGGACTGCAAGGCTGTCACTTGCTACTCCAGGTATACCCTTGTCTTTTGTCTGTCTGTCAAGACTGCTCAAGTGCCATCTCATATTCGAGGACTTCATTCAGTCCTTCCTTCTACCTCTACTGCCAACACAACAGAACTGAGCTCCCACACCTCATGTCCCCATTGTCTGCAGCCCACTCCTGAGTTATAGCATCAACTGCAGCCAATTAATACTCCTCTGTGGACTTGTCCATTTCCCTGTTAGCCTATGAGCACCTTTAGGGCCGGGTCCATCCTTATCTGATTTGTCTTCGTAACCCAGAACCTAGCCTGGTACCTGCACACAACAGGGATCCAACAGAGAAATGGGTGGGTGGGTGGAGACATGGGTATGTGGATGAATGTACCAACTAGCAAAGTACCAAATGAATCAATATATGGACAACTTGTTGAAAGAGGAGTTAAATGCGAAGGGTGCCAGAGCTCAAGAGGAATAGCTGGGAGTTACACAGATGAACTCTAGGTGGCAAATCAAAAGTTGACTGAAGGGCTTCCCTGGTGGTGCAGTGGTTGAGAGTCCGCCTGCCGATGCAGGGGACGCGGGTTCGTGTCCCAGTCCGGGAAGATCCCACATGCCGCGGAGCGGCTAGGCCCGTGAGCCATGGCCGCTGAGCCTGCGCATCCGGAGCCTGTGCTCCGCAACGGGAGAGGCCACAGCAGTGAGAGGCCCGCATACCTCAAAAAAAAAGAAAAAAAAAGACAAATACATCATAACAAGACTGGCATTTCCTGGAGCTTCTCAGTTTATAAATCCCTTTCATATGCTTCAAGCCATTTACTCCTCTCAGTGACCTGGCGAGGTAAGGAATTACTATTATCTCTATTCACAAAAAGGGAGCCAAAGCCCACAGAGCTTGTGGACATTAGCCCAGGTCTCCTAGTCAGTGAGGGACGGGTCAGGACCCCAGGACCTAGGTCTGTGCAGCTCTTCAGTCTATGTTCTTTCTGTGAGGGGCCCACCGGCTCTCTCTGCTTTAAGTCGCAGACTGTCCATCAAGCACTTGTAGAGAAATAAGGGGAGGAGTGAATACTCGACTGTGTCCGTGTGGAAGCCAGAGATACACACTGTTTGCCTGAAAATGACTGATAGGACGGAAACTGACAAGTCATCATCCACTTCTGGCACTGCTGATGACTGGTTAACGTGAATGTTGTGTTGATTCCCGCTACACGGGAGCAGATGTCACTTATCGTTAATGGAGTGTCAACGTATGCTTGCCTAAAGGAAAAGGTTCTTTTGGTTGTTGTTGTGGTTGTTCTCAATTTTCCCCTCATTTTATAGCCATAAAAAAAGAAAATATTCAGCAGAAAGGATGATGCTACCTAGGGGTAGAAAGGGAAAGCATCCTTCTGATTTATTTCCTTCTTTCTTGACTGGAACAACCCAGAGCCAGTCAAAATGCTGGTGGAAGTCAGAGGATGGACCTGGGTTCTGAGAGTAGCCAAGCACTCTGGGCTCTAGATCAGAACTTGAGACTCCAACAGCCACAGCTAGAAGGTGTTCAAAGTTCAACCAGGACCACCAGGCTCTCGGCTGAGCTGGGCTCACCTCTGCTCAAGGATGATGACTGCAAATACAAATAACAGATAATACTAGCGAGCGCTTCACTCTGGACAATGGAATGTGTTGAGTAAACACTTTACCTTCCTGTAAGCCTGACAATCACTGTATGAGGGAGGGACAGATCCACCAACTCTGATCTGAGAATTCTAAATTCTCCAAAGCTTTGAAAACCAAAAGATTTTTTCCTAAGTTTGGTGCAAACGTATTTGGTGCTAAGACTTAGGTTAAACGGATGTAGACTTGTTTGTAGTTTTCCCCTCTCCTTCTTAGTGGTCATATCTATACTTTTTGCTGAAAAAAATATCAACATGCTTGATTTGGGGATGCAATCCCAGACCCGGCTGGGGGTGTTATTTATTCGACAGTATATGGACTATAATGCCTTCCTAAAGTAAATCTAAATTCAGAAACACATTTGGCCCCAAAGGCTGCAGATAAAGGGTTGAGAACGTATTCAACCCAGTTCATGGATGAGGAAACGGGCTCAAAGAGGATAAAGAACTTGCATGAGGTTACAGAGATCAAAAACAGTAGATGTGGGTTTGGAATCAACAGTCTTCCCCGAGAGCTGGTGTGTTAACCACTGTGCTCTGCTACCTCTGACAGATGCCCTTCCCCACCCTCTCAGCCCGGAAGTCCAGCCCCTGCTTGCTCTTGGGCAAGAAGGCAGGATTTCCTGTCTTAGTTGAGCTGCAAGATGATTCCCAGAGCAACAGGACCATCTTTAAAATGTTTTATCAAAGCAAATCCTGGAACTTCCCTGGTGGCGCAGTGGTTAAGAATCCGCCTGCCAATGCAGGGGACACAGGTTCGAGCCCTGGTCCGGGAAGATCCCACATGCTGCTGAGCAACTAAGCCCCTGCGCCACAACTACTGAGCCTGCACTCTAGAGCCCATGAGCCACAACTACTGAAGCCCACGCACCCTAGAGCCCGTGCTTCGCAACCAGAGAAGCCACCGCAATGAGACGCCCGCACACCACAACGAAGAGTAGGCCCCACTCACCGCAACTAGAGAAAGCCCGCACGCACCCAACAAAGGCCCAACGTAGCCAAAAATAAATTAAATAAATGTATATAAAAAATAATTATAATTTTTTAAAAAGCAAATCCTGGGATAAAGACCTGTGTTTCGAATCTAGAGTCAAATGCAATGACAGCATCAGTCATAACTAGGTAACTACCTGTCAACGATCAGGATGCATACTTAAATTTTTATGCTGAGAAGCAAAGAAAGACATCCATCATTTTGCTGATGGCCACCCGACACCAAAGTATCACATGTTCTCATACTACAGAGGTCAAGTCAGTCCCTGGAGCCAGACAGCCTATGTTCCAATCCTGGCTTAGCCACTCAATGGCGGTGTGAGGTTGGCCAAGTTACTTAACCTCTCTGTTCTACAGTTTCCTCAACCAGAACATGGAATAATAATAATACCTATCTCAAGAGTTGCCGTGAGGATTAAATGAGTCTGCATTTAAAGCACTTAGAAAACAGCAAGTCCGATATTAGCCTTTCATTCATAAACAGACAATGATAAAGAAAGATACTTTGCTTCACATTTTAACTTCTCTGAAATTAGAGTACTTCTTACCACTGATGTGTAATTTTAGTACAATGTTTATGTTGTTGTTGTTCCCAGAAAGCAGCAGTCTAACCAGTGGTGCCTCTTTTTTCTTTACCGCATTTTAGAATTGAGAGAATATGGTGAATAACATTATTGGAAGAACTGAATGAATTTTAACTTTGTTCTCTTTTTTCTTTACCACATTTTAGAATTGAGAGAATATGGTGAATAACATTATTGGAAGAACTGAATGCATTTTTCCTTTGTTCTCAAGAGAAAGACCTGTGACAAGAGCAGGAATAGATTCAAGCTGTGCTCACCGTGTCTCCGCAGAGAGGTCACACTTTTCCGTTCACGGGCAGATGAATTCTAAAACCAAACACCAAGGTGAACAAGTGTCCGCATTCCAAAGAAAGAGCTGAGCAAATTTTTATTTGCATTTCAAAACTCTAACAAATGGCCTCAATCAACTACTTGGGACTTTTCCTAATTAGTTTTACTCTGTGCCTCTGTCACCTTTCGGAGAAAGCTGAAGATTTTAACCTTCCAAATTAGCAGCCGTGCATGCCGGAAAGTATTTCAAAGAAGAGTCAACGTGTGTCTGGAATCTAACTGTAGTACCTGAAAGCACTGTCTGAGGATTTTCCAGTCTTCCGAGAAGCAAGTCCCCACCCCTTGGGAAAACTAGTCTCAAAACTCAAAGTTTCCCTAAATCACATATCTGAGAAAAATGTTAAAACAGATTTAACCATAGAGGCAAAGAAATAAAACCATAAGAATAAATAAATAGTAAATCCGATGCCTCTCCCCTGCTTAAAATCCTCCAGTGACTTCCTACTCTACTTGGAATAAAATATAATTTCCTTACCACAGCTTTCTGGGCCCCAGGCGACCTGTCCCCTACCCAACTCTCCCAGTGTTTTTCATTCTGTTCTCCCCTTTACAGACTATATTTGAAACATACCAGTCTTTTTTTCTTTCTTTCTTTTTCTCAAACACATCAAGAACATTCCTGCCCCAGGTTCTCTGTATTTGCTATTCCTCCTGCCTGGGAAGATCACCCCCTCCCCAGCTACCAGCATGTTCACTACACAAGGTCAGCCAGAGCAAAGGGTGCCGTTTTCTAATTCATACAAAGGAGCCATATGAGCTATCAGCCATCCTGTCTCCCTGCGATGACTCATTCATTCCTAAAACAAACATTAATTGAGCACCTACTATAAGTCAGGCACTGTCCTAGGCACTGGGATTATAGCCTTGAATCAGATAGACAAGCTTTCTGCCATTTGGGAGCCTATATACTAGCGGGCTGATATACGTAATTCAGCAAGAAATGATTAGGGAAAACATCAAATAGTAACCAGAGTGCCGAGACAACTGGACTTGGTTCTGTGATAGTGACTGTATGACTACCTTAGACTGGGTAGCCAAGGAAGGCCTCTGGAGGTGCTGGTGTTCATTTTGAGATCTAAATGGCAACACGGAACCATCAACACAAAGCATGTGTTTGGGTTAGGGAGGGAAGGAAGGGCATTCCATTCAGAGGGAGTCCAAGGTGTGAACTCTTATAAAATACCCCGAGGAATGAACAAGTTCTTTGTGCTCTAGAAATAGGAAGTCGGGGTCTGGCTAGAAAGCAGTGATCAAAGAGCGGCGAGGGATGAGATGAGGGTGGACAGGTGGGAAGGGGCCAGGTCAGGTGGGAAACTGTACAGAGTCAGCATAAAGCATTTGGATTTTATTCCCAGTGAGTTGTGAAACCATCTGAGGTTTCAAGCAGGAAGTGTCATGATCTGGTGTGTATTGTGGAAAGACCATTCTCTAATTCAGAGTTATCCAAAAGAACTTCTTGCCATGAGGGACGTGTCCTATATCTCTACCGTCAAATGCAAGAGCCACTGGCCACATGTGGCTTTGAGCACCTGAAAGGTGGACAGTGTGACCGAGAAACTAAATAATTTATTTTATTCTATTTTAATTAACGGAAATTTAAATACCTGCACAGAGCTGGTAGCTACTGCACTGGTCCACATACCTTAAGTGCTGGGTGGAGAATACAGTTACCTCTTAAACGACACAGGGGTTAGGGGCTAGGATCCTGCGACCCTCCGTACAGTTGTAAATCCGCGTGTAACCTATAGTTGGCCCTCTGTATCCTTGGTTCCTTTGTACCCACAGTTCCTCCGTGTCCACAGTTCTGCATCAACGGATCCAACCATGACCGTGTAGTACTATCTGTGTATTCAGTATTGGAAAAAAATCTGCATGTAAGTGGATCCTTGCATTCAAACCCATGTTGTTCAAGGGTAAACTGTAATTACAGGAGGACGAGGGGAAGCAGGAAGATTTATCAGGAGGCTTTTACAGTGGTCCGGGCAGTGGGGGGGTGGGGGGAGATGATGACTGACAGCTGGAGGTAGAGATGGAAGGAAGTGGCAAGCTGAGAATATCTTTCCGGGGTGGAGCTAGAAGGGTGAGAGCGAGAAAGGGAACGTGAGGAATCAGATCATCCTAGATTTTTGGTTTGAGCAACTGAGTGGATGGCAGCACCATTTTGATATGGGGAAGGCTGAGGAAGAAGCAAGTTTAGGGGAGGAAACAAAAACTCAACAACAGCAAAAAACTGCCCCCCCCCCAACTCTTCATGCAGCAGGTTATTCTTGACACTTGGGTCTCAAATGTCAGCTCCAATGTCACATCCTCAGAGGCTGCGCACAACACCCACCCCACCCCTTCACCACATCACTCTCTCTCTCACACGGTCCTGGCGCCTTCTTCTCTGCACTTAGTATCTACAATTATTGGACCATTTGACCGAAGCATTGCCTCCCTCTTCTCTAAACTGTAAACTCTCTTCACACGGGTCCTCATCCCACACACTTGCCTGGAATGGCACCTGGCAAACAGCAGGTACTTCAATATGTGTTAAATTAATTTGAGACAAATATCTTTATCTTGCAAAAAACAAAAAACAGGGCGGAAGACACGAAAAGGTACATTTCCAGTGTGAATTTATACAACATCAAATAGTAGAAACCAACGTGTACTCACACACCCGCCCCAGGTATAACCAGATAAATTCTGTTTGGGGTTATTTACCGGTATTCCTTTCATACAGAAAACTGAGTATAATTTCCAGGTAACGATCCACCTCCTCTGACAGGTGCAAAAGTGAGAAGCTTATCTGGACATGATTCCCAGTTCTGTAGTCTTGTTTCTCGTCAAGAGTTATTGGGGAGAGGGCAGAGGGCGTGGAAAATGAAAACAGGGTAAATCCGGGCTGCCGTTTTTTTAAGTTCAGAGTGTCCTTAGGGGTAGGATCCATCATCATTGCCCACCTACATCCCGTCAACCAGCGGCAGATTGTATCCTGGCCGAACAGGTGCTACCTGGCAGGGTGCAGCGGTGGGGGGTGAGGGCGGGGGGAGTACTGCAATTAAGCAGATATTGATTTGAACTGCGCTGTGCAATCCTGACAAAGCCAAGTAGCCTCTCTGGTCTCTACTCCCCAACCCCCTGCCCTGCCTACGCCAGGTGACCCTGCACTCCTTGTCAACCAAGACCTCTAGATATTTTCTCACCAACACCAGGTAAGCCATATCACCCCAAAACTTTTGAACCCCGGAGTAGATCTTCACATTTTCCCACTGCAGGACGGCAAGCAGGAGTTGCACACAACTTGGTCATTATTTCCCACGCTCTCCTTTCCTCACAGACTTCATTCTCTCTGCAACCCAACACACACACTCACACACAATTCCACACCCACAGACACATGCAGAGCTCTCTGCAGCTTCTTTCCCTCTACACTGACTCACAGTCGTGAGAACACATTTCCTTTTCCTCTTCACAGGCTCCCGAAATGAGATCGTTTCTGCTAAAAGCAATCCTAAGCGCCGGGTGAACAACTCCAGAAAATTAGAACAAGTTCCACTAAGGCTGGAGACAGAGAGGAGAAAAATCTGTTCCATTTCAACTGTATTCACATTACCCACAAAATGGAACACTCCTCTCATTTTTCTCACTAATTCCAATTCTTCACAAAAATTAAAACAAAAGCTATTCCTGGCACAAATGGTCACTTTCTATCTGCCATCAGCAATCACTCCAAATCAGGAACGCACCATTCTCTTCACTTTCTGAAGCATTATTCCTCCTCAGAGCAGCTGCAACATCTCGAGTTCCAATGGAAATTACAGACAACATTAAAGAAACAGCTAGAATGTATTAAAGATTTAATGGTGAGTCATTACACACATTGAAAGAAGGTGTAATTCTGCCAGCCCTGAGCCTGATATACAGACATTTCGAACAAGGAAATAATTTGAGGAATATCTGATACAGAATAAAGGATAAGAGACAGAAAACATCAGATATGGAAAACAATATTGTTTGCCACTGATTTGAAAATAACTGAAATGAATAATTGTTCTATCTAATATCCACTGAATAAGATGCAGCTATTCAAAGCTATTTTTACAAAGAGTTTTTTAATAACGTGAGGAAAGTGCTTATTATAGGGTCAAATGAAAAAAGAAAGGAAGATGCATGACAATACATACAGCATGATTTCAATTATGTGAAAATGCACAGACAACCCGACAGGGAGATATATGAAAATACTAACAATGGTTATCTTTGGGTAGTTAGAAAATATATGCGTCCTTGTTTTCCTAATCCTTCTACTTTTCAGTATTTTCCAAACTTTGTGTAGTAGGTACATATGATTTTTTAACAAAACGTTTTCATCCAGCAAATATTTATTTTAAAATACAGTTCATCTAAAATGTGTAAACTCCTTTGATTTTGTGAAAACATTTTCTACAAAAGCTTCTGTCTTAAAGTGTCCTTGTGACATTATGATGTTTGAGGAAAGAAGAAAGAATTGCCCCCAGGCCAATACTCACCCCCAATTTCTAGGAGAGCTGGCTAAGGATCCAGCTACTGTTTCATGGGGGCTACAGATGACTGGGGAGTCTCGCAGCCTGGCTGTTCCCCAGGGAGCCCAAGGGAATCAACATAGAAAGTGACAGTACCCACAGTTATCAGTCTAATTCACCAAAAAAGGGTTGGGGACTGACTCAGATATGATCATAAAGCACTTGGTCTTTCCCGCCCCGCACTGCATGCGTTCTCTTCTCCCCTACACACAAAATCCCTGAAAGGCTAACATTATCATACCCATTTTACAGGTGAGGAAAATGGACACAGAAACGGAAGGCACCTTGCTCAAGGTCGCAAGTCAGTCATCTATCAGTGTCTGGATGCAAATCCATGTTTGCTGATGCCAATGATCAGACCCTTTGCACTACCCCACACGGCTTCTTTTATCGAGACTGAAATGATTAAAAGAACTGTGTCTGATACATGGAACCCTGCACACCACCTGAATGGTGCCTCCTGCCAAAGGGACCCAAACTCTATGGGTTTCATGAACACAAGCAACCAGATCTATGTCTTATCCCCTCAGATTCTAAAAATGACACAGCGTTGGAATGAATTATAAATTATGCTCTGTGTATCTGTTTATTATCTTAAAACAATATTTCCTAAACATGGAAATAATAAATCAAAAGATATGAAGCTGCTTAAAGGCTCTTGATATATATTCCCAAAAATTCCTTTAAGAAGGTTTATGAGTTTACACGGCGATGAACATGGTATACAAATAATTTATTTAGTCACATCTTTGCCACCACTGGGAATTACAATTTTAGAATACTCTGTCAAACTAACAAGAGAAAGCGGGAAGAAATGTCAGAGTCCATATCCCAGCATGATAGAATCTAAACGTGCCCATTCAAATTTTCAGCCACAGCAATGTCAAGGCTAGACAACCAGCCCAATTTAGTCCTCTTTTGGGAAAAGGAAAAAAGTGCCTGTGGTTAAATTCGGAAACCCAAAATTAGAGGAGAGTTCAAAGACCAACCCAGACCCTAGATCAAGTCCAAAATGCCAAACAGACCGACAGAGAGAATGGAGGACCCTGGGTAACATTTACTAAGAGTCTACTCAGTGCCACGTTCTTTACTTTCATTCTGAATTAGCCCTTAGAACCAACGTTTGCGGAGTTTCATTTATCCTCATTCTATAGACAGGGAAAAGTTCATAAACACGCACAAGGCCACCCAGCTGCTCAATCCAAAGTTCAGATTGAAACCCAAACTCATCTACCCTAAATGTCTTGACTCTTTCTCATTCTGTTTTTATTTTAGTGACTTTCATATCATTTGTTGGGTTCTCGGATTTTAAAAGAAACACTTGTTTACTATAGTAAATTTTAAAAAGAGTTTGGAAGTTCTTTTAAAGAAGAAATTAAGAATTGCCCACAGTCTATCACTCAAACACAAGAACTGCCTACACTTGGGTTCATTTTCTTCCATTCATTTATGTAGGACTAATATATCATTTAAATAAAATCATTAATAGAGTGCATATGAAGGTTAGTTATGCTTTAAAATTTTAAAGGAATGATTTAAACTTTTGTACTTCGTTGAAAATTCTTTTTCCCAAGGTCTATAAAACATTAATTTTTTATATTTTACTATTTTTCTGTGGGTTTTGGTTGTTTATTAAATCAACCAAAGGTAATCTAGGACTACCATTAGTGTAAGACTTTTCACATGGCATATCCTTTCTTTTATGTCTGCAGATAATTCCATTACATCGAAGTCACATAATTATTTTAGCTACTTTCTATTACTGGGCATTTAAATTTGTTTTCCTCATTCTTCTCCATCCCAAATAATATTCTGATAAAAATCCTCTTATCTTTTATGTACATCTCTAATTATTTCTCTGAAGTAATAAATTCCTGGGAATGGAATTACAAGTCCAAAGGGTATGCCTGTCTAAGATTCTCAAACCACATTTCAAACCACTCTCCAGAAAGACTGCAGAAATGTATACTCTTTTGACAACTATATCATCTCATTCTCACCAATGTCCCTGTTTAAATTGTTGTCAATGTAAATAGAGAAAAATGGTACCTTTATTCTGTATTGATTTATATTTCAGTAACTACAAGTGATGCTCATTTTTTTTTCAGATTTTTAATGACTGTGGCAATTTTTCTTACATTAATTGTCTAGTCACATCCTTTTTTTCTACCAAGAAACCATTTTTTGTTGTTGATTATTAGTGTTCTTTATATATTAAAGACAGTTGACCGCTGTGAATCGTATATGTTGTAAATATTTTCCCCAGGCTGTTTGTCTTTTAACTTTTTTGTCATTTTATTTTTATTTAAAAATGTTTATGACTTTTATGTAACCCAATCGATCATTCTTTCCCCTTATATAGTTCATTTCTTGGCTCTGACACTTGGAAAGCCCTTGTTCCTCCTAAGATCAAATAAATATTCACATATATTTTCTTAAACTCTTTCCTTTTCCACTGCACTGTGCTGGTTGTTATTTCATATGGGTGAAATATCTAATAAGAATAGAAAAATAAGTGAAAATATCCTTAAGGTAAAAAAAAAAAAAAAGTAAATCCATCTGAAAAGACACATTCACTGGCAGATAAATTATGGATGATTCTCTCCCCTTTGTGATCTCAGGAATGACAACCACAGGCAGCGTCCAACACCTTAGAGAAGCTCCCTTATCCCTGATCTTCAATCTGGGCCTTGGGGAGGTCCCTAATGCTGTGATCCCCCAAGGGAGGACAGAACTTCATTCCAGTGTGGAAGCAGGTAGTTTCTGTCCCCAAATCTCAAACCAACCAGGTATTCCCAGAATATCTGCTCTGTGCCCAGCCCCAAATCTCCACCAGAGAACCAGGGAGCCTAGAGGGGTCCTTCTGAGGTTCCCAGAGCTGGGGAACCGGCAGGTAAGACTGGAGGGGTCTTCCTGAGAGAAAGCAATTAAAATTCACATCACAAAAGGAAGGAGGCTTTTTTTATTCTGAACTGCAAAACGTGGTGTGGTTAATCAGAGCAATTATAAATGGTAACATCATTATTCAAGCTTCTATTTCCACACCAAGTCATTTAAATGAATACATTTTCTGCCTTAGAGCAGTAGCTGCCAGTGAGCTTTTAAAAAGAAATGAAAGAAAAAAAAAAAAAAAACCAGGAAAAGCCACTGGTGCAAAGCCTTGGAGGATGGGGCCAAAAGAACTCGGAGCCGGGGGCTGGGAGTCAGGAGATCTGGACACACAGTCTCAGGTCTGACCCCTGCTCACTCTGTGACCTTGGGCAAGACCTCTTCTCCCACCTGCGCTGCCAGGAGAATGGATTACCTTGTATTCCTGAGCCCTCTGGGCTCTGACACTGTAGATCTGAATTGTACAGCTATTTTAAGTTCGCCTTGTTCTATATGTTGCATCTGCAATTTTATAGGAGCCATCGATGTGTTAAATACATTCTCTTATTCAAATTCTTCAGAAGCTGCCCAAGCTGCCTCTAAATGGTGACAAGTTTACCTCTTAAACTACAGTCTGTATTGTGTGTGGTCACCGTGAATCATGGGGGAAAGAGCATAAGTGCGGGAATCACATGGACCAGGGTTCAAATGTCAGTTCTGACCCAGATGGTCTTAACGTTATCCTGGATTTGACTGAATTTTATACAAGTTTCTTACTGACTATATGCCTCCCATCTCCCTTTCCCTAGGGCATTTGCTTTAGAAAACTTGTAATTTTAAAATTCTTTCTCTGCCTCTTTGAAATGCATGGGAATTTTCTCCCAGGGTCTTACCAGTCTTACAACCCAAGAAACAAAACGTCTTTGTCAAGGACATGGGAACCATCTTCTTGAAATGTAAGCAGCAAAGGAGATAAGCCCCTCTCTCCCAGTCTCTGAGAGAATGTAGGAGCCTAACTTCAGTGGGCACCTTGCTCCAATTCATAAAACTATCTCCTGTTGTGAAGATGCAAGAAAGCTTACTTTTCAGCTGGTAAGACCAATTAGCAAACACAGAGAGCTTAACAATTCCCCCATTTCAGCTCATAAAAATTCTCCAGCCCTTCAGCGTTGAGTTCAGTCTCTCTCCCTGATTGCAATAGTCTTGAATAACGTCTTCCTTGACTGTTTAATTTTGTCCAGTGCAATTTATACTTAGCTGCAATTTATACTTAGTTCCAACCGTGTGAATGCACCTCCTTCAACTTCCCTGAACCTCAGAGACTCTATCCCTGAAAGACAAACAACAATGAAACTCCTTATTTTAAGAAGTGAATGAGATCTTCAAGAAACGAATCAAATCGCGCATGCAACTACCTGCCATAAACCAGAGTGGTGAACTGTCTGCAAGATCTACCTCCCTGTAACCACACTCTTGGGTCATTCCCTTCCACAGTGACTGTGGGCTTGGCCATGTGAATTGCTTTGGCCAGTAAGACACCAGCAAACATGCTGCAAACAGAGGCTTTTAAAAGTACCTGTGCTTGGGGCTTGCCCTCTTGTTATATATACTTGGAGTCCTGAAAGCATCACAGGCATGAACCTGTGAGGGCACAGACCTGGGGGTTCCCAGCTCCTCTGTGGTTCACTAAAGAGCATCCAGCCAGCTTCCTGGGACTTCCACATGTCCATTTCAGGACAATGGCCGGCATTTGATGAAAATGGACCGGAACATTCACCACCTGAGCTCCTCCTGGGTCATCTGTTCCCCTCTGCAGCAGACCCTTGAATCCAATCCCAGAAGCCCCCTTAATAACAGCTCAAGAGGCAATTTCTGAATCAGGCCCTGTCTAGCCTTAGGGCTCACATGAGGTCAGATGAGATTAGCACATGGAACTATCAATTCTACCACGTACCACACATGGAGGTAAGTAGTTTACACAGATTTAATCTCATTTGAGGCTGCTGAGATGCCTAAAGACAGACAGTATTACTATCCCATTTTGCAGATGAAGAAACTAAAGCACAGAAAATAAGTAGCCTGCAATGGAGGACTATGCAGACACCTAAAGATGCTTTAAAGAGCCATGGAAAGAGAGCTGTACAACAGGGACTTCTGCAGGAGGCAGGGCCTGCGGACAGACCCCCTCTATGAGAGGAGCCTGTCTGCCCTCTGTAGCATCTAAGACACAGGTGTCTTGAAGGCCATGCCCCTGCATCAGACTAGATGAGGTGGGAAAGATCCCACGCTGACACCCCAGCTTCGGTGTCTCCAACCCTCTGTAGTCCTGAGGCTACTAGAGGACACGGAAGGCCACAGAACCTAGGGGGACAGGTGAGGCAGCCACCACCTGTCACCTGGACCCCTGCATCTGCCTCCTCACTCCTCCCTGTACCCACTTTCCATCCATTCTCCCCAGGACAGCCAGCGAGCTCGTCCTACAGGCTCCTCTCAAATCACATCACTGCCCCGCGGGAAACCGACCCTTTCTTTGCACTTTCTCCACTATATCCACCTGCCACATGTGGCTGACCTTAAGTCCAATGATATTAAATAAAATTAAAAATTCAGTGCCTCGGTTGCACTGGCCACATTTCAAGCGCAAAAGGGCCACCTATGGTTAGTGGCTACCCTATTGGCCAATGCAGATGCAGAATATGGCCATCAGCACAGAACGTTCTACCAGGCAGAGCTGGATTACATAGTAAAATCCCACCTCCTCACCTACAAGGCGCACGGGGTCTGGCCCCTGCTCGCCCCTCCAACTTCCTCTGATGGAACCTTTTGTCCCATTTGTCACACTCCAGCTACCTGTCCTTTCTCCAGTTCCTTAAACATACCACACGCTTGCCCACCTTGGGGTCTGCCCCTCCCTGTAATGTCTCCTTAGGCTAACTGCTTTATATCCTGCGGGAGCTGCTTCGAACTTCGCTTCCTCCAAGGCATCATTCCTGACACCCCACCAAACCTAAATTTGCATATATACATGTGTATGCGCACACACATAATCACAGCAGTTATTCTAATCTCTCCTTCTTGCCTGTCTCTCCTTTCATGGCACTTGCTACGTTTGTCACATCGGAAGGCAGCAGCCATCTGAAAGCCTGACTAGTGCTGGGGCCTGTCTTCCAAGAGCACGTATGTGACTGTTGGCTGCAAGTCACGTGGGCTTCTTCATGTGACGGTTCGTAACATGGCAGCTGGCTTCCCTCGGAGCAAGGGATCTGACAGAGAGGGAGGCCAAGATGCAAGCTGCAGAATCTTTTACTACAACTGAATCTTGGAAGTGGCATCTCATCACTTGTACCGAATTCCATCAGTTACGCACACCAGGCCTGGAACAGCGTGGGAAGAGACCACACGAGGATACGAAGACCAGAAGGCAACCGTCCTTGGGAGCCATCTTGGAGAGTGGCTGCCATAGGCTGTGTGTGTTGCTTGTCACCGTGTCCCCAGAGTGCTGGGTATCAGACTAAGTGCTCCGTAAATATGAAGAAAAGAACGACTGAGTGCCCTTCTCTTACCTCATCTACAAAACCAAGTAATCAGGCCTGAAAAAAATTTCATGTTCCTTCCCTTCTACAACATCCATTTTGACGGCACAGTCCCTGAGCCTGTGTTGCTCTCAGTTACACTGGTGACACGAAGGTGAAGAGGTGTGGATCTGTGGTCCACAGGGCTGCTCTCTCAGGGACAGGGTCTGGGGTGGGAGGAACATACGAGGCTTCCCTCCCTCTGACTTCAGTCTAGTCCAGGGTTCCCAGCGCCCAGGTGCTGCCAGCAGCCCTGCCTTACATCACACAGGGACAGAAAGGTTCATGACGGTCAGTGAAATTATATGTCCCATGCAGCAGGGAAGCACACACTCACAAAAGACCAGCAGAGCCACTGACTTTTTATTAAATGCTTCTCCCAGGCAATAAACCGGAGAGACAGTGGCTGCAGGGAAACAGGAGCCCCTGGTCAGAACCTGTGATTGGGTCAATCACTGGAGCGGGTAAAAGGTAATAGGGTCAACGGGCAGGACGTGTTAGGAATGAGGGCAGCCCTCTAACAAGGCAACCGTGTCCCCTGTGACCTGGGATTGCCAACACCAGGGCGCATACTCCCAATGGAATAGTAACAAGCTACCATGTGTGAAGCACCTAATGCATTCGGGCACTTTATAGCCCTAATCCCTGCAACATCTACTAGACAGGAAGTCCACATCTGTCACGTGCCCTAAGGTCTCAGGACGTCCTCAGTGTCTGGCATCCAGTAGGTCCTCTGGAACCACTGTGTAAATGAATTAGCGAGTGGGTGAACACCATGAGATGGATATCATTATGCCCATTTCACAGAATAGAAAACTTAGGTCTATAGAGTTGCTCAAAGTCACGTGGGCTATATTGAGTAGAGCTCGGTTTGAACCTTCAACTGTCTGATTCCAAGACACTTTTCACATTACACCACACCTTTAAATGGTTTGCACACGGGTGCAAGCACAATCGGTAGATTTCCTCCAACATGCATGCTACACGACGCGATTCTTCATGAAAACACAGAGACCAGAAAACATCTGTGGGCAGCAAGAGATGAGAAACCTTGACAGTTTTGTGGTTTGGGAGGATGACCCAGGGGTATCGACTTAGTCACTTGCCAGAGTCCTCAGCACACACCTCGGCCTTTGGCCAGTGCCCTTCTGAGTCCAAGCAGGTGAGCTGGGAGGCCGGCTGTCCCAGTGAGGCTGACAGCGAGCACCCAGATGGAACGGGGGGGGGGGGGGGGGGGGGGTGCGCCTCCCTAGAAACAAGTGCCTGCTTCTTATTACACAAAACCCCACAGGCTGCCGCTAATCAACGCTTGCTTTTATTATTCACAAACGCTCGGTTTTACTTCCCCAGCCACACCCTCCTCCCTCCCTCAACGAATTCCTGAACAGCAGGAGAGCAGACAGATCTCTGCTTTTTGTGATTTTTGCTCTATGTACCTTCCTTAAGTGTCTTTTCAACTGGGAAAATTGGTGATTAAAAACTGAAATTGGAAGGTGCGATCTTGAAACCACCGAGAATTTGAAAGTCAAGGAGAGCAGCACAGAACACCTTCCAATCACAGGTCGCACAACAACCATGCCGTCACATGGACTTCTCACAACAACGTGAGCCCTCGGAGTGGGCGTGGGCGGGGGGGGGGGGGGGGGGGGGGGTTTGCTGGCGACTGAATGAACAGAAGCAGCAGAAGTCACAGTACAAAGGAGCAGGAGGAAGATGCCCTTAGATGCTTGGGTATTACAGGCTGGTGATTACAGGTTATCACAGAAGCTAAAAATGGACCCAGGTATCATGATAATGACGCACAAAATATCTATCACCTTACGAAGCCATCACTTTTTCACAGAGATCTTTAAAATGATATGCACTTTTGAAGACATTTTAAAGGTTAAAAAAAAAGATCATGAATGATTTAGAACAGGGGTAAGCAAGCGAGGGCCTGCTGCCTGTTTTTGTAAATAAAGTTTTATTTGAAAAATTTGTGGGAAAAATATTTACTAGCTCTCCCTTTATAAAAATGTTTATCAACCCTTGATTGAGATATTTCACTGAGGTTTCGTTCAGTCTATTTATAATGTTGATCTTTATGAAGAGGTTAAGCAGCAAGTGACTGATGGCAAAATCATCTGGTACGTGGGATGTGGGGCTGTTTTGTCTGAGCAGAGCAAAATAATTGATTTTTTTTCATGTGTGAACTTATACGCCAATGTGCCCAAGTCAATAATGGACGAAACTGCCCAGAGCTGTAGCGTGACTCAAGGCCACAGTCAGCAAACCTGAGGCCCTAGAAACTTCTGTGTCATTTACAGACATCGCTCCACATCAAAGAGCATGGCTAGCATGATGCACCTTGGAAAAATAAAGGGAAATGGCATCTGAATTGTCTTTTTAAACAAACGCCTGGTAAAGTGAGAAATGACTTTGCAAACACAGGTATTGTCGCGGTAGCAGGGCTCCAGGCCGAAGCCTGACTCTTCTTCATGCATGGGGTAAAATGATGGCACAGAGGCCAAAACCTACATAAGGAGAACTAACTCATCACTCACCTAAATGAAAAGGAGAGCCTGCAAAGTTAGATTAGTTAGCAGATATTGTTTCACAACTGCAAAACAACTGTGTGAAGTGGGCAGTATTGATCAGAGGGGTTTCTCGTAATACAGAAGGGAAAAGGATAAAGATTATCAAGCAGGAACAAAGGGCATTAAATGGCTAAATTCAAGGCTTGAAGGAGAGCTTTTACAGGTCAGTTAAACCTTGTGGACAGAAACAAATCCAGGAGAGAAGGCAGGCAGAACTCTGAAATGATTTGCATGTTTTAACTACAGAAATGAGGGAGACTGAAAACAGAGTAGGAATTTGGCCAAGCAGAGTTAAAGGTCTTAGTTACTTTCATACTGTAAAAATCCACCATCAATGGGCTGGAAAATCTATTTAAAAAAAAAAAAAAGGCTATCCAAAATATTGGATGAATCCACTTACATAAGGCACCTAAAAACAGGCAAATTCACAGAGACAGAAAGGAGAATGGAGGCGCCAGGAGCTAGAGATGACGGGAAATGAGGAGTCATTGTTTAATGGGTATAGAGTGTTTGGGGGATGATGAAAAAGTTCCAGAAATGGATAGCGATGATGGTTGTACCACTGCAAATGTACTTAATGCCACAAAATTGCATATTTTAAAATGGTTAAAAAACTAAAACTCAGAGCAGTTAAGTACTAAAAGGGAGATGACAGAAGTACCATTATTTGTAGATGATATTATTGTCTGGTTAAAACCCAGGGCCATAACTGAAAACTATTAGAACTGATAGGAGAGTTTGGGTATGGAAGCCAGATACAACATATCAATGTATGCCTAAAAAACACATCTTTTTTTTACCAGCAATAGCCAATTAAAAAATAATAGAAACATTTATCCCATATATAAAAGAAACAAAGATATAGGAGTAAATGAGGACTGTGTAAGACCTAAAAGATGAAACTACAAAAAAGGTTAAAATAATAAATTTTATGTTATGTATATTTTACTACAATAAAAAAAACTTTAAACACATTAAAATATATATGTATACACACACGCGTGCACATGCGCGCACATCTGATGCCTTATTACAAACATCTATGTCTCACCATTGCGATCCCAGTGATATCTTCCACCTAATGGAATAAAAAGTACCATGGGGATGGCTTTCCAACCAGGCTCAAACAACCTCAGCCCAGGAAAAGTTCTTAGAATTGCTAGCAGGTTAAAGATGCTTCCAAATACGGCCAACAAACTTTTCACCCTAGTAAAGTTTTCTTCATGTTGGCATGAGAATAACAACAAAAGTTATTCTTTCTTGCTTTTCTATTTACTTAGAATAACTTGTGACACAATTTCTCTTGAAATTATATTGAATATTTACCTTTAGTACTTAAGAGATAAATAAAAATCAATGATTTTTAAAAAGGCTGTCCCATTTGGTCCTAGTTGCCCATCCCCTGCAGGAGTTAATCTTAGGAGGAAAGTCTAGGGCCATTTGTGTGGCACATCAGGAATGAGGTCATGTGGGAAAGAATTCGAGGCTTGGATAAAAGGCTTAAATTGAGTCTGGACATTCAGAGCACCTCCCCTACTGATTCTAGACAAGCTGCTGTAGGTCTTAAATGGTATAAACGCAAGTCCATGATGCCCTACCTGTTCCCTCCTGGAAAGATGGGGGAAAGGAGGCAACCCGTCTTTGGTGCTCTGTGTAAACAGGCCTGGCACCCGAGGAATCGAGCTGCCCTATATACCCTTCTCTCCCTGCCACCCAGGAGGCTAGGGAGCAGAAAAGCAAACCTCTCAGTGTTTGTCCAGCAATCAAAGCAAAACGCTCAGTGTTTTAATAACAAATGTCATGATAACTGAGCCAAAAAAGGAAGTTGGAGGATTGGATGGTTAGAGTTGATTAGGGGGAACTGTTCCAGTTATCTGTTGCCATGTAACAAATCACCCCAAAATTAGTGCTCTAAAACAATAATAATCATTTATTATCGCTCATGGTCTCTATGGATGAGGAATTTGGGAGCAGCTTGGCTGGGCAGTTCTGGCTTGGGGTCACTAGTGTGACTGTAGTCACACAGGGACTGGGCAGCTGAGGGTTGACAGACATCCCTCACTCCCCACGTACTCTCAGGTCTCTTTGTGTGGTCTTTACAAGTGGGTTAGCTTGGGCTTCCCCCCTGTATGGCTGCCTCGAGTGTGTTACATGGAGGCCAAAGGTGAGTGCCCAGGAGATAAAAGGGCAAGAGTGTGCCCTTTTCTACCCAGCCTCAGAAGCCACACAGCGTCACTCCCACCTCCTTCTATTAATCAAGGGGAAGGGACACAGACTGACCACTTGATGTGGTGAGGGGATGTCTAGGTTCTGGAAGAGCACATGGGACAGGAAATATTGTTGCAGCCATTTTTTTTAATATATAATTTGCCACAGGAACTAAAGTTTATTTGAGATTGTTAGTTTATTTACCTATGAATAAAATTAAAGTATGAGGGATAAAAAATATTCTTGATTCTCCTTCTTTGTTCACAAACTCCTTTCACCAGCATTTCCCAGGGATGGCGAACGATATGACATAAGCAACCAGACTTATCACCAGAACCCACCAATGTTAGCTCAAAACATTACATCATGCCACCTGTCTGGCAGTATTCAGAACCTGTCTGCTTGGTGATTGCCTTGACATGGCTTGTAACACAGTGAAATAACCAATTTATGTAAGTCCTGTTGAGATACTGGGACACAAATAGAAGAGAAATTGCCTGGACGTAGAACCCAAAACAATGTCAGCTCTCTTGCTCAACATAATCTTCCAAGTGACAGTCTCAGAGCAACACGACCAAATAATGGGAATAGTAGAAAACTTTCCTGATGTTATTCTTTTGACAGTAATTTAAAACATTTGTGGCAGACGTAGTGCTATGTATTTATCAAATCTTGTTTAAATGATCTCTTCCTAGGCAGCCCAGACCACATCATTCCCGGTCTTCTCTTACAGGTCCATCAGGACCATGTGATGGGGTTCCAGTCACCTGGATGAGTTGTAAACCACTTCCAAGCCTGACCATAAAACCCCTAGAGACTGTCATACAGAGTGAAATAAGTCAGAAAGAGAAAAACAAATATCGTATAATATCTCTTACATGTGGAATCTAGAAAAATGATACAGATGAACTTACTTGTAAAGCAGAAATAGAGACACAGACTTAGAGAACAAACGTATGGACACCAAGGTGGGGAGGAAGGGGTGGGATGAATTGGAAGATTGGGTTTGGCATATATACACTACTGATACTACGTATAAAATAGATAACTAATGAGAACCTGCTGTTTAGCACAGTGAACTCTACTCAATGCTCTGTGGTGACCTAAATAGAAAGGAAATCCAAAAAAGAGGGGATATATGTATACATACAGCTGATTCACTTTGCTGTACAGCAGAAACTAACACAACATTGTAAAGCAACTCTACTCCAATACAAATTAAAAAGAAAAAACAAAAACAAAAAACCCTGTATGTGCTCTACAACTGCTCCCTCATTCCAAGCTAACCGCAGAGGCCACATGAAAGGACCACTTGGAGGAGCCACAGAGTCCTCAATGAAATGTGATTTGAATCCGAAACCACCTTTGTGTGTATGTGTTAAGCCACTGAGATCTTTTTTTCTTTCCTGCCCCAAAGGTAAGAGCCAAATTAAGAAATCCAAAACTGGGGTGCTACTGGAATTTGGAGCAATACAACTTTTTGGTACGGAGGTCATCTCACACACTGGAAAGCTACTAGATGCCAGGCACATTCCCCAATCAAGGAAGCCACTGAGATTTTTGGAGTTTGTTATTGCAGTATAACTGAAGCAAGCCTGACTCATGTAATATTATGTTGAAACCAACATGAATATATTAATAAGCAGAATTAAAAATTCACATGAGGGCTTCCCTGGTGGCACAGTGGTTTGAGAGCCCGCCTGCCGATGCAGGGGACACGGGTTCGTGCCCCGGTCCAGGAGGATCCCACATGCCGCGGAGCGGCTGGACCTGTGAGCCATGGCCGCTGAGCCTGCGCGTCCGGAGCCTGTGCTCCGCAACGGGAGAGGCCACGACAGTGAGAGGCCCGCGTACCGCCAAAAAAAAAAAAAAATTCACATGAATTTTTAAAGTTAAAACATGAAACTTTAAAGAAATATCCTGCTTGAGGCAGGCTACTCTGGCTATGCCCCAGACCCCCGGGGACCATACACACATTTACTTCTGCTATTAGGAAAACTTCAATGCTTTCTTAAAGCATTTGGCAGAGACAGTCTCTGCAGTCAGATGAAACCCAGTTCTATTACTTCCTAACTGAATCACTGAGCAACTCACTCCCCTTCTCTGAGCCTCAGATTATGTGACAGGGGGAACCATTGTTACTGGGTAAGCTGGTTACCATTTGGGCCAGCTGGCCTAGAAGAACAGCAAAATTCGTCATAGAAAAGCAACAGCCCTTTGTTTAGGGAAGCACCTGAATGTGTTTATAAAAGATGAGGCCTACCTAGACACAGCCAGGATGAGAGAGAAACTTAAATTTTTTTTAAAAGAGGTAAAATTGTTCATTGGGATAAATAACAGGAATTCGGCAGTGCCCAGCAATCTCTTGAGAAGGGTCCTTAGAAAGAACAAATGGACAAAAAGGGCTGAGAAAGGGGACACAGTGACACGGTAAGAGGACAGAGCCTATAAAGGGTTCCGGCCTATGTGAATTCCCTGCTGTATTAGTTAGCTCTTGCTGCATAACAAATCATCTCAAATCTCAGGGGCTTAAGGCAACAAACAATCATGATCTCCTAGTTTCGTCTGATCAGGAATTCAGGAGCAGCTTAGATGGGTGGTTGTAGTGTAGTGTCCTTCATGAGGATGCAGTCAAGATTAATGAATAAACAAACCCCCTGATTCTAAGTCAGAACGTATACTTAAAGCATTGCAGAAAAAGGAAGAGAATCAGAGCTGGGGGGAGCAGGAGACCCCACTGCAGTCTGGTCTCTACCTTTACAACCTTGTGTGACCCTCAGCCCGAGCGCTCACCCAATCTGGGTGCCCACTTGAAGACTCATATCATCCTTAAACCCCTTCCCAGCTCTGAAACTTGGGGGTCCTGGGGCCCAAATGGCCATCCCAAGACGCTGGGTGTGGTAAATGGAGACACAAGAGTCCCCTGCATGGGGAACAGACAGCAGGCCTTCTGAGACTCTGCGGGAAGGACTGTCTTCTTCCCACGCACACCCAGGAGTCAGAATCAGGCATCTCATGCACTTCATTTCCGCACAGAGCAGAAATCCCATTCCTCAAAGCCAGAGCCTCTCATTTGCTTATTTCATTTTTCTTTTCCTACTTCCATTTTTTTGGAAGGGGATCTATTTCTGTTGTGACTCCGGTCCAACTCAACTCACTGCCACCCACTTAACGCAGTTCAACCCCTCTTGCTTGCCATGGGTGAGCCTAGGAAGAGCAACAACCTGACAGCCTGGTGAAAAGGGCAAGAGGACAGCTTCCAGCAGGAAATGTGCTCCAAGAAATGTCAGGAAGGGAGGGAGGAAGGAGGAAGGAGGAAGGAGGAAGGCCAGCACATGCGCGAGCAACTTCGCTATGTCTGGCTTCTTGGATGTGCAGTTTTTATATTATCCTTACAAGAATCCTATGAAACAGGTGCTATCAGCACCGCATGTTACAGGTGAGAACAGCGAAACTCACTCTGGGCAGCTACCTTGGCCAATACCCACCAGCAAGTGGAGGTGAGAGGTGGGATTTAAATGGCATATGTGAACCCAGTACCTCAAATCCCGGCTGAGGGAAAGAAGGAAAGAAGGAAGCGGGGAGTAACACAAGGAAGCTGTATGCATGAGTGTTTCCTCCAAGGATGGCACTAAAAGGAGGACTTAGCTCTTCTTGATGGGATGTGTTGATGGTACACAAGGTTGGGTACACTTTGCTACACAAGCTCCTCCTGCTACTAAAGACAGTCGATGGCTCCCATTAAGGGTGTGTGTGGGGGTGGTGAGGCTACTAGAAAAAAAATCTCATCTATCTTTGCTGCAGAAAGAGAGGGGGGTGGGCGCAAAATGCTCATTAAAACCAATTTGCATGGTTATTTGAGAACCAGAAGAGAATACTGTTAAGCATGGTGACTTCGGGGGCTGAGTTTCAATCTCAGCTCTGACACTTACCTGTATGACCCTGAGCAAGGCTCATTACAGCTACGTGCCTCAGTGTCACCATCTATAAAATGGAGATAATGATAGCATCCATCACAAAAGTTTGATAGAAGGGTTAAATGAGTTAGTATATTGAAAGTGCTTAAAAGACTAGCTAGCATACAGTAACAGCCCAATAAATGTTTGCTATTATGTTCATTAGTGGTGAAGAGTGTGTGCTCTGGAGCCAGACTGACAGAATCCAAAACCCACTCAACGATTCCACAGGCTTGTGACCATAGAGAACCTACATAACCCTTCTGAAAAAGGAGGGAGAAACTTTCATCTCAGAGGAGTGGTGGCAGATTGCATTTTCCAAAGACGGACGCAACAGTATTTCCCAGCCACGTGGTCTTTTTACACTGACTTTGCAACAGCTCCACCAACACATGGAAACTAAGTCACCTCCCCTCGAATCTGCGTGGGTCTGTGAACCTTCCCACAAACAGGACATAGCGGAAGTGATGCTGTGTGACTTCTGAGAATGGGTTAGGAAAAGCCATGCAGCTTCTTCCCACGTTACTTGGGATGCTCACTCTGGGACCCAGGCCCCATGCTGCGAGGAACCCAAGCAGTGCGAGAGGAGGCACAGGTGGAGAGAAATCGAGTCCCCCAGCCCCCAGCCCAGCTGAGCTACCAGCACCCACTTGGCAGTAGGGCAAATGAGACATGTCACTGTTGGTATTGTTCGGTAACTTCCCAACGTCACACAGGTAATAAGGATCATGACCAGGATTCAATCCCAGCCTTCAGTCTCAATTTATATCACCCGGATGATCAGAAAGGGAAACAAATCCAGTGCAAGGATTCAAATGCCTTTTCTGCTCCCAGCTGAAAGGCTGAAGTAATAAAATCATGAGAACACAGCAGGTAATACCTCTTTGGGGCCTCTACACTAGGGTCTGGGTTGAAAAAGAGAATCAGGAGACAATGGGAAAGGGAACAATGACTAGCCTTCTTTCTTTTCCTTTAAGCCAAGTACCAAGAGTTAGAAATACTTGTTTCTCGAGGGAAAAGCTGTCCCCTCTATGGAAAAGTAAAATACGCAAACACTGACCACAGGGTAACTGAGAATGCATGATTCACAACGAACTGTCTCCCTGGACAGAAGTAGGAAGAAGGAGGTTGAACTTCAGGTCAAAAAAAAAAAAAAATCTAGCTGTTGCATCCCAGCACCGAAGTATTCAATTACAGAAAAGTTTTTACCCCTGGGGAGACCACTGGAAGCTGCATCAGCATCAAAACCTTGTATGATTCTGCAGTAAGCTGAGATATGCAGCACCCTGGTAATTGATACGCAACTTAAATAAACAACACGACATAATAAATAATTAAATCAGTCTAACACGATGAATGAATTAATCGTATTGAAGTGATGAGAAGCCAGCACTGTCACCCAGAAGATCACTGATTTGAGAAAAATGAAACATTCATAACAAGGCCATTTCAGCATAGGATGGTACCTCTTATATGGATTACTTGTATTGGCCTCTGAACAGAGTAGGTGCTCAATAAATGTTAGTGGAATTAAATGAATTTTTGCCACCAAGAATGTCCTTCTGCCACAGAGGGAATTATTCATTCAATAAGCAATTGCACAGACATTTTCTCACTTCCATCTTATTTAGGAATAGAATAGGTCTGTGAAGTAGGCAAAAGCAGGTATTATCATCCCCCATTTTACACATGAGGAAAATAAAGGTAAGAGGCCAAATGACTTGCCCCTAGTCACATGGCTGGGATGAGGAAGACTCATCTTGGGACTCCTGACATCTGGTGTATCACCCACCCTCTGCACCCCACTGATGGGAATACCTGTGTCTACACGACTGCATTTGTAGAAGTGCTACAGCCACCCACTACGTCCTCAACCATTTCCTATAATAAATCAATTCTAGACGCATTTCAAATTTATACCTGAGTAGAGTTTGTACCTCCTGTCATTTTGCCTTTTGTTTAGTTACTATACACAGCATCTCTTCATAGACAACTAAGAAACACAGGTAAGCCTGAGGAAAAGAAAAGCATCACACAGCCATTAAAATTAATGATGAAGAAGAATACTTAGCTACATGAGAAAATGTCCACAATATACTGCTAAGCAAAGAGAAGTTTTCCATGCAGCATGTATATTATCCACACTATATTAATATACACACATGTACACACACAGACAAGAAGGCTAAAAGTATGTGTCAAAAAGTTAACACTGGTTTTTTCCATACGGTGCGTTTTAAGGAGTTTTTGTTTTCCTCACTCAGCATTTTTAAAGACTTTCGGAGATTTATACAATGAGGATGTATTATTTTTGTAACTGAAAGTCTCATTTGTATAACTAGAGCAAACTGTAGTAGGGAGCTGGGGAATAAAAATGCTTCTGAGTCCACATCTAACAGAAGCCATAAACAGTACAGTGGGTTTGTTTGTTTGTTTTTAAGGGAATTATTTAACAGTATAGGTAAATTCTGAGGAGATGTGGGATGGGGAGCAATTTGGAATCTCATCCCACAGTGAGTGAGGATATGCCCTCAAATCAGTGACTTGAGACTGGATGAAATACTTGAGAAGAGACGATTAGAGAAGAGGGGGGAAAATAAAAAAGTTTTTAGAGCCTGCAAAGGCAAAACTCACTAGTGGCAATAAACTGCAGACCCAACTCCTTCTACTTGCCCAATCTCGTAAAGGGCTAAACAACTCAAAACAGAATATAAACCTCAGACAGAGCCCTCCTCCCTGGTTCTACAGGAGAATTTGATGATACGGAGGAAAACAAGTTGCATATCAATGGAAAATCAATCAGACTATTTGAGGGTAAGTAGGAGACCTGAAAATACTGATTCAAAATGGGTTTAAAAGGCAACAAAAGGTGGGGAAGAGACTTATGCAACACTTCTGCACCCCAAAAAGGAAGTAAATAAAAATTTTAAATGAATTATAAGTATGCATCTCTAAGAGTAATTTCTTATGAAGATTTACTCCAGGAAATAGAAAAAAATGTTGTGACAGCAACGGTTTGAACTCTCAAAGAAACTGAAAAAAATATAAAAACAATAAATCTAAAATACGAAATCATAAGACAATGAAGTGACACGATGGAGCTAAGAAAACAAGTTATAGAAACAAGTTCACCATAGCATTAAAAGCAGCAGAATGAACCAAGTCAAAAGGAAAAACATACGCTTGAGATCATTAAGGATGCACACTACAGAAGTACATGGTAAACTGATAAAAGCAATCAGGGAGAAAATGTTAGATGTGAAAGACAAACACTAGGAATCTAGATGAGTGGGCTCAAAAGAGAATTGAGGAAGCAAAATAGAAACTATATTCAGTGATATGACAGAAGAAAAAGTTCATGATCTCAAAGAAAACCCAACTATTGACAGGACTCACAAGCATTAGAAAAAAAATTACTGAAAAATGACCAGCATGGAGAAATATCTTAGTGAAATTCTTGCATATCAAGGATGAAAAGAGAATTGCACAAGCATGCAGGCCAGTCAGTGACATACAAAGGAAAAAAGGGGATGGCTTTTCCTTAGCATCATAGATTCCAGGAGACAATGGAGCAATGTCCACAGAGATGCAAGGAAGAAGGTATTCTTCTACACCCAGCCAACCAGTTACTCATGTGTAAAGGGAGAAAAAGGAGGAGGAGCAACAGGGAAAAAGATGATCATGTAGAAAGAGGAAGGAGAGAGGAAAGAAGAAAATGCAGAGACGAAGAGGAAAATCATGATATTCTCAAACACACAGGGACTCGAGAAGGCTCATACTAATGCACCATTGAGGAAAAGAACAACTCAAAGACATGCTCTAAACAACCAAAACCTTGATCAAAATATAGATTTCAAAAATAAGTAAGTAGTGATATGAAAGTATTTTAAATTCTTGATGAAATACAAAAATAGAATTAAGTCTAAATAATTGTGGTAAATATAGTTATCACATTTTAAATCATAAAACTTTATTATTTTTAAAATATAAAAAATAAGCTGTAGTTGAAAATGAAAGTAGATTATAGATCTTCCCTGTAGCGAAGATGAATACTCACAACAAATGGAAGGTTTAAAGGCAAAGACATCAATTAAAACTAATAGCACAGAAAGGATGAACTCAGCAGTAAGAGAGTCTCAAAACTGAATCCAAAACCAATAAAAACAAGTATATGATGTTTATCAGGAAGAAGACTAAAGCTGTAACTCCAAGACAGAAAATATACCAGACAAAAATATAAAGATAAAAATATATAGAAAGACAAAAATATACCAGAAGCAAATTCAAAGAAAATGAAAGCAGAGATTACTCTATTTATAGATGACTGGGTTGAATTCACTGAAAGGAATAGTATTAAAGTTTATACAAAAAACTCATTTTCTAAATTGACAAATGGCACAATCTACACTAAATTTTGGATTTATTGGTTCCGGGGGGTGGATCCAGGACCCCCATGGATACCGAAATCCACGGATGTTCAAGTCCCTTACATAAAATGGCATATCTGAAAATCCTGTATACTTTAAATCATCTCTAGATGACTTATAAGACCTAATAAATGCTATGTAAATAGTTGCTTGCACTTGGCAAATTCAAGTTTTGCTTTTTGTAACTTTCTGGAATTTCTTTCGAATATTTTCAATCCACAGTTGGTTGAATCTGTAGATGCAGAACCCATGAATACAGAGAGCTGACTATAACTGTGAAAACATCCATGGTCTGAATAACAGAGCATCAAACATTATTTTTCTAAAAACTGCTGGAGATTAAGGAAAATAATAGCAACTAATTCAGGAAGATAATAAGTAGGGGCTTATTAGTAGTACGAAAGTAGGGGCTTTGATTAATATTATTAAAGTCAACGTAAAAGCTTTATTCATACTTTGTATACTACAAATAAAGAACTTAGTTCCTTTTCTAATGGCCATTAAACAGTTATAAAATCAACCAATATTAAACAACCAAGAAAATCCCATTAAATGCCCCCAAAAGAAATTAATAATATAGATTATATTCTCTACTCAGACTATAATAAGTGGGAAATTAATCTCACAAATAGAACAAAATAATTATGCCAACAGCTTGGAAATAATTCTTGGGTCAAAAATAAAACCAAAATAGCAATTACAGAATTTTAGAGAACAGAAATAATAAAACCAACTCATATCAAAATACATGGAAAGTGGCCAGTGTTCTAAAAGTAAATTTCATAGCCATAAATACTTTAATAACTGAGCAAGAAATAAATCAATTATTTAAGAAATCAACTCAAGAAGCTAGAAAATAAAAAGTTGAGTGAAACAGCAAGGTGGGCTTCATAAAGATGAAAGTAGAAATCAATTCGTTTTAAAAAACAGTAAAATACCAAAATTAATAAATAAATTCAAGAGTTGCTCCTTTGAGAAAAAGACAATAAACCAGATAAACCATGAAACAGTGTAATCAAAGAAAAAGTAAAAATGAGGAAAAAATAGAAATGAGGAGATATAGTTACAGAAAAAAATTTAGAGACTCATTCATCTGCCAACACATTTGAGAACTTGAATAAAATTAAATATATACAACATGCATATATATACCTCTCAAAAGAGCACAGGATCCAAACACTGGTATTTTAAATCCCTTAGGGTCTTGCTACTCAAAGTGTAGTCCACTTTGAGTAATGACAGACCCTCTTACTCCATGAAGTAGGTTAGAGGCTTAAATGAAAGCACTTAGCGTAACTCCAGACACACATTAAATATTTCTAGATGTTGCTTATTATTGTTCTGTAAGTACACTTTTTTTGAAGCATAATGTATATAATGATAAACACATCCTAAGGGTACAGCTCAGTGGATTTTTATAGCACCACCTGGAAGCTTATTGGAAAGAATGACCCCAAATGTACTAAATCTACATTTGAACCAGCTCCTCAGGTGATTCATAGGCAAGTTAAAGCTTGAGCATCATGATTTTAGATCTAGAGAAAAGAGATCAGAATTCCCAGAGATATGTTTAGAAAACCAGTACAATTCTTTAAGATAATACACAAAAAATCTACAGATTATTTTATTTATATAGATTCAAAATTCTAAAATAAAATTTCTAACAAAAAGAATCCACATTTTGTTAAATAAATACCATACAACAAAGAAGTGGAGTTCATTCCAGGAATATGACAATAGTTTATTATTAAATCTATTAACAGAAAAGAAAAACATGGGTGAACTTACATTTAAAAAATAATTTTAGGCTGGGGAAGTCTTTTCTAAATATGATTTCCAAGCCAGAAACCATCAAGACAATGACATGAAAGTTGTTTTGTTTTTTTTATTCTCTATTGCAAAAATCACTAAAATCACCAACAAGGTTTAAAGAGAAATGACTAACTCAGAAAATATATTTGAAGCTCTGACAAGGGGTTATTATCTACAATGTATAAAGAGCTACTAAAACCAAGAAAAAGACAACCACTCCAACAAACAATGGATGAAGGATATTAACCAGTTCACAAAAGAAAAGCAAACGGCAAAACAATAGGTCTATGCCTTCATTTGCTCAACCAACAATCTTTAAATGAGCATATACTACTCTTTGCACACTGCGTTCAAAGTTCTGTTCTAGCAAATGAAACAAAGTAACTTCCTACAAGATGATCTTAACAAATAAAAACTCAAAGAAATGCCAAATGACATATATTCACCTAAATAACAGGAAAACATTAAAAAGACAGGTTAATATCTTGGGTTGACAAGGATGTCAGGAAATGGATACCCTCATATATCAAGGACGGAGTTTAAACTAGCACACAATTCTGCTGGCATTTAATTTGCCAAATTTTTTTTTTAAAGGCATACTTTTAAACAGAATATACCCACAAGAAGCAGACAAATAACGTATGAAGACCTCATCACAGCATTATTTACCATAGTGAAAACACCTAAATGTCCATCAACAGAAGAATGGCATAATAATGTCAAATAACATAGCTTGCTATTATTTGTTCATGTATTATTTGTTCATTTATTAGGCATGTATTATTTTTATCATATCAATAGCAGAATAAAGTGTAATTTTGAAGTATTTCATTTATTTTGCAGCATAAAGACAAGACATATAGGGGCAACAGGAACCCTAACACGTTTTAAATGATGATAATGGAATAATTTATGTGAGGATTCAGTCCTGTATGTAAAATACACACAGATTTAGGGATGTAAATATCCCTCGAAGCTTTCTGAAAGTGAGGTCCGAGGCTGCCTAGGTGCCTCTGACAGCTTTAGTACAAATAGTCCTCAGGACAATACTCAAATACACAGGTGGTCGTCCAGGTGCCTTTATCACTGTTCCTCCTAATACTTACATCCTCCTAAGTCCCCATTCACACAGCAGCCAGAGGGCTCTTTTGTAAAAATGTGCCTTAAATCCAATTGGCTTCTCAGTGCTCTTAACACAGAAATACAAACTCGCAACAAAAATGGCCCACAAAGCCCTGCATAATGGTGACAGGCCACTGCCCATTCTCCAGCCCTATCTCGTTCCATCTTTCCTTTCACATCTTGTGCTCTGGCCACACAGGCCTTCTAATCACTCCCAGAACTTTCCAGGCTCTGTCCCGCCTCACAGCCTTGGCACATGATGTCCTCCACTGCCTGGAATGTTCCTCCCTCCTCCTTTCCAGAGCAGGTTTTGTCATCCTTCAAGTAGCATCCACTAACCTGCCCTCTTATTAACAGGTATTACAACTGTCTGCCTGTCTCCTTCACTACACTTAGTACAATTGGGGGGGGGGGCGGGGAGAAAGAAAGTGACTAATTTTTTAATTAATTATTGGTTTACTTATTCACTATCTGCCTCCTCCATTGGAATGCATGTTCCAGAAAGCAGATCTTATGTCTATTTTGCTCTTCAGTGAATCCCCAGCAGTCTAGCTCAGTAGCTACCATTCTGAGAGCATTCAAATGTAGTTAAATGAATAAATGAATGTGAACACCGCTTTGAACAGTGCATCAGGAACCTTAAACATGTTTAAAAGGAATGTTTTGATTCTCTTTTTCTATTTCTGGGACTCGATCCTTAGGAAATAATCAGAGAAGTACACAAAGATTTTCATTACAACATTCTTCTAATAGCAAAAATTGGAAACAACCCACATGCCCAGCAAGAGGGAAATATTTAAATAAGTTAATATATGGAATGAGATAGTCAATTATAGAGTATACGATAATGTGGTCAATTTTTAAAAAGGAGTACGAAACAATATCCAGTTGAACCCTAAATTTATAAAAACAGAGCACACAGTTCCATATGTAACATGGAGGAAACAGCCCAAAATGTGAGGCACGACTGTTTTCCTTCCATTTATTTCCTACATTTTCTAATTCTACATATTTTCTAATTTTTGACTTTGAGCAACAGGATACATTTTTTAAAACAGAAATGCAAAGTAAACATCCTTTAAAAAAATTTTTTTTAAAAACAGGTTGTTCCTCTCTGAGTATAACTTTAGGTTTCATGGGAAAGAAAACTGTCAACAGCCAAGACTGCCAGCAGCTCTGAAAAGGAAAGTCTCAGTCCTGCAAGGGGAAGCGGGTGGAGTGAAGCCCACCACACAACATCTACTGCCCTGGCAGGTAGGAGGAGGGGGAGAGGTTTTTTCACTCTAAGTCCTTCTGTATCTTTTCAGGTTTGTACTGGTATCACGATGTATTTGTAAACATAATACCTATTCAGAAAAAAACAACTGAAAACAGCAACCACCACCAAAAGAAAAAAGAAAAACTTTTATTGTCAAATACATTCGAAGAGACAGCAGAACGGCTATGCCCAATCAAGGAAGATTGCTCCAGTTAAACTTGAGTGAGATTCTATCAGCATGCAAAGCATGGTAACAGCATAAAATAATTTATTCTGATTCCTGAAACCCGAGGAAAAAAAATCATTAATATGGACTCTTCCACCTCAAAATCTACAGAAACGCACCACATCCTGAAATTCTCATTCCTGCGTCTCTCCATCCCCCTTTTACTGTCTGCTCAGAATATCCCTTCACCATGCTCTGGTTTCTCCATCTACATCTCTCTTTGCTTGTATGTTTCATGCTCAGCTTCCCTCAATTTCCCTTTGAACTTGACATTCTTGTCACCCTGATTCTCCCCAGGGCTACCCTTGCTTTTTTTTCCTTTATTGGCCACAAAATGAAAATATATGAGAAGCATTTACTAAACTCTCATGGTTTCCTCCCATTAAAATAAAATTAGAGGAGCAAAATCCTCTGTTTACATCTCCCTCAAAAAGAACTAAATCAAATTATTTTCGTTTCGGGAGGTCACTGACTTTCAGTAGCCCATCAGCACCCCTCAAGAGAGCCCCCCGGGAAGTGAGACTCGCCCTTGCTGAGAAGTCTAGCACTTCGGCACATAAGCAGACATTGATGATAAGCTGATTAAAACTTATCTTAAGAAAAAAGCTGTGAGGTAAGGCGTGGTTTGGCAATTCAGAGTCTGCCCAGAAATCTGTAGACCACAGTTAAGTGTGAAGCTCCTGGGAGGCCGCAAAAATAGTATCTTATTCTAATTCAGGGGAACAAATCCTTTGCATATCAGCATGAATTGAACCCAGATGAGTCTTCCTCAGAGGATCATAGCAATTGGAACAGTCTGACATCAAGAGCAGCGGCAAGAGAAGTCCAGAAAGAGAGCAGATTACAGCTCATGAGATCATGCAATCTAATGGTTAAACAAGATTTGAAACATCATCACTTAAGTAGAAAATAAAGCATCCAGCAGAGGAAAAGTGAAAGACGTCTGTTAGCTAAGCACGTCTGCTCTTCCCTTGGACAATTTAAAGGGTTCGGAGGGAACAACAACATCTCAAAAAGAAAAAGTATTTGGTTGGGGGCGGGCGGTGAACTGGTCTTTTACTTGGAAATAGAAACACTAATTTTAACAGTTCTCAGAATGGAAATATTGGCTTCTGGACTTTAAATACATGCAGCATCAGATCTTATTATTCTTCTATCTTTAGCCATTTTTGCCTTCATGAGTTATTTATCATTTCACTTTCAACGACTTTGATATGTAAATTAAAGCCACTGTACCAAATGTTATGATTTCGATAAAGATCTAGAAACACTAATATTTTTCATGATGGATTTTTGCTTATCCAACTGAACCCAACAGAATTGCCCAATTTGAACCAGGTAGGGACAATATCTGGGCAGAACTTTGTAGACCTTTAAAACCACTTACCATCCAAACGCACCAACCGAAGATTTTTTTTTTTTTATCATAAATGCTTCTCAGTTTGTCATCATGGCACACTGTCTAGTAACTTTAACACTAGCATCAAATGTTCTGTATAAAATACAGGAAGAATCACTCCTCAACCCAATTTGCAAAGTTCTGAGTCTTTAGGCTCAAAAAGTATTAAGTAGAGTGGTTGATACTTCAGGATTTATCTGCACTTAGCAGCTGTGTGACCTTGCCCAAGTTGTAACCTCTCTTTGCCTGGGTTTCCTTAACTGTAAAATGGGTGAAGACACAGAACCTGTCACGAGTATGAAATACAATAATACAAGTAAAAGTGCTGACTTAGCCCAGTGCCTGGCACATAAGTACTCAATAAATATTAGTCGATGATACTTCCTTAGGCAAAATGCTGCAGTGACAGCTTTGCCATGTTCTTAAGACTTAAGGAATTACTTTTCTTAAAGACAGAGAGATGGCCATACAGTCTCTTGGTGAGGTCATGAGGTCAACACGTGGCTACACTCAAACAAAGAAGCAAAGGCTGACGTCTCTCTTGACCACACATGCCGCCGCCATGCCTTGCTCATTCCCTGTGCTCTGTGATGGTGAGAGGGCACAGGAAGCTACTCCATCGCTCAGGAACCTATCAGGTGACCCATGAGCATCTTGTGATTGAGCTAGTGACCCTGACACCTTGGACAGCTGATGGCAAGGCAGAACGAGAGGCCAGGGAGAGGGCAGAGACCGCCTCAAGGTCCCTGAATGTTTTCATCTCTTGCAGCTCCAATATTTCTTCAAAAAAAAAAAGTTAGAACTTGAGAAGAGCTGTCGCGAAAAAAAGACTAAACACAGATGGCAGTTCATCTCTTTACCTATCCATTCATTCGTCACTCGTTCACTGACATCTGCAGACCCCATGCCCAGCCTTGCAAGAGCAGATGAAGACACAGAAGTGCGCAGGAGGTATCCCTTGTCCTTGGGGAACCGACAAGTGATTGGAGGACTGGTCTGTCAGGAGACACGTTTAGCCCAGAGTGTTACAGGCCATGAGATGCTGACTGGGGTGTTGAAAGACAGGAGAGAGGGGGATGAAGAGGAGGCTCCAGGAAAGGGGCGCAGCAGGTACAGAATGGCAGAGGGAGGGGGGCACCGTGCATCCCTCCAATTGTACAAGGTCCAGAGAGGCTGTGGTGCGGAGGAGATGGGAGAACGGTGTAAGATGCCATCCGGGCCTCAAGGGACCTCGTGCAGAAGCTAAGGAGCTGGACGTCACCCTGAGGGCAATTGGGACCCTCCCCTGGAGGGCAGGCAAGAGAGTGACATGCTCAGGCTTGTGTTTTAGAAAGGTCATCCAGCCATCTTTGCCTCTTGTGCGCTCCTGACTCATCCCATTCACTGGGCATCTGTGACTGTGGCTCCGTTTACGTAAATTCTGATCATCCAACCCCTTCAGAGCACAGAGGCTCCTTACGCTTCAGTCCCCTTTACCCCAGGTTTACACGAGTAGAGAGGAGAATTTATCTCCCAGCTGCAGACCACATTTCCAGCTGCGGATACCCATCTCCCACCCACCTCCCAGAGGCAGCTCCACGCAACACATCTGAGACCAAAAGCATCATCTTTCCCACAAAGCTGGCTCTTCCTTCTTAGCATTCTGGTCACCCAGGTTCCGTAAATCCTTTTCGCTCCTCAATACATCCTATCTCCCACCAAGACGTGCTGCGTCTTCCTTCAGAAATGTCCCCACCTCCTCACTTCCTGCCCAGCCCCTCGGCCCCTACCCTAGAGACCACAGTGACCTCACCCATGATCTCTCACCGCCCTGACCCACCTGGGCGCTCTGCCACCAGTCGCGCCTCTTGTCAGCCCATCTCCCATTACCAATTCACTCCCTGCCAAGTCACTCCCGACTCCAAATGCCCAGCCGTGTGGGACTGACCATCGTTGGTAAGACCTTCAGGGCCAAGGTAGCTGGGCCCCAGCGATGCTTTCCAGCACCGACTCCTTCCTCACACTCACCTTGCTGAGTCCTCCTGTTGAATAAACCACTCAACCCACCTGGCACTTCCTACTCTGCCTTCTGCTCGGTGTGGACTGGGTCAAATAGCGTCCCCCGAACCTCAGGATGTGACCTTATTCGGAAACATAGTCTTTGCAGATGTAACCAGTGCAGGTGAGGTCCCACTGGATGAAGGTGGGTCCTCATCTAATGACCGCTGGCCTTATAGGAAGAGCAAATAGAGACAAAGACACACAAAGAAAAAGAAGATGGCTATGTGACAACGGAGGTGCAGATTGGAGCCATGTGTCTAAAAGGCAAGGATGCACGTGAATGTCAAAGATTGCCAAGGGTGGCCGGCAACCACCAGAAGCCGGGAGAAAGTCATAAAACAGATCGTCCCTCAGAGCTTGCAAAAGGAACCTGCTCTGGCAACATCTTGATCGCAGGCCCGATCTCCAGAACTGTGAGAGAACACACTTCTATTGTTCTAAGCAGAAACTGATGCATTGTTACGGCAGCCCTAGGAAACGGATACGCAGTGCCCTGGGCCACCACCTAGAATTGTCAGTGTTTGTGCATTCAGCTACCCAGTGAGACCTGCCCCAAAGGCCCAGCTCAATACCCTCATGTTCCTGCAGGCAGCCGTGGAGCTCTCCCATTCCCCTGATAAAAACTCTGCCATGTCTCATCAGTCCTGGGTTTCTGGGGGCTGTACATTCCAAAGACCACAAGTTTGATCACCTTTGAATTACTAATTGATGAGCTTCCTGATGTGTTTCCCTTGCAAATGAGGGTCAGTGGAGGCGTTTGGTTAATCGTCCTCAAAGCTAATCATTGCTTTATTTTATGTCCACAAGCTTCCCTCCTAACGTCAGTCACCACTTCCCAAATATCTGCAGTCACCAGTGAAGACAGATACACAGCATTCCAACTCTCCACCGTTTTACCCCAACCTCCCTTTCTACATTTACGATCCTCACACCACCCACTGTACCATCCTAATGAATCTGAATATCCAGCCACATCTGAATCCAACCTAAACCCTGCACCTCCCACCTCAACACCCACGCAGGTCTGCCCTTCTCTATCTTTCCATCCCCTAAAATCCTTTAGCCCTTCAAGGCTGACCTGAATGACACCCTTTCCAAAAGGTCTTTCTTTGTCACAAGCCACTGGAAATCTACTCCCTTCCTGTATGATTGATTAGAGTTCAGCTTACGTCTACATTACGGTATTGTTATCATGAGCATGGTTGTAACCCTGTACGTAAAACTCTGCACCTTACCAGCCACCTGACCTTGAGTCACCTCTTTGGACTTCAGTTTCTCCATTTATACAATTGGTATAACTATAGCATGGACCACATAGTGTCATGAGGGTTAAATGAGATCATGCAGGTAAAGCATTTAGCATAGCGACTCAACTTCAGCTACACTCGCTGTATATTGGTGGACAGTATCATCATCAACAATTATCAGCATCATCAAACTTTATTTTCAAATGCACTGCATCAGCTAGGAACACAGAGTTGAATAAGTCATCACTTGCAAGGGAGGGAAAAAAAAAAAAGAAACAGCAAAAAAAAAAAAAACTCTTCAAAATTAATGCCCCCACTAACCATGAGTACTGAGCCGGTTTTTCACGTATCAAGGATAGCATATTATTATCCTCATAAAATTCCTTTCTTCCTAAGAGACTAAAGAGCTGAGAAGATCTCATTCCACCTGGCTTCACAAGTCCTCTGAGAGAGAGGCAACAGGTAAGCATCTCTTTTCCATGGTCCTTAGGTTGTGTGAGGACACAAACAAGAAGCAAGGCAGCTGTCCCTAGAGCTGGAGGCTGCCCTCTCCCCAGGCCTGGGGAATTAAAGAAGCATGGACCACCCTTCAGCTTATTCCTCAGGCAGATGCCCTTTGCTTACTCTGAAAGCAAATGAGCGTGCTGCAGCCTGCTGGCTGAAATCCAGGGTATAGTCACCTTCCACATACTCTCAGACTCATTCATTCACTAACTCATTCATTCAAACCCTTTTGCTAAGCCTATGTTCCCACACACCCTATAAACACCAAGCAGGTTCTGGAGAATAAGAGGGGCCAGAGAGTCAAGTATAGCTTCCTAAGAAAATACCCCAGGCAATAAATGGCCAGGGTCTGTCCTGAGCGCTGAATACGAAGACAGAATGCTTCTAAAACCTTACCAATGTTAATTTTCTCCTCTTGCAGTTGTTTACAAAATGGAATAAAAAATTCAACTCAATTACTATAAATACTTCCAAAATGCTAATCCCCCCCCAAACAGGAGTCTTTTCCTATCTAAATGCCAGGCCCCACCGACCCCTGCCAAAGTCATCACGCTCCAAAATCAAAGACATCAATGACAGGTGGAGATGTATGCCTGGGGTGACGATGCAACGATGAATCAGAGCCTCCAACGGTACCGCCCCTCCCCCAAGACAACAACGCATCTGAGCATAAAATGAGAGGAAGCAAACAGATACTTGTACATCCATGTTCACAGCTTTATTCGTAACAGCCAAATGGTGGAAGCAACTCAAGTGTCTATCGATGGATACATGGATAAACAAAAGGGAATATCATTCAGCCATAAAAAGGAAGAAGGTTCTGATACACAATGTGACATGAACAAACCTTAAAGATATTATGCTAAGCAAGGTAAGCCAGACACAGAGGGACAAATACTACATGATTCCATTCTTATGAGTTACCTAGAGTAGTCAGATTCATGGAGATGGACAGAAGAATGATGGTGGCCAGGGGCTCGGCAGCGGGAGAAATGAGGAATTGTTTAATGGACAGAGTTTCAGTCTGAGAGGATGAGAAAAGCTCTGGAAATGGAGAGAGAGTAGTGATAGTTGCACAACAATGGGAACGTATTTAATGCCACGGAATTGTGCACTTAATGGTTAAAATGGTAAATTTTATGTTTATTTTAAAAATGATTACTTTAAAAATCAGAGGAAGAAATCAGAGGACTTCTTCAGTGCCATGGTGGGGGGGGAGGTTTTGTGCTGTAGAGGATGCTGGTGGCATCTGCCCACATCCCCTCTACGGGGCTGGGGTACTCCACTCCCAGCCTCTATGGGTTGGCTGCTAAAGGCCCACTGCTGCTGCCTTCTCTAGAGAACTTTTCTTGGCTGCAGGGGTGGCTGAGAGATTCCTCCTTCACCCACCCACCTCCATGTAGACAGCCAGCAGTCAATGGCTGAGTGATGTGGGGTCCAAAAGGCCAATTACCTCAAGGTGGAACCAACTTCATGGTACAATTCACACTCCGGGGCTCCCTGTGGGATCGCCTGAGGCCGATCTCCAGCTAAGAACACCTCCTTGCTTAACTTTCTTTCCTGCCCCATCCTATTTCCCTCATTCTTCTCCTGAGGGCCATCCCTCAATAAATCACTTTCACATGAACCCATCTCAGGCTCTGCATGTAGAACAAAGCTTCTCAAACTCTTTTGAATGACAGTGCCCACTAAGGAGACTTTTCCAATATTTGTTTTTCCTAATCACCCCCACGATACTTTAAAAACACAGACACACTGTACATCTGTGAGGTACAGGTACTGTATGTATACCTGTGCCTTTTACGTAAAAAGAATAAGAACTTTTCACTCATACCCCATTTCACCTTCTCGGAGGCATGATCTCCCCTGTTGAAAATGCATGTTCTAGAAAACCTGACCTAACACAGTGTGGATACACCTAAGTGACTGATGTGTGGGATAGGAAATTCTCCCGCAAAGCATGAAGTGCTTTGAAATGATTTCTGCTACCATTAATGGCTTTTATTCACAACAAGCAACCTCAAACCAGCTAGCGCAAGAAAATATACAGTCTTCCACCTCCTACGTGCCCAGGAGCTATGCTAGACCCTGGAGATAGATAAAAAGCATGAATAAGTTAGAATATTGAGTCTGCTCGTGCAGGCTAAGAGTTAAACAAACAGGTGCTGAAGGAGCTAAGATAATGCATAAAGCAGGTGAAGGCACATACCTGGGAGCGGGTCACCCTGCTCAGAGACCCTACCCTTTCTGGAGCCTATAGACCCTCTAGGGAGACACACATCAATTCAGTGAGATATCACAGGGTAAGCATGGCTGGAAGAAAAGAAGGGGATCTACTGCTTTTTTTGATTTGTTCATTCATTCGTTCACTCAGCAACAATTTCCCATCACTTACCACCGCATCAACCCTGGGGATACAACACAAACGCAGGAAGAGAGAGGGCTAGAAGGATGGGCTCCAGGCAGAGCGGCTGGGTTTGAGTTCTCCATGGCTCTGTGATCTTGGGCAAGTTCCTTAAGCCCTTATGTTCCTTATCAGTGACGTGAGGAGAGTAACAGCAAATATCTCAAGGGCTGTTTCGAGGATTAAGTAAGATAACGAAGATAAGGCAATAGCTCTAACAGAAAATGCTCCGTACAGATACTAGTTATTGCTTCTTTTGTTACCAACTGGACACATTTCCTTCCCTCAAGAACCCGGTGCGGAGAGAATGATTAAAGCCTAGTGCCATGCTGCGTCACGGGAAAACGCACCTTGTCCCTCTCAGTTTTGGAAAAGGAGCTCTCTTGGAGGACCCAGTTTCTGTGCGACACTACCCTGTCCTGACTCCCGGCCACTCACTCTGATGGTTGGAACCTCCCTCTACAAGGCTCTGTTATCTGCACAGAACAAGATAAGCCCACACTTCCAGCTCATCTGGCAGACCCCATGAGTAACTAATGCCTACAACTGTCACCATTTTTTAGTGAAAGATTTCATAAACGGGGAGTGTTTCCAAGTCCAGCCTCATGAGACAAGCTGAGGTTTCATTCCCCTCAGTGTTAACGCTGGCCTATGCCGGCCAAATGGACACCAAGGGGCAAAGCAGTATTTTTTCAGCCCCATTCAGACCCCACCCCGCCCCATGACTTCTAAAGCCAAAGCCACATATTCACAGGACCCGATGAGGAGAATAAAAAAAATCAACATTCCGGGAATGGCATCATCAACACTGAGTTTCAGGGGGTTATTTATTTATTACGTGATAATGGCCCAAATGTATACACTACTCCAAAATCTGCCATGAAAATTCAAACGTCTTTGTCATCCTTGTTTACAAAGCACAGAGAGAAATTAAAACAGGCTCAACGAAGCAGTGCTTGTGCATATTAACGAAGCTAAATTCTAAATCTGGAGTTTGGAAATCAAAAGGGCAAAAGAGGGCTCATTTCAGACTAATTTGCTTTTGAATATGACACTCTGCATGTCAAACAGTACAAGGCATGTGGAAATGGGGGCCTAGAGAGGCACTTTAAAGCATGTGCACACAGGTTACAGGGCCTAAGATCTTTGAAATGGAAGGGACCACTTTGCATTTCCTACCCAAGACTTTGACAGTACACATCCCTCTACAGTCACCTGTGTCCTACTCAGGGAGGGCCCGACGATGGGTCTCCACTATGACCATATAATTTTTCTCTTTTATAACCTACATAACCTTTCCTTGTCTGGTCCCACTGTAAACACTACCACAAGAACACTGGGTGCCGTAAGGGTCATGGCTTGGAACTTGTACACAAAGACCCAGGAGTGTTTGGTTCTTAGGAAACAGAGAGGTAGAGGAAGCCAACACTGGATGCAAAATCTGATAGATCCGAGTTCAAATCCCAGCCCTGCCTCTCACTGACTGCAAATTACTCCAATTCTCCTAGCCTCACTTCCTGCATCTGCAAAATAGAGTGATAATTCCTATCTCTTAGGTCAAACTTATGTATCAGAACACAGTAGGTATTCCAAAGTGTTACCTCCATTCTCTTTGCTTTTCGTGGGAGCAGTAATAAATCAAGGAAGGCCAAGCAATACCTCACGGATGCTATAACTCAATGAATAACCCAACACCCAATTTCCTATGGTCTAGGTCTGCAGGAAAAGACACAAATCAAGAAGACCCCAAAGTGGGTGTTTAGGGACAGGGATAGATATTGGGATGGGAATAGACATAAGCATGAGTGTCCTGAACTGCGGTGCTCTCTGGCTTGTTCCCCTTGGTATAAGGCATATGTGACGCTGGCAGACCTCCAACACTAAGTAAAAATTGGGTGTGGGGCTGTGGAATCAGACCTCCTGGTCTGGACTCCAGGCTCTGCCAGTTGTTAAGTGACTTCCAGGGCATTGGTCTTCTCACCTGTAACTGGGGACAACCACTGTACCAACCTCCCCTGCTTTGCAGCTCCTATAAGCCACTTGTCACTAGCTTCCTTAGGGGACATAAATACATGACAGGGGAACAAGCCTGGGGAATGACGCCCAAATCAGAAAGATTCACAGAATAAATACATGCACACTACACATTCCCCCAGAAGGAAAAGAAGTCACTGCACACCAGCACTGAGAGATGTCCCTTCTGCCAGTATCTAGCCCATCCTCCAGCTGAGAGTGCCCCCTGTTCCCTCCTGAGGATTGTCAGACCTGACAGCCCCCTGTCCCCTTCTCCCCTAGCTCCTGTCCAAGGGGCTCTGCAGATCAGCTAAGTGTCCAGGGGTCGGGGGAGAGGGAGGTAAGGGCCACATTGGGTCAGCTGCCCTCATGGCCTCCCCTTCTCCTGCCCAGCATCTCCTCTAAAGCCTGGGGCACTGCTGAACCAGAGGCTGGCTGGCTACGCTGCCCAGGAGAACCATCCCTTACCCTGCCACCAGCCTCAGCCTCTTTTCACTGCCCCCCACGAGCCTTTTCTCCACGTGTTCCTGGACACGTGCTCCCTCTCCTTCCCCTGCCTCTCTCTCCTTCCATCTCCCCTGTCCCTGTCCTTTCTCGCCTGACATCAGTCTTTCCTTTCCCTTCCCTCTGCCTAGGTCAGCCTGCCCTCCCCTCCCCCACGCCAGCTCTGCCGTGCTTGGCTTCTCCGTCTGCCCATCTCTACAACTGCTTTAACGCGGGCTCCCTCCACCCTCCGCCCCTCTCACTCTCTCTCTCCTGTGTCTCTCTCATCACTCGACTGCTCTCCCTACAATATCCCCTCTTATAGTTCTCTCTTTTCCTCTCTTCCCATCAGGCTCTCACACGCTTTCTCACTTTCTCCCGTTCTCCCCATGTATTTCCTTTTCTCTTTCAAGGCAGGGACCAGCATCAAGGGCATGAATTTAAGCAGGTACCCAAAACAAACAAACAAAAAACAACTCAGTCATCAAAATAAATATTATCTTAATGTAATATTATTAAAAATCCAAATGAATGCCAAAAGTATCCATGTTGAAGAAAGAATAAAAAAAAATTGTGTAAAGGCAGAATCTGGCCCTGCACTTGGGCCGCCCCCTCCCTTGCCTCGCCCTCACCCATCTCTGCTCTGAAACTTGATTGACGAGAACAGGTGGCCAACCTGAGGGCTGGAACTCGCCAATTTGATTTTTTTTAAAACACTGCATTAAAATATTATTTATTTGATTATCAAGGTTTGTGCATCCCTTTAAATGCTGTTGCCCTCGATTGGGAATGTTTCTGTTGGGGTCCTGCCTGCTCCCTTCTATGCATTTCCCTTTCTGTCTCTTCCTCTCTGTTTTTCCCTGTGTTTATCCTTCTCCCCTCCTCTTCCTTTCTCTATTTCTGTAGAACTGTCTCTCTCTCCCCCTTTCTGCCCACCCCAGTCTGGCCCTCTGTCTCTCTGTCTGTCTGTATCTGTCTCTGTCCCACTCCCGCCCCTCCTCTGCCATGTGTTTGCACACATCTCTTTCTTTCGTGGATCTCTCTGTCTTTATCTCACCCTGGGTCTATCTGAGTTTCTCTCCCTTCTTCCCTTACCACTCTGTCTCTCCTCATCTTGCCTGCACCTGTGGCCAACCCACCAAGCCCAAACACTGCCAGGAGTGCAAAGAAAGGACAGACAAGATTCCTCCTGGCAGGAAAGCAGGACTCAAAGTGCTCTGAACTCAGACCTCCAGATCTGCCGCCATCTGCCAGCACTCCTGTCAAACCCGTCTTGAGCAATGAATGCCCTGTGTCCCAGACATAGGTGAGTAGGCAGCTGGCTGATGCTAGAGTCTCAAACCGAGGATGGAGACAGAAGCACAGTGAGGGGCAAAACCCCAGCAGAGGAAGCCTACTGGCAGAATTGGAGACCCTGAGGCTGGGGAGGACCCAGATTCCCCAGGACAGGGCAATTCACTCTCCACGTGGCCTTCTCAGGACAGCAGCTAGAAAAAGTGAAGGAGAAAGGATTTGCCTAACATCTCTGGATGTGCCAGGGACTATCACGTTCTGTATTTAATTTAACCCTACACTCCACCTTAGGTATGATTACTTCTGCAACTGAAGCAACTGCAGTTCAGAGAGGCTGAGTGATTAGCCCAAGGGCTCACAGCCTGATTCAAATTTAGAACATTGAACTCCTGGTCCAGAGTCTCTTCCTCCTACCACTTCATCTATTTAAAGAGCTGACTTCCTCTCACATACACCAAAGACTAAGAAATAAAGGCAGACCAATGGTCCCATGGCCATTCTTCTTCAGAAAACATTCACAATTGGCTAAACGATTTGGATAAAAATCAAGTTCAATCCCCAGAGCACACCACACTCAGAATAAATTACAAATGGATTAAAAAATTAAATGCAAAAAAGAAAACCATGAAACTCCTGGAGGAAACTACAAGAGTGTCCCTTTGATCTGAAGGATGGGGAGACTATTTTGAGTATGACATGAAACTCACACAGGCAAAGGTTGATTGTTTTCACACTTTTGAAAAAAAGAGGTTTTGTATTGCAAAACACAATTTAAAGACAAATGAAAAATGGGGAAAACATCTGCAAGCTATATGACAAAATGTTAATGTTCTTAAAATGTGAAGAATGCCTGTCAATCAACAAAAGTCTTAACCTAAAAGAAAATACGAACAAAGAATTTGAACAAGCAATTAACGGAAAAGCACTTATACAAGACAAATAAACAAGAAAAGAGGCAAAAAAATACCCTCAACTATTCAAAATTTTAATTGGAACTATGAAACATCATTTATCAACTGTTAGATTAGCAAAGATTAAATACCCATCGTCATTAAGAGTTTAAAGAGCTGAGAATTCCCTACAGAACTGATATGAGTGGACATGGCTACAATCCCCTATTGACAAATTTGTGAATACTTATCAAAATTGCAAATGCACATTACTTTTGACCCATGAATTCCACTATTAGGAACTTATCCTACAGAAATGCAGGCACACCTGCACACAGACATGAATACAAGGTTATTCGTCACCACATCGTTTGAAGGAGCAAAAAAAAAGGAAATATTCCAAATGTCCGACAACTGGGTACTGAGTAAATTACAGCACCTCCAAGCAAAGGAAGATGACAGCCAATAAAAAGAATGAAACAGATCTATATGAACTATGGTGGAAAAGTACTCAAAGGAAAAACATGTCGAAAATACAGATATCATGATCCCTTAAAAGACTGCATGTGCCTGTCTGTAAGTGCGAGAGTGTGTGAGTGTATATGTGTGTATTTGTATAGAGAGAAAGAGGACTGGAAGTACAGATATGAACAGGCCACAGCGGTTGCACCAGGAGAGGGAGAGATTACAAAAGACTCACTTTTCCCTTCGGGCATTTTCCTACCACTTGCAAACAGTGAGTACCTGCTACTTCTATTTTCATAGAAGAAAAAGATATTTCCATAACAACAACCACCCCCAAAAAAGTATTCAGCAACCCCGATTTTGAATAGGACAGTTTTGAACACGGAAAGTACTCTTCCGCACCTCAACCCTGCTGTGCCCCCCACCCCCTCTGATCAAGGAGAGTAGCCTGTCTGAGGCAGGCAGATTCCCACGTGGCATACAGTTATTTATAATTAAATTCAGCTTAATTATGTTTTGAGATTTTCAAGAAACCACGACCCATTTTGAACCAAAGTTAGATGGATCTGCTATTTATGTACTGAACGCCTACTTCATTTAGGCGCTTTTAAGCCTCTACCGCTCCTGTCCTCGCAACAGTCCTGTAAAGGATGACGATGTCTACTTTACTGAAGAATCTTAGGCACCCACTCAGGGTTAAGTGACACAGCTGGGAGTTGAAGCCAGGTCTGTTGGGGAGCCCTCAAGATGACCAAATATGCCACTGATGGAACCAGATTCAAGGATATTGTGCAAAAACCACTTACCCAGAGTACTATTGAAATCAAGAACACACAGTAAATATCTACTCAGAGGAAACTGTAAGATCCTGACAGAGTAAGCCAACAGAGAGAAAACACTCCTCTCACACACACCGTGCCTTTGCCAAGTTCAGATCCAAGAGGCTGAGGAAAGAGGTCCTAAGGAGGACCCTCACTAAAAATACTTTAGCTCCGTTTGCTGAGAGAAAAAAAAACAAAAAAAACATGGCTGTAAATGCCGAGCCTGTGTCTATAGAAAATTCCACACTTTTCTCTCAAAGGCAAAAACCTGCTCACTTTTGCCTAAAGCCCACCTTGGAGCCCACCCAGCACGTGTGACCCAAGAACAGATTTGAATTCAGCTGAATGGAGTCAGTCATACTCCCAGAAGGGCGGGGGACCAGGACCAGGTGAGTAGGTTCTACTTGGGTCCTTCTGGATGGATGTGAGAAGGCTGTGCCGGATGCAGGGGCACATCTCAGGGGTGGGGGTGGGGTGCGGGGGGTGTCCTAACTCATCCTGGCCGGAGCCCTTTCAAATCTATGCCTAACAGAGGAGACATGCACAGTTAAGAGATTCAGATAAGAGAAGCAGTGTCACTAGATATAAATCTCAACAACTGCACTCAGGTTTTAACACAAACCAAAATATTGTGGCCTGTTAAACAGGGTTTGATTTTTCTCCCATACTGAAAAGTGTAGAAAAAAATTTCTGCTGCCTTTGAGTCAAAGGCTTAAGGTCGTCAGGCTGGGATGTCTGCAATTCTCTTATCCCTGTGGTTTCTTCACTGTCCCTGGGTACCACTCTACCTCCAGCATGGTGCTCCTGTTCCACTCAGGAAGAAGGAACAGACACAGGACAAAAGCTGCGTGAGCTGGCTGAGCCGGCCTCCCTTTTAGTGGTCTCTCTTGGGAGCCTCTCCCAACAGCTTCTCCTTCCACCTCACTGGCCAGAGCTGGGTCCCATGGTCACTCCCCTGCAAAGAAGGCTGGGAAATGTAGTTTTTAAGCTAAACACATTAGGACTTTTTAGTGAGGAGTAAGAGAAGAATGGATATTGGGGAAGCAACTAGCAGAGTCTACTTTATCAGATAACTTAGGGAAATAAACTTTGTGAATTCCTCAGTGCACAAATGATGGAATGGGTGGCACACAGCACAGAAAGTTTCAGAGCTGGGGGCCATGGGCTCAATATTTGCACTGAAGGAAAATCTCATGAGAGTCCTCCAACACAAGGAGGGCAAGGAAACCCTGTGCTCTGGCTTCTGTGGTCTCCCCAAACAGTCTGTCTTTGTCCTCCTGAAGGCTGGACACTGAGGAGGAGCTGAGGAAGGCCAATACTGAGTACATTTCCTTCAGTTGAAGTTCAAAGATCACTTAAAGTGCGGGTGCAGCAGCAACCTACAAAGGACTGAGTAGGTCAGATGTCTTATCCTATGCCTGAAGTGGGGGTCATTTCCTAGAGCAGAGTCCAATGGAAAGAGGGGAGTCCGTGCCAGGGCGTCTCACTGGCTGGCCACAGTAGAGGCATGGCAGGGAGGACAGGCCACATGCTGCCCCGCCAAAGAAGCAGGGGTTGTTCCATCCTATCAAGCAGCAGTCCGGAAGCAAGGAGCATAAATAGAGTTTTGTGGCATCAAGCCTCTACTGGGGTAGGTATCAGGGCAGGTTAGAGGGGAAGAAGAGGCCAGCTGTTGGGAGGAAAGATGCCAGGAGGTAAGAAATTCCAGGGTTTGACTTCTGCCTGGCTAGGGCTGTTTCAGAAGAGTCGGCATCACAGGGCCCAGGCGGGGGTTACTTAAAGGTACGACCAGGATGTAACCGGACTCTGTTGCCCAAGGGCACTAAAGATGCCCAGACACAGCAAGATGGCACAGAGGCATGGCCCCTCACGGCAAAGGGTGGGTCCCTGCAACCTTGCAGCCTGTCCCTTCTGAAAGGAGGAGAAATGATACTTTGACCCTGACATCAACAACCTCACACTGAGAACCACTTCTGTGCCCGACGATTACCGAGATCTCCACCACTCTGAGTCTGCAGGACCAGTGCCCGCCCTGTGGGAACACTGCCCTACACCTCTGCCGGGAGCCAGCTTCCCAAACAGGGTCGACGGCTCAGCGTCTGTTGCTTGAATAACTTTGACCTACTTTGCATCGCGACTTTGACGCAACCTGAAGCGTCCTCCCCAGTGCTTGCTGGTCGCATGCTCCAGATGGAGAGCTGCAATGGCCCACACCGGGGAGGCTGTAGCACACAGCTCGCGCTGCTCTGGGCACGTCTGTGCGCTGGGAAGAGGTGCCAGATCCACGACTGAGCCGCATGGAAGAAAACCAAGTGCCCGTCCCATTCTGACAAACCCACCAGAGGGACGCTTCTCTGGGGGACAAATGGGCTGCCGCACTGCCTGCCTTCCTGCTCATGCCAGCCCCAGAAAGCCAATGTGACTTCCCAAGTGCACCCCCTGCCTTCCTGAGTGAAACAGAGACACGTGGGCACCAGGCCGACTGGCCACCTGGCACCTCTTCTTACTGATGTTCTATAAATATCTGTCTAAGTTAACTTAGTGACGAGGCAGAGAGCCACCTGAGCAAGGAGCTGGTGGCCACAGGCTCCTCCCCTCCCTCTCCCCCGCCCCCGAGAGCACTTCGGCTCCAGCGCAAACCCCCATCCCTCCCTCTACAGCAAGCCCTGCGATTCCTCTGACCCTCTCCTTAAAAGGCAACTTCAGAGGCTATTCCTTCTTACTTGAGATCTCTCTCAGCCTCACCCTCTACCCCAGATGTCTTATCAAAGTGCCCCCTTCCAACCCCACAGAGCTTCCTTCCAGAGACGAGTATTCTGCTAAGTACTGTTTTTTCCTGACATTTTGCTCTCAGGAATGCTTAATGCCCCGGGATCACTTGGCATCTCAGCTCTGCTGCCCGTCCGTAGACAGGGCCCCGGGGGCCAGCAAGCTCCTCAAGCCACAGTCTTTGCAGCAACAAGGTGCAGGGAGTCGGAGAGTGAGTAGCATGGTCACGACCCCAATGCCTGGTTACAAAGCCCAGCTCTGCCGACGGCTGGCTGTGAGAATGTGGACAAATTAATTAACCTCTCTGAAGATAGCTGCCTCTGTATGATGGGCGACCTTACAGGGTTATCATGAAGATTAAATGAGCTAATGTGTACATATTATCCATCGCGGTGCTTGGCACACGATCTCAGCACTATTAGTGCTAGTATGAGTAACTAGAATTAGTATTAGTACTACTGTAGGTCATAAACAACACCCCCAAAGCATTCCCATGTGAATCAAATACGCAACTGAAAATGCGTAAGTAAATCTGTATTCATAATAAAATTATAGACATTAACAGAAATGCTGGCTTGGCCTCTGTGCCACTCGACCTGCCCAGTGTCCAGGGTCACCAGTGTCAGATCCCAAGAGCTGGGAATGAGGTTCCTCTCAGAACGTCTGCATGGCCATTTCTCAAACTGGCACAAGGCTCGTCACAACTTCGCACCTGCCAACTGCTCCAGCTTCAGTCCCCAGCCCACTCCCAGCAGAACCGATTCTGCAGCCTCACAGGGCTGCTCTGCATACCTAGAACCTCACACAGACATTCTTGTCTCTGACCTTTTGTGCATGCTGTTCTCTTGTCCTTCTCTGCCACCCTAAAAATTTTTAAACTTTTTAAAAGATCATCCAAACACTACTACCTCTCCACTGCCTTCCCTGACTGCTACCGACACAGCCAGAACCTTGTGTTCCCAGAGCCTTTGTTGGCACCTAGATCCACAGATACCTCAATTACAGGTGACCTGCTCTCCTGTCAGGCAGTGGGGCTCGAGTGAGCTATATCCTCAGCTCACCATCCCTGACACTTCTCAGACTTTACAGGGGTTTGCTGAGTGAAAGCAAGAAGTATTAGAGAGAAATCTCATTCTCACGTACATACACGCGCATGCCTGCACACGGCCTCCGAATGACTATCTGAAAGCAATGGCAAACTAGAAAGAGAACCTAATTTTGCAGAAAGTAGCCCATCCTTTTACACTGATGGTGAAAATCCTAGCAACACTTGGGCTTGTGTGGTACTTAGTTTACAAAGCACCTGGAAACAGAGAGATTCCCAGGGTGGGGAGACAGCTTCGCAACACCTGGCCTAATTCTCCAGGTGAGACAGGACTCTCGTGCAAAATCCCCACCTCAGGGTCCTTCAGCCCCTTGGCTGGATACATCCTGTGCCCCAAAACTTCCTATCTTCTGTCTGTACTATTTCTAGAGATCTCTGACCAGTCGAACATTCCCTTCTTAGGCTGAGTTAAAATTTGCTTCTCAAGAAGGTGAGTTTACCCAGGACTCTCACCTGTCGGGAACACACAAAGGTTTCTAGTGGCAGCCTGTCAAAATTCTACTGACAGTGACAATGTCCTGTCCAGCCTTCTCTCCTTGACGTGACCCAACCCAGCACGTCAGTATCCTCTCCTCTGTCTGGGACCCAGTCCTCTCACCACTCTGGCACCCTCCCCTTGGGAGGACTCCCTGCTGCCCTCCTAGGGGGAATGCCAGCCATGTCGAGGAGACTGTATACAGTAGGAGCCTGTCCAGGAGAACAGGTGTCATTCCAACGGGTGTTTCAGTCCTCCAGAGTACAGTTCTGTACTGCCTAACAGGGGCTGAACTGTGTCCCCCAAAATTCATATATTGAGGCCCAAACTCCCAGAACCTCAGAATGTGACTGTATTTGGAGACACGGCCTTTAAGAGAGGACTGAGTTAAATATAAGGCCGTTATGGTGGGACGTAATCCAATCTGACTGGTGTCCTTATAAGAGGAGGACATTTGGACACAAAGGAAGACACCAGGGGTGCATTCACACAGAGCAGAGAGCCATGTGAGGACACAGGGCGAAGAGGTGGCCATCTGCAAGCCAAGGAGAGAGGCCTCAGGAGACACCAAACCTCCCCATACCTTGATTGTAGAGTTCTACCCTCCAGAATGGTGAGAAAATAAATTTCTGTTGTCTAAGCCACCCAGTCTGGGGTATCTTATTTTGGCAGGCCTAGCAAATTCATACACTAACTACATACAGAACTCAGTTATATTGTCTACACAGCCCCAAAAGCATGTTAAGTTGCCAGTTTCTCTAGTCAAGACATGAGTGACAAGACGCTTTCCGGAATAAATCTCAGAGCCAGGTCTGCTCGTTTTCTGAACTTCCCAAGAATGGCACACAGCCCCATCATCGTTTCCATTCCAATCTTGCCCATCTCTTTAAGAAACAGTGATTTCTCTGTTAAAACGAAAAGTGAAAGTCCCTTACGCGATCTGGGCCCAAATTTTCCGAATGAAGATCTTTGTTCTTAAAGAAACACAAAAGGGAAGCAAGAATAGCAAACCCTGAAGCAACAGGAGTCACTGCTTCTGTGCTTTAAGCTATCATCCCTGTTCCTGCAGTGCCAAGTAAGTCTAATAGAGAACAGCGGTCATGCCCCATAGTCAACACACATGGACTTAAGTTAGGAGCTGCTGTCCTTCCTCACATAGCCCACCTCACGCTCTTTCAGATGCTGTAGGACACAAGCATCCCTTCTTAGATTTTCTCTTTTGCCCTTGCTTTGCCCTTTGAACTTGATGCACTGTAATAGTTCCCTAGAAACAAATCTCACACCCAAGCTCCCCTAAATTGTCACAAGCAAAATACCCTCTCTTCTTCAACGTAGTTCTGGAAGCCTCCACCATCTGGTACACACCGGCATCACTCATGGTTTATCCTAGCCCTGAAAGAAGGAATTCAGTGCTATAAAATCGATCCCTTTTTAAAATAACTTTCACACCACGGTCTTACCCTCCGGAGGCCTGATATTTCAGAGGAGCCAAGCTGGGGTCATGAAGTGTCCTTAAGGATGAAGTACCAGTGAAAGGCCCTGGACCACCAAAGGAGAGGCTGAGCGCTACTTCCTCTGGCTACAGCATCCTACAGCCGAAGGAAAGGTACAGATCCCTAGGGGCTGAAAGCAGAGGGAATCACATCTGGTCGAAATGCCTTAGAAGCAGCAAGGGCTAAGCCTGAGAAAAACCTCTAGCAAACGCCAAATCTGAGAGCAAGAAGAGAAGTAGGGGCCAGGGTAGAAGGACTAGGTGAAATGGAACAAGAGGGGGGCAATGGATGGTGTGAGAGGGTGCAGAGAGACAGGAAGACATAGAATCAGGCTTCTCATGGCCATTTCTCTATGCACCACCCCTTTGATTCCCCCAGCCAACAAAGCTGTGCATCTTCGGGTCAGAGAAGCAACGGATGAGAGTGGGGCAGTCATCCATCAGGTTCCTCCTCTCAGCAGCCTACACAGAGGTGCAAGGTTTGAATTCTATCTCCAAACCGCGAGATCTACCTTGTCAGGATTCTCAGCTCCCGCCACTACTTATCGCATCAAGTCTTCAAAAGGGCATATTTCAAAGTCTTGATGGTCCAGTAGTCATGCTGTCTTGGCCCCGACAGCTCCCAACAAGTTACAGGCCCAGAAATTACATGGAGCAGCCATCCGTCAAGTGTCTCCATGGTCCACCGACTGCTTGTGAGATAGAGTTAAGTCGCGCATACAGGCCACCAACGGGAAGCCGTAATTAGAAGTGCCTTGGCTGTCATCACTAGCGTCAGCAGAGGAGGTTTTGGCATCACACCCAAGAATGGCAGCTTCCAGAAACAAATGAGATGCACCACGTAGGCCTTCATTCTCCTACCTTCAGTGGCCATGTATTCCGCTAACTGACTCCACAAGACCCTTGGCAGTTAACTTGTGTTTCCCTTTTCATTCTGTGGCATTTTTTTATTATTGTTCAAAGCACTTCCTGGTACAGCTTTACTTCCCCCCCACCCCATCCGCTAACACATGGCTAGTGGCTATGGTGGCTACCATACTGGGTAAGTCAGATGTAGAGTGCTTCCATCATGGCGGAACACCCCGTTGGACAGTGTTGAAAGGTGGCTGCTTTGAAGCGACGCGGCCTCAGTGATGATCGAAATGTTCTCCACGCCCCTCACCCACACGCTGTCCCAAATCTTTTCATGGAAAAAACAGTAGCAAAAAATCTAATGAATCTGAAGGGGGTGGGGAATGTATATAATTAATCCATAAGGGAGAAGGGAAACCTTTTTTGTACCTATTTATGTTCGCTTGATAAACAGGGAAAAGCTAATGACTGTAGCTCCAGAAAAGTCCATAGGGAAATCGGAATCTCTTATCTGAGCCTCCTCTGCAGAGCAGGAGGGGCTGTGCTCTGAACCATGCTGGAGATCAAAGAGGATCCGTGCATGTCATTACCAAATTTCCTCCCCTTTCCTCTTGTGTTTTCAAGTCTTCTCATTGCGGCAGACTGGCCTACATTAGCCTGCCAGGAAAGAGTGAGGCTTTCATTCAACAATGATACCAGTAAATCAGAGCAAACCAGCTACAGCTCGATATCCAACTCCCTTTCCAGTCACCTTCCCCCAAACGCAAATTCTTGGTGTGGTGCAGAATCACAGAGGCCGTGATCCAACTGTGCATCTATAAAATTCATGCCAAGCGACTGTCTTTAAACTTGAACTAAATGGAATGTCTCTAGTAGTGCATGTTTGGGTGTGTGGAGAGGGCCACCTGAGACCTCCCAGAGAAGACAGCTCTATTTTCAGATGCCGATGCATGTCACAACGTGGGCACGCTTCTTACACCATCTGCAAGCCTGCCTCCTTGTAGCCACTGCCCATTTCTCTTGGGTTTCTCCTTGGGGACCCAGAGAACGTGTCCAGATTCACATGGTAGTTATTCTGAAGACATGAGTCGTGTCCCCTTGAGCCTTCCTTTTCCCCTTTGCAATGTCTCCGGATCTCTCTCCTGGTCCTCTCAAGGGTGGCTTCTGGATGTTTCCCTGCTCCCCTGCCCTGGCTGTCTTCTAGCCCTGTGCCAATCTCCTCCTGAGAGATGGACAGCCAAGCCTGAACCCCAGCCTGCAGGTGGATGGGAACAGACCCCCGTGTCACCAGGACCCATAAACAAAGGCATCTGGATCACACCCTCAGAAGCTGCCTCAGGGAACTGCTCCACCACCCACACCCAGACTCCCACCTGCTGGAATCCACTCCTGGCTTCTCCTAATAAAGGGCAGGTTAGGAAGGAAGAGCATTAATTAGTTATAAATTGAAAGCTATTACCATAATAATGGAAAGATGAGTGAATGCAAAATCCCCTTCTTTCACAGTGGTATTTACAAAACAAAGATTAATAAGGTAATTTTATCCCCAAATCTACAAAGAGCTCAGCAGATGCAGCTCATGGAAGGCAAGGCTGAGGGAGAGCGTCTGCATTCCCCTCCAGGTCTCCAGTGGTTTTCCCTAGTGGTTCAGAGCCAGGTGTTGGAACAAATACACAGAGGGTACCACTTCATCTGCTGATCCCTGGGCAGGATCCCAAGGTACCCCTCAGACTTGCCACCCAACCCCTGCCTCACCCACGCCCTGCCACCTGAGCAGGACAGCCCTCCCTGTGAACTAGCAGGGAGGATTCAGAGTACCTTGTTTGTGTGAAGGACTAACCTCTCTCTGGACCTGCAGAAGGCCAGGGAAAGGAAAGACAGCTTTCTTACCAATCTCCTGCTGGGGCTCAGGGCGGGCTGCCCCAAAATATGCCACAGTGACATATTGATTATTTTGAATTAAAGTTACTTAAGCAAGAGCCAGTGCAAGAGGGACACTCTGACCATCCTGTCTCCCTGAAAGCAGGAAACACATCTCATGTGAAAGGTGCAGCCACTGTGGAAAACAGTATGGAGGTTTCTCAAAACACTAAAAATAGAACTATCACATGATCCAGCAATTTCACTCCTGGATATGTATCCAGAAGAAGCAAAAACACTAATTTGAAGAGATACATATACCCCAATGTTCACAGCAGCATTATTTACAATTGTCAAGATATGGAAGCAACCTAAGTGTCCACCAACAGACGAATGGATAAAGAAGATGTAGTGTACACACACACACACACACACACTGGAATACTACTCAGCCATAAAAAAAGGAATGAAATCTTGCCATTTGCAGCAATATGGATGGACCTGAAATAAGTCAGACAAAGACAAATACTGTATGATATCACCTGTATGTGGCATCTAAAAAAATACAACAAACTCGTGAATATAACAAAAAAGAAGCAGACTCACAAATCAGAGAACAAACTAGTGGTTACCAGTGGGGAGAGGGAAGGGGGAAGGGGCAATAAAGGGGGAGGGGACTAAGAGGTACAAACTATTAGGTATAAAATAAGCTACAAGGATACAGTGTATAACACGAGGAATATAGCCAATATTTTATAATAACCATAAATGGAGTATAACTTTCAAAAACTGCAAATCACTATATTGTACACCTGTAACATATAATATTGTACATCAAGTACGCTTCAGTAAAATAAATAAATTTAAAAAGTCACAAGAACAAAAAATAAGGAAAAAGAAAGAAAATTATTCTCCCTGCATCTGGAGGTAGGACAGCCTTATCGCCAGAGACAAGGAATTTGGGCCTAGAAGCCTACATAATACACCTTGTTACTTCTTTAACTTACTACCCAAAACCCAAACTCTGTTCAGATTCTTTACTCATTGAGCACCCACGACCTAAGTTTCTTCGACCTGTCAATTCCTCCCACATTTATTGTTTGGTATAAAAGTTGCCTGCTTTGGCCACTTGTTATGAAGACTTCCCATTTCCATGAGACCTCCATGTTCATGAAATGAAATGCGTTCCTTTTTCTCCTGTGAATCTGTCTTGTGTTAGTTTTATTATTAGTCCAACCACAAGAACTTGAGATGGGTAGAAGGGGAAATGTCCTCCTCTCGACACTCCCCATTCTACAAAGCATGAAACTGAGGCTCACAACAGGAGGTAGGGAACACACCCAAGGCCTCAGCCTGGAAGAGGGGAAATGAGATTCAAGACCAGGCTTCTGAGCTCTGCCCCCGAAACCACAGGCTGCCTGGGGCACACCCGCCACACCATCTTTAGATAGGCCTCCGCTTTGCTGACCCTCCTTCCAGAGCTCAGGCGCGCCCCGGACCCTGGCTTGAAACTCCAGCCTGTCAGCGAGGGAAGGGCTTTGAGCTCCCCCAGCCTGGCCCACTCATGGTGCCAAAAGTAATCACAGTGTGAGGCAACGGCTACACAGGGGCCAGATACCTCCATATCCTGACCCCTCCCTTCAGTGTCCCTCCCTCTGCCTGTGCCACTCTCCTCCCAAGACACCTCCACACCCTGAGCAACACGGAAAGGAGGAGAGAGAGTTTCATACCCAATTTAGAGATGAAGACCCTGAGTTTCTATGACGTGGGCCAGCCATTTAACCTCTGCACCTCGCTTTCCTATCTGTAAAATGGGCTGAGGGCAGTACTACCTCACAGTGGGTGTGGGGATGGATTAAATGAGATAATGTAGGCCAAGGGTCAGTAAACTTTTTCTGTAAAGGCCCTGATAGTAACGACTTCAGGTTCTGCAGGCTATAAGGTCTCTGTCACAATGACCTGACTCTGGCCCAGTAGCATGAAAGCAGCCACAGGCTACTCATGGCTGTGCTCTGATAAAATGTTACACAAAAAATAGGCAAGGGGCTGAATTTGGCCTGCAAGCCAACCCCTGATGGAGGCAAAGTAAGTGGCACATACTAAGCCTCAATGAATAACAGCTACTCTCATAATAATTATGCTATTACTGTTGTTGTTGTTACTATTATTATTACCATTTTACCAGTGTCATCCAGCTGTAACAGACAGATGGACCCACCCCATAGCTAAAGCAGCAGACTAGAAGGAAGAGGAGGAAAACCTGGTCACTGAGCATCCCCCATGCCCTCACTTACCGCCAGAGGAGGCCAAGTGGGCTGGCACAGGGTGGGGTTTGCTGGAAGAGATCCCCTAAGTCTGCGCAAGAAAGGGGGCACACGAGGCTGCCGCCGGCCTCTGCCATGGCCCCCATGGGCCTCGAAGACTTTCCCTTACTTCACATAGCCCTGTCTCTGTGCTTAGAACAGGCACTGATAATTTGCAAATATCAGTAGGGTCAACAGAAAGCAGAGTACCACTCTCTGGCTGGCCGGGCTTAGGCACCCAACTGCAGCCCTGAGGGCCCTGGAAAGGGAGAGCAGGCTCCTTGGGGTACCCCTGCCCTTCCGCTCTCCAGACCAGAGCAGGCTGTTCCAGTGGGTCACCCTGAGAACAAAGCCCAAGAGGCAGCAAGAATGCCTCCTGCTCCAAATCACCCAGGAAGTGGGCCCAACCCTCTCTAAGAGCACGCGGAGCTTCCAGGCACGTTAGTGCTTCTGGGAGCTGTGTTCTCTCTCTGCCTTTTTTTTTTTTTTGTATTCATTTGGCATGGCATTCTCTTTTTTTTTTTATTTAACATCTTTATTGGAGTATAATTGCTTTACAATGGTGTGCTAGTTTCTGCTGTATAAAAAAGTGATTCAGCTATACATATATCCCCATATCTCCTCCCTCTTGCGTCTCCCTCCCACCCTCCCTATCCCACCCCTCTAGGTGGTCACAGAGCACCGAGCTGATCTCCCTGTGCTATGCGGCTGCTTCCCACTAGCTATCTATTTTACGTTTGGTAGTGTATATATGTCCATGCCACTCTCTCACTTCGTCCCAGCTTACCCTTCCCCCTCCCCATATCCTCAAGTCCATTCTCTAGTAGGTCTGCGTCTTTATTCCTGTCTTACCCCTAGGTTCTTTATGACATTTTTTTTTCCTTAGATTCCATATATATGTGTTAGCATACGGTATTTGTCTTTCTCTTTCTGACTTACTTCACTCTGTATGACAGTCTCTAGGTCCATCCAGCTCACTACAAATAACTCAATTTCGTTTCTTTTTATGGCTGAGTACTAGTCCATTGTATATATGTGCCACATCTTCTTTATCTGTTCATCTGTTGATGGACACTTAGGTTGTTTCCATGTCCTGGTTATTGTAAATTCTGCCTTGACTTTTACATCAGGGGTCAACAAACAGTTTCTTTAAAGGACCGGATAGTAAATATTTTAGAGTTTGTGGACCAGATGGTCTCTGTGGCAAATGCTCGAGACTCTGACATTGTGGCATAGAAGATGCAGACAATACACAGATGAATGGGTATGTTCCAACAAAACTCCAAGTGGCTAAGCCGATATGGCCCCAGGGCTGAATCTGACCCTTAGGCTGTAATTTTCTGGTCCCTGTTCTAGAGGACAAGGGTTCTATCTGATTCATCCCTGTTTTTGCCTCTAAACATTGCAGGTGCTCCATGACCCTTCATGGAAAGATGGGGGGAATTTGTGGTCAAGAACTGGATGATTAAAGATAACTGCTTAAACCGATTAAAAGGTAAAAAATAATAATAAATTTAAAATGATTAATTATTGTTAGAATACATGATATTCTTATAACGGACAGAACTCTGTTTTGGGTAATAAATAAATGAAGATAGCTGATAAGGCCTGATGCATCCTTAGGTGTGGGCCTGGATGCTGAAACCCAATGACTGAGTGCAAAGAAGCTTATAACAGTTCAAGAAAACTGAATTTGAAGTCCACTGAACAAGGTTAATTGCTCTCCTGTGTCCTATCTCTCTTTTCCACACTCACAGCAGGCTGCCGAGTTGAGAGAAAGTCCAGATAAGGCATATTTATTGAAAATTTACATGGCATCACCATAACTTAAGGGAGTAATATTCATGCTCACGTCTGGAAGCTGAGAGTGGAAAAGGTCTTCTCAGAACCGTAAAGGTACAATGAGTGTTACTTCTGGGCCAGTGATTACAGGTCAGTAATTCCCATTCCTGTGAGTTCCAGTGGGTCTGTCCCAACATCCAGTAAGGGGCCCGACCCCAAGCACAAAGGCAAATGGGGCTAGGAGAAGAAGCTTCTCCTAGAATGCTTCCTTCAGAGTTAGCGAGGAAAAGAGGACATTATATTGATATTTCATGCCATACCTGTATTACAAAATTGAATGAGCTGGTCAAGGTGGATCGCATGCTATGTTATTTTTATATTGCCCCCCCCACCCCGCAAAAGGAAAGGAAAAACAAGAATAACAGAATCTGGCACATAATAACTAAATAAATGCAAACTAATCCACGTTGTTCAATTTTTGTGGGAGGAATAACTCTTCTCCAATTTCTCATACACTTCTGTAGGTGTGTGGTGGAGATAAAAGAGGAAAAAGGAAGAGAAAAATTAACTTTGTTTTTAAGAATTCACAAGAACTAAACATAAAAATAACTCCCAAAGAGTAAATCATACAGTCATAGTCTATGATCACAGTGGAATAAAATCTGAAGTTATGAAATATAAAATATTTTAAAACTCAGCTATTCAAAAATTTTTAAATAATATGCTCCACTATTACGTTAAAAAGGAAGTAAAATACAAGTATAGGCTAATTAGAAAAATAGAAAAGAAATAACTACCTTTTAAAACTTTCAGGATGAAGCCAAAGCTGTATTCAAACAAAATGCATACCTTGAATTTTCCTATTAAGTTATAATCAACTTATAAGTTCAAAAAAAGAGCAAGGAATTAATAACATCAAAGAAGTATTTAATGAACTAGAAAATTTTTTAAATGATAGGATTGATTAAAGTAATATCTGGTTCTTTCCAAAGATCCTAAAATAAACTTTCGGCAAGAGGGAGAAAAATAAATATGCAAAATTAGAAATTGAGAAAGTGAGTCTACCTCATTCATGGATTCTTTCATTCAGCAAATATTCACTGAGACCTTATTAAATGTCAGGAATTGGTGACACAACAATGAATTACACAAAATCTCTGCTTCAACTTAACTCACTATAAAGGAGAAGAGAGAAGTAATTGCATTGATGGTATGTTATGAAAAACTTGCACATTTTATGAGAGACTCTACTCTGTGAAACGACACCAGGAAACCAAATCGCAATGAAAGGCATTAGTTTTCAGGAGACTATAAAGTCAAGAACTAGTTTGACTAAATCAATAACACTTATTTTAAAACTTCACTATTTGTCAAAAGGTACCTCCAAAACCTGTGCCGTGACAGTTGGCTTCGCAGGCTAGTTCTGAAAAGCCTTCAGAGAACGGATGATTCCAACGCTGTATCAACGACTCCACAGCCCAGATAAAGGGAGAAGGGTTCCCCGCGCATCTTGAGCAGCTGGGAAGACCCGGCTACCAAGCTTGGAAACAACAAAATGGCATCACTTGGGGATATTGAGGCCAAAATCGAATACAAGTCAACAATGTCTCATCTAGAATTCTGAAAGTGAAAAAGTTCTGAAACCTGGTTTTTTTAACTCATTTGGTGGCAGTAGAGAGTGCTGTCAAAACTCCCTTCGCTTCCTTGGGACCCTCATCCATTTGAGGGCACACTGGTGACTGCGGGGTACGTCCCTTGACCCATGGGGGCAGCTCAAGAGTCCCGGTTCCCAGAACTCCCCTGAGAAATGAAGCCAGAGTCACCCCCCACCTCCAAGGACGTCACTGGCCTCCTTCTCTTTCTGGTCACACTAGTCCACTCGTCCATCTGTTTTTCCTGGGAAAACTTCCTGATCCATTGTCTGGGGGTCCACTGCTGGGGAACCCATCCTAAGACAGAAAACCTGACCTCAACTTCTTTGCAGCCACTCTTGACCGGAGACTATTTCTAGCATTTATGTATCTGACTTAGTTTTGCATTCCTATGTTTGGCTGCATAAATATTAATGTGTTTGATTAAGGGGTACTTCCCCAGACTCCCCTGGGGTTATTACATAACATTCACAGTATATGCATCATATTACCTTCCTCAAATCTAATAAAATACAAATTGAAAACACATTTCACCCAAAGGGTTTTAGATAAGGGATTATGGTGCTGTATAAAGTACTAGCAAATCAAATCCAGTACTATATGAAAGGAATAATAAACCATAACCAATTAAACTTAATTATAATAATGGTTTCATATTTGGAAGTTCAGTCATACAGTTTTATAAAATAATAGGTCAATGAGGTAGAAACCACAGATGATCTCAACACTTATTCCTGATACAAAAACATAACTCTTAATAATAGAATGCTGGTTTCTTAAAATGATAAAGAACATTTATCTCAAAAAAAGTCATCATACCTAATAAAACCCAGAAAGCATTGTAACTGAATCAGGAAAAAGAAAATGGATATCTGCTATTAGCATTATTACTGAACCTCATTTTGGAATTTCTAGCACAAGCAAAAAATAAATTAAAAATCAGAGCAATTAAGTATTAAAGGGGAGACAACAGAAGCACCATTGTTTGTAGATGATATTATTGTCTACCTTAAAACCTGGGGGCATAACAGAAAACTATTAAAACTGATAGGAGAGTTTTGGTTTGGGAGCCAGATACAAAATACATGCCTAAAAAACATATCTTTTCATACCAGCAACAGCCAATTAAAAAACAATAGAAACATTTATCCCATACACAAAAGAAACAAAGATGTAGGGATAAACAAGAAATGTGCAAGACCTAAAAGATGAAACTACAGAACTCCACTGAGGGACATAACGCAAGAGATGTGAGTAAGTGGTGAAACTTATCTTATGCTTAGATAAGAGGAGCACAATGTAAAAACGTCTGTGGTCTCTAAATTAATCTATAAATCCAATGCAGAGCCAACCAAAAGCCAAACAGGATCTTACAAGGACCATTTGACAAAATTATTCTAAAATGTTTCCAAATAAACATGCAAAAATACCAGGAAAACTTTTGATATTTCAGGGTAATGGGGGGAATAATTCTCTCTGATATTAAAACATATAACAGTTACAGTAGTAAAGCAAGATGGTACCACTGTATAAATAGGAAGGCAAATAAATAGAAGCTAATTAGACTCCAAAATACACGGGAATATGCTATTCAGGTTGCATTTCCTACAAGTAGGGAACATAAGGATTATTCAATAAAAGATATTGAAACAACTAGCTGTCATCATGCAATAAAATAATAATAAAGCAAGATCTCTACCTCACCTTTTACATCAAAATAAGTGCCTGGTATATTAAAGATTTGAATTTTTTAAAAAAGGAAGGAGGGAGGGTAAGAAGAAGAAACCATAAAGGTACCAGAGAAAAAAGGAAAATCTCCTTTATGACAGTGAGGCAAGTCTTTCTGATGGTGACATGAAACCAAAAAACAGCATACTGATCAATTTCACCACCTACAAATTAAGAAAACAAACAATAAAAAAAAACTTCTGTCTGATAAAAAAACATCATAACCCATAACCAAGTAAAAAGAAAACAACCTAGAAAAAAATAATGCAACACAGATGCAGAAAGAACTACTCTTTCTGATATCCATAGAGCACTTAACAAACAAATGAAAAAGAAGAAAACCACCTGAAAGGAAAGGTGTGAAAGGTATAACCAGCTAAGTCCAGTCACAGGAAGGGAAGAAAAATGCAAAAGACTTCAATAAATATTTGGAAATATTTTTCTATGTCACGAATAACTCAATGAATGTTAATTTAAAATATGTTTTCCTCTATGCAATAAAAAGGTCAGGGCTTCCCTGGTGGCGCAGTGGTTGAGACTCTGCCTGCCGATGCAGGGGACATGGGTTCGTGCCCCGGTCCGGGAGGATCCCACATGCCGCGGAGCGGCTGGGCCCGTGAGCCATGGCCGCTGAGCCTGCGCGTCCGGAGCCTGTGCTCCGCAACGGGAGAGGCCACAGCACTGAGAGCATTAAAATGCGCACTCTTTTAGATGGGTGTTTGCCTTATTCAGAATTATGAGTATCAATAAAAAATATGCCTGAAAGATACACCCAAATCTGTCAAAAATGGTTACCAATACAGAACAGAACTGGGGAGGAAGGAGAGGATCTTTCACATATATATTTATGAAGCAATGGTTTTTTCGTTTTGCTTTTTAATTTTATTTACTTATTTATTTATTTTTGGGTGCGTTGGGTCTTCATTGCACTGTGCGGGCTTCTCACTGCGGTGGCTTCTCTTGTTGCGGAGCACAGGCTCTAGGCACACGGACTCAGTAGTTGTGGCACACGGGTTCAGTAGTTGTGGCTCGTAGGCTCTAGAGCGCAGGCTCAGTAGTTGTGGCGCACGGGCTTAGTTTCTCCGCGGCATGTGGGATCTTCCCGGACCAGGGATCAAATCTGTGTCCCCTGCATTGGCAGGCGGATTCTTAACCACTGCACCACCAGGGAAATCCCAGAAGCAACAGTTTTGGTTTTGGGGTTTTTTTTTGTTTGTTTGTTTTTACAATACACAAAATCATCATGGCTAACGCAGTCATGCCTCAGTATCCATGGGGGATTGGTTCCAGGACCACCCAACGGACAACAAAATCTAAGAATGCTCAAATCCCTTACGTAAAATGGCAAGTACAATCAGTGCGCCCACAGCCCACATCCTGGGTGAGGAACCCAGAGAACCAGCCACGGTTATATGAAGCACTTTACCTTAGTCGTCAACACCATCCAATAACCCCTGAGGCAAGTTCTCCAGGGAGTTAACAGTCTCCCTTCCTGTCTTTGGTCCTAAAAGAAAAAAACTCCCACTCTCATTTCCTCCCCCTCTCTGGAGAGGACAGAAGAGAAAGCCCTGTCCCTCTCTCCTTCCCATACCCAACCCTCCCAGAAGCCTCTTTCAAAGAAACTTCTCTTAAGGAACTTTTGAGAGCTGGGCCTGCGCAAGGCCTCCTCCAGGTAGCCATGGGTGGTTTTATTTTGCTTCAAAAGCTGGAAGGGTCTCCATGCCCCGCCCTGTGCTTCCTGAAGGTGCAGGAGTCAGTTCTTTACTTCCCAATCCCACTCAGATGCTCCTCTGACAACCTGTGTCTGTTGGACAGGAGTCAGAATCTGGAACACTTAGAATCCTCTCACCCAGTGGTTCTCAAAGTGTGGTCCCTGGGCTGGCAGCATCAGCACCACCTGGGAACTCGTTAGAGATGCATTCCTGGCTACTGAATCCCCATCCCCAGACCTACTGAATCAGGAACTCTGGGCACAGCCGACCACCCCTGCCCCCAGTCTGTGCTTTAACAAGCCCTCCAGGTAATTCTAATGTGTGAAAGATTAAGAACCTCACTCAAACCACTTAACAGTTGAGGAAACCAAGACTCAGAGCTTAACCTGCTCAGGGCAGCTAGTATGTTGCCAGGCTGGGATTTGAACTCAGATCTTTCTGATTACAAAGCCATATTCTTACACACTCTGCTACACCATCTCCTTATGTATTGCCTGTTCGATATTAAGCCAGTGAATACAAGTTTTCTTTTCAAAAGACAATGTTCCTAAATGTTGCTATGATTAGCTTTAGAATTGACTTTTCAAAAGTTATGAGGATGACAACAGAGCAGAAAATGAGGCTAATCCTGCTCTAATTTAACTTCATCTACACCATAAGCCTCCCGTTTAGACCATGGGGATAAGTCTCCCCATTTCCGCAAAACAGCAACATGTGGTTGTCAAAAAGCACCTAAAAGAGCCTCATAACCCTGGAGGGACGGCAGTAACATGTCACCTGCCTCCTCTGACCCTCAGAGCTGCACAAAGACCTGCTTCTTCGAAGAGAATCATTTTCATTCTAAAACGTAAACCTGACTATCTCGTGGTTACTTGTGCCAATAAGGGCTTTCATGTCATGCCAGATATTCTAAAGCAAGCGTTGGCAAACCGTGACCCACAGGCCAAATCTGGCCACTGGTTGTTTTTGTAAATAAAGTTTTATTGGAATGTAGTTAAGCCTATTTGTTGATGTATTATCAATGCCGCTTTCATGATTCAAAGGCAAAGTTAAGTCCATGAGACAGAAACCATATGTCCCTCAATACTTACGACCTGGCCCTTTACAGAAAATGAATGCCAACCCCTGGTCCACATGTCTGTCACTCAATGGAGAGAGAAGAGACTTGCAGTCAGTCATGGCTGAGTTCAGATTCTAGGTCTGTTAAACTCCAGAGTCTTACCTCCAAAAAGTCCTTAACCTCAGTTTCTTCATTTGTCTAACGGTTGCTCCATAGGATTGGGGTAAGGATGAGATGGAACAGAACATGCTAAAGGGCCGGCACACAGTAGGTACTCATCGAGGGCTAGTTTCCTCCTTCCCCTCTTTAGGTAGAGACATTCTTCAAGACCAGTGAGTTTCATAGCTCTGGCACATAGTAGGACACTGTCTAATCATCCAAGGCCAATTCCCACTGCAAATTGCAAATTCAGAAGGCAGAGGTTCCACAAAGCCCACAAGCTGTGGTTTAAAATGTCTCCTGGTCCAGTGGTCCCGGGGATAATTTACTAACCAGACAGCACACTTAGATAGCATACCTCATCTCCTAAGTCAAGGCTGTCCTGCCCAGAGCCAACAGTCAGCTCAGCCCTGGAAATGCAAAATGGGCTTCCGGGGACAGCAGATCCCGGCTGCAGGAGGGAAAGAGAAAGCACCCTAACTACAAAGCACTCTGTCCCCAGAAATCTCTGACTCAGAAAGCGTCCCCCTTGGTGACCTTAGGATCTTTCACAAGTGGAGGTTTTATAACCCCCAGCTGCCTGAGAACCGAGAACTAAATCTGCCTCTTGGTCAAATACCAGAACAACCACACAAGGAGAGTTGTCTTGGGCCAAGGTAGGAGCGGGGGAGGTATTCTTCCACCCAAGCCACCACACATTTGTTCCACCGCCCACTGCCTCCGGGATTACGTGTCTCGCGAGCTCCAATGGTGCAAGCCACTCCCTTCCTCCTTCCAGTCTGAGTTTCTATCCTATCAGGTCATCTCAATGGGGTGTTCCATGCCTAGTTTTTGCTGGTCTCACCCCCTAATTTGCCTGTACCCTACTGATGTTATTATCTGTATGTGGAATCACTGGTCATTGTTATGGGTTCAATGTGTCACCCTCCAAAAAGATAGTTTTGAGTCCTAACCCCCAGTATCTCAGAATGTGACCTTATTTAGAAATAGGGCCTTCACAGAGACAATCGAGGTAAAACAAGGTCATGAGGGTGGGCCCTAATCCACTGTGACTGCCATCCTAATAAAAAGGAGAAGCCTGGTCGGAGACAGGCACACACAGGGAGAACACAAAGTGAGCACGAAAGCAGAAACTGGGGTGGTGCTTCTACAAGCCAGGGAATGCCAAAGGTACCAGAAAACCACCAGAACGTAGGGGAGAGGCGTGGAAGAGATCCTTGCCTAGTGCCTTCAGAAGGAGTGTGGCCCTGCTGACAACTTGACTTTGGACTTCTTAGACTCCAAAATGGTGAGAGAATACTTTTCTGTTATTTAAATTGGTGGTACTCAGTTTGTGGTACTTTGCTATGGCAGCCTTAGCGAACTGATACAATCATCAATGCCAAATACCCTGACGCCAGGTCTGCTGGGCAGCGGCCCTTGGTCCCATGTGGCCCATCGGAATCACAAGGAAGGGCGACATCCTGTAAGGGATAAACCCATGTCCCTCTAACCTCTAGGACACTGGTCCTAGTGGCAGGTGAGCCTTCTCCTGCCAGAGCCAGGCCTGCCAGCTGTCAGGCACCTGGTACCTCCAGGCTTGGTGCGGACAGCAAAGGGCACAGTGAGTACCTGGCAGAGGTCTGAAAGGTCAGCCATGGACTGGGAGACTTGTGTGATGGATTGATTACTTTTAGCCCACAAGGTCAAAGACAGAACAGTGAAGGGCTCCGTATCCAGAGAAACCAAATGGAAGCAGGTCGGGAATCCGGGCAAGAAGGAAAAAGAAAGAATAAACGAACCTAACATTTAGCTAATTTTTCATCAGATTTCACTCTGTGCTAGGCAAGCTGAGTAACTTGTCTGGATTATCCTAGTCAATCCTCACAAATAACCTTTGAGGAAGGTTCCAGGGTTGACCCTATTTTACAAATAGAGAAATCAAAGCTTGGCAAGATTAACTGGCTGGGCTCAGGTCACACAGCCTACAGGCAGCCAACCCCATCTCAAGTCTCCGTGCCTCGAAATGATCCTGATTACTAGGTTCCTTTACATGACAGTCTGTGAGAGTTCAAGGACAGAGGCCAGAAAACAGTCACTGAGAGCCCAGGCCACAGACTTGTGAAATTATCCAGTTCAGCCTTCCCACTTAACAAATGGGTACACGGAGGGCCAGGCGAGAACATGACCTTCCCAGGGTCACCCAGTGAGTTAGTGGCCCGAATCATGCAAAGAATGTGGTTGTTTTTTTTTTTGTTTGCTTGCGGTACGCGGGCCTCTCACCGCTGTGGCCTCTCCCGCTGCGGAGCACAGGCTCCGGACGCGCAGGCCCAGCAGCCATGGCTCACGGGCCCAGCCGCTCCGTGGCCTGTGGGATCCTCCCGGACCGGGGCACGAACCCGTGTCCCCTGCATCGGCAGGCGGACTCCCAACCACTGCACCACCAGGGAAGCCCTAAGAATGTGGTTTTTATAAAGCACTTTCACATCACAGGGCTGGAAAGTGGGTAAGATTTGTCAGACTCACAACTCCTCAAGTTTCAGGACCCACACGTCCTCTTCCTCCACTAATTCCACCCCCAAAAACGACTCATGTGCCCAAGTCTAGCCTCTTTCGATGCTGGGCTGAGGGGATCTTAGGGGTCTTTTCAAAGGATGCCCAGCAGGAGTGCCTAAGAGATGGCACTGCCGTGGCTCAGGTGGTCCATGGGGGTTGAAGCAGGACCCAGGAGAGCAGCAGAGTCCAGACCTCAGAGCCAGGGTGTGATAAGGCCCAGGCAGAATCCAGGGCCCACAACAGCCTTTAATCCTGGCAGGAGACCAGAAAGGAAATCCATCCAGGGAGGCCAGCGCAAGGTGCATCCACAGGTGGGCAGAGGCTGGGAGAATACAGAAGGCAGGGCTGACCGGAGGGCAGCTGACCAGGGGTGACCACCTGAAGACCCTGGGGATAGGGCGGTCCCTGCAGCCCGGAGTTGACAGTGCCGGTCAAGGAGACTGGCCTGGGGAGGCTGCCGTCTTACCCTCCAGAGAGGAAAACATGAGCCATGCAGAGAGTGGGCTGCACAGCTGCTCGTTCCTTCCAGAGGGGCGCTCCTACTACAATCAGTACGTAACCAATTCCTCCGAAGCAGACGCCATCTAATAATCCCCTCTTTCAAGAGTTGTTGGCACTGGAATCATGGACCCAGATTCGAGTCCTGCGTCTCCTTGACGTGGGGCCTTACCACCGAGGCAGCCTCTCCAAATCTGCATTTCACCACCTGTAAAACTCAGATGCTGACCGCACCTGCCCCCTGGAGTTGTTGGATGAGATGCAGCAAAGGGTGTAAACTGCTTGGCCAGGTGTTCTCAACAGCAGCTCTGAGTGGTGGTGGGGAGTCTCTCTCAATGGTACCTCCATGGTGTCCGAGCCAGTGCAAGATGACTCAATCAAACATTACTGAACAAATTGAAAAATCTCATACCGAACTCACTTAGCTTGTTAAAGCAGAGAAGCCAACAACCGTGGGTAGAGCCCTTTGGCTTTAAACTCCCTGAAAGCAAATTGTTATTCCACTCTCCTACTCCAGCACTTGGTGCTAAGGTTATGTGGCGTGTCTGGTATGTGGTTGCTTAAGAAGGGGTAACAGGCTCTAATTAAGCCTGAAACGTCAGCGTGAGACAGGCAGGCGGTGAGCAACGTCTCTTCGTGAAAATGTTTCTGGGGCAGGCTTAGGCCAAAGAGCTGTCAATCAATAAACTGTTTTGTCTCAGAGCTTTAACACTCAATGAATTTTGAGAGCCAGAAGGGAGGCTCCTCGAGCATCATTTCTTTTGGAGACAAGGCTCTCCAGGTCCCAAGAGGCCAGGGGATGCGGTCCAAGTCTCCCAAGTTAATAGCACTCCTTCTGTAATACCTCCTGCCCCTAAAATTCCCTCCCTCTTCTCATCTCATTAGTGCTACAGCTCAGCTGCTGTAGGCCGGTCAGGTATTTATCGAGCATCTACTGGGTGCCCGGCACTGGAAGAAAGAAGCAAGCAAGACAGAGAAAGGCCCTGTCCACTTGACTTCACAATTTCATGGGAGAAGAAACAGTAAGAAAACAAAGAATCATTACAAACAGCAATTACAGTTGAGAGAGAGAATACAGGAGGGCAGGTGCCGGGGGAGGTAAATTTAGATTCTGGGACCGAGAGATGTTGTCTAAGCCACACACTGGGAGCTCAGGAGGACCACGCCACGTGGAATTCTGGAACAGGGGAGAACAGGGGATGAGGGGTTGGTCAGGGGTCAAGTCACGAAGAGCCCTCGTGGGCCATGCTAATGAGTTTGGATTTTATTCCAGGTGCAAGGCAGAGTCAACAGGGTGACGTCTCCTATTTTATGATTTAAGGCGATCACTGCAGTTGGCAACAAAGAAAGCTGAGGGTGGTGGGAACGCAGGGAGAAGCGCTCAGGGTCCCGGACCAGTTGACCTGCTTTGTCCATCCCACCAGAAGGCCTCCAAAAGCCACTGGAAAACATCCTCCCTAGATGAGCTTGGCTCAGGCACTGGGGCTGAGGTGGGGCCCACGGACATGCAATTCTCCAACAGTTTCCCCTCATCTTGCCAAGAATCCCCTCGGACTGCCAGAACCGGTCATTACAAACCCAGCATGCCTGAGGTCCCAGTCCCAGCTCTAGACACACCCCAGGTCTCAGTAAACACTTGTTAAACTGAAATAAATGAACTCAGTAGACAATCCCTGAGGAGATACAAGTTCTGCTATTGACAAAGGCTCACAGCAAGACAAGGACAATGGAGCTCAAATCTCGTTAGCAAAGTCAGAGAAGTGAGAAATTTCCGAGCTCAAAACAATCATTTCCCTTCTGCTTTCAATATTTTTGCATAGTGAGGAATCATTTCTAAGGTGGCCAGGAATAATTCTTGGGCAATTATTCAGCACATCTTGGACTGACTTTGCTTCTTCTTTTCACCGAAGTTACAGATCAGTCACTCAACAGTTCCTTTTCAATACAGTCCTCCCTCCTTCCTCCCCTCCCTCCTCCCCCCACATAGTGCCTCATAATCTCGCTGTTTTCCTAGATTCTCCCTTTGCCTTCCTCCTTGCCTGCTGATGCTTCTCGGTTTCATCTTTCTGGGGAGCCCATGAGGACCGGATGTGCTTGAGCACAGCAATTCCCAACTTTTTTATTTGACATTCCAGTATGTCTCCAGGCACCTCCAGGGGAATTGTGAAATTCATTTTCATTCACTTTAATTTAAAAAAAGAAATATAGGTGATTTCGTTCTTTTAAGAGGGGAAAATGGGGTGTCACTCAACCAGCAGGGAGACGAATCCTGACTCAAGCTATCAGCTTGCTGGGCAAAATCGCTCTCTTCCAAGCATCCTTGGGTCGCTTAAGCGAGTTAAAGTGTTTTGCTAACGTCTGAGAAAACTTCACTTTTCGGGGGGGAAAGAAAAATAAACTTTAGAGAGAAAAAAGAATGAGAGAATTAATATTCTTTCATTAAATCCATTTCACATAAAGTCAGAATTCAACAAAATGATTCGTCTCACTCATCTGTTTAGCCCTTCTATTCAACAAGTATCCAGCATTTTCCAGAAGCTAGTATTAATCATGATGATGACGATAATAATAGGAATAATGGCATCTAGCATTTACTTAGCTCACTTACTCTGTGCCAGGTAGAGTTCTACGAGCATTACCTTAATTAAGCCCCGCTGTAACTCTGTCAAAGAGTGGCTGTTTCATCCCTACTGCAGAACTACTGAGAAAAGTTATCAAATTAGCCAAAGTCACTCAGACATAAGTGCAGTTGGAACTCAAGACTGTCTCACCACTACCATGACATACTGCTTCTTTTTCTCAGAGGTACAGAGGCAAGGAACCTACTGTGTGTATTGGGCAAAACAGACAAGTAATCGATGGTGTGAATCATTTGTGAAAAGCAATGAAGGAGAATCTGGGAATTCAGAGGTAGGTCCTGGGCTCAGTCTGGAAGTGGAGGATACGTGAGGATGCACTCCCAGAAGGGAGTAAAGAACTCGTGGGAGCTGGCGAGGCAGACGGGGTGGGGTTGCAGAGAAAGGGGGCTCCAGACAGAGGAAAGAAAGTGGTGAGGGGGTATCCTGAGACAGTGAGCCGCCCCTGGGGAAGCATAAATATGCAGAAGAGGTTGGGCCAGCAGCAGGTGGACAGATGGTCCAGGAGGCTGGCTGGGGAGCCGGCAGGTGCCAACCAATCATGAAGACCCTATCACGGAGGCTAAGGATGATGGGTCATGGAGAGCCAGGGAAGGGTGTGAGCACCAGAGTGGCAGAGCCAGCCACAGAATTTACAGGCAGCCTTGTGGCAGCTGTGAGCCCACAGCTAGGATTTGGGATGCAGGGAGAGGAGCCCACCTAGGAGGTAGTTTGACGCGTGTCTGGGCAGGCTTGAAAGGATGAGGGCTTGACCCTCTGCAATGGCCAGGGGGAGGAAACAGCAGGTATTTGAGAGACATTAGGAGGTAGAAACAGCAGGTGCTGGTGACACCCATAGAAGCATTAAGGAACATTTGCCATTATTCTTCCAAATTCTCCTGGGGGAAAAAATGTTTCTACTTTTCTTTTTCTGGTGATGGTGAGTTCCTAATGTATTTTTGCCCTCTGCTCTACAACTGAGAGGGATACAAGATCAACAAAGTGACAAAGTGGGTGACATGCCGAAAAGCCCTGTCCCAGTCTTGACTCCACAGCGTGGGGTAGGCGAGTGGGAGAGGGGATACTGACCAACAGCAGTCTTTCTGCAAGTGACCCTCTCTGAGGGACCAGCTCACCTCTGCCCGGCCATAAACCCTCCCCTTGCAGGTGATACCCCTGGCCCTGCCGCTCCCCTGCAGCACCAACGGCGGGACTCCACAGAGCAGGGGAGGGTCAGAGGCAGCCGTCAACACAGATACCTGATGGCTGAACAAGAGAAAGAAACATATATACAATGGAATATTACTCAGCCATAAAAAGAAACGAAATTGATTTATTTGTAGTGAGGTGGATGGACCTAGAGTCTGTCATACAGGGTGAAGTAAGTCAGAAAGAGAAAGACAAATACCGTATGCTAACACATATATATGGAATCTAAGAAAAAAAGGTCATGAAGTACCTAGGGGTAAGAGGAGAATAAAGACACAGACCTACTAGAGAAGGGACTTGAGGATATGGGGAGGGGGAAGGGTAAGCTGGGACAAAGTGAGAGAGTGGCATGGACATATATACACTACCAAACGTAAGGTAGATAGCTAGTGGGAAGCAGCCGCATAGCACAGGGAGATCAGCTCAGTGCCTTGTGACCACCTAGAGGGCTGGGATAGGGAGGGTGGTAGGGAGACGCAAGAGGGAGGAGATATTGGGACATATGTATATGTATACCTGACTCACTTTGTTATAAAGCAGAAACTAACACACCATTGTAAAGCAATTACACTCCAATAAAGATGTAAAAAAAAAAAAAGAAACAAGGCTTGAATATTCAGTAGCTGCTCTGCCTCTGAGGCGGTCGCCCTGCGTGTGTCCCGTCTTCCCCTCAATCCCAGGAACACGGGAAACACAACCAGTCACCTCTCCGCTCCTGCCAAACGCCCCGGTGACAGGGCAGGCGGTAGGGGTAACATCCCAATTTCTAAGAGTCACAGCTTCCTGTCCATCCGTCTTGCAACGAGAAAAGAGGAATATTCTTTGGAAAAAGAAGAATCAATTTATATGTCTAATTGACGATCTCTAGAATTCATGAAAGGCCTGGTAAAAATTAGAGATCCACACATATTATACACATTAATACCTTGAAATTTCAGAACACAAACCCATCTCTCTACTTCAGTGTCTCAAAAAATTATCTTTTCAATGTATTTCCCAAGAGGAATGAAGTCAGTCATAGGAGTATAAACAGCAGTAGGCAGCCCGGTTACCATCTTGCATCCAACCATCGCAGACACAGGTAAACCTAGGGCTTTGCAGAACGTGCTTTTCATGTGGAAGTGAATTCCCGCCAGAGCCAGCAGGGCCACAGACAATCAAGGCCAGACTGCATTTGTGTTTAAACCCTAAATTACACCACTGGCATGAGGATTTCAGTTCTCACAACCTACGTATCCTCTGCCCAAGTGTGTTCTGGGAAAATCTCTCTGACAAGTAAGCTTCACTCTCCTGGGAGCAACTGGCACCTTCTTTTGGATTTAAATATGCTTTAGGTAGCACCATGAGGCCTGTTAACTAACACTCCTATGTGCTAAGTGAGACAGGAGCCAGAAGACATGCTATCTGATGGTATGAATTTAGACTAGTCATGAAATCTCCCCGAGCCAGTGTCTACAGATAACAATAATTGCTAATATTTACTGAGTTACTTCTGTGCCACTGGCTTTCTGCTAAGCATTTTACACAGGTTAATTCAGCCAGTCCTCCTGATCTTTTATGATTCCCAATTTGTGGGTGAGGAAAGGGAGGCTGATGAGTGGGAGAGCCGGAAAGCTGAGCCCAGGCGTCCTCGCGGCAGCCCCCGAGCTGCACAGCGCCACGCACAAGTTAACAAGCAGCCCACAGTGGGGCTGCTTCATTCAGCCCTGACCCCGTGGCAGGCACTGCGAGTCTCTGGCTTCCAGGAGGACTGTGCTAACAAGAAAGACCATGGCCGGGGATGGCATCGAGCTGTTTCACAAAGTTTAGGCAGAATTTCAGCTGGAGAAGAGGCCCAGGCAGAGGGAAACCATAGGTACAGAGGTGTGGCCCACACAGTCACTGCTGAGGTCGTGGTCACCCCAGCAGGGCATTCACAGGCCGTAGGAGGCCAGCTCTCCCAGTCACTGCATTTCTGCCCACTGACAGGCCCAGCCCTGTGCTGGTGGATTTTCTCTCATAACAGGGGGTCTAAATCCATTATAGAAAACCAATAATGGTGGGGTGCTTGACCTTTGACACTAGGAAGGCTTAAGCTCTGATCCTGGGTCTAGATTCTCTGAACCCCATTTGTAAAATGGGAATCATATGACTCTTACAACCAAAAGATTCGTCTCAATAGCAAACTATGCACTCACTCCTTCTGGTAACAGAACCCCCTCTGCTGTGGGAACTCATCCCATAGGATACAGATAGTTCTAACTCCTTTCCTCTACTCCTACCCCTGGCAGGAGCACAGGTATCATCCTTGACCAATCAGAGCATATTTCATTCCCTAACTACACTGAGACATTCAGTCATGAGCAAATGACCCAACTTCCCTCCATGTGAATCCTCCCAGGGCACTTTTTTGAAGTTATCAGGACAGAGTAGCTCTCTTCTCTGGGATGACAAACTGACAAGTGACACAAGTATGTATAGAAATTGCTACAGAATACACTCAACAGAGAGAAAGTATAACAGAACCAAGACATGAAGAGGTGGAGAGAAGCAGAAAGAATGTCTGCATCTCCTAGTGACATTCTTTGAGCTCCTGGATCCAGCTATGCCTGAAACCAAAGCCACTGCTTAAACTTTCTAGATATGGGTACCAATAATAGTGTCCTTATTTTGCTAATTTCAGTCTGAATTGAGTGTGTGACATTTGCAACAGAGTCCTGAAAGACAACTTTGCTAGGGTTAAATGAGACCCAATTACATGGCAAGGCCACTACACGTTGTGCATTTTCAATAGATGATCCTTCCCTTCCTTTTGTTGCAGGTTTCTTGTCCTGGGAAAATGTGGATGGCGTTGGAGAGCCAGTAATAACTATAAAATATCTGTAGAAGCCTAAACTACCATCAAGATATTATTAACAGACACAACTAAGTCATTCAGGTGAAAGAGTAAAGACAACATTAAACCAAATCATCTCTTTCAGTTTCTTAAAATTCTGCTTGAATCTACCTGTTCCAAGAAACTGCCCCAGTCCTTGGTCACGCATGGTCCTTCCAGCCACTCTATCAAAGAGAAAATAACTACTACTTTTAAAAATAAATCCAATTCCTGTGTTTCAAATGAAATTTCTCAAGCAACTCTGATTAAACTGCAGCTCTATCTCCCTAGGGGGGTAAATTATTAAAGACAATATTTTACCATCAAACTTAGCAAATTTTAAAACAACCAAACAGTTAAAGGAAAATGTTTATATATCAATACATAGACACAGATACAGAGATATGTATACTTATATAAATATACATAACTAAAATCAATCTATATGTCCTATTCACTAATGACTTTTTTCATCAAGTTGGAATTCTATGCCTCCAGCAGAATAAAAAAATTACCCAAAAATATTTTACATGAAACGTAGTGAACTTCTTAAAAAAACTAAATATTTAAAGGTAACTCTGATTTTATATTTTAAAGAATAAATATGAATGAGTGAAAAATCCCTGGAATTTCTTTTGCTACTTGGACTAATGGTCTACTGGAAACAAAATAATAAGAGGTGAGCTAAACAGAGTGCATATAATACAAGAGCCCTGGGTCCCTCTCATCGGATCCCCAAGGCCCCTTCCGGAAGCCCAGTCTTTGGCAGCCTCACCTCCCTTACAGGCACGAGGTCAAAGCCACTGGATTTATAGTGGTCAAGTTGGCAGGAAACATGGAAACACAACAGGGTAATGACTCCAAATGTAGCATAAATGAACAAAGGAACACATTTACTGAACCCAAAGCCCAGGGAAACTGGCTACTCTGTTAAAAAAAAAAAAAAAAAAAAAAAAATCATGTGCTTATGTAATAAACCAGTTCCCTGGACTACAAAAGTACATCATTCACTGACTCAACAGATGTTTACTGGGTATTTAGCACGTGCCAAGCACCATACAAGTCGCTGGAGACACAGTAAGCTAGGTGTGGTCCCTGACCTCATGGAGCTTTCAATCTTATGGTACAACAAACGTGTACAAACAAATGTATAATTTTGAACTGCAATGGGTGTTTTTACATTTGAATCTCCAAGTTCATTAACGCCCTGTGAGGAACTTCAAATAGGATGAAATCCTTCTATTTCTTTTCTTAAACAGATTTATTAAGATGTAATTCACATACCACACAATTCGCCAATTTAAACTGTACTGTTCCATGACTTTCAGTATATTCCCAGATATGTGCAGTGATCACCACAGTTAATTTGAGAACATTTTCATCACCACAAAGAGAAACACTGTAACCATTAGCTATCACTCTCCAATCCCCCCCACTCCCCCAATCCTAAGCAACTATTAATATACTTTCTGTTGCTATAGATTTGACTATTCTGGAAGTTACTCAATAAGTTAAACACAGAATTACCATATCACCCACAAATTCCACTCCTAGGTATATACCCAAAAGAAAGGAAGAGAGATGTTCAAACAAAAACCCGTACACGAAATCCTCATGGCAGCACTATTCACAACTGCCAAAAGGTGGAAAAAACCTGCATGTCCATCAGCAGAAGAACAAATAAACAAAATGTGGTACATCCATACAATGGAACATTATTCAGCCATAAAAAGAAATGATCCAACATGAAAAGATGCTCAACATCACTAATTATTAGAGAAATGCAAATCAAAACTATAATGAGATATCACCTCATACCAGTCAGAATGGCCATCATCAAAAAATCTGCAAACAATAAATGTTGGAGACGGTGCAGAGAAAAGGGAACCTTCCTACATTGTTGGTGGGAATGTAAATTGATACAGCCACTATGCAGAACAGTATGGAGGTTCCTTTGAAAACTAAAAACAGAACTACCATATGACCCAGCAATCCCACTCCTGGGCATATACCCAGAGAAAACCATAATTCAAAAAGACACATGCAGGGACTTCCTTGGTGGCGCAGTGGTTGAGAGTCTGCCTGCCAATGCAGGGGACACGGGTTCGAGTCCTGGTCCAGGAAGATCCCACATGCCACAGACCAACTAAGCACATGAGCCACAATTACTGAGCCTGTGCTCTAGAGCCCACGAGCCACAACTACTGAGCCTGCATGCTGCAACTACTGAAGCCTGCACACCTAGAGCCCGTGCTTCGCAAGAAGAGAAGCCACCACAGTGAGAAGCCCGCACACCGCAACCAAGAGTAGCCCCTGCTTGCCGCAACTAGAGAAAGCCACATGCACAGCAACGAAAACCCAACACAGCCATAAATAAATAAATAAACAAATTTATTTTAAAAAAAAGATACATGCACCCCAATGTTCACTTCAGCACTATTTACAATAGCCAAGACATGGAAGCAACCTAAATGTCCATCAACAGAGGAATGGGTAAAGAAGATGTGGTACATATATACAATGGAATATCACTCAGCCATAAAAAAGAACAAAATAATGCCATTTGCAGCAACATGGATGGACCTGGAGATGGTCATACTGAGTGAAGTAAATCAGACACAGAAAGACAAATATCATATGATCTCACTTATATGTGGAATCTAAAAAAAAAGGGGTACAAATGAACTTATTTACAAAACAGAAATAAAGTCACAGATGTAGAAAACAAACTTATGGGACTACCCTGGTGGCGCAGTGGTTAAGAATCCGCCTGCCAATGCAAGGGACACAGGTTCAATCTCTGGTCCGGGAAGATCCCACATGCTGAGGAGCAACTAAGCCCGTGCGCCACAACTACTGAGCCTGAGCTCTAGAGCCGGTGAGCCACAACTACTGAACCCACGTGCCACAACTACTGAAGCCCGTGTGCCTAGAGCTCGTGCTTCACAACGAGAGAAGCCACCGCAAAGAGAAGCCCGCACACTGCAACGAAGAGTAGGTCCCACGCTGCATCTAAAGAAAGCCCGCAGGTAGCAACGAAGACCCAAAACAGCCAAAAATTAAAAACAAACTTATGGGGCTTCCCTGGTGGCGCAGTGGTTGGGAGTCTGCCTGCCGATGCAGGGGACACGGGTTCGTGCCCCGGTCTGGGAGGATCCCACATGCCGCGGAGCGGCTGGGCCCATGAGCCATGGCCACTGAGCCTGCGCTCCGCAACGGGAGAGGCCACAATAGCGAGAGGCCCGCATACGGCAAAAAAAAAAAAAACAAAAAAAACCCCATTACCCAGAAATGCAAAGCTCCTTGGATCCTGCACTCTTTCACACACCTCTGTCCCCGCCTCTGTTTGTGCTCCCCCTCCTGCCTGGAATGCCTGCCCTCACCTTTCTTGCCTAGAAACAACATTCCATGTTCCACACAGTCCAAGCCTTCCCACTCTTCCTCCAACAATGATTTGTCCAACACCTTCACAACCTTCACGCCCTCACGGCATTAGAGGACTGTTCAATGACCACTGCTGGGTGAACATCCGAAAGACAGGAGCTGTATCCGCTCCCTGCCATATTTCCAGGAACCAGCACCCAGCCTGCCTGGCACACAGTAGGTTCTCAACAAAAAATGTGTTGCAGAAAGAGAGCGAGAAAGGGACTGAGGAAATGAATACACAGATCTCAGTACTCTGGGTACCTATTTTACAAATTAACGAATAATTATTGTCTCAGATATTAGAAGCTTCTGCCCTCTTTAGGTTTGTTCCCCAGATCCTCCAAGACTGAGTAGGAATAAAATAAAAGACCAGAGTTGATAACAACAATAGCATCAACAAGGAAACCCCCAACACACCCCAGCTCAAACCCCAGTCAGGGTGATCATGAGAAGACCTGCCTTCCTGGAATCTTGTTCATTTTAGAAGTTTTACCTCCAAACCTACTTGTAAAACAAAATAGGACCTGGTAGAGAAGGGTTAAACAGCAAGTCAGACCTGAAGATGTTACAGAGCTTTCGGGACCTCGATCTTAATCTTCCTCCCAAATCTGTGAGCTTTTTGGTTTTTGCCTTCATTTACATTTTCTGGGTTGATGAGCCCCACAGCTGACTCCTGCTCTCATCTCATGTTCAAAGAAGGCCTTGTGGACTCTGGTCTCTGGATAGCCTCTCTTTCAGGTAAGATGCCAGAAAGGCAGAAATAATAGAGCTCTCATTTGCCTCTAGGGGGCAATATGATGGTTTACAAGTAATTCTAAAGACCCTGCTAGCTCTCTCTATGATACTCAGCAAGGAACAAAATAACATGAAATAATAACAATATGCATGAGCCCCATCAAAGACTTTCTTTTCAAAGGTGTAAACGCAGAGGTGTAGTTCATGATGATTGAAAGCAAAAAATAAGAAGCAGTGACGTTCGAGATTGATCTTGATCACTCCTAACTGATTTCTAAAATCTCCCCATCACCCTACCATTATAATTTCCTGCTAATTACTACAAGCAATTTTATTAATATACTTTTCAGCCTCATTAAATATTACCTTGGGCCTCACATTAAAAATGATGAGGCGCAGTAATCTTAATGAGCATCTAACTTTCATCCACCCCTGAAAACCCAGACAGCAAGAGAACTAAATGCCAGCCGCTCTGTTCCCCGGGCATGCAGAAAAGCAACTTCAGAGACATGAAAGAAACGAAATGTACAACCCAGAGTGCAACCTGACTTGGAAACATACAAGTGTGGCCACGCCTCCTCCAGATCCTGTCCGTTAAGGGGGAGGGGAATTGTCCAGGAGGCACTTTGACTTTAGCTCTTCCTCATCTTTTTCACCCAGACGTAAACACAGTATCGATCAGCACAATTGCCACTAATACGGAGTCTCTCTCGTGACTCTTGAGGGATAGAGCCATGGGTGATTGTGGGCTGGGCAGAGACAGGCCAACTGGAAACGTGAGATGTTCGCTGCTCTCACAAAGGGCGATCTCTGGCTTCCTCTCAAATGGTGGTAGAAGCATGGAGGATAGGCAGTCAGGCACCAAAGAAGATCAGTTTTATTTTTCGTTCCTTCCTGGCATGACCAGAATTGTTTGTTATTTCTCAAGCAGCGAGCTAGACAAGCACAGTGAGACCAGCTTCCCTGTCCTCAAAGTAAATTATTTATCAGGAGCTGAATTTACTGCCCTCATGGCTAAACTGTCAAAACCCTCCCATTTCCAATAGCAGTTGTGCTGTGTGGTCCCAGGGTTTCTTACGTTTCCCTCGGCCTGTAGGTTAAAGTTGAGGGGGTGGAGGTAAACACGGGGTTGGCGGAACAGACTAGCCCAGGTTTACTGAACCTCCCCCTTCAGTCAAGATCTCAGAGAGATTTTTCAAATGTGTCCAAGACCAATCAATGGTAGAACCATTAAATGTGAGAGAGGAACCTTTGGGATTATCTAACTTAACCCATGGTTTGTAGATAAGAAAACTGAGATCCAGAGAGGGGAAATGATTTGTTTGGTCGCTCGAGAAGAGTCAGATCTAGAACTTGAATTCTTAGATCCCCACCCATTACGCTGCTGTTGGTATTGCTAACCCGAAATGGGATCTTTAACTGGGGACGGAAGCTGAGACAGCCATCCACCAACAATTGTGGTTTCCCTCTTCCAGGGTGTAGTGCTGCCTTAAGATGTGGCTGCCACCAGGAATTACATCTTCCCATCCTTCCATCTGCTTGTATTCTACTACCTAGCAGCTGAGTCCAGCCATCGGACTGCGTTCTAGTCAAAGACACGGGAATGGACGAGATGGAGGACACTACATCCAAGCATGACCTGTGCAAACCCGCAATCTGGTGGACCTCCACGGCTCTGCCTCTATCTGATGGCTAGATCCAGGGGACTTCAAGGTCTTAAGCGATAGCAGAGGTTCATGACACAAGTGACCTAGGTCTCCAAATCATCTTATGGAGAAAAGCATTTTAAAGACATGGCAACCATACATGGTCTGTTGCTGGAGTGAGATATAAAATTTTACTGTGTAAAGCTACGGAACTTCGGGGGTTTGTTCGTTACAGCGCCTAGCATTAACCTCAAAAGTACAAGGAACACTTTATAGTTGAAGGGAGTTTCTCAAATACATAAAGATCAAAGCAAAACCTAGGGCCCATGAAAATAACTTGTAAGAGTGGGAAAAACATTTACAGATCTAATAATAAAGTTAATCATCTAACAACTTGCCAACTTGCTAATCAGACTCAAATAGATTAACTGTTCCAGGTCTCTGAGGCGGAAAAGAACCTGGTCAAGGTTAGCCTTGGAAACAAAATGAGTACTTTTATCTTAAAAGGGATGAGAAAATGAACTACTGATACACACAACAACATTGATGGATCTCCAGGGCATCATGCTGAGGGGAAAAAAAGGCCAACCTCAGAAGGTTATATACTGTCTGATTCCTTTTATATAACGTTCTTGAGATGACAAAATTACAGATGGAGAATGGATAAGTAGTTGCCACAGGTTAGGGGTGGGGGAAGCGTGTCACTATTAAGGAGGAACTCAAGGGAATTTCCTTGTGGTTTTGGAACAGTTCTGCTTCCTGACTGTGGGGACGGATGGTCACTTGAATCTACACATGTGATAAAATTTCACAAAACTATACTCGAAAAAGAATGAGGAAGAGGAGGAAGGAGAGGAAAAAGTAGAGAAGGAGAAGAAGGGGAGGGGAAGGAGGAGGAAGAAGAGGAGGAGGGAGAAGAGGAGGAAGGAGAAGAGCAGGAGAAAAGAATGCACGTCAACACTGGTAAAGTCTGAATAAGGTCTTTCCATGAACTAAAAATTTTCTGGTTTTGACAATGTACTAAGGTAACGTACTAAGATATTATCTTCGGGGGAAGCTGGACAAAGGATACAGGGAACTCTCTATACTATTTCTGCAACTTCCTATGCATCTTAAACTACTTCAAAATTAAAAGTTAAAAAAAAAATTTAAGTGATAGCCTAAGTTCTGGACTATGAAGTTCTGAGTCAGGAAATAGGCATCATGACTGGGCAACATGAGTGTGATACCTGCAGAGAGTTTAGGAGCTAGTTAGAGGACTCTCACCTTTACCTGGATGATCATCTATTTATTCTCTGTCTCCCTTCTAGAATATAAATGTCAGAGGCCATGTCTGTTTTGTTCCCCACTCAATGCCTAACCTACCATCTGGTACAAAGAACACTCTCAGTAAATCTCTGTTGTGTGAATGACTGAATGAAGCAACAGGCGAGAAAGGAATCATCACCCACGTTTTGCAAAGAAACAGTGGTGTGCAGAGGCTCCAGTGCCCCACCCTCTTGCACACAGCTGGAGAGTGGCAGAATGGGTGCAAAATCCTCAGGGCTCTGGAGGGTCTGATGGCCTTTCCATAGCACCATATGCCTCTCAACAGCTCAGATTTCTGATAGCTGCTTTATCTTAGGAAATAAGAGTTAAGGGCAGGGAGATAAAGAGGAGGGGCACAAGAGAAAAAGTGAGAGAATAAGAACAAGGGCAAGAGAAGTGACAGTGAGAGAGAAGGAGGGAGAAACAGAGAGGGGGAGAGAGGTCAAGGGAAAGAGAGCAAGAGCAAGGGAGGGACAGAGGGGAAAAGGGAGAAAGAGAGGATGGGAGAGGGGATGGGAGAGGGGATGGGGGAGGGGGAGGGGAATGGGAGAGAAGGGAAGGAAAGAGAAAATCTGCCTCGACACAGAGAGTGACACTGAACAGATTCCAAATTTCAACATGGCCTTACTCCATAGACCCAGGCCTTTGCTGTGAAATGGTACTGCAATGTGAACAAGCTATCATTAAGTAATAAATACTTCATGCAAACAAAACCAAAAAAATGGTCAGCAATGAGATGTAAATTAGGAATAACCAAGGGAAACTGTGCTCCACACTTGCCATGCTCCAGTTATCCAACTGTGATCAGAGGTTCTTTTTATCTCTTGAGAAGGTGCTGCAGTTTGCAGTACAACATGATAGAATGTAAACTGCAATACACCAAGACTGAGAAAACCTGGGTTGTGTTATTACAGAAACAGCAAAGCTTGTGTAGCCAACAGACCCAAATTTGAATTCAGGCTCTGCCACTTTTCATCTATGTGACCATGGCCAAGTTAGTTAATATCTTTGACCCTCAGCATCCTCATGTGCAATTCAAGGGCAAAAACACATACACTTTGTGAGGTTATTGTGAAGATTCAATGAAATAATCAATACAAATTTCACCAGCACAGTACCCACCATGCATTCAGCACTTATCAAGGGCTTCCACGTTCTCGCCAGAAGCTAGACACAAAAACAGTACACACTCTATGATTCTATTCCTATGATGTTCTAGAAGAGACATAACGTATCAGAGAGAAATCAGATTAACTGTTTCCTGGAAGAAGGGGGACTGAGTGCAAAGGGGCATAAGGGAACTTTCTGGGGTGATGGAAATGTTCTCTATCTTGATAAGATACAGGTTTTACAGGATTGTATGCATTTGTCAAAACTCACTGAATCGTATGCTTAATATCCACGCACTTTGCAGTATATAAATTATATGTCAAAACATTTTTAATTATAAAAGAATATTTACATATCTAGACAGCTAGCAGTTAAACAGCTAGAGAGAAAGGGGGGAAGTGTGGGGACAGAGAGAGAGAAACAGTGAAAGTACCTTACACAGCACGTAGCTCATGCTAAGGGCTCAATATGTGTGTGTGGAATTATGGAATCAACATGAACATTCCCACTCTTTCTCCTCCAGAGACCACCCATGCTACGGTGGCATGCATGGCACAGCCAGTTCTGAAACTGCTTCCTTCTCTCTTCCTGAATCCTGGTCCCTGACACTCCCACCCAAGGGGCCAGGCAGATGAAATATGCCCATCTCCTCTTCGTGACAGAGCCCAGAGTCCCTGACCATCGAACCCACTCTGCCTCCATCTAAGCATCTCTAAGTCCTTCACTGTACTAGTCACACTCGATGCTTCCTTGGACCATGAGCCCCGACGGTCTGCCAGGTGTCATCTCTCGAGGGTGTGTCCTGGATGCACCACTCAACTCACGGGCCTTGGTGAAGTGGTGTCCGCCATCTTGAGCTCATGCCTTCGGTTTGGAACACAATAACTGCTAATATCTACTGAGCATTTACTACATGCCCAGCACTGTTCTAGCTGCTACATATTTTCATTCCTTTAGTCCTCACAATAACTCCATAAAGAAGTCTAACCATAGCACTGTTTTACAGATGAGCTAGCAGAAATTCAAGGTACCCCTTCACCCCAGTCTTTTCAGATCCCACAAACTCCCGTCTGCAAATCCGATCTCCACATCTTTGTCCCACCTTTCACTGTAAAGGAGCTGCCACAACTCGGGAAGAACAACTCTTGTCCAATATATACAGAACAGGAGCTCAATTTAAAGCTTGACAGTGGAGCCTTGGTTGAACGAACAACTGATACACAGAACGACATGGGTGATGCTTAAAAACAACTTGCAAAACAAAAGGAGATGAACATAAAAGAGTAGATACTATAGGATTCCATTTCTATGAAGTTCTAGAAATACAAATATAATCTACGGTCACAAAAATCAGGTCATCAGTTGCCTGGAGCTGGGAGTGGGAGGAAAGACTATAAAGGGGCATGAGGGAAATTTCTAGGTGATGAAAATGTCCTACACCGGCAGTGTAGGACACTGATGCCGGCAGTGGTTACACGGGTGTACACACTTGTCAAAATTCAATCTGTACACTTTGCAAGTGTGCATGTACTGTATGTGACTAAAGCTGATACCTTTATGCAAAAGCAAAGAAAAGTCTCTGGAGCCAACAGCCCTTGCTTTCAATCCCCCTTTGTCTCTTCCTGGCTGGTGACCTCGGACAAGTCACTTAACACATCTGAACCTTGATTTCAGGCTGCTGTCAGGGTTGGAGATAATACAGGCCAAACACCTGGGACAAGAGGAGGCCTTCAATAAACTGCAGTTTCTATTATTACCGTTAATTAATAATAATGAGAAGTAATAATCTGAGTAACAGCTTCAATTCTCTACTGCACTTTGCTGGGTGGATCTCAAACTGCTAAATGTTCCTGGCTATTAGCTCTCACTAAAAACCAACACACACTCTTTTGTGGCATGCAATCATTTTAATGTTATGCCAGGAGAGAGAACCAAGAATGAATACCAAATGTATGTAGATGAAAGAATTCATGTTTATATATGAATGTGGGCCATGGAATCTTAGATTAATTCAAACCTGAACATTGCTGACAGTTACCATTTTCTTTCCAAGGAATCAGATTTTCATTCTAAGTCACTCCATGGGGAGTTTTCTACTATATTGTTATCCAGGGTGTAATTTCTCTAATAAGGTCATTAGGGGGAAGAAAAAAAAAAGAATTCTGGACTCTACAGTCCTTTTGTATTAGTTTCTTCCTGAGAGTGTCTTTCTTTAGGGACGAGACAGAGGTCAGCATGGCAAATTTCAAATGTACAGCAATCTGGTTTCGGTGGGGTTTAAAGCTAGAAGCTGTGAGCACATCACCTTGTTTTCTGGTCACCTCCTTCCACATTCAGGAAATCGCTTTGCAGGAAACTGTCAGTGCTATTTAGGTTTACAAATAATTTCCCTGGAGCTGGAGCAGAGGTGAATTAGAAAGTTTACAGAGCCTCAGGAGAATGGAGGCTCTCAGCGTGAGGCTGCAGAGACTGAGCAATAATAGTGATTCTATGTGAAATGAAAGAGACCACACAGGGATGTGCTCAGAGCTGCAAAGGCGTTAGTCAACCCATCTTCCAGTAAAGGCCTCCAACCACCCTTCATCTGGGGAACATCCGTGTCCCACCTCTAGCCAGCCGAAGAGCCAACTTCTGTTGATAAACACTGTGCCAGTCTTAGGACAGATCAGCTCAATGTCATGACCTGTCTCCCTTTTGGTAGAAATCCCTCAGTGCCATCATGCCGTAAGGAAAACTGGGGGATCGAGGCCTTCTAAAGACCTATGGAAGGCTCCAGAGAAAGAAGGAAGCAGTTATTACCTACACAGGGGCCACTGAAACACGGCTCTTCAACCCAAGAGCAAACTATGCAAGACACCAGGCGTTATGCTCCATCACTGCCCGAGTCAGGTCCTAACTGTCCAGAGGTCTCGGGGAATAAAGATTCACTGGCTCAAAGTCCCACTCGGACGCTTCAGAAAATAAACTTGTTGACACAAGATAGTTTTGTTTTATGATTTGGCTTCCCTTGTACTTAGCTGTGAACCGCAGCTTTTCAAGAGGCCCAGACAACTCTTAAAAATGACTTCCCTGCTATGGCAGAGACTGCTACGTGTTCATCCTACCCCATTTCCTCCTCCTCCTGGGCACACAGTGAGACCGCATTTCCCAGGATCCCTTGCAGTCAGGCCCTTAGGTGCAGCCATGTAACTGAATGCTGCCCAATGAACTGGAGATAGATATAACAATAGCAATTCTTAGGTCTGGTCCATAAAAACCTCCCACACCATCCTACACCCTCTCTCTTCCCATCCACCAATGGAATGGAAAGGATCCCATGGGCCTAGAAGATGGAAGAGCCCCAAGATGAAAAAATCCTTAGTCCTGAATGACTGTGACGAACACAGCTCCTCTGCTGACCCACACAGGATGGGGTGAAAAAAGCAAATTTTTATTGTCTCAAGGCAACGACATGTTGAGGTTGATTGGTCCAAGAGTTATCCTGTCCTGACTAAACACACCTCCCTCCTATATAGTTATCCCCTCAAAACCTCCATTAAATGATTTCAAATCGAAAAACAACAACAAAAGGATGCTGACATCTAGCTTATGCAGGACAAATGGTACTTGATCAAATCCCACCCTAGCCGGCCTGCGAGCTGCAGCTTCAGGCTCTGAATGGTCTACGGCGTCCTCATGCCGGACTCCCCACAGACATCAAGTTGAAGTAAGTCTTCTAGAAGTCAAGAGCTCACAGGAGGTGGCTGGTGTCGAGCAGGAAGCCCACATGACTCAGGCTGCCCCTGGTAACACTTCAATAACCCACCACCTACTCATCATAAGGTTCTCAGTACAGCTTTTTCCACTGTCTCCCATGAAAAGGTTAATGGGATGTGTCAGGAGCCAGTAGGTAGGAAAATCTCAGCACTCAGTTGAGAAAATAGAAGAGTTTATTTCTAGACTCAGTCATGGCTCTGGAAGCCAGCATACATCACCCTGGCTCCCTCCTGTCTTCACATTTGCTTCTTCCTCTCATGCTGACATGGCTTGTCTTCATTGTTGAAGATGATCCTTCCACCCGGGGCCAAGACGTCCTCCAAGCCATCTCCTGAACAGCCAGCCATGCTCTAGACTGGGGGCCTCTCCAAAGGGAGAAAGCACCTCCTTCCCTCCTGCATCCCCAGCACTAGGTGTACTAGTCAGCATGGGCGAGCTGCTATATCGAATAATCTCAACATTTTGGTAGCTTATAACAAGAACCTCTTCTTTGCACTCATGCAACAGTATAACAAAGATTCACGGACCCAGGCTCCTATAGTTCCAGCAAGTCCTATGGCCTCAGTCTTCCACAGACAAGGGAAGAGAACAAAAGTCATATGTGGTAGGGATTTATGGGCCAGGCCTGAAAGTGGTAAACATACATCATGGTCACCCACATTCCACTGGCCAGAATTCAGTACAGGCCCACATCTAATGACAAGAGGGACGAGGAAAGGACTAGACCACATCTAACAGCTGTGGCTCAAAAGGAAAAAGGAAATGGATTCTGGTGATCACATAGCTGTATACAACCCAGTGGGGGAAGAGAATGTCTCCCAGAAGGCAGTTAGCCAGCTTTCAAGAACTTAATCCAAAGATCTGCTGAGAGAAAAATGGTACTTCCCAGAGCTATGCACAAAAAGAGATGTTACCTCTGCACAATGAACCAGGATGATGTCCACCAGCCCGAGCCCGATGTGAGGTGGGAACTCACACACGTTGGGAGCAAAGGTATCTGAGTGCAGGGGCTACGTGTGTACAAAGTGGGCCAAGAAGGTCCGAAGATGGAAAACAGCTTGTGTTGACTCAGATATTCCAGCTGGTTGGGACCAGCAGACTCATGGTTTCACAGACATCAAAGGGCTCAGAGTAGGGGACCTCTCACCTACAGAGGTGTTCAGAGAGGTAAAGCATTTCCAGTCTAGCGAGCAGGAAAAAAAAGTCCACCCTGTCGGTTGTCTATATATCCCTTTATCTGCCAAAGTGGGGGCCTTAAAAAAAAAATACGACTAGCCAGAAGATTCTCTCAAACAAAAGATCTCTGGAAACCATGTTTCCCATCCTGACATTTTGTTCTTCCAAAGTCTCTCCTTCCAAAATTACATCAACTGTACACGCAGCAGGTGCCTGTGTCACCCAGATGGCTTTCTGCTCATGCAAGAAGGACTCAGCTCAGTTTCCATCTATAAACGACTTCTTTATTTGTCCCCGGAGGCCTTCCTGTCACCTACAGGAGCACTTCTCTGCAAGCTTGGGGAATTACAACTCTTTTCAAGGAGATGTTCCAGACAATGAACTCTTTTCCTTCCACCTTTTAAAGTGAGATTAACCCAAGAACACTGCAGAGGCTCTGTGAAGGGCTTCCAATAAGAAGCATTTCCACAGCACAGGGAGATCAGCTCAGTGCTTTGTGACCACCTAGAGGGGTGGGATAGGGAGGGTGGGAGGGAGACACGAGGGAGGAGATATGGGGATATATATGTATGTATAGCCAATTCACTTTGTTATACAGCAGAAACTAACACATCATGGTAAAGCAATTATACTCGAGTAAAGTTGTTAAAAAAAAAAAAAAGCAGCAGCTTTTCTCTTATTCCCACTGGTGTGGGAATGTCTCCATACCATTTTACCCATCTGAGATAGATAGCTTGGAAGCCCATGCTCTGCCTGAAGAAGGATAGCAGACAAGCACCATTCCTCAGAATTGATCAACCTGGCACTCAAGCCCTCGGGGGCTGAAAGCAGAGTTTCCTCCTGGGGTTCTTTCTGGCCTCTTCATACTTCAACCAATCACACTTCCCTCTTGTCCACCCACACTGCCCCGCTTTCCACCCTCCACTCCTGTGGTCATTTCTATCCCGTCCCATCTGAACCGTGGGACTAGGCAGAGAGTGGTGGAAAGTTGCGGAGGGTACAGAATTCAATCAGACTTTGAATTCTAGTGTGAGGGGCTTCCTTGCGTTCTACTGCAGGGGTCAGAAAACTACAACGCGTGGGCGAAATCTAGCCCATCATCTCTTTTGATAAATGAAGTTTTACTGGAATACGGCCAAGCCCATTTGTTTACATATTTTCCATGGCTACATTTGCGCTACAATGGCAGAGCTGAGTAGTTGAGACAGAGACCTCCTATGGCCCCCAAAACCTAAAATATTTACTATCTGGCCATTCACAAAAATATTTGTTAAGCCCTAACACTGAGTTCTACGGCAATAGTCAGTGTCTACTCAGACAAATACATATACATACATGTTCACAGAAGTACCATCCACGATAGCCAAAGGTGGAAATAGCCCAGATGTCCATCAAAGGATGAACGGATAAAAAAACTGTGGTATATACATACAGAGGAATATTATTCAGCCATAAGAAAGGAATAAAGGACTGATACATGCTGTAATGTGAACGAACTTCAAAAACATCATGCTAAGTGAAAGAAGCCAGATGGAAAAGGTCATATATTTTATGATTCCATTTATATGAAATATCCAGAATGGTTAAATCCATAGAGACAGAATGCAGGTTGCCAGGGGCTGGGAAAAGGCGAAATGATTGGAAAAACTGCTTAACGGGTACAAGATTTCCTTTCAGGGTGATGGAAAGGTTTTGGAACCATACAGAGTACTGGTTAATAACACTGTGAACGTATTAAATGCCACTCAATGGCTGATTTTACCTTTTTTTTTTTTTTTTTTTTTTTTTTTGCGGTACGCGGGCCTCTCACTGCTGTGGCCTCTCCCGTTGCGGAGCACAGGCTCCAGACGCACAGGCTCAGCGGCCGTGGCTCACGGGCCCAGCCGCTCCGCGGCATGTGGGATCCTCCCGGACCGGGGCACAAACCCGTGTCCCCTGCATCGGCAGGCGGACTCTCAACCACTGCGCCACCAGGGTCAATGGCTGATTTTAAGATGGTTATTTTGGGTTGTGGGAATTTCACCTCAATAAATGTTTTAAATTCAAAAAACTTTTTTTTTTTTTTGAAGGAGTCAGGAGATTGTGGAAGAGCGGAGTGACATGATCTGAGGTTTGCTTTCAGGCAAGAACTCTAGCAATATTTATAAAAAGGGGGGTCCTCAGTTTACCCTTGAGTTCCTTGGAAGAGGGCACCACCACTAACAATTAGAAGTGAAGGAGAAGCAGCAAACTACGAAAGCAGGCTCTCTGTTTGCGACCTGTTGAGTTTGTTGTGTACCTGTGAGACAAGGGGGAGGAATCATAACAGGTAGTTATCAACCCTGGACTGGGATTTAAGGGCAAGATCAAGGCCAGAGAAAGAGATACGGGGGGTCATCCTTAGGCGGTGGTGTTGCCAGGAGAGAAGAGAGGACAAAGGACCAGGGCAAACATTGGAGAATCTAGATATTTACAGGGCGGGGGATAAAGCACAGCCAGAAATAATATCAAAGAGGTGTGGGCAGAGGGTCAGGAGAAGGCCAGGTGAGAAGAGCCATGGAAAGGGTGCAATTAAAGTGAGGGGGAGGAAGGGGTAGAGTTGAAAGGTCACTGGAGTTGCAGCATAGCAGTCCTGCTCAAAATCCTGACTCTCGATTTTTCTTCTGAGAAACTGAGGTTGCTGGGTAAGTTACCCACACATAACGAGGCTATGAATGAGAATAAATGACGAGGATGCAGCTTAGCACCCAAAGGGAAATGAGACTCCAAGGCTGTAAGCTCTGCCCACCCCTGACCCTCAGCTCCATGTTTCGAGCGACAGCACAGGCAGCCTCCAGCACATGCTTGGTCCCAACTACGGCCCCAGTTGCAAGGCTGAATTCACCCGCAAAGCACAGGACCTCTCTAACCCTGACACACTCAACGTACCCCAGGGCCCCTGGGTGAACTGGTAAATCCAGCTGGTGCACTTCACAGTCATGGCTTGATGTTACCACTACACTTCCGGCATCAGCAGCTACCGACTAGACGGTGCTGTAACTGTTTCTATTTGCAGCAACAAATCATCTACAATATTACATTAACTTCAAAATGATGACATTTAGCATATAAGAGCAAACTGATGCCTTAGAAACAAAATGAATTTTACTTGCCATTATTATCATAAGTGGGAGCCCAAAGAGGCTATAATAAATAACTACATTCTATTTATTCACCCTTGATCTCTCCTTTATAACATTAACTAAAGAGGTAAGCCCCATGAGGAGGAAGAATTATTTCTGGTCTGACAAGGAAGGGACTTTGTTGGTGGAGGGAGGTGCTTAAGTAGAAGTAGTGGGATGTCTTTTAGCAAAGGCCAAGTTTGGAATGAGGATTGGGCTGACTTTTTAAAATAAGAGCTATTCAGGTGTGAAATGGGCTCCCCCAGAAATGAGGTGGGAGTCCCTCAGCTTCTCTGGGGCTATAAAAAGGGGTTAGTCATGTATGACAACTTGCATAATGGTTCCTCCAGTTTGGAAGATTTGCGACAGCCTTCCTGTGATTTATACAGTATCAGTTAGAAAAGCATCCTATTTTGCAAGGGAAAATGTTCTGGGGGACCAAGCTCATCGTGGGCTCTTAAGGTGAATACTTCAAGCTAACTTCAGGTAGCTATTTGGAAGAAATTCACCAAATATGTGAATATGTCTTCTTAGAAAAAATTTTTAGAAAAACCTTTAGCCCAGAAGTGACCAACAGCAGCCTATATGCCAAATCATACCTGGGCTACAGATGTGTTTTAGTAGCCCTGTCCAGTTTTTTAGTGTTTTGGGTTTCTTTTTTAAATATCTGAATGTGTTCCCCACCCTTCAAACTTGAGAGATACAGAGGATGCTGCCGGTGCTGGGGTACCACCCAGATCCTCTTCACCGGGAGGTGACCATGCCCTAGATATGAATGGCACACAGCTGCCACCTTCTCCAAATTGACCTCCACTAAACTAGGGCCACCCAAAGCCACCACAGAGCGGCGGCCCATGACTGACAAACATGAGGATGTAGGGGGACAAAAGGCCTGCCCACATCACCTCAAGGTGGGACCAAGTTTGCCACAGTTTGTGTTCCAGAGGCCCTGGGAGGGTCAGGCTGAAGCTGGACACCAGCCAAGGGCACATCCTTGCTTTGCTCCTACCCCCTGCCAGTCCTGTTTCCTTCACCTCCCTTCTCTTTAGAGCAGTGGTTCTCAAAGTACAGCCCTCAGACCAACAACGTCAGCATCTCCTGGGAACTTGTGAGACAGGCACATCTCAAGTCCCATTGGAGACTTTCCGATTCAGAAACTGTGGGGGTTGAGACCAGCAATTTGGGTTTAAACAAGTCATTCCCATCTAGAGATTTTCATACTGAGTGAAGTCAGACAGAGAAAGACGAATATAATATGGTATCACTTGTACATGGAATCTAAAAAAATGGTATAAATGAACTTATTTACAAAACAGAGTCACAGATGTAGAAAACAAACATGGTTACCAAGCGGGGAGAGGGGAGGGATAAATTGGGAGATTGGGATTGACATATACACACTACTATATATTAAATAGATAACTAATAAGAACCTACTGTATAGCACAGAGAACTCTTCTCAATACTCTGCAATGGCCTATGTGGGAAAAGAATATAAAAAAGAGTGGATATTTGTATTCGTATAACTGATTCACTTTGCTGTAGAGCAGAAACTAACACAACATGTAAATCAACTATATACTCCAATAAAAATTAATTTAAAAAATAAACAAGCCATCCCCATGATTCTTATGTAAGCTAAGGTTTGAAAAGCACAGCCTCGGAGTGTGTCCTCAACTAAGTTACCTTCACATGGGCCCCCATCTTGGGTCTGCTTCTAGGGAACCCAACCCCAAACAGGAAAGTTCACATTAAAAAAAATCTGTTCTTAGCTAGTGGGAAGCAGCCGCATAGCACAAGGAGATCAGCTCGGTGCTTTGTGACCACCTGGAGGGGTGGGATAGGGAGGGTGGGAGGGAGGGAGACGCAAGAGGGAAGAGATATGGGAACATATGTATATGTATAACTGATTCACTTTGTTATAAAGCAGAAACTAACACACCATTGTAAAGCAATTATACCCCAATAAAGATTTAAAAAATAAAATCTGTTCTGGGGCTTCCCTGGTGGCACAGTGGTTGAGAATCTGCCTGCCAATGCAGGGGACACGGGTTCGAGCCCTGGTCTGGGAAGATCCCGCATGCCGCGGAGAAACTAAGCCCGTGCACCGCAACTACTGAGCCTGCGCGTCTGGAGCCTGTGCTCCGCAACAAGAAAGGCCGTGATAGTGAGAGGCCCGCGCACCGCAATGAAGGGTGGCCCCCGCTCGCCACAACTAGAGACAGCCCTCACACAGAAACAAAGACCCAACACAGCCAAAAATAAATTAATTAATTAAAAAAAAAACCTGTTCTTTCCAGCTCCTGTTGAAAATTGCTCCTTTCCCACAGGGAAACCATCAGCTGACCTGGAAGAGTTGCTGCCCCATTGAAACAGCCACCATGGATCTCCATCGGTTTATCCCCAGCCTATCTCACGCCTACTGGTCTGGTCTGTGTGGACCAGTCTGGACATCTGATCTAGTTCTCTAGACTATAAGCTCCTTGAGACCGGGACTTGCCTTTCTCATCTCTGTATCCTCATAGCCTGGCACATAACTCACACTCACTTATTTCTATTGAGTTCAAGTGAACTGCACCAATGCTGTCTGTTGAAACTGGCCAACATTTCTGAGACTCCGAGGCAACATTCATGCAATTAAGAACCCAAGAAACAATCCCTGTGACAAATTAATATAATGACCTTATAGACATTATGGTTATGCATTGGCTATAGTTGTGTAAGGATGCAATATGCAGGAGAAGTTGGTTACTGATTCACCTGGTAGTCATCCTAAGCCCCGAAGCATGCAGATTAATAACCTTGTAATTTCATCCCAGTCCCTGTAATTGCGGGTGCCATCTTTACTCATTTAACACCTAATTCCTCAAAGTAGGTGTGCAGGCCCCTAACACATGGTTCAAATGTTCACATTGTCTTCTTAGCCCAGAGAGACATTTTTTATTAAAGAGTCAAGCTTAATATGAAATAAAACAAACACAAAATAAAATCTGGCTGCAAAAACCTGAGCTCTGGAAGAAAACCAAAAGTCATTTCCAACCCAGCACTAGCCGTCTTCTCTCAAATTACCCATGTAGAAAATTGCCCAAACTTTTCTACCCGAAATGCATTTGTTTCTGATTTTAAACTACATTCCATTCCTAATTTTTCTTCCTTTCTCCAAAGCTTCTATCTTTAGGAAATATGGAGCCCAAGTTCTATAATTTGCACTTCATTTGAACACTAATGAAAAAAAAAATGCTCTTTCCCTTCAAACTATTTCCTCAGTCAATTAAACAAATCCTCTAAGTGGAGTGTGTGAAGTGATTTGTGTCCAAAAACTTAATTAGTACTTAATTCTGGAATTTGTGTCTTCTTAAGCCCACATCCTTTTAAGTTTCCACCAAGCTCAAAAAAATGGTCCAGGTGTGGTCCCTTCCCTTAAGATCAAGGCAGAAGCAGATTTGAAGAAGTCCAGAGGAATAAAAGACCATCTGTGTGTTCAAAAAGGCATCAGCCTACAGCCTAGATTCCAGGCAGCCTTTTTGCCACCAACTAAGATCCTTTCAAATCCACAAAGAGGAGCAAATACTAGTTGCTTACTTTGCAGAATGATAGTTGTCTTATTGTAAAGGGAAACCATGCTCACCGTAGAAAATGTGTGTGTGTGTGTGTGGGGGGGGCAAATACAGATTAATATAATGCAGAAAAGAATAAAATCAGCTACTCAGTGATAACTACGCTTAACACAGACTTCCATTTTTTCCATGCTGAATATACAATGGATATCTTACAGTGTAGATCGTATTTTGTGTCCATTTCCCTCACTGAGTACGACATTTTCCCGTATTGTTCAAAACTGTTTGCATGTGTCTCTTTCTTATTCCAGCAAGAATAAGAACTTGATGAGGTTGACTTCAGTCCTTTCTGGGCTTTTCCTCCAGATCAAGTATTCTCAAATCTCACAGGGGGTGGGGGGTGGCAGCGAAAATATCTTATTCTTTTTATATATAAAGCACAGACGTACATACATACAGTATACCTGTCGTAGTCAATTCGTATATAGCAGTGGTAATTAGGGGGAAAATGTCTAAAAGGCTCCTTAGGGCGATGATCATGGGGAAAAAAGGTTGAGGAACTCTGTAGAAAATGACTAGAATGTGTGACTTAACCAATCCTCTCAAAAACCTGCCAACACACACAAACTACTGCTTGATATTAGACCGTTAACTAACAGCAAAAACTAAACAAAATTGTATAACATCTGCTAATGACCATATGCTCTTTTTCAGTGTAAAAGATATGTTTCCCTATGATTTGGATCTCCAACAATCTGAGTCATTAAAGCAGGGAAAATGAAAACTGATCTACTTGTTGGCAATCTGGGTAAGGACTTCCCAAGTTCCATATGTCCACCATTTAACTCAACTCAGCAGGAAGGAAAGTAACGCTGCATAAAGCCTCCAGGAATCCTCAGCAGAACTCCACAAAGTTTGCCTGTGCGTTGACTCCAATTTTTACTTAAGTTCTTGCTCACAGTCATACGTTTATCAGAGACAGAGCCTAGATATGGTCCTAACATCAGTCCTCTTTCCACAGTCCCACAGAACCTTAGTGAAGTCGCTCTTGGAACTTTCTAGAACTTCGTTTCTCCATCTGTAAAATGAGAGGGTTGGACCTGATTTCTAATTGGGGCTTGCAATTCCAGGCTTCCAGATAATCAGGTAGCTAAGCGTTTGGGTCCACAGGTCAAACACCAGGCTGTCAAAACCACCAGAAAAGGGAACAGCAGCGTTCTTTTTTCTACCCTCCTGCTATATTTTAAAGGTAATATGTCCTCACCATTGAGGTTCTGCCCGCAGAGCCAAAGCTTTCCAGAAAGGTTGTGCTGACTTCAACTCTGAAAGTACCCATCTTGCTCTGCCCCTTCCCAGCTTTTTTTCAGGCTCACTTCCAGCACAGAGCCTCTGGGGAGAGCTCAGCATGGATGCAAGAAGATAAATATCCAACCCTTAATGAACAGTGTTCTGTTCTTCTTCAGGCCATCGTCCTGCTTTTTCGCACTAAACAGCGGAGATGTATCAGCATCATAAGACCACTCTATAATTAAAAGAAAGTTTTAAGAACTACGAGCCCTCATGGGATTCCCCAGCAAAGTGTGAGCATCCCTAAGCTGAAAGAACACGTGCATTTTAGAAGATATCCTTGGATGGCATCGTTCCAAGAGCATATAGCCCGCTCTATCTTTCCTGACGTATCTGGCACCGTGAGGCATGCGCTCCTGTCCAGACAGACACCCAGATATCGGGAGCTTAACAAGGAGCTGAAAGGCAGCATGCACTTGGAAAGGCCGGATGGTGGGTTGCATTTCTTCTATTGCAATTCATTTTGCAGCCAGGCTCTGCTGCAGTATACATGTGTCAGTTTCCATCCCACTGGTTGCTGCATCTCTATGACACAGTCAGGATCCCTGCGCGGATGTGCCCCAGCAGAAGGGAAATGTGAAATGTGTTGCCCAACTGGAAATCATTCTCATTTCATGTGAACAGCTCAATTTAAAGGTAAAAGCCCAATAAATCCTCTCTGACTTCGGGCAGGCAACTTGGGTCATTCCCCTGACTAATCTACAGCTACACTGTGGGCTAAATCTGCATGGACCCAGGTTAGACCCAATAGCAAACAAAATCTGAAATGGAAAGCACGTCTTTGAATGTGGAAGACAACTAAATGTGCAGAACCTAAACTGCTAACAGAACAGGTGTGCGCACAGTTAGGGTTTTGCAAGCCTTTGCGTAAAGCAGTGATGCGAGCTTTATGCTCACTTGCACAGCAAGAGATGTACATTCTCAGGTCTCGAAGCACTGAAACCCCTTTTTCACTCACCCCAGCTCCAGAATCCCATGAATTACAGAGTTAAAGAACCTCTGGCCGGAGGCTTAGTTTTATCTGGCCCTCAGCAAGTTTTCTAAACATCCCCTTCTGTCAGTGATCTTAAATCCCCTATTTAAAAATCATTTCCACTATTTTAACTGGGAAAAATACAATAGAGTTTTTTTTAACCCAACAGTGGCCAGAGTATAACTAAATTCCTCTTGGGTGGGCAGATAAGGCCTTTTTCTTCTGTACACATCTTTCCCTCCTATTTTTCCAAGAAAAGCCCTACCTTCTCAATTTCCTCATGATTCCTGGGGTCCAGGGCTAAGATTCCTGGCATCTAGCACTACGTTCTCTGATTCACCTGGGATACTATACGACTCCTTAACTATGCACAACATGAAATTAAAATAAAATGTTACCATGTGATATGCTTAATAGGATTTGATCTCATTATCCTTGATTTTAAATGCAAACCAAATAAAAAAAAACACTCTTAGAAAAGAAGAACACTACTAATGAGGCTGCTTTTTACTTTGATGTGGTCTTCAGTTGACCTTTTACTGTAAATATATGGTCTTAACTGGAGAAGAGAAAAAATGTTTTCAAGAGTCTTCCTGGGTCCCCTAAAAAAGATCCCAAGGGATATACTCCCAACCCCAGAACCCAGGAGCTACCTCCTAGTTGAGACCAAGAGGAGACAAAAATCCGTAGCAGCCCTCACCACTGCCTCCACCCACCCTCCTCCCTTCACTCTGTGATGGTGCTGCTGTCCGCCTGGTACAGATCCACAACACAGGTCCCGGGGACAGCTTGATTCCTCTCTGCCTCACACCTCTCACATCATTTGATCCCCATGACCATACCTCCTAAACATTTCTAATCACCATCCCCTCCTCTCCTCTACAAGCCATAGCCTTCGTTCAAGCCCTCTGTACATCTCACCATCGCAACCAACCTCCAAACGGGACATCTGGTCTTCCCTCCCCAGGGTCCCCAGAGCGATGGTTCTAAACCACACATGGGATCACATCAACCCCTGCTGGGGAAACATGAGCTGGATCCCCACGGCCAACGGATAAGGTTCAGAAGGCCAAGCATGACTCTGAGGGCCAACGTGATCTGGTCCAGATCACCTTCTGGTTCCAACTCCACTCCATTAATGGAAAGGTTCAGTGGGACTTGATGAATACAGAGATTGAGGCATTGAAGAAAAGGAGTGAAAGATAATAACAGCAATCACATCCAATCTACAAAATGCTTCCTCTAGCGAGTAGTGCCAAAGGCTTTATGTGTATTATCTCACTTAATCTTCTCCATAACAAGAAGGCAGGTATTATTAGTTATGCTATTTGTCAATCAGGAAACAGGCTACACAGCTCATTAAGTAGCAGAGGCAGAGGTGACAGAGCCCACATTCTTCCCCACTGTGCCACACTGTCTGCCATATGGTATCAACACTGATGGTATGGGGGACCTGGACCTGGTGGTGTGGATCAAAATTTTATTTTATTGCAAATACCCAGGCACTACTCATGATACCCACTTCAGCTAAACCCAAAAATGTGTGTGGAGAAGCCCCTTGCTGAAGCTGAGAGTTTGGTTTTGAGAAGGTCCAGAAGACATCAGGAAGTCTCCAACTAAAGTGGAGGAGGCCAGGCTGAACCCATGCATGCAATTTAAAATGCATGCATTCCATGTGGAGAAACGGGAACCCTCCTACATTGTTGGTGGGAATGTAAATTGGTGCAGCCACTATGGAAAACAGGATGGAGGTTCTGCAGAAACCTAAAAATTGAATTACCATGTATCCAGCAATCCCACTCCTGGTCATATACCCAGACAAAACTATAATTCAAAAAGATACATGCACCCCTATGTTCATAGCAGCACTATTCACAATAGCCGAGACATGGAAACAACCTAAATGTCCATCAACAGATGAATGGATAAAGAAGATGTGGTACATGTACACAATGGAATACTACTCAGCCATAAAAAAGAACAAAATAATGCCATTTACAGCAACATGGATGCAACGAGAGATTATCATACTAAGTGAAGGAAGTCAGAAAGAGAAAGACAACTACCATATGATATCACTTATATGTGGATTCTAAAGCACAAATGAACAAATGAACCTATCTACAAGACAGAAGCAGCCTCACATAGAAATCAGACTTGTGGTTGCCAAGCAGCAAGGAGAGAGATGGACTGGGAATTTGGGGTTGGTAGATGCAAACTATTACATTTAGAATGGATAAACGAGGTCCTACTGTGTAGCACAGGGATATACCTGGAATAATCTCCTGGGATAAACCATAATGGAAAAGAATATTTTAAAAAGAATGTCTGTATGTGTAAAACTGAGTCACTTTGCTGTACAGCAGAAATTAGCACAATACTGTAAATCAACTATACTTCAATTAAAAAAAAAATGCACCCACTCCAATTCCCTTTACCAATCATCCCTGAGTATATGCAGAGGGAGAAAATACACTGAAGGATTCCACCTCCCAGGAACCCTTTTGATGGGCCCATGCTCACCAAGCGCCATTCCTATCCCTTGTTGGCTTTCAGTGTTGAGAAACCTATGAAAGTGAGCATATACAAGGCAGGAGACCTCAGGGCCTTTGCCCATGCTGTTCTCTCTTCCTGAACTGCTCCTCTCCATTCACAACCCCCACCCTTTGGCCTAATTAATGGCCACTCCATCTTCCTAGCTTAGCTGAAGCACACAATAAATGCTCAATAAATCTTGGTTGAACAAATGAATGAATGAATTAGAATTCCAGTCTTCCTAACAAATTCACATTTGTCATTATGAATTAACAAGTTCCCTATCTGGTTTTAGCACCAGTGTCTTGTGGACTCAGTCAGGGAGCCAGTCTCCCTGAAACTGAGCCCTTGGGAGGCCCTGAGTCAATGAGTCTGGGGGCCTGTGAGAATGAGGAATTGGACCTAGATCTTGGTGACCCACCAGGCCCAGCTTGGGCATGTAGGCAGCCTTTGTCTCTAATAGTCCCATCTCATCTCTAGCACCCAGAAAACTGTGTCCAGTGGTGGTGGACACATTACTTGCAGATAATGCTACACACACATCAAGTTTGGTGTGATAGCTCCTGTTCCAGGCACACTTACTCTCTGAAATCAAATAACAAATGCAAGGTGGCAGGGCGGGCCGGTGAACAGCAAAGAAAATCTAACTTAAACAGTCCTCTTCCACTTAGGGATGATAAACGCAACATACCATGGTGACGTAAACTGTAAGCAGGCTCCCCTTCAAAAATATAACCATCAATCAGTTGTTAAGCCCACAACCAGCTGCAGTATTAATCATATTCTTTTAGCAAGAGAATCCATTTCCCAATAAAGTTTGAGTGGCAGCGGAAGGGCAGAGCCAACAATCGGGAAATAAACGATGCTTCCAAATGATCAAAGGAAAGCTGCTCTTCTCACTGGCAGCTTGTTAGCCACCCTGCTGCTAGCTCCAGACACACATAAATACACGTGCCACTCTGCTTCCCCCACATCACATTTCCATCTTTGCAGAGTGCTCTGCGGTTCTGTTCTGGGCCCATTTTTCACTCTGTGCCAGTTTTGTACGCTTTGAACACAGACCTCCCCTAGAAATTAAGTTACTTCTTAAGCACAACTGCCATGTTTACGTTCTTACTCACAGCTTCCTTCTCTCCCTCTCCTTCTCCCCCTCCTCTGCCAATAATCTCGCACCAAACATGCTAAGGAGCGGTTGTGTTGTGCCTCACCTCCTGAACTGTGAACCTCCTAGAAGGCAGGGTTCATACCTTACTCCTCTTCATTTCCCCAATGGCCGGGACCAAATCAACATTCAATGAATGCTTACATAGTAGGATTTTATTCACTCTAAGAGAGACGTTTCTAATAAAGGAAGCAGACTTGGGAATCAGTGAACTGCTATTCACGAGAAAGTCCAAACAACCAACTCTCCGATGCTACGATCGCTTTAGAGACACTAGGACAAATCCCCACATGTTCTGTTCTTTTCCCTTAATTAGCTATTAATGAGTATTTCTCCTCCCCTGTAAATGTTAAGATCTGTTTGGCCAATCGCCTCTGGAAATGCTGTGATGCTACTGCGTCTACATTAAGTTTACAGATTAATTTGAAATGAATGACATCTTCACAACACTGTCTTCCCTCACATTCATAAACACAGTACCTCTCTCCACTTACTTAGGCCTTCTTTCATGCCCTTTAGAGTTTCTCCGGGTAAACTGCATGCACTCTTTGAGTTCGATTAATTCCTGGATACATTATAGTTGTTGTTGCTATTATAAATGACACCTTCCATTATATTTTCTTAATGTATTATTGTGGTACAGAGAAAAACTACTGATGTTTGTACGTTTATATCGTCTGACAAACTTATTGAACTCACTACTACTGATGATTGGTTCGTTAATTATTTTTTCTTCAAGTAAATGATAGTGTATGTAAATAATAACAATCTGTCTCTTCCGTTCCAATCCTTCTGACTTTCTTTTTATCTGTTTTAATGCATTATCCAAAACCTTCTTTAGTATGTGACAGCAGTAATCAGTAATCCTTACAGTAAGAGTAAGTAATCCTTACTTCTTTCTAACCTGGAAAGAGAATGCGCCTAAAATGTATCCATTAAACATAATGTTTGCAATAGGATTTTGGAGGAAATCCTTTATCAGGTTAAGGGCATCCCTTCCACAATAGACTGTGTTGTTGTTCCCAATTATTTGGTGCCCTTTCTACCAGACCCATTTTCACAGGGCAAAGTACAGATCCCATCACACTGACATCAGGCTTGGTCGTGTGACTTTCTTCAGCCAACGGACTGTGAAAGGTGACATTTGCAGCCATCACTTGGCGCTTCTACTGCTCATTCCGTCTGCTAATGGACCACCACATCCCAGATAGGGCTGCCTCTCCAGGCTGGGATCCAGAATGAAGAATACAGACAGCAGAGACAACCAACTTACAGCCAGCATGTAACGTGAACAAGAAATCAACCTTTGTTGTCATAAGACACTGACATTTGGTGGTTGTTTGTTACTGCAGTATAACCTAGCAAAAGCCGATTCCTATACCATCTATTCCTATTTTTCTTTAGGCTTTTGTCATAAATAGGTGTCTTTTTAACCTCCTTTGAGATCATCCTATGGTGATTCTCCTTTAATCTGTTAATGTAATGATTTCTACTGACAGGTTTTCTGACGTTAAATCTGTAGCAGACATTAGCTATCCCATCAAAAAAAAAGATGACTGCTGCTCCTTCTATAGTGGGGCACTGTCACTGGGAGGTGGCTGCCCAGCCTGGAGCCACGCTTACCAGCATGCAGGGGTGACCAGGGGACTAGTTCTCACCAGTAGAACATGAGTAGAAATGCTATGTATCCCTTCCAGGCCCAAAGCTCTGATAAAGCAGGTGGAGATTCTCCACACTCTCTCGGGACTTGGGGGCCTTAGACAGTGGTTGAACCAAAAGATAAAAGAATCTTGGGTCCCTGAGGGTTTCCCTGGTGGCGCAGTGGTTAAGAATCCGCTTGCCAATGCGGGCGACACGTGTTCAAGCGCTGGTCCAGGAAGATCCCACATGCCGCAGAGCAACTAAGCCTGTGCGCCACAACTACTGAGACTGCACTCTAGAGCCTGTGAGCCACAACTACTGAAGCCCATGTGCCCAGAGCCCGTGCTCCGCAACAAGAGAAGCCACTGCAATGAGAAGCCCGCGCACCACAACAAAGAGTAGCTCCCGCTCACCGCAACTAGAGAAAGCCCGCGTGCAGCAACAAAGACCCAACGCAGCCAAAAATAAATAAACAAAAAATAAATTTATTTTAAAAAAAAAGAAATGATAAAAAGGTATTTAAACAAAAAAAAAGAAGCCTGGGTCCTTGAATCACCACAGTCGTCACGTGGGCCATGTTCCAACTGCTGTATGACTGTGAGCAAGAAATTAACCTCTGTGTATAGGAAGCTTATTTGTTAGATCACCTAGTGCTACCCATACACCACCCTTGCACTCCAGGGATAAAACTAATGATATATGATTTTTTAATATGATGTTAGATTTAGAACAACATTTTATTGCAGATTTTAACTGAAACTGACTTGTCATTTCCCTTCTCTGGCAACTTTTTCATTCAGTTTTAATACTGAGGATATAAATTTGGTATTAAGCACAGAAAGCAACGAGAGCCGCTGTCCCATTTTTATTTTTTACTTCTTTTTTTTTGGCTACGTTGGGTCTTCATTGCTGCACGTGGGCTTTCTCTAGTTGCAGCGAGCGGGGGCTACTCTTCGTTGCGGTGCGCGGGCTCCTCATTGAAGTGGCTTCTCTAGTTGTGGAGCAAGGGCTCTAGGTGTGTAGGTTTCAGTAGTCGTGGCACATGGGCTCAGTAGCTGTGGCTCGTGGGCTCTAGAGCGCAGGCTCAGTAGTTGTGGCACTCGGGCTTAGTTGCTCCATGGCATGTGGGATCTTTCCAGACCAGGGATCGAACCCGTGTCCCCTGAATTGGCAGGCGGATTCTTAACCACTGCGCCACCAGGGAAGTCCCTGTCCCATTTTTATAAGTCTCTGGAACAACTTGTACAAGGCAGGGTCTCTCTATTCATATAAAACCGTGTGGGCCTTAAGATTTGGGGAGGAGGAGGAAGTTTTCACCACTATTTCAATTTCTTCAGCAGTGATTGTTCTAGTCAAGTTTTCCATCTGGTAACAGGCCAACTTTGGAATCTCATATTTTTGCCATAAACCTATTCATTTCATATGGCATTTCACAGTTATTTGTGTACAGCTGCTCATCCAATTCACTTATGAAATCTAAGTTGCTTTCATATCTCTGGTTATTTTACATGCACCTTCTCTCCTCATTCCTTGATGAATCTCACCATAGACTTGTCCACCTTTCTAATCTTTTCAAAGAACTAATATTTGCTTTTCTGAATCATTGTTATTTTTTCTATCCCTCTTTTATTGATTTCTACCCTATCTTATTATTTCGATCCTTCTGGTTTCACTGGGTCAGAGGATATGATCTGAATGATGTCAATTCTTAGAAATCTGAGACTGACGTTCTGGTCTATAATTTGATCCATTTTTGTGAACATACATGTGCTTAAAACTAATAAATAATACGTGTTTAGTGTTTTCTGGGTGCAAACTTATTAATCATGCTATATGGATCCTTTATATTCTTATTTTTGTCTGTCTGATCTGTTTCCAAGAAGAATATATTAAAATCCCTATCTACAATGGTGGCTTTATCTATGTATTACTATAATTCTGCCAGTTTTTTCTTTGTATAGTTGAGGCTGTGTCATTGGTTATATTTGTTCATGACTATTATATCTTCTTGGAATATTGTGGTATTGTGGCATTTTCAGAATAAACAATCACTTTCATCTCTTTTCATGTTGTTCACCTTAAATTCTACTTCATCTGATACTGAAATTGTTAGCATAGCATTATTTGGTTATTTTCCTGGAATGCCATTTTTATCCCTTTATTTTCAGCCTGGCTCTATGCTTTCGTTTATGTGACTCTCTTAAAACCACATACTGCTGGATCTTTTCTGTAACCTAATCTAAGGGTCCCTATGTCTTAATCACTGAGATAAACTCATTTAAACTGTAATCACTGACACCGTAGGATGGATTTCTTCATCCTATTTTGTGTTTTCTATCTACCCTTTTTTTCTTTCTAGTTTCCTATCTCCTGATGAATTCATTCAATCATCTTTATTTTTCCTACTGTTAGTTTGAAATCTACAGAGCATGTTCTTTAATTATTTTCTTGGTTGTCCCTAACTTTTGAAGACCCATATTTATACTCATTTTTCCTCTTAATATCTAAAGATTACCCATGACCACATCCTCCTCACAATACTGCTTTCCCTAGCTCTGTTCTTTCATACATACATTTCATTCCCTATGTTGGCACTGCCTGGAAATTTAGTTCCAGATTGGTTATGGGACCCCTGTCCCTGTTTTTTCTGGCATATCCAGAACCCTGAGCAGAGGAACAGCCGGATCATGCTTTATTTATCACATTGATCAGAACCAGAATTCTTCTCTTGGTTTACTATTATTTTTTGGTAGGGCAATTAAGAATAGTGCTCCTGGTGGGGGGGGGGATAAATTGGGAGATTGGGATTGACATATACACACTACTATAGATAAAATATTGGGATGGCCAAAAAGTTCCTTCGGTTTTTAAGTAAACATAAGAGACATTTTTCATTTTCACCACCAACTTTATTGAACAATGTATTCACCGTTTTGTTCCACTACCTTCTGCCATTTTTCAGGCAACTTCATAATTCCATCTTCCCAAAACTTTTTATCTTTTTGAGCAGAGAACTGGTCCAGGTGCCTTTTACAGTCTTCCAGGGAATTGAAATTTTTTCCATTAAGACAAGTTTGTAAAGACCATAATAAATGGAAATCCGAAGGTGCAATGTCTAGTGAATATGGCGGATGAATCAGAACTTCCCAGCCAAGCTGTAACAGTTTTTGCCTGGTCACCAAGGAAACATGCGGTCTTCCGGTATCCTTATGGAAGATTATGCGTTTTCTGTTGACTAATTCCAGAATGCTTTTCATCGAGTGCTGCTTTCAGTTGGTATAATTGGGAGCAGTACTTGTTGGAGTTAATCGTTTGGTTGTCCTGAAGGAGCTCATAATAGAGGACTCCCTTCCAATCCCACCATATACACAACATCACCTTCTTTGGATGAAGACTGGCCTTTGGTGTGGTTGGTGGTGGTTCATTTCGCTTGCCCCACAATCTCTTCCGTTCCACGTTATTGAACAGTATCCACTTTTCCCTGCCCGTCACAATTTGTTTTAGAAACAGAATGTTTTAATTACATTTAAGTAGAGAATCGCATGCAGAAATATGGTCAAGAAGGCTTTTTGCACTTAACTTATGTGGAACCCAAACATCAAAGCGATTCATATAACCAAGCTGGTGCAAATCATTCTCAAGGCTTGATATGGACATTCTGAGTATGTAGGCTACCTCCCACGTGGTATAACATTCATTGTTCTCAATGAATGTCTTGATTTGATCGCTATCAACTTCAACTGGTCTACCCAACCATGGAGCACTGTCCAGTGAGAAATCTCCAGCACAAAACTTTGAAAAACACTTTTGACACATTCGATCAGTCACAGCACCTTCTCCATACACTGCACAAATCTTTTTGTGTGTTTCAGTTGCATTTTTGCCTTTCTTGAAATAATAAAGCATCATATGCCAAAAATGTTGCTTTTTTCCCTCCATCTTCAATATTAAAATGGCTACACAAAAATTCACCAATTTTGATGTTATTTTTTTAAAATGCACGCTGATATGACAGCTGTCACAATACAATCTAACAAAATTGTTTCGAATGGGTTAAAGACAACTAAGCACTACTAGAGCCATCTTATGGATAAAAAGCAAACCTTCTGGCTAACCTAATAGATAACTAATAAGGACCTACTGTGTAGCACAGGGAACCCTTCTCAATACTCTGTAATGATCTGTATGGGAAAAGAATCTAAAAAAGAGTGGATATATGTATATGCATAACTGATTCACTTTGGTGTACAGCAGAAGCACAATATTTTAAATCAACTATACTCCAATAAAAATTTTTAAAAAAGAATAGTGTTCCTACAAATATTCTTATTTTAATAGCTTTATTGAGGTACAATTTACATACCATAAAATTCGCCCATTTTAAGTATATGATTCAATGATTATGATTATGTCTACAGAGTTGTGCTACCATGACTACACTAGTTTTAAACACTTCCATCACCCTAAAAAAATCCCTCATGCCTCTCTGCAGTCAAACTCTGTTCCCACCTCCAGCCTCAGACAACCACTAATCTATTTTCTGTCTCCACCGATTTGCTGTTTTCTGAACAGTTCGTATAAATGTAATCATCTGACACATGGTGTTTCTGTCTGGCTGCTTTTGCTGAACATAATGTCTTTGAGGTTCATCCATGCTGTTACATGTGTCAGTACTTCATTTCATTGTATTGCTGAGTAGTATTGTATTATAAGGAGGTACCACATTTTGTTTATCCCAGTTTCTGGACATTTTTAAATTTATTTTTTATTGAAGTATAGTTGATTTACAATGTTGTATTAATTATTGCTGTACAGCAAAGTGACTCAGTTATACATATATATACATTCTTTTTCATATTCTTTTCCATTATGGTTTATCACAGGATACGGAATATATCTCCCTGTGCTACACAGTAGGACGTTGTTGTTTATCCATTTTATATATACCAGTTCACATCTGCTAATCCCAAACTCCCACTCCTACCCTCTCCCATCCCCCTCCCCCTTGGCAACTGCCAGTCTATTGTCTATGTCTCTGATTTTGCTTCTGGACATTTTAATTGTTTCCATTTTGGGGGCGGAGCTTTCTGAATAATATTCCTATGAACATTTTCATATAAGTTTCATTTCTCTTGGGTAGCTACCTAGGAGCAGAATTGCTCGGTCACATCCTAAATCACGTAACTTTCCTAAGAAACTGCCAGACTGTTTTTCCAAAGTGTCTGTACCATTTTACATACCCACCAGCCGGGCATGAGGGTTTCAGTTTCTCCACATCCTTGCCAACACTTGCTATTATGTATTTTTTATTACACTCATTCTGGTTGGTACACATTATTTTTATCATCAGAAAAATAAGCACTTGGATGAGTATATGAAAACTCTCTCTCTATACTATGATGTTAATGAAGTTAAGGGGGAAGAAAAGAGCAAAATATATTAAAAGGAAGTACACCAAAATCGTGAACATAACTGCCTCTGGATGACAAGATTATGGGTGTTTCTTCTTTCTACCTTCCTGTATCTTTCTTTTCAATAAGGAACAGGTATTTACTTTTATAATGTAAAAAATTAACTTTAGTAAAATAATAAATAAATCTTGAGGTGTTTTATAGCTATTATAACCTTATTTTTCCTACTTAACATTTCCCAGCAATGACAGTTAGATGTTGAAGTTTCCCTTCAGCCTCCGACTGACTTGCAGAAAAGCTGTTGATTTTGTTAAGCTCCAGAGAACTACAGAGCTTCCATGGCCCTCTCTCAAGTTAGCTAAGAGGCCTGAATGTCCAGCTGTTGCCACAATCGATCCCACAATGCTTTTTCTGTGCCAGCATCAGAACACTGGGACCTCAGCTACTCAGAAACATCTCTTTCCTTTACAAACATCATGTGATCGTCCAGGCTCTCCCCATCCCTCATTTGGTTCTTACACCAAACTCTACCAGAAGCATGGTATTAAACGGTTCTATGTTTAGCTAGTGACTGCGAAAGCCGCCTCATTATACATAAAGGTAAATGTTGCTTGGTTAGCACATAAACCAGAAATCTTGCTGAAGCATTCATCCATCAAGCAGTAACTGAGCATCAACTATGCATAAGACACCTTACTGCACCCCCTTGAGTTTACAGTCTAATAACGAACGATGTACCTTTCAAAGTACAGGTCACTAAAGGTCCAAAAGGACAAACACACAGAAGGGTCTACAGGATTTTGGAAAAGGAATATATTTTTTCTAACTGAGAAATGAAAGACATTTCTAGGAAAAAGTCACCTGTGAGTCTGGGGTATCAGTTGAATATGGAACTCAGAGGTCCAGGAACTCCATGATGACACAAGACAAGCATTTAGGAGGTGAGACCATGGAAAGGGCTCCATCCCACTTCTCTGCACCCAGTTTCTCTCTCAAACGCTCTTCTCTCCTCTTCATTCACAGTCACCACCAAATTTCTTACCTCCCTCCAGACACCCATACAGAGGCCAGTTACCCTGCTTTAAACTGATGTCTTCAGCAACAATTTAAATGCAGCCAGGCAAGGACTTTCTAATTCAACTTGTCCAAAATGAGAAAACTCCAGAAAGTACCACCAGAGCTGTGTTTATCCTTCATCACAATACGGCACTTACAAGCTCTCCATCCTTTTAAGAATATAACATTCGACAAAAGAATCATTTAACTGCACATCACATGCCACCATTTTACGCGAAAAATCCTCCTTTGTTGAATAATTTCAGAAATGGCTTTAATATCAAGAGCCAAAACAAAACCTTCCACTAGAGGGGAATGTGTTTTTTGGCCCGATGAATAACTTGCACGCACTAATGGGGAGTCATCCAAGCCACCAAGTGTGAATTACTAATTTTCAAAAGACGAAAAAAATAATAAAGTACATTCAACCTTAAAACTATTCCGAACATAATCTTCCTTTGAGGATTCAGAATGCCTTTAAACTGGATTCAGAAACACTTTAAACTGTGAATAAGGACTATGACTCAGGTTGTCACATCCATACAAAGTAATTCAACAAAACCCAGCAGGCTTGGAGCTTACGAATCCTATTCGAAGCCAAAAAGAATGGCTCTTCTAATAGTAAATGTAAGGTAAATGCCGCCAGAATTGGGTATAGCAGATGTGCCTATTAGGGAATGTCACTGGTTTTATTTTCATTGATTCCAGGTTTACTGCAGGTGTCAAAATTCACCCTATATAGGTATATCATTTTATGAATTTTGACAAACTTATACAATCGTGTAAGCACCACGACAAGCAAGATATAGAATATGTTCATCATCCCCCCCAAAATTCCTTCATGCCACTTTACAGTGAACCCCTTCTCCCTTCCCCTAATCCCTGGCAATCATGAATCTAGTTTCTGTTCCTATAGTTTTACCTCTTTCCAGAATGTCATATAAGTGGAATCATATAGTATATAGCTTTAGAGTCCGGCTTCTTTCACTTAGTATAATCTTTTAAGAGTTATCGATGCTGTGCAAATTATTATACATAGGATGGATAAACAACAGGTCCTACTGTACAGCACAGGGAACTATATTCAGTATCCTGTAATAAACCATAACGGAAAAGAAATGTGAAAAAGAACACAGGCATGTATAACCGAGTCACTGCTGTACAGCAGAAATTAACACAACATTGTAAATCAACTATACGTTTATAAAAATTTTTTTTTAAAGAGTTGTCTATGCTGTTTCGGGCTGGGATGTCCCAATGGATACTAGTGGCCTCATACCGGGTTCTTTGTCACTGTTCACAAGGTATGAAATACCTTGGCAGGGGGCTTTCTGAGCAACCAGATACCTTTTTCTTCATATGTTAAAGGTGGAACAAATATTCATTTTTTGAGATCTGGGCAATGTTTTCAAAGAGCAAAGCTTTTACTCAAGGACACAAACTTGGCCTATGGAACTCTGTGACCCCAGCCCACCAGGGGCACAAAACCTACTGGTTAATTCACCTGAACTGCAAAATAATCAGTGGTCAACTTGGATAATATGATTTTCTCTCAAAAATAAAACAATCCTGCTGGGTGAATTTCTCAAGAAATGACAGATTATTTTACTTTGTTTTGATTTGAGAGAGAGAGAGAGAGAGAGAGAGGGAGAGAGAGAGAGGGAGAGAGAGAGAGTGTGTGTGTGTGTGTGTGTGTGTGTGTCTGAAAACACTTCCAAAAGTTGAACGTCCAGAAGTGCTCTGGGCAAAGGCAGTACTTGTGGAATGCGTGATTATCGGGAGCCTCAGGTAACGCTTGAAGGGCAACAAGTATCCTGATAAACGAGCAGAAATGGAGAGTCTGGCAGAGCCTGCTCAGACGGTTCCCCAGGTTACCAGAGGGAGGGACTCCCCTCACCTTCCCCGCCCCCCAGCACATCCCATTCCAGAGTCCCCGGTTCCACCATCACATACTTGCTCCTGCACCTGCACATTCTACAAATATTTACGAAGTGCTCCCTGGTGATGACACCGTGCTCATCGCAGGAGGGCTTCTGCTCCTACACAGACAGCCCGAGAGTACAGACTCTCAGTGGAGATGGTGCTGAGTTCAAATTCCTCCTTTTTTGGCCCTTTACCTCCAGCCTTCTGCCCTCTAGAAATACCTCCAGAAAGGTCACCCAGATTAAGTTTGATGACCGAGGTGTTCAAATCAGGCACTCACTCTCCAGCCCACTCAGGCATACACTGCTATGCCCATCCCCTGGTTCCAGGCATCCAGCTTGGTACCAGTGGGTTTGGGGGACCTTCCAAACATGTCTCCTCACAGAATTTTCACTGAATAATAATTTGATTCTCCCATTACCTAGGGAGAGAACATCTTACTCTGAAGCAGTCTAGCTTCTAGACTGCTAGCTCCTATCTCTTATTCATACGCAAGTAGCCATTTAGGAGAAGGAGAGCAACAGCCTGAGAAGGTGACAAATTCTCTCAATTTTGTTTTTCTCATCTTTAAGATCAAGTTAATAATCAATCCCTCCCTGCTGCAGAATTAAATAATGGATAATAACAATAATATCAAACGTTATTATTCGAAAGCCTATTTAAGGGACAAATACCATGGAACGTGCATTACTTTCATTATTTATTTTAATCCATGTGCCCAATCCTAAGAGATAAGAATATTTTTATCCCCAACTAATAAGTGAAGAAAGTAAGGCTCAGAGATGCTGAGTAACTTGCTCACAACTGCCAGCTAGGAAATGGTACAGAGAGGATGTGAACGTTCTCTTTACCATTACATTCAACCTCATTCCATTTCTGGCAATCAGCCCCAAGGAAATAATAATGGTTTAAAAGTTTCATCGAGGGCTTCTCTGGTGGCGCAGTGGTTGAGAGTCCGCCTGCCGAGGCAGGGGACATGGGTTCGTGCCCCGGTCCGGGAAGATCCCACGTGCCGCGGAGCGGCTGGGCCCGTGAGCCATGGCGGCTGAGCCTGCGCGTCCGGAGCCTGCGCTCCGCAACGGGGGAGGCCACAACACTGAGAGGCCCGCGCAAAAAAAAAAAAAAAAAGTTTCATCCATAAAGATGCTCCTCGTGGTTTGAGGAGAAAATCAAAAAAAGAGTTAACATCCAACAACCAGTCATGGCTAACATTTTTAAATCATTACAATAAATGGTTTATGAAGGCCAGTTGAAGAAATGTGTTCACCTCCCCCTCTCTCCCCAAAGCCCACTGATATTGCAGTAAATAAGTACAAACAGGACAATGTCATAAAAGCACTGTGAACTTTGGGTGAACTTATGAAAGCCAGAAGGCAGATGCAACAGTGCTGGTAGCAGAACCAGGGCACACAGAGAGGGGAGAAGGAGCTAGAAAAAGGAAGAAGAAGATGCCTCCCATTATGGAAGCCCCCAGGTGAACTGATACGGATACCAGGAAGGGTAGGAATGAGAGACAACTGTCTGCAGGAAGGTTACACGTGTTGGTCTTGAGCCATCTACTCACCCACCACCATTCACCTCCTTACCCAAGAGCAATGAATGAGTTTTCCCAGGCTGAAAGAGGACATATAAATTCTAAGGATACTTAGCAATCTCCAGAGAGGTATGTAAGCTTCCAGAGTGGGGATTATCATCCCAGAATATGTTCTCCTTCAGCTAAGCATGCGGGGAGTGGAGTGCCACAACCTGGCTGCTTTTGTTCCATAAACGTCTGCTAATCAACTCAGCTGCCCGTGTACTTGGTGGTGGACAAACCCAAACCACTCCAGCTACGTGTATCAATCACCCTAGCCCTGCATTTCTAGAACGAATGGACACAACCAGAATCATCATACACTTGGGGAGAAAAACACAACCAGAGAAAGGAGTGAGCTGAACCAATGGAACTGACTCCAAGGAAAACAGAGATAACTCAGAAACAGACAAGAACTTTCAAAGAATCCTTAATAATATTTTCTAAGACACTGAAAGAGATATTAATACATAACACAAAAAAATAACAGGTGACTACTTTTTTAAAAAAGCAATCAGGGGCTTCCCTGGTGGCTCAGTGGTTGAGAGTCCTCCTGCCGATGCAGGGGACACGGGTTCGTGCCCCAGTCCGGGAAGATCCCACATGCTGCAGAGCGGCTGGGCCCGTGAGCCATGGCCACTGAGCCTGCGCATCTGGAGCCTGTGCTCCGCAACAGGAGAGGCCACAGCAGTGAGAGGCCCTCATACCGCAAAAAAAAAAAAAAAGCAATCAAAGAACCAAAAGAGATGAGTTTATGGAAGGAAATTAAGAACATGCTAAAAGGAACCCCCCAAAAATTAATAGGAAAATTAGAAGAAAAACCTAAGGAAATCTCTGAGAATAGAGAGCAAAGAGAGAACTATTTGGAAAATGAAAAATAAAGTAAGAGATATGGAAGGCCATTCCATAAAGTAAATATCCATCTACTAGGAAGTTCCTTAGAGGAAGAGTAAAGAAAATGGCGGGAAGGAAATAATGACGAAAATGCTAAAGATAAATTTCACAGAACTGAAGAAAGAAATCAGATTGAAAGGGCCCATCAAGTGCCAAGTAGGATAAATGGAAATATCATAAAGAAAACATCCTAAAATCTTCCAGGGCCTATACGTTAGGGGAGACGGGGTGTGGACAAAACAAAACAGATTATCCATAAAGGAAGGAGGACTTTATGTGTTGTACTAATTAGCAATACTGAATATTAGAGGACAGCTGAACACATTTTGAAATGTCACAGAGCAAATTATTCTAAGTTTCTAGAGTCATACACACACACACATCCCCCACAGTGTAAAGTTTAAAATATTTTGTTTTCAATCCTCAATAACCAAAGGTTTTCCATACACTTATCCATTTACAAAAAGTTCATTAGGAATATAGTGAAGCAAGATGAAAAGAAATACAAGGGAAAAAAGACTGGGAATTCCAGGGAAAAAAGAAACAAAAATTCCAGAAGATGGCAGAACCGCAGGCCCCCAAGGAAAGTGGCACATGTTAGAGCACATCACAAAGAGTGCGACGGAACACTTGGAAGGTATGAGGGATGCAGTGAAGAAGGCATCTGCTTCGTCCACCAAGAAACATGAAAGACAGAAAACGAAGAAGCTGTTGCAGGACAGTCAGATTTCAACATAGTCAAAGTATAACGTGCCATGACTGCAGCAACTGATGGGATGGTAAAGAAAGCAAATTCATCTGACGTTGGTGCTTGGAACTTTTGAGGGACACAGTTCTAACTGCAGAGGCATCCATGCCTCTCTTGCCCAGGTTTTCCCCAAACACAAAGTGTAAGATGGGAGCATGTGAGGAGGTAGTTTATTTTGGGAAGTGATCCCAGGTGACAGGAGTGGAGGGCTGGGAAGAGTTGAACAAGTATGGAGAGAAAGTCAATTCAAGCGTATACGACAGAGCTGATCACCACTGAAACAACCCAGACTCCATCCCACTGAGGACCCTCTGAGAATTATCTGTTTAGGGAAAGAAGATGGGAATATGTACCCACTGACTTCCATTGCCACTGATCAAGGGCTGCCCCCAGGGGCCTGGCATTTCCAGATGTGTATATACATCAGAATGGCTGAGCAGGACACTTCCCAGATGCAGCAGCAGAAAAGTCCCAGGACAGAGAATGAGAAATACACAGCGCACTATGTAAAACTGTATTTCCCATGTGCATGTAATATTTTGTAATGATGACTGTGTAAATGAGAGACATAAATAGTATGTAGACATCAGCACGGCTCACCAAGTATTTTTGGCTCTCAGCCTTCAGAGCTTAAGATGGAAACACACTCTTTGGCTCCTTTATGGTTGAGTGGGACCACGTGATTAGTTCTGGTCAGTGAATTTAACTGAAAGGATATCCCACTTCCATTCAGGACATGCAAATGCTGATGCAAGACACTCCACAGCTTTCTTTCCATCTGCTGTAAGGAACACCAACACTGTAGATAATAGGAGCTCCATTTCTATGAGTTGCCTAGTAAGGAGGACCCAGCCCAGAGCCTCCCATCCACCATAATAGACATAAAGTGAAAGAGAAATAATAAGCTTTTGTTGTTTCAAACCATTGAGATCTGGGGATTACTTGTTACTGCAGCCTAATCTAGCCCTTCCTGACTGATACAATGAGGAAAGGCTTTATAATGTTGTGGGAGTAAACCAGCTGACAAAATTTTACCCCCCCACACACACATACACACACAATGGTTACACTGTACATAAAAAATAAACCTATATATAAGAAAAGAGGGGATGACAGCACACCAAGCACTAACAGTGTTGGCACTCAGTTGACAGAATTCCAAGAAAAGTTCTTCCAGTCTCTCTTTCTAAATGTTACATAATGAGCATGTATTATTTATGGAAAACAAACATTAAAAGAAAAACTCAAGCGAGCAAAAGTGCAGAACCTAGGAAGAGAGGTTGGCGGGCAGGACGCTTTTGCTTGGTGCTCATTATGAAGACTAAACTCCTGTACCTTTTCCACTTGATAAAATATGCAAATGTCTTGATAGCAGGGCAGGGGAGGGAGGGTCCTAAATGCTGGGAAGTTCATGGCAGCTTTACGATTCGAGTATTCTGAAAGTCCTCCAAACATCCAGGAAAGTTTTCAGGTACCCTGGGCTCTTTCTATCCACTACTTCCAAATCTCCCAGTAACGTGTACAGCTTTGGCTGTGATAGGGATTACGTTTTCCCAAAAGAGAATCTTAGAAAATCCAGCTTCCAGAATTCAACAACATGAAGACTTGTGCATGCCCCTATGCACGCTCACATCGCCCCCCCCGACACGCGCACACACACACGCACACGCACACACACACACACAAGCAACACAACACACATGACAGGTCAGTATTTTTAAAATCAGTTCTGGAACCAGTCACCCAATTTCTTTCATGAGCCTCTAGTCTATTTTCCTAACAGCAGCCAGAAGGATCCTTAGGAAGTTCTCACGGTTCAGGTAACTTCCCTGCTTCAACACACCGATGACTTCCCACTGCATTTAAGGAATGAAATCGAAACACCTAACCATGGCCTGCGAGGTCCCTGTCCAGCTCTCCCACTGACCCATTACACACCAGCCATTATGACCTTCCTCTTTGGCCCTTGAACACACCAAGCTATTCTTCCACCTCAGGGCCCCCGTGCTTGCTGTTCCCCCTTCCTGGGATGCTGTTCAGGCTCTTAGCAATCCTTCCTCCTTCTCGTCCTTCAGGATTCAGCCTAAATGCCACTTCTGCAGTGAAGCCCTCCCCAAACACCACCATCCAAAAGGAGTCCCATCCCCAGGATTCTCCCATCATGTGTTCCTTTCCTTCAGAGAATTCACTGCAACCCTAGTTCTTTTGCTTATCTTTTTACGTGTTTATTGCCTGAAGTCTTTGTCTAGTTCGTGGCTGCATCTCCAGCATTTAGAACAGGGTCTGCACACAATAAATGCTTAATACATGTTTGTTGAATGAATATTACAGGCAGGTCATCTACCAGCTGTGAACAGGCCAACAGAAGGGTACAGCAAGCACCGAGGAAGAGGAGAGCAGGTTATCAGGGGCGACTTCCAGAAGGAGAAGATGCTGGAGACACGCTCTGAGGGACAGTCAGGACTTGAGGGTGGACAGTGTAACAGGTAAGGGAAATGGGGTGTGCAGAAGCCCCGCAGCCTAGAAGCTCGCAGAGTGGGGAGGAGGGCCAGCTCGTGGGGGGCGCAGGGTGCCGAGAGGTCCAGAACTGCTCTCATCCTCTCTGCACCTTGGAGATGACGTCCCACCCTCAACTCGGGAGCTGGGGGAGAGAACGTTCCTGCCAACTGCTTCTGCTTGGGGAGGGATAAAGCCGGTTTCAAACAGGAGCCCGGCCAACACACCTGAGGCTCCGGCTCCTGTCCCACTGGCCTGTTATCAAGCGGATTTACACCCCGTGACACCTTGTACTTTCACCCTGTCACCTGTCACTCTGATCTCTCCCACCAGCTCTGAGAGGTAAATTGCTGTTATTATTTTTCAGCTCTACAGCCGAGAACTGCGGAGCGTGGAGGCTAAGTGACTGTCAAAGTTAGTGGCCAGACAGACAGGACTAGAATTCAGCACCTGCAGTCACACGCACAGCCCTGGGCCTACAGGCTTCTCGCTTCTGGGCTCTGAGGTCAGGAGGCTCTGGATGTGTAGGTGTGGCTCCCTCATCCTCACCCCTGAAAACCCTCCAGGTTCCCGGCTGTCACTCTCCTTTCCCTCCCCCTTCCCCCAGCTCTCTCTCTTTCTCCCTTTCTCTGTCTCTTCCTCTTTTCCTAAACCTTTTTGCCTCTTTAGATTCGAAACTTCCTCCCACCTGACTTCAGGCAGGAGAACAGATCACTGGCCTCCTCTTCTGGATACCGGCAGCAAGGTCTGTAAACTCCTTCCTTAGGTGAGCCAAACCGCAGAACAGCGTGCGAGGAAGGGCTAGAATTCCCAGAGTGACAGCACGAGTGACAGCCAGGGAGCTGGCCCACCAGGAAGAGCCTCATGGTAACTGAAGCCTTATCCTCCCACGGGGGGCCCTGATCCCCATCCCTCCTCCTGGGAGCTCCAGACAGAGGGCTTCCTCCACTCCTGGCCTGCTGCCAGCCCGGCAGGCTCCCCCATCCACAGCTCTGACTGCCCAGAATGTTACCAGGGGTCCTTCCAGATGCACAGAGAAGGCCAGACAATCCCTCACAGCCCCCGGGGGCTGGAATCCAGGGCCTCGACGGGGCAGGCCGGCTCATATCATGGCTCATATCATGGCCTCCAGGTGAGGCCCCTGCCCCGCGGGACAGGGATGAGGGCAGAAGGCTGCCGGTTGAGGACACTGGAAGCACCAGGCTCCCCCTCCTGATGGCATAAATCAGCGGGTGTCGGTGCACAGCACGAAGGCCCGAGGTAAGTTTGGGGGAGATTAAATTACAAAGCCAAAGCTTCCCAGCCAGGAGGCCTTGACAACCATAAACCCGCCTGTGGAGGATCTCAGAGAACATCAGGCAGACCCGCCTTCTCCAAGTGACTGATGAACACTGGCCTCCGTGAGGATACGATTCAGCAGCGCAGAGGCCTCGGAGGGCCCTGGTTCCAAGCAAAGCCCGCTATGGGGGCCAAAGGGCACCTCGGGAAAGGAAGGCTGAGATGAAGAGCACGTGGGCTGTGGGTCAGGAGAAGGCCAGCCCTGATCCCAGCTCCGTGGCTTACAGGCTGTGTGACCTCAGGCAGGTCGCCTAAGCTCCCTTTCCTGGCTCAGCAAATGAGGTTAAACCAAAAGGATCTTGCAGAGTCACTGTGAGGGCCTGCCCCACAAGCACCACTCAAAATGGTAGCCATGACAACAAAGTTGACGATGATGTAAGAAAGTAAAATTAATGGCCACAGAATGAACATTAATGAGAGAGAGTGCAAGACACTCACTCTGCACCACACACCGTCCTTTCAATCTTCGTGCTAATTCTATGACAAGACGCCATCAGGGTTCCATTTGAATTTGGAGAAGTCGAGGCACAGAGAAGCTGAGTAACCTGCCCAAGGACACACAGCTGGTTATGGGCGGTGCTGGGATTCAAACCCGGGGAAGCCAGGCTGCTCCAGGATGGTCAACACTGAACTCCCCTGACTCTCGGAATTTGAGAGTCAGAAGGAATGCAAGGATCATTTTTGCCACGTTCATTTCAAAGAGGGAGACACCTAAGCCCAGAGGGCAAGAGAATAGCTCCAACACACTGCCAGACAGTGACTGGATGGCCAAAGCCACGCCACAGCTCCTGAGAGCAAAAAGCACGGGACCCTTTGGGATGCTAAGTGTCTTCCGTGTGGCTTGAACAGCCCCCGAATTTCTCGTATGAAAATTAGTTCACATGAATATTCATGCAAGATGTAGGTGCAATGCAGTGATGGGCTGTACACAGTGAGCCAGGAGGCTTCTGAAGACAACCCCCAAGCTGGCCTCCAGGCCCCCTCTCCCCGCCACCAGCCACATGAGGAAGGTCAAGAGATTAGGGCCCTCCGGGATTCCGGAGCCAGGGGCAGAGACAGCCAGTCCCCCCATCCCCCATGCTGGAAAGAAGCCCCAAGGGGCCTGATGACAAACTGAAATTTGGGACTTTATCACAGACCCATCATGGCCAAAATTAAATCTTTCATGTGAGTTAAAGACGCCCTTTGCTCACAGCCATGGAGAGGCAGCACAACAGTTATAAACTCAGACCTTGGACCCAGACTTCCGGGGTTCCAGTCTCAAGTGGCAAACCGTGGCCTCGTTAGTCAACCTCTCTGCCTCAGTTTGCTCATCTGTAAAATGGAGATAACTGCACCGACTTCATAGGGTTATGTCAAAGCTCACATGGATTAATATGAACAGAGCATATAGGATATTCCCCCGCCATGGGTATAACATAAGCATTCGTTATATAGAAAGCTCTCCATGATCTGTCAGTCCATTCTTCAAAAAGGTGACTTTTTTCCTTTTTCTGAGGGTTCCCTTGCCCTATGGGGCAAGGCATCTTCAAAGACTGCCTTGAAGTCTCAGCATTTGTCCCTAACCTGATGGAATATGTCCCTCGGAGGATGAAGAACCGACTCAATACTGCTGAAGCTGACCCCACAGTGTGAAGCAAACCAAATTATATGTTTAAGCAAAAAAATTACTTCAAGGGAAAATGCTAAGCACAGCAACTGTATCCAAAGGCCATGTTTTAAGTATTCACACTCTGGGCCCCTGGGCTGAGCAGCACATTAGATGCTCCGTAACGGCACACCCAGCTTTCAGAAACTTTTAAGTGGTTTTGTATTTTGATTCCCCTCCCCTACCCAGTGGCCTGCTTGCAGTGGGAACTGGCTACATGCATCCTGACAGGTATCTTTCTTGCTACCCACTAATATTCAGCCCTGCAGCATCCCTCACTGAGCTGGACTCTGGCATAAGCAGGATTTATACCAGCTCTTTGAAAGATCCCCAAATCAGACAGCACAAACCTCTCCTTCCTTCGCACCATGTCTGTCCTGGGTGAAGGCAGCATGACAGCATCTCCCCGCCCCCCGCCCCCCACACACACACCGGCACTTCTCCATAATAATAATGATAAGTCTTTACACCACGAGCAGAGAAGTATGATTAAATCTATCCTCTCTACCCCAGGTCCAAAAAAACAACAGTAATGATTTCCTGTATGCATGTGGAACCTTAGAGTTCACAAGATAATTTCAGCCCTACCATCTGCTTTGAATGTCGTGACACCCAGTGCGGTCAGTAGGTCAAAAATGGTGTCCAGTCAGCCGCAGACGAACGAAGTATGGATTAGAGAGCACACTTGGATCATACACACAGCAAGTTGCGGGGAGGGATGGACCTCATACATGAGTCTGCCTACGCCAGTCTGATGCTCCCCCTGGCCTTTCTCCTCCCTGCTCTGGGCTTATTTCCTGAAGGCACCAGGAGGGTCGGGTGACAGGACAACTTGTTTCCCCAGCCATCCCCACCCCTTCAGAGACATCCACAGTTTGCCTAAATTCATTTTCCATCCCTACCTCCCAACCTTCCCCTTCACAAATAGCGTTTCCCAACTGCCCTGCTCGAAAAGTCTCATTCTCATTTTTGCAAATCCAATCCTCCCAGGCCCAACTCAAACAGCTCTTCATGGAGAACACTCTCTGACCGCCCTCACCCAGACAGCAGCAGCCACAGGACATGCCGCCCCTCTCCGTATCCCCATAGAACTTGATCCTCCCTCAATGGGTCATTATTTCTGGTCTTGGGACTTCTCTTCCATTAGCCTGGGGCACCTTACAGACAAGAACCAAGGTGTGCCCACCTTGCAAGCTCCCACAGGCCTCACACGGTGCCTGGTCCATAGTAGGGACTCGGTCAGTGTCTATGCATTAGTTGCATCAATCCTGGAAGACCTATGTGTATCACACAGAGGTTTACCTGTGTGAGGACAACCCCCTTAGAAATTCAAGAATACCGACAGACTGCAAAATCGCTGCACTGGGTCAGCATGGAGTTGCCTTCAACGCAGGCAATGCCTGAATCTGTCTGTGAATTAAAACAAAAGTCACTAAGGAGGCAAGTTCAAGCATCATCAAAACATCAGACCTTGAAATACAACCTGAAGGTTCCCCCTGGGCCTTGGGGCTGCATCCACAGTTTTCTTTCCAAAATCATCACAAAATGTCTCTCTCATTCCAGGTCCTGAGTTAGTATCAAGGACAGACAGGGCTCTCGTCCCAGGCCCTGACCTGAGGGAGCTCACAGCCCAGGAGGGAAAAAAGACACACAACCAGACAGTGACCAAAACAACACAAAAGCACCCAAATGGGGCACATCTAGGCAACACAAGAGCACAAAACGGGAAGCGTTCCAGGAGGAAGAGGAGGGGCTAAAATATGAAAAGGATGGCATTTACCATGCAAGTCTATATACATGTGACGTGCGTGTGTGTGTGTGCGCGCGCGCGCGCTCGGATGGAGTTAGTAGCATCCGAACGTGTTAAAGGATGCAGTACTAAAATTTCCAGACAAAGCAAAAGATTCAACCAATTATCCAAAGAATTTTACCCCTAGTTCAGGTAATATACATGGTTGAAGGAATTTCTGGTGACAGAGAGACAAAACACGTTGGCTAACTTTTCATCAGAATGTTTTGATGCCACATAAGCACACACACTCATTACCAAGTTTGAAGCTGATTTACATATCATTACCTCTAGAGGCTACAAAGGTAAGAAAATCCAAGTTCTCCGAACCTCAGTTTTCTCATCAATAGTACAAGGATAAAATAGACCTCGCAGGGGCTTCCCTGGTGGCGCAGTGGTTGGGAGTCCGCCTGCCGATTCAGGGGACGTGGGTTCGTGCCCCGGTCCGAGAGGATCCCACATGCCGCGGGGCGGCTGTGCCCGTGGGCCGTGGCCGCTGAGCCTGCGCTTCCGGAGCCTGGGCTCCGCAGCGGGAGAGGCCACAACAGTGAGAGGCCCACGTACCGCAAAAAAAAAAAAAAAGAAAAGAAAAATAGACCTCGCAGTGTCTGCTATGGGTAGATTCCATGAGATAACGTACCCAAAACACTCTGCGTTAAAAACCACATAGCAGTCTCTTGATTACTTGTAACTTTAATGGTGGGAATTAGCATAGCATTACGGGGGGGGGGGGGCACTGGAGTCTGCAGATGTGGGTTCCGATCTTAGCTCCACCTCTTACTGGCTATGACCTTAGACAAACCTACGTAGCCTTTCTAAGCCTCAGACTCCTAAGCTGTAAAGTGGGGATTCTAATGCAGACCTCATAGTTCTAACGATGAAATGAAGTTATATGGTGATGCATTACTGGTACTGTTACTTTTGCCAAATAGTTTGTCTATTTCAAAGGTGGGTTAGAACACTGAGTTCATAATCTACATGTTCAAGGACACCTAGGTGTTGGAAGAAGGGGAAGAGCACAATATGAGAATTCTGGCTTCAGAATTCTGGGCCTGATTATTCAATATAACTGCCTACATAGGGCTGACTCTGGGTAACAGCTGCCCCTGGCAGCCTGGAAGTGCAATGGGAGTAGGGGCAATTCTCACGAGAGAAAGAAGAATCAAAGTTGTAAGATTATATATCTAATATACTTAAATTTGGAAAAAAAACAGCTTTTCATTGGAGTTCACTGACACACAAACACATAAAACACATGCACACACACATCCCATGTGAGACCCCAGACAATTTTTTAAATGTGTGTAACTAGTGCTGGAAAATGAAATATTCAGCTGACCTAATTTTTACATTGGGAATAGGAGACATCCGTATATTTTCCATAAATCCAACAAAATATTTACTTTGTTCCAACATGAAGATGTAATGAGTCAGATAAAGAGAGGCACAGAGGATGGCAGGCAGTGTCAGCCAGCCGCCCACCTCCCTTTGGTGCTTCCCAGAGGTCACCGCCTGCAGAAACCTCCTGTCTACACCAATGGCAACCCGCATCTGACCACGGGGGCAGAGCAGGCCGGAACTGAGAGCTGATGCAGAAACATCGCAGCTTCCCTGTCCCTTGCTGGGTAATGACACTGTGTGTGACACAGTCTCTCGGGAAGCCTTCAGTAGCCCTGCCCTCCAGTTGCCCACACCAGGAACCCACTCGTTAAACCACTCTTCGTGGGCTTTCCTCGCTTCTCTGTCTCTTGACCCCTGTCTCTATCAGGTGCTTCCTGGGATCACCTCTGGAATAAATGACTTGCACCTGGGTCCTTGTCTCCAGGTGTGCTTTGGGGAAAACCAAGCCAAGACAAAGAGAGAAAAATTGGAAAACAACATAGAAGGTGGCATGATGGCAAGGGGAAGACGGTAACTGAAGGGAAGGTCAAGCTGGAGGGAAAGGGGAGATGAGACTAGGACTGCATGGGAGACAGGAAAGACCAGAGAGGAAATGTCAGCTTCCTCGACCAAGCGGCCCCTATTGACCGCCCCCTCACCCATGCCAGCCTGGCAAACCACCAACCCCACAAATAAGTGCCTCCCCCCGCTAAGGCTTGCACATCCCCCCGTCCCCACTGGTGGTAGTCAACACTGGCCTCTTGTCACTGGGACCGGGTCCAGCAGCCAACGCAGAGGACAGGGTCTGGCCCCATGGCTCTCACCATCTAGAGCCCACCCCACCCTCAACCACCAATCAGGCCCCACCTTCCTCCAGAGTCACTGGGTGGAGACCCTGAGCCAGATAATCGACCCTGTGAAGTTAAGCACTCCAGGAGTGTAGGTACAGCAGGTATCCACTCTCTTGATAAAGATGCCCTGGTTGGGACAGCGAGAGGCAAATTTCAGAAGCCTTACCGAGAGCCTTTTGAGATGAAAGCAAAGGCTACATAAAGCATGGGAAAGAATGATTTCCACTCCTGCCCTGAAATCCCAACCTGGACACTCCATTCTTTAATTTTACAAGGTGTGTACAAATCCTGCACCCTCAATGGGGGGGGGGGGGGCAGTGTCACCCCCAAAGGGGTGAAAATTGTCCTTTAGATAGTCTAATATTATCTAAATAGTCTTAGACATTAGAAGACTTTGTGGCTCTTCCAAAGCTCAAAATCTTATTCCATTTAATTTCATGGAGAAGGGGGATTGGTTAAAAAAAAAAAATCCAAAAAGACTCCTCAGGAGAGTGATAATGGGGGAAAAATGCTTGAGAAACAGTGAAATAATGATGAAAAGCCTATTCTGGATTTATTTTCAACTCCTCTTAAGAAATAACGTCCACCACAGTAAGACTTTAACTCCTAGCTCTCATTTAATATCCTGTAGAAAACAAACATCACAGCAATGCATGGAGAGCAGATGCTTTAAACAACATGTGTGTTCGCCACACATAATGACTCTGTGACTTTTCTAGCACTTTTCATAAATTCCAGAGGTTAACTTAAACTTCATTGCTCTGCAGTGAGGCAGCAGAAATAAAGAAATATGATCGTCATTTTGAAGTCAATGCTAAGACCTACTGTTTAAATGGCCAGTCCCGGGTCACAGAATAAAGCTCTAAAAATGTCAGGATTAGGAGTCTGACCCTTTCCCACCATCATCTCGAACACAACTCCTGGCACAAGCCACAGTAGGGCCTTTGATGAGATTTTGGTGAATTTCCCTAAACTCAGCATGTCCAAACCGAACTCAACTCTTCCTAACCCCCAGGGCCACCAGTTACATCACTATTCCCTAAGGTCCCAGGCATAAATCTTGGTGTAGGTGTGACCCAGCCAGTCCATGTAACAAAACAGCTAAGAGCCCAGGCTTTGAAATCTGCTACACCCAGATCGAAACAACTTTGCCACTTACCAACCTCAGGCAAGCTACCCTATCCACCTGCAAAACAGAAATAATAGCTACCTTCCTCGCAGAGTGGTGATGGGGCTTAAACACAGTGAAATACGTAAAATGCTTAGCACAGCGTTGGGCACGGAGTAGGCGTTCAAAAGATGGGGCCTGCTATTACTGCTGCTGTCACTGTCACCGGGGATGCCTTTACTCTCTGGGCTTCTAGAACGGTTGCAGGGTATCACTGAGAAGCCTAACACGGCAGACAGTCTGACGGAGTCTCATCCCAGCTCCATAACTCACTAAGGCAGACTCTTCGCAGAATTCATTTCCCTCATCTGTAAAACGCGGGCAACATAACAACATCTACCTTGCAAGGTTGCTGTTAGTATTAACACACACAGCACACAGCAGATGCCCCATAGAGAGTGTGGTGGCTTCTACAGATTAGTTACATCCTACTTCAAATCATCCTCTAATTGTTTCTCCCATGCAGTACTATTTTCAAGTACCTGGCCATTCAGGGACGCAAAACATCAAAGGGGGTCCTCATTTCCAAGGCCCTCTTACCAAGAAGAAAAGCAGGCATCGCAAGAGAAACTTGCACCCAGCCATCTGAGGTCTGAGAACTCTGCCAGGTGACCAGAGGAAGGAGGGTGTGGTCAAGGCCACGGGGAAGGGGGCTTGACCCCCTTTTCAAAGACTGCAGTAGAAGCATGTTAGAAATGCACTTTCTCAGACCCCATCTCAAGTCTACTGAATCAGGAACCCTGGGAGAGGAACCCAAAAATCTGCTTTCATGAACCCTCCAGATGATTCCAACGCACGCTAAGTTTGTGCCACTGGTCTATACAGACGGAACCAGATGCTTCCAGCCTCATACCCCCCCTACTCACCCCCCTTCAAGAAGGCCAATAGTGTAACTGATGCTACCAGGAGTCCATTCTCTTCTCTGCCCTTTCTTACAGACTCTCGTTAAACCTCATTCTTGATGTTTGCATCCTTTAAGTAATGCAAAGGGGCAAAGTGAAAACAAGTGTTAAATGAGATAGCATAAGACCATGGCTCATGTCAGGATTACAGTAACAGCTGTTCCCTTCTCCTTTGACCCTGAGTGGAAAGGACTCTATTCTTACGAGAAAGTCTAGCTTCAAACTAACTCATTTTTTAGCACACCAGGTGCTAGTTTCTAACGTCCAGGGCACTGGATATACTGAGGTCCTCTGTTCACACAGATGCTACAGAACCAGAAAAGAGACGCAGGTCAGTGGAGAGGCCATGCCAGACAGAATGCGCCTGCGTAAGCCAAGGCTGCCCCAGACCAGACAAGAGACAGGGCAACACGGTAGCCTCGTGCAGCAGACACAGCGTCACAGTCGCTAACTGGCTGGGCAACCCTAAGCCAACACCTGCTCTCTCTCTGGGCCTCGTCAATCAAATCAAAGCTGAGACTGGTTCTCCCAAGATCCCTTCCAGCCCCATGCTTCTGAGCCCACAAGTTTCGTACAACATCAAAAAGGAGATAAAGGTCACTAATTATTAGAGAAATGTAAATCAGAACTTCAAAGAGGTATCACCCCACACCAGTCAGAATGGCCATCATCAAAAAATCTACCAACAATAAATGCTATGGAGAACAGTATGGAGGTTCCCTGAAAAAATAAAAACGAACTACCATATGATCCAGCAATCCCACTTCTGGGCATATATCTGGAGAAAACCATAATTTGAAAAGACACAGGCACCCCAATGTTCCCTGCAGCACTATTTACAATAGCCAGGATGAATGGATAAAGGAGATGTGGTACACACATACAATGGAACATTACTCAGCCATAAAAAAGAAGGAAATAATGCCATTTGCAATGACATGGATGGACCTAGAGATTGTCATACTGAGTGAAGTCAGACAGAGAAAGGCAAATATCATATGATATTGCTTATATGTGGAATCTAAAAGAATGGTACAAATGAACTTATTTACACAACAGAAATAGAGTCACAGATGTAGAAAATAAACTTATGGTTACCGGAGGGAAAGGGGAGGGATAAACTGGGAGATTGGGATTGACATATACACGCTACTATATATAAAATAGACAACTAATAAGGACCTACTGTATAGCACAGGAAACTCTACTCAACACTCTGTAATGACCTATATGGGAAAAGAACCTAAAGAAAAGTGGATATACGTATATGTATGACTGATTCACTTTGCTGTACAGCAGAAACTAACACAACATTGTAAATCAACTCTACTCCAATAAAAATTTTAAATTTTTTAAAAAGGAGATAAAGGGTTAACATTCCTCCTCCCAAGATTTCTTCCAGTTAAGAAAGAGATACATGTGTGGAGAGAGTGAAAATTAAAATGAAATTTAAAATACTTTCTTAATTTTTTATTTTAACCTTTCTGTTTCAACTTCAAGGGGGAAAGGGAAGCAGGCTGCTTTAAAGGATTTTCAAGTGAAAAGAAGATGCCAACAGAGGGCTCAAAACCTCAGGCAGGGTCAAGCCAGCGGGGAAAATCGTCTCAGATTGATATGCAGGGAGGGGTGTGAGGGAGACAGCTAGTCTGCAGAGGGTGGACATTTCATCTTCCCAGCTATTCATCATCTTTAGAAAAGTTTGCTGAAAGAAAAAGGCAGCAAGGAAAAAAAAGAAAAACATGCATTTACCAATCTGCTTGACTAACCTCTCCTGAGAGCTAACACAGCAATACAGCTTGAAGAGCTCCGCATCCTCTGACTAAAAGAATAAACTAAAATACAAGACACCATCTTCCATGGGCTGTTTTTTCTTTTAAATTGGAATAAATGATGTCACAGAAAAAATAAAAATGACCGTCATTTAACACCAAGTTCATGGTTAATGTCTCAATAGGCAGATGGAGTCAGCTGCATTAACAGGTACTTTGTTCGCAACCTAAAAGATCAATGTCACAATTACATGATGCCAGCAGACATGAAAACAGGTTTACTCAGGAGGGTTATCTAAATGCAAGGAGAAAAGGGAAGGATCTTCAGGAACTCGGTTCCTACACAGTGGTTACAAAACTCCAGAAAAACATTGTAAAACTCTTAACATTGGGGAAGGGTGTGTGTGTGTGAAGTATGGAAAGAAATGGCATCTTAACCTGTCATCTTTTATATTTGTTGATATAATACCTTAAAAATGTCAGGGGGGCTTCCCTGGTGGTGCAGTGGTTACGAATCCACCTGCCGATGCAGGGGACACGGGTTCGAGCCCTGGTGCAGGAAGATCCCACATGCCGCGGAGCAACAAAGCCCGTGCACCACAAGTACTGAAGCCCGCGCGCCTAGAGCCCACCCACCGCGACGAAGAGTAGCCCCCGCTCGCCGCAACTAGAGAAAGCTGGCGCACAGGAACAAAGACCCAACACAGCCATAAATAAATAAATAAATAAACAAACTAATAAAATTTTTTTTTTTTAAATGTCAGGGGTCCTTAGCACCTGCTCCATATAAAGAATCATTCCCAAGGTTGACTATCTTTTCGATTAACTGCAGGCAGGGAAAGCTGAAGCAATGGTCAAGGAAGTGTGGCAGACTGTACTCTGCGAAGAAGGCTGCAACCACCTCTCACATGTCACATGACCTTCTGCAATGTGATCCTAACACTCCCCCATCAAGAGGCAGAGTCTGTATCTCCACCCTTTGAATCTAGGAGGGGGGACCCTCTGACTACTTTGACCAGTAGAATAGGGCGGGAGGAACGTGTGCTGGCTCCAGGCACAGCTCCTAACTGGTCTGGCATCTTGTGTTCCCTGCCTCGGGGAACACTGGTGTCTCAGTCACAGGCAGTGAGAAGCTCGAGCCACACAGAGAAGCTGCTTGTGGGGACTCTGGATAACCCGAAGCTAATGTCCAGTATCAACTACCCTTCATGGGAGGGAGCCGTCTTGGACAGCCAGCCCAGCTGAGTCTTCCAATGGCTCCAGTCCCAACACCCTTTGACTATAATCTCAGAACAGGCCTGAAGAAGGAATGGCCCAGCAGAGTCCAGTCAACTCACGGCATCGTGAGAGACAATAACACATTGCTGTTAAGTCATTAAATTCTGGAAGGATTTGTTACACAGCACTGGCTAACCAAAACCTTGACTTGACAGAGTTGGGGTGAGGGTTTACGGACAGATGAGAAATCTCCTCTCCTGAGGGTCCTGTAAGAGATGCCCATTTCTGCTTATGAAGACCTCTTCAAAAAAAGAAAAAAAATACTCCAAACTCCACAGCATTCTGGCGACATGGGGGATGGTACAATGTACTTGAAGCCAACAGTGTAAAAAACAAAATAGACATCTTACCATATGCACCATTTTAAGGGTGCTAAAATCGCTGCTCTGAGCCATGCAATGGGACAATCAAAACAGAATTTTTAAGGTCTAAAATCTAAAAAGCCTTTTAAAAAGTGCAAATAACCTTATCTTCTTTAAGTCTCTATTTTAAAGTAATAAGAAATGCATTAGCCGTATGCACTGCCTCTGGCACCAATCTAGGATAAAGTCATTTAAATCCCAAGGCCAGACCTCACCACTCCACAGTAACTGAATGGCCATACCTGAGGAATTAGCTAAGGAAGTCAAGCCCTCACTGCAGTTTTTCTATTTTCTTTTTGTTTTTTTCTTTCCCTTTCTCTGCTGTTTTCCTTACTCTTCGGTACATAAGAAAGCAATGGTAGGAAGCAAGTGTCATTATGCAGGAGCTGTAGTCCTGTGAATGACAACATCAGGACAGTATGGGAAAGGGACCAAAGTGCCTTATAGAGGAAGATGATGAACACAGCAGACTGTCTACGAAGCAGATATAGACTCACAGACGTAGAGAACAGACTTGTCGTTGCCAAGGGTGGGGCGGGGGAGGGATGGACTGGGAGTCTGGGGTTAGTAGATGCAAACTATTACATATACAATGGATGGACAACAAGGTCCTACAGCATAGCACAGGGAACTATATTCAATGTCCTGGGATAAACCATAATGGAAAAGAATATTTTAAAGAATATATATATGTGTATATATATAACTGAGTCGCTTTGCTGTACAGCAGAAATTAACACAACATTGTAAATCAACTATACTTCAATTAAACACACACACACACACACACACCCCAGACTGTGGCCAGATGAACCTCCCACACGGCAAAATGGATCTGGGGCCCAGTCCTCTTGCTGATTGCTTGGATGGAAATGGGTAGCCCATGCTATTCGAAACGGGCCAGACATGAAGGTCTCAAACACGTCCAGGGCTCAGGAACCACAGGTGCCCACCAGGAGCCTGGCAGCGAATCTCACCTCTGAGCTCTTACCTATGGGACCTGCCTTCACTCCCTGCCTTGGGTCCCTCAAGACTCAACATTCCTACTCAGTATATTTGTGCTAATTCTTTTCATCTAATATTTATTAATCACCTTCTGTGCTAGAAGCTGAGGATACGGCAATGAACAAGCCAGACCTGGTTCCTCCCTTCACTTGGGCAGACGTTTAAGTGGAAAAGACAAGTAACAAGCAAAAAACCCAAGATATTACAGACAGTGATAAGTCAGTATAGGAAAAGAAGAAGATGTGACAGAGGGGGAGTCGAGAAAGGCCAGTTTAGGTTAGGAGGCTGGGGAAGACCTCACTAAGGTGATGGCGTTTAGGCTAAGGCCTGAAAGGGGAAGGGACTTGGAGCAACAACATTCCAGGCAGAGAGCTTAGTATGTGCAAAGGTCCTGAGGCTAAAAAGGAACTTGGCACTTTCTAGGAACTTAAAGGGAGACCAGTGGCTGGATAATAGAGACAGAGGGAGGAGAAAAGTGGGAGATGAGTTGGGAATGAAGGCAAGGGTCTTATACAGAACGGTAAAAAGTTTGACTTTTAGCTCAGTAGCAACAGGAAGTTATTGGAGAGTTTTAAGTAGGAAAGTGACTATATCTGGTTGATTAATTTAAAAGTCATCCTATAGTTAGGACAGTGGTTACCCTTAGGGGGAATAGCGACTAGAAAGGAACAGACAGGAGCATCTAGACTGCTGACATCTTATTTCTTCACCAGGGTGCTGTTTATGTGACTGTCTTCAGTTTGTGAAACTCCATCAAGCTGTGTATTTAAGAGACACATCCATTTCTGTATATATAGCATATTTCAAGAACACATTTATAAAAAAATCACTCTGGGTTCTCCCAAGAAGTGAGTTTAGAGCAGCAAGAGAAGAGGTGGGGAGGTCAGTTAGGAAACCTGTGTAGACACCTGGGGGTGAGAAGTGAGGGTGCTTTGGGTGGGGCTGGGAGCAGTGGAGAGACACCTGCCTTCAGATGTGCAGGGCCTCCTTTTCTGACTTCACGTCTCCTGGCATCCGGGAAACGCACTCCACTCCTGCACTGACCCCAGGGACTCAAGCCCCACCCTGGGCAGTGCCACCCAGATCAAGACTGACAAGGGTGGCAGGGGAGAAATCCAGATAACACGAGAGACACAAATGTTTATCCAACAACAAATCCATCAAATATTTATGAAGCACCTACTACGTCTCAGTTGTTCGGAATGGCTGGAAAAGAAGAAACAAAGCTGAGAAGGGCAGAGGAGCACAAGTTACAATGTGGATGGGGTGAGAGGTAAGAGGTAGAGAAGGCAGATGGGGACCAGGGTTAGCAGGTAACTGAGACCCTCCATGTAGTCAGGGCACAGAGGGTCCCCACACAAGCCACAGGAGTGACTCCCTGTTCACACTGCTCTGTCTGACCGCTCCTGGGGAGCGGTCCCACAATGGGACTGCTTCAGTTTTCTTTGGTGAAGATCAATAGGTCCGCATCTTTTCGTCCTTTGCTAGAGATCTCAGTTCTGTGTTCTGCCTTAAACAGTAGACTGTTTAAAGAAGAAAAAAATAATCCAGTGAGAGCTAGGACCTTAAGAGCAGAGAGTTGGAGAGCACAAGTTCTCATTTGGAAAGGAAAAGAATAAACTGATCTTGAGAAAAATTTGTACAATGGATTACTCTGAGAATTAATCACCTTGAGAAACAGGTCAGGCTAATTATTCCTGGAGTGGGCAAACAGCTCTTGAAATGAGTCCTAGTTATCAGACTTTCATGCTTAACAGAGTCAGCCATAGCTTCTGTTTAAAAAATAAAAACTCATTTGCATGTCACAGTTCAATGCCCAGGGGACATCGTCTCATCACCAGGCAAAATATTTAACCTTTCCTTGAAAAAGACATTCTCTTCTGACCTCACTTCCAATCCAGATGGGAAGTCTCCAATCCACTTGAATGGAAACATGTCCTCACGTGTAGATGAGGATGCAACAAAGAAATCCAAATGACATCTACTGATTGAACAGAAACTAGACCCACACTCTGATAATAGAGGACCAGCACGTTCTAGTAGCATATGAGATGATGACATCTAATATCTCTTTCAAATCTATGAGTGGATGATTTTTATCTGATTGGCTGGAAGGCAAAATGGTGGGAACACTTGCAAGCAACCCTTCAACAAACACATACCCAGCCTGGAAGACAAATTCAATCTATCCAACACCAAAGAGTGCCAGGAACTATTGATGGGTAATGTAGAAATGTAGAAATGGGGCTCCTCTAAACTTGCAAATAGTGGAACAGAACATTTCCGTATGAGATAATGAGAATATACTGGTCTTAGAAATCAGAAACTTCATTTCTTTCCATTCTGTTCTGTTCTGTGTTATATAAGATAAAGGGCATCTAAGGGTCAGAAAACTAGATGAAGATATAATGAAATTTGAGGCTGTGTGGAAAAGAAAGGATAGGGGTGAAAGGAAAGAAAGTCAGAGAAATGCAGGATTGCTTTCAAAGTAAGATCCTACTGTATCTGGAATGAAAATAAAATCAATATGGAGTACAAGAAAGTTATTCTCCACTCTTGTGGATGACTCTATCCAGCTTCAAAAAGGATTACTTCATAAAGTGAATTGAAACTCAAAAGTTGAACAGGGAGACTCATGCACAACTTTTATTAACCCCATATGGTCCACGGAGGCTTTCAAAATAAGGACAGTTGATGCTCCCTCCATCCCTGAATCTTGGGATTCTGGAGACAACTCAGTTATTACACAAATGTGTCTCCTGCTTTAATTAAACTCCTTCACTCATCAAGGGAAGGGAAAATAATCCCAATCTAACATCTCATCCATGTTGAACTCTGCTGTCTCTCTTCTGTTTCCAAATGAATTCAACTTATGAAAAAAGTAATGAGCTATCAATTAACTCTACACTCACACAAAGCTGTTTAATTCTCAATCTAATTAGCAGCAATCTGTTGAAGGGTTCTAAAGATTATTTTAAATTTGCTAACAGAAACATCTTTTCACTTTTCATAAGTTATTTATAGAAGAGCTCACATTGGATCCTGCTTGGTTTTTAATCTGATAATATTTTTATTAAATGAGCCACTCTTCTCCCATCTCTGTGTGACAGGGTTTGGAACTGTTACCCTTGGAAAGCCCAGAAATAGTATCTTGGGTCAGCTACATAGCCATGCACTCTTCTGTCTTTGAAAGAACCTCCAAAGGATGATTTATATGGGGAAGAACTGTCCTTCTGATGTCATTCTCAAAGAAGAGGCAAAACTCAAGGATGAACCACGGTGGACTTCAAGCTTCCAGCAGAAAGACTGAAGGCTTGGAGTTACTGGCAGGGTTGGGTGTGGTAGGAAGAGAAGCACACCATGACACCCACAACAATGTCTTTTTTCATAACTGATGTAGCATAGAACATTCCTGTATCTCTTTTTATGAAACAACACACATTGAATCGCATTTCATTTCTGTGTAGAATTGTTACTATAACCACTACAGTAAAATGTAAAAATATCAAATGATACTTCATATGCATGCTCTTTGCATTTCTATATACATAAGTTTATATGTACATATTAATGTAAAGGGCTATATACGCCAAACTACGGATCAAATAAATATGCATAATACCCACACACACAAATTGCACATAAAATAAAATGTGTTTATACAGAAGCATTTTGATTCTTCCCCATAAAATATAAGAGATTAGATTATTGTTGATATGCCACTTTCTCTGCTCCTCCAAGATCTAACGTGGGGTAAAACTATTTCGCAGGTAGGATCACCGTTGAGAAATATCTGGAGAAACAGCTGCGGGAGGAAGCAGAAGATTCATTAGCTGTCCCCTAACACCTGAGGGGAAACTGTTTCCTGTACCGCCTCCTTAGTGCATGAAGAGGCAACATGCATATGGATAAGAAAACAAGTTCTAGAGCCAAACCGCCTGGGTTTGAATCCCAGCTCTGTACTTACTAGCTGTGTGCCTTGGGGCAAGTTATTGAACCTCGCTGTGCCTCAGTTTACTCAACTAAAAAATGGAAACAATAATAGTACCTACTTCATAGGGTTGTTATGAGAATTCAATGAATTAATACCTCTGAAGCCCTTGGGCTTCCCTGGTGGCGCAGTGGTTGAGAGTCCGCCTGCCGATGCAGGGGACACGGGTTCGTGCCCCGGTCCGGGAAGATCCCACATGTCGCGGAGCGGTTGGGCCCGTGAGCCATGGCCGCTGAGCCTGCGCGTCCGGAGCGAGAGGCCCGCGTACCGGAAAACAAAGCAAAAACAGTACCTCTGAAGCCCTTAGAACAATGCCTGGTACATAGTACAGGCTCTGTTATTTCTAAATAAAATTAACTCTAGGTAGGCACTTCTCCCTATAAAACATGTAGGACTGAGAATGCTGCAAGGCCATTATCTCACTGATAACAGTACAAAAAAAAAAAAAATCCAGAAGCTCAAATTACAGAGAACATTTGGTCTCAGTGAAGAATTTCTTGTAGGTATTTTTTTCTGTTTCTTTTCTGAGAAAACATAAGTAGGGTGTTAAATTAAATGCCTTATATTTTGAGCCCTCACTAGTGTTATTATTTATTAAATGTCATTATTCATTAAAATGCTAATAATTCACTAGGTTTTTAAAAAATTAAACAGAGGACCTTGAAAAAATTAAATTTAAATAAGTAAGTTGAATATTAATGGAGCGGGAAGCCTGGGGGAGTGTGTTCCAGAAACTAGCTATTTATTTATTTTACAAAAAAGAGTCATAGTTATAAATAGCATTAATAATATCAGTAATAATGGCCCGTATTTATTAAGCATTTTCCACATGTCAGGCACTATGCTCAGCGGGTTACACGCACCATCTCATTGCATGTGACATGGGCAAAGGCGAGCACACTGGTGGTCCTCTCCTCTCTGGATTACTGCTCTTACATTACTGCTCCTTTCCCCAATTACTCAACTCCTGCAGCCAGTGCCCTGAGCAGGACAGCTGGACACTTCTTCGAAGGAGATGCCCAATTCCAATATCCCTGCCACAGAAGGTCATGCAGGAGCTGAGAAGTTACCCAGGAGACAGAAGGTGACAAGCAGACGGATGATGCCTAGTTCAGCCCTTAAACTGGGGGCCGAGGTCCTCCCATGGGCCTGTGTGTCCAGATGGTCAAGGCTGGAGAACACACAGGCATTTAAATCCAAAGCCCCATCACAGAATGTTGTCCACTCTGTCCATGTCCCTGAACCAGAGATCCTGGTGTCCCTTGGTTACGCCATCAATGATGCCATAGAGTATGGCTCTCACCCAGGAGTGATTTTGTCCCCCAGGGGACTGTTGGCAATATCTGAAGACATTTTTGGTTGTCACAACTGGTAAGGGAAGAGTTCCTACTGGCATCTAGTGAGTAGAGGTCAGAGATGCTGTCAGAGATCCTACAACGCACAGGACAGCTCCCCACAGCAAAGAACTGCCCAACCTAAAACGTCAATTCAATTTGCAATTTCAACCCAGGATGAAAACCCCTGCCTCTGAAATGGTTTACAAATAGCACAGGTTTTGGGTCCAGACAGGCCTGGCCATGGCTCTGTTACAACAGTCAAAGAGCCTTGGGTAAGTAACAATCACTGAGCCTCACTTTTCTCATCTACAAAATAAGAGCCTGATAAAGTCATGTGAAAAATCCCCTAGCACAGCCCTGTGAACTCGGCAAACTGCGGCTATTATTATCATGGGTTCGTCCTCATAGAAATCATGCAATCCACTTTCTGTCAGTATCACCTCTAGGTACTAGCTGCAAACCTTACCTTTGGGGAATGACTTTCAAACAATGACTCTAACTGATCCATGCAGGGGACTGAACTTATGACTTTGGCCTCATTAGCACCACAGAAGAATCTACTGAGCTGGCCGGAAGAAGGTACCAAAGAATCATTATTTCCACTTAACATTCAGCAACTGACAACACAATCAGAGCACGCTGACCACAGGACCAGGCCTCTGGAATGAGAAGTCTCAACTATCTGACTCCCGGGTATTCCCACTGGGCCCCCATGTCCCATAAACCAGAACACACAGGTGGTAGGGGATTAAATGAGATAAGGCTAGCAGAGCACTCAAGAGCTTTTCTTAATCAGTGTTCGCTAAATGTAGTTAATATTAATGTCATGAAATTAATGACATAATAGGACTGCACCAAAGCCCAACAGTTATTTACCAGACTCACCTGTGTGATAATAAATAATGGGGCAAGGCTCACCCGACCTGTCTTATTCACCCAGGTCAGACCTACTCATGCTTCTTAGCTCACACGTGATCTCACCCAGGAGGCCCTACGTGACTCCAGATCTCACTGCAATTCTGTGTTCTTGGCAATTCACTGGGCTTACCTATCACCATCACAACTGCCTTCTTACTTTACTGTAATTGTCTTTTTTTTTCTTTTTCCATTACAAGTTTGTGGGCTCCCAATGGCAGGGAATATGTTTTTGTTTATGTCTATGTTTGCAGCTGTGGCATGGGGCTAGTACGTGCCACTGACTAGCCACCCAGCGTGGATTCCATGTGGGTTGAGACGTGGAACCATCAGATAGCTCTTGCCACAAAAACACTGGCCCCAAACTAAGTGGCTTAAAGCAGACATCATTACTCAGTGATAATGGATCCATAGACTGTCTGGGGGCCAGCTGATCTGGGTATGGCTCAGTGGGCCTGGCCCGGGCTTCAGCTTGGGTCCAGGTTTGTTCCACGTGAGTCTCACCCTCCTTGGACCAGCAGACTAGCCACTCATGTTCTTATGGCAATGACTGGACACAAAAGGGGTGGACAGGAACGTGTGGTGCTTCTTGGGGCTTCAGCACAGCTCTCCACCTATATTTTATTGGCTTAAGCAAGTCATATAGATGACGCCAAGCTTACTGGGTGGGGAAGTAGGCCACATCTCTACTGGGAGGAAGTGCAAAGACATGTGGACAGAGGGTGGGATAAAGAACTGGGTGCACCGATCCAGTCTGCCATGGGGACTCCTGCATCCAAAGCAGAGGGCTGTGCTTACCTGCTCCTAGGATCTGTGTGTAGTTATGAAATGTTATCCCACCCTAACCTATCTATCAGGAGTTAGGGCCTGCATTATTCCATGCCAGTGTCTACCACTGTGCCCACAGGTTATTAATCAGCACAAGGTCACACAACTGGAGAGGAGTAATGATGAACGCAAACCAAGGTCTGTCTCACACCAAAGCCCCCCACACCTACTGCTCCCCAACAAGACCAAGTCAAGATAGAAAATATGATCCCTGAAGCCTTCCTCCAGTGATATTTTCCTTCCCAATCTTAATTTCTGAAGTCTTTTGGAAGCAGTGTGATACAGTCAGAAGAACTATGAAGACAAGGTGGAGAAACAGTCGTCAAGAGCCAGCTCCGTGAACTCATCACATCCCCAAGCTCTATTCCCATCCACACACCAAAAGGGCAGGGTAACAGAGCCTCTTGGACACCCTGTGAGCTCTGTTCAAGGCATTCTGACCCAGAATCAGTTTCAGAAAAATAGGTTCCTTTTAGTGACAAGAGTGACTGCACTTGTCACTAAAATGCTTCCGAAACATTCCTGACCAAGCCAGGTTTTGCTCTAAAACGCAGAAAACATAGATTAAAAGCATCTCACTCTCATTTGAGGTCAAACTGGCTTTTTCCCAGGGAAATCTTAAAAGATCTGTGTGTCAATCAAAGTTACAGGACTGAAACTTCTAGTTCCTTTTGTAACTATGGAGCGTCCACATTCCATAGAAGAGTCAGCTCAGCCATACATGCATAGCTTGCTTAGGTCTATCCCCTATCACAGAAATAGTTTTTAGGTGCACCCCACTTCTTAAAATGTTTACTATGTAAAAATCTTAACAATCTTAACATGCTAAATGGAGGAAACATATTACTGAATATTAACTTAGTTCACAAAGTATTCTTTTTAATTGGGTAAATCCCCCATAGCTTTTGTCTTATTTTCATTATCTTTCGTGAGTTTTTAAATTGCAATATAGTTGATTTACAACGTTGTGTTAATTTCTGCTGTACAGCAAAGTGATTCAGTTATACATACATACATTCTTTTTTATATTCTTTTCTATTATGGTTTATCACAGGATATTGACTATAGTTCCCTGTGCTATACAGTAGGACCTTGTTGTTTATCCATTCTCTATAATAGTTTGTATCTACTAACCCCAAACTCCCACTCTGTCCCCACTGGCAACCACAGGTCTGTTCTCTATGTCTGTGAGTCTGTTTCTCATAGAAATATTTTGATTTTAGATGTTCAATGCACATTTCTATCATGACTTCAGAAAGAAATATTTTGTGCTTGATCAGAAGTCGGCAAAGTTTTTCTGTAAAGGGCCAGATAATAGATATCTTAAGCTCTGCCTCTGTATGACAGAAGCAGCCACAGACTATAATCATATATGAATGAGAGTGGTTGTGTCCCAACAAAACTTTATTCATAAAAACAGGGAGTTAGATGACTTTGACCCATGCGTCATATTTTTTGACCCCTGACTGAAAAGAATAAGAATATATTTGACTAAACTTCTAGAAAATTGGTCAATATCTCCAAGAAGCCAAAGAAAATGTATAAAATTTAGGTCACCCTTTGGCAGAGTCTGATTTAAGCAATATCTAGCTCATTTAATCCTCCTTATAGGTTGATGAGATGGAAATTTATATTCCCATTTTGCAGATGAAAATACTGAGGGTCACTGAGCTTAGAGACCCACCCAAGATCACACACCTAGGATGTATAAAGCCAGGATCTCAACCAAGATCTGTGTTCATTTTAATTCAGTGATTTTCCACCATTAGTGTGCGTTAACATCATGCATCCCGAACCTTAAAATGGTTACAAAGAATGATCAGAAAACGACACTTTTATTCTAAAAAAATTATCAGTGATTTACAGTTTACAAGCAAGATGTTCATTAAAGCTCTTTTTACAATACTACCAAATTGGAAAATGTCCAATATTAAATGGGAAGTTAAACAAATTAGGATGGAGCTATCGAAAATAATGTTCATAAGAATATGTGATGACATTGGAAAATGTTCACAATAATGTTATGTGAAAAAAACCAAAGCAACACAGTGGCTAAAGCAGGACCCCACTGTTTTGGCATGTATATTATACATACAGAAAGCAACACTCTAATTGTTGATGATCATTTGGCTCTCCCTGGTTTGGGGATAGTAGGTAATTTAATTTTATTCTTTGAACTTTCCTGGTTTTGTCAAACTTTATTCAATGTACATACTAGACTTTTATCATCACAGAAATATGGTTTTTTAAAGGAATTTATCCTTAGAAGATGTGGTGTGTGTATACACACACACACACACACACACACACACACACACACACACACACAATGGAATATTACTCAGCCATAAAAAAGAATGAAATAATGCCATCTGCAGCAACATGAATGGTCCTACAGATTATCATATTAAGGGAAGTAAGTCAGACAGAGAAAGACAAAACATCACATGATATCGCTTACATTTGGAATCTAAAAAAAAAATGATACAAATGAACTTATTTACAAAACAGAGACTCACATAGAAAACAAAATTATGGTTACCAAAGGGGAAAGGGGGTGGGCGGAGGGATACATTAGGAGGTTGGGATTAACATATACACACTACTAAATATAAAATAGATAACCAACAAGGGCCTACTGTATAGCACAGGGAACTAAACTCAATATTTTATAATAACATATAAGGGAAAAGAATCTGAAAAGGTGTGTGCGTGTGTGTGTATGTGTGTGTGTGTGTGCATAACTGGATCACTGTGCTGTACACCTGAAATTAACACAACATTGTTAATCAACTATACTTCAATTTTAGAAAATGAAGGAAAAAAGGCAATTTAACCAGAATTATTTTCTATTCCCTCTTCTATTGTTCTCTTCTATGTATTCTCTTCTTCTGGGAAAGTTTTTCATAAATGAAAATTTAAAAAGCAACCATTCCATCCTCTAGATTCATGGGAGAATCCTGTGTACAGTCCTTAACAATAGGCTGCAACATACACCTGGGCTTGTATCTATATAATCTTTAAAAGGATGAAGCAGGGGTCCTTCAAATGTTCGGAACCATCCCCAAAATCACATATGTACAGGAATCCAGCCGTATTTACAAGCCCTTTTGAGTAAAAAGAAACCTTCTTGTTTCAACATTCATCCTTTCTATGGTTAATGGCAAAAAAACCCCACTAATATTAGATATAGTATCCCAGTACCATTTGCAATGTGCCTAATGGGCTTGGTGTGGTTTTTTTTTTTTTTTTTTTTGGCGGTTCGCGGGCCTCTCACTGCTGTGGCCTCTCCCGTTGCGGAGCACAGGCTCCGGACGCGCAGGCCCAGTGGCCATGGCTCACGGGCCCAGCCGCTCCGCGGCACGTGGGATCCTCCCGGACCGGGACACGAACCCGCGTCCCCTGCATCGGCAGGCGGACTCTCAACCACTGCGCCACCAGGGAAGCCCCAGTGTGGTTTTTTTATCTTGCCTCCGAGATAAGCAATGAATCAGAAGTTTCCTCCAAGTACCGAGGAAGTGGCACCATTTAATAGAAAGGTCAGGAAAGCAGGTCCAGAAGGACCAGACTTGAGTCCCCAGCAAGGTCACTTGAAAGCTGAGTGTCCCATGGCACGTCACAAACTCATCAGCTTAGCATCCTCCTTCTTAAACTAGGAATAGTAACCACACTTTCAACACCCACCACAGAGTCATGAGGATCTAAGGAGAAAACAGTGAAAAACTACATTATCTAAAGGGTGTTCCTGCCATTACTGCCAGCAATAATACTGGGTATGTGTTCTTTACCTGCCACTTTCAGATCCAGAGTTTTAAAAATACTTTTCTTGGAAACTGGTTACCTTCTTCTCTACCAGAGGAAGTCATTGTGTATATGCCTGTTGCTGTGTGTGTGTGTGTGTGTGTGTGTGTGTGTGTGTGTGTGTGTGTGTGTGGTTTATCCTTGTTTAACTCAGCTGTACATAAATAGGGGTCAAGTGTATGTGAAAATGGTAACATATCCCTCTAGTTGGCACCACTCCTATTGCTTCCCTCAATCATGCTTTTTGTTTTTCTAAACATTTTGCATATTACTGCATAGCTATTTTAAGTACATTTTTGTACTAATATAAGCATATATACAGAAAAGTGTACAAGTCATAGATAGATTGCTTAATAAATTTTCACAACACACTTAGATAACTGCCGACCAGACCAAGAAAGAAAATATTACCAACATCACAGAAGCACCCTTCGTGACCCTTCTCAATCAACACCCTGACACCCTCAAGATAACTACTGTTTGATTTCTATCACAATACATGAGTTTTACCTGTTTCTGAAATACTCACTAATGGGATCATACACTATTTTATCATCTGTGTCTGGCTTCTAGTACCCAAAGATGACTGAGATTCACGCACTTTGTTGCACAAAGCGGTTCATTATCTTTGCGGGATCGTATTCCTTTGTATAAATATATCACGATTTATCCATTCTACCGTGGATATCTGGGTTGTTTCCAGTCTTTCTTGGTTCTTACAAAGAATGCTGCTGAAAACATTTATGTATATGGCTATGAGTAAATGTGTTACCCACTTCCGTTAGGTATATACCTAAAAGTGAAATGGCATCTCATAAATTATGCAAATATTAGCTTTTTCAGATCTGTCGAATTTTACTTCCAGGAGCAGTGTAGGAGAGTTCCAGTTGCTTCACATCCTCACCAACATTTGATATCATGTCTTTAACATTTAATAAACCTAGTAAGGGTGTAGTGAAATTTCGCTGTAGTTTCATTTGCATTTCTAGATGAATAACAAGATTCAGCACCTTTGCATATGCTTAGTGTCCATATCCTCTCTGGTAAAATACCTCTTCAAGTCCTTCGACCACACTGCTTAATATTTTAGAAGCAATTCATGATTTATTCATGCCAAGACAAGAAGGAGTGGAAGAGAAAATAAAAAATGGTAGATGTTTTGAAAAAATCATTTAAATTTGTCTTTTGGTTTCAGTTTTTACTCTCCCACTTGAATATGAATTTCCTTAAACTTTCTGAATTCACTATAATACCATCCATAGAGAAGCTAGAAAAATAGTAATCAGAGTTGTCATTTACCAAGCACTTACTTGTGCCAAGCCCTTTGTCATCTCACATAAATCTTATACATATTACATGAGTGTAGTGCTACAATCCCCTCTTTACAGATAAGGAAACTGAGGTTCAGAGAGGCTGAATAACTTGCCCAACAATACACAGCTATCAAGTGACTAAACCAAATTCAAACCTAGTCTGGGGGCTCCAAAACCTGTGCTCTTGATCACCAAGCTATTCCTCATCATTTTAAGATTCTAGTAGATTCCAAACTTTAGCATGCTTCAGAACCCCCTGGAGGGTTTATTAAAACAGACTGCTGGGTCTGACCCTCAGAGTTCGTGATTCAGTAGGTCTGGGGTAGGGCCTGAGAATTTGCATTTCTAACAAGTTCCCAAATGATGCCAATGGGGTCACACTTTGAGAACACCTGTTCTAGAAGATGGTGATCATGTCTGACTTTTCTCCATTATCCAAAGGCCCTGGCCCAGTGCCTGGCAAACACCAGACACGTAAATGATTACTGAATGATTCCTATCCCTGCTTGGCCCTCCATGCTAGCACAGAAAGCCATGTCTCTCAGGCTGCTGCAGGCCATTATGAGTGAACCCCGTGACCCCTCTGACTTGGTGAGAGCCAAGAGAAAAGTAACAAAGAGCTCTGTTTTAGAAATGCCTGTTGACAAACATGAAGGGGGCAAGGGACTTCACAGATTTCCCCCACTCTTTGTTTTTTTAAATAAAGTTATTTATTTAATTTATTTATTTTTGGCTGCATTGGGTCTTCGTTGCTGCATGCAGGCTTTCTCTAGCTGCGTCGAACGGGGGCTGCTCTTCGTTGAGGTGCGCGGGCTTCTCCTTGCGGTGGCTTCTCTTGTTGCAGAGCACGAGCTCTTGGCGCGTGGGCTTCAGTAGTTGCAGCACACAGGCTCAGTAGTTGTGGCTCACGGGCTCTAGAGCACAGGCTCAGTAGTTGTGGCACACAGGGCTTAGCTGCTCCGCAGCATGTGGGATCTTCCCAGACCAGGGATCAAAGTCGTGTCCCCTGCGCTGGCAGGCAGATTCTCAACCACTGTGCCACCAGGGAAGCCTTCCCCCACTTTATTTTAATCAGTATTTAGAAAAGTCAACACAAAGGGAAGAGTAAAACTGTTTCCTCAGTGTATGTTGCTCCAAGGCCACTGTGTATCCAGAGCCTCCAGTACTCAGGGTGGTTCTGGTAACTGGAGACAGTTGTAACTGACTCTATTCAAGCAAATGTGCCCACTCCCTTGCTTACAGCACTTTCTACACTAGGGCTTTTAGTTGTGGCAGAAACTGTCAGCTATCAGATCTATTCTTCCTTTTCTCATTAAGTAACAGCACCACAGTTTTTAGCCAAGCACTACAACGCCCAGATAAAAGGCTGTTTTTCAGCCTCCCTTGCATTTTGATATACCCACATGATGAAATTCCGAGCAATAAGACACAGCAGAGGCAGACCTTCCAGGAAGTTTTCTGAAAAGAGAGGGAATATGCCCTTCTGTATCTCTTTCTCCATCTTGCTACTCCAAATGCAATGGCTGGAACTCAAGCAGCCACCCTAGATTATGAGGCTCAGGGCCACAGACCATGTGAATGGTAGAGAGGTAAACTGCAAGGAGCCAATGACTTTTTTTTTTTTTTTTTTTTTTTTTTTGCGGTAAGCGGGCCTCTCACTGCTGTGGCCTCTCCCATTGCAGAGCACAGTCTCCGGACATGCAGGCTCAGCAGCCATGGCTCACGGGCCCAGCCGCTCCGCGGCCTGTGGGATCTTCCCTGACTGGGGCACGAACCCATGTCCCCTGCATCGGCAGGAGGACTCTCAACCACTGCGCCACCAGGGAAGTCCGCCAATGACTCTTTTAACTTTGTAGTACCCCTAGACCAGCAGACTTGCTTCCTGACCAGTGACAGCTTTTACAAGAGGTGGGAATCAATTTTCATCTTGTTTAAGTCACAGTTATTTTGAGGCTGCTCTTTTATGCAGCTGAAGTTAATCCTAACTAGTACATAGATATTAACAGGCACTATCAGCCAGCTGAAAGATTACTGGACCCAGTTTAGCCTCCCTCTCTCGTAGTATGTCCTAAGCAAGTCACTTCAATTCCCTGCACCTTGGTTTCCCCATCTGTAAAACAGGAAGAAAAAAGAACATTGTAACTACTTCAAAAGGCTTTTGTGAGGTCTAGCTGAAATATGCTTTATGAAATACACAGCCCTACAAATATATAAAGGACTTTCATTTCCTACAAACAAGACAACTTTTTAAAGAGAACTTTTTAAAGAGACAACTTTTTAAAGAGAAAATAAAATAGGAGAAAGCCATGTATGAGAAGTCTCTCCCAATTAAGGAGAAGGGAGCTGAATCCAAACAACAGCTTCTCTGCTCACCTCTGCCACCTCACCTCCCCCAATCCCATCCAGGGCATTCTTTATTTTCCAAATGAGAACTTAATTTTACTCTAACACCATTATTACATCTCAATGAAATATTTATTGGGCTGAATATCAATTGACTTTTAGAAATAAAGATTTGAAATTTATCCACTAATGTAGAGTAATTCAATAATTGTAAATTTCACAACCGAGCTTTGTAATCAATTACTCTTTAGTAATGATATAAATGCACGTTCTTCTCAGGAGACCCTGGACAACTACAAATTAGATTCTGCACACATAATCTGGCAGCATCTCCACACAGGTTTTGTCTCTTTGAGGAGTAGCCAAGGCCAGGGATTAATCCCAGGCTGGCTTCCCCCGACCATGAATTTAGACCCCATTTCACTCATCACTCAGACGGTGCCGAGTCTAAACCTAATGAGCGTTCACACAAAGCATAATTCAGAAGATAAATCACCTGGAAGGAAAACCTCACAGCCCAGTTCAAAGAGATGCTGCACGATGTGCAGGTAATAGAGATAGTCACTTACGCATTCATCCGTCCAACAGACAGTAATTGAGCACCTACTGTATGTCCAGCACCATCCTACATTAGTGTAGGAAACAAAGGCACCTGCCCTCCTAGAGGGTGAGAATAAGGTGCAATGAACAATAAATGATAATCAACATAAATAAGCAAATTAAACTGGGCTGAACATCAAATGACTTTTAGAAATAAAGATATGAAATTTGTGAGCTAACACAGAGTGCTGGGCAGTCATAAATGCTATGAAGAGAAATTTATAAGCTAAGTATTATCCTAATTTTATAATTAAGGAAGTTATAAATAAGGGTTCAAAGAGGAGAAGTAACTTGCTCAAAATCAGAAACTAAGTTGGATTTGGGATTTGAATTCTGACCTATCTGATGCCCAATTCTGCCCTCATCCCACCCCTCACACTGAAAGGGCAGATAAATGACCAAACCTGCACAAGCAACTCGGACTTCATTTCTCACTGACTGCAGAACAGAAATCCTTGTTAATAACACCCCCTCATGTCAATTAGAGACTCTAACTCAGAAAATAAGGCTAAGATTAAAAGAATGCCCTGTAGCTAGACCGGACGCTTGCACCCATCCGCATCACCATGCTTAAATCTAGACTTGGCTTAAGCAAAATTTCCATTTTAATTTCCATGTGATAAACCCTGGTATTATTTTCACTCTGAAAGAACCTTAAAGCAATTGTGTGGATCACTGTCCATCTGAAACCCTTTCTTTGTCTTCACAGGGCCGGCCAGCTACAGGAGAATGCATTATAAATTTGGCCTCTATTGGAACTAAACTTGGTAAAAGGGGATTCTGAAACCCTCGGGGAGACCTCTGTCACAGAACCACAGATTCTGGTAATTGATTAGAGAGCTTTTAAATGACTGCCGTGATTACATTTTGAATTCTTTTATATTAATTATTAAAGGCAAATTATGTTGTTGAAAAGAAAAGCCATAGAAAGATGGTAATTTAATGGCATAGGTTACAGAGGCATTGTGGACAGGGTAATTGATTTAAAAAGTGAAAGGTACTGCGGAGAAGGTTTGTCAAAAATGGATTGAACCACTTGAAAACTGTGTACCTAGTCACTGTTTATGTGTTGCTTGAAAATGAAAAGGAGCTGAAGATTTGGAATCTGACCAAGTATGAGGGAAAGGAACTTTTGTTATATTTGTAAAATGGGCTCGCCCACTAGTCTAGTCATGCCTGACTGAACAATCCTGTATCTCTCTATATAATGTTCAGTGAAAGAGCTCACAAGAGAAAGAAAAAGATTTCACCTGAATGCTGTCACTTTCTTGGGCTATTCCTTTTCAACAGAGATGCCAATACTTCCCAACAATATGGAAAGATGTTGCGAAAGTCAGAGCACAGATTTTAGAATCACTATATGATTTAAACTCTAAAAATAAACTTGTGTTCTAAGAATGACACCGACCCCTCCATTTCATCCCCAATCTCCCTTCCACTCTCAGCAGGAGATGAAGGTACCTTGTAATAGTAATAGTAGCAGCAGGGAGAGGAGGAACACTCCACACAGCAGTGGTGCTTACTAGCAGTAATAAACATCCGGGGAGTGCAGCTTCTGAGCTGGGTCCCACAACCATCACTTAAAGGAGGGTTTCCCAGGAGAGCCACCCAACCCGCTACAACCACACTGGGTTTTGCATGAACAAGGGATGATTACGATTGTTCATTCCTTCTCTACACAACGGAAAATGAAATATGGCAAGGGCGAAATATCTGTATGGCAAAATTACTTATGGTTATGAACAATTTCTCCCTCCTTTGGATTTCTCCTTAACCCTAGATGAGAAAAAAATTGCAGTCACAAAACACTGCCAGGACACATCAACACCCTAATGCACCTACTGGCATTAGAAAAGCCAAAGAAGACTGGAGGGCCCATCACTCCTAGCAAGCCCCTTGGCCATTCCCTAGCCATCTTGCTGCAGCCACAAGCATCACCCAGAAGGGGGGATAAAGCAGAAAGCCCGGGCCATTACACTAAGGCATCACTCAGTGCAGCTGTGGCTGCCTGTGGCCAAGCTAGGTCCAGAAAGAGGTTCAAGGTCCAAGGTGGGGGGGTCATGGACACTTTCTAGCTCGGCATTCCAAAGAGAATTTCCCCGTGGGAGGATATAGTGTCTGATCTGAGAGAGACTGGGGCCTTGCTCTATTTCTGATGGCAGGTGAGGCCCATTCTTTGCATGCCAGACTTGGGCTAACATCCACTTCTCACGCGGTTTTGATGGGTCTCACTTTGATTGATTTCCCAACTTTCTTCCCATAGCTGCAAATCTGGATACCTTAAGATACTGCTAGATCTCCCAGGCTGACAACTGCCATGGAACAACATGAGCTTAGGAAGAGTTTCATTCTTTCCACTGTAATGGTGAGAACCCTGATGAGAACGATACTGTATTTTCAAGCAATGAGCAAAGAAAAGCAACGGTAGTTACAAAGATACCTACCATACAAACGATGAGAAGCACAGAAAGCCTGTATCGGGTAAACATGTCAGAGGCAGGGAAAGACAGCCAGAGGCCCTCCACTGGGCCAATGAGGAGGTATTCAACCGGACACTTTCGTGGGCAGCCACATAGAAGGACAAATAGATTCAAACGGGGTCAGAGAATTTTTAACAATGGAAGACGAAGAAATGACCAACTGTTGGCTGATACGCATTCAGTCCTGTCTTGGACCAACTGCTACATCTAACCTATCACAGAAGACAAAATGCAGAGATCTGCAAGCTTCAAGCTCCTACAACAAATCAGATGGATTATTGCTCTTGACACTCTTGGGGTCGCCAACCCACTCCTTCCAGCCTGTCCCAGCACAACCATATGGGGATCGCAAAATAGGAAAGGACAATAGGCAGAAGAGCCCCTCCACTGGATGTGGCACCGAAGAAGAAAGTTCCAGCAATACGAAGAGACTTCTCTAATATCAAGAAGGGATACAGGACCTCAAGAGACCCCACTCCTACCACTGCACCTGAATAAATGGATCTGGGCTTTAAGATCACAGGAGCTCCAAGCTCTTGGCTTCACTGGCCTGCAGCACATTTGGAAGAAAACCAAAAATCAGACTGCAGGCTACCAGCTGGAAGCCTCCTCTGCCTGCAGTTCAGACCTGGCTGGGGTGATGGGTTTCAAAGTCAGGGAATTATCGGTATCTTTCTCCCACAGCTCCCATGCTGGAAGCCTAGGATAGATGTCCCAATGCATTCTCAAACTATGCATATCACAATACCATAGCAGGATAAGGGTCGCTTCATCACAATTTTAAATATATATTCCAAATACATATAAATAAAATTTAATGAGCTATGTCAGTTTATATACACAAATATATAGTACCTATGTGTGTGTGTGTGTGTGTGTAGCACTATGCTTTCTGTCCATCTTCCCTACAAAGCTGTAAGCTCCATGAGGGGCCTCCCCAAGGGCCCTGTCGGTGTGTAGTTTTACTCACTCCCACCTAGCCCTGAGCCTAGCCAGGTCAGTCATAAATTAGTTCAGAGAATGACTGCAACTGACTCTGGCTAAAGGGGGCAGGTGTAGAGGTTGAATGTGTAGGGGCTTCCCCAGCCTTTCAACTAGGCTCTACCCAGAGAAAGACAAATATCATATGATATCGCTTACAGTTGGAATCTAAAAAAAATGGTACAAATGAACTTATTTACAAAACAGAAATGGAGTCACAGATGTAGAAAATAAACTTATGGTTTCAGTTTATTTTCTCAAAGAGAGAGTGCAAATACCAGAAAACAAGACAAATATTTGGGGAAAGACAAAAAACACTGGAATATATTGCTCTTCCCTTACCCCATCCCCCATCCCTGGAATAAAAACATCATAAAAACAGATAGGAGCAGAAATAAAAAGAAGCTTGGTACCAATGCAAGAATGGTTTAAAAGCCAAACCTATGGATCTATCCAGTAGCCACAGGATCAAAGAGAACGTTCGACAACCACACACATGAACAATGCATTTGCCGCTTCCCATTTCTCAATAAACACGGCTTCTAAACAGAAGAATAGAAAGAAAAAAGACGGGACTTATTATTTACCTACTACAAAACAAAAAAGAGAACAGCATCAAGAGGCCTTGGAAGTATACATCTCTGAAAATAATCTACTATAGGATCCAGAAGAAAATCTCAGAAATCTCTTCATCATGCTTTATATCACTTACGCCAAAATTGGAAATAACACCTCTAGCCCCACCTCCAGTGTGCTATGCTTGTTCCGGGGCAGTCCTGCTTTTCTCCAGTATCTTACAGACATCAGTAAAATGACTTTTATATTCTTTTCACTTTCTGGAATTTTCAAATTGTTCTGTAATGATTGTATATTGTTTCTATAATAATTTTTAAAACTAACTTGGCAAAAAATAAAACAATTTCCCTTAACCAAGTTTGTTTTTTAAAGTGACTTATTAAAAATAAAATAAAAATATCCTCCCTCTTGTCAAAGAATTATCCCTCAAAGAAACATTTAAACTTAATGGATTCAGAGGTGATTTATTTAGACAAGCTTATTTTTTAAACAAGCCAGTATAATACTGATAATTTGAGAAAGACCAGAAAAAAGAACTCAAAAAATCTAACTTATGAACATAAACGAAAATCCCAATTAAGCACTTATCAAACTAGAAAAACATTCTTAAAAATAACACACCATGTCCTAATAGAGTTCATCCCAAGAACAGGACCCATTAAAAATAATCACCACTGGGCTTCCCTAGTGGCGCAATGGTTGAGAGTCCGCCTGCTGATGCAGGGGACACGGGTTCGTGCCTCGGTCCGGGAGGATCCCGCGTGCCGCGGAGCGGCTGGGCCCGTGAGCCATGGCCGCTGGGCCTGCGCGTCCGGAGCCTGTGCTCCGCAATGGGAGAGGCCACAGCAGTGAGAGGCCTGCGTACCGCAAAAAATAAATAAATAATCACCATGTTAATACATTAAAGAGTAAACATTTTATGGTGAATTCAATAGTTACAAAAAAGCATTTAATCAAATTCTTCACTTACGCCTGAGTTAATAAGAAAAAAAAGGAACCTTGATAAATTAAAACACAACTCTTGCTTAACTCAATGAAAAATTAACACACACACACCCCACCCCACCATCACCACCACCACCACCATCACACCACAAAATAATCAACAGGGTATTCAAGGGGAACCCTATAAGTGTTTCCATTAGGGAACAGTTAAAAACAAGGATGCCCGTTTTCACCATTGTTACTTAACTCTATTCTATGTGCTACGATTAGGATGCGATTAGGAAAGAACAAAGTAATAGACTGGAAAAGAGACAGTAAAATCGTATTTATTTGTAGCTGATTGTATACCTGAAAACCCCAAAAGAATCAACTGAAAAGCTCATAGAAAAAATAAAGAGATTTCACTGAAGAATTGGATTAAAAAACAAAAAAATCAATAGCTTTTTACACCAAGAATAACCATATAGAAAAAAATGAGAAAAGATACTTCTCAAAAGAATAAGAATAAACAAAACAAAATATCTAGGAATGGATTTTACATGAACATACAAAACCCTGGAGGGTTTTACTGGACAACAGAAAAGCTACGGAATCTACCAATAATGTTGTGCTTGGAAATTTTGCGATACCCAATTTTGTGAAAATGAAGACGTAATTCCAGTCAAAAACCCCAATATATGAACCTTGACGACATGACCCCAAAATTCACCTGGAAGAATAAACTCAGCAAGAATAGTCAGAAAAAAATCTGAAAATGTGATGACCGTGTAGATTTGGGGTGACTTAGACTGCCAGATAGTAAAATGTACTGGAATACTATAATGCAGGAAGAGACAGAGAAATATAACAGAATAGAACATCCAGACATAGACCCAAGTTTATATGGAAATTTAAGATAAAAGAGGCATTTCAAATGAGTAAGAAAGACACGTAGGATTCAATAAATGATGTTAGGACAACTAGCTGGTCACTAGGAAAACTTGGATCAAAAGTGTGTGTGTGTGTGTGTGTGTATGCATATTAATTAAGACTAGAGGGGGACTTCCCTGGTGGTCCAGTGGTTAAGACTCCACGCTTCCACTGCAGGGGGCGTGGGTTCAACCCCTGGTCAGTGAACTAAGATCCCGCATGCTATGCGGCACAGCCAAAAAATTAACTAATTTTTTTAAAAAAAGGCTAGAGGAAAGGTATTCTATTATCTTAGGTTGGATAATGCATTTCTTAACATGAAACCAAATCCAGAAACTGTGAATAAAACAAATAACTATTTTGATTACATAAAAAATAAACTGTGCGGAAAAGGACAGCATAAATACAGTTTAAACACAACTGTTTACCCTGGAGAGTGGGGATTGGGCACCCACTAGGAGGAGGTATGGGGGAGTGGGATTCTGGAAATGTTTTATATCTTGGTCTGGATGATGGCTGCGTGAGTGTATGCATGTGTAAAATTCATTGAGCTGACCAGTTAAGATTTATGCATGTTATCCTGTGTAAGTTATGCCTCAATAAAAAAGAAATAGTAATATAGGGAATAAATCAAGCATTTATCCTGTCTTTCCTGTAAATAGTGTATTTCAGGGTAAGCAAAGACTTAATGAGGGAAAATTCTTCTTCATCCAAAAGTTACAGTGAAATGCAAAACGAACAAAAGAATTAGAAACACCATTCTGCAATCCCTAGTGAAATAAACTGTTCTAGAAAATATCCATCAAGAAGGAAATCTAAAAAAGAGTGGATATATGTATACGTGTAACTGATTCACTTCGCTGTAGAGAAGAAACTAACACAACACTATAAAGTAACTATACTCCAATAAAAATTTAAAAGAAGAAAAATGTCCATCAACATCTGTTAAACCCATGAGCCCAGTGGTTCTCAAACTCTAGTGTACATCAGCATCACTTGGTGTGATGATTAACTTTATGTGTCAACTTGATTGGCCACAGGGCACCCAAGATGTTTGGTCAAACATCTTTGTGAGGGTGTTTTTTTGATGAGAGTAACATTTAGAGCAGTATGCTGAAGTAAAGCCGATTGCCTCCATCATGTGGGTGGGCTTCATCCAATCAGTTGAAGGTTTGAACGGAACAAAAGGCTGACCTCCCCCTCCCCCGTGCCCCTCCCCACAAGCAAGAGGAATTCTGTAGTGCTGGGTCTTCCTGGTTCTAAAGCAGACAGCCTTGGGCTTCATCGGCAACATCCGCTCTTGGACTGCAACTGTGTCATCAGCTCTCTCTGGGTCTCAAGTCTGCCAATCTATTTTGCAGATTTTGGACTGGCCAGCTTCCCTAATTGAATGAGCCAATTACTTATCACAGATCCCTCCCCCCTCTCCTTCTGTTTGTATGTTCTGTTTCTCCGGAGAACTCTGATATAACTGAAGAGCTTGGAAAAACACAAATTGCTGGGTCCTCCCCCCATAGTTTCTTATTCAATAGATCTGGGGTAGGGTGCAAGAATTAGAATTTCTCACAAGGTCCTAAGTGATGTTGGTGCTGCTAATTAAGGGACCACACTGTGAACCCCAGTGCTTTAGACAAAAGGTTGATGGGGACATTTATAATGGATATATCCGGCTCATGACACCTGAATTTGCTAATTAATCTGAACTTCAATTTACAAGGAAATGGGGGATTAGAGAGACACGATACACAATACCATAAAGATGCAGTCAGCCGCATCCAGTGTATGGGAAAATCTAGAGAAAAAAAATGACCCAGAGTCTTCCACAAATAACTGTCATGAAGAAAAGCAAAGGGGGAACTGTCAGAGGTTAAAAGAAATTAAAAGACCTTTGGGGTTACTGATTCAAACTAGCTATACCTATTTTTCTTAATTAGACGTTCAAGAAAATGTGGTGACATTAAAGAATTCTCATCAGTTTTGTGGTAACAGAATTATGCTTATATTTTTGACGTCCTGCTGTGTTAGACCAGAGTTTCTTAGCCTCGCCACTGTTGACATCTGGGGCCAGATAATGCTTTGTTCTGGAGGGTCCTGTGCACTGTGGGCTGTGTAGCTGCAACCCCGGCCTCTATCTGCAAGAAGCCAGGAGCAACCATCACCACCCCCAGCTGTGACAACCCAAACTGCCTCCAGGAATTGACCCCTGGAGGGCAAAACTGCCCCCAGTTGAGAACTTCTGTGTTCATACACCTTCTGAAGGATTTACAAGTGAAGTGGTATGCCTGCGGTTTGTTTTTTTTTTTAATACTCTAGAAAAAACTACGGGGAGTGGGGTGAGATGTCGCTAGGATGGCAGAAGGTGACCAGTGCTGCAGCTGGGTAGCGAGTACATGGGTGTCATTACTCTAGTCCCTAAACTTTAATATATATTTGAACACTTCTGATGTAAAGTTTTTGCAAGAACACATGCACATACATAAAGTAATACCATAGAAACACATTTCTGACAAATGTTCATCATATTAAATGGAAAAAGGCACATCACTAGGCAATATGTACACTGTGACCTCATTTTGATAAAAAAGAGAAAGAGAGACACTCAGAATATGGATCAAAATATTCACATTAATGGTCTCCAGGCGGTGGAATTGTAGGTAATAATTCTCTTCCTCCAATTTGTAGTTTTCAAAGCACTCCACACGAGCCTATACATATGATTCCGTGTAAACAAACAGATAAAGTGAGGACTAATAAAGAAGAAAGGGATTGCTATGGAGAGGTATAATGCCGGCAAGGAAAAAAATAAACAGACTTCAAAGCAAACACCAAATTTCAAAAAGTACAACCATCAGGGAGCCATTGAATACAGGGGCAAAGATACCTCACAGCCCCTAAGGAAATGTTGCATTAAAGCAAGTTCACTGCCACACCTGTGTGTGTGTATGTGTGTTTCCTGATATTGACCTTGGGCATCTCAATTTCATTTGATCTCCCCTGTTTCAGAAGGCAGAGTCACATGGAATAAATTTTAGAAAGCCTTTTCTCTAAACAGAGAATGGTATTTTCCCTGCCAAGCAAATGTTTAAAGTTTTTTAAATAATCTCATTGAGGCTTAAATCCACAGCCAAGTGGAAAACTCAGCTATTAAGCTAGACTCACGCCCCAAAGGTTCTGAGTAGCAGAGGTTTAGCTCTTCTGCTTTTCAGCGCCAAATATAAATTATTTGCTATTTAATCACCTGTTACTTTGGCTCACCTGAGTGGCTGCAGCCTGACTTTGGCACAAGTAATTAACCATAAGCCAGAGCTCCTGATGCTATGATTCCTTCTGCAGTATCCGGCCTAAATTTCAGATGCCTCTCTGTCTCCAACCCTCCCACCATATGATGTATAACACCTCTACCTTCGCGGTCATTCCCTTCCACTAGAATGTAAAGCCCATAAAGACAAAAACTTTGCTTTCGTACCTGCTGTGTCCCTGGTGCCTAGAAGAGGAACTGCTGCGTAGGAGGTGCTCAATAAATAATTACTAGAAAGAATGATTTAACTGGACTTCCCTCCCTTTTCCCGACTTCTGGCCTTCTCGGGGAACATCAATTATTTCTAAGACCACCAAATGGTCTGAATTATCAGGAGTCTGATTCGTTAACATGCTGTTTACCCCCGCTTCCAGCGGATTAATGAAGATGCTAAAACAGGCGCCCTCCCCTGTACTACAGACATGCACATACACACACGTGTGTGTGCGCACACACACCACTCTACCACAACCCTAGACACCTCCACGCCCTCGGCCCTGGTGATACTTTCCATTTACTCCTTGTGCCTCCGCCCCGTCTGTGCACAATCTCATTGTCTTCCTGACAAAACTAATTAATGTCCAGAAGCAAATTCATGAAGCAGCATAAGTAACATCTACACCTAGAGCTGCTTCTGAATTCCCTCTAGCTGCAGACTTTTTCATTCCGCCCACAAAGGCTCCTGAGCTTATTTGAAGACATGGCCGCCTGGCCTTCCCCAGGTCCTCAGCAGCACACAGGGGATTTTGCTGCTACTCCCAGACACTTTCTGCTCAATTCACGCCAGTGTTTGGTGTGAGAAATGGCATCACATTCTGGAATCAAGGCCAACTCTTGGCTAAACAATCCCCTTTTTTTCCTACTGGCCTTCTGTCAATACCCACTCAGGGTCGCCATAATGTCACCCCAAATCCTCTAACCACCCCTTAAAGATCTAGTCCAACTTCCTCTCAAGGAGAAGAGGAAACTGAGGCTCAGAAGCAGCATGTCAGGGGTGACCTAATGAGTGAGGGGCAGTGCAAGAACTGTGCCCAAGGTCTCCTGACCCCCAAGAGCCCAGTTTTCTTTCTCTAGAGCAGGGGTCAGCAAACTAATAACCCCTATGAGCTACATCCGGCCCTCTGCTTTTCTTGTCAATAAAGTTTTATTGGAACACATGCATGCACATTCATTTCCATATTGTCTATGACTAGTTTCCACTATGACAGCAGGGCTGACTAGTTGTGACAAAGACTGTCGAACTGCAAGCCTAAAATATTTACTGCCTCACTATTTACGGAAAAAATTGACTGATCCCTGCAAGAGGGTTCAAAAAGAACTGGAAGGTAGGAGGGAAAGGTCAATGCAGATACCCCATGTCAGCTGATCACCCCATAGTCAGCTGATCACTTTGCTAGTCTCCTCAAAGGTGACCAGTTCCACAAGGGGGGGCCCCCTCGAGGCAGAACCAGTCATCTCTCTGACCTCTCTTCGCCCAGGCTACCCTTGGCATCTTTGCCTTTGCAGAGATTCAGCCCTCCCCCCACTCTCAAGCACCTTTGGCTGTACACACGCACACACACACACACACACACACACACACACACTGAATTCCAAGAGTGCTGTGGCCTCCATAAATAGGTCTGGAATACTAACCACAGGCTGCCACAAAAGAGAGCCTCCAGTCCATAGCATGGGAAAGAACAAGAGGCATGGGACATGCCCAAGGGGAGGGAGACTTTTCCAGTTCATTAAAAAAAAAAAAAAAACTTTCTGGGGGTCAGGCTGCCTGGATTCATGTCCCATCTACACAGCCCTCACCCACCCGGTGACCTGGAGTTATTTACTTTCTCTGAGCACAGGGCTTCTCATCAATAAAATAAAGGTGTCTACAGTTGTGAGGATTCAATGACACAGCACATGTGGAGTTGCCAGCACAGTGCCAGCCACAGAGCAAGTGCTGAGTCAGGTGCTGGTGAGAAGCTCTGGAAGGACTACGTCGCATATCTGGACGTGACAGGCGAGTCAACACTCTAGTATCCAGAAGAGCCTCTGAAGCTCAGGGTCTGAAGCAGGCTTCTTGCATTCCAAGGGCAATGCTCAGAAATGCACAGCAGAAAGACAATGGAGTAAGGCCAGAACACGTCACACGGGCCGCCCTATTTGGCCGGGAAGACAGGGATCGACGATGTGGCTGCTGGGAGTATGGTGGGCACTGGAGTCAAGCCGACTGGAGCTCCTCCTTCCCTAGTCCTGAGACTTACAAACCATGCGGTCTCCCTGAGCCTGCTTCCTCATTTGTAAACAGACAATAGCCTTTACCCTACAGGCCCCCTGTGAGGACTGATGGACATGAAATCCCTGAGCCTCAGTACTGGGGTCAGGGAGGGCCCCTCCACAGATGAGTCATTGCTGCCATCATTTACCATAACAATTCCACCTTCTGTCCAGGCCACAAAGCCTCCTCGCCTGGGACGGGGGCACCAGCACCTTCTCCTGCTCCCCCCAGCCCCAGAGTCTCATTCAAAGTGGATCCCCCTTCCCTACCTTTCCCATCCTCGTCTCACGCCCTGTCCCCAGCCACAGCCCCACACAGCCTCACTGCCACACCTTGCCATCAACACTGCTATCACGTGCCAGAGTTATGTCAACACAACACCAGGCCACCACCAGCTGCACACGGAGCCACTGTCACTCAAAACAGCAAGAGCAGAGAATGGGCAGCAGACATGCCGAGGAGGCCCAGGGCTGGCTCCAGCTTCTTTCCTGTGTGGACCATGGGAGAGCCACTCACCCTCTCTGGGCACAAGCTCAGGTATTTGTAAAACTCAAGATTCAGATCAGTTATTCATCAAGTCCCTTCCGTCTTGGGAATCACTGCAGAGGATCTACTCTGAAGCTGTGAGAAAAGTCTCCCACTGTACTTTGCTAACTCCAATGCCAACTTCCACCAAAAAAAATCCATTTTTGTCTAACAGAGCGATGCGGTGGGACAGCAAGAGGTGTTGCTTTGCCAGTAACGCTGCTAAGGAGCTCAGCTGGATCCCACGAATTCATCGATATCCTGGCTCCTTTGTATCTCTGACCTTTTTTTCTCGTGTCTTTCTCCCCATGCAATTATTTTTAAATCTTTACGTTCTCTGTTTTTGCTTACATGGAACAACGGTGTTTCCCTGGTGCCCCTACGCACTCCTCAGCTTCTGGGTCTGTGTGATTTCTTCTGGGTTAGAATCACGGGACAGGGAGAACGCTAGGGGTGATGCTACTCAGACAGGCCCCACCGAGACATCGTGGCCTCACCCAGCATCCCACCTGAGCCCACGAGGGCATGGACACCCCCAGCACGAAGACTCAGCAGCAGGGCCCACAGGAGGCAGTGCCGGGGGAGCCTGAGAGTGAACCAGACTCAGAGCATGTGCTTTTGTTCACTGCCTATCACAGATGAGGAATCCAAGGGCAAAGGGTCCAAGATGGTCCAAGATCGAAAAAGGCCACACCAGGCCCAGAAGCCAGAAAGACTCCAAAGCTGGCCATGCCGCCTCCTCTGCCCCAGGGGCTGCTTCCCTCACCACCTCCAGGGATCACATCGCCATGGACTCATGTCAGGATGAGGACATGAAAACCTTCAAGGGGCTTAACATGGAACAGCAGCAATATTTTAAATATACTTTAGAAGACTTCTGTGAAAATAATCCAGAAATACACTGAAAAATAAACACAAAAGGACACAGTGAAGTCTCCCTCCTACCGGCAACCACAGGCCACCCGGTTCCCGCCCCAGGCACTGACGATTAGCACTTTCTTGCATTTCTCTCTGGCAGTAAGCTATGCATGTAAGTCTATGATGTATATACAAATATGTGCGCAAGTGTGTTTTGTGTGTGTCCTTTTGTTACACAACTGCTAAACCACTAGACAAACTTCTATGCTTCTTTTCAATTGATAAGTCTTGGATCCTGTTCAATATTAATACTTGCAGATCGTGTTTTTTCTCCTTAATACTACTCCACAGTATGGACATTTACATTATATCCAGTCTTCTACAAGTACAAGGAAAGCTGCAATAAACATCCTATTATATACACTTCCTGCACAACAACACACACACACACACACCGCATCAGGTAGAATTCCTAGAAGTGGAACGACCTTTCAATGGAGAAGAGTTAGCAAATCTCCGGGTATGCGTCTGTGTGTGTGTGTGTGTGATGTGTGCAGTGTATGGTGTGTGGGTCTTTTTTTATTCCATTAATACAATGGGATGAGATCTTCTGGTTGTAGAATATTAGAGCCAAATTGGAACTCATTCGATTTCACTTCATCTGCTTCTCTTTGAGTCTGTTGTTCCTCAATTTCATCCACAGTCTTGCTTATTAATGCCTCCATTCAGTGTTTCGTGTTCACTAGGCCTCTTAATCCAGTTTACTTTTTTGAGGCTTAATACCCTTACAGAACCACCGTGTGTGAAATTATCTTTTACAATGCTGAAACCAAGCAGTTTATAGTTTTCAGTCAATTACTCCCAACTGCCAGAGCTATGCTCAGGATACTTCTGGCTAAATTTCGTACTTCCTGGATCATGAATTCTCAGACACGACTAACTCGAGTATCTGGTGAGGGAAACAGAGACTCCACTCTTGGAGGGCACACACAAAGTAGTGTGCGCATCGGGACCCAGGGGAAGGAGCAGTGACCCCAGGGAAGACTGAACCAGACCTACCATCTAGTGTTAGAGGGTCTCCTGCAGAGGCGGCGGGTGGCTGTGGCTCACCGGGGGGACAAGGACACTGACAGCAGAAGTTCTCAGAAGTTCTCAGAAGTATTCCTTGGTGTGAGCCCTCCCAGAGTCTGTCCTTAGCCCCAGCAAAGAACCCAGGTTGGCACCAGTGTTGGGTTGCCTCAGGCCAAACAACCAACAGGGAGGGAATCCAGCCCCACCCATCAGTAATCAAGTGGATTAAAGTTTTACTGAGCTGTGCCCACCAGAGCAACAGTCAGCTCTATTCACCACCAGTCCCTCCCATCAAGCCACTTAGATAGCTTCATCCACCAGAGGGCAGACAGCAGAAGCAAGAAGAAATACAATCCTGCAGCCTGTGGAATGAAAACCACATTCACAGAAAGATAGACAAGATGAAAAGGTAGAAGGCTATGTACCAGATGAAGGAACAAGATAAAACCCCAGAAACACAACTAAATGAAGTGGAGATAGGCAACCTTCCAGAAAAAGAATTCAGAATAATGATAGTGAAGATGATCCAGGACCTCGGAAAAACAATGGAGGCAAAGATCGAGAAGACGCAAGAAACGTTTAACAAAGACCTAGAAGAATTAAAGAACAAACAAACAGAGATGAACAATACAATAACTGAAATGAAAACTACACTAGAAGGAATCAATAGCAGAATAACTGAGCAGAAGAATGGATAAGTGACCTGGAAGACAGAATGCTGGCATTCACTGCTGTGGAACAGACTAAAGAAAAAAGAATGAAAAGAAATGAAGACAGCCTAAGAGACCTCTGGGACAACATTAAACGCACCAACATTTGCATTTGACGGGTCCCAGAAGGAAAATAGAGAGAGAAAGGACCAGAAAAAATATCTGAAGAGGTTATAGTCAAAAACTTTCCTAAAATGGGAAAGGAAATAGCCACCCGAGTCCAGGAAGCGCAGAGAGTCCCATACAGGATAAACCCAAGGAGAAACATGCTGAGACACATAGTAATCAAATTGGCAAAAATGAAAGACAAAGAAAAATTACTGAAAGCAGCAAGGGAAAAATGTCAAATAACGTACAAGGGAACTCTCATAAGGTTAACAGCTGATTTCTCAGCAGAAACTCTACAAGGCAGAACGGAGTGGCATGATATACTTAAAGTGATGAAAGGGAAGAACATACAACCAAGATTACACTACCCGGCAAGGATCCCTTTCAGATTTGATGCAGAAATCAAAAGCTTTACAGACAAGCAAAACCTAAGAGAATTCAGAACCAACAAACCAGCTCAACAACAAAGGCTAAAGGGACTTCTCTAAGTGGGAAACACAAGAGAAAAAAAGGACCTACAAAAACAAACCCAAAACAATTAAGAAAATGGTCACAGGAACATACATATCAATAATTACCTTAAACGTGAATGGATTAAATGCTCCAACCAAAAGACACGGGCTTGCTGAATGGATACAAAAACAAGACCCATATATATGCTGTCTACAAGAGACCCACTTCAGACCTAGGGACACATTCAGACTGAAAGTGAGGGGATGGAAAAAGATATTCCATGCAAATGGAAATCAAAAGAAAGCTGGAGTAGCAATACTCATATCAGATAAAATAGACTTTAAAATAAAGAATGTTACAAGAGACAAGGAAGGACACTACATAATGATCAAAGGATCAATCCAAGAAGAAGATATAACAATTATAAATATATATGCATCCAACATAGGAGCACCTCAATACATAAGTCAACTGCTAACAGCTGTAAAAGAGGAAATCGACAGTAACACAATAATAGTGGGGACTTTAACACCTCACTTACACCAATGGACAGATCATCCAAAATGAAAATAAATAAGGAAACAGAAGCTTTAAAGGACACAACAGACCAGATACATTTAACTGATATTTATAGGACATTCCACCTAAAAACAGCAGATTACACTTTGTTCTCAAGTGCTCACGGAATATACTCCAGGATAGATAACATCTTGGGTCACAAATCAAGCCTCAGTGAATTTAAGAAAATTTAAATCATACCAAGCATCTTTTCTGACCACAACACAATGAGATTAGAAATGAAATACAGGGGAAAAAAACGTAAAAAAAACACAAACACATGGAGGCTAAACAATATATTACTAAATAACCAAGAGATCACTGAAGAAATCAAAGAGGAAATCAAAAAATACCTAGAGACAAATGACAATGAAAACACGACGATCCAAAACCTATGGGATGCAGCAAAAGCAGTTCTAAGAGGGAAGTTGATAGCTATACAAGTCTACCTCAAGAAACAAGAAAAATCTCAAGTAAACAATCTAACCTTACACCTAAAGGAACTTGAGAAAGAAGAACAAACAAAACCCAAAGTTGGCAGAAGGAAAGAAATCATAAAGATCAGAGCAGGAAAAACTGAAACAGAAACAAAGAAAACAATAGCAAAGATCAATAAAACTAAAAGCTGCTTCCTTGAGAAGATAAACAAAATTGATAAACCATTAGCCAGACTCATCAAGAAAAGGAGGGAGAGGAAACAAATCAATAAAATTAGAAATGAAAACGGAGAAGTTACAACAGACACTGCAGAAATACAAAGCATCCTAAGAGACAACTACAAGCAACTCTATGCCGATAAAATGGACAACCTGGAATAAATGGACAAATTCTTAGAAAGGTATAACCTTCCAAGACTGAACCAGCAAGAAAAAGAAAATATGAACAGACCAATCACAAGTAATGAAATTGAAACTGTGATTAAAAATCTTTCAACAAACAGAAGTCCAGGACCAGATGGCTTCACAGGTGAATTCTATCAAACATTTAGAGAAGAGCTAACACCCATCCTTCTAAAACTCTTCCAAAAAATTTGCAGAGGAAGGAACACTCCCAAACTCATTCTATGAGGCCACCATCACCCTGATACAAAAACCAGACAGAGATAGTACAAAAAGGAAATAACAGACCAATATCACTGATGAATATAGATGCAAAACTCCTCAACAAAATACTAGCAAACAGAATCCAACAACACATTAAAAGGATCATACTCCATGATCAACTGGGATTTATCCCAGGGATGCAAGGATTCTTCAATATACACAAATCAATCAACGTGGTACACCATATTAAGAAACTGAAGAAAAAAAATCATATGATCATCTCAATAGACGCAGAAAAAGCTTCTGACAAAAATCAACACCCATTTATGATAAAAAACTCTCCAGAAAGTGGGCATAGAGGGAACCTACCTCAACATAATAAAGGCCATATACAACAAACCCACAGCAAACATCATTGTCAATGGTGAAAAACTGACAGCATTTCCTCTAAGATCAGGAACAAGACAAGGATGTCCACCCCGCTGTTATTATTCAACATAGTTTTGGAAGTCTTAGCCTCGGCAGTCAGAGAAGAAAAAGAAATAAAAGGAACACAAATTGGAAAAGAAGTAAAACTGTCACTGTTTGCAGATGACATGATACTATACATAGAGAATCCTAAAGATGCCACCAGAAAACTACTAGAGCTAATCAATGAGTTTGGTAAAGTTGCAGGATACAAAATTAATGCACAGAAATCTCTTGCATTCCTACACAGTAATGATGAAAAATCTGAAAGAGAAATTAAGGAAACACTCCCATTTACCATTGCAAGAAAAAGAATAAAATACTTAGGAATAAACCTACCTAGGGAGACAAAAGACCTGTATGCAGAAAACTATAAGACACTGATGAAAGAAATTAAAGATGATACCAACAGATGGAGCGATATACCATGTTCTTGGATTGGAAGAATCAGTGTTATGAAAATGACTATACTACCCAAAGCAATCTACAGATTCAATGCAATCCCTACCAAATTATTAATGGCATTTTTTATGGAACTGGAACAAATCATCTAAAAATTTGTATGGAGAAACAAAAGACCACGAATAGCTAAAGCAGTCTTGAAGGAAAAAAACGTAGCTGGAGGAATCAGACTCCCTGCCTTCAGACTATACTACAAAGCTACAGTAATCAAGACAATATGGTTCTGGCACAAAAACAGAAACATAGATCATTTGAACAAGATAGAAAGCCCAGAGATAAACCCACACATCTATGGTCAACTAATCTATGACAAAGGAGTCAAAGATATACAATGGAGAAAAGACAGTCTTTTCAATAAGTGGTGCTGAGATAACTGGACAGCTACATATAAAAGAATCAAATTAGAACACTCCCTAACATCATACACAAAAATAAACTCCAAATGGATTAGAGACCTAAATGTAAGACCAGACACTATAAAACTCTTAGAGGAAAACATAGGAAGAACACTCTTTGACATAAATCACAGCAAGATCTTTTTTGATCCACCTCCTAGAGTAATGGAAATAAAAACAAAGATAAACAAATGGGACCTAATGAAACTTCAAAGCTTTTGCACAGCAAAGGAAACCATAAACAAGACGAAAAGACAAGCCTCAGAATGGGAGAAAATATTTGCAAACGAATCAACGGAGAAAGGATTAATCTCCAAAATATATAAACAGCTCATGCAGCTCAATATTAAAGAAACAAACAACCCAATACAAAAATGGGCAGAGGACCTAAATAGACATTTCTCCAAAGAAGACATACAGATGGCCAAGAAGCACATGAAAAGCTGCTCAACATCACTCATTATTAGAGAAATGCAAATCAAAACTACAATGAGGTATCACCTCACACCAGTTAGAATGGACATCATCAGAAAATCTACAAACAACAAATGCTGGAGAGGATGTGAAGAAAAGGGAACCTTCTTGCACTGTTGATAGGAATGTAAATTGATACAGCCACTATGGAGAAGAGTATGGAGGTTCCTTAAAGCACTAAAAATAGAATTACCATATGATCCAGCAATCCCACTGCTGGGCACATACCCAGAGAAAACCATAATTCAAAAATACACATGAGGGGCTTCCCTGGTGGCGCAGTGGTTGAGAGTCCGCCTGCTGATGCAGGGGACATGGGTTCGTGCCCCAGTCTGGGAAGATCCCACATGCCGTGGAGCAGATGGGCCCATGAGCCATGGCCGCTGAGCCTGCGCGTCTGGAGCCTGTGCTCCACAACGGGAGAGGCCACAACAGTGCGAGGCCTGCGTACTGCAAAAAAAAAAAAAAAGAAAAAAGACACATGCACCCCAATGTTCATTGCAGCACTATTTACAATAGCCAGGTCATGGAAGCAACCTAAATGCCCATCAGCAGATGAATGGATAAAGATGTGGTACATATATACAATGGAATATTATTCAGCCATAAAAAGGAACAAAATTGAGTCATTTGTTGAGACATGGATGGATCTAAAGACTGTCATACAGAGTGAAGTAAGTCAGAAAGAGAAAAACAAATACCGTATATTAACGCATGTATGTGGAACCTAGAAAAATGGTACAAATGAACTGGTTTGCAGGGCAGAAGTTGAGACAGAGATGTTAAGAACAAACCTATGGACACCAAGGTGGGAAAACCGCGGTGGGGTGGGGATAGTGGTGTGCTGAATTGGGCGATTGGGATTGACATGTATACACTGATGTGTATAAAATTGATGACTAATAAGAACCTGCAGTATAAAAAAACAAACAAACAGAAACAACTAATACTAAACTTTCTTTGGGTTATTTGTATGGAAATATGTTAATATAAATGTTTCAGACATTACATGAAATTTCTAAAAAACTTATATGTTCTGGTATAATGTTATAAGTCATAATTCTAGTTATTACTTTAAAATGTTTCTCAGAAATAACTAAATTTCCTTACCAATTGCGTTATTATGAACTTTCATCAAATCTTTAACCGTGGTCATTTTTAAGTCTTTTGTCATTTACAGACAGTTCTGGGTGTACTCTGATGCTTTTGCAAATATGTTCCTCTAAAAGGGTTTCATCTTCAAAGAATTCATGGAAAAGACTCTGACAAGTACAGGTTTCTGGTAACTGACTATACTGCTGAACTGAATGAACAAGCATTTCAGAACTCTAATGGAAAACTGATCAACTCATAAAAGTGCTAACAAAAGATCAAGATGAAAAAATAAATTAATTACCTGGGACTGAGTGAACTGATGAGGATGATTATAATTTTTGTGACTTTCTGTTTGAATTAAAAAAAAAATCCCACAAGGACTCAGAGGCAAAAAATATACAAATCAATTTTCACTGCAAAGTAAAGGAGCTGTTACAGTGGAGGATTACTGGACTGAATGTCAATATTATGACATAGAAAAAATATATATATATATGTGTGTCATCTTGGGCATGTTACTTAACTTCTTGTCTCATATGTAAAATGGGATAGTAGTAGTATTGTTGGGAAATTACGTGAGATAGTGTATGTAACGTAGAGCACTTAGAATGGTATATGGTTCAACCAAAGACTATATGTGTGTCTGCTTTCTTCATGGTATTTTATTGTGTATATGCAATATAATTAATTTAGCTAGTTTCCCATTGATCAATGTATATAGCATTTTCAATTCCTCTGATATTCCAATGTTGTCGTCAATATCCTTACATATCCATTACCACTGGCCAAAAAAAAAGAAATCCCATAGGAAATCCATTTGTAATTTTTTCCTTAAATTCTTTTGGCTAACAACAAAAAAAGCACTGGCCATTAAGTCTGTCAGTTAGATAGTTAGCTTTCCCTGTATAACCAACCACCCCCAAAATTCAGTGGCTTCAAACCACACCATTTATGTATTACCCCATGAGTGTATGGGGCAGGACTTTGATCTAGGCTCAGCTGATCTAGGCCACACTCAATCATGCATCTGTGATCAGCAGCTGCTCAGCTAGGGAGCTCTGCTTCTAGGTTAGCTGGGGTGATGGGGACAACTGGGTCATGGGTATGTCATCATCCAGCAGGCTAGCACAGGCTTCCTCACCTAGCGGTAGTAGCAGGGATCCCAGGAGCAGAAGAAAACACGTCCCAGTGCACAGGTACTCTTCAAACCTCAGCCTGTGTCACATTTACTACCATCTCATTAGCCAAAATGAGTCACATGACCAAGCCCAGTTTCAAACAGTGGCAAAACAGACCCCTCTTCTTCATGGGAGGAGGTGTAATCTCACTGCAAGTGCCCGGATACGGGTAAGGGGAAACTGATGGCCATTTTTACAAATGACCACATCAACTGTTTACAAACTCATCAAACTTAAATAATATTTGTGTAAGGCTCTGCAATACAGAGCTGCTTTCAATCTCACTGACTGTATTCCTAGAACAGTTTCTTGAAACAAGATCCACATAAAAGCAACCACTGGAGAGACATCCAAGGCCAAGAGTTAGGTATCCATAGAACCGCTCCAAGTCATCCTAGAAGTTAGCATTCAGGGACCCTTGATCCAGATGTGGCAGACTCTTGAAAGGCTTTCCTCAAGGCAACCACGGCACAGAGGACAGATCACCCAACATGGAGTACAGAAGCCTCAAGCTTATTAACCTCAGCTCTCAAAGCAAGCTGGTTCAATTTTATGTGCCGTCCCTCCCCTCCTCTGCCGACAGGGATGGCAGGACCAATGTAAAGAACTGCCGGAAGGATGCAAATGAAAACACCTGTGCCCGAGCTCCAGGCACCTGAAGGGCCCAGTGTTGTGTGGAGGAGACCTTGAAACAGCGAATCAGGCCCAAAGTTCTCAAAGGACTTGATCAGCCAAACAAAAATGATGGATGTGACCAGGAGGCTGGAAGGAAGACCAAGGCTCTAAGCCAGCACTGAAGGGAAACGGAACAAGTGTTGCGGCCACAGGGCTGCACCCCAGGCAGGATTTGAAATTCTGAAGATGGCAGAACGGTGTGTTCTCTGCACCCTCCATGGAAACAGACAGGTATTGCCCCTGTTCCTTCTCCAAAGGAGAGTGAGTCCCCGGGCTCCCCAGCAGTATCCTTGCTAGGAAAACAGCCCTACCGGATGAAAGGAAAGCCTGTGACTACACGTGGTCCCATGAAAGACCTGAAGGAATCCTGCTGCTTCCGCTTTACAATAGAAAATAAACCCCTATCACAACCACTTTTTGTATTTCCAGGAAATAACAAGAGCGATAGCTACAATTTGTTGTCTATCAGCCGCATGGCAGATACTGCCAGTCAACCCCCTACACTGAATAATTAGCATCCGGGCCACAAATACCCACTCAGTGACTTCGCTCCCAAGGGGCTGGAGGGGCAGTGATGCTAAGTGCCAGGTACGGTGCCGGCCCGATTACAGTCGCTAATGCTACCACGGCTGCTGCCCACAAACGATTTCACCTAGCTTTTCTGCATAATCACATTTTCTTTAGCTATAGACTCATTTCCTCAAAGGCTCCCATGAGTACCCCTGGAGGTAGGCACCTTGATCTCTGCTTTACAAATAAGTAAACCGCGGCACAGAAGATTTGTCCGGGAGCACACCGCCAGCACGTGGCAGAGCCAGATTCAAACCAGGGAGCGTCACACCTTCTGGGGGATCCTGCCTTAGCAAGAACTCCTCTTCTCCCAATAAGGGGGTCCTGTGGAGCACTGAAGGGTTCCCGGTGGGATCAGAAACTTCCCCTCCCTCTCACTATGAGTTATTCTCAACAATACCCTCCACCTTTCTCTTCCTATGACTCCTAGACAAAGGCAAGGGGCACCCATTTCTACTCCCCCTCCCCCTCCCCCTTTCGACTTCCCAGAGTCTTCAGCAAATCGATCTAATATAAATTCAACAGCTCACTGGCTCTAAATCTCAGCTCTGGCTCTGGATCTGCCCAAAGGGCTCATGGGGTTGCTAACTTGGCACCTGAATAAAATCTAACACTTACACACTCATGCATTCACTCATTCATTCAACAAAACGCATCGAGGGCCCACCAAGCGACAGCCCCGAGGATATGCTCAGGAGTTTTACACGGAGAAAGACCACTGCGGCCAACGTGGGAGATGGGGATAGGGCCCGAGAGGTGCCAGCCTGGACAAAGAGAGCGATAAGAGGGACAGAGAAGAGTGGGCAGGGCCTGCTCTGGCTTGGGTCCAAATCTCAGGAGTCTCAGCTGCAGGCGCAGACTTGGGAGGCCCTGTCCTGTAAAGGTAGTAGGTGTGGGTGACATCACACGGGGTGACAGCTCTCAACTGAGAGGTGAAACGTAGCCCAAACTCCTTGGGAAGCTTCGTGCAGGCTCCTGTCCCTAGAGATTCTGGTCTGCCTCCCAAGGCAGGAACCGGGCACATGTCAGCTTGCAAAGATTCCCCAGGTAACTTCCCCATCTCAGCTCACCAAGAACCACTGGCACGTGCAAAGTAGACAGGGAGACGTGAACCTGGGATGGGACCCCATCAACTTCAACCAAGAGAACAAGCCCACAGAGGAGGCTGGAAAGGAAAGAGCTTCCAGAGTTCCCCCAGGCCAAAGAAGCCAGAGGAGGAGGGGCACAGGTCAGTAGCATCAAAGGCTGTGGGGCATGGCTGGGGGAAGACCTGGGGTCACGGGAGGGGCATGGCTTTGTGCTCATTTCTTTATTTGCTAAGATGAGTTAGTTGAGCATGTATACATGCTGGGAGGAAGGTGTCTCAGGGATCTCCAAGACCACCCCTGGGTTCAACGGTTCAGTGCTGGAGGACTCAGTCATACTCATGGCAATGATTTATTACAGCAAAAGGAAGAAACCAAGCACATCAGCAAAGGAAAACGGTGCATGGGGTGAAGTCTGGAGGAAACCAAGCACAAACTCCCAGGGTCCTCTCCCAGTGGAGTCACTCAGGACGCATGTGACAACGCGTGGGAAGTGCCGTCTATGAGGAAGGCTCATTAGAGACTCAGCACCCAATGTTTTCCCTGGGGGCTGGTCGTGTGGGCACCCTCTGCCTAGCACATTCCTAAATTCCAGACTCCCAGAGGGAAAGCAGGGCTCAGCATACGCCACACTGTTTGTTCAAACACTTGGTCAAAGTCTTATAAGTTAGGGAGTGGTGGGTACACTCCTGAAATTCAGGTTCCCAGGGAGGGGAAGTTTTACAAAGCAGGTGGGGTATGTGAAGCTAAAGGGGGCTTCGGGCGTCAGTAGCCCAGAGAGCATCAGAGCGAAGGGGGCTCCCATCTGATGACTGAAATTTTCTCTGGGAAGAGAAGAGAACTTTGCCGGAAATGGAGAAGGACATGGCAGGCTACAGAGGAGACTGGGAAAAAGTTGACCAGAGCCAGGGAAAAGTTATGGAGCCAACCTGCATGTCCAGGTGAGGCAGAGCACCACACTTACATAGAAGATACGTTTTTAAGATTTAAGGAACTTTCCTCCAGCAGCATCCCAATACAAGGGAGACAATAAAAAGAGCTGGATTTGTTCAGGGCTCAATGCAGAGACAGAGGGGAAGGAAACTGGGTGGGGTTCCAAGAAGGAGAATGGCACATGTGATAACTATGAAATTTAAAGACTTTTTTAAAAAACTAAATTTATTTTATTTATTTCTATGTCTTGGCTGTGTTGGGTCATTGTTGCTGTGCACAGGCTTCTCTCTAGTTGTGGTGAGCGGGGGCTACTCTTCATTGTGGTGCATGGGCTTCTCACTGCGATGGCTTCTCTTGTTGCGGAGCTTGGGCTCTGGGCGCTCGGGCTTCAGCAGTTGTGGCACGTGGGCTTCAGTAGTTGTGGCATGTGGGCTCAGCAGTTGTGGCTCATAGGCTTAGTTGCTCCGCGGCATTGTGGGATCTTCCGGGACCAGGGCTCGAACCCATGTCCCCTGCATTGGCAGGCGGATTCTCAACCACTGTGCCAGCAGGGAAGCCCAAAATCTACACAGACTTTTAAAGGAAGTGATCACCAAAGGAGGCAGACAGACAGCAAACTGCTCATAAGGATCTTGCCGTAGGCACCTCCATCCAAAATGGCAATTTGACTGACTGCAGGACCTCGACCAGGGTGGTATCTAGAAGTCACCTGATGCATGAATGCTTTCTACAGAATCCTGGGCAAGTGGTCATGGGGTTCTGCTTGAATGCATCTGGTAATAGGAAACTCACCACCTTCCAAGGAACCCAAGCATTTCTGAGCATTTGCAATCATGTGAAAGTCCTTACTGCCGAGTGATAATCTGCCTACTGGAACTTTTGGACTCTGGTTCTGCCATCTACTGCTGTCCAGAGCAAGGCTCCAGGATAGGCTACCATATCTCCAATGCAACTATGTTGGTGTTGCAACCCTCAGTTCTTCCCGCATTTCTACCGCACAGGTATCCATCACTCCCGGGATTCAATGACCATCTGTGTGCCAGTGGCTCCAAGATCTAAAATTCCAGGCTCTCTCCAAAATTTGGACTCAAATACTCAAGTGCTTGTCAAACATCCCCCCTGCAATACCCCATGGGCACCCCCACTCTGGATGCACACCAATCTGAACTTGTGATCTTGTCCCCACGACATTCAAACACTCTGCAATGGAGGATGCATCCTACCCAGTTTCCAACTGGCCATCAACTTTCATTCTTTCTCCTCAAACATCCAGGTAATCACGTGCTGTTGTTTCTTCCTACTCAATGGTTCTCAGGTCCATCCACCTAGTCCCCTCCATCCTCACTGCCATGACTCCAGGTGAGGCCACCATTCTCTCTCTCTCTCTCTCTCAAAGATGTTTCCTAAGTTATCTCCATTCCACCATATTGCCCTCTCCATCCATTTTAGTGACATAGAAGTAGAAGTGATGCCTTTTAAGGCAAAGCTGGTCACAACACATCACTGCGTAAACTCATTAGTGCCTCCCATTGCTCTCGAGATACAGTCATAACTTACCCCCATGGTCTGCATTTCTCTGCAGGATCTGCCTGTTTACCTCTTTGGCCTTACCTCTTACTCTACAGGACCCTCCAACTCTATGCACCAACCACAGTGAACATTCTCCTCCCCTGAAGTGTCATGCTGGCTCCCCTCTGAGCCAATGCAAAGGCTGTTTCCTTGCCTCATCCCTACCCCCTGCTTCTACACACAATGCTGGACTTCTCTCATAGTTTCTCTTGCTGTTCCATAATTATCTGTCCATTTATCTACCTCCTTCCAAAGTCCCCGATCTCCAAGGAAACATGTCTATGTTGTTCACCAATGTCTCCCTATTCCTGACCCATAAGAAGCCCTCTGTTAATATTGATACTTGTTGAAAGAAAGGAGCATTTCCATCTATCAATCACCTCCAATGGTCTAGTCCCTATACTTCTATTAATACTGTCCCAAATAAAATGTTTTTTTTTTTTGAAGTTGCCATGGTTCACTGAGGATGCACATATAATTTCCCCTTGACTGAACATCTTGAGACTTCTCCCATTACCTACTGTTAAACCAGGTCTTCTCCATCTCACACCCAAACAATCCTCTTATTTAAGTACTTGCTGTGGGAGTTTCTTACCGAGATAGAAGGAAGGGAAACCCATTTTCGGGATGAAAAAGGGAACAGAAAGAGTTTGAGCTTCCATTTTTCTCTGGTTCTGCCCTGGTTTGTAGATTAATTCCTAGCACCGTGATCAATGGCCAGATTAACAGAGAATCATACAGAAGAACCTTCCCCAACTCGCAGAAGCCAGTGAGAATTACTCTCTTCACAATCGTCCGTTTTACAACGTGTCTAATTGTAACTGAATAAATGACTTCTGTCATTCTGCAGAAATACTTAAAATAAATAGCTCTCTTTCCTTGAATTAAAATCATAGTCTTTTGTTCACTGTTTTCTGTCCCATAAAGCAACAGAGCCTGTTGATTAAAGATCATTTATAGGACTTCATTCCCAATCTATTTTATGATATCATTTTGAAATACCCCCAAATATTCAGCTGCAAAGAAGGATAATAACTATTGGAAATTGGCTCTTTGAGACTTTTTGATGAGAAATGAAGTTGTGGATGTAACTCTCCGCGAATGAACATGTATTAGAAAAGAGTCTATTTTAGTAACTGCTTGGTTCTTCTTGGATTTTTTTCTCTACCCAACTTCCTATATTTTTCTTGAGATTACAACATAATCCCCACTGACACACTAAATATTACCTCTCTGTATTGAATGGATGACACTGAGACAATAAATCACTTTGAGCTAACACAATATGCCAACCAGCCCCAGCTAAGACAAATATTTGACGAAAGACATACAAACTGAAATTTAGCAAGGCAGGGATGCTTGGGGAATTAGGCTCTGAATTATCAACCCTCTCTAGACACTCTGCAATGAAAAAAAAAAAATAGATGTACAAAGAGGCCATATCTGCATGCATAAGATGACGCTGTGTTCAGACTGGCCACAACTGTGCAACAGCCCATCCTAGGGGACATCCTAGTAAGAGACTGTGGTTAGGCCACCCTCCAAATATAGTGAATGTCATGACAAAATAAATGACTGGTCCTCAGTTCCAGACTTAAAAAAACAAACAAACATGAATTGTTTTTTCTGCACTAATTCAGAAGTAATTTCTGAAATAATGTTCAGAAACAGTGTCAATGAAAGACCGTCTGGGGCAGATTTACATGATGCTAACAAAGCTGACACTTCCCTTCAAGGCCCTGTATCTGATTTTGTATGTAAGGAGTACCCTCCATCATGTACACTTCCACAAAACCTCCTGGACCTGCCCCTGTTGACCCTGCCTCACAAGTGCTTCTAAACAGGACTTCATAGATGTCCCCAGCTGTCAAGAGGCATAGACTGCATTCACAGGTCATGTGAAATCCCCTAACAGGAAGATGGAGCAACCATGGCCAGCGCCCTACACCCTCCCAGAGTGGTCCAGCAGAACCCTCCTGACTCTAATCTCACTCCTCCTCACCTTCCACTGAAACATCAATGATAACTCATCCCAGCTTTCCCTGAGCTAAGCACACTCCACCCTAGGTTATCCCTCGGGACATTTCCCCTTCAGGACTCACTAAAGGGGCACCAGCTCTGAGAAAGGAAAGCCTGGTGCCTCCCAGATGAAACTGACTATTAGCTGGTAACTATCCTGGGTCTGAATTCTGCCTCTTCCACTTACCAGAAACCCCTCATTCCTCAGTTTCCTCACCAGCAAAATGGGAGGCAATAGTACACTCCTCCTAGAACAGACAAGAGGATAATCTTTGTGCACAACAGAAACTCAATGAGTGCCGGTACATCCGTCACCCCTGGATGGCATGCATTCTCACCAGCCCAACACCCCATCCCCGAGGCAAGAGGTACCCAGGGCAATAATGCCTATATATTCCTTCCAAATCATCATCTTCATCATCATCATATCATCTGACACATCCCTCAGTCAGAAATCCCTCAACAATTCATTCTACCTCCCCACGAGGCTGGGGACTTCTTAATGGCAGGGATGTGAGCCTGAGCACGGAGCCTGGCGCTTCAGAATGTTTGCTGAACACACGAAGGAATTAAGCGATATTTATATCCTGACCAACAGAGGTAGCATTCAATAGTGCATCTCACAGATCGACATGTACACACTGCTATATTTAAAATGGATAACCAACAAGGACCTACTGTATCGCACAGGGAACTCTGCTCAATGTTATGTGGCAGCCTGGATGGGAGGGGAGTTTGGGGGAGAATGGATACATGTACATGTATGGCTCAGTCCCTGTGCTGTGCACCTGAAACTATCACAACACTGTTAATCAGCTGTACTCCAATATAAAATAGAAAGTTTAAAAAAATAATGCATCCCACAGTCTCTGGTTTGCTAACATTTTAAGTCTATACAGGAGAATTTGGTGAGAAGTGAAAGGAGAGAGCAGAAGGAGCAGAGAGCCAAGCATCTTTGCATTCTGTTTCTCTGTATAATTCCTAAGAGTCTTCCTTCTCCATCACGAGCCTGCAGAGCCCAAAGCTGCTAGTTGTCTACAAAATACTTCTCCAATAACAGAGTCATCCCTCCACCTCTGTGGACTGAGCTCCAAGGGGCCTGAAGATGAGAGGAGAATCTGGTGAAAGCCAAAGTCAGGCAGCAAACCTCCGCACTTCCACCCCGGCAACCCCTCCCATGGGATTAGACATCACCAATAACTCTATAACCCAAGACACGAGATTAAGTCCACAAAAAATCTCCTCGAGCAAAGCAAGAGATTTATGTGTAAGAGCTGCAGAGAAGGTGTGATAAAAGTTCATGAGTGTGCTAACTGGAAAAGATACATGCACCCCAATGTTCATAGCAGCACTATTTACAATAGCCAAGACATGGAAACGACCTAAATGTCCATCAACAGATGAATGGATAAAGATGGGGTACATATATGTGTGTGTGTGTGTGTGAGTGTGTGTACCCACATACACAATGGAATATTACTCGGCCATAAAAAAGAATGAAATAGTGCCATTTGCAGCAACATAGATGAACCTAGAGATTATCATACTAAGTGAAGTAAGTCCGAAAGAGAAAGACAAATATTATGATACCACTTATATGTGGCATCTTAAAAAACAATACAAATGACCTTTACAAAATTTACAAAACAGGAACAGACTCACAGACATAGAAAACAAATTTATGGGGACTTCCCTGATGGTGTAGTGGTTAGGAATCCACCTACCAATGCAGGGGACACGGGTTCGAGCCCTGGTCCGGGAAGATCCCACATGCCACAGAGCAACTAAGCCCATGCGCCACAACTACTGAGCCTGCGCTCTAGAGCCCGCGAGCCACAACTACTGAGCCCGCGTGCCGCAACTACTGAAGCCCGTGTGCCTAGAGCCTGTGCTCCGCAACAAGAGAAGCCACTTCAATGAGAAGTCCGCACACTGCAACGAAGAGTAGCCTCCGTTCATCGCAACTAGAGAAAGCCTGCAGGTAGCAACGAAGACCCAAAACAGCCAAAAATAAATAGATAAATAAATTTATAAAAAAGAAAACAAATTTACGGTTACCAGGGGAAGGCGGCGGGGGGAGGAAAAATTAGGAGCATGGGATTACCAGGTACACACCACGATACATAAAATAAAGAACAAGAATTTACTATATAGCACAGGGAACTATATTCAATATTTTATAACTTATAATAGAAAAGAATAGAAATATATATGTGTGTGTGTATAACTGAATAACTTTGCTGTACTCTGAAACTAACACAATATTAAATCAACTATATTTCAATTAAAAAAAAATTCATGAGTGTAACCTAAACACAGATTACTGATGACGTCTGCACACCTCTAGGCTGGGAGGTGTGATCTTCCTCTCTGTTTAACCTCATCTCCTGCCACTCCTTCACACCTGTCCTTCACTGTCAACTCCAGGGAAATGACAGTTCTTATATGTGCCTCAGCCATTCACATCCCACTGCCCTAGTGCGTCTATCACTGGAGCCTGGCATGCATTCTCACCAACCCTCCACCTCATCCCTGGGGCAAGAGGTACCCATCACAGTAATCCCTCTATATTCCTTCCAAACCCACGACCACTCTGTGAGGCCTCCTGGATCCCTCTTCCTCAGAGTCTCCTGGTTCTTGTCATGTGGTTCTCAGCACTTTCCATACCGCATCATACTTGTTTATGTGTCTTTCACCCACCAGAACAGATTATATCTACATAGAACAGGAACTGGTTATTTCCCCTCTGTATCCCCAGAGCCCAACACAGCAGCTGATGCACACAGCAGGAGCTCTGTAATTGTCTGATGAAGGAATGATTCAATGAATAACTACCACCACCCCCAGAAATCAGAGACTTAAATTATGTTGCTCATAGCCCTGAATTTCTTAAAAGAAAGTGCATTTCCACACAATGGATCATTGTGCCCAAACCAGCCTAGCTATTTTTTTTTTTTTTGCAGAAGGAATAAAGAATATGTGGGTTGGTTTTTTTCAGGAAGAAATTACCCATAGCAGAACCACTCTGGGGGCTCAGGTGCAGTGGTGGTATAGTTTTAGCATGCCTCAAAAATGTACCGCGTGCTACCTATTTCATAGTCCAAAAAAAAAAGGCAGCAGAAGTGAAGAAGTAAGATGGGTTTCACTCTCACCTCCGACACTGCAAAACATCAGTATCTCCTGCTTGAGAAATCGTTAAAGTGCCTGAGATAAGACAGGAACTTTTTTTTTTTTAATGTCTGTGTGATATTCTTACTTCTGCAAGACAAATTAATGGTGCAGAGTAACTGGAGAAAAGGGAAAAAAATGTTGATTCATGTTTGCTTGGAATGCAGTTTGTTTTCATTGTTTTCTCATGTAATTACATAAATTACCAACGTAATTACAAATAATACACATATTTGGTTTGTGCAATTATAGAATAGTATATAATTTTTAAATATGGTACATTTCTTTCTCCAAGGTTCTTTTATGAATGAAACAATCTATCATTTCTAAAAATATGACCCTGTGCATCACATTTTAATAAAGTAAAAATTAGTAAATATTTACCTTGCCTTTGTATTTCGACAAAATAAACTTCGTCATGTCATTCAGGTTTAAAAAGGCTCATTATATGCCTTGAAAAACTGCTTCCACTAGGCTAATTCTACCCACTGGAGAAAAGCCAGCTTTACATTATCATTATCAAGAAAGGTAATTACAAAGAACCTACTATGTGCGAGGCGTGGTCCTGGAAGGCCTCTGTGATGGAAATAACACCTCCATGATCTGGTAAAGCACAGCCCACACTGGAGTGGAAGAGATGGACAAAAAGCTGGGCTCTGTCTCTTACCAGCTGTGCATCTTTGAGCGAGTGACCAAACCTCACAGAGTTTCCATAAAGTGGAGGTCATACCACCTCGCTCACTGTGCAGCATGAGGATTAAATGAGATAATGTACGTGAAAGGCCCTAATGCAGTCTCACTTGAGCAGTACACACAGCAACCGGTAGGAGGTTCTTGGCTGTAACAGCATAAATCATAACTCTCATTTACTGCCGCTGTATTTTGATTTGCAAGATCACAGTTCATCTGATGTGCTACACAGCATCTCTCACAGTGTGGTCTCTTGATCTCATATTTTCAGGAGCAAAATGACAACCTAGACTCTATTCAAAGTTGAAGGGCCCAGGGGAGGAAACTGTGTGAACACCCTGGAAGTTTGCAGGGAGGAGAGGATGTGGAAGGGAATACAGAATTCTCAACTGGAAAGACCAGAAGGGAATTTCTAGATAATTCTAATCCAACTAGTGGCCCATACTTAGATTCTGCTGGATCCACACAATAGGGTATCTTCTGTTTAAAAAGCCAATTTTTAAAATCAGGAGATTTCCCCACAAAAAGTTAGATTTAGACATTCTCTTAAAAATGCAAGCTTGGGCAAGACTGAGCCCAAGCTGCTTCATGGCACTGCCCTCCAGTTGGTCTCACCCTGAAGTTTGTCCTCCACTGTGTTCATTATTTGCATAAATTAAGGCACCCCCGGGACCCAAAAACTTGGAGACTCTCAAATGCATCTCCAGACTACAGAAAAGTGACCAGTAATGGACACGAAGGCAAGCGTGGTCTGTCTCCACATTTAACCTCATGTTTGAGAAGGGAATGGACAGACCATAGTTGGTCTGAGATGTCCTGAAGATTTTCCACCTAAATATTAAAGAATATGTGTCTAATTTGATACTCCAGTGGGGTAAAAGATGGCATAGGAACAGGAAGCTTCTAACAAGGAAAGCTAATAAAGAACTGCAAGGCGACAAACTCTGCCAGTGAGAAAACTGAGTCTCAGAAAGTTCTAATAACTCTGAGAGCTAGGAATTGAATCCAGCAACTCTTCTCCGGATCTGAATAAACAAACTGCAGACACATACCGCTTTTCTAATTACGTAAAGACACACTCCATTCAATCCACAGGTGCATCAAAGTTAAAGTGCCAAGAGCTAGAAGACTAGTGAGATTAGGAGTTACACTCCTGCGTCACCTGAAGATGGAGAAGGATGACCTCAGCAAACCCAGCTGCTGGAACCAGCCACATTCTGGAGCCAGGAAGAGTAGGAAGGATTTGATGCTTCCTTTTACAGTGACATGTGGACGAAGTTTAAAGGTTTCATTCTGGATTCATTCCTTATCATGGAAACAACAGTTTCCTCAAATACGGGAACTGCTCAGGAAAAGCCTCTGTCTCATGTTCAAGTTTAACCACAGGCTCAAAGACTGAATAAGTAAACTGACAGCTACATTTTAAGAGTAAGCCAAGGGGCTTCCCTGGTGGTGCAGTGGTTAAGAATCCGCCTGCCAATGCAGGCAACACGGGTTCGAGCCCTGGTCCGGGAAGATCCCACATGCTGCGGAGCAACTAAGCCCGTGCACCACAACTACTGAGCCTGTGCTTTTGAGCCCGCAAGCCACAACTACTGAGCCCTCGTGCCACAACTACTGAAGCCCGTGTGCCTAGAGCCCGTGCTCCGCAACAAGAAGCCACCGCAATTAGAAGCTCGCATACCGCAACGAAGAGTAGCCCCTGCTCGCCGCAACTAGAGGAAGCCCACGTGCAGCCACAAAGACCCAACATAGCCAAAAATAAAAACAAAATAAATTAATTTAAAAAAAGAAAAGCAAAAAAAAAAAAAAAAGACTGAAAGGAAACTTACCAAAATGTTAAAGAGGCTGACTCTATGTGGTAGTATCCCTTAACAGATGCCAGATACCATTTTTGCTCCTTTTTTCTCTAATATCTTCACTTTCTTTAATGGGCTGCTCTTACTTGTTTAAAATAATCTATAACTAGATAAGAAAAATAAAATACATGAATTAGTCCCATTCAAGGGACAGAGCCCAAGCAGGCATCTATCTGGTCCTGATCTGGGACCCACAGATCTATCCCAGTGGAGCTGAGCCTATACTTCTGCCTTCTCTGTGCCCTGCTAGATTAGGCAAAGTGCCCCCGACGTCCTGCCATCTCCACTGTACCTCCCAATCGGAGCAGCAAGGTTTGCAGCACACAGTAGGTGTGTAACAAATATCCATTGAGTGAATAAATGCACACTCTCTTGCACTTCCCTTCACCTGCTCTTTTTCTGGGTCTGTCAATTTAAAGGATGCTACTCAGGTGAATGATAGTTCCTGGAAGAGACCATACAATTAACTACCCTTGTAACCTCAAAAATCATATTTGAAATCAAATCTGCACAAGTGACAAGTAGAGGATATAAAAAATGACTCTCTCCTCAGCCTCTTAATTACATACTATATATCAAACTTCTCCCAAGCTCCGAAAATGTCCCATTTAACATTCTGCACTTGGCATTCAATTCCAAAACCTGAAATGGAGATTGTATTACTTAAACATTTCCCTGATTATTTTTTACTAACTTGTTCCCCATTTTTACCTTTCAACCAGGCTTTATCTACTCCCTAGGTCCCTATTAGGCTGTTGTATACTGGCCAAAAGAATTTAGAGGAAGGCTCAGGGGAAATTCAGGTACTTCATTGTCTGAAGACTAAGGGACATCTACCCAGGGGCAAACGTGAACACAAAGTATATGGTGAAGCCAGCTGCCATAGGATATATAAAGAGAGAATAAACACTGTCGTGCAAAGGCATGTTGAAGACACACAGAGAGAAACATCCCTCTGACTATTCCTCTCCACGAAGCTAAGCATCTTGAGTTTGAAGACCAATGTGTATAGCACGACTGAAACGTTGTTTAAAAAGTATGTATGTGTGTTTGCACACAGATGTGTCTGTACACCCATAGGAAAAAGTCAGAAAGGATATACACCAAGCAGAAAATAATAATGAGCCCTGTGTACACTGAGTGGAAAAGCCAGTGCACTAGGGAGACAGGAACTTCTACTTCTTACTGTATATAACTCAGATAAAGTGAGAGAACTGTGGATGGATTGTAGTTTTGTGTTTTACCTTTTTTTTCAAATAAAAAAGAATGTGAGTATGTGTATCTGTATAAAGCTTAGTTCTCGGCCTTCAGGTTAAAACACAGTGTTTTAAACAAACACATATAAACAAATAGGCACTGAGAAGCAACAGCAGAATCAAATGGCCTGAAACGTAGCTTTGAGGATCTAAGGGAAAGTCCTTAGCTGCCAGAGCCACTAGTCAATTCTCAGACCCCCAGTGAACAGTCACATCCGGAGGCAGAGGCGGGACTGGCGTCCCCTCGGTCTCCTCATTGGCCCAGATGGGGTCACGCGCCCACGTATTCACCAACTGCTGTGCCCAAGGCAATGTAAGCGGTAACTGGTTCAAGAACGCAGTCCTAAGCCAATCACTGAGGCTAGGAAAGTTAGATTAACTCTGATTGGCTAAGACCAGCTCACAGATTGGGGGACGGGGGTGAGGTTGCTGGGAGTCAGATCCATCCCTAGGAAAAGAGAATAAAAATCTAGGTGCAACTAGGAGAAGGAAAGGGAGAATTAATGCTGAGTAGGCGTCAGCAGAAAGGGCTCCTGCTACCACCTATATCCTGTATTAAGGGTCCTATGGAGGTACCCTAGACGGCTCCTTTGCCTCAACATCTGCTCAGTCATAATGTAACGTCAAATCCACTTCCTCATTCATTATCACACACACAGCTGCTTTTATCTCAAATTGACAAGCCTTAATCTGCACTATTCTATTTACTCCTCCCTTATATCCCTGATTCTGGGGTTGTCCTTTCTTATTCATCCTTTTAGCAACCATGAGAGTAATTATTTCAAGAGCAAATGGAATTATGTCATTTTCCTAGTTTGAACCTGTCAGTGGCTTCCCACTGTCCTCAGAACTCCTTAGTGTCACCCAGTAGTAGCGCCCTACCTGGATCTCCAGCCCCTTTTCCCACCACACCCCCTTCACATCCTCTTGCCAGTCTTATCAGCTCACAGAGCTCCCTAAACCTGCTGTGCTGACTCGGGATTCTGCATCTCTGCTTAATTCCCTCACCTCCAATTCCCTTGCCCTTCACAAGGGCCAACTCTTATGCCTACTTCAAGACCCAGATCCCCTAAACCACTCCACCCCAACAAAGATGAGGGAATAAAGTCAGCCTTTCAGAATTAGGTGGCTTGTGGAGAAACTTCTGGAGATGGCTCTATCCTCCTCCAGGAAAAAGAACTGCAGCAAATTCCTTCCAGATGAGAAGATCCCCCACCTTCTCCATCCTCGGGTGTTTGTGGGAAGGAAACACCAAACCACTAAAGCTATCAATACTCTCCTACAGGAGAGGTCTTCCTCAAAACTGCTTAACTCCCTCTAAAAATATAAATTGATTTCTTACTCTTCAGAAATTAGCAGCCTGAACCCTGCACACAAGACCCTTCCACCTATGTGAAGACGGCTAAGTCACTCGTCAAGTTCCCCTCTTTACAAAAATTAGCCCTGGTCTCAGCATTCCTCTGGCGAGAACTTCCCTCCACCACTTTGAAGCCTGTTCATCATTTCACCTGGCTCCTTGGCACACTGTCTACGCTACTCCCAAGCGACAATGAACTTCACTGAGGCTTAGAAAGACACAAGGAGTGCCGGGCAGACCCCGTGCTGGGGCTTCTCTATTTGCTTCTGGCATCTGGAAGGTCATAAGCCTCATTTCCTGGTCAGCCCTGGGGACAGGAACACGTGAACAGCTCCACTTGCGTCAAGCATGAAACCATGTAACAGCAGCTCAGAATTAGGAGCTCCAGACACAGAGGGTCGGTTCCTCAGCAACACCCATTCTACAGATGAGGATACAGAGACCCAAATAAGGGAAATGGTTTCCTATGGTTTCCCAGGAAGTTAGTGACAGACCAGCACTAGAATCTAGGGCTCCGAGCTCAAGTAGCTCAAATGATAGATGGGTGGAGAGAAGAACAGATGGACAGATGGCTGGATGCGACAGAGAGAAGAACACAGAGATGACTAGCTGGCACCTTGCTATAAAAATCTAAATCAGAGCAAAGTCTTCTCCCCAGGCAAGGAGCGACCTGAAAAATATACCTGCCATGATTCCCAGGTGAGGAGAGTGAATGGTTGACTCAAACTCAACGCCAGCTTGAGCGGTGGAGGAAGGATGAACACAGACAGACTCTTTACAGACCAAGAATGGCATGTTCTTATCAGTTCCAGGTTCTTATCAGCCCCTGATCACCCAATGGAAAAAGCGGCTACACGTAGACTGTTGTGACCGGGATGAGCAGGAGATACCAGCTGCAGTGGCTTCCTTGCCTGGCTCGCAATGGGGGCTCTTCGTTGAAACTTCTGTGGTTAGAGGAGAGGTACGTCTACCCTGATCAGCTCCTTGGCCAGGATTCATGTAAAGGCGGTGGGCTGGGTGGGATGAATCAGTTATCAGAAATCCCTTGTCTCTTCACTCAACACCTATTTTTGAATGCCAGGCATCGTTCTCAGTCATTGGAATACAGCAATAAAAAAAAGACCCAAATCCCTGTCCCCTTGGATTTACATCTTAGTGGGGGTGGGAGATGGAAACAGACAGTAAGCAAGAAATGTAATAAAGTACATTGTATTGGTGGAACATGCTAAGGAAAAAAGAAACAAGAAGAGATCTAACTGATCCCCCTTGTTAGTTCACCCAGAGCTAGTCTACAGGTAGGAGGCAGCGGGCACTTTGCAATACCCAATAGGCACCTCCTCAAACCATTCCATCTCCTGACAACCCAAGTGTTACCAAGGAAAACTTGTATAAAAACAGGCAGCCTGCTGGGGAGGGCAATGGACTCACAATCAGAAAGCCTAGAAGCGGGATCCTGGTTCTGTTAAGGGTGTGACTCTATTTTTTAATTTATTTTTTTATTAATTTTTACTGGAGTATGGTTGCTTTACAATGTTGTGTTAGCCTCCACTGCACAGCAAAATGAATCAGCCACATACATACAGATATCCCCTCCCTTTCGGATTTCTGTCCCATTTAGGTCACCACAGTGCATCAGGTAGAGTTCCCTGTGCTATACAGTATGTCCCCATCAGCTGTCTATTTTATACACAATATCAATAATGTATATGTGTCAATCCCAGTCTCCCAGTTCCTCCCACCCCACCCCTTTCCCCCTTGGTATCCATACATTTGTTCTCTATGTCTGTGTCTCTTTCTGCTTTGCAAATAAGATCATCTATACCATTTTTCTGGACTCCACATATATGCGTTAGTATACGATATTTGCTTTTCTCTTTCTGACTTACTTCACTCTGTATGACACCCTCTAAGTCCATCCACGTCTCTACAAATGACCCAATTTCATTCCTTTTTGTGGCTGAGTAATATTCCATTGTATATATGTACCACATCTCCTTTATCCATTCCTCTGCTGATGGACATTTAGGTTGCTTCTATGTCCTGGCTATTGTAAACAGTGCTCCTATGAACACTGGGGTGCATGTGTTTTTTTGAATTATGGTTTTCTCTGGGTGTATGCCCAGCAGTGGGATTGCTGGATCATATGGTAGTTCTATTTTTAGTTTTTTAAGGAACCTCCATACTGCTTTCCATAGTGGCTGTATCAATTTACTTTCCCACCAACAATGTATGAGGGTTCCCTTTTCTCCAAGGGTGTGACTCTTTAGCTGTGTGACCTTGGATAAGTCACTCCACCTCTCCGAACCTCAGTTCCCTCATGTGTAAAATGGTTAATAACACCCACCTCATTGGTTTGTTAGGGAGCAGTTAGTGACAAGGCCCATCGAAACAGTTTAGCACAGCACCTGGGACTTAGGAACTGCTCAGTAAATGTCAGCGATAATTATCACGTTGTAATTGTTATTATTATTAGCATTTGACTTAGCTTGGGGTCCCCCAGAGGTAGATCTTGTGACCAGGATTAGAGAACAAACAGGTTATTTGGAAAGTGATCCTAAGAAACATTAGTGAAAGAGAGAGGACGTGAGAAATGGAAGGAAAGAAGCCAATACAGGGTGTGTTATCGAGTAAGTGACCAGTGTGGGCAGCTGGAAGTTAACCCCACCTGGTGCTCTGGAATCCAGAGGAGGACACGTGACTATCCCACCAAAGGGTGAGGGAGTTGAGATGCTCATACACCAACTCCTGTGGGTCACTGGGTGAGAGCTGCTTGCGGGTGGAGGCGGGGCATTAACTTCTGGCTTTGGAGAAAGAGATGCCCTAACGTCGTCTGGGGCACGGATGTGGGCAGGACACACGCCGGCACCTGCCCCAGCATCAACACCCACACGGCTTTGCCGCGGACACTGGGGCACTCTGCCCAAATTCTCCAAGCCTGCTTTTCGTCTATAAAATGGGGAGAATAATCATTTCTGCCTCTCAGAGATGGCTTCAGGATTTTTACAAAATCGTGTTTGTCAAAGCCCCTGGTGTGATGTCTGGCCTGAAGAATTTCAGTTTCCTTTCTCTCTTTCTTCCTCTCCCCATTACTCCCTTCGCACATAAAGGGAAAAGCTGGCTTCCTCGCAGGCCACGGAGGCCCTTTCAAAAGGGCATTTTTGGTTTTATGGCTACAAAGCACTCCTTCCCCATAATGGACTCTCCGACGTGGATAATGACCTCTCTCAATACCCCTTTTCTGGATGGAGGAAGTGGAGGTGCCTTGAGAGCAAAGATGGCCATTCATGTCCCCAAGGTACGTTTAACTTCTGTCGCTGCCGTGGCTCACACCCACCTCATTGGGACCTTGTATCTCCAAAGCAAACTGGTGAAGACAGAGTCATTCACAACCTGATTACTTCAGCACCCTCGTGCGTGGGTACACTGCTGGGCTGCTGACAGAGGCCCTGGCGAGGGGACCCAAAAAGAAGCCAATCCCTTCTGCCCACCCCTTCCCACCCCCACCCCCCAAAACAAGACCAGTCTTGAAAGGGCCCCTGCAGGAAGCAGGCCTGGCCGGTGCCACCCACCAGCCCGCAGAGCCGAGCCGGACTTGGGCCCGGGAGACAAGTGCTCATGTGTGAACGAGAAGCCATCGGAATATAAATGAGCGGCGAGGTCTAAGTGCCAAGCATCCGCCACAACGGCTATTTGTTTGGTGCTCTGGGAAGGCACCAACGGAGCCTCCACTGAGGCAGCCAACAGCCAGAATAAAACTGAAAGAAGCTGACCGGGTTTCAGACACACAAATAAGTCCAGCTGATTAAGAATTCCTCTCTCTTTAGAGTCAGCGACAGTCCCAAAGAGGTGCCCGCCAGCGTGGAGAAGGTGATTTCACTGACGAGAAGCGAATTAGGTGGTTTCTGGACACAGGACTGCATTCCAGACCCCAAGTATGGCATCCGATTGATTTTTCATACAGCCGCCAACCGTAGCATTGATAGCCCCATTTTACAGGTAGAAGAACTGACCCTCGAAGGGCTTATCGATCATTTGAGCATGGTGATAAAGCCAGTCTGCCAGAGAGCAGACCATGTGTCAAGTCTGCCTCTTGAGAATAATTAGTTTTTTAATCTACAGTGTTTTCACAGGCAGGATTTAATGTAACGCAAAATGTATTTATTAGAAGCTACTAGTTACTTCCGTGGTGGAAGGAGGGGTGAGACATGGGAAGAGGTATGGGGACACTGTAAAACCCTAGGTGGTGGTTTCATGGGAGTATCATCTTGTGATGACAGTGTGTCAAGGTAGACACTTAGTGACTAGGGAATTTTCTGTATGTATGTTACACTGACGCAGGGATCAGAAAACCATGACCTGAGGGCCAGCTGCTTGTTTTACTGGAACACAGCCGTGCCCATTCCTTTACATATCGTCTCTGCTTCTCTGACCCTTTGGAGAAAAAGTTGGCTGAGCCCTGTGTACACTATACTGAACCTGACTTGGGCACTTAAGAGATCTGTCTTTCTGCCTGTGTGTTTCTTAGCCAATCATGGAAATGAGCTTTGCAGACTCTATGAACACATCAAATGACAAGCAGGGAGAAGAGCTGAGTGTTACCCTGATGTGTTCATTAAAGAATTTAAAGGTTAGCTGATAAAAAACAACACACAATCCAATGAGGATATAAGTAAGAACACCAGAATAAATGGAAGAAAATCAAGATCAAAGGCAAGACAGGTATTACAGAAATCACCCACTGTGACCTCATACATAATGACTAACATTGGGCTGCAGATTTGACTCAGAGTTTCCCGGACACCCAAGCAAAATGGTAACACATGTGACAGAAATGCACTGAATGTCAGGAAACCAAGATGGGATTTAAAATATCCCCTGCACAGTCCGGCAAGTGTTTAAACCAATGCACACAACTGAAAGCTGGCTGTTCCGGATTTTCAAAGCACCTTTACCCCATTTTTCCTGCAAAAAGATAACTCATTTTTTGCTCTGATGGGCAAAACACCCCTCAGGAGCCTAATTTTCGCCAACTGCCATGTGGCACTGCCCATCCCCATCTGGGCTGGCTGGCACAGACCTCGGCGATCAGAGCCCAGGGCCCCCAGAGGGTCCTCTGATCATGGACCATTGCAATGACCTACTTGGGATTAGAACAACATTTTAAAGTATAACTGTGTTTTATGGGTCATAAATGTTGCACAGATGTTCCTTATTTACATCGACTCGGTGGATTATTATTGAGGCATTACCATGCTAATATGGTGATTCCTGCATTTGCAACTGGAAGGCAGGAAGCAGGGAGATGTAATTAAAAAAGCATGGTACACATTCGGGGGCAGGAGTGGGATTCAATAAAACAGACAGTAGTAATAGGTAGCACTGAATGTGTGCTTTATATATATATTAACTAATTTAATTCTCAGAACAACCCTATGAGGTGGGTTTTATAATTATGCCCCTTAAGAGATGATGACACTGAGGCAGACCTAGACTCAGTAACTTCCCAGGGTCCGAAATGTTGTAGCGGCAAAGCCAGCGTCTGACTCCAAAGCCTCTGTTCTGTTAACAAACGCCCAAAAAGCAAGAACAGCAGCAACTTTCTGCGGAAGCAAAAGCTATTCCTGGTGCTGTCCTACCCTGCATCACCAAAGCACATAACTAGTAACGCCCAAAACTAGCTCAGTGGTCCCTGGAAAGTACAACACTGACTCCCTACTGACCGAGGTCTCCATGGTCCTGGACTCCAGGAGCAGCAAGGAGTCAAGCCTTTGGATCAGGTCACGGGGCTGCCTCGGGCCCCTCCCTTCCCCTCCCGCTACACTAGCTCGGCATCCTACGGCTCCAACCACACCGAAGGGCTTGGCTTTTCTCAATGACCTGTCGTTCCCCCATGCCCTCGCCTGCCTCACTACCCCAGTCTACCAGAAACCATCCCTGGCTCCAGCCAAGTGAGCCGTTCCCCCACTTACACCTACACCTTACATCTACTGTCTCTGTACCAGGACCGCAAACACACCCACCTGTTTCCCCAAACCAGACAGTAAGCTCCTTGAAGACAGGAAGGGTCCTTTGTGTCTCCCCTGCTGATGGAGCTCCAGTGGGTGACCCAGAGAGGGAGACACTGGTGGACCAAAGGAACTGGCTGGGGAGAGAACAGAGACCTACATTTGACAGCATCAAGGATGTCCTGCTGAGTACCACAGCCATGCCTCCGAAGGCTTGCCGTGAACTGCAGCCTCTCAGCAGCTTTTGAGTCTCCAAAATAAGTATCTATGGTCAACAGCTGAGACAGACAGAGCGCTGGCTTTGTGACATTCCACTCTACAACCCACATCACATTCGCCCTTGACTGCATCAAAGTGTTCTTGTGGTCCATGCTGTGCTAGCACGAGGTGAAGAACAGGCTGTACGTATAAGGCAGTAGCTAGCTCTTACATATTATGTTACAGTTCTGTGGCTCCTGCACTGGCCTAGTGTCCTCAGGGAAAAGCCATCCAAGGATGTCCACCCACAGCACATCTATCTCACCTGTGTGTCCGCCCACAGCATATCTATCTCACCTGTGTGTCCGCCCATAGCACATCTATCTCGCCTGTGTGTCCTTATGGGCGTATAAAAAGGAGGGGGAGAGGAGGAGGGAGAAACACATACATTCCACCTTCTCTCTTGCAGAAAACGTGCTCCTAAAAATTAGTTGCGAACTGAAAGTTTAGAATATACGGATCCTTACACGCTGCAAGAGTGGAATAGAGGAGGCTGTCTGTGGGGAGAGAGTTTAAAAATTATGAAATTTTAATTATGATGTCAAGGTTTCGTTTCTTTACTCCGTGTCTACAATGTACTCCTGATTATTCAGGATTAGTTAAAATATTTTAAAATAAATTACAAACAATAAATTTAATTCTGTGATGTCTTATCTTAAATTCCAATTATCTCAGCTTACTGAAAATGACGTTTCATATGAAGGAGAAAATGAGTTTGTGTTGGGGAGAAGGACGCACTGGCAGAGATGTAGCAAAACATCGGGCTGGAGGTTCAGCACTGATTTCCATTCGTTCCTACAGTCTGTCAACAAACATTTACAGAGCACTCAGTATGTGCCAGGCGCTTCCTAAGTGGTAAGCAAGACAGAACTGCTCCCTCCAAGCGCTTACATTCAAGAGGGAGAAACAAATAAGTAAATAAACAAACACTGTGAGACAGTCGATACTATTAACATATCAATATATTCAAGCTAATGTGGACAGAAAGTGCAGGAGTGATACTTGAGTGGAGGGTGAAAAGAAGGAACATCCCAAGTAGAAAGAACAGCGAAGCAAAGGCCCTGAGGTGGGCACAGATTCTGACTGTTTGAGAAAAGAAAGAAGGCCAATGTGGCTACAGCAGTAGTCAGCCGACCTTTTCTATAAAGGCCCAAACAGTAATTACTTTAGCCTCTGCAGGGCTTCAGTTTCTCCTGCAACTACTCAACTCCACCACTGCAGCGTGAAACCTGCCAAAGACAATTTGCAAACAAATGGGCAAAGCTGTGCTCCAAAGTAACATTATTATGGACACTGAAATCTGAGTTTCATACGACTGCCACGTGTTACAAAACGCTATCCTTCTTTTGATTTGTTATCTACCATTAAAGATGTAAAAACCATTCTTAGTTCACAGGCCACACACAAACAGGCAGCAGGCCAGACATGGCCCATGGGATGGAGTTTGGTGACCGCCCCCCGCAGGCTAGACTCAAGCAAGTAATGGCAGTGGGAACCAAGGGAGAGGGGATTAAAAGGAGTCTCCGGAGACAGATCTTAGAGGCAAGCAGCAGTAGTTTGGGTTGGGGGCTTTATTCTAAATGCAAGGGACATGATTTGAAAGAGAAGAGGGACACGCTCTGATTTATGCTTTTAAAAAATTACTGTGGCAGCTGTGTGGCGATTCTGACGGTGTCATCAACTTTCTTGGAAAAATGTCAATAGGAAGCTGAACACTGTCTTCTTGATTAAGGAGTCTGGAGCAGACCATCTTCCCATCAAAAGCTCTATGGATCTGTTGATTTCTCTCTGTACCTGAATCACTGAAGCCTTTTTTTTCTTTAATGTTGATTTTCAGTCCATAATTTTAAAGATTTCAGTCCATAATTTTAAAGGCCACGAAACATGGCCTTTAAGCCACGATGGTGGAAGACACATTTCCAGCAGTTCACACGTGAGCTTCATCTGATTTCCTTTCACAACAGAAAGCATCTGACGAGTCAACAAATGGAAGCTAAACAGTCAGCACTGTCTTTACACCTATCAGGCTCCATCTCTGCCTCAAACATATTACCCAGAGGACGTGCATTTTCACATTTCCACTTTCCTCTCACTTTTATAAGAGAAAACTGAAAAAAATTCAATCACAGCTGTGCAGGCAAAGGCAGCAGGAGAGAAAGAGTGGCCCGTGGTTGGCAGACATGAATACAATGGCTTCACCTGGTTTTATAAAGTCCAAATTCAACACTGGGAGGGGCGTGAAGGAAAGATGAAGACAAAGCATTTCCCCCCTAATTTTTACTGATATGAAAGGAAAGGCTCTCAAGAGACTTGGCCCTTCTCAGCTTCACTGTGTGGACTGTGTGCCACCCGTCCCGAGTCCTGACTTCCAACAGCTACTCCAGAGCCTGACCTTCATATCAATTACATAGGCTGTACTTGGTGTCCTGACATTCAACTTAGCCCACAGCCCAGCTCCAGCTAAGCCTGACCTGGCAGACAGAAAGCAGCTCATGTTACCAAGCCCAGCAAAACCTTTCCTCCTGACACCTTCTGACCTCTTCAAAATCTAACGGCCCTCGACCCTTGCGAGCTTGGACAAGATTCAAGCTTGTCTGTAAATCCTAGTTCCCTCATCTGCCTACTTCTCAGGGTTATCAGTGAGGGTGAAAGGAAATCACATATTTCAAGCCCCCTGTAAGACCCGTGATAAGTCAATCAAGGTAAATAAGTAACCAGGTCAAACCCAAACAGAATTTTCCATCTCCTTCTTTCAGTCTTACTTAAATTTCAATCCCTCCCACGCCCACAGAAGCAAAGGCTTTTGTGGCAAGACTCTGAAGAATACCACAAAAAGGGGGGGGGGGGTAGTTTGAGATATGGGTCTGTGGCAGGTAGACTCTAAGATGGTCCCCAATGATCCTCCTTTCCCAGTACTTACGCTTTTATGTAATCCCCTCCCCTTGAGTGTGGGCAGGACTGGTGACTAGCTTCTAACCAACAGAATATGGTAAAGGTGATGAGATGTCATTGCTGCAATTAGATACATAAGACTGTGACCTCTGTCTTGCTAGCAGACTCTCTCCCTTGCTGGGGAGATGAAGAAGGCCACTGTGTCAGAGAGGCCCATGTTGCAAGGAACTAAGAATGGCCTCTAACCAGCAGCCCACAGGGCAGTAAGACCCTCAGTCTGGCAGCCTGCAAAAAACTGAATGCTTCCTACAGATGGCCAATAGGCACATGAAAAGATGCTCAACATCACTGATTATTAGAGAAATACAACTCAAACTACAATTAGGTATCACCTCACACCGCTTCAGAATAGCCATCGTTAAAAAGTCAAAAAATAACAAATGCTGGAGAAGGTATGGAGAAAAGGGAACCCTCCTACTCTGTTGGTGGGAATGTAAATTGGTGCAGCCACTATGGAAAACAGTATGGAGGTTCCTTAAAAAACTAAATCCAGAGTTACCATATATGATCCAGCAACCCCACTCCTGGGCATATATCCAGAAAAGACGAAAACTCTAATTCGAAAAGATACATGTGCCCCAATGTTCACAGCAGCACTATTCACAATGGAAACAACCTAAATATCCATTGACAGATGAATGGATAAAGAAGATGTGGTACATATATACAATGGAATACTACTCAGCCATAAAAAAGAATGAAATAATGCCATTTGCAGCAACATGGCTGCAACTCGAGATTATCGTACTAAGAGAAAGACAAATACCATATGATATCACTTATATGTGGAATCTAAAATATGACACAAATGAACTTATTTACAAAACAGAAACAGACTCACAGACATAGAGAAAAAACTTGTGGTTGCCAAGGGCGGGGGGCAGGGATGGACTGGGAGTTTGGGGTTAGCAAACTATTATGTATATGTATAACTTAATCACTTTGCTGTACCCCAGAAACTAACACAACACTGTAAATCAACTATACTTCCATAAAATAAATTTTTTTAAAAAACACTGAATTCTGCCAACAACTACATGAACTTAGAAAGAGATCCTTCACGATCAAGTCTTCAGATGAGACCACAGCCCTGGCTGATGTCTGGGTGGCAGCCTCATGAGAGGCCCTAAACCCTAAGCTCAGAGATGCCCAGACTCCTGACCCACACAAACTGTGAGATAAACAATGTCACTGTCAGTTGCTTAAGTGGTTCAGTAAGTATTGTTTTCAGTGGCTAACTTCGTGGTAATTTTTTAGGCAGCGACAGTTAACTAACACAGGGTCCGCTTCAATTTGAATTTCTCAAGTCATCCTAATCTAGAAGTCACATGCTGTCAACTCTCTATACAACTCCAACTGCACTGCACTAAACTTTCACCAACTTAAAAGAACAGACACCAAAGAATCTCTACATTAAACACATCTTGATCCCTTTCCTCCAACAAAGGGACGTCATTTGCTAAATCTTCCTCTTTGATGCAAGTGACAAAGAGGAAACTCAAACCGTGGCATGGCCACCTCTGGGTCTGGGGGGAAGGGATAACGGCACTCAGCCTGGCGTGCCTCACACCAGGAATGGAGTCAGATGGTTCTGAGTCACGGGCCTCCCAGACCATCTGGACAGAAGTGACCTCAGAGGAAGCCAGAGGTGGGGTATCCTTCCGTGGCTATCATCTCATTGTTTGTTATCAAAATCTCTAGTCCGTTGCAATTTTCCCCATGCTAGCATGAATTTCTCATGCCAAATAAAAGTTATCTTTAACGAAGAGCCTTAGGTTGTAAACTCGCTCCCCTGAAGAGTCAGGTCAGGCAAAATCAAAGGAGTCAGAGAAAAGGCAGCAGCGCACTCCTCCAAGGAAACGCCGTGCGCCCTGTTTCACCACTGGCCTCCCGATGCTACTCCAGGCCCTCTGGCCCCTCCAGACTCTCCCGCTTTCTACCTATATTTCTCTTTATGCATTTCCTCCTACCCGCCTGTCCCCTCCCACGTTACCTTCATTCCAGTTGCTCCTAAGAAAACCTGCCTTTACAATATCAGGACTTTCCGGACAGCTAAGGTTTGCTCTTTAATTCAATTTCCTACATACTTAAACCTAGGGTTCATTAGGCGGAAGGCATCATGCTAACCACCACAGCAGACGCTCGAAGAGCTGTGTCTACAAAGTCTTTAAAAATATTCTACAAACTGCCCTTCCCTCCTACATGATAGAACAGGGCCATGGTGCACGTCACAGGTTCAAAATCTAAACAGCAGGTTTCAGGCCTTGCCCCCTGCCCTCAGCATCTGTGTGACCTTGGGTTGGTCCTTTGTTGCATCTAAGATTCAACCTCTTAACTGCAAAAAGGTGGTTGCACTTATTAAAAGCAAAGATTAAAATGGAATGATATGCCTAAAAATACCGTAGAAAACATTACAAAGTAGAATAATGGGATTAAAGAAAACAATTTAGCCTTTCCTTATAACTCAAGGTTATCTGTAAAAAAGATCAGTTATTGTATTCGGAACCCACACCTAGTTCTTTCTCCTGACATCATTTTGTTTTAAAGTGACAGCGTTTGGGGTATTAATTCTTAGGATTAAAAAAAAATTTTTTTGTTTAATTTTGCATCCTGACATCATAATTGCCATGACTGCCACAGCGTCTTGAGCAAAGCAATAAGGTGCAGTCTTCGGGGCCTTCAGAGGAGGGGAGCGTCCTCTGCCTACGTGCTACTGCTCCGGCTACTGAGTTTATTGAGATCTCACTGCTGCTTCTTTTGGTTCTCCTGCTCCTCTCTAGCCATCAGGCCATCACTCCTTTTATTAACCACCACGGCAAGCATGTCTCCCTGAAGCAGCCAGTCTCCTTCCTTCCAAACTCTCTGGGCTTGGAATCATACACAAGAGTCTGGGGGCTCTCCCTTAGGGAACGGACAGGAGCTGTGAGTGGGTTTAACATCTACTGGGTAGCCCAGAGACTCTTCAGCTTCTTTCCAAAACCTTGACATCGCACTAGAAGGTGAGGCTTCAACATAGTAGGATTTCAGAGGAGAAAGGAGTCTTTACACAATGCCTGGTGTACAGTTACCATTTACTGTTTCTATGTAGGACCTTACTTGATGCCTACCTATGTGCATAGACACGCATCTGCATGTCTAAACTTCAACAGTAACAAGACCATGGACATATATGATATGCAGAAGAAATTCCCATTTAACAATGGTAATTTTCACGCTATTTATTCGCTACCTTACATATGCTATTTCACATGACGTGCATAACTGTCTAATGAGATAGGTACTATCATTCCCCATTTTGGGATAAAGACATTAAAGCTCAGAGAGGTTAACTAATTTGCCCAAGGACATACAGCAAGTAAGCAAGACGATTAGGGATCCCAGGCAGTCTGAGCCCACAGCCAGCCCAGATGGGAATGAGAATATCTCCAGAGACTGTTGCAAGTTCAAGTCACATTATCAGTTTTTCCTAATAAAGAACAGTAAACTCTAAAATCCACCAATGAAACTGAGACTTATTACAATTCATACATGAATTACCAATTCTCAAAAAAATTCTTAGAAACCACCACTGCTATTATCACTTGCCAGGTATCTTATATGCATCATCTCAAATGGTTGCAACCGCCCCTACCAGACTGGTAGAATTATTCCCTACTGACGGATGGGGGAAGCTAGGCTCAGAGAGATACAGTAACTCGCCCAAGGACACACAGCCATTAAGTGGCAAGAGCCAGGATTTTAATTCAGGTCTTTCTGACTTCAGTGCCTATCCTCTCTCCAACATGTTGAGTGACCCAAGACAAAACAGATTTCAAGGCAAACTATTCTTTTGTAATCAATCTTTGCAATTCAGTAGATTTTTCTGAATCTTGCACAGCTCTGAAATTGAAACAATACTGGCCTGGAAGTAAACGCAGCTTGATTGAAAGCTGGGTTTGGCCAGTTAATAGCTATGTGAACAATAAGATCCTACTGTATAGCGCAGGGAACTACATTCAATATCCTGTGATGAACTATAACGGAAAAGAATATGAAAAAGAACATATATATGTATAACTGAGTCACTTTGCTGTACAGCAGAAATTAAACACAACATTGTAATTCAACTATACTTCAATAAAATTTTTAAAAAACAGCTATGTGACTTTGAGTATGTCACACAGCCTCACTAAGATAGCATTCCTTTAGGGTAATCCAATTTCACAGAGCCTTTATGAAGATTAAATAAAAGAATGTGTGACATACTGCATGTGCTATGGTCCCTGGCACACAGAGAGTGTTTTAAACAATCTTTCTTTAATTCATCGATTATTATTTTCCTTTTGTACAAAAAATGGAATTGTAGGTTGAGATTTCAGACTGACAGATTTAGGATAAAGTACCCATTATTATATAAGACAGAACACAGAATCTTCACATTAAAACTAAAATTGCTAAAAGTGATCTTAGAAATCACTTCCTATCCATTCATTCACCAACATGGAGTACCATGTATAGGAACTGTGCTGGGCACAGGGGATCATCAGTGAACAGAACAAAGTCCTGACCCTCATGGAGTGTTAATTCTAATAGAAAAGAGTCAGAAAATAAACACATAAATAAATAAAAAGACTATTTAAGGACTTCCCTGGTGGCGCAGTGGTTAAGAATCCGCCTGCCAATGCAGGGGACATGGGTTCGAGCCCTGGTCCGGGAAGATCCCACATGCCGTGGAACAGCTAAGCCCGTGCGCCACAACTACTGAGCCCGCGCTCTAGAGCCTGTGAGCCACAACTACTGAGCCCACGTGCCACAACTACTGAAGCCCACACACCTAGAGCCCGTGCTCCGCAACAAGAGAAGCCACCACAATGAGAAGCCCACGCACCACAAGGAAGAGTAGCCCCCGCTCGCCGCGACTAGAGAAAGCCCGCGCGCAGCAACGAAGACCCAACGCAGACAAAAATAACTAAATTTATTTATTTTTTTTTTAAAAAAAAAAGACTATTTAAGAGGATCAAGTGTTATTAAGAGAGATGGCAAAGCTTCCTCTCATTTGGCCGAGACAGAACCGGTCCTCCAAAGCAGAAAATGGACTTAACTGGCCAAAGGCCCCACATGAAATTAATGGTATATCTCTGCTCCCTAGAGCAGCGGTTCTCAAATTTTCACATGTGCCAGAGTCACCTAGAGGGCTTCTTAGAACACAGATTACCCACTCCCAGAGTTTATGATTTAGCAGGTCTGTGGTGGGTCCCCAAAATTTGCACTTATAAAAAGTTCTCAGGTGATGCTGAGGCTGCTGGTCCAGGGACCACACTTTGAGAACCACTGCCATTGAGGAATAGAGCCACACCAGAAAGCAGTGAGGCAGGACGGGAGGAGGATAAATACCCCAAGCCTTCTCCTCCTGCCTTAAAATCTCCGGCCAGTGCTCCCCATCTGCTAAACACCATTAGAACCAGAGAGCAAAGGATTCATGCCTCCTGGTACTCAGAGCAGTACAAAGAAGGGCTCCATTAACACAATTCCCTCCCCTTGCCCCTTTGCAAATTAAAGGGTGCCAATAATCTCCCACTGTTCCTAGTCTCTAGATGTCTCAGCACCCCTTGTGGTTTCCCTTAGCCCCAGCCATGTACAGTCCTTTCATTCAAGTGTCACAACACATTGGAGTGTAATTCTGTTTTCTGTCAGGATCCAGAGAGATACAGCAGGAGACCCCAGACACCTCCTCTAGTGGTGATATTTTTGGAAACTGACAAAAGCTATTCTATTTCTTCCTACAGTAACATCTATCAAATGCAGGTCAAATATCAGATAATCTTTTTTTATTTGCTACATAAATATGAATTGTACATGCAACTTCCAGGAACCTGCACAGCACATGCAATGAGGTCACTCTGAACAAAGCTTTGTGGCCTGGAATGGGCATTGGAGTGACCAACTCATCCTGGTTTGCCTGGTTTTACTACTGAAGGTCCCACATGCTGGGAAACACCTCCGTCCTGGACAAACCAGGACAACTGGTCACCCTCGCCATGTATTCTGTGCTCCACTGAGTTCCAGTAGTAGGCTCCAGCAACAACATCACCACCAAGAACTACTAGCCTTTATTGAGCAATTTCCATGAGCCTGGCCCCAGGCTAAGCATTTTACATATATCACCTCATTGATTTCTTAAACTGCCCTACAAGCAAGTTACTATGATTAGCCTCATTTCACAGATGATAAAACTGAGGCTCAAAGGGCTCAAATAACTTGTTCAAGGTCATACAGCTTGTAAGTAGCACAGCACTGAGCCCACATAGTCTGAGATCAGAGCCTGCACTTTTAATCACTATGCTTTCCTTCATGTCAGAGCAGATGGGTCCACCTGCCCCAGACCTGATTTCACAAGAAAAAACAGCCAGGAACTACCAAAAGGTCACATCAGGAACCAAGCTCAAAAACTGCAGTCACAAGAGCAGACATTGAGAAGGGATTTACACATTCTTTACTGGAGGGCACACAATGGAAAATTCAACGGGGAGGTATTCAGTGCCTTTGGAAAATTAGATAAAATTACACAGGCCCTTGTATTTCAGAACCAAAGTCTTGCTGCAAAATCTCTGACATTCAACAGCTGATGGTGCATCCTACAAATTCAAAGGCAGCCCCACCTGACGGCTTGGGCTCCAGCTGCTCATTTGTAAAACTCAAATAATCACCTCTCTTAAATCCACAGGGGGACCATCCTGTGGGTTCAATTAATTCAATCAACTATGTCCCGCCAAAAAGCGTTTTCCTAAAATGCTGTGTTTGCTGGAGACCCAGAGGTCCAAAGACCAGAGTCAGGGATGAACCCTTCATCCCGTCTGAGTTCCTGGGAGTGTGGCACCTTCAGCTGCTGAGCCCCCAGTGTGCAATCAGCCGCATCTAGGGGCCCAACTTTTGTTCTAGGACAAATGAGGGTCCTCTCTGTGAATTACCCTCTTTTGATACTGGGATGGTTGAGACTTATTTGGGGAGAAGATGGGGCTTCTTTCTTAGGAAGACAGCCCCTCTTCCCCACTCGGAAAAGTCTGCTAACACTCAACATTATGTGTTTAAGGACCTGGACTCTGAAATGAGATGACTCAAGTGTGACTGTGGCCAAGCCCTTGAGCCTCCATAAAACCAGTTCTCTGGGCTTCCCTGGTGGCGCAGTGGTTGAGAGTCCGCCTGCCGATGCAGGGGACACGGGTTCGTGCCCCAGTCCGGGAAGATCCCACATGCCGCGGAGCGGCTGGGCCCATGAGCCATGGCCGCTGAGCCTGCGCGTCCGGAGCCTGTGCCCCGCAACGGGAGGGGCCACAGCAGTGAGAGGCCCGCATACGGCAAAAAAAAAAAAAAAAAACAAGTTCTCTTACCTGATATATGGGATTGTTGTGCCTGCTTCATAAGATCGTTACGAGAATTCAACGAAGTCTTAGAACTCCCCTGCAATTTTCTCATTGAAAATTCTGAAGAAAGGCTTTCCACCCAGGAATTTCAAGTGGGACCTAAACTTTTCCCCGAAGGATGAACTGAGCACAGCACCTGGCACAAAGTAAACCGGACAGAGAGCAGGCAGCAGTGGCTAAGAACACAGATCCCAGCCTCAAATTGATCGGGTTCAAGCCTTGGCTCTGCCACTCACTAGCTGTGCGACCTCGGGCTTAACCACTCTGTTCTTCATTTTTTTTTTTTTTTATGGTAACTGTACCCACAACATAGGACTGTTAGAAGACTCTACAAGTGACAATTAGTAAAGCCTTTGAAAAATGCCTGGCTCATTTTAAGTTTTTAAAGTACACAATAGTGTTAGTGTTCCCTATTTGGTAGTCATTTCCTCTCTTGTATTTACTCCCCTGATGTTCAGTTTGAATCCTTCAGACTCTGCAGACACACCCCGGTGCACCTGTGATTTTCATAACTTAAATCTGGTTGCCCATTATTATTCCCCTATCATCCATCATTTCACCAAATGACTTGTCATCTCCTTGTATTTTCTGCTTTCCATTCCAACATGAGCCAAATGCTCCGCTCCTCTGTATACACTTGGGTTTAGAAATTTTCACCCCAGGAGAGTGAAAATTCTTTCTGTTATATTCTAATCTGGACTAATGGAGTCGCCCTTTGAAATGAACAATCCTGGAAACAGATCTGTTTGTTTCGTCTCCTAGACCTGGGGATTTCACAACTTATTCCTTTTGAACAGACTATGGATGGTGTCAAATAACAAAACTGATTCATCGGGAAAGGGTAGATTTTTAATATCTTAACCCCCATCAAAGATGTCAAATGGGGCTTCCCTGGTGGCGCAGTGGTTGAGAGTCCACCTGCCGATGCAGGGGACACGGGTTCGTGCCCGGTCTGGGAGGATCCCACATGCCGCGGAGCGGCTGGGCCCATGAGCCATGGCCGCTGGGCCTGCGCGTCTGGAGCCTGTGCTCCACAACGGGAGGGGCCACAACAGTGAAAGGCCCGCGTACCACCAAAAAAAAAAAAAAAAAAAAAAAAAAAAGATGTCGAATGATTTGATTTTCAGGGGGAAACAATCAAAAGCCTAAAGTCAGAGACTAGAACTCCAGCCCTTAAGAAACACCAAAGTCATCTGCTCATTTTACAGATGGGAAAACTGTGCCTAGGTACACAGCATCTCTAAACACTGAAAAGATTGTGGAACATTATTCTTCTGTGTCAAATGTACCCTCCTCAAGCAAACCCAAGGCCTCAAGCAAACCCAAAGGCTGCCCCATGGAATAATCTCCGTTATTTCTCCATGAGACCCCAGGAGAGAGAAGGCATAGGAGGTAGATGGACACATGCCTAAGAAGGCCCCTCCATGGGGCCCCAGTCACGCATGCTCAAGTGCCTCCCTACATTTGCAACACAATTCTCTCCTTTGCTCCTTCTAACCAGATGCAGGGGTCTTAGAATTCCCCAAAGGAATCCTCATTACAGACTTTGAAAGGCAGCTTTCCATAAAGAAAATAAGACCTCAATTTGTTTTGAAAGAACGATTGAGGAACAGTTCATATGTTTAAAATCCCTTTAATTTACAACAAATCTTAAATTGCAAGGGTATCACTTTTTAAGGAAATAATTGAAATTCAGAAATATTACAAAGAGAATTATAATTAACACCTATGTTCTTCTCTATCAAGAATTATCAACTAATTTTAACAAAGTTTAAATGTATTCTCCTTTTCCAATGAAATAGAATATTACAAATTAAAGCCAAAATGCCTTTTATCTACCATCTCAATTCCATTTCTCTCTAGACCTATTCTGCGAAGAGTAGCCTACCATTTTGCTTCTTATACTAACATAAACATACATAGTGTAATTATTAATACAATATTCGATTGTTACATCCATAAAATTGGCTCTTTTTTCTTCCTACAGGAAAGAATGTGGCCTTGCAGAGTTTGCTTCATGAACCAGAAGAACCTATTTGTAAATATTGGTAAATATCTCTTAATAAATGCTCATATTTTTAGTATAGGATCTTCCAAGATGCTATGCAATGGCATAGCAAAAACTGGGCTGCTTCCATGCATAAGCAGGATTCTGCCAGTGTTGAAGATGTCACCAGCAAGTATGCACCCCATGAGGGGAACCAAGAGGCCACAAAAGGTCAGGCCAAGACACCACGTCTGCTTCATCTCTCTGTAGTCACCTCACTTCCATGATATCCTGTATCTTGAGCTAAATAAATCAGGAATTTATGCAAGTTTGGAGCACATACAAGGTCTCTGCCAGATAATTTGTAATCCATTTTAATTACGCCACTGGTGTCAGAAATGGGACAGGCATGCTGTGCTCACTATCACGGCCAGATTTTACTCTGAGATCAGAATGCCAAAGTAGGAGACAATAAGTAAAACATGCTGAAACGTGAGAATCTCTGTGAGAGGCTCTGAGCCAAGTGGAATTCCTTCACTGTTCCTCTGCCTCATACCATTTGGACCTTGCATATAGTTAAAAGATGGCTGAGCCCAGGGCAATGAGCCCGAGGCATAATTCCTGGAATCTTCTCTATGAGCCAAAACGGTAGCTAGGACTAAGAATCTCCAAAGGGAGTTGAGACCCCAAAGGAAGGAAATGTCAGATTTGAACCAAAACCTACAGATCACAAAGGGATGGCGCCCAATGAGACATCTGAAAAGGCAGGCTAGAGTAGGGGAGGTACCGAGGACCCCTAGAGCTCCAGGTGGAACAGGTGGTCAGCAACTTTCCAATGACAAATGATAGCTGCTGAGGTTTTGGAGGTACGAGGAAATGAGAATGGAATTAAGAATTGCTAAGTCAATTCTCAGGTAAAAGCAATTACAACGTGCTTCTGCATACAAGTGAATTTAAATGTACGCTGAACATTTTATGTGCAAAAAGATGTAAAGATAATAAAGGTAAGGGAGCTCTGACTTCATCAACCTTCACTAAAATAGCGACCCATAAGGAGAGCAGTCCCAAGTTAAACTAAGAAAATCTATTTTAAAATATGTGTACATAGCACAGGGAGATCAGCTCGGTGCTTTGTGACCACCTAGAGGGGTGGGATAGGGAGGGTGGGAGGGAGACGCAAGAGAGAGGAGATATGGGGATATATTGCTGATTCACTTTGTTATAAAGCAGAAACTAACACACCGTTGTAAAGCAATTATACTCCAATAAAGACGTTAAAAAAAGAAAATTACAGTTAAATATAAAAAATTTAAAAATAAAAATAAATAAAATATGTGGACATCTTTACACACAGTAGTGACCTTGGAACTCTGGGATTTGTTCAGGTGACTCCTCCACCAAAAATCGTGTTCAAGGGGTCAAGTCCCAGAAATAATGCTATAGTTGGAATACACATCCTCTGTATAGAAAATTTTAAAGATTTAATTGCAAGGGAAAATCCTGCATTGCTAAGTACACCCCTCCAAGAAAGTTTTTTAAACTTCTGTTTAAAGCAAGAGTGGTATGGTACTTGGGTTCAGTTAAGGTGTCTGCATGTTTGAACTGAGCATCTCAACAGTTGGAAACTACAAGTTTCCTCTTTTCCAGGAGATTCCACAGTTCCTCCATAAATCCAATTTAAAAGGCCTCAAGACAATGCAACCCAAGTGTTCGAGAGCGCCCTCTGCTTCGTTCCAAACAATGTGTTTAGAGGAAGAGAACCATCCTAAACTGGAGCCAGCTGAGATACAGGGAAGAGGCTGGCCATGCTCCTGGCTTCTGAATATAACTGCTCATTCCTCCCACGCCACCCATCCCTCCCCAGCCCTGGTTTGAGACATGTTAGAATCTTGCTTAAGGTCTTAGTTTCCGAAGTTTCTGAGCTGAAAACCACTCCCCCAACCCAGTGCACACACTTCCTATAACAAAAAGTAAAAAGATAATGTAACAGGTGCAGAGATGGTAAACAGAAAATATTTGGCAGAAGAAAAGAAAAAATAATAGTTAAAAATATCAGAAGGGCTTCCCTGGTGGCGCAGTGGTTGAGAGTCCACCTGCCGATGCAGGGGACGCGGGTTCATTCCCCGGTCCGGGAAGATCCCACGTGCCGCGGAGCGGCTGGGCCCGTGAGCCATAGCCGCTGAGCCTGCGCGTCCGGAGCCTGTGCTCCGCAACGGGAGAGGCCACAACAGTGAGAGGCCCGCGTACCTCAAAAAAAAAAAAAAAAAAAAAAAAAAATCAGGAGCTCTGGTTCTGGAAATAGGAGAGAGACTGAACATGGAAATAGCTTTGAACTCAAAGCTGATTCACTGGAGCAGAATGCCCCAGTCCTTGACCCAGTCCTGCATGTACAGCTGTGCAGGTTCCACAGAGCCACGTGCAGCAGCCCTGGCCTACACACCTAGGACAATTATGCCCTCACCTCCCTCATAGCAGGAGGGGTGCCTGGCACCCAACCTTACACAGCCTGACACAGCAGGACTGAAGATGACAATGAATAAATGAGAAACTGCTCAAAAGTCTAAGCCCCTGAAAGTGGAACCCAGACAAGCATTTCCCCAAGGCATATAATGGGCAAACTCAAGGTGTCTTGGTTTCCTCCTTCCTCAAGGTCACCTTACGGAGATGAAACAAAAAAGAGCTTGTGGTTGGGACCATCATAAACTGGTGACCCTCCCGCCTACTTACAACTGCCTAGGAAAGCACAATGGGGACCTCTGGAACCAACACCAAGCAAATAGGTAACCTGAGTAACAGGTAAATTCCTGGAGCACATCCCCATCAGGAACTCCAATGTCTGGTCAGCTCATCTGGATTTTGACAAAACCATCCTTCCTGGAAGATCTCATGGGCCCCAACCACAGTCACCTAAAAAAAATACCGAGATTGAAGTTCTTCTGTAATGACTGTACTACTGCCTCAGCAATCAAAACTAAACGTACATGCAGGACATGTTTTGATCCATATAATAATCTGTATATTTACATTAAACTTTCAATCACTGTAACTTACTAAATTATCAATTTTAGTCTTATGTGAAAATAAAAAAACTCTCTAGACATGGGTCGAAAAGGTCTAAAATATTAAGTACTAAATTTTTTAACTGGGATATCTATATGCAATAAAAATAGTAAATTTTAGCTAAACTTTATTATAGCCCTAAACTACTAGTGTTTATTATAAAATGGTCCTTGTGGAACCTACATACTAGTGCAAACGTTTTATAGTCTTATAAAAACACAGTACTTCAACTTGTAGGATAAAGTTTGAAAAGTTTTCTGATGAATCTTCATATTAATTCATGTTTTACTTTCTGACCTTCATAATTAACTTTTTTTAAGATTTAAGCTAAGTCATTTATGAGACAATAAATCTCTCTACTCAAAGTCCTTTAAGGAGTGAAATCTTGACACTGAACTGATACTGGTGCCCAAAATAATAAAAAGAATGAAAAGATGTGAACACACTTTAAAAGTGATGTTTGTATTTTTTTCCCCAAGATACAAGGTTTCCTATACTGCGTGTCATTTACTTGAGGTTCCTGTGGTTGGTAGCTCCTAACGTGGCTATGAAAGATCCCCGCTTCCTGGTAGTCAAGCCCTTGTGTGATTCCCTCCCCTTGTGGGTGAGGGGGATCTAGTGACTTTACTTGAAGATGGCAAGAGTGATGAGATGTCATTTCCAAAATGAGGTTACAGAGGCTGACTTCTGGCTTGCTCATATGCTCTCCTGGCCCCTCAATAGCTCACTCTGGTGAAGCCAGGAACCATGTTGTGACGAGGGTCCACTTGGCAAGGAACCCAGTTGGCCTCTCTCCAGCTCATGAGGAACTGAGGCCCTCAATCCAACAGCCATGAGGAACTGAGGCCCTCAATCCAACAGCCATGAGGAACTGAGGCTCTCAATCCAACAGCCATGAGGAACTGAATCCTCCCAACAACCAAGTGAGTGATCTTGGAAGCAGACCCTTCCCCATTCGAGCCGAGTTGCCTGCAGCCCCAGCCAATATCTTGACTGCAGAGCTCCAGAGCCAGAGAACACAGCTGTGCCACTCAGATTCCTGACTCAAAGAAAAGTTGTGAGAAAATAAATCCACAGAGTTTCGGGGGACAGCCTGTTACACGGCAATAGACAACTCACCAAGTTGCCTTAGGATGAGACTGGGATACGTTTCTTTTTCTTCATGTTAGAAAGCTGGTGCTCAACAAACACTGACAGGTGAGAATCATCTGGACCTGTGCACTTAGGGGCCAATTCCAAGATGCTTAAGAAGGAATAGTGACATCAACTTCGAGACTATACTCACATTTAAGCACATACCTTGACAACGACAAAATTATTTTTAATTAGACAAGTAAGTTCTCATGCTCAAATGAACTTTAAAAAAACCAAAGAGATAAATGGTCCTAAAGGCATGCTGTTTAAAATAGTTTTTTCTATCCCTAACATTACCAAGAGCCCCTGTTTTATTCTCTTCCAGTGTTCAAACAAAACCTCACAATGTGCAGCTCGGGTTCTGATGTCTCCACAAAAAAGGATCTGGGCTCTTTTTTTTTTAAACATCTTTATTAGAGTATAATTGCTTTACTATGGTGTGTCAGTTTCTGCTTTATAACAAAGTGAATCAGTTATACATATACATATGTCCCCATATCTCTTCCCTCTGGGCTCTTTTTAAAAAAAATAAATAACTGACTACATGTTTGGGACAGAAAACCTAGGGGTAAGCCTGAAGTTCCTTGTTGTCACAGAAGAATCAGGGTGCTCTCAAAGATGTTTGAAAATGGTGAAAAAGGATCTGGTTTAAAGGGGCTCCCAATGACTAACCTGTGATCAACTGAGCAGCAGAAAAGTCATAATTCTAATCCATAAGAGCAAGTTCAGGCCATTCAAAGCCACCCCATTCGTGAGGATTAAACTTTAAGCAGGCTTTAAAAAGTTCTCCTTGCTGATTTCATGAATTCATGCTTGGTTCCAAAGAGACAAATACATGATCCTTAAAAGATTAATAACCACCCGCTATGAATTACAGGAGGATCAAGAGAAATGGGTTTGTGATCTCATGATAAAAGGGAAGTAAAGTTAAGTCTGGGTGATCCGAGAGGAACAGGCTTTCCAGGGTCTTGGGAAATTGGAGCTAGGAATGTGGGTGACAGCACTGCGTCCTCCCCTGGAACACGACAACTGTCATGACGTCCAGAATGTTTGAGGTTAATAAACATCTTAAGAGCAGCACATGAACTGCCGGTGGGCCAAAAGCATGTTGTAGCCTCTCCCAAGCAAGGGGGCTTCCACCCTTCTGTTAAATTTCTACATCCTTGGCTCAACGAGAAAGAAAATGAATGAACGGTCTATTCCCTCCCCCGCCCCAATCCAAACCCTACCAAAACACTCCAGGCACAAAGCATTCACATCTTCAATTTTAATAGGCATTGCCAAGTGAGCACTGAAAACAGCTGTTTCAATAGTCACTACTCAACAGTGAACAAAGCCACCTAATTGCTCAGATCCTTAGCAAAACCTGACAGTCTTAAACTTTTTCATTTTTTGCCCAACTGATGAGAGGGAAGAAACGTCAGCTCATTGATTTAACTCACAGTCTAAAGAGCCTACGAGAGGGGTGGAAGACCAAACCAAAAATAACGCCTTGCAAATAATGAATACAACAAACTATTCTGGAGACTGGTAAGGCACAAGTAAGAGTGACGCCGCTTACTGGGTGCCTGTTTTGTGCCAGGAACCAAGCTTGACAATTCACAGGAGTTACCTCTGGCTCTTGCAACACCAAGGCACTGGTGTGCCCCCTTTACAGATGCAGAGATAAAGGTTCAGAACCGTGAAGTCACTCACCAAGTTCATATGACAAGCCGGGAGCTGGGATTTAGAGAGTTACTCACCCATCACCACCTTCCAGTTTTCAAATCGTTCCATCACTTCAAAACGTTCTCTCATGCCCACTTGCTACAGATCCCTGCTCCCGTGCCCAGCCCCAGGCAACTACTGTTCTGCCTCCTGTCTCCATAGATTTGTCTTTTCTGAATATTTCATACAATATGTAATCTCTTGTAACCGGCTTCTTTTGCTCAGTGCAATGTTTTTGAGGTTCGTCCATGCTGTAGCGTATTGTCTGTAGTTCATTCCCTTCTATTGCTAGTAGTATTCCACTGGATGGATTCACAGTGGATGGACATTCGGACTGTTCCCAGGTTTTGGCAACCATGAATAACGCTGCTATGAACATTCACGTACGTGTCTCTGTGTCGACATATGTTTTCATTTCTGTTGGGTGTATTCCTAGAAGTGAAATGGCTGTATCCTAGGGCACGTGTTCTGTTGGGTGTATTCCTAGAAGTGAAATGGCTGTATCCTAGGGCACGTGTACGTTTTACATTGCCAAACCATTTACCAAAGTGGCGTCACCATTTTTTTATTCCCTCCAGCATCAAATGAAGATTGGAAGCTGAATATTCAAGAAATTGGAAAGACTTTCTATCAGTTCCACTTGTACACCAGTGAATGTGTGTGTCACATATACTTCAGCAGCTTGACTAGAGTGTGAAAAAGAAATTGTCTGTAACACTGGAGACTCACTTCAATTTATTAGTCACCCATCAGTCTGATGGTGGATCTGGTGGGGTTTCTGAGCAGCCCTCACCTGGGTAAATACCTAGGATGTGCCAAGGGAAACAGCGCTGACATTTTGAAATAAAACAGGCCAAAGGGTCACTGTTTCTCAGGGGCTCCTCATTCTTTCACCCCTCTGCCTTTTTGACACATTAATTCCCATTTTTCACAGTTGACTTCGGGCAGATCCCTTGGGATCTATACCTCGCATCCTCACTGCGTCCCTCTGTATCTTTTCTAGAACCTGTAACTCTTACCAATAGATAATAAATAAATATGATCATGGTCATTTCTCCCTCTTCCAGGCAAATAAGGGTGTGTCCAGCAAGACCACATCCATCGCTGAATCCCATCACCCCCTCTGGTCACCCTGTCCCACCTGCACACAACACTAGTGATCCCAGCTGTCCCTTGGGCTGCATCTGATTGCTCTTAATCCATAGAAAACCCACAGCATTCTTCCTCTCCAAACCAATTTGAATCCATTTTATAAGATTTCACAAGACACTCTAACTACTTTCTAATATCTACATGGTGCTGCCTCCTAGCCCCAATTCCGTAATGTGCCTGCAAATGCTATTACACCTGTCAGGGATGGTTTGTTTTCAATAATCTCATAGCTTTTTTATTTATTGGACCGCCACAGCCCTCTATGTGTTTACTTAGTCTTTGCTTATTTGTCAAGTGCACAAAGCATCTTTCCCCTTACAGCCCCAGAGTGCCGCGCGCTCGATTTCTAGGTTAGGTAAAAGATGGCAGTAGAGCAGCAGGAAGAGCCGGAGGCAAGGAAGACAGTGTGAGGAGGCGGGTAGGAAGGGAGGGAAGACGTACGTGAACACCGTCCCGTTACAATGTGCGACCACTCTGTTTTCCATCCGTTCTCATTTACAAGGTAAAACATGCTTGGAACTAAACACGCCTATCGAAACCTTTGAATGGCCAAATGTATTGGTATCACCTTTGTTTCGTTCCAAATCTCTTTCTAAAAGTGGCTGCAGAGAATCAAGCCCCCATAAGGAAGAAAAAGAGAAACACTAAAAGTCATCACCAAAACCCAGCCACCTAATTTTCAATTCATAACTGAGCTTATCATCAGTGCCCCCTTGGCCTGTGTACATGCATCAATGCCAGGGCAAGTAAGAGAAAAGGCTCCCCTTCAGGATAAAGTAGTACAATGCACTCACTCTTCGTGCATCATCTTATCTAGTCTTTACAAAATCCAGTGAGGCAGCTATAATCATTCTCACCTGACAAATGAGAAGCTGGGAATTAGAGAAGTAAATGACTTGCCCAGGCTGACACAGCTGGAAAGAGGCAGGGGCAGTATTCAAACTGAGGACTTCAGACTCCAAAGCTCATACTCTTTTTTGCTCAATCAGGCTGCCTCCCGAGTTAAACTCCCCCGCCCCCATTACAGGTGCCACGAGACTCTACCATCTCTTCATCATCATCAAAAACTGTGTATCAAGGACCCACTGCCTATATGGCATTGCTCTTGTTTCCACAGCAACACGCTGCCAGAGAGTCATGGGAGTATCCCGTGCTCAAAAAAATGATGATGTAATGTCCTGTGATTGTGGCTCTGAAAGGTGACAGTTACACTACTACAGAGGATGCCATCTCAGCTGGCAGCCTGGAGCCTGCAGGAGCTAAGCGAGAAGAAAAGAAGGAGAGGAGAAAGGCAGTGGGTTGTAACCCAAGACGGTGGTCTGTTTTGAACATGAACATGAACATGTTTGTAATTGTTGCTGAAACAGAATCCTAGCCAGGTTTGCACATTAATGGTTCTTTTATTAGGAAACAAATCAAGCAATCCAGGAGAGAAAGTAAAATTAGACTGTACTGCTAACAGCTCCCCAGAGGTATGTGGCAATGATTATCGAGTTAAATGACTACATCACTAACAACTGCGATGGCAAGTCAGTCCCTCTCAGATCCATTTTTGCTCTCAATGTACAGATGGTGAAACCCACTAGTAAATAAACAAATTACCCCCTTATCCATTTGTTTAATTGTTTCCTTCTTTCCTCATCCCAAATCATGTTTTTGCCACACTTTTCAGAGGCTGATTTAAAATGTATGTTGTTGTTGTTTTTTGCCATCATTGCTTACAAAAATAATCCTGGCTCATGAAACACATCTCACAAGAAGGAAGAAAGAAATTGCCTTTTGATGACAAGCTTTCACCACTGACTTTTGGACACTGTGACTGACACATTACAGCAAAATATATTACCCCAACTCTGTACTGGGTGTAAGCTTAAAAACTGAAATTGCTTTCGAGACTGAGAATTTTCAGATTAAGAGAATATGGAGAGCACACCACTGAGTTTTTAAACGTATTATTTACCCAAACTTGCCACAAGTTTTAAATCAGATTCTTTCAAAGAAATCAAACTACAGTCATATTTAGATTTGGGTTCCAACAATGTCTGCGTTTATAAATAAAGTAAGAAGATAAGTCCATTTTTAAAAGTCAGCATTTGCAGCATTCCTGCATCTACAAGTGCAGATGTTAGAAACCTGGAAAAAATAATTAACTTAAGTGTTCTAGTTAGCATTAAACCAGAAAGGAGAAAATACATACAGAAAATCCCCATTTTTACAAATGAGTGAGGCTTAGAATGCATCTTATCTCCAACACAAGTTAATCCCCCGCCCCCCTCGTTTAAGGAGCCCCTGGAACAAACGCAGCCACTTGCTAAGTATACACGAGAGTAGGTTTGCAGAAGCCACTCAGCTCAGGTCGAATCAAAAGAAACATGGTGCCTTAAATTTCTTCCCAAACTGTACTCCAGGATTGCTTTTCCTTCCCCTGTGTTCCGAAGAGCAAACAAAGAAAAGGTGCTTGCTCCTCACACTTCTCTAAATGTTTTAACAAAAGGCTGCTGAATAAACACATTACTCACTTAAAAACTGAAAAGAAGTTCTATTCCGGAGATAAAAGCAACTATATTTGCATTTTAACAGTTGTGAGCGAGCGCCACCTGGCGGGAGCATCCGGAGCCGGCTTTTAGCATCGGGCAGCTTCCCAAGCCCGTACGGTTTTACCGCACGCCACCCAAGAACGCTCTGAGACCCGTGGAGGAATATTTTTGACACTGGTTCTTGCCGCAGAAACCTGAGTACTATTCATGGGTGGCAAGCCGGCCAGGCCTTGGAGGACAGTAAAAATTTAAGTCACAAATGATGCCTGGTCCCCAGGACTGCCCCCAAGCATCCTCCTCCTTCCCTGCCCTAGCACACCTAACACAGACCCAAAACGAGGAAAACAGGAATTGTGCACCATCTTCAGAATGATGTGTGGCTGTCCCTCTTCTCTTACTTGCTAAACCAACCTTTAAGCTTCACACACCTCTAAAGAAGTGTCCTAGTCGCCTAACTTCCCAGCCACGAAACAAGCTGTTCTTTCGCAGAAGTCCCATATTCAGTTCCTGTTTTGGAGCAAGGAAGACTCCAGTGCATTTCCAGTGGAATGTCACTCTAGCGGCTCTTAACCTCAGAAGCAGCCTGTTTAAAGAGGTTACACTCCCCCACAGTTTCTTTTTCTTCCCTTCTCTTTCTTTCAGCGTGATAATAGATGGGCACCGCTGTTACTCATCAATCCAAAACGAATCTTTTCCTAAGTCCCACTAGCTCATCTCAGCCTGCCCCCATGATCCCAGCAATCTCTCCTCAGCGTGGTCACACCTGAGCTAATTGGAAACTGCAAGGTGATTCTGAACTTGGAAGCACACCTGCACTCCTTTCTCCCTTCTCTCCTTCCCCCACCGCCTACTCTTTGGGGGCTCAGGGCTGGAAGCTGCCTGCCGTGGGCTTTGGGGATGTGTAAGATCCCGGATCCTGGAGGCCTCCTGTGCATGCCAACTTGCCATTAGTAGCATGCCAGGGCAAACGCCCGCACACACACACATACACACACACACACACACACACACACACACACACACACACACACACACACGGGAAACTACCTCTGCTCGCCTCCTCCCCATGGTCAAATCCAAATACGAGTCCCCCAAACTTTTCTGGAGCAGACACGCTGACAGGTCAAATCCCCTCCACCTGAAGGGCCTTAACAGGGGCGCCCGTTTGCTTCGGCTAAGAACCACGGGGTAGGGAGGAGGGATGGCCGTCTCTGTCGTTAACACCAACACCTCCACGGTGCCTTCAGCGGCGTAAGGACAAGCTCAGGGAAGCAGCGTGGTTAGAGCAAGTCTGGGGCCGCCTGTCTCTCCCGTGAGACAAGAAAAGCCACCGCCCTGGCCGCCTCGGCCTGCTGGCGACCGGTCCTCCCCACGAAAAGCGCGCGCTGCCCAGGAGGCTGCCGGGGAGAGGACGCTCCACCCCGGGCGTCGATGCCGCTTTCTATCTCACCGCCCCAAACACTCAAGTGACAGATTCCGACAAGTGGGAGGCGGCGAGCGGAAATATTCGCCACAGCCGCGGAAAGTTACTCGAGGCCGGGGGGTCCGCAGAAAAGTAAAGCGGCGCACTTCGCCGAACGCTGCCTGCCGAGGGACGCCGGGGGCCGGGCACGCTGGCCCGGGCGCGCCTGGACACGGCTGCCCGCGGCTGCAGTCGGGGACCCGGGCTCCGGCCAGCCGCCCCCCTCATCCCCCACGAGCCTGCACAACTTTCTCCTCCCGGGGCCCGGCGGCAGGCGCCCGGACGCGCCGGGGAGGGAGAAGGGACCGGGGGCGCACTCACCTGCGGCGCTCTGCGCCCGGGCGCCGGGTAGCGGCGGCAGCTGCAACCGCAGGAGCAGGCTGAGGGCGAGCGCGGCGAGGCTCGCCATCCGGGCGGCGGTGGCTCAGCCACTTCCCGCGGGGGCCGGGGCCGGGGCCGGGACTGGGGCGGGCGCGGGGCGGCCCCGCATCGTCGGCGCGGCTGCAGGCTGTACGCGCCGCTGGGCTCACGGAGCCGGCGCCGCTACGCTCGAAGCCGAGGCGCAGCGCGAACTGAGGCGGGAGGCTGGGCGGGGGCGGGATGCTGGGCGGGGGACGGGGGGCGGTGTCCCCGGAGTCCTAACGCCGCCGCCGCCGCCCACCCGCCCGACGCTCCGCCTCGGCCGCGCACACACCCTCGCGCGCACGCCCGCGCCTCGCACACGCCCGCGCCTGGCCCACGCGGGCTCCCCGCGCTCCCTCGCCGGGCCGGGCGGCTCGGGGCCGCTGGCTCCTACAGTCATGCGCCCCGCGGGGTCCTCGCCCTTCCCCACGGGCCGCGCTGCCGCGCACCATCTGCCCGGCTGGGGTGCAGGTATAGGGGGCGGTGGGGGGAGGAGGGAGAGAGAGAGAAGCCGTGGGAGAACAGGTGAGTGGGGGGACAGATGCGAGAGGAGGGAAGGAGGGAAGGAGGGGGCAGCCGTCTCGACTCGGGAGGGGGGACCAGATGAATGGGGGAAGGGAGGGGCATCTCCCCTCAACTGTAGCAGGTGTCCGCTGGCGAGGGTCTCGGGCACGCCCTGCGATGAGTAGTTCATGTAAGAGTCGTCACCCTACCTCGAGCACGCGCGCGCGCGCACACACACACACACACACACACACACACACACTCTTCTGGGTGCATCTATGACCGCGCCGCAATCCCCCCCCCATCAGCCTCACAGGCACCCCTCTCATTCACCCACACCTCTCCCTTGTCACCACCCCACACGGGAGAGGGTGAAGACTGGGCATGAGGCATCCCAATCTCTCTTGCTGCCTTCCCCCTTCCCCTTCTCCGGAGACAGATCTCTGTAGCTTTTTCCTTTTTCTTCCCGGTCTGAACAAAGACCTGGTTGAGGCTGAAAGCCTAAAACCATAGATCAGAGTCTGAGCTGTCCCTTGCAGCCCACAGGCTGGGACTCTGCTCTCCTGGGAGCAGGGGATCTCATGGAAGAGACCAGGTGCCACTTGGTCCTGGCTGGGGGCCTGGGCTGTAAAAGCCAGGGGCGGGGCCTCTGGGCAAAGCTCAAGGGGTTCACACTCTGTGAACCTGGCCAAAGCCCTCCTTCTTCTGTTTCAGCAAGCCCCAGCCCCCCACCCCATCCCCAGTCTCATCCTTGTTGGGACTCCAAGGATTGGACTGGACAGACTGTTGGGGAGAAATATGAAAGTCGGGCATGGCTAGGGTTTCCAAAACTGGGGAGCCTGGGGCTCTGGATTGAGTTGCTCTGGCAGGGAACACAGAGTCTCCCTCTTGCCCTCCAGTTCCCACTAGATGGAATGGAACGGTCGCCTTGAATAGAGACCACTAACTGCCCCCATGCTACACTTGTAATCCCAGGCTAATTCTTCCAACTCTTGTCTAGCTGCCCCCCACCACCTTCACAGGTGAAGGGCTTGGGCTAGCCTAGTTCTGCTTCCCAGACCCCTGCCTGGGGCGAGTGGGATTCTGCAAGTCTGGGGAGAGGCCTGGGAGTGGGACCTATTACCAGCTGACTCAGAGCTTCTTAATAATTCTACAAATACCTACAGGGCACTTAACCATGTGCCCCGGTCTGCTAGTCTCAGGGGACACAGAGATGACTGGCTCTCGGGACAGTTGGACTGGGAAGATCCCTTCTGCTCAGAGCTAAACAGCTGGCTTCTTCCTCCGTCACCCGAGGCCTGTCTCAGGCAGGGGAGTTAATTAGGGAGGCCTGACCCAGGCCCATGACCTGTGACTCTGGGCATGGCTGATCCCAGGGCCTGACCCAGGGGAGCAGGATGTTTCTAAGCCACTAAGGAGCTTCTAACTTGTCCTGGTTCCCTTTGGCTCCTAATCATGCCCTGTCTCAGACTTTCTGGAAAAGTATAAAGTAGCAGTTCTCCTAGAGTCCTCAGGGCACAAGCCCTCCCACACCCACACTCTAGAGATGCTATATCACTGCCTTAAAAAATCCCACTGAATGGGGTTCACGTGGCCCCAAGAAAAAGCTCTGTTCGCAAGGTAACCAAGCTGGCGGAGCAGAGCCAGTGCCTGCCCAGGCCGAGCCATGGCCCTCTGTGCTTTCCCAGCTGCCCTCCACCTGGAAACTGACCCCTCTGTTCCTTCAGGAGCCTAACCTGCTGCCCAAAAGGACTCTGACTCCGGTCACAGCACCGTGCTTTTGCACCTGCCGTTCCCTCTGCCTGGAAGGCCCTTCCCTGCATCATCTCCCCAGTTAGCCCATGCTGGTCCTTAAGGCTTCTCTGTGAAACTCTGGCAGAGAGGCACTTCCTGCTCTATGCCTGGTGCCAAGACCCCCCGGGACAGCTGCTGTGGGGATGCTTTTCACACTGGGGGGAATGTGGTTTGTCCCCTGGGTCTTTTCTACAAGCCTGAGTTCTCAAAGGGCACCTGGACACTTAACACAGGGCTGCTGGGTGATGGGAGGTTGATGGGGGAGGGGCAGGGGGAGGGCTGGCTCAGGGCCACAGATGACTGGCTTCTCAAGGGAGGGGGTTCATGGAGAGTGACAGCATCATCTCCCACCCTCCTTCACTGGGACTTCGGTGCTGATTAGAAAGGAGGGGCTGCTTTCCCACCTGCCCCCCATCAGCCTGGGGAGCTGGGGGAACTTGACCACGTGTTCACTCCTGGCTCAGGGCTGGGTTCGGTGTCAGTGCTGAAGCAAGAAGGCCAGGGCCTGGGGTGGGGTTTGTGATGGCTGGAAAGGCCCCCAGCCCCTTTCAATTCCACTCAAGAAGGTAGCTCCTTATCCTTGGGATGACTCTGCCCTTAACCCCGTGGGACTTTTGGCAAGACCTCTCTCAGCCTCAGTGTCCCTGTCTGCACGGTGGCTCCCCTTTCGGCACTGGTGGGGGCCAAGACAGGAGTGTTCAGACACTTTAGCTGCAGATCACTTAATCTGAGCACAGTTTGAGGGGAAGCCTGAAACATGGGCATTCTTTCAACAAGTGAGCTGGGCTGGCTGCCATGTGCCAGGGATGGCAGGGCTGTGGGTTTGCAGCTTGAACAGCAGACTTGGTCTTTGCCTTCATGGAGCTTACAGTCTCGTGAGAAACACTGGACAAAGAGAAGGGAGGTAAAGATCCCAGTGGTGACCTCCATCTCCCCAGCCCCTCCCCTGCCCCCAGTGATTACAGTTCTCCAGTGGGGAGCAAAGGACCAAGGGGAGACAACTTGGGCCAAGATGCTTCACTTATCCCTGGGGAAAGCCCAGTGATATATAGCTACTGTTTTATCCCCATCTTATACACAGGGAAACTGAGGCTCAAAGAGGCAACACCCTGTGTAGGGAGGCAGCCGAGGAGTGGCCCTCCACTGGAGCCTTCTCTCTCCTTGCTCTTGTGCAGGGCACCTTTAGCCGTTTAAATATAAAATTTAGAAATGCAGTCTTTAGTCGTACCAGCCACACTTCAAGTGCTCAGGAGCTACACATGGTTAGTGGCTGTCATATTGAACAGTACAGATATAGACCATTTCCATTAACACAGAAAATTCTATTAGACAGCACTGCTCAAACTACAGCCTATGGGCCAAATCTGGCCCACTGCCTGTTTTTTTTTAATAAAGTTTTATTGGAACACAGCCATGCTTATTCATCTGTGTACTACCTGTGGCTACTTTTGCAGAAAGTTCTATTAGACAGTGCTGCTCTCAAGCAGGGTCAGAAAACTACTGTAATAGGGAAGAACCTTTGTATTCTATTACAGGTTAATCACTAAAGGGATGCTGCCTATAAGCTTAAATTATACATAATGGCCCATCTCTGGGAATCCTGCCTCCCAGGTAATGAGCATTAAGCTGAAATACCTTGGCCTAGCTCACAGGAAACATCCTGAGTAGGTCCACCTGTGAATGGCTGAAGGAAGGAAGACAATAACACATCCCTTCCTTCCCCCCAGTCTGACCAGAACGAGGAAATATTTGATTTCCCTTCCCCCTCCCCTTTTAGTATGAAAGAAGCCTGAATTCTAACTCGGGTAAGATGGTTCCCTGGGACACTAGTCCACCATCTTGTCAGTCTGCTGGCTCTCTGGATAAAGTCGCTATTCCTTTGCCCCAGCAACTCGTCTCTTGATTTATTGGCCTGTCCTGCAACGAGCAGTACAAGCTTGGGCTCAGTAACACGACCACCTGAAAAGGATTCCTGCTTTGGGATGCAGCAATATTATTGGATAATGCATGTTTTTATAGAACAAAATGGTTGGGTCGTGAGGTTACACTTGAAAAATACTTATGGTTTTTAAGTTGCATTTGAGTTATTTATATTTGCATGTCTTGACAGAAAGTGTATGGGGACTTCCTAGAACAGCCCCTGACCTAGGTCCTCTGCCTGCCTCTTGTCTGTAGAAAAGCTGTAGCCTCCTAGGCTTCCCTGAGTTCCGAAGAGTACATTTAATCAGAGAAGTGAGAAAAATGCAGAAAGAAAGCAAAACAGTCAAGCAGGACAAAATAATAATAGCTTAGCCATTAAACAAAGACAAGGACTTTTAGTTCTTCCTCAAGGGCTAGAGATAATATTCTGAGCCATATCCTTTGAGCTGTTTTACAGATACTGAAACCTCCACCAGGTGGAAGAAGTTAACTGTATGCTGCCCACCAGCAAGTAGACCCCAGACCAGTTGGAAACAGAAGGCTGGTGATGTTGACTCTTGATTACCTCACCACCGGCCAATCAGAAGAAAGTCCATGAGCTTATCACACATCCCACAACCCCCCTCCCTTACCCTGTCTTTAAAAATCTTTCCCTGAAAGCCTTCAGGGAGTTCGGGTCTTTAAAGCGCTAGCTGCGCTGGACTCCTTGCTTGGTGCCCTGCAAGAAATGCTGCACTTTCCTTCACCAGAGCCCAGTGTAAGTAGATTGGCTTTACTGCACACAGGCAAGCGGACTTAAGTTTGGTTCAGTAACAAAAGCACCAATGCATATTAATATGTCTGCCATAAAAACATTATTCAAATAAGCCAGAATCTGGCCTGCCTCTTGTTTTTATAAATAAAGCTTTACTGAAACACAATCTTGTGTGTTTGTTTACATATTGCCTAGGGCTGCTCTCTGCATTACAGAGGCAGAATTGAGGAACTGTGACAGAGATCATCTGGCCTGTACCACTGAAAATATTTACTGTCCTTGCCCTCTTGGAAAAAGTTTGCCGGCCCCTTCTCCGGAGGTAGTGTTACAAGACAATCTGACAATCATTGGTCAAAAACTGGTTCTCAAAGTGTGTTCCCTGGACCAGTGGCACCAGCATCACCTGGGAGCGTGTTGGGAATGCAAATTCTCAGGCCCTACCCTAGACTTACTGAATCAGAAATGCTGGAGGTGGGCCCCAAGAATGTGTGTTTTAAGCAGCCTCCCAGGTGATTCTGATGCAAGCTCAAGTTGAAAAACCACAGATCTAAAACACGCGTGGAGGAAATGCCAGTAAGTGAGTGGCGCAAAAAGGTGTTAATGGGCTCCCGTGGGAACAGAAGAGTTTGGAAAGATGTCAGGAGAGTGATGGCCCATCCACCGCCTGGTCCCTCTGTGGCAAAGCCTTTGACAGCCCTTGGATGAGGCCATGCCCGCCGGGAGAAGACCTCTCACCAGCCGCCTGTGACAATGCCCAGGCCTCACTCCTGGCAGCCCCACCCTCCCACAGAGTTGTCAGCACGTTTGGAGCTGTCTCCACGCATAAATTCATGGACCAGCTGTCTCTTTTAAGCTGGTTGCAAGATGATACCATTAATAGATGTCAGATACATTGGCAATGATCTCTTCATTAATAATTTCCTCCTTTCTGGGAAAAAAAAATTAGTAACAAGCAATCATCAATAATTCAAAAATACAAGTTAACCTTTCTATTAGCAGAACGGCTCTACACATGCCACGGACTCTTTCAGAGCCAGGAGCTCTGGCTTGAATAATGTTTTTACAGCAGGAATATTAATACACGTTAATGCTGTCTGTCAAAGTATGCAAATATAAATAACTCAAATGCAACTTAGAAACCATACGTATTTTTTGAGTGTAAGCGGATGATCTAACCATTTTGTTCTATAAAAACAGGCATTATCCAATGATATTGCTGCCTCCAAAAGCAAAACTTTACGAAGGAATCACTCTCAATTTGAGGCCTTTGTGGTTAGAAAGATTTCTCTTGCACTGAACCAGCGCTGCCACCCTGTCAGAGTTGGCTTCTCTTTCTGGGGGTGGACAGAAAGCCTGGGCACACTTCCAAGTGACTTTCGTCTGGATGTTGGTGTGCTCTAGGTAAGCCTCCTCCATCCCTTACATCCTTCCTGGGCCGCTTCTTACGTGATTTTCAGGACCCTCCCCCCAACATCTGTTTCCTCTTCTGTAGGACATGCTCTATTTTGGTAACACTCCTCTAGTTTGGGATTAACATAAACACATTACTATATATTTTATATATATATATATATACACACACACACACACACACACAATATATATAAATAAATATATTTAACAAGGACCCTGTATAGTGCAGGGAACTCTACTCAATATTCTGCAATAACCTACATGGGAAAAGAATCTGAAAAAGAATGGATGTATGTACATGTATAACTGATTCACTTTGCTGTACATGTGAAACTAACACAACATCGTAAATCAACTGTACTCCAATATAAAATAAAAATTTAAAAAAAAAACACTCCTCTTCCAGGTGAAGCCTTGCGCCTGCCCACATTCCTTACACCTCCATTTACCACCCAGGTGACTATGAACTCATCACTCTCCCTCTGCAGATCTATCTCCCCATTGGGGTAACTGTTCCCACCAAGTGATTTAATGGATGTGAGAACACCTAAAATAGGGCCTGGCCCACTCAAGAGATCACTTCTTTTCCTTCCTTTGTTACTTCCAAGTCTTAGATTCACGTACCACCCCAGCCTTGACGCCACGCCAATTATCAGAGACACCTGCATGCCAACACAGCACCAGCTGCTTCATCCTTGGGCCAAACCACCAGCACACGGTCCAGACCATTGGCAGGTAGACCTCAGTGCGTGGGACGCTGGGATGGCATCTCGCTTAGCCTAAGTGGGTTCTGCCAGACAGCTGTTTCTTTTCATTAAAACACACACACAAAACTAAGTGATGTCTGCCAAGCACCCACCAGGGATGTTTGTGTCTCTAACGTGTGACCAGCCCCATGCTGAGCAGTGGGGATGCCAAGGTAAGATGACCCCGTCCACAAGAGCCCAGAGTCAGCCCACGCTGAGAGGTCACACCAGCACACCAGTGGCAGATGGTTTCAGGGTCATGGACGTAAATAATGGATGTCAAACATGATCAAGACATGGCCCCAACCTTTACTTCTTGCTTCCAGCAAAGTGGTTGTCTGATGAAGCAGGACAAAAGCCACAAAAGCCACTGTGGAGGCCTGGGGGCCCTGGAGTTGGGCACAGATGTTTCAGAGCACTGGGGTTCCCCAGGACTCTCAGCCCCTCTCCTCGTCCCTGACAGTAGACTTGGATTCAGGAGGGTCCCAGGTAGGGATGGACTCACCTGTTTGAGGTAGGCTGAACCTGTTGCTTCTCCGCATCCCCCTGCAGTGAGCTGAGCTCAAACTTCAGCTCCATTCTGCCTCCCATCTCGTTCCTCCCACGCCCGCCCCACGCACAGCAGCCAGAGCGGTTGATGGAGAAGACCATCAGCACTCAGTCCTGTCACTCGCCAGCTTAAAGCCCTTCACGGATGCCCCGCTGCCATCAGAAGAAAGTCCAGATCCTTAACATGGCCAACGAGCCCCCCACAGGCTGAGCCCAGCCTGCCTTTCTCAGCCTGTCCCCTCCCTGCTTCACCTTAAACTCCCCCACACCAGGTCCTCCCCAGGTAGAGAAGGAAAGAAGGGCATGTGGGTGGCAGGAACTGCTAGGCAAACACTCAGGAAGAGTCTGCAAGTTCAAGCAGGCTGGGACATGCCAAAAAGGTTGAGCTCCTCGGTGCAGTGGCTCCCTCTGTCCCCTGACTTTATTTACACACACTCTTTACTCCAAGCCACACTGGGTGACTCTCCATTGCCTCCTCTCTCTGCAATGCCAAACTCAAAATCCTTCCCTATCCTTACCTAGGCTCCAAATCCTCAACACTCAGCTTTGGGCAGGATCCAAGGGCTGGACTGTAGTGGACGGGATGAAGAAGAATCCATCAGTTCCATTTCCACTTTACCATCTGCAGAGCTGCCTTCTCCATGAGGGTGGCAGCCACTGAAGGGTCCAGGACTCTGTTCACACACACATACCCTCAGCGCCAAGCCCCCGGATGCATACAGCAAGCACTCGATATATGTTGGTGAAGCCTACAGCCAAATTTGCCTACCGGGGCCAAATAGGAGTTCAGGATGAGTTGTCTTCAAACAGGAGGTTCAGTGCCGCATCTGTCAAGATCTGTGGGAAAGGAGCCAGAGCATGGCTCACAGGTGCTCAGAGTGAAATGTCTTAGGGTGACATTTCCCAACTGTCCCTGATCCTGGGATCCACCAGGAGCTCTCGTTAATAACTCAGAATCCTCACACACCCCAGAACTAATGAACCCAAAAGTTCAGAGCCTGGAAATATTCCCTTTTTATCAGACTGTGCACAGGGGAGTCTCATAGAAGGTCCTACCAGAGTAACTCTGTCCAAGCCAACACATTAGCAGCAGCGACGATACTGTAGTCAGACTGCTGGCAGCACCTGGCCCAGGCTCAGAGCAGGAACAGCCCTGTCCCTGTCAGAGAGGAACCAGAAGAGAAGCCCTGGAGGCTTTCTGTCTGCCCACAGTGTGAAGTCTCCTCCAGGTGGGGCTCGACTCCCAGGGATAATAGACACTGGACCTTTGAGGAAAAGAGTGGGACCAAGAAGTCTGAAACAGAAATGATATAGAAATAATGCCTCGCCTTTTTTTTTTTTTTAAATCAAACCATTTTATTGAGGGGCTTCAGGGGAGGGTCAAAGGGCTGGTGGACATTGAGGTCTGACATCCTTGGCCTGGCCAGGATCTCTCCAGCTTCACAGTGGCTAAAAGCAAATGCCTCATTTAAAATTTAAAAGAAATTTTAAAAACTTCCTTCAGACTTTAGGTTTACAGAGTTGGTCTCATCAGAATCCTTGATTCTTAATACACTTTCATAATATTTCCCTATCTAGCTCTCTCTTATTATTTATTTGCTTATGTTTATTACTTTTTATGGTTACATGGATTTGGTATTTTCTTTTCATTGATTTGTTATTTTATTATTGTATTTTGCGAAGTATCAGTGGATCTCCCACCCATGGATAAAATCCGTGCCCTTGACAGTGACAGAATTCTGCCCACCACAGGTCAGCCCTTGAAGGCTGCAAAAATCAAACTTAGGCAGGCCCTAATTTGGGGAGAGATCCCAGAGCCCAGTTGTCCTTGGGCTCCCATAAGGCAGCCAGGCCTGGGTTTCTTCTGCAATGGTTCTCAACCCTGCTGCATATTAGAATCACCTAGGGCCCTACCCTCAGTCATTGTGTAATTTGGGTAGGACCCAGGCAACAGTATTTTTTTAATCTCTCTAATATTTCCACTAAGAACTACTGCAAAAGATTCCTCATTCGTAGTCTCCCTACCGCTGGGTGGGTGAGATATGAGTCATCTAATAAATTTGGTGGGGGAGATGGAGTGGGGGATAAACCCTTAAATACACCCTTATAAAGATGCCCTACCCCCTTGCCACCTCAGGGACTCCCTGTAGATAAGGAGAGATGTGCATGGAGAGAGCATCATGGGTAAGTAGACCGTACATTTCTTAACATGGGTCCATGGAACACACCTATTCAAGAACCACTCAGGATGTTCATTAATTTTGCATGGAACTGAATTAGAATCCATAGAGGTTGAGGTTCCGCAGTTTGATTTTTTTTTTTATATATATACAGCAGGTTCTTATTAGTCATCAATTTTATACACATCAGTGTATACATGTCAATCCCAGTCTCCCAATTCATCACACCACAACCCCCAACCCCCCGCGGCTTTCCCCCCTTGGTGTCCATACGTTTGTTCTCTACATCTGTGTCTCAATTTCTGCCTTGCAAACCAGTTCATCTGCACCATTTTTCTAGGTTCCACATATATGCGTTAATATACGATATTTGTTTTTCTCTTTCTGACTTACTTCACTCTGTATGACAGTCTCTAGATCCATCCACGTCTCAACAAATGACCCAATTTCGTTCCTTTTTATGGCTGAGTAATATTCCATTGTGTATATGTACCACATCTTCTTTTTCCATTTGTCCATTGATGGGCATTTAGGTTGCTTCCATGGCCTGCCTATTGTAAACAGTGCTGCAATGAACATTGGGGTGCATGTGTCTTTTTGAATTGTGGTTTTCTCTGGGTATATGCCCAGTAGTGGGATTGCTGGATCATATGATAATTCTATTTTTAGTTTTTTAAGGAACCTCCATACTGTTCTCCATAGTGGCTTTATCAGTTTACATTCCCACCGAGAGTGCAAGAGGGTTCCTTTTCTCCACACCCTCTCCAGCATTTGTTGTTTGTAGATTTTCTGATGAAGCCCATTCTAACTGGTATGAGGTGAGACCTCATTGTAGTTTTGATTTGCATTTCTCTAATAATTTGGGATGTTGAGCAGCTTTTCATGTGTTTCTTGGCCATCTGTAAGTCTTCTTTGGAGAAATGTCTATTTAGGTCTTCTGCCCATTTTTGGATTGGGTTGCTTGTTTCTTTAATATCGAGCTGCATGAGCTGTTTATATATTTTGGAGATTAATCCTTTGTCCGCTGATTCATTTGAAAATATTTTCTCCCGTTCTGAGGGTTGTCTTTTCGTCTTGTTTATGGTTTCCTTTGCTGTGCAAAAGCTTTGAAGTTTCATTAGGTCCCATTTGTTTATTTTTGTTTTTATTTCCATTACTCTACGAGGTGGATCATAAAAGATCTTGCTGTGATTTATGTCAAAGAGTGTTCTTCCTATGTTTTCCTCTAAGAGTTTTATAGTGTCTGGTCTTACATTTAGGTCTCTAATCCATTTGGAGTTTATTTTTGTGTATGGTGTTAGGGAGTGTTCTAATTTCATTCTTTTACATGTAGCTGTCCAGTTTTCCCAGCACCACTTATTGAAGAGACTGTCTTTTCTCCATTGTATATCCTTGCCTCCTTTGTTATAGATTAGTAGACCATAGGTATGTGGGTTTATCTCTGGGCTTTCTATCTTGTTCAGATGACATATGTTTCTGTTTTTGTGCCAGTACCATATTGTCTTGATTACTGTAGCTTTGTAGTATAGTCTGAAGTCAGGGAGTCTGATTCCTCCAGCTCTATTTTTTTCCCTCAAGACTGCTTTGGCTATATGGGGTCTTTTGTGTCTCCACAGATATTTTAAGATTTTTTGTTCTAGTTCCGTAAAAAATGCCATTGGTAATTCGAGAGGGATTGCATTGAATCTGTAGATTGCTTTGGGTAGTATAGTCATTTTCACAATATTGATTCTTCCAATCCAAGAACATGGTATATCTCTCCATCTGTTGGTATCATCTTTAATTTCTTTCATCAGTGTCTTATAGTTTTCTGCATACAGGTCTTTTGTCTCCTTAGGTAGGTTTATTCCTAGGTATTTTATTCTTTTTCTTGCAATGGTAAATGGGAGTGTTTCCTTAATTCCTCTTTCAGATTTTTCATCATTACTGTGTAGGAATGCAAGAGATTTCTGTGCATTAATTTTGTATCCTGAAACTTTACCAAACTCATTGATGAGCTCTAGTAGTTTTCTGGTGGCATCTTTAGGATTCTCTATGTATAGTATCATGTCATCTGCAAAGAGTGACAGTTTTACTTCTTCTTTTCCAATTTGTATTCCTTTTATTTCTTTTTCTTCTCTGACTAACGAGGCTAGGACTTCCAAAACTATGTTGAATAATTGCAGCGAGAGTGGACATCCTTGTTTTGTTCCTGATCTTAGAGGAAATGCTTTTAGTTTTTCACCATTGACAATGATGTTTGCTGTGGGTTTGTCATATATGGCCTTTACTATGTTGAGGTAGGTTCCCTCTATGCCCACTTTCTGGAGAGTTTTTATCATAAATGGGTGTTGAATTTTGCCAAAAGCTTTTTCTGCATCTATTGAGATGATCATATGGTTTTTCTTCTTCAGTTTGTTAATATGGTGTACCACATTGATTGATTTGCTTATATTGAAGAATCCTTGCATCCCTGGGACAAATCCCACTTGATCATGGTGTATGATCCTTTTAATGTGTTGTTGGATTCTGTTTGCTAGTATTTTGTTGAGGAGTTTTGCATCTATATTCATCAGTGATATTGGTCTGTAATTTTCTTTTTTGTACTATCTCTGTCTGGTTTTGGTATCAGGGTGATGGTGGCCTCATAGAATGAGTTTGGGAGTGTTCCTTCCTCTGCAAATTTTTGGAAGAGTTTTAGAGGATGGGTGTTAGCTCTTCTCTAAATGTTTGATAGAATTCACCTGTGAAGCCATCTGGTCCTGGACTTTTGTTTGTTGAAAGATTTTTAATCGCAGTTTCAATTTCATTACTTGTGATTGGTCTGTTCATATTTTCTACTTCTTCCTGGTTCAGTCTTGGAAGGTTATACCTTTCTAAGAATTTGTCCATTTATTCCAGGTTGTCCATTTTATTGGCATAGTGTTGCTTGTGGTAGTCTCTTAGGATGCTTTGTATTTCTGCAGTGTCTGTTGTAACTTCTCCTTTTTCATTTCTAATTTTATTGATTTGATTCCTCTCCCTCCTTTTCTTGATGAGTCTGGCTAATGGTTTATCAATTTTGTTTATCTTCTCAAAGAAGCAGCTTTTAGTTTATTGATCTTTGCTATTGTTTCTTTGTTTCTCTTTCATTTATTTCTGCTCTGATCGTTATGATTTCTTTCCTTCTGCTAACTTTGGGTTTTGTTTGTTCTTCTTTCTCAAGTTCCTTTAGGTGTAAGGTTAGATTGTTTATTTGAGATTTTTTCTTGTTTCTTGAGGTAGGCTTGTATAGCTATCAACTTCCCTCTTAGAACTGCTTTTGCTGCATCCCATAGGTTTTGGATCGTCGTGTTTTCATTGTCATTTGTCTTTAGGTATTTTTTGATTTCCTCTTTGATTTCTTCAGTGATCTCTTGGTTATTCAGTAACGTGTTTAGCCTCCATGTGTTTGTGATTTTTTCCCCTATAATTGATTTCTAATTTTATAGCGTCGTGGTCAGAAAAGATGCTTGATATGATTTCAATTTTCTTAAATTTACTGAGGCTTGATTTGTGACCCAAGATGTGATCTATCCTGGAGAATGTTCCGTGTGCACTTGAGAAGGAAGTGTAATCTGCTGTTTTTGGATGAAATGTTGTATAAATATCAATTAAATCTATCTGGTCTATTGTGTCATTTAAAGCTTCTGTTTCCTTATTTATTTTCATTTTGGATGATCTGTCCATTGGTGTAAGTGAGGTGTTAAAGTCCCCTACTATTATTGTGTTACTGTCAATTTCCTCTTTGACAGCTGTTAGCAGTTGCCTTATATATTAAGGTGCTCCTATGTTGGGTACATATATATTTATAATTGTTATATCTTCTTCTTGGATTGACCCCTTGATTATTATGTAGTGTCCTTCCTTGTCTCTTGTAACATTCTTTATTTTAACGTCTATTTTATCTGATATGCGTATTGCTACTCCAGCTTTCTTTTGATTTCCACTTGCATGGAATATCTTTTTCCATCCCCTCACTTTCAGTCTGTATGTGTCCCTAGGTCTGAAGTGGGTCTCTTGTAGACAGCATATATATGGGTCTTGTTTTTGTATCCATTCAGTAAGCCTGTGTCTTTTGGTTGGAGCATTTAATCCATTCACATTTAAGGTAATTATCAATACGTATGTTCCTATAACCATTTTCTTAATTGTTTTGGGTTTGTTTTTGTAGGTCCTTTTCTTCTCTTGTTATTTCCCTCTTAGAGAAGTTCCTTTAGCATTTGTTGTAGAGCTGGTTTGGTGGTGCTGAATTCTCTTAGCTTTTGCTTGTCTGTAAAGCTTTTGATTTCTCCATCGAATCTGAATGAGATACTTGCCGGGCAGAGTAATCTTGGTTGTATGTTCTTCCCATTCATCACTTTAAGTATATCATGCCACTCCCTTCTGGCTTGTAGAGTTTCTGTTGAGAAATCAGCTGTTAACCTTATGGGAGTTCCCTTGTATGTTATTTGGCGTTTTTCCCTTGTTGCTTTCAATAGTTTTTCTTTGTCTTTAATTTTTGCCAATTTGATTACTATGTGTCTCGGCGTGTTTCTCCTTGGGTTTATCCTGTATGGGACTCGCTGTGCTTCCTGGACTTCAGTGGCTATTTCCTTTCCCATGTTAGGGAAATTTTTGACTATAATCTCTTCAAATATTTTCTCGGGTCCTTTCTCACTCTCTTCTCCTTCTGGTACCCCTATAATGCAAATGTTGTTGAGTTTAATGTTGTCCCAGAGGTTTTCGGCTGTCTTCATTTCTTTTCATTCTTTTTTCTTTAGTCTGTTCTGCAGCAGTGAATGCCACCATTCTGTCTTCCACGTCACTTATCCGTTCTTCTGCCTCAGTTATTCTGCTATTGATTCCTTCTAGTGTAGTCTTCATTTCAGTTATTGTATTGTTCATCTCTGTTTGTTCTTTAATTCTTCTAGGTTTTTGTTAAACATTTCTCGCATCTTCTCGATCTTTGCCTCCATTCTTTTTCCAAGGTCCTGGATCATCTTCACTATCATTATTCTGAATTCTTTTTCTGGAAGGTTGCCTACCTCCACTCCACTTAGTTGTTTTTCTGGGGTTTTATCTTATTCCTTCATCTGGTACATAGCCCTCTGCCTTTTCTTCTTGTCTATCTTTCTGTGAATGTGGTTTTTTGTTCCACTGGCTGTGGGATTGTAGTTCTTCTTGCTTCTGCTGTCTGCCCTCTGGTGGATGAGGCTATCTAAGAGGCTTGTGCAGGTTTCCTGATGGGAGGGACTGGTGGTGTGTAGAGCTGTGTGTTGCTCTGGTGGGCAGAGCTCAGTCAGGAGTTTGATTTTTTTAACTTGCACACCAGTGATTGTCAGGCATATGTAAGTTGGGGCATAGTTGGTACAGTGTCAGGAACAAGGGAAGCCGAGAGCCTCCAGGAACAATTCTGAGTCTACTGAGGCCAGGTCGGCATCTTGCCCATTCTTGTGTCTCTGGTACCTATAAGGGCTTAGAGGATGAATACTGAGCCTGGAACATGTACACACATTGTACTTTAGGCAAGACTCATTTTCTTACAAATGACAGACATCTAGCTCAAACAAGCTTAACTGAAAAGAGGAATCCAGTGGCTTATTTAGCTGAGCAATTCATGGGCACATTCAGGCAAAGCTGGATCCAGGTACCCAATTGCCAATCATTCCCCACCCCCCTCCATCTCTCTCTCCCTCTCTCTATCAATATCTCAGTTGTGCTTCTCTCTGTGGATAGCCAGGGAAATTGGATAATGACAGCTCCATGTATAGTTCTCATGGCTTAGCATCCTCAGTAAAAAATGAGACCTTCTGCAACACCTCTGCCAAACTCTAGTGAAGACACTGATTGGCTGATTTGGGTCACATTCCATTTCCTGCAGCTATCAGTTTGGCCCGGGAAGTGGTGGGGAGGGCAGTACTAGAATTGGCCAGCCAGGGTCATTTGTTCACCCCCCATATTGGGGATGGTCACCATAACTGACAGCTCCCTGAGGACCAAATAGAGTGGGGAAGGAAGGTTTTCTCCAGAGGATCTTGGGCAGTCAAGTAACATCTATCCACCTCACTTAGGAAACAAAATGCTCATAAACTCCTTTAATAAGTGGTCTACAGACCTAACCACTTACGCAGGGTCTGCCCTCTACTTAACTAAACTCCTCTCCATCAAACAATCTATCCAGTCCCCCACACAGACCCTGTGATTTTTATACAACTGCCCCTTCCTCTGTACCAAAGCGTGAGCGTCATCCTCAAAACATGTTCAACCAGCCAGCTACTCCATAGCCAATCCAGTAGAATAAATACAAGTTCCTTCAGTTTCAGTAAACAGGCTCTGTGTGCGAAATATTTTACTATACTATACTACAGAAAAAGACATTTCACCCAAAATATTTGCAGCAAACTTTAGCCCCCAGGATCTCCTTCCCCACTCCTGGAACCCAGTGGGATGGCGACAGAAGACTCCCAAGTGCATCAAGATTTTTCCATGGGAGCGACAGGCCAGACTGTGCACGTTTATTTAAGCCATTATCACATCAAATAAAACGTTAATAAATCATTATTTCTACAAGCTAAAGGAAATGCTAATAACTCAAGGCTGAACGAGGGTGAGTTTGTTGAAATGAACATGAAGAATGGAGGGTATGATCTTGGAATGAAAAACCACAGAACATACTATCTGGAAACACAGAAATCACCTGTCTTATCTGGAAGCCTGTCTCCAAGCATGGCAAATTTCGGGATTGGTTGGAGGACAGAGTGTGCCCTGTGCTCTGGGAAGGGGGCTGAAGGGTAGGGAGGCCGAGATGCTCCTCTACTCAGAAGCACCGTTCATCACTGTCTGCCATTGAAGATTAAAGACTGATAATCTGGGGGATTGGTCACTTGGGTTTTGCTTCTGCCCTCCTGAAATGCTTGAACTTGCGTTCGCTGTGAGCCCACAGCTAAAAACCTTACGTGCACGATACACCCTACAATTCTCTTATTATTTCCCATTAACAGGTGAGAAAACCAAGGCACAAGGAGTTTTGGTGATTCGGGATGGATAATGGTTTTAGGTTTCCTCTCAGCCTCTCCTGGACCTTTTAAAAGTCACTGTCATCATGTCTCCCAACCATGGACCAAGAACATTGGAATGAGCAGAGAACTCCAAGCCCAAGCATCTCGAAATCCTTTTCATTTTACAGACATTTCAATAGGGCTTTGCTGGTAAACAAAAATAAGTAAGTTCAGTGTACCCAGAAGCCAGATCCCCTGTAATAAGTTCTGGGCTAGGTTCTCCCCAGAGCAGGAGAATGTGGCATTATAGTTTAGGTTGAGTTTGTTTCTTTGAGGCTTTGCTCTCCAAATTTCTCAAGCCTTACCTACCCCAGGAAAACTGGGATATGATAACAGAGACCATATAGCCCCCCAAAGCCCCCATATTAACAAAGCTCTCCAGGGCTTAGTTGGGGGTCAGGGCTTCTGCTTGAGAGAATGGACTCAACCAAATTCTTGTTTCCTGCAAGAAGAACATTTACAGGCCCATGAATGTTTTAAATATAAATGCATGGAATTTTGCAATCTCTCAGTAATCAGGTTTCTCCACTCTGATAGTTTCCAAAACATCAAGAATTGACATATGATAAATATTTCCTTACTGCTAATAACGCTTCCCCCCCTCCTCCTTTTTCACCTCCTGTAACTTCTAATATGAATTTATTTTCTATTTGAAAGCCAGTCTCAATGGTTATTAGATATTCTCCCTGCTGTCACCATCAGTAAATTATTAAACAGCTGACCAAGCTTTGTTTTAAAGTGATTTTCTTATGAAGCTCAGTGACATATTTGCCACAAATTCTGAATGGTGCCGCGGTCTCCAAGGACACGTGAATGATTCCTATTTACTACCTTTAGCAAAATGTGTGCACGATTAGCAGCAAGAACTTGACTTGAATCACAGTTACTAGAGATGCCTGTGGCTCGCTCTTTTGACGTATCACCCTCCCAACTGGGAGAAGCAGGTTAAGCTTCTAGACCATGTCACAAAATAGCACATAGACCTGCCTTTTGTCATTCCTCACCTCCTTTCTTGTCTTGCCACCCCTAAGCCTCGACATGCCTGTAGGGAATCTCTTCCTTATTTAAAGGAGCTGCTTCTGAGTGAATTTCCCTGTGAAGAAAACAAACCTGATGGAGATGAAATTGCTTAAACTGTTTGTGTCTCCATGTCTTCATCTACAAAATAGAGATCATAATTCCTACTTCACAGATTCTATAATGAAAACAAAGCACTGACCACAGTGCCCGGTATATATATAGTAAGTGCTCAGGAGCTGCTAGCTACTTCTTTCCTGTTGACTCCTACATCAGTACAGACTCTCTAGGTTGTAAGTGACAGAGACCCATCTCAAATTTACGTAAGTCCAAGAGGACACACGTTGACTTACCTAATCAAACAGTGGTTGATCAATCGAGATCCAACCAGGAACACAGAAACTGCTTCAAGTACTCACGACAGAGGGAATTCAGGAAACTGGCTATAGAGGTGATGAGGGAACTGAGATTCCAACAAGCAATGGGAAGGTAACTGAGAAATACACAAGAGCAAGAAGCCACTCCCAGCCTTCGGATGGAGGGACAAAGGTACTGGAAGCCCAGGGGTGCGGAAGGGCATGGGAGCCAGAACCATGACAGATGTCCAGGGGCAGCTGAAGCTAAGGAGAACACTTCTTTACTGCTGGAGAAATCACCCAAAGCAGAGGGAGACGAGAAGAAATCTCCTTGCCTCTCCCTTTCCCCTGCCTGTCAGCATCTTGTCAGCCTCCCGTTGGCCACGCCCAGCTGGAAGCCGGGCAGACGTCGAGGAAAACACAACCTCCAGATTGTCTGAGTCCAGAGCATGTGATTTTAACCGCCGTAAAAACTTATACAACCTCATGAACGTCACCCGCACCTGACTACACCTGCATTATTTTTTTTCCTCCCCAGGTGTTGTGGTTAGTCCTGTCTTTGGTCATGAGCAATTTAAGGAGACTTGGTTGGGAAGTAGGTCCTTCTACTGCACTGTATTTCCTGGGAATATCCACCAGGTTTCTGTAAAGCATCCTGAATCCAGGATGCAGTTGTCAGCCTCCGGCGCCCTGGATCTGGGTTTCAAGAAACCCATTAAGAAACATGACAAAGAAGTGGTGGGACCCCGGGGGGGCAAAATGTTTCATCTTAGGGCTCAGCTTAGGTGTTGGCTGGATCAGGAAGGGCCAGGTAGTAACTCAAGGAAAGCAAGCATCCTCACTCACTTTGCTCCCACGAGAGTTTACTCATTGAAAAGTGGACACTGAATTTGGAAGCCAGGCTCAGAGAGGCCTGTGTGCAGAATCTGGATTGAATAAATCAATCCAGATCATTTTAATTAATGATCATATTTTATAGCAGGCTCTGAATGCCAAGAAGGAGATACACTGTATCTTGTTAGGAAATCTAAGAATGGGGAGGGGGCTCCTGTGGAGATGGTGGAGTCAAGAGTTGGTACTATTCGTCTTCAAAGGGACTTAGTTAACATAACAAACTCGCCTTCCTCAACTTCTAAATCCCAAAGCCTCAAGTGAAAATGCTTCCCATCTGTTGGAAAAGTATTCCAGTCTGTGGAATCAGTCTCTTGATAAGGCAGTAATTACCGGAGCAATTTTAGCAGACACAAAGGTATTTTTTTTATCATTTTAATTATTCAAAAGCCCGATTAATTATCTAGCCCATGGATCAGAGGCCAAAGAGGGATGAAACTGTGTGGAAATGGTTACCATGACGGGGAGGGGAGAATTCAGCTGCCTGCAAACAGAACGCTGCTCTCTGTGACCTTGCAGTTACTTTTTTGTACCCTGCAGTGCTCACAGAGGATGGATCACTGAACTGGGAGTTAGGTGACCTGGGTTCCAGGCCTGTTCTCCACCACTGGCCCACTGCATCCTTGGTTAATTTGCTTTACCTTAGCAGGACTCTATAAAATTAGTCAGGGGAAAGATAGAGGGAATCCAATAGGTGGTCTCCGAACCTCTATCAAGTACTGACAACCTAGAGGACTTCTTTTTAAGTATAGATGCCACTGGAATTTTTTCTGGGACAAAGGAAATCCAGGGAAAGTTTATGAGCATGGAAGGGCTTTGATCATATTTGGGTCTGTGAAAACAGTCAGATACCTGTGTGTGAAGTAGGTTAGTATGGGGAGAGATTGGTAGTGGGGCAATGGATGGATGGGTGTGTCCCTAAATTAATGTCTGCTTTTGGAAGGAAAAAAGTTGTCCCCATTTATTAAGCATTTATTGAGCACCTCACTTATACCTGTGGCCCTTGTGAGGTACTGTGGAGACACAGGCTCTGCCTTCAAGGAGTTTGCTAGGGCAAGGATGCCTTACTCAGATGGTAGCCCACTGATAGGTATATTTGGTTAACAACATCAGAATATTCTGGAAGCAGAGATGTTGTTCACTTTTGCTGACACGGTGAGTCATGCCCCAAGCCTCTGTATAAGCCGTCTCTTACAGACCCAGTGATGAGACCGTCTCCCCAGGCCTGTGCCCTGTGCACTTCACAGAGCACTTGCCTCACCTCCATCATAGCTCCCAACACTCACTCCTCGCTTTTGTCCAGGCTTAAGTGTTGGGGATCACATAATGCTTCCCATGTGAGAAATTCCCAGTCAACGTTGGGAGAGTCAACAAAGAGCTTTCAACTGATTCTCTTAGTATTTGTTCCAACAACCCACAGTGTGTTCCTTCTTGGTTACCTCCTAGAGTAACGCCATGGCTAAGAGCTTGAGCCTGGGAGCTGGACCATCCAGTCTGAATCCCTGCTCTGCTGCTTTCTTGGCTGTGTGACCTTGGACAAGTCACATAACCTCTCTGTGCCTCGGTTTCCCTGTATGTAAAACAAATTTCCTGTTATAAAGATTAAAGTGAAATGTCTGCACACAGGAGATGTGCTATACATGACAGGTAAATAGCTATGTTACTTTATGCAGTTTTATTCAGTTCTATGGGATTCAGTTACTCTACGTCTAAAATGAGACAGTAATCCTTATGCATGTATTCAACAAATGTTTACTGAGGTCATATTATGTGTCGATCACTGTTGTGGGAGCTGAAGATCCCACACAAAATAAGGCAAGGTCCCTGTCCACATGGAATTTGCAGGCTTGTAGGTGAAGGGGACAGACAGGACAACCAAGTAAATGTGTGATATAGAAAAAATGCATAAAGCAGATTAATGTGGTAGTGTGTGTCCTTTATAAGACACAGTGGTCAGGGAAGTCGTTTCTGGTGTGACGACATGTGAGCAGTGATCTGAGTCAACAGAACAAGTGATCTGAAGGCAGAAGTGGACTGAGGTCGTAAGGAACAGCAGGTGAAAGGGCCTGAGGCAGAGCCATGCGTGACATATGCAAGGAACACCTATGGGACCACCATGGCTGAAGAAGAGGAGATGACAAAGTGGTGGGTGGGATCCCCAGGGGGAGACTCAGGAGCTAGAGCACAGGTCATGATGCGGAGAGCATCCTAAGGGTACTTGAAAGCCATCAGAGGGATTTGAGGGAAGGGTGACGAGGTCTGACATGTACACAAATTACCATACTGCAAGGCAGGAGATGAGGCACTGGGAAGAGATACCAGGCATTCAAGAAGTTAGAGGAGAGGGACAATTACCGACTCAGGAGAGCAAAAAAAGCTTTAAGGAGCTGAGTAGATGGTCAATGGGAAGAGGCCAATATTACAAAGGACGGGAAATCTGCAAGCATGATGCTTATGGAATCCATTGGTTGATTTGTTCGTTCATTCACTTATCATTGTCCCCTTTTTTGTTCTGTGTCCTGTCCTAGGAGCTAAGGAGACAGTGGTGACTAAGATCCAGTCCACTGCCTGTCTTCAATGAGTTCACAGTGCAGGCTGGGTGGAGGGACAGGATTAGACAGGTGTTAACTCCTGTTAAGCCGCTAAGATTCTGGGCTTATTGAATGACGTGCTGAAGACATGCAGCTCTCCTAAGAGACAGCCAGGTATTTGCCACACAAGCCGTGACATGATCGAGATAGCTCCATCAGTAAACCCACTTCACATTTACACAATCATCTTCAAAAAAACCTGTAATGCCCTTGGTCATTCTTCCAAACCTCTAAGCATGGTTCCAAATCCCAAAGGTAATATCCATCCAAAATAATAAGTCATCCCAAAGCACAGCAGTGTAGCTTCCGTGTTAATCAAGCTCTTTGAGGAGTGCTTACCTCGTGCAGGGACTTTGCTAAGTGTTGCACGATAATTAACTCATTTCATCTTCAAAGAGTCTGCCATCACCCTGCACCTACCCCTTCACCCTGACTTCGACTGTCAGCGTGTGCATCTTTGCCTGAGGGCTTTCTCGTCCCGACAGAGCCCGTTTTATAGCCCACATGGCAAGCCAGAAGCGTCGGGGACTTGACGCCACCTCCCTGCACGTGCATACGCATACACATGCACTCACACACGAGTGCAGCCCTTGTGGAGATGGATGGAAGTTGGTCTATACGTACCCCAGCTTCTCCATCCTTCGGGTGCATGTTTTGCTCTGAGGTACATGTTTTACAGTCTCCAGAGCTCCCTGGACTCTATCAAGTTCCAGTCACCTCCAATGGTGGCTTCCTCAGTAACTCACTGCTTCCTGGCCACCTCTCTCCTGTCTCCTTTTAGCCCTCATTTACCTTTACCTCCCAATTAATTTCTTGTCTTAAATCCATGTCTCAGGGTCTGCATTTGAAGAAGCCAGTTCAAGATACAGCCCTGGGAATAAATCCTAAGAGTTCTCATCACAAGGAAAAAAATTTTTTCTATTTCTTTAATTTTGTATCTATATGAGATGATGGACATTTACTAAACTTATTGTGGTCACCATTTCATGATGTATGTAGGTCAAATCATTATGTTGTACACCTTAAACTTATACAGTGTTGTATGTCAATTATATGTCAATAAAACTGAGGGGAGGAACCCTCCTGCACTGTTGGTGGGAATGTGAATTGATACAGCCACTATGAGAACAGTATGGACGTTCCTTAAAAAACTAAAAATAGAGCTACCATATGACCCGGCAATCCCACTACTGGGCACATACCCTGAGAAAACCATAATTCCAAAAGAGTCATGTACCACAATGTTTGTTGCAGCTCTATTTACAATAGCCAGGACATGGAAGCAACCCTAAGTGTCCATCAACAGACAAATGGATAAAGAAGATGTGGCACATATATACAATGGAATATTACTCAGCTGTAAAAAGAAAGAATATTGAGTTATTTGTAGTGAGGTGGATGGACCTAGAGTCTGTCATACAGAGTGAAGTAAGTCAGAAAGAGAAAAACAAATACTGTATGCTAACGCATATATATGGAATCTAAAAAAAAAAAATGGTTCTGAAGAACCTAGGGGCAGGACAGGAATAAAGACGCAGATGTAGAGAAAGTACTTGAGGACACGGGGAGGGGGAAGGGTAAGCTGGGACAAAGTGAGAGAGTGGCATGGACATATATACACTACCAAATGTAAAATACATAGCTAGTGGGAAGCAGCCGCAGAGCACAGGGAGATCAGCTTGGTGCTTTGTAACCACCTAGAGGGGTGGGATAGGGAGGGTGGGAGGGAGACACAAGAGGGTGGGGATATGGGGATATACGTATACATATAGTTGATTCACTTTGTTATACAGCAGAAACTAACACAAGGTTGTGAAGCAATTATACTCCAATAAAGTTGTAAAGAAACAAAACCAAAGGAAAAACGGCGGCGGGGTGGGGGGGGGGGTGGTAAAAAATACAGCCCTGGGAGGGAGAGAAGGAGGAAGGGAAGGAGGTACCATATTATTATCCTTATTTGGCAGCTGAGGAAACCAAAACAGAGAGGTTGAATAACTTGCCCAAGGTCACGGAGCAGATAAGCGGCAGATCCTGGCTCCCACCCAGCCACCAGGCTCCAAAATCAGTGCTATTAACCCCGACAGTCTGTTGCCTCTGGCTGGGGGAACAGCCCAAACTGCTGAACACCAGCCTCATTTAATGTGCTCTGTGAGACAGGCAGGTTGGTGAGCTACGTGGATGCATCTGTAACCTCCTCTATGGAGATCCAGCATGTAATTCCGAAGTGTGTTTGAGAAGGTATTTGATGTGATTTTCAATGCAATGGCAGCCACACGGTGATCCATCAGTCAGCTCTCTTTGACAGAGAATTGATCTCTCAGGTCAGGAAGCAAGCCTCCATTTACGTAGGATGCACTTGGAATGCGCCCTCTTAGGAGCACACGGAAGATAAAGCAGAATCAATGACAGTTCTTGTCAATGAGTTTTTTGTTATGGCAAGAGGGGTGATGCGAGGCTCTCTGGGCTGAGTACTGCTGCTGACACTCCAGATGTATGACTTTTTTTGTATGATAAACACTTTGCCTGTGTCTATTAGCCCTGCCTGTCAATTCCTTGACATTTCCAAGTCCTCTTTTGATCCAAGCATCTTCATCCAATAGCACAAAAGCAAAATGAGTACTTACTTGCTTCCCAAGCCATCAACCATTCTTTTTCTTTCAAACTAGATCTCTCTGACTGTTCAATTTTTTTTCATGTCTGGATGAGTAATTTCAGAACCTGGAGGTTGGTGACATCTGAGCTTCCTCACTCAGGATTTCTTGCACTTTACACAAAAAGAAAAGCCATTGCATCAAATTGTCTGTGTGATTCATTTGTTGCAGGCACTGATGAAAAAAATTTTTTTCTTTAAGATATTTCAAAGATCCTGGACCATTATGGTAGGAAATAACCTCAGAAAGTGAGACAAGCATGATGCAAAAATTTAATATTAGATTTATTTTGTCATTAGAAAAGCTTATCCCTTTTGCTTCTGGGGTAAAATTTGAGATACAGAGGATGAGAAATTGAGGAATGGAAGATCTGATCAAAACTGTCTCTGCTGGCCTAAAGAGGAATGTTTTCAAAATACAAATTTACTTTTCTTATGGCAAGGTTTTCTGTTCTTTATTCATACCTTAAAGAATTTAAAAATCATGTGGCTGGCTTATTCCTGCTTCTCATACAAGCTTTTCATGCTCAACCAACAGATAGAACTAAGTTTAAAGGAAAGAAAGGGAGGAGGGGGACCTCCCTGGTGGTCGAGTGGTAAAGAATCTGCCTTCCAATGCAGGGGACGTGGGTTCGATCCCTGGTCGGGGAACTAAGATCCCACATGCCGTGGGGCAACTAAGCCCACACGCCACAACTACTGAGCACACACGCCTAAACTAGAGAGAGAAAACCCACACACCACAACTAGAGAGAAGCCCATGCACCACAATGAAGAGCCTGCAGGCCATAACAAAAGATCCTGTGTGCCACAACTAAGACCCAATGCAGCCAAAAAATAAAAGTGTATTTAGGAATTCATAAGCTCTAAGAAAGGAGGGTGTTCCAGGACCTGGAAACACGGCATACCAGGCTAAGGAGGTTGGACTCCTTTCAGCTGACTGGGCCACCACTCATCCATTCATTCATTCATTCAGTCAATGTGTACAAGTACCTTACTGGGTTCTGAGGATGTAGCAGCAAGGTGAAGAGAAGAGAAGAAAGGGAATGATTTTGCAAAAGATTTTTGGAAGGAGGATTGAAAGAATTGGGTGAATTTATGAAGGGTGAACTTATGAGGGTAGGAGCTGAGGCCAAAGGAAACCCCAGAGGTTGAAAATGTGTTGGAGCCAAGGACCCAGAGAACACAGGAAGAATGGTAGTGGGGAGCTCCCATTCTTATGGGCCATGGGATGAGCTGGGTTTGAGATGTGCTGAGTTTGAGGCACCAAAGGCCACTCAGGTGGTGTGCCCACACTTCTTTCAGTCATAGAACATGTGGGGAGCCCTCTAGTGGACACTCTTGGAGCGCAGCCAAACCTCTCAGCCCTGTTACTGCAACTGTAGTAGACTCTGCGCTGGGGTCTCTGGGGATTCATCCTCTGGCCTTTGCCTCTGACGACCCACATCTGCGACTCTCCAGAAGACCAGCTGTGGCCTCCTGGAGCCATTCTGCGTGCACACGTGCACAAACACACACACACACACAGTCGTGGACTTACCTGGTGTTTGTGTCTCCCTGGAGCTGCCCTCCGTCAGTGACTGGCTGGTACAGGAGAGGAAAATCCCAGCTTCCAGGACACCTGCTGAGGCATGATTTCCACTCCAGAGTTCTCTAGGGATCAGGTGGAAAGCTCCCCTTGTGGACTTTCACCTGAAATCATATCTTTGGCCCCTCCCTGGCCCCCTTCCCTTTACTGGTTTCCTGAAAGCAGTTCCTTAAGAAATCACTTGCAAACAAATCCCCATCTCAGAGTCTGCTTCTGGGGAACCCAACCTACACCCAGCACCCGCAGTGTGCCAGACCCTTTGAATTAGACACAGCCTGGGTTTTCAGGGAGCCCACTGTCCGGTGGGGAGATAGATGCCTGCATTGATGATTTCAGTGCAGTGTGTGAAGATGTGGTAGGAGAGATCCTGGGAGGTAAGGAGGATGCATGAAAATAGGGAGACAGGGGAGGCTCCATGGAAGAGGTGATCCTAGGACTGGATGCTAAAGGACGGATGGGATTTTGCTAAAGGAAAGGTGTGGAAGGGCAAAACAGGCAGAGGAAACCCTAAAAGTCAGCTGGCAGGGAAGGGATGGAAAATGGGGGGTGGGAGACTCTGGGTAGTCTTCTCTTACTGGAGCATACAGGGCAGAAGTGGTGGGCAGAGACCACAGGTGACATGGGGGCCATGGGAGCCACTTATGGGGTTGAACTTAAGCAGGAGGAGCAGGTCTGGCCCATAAGCAGGTGGTCAGCATAGAAGGACAAGTGGCCTTTAACCTGTGCTCCAGCCCATGGTGGTCTCCTAGGGGCAGCTCTTGAAACTGAGCAGGACCCTGCAGTGCCTTCCTAGAGACACCCAAGGAAGTAGAAAAGCTTTAACCTCCTAAGCCTTCCTAAGTTCCAAAGAGCAAATTTAATCAGAGAAGTGAGGAAAAGGCAGAAAGAAAGGAAAGTAGTCAAGCAAGACAAAATAGCAATAGTATGGCCATAAAACAAAGTCAAAGACCTTTAGTTCCTCCTCAAGGGCTATAGATAATATCCTAAGCCATCACCTTGAGCTGTTTTGCAAATACTAAAACCCCTACCGGGTGAGAGACGTTAACCGCTGACCACTAGCACGTAGACCCCAGACCCGTTGGAACCAGAAGGCCGATGATGTTAATTCTCAAAATATCACCAGCCTCCCAATGGGATTGACATGTACTCACTGCTATATTTAAAACAGATAACCAACTAACAAGGACCTACTGTATAGCACAGGGAACTCTGCTCAGTACTCTGTAATAACCTAAATGGGAAAAGAATTTGAAGAAGAATAGATACATGCATATGTATAACTGAATCATGTTGCTGTACACCTGAAACTAACACAACATTGTCAATCAACTATACTCCAATATAAAATAAAAATTTAAAAATAAAAAGAAATATCACCAGGTTACCTCACCACCAAGAATTCAGAAGAATGTCCGCAAGGTGATTAGGCACTCTGAACCCTCTCCCTCACCTTGCCTTTAAAAACCCTTCCCCAAAAGCCATCAGGGAGTTTGGGTCTTTTGAGCACGAGCTCCCCATTCTCCTTGCTTGGTCCCACTTCATGCCTTGCAATAAATGCTGTACTTTCCTTCACCACACCCTGGGGTCAGTAGGTTGGTTTTGCTGTGTGCAGGTGAGCAGACCCAATTTCAGTTCCATAACAGTCTCACCAAACCTCAGTCCCCATCCCAGAGGCACTTAACAGCATCCATGAACATCTGCTCATCAACTGACACTGTGACCTACAATAGAAGCGTTCAGGGACAGATGAGGGATAAGCAGAAACTACTCGGCATTTGTCTGGGGAATTTTTCTTTCATTTAGGGTCCTCCCAAGAGCAGACCCTGAGACAAGGATTTGAGTGGCTGGAATTTATTTGGGAGGTGCAAGAAAATACCAGTCGAGGAATGGGAGAGTAAGGCAGGGAAGGCAGCCAGTACAGGGCGCGTTATCCAGCACATCATCACTGTGGGTGCCTGGAACCAAATTCCAGGGGAGCCCAGCATGCGGTGTAGCACACACATGAGTTTTCCTGTCCCAGGGACTAGGGAGCTGGGATATTGGTACCTCAACACCCATCAATCTCAGCTTGAGGGCTGCTCCCAGGGAGTGTGAATTCCCTGGAAGGCAGCCACATGCCGCTGGCAACGAAGCGCAGGTGCAAGCAGTTGGAAGTTAGGCTGCAGTGCCTCAAGGCAGGAAGGGCGAGGGAATCTGAGCATTGCACCACAGCGAGAGCTACATTTGCGTTTCGTGTTCTCCCTTCCCAGCTGTGGAGGACAAATACCGCTCAGTCTCTGATTTTCTTCCTCTCTCCTCCATGTGAAGGTTAGGAGAAGGGTCAGAAAGGGACTCACCAATCATGACGAGGGGGGTGCCTCTATCAGTCCAGAAACATTCAAGCTTCGTTGTCCCTAACTTACTTGGGGCCGGCATGTCTGCCAATCGGCACAGATTCATTTTCTTACTCCATAAAGCAAGTGAGCGAAAGAGAAAGCTAGTTCATAATAACCTGCCTCCAAAGTCGAAGCACAATTCGACTTTGGGTTTATAAAGAATCTGCTTCTTTTCACCTGGAAACGCTAGTGTAGAGCTGCTTTTCATACACCACGTTCTACGAAAGCAGAGACGTGTGGATATTGTCAAATGCCGCAGCCATAAGGAAACGGAGTTGTAATTTTTTGAAGTCCAATGGTTTGTCATCTGCTCGGGGGCCTAGGAGCTCTGCAGAGAGGTCTTGGGAGGTGAGAAAGCAGGAAGGGAGGGTATTTTCTACTCTGAGCCCCTGTCTTAGTTAGGGTCATCCTGGAAGTTGACCTTGAGACAAGGATTTAAGTGCAAGTCATATATTTGGGAGGGGACCCCAGGAAGCACCAGTAGAAGAGTGAGCAAGTGAGAAACGCACGAAAAGGCAGCCAGTAAAGGGTGGGTAAGCAATGCAGGTGCCACTGTGGGCACCCAGGGCTTATGGCTTCTGGGGAGGCCTGGGAGCCAGTCTAGATCATATGCCTCAAGATGGCCCACCTGATGGTATCAATACCCCAGCTCCCATCAGTCATTGGTTGAGGGCTGCTTGTGGGGAATGTGAATTCCCCAGTACTTCCAACCTGCCAAGTAGGTGGCAAAATGGACTCTGCCAGCCAAAGAAAGCCCTGGGGGAAAAAGAAAAAGAAGGCACACTCTGGCAGTTGGAATTTAGTGCAACGCACTGAAAATTTAAGGGCAAGGGAATATGGAGGAGGCACCAATGGCATGGATGCAGCCCCTACTGTTACTCCTCTAAGAAGAGAGGCTTAACTCTTACCCGTCCTATAGATCTGGGTGTTGCGTTACAGTGCTACAGGAGAGAAGACACGCTAACCAAAAAGAAGTTTTAAGACCTCTGGTCCGATCTAATGCACTCATCCTGCAAGCAAGGACACAGAGGCCCAGCGAAGGGAGAGTGGGGCTCCCTGTAGCAGAGCGGGGACTGGACTGAGGTCTCTTGAGCCACAGACCAGGCCTCTTACCACACTGCATTCACCTCGGCCAAAGTTTTTTTCCGCTATTTTATTTTTTTCCCATTCCATTTCTTCACATTATCCTTGCTCTCCACGAACGCCCCCGTGACCTGAGCTGACTGTTTCTCAGCATCAACCACTCTGAGATCCCCACTAGTCATATATAATGCCATTTTCTTTCCATCTTTATCCAGCTCCTCTGACAAAACCGTTTATACGTTTGCAAACAGTGACCGAAAGCAGAAAACCAGAGGACTGATGTTGGCACAGTCAGATTAGAATTAAATGTAAATACTCCACTTGGATGACATACTGGGCTGATAAAACAGCTTCTGCAAACTCATGTCAAGGGGTCTGTTTCTACAAGTGCCTATTGTCTTTCACATTTGAAGATGATTCAAAAGCCTTGGGCTACTTTATACATTAGCCTGTAGATGTCTCAATTTATAAAGCCACTGTGCGTCCTGTTAATCTCTATACCCTCAGTATCTGGAACTCTTTCCAACACATAGTAAGTGCTCAATAAACGTTTCCAAAATGAATGAAGAAAAAAATCATGGGCTCCATACTCTATACCTCAACCTCAAACTGGAATTGAAAGGGCAGCTGCAAGCATTTTCACGTATGTGCCGAGTTTCAGTGACAGGCTACTAAAAATGGATCATGACTTCTTTGCCAAAGACGTTTCTTGAACTATATGGGCAAAAATAAATAAATAAGGTTAGTATTTATTAAATAAATATTTATTCAGCGCTAGCTATGTGTTGGGTGTTGGGATACCATGGTGAGAAAAAGAAAAAAAAAATGAGACTCTTCTTTATTGAAGAGTGCAGCCCAAACAGATATTAATGAAGTAATCACACAAATTAAAGGTAAAATTGCATAAGTGACTGGGGTGGCTTTAAAGATATGTCCACAAATCCTGTGATGCTCTTCCTCTCAAGAAGTGGAGCTTAATTCCCATTCCTTTGAATGTATTTGATCAGTGGTTGCTGACAGTCATAGTAGTCAACTCTGAGAGGGTGAGATAGACAGGTCTGAGAAACACAGGAGGAAGTGAGAGGGGTCTCTTCAAGGTCAATCCCAAAAACCACGTGCCGATGTTGTTGTGTAGGTATATCTGTGCTTCTTTTTTTTTTTTTTGCGGTACGCGGGCCTCTCACTGTTGTGGCCTCTCCCGTTGCGGAGCACAGGCTCCGGACGTGCAGGCTCAGCGGCCATGGCTCACGGGCCCAGCCGCTCCGCGGCATGTGGGATCTTCCCGGACCGGGGCACGAACCCGTGTCCCCTGCATCGGCAGGCGGACTCTCAACCACTGCGCCACCAGGGAAGCCCTGTGCTTCTTTTAGGGAGACAGTCTAGAGTTTTTATCATGTTCTCAAGGGGACCTGCATTCCCTAAAGGAGAGCTTGAATAAGGATTCAGTATCTTGTGAGTTACTGAGCAAAGGCTCTTAGGAGAAAATTGTAAACAGAAGGAAGGGAAAAGAACCCAGCAAGGATGTGATCTCAGGTCATATGCAGCCCTGGCCTGATCCATGGGGGGGACTCTGGAGCATAAACTGTACCACGGAGTTGTCCCCATCCTATGGTAAGGGGTAAGCCTTTTAGACTCCGTATCAGTCAGTCATTGGCTGTAGGTTGCTCCCATCAATCAAGGACAGTTCTCCAGAGAAGAGGTGAGCCTGCCAGATAAAATAGAATATATTTATTTGCTAAATATGGCAACCCTAATCAGGAGGCAGCTGTGAGCCATTAGCAGCTGACCTCACAGCAGCTGTGGGATGGGAAGTAAAAGGATCGTGTTAGGGCACTATAACCGTATCTACCACAATCGGTGACCCCGCAAAAGTTCAGAACCCTCCCTCTGTAGGATGGAAATGGCTGGGTGGTCAGTCATGTCCTGGAAAACCATGATAAAGTCCACACACTTAGAACCTAGGATGGGGCCTTGGGAAGCCAAGACAGAGTGGTCATCCAGTAATCCTTGCACATTCAATGGACTCAAGTTTCCCAGCAAATCCAAACTAAACCCGGAACTTGCAACTTATCAGAGCCCAGGAAGGAGCCATGGGACAAAAATTAATCAAAGCATCATTAACTAAAGTTGCACACAAATTCCCCCGAAGGACCCCTGGGAGTGCAGATGACCAGATGACAGGTCCCCTGTGAGTCTGGGGTGGGGCATATAGTGGTGGTTAAAAGGACGGACTCTGGATCCAGACTGTTCAAATCCCAGCTCTACCACTTACCAGCTGTGTGACTCATGACCTCTCTGAGACAGTTTCTTATCTGTAAAATGAGGATGATAATAACAGTTCATACTTACAGGGTCCATATCGGTATAGGATCAACTGAGTTAACTCATGTGAACTGCTTTAAACTGTGCCTGTCTCAGAGGGACAATAAATGTTCATGTTTAACATGATTACTGAGCTATCCCAAAGAGACGGCAGAGACTTTTAATCTGAAGCTTTCCAAATCAGCTTCTCCCACAGTCCTGAAAACATCCATCATATGACACATATTCTATTGTGCGCCATCATGGGCTTACCTGCCTGACGCTTGGCCGTGAGCTTCCTGGGGGCCAGATGTGTGTCGTTTTCATCTCTGCACTGTGCTATGGGCACACTGCAGGGTCTGATAAATATCTGATCAGTGGAGACTGGCAGGGCCAGAAATTTTATAAGAAGGCTTGCTGTCATTCAGGCCCTACCCAGACCCTTCCACTCCACCCACCCCTCCAGCCCATGATAGGTGGGACTGCCTATTCGAAAGCTCTGACAGGTCACTCTCTGAGCCTCTGTTTTCCAGGTATGCAACGGGAGGTTAGTCTAGAGAAAATCTCTGGCCACCATTTTGGGTCCTCCCTCTGTACCAGGCACTGTACGAAACATTTCATAAGCGTTACCTCCTTGAATTTTCTCAACAACTGCTATGGTCTGAATGTTTGTGTCCTCCCCCACCACAAATTCTTAGGCTGAAATCCTAATCCCCAATGTGACACGATTAGGAGGTGGGGTCTTTGAGAGGTGCTTAGGGCATGAGGGTGGAGTCCTCACAAATGGGATCAGTGCCCTTATAAAAGAGACCCCACAGAGATCCCTTGTCCTTCCACCACGCGAGGACATGGTAAGAAGTCAACCGTCTGAAACACGGAAAAGGGTCCTCACTGGAGGGAGACCATTCAGGCACCATGCTGATCTTGAGCTTCCAGCCTAGAGAACTGTGAGCAATAAACATCTGTTGTTTATAAGCTACCCAATCTATGGTATTCTGCTATAGCAGCCCAAATGGACCAAGACAACAACCCTGGGCTCTTAATTACACCCATTGTACAGAGAAGGAAACAGGCTTAGCCACCTAAGCAGCTAGTAGATTCTCTTACTCCCAGACCTGAGCCATGTCCAGCAGGAAAGATACACTCTTGCCAGTGCTGGCTGAGCTCCCTGGGATTGGATGGGCAGGTGCTGAAGCCCAACTTGGGAAAGAGGCGATACTCATGGCCAGCCACCTTCTAACTCACAGCCAGAGCTCGTGCTCTTCAAAGTCGGGCCAGAGGAAGAGCCAGGACAGGACATCCCCCGGATGTCCCAGGGCTGCTGCAGAGCCAGGATGGTAGTAGGGGTGATAATAATCCAATGGTAAGTACCACTCGCTGAGTACCTAGGAAATGCCAGGCTTTGTGCTAAGCCCCTGCCCTGGCTGAGTTCCCCCAAAGCAGACCTGGAGTCAAGGATATAGGCGCAGGTAGTTTATTTGGGAGGTGATTCCAGGAAGCACATTGAGAGGGTGAGGGAAAGAGACAGGGAAGAGAGGAAAGCCAATAAAACACGCAATAATGAGTAGGTCACCTCTGAAGGCAACTGGGACTTGGTCCCCTTTGGGAACACTTTGGGAAACTCTGTGTTACCCACTTGAGAATTATTCCACTGAATGTGAGGTTTATCCACCAACTCCCATCCCTCATGGGTTGAGAGTCGCTCCTGAGACATTAATTCTCTGGCACCTGTAGATGTGCCGTGTCGGGGCTGAGCACCCTCCTGGGGCCAGAGAAGCTCTCGGGCAGAAAGAATCAGAGGTGCTTAAGGAAGGAGACCACGGGCGTGTACAGGAACCTGCAGGTGATGAGAGGGTCAAGAGAATAGCAGAAGGGCCCCAGCACACCTGCTACAACACCTTCCATGGAATGTCTCACCAGCCCAATAAGGCAGGTACCATTATTGTGCCCATTTTATAGCTGAGACTCAGCAAAATGAAAGTTTACTTAAGGTCACAGAGCTGATAAGCTGGGACTGAATCCAGAAGGCCAGGTCCAGGGCCCACGGTCTAGGGCATGATGCCACACTGCCTCCTTGCCTAGGGACTCCTCAACCAGTGCTCTTTTGACTCTACCTAGCAGGAACCAGCTACCTCTGAATCCAAGGCATTCCGGACTCCTTTATCCCAAGTCCTGCATGTTTTCTACACACCACTCAGCGCAGCGGCCAACAGTGGAGCGAGGAGTGGAGAGGATAGACCAGCAGAGCTAAGGAGCGACCCTTCTGTCCTAACCAATGCCAACTCAATCGTGCTTTATAAAGGCCTCTTGAAGTTTTTAGGGGAGAAAAAGCCTCCTTCAGGTCACAAGACACCCTGTGTGTCATATTTCAGACAACACTGAAGGGTTGCCCCAGTTGCCCTCCAGCAGGGGTGGAGGAAATCAGCCCCCTAGGAACAGCTTAGTCACCCTAAATCCAGCGATCTTCTGGACATGAGCAACCATGCATTCTCCCAATGTCACCTTGCTCTGGGAAGTGTCAGCCACAACACATGGACACTTTTTCTTCATTGTTCTTACCTCTTCTCATATTTACAACAGAACGAGGAGCCTTAGGAGGTAGGCAGGAAAGGGGTCATATCCCCATTTTCCAGGTAAGGAAACTGAGGCTCAGCTAGGTTTCTTACCTTTCTCAAGATAGCAGAGCTAGTGAGCAAAGGAGAACTGACTTGAGTATAGTTCTGGTTCTACATCCAGTGCCATTTCTGCAGCACCCACTGTCCATGCCCAGATTAGGGCTGGCAGCCAATGGCATATATACACAGTTAAATATGGCATCAGGAGCCCTAAGACCAGATTGGAACCTCTATTCTTCAGCCATTAGTGGAACTCACAAATTGATCAAGCTTACCCTTCCTGCTTTGTAGAATCTTTGGGACAACCAGCAGAGTTAATGCCCCTACCTCTAGAAACTCCCTCCTCTACTCTATCACATTGGTCTATTAATTTCCTTTCCAGGACTCACCACAATCTGGATTCATCCCTTTAATTGGGATATTTGTTAACTGTCTCTTCTAGAAGGTACACTCCACGAGGGTAGAGTGCACATCTGTCTCGTTCAGCCCTACAACTGCAGAGCTGTAACTGAAGGGGAAGCTGGAGAAATTCACAGCATGAAAGGGACTTCACTCATCTTTACTGGAAGGGTCCACAGAGACAGCATGCAAAGGAATGAAGGCAGCGTCTAGGAGCAAAGACTGACCGTTAGCTAAGATTCAGCAAGGAAACACGGTTCTCAGTCCTACAGCCTCCAGGAACTGAATTCAGCAACAACGAATGATCTTGGACTTGGATGTATCCTCAGGGCCTCCAGAAAGAATCACAGCCATGCCGACACCTTGATTTTGGCCTTGTGAAATTCTAAGCAGAGCACCCAGCAGAGCCAGGCTGCTACAGAACTGTGAGATAATATATGTGTGTGGTTTTAAGCTGCTAAATTTGCAGCAATTTGTTACAGCAGCAGTAGAAATTAATGCAGACAATGATTATAAGTGCCTGGTACATACTGGCTGCACAATAAATGTTTGGATGGACAGATGTATACAGGAAATACACTTTTGAGGCTGACATAAGAAGTATTTTGGTTTCTTACATTTTGCTTGTTGTATTAGTCAGCTTTTGCTGCATAACAAACAACTACAAATAGCAGATAAACAGCAATAAGCATTTTTTCTTGTTCATTCATTTGCAAAATCAGCTGGGGCCAGCTGGATTCAGCCAGGCTTGGCTCTAAGCTTGAGTTGAATCCCAATTCCCTTTATATGTCTCCCAACCTGCTTGAACCAGCAGCTGCCTGACTGGTAGGAGCGCAAGAAGCCAAGCTCAACCATGCAAACACATCTCAAGCCTCAGCTTATATCACATCCAGGAACACTTCACTGGCCAAACCAAACTACATGGCCAAGCCCAACATCACCAGGGCCAAGAACTGCATGCCTCCCAGGGAAGCCTATAGAAAGTGCATGTTTGCTGAGCAGTGATCACACTTCCGAAGTATATCATATTACATGCATTGTTTTTATCTTGGGGGGAGGAGCAAAGAGTGGGTAATAGCAGTAGCAGTAAATATGTTTCTGCAGTAATATTTGCTATAACTCTTGAATCATTGGGAGGGGCCCTTATAGCATGAAACAACAACAGTTTGAGTCCCTTTTCCAGCACTTACTAGTTGTGTGACCTTGGTCAACTAGCTTCATCTCCCTGAGCTTCTGTTTTCTTATCTGCAAAATGGAAATAATGATGGTACTTCCCTCTCAGGGCTGTTGTGGAGACAAAATGAGGTAACAGAGAGAGAGTTCTCAGCACTGTGCCCGGCACATCACCCACACTTTAAAATAGATTTCTTCCTCACCTCTCTCAATGTGCCTTTCCTACTACAGGCTAACTGTGATAATGGGGAGGTACTGGGCAGGTGTGCCTGGAGATGATACGTTTTGGTGGCAGATCTAACAAGAGAATAATTGAGGGCAGCCGTGGTGTGTGTGTGTGTCACACGCTGCATTCAAACTCATCCCCGCCCCGTCCCCCAAGGGCTCTCGACAATGATTACAAGTGATTCTGAGGAATTCACTGAAACATGTTATAAGCCTTGATTACAAAAAAAAGTGATTTTTCTGAAGTGGATCTTCCACCTAGTGGAGGAAGTCAGGCCCCAGTGACAAGGCAGATAAGCAGTGCTGCAGAGAAACTCCTGGAACTCCAAGACAAAACACAATCCTTTCCCCAGCAAGCCTGATTGACAAGGCCCAACAAAACCCCAAGAAAAGCCCATCTAGTAAGTCAGATTGTGCCCAGGCCCAGCTCCAATGGCAGTAGCCCTCGGAGCAGCCTTGGAAATGAACGAGAAATGGTGCCTTCTTATTTATGAGCACTTTCTGTCACAAGCATAATACCCCCATTCTTTCCCAGGTTTGTATATAAACATCTCAAGATAGGATTATTTTGAAAGGGCCTTGGGACACTGCGTCTGTCTGAGAGAGCTGAGTTGCCGGAGCGGAGTGGGCTGGGCTGCTGCTTGCTTTGCTTCCTCTCCAAGGGCACTCGGCATTCCAGGCAAAGAAAAGAACTTGCTCAGAAGCCCATCGGGCCCGGAAGCCCCGTGGGGCAGCTTCAGAGTCCCATGCCACTCGAGGGTCGCATGGCCAGTCCTGTGATTAGCGATTTGGGGGCCCATGGCCATTCTGCCTACAATAATGACTCACATTTACCAAAGCCCTGGTCACTGGCTTCAAGCTCATTTAACCCTCATCCCCTTGAGTTAGTCATTAGAGTTTTTCAGCCAGGAAAACAGCCGCTGAAGAATCAAATACGCTCGGCACCAGAAGAATGGGCAGAGGGACAGCTTGAAGCCAGGCTCTCTGACTTCAAGTCCAGCACTCTTTCTGCTGCTGCCCCTTTCCCTGATCAGTGACTCTCCCTGTGGGAAGTGGTGCTATAAGCACCAGACTCAGAATCAAATGTCTAAGCCCAGAGCAGAACTTCCAGAAAGTTCCTTCCTCTCACCCAGCCTCTGTTTCTTTGTGTGTTTTCTTAGTTTGGGCTGCCCCCAGAAACAGACCTTGAGTCGTGGATTCAAGTGCACGTCGTTTATTTGGGACATGAAGAAAATACCAGCAGGCAAGTAGGGAAGAGAAATAGGAGATTAGTTATCAGTTTCGATATGACACAGCTCCCCCAAACTTAGCAGCCTAACAATAACAAACATGTCTTATCGTACAGTTTCTGGGGATCAGACACCCAGGCACAGCATAGCTGGGTGCCACTGACTTAAGATGTCTCATGAGGTTGCAGCCAAACTGTCACCCGAGTCTGTGGTCTCACTGAAAGGCTCAACTTGGGGAGGACCTGCTTCCAAGACCACCTGTGTGGTTGTTGGCTTCCCACAGTTCCTTGACTTGTGGGTCCCTCCACAGGGCGGCTCACAACATGAGCTGGCTTCCCTCAGAACGAGTGAGTGAGAAAGCATGAGAGAATATTCCTAAGCTGGAAACCACAGTCTTTTTATAGTCTGCTCTTAGAAGTGATGTCCCTTACTTCTGCCACATTCTATTCATTAGAAGTGAGTCAATAAGTCCGGCCCTCACTTACTGGGTGGGGAACATACAAGGGTGTGTATACCAGGAAGTGGAGATCACCCTGAGCAATGTTTACTCCAAAGCACTTTGTCCTACCTTGTTAGCAGAGATGCCTTCTCTGGCTTCAGAGAAAGCTCGCAGGAAAAGAGACTGGAATATTGGAGCGAATATTGGAGCGTATGATTGGGGTATTATTATCATTATTCCCCCGGCTCCCTCCCTTCCAGGGGACTGCAAATTGGCTACATCCTTCTTCTAAAGGCTACCACTCCTATCTGGCAATCCTCAGACTGCTCCCCTCTCTTGGGAGTTAAGCCTTGCTTTCCCTTTTTGTGGTAGACAATCAATAAAGGGTGCATTATTAAGCCACCTGCTATGGGGACTTAAGCTCCACTGGGAACTAGTATAGAGCCCATTTGAGGGGAGAAGGAGCTGGGGTATTTATATAGCAATTACTATCAGCCATTGATTTTGAGGATGAGGTTCGTTAACAAAGCCAAATCGAACCCAGCCTAAATGAGCTGGACCCTCTCCAAGGTCCAGTCACTGCTTCATTCTCTTGCTCCTTCAGGCCTGGGGTGGGAAGGGCTCCCCACAGTGCTCTTGTCACTTTCCCTCAACTCTGCCCTCCCCGTGTAAACAGTTTCTCTATTAAACTCTCCTTAGTTAAACATGTCTTGTGGAAGATGACAACTCCTTAGATCTGTAATACATCTCCCAGAGTCACTCTCTGTTCATAAAGCAAAGATTCTTCAAAGACTTATTTTTTGCTATTCCTGCCCTTTCTCTTCGCTTCAGAGCCCTACATTTTTAAGATCTGCTTTTCTTGGTTCATCCCTCTCTCCTTTCACAATTACAAAGAGAACCAGTTCTATTTTTCCCACTGCCTTCTCCACACTCCACAAATTCTGAATCTTGATGACCCCACTTTTTTGTGTGTGGTTTAGTATTTTTCCATTTGTAATTTTTTAAAATGCAGGGACACTATCACATCTTTATAGCTTAAGGAAATGACCTGGCACTAATTCATCCTAATTTCTTACAAAATTAAGTTAAACATGCATTCATGTCTGAATGAACGGTGCAAAGATGAAACAAAAAGTTAAGGTATGGCCACAGACTTGGGTCAAAGTACCCAAGTGGAGAGGGCAGAGAGCAGAAGCAAGAAGAACTACAATCCTGCAGCCTGTGGAACAAAAACCACATTCACAGAAAGATAGACAAGATGAAAAGGCAGAGGGCTATGTACCAGAAGAAGGAACAAGATAAAACCCCAGAAAAACAACTAAATGAAGTGGAGATAGGCAGCCTTCCAGAGAGAGAATTCAGAATAATGATAGTGAAGATGATCCAGAACCTTGGAAAAACAATGGAGGCAAAGATCGAGAAGATGCGAGAAATGTTTAACAAAAACCTAGAAGAATTAAAGAACAAACAAACAGAGATGAATAATATACATAACTGAAATGAAAACTACACTAGAAGGAATCAATAGCAGAATAACTGAGGCAGAAGAACGGATAAGTGACCTAGAAGACAGAATGGCGGGATTCACTGCTGCAGAACAGAATAAAGAAAAAACAATGAAAAGAAATGAAGACAGCCAAAGAGACCTCTGGGACAACATGTAACGCAACAACATTCACATTATAGGGGTCCCAGAAGGAGAAGAGAGAGAGAAAGGACCAGAGAAAATATTTGAAGAGATTATAGTCAAAAATTTCCCTAACATGGGAAAGGAAATAGCCACTGAAGTCCAGGAAGCACAGTGAGTCCCATACAGGATAAACCCAAGGAGAAACACGCCGAGACACATAGCAATCAAATTGGCAAAAATTAAAGACAAAGAAAAATTATTGAGAGCAGCAAGAGAAAAACGACAAATAACATACAGGGGAACTCCCATAAGGTTAAGAGCTGATTCCTCAGCAGAAACTCTACAAGCCAGAAGGGAGTGGCATGATATACTTAAAATGATGAAAGGGAAGAACCTACAACCAAGATTCCTCTACCCGGCAAGGATCTCATTCAGATTCAATGGAGAAATCAAAAGCTTTACAGACAAGCAAAAGCTAAGAGAACTCAGCACCACCAAACCAGCTCTACAACAAATGCTAAAGGAACTTCTCTAAGTGGCAAACGCAAGAGAAGAAAAGGACCCACAAAAACAAACCCAAAACAAATAAGAAAATAGTCATAGGAACATACATATAGATAATTACCTTAAACGTGAATGGATTAAATGCTCTAACCAAAAGACGCAGGCTTGCTGAATGGATACAAAAACAAGACCCATATATATGCACTCTACAAGAAACCCACTTCAGACCTAGGGACACATACAGACTGAAAGTGAGGGGATGGAAAAATATATTCCATGCAAATGGAAGTCAAAAGAGAGCTGGGGTAGCTATACTCATATCAGATAAAATAGACTTTAAAATAAAGAATGTTACAAAGACAAGGAAGGACACTATGTAATGATTAAGGAATCAATCCAAGAAGAAGATATAACAATTATAAATATATATGTACCCAACATAGGAGCACCTCAATATATAAGGCAACTGCTAACAGCTACAAAAGAGGAAATCGACAGTAACACAATAGTGAGGGACTTTCACAACTCACTTACACCAATGGATGGATCATCCAAAATGAAAATAAATAAGGAAACAGAAGCTTTAAATGACACAATAGACCAGATAGATTTAATTGATATTTATAGGACATTCCATCCAAAAACAGCAGATTACACTTTCTTTTCAAGTGTGCACGGAACATTCTGCAGGATAGATCACATCTTGGGTCACAAATCAAGCCTCAGTAAATTTAAGAAAATTGAAATCATATCAAGCATCTTTTCTGACCACATCGCTATAAAATTAGAAATGAATTACAGGGAAAAAAACACAAACACATGGAAGCTAAACACTACGTTACTAAATAACCAAGACATCACTGAAGAAATCAAAGAGGAAATCAAAAAATACCTAGAGACAAATGACAATGAAAACACGATGATCCAAAACCTATGGGATGCAGCAAAAGCAGTTCTAAGAGGGAAGTTTATACCTATACAAGCCTACCTCAAAAAGAAGAAAAATCTTAAATAAACAATCTAACCTTACACCTAAAGGAATTAGAGAAAGAAGAACAAACAAAACCCAAAGTTATTAGAAGGAAAGAAATCATTAAGATCAGAGCAGAAATAAATGAAATAGAAACAAAGAAAACAATAGCAAAGATCAATAAAACTAAAAGCTGGTTCTTCGAGAAGATAAACAAAATTGATAAACCATTAGCCAGATTCATCTACAAACAACAAATGCTGGAGAGGGTGTGGAGAAAAGGGGACCCTCTTGCACTGTCCATAGGAATGTAAACTGATACAGCCACTATGGAGAACAGTATGGAGGTTCCTTAAAAAAATAAAAATAGAATTACCATATGATCCAGCAATCCCACTACTGGGCATATACACAGAGAAAACCACAATTCAAAAAGACACATGCACTCCAATATTCATTGCAGCACTATTTACAATAGCCAGGCCATGGAAGCAACCTAAATGCCCATCAACAGACGAATGGATAAAGAAGATGTGGTACATATACACAATGGAATATTACTCAGCCATAAAAAGGAACGAAATTGGGTCATTTGTTGAGACGTGGATGGATCTAGAGACTGTCATACAGAGTGAAGTAAGTCAGAAAGAGAAAAACAAATATCGTATATTAACGCATATATGTGGAACCTAGAAAAATGGTACAGATGAACCAGTTTGCAAGGCAGAAATAGAGACACAGATGTAGAGAACAAACGTATGGACACCAAGCGGGGAAAGCCATGGGGAGGTGGGGTGTTGTGATGAATTGGGCAATTGGGATTGACATGTATACACTGATATGTATAAAATTGATGACTAATAAGAACCTGCTGTATAAAAAAATAAATAAAAATTTTTTAAAAATGTACCCAAATGGTCTAGGGAGGGAACCTGACAAAGCAAACAAATTTTACTTTTGGTGTCTCTTCGATTTCAACTAACTATCTACCAGTGCATGGAAACAGCCCGATAATCAAATAACCATGGTCCCAAACAGAAATGATATTAAAAATAATAAATAGCAAATATGGCATGGGCAGGAGCAATCAGAACAGACCCCAGGAGGTTTGCTGTACCAGGGAGACCAGCTGAATATCAATCTTAGGTCTGGATCACATGTGTCCTACAGACCGCTGGAGCTCCCTGTGAACTTTCTTGCTGCTGGGCAATCTCTCTTCTCCACGGGAAAGCAATCTGTTAGCATCTATGTGAAACACTTCATGATCTATGGGAAACAGTTTTTCTACAACTGAAAAGAGGTCTCATTTCTTTCTTAGTTATAAGTAAATTTGGGTTCTTTAGACCAACATGATTTACTCTGCAGATATGCTATCACAAGTGTTAAGATTAATAATTCATTAGCAAGTTGGTCTGAAATCACTTCCTTGTATTTGCTACAATTTTAATGTGATTGCAGAACCTCCCCCGCTTCCTCCCGGCTCTCTCCCCTCATAAGCTCATTGCTTTGCTGTGAATGAGGCTTTGGATCTCTAGGCCCAGGGCAAAAGGCATGGACTGATTCCCGGAAGCTGGTTAGGTCTTAACAGAGCTAAAACTGATTAGCACCATTTTGCAATCTCAGTGCAGAGAGTAAAGTGATTTTTGCCCTCATGATCCATTTTGAAGACGTTCTATGTAGCCAACCTTTATATGGCACTTATTATCTTATGGGTATTATTCCAAACGCATTTCAAATCTTAACTCATTCAGTCTTCATAACTTCCTTATTAGGTAGATCCCCTTATTGTACACCATCCATAGATGGGGAACTGAGGCACAGAAAACTTCGGTAACCGTTCAAGGTCACGGAGCTCACATGTAGAAGAGCTACAGTTTGAACCTAGCCTGATTCCAGAGTCTGTGCTTTCTTAACCATGACATTAGACTCTTGAATGTTATTTTTTATGATCCAGGAGATTTGTGTGGTCACTTACACATGAAGTAGTGCGTAATTTATGGATGTAGGAAGCACCAACATCGAATGAGCACCTAAAATATACCAGGTTTCGATCCAAAACTTCAATTTGCCATCTTTAATGTCCTTTATCTGCTCCAGCGTCCAAACCAGGATCCTACATTGTATCGATATTTAGTTGTCTTACATTCTCAGCGTCCTTCAACCTGACATTCCTCAGAATTTGAACTTAGCCGGATTCCAGAGTCTGCGCTTTCTTAACCGCTACATTATACTCTTAAATGTTACTTTTTATAATTCGGGTGATTGTGTATGATCACTTATTTATCTTTCATGACCTTGACATTCTTGAAGGAGACTGACCAGCTTTTCCTCCTAGCATATTTTTATTTCAGTTATTGCTTTCTTCAGCTGTTTGTTTCTTCTTTTTATTTTCTAACTTTTTTTTTGTTTTTAACATCTTTACTGGAGTATAACTGCTTTACAAAAGTGTGTTAGTTTCTGCTTTATAACAAAGTGAATCAGCTATACAAATACATATATCCTCATACCTCCTCCCTCTTGCATCTCCCTCCCACCCTCCCTATCTCACCCCTCTAGGTGGTCACAAAGCACCGAGCTGATTTCCTGTGCTATGCAGCTGCTTCCCACTAGCTATCTATGTTACATTTAGTAGTGTATATAGCTCTCTCACTTTGTCCCAGTTTACCCTTACCCCTCCCCGTGTCCTCAAGTCCATTCTCTACATCGGCGTCTTTATTCCTGTCTTGCCCCTAGGTTCTTCAAAACCATTTTTATTTTTTTAGTTTTTTTTAGATTCCATATATATGTGTTAGCATACAGTATTTGTTTTTCTCTTTCTGACTTACTTTACTCTGTATGACAGATTCTAGGTCTATCCACCTCACTACAAATAATTCAATTTCGTTCCTTTTTATGGCTGAGTAATATTCCATTGCATATATGTGCCACCTCTTCTTTATCCATTCATCTGTCAATGGGCACTTAGGTTTCTTCCATGTCCTGGCCATTGTGAATAGAGCTACAATGAACATTGTGGTACATGACTTTTTTTTTTTTAACATTTAATTGGAGTGTAATTGCTTTACAATGGTGTGTTAGTTTCTGCTTTATAACAAAGTAAATCAGTTATACATATATATATATGTTCCCATATCTCTTTCCTCTTGCGGCTCCCTCCCTCCCACCCTCCCTATCCCACCCCTCTAGGTGGTCACAAAGCACTGAGCTGATCTCCCTGTGCTATGTGGCTGCTTCCCACTAGCTATCTATTTTATGTTTGGTAGTGTATATATGTCCATGCCACTCTCTCAATTTGTCACAGCTTACCCTTCCCCCTCCCCATATCCTCAAGTCCATTCTCTAGTAGGTCTGTGTCTTTATTCCCGTCTTACCCCTAGGTTCTTCATGACCTTTTTTTTTTCTTCTTAGATTCCATATATATGGGTTAGCATACGGTATTTGTTTTTCTCTTTCTGACTTACTTCACTCTGTATGACAGACTCTAGGTCCATCCACCTCACTACAAATAACTCAATTTCGTTTCTTTTTATGGCTGAGTAATATTCCATTGTATATATGTGCCACATCTTCTTTATCCATTCATCTGTTGATGGACACTTAGGTTGCTTCCATGTCCTGGCTATTGTAAATAGAGCTGCAGTGAACATTTTGGTACATGACTCTTTTTGAATTATGGTTTTCTCAGGGTATATGCCCAGTAGTGGGATTGCTGGGTCATATGGTAGTTCTATTTGTAGTTTTTTAAGGAACCTCCATACTGTTCTCCATAGTGGCTGTATCAGTTTACATTCCCACCAACAGTGCAAGAGTGCTCCCTTTTCTCCACACCCTCTCCAGCATTTATTGTTTGTAGATTTTTTGATGATGGCCATTCTGACCGGTGTGAGATGATATCTCACTGCAGTTTTGATTTGCATTTCTCTAATGATTAGTGATGTTGAGCATCCTTTCATGTGTTTGTTGGCAACCTGTATATCTTCTTTACAGAAATGTCTGTTTAGGTCTTCTGCCCATTTCTGGATTGGGTTGTTTGTTTGTTTTTAATATTGAGATGGATGAGCTGTTTATATATTCTGGAGATTAATCCTGTGTCCATTGATTCATTTGCAAATATTTTCTCCCATTCTGAGGGATGTCTTTTCGTCTTGTTTAAGGTTTCCTTTGCTGTGCAAAAGCTTTGAAGTTTCATTAGGTCCCATTTGTTTATTTTTGTTTTTATTTCCATTTCTCTAGGAGGTGGATCATAAAAGATCTTGCTGTGATTTATGTCAAAGAGTGTTCTTCCTATGTTTTCCTCTAAGAGTTTTATAGTGTCTGGTCTTACATTTAGGTTTCTAATCCATTTTGAGTTTATTTTTGTGTATGGTGTTAGGGAGCATTCTAATTTCATTCTTTTACATGTAGTTGTCCAGTTTTCCCAGCACCACTTATTGAAGAGACTGTCTTTTCTCCATTGTATATCCTTGCCTCCTTTGTCATAGACTAGTTGACCGTAGGTGCGTGGGTTTATCTCTGGGCTTTCTATCTTGTTCCATTGATCTATGTTTCTGTTTTTGTGTCAGTACTATATTGTCTTGATTACTGTAGCTTTGTAGTATAGTCTGAAGTCAGGGAGTCTGATTCCTCCCACTCCGTCTTTTTCCCTTAAGACTGCTTTTGCTATTCGGGGTCTTTTGTGTCTCCATACAGATTTTAAGATTTTTTGGTTCTAGTTCTGTGAAAAATGCCATTGGTAGTTTGATAGGTATGGCACTGAATCTGTAGATTGCTTTGGGTAGTATAGTCATTTTCACAGTGTTGATTCTTCCAATCCAAGAACATGGTATATCTCTCCATCTGTTGGTATCATCTTTAATTTCTTTCGTCAGTGTCTTATAGTTTTCTGCATACAGGTTTTTTGTCTCCTTAGGTAGGTTTATTCCTAGGTATTTTATTCTTTTTGTTGCAGTGGTAAATGGGAGTGTTTCCTTAATTTCTCTTTCAGATTTTTCATCATTACTGTGTAGGAATGCAAGAGATTTCTGTGCATTAATTTTGTATCCTGCTACTTTACCAAATTCGTTAATAAGCTCTAGTAGTTTTCTGGTAGCATCTTTAGGATTCTCTATGTATAGTATCATGTCATCTGCAAACAGTGACATCTTTACTTCTTCCTTTCTGATTTGGATTCCTTTTATTCCTTTTTCTTCTCTGTTTGCTGTGGCTAAAACTTCCAAAACTCTGTTGAATAATAGTGGTGAGAGTGGACAACCTTGTCTTGTTCCTGATCTTAGAGGAAATGGTTTCAGTTTTTCACTATTTAGAACGATGTTGGCTGTGGGTTTGTCTTATATGGCCTTTATTATGTTGAGGTAAGTTCCCTCTATGCCTACTGTTTTCTAACTCTTTATTAAACTTTTCACCTTGCTCATCTATTCTTCTGCTGAGTTGGTTGAGTATCTTTATGACCATTACCTTGAACTCTTCATCAGTTAGATTGCTTGTCTCCACTTATTTCTTCTGCTGGGGTTTTGTTTTGTTCCTTCATTTGGAACATACCCCTCTGTCTCCCCATTTTGCCTATTCTCTGTGTTTATTTCTATGTATTAAATAGAGCAGTTACATTTCCTGATCTTGGAGAAGTAGCCTTACGTAGGACAAGTCCTATGAGCCCAGCAGCACACTCCCCTCTGGTCACCAGAGCTATGTGCTCTAGGGGCATATAGCTGTCAGCTTCACGGGCCCTCCTGTTAAGGCAGAGCCAACCACTGTGTGTGCGCTTGTTGGTGGGAACAGGCCCAGGCCTGATTGGTTGCCAGGCCCTGCCTTATGCGGAAGCTGCTTTCCTGCTGGTGAGCGGGGCCAGGGTCCTGCATGGCTGTCTGTGTGATCAAGGGGGTCTCGGGGCTGGTGCTGGCCTGCTGGTGGGTGGAGCCATGCCCCAGCATGGCTGGCTATGGGGCCCAGGGAGTCCCGCGGCTATTGCTGTCCTATTGGTGGGCAGATAAGCCACTGGCACTAATAGGCTAGAGGCAGGACTCCAAAACGGCACTTGCCAGCACCAGTGCCTTCATGGCAGAACAAGCTCCCCAAATGGCTCTTTCCAGCATCTATCTTCCCAGGCGGAGTCCCAGTTACCTTCTGCCTCTCCGGGAGGCTCTCTAAGATCAGAAAGTGAGTTTGACCCAGGCTCCTTTCAGATTACTGCTTCTGCGCCAGGACTCAGAGCATGTGAGATTTTACACGTGCCCTTCAAGCACAGAGACGCTGTTTCTTACCTCCCTCTGGCTGTCCCGTACGCAAGCCCTGCTGGCTTTCAAAGCCAGACGTTCTGGGGCTCGTCTTTCTCACACAGGACCCACAGGCTGGGGAGCCTGATGTGAGGCCTGGACCCCTCACTCCTCGGGGAGAACCCCTGGAGTTGTGATTATCCTCCCATTTGCGTGTCTCGCTGTGGTTCCTTCTTTACATCTTTAGTTGTGGGAAATCTTTTCTGCTAGTCTTCACGTCATTCTCGTAGAGGGCTATTCTGTAACTAGTTGTACATTTTTTGTGCCTGTAGGAGGATGTGAGCTCAGGGTCTTCCTACTCTGCCGTCTTGGCCACACCTCCAAATGAGTTTTTGAATAATTTAGTCAAGCTGCAAAATAAATTCCTATGGACATTGGGTTGAAATTGCATTCAATTTATTAACTCTTTGGGGGAAACTTATTTTCTTCACAATACTAAGTCTTCACATCCAGAATCATGGATGCCTCTCCCTTCACTTGTCAGCTTTCATATGCCTCCATGAGTTTTTGCTATTTATTTCATGGAGGTACTGCACCTTCTGGTTATGGAAACTCCTAGGGTTTTTACTTTCCCAGAATTTTTTTTTTTTTTTTGTAACCAGACACCTTACTGAAATCTCTTATTGGTTCTGAATTTTTAGCTTATTAATTTTTTTCAACGGTTATTTGCTGAGCACCTACCATGTGCCAGGCACTGGTGTAAGAAATGGGGAGTTATCTTAATTCTAGCCCTCACAGAGCCTAAATTCCAGCAGGTCAGGCAGACGTATAGCAGAGAAACAAACATTTACAAATAGTATTGTTTCTTATAATAAGGCAGCGTTAAACGTTCTTTACAACACTAAAGCAGCCTAAGGAAATACAAAATGAAAGAGTGGAGGCATTATTTTAGACATGGCGGTTGGGAAAGCCTCTCCGAAGAGGTGATATTTGAGCACAGATCTGAATAAAATGGAAGACTGAGCCAAGAAACCACCTGGGCAAAAAACATTCCAGATGGAGAAAATAGCCTGTGCAAAGGTCCTGTGGCAGGAATGAGCTTGGCAGATTCGAAGTATATCAAGGCCAGGGTGATGGGAACAGAGTGAGAGAGTGTAGAATGGTTGGGTATGAGGTCAGAGAGGTGGACAGAGGTCAAGTCTTTTCAGGGCTTGAGGCCCAGGTTAGCAGTTGGTATTGTATTCTAAGTTGTGATGAGAGACATGGAAGCAGAGATTCTAAAAAGGAGACTTAAGAGAGTTTAGTAAGGTGTATGGTTACAAAAAAAAATTCTGGGAAAATAAAAACCCTAGGAATTTCCACAACCAGAAGGTGAAAGTCACCCAGGGTGAGCAAAGACGGTGGCTGGGACCTGGTGGGAGCTGTGGAATGGTCGGAAGCAGTCAGATTTTGGAAGCATTTTCAAAGCAGTGCCGACAGGACTGCTAACAGATTGGATGTAGGGAGTGAGGGAAGGCAAGGGTAGTGGAAATGTACCAAATTACACTGGTGGGCATAAGTTTCATGCATCTCACATTTATCCTCAAGGATCCAGACTCAGCCAACACTTAAACAATCCATGCATAAGGTTTTAGTTAATTTCCTTCATCATTAAAACAAAAGAAAACAAAAAACAGGACCTGTCTTCTGGATCCTGTCTTTGCCCATAAAACCAGAGATGATCAACATAGCAGCTGAATTATGTCCAATATACTTTGATGTAACAGAGAGAACATAGGTCCAGGAGACAGAGGCAAAGATGAGCGCATCACTCAACCTCCCTGGGCTCAGCCTCCTCAAGTAAAATGTAAGAATATAATGGGAACCTCTTGGAGGTTTCTTCCAGGTCAGACATTCCAGACCCTCCATAAACTGCATTATCACAGGGACCTGAAACAAGGACATCAACTTAGAACAGACAAGCAGGGAGAGGAGCCTAGTTCCTACTGTTTGCCCAAGGGCACACTGGGACTCTCCAAAGCTGGAATCCCCTTCCAGAGCCTGAAGGTCATGATTATATTCTCTAATTAGCTTTGTTCTGGAGCTGTGTGGGAGGGCCAGTTAATCAGAAGTTTCAGGTACAGGAGTTTCGGATTGCCTCAACGGATTAAGAACAGATTTTGTTTATTTACTGAAGTGCTTGTTAATTGTGAATAATTACTGGAGGGTGTACTTTAGCCATCATCTACACACATAAATAACCATTTGTACCGTGACTCTGGGCTATTAACACACTCCCAGGGCCCTTCTGATATAATGCTGGGAGAAGTGTGGGCTCACATCCTCTATGTGAATTTCTGTTTGGTCTCACATCAGAGGATGCCAGGAGAAACAAAGAAAAAACTCCGCTGGGATCTAAGTTAACCTGAATTAGTCAAGGTTTGAACAACTACAGTTCATAATGAAAACTGCTCAAGGATAAGGTACTTTTGGAAGCTCCCCACCAAGGATTAGAAAGAATAAAACTCTGTGATGCCTCAGATTCAAAGCAGAGCCCCCTGCTGTCTTCAAAGACTTCTGCCTCATCAGTGAGGACAAAAGTGAGAGGGTGGTCCCAGTGTTTACCAACCGTCATCCACCCCGCCTTCTCCCTGTCGAATGTTGGGGCTTAGGGGTTTGGGAGCAAATGAGTGGGACAGATGATTGAGCACAGCGCAGCCCAGACCCAACAAGCTCATCAAATGACAGGTTGGTTAGACACATCCCCCCCAAAAAGTGAAGTCAGACCATTTTATCCCTTGGACCCCACTCCATCACCCTGACCCCTGTGACCACTTCTCAGCTTCATGCTCTGCCTGCAGGTCCCACATCTGTGACATCAGCTTCTACTCTAACACACGTTCTTGCTTAATGATGCCATGCATGCATTACTATTCAAATTGTGTCCCCTCCAAAAGATACCTTGAAATACTAACCCCAGGTAACCTGTGAATGTGACCTTATTTGGAAATAGGGTCTTTGCAGATGTCATTAAGATAAGGTCATACTGGATTAAGACAGGCCCTAAACTCAACATGAATGGTGCTCATAGACGCACACACCTAGAGGAAGAAAACCACGTGACAGTGGAGAGAGATTGGAGGGATGCATTCACAAGCCAAGGGGTGCTGGTAACCACCGGAAGCTGGGAAGACGCAAGGAAGGATCCTCCCTTAGAGCCTTCAGAGGGAGCCTGGCCCCGCTGACACCCTGATTTCAGACATCTGGCCTCCAGAACTGAGCGAATAAATTTCTGTTGTTTTAAGCCACCCGGCTTGTGGTCATTTGTACAGCAGCCCTAGGAAACGAACAGACTATGTAATGTAGGAATATTCAAACATCTCTGCTCAGCCACCCTTGCTTCAAATAAAAACGTATAAGGGAGCCCAGTAAGATACTGGAAGAGCTCTGCTCAATGACGAGAGGGAGGGGTAAGCAGGAAGTCAGGCCTCCTCCCTCCCACCCCCTCCCCTCCCCTGCAGCTTCTGGGAGGGCAGGGGGTGGAGAGGTGGCCATGCCTGACAACCCGTCAGGCTCCCTAAAGCACAGCTGACAAGAGAAACGCGCAGAAAAGGCACAGCACAGGCCTCTCCCGGGTGTGAAAGGCAAATCTTCCCTGCCAGGTGTGTGGTCTTTGACAGATAATCTCGCAGAGCCTCGGTTTCTTAATCAGTAAAATAGAGATAAAACTCAATTTGATCACCGCACAGCTGAAAGGAGATCCTGTCTGCAAAGCAGCCACACTGGGCCTGTGTTAGGGGGCTGAATTGTGTCCCCCGCACCAAATACCTACGTCGGAGCCCTAACCCCAAGTCCTGCCGACTGTGACTGCCTTGGGAGACAGAGTCTTTAAAGAGGTGATTAAGTTAAACTGAGGTCCTTAGGCAGGGCCCTCAGCCAATATGACTGGTGTCCTTATAGGAAGGGACTGGGACACAGACACGCACAAAGGGAAGACCACGTGAAGACACAAGAACATGCCCATCTACAAGTCAAGGAGAGAGGCCTCAGGAGAAGCCAACCCTGCTGACACCTTGACCTCAGACTTCCAGTCTCTAGAACTGTGGGGAAAAAAATGAGTTTCTGTTGTTTAAGCCACCCAATCTCTGGTATTTTGTTACAGCAGGCTGAGCTAACTAATATGCCTGGTACGCAGAGGGCATGCAGCAAATGTTAATTTCCTCTCCATTCTTATGTGGCAGACTCATGGACAAGCGTTTTACATCTCACACATGTGATTGATTCTAGATGCCCCTTCTTTTCCTATATATATATATATATATATATATATATTTTTTTTTTTTTTTTTTTTTTTTTTTTTTTTGCGGCACGCGGGCCTCTCACTGTTGTGGCCTCTCCCGTTCCGACGCGCAGGCTCAGCGGCCATGGCTCACCCGCTTAGTTGCTCCGCGGCTTGTGGGATCCTCCTGGACCGGGTCACGAACCCGCGTCCCCTGCATCGGCAGGTGGACTCTCAACCACTGCGCCACCAGGGAAGTCCTTCTTTTCCCATTTTAACATCTCTGAAATGGGGATGTGTCTGGCAACAAGGTGAGGCAGGCACCGTGGCATAGTTGTGGTCGTGAATGAATAAACTTGCTGGGGATTCCCGATGCACAGGGGCAAGACCCACAATTCAATCAACTACTTCCACCAGACTGCGGTGGTTAATTTCCTGTGCCGACTTGACTGGGCTGAGGGATGCCCAGATAGCAGGTAGCACATTATTCCTGGGTGGGTCTGTGAGGGTGTCTCCAGTAGAGATTCGAGTTAGAACAAAAACTAACATCACCCTCCTCAGTGAGGGTGGACATCATCCAATGCGCTGAGGGCCTGAATAGAACAAAAAGGCAGAGGCAGGACGTATTTGCTCTCTCTACTCGAGCCAAGACATCCACCTTCTCCTGCCTTGGGATACAGGTGCTCCTGGTTCTAGGGCCTTTGGACTCAGATTGGGACTTAGACCTCAGCCCAGCAATTCTTAGGCCTTTGGACTCGGACCAGATTCCTGGTTCTTCACCTTGCAAATGGGACCTCTCAACTTCCATAGCCAAATGGGTCAATTCCCATAATAAATCAATCTCTCTCTCGCTCTCTCTCTTCCTCTCTCTCCCTCTCTCTGTCTCTCTCTTCCTACCCCTCAGATATGTATCCTCTTGTTCCTGTTTCTACAGAGCCATTTAATACAGGAACATACGTCCTGATTGTCTGCAAACCTTCCCTTGACACCTCCTGATATATTCTAAAAATTCCAGCATCCAAATTTGCAGAATGGGCAGCTTGGGAAAAAAAAAAAAATCCTGGGGGCAGAGTTGAGAGCAGTCTTCCAAAAATTGCTGCATCGGGAACCCTCTCAGTAGCACAAAGAACAAGATTATGTGGAAAAATACAGACATCGACATCTGAGTCAGAAAGCATTCAGAAAAATTAACCTCTGAGTGTAGAAAAGTTTTAGGAATACCTTCACCAATTTATTTTGCTTGTATTTTCGTTTTAATGTATGCAAGCATTCACAGAATCTATGCCTAAATGAATTTAAAAGAGCTCTTTCAATTTTTATTTTATGCTCTTTCAGTAAGCATAAAATAAAAATTCTAAGTGATTAAAAAGCATGGAATCCAGTTTAGTTGGCAGAACTTTTTTTCTTTTTTAGTCATAATCCTGCACCTTCAGCGGTCAGCGGCTTTGGCTTGATGACATACTGTATAATTTTAATTGCTAATATAATTTCAGGCAGTAGGAATGATTATCCCCATTTTACAGGTGAGAAACTGAGGCTGAGAGAGGCTAGACCTGCCTAGAATCATACCCCTAGCCATGCCAGGCCAGGACTGGAAGCCTGCCTTGTACCTCCAGACCCTTAGCATCCACCTGCAGGTCCTACCCTCCAAGCTCACCTTAGCTGCCCCCACCTAACCCTGAATTCCAATCCTGTACCCAGCCTCAGGCAGGAAGTTACTGCCAGAGTTAAATTCGTTGGTTTTTCATGCATATATAATGAACTCTTAGCAATAAATAAGCCTTTATGGATGGCAGATGTATCCATTTTTATAGTGCAAAAGTAAAACCCGCCCAGAGTGTATTTCTAACGGGTGCTGCCCCTCACACCTGCATGTGTAAATCAAGAGGTGGGAGATGGCAGCTGGGAGGACCTGGGAGACCAGTTTCCAAGGCCCACGATACTCACAGCCTTGAGAAGCCTGCAGTACACGTGGGCAGAGTCAACTAGGAGCTCTGTGGTGCGGACAACTTACTGGCTGCAGGGCAGCTACTGTGTGGTCACGAAGATGGTGTTTCATCTGCAGGACACCAGCCATGGAGTGTCTAAATAAACATGGAACATGAAGCTGAGGGAGGGAGGAGAGAGAGAGGACCCATCCCCAGAACAGGCATCCACAGAGCATTCTGGAAGGAAGCAACGTCTTGGAGACTAGTGCTTCACAGCAGAATCACTTGGAGGGCTTGTCAAAAGAGACTACTGGACTCCACCCCAGAAGTTCTGACTTAGGAGGGCTGGGCTGGGCCTGAGATTCTGCATTTGTCCCAGGTGATGCTGAAATTACCAGTCTGCGGATCACACTTTAAGTATCAGTATCTAGATGATATTTTGAGCAAAGGCACAAATATGTCACATATGAGCCAGTGTCCTGAAAACTCAGCAGCCCTCCCAGGTATGTAAATAGCACAATAGGCCCAGGTCTGAAGAGCCGGCCTCAGACAGCATGGCAGTTAAGAGCATGGACTTAAGGTAACTCTAGGCAAATTGCTCCCTTCCTTCTGCCCCTCACCCCCCTAGACTGGGAGCCTGGACCCTCTTGTCCTTCTACCTTCACTCCCACCCTCCCCACGGAGCTCATGGAAGCTGCTGGGTAAATATCTCTCCCTCAAGTGCTGCAAGGTTCCAAAAAGATCTTTTCTCCTAAGAACACCTTCGACCATTCCTTTGTCCATTCTTTCATTCATTTAAAACATAATGTGAGGGCTTCCCTGGTGGCGCAGTGTTTGAGGGTCCGCCTGCCGATGCAGGGGACGCGGGTTCATGCCCCGGTCCGGGAGGATCCCACGTGCCGCAGAGCGGCTGGGCCCGTGAGCCATCGCCGCTGAGCCTGCGCGTCCGGAGCCTGTGCTCCGCAACGGAAGAGGCCACAACAGTGAGATGCCGGCGTACCGCAAAAAAACAAACAAACCCATAATGTGAGGACTTCTCTGGTGGCACACTGATTAAGAATCTGCCTGCCAATGCAGGGGACACGGGTTCGAGCCCTGGTCTGGGAAGATCCCACGTGCCGCAGAGCAACTAAGCCCGTGTGCCACAACTACTGAGCCTGTGCTCTAGAGCCCGGGAGCCACAACTACTGAGCCCACGTGCCACAACTACTGAAGTCTGTGCACCTAGAGCCCATGCTCCGCAACAAGAGAAGCCACCACAATGAGAAGCCCGCACACTGCAATGAAGAGTACCCCCACTCACTGCAACTAGAGAAAGCCTGCACACAGCAACGAAGACCCAATGCAGCCAAAAATAAATAAATAAATAAATTTATTTTAAAAACCATAATGTGGTACTCCTACCAGATGCCTGGTGCTGGTCTGAGATAATAAATGTGAATGTGTTAAACGACTAAATTATTGGTACTATTCGTTATAGCACAAGCATAACCGAAACTAACCTTCCCTGCCCTTGGAGAGCTCCTGGTCTAGGAAGAGAGAAGAGACATGTACCCAAGCATCCCAGCAGAGGGATGATTTACAGGAACTTCAGACACTGGAGGAAGATGTTGCAGGGTGATACCAGGCAGCTCTGTCCTGTTGCATGCCTGCAGGAAGCACCAGCACTCCCGGGATTCATGCAGCCTGTTGAAACTGTGGGTAATCATTAGTCAAATCCATTTCACCTGACTTTACCAAGCAAGGACTTGCGTGTCCTCTGAACAATAAGATGTTTGCCTGGAATTTGTGGTCAGCTGTGTCTAGTTTGAGCTGAGCTGGGTAAGACTGGACAGGACCAACGATCCTCCTGCTGGGCATGTGTGAGTGTCCGCTTTGTGAACTTTTGACCTCAGAGGGCTGAAAACTCCACCCTCAGACCATGCTAAGCCTCCATCTTTGAACTTGCAGAGCCCTGTAGCTTAGTTAAACCTACACAGAACAACGATTACTGCACCTTTTTCCAATCACCTTTCCCCACGCTCCCGTGCTTCTTCATTCTTTTATCCCATAAATACCCCAGGCCCCTTGCTCTTGGGGAGGCAGGCTTGAGGCGTATTCTCCCATCTCCTCACTTGGCTGCCTTGTGAATAAACCCTCTCTTTCCTGCAAGCCTCCGCATCTAAGTGTTTTGGTTTGCTTCGTGTCGGGCAAAGGGAACCTCGTTCGGTACCACTGCCGCTCAGGTATCAGAGCAGGCCTCCCAGAGGAGTGAGCATTGTCGCTGAGCCTCAAAGGGTGCGAGAGAACCACACCCAGGGAGACTGGGAAAAAGGCGCTGCAGCAGGATGAAGCAAAAGAAAAAAAGATACAATGGACAGAAAATCAGAGGCCTACATGCATGGAGCAGTGATTACCACCAGGGTTTACTGAGCAGGAACTGAAGGCCAGAGATTGTGCTCAGCTCTTCCCATACATTAGCTCAGCTGATCCCGCTACACCCTCATGAGGCAGGTGCTATTATTATCTCACTGTATAAATGAGGAACTGAGTTGCAGACAGGTGCATGCAGTAACTTACCCAAGTCACAGAGTTAGAAGGTAGCAAAGCCTGGATGCGAATCAGAATTCAGACGGTCGGCTCCAGAGTCTGTGCTTTAACACACCCATGAACCCTGCCATGATCACTAATGTTAACATATCACTTTACAGTCTGCCACACGCTTTTGGACTCGTCTGTTTTTGTCATGGCAGCTGTTCCCATTTTACAGAGGAAGGACCAGTACTAAAGGTCTTGTAACTTGTCAAGTTCTCAGAGAGTAAGTGGAGAGGCTGAGACTCAAATCCTGTCCTCTGGCCCTCGACCAAGGATGCTGCGGCAAGGAGTCTGCAAAGCCGTCTCTCCCCTCCTTGCCCTGTACCCGAGGTGAGGCGTCTATATTTAGATCATTACAAGGAGCTGCTGAGAGAATGTCTTCAGGCTATGAATTCAGCCTTACACACATGCACTGCAGCTCCAGGAGAAGCCCAGGAATAAACGAGCGGGATAAGGTCCTTGATTCCAAACAGAAATCGAGTTGATCAAACACAACCTGAGCACAAACAGAAGCTGCAGGAGAAAAACCTGATTTATCTCAAACCCTGTGTGCTCAGAAGCTGTCCCCGGAACCCAGGTCCCACTGTCAGGAAATTGTCATTTCATGCATAAGTTTATTTTTCCTGTGTACTTTGCAAGACTCCACGTTTCACCGAGCCCTTATCTCCTCAGTCCAATTCCACAGTCTGTTGGGTTGGAAAGAGCTCAAATCCATTCAGACCATTTCAGAGGCCGAGCTGTACCTGGGACAACTGCTTGTCATCGGCAGGGCAAAGACATGATCCCAACCCACAGCTGGGCTCACTGAGGCCTCTTTCTGATGGAGTGTCTGCTGGGCTCCCATGGCAGGGGTGGCCCGCTGTTCATCAAAATGCATCCCCTTCTGTGGTACAGAGTTCTCCCTGAGGAGCACAGCCCAGCCAAGAACTACATTTCCCAGCTACCCTTGCAGCCAGGCGAAGTCATGTGACCAGTTCCTTCCAATCACATTTGAGCAACAGTGATTTGTGTTTCTCCTGGGCAAGGAGATGAAGAAGCAGATGTGCTTTCTCCACATTCTCTCTCTTGTTCTGCCTGGAGGCAGACCCTGGGGAATGGTGGACCCACACGATGCAAGGAACTTGGGTATCCAGATGGTGAAAACACTCATATTAGGTTACAAAAATGATTGAGGTTATTTGTTACAGCAGCAAGAATAACCTGAACGAATATATCTCCCTTCCTGACCCCTGGCACCTTCAGCCCCCCATGAAGAGAGGGTTGGAATCCCACTTTCTCCCTGAGAAAAACTGTAATCTTCAGTTTCTCCCTATTGTGAGCTGACCTGACTCTCACAGCTGGGTTCTTGCCTTAATTTCCCTGAAGAGAACAACAGATTCCCCTCAAGACAGGGCTGACGGATCCCAGTCCATTTGGGACTGGCCGCTCAGACTTGGTCAACATCCCCCTGCCCAGCTCTAGACTGAGATCTGTTTTAAATGGACAGTGACCTCAAATGTCAGGGGTGATACCCACCTATCCCCCCACTCCCCCCAATTCATGGGAACCACTGCCCAGCAACCTTGCTACTGAATTGTGTCCCTGGAATGGGTCCCTTTGATATTGGCACCAGCTAGGTTTGGGCCCAAAATCTCTAGCCTTACTGGTGGGTTGATACCAGACCCTCGGGGGAAGAATGATATAACAAAAGGACAGTAGAGACTCAGAAGAACCTCAAACCAAACTCATAATTTTCAGGATAAAGTTGGTACTCCTCTGTTAGTCCATGAGGCCCTCCGTGAGCTGCACTTGTGCCTTTCTCAGTCCTCCCCATTTGCTTTCCCCCAAACTTCCTCTTCCCATCCAACTAGACCACTCCTGCTACCCCAAGTATATGGTGCTACTAAGCTCCCTCCAGCCATGCACATGCTATTCCCTGCCTGCAGAATGCCCTTCTGACTTAAATAGGAGTTCAGAGCCCAGCAGGGGATCACTGCTGTTTTTTGCCTACTCAGCATCCCTCCCTCTTCTAGAAATATAAACACATTGTGGGGAAACTTATCCATGAGGTCTAATTAGAGCCAACCCCACCATCTTTTCCAACAGAGAGGTGAGCATGAAATTGTGTGGGACTAATCCAGGAAACTCAGTACTTAACGCTAGGAGAGATCAGGCCTCTTTAAAAGCTGCACGGAAGACATAAAGAGAGCTTTGGGCCTTTGATGGTCATCTTGTCCCCACTCTATTTGAGAATGGAGCCAAGAAGTAAACCACAGAAGTGGGGTGAGAGGTGAAACTGAGTCATTGCTTGAGCCCCTTGATGTAGACAATGTTGATACCTTGCGCAGCTCCCCGCTACCAGACTGTGCACCCATCTGTAAGTGTTGACTATAACTGTGATTGCTAACATCTCACAGTTGAAATCTTCAGAGAATTACCCTCAACCAAAGAGAGTCACTTTGCCCCATTTCAGAGACACCACACAGCCAATGATGGACTAATATGGGAGTACAAAAGGCCAGGCCCCTTGCCTTAGAATGGGACAGCACTGTGACTTTATTCACACTCCAGAGCTCCCCATGAGGTCTGGCTGAAGCTCGATTCCTGCTGAAACAGTAGTCTTCTGGGCTCTTTCTTCTGCTCTATCCTGCTTACAGATTCACTCCCCTGCAACTCCTCCCCAGAGTATTCTCTCAAGAACTCACTTGCACAAGAATCCCCATTGCATGCTCTGCTTCTAAGGAACCTAACCTAAGACCCCTAGATCAAGCCACGCCTGAAGATAGAACTATGGGCTGCACAGCCCCAAGAGCCACAGATTCACTTTTTTACTTAAGCTGGTTGGAACTGAGTTTCTGACAGTTGTATTTGACCTCGGAGATCTACTAATTTAATGAAAAATAAACAATCATGTGGCATTCCTTATTCTCAATCTCACTTTCATCATCAACTGAGAGTGAGGTAATCCTGTAGGCTGCTGGCTCCAGGCTAGCCCACGCAGGCAGACACTCCCACACCCAACACCCCTGTGCTACCAACAGAAACCGTCACACCTCCCCACACGTCTTGGGAACTTTATTCAGTGCCTGATTCTAAAAAGGGTTGCCAGATCGGGCCAGATTTCAACTGCAATAAAAAGGACCAACTGCTTAGTCTCTCTTCGGTCTGTGCTGAATACAAATAAGGCTTGTATTTGTAATAAACGTCTAAAGAAAAACTGCTTCAGTTCCTGGCTTTAGAGAGTTGCACACCTTTCAAGGATTCTTGCATCTGACTGTTACAATGCAGAGATTGCTGGCTACTTGGATCTGTCCTGAAACCCTCCAAGATGTTGGCACTGTACAGTATTAGAAAATTACGGTGTTTTGCTGCATGGCCACAAAAAGAAGGATTAAACACAAAGTGGGGTTTAATAAATAAAGTTGAAGGTTGCTGAGTAGAACGAGGGCCCACTCTCCATCCCTATGGCCAAAGCCTTGAAAAGTCTCAAGTAAATTACATACACCCCAAACTCCAGACCCACCCCTCCCTAGCCTTTTCAGTCCTTATCTCTTCAAGATGTGCTGTTGCAAGTGATACAGGTTTTAACTAGTGTTGTGGATTTCACTTGACATGAAGTATAGTTGAGACTTCTCATTCAATTGGTATATGTGCATTAAAGCTACAATTAGGGGACCTCCCTGGTGGTCCAGTGGTTAGGACTCCGAGTTTCCATTGCAGGGGGCACGGGTTCGATCCTTGTTTGGGTAACTGAGATCCCGCAAGCCAGGTGGCATAGCCAAAAAAAAAAAAGCTACAGTTTAGTGAGACATGTCCCCAGTTCCTATAAAGTAGTTAAATCATTATTATCATCCCCATTTTACAAAAGAGAAATCCTGAGCACAGAGAGGTCAGACAGCCTCCCCAAGGTCACACTGCCAGGAAGTGGCAGAGCTGAGATCTGAACAGAGGCCTCTCTGAATCCAAAGCCTATGTTCATGGAGCTATACTGCCTCATGTGTCAAAGAATAGAACGTGGATTTAGCCTTTCTTTACTTTAAAAGTTTGATAACTTTTTATGGGACACTGTGAATAAAACTGATTTTTTGTAGTAAATATGTCCTTCTAAGATGAGCTTTTTAAAGTCATGGCGGCCAGGAGACTCCAGGGCCGGAGTCGGCTTCACTCTGTGGCTGGTAGGCAGGATGCTTGCTTGGGGTCCCCTACACGATGCATGCTTGGAGACACAGGATCAGAGCCGAGCTGCCTTGTGACCTCAGACAGGGATGCAGGGCCCACAGCTTCTGCCACCCCTGTGACATCCCTCCCTAAGCCCCCACTTCCTCATCTGGAAAATGGGGATCATAATGCCTTCCTGGGAGTCCGTTTTAAGAGTTAAACAACATGGCGAGCAGGCAAGATCTTAGCACAGGGTCTGGTATATAAAAGCTGTTCAGTCATGTTTGTTTCTGAATCTGAATGGATCCAACACACTCCATTTACAGATGAGGACACTGAGGCCCAGAGAGGGACAGGGACTTACCAAGGTCACACAGCAAGTCTGGCTGGAAGCACTGCTGTCTCTAAGCCTAAGGCTTCTTCCCCTCCATCTTATGTCCTACTTCCTGAATCTGGGGCAAAGTGGCTCTGTCTCCACTGGGCCACACTACAGGGCATGTTGACGCCTCCCTGGGAAGGTGGTACATGCACAGACCTGCAGCTGACCTGTGTCTGAAGAAGACAAGCTAGCAGAGGGGGGCAGGGGGCAGGGGCCTCCATAAGCAAGAATCTCCCTGCCTTCTTTCTTCTGGGTAGGGGCTCCGACTGCCTCCTGCCATGTGACCAGCTTACATGTCCCCTTCAACCTGAGCTGAGGGCAGGTACCTGGGTGGGGCTGGGGAGACAGGAGCAGGGCATCCCCCTTTGGGTGGCAGGGGGAGAGGGAGGCAGGTTGGCATCTCCCAGAGGCAGGGGCCGGTCAACCGACACTAAACAGGCCACTTCACCCCGAAGCCCCGGATGTCCCATGAGACACACAGCCCCTGGTTCCTTCACACATGTTCATCATTTTTTTCAAACCAGATTGTCCATGGGTCTGAACCCAAGGGGAGTCACAACCCTCAACCCCTGTTCCACAGGCGCTGCCCAAGTAGGGTTCACGGAATCCACACCTTCCCGCTCTGTCTCCACCGCCCTCTCCTCCACCATCCCGGCTCAGACCTAATCTCATTCCTGACTCAACTTTCTCTTCCTTCCATTTAAAATCGTGCGCAGGGATGTGAGTTTTGGAGCCCCGTATAAATATGTGCTTTAGAATTAAACTGGTTCAGCAGTTCTCGACAATGATTTCTCAGAAATTAAGCCCGGACAATTTGTTTGGCTGGAGCAGAACATCTGAAAACATGCGTGATGGAAAGGCGGTGAACGTGCCCAGAACCAAGCGGCTTCGTGAACATCCGCTCCTTGGAGGCCTCGAGGCTCCGCGGGAACATGCTGCCCCCTGGCCGCGCTCGGGGTTAGTGCCGCCCGGAGCTTGGGATTTCACACACCCTCCAGGAAACAAGACGTCCCGACTCCTGGACACCTACTATGCGCTAGCCCCGCCCCAGAGCGCATCCCTTCACTCTGAGCAGACCCGGGAACTCCCAACAGGTGGAAGTAAACCTGTGAACGAGGAAAAGAGGTGGGATTGATTTTTTTTTTTTTTTTTTTTATCGATGTGTCTGGGAGAGCAGGCTCTGTGCAGCAAGAGATTAAACAGGAATGCAGTACTGAAGCATGCTACAGCACGGAGGAACCTCAAAGACATTACCCAAAGTGAAGGAAAAGGCCATATAGGTGTGATCCCATTTATATGAAATGTCCAGAGTAGGCAAATCCCTAGAGACAGAAAGTAGATTAGTGGTTGCCAGGGGCTGGGGGGAGGGAGAATGGGGAGTGATTACTAGTGGGGTTTCCTTTTGGGATAATGAAAATGTTCTGGAACCAGGTAGCGGTGATGGTGTACAACACTGAATGCACATACTACCACAGAATTACACACTTCAAAACGGTTAAAATAATGCATCTTATATTATGCGCATTTTACCACAATAAAGAAAGAGATCACAAAAGAACCTCAGCTCTCATGTCTTGCCCTGAGTCCCTGCCCAGCCCCACCTCGAAGTTCTCCTGGACATTTCTGAGCAGCCCCAGAGGGTGTTCTTTGCTGCCCTGGGGTGTCTGCCAATCCCCTCTTCTGGGACCAGGCTGGCTGCATCGAGCCATCTGTCCCTGCCCAGGGCTCGCCCAGCTCCACCTGGCTCTGTGGGGCATCTGACGTGGGAGGGGGCTGGCGTCTGCACAGACAGTATCAGCTCCACACCCTGTAGGAGTGATCGGCATGAAAGCTGCAGACTTCAGGGACCCCAGCCCGTAGGCTTTCCAAGGGGTCTTAGTACAGCTTACTTTTCCAGAAAGCTAGGAATGGCCCAAGAGTGGGGCTGGGGTCCTGCTCAGTGACAGACACTGCGTTGGGCTCAGAAGCTCCTCTCTGGTTTGGTCCACCATCTCCAAGCCAGACTTGTGGGTCTGGAACACATCTTCCCAGGGCATCCTAGAACGCTTGTGTTGATAGCACCCTGGCAGCCTACCCCACCCCCATCTTCTGGACACGTTGAATCCCAGGTGCTTGCTCCATGTGTTCAGCTCAAGCCTATCATTTAATCCTCATGCATATATGAAGCACAGATTATTCTTTCCATTTTATTGCTGGTGAAACTGAGGCTCAAAAAAAAATAATAAGAGCCACACAAGAAGTCAGTGCCTGGTCTGTCCAACTTGTCCCCAGACCCTAGCTGCCTCTAGGGGCTGGATTCCTATAACACAGCAGGGATCAGAGTCAGACAGCCCCGCAAGAGCAATGGAGGACCTCTCCCGCGAGCCTGGGAGCTCTGAGAGGGCAGGCAGTGGGCAGATTCATCTTTGGTGCCCAAGGCCAAGAACAGAGCCCCTGAGGTGCAAACAGCAGTGAGTGCTGGCTCAGATTAACTGGGCACTGGCCTCACTGAGGCTGAGATGACAGAACTGGCCTGGAAAATGACAACTGACCTGAATCTTTGCTTAGAACTTGAGATAAACGTTGGAGGTTGGGCATCTTACCTGCTGCATTTTTTTTTTTCTCTCTCTCTCTCTTTTAGGCTCTGGTATTGTACCTCTCTCTCTCTCTCTCTCTCTCTCTCTCTCTCTCTCTCTCTCTCTCTCTCTCTCTCTCTCTCTCTCTTTCTCTCTCTCTCTCTCTCTCTTTCTCTCTCTCTCTCTCTCTCTCTCTCTCTCTCTCTCTCTCACACACACACACACACACACACACACACACATCCACTGTCAGCTTTCCAGACAATCGTTACAGAACAAGGCATTCACCTCAATGGTCCCCTACGTGCTCCCCACCCACTGCAACCTGGAACAGTCTAACTGTTCTAAAAGGGGCTGGAGAATTGCTCAGAATCCTGGGATTCAGCCTTAAACTGTTACGATTCATTTTCGCCCACACTCATTGAGTGACAGAATCAGGTTTCAGGAAGGTCTTGCCAGGTAGGGGTGGTGGGCCAAACCTAACAGTGGAATTCAGAAAACTATGAATCGCACACTCGGCTCAAACAGTGTTCATGGATCAAAGGACGAGGTGTGACATTCAGTGGATTCATGGTGTGACTTGAACGTGCCTTATTTTACGCTGGGCCACATGAACACAGTGTAGTGCTAGGACAAGGGAGGTGTGAGGGCCCATCTCCCACACATTGTCCAGAGCCTGCTGAGGTCCTGTGAATAGAGTTCTGTACCCACTTCCAAGAGGAGCAAACTGGAATCTTTCTAGATGGATCAGCCCCTTACTCTTTCCCTCAAACGACTCTGGATCTCCTTACATCCACACTCAACTTCTGGCATCATCGCATCCTCAGACTCCCAAGAGAGAAACAACGGAAGGAACCCTGGCTTTGACTGCCTCCCTCACCTGCCATATCTGTGTAACCAAGCGCCATCCGTTCTACCTCCTGAGCACCTCCTCTGCCCTCCCTCTTTCCAGCCCATCTGTGTCTTACCTCGACATGTCCTCCTACCTGGTTCCCCGCCCTCGTTTTCCCTTCTTCATACTATGTTTAACTCCCTCGTCCCATGCCCCTGAAAGTCACCTCTGGCACCAACCGTGCACAGGATACAGTCCAAACAGCCCAGTGGGACACTCTCTTGCCAACCCTCCCGGCCTCCTATCTCTCCCTCTCTGCCTCATCATGTCCTAATCTCATGCTGGGGAATCCATCTTTCTTCTTTGTCTTTGAAGGTGCCATTCCCTCTGACAAAAGCACCACTGATCTGTTTCCTGCCTGTAGAACTCCCATTCACCCTTCAAGGTCAGGCTCAGCCCTCCCTTCACAAGCAGAGTGGTCCCTCTCTCTTCCAGGCTCATGGAGCTCCATTATCACACTACCCCGGACCTGTGGATGCACCTCTCTCCTCCCCTGGACTGTGAGATCCTTGAGGACAGGCTCTGCGTCCCATTCATCTCATGACCCCCTGCACCCAGCGCTGAGCCTTGTGCACAGTACTCATCAGCATGTTCTTAGAATGAAGAGGTGCATGGATGGAGGCATGGTGGATGCATGGACGCATGGCTGGGTGCATGGATGCATGGCTGGGTGCACGGACGCGTGGAGAGACGATCACCGTCTGTGATCAGCTTCAGCATGGCTTTGGGCCACCTCTGTCCACCTTCCGCTCAATGAGCACAGGCTCCAGAATGGACATGAGTTGAGAGTGTGAATCTGCCATTCCCTTTGTTGGTCTCTGTCCCCTTGAACCTTTCAAGTGTGGGCAACTCTCCGCACGGATTAGGATTCCACGGTTTGAAGAAACATGTTTCTTCATCCAAGGTCCTTGAACCAGCCCTGGAGGAAGAACAGTTGTGTTGGATCCACCCAGAGGCTTTATTCTGGTCTGCACTGAGAGACCTTCCTAAGAGGTCAGAGCAGGTTGGGTCACAGCAGTCTCTGAGACAGAGAGTAGAAAATGCTCCTGGGTCGCTCCCCACAAAGGCAGCAGGTCTGAACAGAGAGAGAAGCTGGATGCAGTAAAAAGCCTCAGCTGACTCCATGGGCTGCTCTGCAGATAGCCCTTCAGAGTTGCTCCAAGTTAGGGTTCCATCTACACTTGTCAGTACAGGCTGCCCTGGGCAGGGGGTCATGACCTAGAGGGAGGTGACTGTCTTCTGCCGATGCAGTCCTGCAGAGCACCAACTGCCCAGGGCTGACAGCCCACAGCACCCACGGCAGCCGGGGGGTTAGTCCTTCAGTCCTGCATGGGGATCTGGGCAGCACGTCAGAGGACCCCCAACCATCCACATGGCTTCCTCCATGCTCCTGGGAGCCCTGCTAACGGCACACCTACACGTTGCTCAGCAACCTCACCACAGTGTCAAATCTGCTGTCCCCAGAGAATGCTCCCAACTCAATAACCTCGGTGATCCATCCCTGTATTTCTCTCTCTTGACCCAGCGCTCTCACAACTCAGTCCCATACGTACTCATTGGGCTCCCCGGGGCACATGCTAACTAGGTCCTGCAGCATCTTTGGGGGCATACAGACCTTCCTTGACTTATGATGGGATTATGTCCACATAAACCCACTGTGAGTTGAAAATGCATTTAATACACGTAACCTACTGAACATCACAGCGTAGCCTAGCCCACCTTAAACATGCTAAGAACATTCACATTAGCCTACACCTGGGCAAAATCATCCAACACGAGGGCTATTTTATGATAAAGTGCTGAATATCTCATGTAATGTATTGAATACTGTACTGAAAAAGAAGAACAGAATGGTTGACTGGGGGCTGCCCAGCGTCAGGAGAGAGGATCGGACACCATATCGCTAGCCCCGGGAAAGATCAAAATTCAGAATTCGAAGTACAGTCTCTCATGAATGCATGTGGCTTCTGTACCACTGTAAAGTCAAAAAAATAGTCTTAGCAGTCGGGGACTGTCTGTGTTCTATTTGCTCCATCACCAGGCATAGCACGTTCCCACCGGGTTAAGTTGAGACTTAACCCTAGTTGTGGCCTCTGGCCAGGAGGAGAGGTGGGGGCAGATCCTGAGAGGCACAGAAGGCCTTGCAGGAGGCTTCCGCATCATCTCCAGGCAGGATGGGGCGGGGGGCAGCGCTAGTGGTCACTTCTGCAGACTCAGATAGTTTAGGGGAATCTGGGAATTCAAGATTCTGGGGGTGCATTCACACAAATGCTCCTGTCCCATGTATCAGAGGGACTCAGATGGGACTAAGCTGGGCATCTGCTGCTGCTCTCATGACGAAGCCCTGGGCCTGGGCCTCAGCTTCGTCTGCCCTCAGGTTTAAGAGATGGGAGTTCCTTTCCTCGTTAGCAAGGAGGGCCTCTGGTTCTCACACCTTGCTTTTATTTGCCCATTAATCACTCAAAGTCTTTCCTTATCTGTTTCCAATGTGTCCACTGAGCTGAGCAGCAGCCGTCCAATTCCTCTGAGTTTATAGATACCACTTGTCCCCATTTCTCGAACTCCTGATACCTTGCATCACCTGGTGCTTCCCTTCCTCGGAATACCATCCCAGCTCACCACTGGTGAAGGTTTTCACTCAGTCGCTGCTACCTCATGTCAGGGGCTCTCCAAGCCTCACCTACTACAATCCTTATTGCCAGTTGGACAGCAGGTGATCCAACGCCAAAATCCCACCTTCACACTTGCTTTCTCAGACCACTCCTCGTACCATCTGTCCCAGTTTAGGTGCCTCAAGCAGTGGATTCTGAGATGGAGCTGAGGCCACAGGCTCTAATTCTCAGGCTCTGCCTCCAGACCCTGGGTAGATTAGTCAAGATCAAATTAGCTACTGTAAAATATTTATACATAGTAGCTCAAACCCACTAAAAATTTATTTTTTCTGCACATAAAGATAAAAGAGGTGTTTTGGATCCGTGGATGGCTCTCCTCCAAGTGGTGATTCAAGGATCCAGGCTTCTTTTCTTTTGTGGATAGAAACCATCTTCATCGTGTAGCTTCCAAGATCGTCATGCTCCCCTGTGGGGCATAAACGGAATGAGCACGGAGGACACAGATGGGAGGTTTTTATGGGCCTGGCCTGGAAGTGGTACCTATCGCTCCATTAACATTCCATCGGCTAGAATGAGTTCCGTGGTCACACCCAACTGGAAACAAGCTTGGGAAACGTGATCTAGCTATGTGCCCAGAAAGAAAAGAGAACTGGCTGGGCCAACAGCAAGCCTATGTCTGTAACATTCAAGAAGCTGAAACTTTCCATTCTGGTATGAAACTAGAGTAACATTAGGGATCTTGCTCTGACCTGAACTCAGCAACGATGCTAAAGTCACGTGAAGCCATATGAAGTCATTCCAAAACTCTTGGTTTTAAATGCCAGCTTCCCTCTCTGCAGTCTAGACCTTCTAGATCCCACATCCTTCTCTAAGCTTCCCACTAAAGCCTCCCTTACTGTATCCATCCCGTGACCAAGGGCATCAACTACAAATAACATATGTAAGATATAGCCCAACAGCAGAGGAGGAAGACATGATGAAATTTTGACTCAAGACCCAAGCAGCATCCTTATCTCCAGGAGAAAACCACAATAGCTTATTTCTTTACTTCTTCAGTCTCTTACAGGAGCTATGACAGTTTCTTACAATTATTTTTAAGATGCAAACACTCCAAGGATCAGCAGTGGACAAGTTAATGAGAAATACAATTGTTGCTGTTGGAAGTAAAGAGCTGATTGTGATGAAATGTGAAGAAATTATTGCATTTATCTGGGGTTTGTCAGTTTAAGTACAGGAAGTTAATGTTGGGGAAATACAAATGGTCTTTGAACCAAGTGAATAATGCAGCTGCTTCTTCCTGATATTTTTTATAACTGTTATTGAATTAAATACGCATAAGTTCAAAAGCCCCTAAGATAATGCATTGAGAATACCTTCTGGGAATAAGTCATACTACTTGAATTTTGAGATGCCAATTTAAGCCTACCTATTTAAATCCCTTTCCTCCAGTCTGTCGATGGAAATGAACAAAGAAATCTAGAAATTTGTCATCTTAGAAAACAAGGCTGGTGCTCTCAACAAGCCAAAATATTCATGGAATGTCTATGGGACATAGTATAGGCAGCATCAGATCAAGGAAAATACTGTCCACACACAATGCAAAATAAGCGAAGGAAAAAACCCGTCCAGAAAGGAGGCAGGGTAGATCTCTGGTAGAACCAGAGTTCCTACTTTCTCCCCCCACCAAAAAAGAAAGAAAGAAACTCTCAGAGTGTTGGGAGCTAGAGATAAAGGTGAGATGTGAGATGTTAGGCAAAGAGCAAATTTCAACCCCATAAGAGGTATGGGTACACAACAAGTGTAGAGGAAGTGCAGAGCACAGGCATGGTCAGGGCCCTGCCTGTGTCCTCTCGGCTCTTCTTTCCCTGAGTGCCGGCCTGACTTCCAACACCACAACCGGCATTGTTCTGCCTGAGGCCTCTCTCTGACCGCCAGGGCCAGCTCTGTCCATGTAAGGTGAGCCAGAAGGATCAAGCCCCTGGAAGCTGGGTGTATATAAATACCTCTGCTCCCTCACCTCTCAGGTAGGATACCTCTGAGGCACAAGCTCTCCACTGGTTCCCAGAGTTTCCTGGTGGGAATGAGCTGCAGGTGGCCCTAGAGGTAACCTGCTTGGTTACTTACCTTGTATTGGCTGCCTTTCCTTCCCTAACTCACTCCTTCACTTCCCGTGTCAGGTGTGTCCTCAAGTTACCTTTCAAATAAACTGCGTGCACTTAAGTTTTTATCTCAGGATCTAGGGAAACCCACAGTGAACAGGGAGTTAACTCCAGACCCTCTGAAGGTGCGGGTGGTGGGTTAAATCAAGTGGGGTCATTGCCACAGTGGGGTCCTAGAGTGGGCAGCAGAGCCCACGAGGAATAAGGGCTATTGTCTTAGCTAATGTCAAACTAATATGAACATAGGAAAGGATCCACCCAGTGGGGGCACCCCTTTAAATGCCTGCACCCCACACACACACACACACACACACACACACACACACACACACACACACACACACAAGTAGACTCTACTTCTCTCTCTCTGGGGAACATTTGAGCAGAGACCCTTACAATATCTGACAGAACCCATCTCAGTCTTGGACAAACATGAATCTCTCAGTGAATGAGAAAATAAAGAAAAATCATCTATCATAAGAAAAGATTTGGTGGTGAAAACAACCGCCCAATTCTGCAGATGTTTTCCTGAATCTACAGTTGAAAAACCATTAGGAAATCTCTCCTAAATGTATGCAATAGGATCCAAAAACACACGGCAAGATGTTAACACTAGGGGAATCTGGAGGAAGGGGATATGGAAACTCTGTAATGTTGAATATCTTTGCACCTTTTCTGTAAATCTAAAATAAAATATAAAAACAAGACTAAATAAAACAAACATGGCATCTACGAAGGAAAACCTCTGAAATCAGAAAATACTTTCAGTAGGAGAAGCAAATGTGATGATTAAAATATCTAAATGTAGTGGAGGCCAAACAATGGCTTTAGATACCACCAAAATCTAAATTTGTCATTTGGAAGATCAGTGTGAGTAAGTGATTTCCTCCAACTGAGAGGAAAGGGAGGAAAAGATGAATATGAGATAAGACAGGAGAAATGGAGAATGAATCCTGAAGGCTCAGTTCAGCTCCAATTTGGAATTCTAGAAGGAGTGAACAGGACAGATGGAGGAGAAGCAATAATGAAGGAAATAACAGAAGGAAAATTCCCTCAAATGTAAGCAATGGACCAGCTCCCGAGGATGGTATGTGAGTAAGTGCTGGCAGGAAAACCTGCAGTGAGCAGTGCCATGGACAGGGGCCGAAGCTCAGCCCCCAGGCCATGCCTGAGCCCCTTGGCATCTGCCCAGGAGGACATGGCAGAGAAGAAATGCAAAAAGCACTGACTTGTCTGCAGTTGCAACACAACAAATCCAAGCTATGGAAAAGTCCAAGACGCCTGGCATTGCTCCCGGTGACCTGAGCATTTGCATAGTTCCAGGACATCTGAGGAGAACAGAGAGGAATCCTGTTCAGCAGGTCTGCACAGCTCTGGGAAATTAACAAAGCTAAGGCAGCCTTGGAGGGGATTTTTCTTAAGGGTGGGGATGGGGGTTAGAGTTAGGTCCCAACGCCATGTTTTCTCATACCCTCCCAGTTGCCCTGCCTCCCAATGCCTTCCCCCGCCTCTGCCACTCCATCCCTCTCCCTATCCAGGCTGGAAAGCGCAAATGACTCTGGACTCATCCTGTTAGCCCTTGGGTTTATTTGGTCTCCAGATGATGAATTGTTATGACTGGCATCTCCATCCATATATATGGATATGACTGAGATTTTGTCGGTATCTAAATCCATTGTTTGGCCTCCACTATATTTAGATATTTTAATCATCATATTTGCTTCTCCTACTGAAAGTATTTTCTGATTTCAGAGCTTTTAATTCGTAGATGCCATGTTTGTTTTGTTTAGTCTTGTTTTTAGATTTTATTTTAGATTTACAGAGAAGGTGCAAAGATATTCATTATTACAGTTTCCATATCCCCTTCATCCAGATTCCCCTAGTGTTATTTATATATATATATATATATATATATGTCCTTTCCTCTCCATCCTCACAGCCTCACCCCAAGTCCAAACCCCTGGACTACTTAACATACCCCACCCACATGGTCTTCATGCTACCAACCTAAGAAACTCAGTAGCCCAACACTTGGACCAAACCAGGTGTTGCAAACTCAGATGCCCACATCTGAGTGGGCATGTGTGAAGCAAGCAGGGTTGACAATAGGGAGTAGTGGAGACTGTAGTAAACTGGAGAGTAAGTGCTCTGTCCAAAGGGAACAGTCATTACTCACCTCCAGCCCCTTGTTTCCCATGGGAACATTGACACAGAGAGGCCAGATCTTCGAGTTTAAAGAAAAAACAGAAGTTCAGACTATTTTGGTGATAGCTCCTAGTTTTTAAAAGTTGGCAATTAATTCAATATTTAAACACTCTGAGACTTTTTTTTTTTTTTTTTTTTTTTTTGCTGTATGCGGGCCTCTCGCTGTTGTGGCCTCTCCCGTTGCGGAGCACAGGCTCCGGAAGCGCAGGCTCAGCGGCCATGGCTCACGGGCCCAGCCGCTCCGCAGCGTGTGGGGTCTTCCTGGACTGGGGCACGAACCCATGTCCCCTGCATCGGCAGGTGGACTCTCAACCACTGCACCACCAGGGAAGCCCGACTCTGAGACTTTTAAAATCTGTTTTGGTCTCTGTTGTATCTATAACACCTACTCCTCAAAATTATACTTGAAAGTTAAATGTTGCACCGATGCTGACAGACAAGCAGGCATTCAATCTGCAAATTCTTCATTGAATAATCTTGTCTAATCTTCATACAGTGGAGTAGATATTATCATTTGTGCTTTAGAGATGAGGAAACTGAGCTCAGAGAGGAGAAGACGCTTGCCCAAAGTCACGCAGCCAGTGCCGGTGCTGCGATTTAGATCCAGTTCTCTCCGACCACGCTCCGCCACTCAGGAAAGCAGGGCTCCTGAGTTCTGGTCCCAGCTCTGTCCCCATCAACCTGTAAGTTCTTGGAAAAGCCATCTTCAACACATCCTTGTCCCACAAACCCACCCTGAGCCTCTCCAAGTTCCCTGTTTGGTTTCCCTGAGTTTTTCTACCACTAGCCCAGTCTCATTCTCTTCCCCTGAACTCTGAAATGGCCTCCTATTTGGTCTCCCTGCCTCCATTGCCTCTCCCTTCATTAGTGTCTCTAGAATCCTGCCAAATATTATGCCCTAAAAGGCTTACAAGACTTTCAAGAGAGGTGAAGGCCACCCTCCAAGGCCTAATACTTGAGTTCCCTTCATATCTGGTCTGACCCACCTCTCAACCACTACTGGCCCAAGTGTTCCACAGCCAAGCTCTGCAAACCTCTCACCATTCCCTAAATGCACCGTGTTTTCACACCTCTTTGCCTTTACTAGGCTGTTCTCTTACCTACAGTACTTTTGCTTCAGAGAAATTTGGAGAACTCCTATTCAGCTTTAAAGAACTGGCTTAAATGATTCTCTAGGTGAGAATATCCCTAAGACTTTCAGGGTCATCCACAGCTTTCCCGGTGGCCTCCTAGTCCCTGTTAATGCTTCCAACAGAGCAGCATACCTCACCTTGCGTCACAGTCATGCACTCATCTATCTGCACCCTCAACTAGATGGCTCTTTCTTTGTCTTCTTCCCTATGACTGTCCCATGTCTAATGAAGCCCTGTCTTTCAACATGGATTTAAACAAATAACTTGTAAATGAACAGTTACAGCTTTACCCTCAGCAGACACACAGAAGAGAGGAATAAAATATATTTTATAAGTTATTTAATTCTTTCAACAACCCTACAAGTCTGTAATTATATCCATTTTACCAAAGAGGAAATTGACACTCAGGGAGGTAAATATGCCCAAGATGTGGTAGCTAGTAAGTGGCAGAGCCAGAATTTCAATCCATGTCTGTGAGCTTCTAAAATGCTCGCTGTGTTCATGATACCATATTTCCCTCTCATGGCAGCCCTTTAAATATTTCCCCGGAGTCTTCTTTTCATCTGGCTCAGCAATCTGAGGTCTTTTAGCTGCTGATGATATGTTACAGTCATGATTCATCATCACCTTGAAGATGGTGAAAAAGTTCACCATGGTTCATACTGTTGATTTGATTCCCACACCTGACCTTCTCCTCTGTTTTGCCCAAGGCCCAGGCAACGTGGCTGCCCCAGGCAAATACTACTGGTTTTAATGGAGATTTGAAGAACGAATGCAGAGAGCTCCATTTACCCCTATCTTCCTCACCAAGAAGAAACATTCGAAAAATGCATAGCAACAGAGATAGAGTCACAAATGTAGAAAACAAACCAGGGGGAAAGGAGGGAAGGGATAAACTGGGAAATTGGGATTGACATATACACACTACTATATACAAAACAGATAACTAATAAGGGCCTATTATATAGTACAGGGAACTCTACTCAGTACTCTGTAATGACCTATACGGGAAAAGAATCTAAAGAGAGTGAATATATGTATATGTATAACAGATTCACTTTACCATACACCTGAAACTAACATAACATTGTAAATCAATTATACTCCTATAAAAATTTTTTTAAAAAGCATAGGCCAAAGGCCATAAATAAACGTTTGATATAATGTAATAAATAAATAAATGAATAAAATAAAAATGCATATCCCTATGACCATCTTCTTTAAAAACAGATGATAGGATTTGCCTATTCTGTACATTTTATAACATGGATTCATACAATGTGTGGCCTTTGTGTCTTTCCAGGGGATGGGGGGCGGGAGGAGTGGACAGGTACAGGGTTGCTTGTGGGGGGGGGGTGATAAAAGTGTTCTGGAATTAGATAGTGGTAATGGTTGCACAATCTTCTGAGTATACTAAAAGCCATTGAGCTGTATGTCTTTTTTTATTGTGGTAAAATATATATAAGATAAAATTTACCAGTTTAACCACTTTTAAGTGTACAGTTCAGGGGCATTAAGTGCATTCACCCCCATCCATCACCAGAATTTTTTCATCTTCCCCAACTGAAACTCTATACACATTCAAAACAAAATCCCCAATCCCCCCTCCGTCTAGCCCCTGGCAACCACCATTTTACTTTCTATCTCTATGACTTTGACTCCTCTAGGTACCTCATGTAAGTGGAATCATACAATATCCGTCCTTTTGTATCTGGCTTATCTCACTTAGCATAACATCTTCAAGGTTTATATATGTTGCAGCATGTGTCAGAATTTCGTCCCTTTTTAAGGCTGAATAATATTCCACTGTATGGATACATCACAGTTTGTTTATCCATTCATCCATAGATGGACATTTGGGTTGTTTCCACATCTTAGCTATTGTGAATAATGGTGCTATGAACATTGCTGTACACATATCTGTTCCAGTGCCTACTTTCAATAATTTTGGACATATAATCCCAGAAGTGGAATTGCTGGATCATATGGTAATTCTATGTTTAATTTTTTAAGGAACAGCCATACTCTTTTCCTGAATCATACATTTTTAAACAGTGAATTCTATGGTATGTGGATTATATCTCAATTTTTTTTAAGTTTAAGCAATACAGAAGAAGTGATGTGAAATGTCCTATAAGACCACTAGCCTAGGCTCTTTAAATCCCACTCCTGGGCATATATCCCGAGAAAACCATAATTCAAAAAGATACAGGCACCCCAATATTCATTGCAGCACCATTTACAATAGCTAAGACACGGAAGCAATCTAAATGTCCATCGACAGAGGAATGAATATAGAAGATGTGGTACATATATACAATGGAATATTACTCAGCCATAAAAAGGAATGAAATAATGCCATTTATAGCAACATGGATAGACCTAGAGATTATCATACTAAGTAAAGTAAGTCCGACAGAGAAACACAAATATCATATATCACTTATAAATGGAATCTTTTTTTAAAAACTGATACAAATGAACTTATTTACAAAACAGAAATAGACTCACAGGCTTCAAAAATAAACTTACGGTTCCCAAAGGGGGAATGTGGTGGGAGGAATAAATTAGGAGTTTGGGATTAACATATACATACTACTTTATATAGAACAGATAATCAGCAAGGACCTACTGTATAGCACAGGGAACTTTACTCAGTATTCTGTAATAACCTATATGGGAAAAGAATCTGAAAAAGGATGGATATATGTATATGTATAACTGAATCACTTTGCTGTACACCTGAAACTAACACAACATTGTAAATCAACTATACTCCAATATAAAATAAAAATTAAATTTAAAAAAACCCGTTATGGTCATGAAAAATCAAAAAGTGTAGGGAGAAAGTTGTAGATTAAAAAAGAATAAAGAGAGCCAACAACAATACCAAAAATAGATGAGAAGGAATGTGGACAGTAGGTCACGCAATTCCTACCCCCAACCCTTTCTTTCCTATCTTCCTGTACTGTAAACGCTAGAAGGGATGCAGGGGAGGTACTCAATTTTATAGCCCCTCTTGCAGCTCAAGGTGGACTTGTGATACAGTTCTGGCCAGTGAAATGTGATGGAAACCTACTGAGAATTTCTGGGAAGGCTTTTGCTTTCCTATCTCTCCCTCCTTTCTGGCTGGAAATGCAGAGATGAAACTGGAAATGGAGCGGCCATCCTGCAACCATATGTGTAACAAGCTCAACAACAAAGCACCGACATACTAAGAACAGAAGAATGGAAATCCGGCCATGAGTCCTTGATGGCATCTTTGATCTGTCACAACCGCCTTGGACTCTCTATCTCTGGACTTCTTGTTACATGAGATTAAAAAAAAAAAAAGAATTCTTTAAGCAAGTGACAGATTTTTCTGTTATTTGCAGCCAAAAGCATTCCCATACATTACAGGAAGATGACAAATTGCTTAACCTCCCTGTACCTCAGTTTCCTCATCCATGAAATAAGAGTAATCATGGAAATTTGATGAAGTAACATGATAGGGTTGATGTGAGGACTAAAGTAGTTACTACTCGTAAGGCATTTAGACCAGAGCTTACATACAGGAACCCAATACATGTTAGCTGTTATTATTGCTGCTACTATTATTAATTACTATTACTGATGTTACTGAAGAATGAGTCAACGTTCACAAAACTCCACTCTCTGAAGCCCAACAAACTGATCAAAAGGAACCCAAAGTAGAGATAGAGACTCCAGTGACAAACCTAGGTAACACCTATGAACCCATACTGCAGATGCTGGCTCATGAGATATGGACCAAACAAAAGGAGGACACTGGGAGGCAGTGGAATTTCACTGGGAAGAGCATGGACCCTGGAATCAACTTGACTGAATTCAGCTTCTAGATCTGCAACATATTAGATTGAAATGCTAGGTAAATCACAACCTCTGTAAGCCTCTCTTTCCTCATCTGTAAAATGAGGACGATAATTATAGTCCCTAATTCAAAGAGTTGTTGTTAAGATCAAATGAAGTATGTAAAGTGCTTAACCCAGAGCCTGGCTTACAGTAAGTGTGCCAAGTTATCCACCTCCGTATGCATTAGCTACTGACGTTGTTATCTTTGTTATCATCATCTCCAGAATCTTGAGAAAGGCGTTTGATAAATACTTGTTGGAATCATGGCAGATGGACGGACGAATGGATGGATGGATCCATGGTTCAATAGATGGATGGATAAACAGATTCTCTTGGAGGTCAGGGAGCAGGTCTTTACAATCCCCTGCTGGCCTTGAATGCGTTAACAACTTCAGTACACACACAGCCCCATTCATTATAGAACCTGCCTGGGCTCCCCCTTCTGCTTCCACAGAATGAAAAACATACCCTTAATTCACAGCCTCAGTGCACACAGCCCTCCCCACCACCGAAAATCACCTCTTAACAAAACTCTAAAAGGGAAATACATCTTGCCGCTGTTGTCGGAATTATAGGTTGTCAACAGCCCAGCATTAGTGCATATCCCTACACTTTATTTATTTTTAATAGCAAAGGTGCTGGGCCCTTTGATCATGGGGAACCATGCCATCTTTGAATCTCCTTACTGCCGTCTGCCAGGGAAGGGGGCCACCTACCTGGCTCTACCCCAAGCAAGCAGGCCAGCTTCAACCAGGCAGTGCTATAAATCATAATTAGCTGTTACCTTCAAACATGGGTGTGGAGGGTGAAGGGCAGAAGCCCACAGCAACCTCGGGCACAAAGATAAACCTCAGCTTGATTCACTGAAAGGTAATTACAGGGACTGGCAGAAGCTGGGGCCGGCTTTACTTTCTACTCGAGAAAGCTGCAGGAACCTGAAAACACCACATATTCGAAAATAACCCCTGAATTCCCACTGTGAATTTGTAGGTCAATTCATTGCTCCCAAATAAAGAAGTCGGCAAAGTACTTTGCTTCTTTCAGATGGAGGCAAAAAATGAGATACTGCCTTTTCAATGATTCCAAAAGGGGAGGGGGAAGAACACCAGTGTTTATGAAGTGTCTGCTATGCACTGCACTAGACGTTTTATGTATATTTATTCATTTCAGTCACACGTCTGTGAGGCTGGCAATATAGTTTCCCCTTTTACAGATGGGGAGACTGAGGTTTAGGAGTTAGATCATCTGCTCAGGGCACAAAGGTGAGAATGGGATCTGCACCCATATTTATATGACCCCAAAGCTCATGTGAGCTCCCAGAAGCCCCCACTGGTCATCTTAGTAGTTGGCGCATTTTGTGATTGATGCTCTTCCCTGACTGCCACAGACCTGCCCAGCCGCCCACAATGATGTCCAGTCATGTGGACACTCTGGCCCAGCCAACCAGATGCTCATGCTGAGCTGACCTGCGTCTGCTGCCCACACACCCGACGGAGTCCCAAGGGTGAGAAAGCTGCTCTAGATAAGCTGTCTACATGGTGTCCACGACTGGGCCGTTGAACTCTGCTCCAGGGTTTCACTCCTCTTCCCTGTTGGGACTGACAGTGTAGCTGTGGGTGGACACCCGGACCTAATTCCTACCACCCCAGACCCCCAGGGCTGCCCCAGCCCTCTCTGGGTCCCTGGCTCATGCCCACATCACCTTTCTTCTCTTTCCCATTGAAACAGATATTTACCGAGTGTGTTGTATGAACCAGGCTCAGTGCCACATTCTAAGGGTCCAGCAGAAAACGAGATAGCCACAGCAATAGCCCTCATGAAGCTGTCAGTCTAGCAAAGGAGGTGGACACTGAACAATCAGAGATCGAACATGACTGATCTCCAGAATCACCCATTCCACACATCCCGTGGGAACACTGCTGACAGCATCCAGCACCACGGGTTACCTCATGGATTAGCATCCCACGGATTACCTCAGTTTACCCTCCACAAGGCTCTATGAGTTGAGTATTAATGTTTTCCCAGCTTACAGATGGAGAAACTGAGTCCCAGAGAGGCTAAGTCAGTCCAACGGCTCACAGTTGACAAGTGGATGACTCGGGGTCTGAACCCAGGCAGTGTGATTCCAGAGCCCACCCTTAAGGCTGCCCAACAATACGTCCTCACAGGACAGACCTGGGTAGCCAATAGCCTCATTTACTTTGAAAATGAGTTTAAAAGATGATTCAGAGAGAGGCCAGCATACTCATACTGGCCAGACGTCACTTTTAAAACAGCTTGTTTTCACCAGTTGACAGGTGTCCAGGTGGCCCTGAGCACAAATCAGGACTCATTTCTTTGCCAGGAGGGAGAGCTGTGGCTGAGGACAGAGAACAAGCCCTCCCAGCAGCCCTTGGCAGGCCCAATCCGTCTGGCTGGCTGGCGTCCCTAGCAAGAGGCCACAGCTGACTCCCCTCTCCTCCCAGGCCACGGGGAGGGCTGGCCACTGAGTGCAGACTGGGAGCCATTGATTTCGGCTCTCTCCCTCTCTCCCCGGATCCCAGGAACCCATCACTTACCCACGCACAAGCAGCCCATTCGAAGGATGGATATTACCTTCTGCGCTCACAGCAGAGTCGCACATCTCGATCCAAGCACAGATGGAAGACAAGGGCGTGGGGTTAATTGATCAAGTGGCACCGGCTCCTCTGAGAGGGGTGGCTCGTTTCGCAGATGCGCAGGCCCTTTGCTCGCCAGTCTCCTGTGATTAAACCAGGTCACTAATGCGCTTTTGAGCAACACACATGAACTTATTCATTCAGGGTCCTCTTGTCTCCTGCAAAGTGGTCACCTTGGAATACCCCACTCACCTTCCTCCATTCTGCAAACAATGTGTTGAATATCAACCAGACACAAAGCATGTTGCTAGGCTGGGGGCTGGGGGAAGGGTTACAATTCGATGCAATTTGTTTCATCTTAACCAACATTTTTTGAGCACCTACTGGGTACAAGGTCCCCGTGGTAGACAATTGAAATAAGAAGATGGGTCCTACGGTCCAACGTGGGATAGACAGAAAAACAAAAGAATGTCCTTCAGGGTGGCAGGGTGTGAGGGGGGCAGGAGGTCAGGGGAGGGTAGAGCACAGGGTGGGGGACAATACAAGACATATGGTGCTAAATACTGGAAGAAATGGTAGTGTGTGTTAAGCTCAAAAAGGCAAGAAATGTCACAATCGCGTTATTTTCTCTAAATCTATCCCAGGTCTCAGCTTACCGAGCCGGCAGGAATTTATACTCCGGGTGCCCTTCTTGTCCCCCAGGATCCTGTGAAGGTCTCAACCGTCTTACAAAGAGCCTCTTTGTGGATGTCCAGTGGTTGTAGGTCCACACTGGTAGCCTTTGTTAGGGTTGTTGCCTGAGCCCTTGGTATTCCTTCGTGGCAGATGGCAATGCTGCCTCCGTGCCAGGTTGGGCTCAGGAAACTCTGCCCAGACTGGGAGCCCCAGTGTCAGGGACCCAGCCTCCTTAGAAGCCCTCACAGTCATCCCCTCTGGATCCTGCTACCTCCAGGAATGCCCTTCTCCCAACTGAACCTCAAACAACACGTGCTTCCTAGTCTTTAGGAATACTCTGTCTCTCTCTCTCCCCGTCCCCCATCCCGTTCACCTAGTTCCACTTTATCTCTTCAAAGGCCTCTCTCTCTCCCTCCTGACTTTGCGTTACTCTCCCCGCACCCAGGAAGCCCAGGTTTTCAGGAAAACCAAGAAAGAGACCCCTGTTCAGGCAGCTTCTCCTTTTCATCCTACCATACAAGCGCCCCCTTAGCAAGGGAAGACAAAAAGCCCCTCCACCTTAGCATAGGGAACTCAAGAGCACACAAAAATTATTGTATTAAGTTATCCCACCTGTCAAAGGAAGACTCAGACACAAAAGGACTCAGAAAAGAAAATTTTACTTGCAGAGTGCAAGGGAGTCAGGCTTCAGAACGACTGGCTTACCAAACACAAAACGCAGCAATTATTTCAAGGAAAACAATTGCCAAGTCACCAGGCGCACCGGGTTTACATTTATCTGCTCATGGAGTGAAAACAGCAACTTTCACACATGATTTTCATAATCGCAAAGGTATCTTCAGAGATAATCATAGCAAAAATCAAAGATAAAATTGTCTTTCTTAGGGAGTCCAGGATTAAGGGAAGTATCCAAGGATTTACTATTTGGGGGACCCTGGTGTTTGGGGGTTGTCTCAGGGTTATGAACCTGTAGCTGTGTTGGTTCAGTGTCTCTTTTTCCGAGGATGCGGTACGTGAAGTGACTGATCATATGGGAAGCAGGACGAAGTGGTCATTGGGGCTTCTACACTCCGTATGATCAATTGAGAAAACGCAGCAGGCATCCAAACTAGTTGATCAGGGGAGATCATGAAAGAACCAGTGAGAGACCTTAAAGCATGGACAAGCTGGCACGTGCATGGGGGAGGCTACAGACACAGGACGTGTTCACCCAGCCAGGCGGCTCACCTTGGAGCGCGGATGGCAGGGGAGGCTGGAGGAGCTGACTGAAGGTCAGCCGAGGACCGTGGGTGGGTTTCCCCAGTATCTCGACTGTCCAGACTGTGCCAAGAACAGCAACTCTGTGCCGGTGGCGTCGAATCCTTGAAACACTTGCTGGACATCGAGGCCATTTAATCCAGCCTCTTCCAACTCAGATGGGAAAACTGGGGCCAGAGAGCTTGGGTGTGTCCCCACAATATCTTCAGTGATAGCATGTTTGGCCTTTGGGTCAGGGGATTGGGGGCAGGGAGTAGATTTTTGAAAAGACTAAAAAGACATTCAGAATCAGGGATGGTCCATCAGGCAAGGACCGACGCGGGCAATGCCACTTCCTATTAACATTTCTGTAGAAGTAATTTTAAAGTACAAAGACAAGAGTAAGAGCAAATTTCTTATGCTGTTATCTGCCACTGAAGGCCATTCCCAAGAGAATCCAAACACTCTGCACAGACCGGTTGGAATATGGACACAGCCTCTCCTCTCAATGGGGTCAATACTTCTTATGACAGTTACACTCTGGAGGTCTTTCTTTGTTCTTATGTATTATTGCTCATTTTAATTAAATATAACAATCCACATTCACTGTCAAATATCTAAACAATAAAGAAGGAAACAGAATAAAAAGTGAGGACTCCCTTTAATAGCTATCCCCAATCTCACTCTCTTCCCCAAAGACAGATAATCTTAGCAATTTAGCATCTACCTTTCCAGATGTTTGCTCTATTCACCAATTTGTATGCATATAAACTCATTTAGAGAAGGGTTTTCCTACTCAAAGCGCACTACACAATATACCCTTCAGCTTTGTCTTTTATCCACTGAGCATGGCATCACAAGCATCTTTTCATGTCAGATAGCTTGACCTCCTTCTTTCAAACAGCTGCAAATTATGTTGTGTGGGTGCTCCGTAACTGATGTAAATGTTCCTTAGTAATGCACATTTAGAATATCTTCAAGTTTCTTACCAACGTAAATAATGCCACAATGAACCTGTATATCTTTGTACACACGCAGGCATTATATATATTCTATAGAACAGACTCCTGGAAGTGAAATGCTGATTCAGTGAATATGTATATTTTATACTCTTGGCATTAGCACAATATGGGAGAGAGATTCATCTTGTACCTCCCTCACTAAACAAGATATTAATGACCTTTTTAAAATGTTTGTCCGTTTGATTACAGAAGACAGTATCACATGTTAATTTGCGCTTTCTTAATTACGAGTAAGGTTGAATTGCTTTTTTTTACTTTTAATAAATTTATTTATTTTGGGCTGCATTGGGTCTTTGTTGCTGCACACAGGCTTTCCTTAGTTGCGGCGACTGGGGGCTACTCTTCCTTGCGTGCGCAGACTTCTCATTGCGGTGGCTTCTCTTGTTGTGGAGCACGGGCTCTGGGTGCGCAGGCTTCAGTAGTTATGGCGTGCAGGCTTCATTAGTTGTGGCACACGGGCTCAGTAGTTGTGGCACACGGGCTTAGTTGCTCCGCGGCATGTCGGATCTTCCTGGACCAGGGTTCAAACCCGTGTCCCCTGCATAGGAAGGGGGATTCTTAACCACTGTGCCACCAGGGAAGCCCTGAATAACTTTATTTATTTATTTATTTATTTTTTGCGGTACGCAGGCCTCTCACTGTTGTGGCCTCTCCCGTTGCGGAGCACAGGCTCCGGACGCGCAGGCTCAGCGGCCATGGCTCATGAGCCCAGCCGCTCCATGGCATGTGGGATCTTCCCGGACCGGGGCATGAACCTGTGTCCCCTGCATCGGCAGGTGGACTCTCAACCACTGCGCCACCAGGGAAGCCCCCTGAATAACTTTTTACGTGGACCTGTGGTTGTGTCAGTTCATGTCCTCTGAGAAGCAGATGCCAACATGGGATTAGACAAGCAAGAACCTTTTGGAGGAAGTACCCCTGGAGGACAAAGGGCAGTAGGAGGAGGAGGCAGGAAAGGCTTCGGACCAAGTGCAGGGCTGTCACTTGTGATAGAAGAGGGGAAGGAAGGATTGGATAGGAAGATCCTCAGACACAGCACAATTCTGAGAAAGTCTCCATCAGGCCACTGGAGACTTTCCAAGAGACTGGTTCAAAAGCCCTACAGTGCTTGGTCACTGGCTGGGAACAGGGGAAGCATGGCCCAGAGTGACCATGGATCAAAAGATGCTCTAGCTTGAGGCTATCAATCACTTCTTCTCCCCACAGGAGATTCTTTTGAAAGGAAATCTGAGCAGCTTCTCCATGGCCATTGCTGTCATCAGTCTTCCCTCTTCTAGAAGGTACCTGCCCACACCCTTTGCCTACTTTTTTACTATATAATTTTTTTTTGTTATTGATCTGCAGAAACTCTTCTTATATCTAGTGTAGCAGTTCTTGGTTGTATATGCTGCAAGTGTATTCTCCCAGTCTTTGCTTTCTTTTAACTTTGGCTCTGTGTTTTGCTGTATAGACTTTTTTTTCTAAGTTTTAAAATTTTTTCTACAGTAAAAATATGTTCATTCTTTTCCTTTAATGCTTCTGTGTCTTACGCAAAAATGTTGTCTTCCTTATTAGACAAATGCAAATCAAAACTACAATGAGGTACCACCTCACACCGGTCAGAAAGGCCATCATTAAAAAGTTCACAAATAACAAGTGCTGGAGAGGGTGTGGAAAAAAGGGAACCCTCATACACTGTTGGTGGGAATGTAAGTTGGTACAGCCACTATGGAAAATAGTGTGAAGGTTCCTCAGAAAACTAAAAATAGAATTATCATATGATCCAGCAATCCCATTCCTGGGCATATATCCAGACAAAACTACAATTCAAAAAGATACATGCACCCTTATGTTCATAGCAGCACTATTCACAATAGCCAAGACATGGAAACAACCTAAATGTCCATTAACAGATGAATGGATAAAGAAGATGTGGTACATGTATACAATGGAATACTATTCGGCCATAAAAAATAACAAAATAATGCCATTTGCAGCAACACGGATGCAACTAGAAATTATCATACTATGTGAAGTAAGTCAGAAAGAGAAAGACAACTACCATATGGTATCACTTATATGTGGAATCTAAAATATGGCACAAATGAACTAATCTACAAGACAGAAACAGACTCACAGACATAGAGATCAGACCTGTGGTTGCCAAACAGTGGGGAGAGGGATGGACTGGGAATTTGGGGTAGGTAGATGCAACCTGTTACACTTAGAATGGATAAACAAGGTCCTACTGTGTAGCACAGGGAACTATATCCAATATCCTGGGATAAACCATAATGGAAAAGAATGTATATATGTGTGTAACTGAGTCACTTTGTGTACAGCAGAAATTAACACATTGTAAATCAACTATACTTCAATTAAAAAAATTTTTTTAAATGTTGTCTTCTTTTAATAGAAAAAAGTGGGAGGAGGGTCCCATTTCTTTATCTCATACCTTCCCTGGCTGCACAGTACATTACGGACATAAATTTAGTATAAACGATTATTAGGCACCAGCCAGGGCTCGACTGAGTTTGTTTCTCATCATTTCCAGCTTTTTGCCGTGTAATTATTACAAAGTATGTTTCCTTTTGAAATTAGTGGCTGGGCTCTATTTGTTCATGATCCCCCCACACACAATGTCATCAATGAATTTTGTGCAGCAGGAAGAAAATCCTTGCAGTAAGAGACATGTGCAAGCTTCAGCTGGTAGGTGAGCCCCCAGCTAACAGAAAGCTGTGGACGGAAGGAAGAGAAGCCCATGAGGAGCCCATGATCAGAGGACCCTGCTTCTACCCACCAGAGAGCTGGAGAGACCCTCTTAAGGACTGTGATGCACCCCACACATGCCCGGATCATCTCTGCCGCCTCCTTTTGGCTTTCTCCATAGTAGCTCTCATAAGCTCTAATTGTCTCATTTATCGCTTGGAAACAGGAGTTTCTTGGCCCATTTAGGCAAGCGGCTGTGGATATCTGCTGACCACTAGTCCATTTGGAGAGGGATTTGGGGAGCAGGGTCCACCTTGCAGGGGATAACCAGCCACAGCCAATCAAGACCTTCAACTGCCCCACGTTAACCATCTTCTATCTTATCCTCCGATGCTACTGCCGTCAGTTCCTTCCAGGGACCTCGCAGGGGACAGCTCAGCATGTCCCTGGACGCCCGCTGCCATAGCCACCCACCCTCAGCTGCTCTTAAACACCCCAAGACCACAGCAATTAGCCCCAGACAATTCTCAGTGATCTGGGACTGTCTTGAGCTCACATTTTTATGTCAAGATGCATTTGGATTCTGAAGTTGATCTCCTTATTGTGCGGGTTTTATGAGGGAAAGATTAAATCGTCCTCTGATGTGTGCTTCATTAGGCCCCAAATCCTTGAAGAGTCATTAAAGCACCTTCTCACTGAAATGCTCTCCATCTCAGCTTGATGGATATTGGCAGGAATAATCCCTCCATTATTTGGGAAGCTCTACTGGATGGGAAGCTCTACTGGATGTGATTTTGCCGCAGTCCGTTAAGCCTGCCCCTTCTGCAGCTGGTGACCCCCCAAATCCATGAGTGTGACAACCCCAGAGGCTGATCCCGTTCTGGTTTTCCCAGGAAGAGACATTTCCCAGCCCTCCCCTAAGGGCATGGATTAGCCCTGCGTCAACTACACTCTCACCAGGAGCCCACAGCTGCAGATCCCGTCCGTGAGCTGGGTAGGGGTGTCAGTCCATGGTCAGGGCACAGCTACGGCAGGATCACGGCTCAGTCTGGAAGCAGGGTCAGGGCCCAGTCTGGGACGAGGACCAAGACTCAGTCTATTATCAGAATCAAGGCAAAGTCTGGAAGCAGCGTCAGAGTTGTGTCTGGGTATAGAATCAAGATCCGGTCTATAACCAGAATCAGGGCTCAGTCTGTGGCCAGGGTCAGGGCCTAGTCTGTGACCTGGTTACCAGCCCAGTCTATGGCCAAGGGGTCACTGATGGACCCTGTCCTGGCATCAACCCCACCTCAGCTCAGGGAACTGGGATTTGGCACCTTGCTTGAGCCCTGCTGGTCTCAAATATCAGACAGACTTGTTCCCAGCCAAGTTGTGCCAGCAGCCACTGAGAGACTCAAGCTACTTCAGGTGAGAGGAAGCGGGCAGGAGTGTCTGCAGGTGAGGGTCTGGATTAGCAGTGGGGTGAGGAGAAGCTGGGGCAGAACCGTGAGGGGTCTGGACTGGCAGCGGGAGAAGCCAGCGTCACCGGGGCCTCAGCCTCAGAAATCCAAGGCAAAGGCATCCCGCATCATTCCAACCCTTTCCCAGCAAAACTTACCACTTGCTTAGCTTTCTGATTTCAGCAGCAAAAGAGCCAGAGTCTTCGGAGGAGGATCCAGGGCGATGCCATGTTTCCCTCCCATCATGGCTGAGGGAGGGAGAGAAGTGAGGTCGTTCTGCTTAGTATGAAGCAGGCCAGATATGTGCTGGGTGACCTTCAACAAAGCACTCTTCCTCTCTGGGCTTCAGGAGACTCATCTACAAAAGGAGGAGCTGGAATGGCTCATCTGCCAGGCTTCTTCAGATCAGCCACCTGGGAAAAGGATGAGAACAGAGCACCAGTTAAAGGAAGAGCATTGACGATGTCCCAGGCAAGAGAGACAGCTTCATAGGTCTGAGCCCCTGGACTAAGCCTGGTGTGACTGGACACAGAGTGAGAGAGGACAGATGGGGGAGGAGGGCAGAAAGACAGGTAGCAACTAAGCCCACAGGGCCCGGGTGCAAAGGAAAGGAGTCTGGTTTTTATCCTGCAGGCAATGAAGAACCTTAAAGTGTTTTTAACAGGAGAGTGAACACCGTTGGGTTTGCATTTGAGGATGAGCTGTCTGCTTTCTATATGTAGGACAGATCAGAGGGTATAAAGGTGGAGACAGGGAAAAGACTATGCAGTTGTCTAGGTGAGAGATGCTGGATTAGGGAAGGGGGCAGAGGAAGTGGTGGGAGAGGGACAAATCTGAGAGCAATGCAGTGGGTAGAATCTACAGGACTTGATGACCAGCAAATACGGGGGAGAGGACGGGGTCAAGGGGAACCGGTGAAGTCCAAGGCTCTGGCTTGTACGATAGCTGGGATGTAGTGAAACTCCCTGAGATGGGAAGAGCAGCAGAGGAGGATTGGAGGGGAAGATAACAGTGAATTCCAGTCTGGACCTGTGGAGTCTAAGACGCCCATGGGACTTCCAAGTGGAGGTGTCCAAGAATGAACTGAGAACGTGGGCCAGGAGTTCAGGTGAGCAAGCTGAGATGAGGATGTAAACTTGGGAGACGTGAGACATTACCGAGGGATAATGTACAGGGAGAGAAGTAAAGGAGACCCAGGATGGAGTCTTGGGACACCCCAACAATTTAAGGAACCAACAGAGGAAGAAAAGGTAGTGAAGAAGCCTGAGAAGGAGTAAGCAGACAGGAGGGGAGAAAACAAACTTGAAGAGGTGGTGATGTATTGAGAATTGGAGAGAGAATTAAATCGAATGTGACCAAGAGACAGGGTATGAGAGCTCAGAGGATTCAGTGACAATGGAAGTCATTGGTGATTTCAGAGGGAGCAGTTTCTGGGACCCTTCTGGGGGCAGGAGCCAGACTGAAATGAGGCGAAGAATGAATTGTGGAAGTGGAGACAACTCTTTAGAACCATTTTCTCTGAGGAGGGAAGGTAGGGTCAGAGATGGAGGAAGGCGTAAGGTTGGGGCAGAGAGGTGTGTTCTAAGTAGGAAAAGGCTTGGACATGTGTCAGTGCTGGTGGGAAGGATCCCTTAGGGGAGAAATTAAAGACACAGGGAAGGGAAGGATTGGGGGAAAGAAAGGGCCACTGGGCATGGGCTATTTACCATCATACAAGGCACATCCCACACACTTTTAATATTTACTCCTCTCAACCTGCCTGTGGTTTCACGTAACCACACTTACTTCCTTCGCAAGCTCGCACCAGAGTCAGTAAATTATTTTAATTATTCTTTGGCTTGTTTACTGACTCTCTTTCCCATGGCTCTCTCCAGGGAGTTCCCGGTCTCCATCACGTCTATCTTATCTTGATTGATTTTTTTAATCGTGGCACTTAACACTACCTGATATCATATTATTTGTTTGTTGCTTGCTTTCAGTCTGTCTCCACCCACCAAAAATGGAAACCCCAGGGGATAGGGTACTAAGTCTGACTTGTTCTCCACTCCACCCCAGCGCCCAGCATTATCCCCAGTTCATAGCGGACACACGACAAATAGGTGTGGAATGAATGAGTGGAATGAATGAACGATCTAAGAAAGGGTTCTGAGAACTACGAAGTACGATTCAAAGTGAAGGACGGGGAGAAGAGCCTAACACTGATCAAACTTGTACCATATACCGCATAGACAGCTTCACCTAAACTTCACGGCAACTTTGGGAGGCTGGAAGTATCGGCCCCTTTGCAGAAATGAAGAAAATGAGCTCCACAGAGATCTGAAATAGTGTCAGAAATAACACCGCTAATATGTGGAGGCATCAGAATTGAAGGCCAGGATGTTTTTATTTTGTTATTTGTTGTTGTTGTTGTTGACTGGTTTGTTTTTCTCAAAAATCTGGGTTTATTTCCTGCCTCCCGTGGCCTCTGGGGATGATCACAGATTCTTCTCCGCACCCGTCCTCAGGACTGCAGGTCCGGAAGGAGCGGCTGACAGAGTCTGGTGTGTGTTCCAGAACCATCCCCCGGCTGCAGGCATGCAGAAGGACCAGTGCCTTCCCCGGGCTGGTGGTGGCCGGGGCTGAGTTGAGGACAGTCAGGAGAGAGATCTGAGACAGAACACGGACAGGGCCTGAAGGGTATTGAGAGGTGGAGCAGAGAAACAGCGGGCTGTCCAGGCTGGACTCCCAGGTTCCAGTTTCAAGGCGCGGTGTCCAGTGCCGCCGATGGCTGATACCCAGAGAAGAGAAGGAGCAAGTGTGGGAAGGGAGGTGGCGTCTGTCTTGGATGGGCCGAGCGGGCGGGGCCTGTGGACATCCAGGTGGTGGTGTCCAGTGTGAAGCTCAGGGGAGTGGCCGAAGCTGGGAGTGGTCAATGGAGCCCTCGTGCTGGGTGCTCTTGTCGAGGGCAGCAAGGTGAGAGGGAGGGGCCGGGGCAGCCCCAGCATTCCCAGGTGTGGGCACAGAGGGTCTGTGAGCAACGCTCAGAGGAGCAAGGAGTCAGTAAGATGGGAGAACATCCCTTCTGAACTGTGCGGCTCTAAGGACAAAAGACAAGACAAATGAGCTTTTCTGTGTGTTCGCTCAACGGAATATTTTACAGCCTCCCTGGATAAACAAGCTGTCATCTACCACCCAACCCTCTATCAACTGAAGCAGCTTGGGGAAAAGATAAGACTGTGGGTTTGGATACTCGCAGCTGCTGGTGCCTAATTACTACACAAGCAAAACAAACCCAGAGAGTTGTAGGCAAAGAGGGACTTGTTGGCTGCCTGGAGAGGAGAGTCATTTCCCCGCTCCCTGGGGAGGGATGGAAGACAAGCACTGACATATGTTGAGCTCCTACTGTGTGCCAGACAGTTGGCACATGCCATCTTACTTAGTACAGTGTAAGGGTATCATCCCCTTTTGTCAAAGGAGGAAACAGAGGCTCAGGGAGGCCAAGTTAAAGGATGCACACCAGGGTCTTCCCACTGCACTTCACTGCCTCCGTGGACAAGGTCCAGGTTTGTTTCCTCTCTGTTTCCCCAGTCTTGCAGAGTGACGTCCAGATGCTGTGGTCATGATTTTGCAGCTCTGCTGAGTGTTTTTTGCATGAGACATCCGTTTGTAAGAGAGAAACCTGTTGGGCTCAGCAGCAGGGCAACAGCTACAAAGGAAACTGCTATTGAGAGCATAGACTTGAGCTCTCAGAATTGTGGTATGTTCAGAACAGATTGACAGAGGGGATAATTCCAAGGGAATCCATGTGCACGTTTCCTCCTGCCCTGTTCCACGTGTGTCTGTCCAAGGTGGAATCGGGAAGAGGGAAAGGAGGTGAGGGAGGTTGTAGAGGAACTGGACTGCCCCTCAAGGAGATGTCAGCAGTCTTCTGGCTCAGGGGACAGGGCAGCTGATTCCTCCTATCCCCTCCTCTTCCTCACCTTGGAGATGGGGAAATGGGGCCCAGAGAAGATAAGTGACCAGACTGTGACCAGATTAGATCCCAAGTGCCTTGCCTCCTAGCCCACAGTGCCCTCCCCAAGATGACATGCAAGGTCATAAGAGGCCAAGAAATCCATCTATAAGGAAAATTTATATATGTATTACTTGTATGATTTAAATTAACTTATTTTTTTCCTTTAAAAAAGAATTCTGATATATATCTTCCAATACAAATGGGCAAAGACCACATCTCTATATAAAGAGAGATGTCTATACATTTCTACATAAAGAGAACAATAGCCAAAGAGCAACCAGAATGTTTCTAGTACTGTCTTTTAGCATGAATTTGTACAACTGTACACCACATTCCAGCCACACAGGCCCTTGAAGCCCCCAACCTGGTTCCTGCCTCAGGGCTTTTTCCCTCACTATTCCCTCTGCCCAGGACACACGTCTCTAGGCTTTCAGAGCTAGATTTCTCTTGTTAATGAGATCTCAACTCATATGTCACCTCCTCTGAGAGGCCTTCCCGGACTACCCTTCCTCAAGTAACCATACCGTCACTCCCCATTAACAGTGGATCTCAAACTTGAGCATGCATCAGATTCACCTGGAAGGCTCAAACTACAGATTTCTGGAACCCACTGCCAGAGTCTGTGATTCAGCCGGCCTGGGGGGGATCCTGAGAATTTACATTCTCACAGGTTTCCAGGTGTGCTAGTGCTATTAGTCCAGAAACAACACATTGGTAGCTACTGCTCTATTTAACATCACCCTGTTCTTTTATTGTCTTCATAGTGTTTATCATAGTCTGAAAGAATCTTGGGAATCTATTCAATTACTTTACTATGATCTGCCTTTCATACTGATGGGATGCTCCTGAGAGCATGGTATCTGTCTACCTGGTTCACTGCAGTATCCCCAGGACCCAGAACAGAATCAAGTATATATGATAGATGCTCAATGAGTATTTGTTGAATAAATGAATTTGTGAATGGGTAGATGGATGAATGGATGGACAGATGGATGGATGGATGATAGATGGTGAACGGGTGGATGGGTGATGGGTGATGGATGATGGATAGATGGACGATAGGTAAACGATGGATACATAGGTGATGGGTAGGTGGATGGAAGGATAATGGGTGGATGCTCACCTCAGCCTCTGGATTCCTACCTCTGTACATGCCATCTTTTTTCCACATCAAGTTTATCCACAGGTAAAAGCAAATCCAATCTTCAATTTCCAAAATCCCACAGATGAAAGCAAGAATATAGAACATTTTGCCAAGGGTGTTGGAAAGCCATGGCCATGAGACACATATTACAAAATGGCAACTGACTTAAACCTGCACATAAGCACAGATGCTCTTAAAAGCCATTTTAGCTACCCCATCACCCCAAGTGGTCCCTAGCCTTCTGCCATCTTGAAGTCGGCTCTCTCCTATACTTTTTCCTCCTCTTCCTTCTCCTCCTGGCTTCTCTTTTCCTCCTTCTCAAAGATCTGAAACATAATCTTTCTCATTTTCCCATAAGGGACAGCTTAACCATGATTTTTTTCATTGTTTGAGGATCTCAAGAAGACCAGTACACCTTCTCTGTATTTAAAAATTCCTGCATCTTTGAGACTCAGACAAGTTATACCTGCCTCTCTCCACCATTGTTGTACCTCCTGGAAACTCTCCTTCATTCAATGACGTCTTCGATCCCAACTTACTGACTTCATCCTGAATGATTTCAGGTCAACTGCTGATAGCCACACGGGAGGAGGAGGTAAGAGGTGTGGTGAGAGTGGGGAAAGCTTTAAAATTAAATAATTGATGCAAGTCGTGGAGGAGTGAGTTGGCTAGAGAAACACATGTCCAGCTCTGGAAACTCCAGTTGAGTTGATGATAGATATGTCAAGAAATGGAGAATCCAAGATGTGAAGAGTCATTCAAATACTTTCTTCTCTAATCTCTTAATCAACTTTGTTAGTTTCCAAATTGCTAGTGTAACAAATTACAAATTTAGTGGCTTAAAACAACAAAAATGTGCTATTCTTATAGTTCTGCACATGAGAAGTCCAAAGTGAGTCAGCAAGGCTGACTGAAGGCTCCGGGGAGAATCTCTTTTCTTGCCTTTTGCAACTTGGGGATGCCACCTGCATTCCTTGGCTCATGGACCCTTTTGGTTAAGACATGGATATCTCTGGGAGCGGGCATTATTCTACCAGTCACCCATTGGGAGGGTCACTTCCTGAACTTTATCTTCATCTGAGACTGCTTTCTCCAAACTCACTAATTCATGCACCCCATTCCCCCTGAATCCTCCTCTCCACCCAGCTTGCCCACCCAAGCATCCCACTGCAACCATTCTTCAAACTCATCAGGACTTCCAGTCCATCCACCTCTCCTCGTCTCCCGTCCGTGAGCCCCTCCTGCCTTCCCTTTCCTCACTTCATCAGCTGGATCCTATGATCTATCATTACTCTGCTGCCTAACTCCTCATCTCTCTGTCACATCGATTGGCAATAATGCAATCCTGAATGAACTAACCATCTTCTTCCTCCATGCTGTCACTGGGGAACCCCAGCTGGGCAAAACCACACAACAGTAACATGTAAATCTTCAGCATCCAACACCAACTTCACCATGAAGGCAAAGAGAAGCCAATGGAGGGATTTAAGCTTAGAAGTAAACAAATCAGATTTGTATTGTATCAATAGAAAGATCATTTCTGCAGCAGTGTGGAGAAAGGATGAGAGGAAGGAAGTAGAGAGAGATGAAGGATGCACCCTCTTCACCACAACACCACAGCTTATTCTCAATATTTCACCGTTAGTTCACAAGCAGCATTCTACTCCTTCCTTATCTCTAACATTCATACAATCCCTCATGTCATTTGTGTACATGGCTGTCTCCTTGGCTACATAGGCAAGAAGTTTAGGCAGAGGATTCAAGTTCAAATTTAATCTCTTCACTGGAGATTATCATACTAAGTGAAGTAAGTCAGACTGAGAAAGACAAATATCATATGATACCACATATATGCGGAATCTAAAAAAAAGAAAGATAAAGTTAACTTATTTACAAAACAAACAGATTTACAGACTTAGAGAACAAACTTATGGTTACTGGGGGGAAAAGTGGGGGGCGGGGATAGATTGGGAGTTTGGGATTGACATGTGCACACGGCTATATTTAAAATAGATAACCAACAAGAACCTACTATATAGCACAGGGAACACTGCTCAATATTCTGTAAGAACCCAAATGGGAAAAGAATTTGAAGAAGAATAGATACATGTATATGTAAAATAAAATAAAATCTGAAAAAACAAAATTTAGTCTCTTCACTGATAAGCTGTGTGAATTTGGTCAAGTTGCTTAACCTCTCTGAGCTTCAATTTCCTGCACACTCAGGAAAAATACTGAATGGATAATACCTGTGATCAATAGCATTATAACATTCACCCAAAAAAAAACCTTGCAAACTATTTAACACCCTATAGATATTACTTATTATCATTATCCCTAGTTTATAACTCCTTTGAGAATAGGGGTCATACTTTCTCTGTGTTTTCATCCATCCCTCCCAATGCCTCACACACTGGAAGCAGTCTATAAATGCCTTAAGAGATTTTAAAAAAAGCTATTGCCTATCACACTAGTGATCATTTAAAGAGGCAGTAAAACATTACCAAGACTGCCCTTTTAAACCTTCTCTTTCTCCCTCCATGATGATCTTTGCTCTGGTTAGATTTTCTCTGTTCTGAGAGATCCACTCTGACCCACATGCAGAAATTAGTCTATTTACAGAGAGGCACCGGCCTCCTGATGCCACAGCCCAGATGACCAAACAGTGAAGTGTTAGAAGGCCCTGGCGAAACATCAGGATCTTGAGAATTTCTTTTTGATGCATTCAACAGGCTAATCCAGTGCCTCTTTGTTCAGACAGTTTGGTTTATGCTGCTCTTCTGAGATTGTTGTCCTTAATTACTTTTGAAACCGGGCTTCCTCTCAGAGCCATCTGGTATCCCATGTCCCTGAAGTGACCCCCTTTTCCCAGCATAGGCAGAAGCAATCACTCACATATCTAGGCTCAAATATTGCCTCAGGATTACTTGTTAATTTTAAAAGACACTGAGGCACTTGGCCAAGGAAGCTGTCACAATCTGTAACAAAGGGCCCTAAAGGATGGGTTGTTTGCTATTTTGTGGGGAGGAAGAAGCAAATAGAACTAAGCCGATCCCCACCCCAGGAATAGATCTCACGCAGCTTTGAGGCTTGGACCTGCTGAGTGATGCTAGGTCTAGAAAACTCACCTCTGGGCCTCCAGGAGCTCAGCTTTCACAGTCATCACTTAGGAGGGCAGTACAGCTGTACTGTACTGGTTTGTTGCCATGGTGGTCAGAACAGGTTGGGGGGGGGGGGACACACCTAGAGAGCATAACAAAGCTCATGATGAATGGCAAAGGCCACCTTCTCTCATCCAGGAGCAGCAGCAGCAAAGGTGGAACATCCCTATGGGAAACTTCGGGGGTCCCAGAAGCCTGTGCATCTCTTTGGGAATGTCTTGTCATGTCTCATGCTTTGTAGAACCCGCTTCTCTCCCTGAAATTTAAATCTTGAATAGAGAGATAAAGAAACTGCAAAAATATGGGAGTCCATCCCATCTGACCCTGTTCTGCTTCCTACCCTCAGGAGCTGCCTTGATTCTTACACCTTGTTCTCCAGCCTCCATCCATCTGGAGGGCTCCAACAGCCTCCCTTCTGTGAGAAGTAGCCAGAGCTGTTTTCTGAACCTCATAATCCAGTCCTTGGGGAATGTGTAGATGGTTTAAACATCCAGAAAAGAGGATGACTCCTTGAACATATTTGCCCCAAATGATGTGGGACTGGACTGCTTCCCCTCTCCCTCTGCAGCAGATATGCCCTTGGTGGAGAATACACGCTCTCTATCCTAGATCCCTAGCGGCAGGACAGAAGTTGCTGGTAGAGCTTCGAGCTCATGGATCTTTGCCTGCCAAGAGGATCTTCAGTCCTACTGTCACCTGTTTGCATAGTGAGCAAGAAGTGACTCTCAGAGGTAGAACCATTTGCCAAGAGAAATTCATGGTCTTTAGCTATCCCTGAAGGAATAATATCTACCCTGCACCATTGAGATGTGAATTCCGGGAGGATGGAAAAATGCAACTCTCACCCACAACTTGGAACAACTATTCTTGCCCGAAGTTCTTTGTATCCACCTCAACGGGCATCACAAAATCCCTTTAACTGTGTTTAATTTAATATATGTGGAAGCAGATCTGAACTCTCCAGCTCCACACTTCTCGTACCCTGGTAGAGAGCCTACAGCTTCCTTAATGAGCTCTGAGTTGGAGTCCAGTCCTTCCCCCAGCAGAGAGCCCAGGGGTTCCCCAGGAGGCCCAGGGGTTCCCGAGGCATTCTGCACACTTCCGCTTAGGGCACTGTATCAGTCAGTGTGGGATAACTGATGTAAGAAACAACCCCCAAATCTCAGCGGCGTAACACAATAAGGTTTGTCCTTCACATCACAGCACAACCCAGGTCATTTGGAGATGTGGAAATTTCTACTCTCTGCAGTTATTCAGAGACCCAAGTCCTTTCCATCGTGTGGCTCCACGCTTGTCTCAGTGCTTGGAGTTCTCTCCATTTATCCAGCGGATGGTGAAAGAGAGAGTGTATTGAGAATTGCAGAGGAGATTTTTATGGGCCATGCTGGGAATCGCGCTACATTGCTTCTGCCCACATTCCATTGGTCAGAACTCAGTCACATGGTCTCACCTAACTGCAAGGGAGCCTGGGAAATGTAGTCTAGCTTCATGCCCAGGAAGAAAAGGAATGGGGCTTGGTAAACAAAGAAATGCCACTGATCCTTAACGTTTGTGTTGTCACGGATTAGGGTCTGCCTCCCCTGGGCTGTGAGCTCCTCCAAAGAAGGAACTGCATTCATATTTGCTTCTCTGAGTCATGAGCTCCAGGTTGCAAACCCAGGCTGGGTGGTCCAGAAGGTGGCATCCCAGAGGTGGACATCACAGCTGAGCACACCAGCACTAAGCTGCCAGGCACCTGGCAAAGACGGGCAGATCAGGACCAAGGCCACCAGTTAGGAGCCTGACAACCACAGCAGACCCTGAGGGCTTAGGGCAGAGACAGGAAGAGAACCTAGAAGAGCCCTGAGCCAAGGAAACAGCCTTCGATGGCAGCAGGGAGAGTTCTGGGAAGGGCACCAACCAAGCTTGGATTTAGGGTTTATAAAGAACTGCCTCACTCATCAATATATTAACCTTCACCACAAAGGAGGTTGGGCCTTAATGTACCTACTTTACAGATACGGGAATAGAGGGATTTCCCCCCCAAGTCTCCTGCCTAAGGGACGACATGAACCTACCAGACTATTCTTTATGTTACTAATCCATGAACATTCCAGGGCACATCGCTGTGGGGACTTCTGGGGAGCTGGGGAGGCCCTGTCTCTCTCTCTCCAGAAGTGCTCTGTGCTGTGTCCTGCTTCATGTAACTGGGTGACCACATATGCCTGGCAATGAGTTACATCACCCAGATGTGTTTGAGGGATCTGTCTCTAGTTTTCAGAATATTTTACATCATTGACTACATTTTAAAATCAAGAAATTTTACCTAATGGGGAGTCCTGGCTTTTCTTTTTTAAAAAGTCAGGAGGTCCAGCCACAATGGGTCAAATCCCACAAGGTGACGATCACTCAAAGCTGAGTAACAGCTGTGCCATTGACAGGACGTGTGTCTTTCATGTCCCCACAACTCCCACCTTCTGATTTTTCTCTTTTCTGAACTGTGTTACTCATTTCACCCTCCCCCTGGCTCTTGTAGGCATTTGAGTTTATAATCTTGGTCCTGTGCATTTTCAAGCCTTCAATTACTTATTCCTTCCATCATCCATTCAGTCCGTCAGCAGGTGTTTGCTGAGTGGTTGTTCTGGGCCAGGTTTGTGCTAGGCAGTGGGCATGAAAACAAGATATGGCCCTGCCCTCAGAGAGCTCATAGTCTGGAAAGAAAGACAAATACAGAGACACAACATTGCAGGGAATTCCCTGATGGTCCAGTGGTTAGGACTCTGCACTTGCACTGCTGGGGCCAGGGTTCAATCCCCGGTCTGGGAACTAAGATCCTGCAAGCCGCGCAGCGCGGCCAGGAAAAAAAAAAAAAAGAAAAAGACAACATTGCAAACAGGGGATGTTCTATGGATCCCAGATGTTTAAGCTTGTGCAGATACCCTCGGTGCATGACCCACATCCCCTTGGGGACTCACCAGTCCCAGACAAGGGGATGGCTTCCTACCACAAGCACCTGCAACTCCCCGCTTAGGGGCCTTTGCATGCAGGCTGGAAATACTGAAGAATACATGTCCCCAGGAACAGCCCTCAGATGACTGACCTGAGTTGCTGGATAAACAACCCAGCTCCCTCCCCCTCAGGCGGGATGACCGTGATGTGGGTTCTACGCTACCTACCAGAAGTTCCCCAACAGCCAATGCATTAACTTGCTCATTAAGGCACCTTATACTTTCCCTTCCCTGTGCCACTACCCTGGTCCCCTACCGTCACCTCCTCAGATCACTTCCCAGGGAAATCACATGCATTCACACCCTTAGCTGCTTCTGGGGGAGCCCATTCTGAGCTGTGTGCCCATAAACAAATGGGGTGCACAGCCCTTACAGCCTTTCGGAACCCACTGGCCTCAAATGGAAATTGACTGTCAATTAGTCTGGAATGGGATAAACCCAAAGAATTCATCAGCTTTCCTTTAAAGATAATCATTGCAGTAATCATGCTAAAAAATAATGAAATGTAATAATTATATTAAACATACTAATATAAAAGAATAACTAAATAATAAACAGAATAATAAAAAGGCTGCTTGAGCAGGTGCACTTGGGTCTGCTGGTTTTTATCTTTTTGTGATCTTGCTACACATTAAATCAGCTCATTCAGTCCCTCTGTAGAGGGGCCGTAGCTGCTGTGAACTTCCTTTCAGTTACCCACTTCACTGGTTCTTTTCATAAGAAGGAAGGCCTGTGAAAATCATGGAGGAGATCAGGACTCAGGAGGGACTGATGTTTGGGAATCATTCCAGAAACTTTCTGTGTGTTATTTCATCAGTTCCTCCCAACTGCCCGTGAGGGAGACAAGATCATCTTCACTCTCCTGGTGCAACAGGGACTCTGGGGCATCAGGTGACCTGCCCAGGATCACATGACCCAAATCCATGTGACTCAAAACCCACCCTATGGCTTTCTCCTTAGGCTGTGTGTGTGCGTGTGTGTGTGTGTGTGCGTGTGTGTGTGTGCACACGTGCACGCGCGTCAGTTGACTAGGATGAGGAGGGAGGGAAGAGTCATAAGACCTAACCTTGGGTCTTAGAGGAGCCACGGTGCTGGGAATGGCCTTTCAACCTGCAGGTTGCTGCTTCCCTCTGGTCTGGAAAGTGACCAAAGGAGAATAAAGGCAGAGAGTAGGTGTGAGAAGGACCAGAATGTGGAGCAGAAGACACAAAGGGAAATCTTCCTTCCTTCCTCCCTCCCTCTCTCTCTGTCTCTGTGTCTCTCTCTTTTTCCTTCTTCTTTCCTTCCTTCCTTCCTTCCTCCCTCACTCTCCCCTCCCTTCCTCCCTCCCTCCCTTCTTTCTTTCTTCCTTTCTTCCTTCCTTTCCTTCCTTCCTCCCTTCCTCTCTTTCTTTCTTTTTCTCTTTCTTCTCTTCCTTCCTCCCTCCCTCTCTCTCTCTCTTCCTTCCTTCCTTCCTTCTTTCTTTCTTCCTCTCTTCCTTTCTTTCTTTCTTGCTTTTCTTTCATCATGAGCAAGGGCTCAAGGGAGCCCAGAAATGTCTGAGGGCTTATTTAACAGGGGTTAATTCTTTTTAAATAATCTGATAAAGGCTCATGCACTAACGGTTTAGACAGACAGAGAAAACAAAATCTCTTTGTGTCGTCTCATTACATGGTCACAGGTAGGTAACACAGTGCCCCCCCTTCTTGGGCAATGCAAGGACTAGGAGGCAACAGCGCAGGGCCTGTCACTTAGGAATGGCTCATTGCTCACTCCTTCTCACCCCTTCCCAGTTCTAGCAAATGAGAGGGTCCCCAGCTTGATTTTTGAATGCTAATGTCTGCCTTACAGGATCCCATACTGCCTGCTTCCATCAAGAAGCTAAACCAGGGCCTTCCCTGGTGGCGCAGTGGTTGAGAGTCCGCCTGCCGATGCAGGGGACACGGGTTCGTGCCCAGGTCCAGGAGGATCCCACATGCCGCGGAGCGGCTGGGCCCGTGAGCCATGGCTGCTGGGCCTGCACGTCCGGAGTCTGTGCTCCGCAGCGGGAGAGGCCACAACAGTGAGAGGCCCGCGTACCGCAAAAAAAAAAAAAAAAAAAAAAAAAAAGAAGCTAAACCAATATTTCCAACTCATCAACACTTAAACACGGGGCCAATTTGCACAATACACTGTCTATTTATTTTCCAGGCTGCAATCTTTATGATGCATATTCCTGAGGCAGTTAATTTGCTCTTGAATACATCTCTTTGTGTATTGGTTAGCCATTTCATTAGCGGCGATATTGAGACCGGCTGGGACATGTGGGGGACTTTTCACTGAGTGAAAGAAGCTTTTTAATAAGCCCCATCATCGCTGGCTTTATGGTTCCATTTGATGAGCAACAAATGTATTCATTTAGCAGCTGCATTCCTTAATCAGGTATTCACTGGGTAACAGCATATACAAATATGGAGAAACACGGAATTTAGGGAGCTGAGTGCAGTCATTTTCCACAGCGATTGGAGCATTGTCTGTATTCACCATCAGTTTTCAAGCAAGAACCTCTCCTTGCTGGATGTGAAATTCTGTACATAAGCACACGGGGCCCAGCTATGACTCACTGCCCTCTGTGAAGAGCATCCCTCCCCCACCGAGGGGCCAGACCCTCCAGAGGTCTCTGGTTCCCTCTTCTGCATCAAACAAGTCCCGAGCCATTTGGTTTCTTTGATCAATGGTACTTTTAAACCTTTCCTGTGGCTCCCACTCCATTTGCCCTCAAAATGCCCCCAGAGACAAAAATTACTAAAGTACATTAGTTCTTTTTAAAAAAACAACAGCTCATTGAGGAATAATTGACAATTAAATTTGCGTATATGTAAGGTGTACTGACTTGACATCTTGATAAATGTATACACTGTGAAAGGACCACCACAATCAAGCTAATTAACATATCCATCACCTCACAAAGTTACCATTTTCTTCTTCTGTGTGTGTGTGGTGAGCACACTTAAGATTTACCCTCTTGACAACATTCAGGTATATACAATACAGTGCTGTTAACTACAGTCATACTGTTGTACATTTGATCTCCAGAATTTATTCACCTTGCATAAGTGAAACTTTATACCTTTTAACCAACATCTCCCCATTTCCCCCTCTCCTGCCCTTGGCGACCACCATTCTACTCTCTATTTCTGACTTTGGCTATTTTAGATGCCACATATAAGTGAAACCATACAGTATTTGTCTTTTTCTGTCTGGCTTTTTTTTTTTTTTTTTTTTTTTTGGTTGCATTGGGTCTTCGTTGCTGCGCGCGGGCTTTCTCTAGTTGCGGTGAGCGGGGACTGCTCTTCGTTGCAGTACACGGGCTTCTCACTGTGGTGGCTTCTCTTGTTGCAGAGCACGGGCTCTAGGCGCGCGGGCTTCAGTAGTTGTGGCACATGGGCTTAGTTGCTCCACAGCATGTGGGATCTTCCTGACCAGGGCTCGAACCCATGTCCTCTGCGTTGGCAGGTGGATTCTTAATCACTGTGCCACCAGGGAAGTCCCAGGATTTCCTTCTTCTTAAAGGCTGAATAATATTCCACGCCCCATCTTTATCCATTCATCCTTCCACATTTAGGTTGCTTCCATATCTTGGCTATTGTGAATAATAATACAATGAATCTGGGAGTGCAGCTAATCTCTTCAAGATCCTGATTTCAGTTCATTTGGAAATATACTCAGAAGTGGGATTGCTGGATCATATGGTAGTTCTATTTTTAATTTAAAAAAAATCTTTTTTTGAAGAACCTCCATACTGTTTGCCATAGCGGCTGCACTAATTTACATTCCCACCAACAGTGCACAAGGGTTCCCTTTTTTCTACATCCTTGCCAACGCTTGCTTTTTCTTGTCTTTTTGTTAATAGCCATCCAAACACGTGTGAGGTATGTTTCTAGGAATTTCTTTTGTTTTCCGTGGGCCTGGGACAGAGGCCATTTCTCTGAATATGGTGAGATTGGGTTTCTCAGGAGGTTGAAGACCAGAATGTGTGTGTGTGCGTGCCCCCATTGATAAGATCAGTATAATACATGTAGCTAGACTGTCAGGGCAGGAACCATGTCTGTTTACTGCTGTATCCATGGAACCCAGAGCAGTGTCTGGCATACCAGGATTCTTAGCATATGTTAAAGAAAGGATTAATCAATCAAGGGCCTGTTCTCTGTTCAGCTACTTCTAGGCTGCAAGTGGAAACTCCCAGCTATGCCAACAGAAGATGGCGTAGCAATAAGCAGAAGACCTCCTTCCCCTACTCAGGCCAACAGTGGCCTTTCTGAGACAAAGCCTCCACGCTGTGAACCCCGAGGGAAAAAGGGGGCAAAGAAAGAAGAACGGCAAAGGAGAAAGGCAGCAGATGGAGGAAAGCTATCCCAGCTGTTGGCATCCATGAACAAGGAAAACCAATCTCGGTTTGGAAACGATAATGTTTGTAAGGACTTGGCCAGGATTATAATTAAAAGAGGAAATGCACTAAATGTTGTGGAAATAACACACATTTTTTTCCTCATATCTGGAACTGCCTGAACCTCTCGTTTTAGTCATGGTGTCAAAACAGACCCTGGATCAGAAAGAGGCAGGCTAGGATCTCTAATATGTAGGGGGCTGGGAGGCTCAAGGCCATGGCCAAAGGAACATGGTGGGCTCAGGTGTGGATAGTCTTGTCCAGAAGGCAGGGCACCCAGACATGGGTCCAGGTAACAGGAGGTAAGATGTCACAGCAGTCCTGGGATTCTTGCTTAAAGGAGTAGGGAGCGGGTAGGAATCAGGAGATACGGTGCTGTGATAGACCGGCAGCTCTTCTCTGCCAAGGAGACTTCCCTGACTTCCTCTCCAGGAGCAAGTGCCCCTCCCCAACCTCCCACATCCCCCACAGTGAGCTCTACTTACGACACACCACACTTTACAATCGACAGCTTTCCTGGCTGCCTAAACCACTGAGATCTCCTTATTGGCAGGAATCACATCTCACAGGAGGTGCAAAATGGAATGAAAAGGGAAGAGCCTGCCATTCGAGTTGACTATTTGGGGAGGAAAAAAATCCCTCTGGAACCAAAAGACAGACTAGAGCTTTGCCACTCAAAGTTTTGCTATTCTGAGGACCCGCAGCTTTGGCACCACCTGGAGCTCTGTTACAAAGGCCGCGTCTCAGGCTCCACCCAAACCTCCTGAACCAGAGTCTGCATGTTCACAAGATCCCCGGGTGACTCACATGATCATTATAATTTGAGAAGCAATGGGCTAGAGAGTTGAACGATCTTTGGGACTCTAAACTCATACCTCTTTGAACTCCCACATTTCTGTGGTGCTTTGAAAGTCATACAGCACTCTGATATATTTTCTCTTTATGCTTCCCCAGCCTGAATTGACTTGAGCAAGGGAGGAAGAGAATATTGTAAAACAAAACAAAAACAAAAAACCAAAGAAACAAAAAAAACTAGAACCTGCTAACAGAGTGCCCACTTTAAGCCAATCACAATGCTGAAAACTGTCGTATGCGTTCTCTTATTAAGTCACTGAAGCAAGCACTGAAGTTAGGAGAATAATGGGCACCATTTTCCAGATGGAGTGAGATCGAGAATGGTTAGAAACTTTACCAAGTTCACTCAATTTGGACTTGTTCAGCTGCAAGAAACAGAGACCATCCTGGTCTAACTCAATCAAAGAGGTTCTTATAAAGAAAATAGGTGACTCGGAATCCTAGCATAGGAAATCCAACAAGACCAAATGTTACGGAGCCTGAAAGTAGATAGCAGTCAAGAGCCAAGGCATCTGTCTTTTGTTTCTTGGGAATCCGACTTGCCCTTGAGATGGGAATTCTTGTGCAAGTGATTACTGAGGGAGGCTCTCGGGAGAAAGGGAGAGAGGAAAGCAGGACAAGGAAGGGGAGAGATGAAATCTAAGCAAGAATGTCATCTCAGGTGGAGACCAGCTTCAGCCCGATCCCCAGGGAGCTCAGGGGTATGAATGGCACCAGAGTTGGCCTCATCTTGAGCCAGGAGGCTGGCCTTTTGTACCATGTGAGTCAGTCTTTGGCAGCTGGTTGCTGGGGGCAGAGCAGTGGACCAACCTGGCTGGGAAGCCGTGAGGTCAAGGGTTTCTCTGGGGAAGGAACAACTATAAGGTGTTAGCCGCCAACATGCACAATGTTGGTATAATGGCACCAATGAAGGGCAGGGTCACCAACAGTGTGTGTGTGTGTGTGTGTGTGTGTGTGTGTGTGTGTGTGTGTGTGTGTCTTTCCTTCTTGGGGACAACCTCTGCTCTAGCACGAGGCATCTCTGTCTCTCTCTGTGCCCTGCTCCATTCTCTCCACCTCTGAAAGCAGTCCCCCAGTTCCCCAGTTGCCCACACATGTCCTCCACTGCCTTCTAACCCGGGCTTGCACCTGACCCCCAATGACCATTCCAGTCCAACAATGCCTCTGGACCAGAAGGTTTCAGCTCCCATCCTCACTGCTCAAGCCTCTTAGCCAAATGCCTGAGAGTGAAATCTGATTGGCCATCTATGTCATGGGTCCCAGCCAACAGATGGAGCACCCTTGAGTCACATGTCCATCTCAGTCCAATCAGCTGAGGCCTGGAGTGACATAATGGAACATGACCAGGAGAACTGGGGGAGAGGCCTATTCTTCTCCGAAAAACTATGGGTGGAGCAGGCAGTGATGGAAATGCCTAGTTCTGCTCATTAGCTGGAATCCAAATTCACAATTCTCTGACTCCAGAGTTTATATTCCTGCCACATTGCTTCTCCTTCATAATGTGGTTGTTCAGAACAAAACTGCCTGGGTTAAAACCCCAGCTCAACCACTTGCTAATCATGAAATCCCAGGCAAATTAACTTCCCTGTTCCTTCCTTTTACTCATCTAGGAGGTGAGAACACCTCCTAGGCTGTTACGAGAATTAAATGAGTTAATACGTGCAAGGTGCTTAGAATAATGCCTAACACATAGTAAGCATAACAGAAGTGGTTGCCAAATAAATGAATTTCTCAAACTCTCAACAGGAGAGAGAAGGAGCTAAACGGGCCTGACCCTGCAGGGTAGAAGCTGGCCAGCATCCCAGAGACTGTTGGCACATTGAGCTGTCTGGGATGAAGCCCTGGGAGACAGACAGGAATGTCACCATCGTGGCTCAGGCAAGAAAGACATTTCTGATCCCTTTCCAGGAAATCAGTGCCATGGCAACTCGAGATGGCCCAGGGCAACATGACACATCAAAGCTTGCGAGGATCGTGGTGATAATAATGACCAATATTTCTAGTATTCTGCTATGGACGCTACCGGTGCTTGTTATAGATTGAATTGTGCTCCCCCCCACCCTCCCTCTCCCACATACACACATACAAATTCATATGTTGAAGTCCTAACCCCCACTACTTCAGAACTTGACCTTATTTGGAGATGGAGTCTTTACAGAGGTAATCTAGTTAATGATGAGGTCTTTAGGGGGTGTCCAATCCCAATATGACTGGTGTCCTCATAAGGAGAAATTTAGACGCAGACACATAGTCTTCCTAAAGGGAAGATGATGTGAAGACACACAGGGAAAAGAGAGCCAAGGAGAAAGGCCTGGGACAGATCCTTCCCTACCAGCCCTCAGAAGGCACTGACCCTGCCAACACCTTGGTCTCAGACTTCCAGCCACCAGAACTTCAAGACAATATATTTCTGTTGTTTAAGCCACCTAGCATGTGGGTTACAGCAGCCCCAGCAAACTAAGCCAGTGTCTTTCACTCTGCACCAGGCCCCGTGCTAGACACTTCACGGGCTTTAGCTCAATTCATCTTCATACCCATCCTGTGGGGTAGACGTTGTACGGTCTCACTTTACACATAGGAAACTGAAGCTCAGAGGAGGTGAGTGCTCTGTCTTCAATCATGCAGTTAGTAAGAGGCAGAGCTGGACCTTGAACTCCCATCAGCCTGAACAATGCCGGGCACACAGGAGGCACTCATCTAGTTGTTGGGGAGTCTTGAGACACTAGCATTAGACCAAAGGCAAAGCTGACAACAAATCCAACAAAGCTTTGAGGAGGAGTCAGAACTGTCCCCCTGATTGCAAATGGGTGCAGCCCCTATGGAAAACAGTATGCACTTCCCTCAAAAAGTTAAAAATAGAACTATCCTATGATCCAGCAATCCCACTTCTGGGTATATATCTGAAGAAAATGAAAGCACTATGTCAAAGAGATATCTGCACCCCGATGTTCACTGCAGCGTTATTCACAACAGCCAAGACACATGGAAACAACATAAGTGCCCATTGATAGATGAATGGATAAAGAAAATGTGGCACATATGTACAGTGGAATATTATTTAGCCATGTAAGTCACTTCCTGTTTCCTGGTTAGCCATGTAAATCCTGCCCTTTGTGACAACATGGATGGACCTTGAGGGCGTTGTGCTAAGTGAAATGAGTCAGGCAGAGAAAGACAAATACTATAAGATCTCACTTATATGTGGAATCTAAAAAACGGGGGAAAATCCAAACTCATAGAAAAGGAGATCAGATTTGTGGTCACCAGAGGCAGCGGGTGGGGAGAAGGGAATTGGATGAAGGTGGTCAAAAGGTACACACTTCCACTTATAAGATAGATGAGCACTGGGAATGTGAATAGCATACAACATGATGACTGCAGTTAACACTGCTGTCTGGTATATTTGAAAATTGCTAAGAGAGTAAATCCTAAAAGGTCTCATCACGAGGAAAAAAATTTTTTTCTTTTTTCTTTTTTTGTATTGATATGAGATGATGGATGTTAATTTATTGTGGTTATCATTTTGCAATATATATAAGTCAAGAGTCAAGTCATTATGCTGTACCTCTTAAACGTATCCAGTGCTGTATGGCAATTATATCTCAACAAAACTGAAAGGAAAAAAAAGACTGTCCCTGGGGAAGATCAGTTAAGAAGCCAGACCCCAAGGAGAAGCAGGTCTTCCCTGAACCCCTCCCTGTCTCGGGCTCCAAGAAGCAGAAGGACCAGGAATAGAAGTCTCTTTAGGCACTTCCTGTTTCCTGGTTCCTGCCCCCTCCTCCAGCATCACTCTTTGCTGAACAGTTCCTCTCCCCCCCATCTCAGGGCAAGAGCCCCTCGTTCCTGGGAGAACAGGAGAACTGCTCTTAATGATCACCCTGGAGGAAAGCCCATGTTTGAGGCAGGCTTTGTATTCCTGGTAGAAAACATTCTGCCTCACACCAAAATAAACTCACTGACAACTCCTCCTGGGGCTTCATATCTGAGATGTAGAATAGACAATGTCATCCCTTTGTGTGTGAGACGAGAAATCCACCAACAAAAGAAGCCTGGCAGAGAGAAGTCAGAGAAGAAAGGAGAGGTGGCTGCAGTCACACTACACACATGGCTCTCTCTCCTAAATTACTTCTTTTAATGTATATATGATGAGTTTTTCTGATTACAGGGGGAAATAAATGTTAATTTGTAGAAAATTGGGGAAACACAAAAATAGCATAAAGAAGAAAATTTAAATCATCTACAGTCCCAACTCTTAAATAATACCACTGTTTATACAGGAAAAAAAAAAGAATTGTACATATAGGTACACATAGATGTGTGAAGTTGATCATGTTTTTTCCCTACTTTTTCCACTTAATATGTTGTAAGGTTTTTTCTGTGCCGAGTCAGAGTGCTGTTTGTTCTCCACTCTCCCATTCTCCCTTTAGTAACAGAATCCACCAAAATTTTTTGTAATTGTTCATGATATTTTTAACACTACACTTCCAAGCAACTTAAATGTCCATCGACAGATGAATGGATAAAGAAGGTATGATACATATATACAATGGAATATTACTCCTCCATGAAAAAGAATGAAATAATGCCATTTGCAGCAACATGGATGGACCTAGAGATTATCACACTAAGTGAAGTAAGTCAGACAGAGAAAGACAAATAGCATATGATATCAATTATACATGGAATCTTAAAAAATGATACAAATGAACTTATCTTCAAAACAGAAATAGATTCACAGACATAGAGAAAAAACTTAAGGTTACCAAAGGGGAAAGGTGGGGGAGGGATAAATTAGGAGTTTGAGTTTAACAGATACACACTACTATATATAAAACAGAAAAACAACAAGGACCTACTGTATAGCACAGGGAACTGTATTCAGTATCTTGCAATAACCTGTAATGGAAAAGAATCTGAAAAAGAATATATCTATATATACATATACATAACTGAATCACTTTGTTGTACACCTAAAACTAATACAACATTGTAAATCAACTATACTTCAGTTTTTAAAAACCTATACTTCCCAGCTTCCCTTGCAGCTAAGTGTAGCCATGAGACCTCAGGAAGTGAGGATGAAGTATGGACTGTCTTGGACCATGCTCTATAGATGGCAGAGCAACAAGATAGAAGGAGGCTGGGTCCCTGAGTGACCCCTTGGAGCAGAGCTGCTGCAAGTCCTGGACTGACTATTTCCAGACTGCTGCATGAAGGAGAAAGAAACTTCCATCTTTTTTAATTCACTGTTAATTTAGGTCTTCTTTATAGCAGTTGAATCTATATCCTAATACATGTTTCTGTATCTTTCGCTACAATATAGTTTGAATGACTGCATGTTTTTCTATCACATGAATGTTCAGCATCAAAATTTATTGCAACCAGAAAAAAGTTACTGAATAGAGCTAATTATAAATTCTTGGCCATTTGTATTTCTTTCAAACTTTTCTTTATAATAAACACCACTGCAATAAGAATCCTTGTACATAAACCTATGGGTATATTACTGATTTTTTTTTTTTTTTTTTTTTTGCGGTACGCGGGCCTCTCACTGCTGTGGCCTCTCCCGTTGCGGAGCACAGGCTCCGGATGCGCCAGCCCAGCGGCCATGGCTCACGGGCCCAGCCGCTCCGCGGCATGTGGGATCCTCCCGGACTGGGGCACGAACCTGCTTCCCCTGCATCGGCAGGCAGACTCTCAACCACTGCGCCACCAGGGAAGCCCCCTACTGATTATTTTTTAGGTACATTTATAGAAGCAGAACTCCTAGGTCAAATAATACAAATTTTAAAATATTTTTTATTTCATGATTATCATGTGTTTGCTGTAGGATGGCATCCTGCTTGAAATTCCACCTGAATGTTCTCCTATACAAATTTTTATTTGTATAGGTTTACAAGATTCACTTCATGTTTATGTGTATTTGTATTACCTTCTCCCTCCCATATGGATAGGAAGAAGTACAATTAGTCATGCAAGCTCTGGAGTCAGATTTCCTAGATTTGTGTGTGTGTAACCTTGGGGAAATTTCTTAACCTCTCTATATTCCACTTCCTCATTAAAGAAAAAAAAGGCGTTCTAACAGTGCCCACCTTATGAAGATATGAGAATTGAGTTAATACAGGTAAAACATTTAGTGCCAACCATATAGGAAGTGCTCACTAAGCATTCACTATTATTTTATTCTTTCTAGGATTGTTTATGACATTTGCTTTCTGTTCAAAAAAATGTTTAGATTTATTCTAGGTATAAATTATTTCAATTCTTACTGCCCACCATTGATAGCCTGCATTTTCCATTCTTAAAGTGTTTGTTTCATAACTTGACATGTTGAAATGCATTTTCCAGTCTTTTTTTTTCCAGAAAAAAATATATACAAGTGGTATAATCACTGTCTCTGCATACCTATGAATGTTTTTACATTGTCTTCCAATGTGAATGACCTCTTGTCTAGGCATAGAATTGGGGGGTAAATTTTCCTTCAAAGCTTCGATTCTAATTCTTTCCTTCTTCTGTAGAGAAGGTTGAGGAGAAATTTGCTATCATGCTGGTCTGATTTTTCTCCCTTTGTTTCTTTTAAAAATGTTTACCTTCAAGTGTACTCATACGATTGTTTCTTTATCCTTGAAATTTAAAATCTTCCCTGGCAGTGACTGTGGGATGGTTTCTTTTTCTTATTTATTATATGAGAAGACTTTCCATCTGTAGATTCAAGTCCCTTTAGCTCAATCAAGTTTTCTATAACCACACCTTTAGGTACTGTTCCTTCTACAAGTACGGCTGCTATTGTTTTCTCTTGCTGAGAACAATGTTCTATGCTTCAAATCTCCTCCATATTCGTCATCCACACTCTGATCACTTTAAGCCCTTGTGTTCTGGGAGAACCTCCTAGTCATGGAGTCTCAGTGATTTCCTCTCCTGAATACTTCTTAAGTCTCTCTACCTCTCTCCATCCCAACTACTCCCATTCTAACAGGTCTTCCTGCTTAGTCCTGCACCTCTACAATTCATTCCCCACTGAGCAGGGGAATCTCTTAAGCATCTCTTTTAAGATGTAAATTAAATCATTCTTCTCTCATCTTGTAAAATCCTTCATTGGTTTACAGTTGCATTTAGAATTAAACACAGTCGGTGTGTGTGTGTGGTGGTGGTGGTGGGGAACATGAGCCCTGGTGGCACAGTGGTTAAGAATCCGCCTGCCAATGCAGGGGACACGGGTTCAAGCCCTGGTCTGGGAAGATCCCACATGCCACAGGGCAACTAAGCCCGTGCACCACAACTACTGAGCCTGCGCTCTCGAGCCTGCGAGCCGCAACTACTGAGCCCACGCGCCACAGCTACTGAAGCCAATGCACCACAACTACCGAAGCCCATGCGTCTAGAGCCCGTGCTCCACAACAAGAGAAGCCACCGCAATGAGAAGCCCCCGCACCACAACAAAGAGTAGCCCCCGCTCGCCACAACTAGAGAAAGACCATGCACAGAAATGAGAACCCAGCACAGCCAAAAATAAATAAATAGAATAGAATTAAATACAGTCACCTCAAGGCCTCCAACAAACTGCATGGTTTGGCCCTGTGGTTCCTAAGAGCCATCCACCAACCTATCCCACAATGGTCTATTGGCGTTGACAGCATTCGAGGATGGGTGCAGAGTTTGGAGTGGTAGGAAAATGCTATCTCTTATGAAATATGCCCCAGGCACAGCTATCAGGACAAGGATAGAAAGAGGTGAAGACACAGGAGGTGAGAACACAGTATGGAGGAAGAAGTCGTCACAGTTTTGAGGGGCCAGTAGGTTCCAGGTTGTAAAAATCAGAACAGGAAGGTAATAAAGGGCATATTTATCGAGCACCCACTATGGGCAAACACTGTTCTATATATAGCCCATTTAATCTTCCCATCTTTATTAATTATCCCATTTTTCAACAAAGAAACTCTGAGAAAGTAAATGACTTGACCAAGATCCCACGGCTAATAAGACATGGGGACAAAGATAAAATTCAAGTCTGCATGATTTCAAAGTTTCTGATCTTTCCCTATATCCTATGGCCTCCCTAAAAGGTGAATTCCAACATGGCAGCTGGGGACGGAGCCCTGTGGAAGTGGAAGGCTTTAATAGGTCCCCAAGTTGGAGATAAACTCCTTGCTCTGTTCCAGGAAATTTCAACCTTTATATTAGACTAGGCTAAGTTTGGCTAAAGCAATACAAGCAGATAAAGCAATACAAGCAATACAAGCTGGCTGGAGGACAGCGTTTTTCCATGTTCCCTCCTATGGATCCGCCATGCTTGTCATCATATGTGTCCATCTAGCAAATGTGTCCTATCTGCTCTTCATGGTCCTTCGAGATGGCAGAGCCAAGAGGTGAAAGGAGCCTGGGCTGCCAAGTCACCACATGGAAGGTTGTCCATCAAATGCCCAATTGCACTGTGTCATATGCAAAAAACCAAAAACTTTATTGCTGAAAAGTTCACTGAGATTTTGGACTTCTTCGTTACAGCAACCAGCATTGATTACACTGACTAATACAAGTAATACCACAAGTTTAAAAACTGAGGCTGCAAAAGCCAAGATTCATATTTGAGTAGCCTCATGTCAAACTCAGGGCCCCTTTCCCCATGGCACACTGCCCCTGGTGACCTGAAACTTGTCCGGGTTCAGGCTCTAGCTCTCTATGGAGCTCAGGGAAAGTCACTTCTCCTCTCTGGACCTCAGTTTTCCCTGTCTGCAGATGACAGGAGCTTTGACCTGGATGGTGGCATGGGGCACTTGCTCTCTGAAGGCAAGTCTTACTGCTGCCTGCAGCCCAAATGCATTATTCTGCAGTGACCCCATGCACAGTCACCACCCACAGTTCTTCGGTCATCAAGTCATTCATTGCAAAAGGAGGGTCAAAACTTTTCTTTTTCCCAAAAGATTCATCCCAGTTTGTTATATAATCATCTACATTTAGAATGTCTTTACAGTAACCATGGAAACCATGACGTGTGCTGTTCAAACTTTGTTCAAAATCTGCTGATGAGGATAAAGAAATGGTTCCTTATGTGGACCTTAGAGGGACCAACATGGTTCCTCTCTTTCCTCTGTGTGACTTGGCTTGACTTCTGGCTGTGGGGAGCCAAGACCAGGAAGAGAAGGGCTTTCCTTATGGAGCTGACCAATATCTGAGCTGAATTTTGCCAGATTAACTGAGGCTTTCTAGGCACAAAAGAGATGCGGGGAGCTGTGGATGGGAGGTAGAGCGTGTGCAAAAGCCTGGAAGTGTGAAAGACCTTGTTATGTCTAGGAAACAAGCAGATGGTTATTTTTCAGGTACAAGTGTGGTGACGGGGACAGTGAAGAGGAGGAAGCTGGAAAGGTAGAGTGGAGGTAGGTCATCAAGGCGTTTGTGTGCCAGGCTCAGGAATTTAGACTCAATTCTGTACAGTCGCCAGGAGGGTGGGAGGGGCTTTTGAGGGAGGTGAAAGGCAGATAGATGCTCAGCTCCACCCACCCCCTCGCCTCCAGACCTACATAGTCAGCATCTCCCAGGGTAGGACCTAGACATTTATACTTTTTAAAACCTTTCCAACAGTATGGCAGTCCCTCAAAAAATTAAAAACAGAACTATCGTATGATCCAGCAATCCCACTTCTGGGTATATATCCAAAATTATTGAAAACAGGGTCTCAAAGAGGTATTTGTACACACATGTTCATAGCAACATTACTCACAACAGCCAAGGAATGGAAGCAGCCCAAATGTCTATTGACGGATGAACAGATAAACAAAATGTGGTCCATACATACAGTGGAATATTATTCAGCCTTAATAAGGAAGGAAATTCTGACACATGGTACAGCATGGATGAACCTTGAGGACATTATGTCAAGTGAAACAAGCCCGTCACAAAAAGACAAATACTATACAATTCCAGTTATATAAGGTACCTAGAATAGTCAAAATCATAGAGATAGAAAGAACGATGGTAACAAGGAGTATGGGGAGGGGTAGTGGGGAGTTGTTTTTTTTTTAATTTTTTTTGCGGTACGCGGGCCTCTCACTGTTGTGGCCTCTCCCGTTGCGGACGCGCAGGCTCAGCGGCCATGGCTCACAGGTCCAGCCACTCTGTGGCATGTGGGATCTTCCCAGACCGGGGCACGAACCTGTGTCGCCTGCATCGGCAGGCGGACTCTCAACCACTGTGCCACCTGGGAAGCCTGAAGTGGTTATTTAGTAGAAATAGAGTTTCAGTTTTGCAAGATGAAAATGTTCTGGTCATGTGTTGCACAACAATGTGAACATAATTAACATGAACAATGGTTAAGATGATACATTTTATGCTATGTGTTTTTACCACAATTAAAAATACTTTCCAGGTGTATCTGAGGTCCCACTGCTGGGAGCCCTGGGGAGCCACTGATAGAGCTATGGATGACTCACTATTAGGGGCATTATGAGGTCAAATTAACATTTCAGGAAGAACAACCTAGCTGAAAAATGGAAGAGTGGATCAGATGGGATCAAAACTGAAGGTGAGAGAGAATTCCCTGGCGATCCAGTGGTTAGGACTTGGCACGTTCACTGCCTTGGCCCGGATTCATTCCCTGGTCAGGGAACTAATATCCCGCAAGCCACTAGGCGCGGCCAAGAAAAAAAAAAAACTGAAGATGAGAAATGAAGCGACCAGCTGGGAGACTGTTGCAACAGCCAGCCAAGAGGAACCGGGGCTCTAAAGGGGTTGAGAGTGGGGAGGGAAAGCTGAGAGATGCTTCACCTAATCAGGTTTCATGAGCCCCATTTTACAGGTAAGAAAATGAGGCTCAAAGTGGTGACTACCTTGCAGCAGGCCCAGAGTAGGTAGGAGTCACACCTAGGTAAGTCTGGTTCCAGGAGGTCAACCACACACAGTTCACTGCCCCTTAAGTCCAGTACTCATCCCCTGTCCAAGAAGCATGCTGAAAGATACATGTAGACTTCGGGAAACGAAGACTCTCTTGCTGGAGGAAATGGCTGGATGGCCTCCAGGCCACAACACGAGGCCTTGGACCAAGCCCCACGCAGGGAGTATGACCATGTTGAAGGCTGTTGTTAGCTTCAGGGACCAGAGCTGCCCCTGCTTTGGGCCAGAGGAGGTAGCAAATGGCAGCAGGGATTCAGCCTCCTCCCAGGCCCCAAGGATATTTCACTCTCCCCGCCCACCTCAGGGCCCTTGCACTGGCTTTTCCTCTACAGGGAAATTCCTCTTTTCTCTCACTTTCCCACACCTGTTTAACCCTTACTCAGATCTCAGCTTTAACCACAAAGAAGCATTTCTTCACACACACACACCTGCACACACACACGGCAGATGAAGCCAACGCTGCCTGTCGTCCCTTCTCATAGTTCCCTATACTCCCGTCAACTCATTCTGTCTCCCAGATGGAACAAACAGCACAGCTGAGCTGAGTAGCTGAGGGCAGATGTAGAGAGGAATCATTTAAAAGGCGAGCAGGGTGAAGGGAAACACGAAGGCTCGTGCAGTGCTCCTGACTAGAAACAGGGGGGCACCATGAACAGCCCGGCCGGAGGCCCAGCACGGGGAAAGCTGTACTGAACCTGAGAGCTGGGTGGAGAGCTGCGGCCTTCAGTAAGGACACAGTCAACAACCAGTGATCTGGGGGAATAAATACCTCGACTGCATCTTCCTCCCTCTCTCTGGTCTCCGGCCAGGCCCCTGTTGGCCCAGTCCAACCTGACAGCTGAGAACAGAAGAGCCATTCCATGCAGATCACAGCGGTCAGCCCCCAGGGAAGCGTGGAGGAAGGTGGAGGTGGACCCAGAGAGGCAAACGAAAGGCACAGAGCACTTGTCCCACCTTGTAATTAAGGGAATATGTAAGTCTGTGTGATTATTCAAAGCCTGCCTGTCCCACTCAACCTTGAACCCCATGAGGGCAGGGGCTGGGTCACCACTTTATCCCTTGCAGTTAGCATAGCACCTGCACACAAGGCACCCACTAAATACTCACTGAGTGAATGAGTGAAAATATAAGTGATCCGATGAATGAACAAACTCCTCAGTATGAAGAACAGACACTCACAGAGGGAAGCCCTCGGGATCAGTCGGGACCAGCCATTCCTCCTCAGAGCCAGAAAGCTGAGAAACATTGTCACTGAGCGTCAGACGTGACCTTCAGAGCCTTGTCATCCAGCCTGGGCCTCAGCCCTGTCCTGGGTGCAGGACCTGGAGTAGACGGTGCTGCCCTGACATACTAAATCCTCCCCACTGACTCAGAGCTGGACCCCACTGCCCCAGACTCAGTGTGGGAGTCCAGAGAACCCTAGCCCTGCTACCCACAAACTCCCTAGCGAAGCCCAGCCCTGCTACCCAGGTTCTGCCACCAGCCCCCCACCGCCATAACTGACCCCTACATATGGACACCTGCCTGACTGTCCTGACTGCCTGACTGACCCCTACATATGGACACCTGCCTGACTGTCCTCCTCCATAGTGTGGTAGGACCATGCACTGTCCCCCACCTCTACCATCTGCCCACCATTTGGTCCTACAGCCATTTTACACTCTACCACGCCACACCTAGCCCAGTCTCACTGTCTTCCCTCTTGGCTACTACTAAGTCCCAGCATTCCAGATGGGAATTTCTACATAACATCCAACCAATCAAGGTGGCTGGGGGCAGAGGGCATCTAGGATCTGTAGGCTTTGCTCCTGAGTCAAGTTTCAAGCCAGTAAGGTCTAGCTCTGCCTTCCTGTCACCTCCCTCTACATGGAGAAGGATACCAAGTCTGCTGTGTATGGTTGTAAGAGTTCATCACACAAGGGTGCCCAGCTGGATGGAACAGTGTAGGTTGAAATCCAACCCATGCTCCACTGGACAAACTGTGCACCTGGCATGAGCTGGGACTGCCCAAAGGAAGGAGTGCCTTTTTCTAATTTGAACAAAGATGCTTATGGGTTAAGGGTCTACCCTAAAACTGACACTACATGAAATCTGGGCAAAAGGGCCTATACCCAACACAACTGGGGCCTGAAATATTCTCTTTCTACCTCTGAATTTCATGAAGTCAGATGACTTCAAGTCCAATACTTCCTGTGGAAATTCATTAAACAAAAAGAACTTCTGGAGTAACAAAAGATATCATTGCAATTACATTTATCAAAAAAAGCATGGCAATCAATGTCTCATGCACAGACCGCGTTTCAAATGCCCTTAATCAATGGCTGTGCTAATTACACATTTATTGCAATTAATTTCATTTCAATTATGCCTTAATTACTAACCTTGAGTGAGATTGGGCAGCTCAGAGAATTTGTGTCACCACAGAGCTAGGACCCAGAGATAAGTTGCTGTCCTTCGATTGAAAGATGCTACTCCATTAAAAGTTAGTTACTGGATCCAAGCTTTTTGGGGGAGGAGGGGGCTGGTTTCTCCAGGGAGGCAATTCATAATGTGAGTCTGAAATTGACTGTAGGATGGCAGGCAGCTGTGCTTACTAATTAACTGGAGCTGGTGTTTAATTTGCTTCTTATTGATGCCGATTCCTCACTGGTTCGTTAGCTGTGGTCAGAGGATAAATGCCTTCAGTGTTTATGATTTTGTGCTGTCCTCAGCCGCTGGTTCAGTGCCACTTGTTCACTATCTTCCCTCCAAAGGAGGGCTCTTCCTTAGTACCTTCTCACATCTAAAAGACTCAGCTCTGCCTTCCTGGGGCAGGGCCCAGGATAGAGGCTCCTCATGTTGGTTGAGATGCCCAGGGAGAATTCCATTTCAATAATCCAGCCCGGGGTGTTGGGAAAGAACGTGCACTGTGGCAAAGAAAAAGCGGCTTGTTTGGTAGACAGAATTCAGGCTCTGGAATCCCTCAGAGCAGGGTTCAAGTCCGAGTTCTGATACTTTCTAGCACTGTGGTCTTGGGCAAGCCATTTAATCACCCTAAGTCAAGTAAATGAAAAACTGAAGTGCCCAATCCTTGGTAAGAGCTCAGAAAGTATCAACTGCTTTCCACAGTAAACCCTTCTCTAGGACTTACAACAAGCCTGCCTCTGGGAGATTTACTTCCAAAAGATCTTTCTGTAAAACATCTTTTTAATCATTTCAGGAAAAAGGAAGTGTAGAAATCTGCTAGTAGACCTTCATCTTAAAGATGGGGAAACCGAGACCAAACAAGGGGATGCCAGAGGTCACACTGTCAGCTGGTGTCAGAATTAAACTAGAACTGGGTCACCTGACTCCTAACTGTAGAACTTTCCTGCTACATCACAAGATAGCCTCTTTAGAAAGTCATATGTCAGTATCTGGTAAAGACTGAAGATATACAAATATCCCATGTATGTGCTCCAGGAGAGAGGTATATTGATGTTTACTGCAGCATCATTTGTCATCAGGAAAAAAAAAAAAAAAAGTATCAGCAACCTAAATATCCCTCAGTAGAGAAACACAGAAGCAAAGGGTGATGGATTCACAGGGTGGAATACTATACAGCACTTAAAACGAATGTACTTGATCTATGTTATCAGTATGGATAAATTTCTAAAACGTCATGTTTGAATTTTAAAAAGCAAGTTGCAGAACACTTTCAGCATGATATCACTTATGCTAATTTTTAAAATTTACAAAGGCAAAAAGAGAGACTATAAGCTGATCCACATGTAATTTAGGTATTAGAACATGAGCGGGAAGAATATATAAACTAGAGGCAGTGGCCACCTGGAAGAATGGTGAACAGGACTGAGGAGCAGCACAAAGGGGAGCTTACAGCAGGAAGTGTAGCATGTTACTTATCTTTTTAAAGAAATATTTAAAGCAAATATGATTAAATGTTCACATGTGCTAGCTTTGGATGGTAGGTACCTGGCTTTCTTTCCAAATTCCTTGTTCTGTTTGAAATATTCCAACATTACAACAAAAAAAGTACAACAGTTAAGCTTTGATACAGGCTTTTCTGTCTAAAAAAGACTGAATGATCATCATTTACTGAGAATAGAGACACTTAACTTTGAGAAGGTTCCAAGTTAACACTCAACAGAACCAGAGGTAAGGTGACCACACATCCCAGTCTGCCAGGCCTAAACCCAGTCTATGGGACATTCATGGGTACTCAATAAATATTTATTAAATGAATTCATTCATTAATTAATTAAAATATAGTGGATACGCAAGTAATGCATTTTCTCTCCTTTGCTTATAAAGGTTCACAGGAAAATCAATGAAACGGGGCAAAGTGAGACATGCAGATTGATGACAAGCCCATTGCCTTTGTCTGGGTCCTAGACTCTTGGAGAAGGATGTTGGTGGCTGGGCCTAGGGAGATGGTAGTGGAAATGGAGAAAGATGGACAGATTTCAAAGATAATTAGGAAATGAAATTAGTAGGATGTGCTGACGGAATAGATGTGGGGATTGAGGAGGAAGATCGATCTCATCTAAGACCCTGGCTTCACTACTCCCTGGCACAGGACCAGGTTAGAGGGAGAGACCTTGAGTTCCATCTTGGATGCAATGAATTTAAGGAGCAACCCAACCTTCAAAGAGGAACACACACCTTTCACTTCTGCCTCCAAGGCCAATAATATCTCTTTCCTGGGGCTCTGTGTGTGGGCTCAGCCCTCCACCATGGCAGGGTGCCCCTGAGGGCTCCCAGCTTCCATTCCCTGCGTTTTCAGGAAGGTTGCAGGGACTCAGATATTAGTTAGCAGGCCTGTCAGTTGGGCTTTGAAGCAGCAGGTCAGCCTAAGCCCAGCAAGGCTGCATTGTCAACGTCTGCGCTGTCAAACTTAAAAACAATTCAAAAGATCCGGGTAAGAGTGTGCCCCCAACCCCACCACTAGGCTTTCATCCCGACTGGATCCCAAAAGGGATCTGTGCCGAGAGCCTGTCTGTCTCCTGGGGAACAGGGGCCGGTACCAGGTATGTAGAAACATAAAAAGGGTCTGGCCCCCAAATTCCCAGGGAAATGCTCTGCTCTGACGGTGTTGGCATATAGCCAACAGTCAACGTCTGCCGGCACAGCCCTGAAAAGAGAACATAGGGGAAAACCCTTCTGTGACTGGAGGGTTTACAGGGCCAGTGAAAATTATGCACAGAATGATGAACATAGTCAAAATCTTTGTGGGCCATGATGGAAAGGCCTCTTGTTTTAAACATCAGTCTTGCTCTTGGGTCTTGTTCACTTTTTTCGGTCCTGAAGAGTGCAGAAACCTTGGCCTTATCCAGGTGGACTGGCTGAGGCTGGGTGGCTGCAAATGGACTTCCCAAAGGCTATACGCAATTGCTTTTCTTTCAGCTTTTCTTAAAAATTTTCATTTATTTTTCTCCCATCCTCACTCTGGCCTAGGGCCAGTGCTTTTGGGTTGAATAAATTTAAATGTCATTACTGATAATGCGAAAAGCCAAGCCCACCTTTGAGCCATGTTGCACGATGTAACCTTTCCAGATGGGAGGATTATGGGCCCTCAATAGCTCCACTGCCACTTAGCCATCAGTGCACCAAGTCCCAGGTCAAGGTCTGTGCAACCCTAGGTGTCTCCAATGATTTCAATGACTCCTGCAAACCTCTCAAAATTTTCTCAAAACAGATCGAATTTTCATTCAGTATCCAATTAAAAATAAGTATACACCATGCAAGATTTTGAAGCAGGTCTTCTTAACCTGGGTTCTACAGGTCTGTGGATAGAATTCAGTGATCCAGGAACGTGGGCAGGAAAAAGTTACATCTTTTATTCACCAACCTCTGATTGAAACTTGGAATTTTCTTCCATTATGAATAAAGAAAATTGGGCTTCCCTGGCGGCGCAGTGGTTGAGAGTCCGCCTGCCAATGCAGGGGACACGGGTTTGTGCCCCGGTCCGGGAAGATCCCACATGCCGCGGAGCGGATAGGCCCGTGAGCCATGGCCGGTAGGCCTGCGCGTCCGGAGCCTGTGCTCCGCAACGGGAGAGGCCACATCAGTGAGAGGCCCGCGTACCGCAAAGAAAAAAAAAAAGAAAAAGGAAACAAACCACAGTGGTATTAGAAGGACGTGGGCTTTCACCAGTTAAACTCATGCATATTTTCATACCACCTAAGAATTGCTACATATTTCAGATATTTTGAAACATTTACATTCAACACTACTTTGCGATCACAGTATTTATTAAGCCCTCCACTAGGCTGATAGTTAAAGTATTAATAAAGAAGCACATTTATCACAATATCACACATTTTTTCTTAACATTTGGAGAACTATATTTCAATATAATTGGTTTCCTTTGGAAGCCTATGTATTTGTTATGCATTTAAAAATTTTATACTTGAACAGAGGGCCATAGGCCCCACCAAACTAATGAGAAGGTCTGTGTAGATGAAAAAGGCTAGGAACCCTGCTTTGGGTTGGGGAGTGAGGAGAAAGAGGAAGAAAATGAAGGAAGAACTTTAATAATGATGGATGGAGAACCTATTCATGTACCATCTGTTCTGAGCTTACCACTGGGGGAAAGGTATCTGAAGATCAAAACAACAAGATTCCACCCCTCTTCCTAAGTCAACACTTCTCAAACTTTAATTTTGTGTAGTAAAGGATTTAGCCTTGCCCAAAGAAAAGTCTAGCCTTTGTTCCCAGCACCTGGAAGGTAACCTCTAAAACCTTGAAATTTCCTGAGTGATAGGAGTAAGACTTTGGGGATGGTTTGTTATGCAGCAAAAGCTGACTGATATACCTCTGGACACTAGTGGTTACCCCTATCTGACTGAACTTCCTGTGTCCCCATCTTTTCTAGGTCAGTTCCCCCAGAATCTAGCTCAAGTCAGGGGCAAACCCAGTGACAGTTCCCAACCCTCCCCCTCCACCTTCTCTGTTCCCATTTTGTTTCTCATTAACTGTGTGAGTTTGGCAAAAAAAATATTTAACTTCTCTGAGCCTCACTTCTTTAGGCTTGTTGGGAATTTTGGTTGTAGATGTTAACACACTTTCTAGGACAATTCTAAGGCATCTGGAAGATGTTCAATAAATGGTAATAAATCAACAATTCCAGACTGATTCCTGAAAAATTCCTCACTCCATTGAGATGTTAGAGAAAGAAAAAAACCCTAAGCTGGATGGATGGATGGATGGGTGGATGAGGATGTCATACCTTTGGAAGGGCAGATAAATAGATGGGTGGATGGTTCACAGATGGACAAATGGAGCCCCTCATCCCTGGGAATGCCCAACTGCCTCACATTTGCTTCTTTTCCTCTCCCATCTAGCTCCCACTCATTCCTCTCCTTCAAAATCAACTCCAGGGTTATTTTAAGTGTCCTTTTGAACAAATCACAGATCTCAAATTGGCTGGTGAGGGTTTCTAGCATTCTAATTGTGAAACATGCTTCTGAATGACTTAGGAGCTGAGGGGAGCTTGAAAAAAGCCCAAGATGCTGAGAGAAAATGAGAAACATGACATTTAGAAAAGGAAACCAATTTTCTTTAACTAAAACTGTTGCCTCTGTAAACCATATTATACATCCAATAAATTCACATAATGCTAAGTCCCTCACAAAAGAGAGAGGGGAGAGGAGAGGAAGAAAGAGAAAAAAAGGATAAGAAAAACCTTGCAGAGATTTTCAGACTCATATTTTCCCATTAAAAACAATTGCTGGGCTTCCCTGGTGGCGCAGTGGTTGAAAGTCCGCCTGCCGATGCAGGGGACGCAGGTTCGTGCCCCAGTCCGGGAAGATCCCACATGCCGCGAAGCGGCTGGGCCCGTGAGCCATGGCCGCTGGGCCTGCGCGTCTGGAGCCTGTGCTCCGCAACGGGAGAGGCCGCAACAGTGAGAGGCCCGCGTACCGCAAAACAACAACAACAACAACAACAATTGCTTTGATCCTTATGATAGTTATTAAGAGTCAGATTACCTGGATTCAAATACAGGCTCTACCACTTACAAGTGGAGTAACCTTGGGCAAATCATTTAACCTCTCCATGCCTCAATTCCTTCATCTACAAAATGAGGATAATAATAATACCTACTTCATTGGGTAGTTGTGAGGATTACTGAGATAATATAGGTAAAGCTCTCAGAAATCATCCAGGCACGTGGTAAGTGCATGGTAAACGTGAGCAAATATCATTACTATTACTCCCGCACACATTCACTAGGCGAAGAACACAGCTGCAGGACCTGTGTAACCTAGGGAATATGAATAGATTCGGCACTGCAGTGACTACTTTGAAGACCCTCATTGTCCTTTACAGCTTCACATATTGATATTCTCCACTCTGATTACCCATAATGATCCTGACACTAACTGCTCACAAGTTCGATCACAAACATCATGTAACCCAAGTATGGATGTGGACCATATGGTCCAGCCCAACCTAGTGTTATACTGAAAGAAACAGTCCAGCAACCGGAAAAAGTAATTTAAGGGACTTTCCTGGTGGCGCAGTGGTTAAGAATCCGGCTGCCAATGCAGGGGACACAGGTTTGAGCCCTGGTCTGGGAAGATCCCACATGCTGTGAAGCAACAAAGCCCATGCACCACGACTACTGAGCCCGTGCTCTAGAGCCCACAAGCCACAACTACTGAGCCCTTGTGCCACAACTACTGAAGCCCATGTGCCTAGAACCCGTGCTCCGCAACAAGAAGCCACGGCAAGAAGCTGGCACACTGCCACGAAGAGTAGTCCCCACTCACCACAACTAGAGAAAGCCTGCATGCAGCAACGAAGACCCAACGCAGCCAAAAATAAATAAATAAAATAAATAAATTTATCTTTTTTAAAAAAGTAATTTAAAGCACTTCAAACATTTACTCAATTTCCCAGAAAATTTCAAAGAGAGAAGTATTATACATTAACACACAACAAACATCTTTAAAACCTCCCCTATCACTGTGGCTTTCAATATCCCATGCATATTATTTTCCTAAAACCCTCTCTCTCCCTTTCACTCACTTTTAACCTCCAGATCTTTTCTATTTCTAACCTATTTCTAACCCTCTCCATATGTTCGCACCTTAGTTCTTTCTTTATTGGGTAGATCAACATAAACTTCTGACACCTTTAGTGGCTTCTTCCCGTTTCATACTTTACCTAAATTCTGTACAACGAAGGTGAGCCCAGGAGTGAGCTGACCAAGTAGGACAGAATTCTTCCCTATGGAATCAGGGAGAAAGCTAAAAATGCTCATTCATAATTGTCCCTGCGACACCAAGTTCTCCAATATCTCCATGGCTTTGCTCAAGCTATTTCCTCTGTGTAGAATGCACTCTACTTTTCTTGAGTAGCTTTTGGTTGGACTGGCATCTCTGTTCTGAGAGCTGAGAGTGAGGCTGGTTTGGTATGGAGGGGTACAGGGCTGGAAATGTGAGGTCTAGTTTAGGCAGTCTGACTCACCTCCAATCTGGTTCGGAAATTCATAATGTGTTCCCTCATAGTCTGGGTGACCACTGGCCTCACATGTGGTCCAGAGGACATAATGGCTAGTAAGGAGTTGGACTAGCTGACCCCAAAAACTCAGATTACGTGGCATTTAGAGCAAAAGAACCCCTCATGGGGAAAAAGCAAGCCAACGTTCACCCTAAATTGCTATAGCCATCAACTACCACCCACTGGTCCCTATGAGGCAGAAACCTCAGACTTGGAAGATAGTTCAAGGTTCTCCAAACCAGTGGGTCCATGGTGGCATCTCTGAATACTAACTTCCACCCCCTAACATGGGGCAAAGAACCCCTAGACCAGACCTTTCGAAAAACACACTAGAAATCTTATCTTTTACACAGCAGTTTACAGTTTTCAATGGACTTTTACCTATGTCCTCACAACCCCATGAGACAAACAGGAACGGAATCCCAGTTCTGACAATAGTTTCATGTGACTTTGAGCATGTCACTTCCCCTCGCTGGAGCTCAGTTTTCTTACCTGCGAAAAATACTCAGGATAAACTAAGCTATGCTACATAACAAACTCAAACTCGATGGCTTTGCACCACAAAAGTCTATTTCTTGCTCATAATAAATATCCAAAGTGAACCTGTGAGAGGCTCTGCTGTACACAGTCTCACAGACTGACGGTCTCTACCACCTTGTTCCATCTGGAACACAAGGCCTCCGTATTCACATGGCCAGGGAAGAACTAAATTAGAGCAGGCTTTTAACCATCACAGAAGTGACACACATGACTCCCACTCATATGTTATTGGCCCTGCATAACTCCAAGGGAGCCAGGAAACATCAGAAAATAAGTGGAATCTTCGATAAACAGTGTCGCTGCCACAAGATATGATAATAATACCTCCCCTGCTAGGTGACTAGATGAATTAGATGGACAATTATATTTCACAAAGACTTTCAACATTTAAACCTCAGCTAAATTTGACTGTGTAGCTTCTGTCTGCTAGGTCCTGTGATTAGTGCTGAGAATACCATGGTAAGCCTCTCCTCATGGAGCTTATAGTCTAGTGCATGAGGCAGACAAAAATCAGATCATCACACCAATGTGAGTGTAATGAAACACTGAGACAGATGCACTTTTCGAGAGAGGCATGGTGATGAAACGAGGATCCTGGACTCATCTGGGGGCCCAGGAAGACTTCCCCTAGAAGGTCATTCTTGGGTGAAGATCTAAAAGATGAGTAGGCATTAAGTAAATGAGCATTGAAGAGAAGGTGGTATGAAGAGCAGTGTTGGCAGAGGAAAGAGTATAGACAAAGGCCCAGTGGCAGGAAACGCCGGCATATTTGAGGGACCCAGAAAAAGTACAAAAGGCTCAAGTACTGAGACGAAGGGGTAGCTTGGGGTAAAGGGGGTCATCGAGTTCAGCAGGGACCAGACCTTGTAGGCTGCAACAGGGATTTATTTGTCCTTTATCACCAAGGCAAAGTGATGTCACAGTTACAGTGTTCCACTTTGCAGAAGTGGAACTTGATGCTGAGAGAGGCCAGGAGACCCATGTGGAGTTTTGCAGCTATGCAACGAGGAGCCAGAAGCCTGCCTGATTCAGGCCCTAACTACTGCGTGACCACCTGCAACAGCCTCAGGACGATTCAAGACTAAAAACATTCTCCCCCACCATGAGAAGAACCATTTCCTTCGCGGGGCATGCTCCTCCCCGCAGCCAGCGATGTATGCAGACGGTGTAGCTTTGGCGTGAGCTGGGCCAGGTTGAGGCAAAGAGCTGGGGAAGAAGATTACGGAGACCCAGCCACTTCCTTTCCATCTCAGCTGAGCCAGTTTTACCACGCGGATTTGAGTGGCCATTTCCCCCTTTCCAGCAATGTTTCCCCACCTCTGAAATGAAGCCATTGAATCAGATGGTCTCTGAGGTCCCTTCCAGTCACAGGAGTCCTAGGTGTGTTTTCCGGCTGAGTAATTGAAGGGGGAAAGTGAGTAGACTCCAAACCAGTCTTTATCTGGAGAACCGCAATTTGCCAAACAAGAAAATCAGAGGGAAATTGCAAAGATGATGAGAGATGGACCTTTTTTAGGAACAACAACCTAATCACAAGTCACTGCTGGAGAAGAAATGTCACAAAAACCTTGATTTGCAGCTTTAGGGAGCGACGTGCCACGGGAGCCAGGCAATTAACAACGTGAGATGCTTCACGGAGGCACAGATGAATCACGAAAGGCAGCATCTATAGGCTGCAAAGGATGTCAGACAGCACATGATTAAAATCCTAGTTTGATTCATGAAGTCCTTGTGGAGCTGCCCCACCAAGAAGTCAGTCTGCGCCTTCCTGGTCCCCTCTTGTGATGGGGACCTTCATACCCATTCCCCAGCAGTGCATGGCACATAGCAAGAGCTCATCACATTTTTTTTTTTTTTTTTTTTTTGCGGTACACGGGCCTCTCACTGTTGTGGTCTCTCCCATTGCGGAGCACAGGCTCCAGACGCACAGGTTCAGCAGCCATGGCTCATGGGCCCAGCTGCTCCGCGGCATGTGGGATCTTCCCAGACCGGGGCACGAACCTGTGTCCCCTGCATCGGCAGGCGGACTCTCAACCACTGCGCCACCAGGGAAGCCCTCATCACATATTTTTGAATGAATGAATGAATGAATAGCTCTGGTGCTGCCTCAAGAATGGTCGTGACACTTTCACCCATGGGTCCTACTGTTACCATCTGGGGCACCCTTGGTCTTATGACTGCCTGTCTTAGGAAGGGAACCCCCAAAGCAGGTCCTGATTTTGGAGGGGCTTTTAGGAACCCCCGGTTGGTGAACAAGAAACCGAGACAGGGAAAGGAAGGAAACTAATATGGGGGGTATTAATGAGCATGTTACCACTGTGGACAATTACAGCTTAATCCCTCTGGGAAACCTCTGGGAGATAATATACAAGTGTTCTGGCCAGCACGGCAGCTACTAGCCACGTGCGGCTATGGAATACTTTCAGTGTAGCTAGTCCAAATTGAGGTGTGGAGTAAGTGTGAAGTGCACGTTGGATTGTAAAGACTTTGTATTTTTAAAAAAAGGAGAATATCTCATTAATGATTTTTTATATTGATTATGTATTGAAATGACAATATTTTGATATACTGGGTTAAAATATAGTATTAAAGTCGATTTCACCTGTTTCTTTTTACCTTAATTTAAAAGTACCTGTATGGGGCTTCCCTGGTGGCGCAGTGGTTGAGAGTCCGCCTGCCGATGCAGGGGACGCGGGTTCGTGCCCCAGTCCAGGAAGATCCCACATGCCGCGGAGCGGCTGGGCCCGTGAGCCATGACCGCTGAGCCTGCGCATCCGGAGCCTGTGCTCCGCAACGGGAGAGGCCACAGCAGTGAGAGGCCCGCGTACCGCAAAATAAATAAATAAAAGTACCTGTATGGTTCCCATTTATGGTTCCCATTATATTCCTACTGTTCAGTGCTGTTACAGAATACAACTTAGAACTATCCCACCCAAGGGGAGAGGAGGCTGGGGTTCTGTCCACCAGTTTCCACGCATCATTGGTTGAGTGCTGCTCCCAGGACAGCATTTCAACCTGTCCCATGTACCCCAGCGAGCTTCAGCAGCCTAAGAAAACTCTCGGAGTTGTGGGAACCTGCCACTGGAAGCCAGCAGCAAGTTCAAGAGCCTCGCGTGTAGAGGGTGTGAGCACAGGGCCAACAGCACCTGATGCTCTGCCCTGCAGTCATCTGAAAACACATGTGTGTCCTGTCCCACTGCCCCAACCTCTCCCCGCCAAACTGAACAACACAATTTCTCTCTATATGTCCTTCTCAGAAAACATGCTCCCTGTCTCCCCAGCTTCTGAGTTGCCTTCTCTAAATATACACCAATTGGCCATTGTCCTTTTCATAGGATGTTGATTGAAATTGTCTATCATTCACACAAGCCTCTTGGCCTTCCTACATCTGGGATCCCTTTGAGATTCTGGTAACTTTATGGAATTTCTTTCCTGGAATCAAAAAAAAAGAAGAAAAACATGCACCACACTCACAAACTCTTGCATTGCCTTTCCAAAGAGTTCACAACCCCGATGTCCAGACATAAGCCTGCAGACCCAAGATTGAAAACCCCAGTTCTAATTCTTGCCTGTCCAACTCTTATTCTCCTCCACTACCTAGATTCAAATCTTCCTCTCTGGGTTCTTCCAAGTTTCTCACCAGCGGAGGAGAGGAATTCCTGAAGCTGTAGGTGGAGGCAGGCACTCTCAGAGGCATCTGCTGGCTGTAGAGCCCCGAGACCTTGAGGTTAACCCCCCACTGCAATCCCCAGCGATTCTCTGGTTCCTGGTAAACAGCCAATATGGTGAAGATGAGCATCACAGGTGACCGGGATACCACGGCAAGAGCCCCTGCCCTCAGGGCACAGAATGTTAAGGCCAGAAAGGGCCCAGGACATCAGCACATCTTATGCATGCCAGCAATTGAGAGTTTACATGTCATCTCACTGACCCTCAGGACAACTCAGTGGGGGAAACAGGGCTGTGGTCTTGATTCTGCAGATCCAGAAGGTGAGGCTCAGCGGAAATGCACTTGCCCAAGAGCACAGCTAACAATGGGGGAAGCTGGGACTTGAGCCAATATCTTCTGACTCCCAATCCTGTGTCCCTCCATCTACATCAAGTTGCTCTTTGTGGGGGAGACTGCTAGCTGTCCACCCAAATCCATTCCCCCCTTGTTCCCTAGGTGTTGTGATTGCAACATGGCCCTCCAGCTAGGGAACGCATTTCCCAGCTTCCCTGGAGGTTTAGGAGGGCAATGTACCCATTCCAGTGATGGAATATGAGTGAACACATGTGCCGTTTCTGTCTCACTTGCTTACAAAGAATTTATGGCCTTGATGGCCCTGGATTTGCACACTTTTTTCCCTCCTACTGGCTGGGTGGTGATAAAAAGTGACCTTGAAGATGAAGATGGCAGAGGCACCATCAGCCTGGGCTCCTGAACAACTGTGAGGGGCAGAGCCACCTCCTGACCTAGAGCGTCACCTCTGACTATTGTATGGGAGACAAACTTCTACGATCTTTAAGCCACATTATTTGGGGTCTTTTGTTAAAACAGCTGTGCCTTTTAACTTAACTAATACACACCCCTAGGAAATAACAGGCCAAATTCCCTTACTATATGGAGTCAATTCTCCCTCTTGTTCATTCATTCATTCATTCATCTAGAAAGAAAGCATCTGAACTCTGGGAATGCTGGCACACCAAGACAGCCATTGGAGATCGTATTTTATCAGCGCCTCAAAGGAGAAAAGAGGAGAAGAAGGGTTGTGGGTTGTTAGCAGAGCTCCTAAGGTGCTGGGTCCGGTACCCTGGATCAGAGGAACAAGCAGAGAACGACCTCGGAGGTGAGAGGATGGAGGTACCCAGGCTTGACCCTGAATGGTGACCTCCTACCTCACCCAAGGGGAACTCAAAGGTTCAATTGAATGAAACTGAGACAGCATTTCCATTCTCCAGAGAGCCTGACACGACAGCTGCCAGGCATGGCTGAGGGGAGAGTCTGATTTAACCATCCCCTATTCACCTCGCTGGTGAGGGAGAGATTCCTGCTCTAGGGTTACAACAATAGCCAATGACACTCGGCACTGAACAGTTACGATGAACAGATTGATCGCATATACTCAGAACCTGGGTGAGGAGAACACTGCCTGCCACACAAGGCCACACGGGCATTGTACTCCAGGACACAGAGAACCACCAGGGTCTGTGAGAGGCAGGCTTTGTAGTATCAAGAGGGTGGGATGACCCCTGGTTCCCAAGAGAGGAGGTGATTTGCTTGTTCGAATAATTCCATGGTCTGACAGAGAAAAGAAACCTGCCATGTGGGGGATAAGCAGGAACTGTACCTGGGGCCCTTGATAGGGAGGGTTGTTTGATAAGAGGACCTTAACTGCAGGAGCAGAGTGGGGAAAGAAACTTGCAACTGGGCCATTCAAGGTCCCTCGGTTTCAGCAGATAATCAAGGCAGCCCATCAAACTATGCCTCAGTTTTAGGCCTTACACCACAGAAGGCTCCCCGAGGATCAAAACCTCAACAACCACAAAACTTATCAAGTGGGTGACATGAGCTCAGGGAGCCTCAACATCTACAGGGTCTCAACCCAGAGATTCCAGAATCGCAGAACCTAACTCATTAGTGTTCAGTGCTGCCCAAAGTGGGCTCAGAGCTGAGCAGCAGCTGGAGAGGGGCAAGTGATAGAGACGCCCTGTTAGCTGCACCTTCCTGAGCCCCCTCCTCCCTGTAAATCACCCTGCCTCAGCTAGGTCAAAAATCCCCACCCCCAGCTGTTTAAATCCCTCACCTTCCTTCATACCTCCTGCATTTGACACAAACAGACATTAATATATCTGCCCTCTGCTCCTATAAGAAAATGGGCTCTGTAACCAAGACAACTACTTTTGGCCTACAGCACTGAACACGGAAGGCAGCAGGCTGTCAGAGATAAGGGTCCATCCTGGGACCCTCACCTCTAGACCCCTACCTCCTGTCCTGCTAGTCAGACGGCCGTGTTTGCTTTCTGCTCTGGCCTTTCTCGACTTCTCTAATCAATTCCTGCTTTGAGACACCATCTTGGTTGAACCCACAGAAAGAGGTGAACTTTGCTCTGTTTTGAATGTGGTTCAGGTATTCGGCTAATAATGAGCTTAAAACCCTGTACCCCGCAGAAATGATTCCCACGAAGGCACGTAAGACCCTGTGTGGCTACTCTGCTATGATGGGGACTTCCAGCCGCCAGAGCTTGAGAGCCCACCTCAGAGCCCACCTCAGCTACCTGCTTCCAGCTTTATTCCGGAGATCAGGCCCCACCCAGACCCTCGGTCCCTGTCCAATGTGATGAGGAGTGATGTCTGGGCACCATCACCTCACCCTCTGGACCCCAAGCATCTAAAAGTATTCCTAGGGTACAGCCAAATCCATGACGTTTACCAGAATGTCCCTGCTGGTAGCCTGAGTAAATCTATTTTCCCTCCCTTAGAAGCTAAAAGGTGAGTCAGAGCTGCCACTTTGGGCACCAGGGGCAATAACCCCTCAGTCCAGATGGGGGCTGAGAGAATCCATCAGCACGACACTAAAATTAGGATTCAGCTTCCTGGAGAAGCACAGAATGCCGTCAAAGCTTTACCATGAGTTACCTGGCGGGGAGTCCTACTGGGAACTTAAACCACGTTTTTGGTGTTGGTTTTTTTCTGCTTCAGACAGCAGTCACTTTCTCTACCCTTGGCTAGCAGGGGGTGCAGGTTGTGTAGGGAGTGACCCTCTGAAAGGGAGGAAAGAAGGAGAGGCCTGGGAAGTTCTGATGACCAGGACCCTATATTAGTTTGCCAGGGCTGCCACAGCCTGGGTGGCTCACACAATGTGATGAAATGTATTTTCTCCCAATTCTGGAGGCTAAAAGTCCAAGACTGAGGTGTCAGCAGTGCTGACTTCTCCTGAGGATTGTATCTTTGGATTGTAGGTGGTCATCTTCTCCCTGTGCCCTCATGTGGTCCTCCCTCTGTGCATGTGCATATCTGTGTCCCAATTTCTTATGAGGACACTAATCCTACTGCATTACGGCCCACCCATATGACCTCATTTTACCTTAATCACCTCTTTAAAGGCCCCATCTCCAAATACAGTCACACTCTGAGGTACTAGGGGTTAGGACTTCAACATATAAATGTAGGGGTTTGGCGGGGGAAGACACAATTCAGCCCCTAACAGGCTCATTCCCTCCCAGTGAGGGTCAGCAAGCTCAGCGTGCATCTAGGGCGATGCTTTATTTTCTTAGGAGATCGACAAGACCCACCTTGGGAGCCAAGAATCAGAAGAAGGGCTTCTATGTGAGATGGCCTAAAAACAGAGGGTGCAGCACCCTGAGAAAGAGTCTTGGGGAGGGGGCATTGGGATGGGGGAAAGGAAAGCTGTTCACCAGGTTTGACAGGGATGTGAATAACTTCATTGTGCCTAGGGAGGATGGCCGGGCTGCAAAGAAGCTTGCAAGATAATAGGGGACATTTAGTTTTAAGAATAAGGGACCAGATCTCTGCCTTTACCTCCCTGCAGAAGGGTAACCAGTGTGCCCCAGAGGACAGAACCAGGTCCTGTGGGTATAAACCAAAGAAAGGCATGTTTCAACTGCAGGAAAATAAGAACATTCTAGGCATTGAAATATTCAACCTTGGAGTAATCTGCTATGACAAGTAGTGGGTTCCCTTTACTCAGAGCATTTCAGTCAAGCTGGGAGATCATCACGGTGCTTGGAGGAGAAGTTTTCCCGAAATTCTCAATTTTTGTGATGGATCAAATAAGAGGGTTGGAGTAAATATAGCCTGCTCTTGCAGTCGTTTAGTCTTCTGTAACCCTTACCAGCCTCTGTCTTTCAGACTAGATGAATTATAAAGAGAGTAACTAATGACACATAATTCCAGCGTGGAATTCAGGATGTCCATCCAAAATGTCCAAGTTACCATATATTTATGGTAACTACCACTATAAATTAACAGATCTTCAAAAACGCACACACGTAAGAGCAGAAGGGTAGTTTATCTAAAAAGTGTAAAAGAACCCCTGAACTCTGTCTAGAAACTAAGGTTTTTAGAAAAATTTAGCTCTGTGACCTACTGGGTCAGGAATTAAACATCACTCTAGAAGGGTGTGGTAGGCAATATGATGATTCTCCGCCACCCCCGAATGAATGAATTCCGCACCCTAATCCCCAGCACCTGAGAATATGGTTTTTTTTAATTGAGGTAAAAATTCACGTAGCATAAGATTAACCACTTTAAAGCATACCATTCAGTGGCATTGAGTGCATTCATGGTCTCACGTAACCACCACCTCCATCTAGTGTCAAAAGCGTTGCATCATCCCAAGAGGAGACCCCATATCCATTAAGCAGTCACTCCTTCTTCTTCCCTGTCCCCAGCCCCTGGCAACCACTACTCGACTTTCTTTCTGGTTTTTATGGATTTACCTATCCTGGATATTCCATATAAGTGGAATCATACAACACGTGACCTTTCGTGTCTGACTTCTTTCACTTGGCGTCATGTTTTTGAGATCCACCCATGTTGTAGCAGGGATCAGTACTTCATTCCTTTGTATGGCTGAATAATACCCGACTGTGCTTAAATTTTGAATAAGATGCTTCTCGTTTTCACTTTGCGCTGGGCTCTGAAAGCAAGAAGCTGGTCTGAGCTGGCTCTGATGGGCTGTGGGAGCTGGTCACACTCAGAGGGACCCCTGCCTGCCTCTCCTCCCTCCACGTACCGTCCACCACGCAGCCGAATGATCTTACTCAGGTGAAGTCTGATGGTACCATCTCCCTGCTTAAAATCCTCCCATGACCGGCAGGCATCAGGCCCTCGGCCACGGGCTCCAGCTCTCTGAAGGGGCCCGACTCTGGTGACCCTCCACCCTCAGCTGGGAAGGCCCTCCCTCTGCTTCCCCCACCTCCTCTCTCAAATTGGTCCGAACACCGTAACTCTATGATTCTAAGGTCCTCGTGCTCAAAAATAAGGCGAAAGTGGTGAAAGGGCTGTGAGATCATTGGTGAGAAAGATACAATCTACTTCAAGGCTGACCTTGCAGGAAGACTGGCTGAGAAACTGATGAGTCCATTTAAGCTCTTACACGGACACTCTGGGGGATCATAGAGCTTACTTATGAGGGAACTTCTGTAACCAATGAGATATAAATAAGCACATTAAAGTATTCCTGCTTCAGCCCAGCTTAATGGCCAAAAAGCTAATTGTCAGAGATTGGAAAGGGTCTGAAATATTATAAATATGGCTGGAGTGGCACTTGGTATCATGTAAGGAACCTGGCCAAAGAAGTCAGAATAATGCAGGGAAGCCAAGAGGATGCTTCCAGACGTCCAATGGGTGGTTTTCATTTGGGTCATTACCTTTTCCACTTTTTCACATCAACCATCCTTAAACAGTAGCCAACACCACCTTGATTCTACTTCCAAGAGTAAGGAGGGTGAGTTGGTGGCTGGAGGTTGTGAGGGACACTGGAAAGCCTGGGGTCTGGAACTCACCCATCTGGCTTGTCCTCTCAGTGGCCAGTGCCCCTACGGTCAGAGGCCTTGACCATGAACAGGGATGTCACAGGTCAGCCTTGTGGCTGGGCCCAAACTATAGGCTGGGTCCCCCACCTGTCAAAGCCAGCACCTGCCACCTCAGTCCTCCCCTTCTCCCCCACCTGGGCCTGGGTCACCACGTCCAAGGTCTCGCATCAGGGCGATCCTCTCCTATCCTCAGTCTCTCCCCCACCACAGGTTCCTTCGGGCCAGCCTTCAAACGTGCTCGTCTCCACACCTGGACAAAAGCCCTGGCCTTGGTTCTGCGTCTCTCCCAAACCACTACCTCCTCTCTCTCCTTCCACCTGCCACCAAACATCCACACCGGCTATCTGTCCCTCCTCCCCCTCCCCCCAGTCTCCCAGCCTCCAGCCTCACATCACATGTCCCTCCCTCACAGAATGATCTTTCTGAAGCATAACAGAACCCAAGACCCCCTGCCTAACCTTCTGGTAGCCTTTTAACCCCCAAGAGGAAGCCAAGTCTTAAGCTGATCATGCAAGGACCGTCTTGGCCTGGCCACCTCCCTGCTCATCTCTTGTCCATGACACACCTGCACCACCTCCTCCCACCTATCCCAGGCTCCAGGCCTGCTCACCCTCCCCCAAATATACCTCCCTCCCATTCATGCACCCCTCCCCTATCTCCTGCCTTCCACCTCTATGAGCCTTGGTTTCTCTATCTATAAAAGAGATGGGTTTGGATCAGCTAATCCCTGAGGTTCCTCTCCCAATTCTAAAAGAAAAATGCAGCACACGAACCACTTAGACTTTTTTCTGAGTATCTAAGTGCTTTCGATGGAAAACTCAGGAACAGCCAGCAAGGATCCCAGCAGAAGCAGCGGATGTATTCTCTCTCACGCTTTTTTTCTCTCTACCTTCAATGTATTTCACCATCTCATGAACAAAAATAGCCTAGTTTGATTCCCCAAGGAAAAGAACAGAAAGGAAGCTGAGAGTCCAATTAGTGTCCACTCTCAGAAAATCAAAAGAAAAAGCAAAGAGAGTGGAATAACAACAACAAAAAAAAACCCGTAAAAGATGTCAGACCCACAGACTGACCAGACAACCTAGCTCCCTGCAGCTGGGGATCCCGATGGGGCCAGAGAGACCGGGGAAGCTGAGGCAGGAAGAAAGCTTCGCCCAAGGTTCCCTATGGGGTCCTGCTCACAGGTATCATGAACCACGAAGTTTTAGAGCAACGCTGACACGCGTCAATTCAGGTCAGATGTATAATCAATCATTCCCTTCTCATTTGGTTTATCAGTTCAAAGGGTTCACCTGCCAATGAATGGACTGATCCTCAAAATGTAAAGTGTATAATTCTTTATATTGGGGTCAGCTAATCTTTGTCTTTTGCTGGGTCCTTGGGGCAGCACTGATGTAAGTCTGGCCTTCTGAGGAAGAAGAAGAGAAATGTGTCTTAGTATCCCTGAGGACTGGGACCCCAGCTTTCACCTCTGGGTAATGGGCCAGGGAATGAGCAATGAGAAAAGGAACTTTCACTTCTGTATGTTTGTCATGTTAATTGTTTGATTCTTTTTCAATTAGCATACTCCGAAGTGTGCTTGGGTGTTTTGTTTGTTGTGTTTTGTTGTGTTGTGTTTTGTTTTGTTTTGCTAACATGCAAGGAGATGACAAGAGAAGTTTTATTCCTCAAGTTGTTCAAGAAAAAAAAGAAAACAAAAACAGCCCTGGAAGGCCAAATTACCTGGTCGGTCATCCCCAGTGTATTAAACTATCATTTATAGCGTGGTCTTCAAACTATGGCGCGCAAGCCAAATCCAGCCAGCCATTTGTTTTTCTAGGGTCTGCAAGCTTAGAATGCTCTTTATATCTTTTAGCGATTTTTTTAAATTCAAAAGACTATTGAGTGACATGTGAAAATTATATGAAATTCAAATGTCAATGTTCATAAATAAAGTTTTATTAGAGCATAGCCATGCACATTCATTTTCATACTGCCTGTGGCTCCTTTCACACTGTATAGCTGTACAGCCCACAAAGCCAAAAATGTTCACTGTCTGGCCCTTTCCAGAGTTTGTCGACCCCAGCTCTACACTCCCACATCCTGTCATCCCAAGCCTTAAAGAGTTAAGAATATAATAAAAACTGAAATTTTAAGCAAACATCTGTGGAACATTGAATATATTCTTGAGAAACACTATTTGAAAACATACTTAAGGACTTCATAATGTGGGGTTTTTTTCTCTTTAAAGTTTTCGTTACGGAAAATTGTAAACATATTCAATAGGACACAGAACGGTACAACTAAGCCCCCATGTACCCATCAACCAGCTTCAACGGTTCTCCATCTGCGGCTGATCCCACACTCCCTGCTCCTGCACTATTCTGAAGCAAATCCCAAACCGTACAAATTTCATCTGTAAATATTCTGGAGCATAGAATGTCTTAAAATGAAATTTTACAACCGGAGGAGACTGTGACAAGCTGTTGGTCATAAGGAGTTCGCAGCTAAAGAATCATAAGGCTGTGGGGGGTGGAACCGGGAGACATACTTTATAACTGGTTGAGAAATGCATGCCAGGACCTCGTCTTCCAAGCAAAACTCCCGGCTGGCTGACACTCACCGGCCACCGGGATGGGGCAGCCCTTCTTTCCCCATCTATTGTCATCAAGGAAAGGGGGCTTGTGAACGTAATTCAAGACTGGGAAGGAGACAGACACACTTCCAGGTGAATGAGTTTCTAAAGTCTGCATGAGTTCTGGCATTCACACTGGCAGTGGATGAGGTCTGATTCTCCTTTCCTTAACGGTCAGTGTCAACAGGAAGAAAGGAGAAGCGTCCAGACCCCTCTTTGGTCTTCCTCCCCTCTGCCACCCCAAGAACCCAAAGTCACCCCCCAAGTTCCCTACCCACGGGGAAAACAAGCAAGAAAGAGAATAGCCACGTCAGAGGTCAGGAATGGGGGGAGGGGGCAACCTTAACAGGGGAGGCAGAGGTGTGGGAGGGGAAAGGGAGCTTCCCTGGAGGTCGGATGCAGCGGGTCAGCGCAGCCTACGTGCGTGCTGACGAGCTAGCTAGATTAGGGATGTCACGCTCTGACGGTCAGCTCTGTACGTCACCCTGACCTGGCTGAAGCACCTAGTTTACTCAGTCACGTGCTAATCCCAGTGTTACCGGGCAGGCATTTTGCGGATGTAGTGAACACCTGCAATCAGTTGACTTTAAGTAAAGGAGATTACCCTCCATGATGTGAGTGGGTCTCATCCAATCAATCAAAAGGCCTTAAGGGCAAAACTGAGGTTTCCCTGAGGACAAAGAAATTCTGCCTCAAAACTGCAGCATCAGCTCCCGCCTAAGAGTTTATAGCCTGCAGCCCTGCCCTGCAAACTTCAGACTTGCCAGCCTCCACAATCACATGAGCCCATTGCTTGAAATAAATCTGTGTGTGTCTGTGTGTGTGTGTGTGTGTGTATGGAGAGAGAGAGAGAGGTATAGGTATAGATACAGATACAGGTCTAGGTACATCTACAGATATTTATATGATGATATTAGACATAGACATGGATCCTCCCCATCCTGTTTCTCTGGAGAACCCTGACTGATATACATGCTGAATAGTTCTCTCCCCCCGACTCTATGCAACTAATACCTAACAGTTATTGAGTGCTTAGTACGTACCAGGCACCGTTTCAAGCACTTTGCCTATGTTAACTCACTTAATCCTCACAACAGCTCCATGAGGGTGAACCCCACTCTACAGATGAGAAAACTGGGGCATAGAGAGGTTTCTGGAATGCTGTGAGGCTGCTGCAAAGAGCTGACGGAGCCGGGGAGCAAAGGTGAGGAAGGCATGCGATCCTTCCTTGTAGGCTTACCTGAGATACGGAGTCCAGTTCACTCCACCTGAGACAAGAAGATGCTTACTTGGAAGGATCCTGGACAGGAGGAGAAACACCAAAAGCCCAAACAGACTGCATGCAATCTCTGATTCTACTATAGCGGCATCCACAAAGCACAAAGTAATCTCAATGAATTATCCCATCACATTTCTGTGATACCTCAGAGAGCATTTTAACATAGTAAATCTTTCCATCTTCCCATTTACACTTTGCCTCCAACTTTGATTTGTTTTGCTTGAGGAGTTACTAATTCAATCAAAGGTACCTGAATCAAGCCCTGTGGCTGGGGGGGGAGGGAGAAAGAAGAAGCTGAAGACATCTGTGGAAGCGGGGAAGTGGTCCTCAATGCCCAAGGAATCTTTCCTTGAGGAACCACATCAGGCAGAGTCCTGAGAACCCGTGGTCTCGCACCAGCACTCTCATCTGGACGGGTTCTCAGCTCCAGATCCAATCTGGAGACCAAGCCAGGCCTGTGGATGTTTCCCAAGAAGGCTCTGGTGGGGTGGGGGTGGGATTTCTTTTCCCCTCTTCTCCTTGGAAACATTTGACTGCTTTGCCATCTAAACCCAAACAGCCCGACAATGTGCTGAAGTGCGTTGAAATGCAGGGAGCTGAGGCAGGAGAGCCTCAGAGGAAGGATTCCTTTAGCAAGGCCAGCCTGCCAGGAGGAGCCCCCGGGGGCTCTCTGAGTCACGGGGCCTGTCTGCTGGAGAACCTCTGGAATAAATTCGAGCTTCCCAGACATTAGAAGAGCTGGACGTTTCGGGATAGAAGGAATTTGTTTTCTAGAGTGGAAGCCTCATACAGACATACCATCCTTTAGCCCACAAGAAAAGTCCGCACACAGTTTGGGGAAGCAGGGGGAACCCTAGCACCACACGTGCTGTGGTGAAGACCAGGCAGGCGGCCCCGCAAGCCGAGGGTTCTGCCGTGGGTGAGCACACATGCTGGGAGTGAGCTTTGGTGCACTTTCTGCTGTCTCCCCAGTAAGTCCTCTCATGGCCCTTAGGCCAGCAAGGCCAGGGAAACCTGAAAACAAAGCCTCCTCAGCAGACTTCTCCTCTCCTCTCCCCACCATCCTTTTCAACCACCCCCTTTCTTCCATTCCTTCCACCCGGAATCCCCCTTTCTTTGACCTGACTCAAGCAGCCCTCTAGGTGTGTCCCCATCACAGTGATGTCAGACCGTCTCCTAGCAAGAGGGTGTCCCCCAGGAAACCGAGAGTTCCCTCAGAAGGAGATCAACCCAGGGAAGCTCTGCCTGATGAGATTCAGTCCCCTCCACCAGTGACCCCCCTCCCCTTCCCCTCCCTCTTCACCCATACCCTCCCCCAACATTCACAGGGAGTTTATTCTGTGGTGGGCATCGCTCTGGGTGCTGGAGAAACAGGAATGACCATGACAGACCCGGGCCGGGCCCTTCTGGCAATTCCATCCATTCATTTGTTCATGCAACAAACACAGACTGAGTACCTACTATGCGCCGGGCACTGTTCCAGGTGTTAGGGATACAGAAGTGAGCAAACAGAACAAAAATCCTGCCCCCGTGGAGTCTACATTCTAGATAGGACACTAAATAAGTCATTACACAGATTGTTAATGACAAGTGCGTAGCTGCTGCAATGGGAGAGCTCAGGACGTCAAGAAAGCACAAGGCAGAAGAACTCTAACCTGGTCACCCCCCTAGGAATGGCATTAACTGAGGCCTCATAGAAGGGGGGGAATCAGCAGGGAGAAGGGCAGGGTATGAAGGAGCATTCCTGGCGGAGACTGCAGAGATGGAAGAAAGGCTAATTCAGACCCAAACAAGACCAACGCGAGGGAACAAGGGAAGGGAAGTGGCAGTAAAACTGAAGGACACGCAAGGCTCATCCAGGTAGGGCCTTGTGACTTAGGATCTGGGTCTTCACCCTGAAAGTCATGGGGAGCCACAGAAGAGCTTCAAGCAGGGGAGAGACACGATCAGATGTGTGTTTATAAAACATGCTGCTGGTGGCTGGGCTGAGAAAAAAATGGCAGGGGTGTCAGCGTGAAAGCAGAAAGGCAGGTTCGTGAAACCAAGGGCTGTTATCAATTAAATCCCTTAAACTATAACTTGCTTGATAAATAATACTCTATAACCTGCCTTCACTGACTAAGGTCACTATCATTGTTCTTGCAAACTGCATACTTCCATGCTTAGACAATATATCACAAGACTCCTTTAACTGCCCCTTATAGATAACACCTCTGACGTATGAGTCGTTATAGTAGCTGTTGCTTAAGTTGTTTTGCAGGAACATGGAGCTAGTCTTGCCCAGTTCAAATCAGTCGAGACAACTGACCATTCAACTGGGCCTGTGTGAGTGTCTGATGAATGACCGTTTGCAGGTCAAAAACTCCACCCTCAGATCATGCTAATGCCGCCATTTTCTAAACACGCGTCCCACGAGGAAGCACGTAACTCAGCTACACCTATGCAGAACGCTGATTACTTCACCTTTTTCCTGTCTCCCATCCCCTTTCCCCACGCCTCAGATCACCCTGCTCCTCTATCCCATAATTATCCTGAGCCCCTCGCCTTCAGGGAAGTGGATGTGAGACTTGTTCGCCCATCTCCTCGCTAGGCTATCTCATGAATAAGCCCTTTCTCTACTGCAAGCCTCAGCATCTCAGCAAATGCTGAGGCTTGCTGGGCATCAGGCAAACAAACCTGGTTCAGTAAAGCAGGAGTCCAGGGAAATGGTAGTTTTATGTTACAGTGAAGGCCATGAAGGTAGAGGGAAAAGATAGACTGAAAGAAATTTGGGAGGTAGGCTCCACTGGCAAGGAAGCTGATTACGTGAGTTTGCTAGGGAATAAAGTACCACAGACCAGGTGCTTCAAACAACAAAATGTTATCATCTCACAGTTCTGGAGGCTGGAAGTCCAAAATCGAGGTGGGGTTGGTTTCTTCCGGGGCCCCTCTCCTTGGCTTATCAACAACTGTCTTCATGTTCACGTGGCTTGCTCCCTGTAATGCATGTCTGTCTCCAAATTTCCCCTTTAAAAAGGACACCAGTTATACTGGATTACAGCCCACCTTAATGAGCTTACTTTAACTGCATTACCTCTGTCAGGACCCTGTCCCAAGTAAGGTCACCTTCTGAGGTACTGGGGGATAGGACTTCAACATGAATTGGAGAAGACATCATTAGCTATAACGCTGACTAAGAACAGTTCAACGGGGAGTGAGGAGAAAATGTAAAGCTTTCGTGTGTTTAGAGAGACTCCAGTTAAAGCGACTCCTCTTGAACCCTTTTCAGCTGCCTAGACTCTGTCTCTTGGATTGTTAGTTTGAGGCTATGCTTTAGAGAGAGGACCACGCGTGTCTAAGACTCCCAGTTTCCAGGGATGAAAATCCAACCCCAACAAACCTTCCTGCCGGATACTTTAATGGGGGTGGGAGGGTGGGGAACAAAAGGCCAGGCTAGTTACAAACACGAGCCAGTGGAATCTAAGTAGGGCCACGGGGAAGGCTGAGAAGGGAGCACAGTAGGTTATCTGCCCATTTCTGACATTTTCCTGTCAATAACCAAAAAGTCTGGAACTTTATCTACAGCATTCTTCTCGGAGAACCCCAAATCTGACTCACAGTCACCCTGGGGTACGTGTTAAAATACAGATTCCCAGGCCCCGCCCTTGCAGATTCTGCAGTGAGACCTCAGACCCCTGTTTTTCTCATGTGCCCCAGGAGATTCTGGTCTCCAGTGGCATCTGGAAGCTGCTTCTACAGAGGCCCCTTCTTCTGATGGGCTTAAAGATAAACATGTGTGCGGGGACCTGGGGAACCCAGTGGTTCTGATCTGGGGGGGACTGGCACAATTCCTAGCCCTTGATTATCCTACTAACTTGTCTCAAGGCGGATTCTGATTTCCATCTCTATTCTTGCCTCTCTACTCTGATTACTTTAGCAAGTGCCTTTCAATTGTCCCACTCTTTTCTTTCTTAAAGAACAGCCTCCAGCTTCAATTTTTAAAAATATACATTTATCAGCTATTTCCTGTGTTCTGGAAGCTTTGTGCTTCCTACCTCTGGGACGTGTTTAGGAAAAGATTTTATTTCTCCTATTTTGATTCCTTTAAGTCAACAGACTTACATGACATTTTGTTTTTGTTTTTGTTTTTGTTTTTTTTTGCGGTACGCGGGCCTCTCACTGTTGTGGCCTCTCCCGTTGCGGAGCACAGGCTCCGGACGTGCAGGCCCAGGGGCCACGGCCCACGGGCCCAGCTGCTCTGTGGCATGTGGGATCTTCCCGGACCGGGGCACGAACCCGCGTCCCCTGCATCGGCAGGCGGACTCTCAACCACTGTGCCACCAGGGAAGCCCTACGTGACATTTTGATCAAGCCTTTTTATCGTAGATAGAGATGACCCCAGATGGGGTTACTCAAATACCCAATTTGGACCTGCCCCATGGCTGATCCTGTTGGTTCTCTGCCTGTGGACCTCCACACACTGAAGCCAGCTTAGGGCAAACCTTGCAGCTCATGGCCTGTGAGTATGGGGGCAGGCTAGGCCAGTGTGCAGGGCAAAACAGAAGCCCCGAGGAGTTCACACCCCAGAAGCAGCCCTCAACCAACTGACAGACCAGGAATTGGTAGATAAATGCTCCAGCTTCTTTGTTTCCACATTGGGATAACTTCAAGACATGATCTGCACTGGATCCCGGAGTTCCCCAGCCGAGTTGAGCTCTGGTTGTCCACAGTAGTGATCTGCTTGATATAACCCCCCCTTATCGGCTTCCTTCCCTTCTCTCTTTCGCTTCCTCTGTTCCTTCACAGGTGTTTCCTGGGCTCACCTCCCAAGGAAATAACTTGTACTCAAATCCTTGTCTCAGTGTCGCATCAAAAGGAACTCAGAGCAAGATAGGCACTGTTCTAAACTGTTCTTCCTGCGCTAGATCATAACTCTTACTCAAGAACTCAAACCCAAGCCTGTACTATATTTTGAATTTTATTACAGGATATTTAGGGTGCAACACTGTAGACTATAGAAGGTCTTTTCTGGCCATGCTCAGATCTGCAATGCAATGAGCGTTCCTCTGAGACTTTGGACCAAACTGGGCTTGAAGCTCAAATGAATTGCCAGCATCTGAAAACCTATTTCAATCAACAAACACCAAAACAGAGCTTCTGGAGGTGGGACTGTTAAATGCTGCGGCCACTTTGGGAAATAGTGTGGCAGTTCCACAAAAACTGTTACACGGTTACCATATGATCCAGCAGTTCCACCCTTAGTCTATACCGAGAACTGAAAATACATGCCCATACAAAAATCTGTACCTGAATGTTCACTGCAGCAATATTCATAAAAGTCAAAAAAGGGGGAAACAACCCAAACACCCATCAACTCGACTGATGAATAGACAACATGTGGCATATCCATACATTGGAATATTATTCATCCATAAAAGGAATGAAATACTAACACACGCAACAACTTGGATGAACCTGGAAAACATGCCGAGTGAAAGAAGCCAGTCACCGAAGGCCACATAGCGTCCGATTCCATTTATATGAAAGGCCCAGAACAGACAGATTCACAGAGACAAAGTAAATCGGCGGTTGCCAGGGACGTATGAGGAGTGACTGCGAATAGGTATGCGGTTTCTTTGGGAGGTAATGAAAATGTTCTAAAATTAGATAGTGGTGATGGCTATACAACAACTCTGTAAATGTGCTATAAACCACTAAACTATTCTTTTTCAAGGTGAATTTTATTGTATCTAAATTATATCTCAATAAAGCTGTTATTTAAGAGAGAGAGTTTCTGAAGTCCCTATGAACCTGGACCTCAAAATTGTTTTACAACTTTCTGATTTTCCTGAAATATCTTTTCAAAGCCATGTTACAGCCTCAGGAGCAAGTGAAGCTAAAAGGCAGGCTGTGAGTCTTGGCGAGGGCCAAGCTGAATCCCAAGCAGAGGCTAGGACTGTGAGCCTCAGTGGGCACAGCAGAGGGGATGCAAGAGGATCTAGCTCCAGATCCCAGTGCGGCCACCTGCTGGTTCTGTGGCTCCGGCAGGTTGTGCCTGGATACAGGGGTGTGAAAACATTAAATGAGATTACATCTATATGAAAATCTGTCTCAGCCAGGCAGAAATCCGTCTTAAAGCAACATCTGAGGGAGGGAGGTTGCTCACTCATTTGCTCATTCAAGGCACCTGAATCTTGACAGCAATGGACAAGCTGGTTCATATGTCCCTCTGTAACAAAGCAGGAGGGACTCTTTCATCCAGGAACCCTTAAGGCTGCAAAAGAATTCATTCAGTAATACAAAGGGATTTATTTACAAAACAGAAGCAGACCCACAGACAAAGAAAACTTAGGGTTCCCAAAGGGGAAAGGGGGAGATAAATTAAGAGTATGGGATTAACAGATACACACTACTATGCATAAAATAAACAAGGACATACTATATAGCACAGGGAACTATATTCAATATCTTGTAATAACCTATAATGGAAAAGAATCTGAAAAAAATATATATATATATGAATCACTTTGCTGTATACCTGAAACTAACACAATATTGTAAATCAACTATATTTGAATTTGAAAAAAAAAAGAATTCATTCAGGAGGACTGAGGTCATTCCCTGGGGTGAGGACAGAACACATGCATGCAGTTAATTTCAACATCATGATGTTTAACGAACTACAAAAGTCTTGAACAAAGTCTGTAAAATGATCCCCATTTTACAGAAGAGAAACAGAGCCTCAGAGAAATCAGATGAGTGACTTCAGGTCACATAAGTAGAACCTGGTGTTGCTGGGGCTTGGACCCGTATCTCCAGCCATACGGCGCATGCACATAGGCAGAAGTCAGGCAGGGCCAGGGCTTGGGTGGGTCAGGGGAAGGTGTTCAAGAGAGCAAGCCTGGGGAGGAAGCCAGGGCCACATCCAGAGCTGCTTCTTACATCGGAGCGGCAGCGAGCAGGGCCATCTGAGATGACCCTTAGAGGGAAACGTAGAATGACCAACCCATTCAGCTTGGTTTCAAAGAGCTGGATGGTTTCTCGTGGAACCCACACAGCAGCCCTGCTCTATAGAGCTCATAAGGTAAGTGTGCCGATGAGGAAACAGGACTTGGAGAGGTGATGTGACTCACCCGGGCGTTCAGCTAGTGCCTGGAGGAGGCAGAACTTGAACTCAGGTCTGTACAACCCCAAGTCCTACGCTCTTTGCTCCTTAGTACCCATTTGGTAGACAGCCCCAAGTAAAAACGCTTCCCTTTAAAAACCTTTCTGTTGATCTTACTCAGACGTGGGTGGGGGGACTGGAGCATGGCCCCAAAAGTAGCAGCTGCTCCTAAACTTGCAACTTATTTGTTTTTAGCTATACAATGGAAATAAAACCTATGCCATTGAGCTGCTATGAGGAGTAATGAGTTGATTGACATAAGTACCTAGCGGGTGCCTGACACACCATAAGTAGCTGAAATGTTGACTCCTTTCCCTCAGTAGGAAGGCTGGTAGTCCAAGGTTAACAGCCTGTCCTCAGTGGAGATAAAAAGACAGAGGCACAGTTGTAGCGCACAGAATTACAAAACGGAGTGGGCAGGGCCTTAAGGAACAGCCAATCCTATCCAGTAGATGACAGCTTGAGAAACTGAGGCTCAGAGAGACAGGCAGTAACTTGCCCAGGGTCATCCACGAAGATGGTTAGATCATTTGGAGAAAAAGCTATTCTATATTCCCAGGGGTTTTCCCTCAACCCTGAGGAGCAAACATGATTTCTCCTCTAGTAATCCTTGGCAATTCTTAATAAAGACACTTCTATGGCATAAATGTTAAAATTGCCTAAATATGGCTAACTCTTGGATAATGCTGGTTAATCCTGGCTAATGTTGGATCCTCTAAAGCATCTTTTCCCAGAAATAAACTTTTTTTTTGTGGGAAACTCTCATTTGCCTTGTGTTTCTTATGGAAATGTGATTTGTACATACATCCTCCCTGCATAAATATTTAGCTCATCATTGTGCCACACAAATTCCCTGCAAATTAGGTGGAAATCAGCCTCAGCTGACAGAAGCATCTATACTCATCCAGGGGGAAATCATTATTATTGAGAACTTATTAAGCCCCGACAGTTAGTACTGGATGGGCCTGGGAACTTCAATAAATACTGAACGCAAATATAAGCCCAATTCTTGAGCTAAGATTGCTCTTGTAATTTCTAACTGCCAAGCGGCAGCAAAAGGTTGAGGGAAAAAAAATGGGTGAAAACTTGGTTCTGCCAACTGCACACTGTTGCAACAAGAGCAAACCACTGCGTCCCAGGACTTCCCTGGTGGTCCAGTTGTTAAGACTGCACACTTCCACTGCAGGGGGCATGGGTTCAATCCCTGGTCAGGGAACTAAGATCCTGCGTGCCGTGTGGCGAAGCCAGAAAAAAAAAAAAAAGACAACAACACTGAGTCCCTCCTCATCTATAAAATGGGTCTAACCATACCTATCTCACAGGGTTTTTCATTATAAAGATTAAATGAGATAATATATCAATATCTAAACTATTCAGCATGAAGCCTGGCACATAGTACATGCTCAATAAATGTTCACTTCTAACAAACTAATGAACCCCAAGTGATGAGATGTGGAACTATTAGTTCACAGGTTGGTTGCAATTGTATCCCACCCCCCTACGCTACAAACATAATTTACTCCAATCTCAACTAGGTTTTATTTGAAGGTTGCAGTTAACTTGCCAATATGACATAAAACTAATCAGAGGACCAGTTTCATCTAGCGTGAGATAAAAGTCTCCATGTTTATACAAACTGCATCATTAGACTTTGTAGCCAATGCTGTCCATGTCCTGTTATACCCCTTGGATATTTCACTGTGCCCGAGCAGCTTCCATCTGTCGTATCTGTATCTCTGTGTGTAAGGGCTCTTGCTCCAGGAACTGTAGTGTATAAATACCCCAGCTCCCTCGCCTCTTGTGTGGGGTCATTCTGAGGCCTGTGTTTCCCCACACACACTTTGCTGCCTCCTTTCCTTCCCTGTTTCACTTCCCCACTGGTGTGACCTCCACTTCCCAAATAAAGTCCCTTCACTTGAATCTTGTTTTGGAGTCCAGGAGAACTCTGAAGGAGTTCAGGATATGTCACCCTAAAATATGCCACTTGGGCATGATGATTCGTTTGAGTTGAAGACACTGGAGAAACTGCAGATGCGGGAAGGGTTCTATGACCTCCCCTTTTCTACCTAAAAACAGGCCATAAAACTTCCCATGAGAAAGGCGCCTCTCTGTACCAGGAAGACAAGAATATCTTTATCACCATAGATTTGGAACAGAAACTGAAAGGGGTCTGTACAAACAAGCTTGCTAAAATAATCCTATCTTCCGCTAGTCCCCCTTCCACTATATCTCTTAGTTATTTCCCCAAAATTTACTGCGCTTTGTCTTGTCATTTCTTCACAAACTTGTCTTTTTTTTTTTTTTTTTTTTTTTTTTTTTTTAGCTTCACCACACAGCATGTGGGATCTTAGTTCCCTGACCAGGGATTGAACCTGTGCCCCCCTGTGGTGGAAGCGCAGAGTCGTTAACCACTGGACCACCAGGGTAATCCAAACTTATCATTTCTTTGTCTAAAAGGTATGAAAGTTTCTGCTCTGGTCAGTTCCTCAGGTCTTCATTCTCTTGTCCCGTATACGTGTAAAAATGTAATTAAACTTGTTTGCTTTTCTCCTATTAATCCATCTTAGGTCAGTTTAATTCTTGGGTCCAGCTGGAGAACCTAAGAGGATAGAGGAGAATGTTTCCTCCTCTACAACCTGAACTAAGTCACACACATGCCAGGTTCTCAGGGCTGTGCCTGAAGCTCAGGATCAAATCAAGTATAATGTGGGAATAAAAACAGTCCCCATTCCCTGAAGGCTGGCCCTCCAGAGCTCCAGCCCCACATACACAGCAGCACGCTGCCATCCCATGTGCTCTTTAATTCAACCTGAAAAAGTGATCTCCCCATCTGGCCCACATACACCTAGGAACAGCTCCATCACCCACGCACTCTCACAAGCCAGAAACCTGGACATCATCCTCAGTTTATCCCTTTCCCTCTCCCCTGCCCCCACCACTTCCAGCCATTCACCAAGTCCTGCCAGTTTGATCTCCTAAATCTCTCCTCGATTCAATCACTTCTCTCCATCCGCATAACCACTGAGCCAGACAAGACCACCGCCACCTCTGGCCTCAGCCATTGCTGTGGCCTCCGAACTACTGTCCCATGTCCACCTTGGCTCCCCACAACCCTCTCTCAGTACCACCACCACACAAGTCATTTTTTGGAACTCCAGTGATAACAGCAACACTGAACACTTAGTGAATGCTTACTTTGTACTGGGCACTGTTCTGACCCTCTGACTTCCGCACTTAAAATCTTCCACTTCTTGTGGCACTTAGGCCAAAACCCCCAGCTCTTTGCTCGAGCCTCCAAGGCCCTGCAGGATCTGGCTCCCCCTTTTCTCCATAGCTCTTTCTCTCACTATTTCCCCTGCTGGATTGAAAACAAAAGGGTCTCTTTTTGAAAACCGTGTGCACCAGTTTTCTGCTTCTATTTCTTCGTGGAGACCTTTTGTCAAAGATGGACACAACCAGTCCTCATTTAGCTAAAGCAGTGAAAACAGATTTAGTGACCACTGACAGTAGGAGAAAGTGCTGAGCTCCATTCTGTTGTGTGCAGAGGTGACTGGGCATTTTAAAGGAAGGATGAGCGAGGAGGGAGGAGGAATGGCAGGGGCTTGAACAGAGTCAGGAAAGTGAGAAATTACAAAAAGTGGGAAGGGGTGTTAGGTCCATGTGAAACCCATCTGGGTTTGCTAACTGGTACCTATCGAAGTTAAGCTCCTACCCTCCCACAGAGACTGAGAGTGGGCCCTGCCTTCAGGTGTTGGCTGACACAGTGAATTAACTCATTTGGCAGCCTTGAGTTTTCTCAGGTAGGAACTTCGAGGCGGCGAGGGTCATTACTAGGGATGCAGGCTTGAGCTGTGAGACGCTATGTTAGTGTTTGCTAAAGTCTCTTTATAGGCCAAAGTTGAGTCCTACAAAGAGGGCTGACAGGAGGCTGGTGAGTTTGGTCAAGGAAAGAATCTTTGTCACTGACTTTGAATGTCTGTCAGTGCCAACTCCTCATCTCCACCCCAGTCCTACCCATCATCTTCCCAGACCCTACTCCAAAGCCTCTTCCACTAGTAAGAAGCCTTTCCTCCTTGGGGCTCTCATTGGAACACTTGAGATGAGCATGAGATTAAGGATGGTTCTGTTTATCCTCTTTAACCATCCACAGGCTCTTGACAGCAAGAACACTCCTCCACCTCCCACAGGCCTGACACAGGACCCAACACACAGTAGGTGCTCAAAGAATGTTTGTTCATTAATGAAGCCATCTCGTCTTAATCACAAATGTTCAAATGTTCTGGAAGTTGCCTTCAAACCACCCTCCCCCGGGACCTGCGGTTGATTGGACAATTACTCCAGAGCTGGCACAAATCACCCTTAGGCGCTCAATAAAACTATTCAGTGAATGCTGCTGACAAAGGAGCTGATTGCCACTGCTTTGACCCTGAAAGTAATTACATGCACCAGTATCCATCTGCCCTCAGGGTGGCCCGGAAGGGGGCCCTCACCTTGACACAGCTCTATCTCCTAAATAAATTCAAAAGAGCAAACATTGTCTCTTCCCCCAGGATCGTTGTTGCTTGTTAGGAATCAAACTGAGGGTGAGAGGTGTAATCTGCATGTTACTGCCTCCCCAGGCTCAGCTGCGCTGCCTTAACCTTCTCCATCTCAGACACCAAACACTGTTAGTCCCCTACTGCAGGCAAAGTCAGCAGGACAGCCTGGGATCACATGAGTGTTTGCTCTGCCCTCAGCCCATCATTGTCACCTCCACACGTCCGCCACTACTGGCACCATTACCTTCTTGCTCCCACGCTGAAACGCTGGAAGTCATCCTTGGCGCTTCTGTCTCTTCCTCCAGCCATCCATTCATTCATTCTCTCTGCAAGCACTTAGCGAGCACCTATGAGAAGCAAGGGGATGGTGCTGGGTTTATACTAACGAACAAGACAGGCATGATCCCTGCCCTCATGCAGCTTACCATCTAGAGAGGGAAATGGAGATTAACCAAATAGACATACAAATGTTCATTTTAAATGAAACACACCAAGAATTCCCTGGCAGTCCAGTGGTTAGGACTTGGCATTTTCACTGCCAGGGCCCAGGTTCGATCCCTGGTCGGGGAACTAAGATCCTACAGGCCTCACGGTGCAGCCAAACAGATAAAAATAAAAAACAAATAAATAAAACTAAGATACTGCAAGCCACACAGCACGGCCAAAAAAATTTTTTTTTTAATTAAACGCACCTATTATTTGCTGTGTTCTTTGCCTGTCCCTGTAGGGAAGGAATGCAGCATAGAGGGGGAGGTCATCTCCCAAGGCGGCCTTGGTATTCCTCTCAGCTTGACCAAACTTTAGACAGTTTCTTCCTGACCCTATGTCACTGAACTCTCTTTCCTTAGAGCAGTTACTTTAGAAAACTTGTCCTTGTAAATTCTTTCTCTGCTCCCCTTGAGATGTAAATCTTCTCCCAGCCTCTTACCAGTTTAACAACCCAGAAATGTCCTCTTAGAAATGTAGTCATCAAGGAAAACAGTGCCCCTGTTTCCTGGTCTGTGCAGGAAGGTAAGAGCTTCTCTTTGATAAGCGCCAATTAGCAGACACAGGTGGTCTAATCACATAGACGGATGGCCTCCACTATTTTTCTGTTACCCTACCCCTGGGCTTAAAAACTCTCCTGCATTTTGTTTCAGTGTAGTTGAATTCAATCTCTCTCCTGTTGCAATAGTCTTCAGTAAAGTCCTCCTTGCCTGTTTAACTCTGTCCGGTGCAATTTTTCTTTGGCATCATACAGAAATGAATAAAACATGGATCCTGCCCCCAAAGAGTTTAAGGTCTGATTAGGAAGACAAAACTTTCAAAATTGTAGTAAACGCTGTGAAAGAAAACCAGAGGAAGCTATAAGAGGGTGCAATGAGGAAAACACATTTAAATGAGAAGGAAGAACTCATGAGGAGTGATATTTAAACTGGGACAAATATCTCTCTGCTCTAGGCAGAGGGACAGTACACATAAAGGCCTTCAGATCAAACAGTCAGTTTCCAATATATTAAGACCCTGTCCCCCCATCAAGTCCTGTGCGCATGTGTCTCTTCTTTCACTTATCAAAGCTCAACTCTGACTGTCTGCTCCCTCAGCTCAATAACATTCCATGAATCCCAGGCACCCCCTGAATGGAGTCCATAGCTCTTAACTCCCTCAGCCTTGGGTCAAGATTGTGTCTAATCTGGTTCGTTTTACCTCTCAAACCGTATGGAGAGAAAGTGTCCCAGTGAATCACAAGCCTTCTAGGGTGTGACAGAGGAGGGAGCTTCCTACAGAAGCAACTGGAAGACAGCCTAGGAAGTATGAATGCACAGCACTCACGTGACTGAGAGTCAATTCACAGAGTTGAAATACACAGAGTTGAAATAGAGTTGAACAGGAAATGCCATGTTCTCCTGTGATGAGCTGGGCCCATGCCCAGTCCACACAGCAAGAAATCCAAGGACCCGAGGCTGGAGCACAGAGCTTGGACTCATGACCAGTGGAGCCCGTACCTCCCTTAAGGCCTGTTGCAGCGGCTGGCAGGAAGGGCGTGCTGACCTGCGAGCGCCTCCTCGGGAAAGAAGGAGTGGTTGACAGGCACAGCCCACTGCAGCCTTGCCCACAGCTCCCAAGACCCAATTACTGTCCTTGACTATGACCTATTGGAGGGTCAACTTCTCCCTGGGAGGAGTGAGAGCACCGCCTCACCACCTCTGCCCAGTCTTTTCCAGCTCTCTTGACCTGCTGGCCCCAAGCACAGGATTGTCTCGGTCAGACCTTCCTCCTGGGTCATGCTCTACATCTCAGAGCCAAAGCCCTTGTCTCTTCATCCACAAAACACCCTCCTTTCTTCACCCCGAGGTCGGGAGACTGCTTATGCCTCTGAGCTCTGAGCAGGGGTCCAAGCACTCAGCTCCTCCCCTGTCAGAGTCAGAAGCTTCCTAGAGCCAAGCCTGCAGCCTTGACTCTTGCTTCTGCGACGAGCTCTACCTGCACCCTGTCGAGGGCGATGAGTTACTGTGGAGGTGGGGCAGGACTTTTCTTCTTTAATTCAATTAAGCCACATGCTGACTGTGATTCTTTCTCTGCTATCTAAGGCAGCAGGTTCCTTTGCAATTACTTCCCCTATGCTGAGGCTGCACGTCGGCAGGGGGTCTCCAGGCAATAGAGATGAGGCTATAGAACCACAAAGGCAATGTGATGGGGGAGAGGACAGACCAGGAAGACCAGAGGACCAGCCAGGGCGTATCTGAGAGAAAGATCAATCAGGAACGGGAAGCACAAGATGGCCCTGAACGAACCATACCTGGGAACCAGTGGAGATGTGACTTCCAGCTGCTTGCAGGGGCCTTAGAAGTGAGCGGCTATGTCTTAATTTGGGTTTCCCCAAAAGCAGACCCAGAGACAAGGATTTGGGTGCAGGCAGTCAATTCGGAAGGTGATCCAAGGAAACACAGTGAAGGAGTGGGGGAGTGAGACAGGGGAGTGAAGACAGTAAAGTCCGCATTAATGAGCAGGTCGGTCACTGGGCAGGTGGAGCTCAACCCCACTCGGAACTCTCTACGAGGCTAGGCGGCACACACCTGGGAAGTGTCCCCAAGGGGCAAGGAAGCCAGGTGTTCATTCACTGGAGTGGTTGAATGATAGTCCTCAAAAAGTTGTCCAATCCCCAGAGCCTACGAATGTGACCTTCATTGGAAAAAGGGTGTCTGTCACCATAATTAAGGATCTTGAGATGAGAGCACCCCGGATCACCCAGGTGGGACCTAAATCCAATGACAAGCATCCTTAGAGGCACAGGGAGAAAAGGAGAAGGCCATGTGACGTCGAAGGCAGAGGTTAGAGTGATGCAGCCACAGGCCAAGGAATACCAGGAACTACCAGGAATTCAAAGTCAGAAGGATTCTCCCCTAGAGCCTTTGGAGACAGCCAGTCCCTACCAACACCTTGATTTGAGTTCAGACTTCTGGCCTTAAGAGCTGGGAGAGAAGAAATTTCTGTTGTTTTATGCCACCCAGTTTACAGAAATTCATTCCAGCAGCCACAGAACACGGACACATCCACCAACTCCCATCCCTCCTTGGTTAAGGGTTACTCCTGGGGTCAACCTCCCAACATTGCCAGGCTGCGCCACCAAAGGCTGAGCCCAAGAAAGACCTCGGGGAGAGAGACACCTGTGCTTGTGGTAGGACGCCGTCACTGAGGATAAGAATTGCCCACTGAAACTGCAGTTGACCTGACCTCTGTTGGGGAGAGGGTTTGAGGAGGGAGGTGGGCACTGACAGCACCTGCTATAGGATGGCTCAAGTTGGGTCAGGGCCACCTTCTGGTCTACCTGTGTTTTCCAAGGGGACCCTATCAGGAAGCAGGCTCCTCCTCAGAATCAACCCTCAGGTAGGACAAGCAACTCACATTAGGATGTGCCAGCTGTGTGCCCACATGCACATCCCCCCAGACACACCCTTCCAATGCCCCTATGAGATATGGAGCATGTGGTGGGAAGAATAATGCTCCCCAAAGATGTTCATGTCCTAATTCCCAGAACCTAGGAATATATGACCTTACGTGGCACAAGGGACTTTGTAGATGCGATTAAGAATTATGAGATGGGAAGATGAGCCTGGATTGTCCAGGTGGGCCCAATGTAATCCCAAGGGTCCTTATTAGTGGAAGAGGGAGGCAGGAGGGCCACGAGGTCAGAATCACAGGCAGATGAAGATTCTACCCTGCTGGCTTTGAAGCCGGAGGAAGGAGCCTCAAGCCAAAGAATGCAGGCAGCCTCTAGAAGTTGGAAGGGATTCTCGCCTAGCGCCTCCAGAAGGGCACACAGCCCTGCGGACACCTCGATTGCCCAGGGAAACCCATCTCAGACTTCTGACCTCCAGGTAAGACAATAAACTTGCATTGTTTTAAGGCACTGAGTTTGTGGTAATTTACACAACATTGGACATTAACACGTTTTATAGACTTAAAAAAAAGGGGGGCTTCCCTGGTGGCGCAGTGGTTGAGAGTCCGCCTGCTGATGCAGGGGACACGGGTTCGTGCCCCGGTCCGGGAAGATCCCACATGCCGCGGAGCGGCTGGGCCCATGAGCCATGGCCGCTGGGCCTGCGTGTCCGGAGCCTGTGCTCTGCAACGGGAGACGCCACAACAGTGAGAGGCCTGCGTACCGAAAAAAAAAAAAAAAAAAAAAAAAAATTGGGATTAGCCCAGGGGCTGTGAGCAATGGGATCACTGGGAGAGCATTTCTGAGATATTAGTTGAAGTTTTCTTTTTCCTCCTTGTAGTTCACTCTTTTGCTTTCTTCCCTTCCCTCCTCCCACCCCAATTCAAGCCACCAAGCCTCTGAGTTCACTGCCTGCGAGAAGGGGCAGGACGTGACCCAGGTCAGGGAAGTAGAAACAAGACACCTCCCTGGTTTGGGTCTCCACGAGCCTGTGTCCTTGGGGGACATAAACAAAAGTGTGAGAGGAGCACGGCCAAATGTCCTCCACCCCACCAGCCATGAAGATAATCTTCTCCTGGGATTGAGAAGGAGAAACACAGAGATCCTGTGGGGGAAGGGTCCTGCACCTGCACCCCAGGGAGGCTATAGGAGGCTAGAAAGGGAAGGCTGGGGTGGGGGCGTGAGCCCAGGTGCGCGGGGCTGGGGGTAGCTGAGAATCCACAGGGCTTGCACCTCGTAAGTGGTACGGTATTTAAGATGGAACAAGCCCGACTTGGGGGAACATGCTGAGTACCCTGGTGATTGTGGTCAGAGCTGGGGGTCAGGCGAATCCCTGTGGATGGGGGAAAGATTTCCCCTGAAGGGCACAGCTGTCTCTGCCATGATCCCAGGGCAGGATATTAGGGCATCTCAGACTGGGCAACCAAAGGATGTCCCCTCCCTCTCAGGCCAAAGAGGACATTTGGCAGGGACTCCAAACCTTGTGAATACCTGGGTGTACCAGCTTCTGGGGGCGGAGCTGCCCCTGCCCTGTGGAGGCCAGCCAGAAGTTCCTGGGGTCTCCGCAGTGGTGCTTGGGTCTGCGGGCTGCAAGAGCAACTCCCCAGCCCCACACCCTCAGCCGAGCGACTGAAGGGGTGCGTGGACCCCAGGAGACCAGAGAGGGGGATTCGTGATCATCGTGACAAAGACATCTCTGTCCCCAGGGCAGACTTCTCACCAGTGTCCCTAGCAGGAGTGCAGCCACAGCAACAGAGGGTCCTGCCAAACCCCTCCCCATACCCACAAGATGGCAGCGGAGAAGTCCTCTGAAATAACGGAGGGGACTTCAGAGGGGCTTTACCACCAGCAAGAGGCCCAGAAGGGGCTGATGCCAAAACCATTTAATTGTAGGCGGGATGGGTGATCTCATTTCACAGCCCGGGGAGGCTTCCAGCTTACAATTGTAATAAAACGTTTTATGGGAAGAAACAAAATGGGAGCAAATTTGAGTGTAAGAACAAGCAATGGTTTAGAGTTCTGTATCATTAGCAGAATTAGATCAATTCAAAACATAAACCAGGAATAATAAGCCATCTCTCTCCGGGTCACCCTGCGTATTCAATGAGATCTATGGTGTACAAAGGACCCACCAGAGCCAGTCATACAGTCAGTCTAACTACATAACCAGAGGGTCATTTTTAACACCCTCCACACACACTCTAGGGCAAAATTTTTCCCAGGAATAATCATGGAATAATCAATAGTAATTACTTTTTTGATTCATTCTTTAGTTTTAAAATCACTGACAGTTATCAATTATAAAGGAAAAAGTCAATGTTACATATATTATTCAGATTCCATAAAATATTTACTATAGGAACTGAAATTAGCACTTACAAAACACAAATTTTTCCAGCTCACAATGTATACCCCATTTCACTGTTCTAAATTCTAAGCATAAATAGAAACTCCAACTGGTCACATAGAATGATAGAATTAAAGTAATACATTAGTGTTTTTCACCATTTAATTGCCGGCCTATCACTGTTATTATTGAGTCAACTGTTTAAATGCAGGAATATGTATACCACAGGCGTTAGAGACCTGAATTGGGCCCAAAGAGAACTTGAATGATTCTGAATCATTAGGAACTTACTTTTACAATGAACATGTATAGCTGAGCCCATAAATCTAGAGGGATGACTATATAACAGGCAATTCTTTGGATTAAATGCCATGTAAAATACAATGTTTATGAAAGGATAAGTGATTAAAATATGTCAGTTTGAAGCATGCATGTATATTAAAACTGGACGGTAACCACAGCAATTTAGATTGTAGTTCAGCTGAATATTTCAGGGTGAGGGCGTGTTTGATACAGTTTAGAATTGCCAGTGTATCATAATGATGAAAAACAGACTGGATAAACAACAAAGTCCTACTGTATAGCACAGAACTATATTCAATATCCTATGATAAACCATAATGGAAAAGAATGTAAAGAAAAAAGAATGTATATATGTGTATAACTGAATCACTTCGCTGTACAGCAGTAATTAACACAACATTGTAAATCAACTATACTTCAATTTAAAACATTTTTTTAAAAACACATATATATGCAATCTAAAAAAAATGGTTCTGAAGAACCTAGGGGCAGGACAGGAACAAAGATGCAGACGTAGAGAATGGACTTGAAGACATGGGGAGGGCGAAGTGTAAGCTGGGACGAAGTGAGAGAGTGGCACTGACATATACACACTACCAAATGTAAAATAGCAAGTGGGAAGCAGCAGCATAGAACAGGGAGATCAGCTCGGTGCTTTGTGACCACCTAGAGGGGTGGGATAGGGAGGGTGGGAGGGAGACGCAAGAGGGAGGGGATATGGGGATATATGTATATATATAGCTGATTCACTGTTATACAGCAGAAACTAACACAAGATTGTAAAGCAATTATATTCCAATAAAGATGTTAAAAAACAAATAGACTGCCTTTGTTGGTTTTATCATTGTTTTTAAATTCTCTATAGATAACGCTCCCTGTTGTTGCCTGCACCCAGGCAGGGTTCCATCCTCATACACTACACGTGACCGGAACCCCTTCCATTCTTTGGGGGAAATCATTCCTGCTTCAAAAAGTGAAAATAGTTCATACTGATTGTCTGCCATAGCTCTAAGAGCTTCACGCGTATTAACTCGTTTACTTCTCAGTACACGTCTACGCTGGTGGCTAACTGTCCTTATTGTCATTTTACAGATAAGAACACTGATGTATTCAGAGGCCTTGATATTGTATTTGGAAGTGCTCTGTACACTGTGCCAGATAGATATTACTAAGTTGGCAGTCATGATAGTGAAGTTTTCACGTATTTGGTGATGACAATGGACCAGAAATACCAGGGAGAAAAAGAAGGGTGGAGGTTTATGAGGCTGTTAACAGCCTGGACAAAATACCAAAGCCAAATTCAATGGCACCAGCGTTCCATATTCCCAAAATGGAGCCTGTGAAGACGGCCGGACGGTGTGACCACGGTCCCCAGTGCCAAGCGGCCAGCTACCAGAGACGTGGCCCAGCTCACAACTGCAGCAAGTCTGTGGTTGCAGACAAATGGCTTCAGCGCTCACAGTCCCCTGGAACCCAGCACCCGCCAGCCGCCCTGACCCCCGCAAGAGCCAGGTCACGCAAGGACTCTTGGCTCTGCAGCATATTCAGAGGGGAGAACTGGGAGAGGCAAGGGACCACACAGCTGCCCGCGGGGATGCCCACCGCCACCCGCGGGCTGAGACGAGGTGGTCCGGACAATCCGTGAACCCCTCAATAGAGGCAGATAAGCAGAATCATGCTGCTCTTTACAAAAGCACATTTAGTGAACACCTAGGGCTTGGGCTGGATGCGTCCGTCCTTTCCCTTGCTGTCTTTCATTTATTTAACGCATGCCTCATAAAGCTACTCTTTTCTGCCCATGAGTAATGTATCGTTGGACAGTCACTAAGCTGGAACGGGGTGCAGAGACAGCTGGATTGGTCACAAATGGGACCAGAGCTTGAAGCCCCAGATGACCCACCGTAGACCCTGGGAGCAGCTTGACAACCCCAGACGGGATCCACCCTGGAAGGTCGTGCAGGCCACCCTTGCATCCAGCGCTGGAATGGTCTTGCACGCCTCCAAGGATAGGGCACGCCCTGCAGCCTGAAACAGCTGTGGACATCTCATAGGTGAGAAAAAGCAGCCTATTGCCCAAGCACGCCACACTGCCCCTGTCTCTACACGCAAGCCACACCTGTGGCTGGGCCGGCCTTTCAAAGACCTTCGGTGAAGCGCCAGGCTGCCCTAATCAAAATGAATCCACACCCCCATGTTGCCCAGCCCTTGTGTGCCCAGCCCACAGCGGCCTGTGTTTCAGCCTGTTTTATAACTACCTGTCTCCCCCATTCGACTGTGAGCTCTTGAAGGCATAAGCTGAGTTTTCTCCTTCATACCTGATCCCCAAAATGCTTTAAAATCCTTTTGTTCAAAAATGCAATTCGGGAATTCCCTGGCGGTCCAGCAGTTAGGACTCTGAGCTTCCACTGCAGGGGCCCCGGGTTCAAACCCTGGTAGGGCAAGTAAGATCCCGCAAGCCGCATAGCCAAAAACAAATAAACAAACAAATTAATTAAGTAGGTGTTGTTTAAAAATAAATGCAGGGAAAAATACAAAGCATGGGATTTCATGGGAAGATGGCGGAAGAGTAAGACGCGGAGATCACCTTCCTCTCCACAGATACACCAGAAATACATCTACGCGTGGAACAACTCCTACGGAGCACCTACTGAACGCTGGCAGAAGACCTCAGACCTCCCAAAAGGCAAGGAACCCCCCACGTACCTGGTTAGGGCAAAAGAAAAAACTAAACAGAGACAAAAGAATAGGGACGGGTCCTGCACCAGCGGGAGAGAGCTGTGAAGGAGGAAAAGTGTCCACACACTAGGAGCCCCTTCGCGGGTGGAGACTTCGGGAGGCGGAGTGGGGGAGCTTGGGAGCCGCGGAGGAGAGCACAGCAACAGGGGTGCGGAGGGCAAAGCGGAGAGATTCCAGCGCAGAGGATCGGGCCGACCGGCACTCACCAGCCGAGAGGCTTGTCTGCTCGCCCGCCGGGGCGGGCGGGACTGGGAGCTGAGGCTCCGGCTTTTGTCGGAGCGCCGGGAGAGGACTGAGGTTGGCGGCGTGAACACAGCCTGCAGGGCGTTGGTGCGCCGCGGCTGGCCGGGAGAGAGTCTGGGGAGGGGTCTGGACCTGCCGAAGAGGCAAGAGACTTTTACGTCCCTCTTTGTTTCCTGGTGCACGAGGAGGGGGGATTGGGAACGCTGCTTGGGAGAGCTCCGGAGACGGGCGCGAGCCGCGGCTAAGAGTGCGGAGCCCAGAGACGGACATGGGACGCTAAGGCCGCTGCTGCCGCCGCCAGGAGGCCTGTGTGCGAGCGCAGGTCACTAGCCACACGCCCTTCCGGGGAGCCTGTGCAGCCCGCCGCTGCCGGGGTCCCGGGATCCGGGGACGGCTCCCCCGGGAGAGCGCACGGCGCGCCTCAGGCTGCAGGGTCACGCCGGCCTCTGCCGCTGCAGGCCCGCCCTGCACTCTGTGACCCTCCCTACCCCCCGGCCTGGGTGAGCCAGAGCCTCCGAATCAGCGGCTCCTTTAACCCCGTCCTGTCTGAGCAAAGAACAGACGCCCTCCGGCGACCTACACGCACAGGCGGGGCCAAATCCAAAGCTGAGCCCCTGGGAGCTGTGAGAACAAAGAAGAGAAAGGGAAATCTCTTCCAGCAGCCTCAGAAGCAGCGGATTAAAGCTCCACAATCAACTTGATATACCCTGCATCTGTGGAATACCTGAATAGACAACGAATCATCCCAAATTAAGGAGCCCTGTGGATGAAAGGCTCTTGGTGCTGCAGCCAGGACTCAGTGCTGTGCCTCTGAGGTGGGAGAGCCAACTTCAGGACACTGGTCCACAAGAGGCCTCCCAGCTGCACATAATATCAAACAGCAAAAATCTCCGAGAGATCTCCATCTCAACGCCAGCACCCAGCTTCACTCAACGACCAGCAAGCTACAGTGCTGGACATCCTATGCCAAACAACTAGCAAGACAGGAACACAACCCCACCCATTAGCAGAGAGGCTGCCCAAAATCATAATAAGTCTACAGACACCCCAAAACACACCACTAGACGTGGACCTGCCCACCAGAAAGACAAGATCCAGCCTCATACACCAGAACACAGGCACTAGTACCCTCCACCAGGAAGCCTACACAACCCACTGAACCAACCTTAGCCACTGGGGACAGACTCAAAAAACAACAGGAACTACGAACCTTCAGCCTGCAAAAAAAAAAAAAGGAGACCCCAAACACAGTAAGATAAGCAAAATGAAAAGACAGAAAAACACACAGCAGATGAAGGAGCAAGATAAAAACCCACCAGACCTAACAAATGAAGAGGAAATAGGCAGTCTACCTGAAAAAGAATTCAGAATAATGATAGTAAGGTTGATCCAAAATCTTGGAGATAGAATGGACAATAGAATGGACAGATTGCAAGAATCAGTTAACAAGGACCTAGAAGAACTAAAGATGAAACAAGCAACGATGAACAACACAATAAATGAAATTAAAAGTACTCTAGATGGGATCAATAGCAGAATAACTGAGGCAGAAGAACGGATAAGTGACCTGGAAGATAAAATAGTGGAAATAACTACTGCAGAGCAGAATAAAGAAAAAAGAATGAAAAGAACTGAGGACAGTCTCAGAGACCTCTGGGACAACATTAAACGCACCAACATTCGAATTATAGGGGTTCCAGAAGAAGAAGAGAAAAAGAAAGGGACTGAGAAAATATTTGAAGAGATTATAGTTGAAAACTTCCCTAATATGGGAAAGGAAATAGTTAATCAAGTCCAGGAAGCACAGAGAGTCCCATACAGGATAAATCCAAGGAGAAATACGCCAAGACACATATTAATCAAACTGTCAAAAATTAAATACAAAGAAAACATATTAAAAGCAGCAAGGGAAAAACAACAAATAACACACAAGGGAATCCCCATAAGGTTAACAGCTGATCTTTCAGCAGAAACTCTGCAAGCCAGAAGGGAGTGGCAGGACATATTGAAAGTGTTGAAGGAGAAGAACCTGCAACCAAGATTACTCTACCCAGCAAGGATCTCATTCAGATTTGATGGAGAAATTAAAACCTTTACAGACAAGCAAAAGCTGAGAGAGTTCAGCACCACCAAACCACCTCTACAACAACTGCTAAAGGAACTTCTCTAGGCAAGAAACACAAAAGAAGGAAAGGACCTACAATAACAAACCCAAAACAATGAAGAAAATGGGAATAGGAACACACATATCGATAATTACCTTAAATGTAAATGGACTAAATGCTCCCACCAAAAGACACAGATTGGCTGAATGGATACAAAAACAAGACCCATATATTTGCTGTCTACAAGAGACCCACTTCAGACCTAGAGACACATACAGACTGAAAGTAAGGGGATGGAAAAAGGTATTTCATGCAAGTGGAAACCAAAAGAAAGCTGGAGTAGCAATTCTCATATCAGACAAAATAGACTTTAAAACAAAGACTATTAGAAGAGACAAAGAAGGACACTACATAATGATCAAGGGATCAATCCAAGAGGAAGATATAACAATTGTAAATATTTATGCACCCAACATAGGTGCACCTCAATACATAAGGCAAATACTGACAACCATAAAAGGGGAAATCGACAGTAACACATTCATAGTAGGGGACTTTAACACCCCACTTTCACCAATGGACAGATCATCCAAAATGAAAATAAATAAGGAAACACAAGCTTTAAATGATACATTAAACGAGATGGAGTTAATTGATATTTATAGGACATTCCATCCAAAAACAACAGAATACACATTTTTCTCAAGTGCTCATGGAACATTCTCCAGGATAGATCATATCTTGGGTCACAAATCAAGCCTTGGTAAATTTAAGAAAATTGAAATTGTATCAAGTATCTTTTCTGACCACAATGCCATGAGACTAGATATCAATTACAGGAAAAGATCTGTAAAAAATACAAACACATGGAGGCTAAACAATACACTACTTAATAATGAAGATATCACTGAAGAAATCAAAGAGGAAATCAAAAAATACCTAGAAACAAATGACAATGGAGACACAACGACCCAAAACCTGTGGGATGCAGCAAAAGCAGTTCTAAGGGGGAAGTTTATAGCAATACAAGCCCACCTTAAGAAGCAGGAAGCATCTCGAATACAAAGCATGAAACAGCATGAACTTTTGGAACTTTAAATGGAATAGCGTTTCCTTTCTTTTTTTTACATATTAAGAATTGTGTCTTTATTTACACTAGTATATTTTATCATACCATAAGTTTCTCGGAATACAAATGAAAAGTTAACCAAAGTTACAGAGCTAGCATTAAACCTGATAGGCATAAATACACAATTCACACAGACTTTTCTCCCTCCACATGTATCTTAGGATTAGATTGTCTATATCTATTTAAAAAGCTTGTGGGGTTTTGATAGCAATTGCACTAAACCTGTAAACCAATTTGGGAAGACTTGACATCTTTACTATGTTAAATCTTCTAGTCCATGAACACAGCATGTCTCTACATTTATCTAGGTCTTCTTTGATTTCTTTCCTAGCAGTTAATACTTTTCACTATAGAGATCCTGCACAAGTTTAATAGACAAGTACTTTACTTTCTTGGGAAGAATTGTAAATGATGCTATGTACTTTAGTTTTTGTTTTTTTACCTTTTGACCTCCTTCACCCATTCCCCCCCACTACCCAGAGATAGTGCATGTACATTTCTATAGAGTATAGCTTTGGTTGAAGCAAATTAAATACTGCTGTAACATAAAAAAAAAATAATAATAAAAAAAATAAAAATAAAAATAAATGCAGGGCTTCCCTGGTGGCGCAGTGGTTGGGAGTCCGCCTGCCGATGCAGAGGACACGGGTTCGTGCCCCGGTCTGGGAAGATCCCACATGCCGCGGAGCGGCTGCGCCCGTGAGCCATGGCCGCTGAGCCTGCGCGTCCGGAGCCTGTGCTCCGCAACGGGAGAGGCCACAACAGTGAGAGGCCCGCGTACCGCAAAAAAATAATAATAATAAATAAAATAAAATAAATGCAATTCTTTAACAACAATCACCAAGCTCCCTCGGCTGTCTCTCTCTCTCTCTCTCTCCTTCCTCCCTCCCACTCTCTCTCTTTCTCCCTCCCTCCCTCCTTCCCTCCCTCTCCCATGTGAGGAAATCACACAGAGGACCCTCCCTTCCGTGCTGAACACACGGCACAAACCATCAGCCACCTCTCCCCTCCCACACCCTCACCCTACATGCAATTCCCAGCTTTTCTCCACCCCCAGAAAATGAAAGTTCAAAGCAATGGTTTTGAGATCTCAGATCGACTTTCTAATCCAATCTCTGTTCCCATGGTTCTCAAGCTTGATCAGGCACCTACCCTGAGGTAAATGCTGGCGCCTAGACTAAAAGCTACTTCTTCTGACTCCCATGTTGCATCCTTTTCACTAATTCAAGAATAATTTACTAAGAGGTGACCCCAGATAGTAACTAGACTTCTTGTGGTGATCATTTTGAAATGTATATAAATATCGAATCACTGTGTTGTTGTACCAGGAGCTACCATAGTGTTGTAGGTCAGTTATACTTCAGAAACAAACTCATAGAAAAAGAGATCATTTTTGTGGTTACGAGAGGTGGAGATTGGGGGCAGGGGGAGTTGGAGGAAGGTGGTCAAAAGGTACAAACTTCCAGTTATAAGATAAATAAGTACTAGGGATGTCATGTACAACATGACAAATGTAATGAACACTGCTGGATGTTACACATGAAAGCTGTTAAGAGAGCAAATCCTAAGAGTTCTCATCACAAGGAAAACGATTTTTTTCTATTTCTTTAATTTTGCATCTGTACGAGATGAGGGGTGTTCACTAAACTTACTGTGGTCATCTTTTTTTGGGGGGGGGGGTTGCCGAGCCGTGCAGCATGCAGAACTTCCCCGACCAGCAATCTATCCCCTGCCCCTTGCATTGGAAGCGCAAGTCTTAAGCACTGGACCACCAGGGAAGTCCTGCAGTCATCATCTCATGATGTATGTTAAGTCACATCATTATGCTGTACCCCTTAAAACTTATACAATGCTGTGCGTCAATTATATCTCAATAAAACTGGAAGAAAAAAAAGAGGTGGCCCCAGGATCTAGGAGAGGTGCTAAATGGTGGAGAAACCCTCTTGTGCAAGTCTTGTCATTTCAAGATGCCAAATGCCATGGATCAGAAGAGTCCTACCCACTTTCTGATGTCCCCCTTAGAGACCACCCAGCCCAACCAGAGAGGAGAAGGGACTTGCCCAAGCTCTGATTCAAGTTGACAGTAGAGCGGGATAAGAATCTATGTCTACTGACCTCAGCTCAGACATCGTCCCCCCTGCTGCCAGGACCTCTTCCAACCACAAGGGAACTTCTACTGGCAAATGAAAACCGCAGAGGTACACCATTTTCTCCCACGGAACTAACAACAGTAGAAAATTCTGACAATGCCAAGCATTGGAGTGGATGTGGAGAAAATCGTACTCTTCTGTGCTGCTGTTGGGAATGTAAATTGTTAGAGTGACTTTGGAGAAAACTGGCAACACCAAGTAAAATTGAAAGTGCACATACTATACAGCAAAATGGTCCCCACTCCTCATGGCCTGCCTCCAAGGAAACACCTGTGCCCAGTGAGATCTGGGGCAAGGATGCTTGTGGCAGCATTGTTTGTTACGGTGAAAAACTGGAAACAATCTAAATATGCAATGAGAAGGAAACGAGAAACAAAACATGCCTTATCCACGTGACAGAATACCTTGCAGCAGTTAGAATGAATGGATTAGAGCTAAATTTGCCAACAAGAATAGAGGTCAAAAGTGGCCTTGTGTGAAAAACAAGGTGTAGGGGACTTCCCTGGTGGTCCAGTGGTCAAGACTTTGCCTTCCAATGCAGGGGGTGCAGGTTCGATCCCTGGTCAGGGGGCTAAGATCCCACATGCCTCAGGACCAAAAAAACAAAATATAAAACAGAAGCAATATTGTAACAAATTCAATAAAGACTTAAAAAAAAGAAAAAGAGAAACAAGGTGTAAAGGGACCCAGGGCAAATTTATGTAAATATCAAAATGCATTCCCACGAAACAATGCCGTGTATCTATTATTTATAATATATCATAAATGTATAAAAATACAAATGTTTCAAGACAATTTATTTTAAAAGGCTTGCCCAGAAGGAAACACAGCTCTTCACGAAAGTCACAATAGTTGTTGATTCTGGGAAAGGGGTAAAGTTTAAAATGTTAAAATAAAATATCTTTTGTTCAAAATACACTTGAAGTAAATATAACCCGATGTTCAACGTTATCATCCCAGCAGTGGGCATGCCAATTCATTACTTTTGTGTTTTTCTTTTGTTCTAACTTCTCAAAGAAAAATAAACCGGCTATTCTGAGGTGCTGCTCTCTGGGGCCCCCCAAGCCTACGTGACTGACCAAATACACATTTCTCAGGTTTCAATAATTCATCACCTGAGCGGAGGCATGAGTGCGGGAAAGTCTCCATCCTTAAGGGGATACAGAGGAACGCATCCGGTCCAAGCTAAAATCTCCCTCCCTCCATCCTGACTAGAGATGACCTTGGGTTTGAATGAAGAGGAAGAGGGTTTAATGCACTGGACGCTTCTCCCAATCTACTTTAGAGAGATGGAAGGGAACTCTCACCTGCCTCAATAATTTATCAGAAGTTTAGCATGACGAGATGAAGAACATTCCATAGGCATGGGCTGTGAGTTTAGCAACAACTCTCCATGACCGCTCGCTGGTTGATTTGAGGTGATGGGCTCATCCAAGCTCGAGGATGGTAAGGGGTACATGATCCCCATAGATGGGAGAGAGGAACCCCTAACGTGCACACAGATCACATGGGGATCCTGTTACAATGCACATCCTGATTCCGTAGGTCTGGGGGCAGTGCTGGGAGGTTGCATTTCTATCAAGATCCCAGATGTTTTTGGGGTGGCTGGTCCATGGACCACACTTTGAGTAGTGAGTTGCTACACTCTCCACTGTCAACTGCCTCCTTCAACTTCTGCTTCAGCATCCACCTTACAAATAAAAGCCGAGCATTGATGGTGTCTGACGGTATTAGGGTCAGGAGAACCGGGAACACCTAACTCCTGCCTGTCAGTCCCAAGGGAGATGGCTGCTGGGGGACCAGAGCACCCCTTCTTAGCGTCCCTGGGTTGTGGAAAGCAGAGGAAGGGGCCGGGATGGAGCATAAGTTTGGCTTTCATTTGCTCTGGACTCCTCCAGCCATTGAGGAGTGGTTAACTCATGGGACACTTAAAGCAAATTGCCTTATATGGGAGGGTATCTGCATTCCCTTAAACATATTTCTGTGTTCACACCTTGTGCAACAGCCTAGGGCTACAGAGATGGGGGAGGTGCTTGTTCCCAGGCTGGTGGGGAGACAGATGTGGAAGGATGCATTTGACATGCATGTGGTCAATGCAGGGACAGAGCACAGTGCAAAACCCAGCAAAAGCATAGAGTGCAGTTACCAACCCTGCTGTCCATCTCCCACTTCCCTCAGTGGGCTGGAAGCGGCTCAGCTCTGGGGGCTTGTCCTGACCCTCAGAGCACAGATCTGTGCACACAGCTAGTGCTCAGAAATGTACCGTTGGGCTTCCCTGGTGGCGCAGTGGTTGAGAGTCCACCTGCCGATGCAGGAGACACGGGTTCGTGCCCCGGTCCGGGAAGATCCCACATGCCGCGGAGCGGCTAGGCCTGTGAGCCATGGTCGCTGAGCCTGCGCGTCCGGAGCCTGTGCTCCGCAACGGGAGAGGCCACAACAGTGAGAGGACCGCGTACTGCAAAAAAAAAAAAAAAAGGACCGTAGAGGCCCAGCTCCTGCACTGCCTTCCGGGAGCAATGCCTTGTCTGACCTATGGCCTGAGAAACCAAAAAAGAACATTCAATAGACTGCCTTGCGCTAATGAAACTACTAACATCTAAAGTACTAACATCTAATGAAACTACTAACATCTAAACAAACTGATGCTTGTCTAGATGGAAAGGCAGGCAATCATTTCCTATCTGCAAACTGCAAATTCTCCAGTTAAAACAAAGTGAAAGGGAAGAGTCTCCCCTGTTGACATCAGTGCTTTGATTCTAGCTCAGCTACTGTCTGGCTACCAACTGCTCCAAATCAGGCCACCCCTGGGCCACTGGGCCACAATCACTGGCTCTTGAGGTCGGGGTCCTGCACAGCTCTTATGTTATTCCTACCTAGAAAAACTCCTAACCCCTCCTCCAGCACCCAGTTCCTGAGAAAGCCAGGGAGATGCAAGGGAAAGAGAATCTTTCCTGGAATAGGGTAAACCGGCCTGAGTTTAAATCCTAGCAAGACCATTTATGAGCCATGTGACCTGCAGCCAGTAATTTACCCACTGGGTCTCAGCATCCTCATCTGTGAAATAGGGATAAACATACCCACTCTCAAGAGTGTGGGGAAGATTAAAGGAGATCATATGAGTAAAGATCCTGGCTCCCAGGTAGACAGCCCGCGGTCACTGCCTCCAGACCCTCCAGCTATTGGGATCTGGTGGTGTGGGAGGAACCGCATGTGAGGGAGAACACTGTTCTGCAGGACTCTTCCTTCAAATTCCACCTCCAACTTTCGCTGCCCTTCTGTGGAGTGCCGGGAGTAGAAGTGTGAAGGCCCCGAGTCCTCCCAGCTGTTCTCTTTGTGACTCAACCTCGGGCAGTCGGCGCAGAAATATCACAGGCAGAGCCTGTTCTGGTGACATTTCAAATCCAGAGCATCTTTTGCATCCCCCTCCCAGGCTGTTTCTGGTCAGCCTCCACGGCTCAAAAACTTCCTGGGGAATTTCTGTCTCCTTTTCAAGGGTCCTTATTTATTCTACTTCACATGGGGATAGTACTTTACAGTTTATAGATAGCACTGTCACATGCCTAATCTTATGCAAGCCTCCCAGCTTCCCTGCCAAGGAGGAAACAAATGCTCGAAAAGTCAAATCAACTGCCCGAGGTTACCCAGTGGGCTTGTGGCAGAGTCGGGATTTGAACCCCCGACTGCCTGGTTCACAAGCCTCGCCTTTTATACAAAGTCATCTTAATGCACACAGAAATGAAGTAAGGCCACCGTTCCTCTCGGCCTTCAGACTGGCCCTCGGCACCAGGTAAGAGCTGGACCAGACACTGGACAAGGACCTGGAATCTCTAGCACCCACTCACCTCCCACAGACATGCAGTCCAGCCTATGGGGCCAGGATCCCAGAGCACTTACTTCCCCCAGGTCCCCCTCCCCAGGCAAGGCAGCTGGAACCTCCCAGGACAGGCTCGCTACAAAGCCTGACATCAGCACCAGGAGCACCCACAGTGCAGCATCTCTGACACCTGCATCCCATCAGGCTCAGCCCCGGGGTTGTTTAACAGACAGACCTAGATGTACAGCCCAGCCCAATCTCCAGCATAAACGATACTGCTAAAGGGACCAAAAACTGAATTGCAGTCGGGGCAATTATGAATAATAGGATACAAAAAGGCCACAAACCAACGGCCATTTCTGAGGCGCTGGGAGCAAAAGCAAAGTACTGCACATGAGCCCTGCACACAGCGCCACCCAGGGGGCAAGCCGACCTCCTAAGCCGCACGGCCCGCCCCCCTACCCCCGGCCTGACCCACCCACCTACCCCCACCCTCACCCCGTTTAAGGGACCAGCCCGCCCTCCTCAGAGAACGAGCAAGGACACCTGTTTCTTTTCTTTTTTTTTTTTGCGCTACGCGGGCCTCTCACTGTTGTGGCCTCTCCCGTTGCGGAGCACAGGCTCCGGACGCGCAGGCTCAGCGCCCATGGCTCACGGGCCCAGCCGCTCCGCGGCATGTGGGATCTTCCCAGACTGGGGCACGAACCCGCGTCCCCTGCATCGGCAGGCGGACTCTCAACCACTGCACCACCAGGGAAGCCCATGGACACCTGTTTCTTATTTTCACTCCCCCATGCTGCAGCGTGAGTCCCAATAAAGCCTTGCCTGAATTTCGCGTCTGGCCTCTCTTATCGATTTCTATCGATTGAAGAGGCCTAGGAGCCGCGTCGGTAGCACTGGCACCTTCTAGAGCAGGGTAGAGCACTACTGACATTTTAAGCTGGGTAATTCCTTATTGTGAAGACTGTCTTTACATCGTAGGATGTTTAGCAGCATCCCTGGCCTCTACCCACTAGATGCCAGTGGCGCGTTCCACCCCCCCACACACCCTGACCCAGTAGTGACAACCAAAAATGTCTCCATACATTGTCCATTGTCCTCCAGGAGGACAAGATCACCCCCAAGTGAGAACCACTAGAGCAACGTCAGCACCTGGACCAGGACCAGTGGCCCTGACCACTCCATCCCCATCAACCGTCACTTCACTCTGCTTCCTTCCTCTCCCGGGGCAGCCACCTACCTTCTCCACTGCCCAGGGCCACCCAGGAAGCAGGCGGGAGCAAGAAGACTTAGGTCCCAGGCTTCAGTCACCCAAGCTCCTCCCTCCTAGTACTTCCCCTAGTCTGTAACTGCACTGTCACTTATTAGTATTTATTTCCTGGGTCCATTATCTTTTCTGCCTCCCCTGCTAGGATGCAAACTCCTTGAGAACAGGAACTGTTTCCTTCACTGTTCTGTCCCTTACACTAGCAGAGGGCCTGGCCCAGAAAACACAGATGGGAGGAAGGGGGAGTGGCAGGGAGGAAAGAGAGAAAGGAGAGAAGGACAAGAAAGAAGAAAAAGGTTTTCAGAAGAAAGGGGAGAACTCTGCAGAGAGGGGAAGTATTTATCAGATGAAGCAACCGAGAGTCAAACATAACATCTGTGCCTTGAGATAATCTGTAGCCAATAAAAGGGATAATGTGTCTCTATATTCACAGACATAGAAATATCCCTAATAAAGCTATTTATATACCCATCTGTGTACGTATGCCCAAAGAAATATGTGAAAGAATGCTCACCAAAAGGTTGAAGATTTTTATCTGAGTGGGGACATTTCAGGAGGAATTTTGCTTTCTCTTTTACTTCCATTTCCTACAATAAGAATTATCCTTCCAAGCAGAAAATTTTATAAATCATGTTTTCAAAGAACATATTTTATGATGGGCAACATCTCATGATAAAATGTTAGGTGGAAAGTGAGCTATACAAAGAATTTACTTACTATACATATAGATAGCCCAATTAAAACAACTTTTTAAATTTCACATGGAAAGTACTAGAAAAGAGATCAAGAGGAAATCCATCACACTGCAGGGATAAGGTGCTTTAAATCCTTTCTCTTCCTGTGCCTTTATTTTCTAAATTCTCTAGAGTAGCGCTGTCCAATATGGTCGTGAGCAGCTATTGACACTTGAAATGTGTTATGCATGATATGACGTAGGACCTGAATTTTTTATTTGATTTTATTAATTGAAATTTAAATCTAAATAGCCTCACGTGCCCAGTGGCTACTGTTATTTGAGAGCAGAACTCCATCATGAACAAATATTTTTTACACTTAGAAAAAGAGCACGAGATGTGATTTTTAAATTAATAAATAAAAACTCAGAACAGAAAACCCAAATGCTGCCCCAGTGTCTGGCCCAGTTCCAGCCCAGGGCTGTGCTCTGCATCTGTTTAGTGTAAGATTTGAATGCCCCATCCAAACTTTCTTGGCAGATGTATCATTTTTCCCACTTTTTTAAAAAATAAAAAGTGATTTCTTCATCTCTTATTCAGTTTTTGAAAGTGAGGCAAGTCAATGAACTCACACATATTCCAGAAACTGACTTCCTTAGACCCTAACAGAAGGTACTTAAGTGCACAGATGTTTGCTGGTTTTAAAAGGAGGCCTTGCTGTGTATGAAAAAACGTTCCCCCTAATTTTTTGCTCAATTTGTTTTAAATTGGTAATGAAATCTGTGAATCTCCGCTCCCTTTCTTCAGGAAAAATGGAATTTTGATCTCTTTTAAAAATCAGAACGCGACAGGATAATGGAGAAATCAGTCTCAATAGCACATTTCATGTTCATTTCAAGGCTATGATGTGTAAACGTGATGATGCTACACTTTTGGGGTCTTTGAGATTTTTGCCACAAGCATAGCAGCTCAGGTGGATTATTGCCTGATGCATGCGTCTTTGGTAGATTTTTGTCAACAACTTGCATGTCTGCTCATTTGAAATAAAATCATGAAGTTGTTAATGCCTTTGCACAAAGACCGCTCCATTCTGTTGGCCCTGGGGAAGGAGACTTTACACTAATCACCTCTTCTCTCCTAGAGTAAAGAGCTGAAAGAGGGACAGAAAACCCACATTGATTGCACTCTTACTACATGCCAACTAGTCACACACGTAAGAGGTTTGACTGTCTCCTGGTGATCAGGGGCCATGGTAGAGAACAGAAGGGGTTGCTGCTTGGCCTCTGGTTTCACAAAATAAATAATAATAAAATAAAACACTGAACAGTTGTGCTTTTTTCACTACCTTACTGTACGCACTTTGTAGATTCTGCATTCAACAATGCAGAACAGGCTAATGAAAAAGGTTCCCCCAAATCTCACCACCCAGAGACAAAAATCACCCATTTTGGAGGGCATTCCACATCTCTCTCTATTCCAGTGGTTCTCAACTGAGAGCAGTTTTGTCCTTTAGGGGACATTTGGCAATGTCTGGAGACATAGTTGGTTGTCACAGCTGGGATGGGGTGCTACTGGCGTTTAGGGGGTAGAAGCCGGAGATGCTATGAAATATCCTACAGTGCACATAGGACAGCCCCCGCCCAGGAAGAACGATCCGGCCCAAGTGTTAGTGATGCTGAGGCTGAGAAACCCCACCACACACATACGGACTCTGTGACAATTACATAATCAAGTTCACACTACGCCAGCTGTTGATCATCCTGCAAGGACACATGTATTGCTTATTCGATATGGTTGAGCACTGCTCGTTCCCTAGAGAGGGCTTTGTTTAATTTTTACCAGAACTCTGTAAGAGAAGGAACTATTACAGATTTCTTTAGCTGAAGAGACTGAGGCTTAGAGCGGTGAAGTGTCTAGTCCAAGGTTGCACAGCCATTAGTCGTGCTGAGTCTGAGTACTGAGTCTGAAGCCCAGGTCTGAGGGATTCCAAACCCTGCCTTTCCCACCATCTGTTGATCTGCTCCCTTTCACCCCAGGACCGAGTTTATAAAGGGCAATTAGGAACCTGGGAAGAAGACCAGAAGAAGACCCTTGAATCGTCCTTCCAGAACCCGAGGGAGGTAGGGCTTTGGTCTTCATGTACATCATTCAAGCAATTCTGTTACTTAAATCCTCTCTATAGTCTAATTTATATTTGTGTCAATACGATCTGTCAAGAATCAAAAGAATACATTCAAGTTTCTCACTAACTGCTTTTCTGTCAATTTCTCATTGCATGTCCAATATTTTTCTACATATATTCATAAGCTACATTACATTCACAATTATTACCTCAAGGTTGTGGATTAAACTCCAGCAGTCTGTTAAGTGACCTTCTTGGTCTCATTTAATAACATCTACCTTGAATTCCCCTTCCTCTGACAGCAGCGTGTGACCCCTGCCTTCTTTTCGTTTGCATCTGGCTGGTGTATTTGTGACTATTCTACCTTAATAATTTTATTTTAGGGAATGTCCTAATCTAAAAGTCATTTTCTTTTACTAGATTTCTTTTTTAATTTATACATACTTTCATAACAGAGATCTTTGGTCCCAATTCCATTTTCTTCTTTTATATTTTATATGCTTCTGTTCTGTCTCTTTTCTTACTTTTCCTACCTTGCTAATTTGGTAAACAGAATGTTTTTAGTTTGCTATGGTATGAATGTCTGTGTCCCCCCAAAATTCATAGGTTGAAATTCTAATGCCCAAAGTAATAGTATTAGGAGATGGGGCCTTTGGGATGTGCTTAGGTCATGAGGGTGGAGTCCTCATGATGGGATCAGAGACCCCAGAGATCTCCCTCACCCCTTCCACCATGTGAGGACACAGCAAGAAGTAAACAGTCTGCAACCCAGAAGAGGGCCTCACCAGAAATGAACCCTGCTGGCACCCTGATCTTGAACTTCCAGCCTCCAGAACTGTGAAAAATAAATTTCTGTTGTGTATAAGCCACTCAGTCTGTGGTATTTTATTATAGCAGCCAAAACAGACTAAAATACTTATTTTCTAATTTTTCCTACCTTCTGCTAACTTGGTAAACAGAGTATTTTCAGTTCTATTGGTGATTATTTTCATATCTTTAAATAACATGCTTTAATTTACATCTCTGAAGTTATAAAATTCAGAAATTAAAAAGTAGCAGTTGACTCCCCTTGTGAAAGACAAGAAAATCAGTCCCCTTATACTTCCTCACTCTCTGCACACCCCTGTGGGTGTGGGCTCTGGGAATTTGTCTCAGTCTTTCATAGTAAAATTATGAGGTTATTTTGCTATGTATACTTTTTAAGAATTATAATAACTCCCTTCTGTTTTCTAATTTTTCCATGGTTTTTTAAATTTAATTTTATATATAAATAGTTACAAAGCACACCACCATCCAATAGATTTCCTTTCCAGCAATGCTAGATGCTTTTCTCATGAGTTCTTTGTTTTGATTCATCTCTTGGTTGACTGAAGCACCTCTTCCAGTATTTTCTTAGCACTCCCTTTCTCACAAGAAGAATATATGAATGATATATAATATCGATATATCATATATATATATATATATATGGATCCCATCCTTTCCCCTCAAATGTCTTCATTGCTTCATTTTCTTCTAGAATCTAATGTCAGAGTTGAAAAGCTGAAGCCATCTGATTTTTATTTTCTTTGAGGACAACTGGCTTCTTCTGCCTGAATTTTCATAAGTTGTTCTTTATCCTTGAAATATAATGGTTTCATCAGAGCATATGTCTCACTATTAGTTTTTTGTATCCCCATTAAATTCACTTGGTCACCCTTGAGCTATCTCCCTTCACTCTGGCAATGTTTTCTTCTATTTCCTTTTTGAATATTGTATCTGTTACACTTGTTCTCTTTCCTACTGTCCTAGAACATAAATTATCCCTACATCAGTTCCAGGTTTCCATCTTCTACAGATTTCAGTGTATCAGTCAGCCTCTGGTCAGGAGACAGAAGCCAGTTATTTTAATAGAAATAATTCAATGCAAATAACTGTCAACTGGGCATCGATGTGTTAACTAGGTACTGAAACCGCAAAAAGAGAACACTAAAATATTCTGTAAGTAGCAACTCCAGGGAGCAGCTATCACCGTGACAACTGGAGAAACAAGGGACAAAGTTGGTACTATTAAAACTTAGAAGCTTGGAGCAAGGGCTCCATAAAGCTGAAGAGAAGCTTTTCAGTTTCTGAAAGAAGCTCCAGACTTCTAAGGAGCAGGCACTGCTCGGCTGTGCTGGTGTCTCTGAGCTCCGAGGTGAGGCCCCTTGATGCTGGGCTAAGACCTAATAGTTCCTGTGCTCCAAGCCAAGCATTTAACATCCCCTGCCAGAGCCTGAAACAGTGACAGGTCCTATGCAGAGGTACTTCTAGGCCGGCAATTCCCAGCCTTGGCTTCACACTGGAGTCACCTGGGGAATATTAAAAAATACTGATGCACGGATCCCACCCCTTGAGAGTCTGAATTAACTGGTCTGGAGTGGTGCCTGAATTGTGAGTTTTTAAAGCCCCATGTATTCAATTTTCTTCTACATTTGATTATATTTTCTATTTTACTTAAATTTCATTTGCCCATTTATTATTCCAGTTGTGTCTAGTTCTATTTTTGTGGTAGTATTGTTTGTCTTAAGTGGTAAACACTGGAAAATATGAATTGAATCTTTATACTGTACTAATACACTTCAGAACACAAGTATACATTTACTATATGTCTTAAAATATTTTGTAAAAGTCCAGAACTCATATCACTTTGGAAATTAACCACTAGGAAATCCTTTAAGTGTAGGGGTCAAATTATTATTAATAGATTGAGGTAAACTAAATAAGTGAAATATAACTCTATATTTTAAAAAAATTGAATATGTTCCTTACCTTAAGGAAAGCCATATCTTTTGAATATCTTATATATTATTTCTGTTACCACAGGAAACCACTTTATAAGGTCTATTAGAGGTCAAAATCTTTTGTTGTATTAAAAACTGATTGTAGGGTCTTCCCTGGTGGTCCAGTGGTAAAGAATCCGCCTTCCAATGTAGTTGACGCAGGTTTGATCCCTGGTCCGGGAATTAAGATCCCACCTGCCACGGGGCAACTACACGCGTGGGCCACAACTACAGAGCCCATGCGCTCTGGAGCCCGCACGCCACAACTAGAGAGAGAAAAGAACCCGCATGTCACAGCTAGAGAGAAGCCCGTGTGCCGCAACAAAGATCCCGCATGCCGCAACTGAGACGCAACACAACCAAAAAATAAATAAATAAAGAGAAAGAAAGAAAAAATACTCAATAGTAAACAAACAATCTAATTTAAATACTAGGTAAAAACTCTATATAAAATATAATAATATTAAAAACCTGATTGTATAAATGACTTATTAGAAGAGAATAAAGTTTTTAAAATATGAAAAAATAAAATAAAATAAAAGCTCCCCAGGTGATTCTAAGTGTAGCCGGGATTCTGGTCTAGAATTATCTCTGAATGGGACCTGTTACCACCTCTGAGAACGTATTCTCAGCCTGAGGCTGTATTCACAGCCCTGGTTTTATAGTATCATGATAATCACCTAGGAAAGTTTTTATTTTAACTGGTGATGCCCCTTCCCTTCCCCACCCCCTCCCCACCAGAGGTCCTGATTTAATTCACTTGGGTGGAGGGTCAACTTTGGGATTTTTAAATCCCGAGGAGTTGTAGTGTGCAGCCAGGGTTTAGGGAGAGGAAGGACCCATAATGCGTATTTCTCCTATTAGGGAGTTCTGATGAAGAGATGCCAGACATCATACAGAAGCAAAAATTATGTCTAACATTATGTCAGCAACGGAATATGAGGTTGGTGGGAAAAGCCTGACAATTAGACGACTTTAATAGGGGGCCTTTTCGCTATGAGATGGCAGAATGGAGGTAGACTCAGTGGGCCGCGCATACACACACACATCCATTGATTCTGCAGTGGAGACGACAGAATTAGGAGAAAATTATGAATGTGAGTTGACAAGATAAGTTTCAGTTTCCTTTAATATAACTGCAAGTTCACTTTGGGGTCACTGTCCTAGGGCAGGTGTTCCTGGACCAGAAGCATCAGCGTCACCCAGTACCTTATTAGAAATGCAAATTCTTGGGTCTCACCTACTGACTCAGAAACTCTGGGGGTGGAGCTCAGCTATCTGTTCCAACAAGTCTTTCAGCAGATTCTCATGCACACTCAGATTTGAGATTCACTTCCCAAGGCACTGACATCTGGAAAAGTCACACCGGAAAAAAACAAAACACTAAAAGGCCTGTGTCCACCTCTGTCCCAGGAACCCCTTCAATGGACAACTGCAGAGAGTAGCCCACCCTCCCTCTGGTAGACCAACTGCATCACCATAGCAACATGGATACTCCTGGTGGGTCTCAGACATTTACCCCAAGAACATCTTTTCTTAATAAACTGAAGAATTTGTATGTAAAATTAGACTCCTGTGCCCTTTGTCCCTTCGCCTGCCTGTGACAACTAGTACCTTCTCTTTGCTGTTTCTTTCCACATACTGAGATTTTTGTCTAATCCTGCTTTATCCTTTCAAATCAGTGCAAAGTCCTTCCAGATTTTGACAAGGGATCATCTGATGGTCCCAGCTTTTGCCTACTGTTGTGATTTTGTCCCTTTAGCAATGCTTTCATTAACGCTTCTGTTGCATTCACTTTCTATAAAGGGCCACATCAAACCGTGACACTAACTGAGCTCAGAACAAACTAAAGCCCCTCATTTATTGTCTGCAAGTGATGCTAAGCCACTCCATCTTGCATCTCGGCTGTTAGTATTTTGGACCCAGGTATACAATCTCATAACAGCTCATGAGGTTTTAGCATGTCATGGTTTCCTGATTCAATTGCACCCAGGTAGCAGACTTTGTTCATTCTGGGGTGACCAACTGTCCTGGTTTGCCTGGGACTGAAGGCTTTCCCAGGAAGCAGAACTTTCAGGACTAAAACCAGGAGAGCCCCCAGAAGCAGCTTTTATCAGTAGAAACGGGATCTTGTGGATAAATCAGCAAACTTGCCCTGTGGCAGTGTGATAGGGAGCTTCCAAGATGGCCCTGGAGGACCCTACCTCCTGGTGTTCATGCCTTTGTGTGATCCCCTCCCCTTGAGGGTGGGCTGAACCTAGGGACTCAATTCTAACATAGTAAAAGTGCTGGGATATCCCTTCTGAGATTAGGTTACAAAACAACTGAGACGTCCAACTTGCTGGCTTTCTCTCTGACTTTCTCCCTCGCTGGCTCTGAGAGAGGCCAGTTACCATGTTGAGAGGTGCTCTACAAACAGGTCCTCATGTCAAGGAACTTACGTCTTTAGACAACTGTTACGGGCTGCCCAGGAACGAGGGGCTTCCAGGGACACGGAACTTTCAGTGTTAAAACCAGGAAAATCCCTAGCAAACTAGGATGAGTTAGTCACCCTAGCTGAGATGTCCATTTTCATACAACAACTGCTTAGAAACCAAGGACAACAGCCAAACTTTTGGCCGAGAAAGACTCTCGTCTATTCTATTCCTGCAGGTTCCTCTGCACTTTCTACCTCAATCAGCTAGTCACTGAGAGCTACTGTTAATTAACAATATATGGTAGACCAGTACTAATTGCAATAAATATTTTATTAATTTTCAAACAAAAGGTTGCCTTCAATTAACCAAGTGCGAAAAATTTGATTACGGTGGTTTGCACATACGCCCGTAGTTACCATCACCAATTAGCAAGCTCGTGCCCCCAAAGCCCTCATTAGTGCATGTATTTATGACATATAAACAAAAATTAAAAGCTATGGTGCTGTGGCATCATTTTTCTAAATTCCACCAAGGGCAGGGAAGGAAACGTAGTACTATTTATGTAGTTACGATATAAAACCCAACCATCGTTTCAAAGTGTTTGCCAAGTGGGCCATCTCCCACAGGAGAGGTGCTTTGCATGGAAAATGCCACCATGTTTTGCATGTAGTTGGTCCATAATAAACACCTGTTGACCAAAGTGGTTGAATGTTAGAGCTACAGAGATTCTTGGAATTAATTCTGCATGACCATGAGGCTCAGAAAAATGCAATGACTTTGCCAGGGTAGCATGGCTGCAAAGTAAAGTTAGGACCAGAGCCTTATTTTAGAACAGGGTTTCTCAACCTTAGCACTACTGACATTTGGGGTTGGATAATTCTCTGTTGCGGGGGACTGTTTTGTTCACTGTAGGATGTTTAGCATCCCGGGTTCCCTCCCATCTTCTCCATGGCCTGTGGCTTCTGAAGGTGACTCTGATCTTCCCTGAAAAACCAGACCTGTACCAGACCTCTTGGCCCCAAAAGTTATCCTTGATCTCCCCATCATGCCCAGCAACAACAATACCTTGGACAGAGAGCAAAATTTCACATGGGAAGGATAAAGAGAAAAGATTATGAGTCAAAGAGACTGCAAGTTGCTAAAGGGTGGCGAGTGGTTCAATAACTGAGGAAATGCAGGAGTTATGGAGAGCTCAGAGGAGACATAGTTACTGGAACAGCTGTGACTCCAGACCCTCCCTGCTTCAATGGGGAGCCCAGATTCACCCCCGACCCCAATATTCACCTTTGTATAGCCAACAACAAAAAGTGTCTGAGGCAGAGACAGCATCATCGCTTTTTTACTAGATGATGGATGGATGGATGGACAAATGCTGAATGAGAGCACAGTTGTTCTCTGGAGGCAGAACTAGGAGCACGCAGCTGAGGTGAGTGACAGGGCTTCTGGGTGATCCTGGCAATACCTTATGGCTGGCAGATCTCTTAGGTGAGGGGGACAAGTGGCTGTGAGGGGCATGGAGAGAACAGACCAAGAAGACAAAAGCCTGCCTCTCCACTGACCTGCTGTGAGACTCTGAGCTACTCCCTTCGCCTCTCTGAGTCTCAGTTTCCCCATCTACACAAATTATGGCTGTCCTAGTTCTCCCTCTCTCCGGTGCCTCCCATCTCCCAGATCCAAGGAATCTTCATGGGGTTGGGGTGTCCCAAGGCTGTTAAAGCAGAGGCATGTTCCAGGCCCTCTGCAGACTGGGTCTCCCCGACCATCTGCCAGTCCCATTTGCAGAGGGACACCAGGACGGGTGGGCAGTTGGGAGGTCTCCAACTCCTCCGAGAACATCTCTGCACACGCTTCTGAAAAGGGTGAGACGTGGGCCTTGCAGCGAGTGAGAAGTTTGGAGTACTGCCACTCGGTCCTGCCTGTCCCCACACTCACCAGACAGACACCATCCCCCAAATGCAAAGTGCTGGTGACTCCCCAGTGCCGGGGCGGGGTGGGGGTGGGGGGCTGGGTCCTTCAGTGAGATGACAGGGACTCTACCAGAGATGTCAAAGGATAAATTCCTGGAACCACCGAGGTCATGCTGATGTTGGAAATGGTGCAACTTTCCCACCTATGGGGGCATAGAGGGCCACATTTAGGGGGTGCCCCTTTGTCTCAGTTTAGTCCACTTCCTGTTACTCACTGCCCAGGGCACTGTCAAGTCTCTCTTACAAAGATGTTCCTCAGGCCCAGGTAATCGGTTGACACAAATGTATACCAGTGAGGGGCTCTCAATTCTTTAGACACGAAGTCCTCTTAAACCCAGCCAGGATGTCTTGGTGCAAATCATTAACAAATGATTTCCTTTTATTAGCACTTGCTAAGTCCTCGGTGCTGTGCTAGGTGTCTCATTTAATCCTCACACGGACTCTGTGCAGGAGGTCTTCTATCCCAATATAATACTGAGGAGTAAACTGAGGCTCAGAGAGTCTATCCACTTGCCAAAGGCCCCTGAGTAAGCAAGTGGCAGAGCTGAGATGGGAATGTTGGTCTATCCACAGGCAGAGCTTGTGCCCTAACCGCCGGGCAGTGCTGCTTCCCACCACAGCCCGGATCTTAAAACCAAAGACTCTTCCACCCTCAACAAACTGGCCCCATACTCTCTCCACTTGGCCTCACTACATCATTTGCAGTTCCCAATCTGGCCAGAGCTGCCACTCCTCTGCACCCTTTGCTCTCCCCAAAATGCTCCAGGCTCTGCTCATGGGTCTCCTCCTCCCGGAAGACTTCCTGACCATTCCCAGGCTCCAAGGTAGAATGAACGCCTCTCTCCTTCATGCCCCCATTGACTCTGTAGGTGCACCTATCACAGAAACATGCCCACCATGGTTTTATATCCATCTCAGCCTCTGGCTTCCAGGATTCCAGGAAATACCGTCCCTGCCTTATCCATTTCTGTTTGCCCAGGACCTAGTACAGTGTTAGGCACAGGGAAGTGCTCAGTAAATATCGAATGAAGAGTCAGGTGAACTGAAACCCCATGAGAAATCCAAGGGGAGGAGGCAGCAGGAAGGTTTTTTTTTAAAAGAATGAAATCCAATTTCAAGCTACCCAGAACAGCAAGTTCATGGGGCAGGGATGCCTGGCACACGACACGTGCTTGCTCAACAAAGACTTACTTCATAGATGAAAGAATGAGTGACTGATGAAAATGGTCAAATATTTGTACACTTATCCCTATCGAACCTCTTACCAGGTGACCTCGAGGGTTGCTTCCAGATGTAATCTGGGGATTGGAAACAGAAACATCAGGTATTTTCTAGTAAACTGATCGTTAACTCTAAGGTTGCTGTTATGGACTGAATGTTTGTGTCCCTGCTCCCAAATTCATATGTTGAAACCCTAATCCCAATGTGATGGTATTAGGGGAGGGCCTTTGTGAGGTGAGGAGGTCATAAGGGTGGAGATCTCATGAGTAGGATTAGTGCCCTTGTAAGAAGAGGCCAGATTGCTAGCTAGCTCTTTCTCTACTAGGTGAGGATACAACAAGAAGGGGGCACTTTGCCACCTGGAAGAGGGTCCTCACCAGAACCCGATGAGCTGGCACCCTAATCTCAGAATTCCAGCCTCCTGGAAACATGGGAAATAAATTTTTGTTGTTTACAAGCCACTCAGTCTATGGTACTTTGTTATAGCCGCCCACATTGACTAAACAGTCTCAGAGTAACTCCTTAAACTGTCCATGGGGACTTCCCTGGCAGGGCAGTGGTTAAGACTCTGCACTTCCAATGCAAGGGGCACGGGTGCGATCCCTGGTTGGGGAACTAACATTCCCATGTGCTGCGCAGCGTGGCCAAAAAATAAAAAATAAAATAAACTGTCCTTCTGCAACAAAAGACCTTCAAAATGCAATAAGAAGGACTCCCCTGGTGGTGCAGTGGTTAAGACTGCGCTTCCAATGCAGGGGGCCTGGGTTCAATCCCTGGTCAGGGAACCAGATCCCACATGCATGCCACAACCAAGAGTTCCCATGCCACAACCAAAGAGCCCGTGTGCCGCAACTAAGGAGCCCTCAAACCGCAACTAAGACACAGGACAACCAAATAAATAAATAAATAACAATGCAATAAGAAAATAAGCCCTCAATTCAAAACCTTGACAATAAAAGGATATTAGTCACTCCACATCTCAGACAGGCTTGGCCTAATTCTGGAGGGATAATGAGATCCTTAAAATCAATGTTTAATACATAAAGCCTTTTTAGAGTCGGGATTCCCCAGAAGCAAATCTTGAGACAAGAGTTCGAGTACACGTAATTTACTGGGGAGGTGACCTCAGGAAGCACCAGCAGGGGAGGGGGGAGGAAATACAGAGAAGGGATGGAAGCCAATTAATAGCATGTTATGGGTCCAATTAGCACTGTGAGCGACTAGAGCTCGATCCTGCTGGGGACTCTGGGAGACAGTGTAGACTCACTTCTGAACTGACCCACCCACGGGGAAAGGGAGCTGGGCAGTCATTCTCCAACTCCCACCTGCCAAGCCTGCTCCCAGGGGCATTAACTCGCCAGTATTTCCAGCCTGCCCACACACCCAGGGAGGAGAGAGAGCCCTCGAGTGGAGACTGGCGGTGCCTGCAGCAGGAGACCCTCAACAGGGTCAGCGGCGGTGACTGCCGAAGGGGTGTGAGCAAATCATCAATGAGCCTGCTACAAAGCCCAAGGGAAAACGGAGCTGACAAAGGCGTTTTGCTCTCGATTCCATATTTATGCGTTAGCATACGGTATCTGTTTTTCTCTTTCTGACTTACTTCATTCTGTATGACAGACTCTAGGTCCATCCACCTCACTACGAATAACTCAATTTCGTTTCTTTTTACCAAATGTAAAATACATAGCTAGTGGGAAGCAGCTGCATCGCACAGGGACATCAGCTCTGTGCTTTGTGACCATCTAGAGGGGTGGGATAGGAAGGATGGGAGGGAGATGCAAGAGGGAGGGGATATGGGGATATATATATAGGTATAGCTGATTCACTTTGTTATACAGCGGAAACTAACACACCAGTGTAAAGCAATTATACTCCAATAAAGATGTTAAAAAAAAAAAGCGCTTGTCTCTAACAGGTATGAGAACTTAATATAAAGTAAGCAAGAAAGCAAGCTCTAGGCAGAGAAGCTAGAACCTTCCATCTGCCTCTCCTCCTCTCTTTCTTTTGAAGTGTATATGTCTGCCTTTCTGCCTTCTCTCCCTCCCTGACCTGGAATCTATTTTCTTCTCAGTCGGAGTCTTTCTTCCTCTTCCCCCTCAATATCTTCCACCCACCTCTTCTGTCCCAATTTTTCCCATCTCTTAAGAGCCCATAACACAGAAGCGAAGCATCTTGCTTAATATTTGTTTACTTAGGAGCCGTGAGTTTTATGCACACTGTTCTTAATTAACATCTCAGCAAGCTTCCGTTTGTGGATGGGGAGGTATTCTGCCTAAGAAGGGGGGCTTTAAAATCTTGGCACCCTCTTGCCAATGCACCCCCAGCACTTGGAAGGAACACTCAGTATTCAGTCTTGCATCAGGGGCCCGTGAAGCTATTCATGCTCTCAGCAACACCGATTATTGGCAATTTCACTCTGTGAGGGAAGTGGATTTCCTTCCAGACATGCTGTAGTGGCACTTCAGGAGTGGTGACTCGCTGCTTCATCTGTGTGGGTGGCCTGATGGATAAATGTTCACCCAAAGCATCAAGCGGGGTATCTACACTCTCCACCCAAACCGCAGTCTGCAGTAATCGCTCTCCCCTGTCGTTTCTGGGGCTCCCCTCTAGATGACTGCATCAATAAAGAAAGTGTCTCACTGTCTTCCAGACTCTCCTCCTCCCTTCCAACTCACTTCCTACATGGCTTTCCTCAAGATCACCCAAATGTCACCTCCTCCAAGAAACCTGCCCTGGCTCCCTCAACTGGCAGTCACCCTCTCCTCTATGTGCCTGAACTTGGGACCACCTGCTTGTAGGGCATTCCCCAGATTGCATGGTCTGCTCACCAGGCTGTGGGTCCATAAAGACAGAGTCTTCATCCTGGTCAACTTTCCTCACTGGGGGTTCAGCCTAGAGTACAAGCTTGGTAAATGTTGGATGGATGGATGAATGAATGGAATGCTGGGACTTTAGACTAGAGTCTCAGACCAACTTGTAGGAACTCTTGGGCTGATAGCCAGTGAGAAAGGGAAGGAATCCAAGGTGAGGACACCCAGTGATTTTCACCCTGGGGTGGGTGCGGGGGCTGGAGGACTAAACCTACCCCATAGGGAGCCAGGATGCTCCACTCCTGCTGATTTTACATATTGGGATTCTGGAAATCAAGTTCCACCCCTAAAAAGTTAGAAAGCCACTGTTCTACAGTCTCAACCACAGCATTTTGTTAAAGGGGGCATGACCTATGCAAGGGAAGCTTTGCTAGGACCAAAGTTTACTGACTCCTGGTCCATTGCTCGTCCATGGCTAAATACCACAGCCAAGCCTACAGATGTGGTTCTGCCTCCAAATGGACGCCTTGCACCTGGAAGTCCAGAAATAGGGGTCATCTGGCCAGCCCTGAAAGGGAAGTCTGGGATGAGGAGATGGGGGATGGGCAGCAGCAGGAGTGTGGGGCAGCAGGTGGTATCCCTGACCAGAGTGGAAGCAGGAGTGCAGCCTCCAGGTGTTGGAGGGAGGCCAGAGGAGAAGGGATAGGGACCCTATCAAGGTGGAGCTTGATAGAGGTCAAGGTGGAGCTCAGGAGCCTAGACTGGGTTCAATGAGTCAGGGCGGAAGGCCAGGACAAGGTCCCTCCCCCAGCCTATGACAGTGGATCAGGAGTGACCACAGCCCTGAAGGATGGAGGTCAGAAGCGTCCTGCAACACACACTGGAAAGCGCAAATCCCCGCTGGACCCATGTCCCCTCTCCCCGCATCCCGCCTTGTATGGAAGAGTAGTAGCCTGGCAGCCTCCGGATGGAGGAGGCTGGAGGCTTCCCTGTGCCTCTAGGCCCTCTGAGCAGCAGCCAGCAGAGCAGCGGCGGCGCCACCTGCTGGTGGCTCCGGGGAGTACAGCTCAAGTCAGCCAGCCTCAGCCTTAGGTGGTGGCGAGGTCAGGAAGCGCGTGGGAGAAGAGTAGATCAGCTGTTTACTTCCGCTTTTTCTACATGTTATCGTGGAAAACTTCAAACATAAGCAAAAGTAGCAAGAACTGTAGTCATGAACTCTCAGATACCCATCCACTTCTCCAGTTACTAGTTCATGGTCGATCTTGCTTCTTCTTTACCCACCCGCACCTACCCCTTCCAAATTATTTCCAAGCAAATCCCAGGCATCTTATCATTTCAACCTAAATGTTTCTGTATGTATCTCTAAAATAAGTATTTTTACAAGGTAACAATCCATTATCTCTGCAAATAAGAATAGAATTCCTCAATGGCATCAAATATTTGTCAAATCATCATTGTTTCATGAATTCATAAATATTTTTCTATAATTTATTAATCAGGATCCTGATAAAGTCTACACGATACAACTGGTTCAATGTGGTTTTTTTTTTTTTTTTTTTTTTTGGCTGCGTTTGGTCTTCACTGCTACGCGGGCTTTCTCTAGTTGTGGCGAGCAGGGGCTACTCTTCGTTGTGGTGCGTGGGCTTCTCACTGTGGTGGCTTCTCTTGTTGATGAGCGTGGGCTCTAGGTGCGCGGGCTTTAGTAGTTGTGGCATACTGGGTCCGTAGTTGTGGCTCGCGGGCTCTAGAGCACAGGCTCAGTAGTTGTGGCACGTGGGCTTAGTTGCTCCGCGGCATGTGGCATCTTCCCAGACCAGGGATGGAACCCATGTCCTCTGCATTGGCAGGTGGATTCTTAACCACTGCACCACCAGGGAAGCCCCCGGTTCAGTGTCTTTTGAGCCTTTTTATATAGGTTTCCCCTTCATTTATTGTTGTGTTTTGGGTTCTTGTTTGGGGTTTGTTTTGTTTTTTTAAACTTGCAATTCATTTGTTGAAAGAAATTGGTCACTTGTCCTGACATTTCCCACAGTCTGGATTTTGTTTCATCCCTGTGGTATCATTTAATATGTTCCTCAGACTTTCTGAGTTGTAAATTCTGTCAGTTGGGGCTGAATCTAGAGGTTTGTTCAAATTCCATTTTGATCTGTTGTCAGGTCTACTTTGGAGGGGCCGCTGTATTGTCAGGAGGCTGGAGATGCCAACTGGCCTCCCTTCTTGTGATGTCAGCAACCATTGACCATCATGACCTAGATCCACTATTTCACTGGGGATCACAAAACGCTGATATTCTAATTCCATCACAGCTGTTTAGTTTTAAATCTGAGATTCACTTTTTTTTTTGCGGTACGCGGGCCTCTCACTGTTGTGGCCTCTCCCATTGCAGAGCACAGGCTCCGGATGCGCAGGCTCAGCGGCCATGGCTCATGGGTCCAGCCGCTCCACGGCATGTGGGATCTTCCCGGACCGGGGCACGAACCGGTGTCCCCTGCATTGGCAGGCGGACTGAGATTCATTATTGATTCAGAATTCCTTCCTGCAACAAAAATGGCCCACGGGAGAAAAGCCTCTTCTGGACCCAGGGACAAGTCTTCCTTTTCCAGAACTGTGTCATCTAATCATAATACCCAGATGTGGCTATTAACACCTGAAAATTGGCCAATTGGAATTTAAAATGTGCTATAAACGTAGAATACACTTCCATTTTCAAAGACTTTGCATGAAAAAGGAATGTGAAATATCTCATTAATAATATTATATCATTTGCATGTAATATTTTAATATAGTGAGTTAAATAAAATGTATTATTAAAATTAGTTATGCTTATTCCTTTTTACTCTTGGAATGTGGCTACTTGAAATTTTTAAATTATATATGCAGCTCACATTTGCAGCTGATACTCATTTCTGTTGGACAGCACTGGTCTATCATTTAGTTCTCTCAATGAATTCATGAACTCTCCCATTATTGAGCTCTACCCACGTGTCAAGCACTGTTCAGAGAATACAGCAGTCAACAAAGTAGGCAATGCCCCTGCCCTCATGGAGTGTGCATTCTAGAAGGAAGAGATGAACAGAAAAATGAAATATATACTTCTAAATAATCTATGGAATAATAAAGTAATTATAATAACTAGGCAACTAAGTACTACCGTCAAAATTTGGGACAATACGCTAAGGCAATACGTGGAGGAAAATGTACAGTTTCAAAGGTATTTACCATAAAACCAGAGAGAGTTAAAGCAAACAAGCTAAATGTTCAATAGAGAAGTTGGAAGAGAGCAAGAGAGATGATGACAGCTTGAACTACAGTCGGGGAGACGGAGAAAAATTGGGAATTTTTTTGAAGATTGAGTCAATAGGATGGATGGATGCTTCTGGAACTCAGTGGAAAGGGTATAACCTAGAGATATAAACCTGGGAGTCATCAGCATACAGGTGGTATTTAAAGCAATAGTCAAGAGAGCAAGTGTAGATAGAGTACAGGACCTAGGTGAACTCATCAGAGCCCTCGTTCTGAACCTAAACTGGTTAAATCTTGTTGGGGGTCCCAGCATATGTTAGGTACAGAGATGCTGCCTCTAACCAAAAAAGCCCACCTGGTGTGTAAACCAGAACACCGAACAAGGCATGTAATTTTCAGGTAGACCAGATGCCACCATCATTATCATCATCCATTCATTCATTTATTCAATATCTCACACAGATGGTATTATTACCCCTGTTATACGAAAGGAGAAAGTGAGCTTTAGGAACTTTGTCCACAACAGTGGCGGGATTCTATCCCATACATCTAGTGCTGCATTGACAGTACAAGTTTGCTCACTGCCACACTGTTCATAACAGCAAAAAACTGGACACAGCATCAATTGACATCATTAAGGGAGTGTTCACACAATTACAGGTCTGAGTGATACAGACTGAGATATTTAAGATCTATTCCAAAACTCAGTGATAGATGCGGTAGCGGGAACACTGCACATGGAGTCCACCACCGGGACTCAAGCCCAGCTCCACAACTGATAGGTGTGTGATCCGTAGCAAATCACATCACCTCCCTGAGCCTCCGCTTCCTCATCTGTTCAGTGTGGGAGAAGACTCCCTCTCCTAGTAACCCCACAGGTTGGCAGTGACAACCACACAGAAACAGATGTGAAAGCTTTTCATTTCAATAGAGGGCTATGCAAACAGGAGTGACGGCTGCTGCTTCCAGAACTCCAGACAGGCCTGGCTCCACTCAGGTGTTTCCTAGAACTTTGGGAGGCCCAGTCCTGCTAGCAGTGGGACAGGGTCAGATTTCGAGATTCCCATGCCTCTCTAGCTTTGCACATACACAGAGTATCACCCTTTGACTCCAGCTACCAGGGCCTCCCTGCCTTGAGTCTCTACTTTGAAGGGTCTTTCTCTGGCCTTCCAATGGCCAATGCTGCTGCCCACAGGGCAAGTAATCTGGAGGTCCAAGAGGATGTGCCCACCTGTAACCCCTCCCCATTCCTAGACCACGCTGCAGTTCCCCAAGTCCCCAGAATTCCCTGCCTACATGTCCTGGGCCGGCTTCCAGGACCTGCATAAATTCTTCTTTGGGCCTTTCCTCCCAAGAGTGGACTGTCCCCACTGTGTGCTTCCCTAGCCTCAAAGGGCCAAAAGGAGGTCATCCGCATGGGGATAAAGGAGGTGGAAAGGAATGGGAAATGCAGAGTACAGTGACCATATGCGTGTAAGGAGACCCCTCATGGTGCAAGGCAAAGCTGGGGATGGAAGCGAAGAGGATGGGCTCCAGACCAGAGCTTCCAGTTGTACGCTTGCCCCAGGCCTCTCAAACATTGGGGTTGCACATAAACGTCATAACACTGATCATATCCCTCCCCTTCCCTGGGAAGGCTGGTGATAAAACACAGGGAGCAAAAACAATCACTGCTGGGGCCTAATTATGGCAAGCAGCCTGTTAGTGCTGTATATAGACTCTGCTTTGGGGGAAATGTGCTGATTTATGCAGTTCCCAACATTTAAAGGTGGAGACCAGACTGTGGCTGAATCAGATGAGATCGTTCTTTGGGACAAATTACACCCCTGAGCTGCTCAGCAAAAATGTGTAAGAGATTGCCTGTCCTTCCTTCCCCTTACATGCAACTAGCTTCACCTTGGGTTCTCTGGTCATTCCTTTGAACCAAAGGCTCAAGTTGGCCACGTGGGTATTGAAGCAAAAGCCAGTAATTACAAAGCACCTGCTCTGTGCAAAGCTCTGGGGAAACTGAGGCATCTCAAACCAAGGCCTCCAGGAGCTCACAGCTCAGTAAGCTCAAACAGATCCTCTTGGCATGAAGGCTGTCTAGCTGTGGAAGATTACAAAAGCACAATCCCCTCCACACCCCATATGTGCACCTTCTTGCTGTTACTTTGAGTCCCCTTCCACTCTGACTCAGCTCTGTCAGGTGACTCGTTTTGGCCAACAGGACTTTAGCAAACAGGATGCAAGCAAAGATTTGAAAAGCTCTTGAGAAGTGGGGCTTGTCCCCTTTGTCGGCTTTTGGAATCCACCACGTGAAGAAATCTGGGCTACCCTCCTGGAGGATGAGGGCCACACAGAGCTATGCAGAGAGAGACCACCTGTCCATCATCTCAGACATCCCAGTGAGGCCATGATAAGCCAGCCAGCCCCAGTCAACCCACTGGCACACTGCAGACTCATGAGTGAGCCCAGGCTGGTCCAGAAGAACCACCCAACTGAGCCCAGCCCAAACTGCCAAACTACAGAATTGTGAATTAAATAAATGGCTATGATTTTAAGCCCTCCACAGCAAAGGAGAGGACTGAGCCAGACCTACAAAGATGAGTAGGATTTACCAAGTAGACAAACCAGGAAGGGTAAACCAGGCAGAGGGAACAGCATAAGCAAAGGCATAGAGGACTCTTCAGAGAATTATGAGTCACCCAATACGACTAGATCACAGGACCTCTGGGAAAGACGAGGCTGGTGAGTTAGGCAGAGGCCTTGCCACGGGGGACCTCAGTGCTGAATATGGAAGTTTGGACTTTATCCAGAAAGCAGTGGGAAGCCACTGGAGGAATCTGAGCAGGAGGGGGCCAAGGTGAGCTGTGTATTTTCAAGGACACTTCGGCAGCAGTGAGGGGAATCAGGTGCCCACCCTCCACCTCCAGCAAGGGGCCAGCGCCGCCAGCCTCTAAGGGATGTCAGGCAGCAGCCCTTCCTCCCTCCTCCCCTCACCTCGACCTCAGACAGGAGGTGCTGCCGGGAGCCCCAGACAAACGCACTTCAAATGAACCAAGAGAAGTCAATTTCCAACCCCAGTTTCCATGTCTAAGACAACAGCAGTGCTGTCTCAAGGGCAGTGACAGGCATGTTGGATTCTCAGAGTCAGTGACAAGGGAGACAAGTGTGGACAGTGAGAAGGCAGCTTTGAAAAATCAGCCTTTTTCAGAGTTGGAGAGGACCTCAAGGGCCAGCTGCCCCAGCCCCCTCTGAAGTAGGTCTCTACCGCATACCCTTTCTTACATAGCTCCAGTGACGGGGTGCTCAGTACTTGCTCCGCCCAAAGTTCTTCATCACAGACTTATTATTGATCCATGCCTCCTGCTTCTGTCCACAGCAGCCTTCAGAGGTGACAAGATGCCTACTGAAACCCCTGATTTGTCTCTTCTCCAGACTGAACATAATTCTGGAGTGATCTGCACAGAATGAAAAGGGCAGCACTTACTTCACTCCGAAAACCAAATGTCTATCGGTGTAGCCTAAATAACCTTTCATGGCAGTTACATCAGTACCACCCCATGTCACCTTCAGGACCCCTCTCTCGATAAGGTGGTATTTTGTACGTCCTTCTATTATAGCTGAACTGCAGTTCTTTTCCTACATGACAAAATGATTGAAAAACGAGCTCTAGAGAAAATGAATCTTTGTCCCTTCACCACGCCAGCCCAAGGTCTGGGATAGAGTAGCAGCTCATAAAACATCTGCTGAATGAATAAGCCTGTTTCCTAAAGAGTAAGGGCTATGGGATGGGACGTACTAAGCAAAACAGCCTAGTACCAAACATATGGGCTCAGGAAGAAGAGTGCTTGGGTTCAAGGCCTTGTGTTCACTAGCCCCGCCCTTGTAGGCCCACAGTTCCCAAACTATGGGCCAAGACACCCCTAGGCACTGCGGCAAACCCAGAGGGGTATCACTGGTTATCTTAAATGTTCAAGAGGAACACAGTGATATCTGTCGTACACCTACAAACTACAGCTCACGGTAGTCACAGTTTCAACATTAATTTGTGCTACATTCCTTCTGATGACACCAGATCCTTGCAAAGCTGGGTTTTCAGTGGTTACAGTAATAAAAAAACAAATACCATGTGAAAACCAAAGTGGAACAAAAAATGAAGATGGCAACGTCGCACCTGAGTCTGAGTTCTGAGACGATGTGCAGAGCCCAACAGGCACACACATCCCATCACTATGTCATTCTGCTTATTTAAGATGGAATAAAATTTTTTTCAATTTGTGTGAACTATTTTTTCCAATAATTACTAAGCTGTTAGGACATAAATATTTATAAGTAGCTGTTTGGACCTAACTACTACTTAATAAACAGAACTACTAGGTATTTTTTTTTTTTGGCCTTTGGATACCATGAAAAAAATACTGAGATACTAAGGATTGTGGGAAACTATGGGAATCTGTTTTAGGCATTTTACATCACTTCTCTGGACCTTAGTTTCTCTAAATATAAACTGGGGGATGACAATAATAGAACATAAGGTTGTTGATAGGATTGATTAAGTGAGGATATATATGCAATATTCAGGATGATACCTGGTACATAATAACTGCTGTATACATGTTACTATGACATAGAGAAACCGAATCAGTAACTGCCAAGATTATAGGGGAAATGTCTAAAACACAGCAGAGAACCATTTTCTAACATTCTCTTCTTGTATTAATAATGTGACTGCCATATACCAAGTGCTCTGACATTCACTACAAAGAGCACTGGACTGGGAGTCTTCATCAGGTGTGCAAACACCAGCAGGGACCAGACCCCAGATGGGAGACTGACTCCGGTACAATAAATAGTACAAACCTGAGGAAGTAGGTGATTAATCCTGCACAATTGATATGCTAATTAAAACCATCTTTATCAGCTTGTTGCTGCAAATTCCCCCAGGCTCTGGAGGCCACAATCTGAAAGAATGAGTTTCTCGACTCAGTCTGAGCCTACGAAACCACGTGCTTCAAACTGATTCAGACCTTTCACTAAATTAGACCATCTCAGAATGTGTTGGAATAGTGAGGTTTTGCCAGCTGTATAATCAGTTCCTTATTCAATTCCTTAAATAGAGATTTGTTGATAAACCAACCTACTGTTTTTAAAATGAAGTTTTTGGAGAAAAAATAATAAAGCTTTCCTTTAAAAAAGATTTCAGTCTTCATTAGATCAAATTTCCTTTGCCTTTTTGCCTCTAGGTTTCCTAGGCACTCTGAATTTTTTTTTTTAATGCTGAGTTATTCCTTTATTAGATAATCATTGAAATTGACCTCATTCTCACAGAGGGGTGATTATGGGCACAGAAAATGCATTCACTCCTTTTACAAGGCTGGTGGCTGACAGAAATGATTCTGCTGGTAGCTTCAGTGGAAATGTTGCGTTTTATAAAACGAGTACTGAGATTATTATAAAGCTGGTTTTGGCATGTTTTCCTAAATTAAAAAATAATGAAAATGGAAAAAATGGTTTCTCTCAGATGAAGGGCTCTACAAGTAGAAATAAGACTCCAGGGTCTAAACTCCTCTAGCCTCTTCCCTCCCCAACTAATGAAAGAAGAAGAGTGTCACTCCCTGACCTCACCCTCCAGTCCCTGGGGCCACCCAAGTCTGTCTCTGAGCCTGGAGCACAAAGCAGACCTACCCGTGGTTCCCAGATCCTCCCTGTGGGCACATGGCATTGAAACATTGTGATATCAGAATGTTTAGACTTGACTCAACAAAACAAACAATTATCTTTTGGCTTTTGAAAAATCACCTTACCCCATCCTTGGGACTGACCCCATGACCTCACAGAAACCTCTGGTACAAGGGGAGTCCTCTCACAGTTTCCTACAAAGCCGCTAGAGCCAGATGGCCCAGGTTCAAATCTTGGCTCTCCACTTAACTGGCTGTGTAACCTTGAGCAAATGATTTAATCTTTCTGTGCTTTGCTTTTCTCATCTGCCCAGTGGAAGTAACAACAACTGAGACATATCTGTAAAGTTCTTGGAAGAGGCGCTGGCACGCAGTATCTGGCGGAAGCCAGCTGCCGGGGTTTTGTCTTGTGTCTGGCCAGCGGCCGATCCTTCTTCCCTCCTGCCCATCCTGCACGTCTGCACCTGAGGATGGTCTCTTTCCCTGGTGAACTTGCTGCTCACTTTCTAACCTCTGTCACTCCTGCCTTCTGCTCCAGACAAACATGTTAGGCCTTTACATCTGCTCCATAACCTTCTGATTGGTCCCAGTCTGTCTGCTGCAGGAAAGAGAGTGGGGCGTGAGAGGATGGTCACATTCCACGAGTCCCTGGGATGGCCACCAAGTGTGGGTTCTTAGCTTCACGCAGGGAAGAATTCAAGAGCAAGCCATAGTAAAGTGAAAGAAGGTTTATTCAGGGAGATACACACTCCACAGACAGAGCGTGGGCCATCTCAGAAGGCGAGAGGCCCCGAAACATGGGGTGGCTAGTTTTTATAGGCTGGGTAATGTCATAGGCTAATGAGTGGGGCGATTATTCCAAGTATTTTGGGGAAGGGGTGGAGATTTCTAGGAATTGGGTCACTGCCCACTTTTTGGCCTTTTATGGTCGGCCTCCGAACTTATTAACTAATTACATCGGCAAGTAATGTATTTCCAAATAAGGTAACTTCAGCATACCTTAGAACAGGGGTCCTCAACCCCCGGGCCATGGACTGGTACCGGTCCATTGCCTGTTAGGAACCGGGCCGCACAGCAGGAGGTGAGCGGCAGGCAAGAGAGCGAAGCTTCATCTGTGTTTACAGCCGCTCCCCATCACTCACATTACCACCTGAGCTCCACCTCCTGTGAGCATTATGGTGAGTTGTAAAATTATTTCATTATATATTACAATGTAATAATAATAGAAATAAAGTGCACAATAAATGTAATGTGCTTGAATCATCCCGAAACCATCCCCCACACCCTGGTCTGTGGAAAAATTGTCTTCCATGAAACCAGTCCCTAGTGCCAAAAAGACTGGGGACTGCTGCCTTAAAACTGCAGCATATCTGTTGGGGTGACATAATTCAACCCACAACACATGTTTAAATGATACTATGGTGAACACACTGAGGTAAAGTAGATAAAATGAGTAACTGCATATGTGGTTTACTTCGGGGGCTCACGTTATATTTCTTTTGGACAGCACTGCTTTAGCAGTGTTTACTGTAGTTACTACCGATCAGGCTTCTTTACAACTCTGAAAGCATAGATGCTAACCCTAAAAAGCAAGTGACCAATGAGTTTTTATCCTGTAGAGAAGTAAATGAAAAGATGATAACCCAAAGCTTACAGATTTCTTTTACACACTTTAGCAATCTTATTCCAACATTCTTTCTTTCAAGTGACTATAAATATTTCTGCCCCATACTTTTTTGAACTCTCCTTACCATCTTGCTGGTTCCCTCATTTCAAGGAGTTAATTAAATCTTTGACACATGCTCGCTTTATGGAAAGTTAAGTTTTCCACATTTTGGAAATTATACTTTGACATGGGGATTCTGAAGATAATGGAGTCTGAAAGGACTTCTTTTTCTTCCCATCCTCACTCCAGGCTATTGCCTTTCCTGAGTAAGAGCTGGTTCCTGAGCAAATCACCGCTGTGAGACCCCTTCCCTCCTGGACAGTTAACTAGTGAGCAGAGCAGGGGTAAAAGTGAAAAGTGGCCCCACCGGGGAAACTGGGCTTTCAGGATCTATAGACTCGGCATGAGCTGCTGAGCCTTCCTGACCTTCAAAGTGCCAGGAGGTTTCTGGCATGGTCTGAGCTGCCCACCCTCAAGTCTGGAAGAGTCCAGAGAGACCAGGGAACAGAGAAGCCTCCTTTGGATGCGCTGGCAGGGGGCCAACAGCCTCCCATGGATTACAGGTCTTCAGGGCCAGAGACCCTTTTCCTCTGCCCAGCTTTAGACACATCTCAGCCAGATCTAAACCCTAAGGAGCAGACAGCAAAAGGTAACAGCCCAACCAAAGGACCTCAGAGGAGGATGAGGTAGAGCAATCAGAGCACGTGGCCACTGAACAGAACTGCAGCTGGAAGAGACCAATTAACACCTGAATTTTTAAAATGATAGCAGGCTATAAGAAGAGACAAAAACCCATCACAAAAAGATTTGAAACTTAAAAACAAGAACTTTGAGCTTAAAAAAAAAAACAACCCATAGATGAATTAAAGGAAAGGATGTCATTTTTGAGCCCTGAATCAGAAACCTGGAAGATCACATATAAGAAATATCTTAAAGCTTAGAGAAAAAAGACAACAAGACAAAAGTCATGAAGGAAAAAAAGATAAAAGATTTAGAGGAAAGATCCAGGAATCCTAACATGCAAAGACACGAGTGCCAGATGGAGACAAAACAAGAGTAGGAAATGAAGAAAAATTAAGCTCAGACCAGAAGAAAACTTCCCTGCACTGAGAAAAGGTCTGGATAGCCTGTACAATCCATGGAGACAAAAGGACTGCTGGCTAAGTAATTATTCACATGATAGGGTAGAAGAAAGATACTCAAGGATATGCAAGAACTCACCATCATCGTGGTGAGCCAGCAGACAGAGGACAATGTGTGTGAGCCACAAATTAGCTGCTGTTTCACCTCTGCCTTCAAAATCTCCCAAAAGAATCTCTCTTGAGGCCCACACTCACAAGAAATATATACATAAGAGAATTTGCAAAATTACTCAGCCTAGCCAAGTTCACATATTTCAAAGCCACTACAACCAGCTAAGGCTGAAAGAAATTAACAGATACCATTAGCCCCATCCTCACCGAGTGGCTTCTGGTCAATAAGCAAGCACGTGGTATGAGGGCTTAGCTATTTTTGCCCAATGAGGGACTCCTTTCATGGGCAACTGTTGCCTCAGAGCTCCCTTGTCAGGCTGGCAGAGACAGTATTAGGTGTACATCATGATGTGATGGCTCCCCTGCCCAAGCCTGCATCCTGCCATTTCCTTTCACAGGGATTACTACACCATAAATCTGTCTCAGCAACTGCATCTCAGAAATTCCAATCCACATAAAATAACGTTAAAGCAGCTATTATAACTATGTTCAAGGACTCAAAAGAAAACATCCTTCAAAAAAATGAACAGGGAATTTCAACAGATGAATAGAAACTACAGCAAAGAACCTAATGAACATTCTAGAAGTAAAAATGACAATACCTGGATTTTTTTTCAAAAGTTCACTGGATGAGTCTAACAAGAGATATAAGGTGACAGAAGGGTAGATGTGCTGGAAGGTAGGTAGAAGTTATCCGATCTGAAGAACAGAAAGAAAAAGACCAAAAAAAAAAATTAACAGGACCTCAGGGATCCGGGGAGCAATACTAAAAGGTTTAACGTATGTATAAACGGAGTCCCAGAAGGCAAGGAGAGAAGGGGACCAAAAAAAAATTTTTTTTAAGAAATAATGGCCAAAATTTTCCCATTTCGGTGACAGTTATAAATTTACAGAGTCAAGCTCAACAAACGCCAAGCAGGAAAAACTACAAAGAAAACCACGCATGGATACATCACACCAAACTGCTGAAAGTCAGAGACAAATATCACGAAAGCAGCCAGAGAAAAATGACACGTGGTGGGGAGCAGTGATGTGAATGACTTCTGACTTTGCATCAGACATAATGGAGGAGAAAAGACAATAGAATAGTGTCTAGAGTGATGGAGGAAAAATTGTCAACCCAGAATTCTAAATCCACTAAAATATACTTCAAAAATGAATGTATTGCTGCATAAGAAATTACTGCAGACTTGGTGGCTTTAAACAACACGTTTATTATCTCACATTGGGTCAGAAATCAGAGGATGACTCGACAGGGTCCTCTATAAGGCTACCCTCAGGGTGTCAGCCGGGGCTCAGTCCTCATCTGGAAGCTTGACTAACAACAATGAATCCTTTTCCAAACTCACTTAGGTTGGTGGCAAATCCATTTCTTAAAGTCTGTAAGATGAGGCCATCCTCAACTAGATGCTGCCTACGATTTCCTGCCCTGGCAGCTTGCTTGCTCAGAGCCAGAAAATGAATGAGAACCTCTAAGTCAGCTCGCAAGGCAGAGCCTTTTACAATGTAACATAATCAGGGGAGTGGCAACCCATCACCTTTGCCATATTCTATCAGGTTAGAAGCAAGTCACAGGTCCCGCCCACACTCAAGGGGAAGGGGGGGGGGCGTGGTCCATAAAGTCATGAACACCAGAAGGTGGGGATCCCTGGGAGTCACCTCAGGCTCTGTCCACCACAATGAATGGGAAATAAAAAACATTTTCAAATGAATAAAAACTAAGATAATTCATTGCCCGCAGACCTGCACTACAAGGAATAGTAGAGGAAGTTCCTCAAGTGAAGTGAAATGACATAGATGGAAACTCATAACTTCAAAAAGGAATGACAATCCCTGGAGATATTAAATATGTAGGTAAATATAAAACATGATATTCATCTTGATTTCTAAGAAGAATGCATCTGACCATTTAAAGTAAAAATTATACCATTGTATGGTAGGTTCATAATGTAATATGTATGATAAATATAGCATAAAGGTTGGGGTAACAGTAAATTATTAAATTTTGTGTGAAATGGTAAAAATATTAAATCTAAGTAAAATGTGGCCAAAATTCAGAATGAATAATCACTAAGCAACTGCTTTAAAAAATGCAAAAATGTATAGCTAAATAGTCGATTAATAAATTAAAATGGAGTTCTTAAAATTATTTATTTAACCCAAAAGAAGAAAGAAAAAGTGGAACAGAGAAACAATACATATATATATATATATATATAAGACAAATAATAAAATTGTAAACCTATATCAAATCATATCCATAATTATAGTATCTGCAAAAGACTAAACACTCCAATTACTGGGCATATACTCTGAGAAAACCATAATTCAAAAAGAGTCATGTACCACAATGTTCATTGCAGCACTATTTTCAATAGCCAGGACATGGAAGCAAACTAAGAGTCCATCGACAGATGAATGGATAAAGAAGATGTGGCACATATATACAATGGAATATTACTCAGCCATAAAAAGAAATGAGGGACTTCCCTGGTGGCGCAGTGGTTAAGAATCCGCCTGCCAATGCAGGGGACACGGGTTCGAGCCCTGGTCCGGGAAGATCCCACGTGCCGTCGAACAACTAAGCCCATGCACCACAACTACTAAACCTGCGCTCTAGAGCCCGCAAGCCACAACGACTGAAGCCTACGTGCCACAACTACTGAAGCCCAAGTGCCTAGAGCCTAAGCCACTGCAATGAGAAGCCGACGCACCACAGCAAAGAGTACGCCTGCTCACCACAACCAGAGAAAGCCCGTGCACAGCAATGAAGACCCGACGCAGCCAAAAATAAATAAATAAAATAAATAAATTCATTTAAAAGAAAAATAAATGAAATTGAGTTATTTGTAGCAACGTGGGTGGACCTAGAGTCTGTCATACAGAGTGACATAAGTCAGAAAGAGAAAACACAAATACCGTGTGCTAACACATATATATGGAATCTAAAGAAAAAAAATTGTTCTCATGAACCTAGGGGCAGGACAGGAATAAAGACACAGATGTAGAGAATGGACTTGAGGACACGGGGAGGGGGAAGGGTAAACTGGGATGAAGTGAGAGAGTAGCACTGACATATATACACTACCAAATGTAAAATAGATAGCTAGTGGGAAGCGGCTGCATCGCACAGGGAGATCAGCTCGGTACTTTGTGACCACCTAGAGGGGTGGGATAGGGAGGGTGGGAGGGAGACTCAAGAGGGAAGGGATATGGGGATATATGTATACATATAGCTGATTCACTTTGTTATACACCAGAAACTAACACAACAGTGTAAAGCAATTATACTCCAATAAAGATGTTTAAAAAAAAATTAACCACTGAAATTGCTTAAAATAGTGGAAAGTAGAAATATGTTAGAAATTAGTATACATTAATTAATGTATGATTAATACATTAGTAATTGTTTAACGGTAATGTTTATGGTCCTAAATAATAAAAAAAATTGGGGGAAAAAAGTTAACAGATAATGTCAGAATGGATTAAAAAACAAATACAGAACAGGCTATATTCTGACTACAAAGCACACTTTAAATATAATAATACAGATAGATGAAAAGAAATGGATGAGAAAAGATGTATCATACAGCATAAAATCAGGGCATAAAAAGGCTGGAACGGGGGCTATGTTATTTCAAATGAAGGAGACTTCAAGACAAAGAGTATTATAAGAGATTAAAAGGGACATTTCATGATGGTAAAATGGTCCATTTTCATCAGGACATAAAAATTTATAATTACATCTAATGATAAAGCTTCAAAATGCGTGAAACAAAAATTGACAAAATCTAACACTCCTCTCAGAAACTGACAGAACAACTAGACTTTTTAAATCATTACAAATTCAAAAGACTTGAACAATGCCATAAACCACGTGGATCTGATTGAAATTTATAGAACACTATACCCCAAAATAGCACAATACACATTTTTCTTTTCAAATGCTCATAGTACAATTCACCAAGATGGACCATATCCTGGGCCATAAAACAAGTCTCAATAAAATTAAATTGAAGTAATACAGAGTGCATTTTCTGTCCATGATGGAATTGAATTTTAAATCGTTAGCATTTAGACAGATAGAAAAAACAACAAATATCTGAATATTAAGCAACAAACATAATCATTGTCAATGAAGAAATGAAGTCAATGAAGAAATCATAAGGGAAAATATTAAACATTTTTATATGTATAATAAAAGTACAATACATCAAAATTTGTGGGATGCAGCTAAAGCGATGCTTGGTGGGAACTTCATAATCTAAATATTTATACTAGAAAATCAAATACATGCAAAAGAAATTACCTAAGTTTCCACCTCAAGAAACTAGAAAAATAAGAGCAAAGCAAACCCAAAGGAGGTAGAAATCAGGATTTTTTTTAAGAACAGAAATTATCAAAATAGAAAATAAAGAAAATTAACAAAGCCAGAAGCTGGGTCTATGAAAAGATCAATAAAATTAATAAACCCCTAGCCTGACTGACCAAGAAGAGATAAAACACAAATTACCAATATCAGGAATGAAACAGGAGACAGCCTTACAAATCCTACAGATATTTAAAGAATAATAATAAAATATCATAAATGACTTTATACTAAAAATTAGACAACCTAGATCAAACAAATGCCTTGAAAAATACAACTTACCAAAATTGATATAAAATAAAATAGAAGATGTAACTAGCCACATAGCTAACAAGAAATTGAATCAATAATTAAAAACCTTCCTACACATCCACACAGAAAATCCTTCCCACAAAGAAAACTTCATGTGGCTTCACCAGTGAATTTTATTAAAAAGGAATTAACTTCCATCTTACAAAAACTCAGAAAATGGAAAAGAACGCTTCCCAACTCATTTTACTAGACCAACGTAATGCTGACAACAAACCTGACAAAGAAATCCTTTTAATGTCGGACCCATATCCTTCACGAACATAGATGCAAAAATTCTTCTTTTGTTTTTTAAATTTATTTATTTTATTTATTTTTGGCTGCATTGGGTCTTCATTGCTGCACGCGGGCTTTCTGTATTTGCCGCAAGCGGGGTCTACTCTTCGTTACAGTGCGTGGTCTTCTCATGGTGGTGGCTTCTCTTGTTCCGGAGCACGGACTCTAGGTGCAGGGGCTTCAGTAGTTGTGGCACGCAGGCTCAGTAGATGTGGTGCACAGGCTTAGTTGCTCTGTGGCATGTGGGATCTTCCCGAACCAAGACTCTAACCCATTTCCCCTGCATTGGCAGGCGGATTCTTAACCACTGAGCCACCAGGGAAGCCCCTAGATGCAAAAATTCTTAACAAAAATTAGCAAATAGAATCCAATAACATATAAAAAACAAAATGCATCACAACCATATTGGGTGTATCCTGGGAATCTCAGCTTGGTTCAACATATGCAATGCCAATCAATGTAATTAACCATATTAACAGACTAAAAAGAAAAACAAAACACTTATTTAAATAGATTCAGGAAAACCATTTGAAAAAAATTAATCAACAGCCATTCATTTGGAAAAAATCTTCTAGCAAACCACAATTAAAAGGAAATTTCAACTAATTAATGGCATCTTTAAAAACCCTGTTAAGGGCTTCCCTGGTGGCGCAGTGGTTGAGAGTCCGCCTGCCGATGCAGGGGACACGGGTTCGTGCCCCGGTCCGGGAGGATCCCACATGCCACGGAGTGGCTGGGCCCGTGAGCCATGGCCGCTGAGCCTGCGCATCTGGAGCCTGTGCTCCGCAACAGGAAAGGCCATGATAGTGGGATCCCCGCATACCGCAAAAAAACAAACAAACAAACAAACAAAAAAAACCTGTTAACATTATACTTAATAGTTAAATACTGAATAAATATTCCCCCTAAGATTTGGGATAAAGCAAGGATATCCACTTTCACCACTTCTATTCCACACTATACCAGAGGTCCTAGCCAGTGAAGTAAGGCAAGGAAAAGAAATAAAAGGTGTACAAACTAGAGAGAGAAGTTAAAACTGTCTTTGTTCACAGGTGAGTGATTGTTTACACAGAAAACCTTAAGAAATCAACAAAACATCTAGAACTAATAAATAAACTAGCAAACTCGTAGATACAAGGACAATAAACAAAAATCAATTGTATTTTTATATTCTAGCAATGAAAAAATGGAAAGTGAAATAAGAAAAACAATTTCACTTACTCTGTTGTCAAAAAACATTACTCAGAAATAAATCTAACAAAAGACCTTACCTCTACACGAAAAACTTGTACATCGAAGTTCCATTAAAATTACATTAAAAACTACAAATACTGGACTTCCCTGGTGGTCCAGTGGTTAGGACTCCGTGCTTCCACTGCAGGGGATGCAGGTTTGATCCCTGGTCAGGGAACTAAAATCCCACATGTCATGCAGTAGGGCCCCCCCCCAAAAAAACCTACATATACTGAGATAAATTAAAGACGACCTAAACAAATGTAGAGATATACCAAATATATCAATTGGAATACTCAATGTTATTAAGATGTCAGTTATCTACAAATTTCATGCAATCCCAAAAATAATCCGATCAGTCCACTTCGTAGAATTTGACAAACTCATTCTAAAATTTATATAGAAATGCAAAGGACCTAGCAATATCCAAAGCAATCCTGAAAAAGGACAAATTGATGGGAATTCTCTGGCGGTCCAATGGTTAGGACTCAGCACTTTCACTGCCATGGGCCTGGGTTCAATCCCTGGTCAGGGAACTAAAATCCCACACACCGGACCGTGCAGCCATAAAAAAGGACAAACTGGGAGAAGACTAACACAACTTGACTTAAAGACTTACTATAAAGCGACAGTAATCAAGGCATTGGAGCAATGGCATAAGGACAGACAAATAGCTCAATGGAACAGAGTAGAGAGCTCAGGAATATATCCTCGTTTATAGGGTCATCTGATTTTTGATGAAAACAACAAAACAATCCAATAAAGAAAGGAAATTGTTTTTAACATATTGCTCTAGGACAACTGGATATCCAATGTGGAGAAATAGTGGCCCTCAACCCTCACCTCCTCACACCTTGTACAAAAGTTAAATCAAGGTGACTCAGGGACCTAAACATAAAAGCTAAAACTATAAAACTTCTAGAAGAAAATGTAGACCATCTTCTCAACTAGAGACTAGACTTCTTTGGCAGCTTTCTTAGGGAGGACTTAGAAAGCAATAATCATTAAAAAATCATAAAGAGGGGCTTCCCTGGTGCTGCAGTGGTTGAGAATCCGCCTGCTAATGCAGGGGACACGGGTTCGAGCCCTGGTCTGGAAAGATCCCACATGCCGCGGAGCAACTGGGCCCGTGAGCCACAACTACAGAGCCTACGCATCTGGAGCCGTGCTCCTCAACGAGAGGCCGCGACAGTGAGAGGCCCGCGCACCACGATGAAGAGTAGCCCCCGCTTGCCGCAACTAGAGAAAGCCCTCGCGCAGAAACGAAGACCCAACATGGCCAAAAATAAATAAATAAATTCAAAAAAAATCATAAAGAATAACCATGAAACAAACATTTATAAATTAGACTTATTCAAATTTAAAACGTCCACTCATCAAAAGACACCTTTAAGAAAATGAATACAGCAGAGGGCAGACAGCAAAAGCAAGAACTGCAGTCCTGCAGCCTGTGGAACAAAAACCACATTCACAGAAAGATAGACAAGGTGAAAAGGCAGAGGGCTATGTACCAGATGAAGGAACAAGATAAAACCCCAGAAAAACAACTAAATGAAGTGGAGATAGGCAACCTTCCAGAGAAGGAATTCAGAATAATGAGAGTAAAGATAATCCAGGACCTCGGAAAAACAATGGAGGCAAAGATTGAGAAGATGCAAGAAATGTTTAAAAAAGACCTAGAAGAATTAAAGAACAAACAAACAGAGATGAACAATACAATAACTGAAATGAAAACTACACTAGAAGGAATCAATAGCAGAATAACTGAGGCAGAAGAATGGATAAGTGACCTGGAAGATAAAATAGTGGAAATAACTACTGCAGAGCAGAATAAAGAAAAAAGAATGAAAAGAACTGAGGACAGTCTCAGAGACCTCTGGGACAACATTAAATGCACCAACATTCGAATTATAGGGGTTCCAAAATAAGAAGAGAAAAAGAAAGGGACTGAGAAAATATTTGAAGAGATTATGGTCAAAAACTTCCCTAACATGGGAAAGGAAATAACCACCCAAGTCCAGGAAATGCAGCAAGTCCCATACAGGATAAACTAAAGGAGAAACACACCAAGACACATAGTCATCAAATTGGCAAAAATTAAAGACAAAGAAAAATTATTGAGAGCAGCAAGGGAAAAATGACACATAACATACAAGGGAGCTCCCATAAGGTTAACAGCTGATTCCTCAGCAGAAACTCCACAAGCCAGAAGGGAGTGGCATGATATACTTAAAGTGATGAAAGGGAAGAAACTACAACCAAGATTACTCTACCCAGCAAGGATCTCATTCCGATTTGATGGAAGAAATCAAAAGCTTTACAGACAAGCAAAAGCTAAGAGAATTCAGCACCACCAAACCAGCTCTACAACAAATGCTAAGGGAACTTCTCTAAGTGGCAAACACAAGAGAAGAAAAGGACCTACAAAAACAAACCCAAAACAAATAAGAAAATGGTCATAGGAACATACATATCGATAATTACCTTAAACGTGAATGGAGTAAATGCTCCAACCAAAAGACACAGGCTTGCTGAATGGATACAAAAACAAGACCCATATATATACTGTCTACAAGAGACCCACTTCAGACCTAGGGACACATTCAGACTGAAAGTGGGGGATGGAAAAAGTCCATGCAAATGGAAATCAAAAGAAAGCTGGAGGAGCAATACTCATATCAGATAAAATAGACGTTAAAATAAAGAATGTTACAAGAGACAAGGAAGGACACTACATAATGATCAAGGGATCAATCCAAGAAGAAGATATAACAATTATAAATATATATGCACCCAACATAGGAGCACCTCAATGCATAAGGCAACTGCTAACAGCTATAAAAGAGGAAATCGACAGTAACACAATAATAATGGGGGACTTTAACACCTCACTTACACCAACGGATAGATCATCCAAAATGAAAATAAAAAAGGAAACAGAAGCTTTAAATGACACAATAGACCAGATAGATTTAATTGATATTTATAGAACATTCCATCCAAAAACAGCAGATTACGCATTCTTCTCAAGTGCGCACAGAACATTTGCCAGGATAGATCACATATTGGGTCACAAATCAAGCCTCAGTAAATTTAAGAAAATTGAAATCATATCAAGCATCTTTTCTGACCACGACGCTATGAGATTAGAAATGAATTACGGGGAAAAAACCATAAAAAACACAAACGCATGGAGGCTAAACAATACTTTACTAAATAACCAAGACATCACTGAAGAAAACATAGAGGAAATCAAAAACTACCTAGAGACAAATAACACTGAAAACACGACGATCCAAAAGTTATGGGATACGGCAAACGCAGTTCTAAGAGGGAAGTTGATAGCTATACAAGCCTACCTCAAGAAACAAGAAAAATCTCAAATAAACAATCTAAACTTACACCTAAAGGAACTAGAGAAAGAAGAAAAAACAAAACCCAAAGTTGGCAGAAGGAAAGAAATCATAAAGATCAGAGCAGAAATAAATGAAAGAGAAACAAAGAAAACAATAGCAAAGATCAATAAAACTAAAAGCTGGTTCTTTGAGAAGATAAACAAAATTGATAAACCATTAGCCAGACTCATCAAGAAGAGGGAGAGGACTCAAATCAATAAAATTAGAAATGAAAAAGGAGAAGTTACAACAGACACCGCAGAAATACAAAGCATCCTAAGAGACTACTACAAGCAACTCTATTCCAATAAAATGGACAACCTGGAAGAAATGGACAAACTCTTAGAAAGGTATAACCTTCCAAGACTGAACCAGGAAGAAACAGAAAATATGAACAGACCAATCACGAGTAATGAAATTGAAACTGTGATTAAAAACCTTCCAACAAACAAAAGTCCAGGACTAGATGGCTTCACAGGTGAATTCTATCAAACATTTAGAGAAGAGCTAACATCCATCCTTCTCAAACTCTTCCAAAAAATTGCAGAGGAAGGAACACTCCCAAACTCATTGTATGAGGCCACCAACACCCCGATACCAAAACCAGACAAAGATACTACAAAAATAGAAAATTACAACCAATATCACTGATGAATATAGATGCAAAACTCCTCAACAAAATACTAGCAAACAGAATCCAACAACACATTAAAAGGATCATACACCATAATCAAGTGGGATTTATCCCAGGGATGCAATGATTCTTCAATATACGCAAATCAATCAATGTGATACACCATATTAACAAATTGAAGAATAAAAACCATATGATCATCTCAGTAGATGCAGAAAAAGCTTTTGACAAAATTCCACACCCATTTATGATAAAAACTCTCCAGAAAATGGGCATAGAGGGAACCTACCTCAACATAATAAAGGCCATATATGACAAACCCACAGCAAACATCATTCTCAATGGTGAAAAACTGAAACCATTTCCTCTAAGATCAGGAACAAGACAAGGATGTCCACCCTCGCCACTATTATTCAATATAGTTTTGGAAGTCCTAGCCACAGCAATCAGAGAAGAAAAAGAAATAAAAGGAATACAAATTGGAAAAGAAGAAGAAAAACTGTCACTGTTTGCAGATGACATGATACAATACATAGAGAAGCCTAAAGATGCCACCAGAAAATTACTAGAGCTGATCAATGAATTTGGTAAAGTTGCAGGATACAAAATTAATGCACAGAGATCTCTTGCATTCCTACACACTAATGGTGAAAAACATGAAAGAGAAATTAAGCAAACACTCCCATTTACCACTGCAACAAAAAGAATAAAATACCTAGGAATAAACCTACCTAGGAAGACAAAAGACCTGTATGCAGAAAACTATAAGACACTGATGAAAGAAATTAAAGAGGATACCAACAGATGGAGAGATATACCATGTTCTTGGATTGGAAGAATCAATATTGTGAAAATGACTATACTACCCAAAGTAATCTACAGATTCAATGCAATCCCTATCAAATTACCAGTGGCATTTTTTACAGAACTAGAACAAAAAAATCTTAAAATTTGTATGGAGACAAAAAAGACCCCGAATAGCAAAAGCAGTCTTGAGGGAAAAAAATGGAGCAGGAGGAATCAGACTCCCTGACTTCAGACTATACTACAAAGCTACAGTAATCAAGACAATATGGTACTGGCACTAAAACAAAATCATAGGTCAATGGAACAAGATAGAAAGCCCAGAGATAAACCCATGCACCTATGGTCAACTAATCTATGACAAAGGAGGCAAAGATATACAGTGGAGAAAAGACAGTCTCTTCAATAAGTGGTGCTGGAAAAACTGGACAGCTACATGTCAAAGAAGGAAATTAGAACACTCCCGAACACCATACACAAAAATAAACTCAAAATGGATTAGAGACCTAAATATAAGACCAGACACTATAAAACTCTTAGAGGAAAACATAGGAAGAACACTCTTTGAAGTAAATCACAGCAAGATCTTTTTTGATCCACCTCCTATAGTAATGGAAATAAAAACAAAAATAAACAAATGGGACCTAATGAAACTTAAAAGCTTTTGCATAGCAAAGGAAACCATAAACAAGACGAAAAGACAACCCTCAGAATGGGAGAAAATATTTGCAAACGAATCAATGGACAAAGGATTAATCTCCAAAATATATAAACAGCTCATGCAGCTCAATATTAAAAAAACAAACAACCCAATCCAAAAACGGGCAGAAGACCTAAACAGACATTTCTCCAAAGAAGACATACAGATGGCCAAGAAGCACATGAAAAGCTGCTCAGCATCACTATTTATTAGAGAAATGCAAATCAAAACTACAATGAGGTATCACCTCACACCAGTTAGAATAGGCATCATCGGAAAATCTACAAACAACAAATGCTGTAGAGGGTGTGGAGAAAAGGGAACCCTCTTGCACTGTTGCTGGGAATGTAAATTGATACAGCCACTATGGAGAACAGTAAGGAGGTTCCTTAGAAAACTAAAAATAGAATTACCATATGATCCAGCAATCCCACTACTGGGCATATACCCAGAAAAAAACATAATTCAAAAAGACACATGCACCCCAATGTTCATTGCAGCACTATTTACAATAGTCAGGTCATGGAAGCAACCTAAATGCCCATCGACAGACGAATGGATAAAGAAGATGTGGTACATATATACAATGGAATATTACTCAGCCATAAAAACGAATGAAATTGGGTCATATGTAGAGACATGGATGGATCTAGAGACTGTCATACAGAGTGAAGTAAGTCAGATAGAGAAGAACAAATATCATATATTAACGCATATATGTGGAACCTAGAAAAATGGTACAGATGAACCAGTCTGCAGGGCAGAAATTGAGAGACAGTTGTAGAGAACAAACATATGGACACCAAACGGGGAAAGCGGTGGGGGGTGGGGGTGGGGTGTGATGAATTGGGAGATTGGATTGACATGTATACACTGATGTGTATAAAATTGATGACTGATAAGAACCTGCTGTATAAAAAAGTAATAAAATAAAATTTAAAAAAAAGAAAATGAATACACAATTCTTAGACTAGAAAAAATGCACAGAACATATATTTCTGACAAATAGCCAGTATTCAGCATAATTTTTTTAAAAGTCTCCTATAACCAATAATACTAAATTTAAAAGCCCATTATCAAGCACTTTACAAGAGAAAATATATGAGTGGCCCATATGCACATGAAAACACGTTCAGTATCTTCAGTCATCAGGAAAAGCAAATTAAAATCACAATGAGATACCTCTACATATTTACCAAAATGAATATATTTAAAGACTAACACCAGGGCTTCCCTAGTGGCGCAGTGGTTGAGGGTCCACCTGCCAAGGCAGGGGACGTGGGTTCGTGCCCCAGTCCGGGAGGATCCCACATGCCGCGGAGCGGCTGGGCCCGTGGGCCATGGCCGCTGGGCCTGCGCGTCCGGAGCCTGTGCTCCGCAGCGGGAGAGACCACAACAGTGAGAGGCCTGCGTACCGCGAAAAAAAAAAAAAAAAAAAAGACTGACAGCACTGATTGTTGTTAAGAATGTGGTGTGATCACAGCTCACATCTTGTTGAGGGGAGTGGAAAATGGTACATTTGGGGAAAAGATCCATCAGTGTCTCATAAAACTAAACGTATACCTACCGCATGACCAGTCATCTCACTCTTAGCTATTTACCCAGGAGAAAGAAAGCATATGTCTACAAAAAGAGATGTACACAAATGTTCATAGCAGCTTAATTCATAATAATCAGAAGTTGAAAACAGCTCAGAAGAATGGATAAACATACTGTGATGTAGTCATATAATAGGATACTACTGAGCAATGAAAAGGTACAAACAATATAAATATATCTCAAAACTATTATGAAAAGTGAAAGAAGTCTTACTAAAAAGTACTTATACTATATTTCACTTACATGAAGTTGTAGAACAGAAAAAATTATATGTCATGAAAAAATCAGAGCAGTGGTCATTTCTGGGGGCGTGGGGTGGGAGTGATTGGGAAGGGACATGAGAATAGTTTCTGGGGTTGATGGTAATGTTCTATAACTTGGTTGGCATTTGGGATATAGAACAGCATGCATTTGTCAGAGCTTGTTGAAAGGTACACTTGAGATTCGAACAATTCATTGTATATAAATTATATCTGAAAAAATCTGTAAACAAATATTGAACTAAAATTAATAATATGATGCTAAAGTGTTTAGAAGTGAAGAGTACTGAAGTCTACAACCTTGAAATGCACCAAAAATAAGATGGGTTGATAAAGGAAAAGGCGAAGGAGTAGCTGGTACATGGGCAAATATAGCAAAAGGTTCATTGTAAATATAGGTGATGGGTGTATTGATGTTAATTGCATAATTCTTTCAATTTATCTATATATTTAAAATTTTCTAGAATAAAATTTTAGTGAAAAAAAACATAGCCTCTTCAACCCAGTAATTTCACTCCTGGGAATCTATCCCACAGCAATGAAAGTACTAGTCTATAAGAAGGGATGTATAAGATGTTTATTGAAATATTGCTCTTAGTGAGCAAGAACTGGAAGTAAAACGAATATCCATCAGTAAGGAGTTCATTTGAATAAACTGTGGCATGACCGTGCCATGGTCTACTACATGGCCATTAAAAAGATGAATCAGGGCTTCCCTGGTGGTGCAGTGGTTGAGAGTCCGCCTGCAGATGTAGGGGACACAAATCTGACCACATCACTTCCTTGAGGCTTTCCCAATGTCTTAACACCAAAATCAAACTCTTAATCATGACCTGTTGGTTTAAGGATATGCTCAGCCTCCCCCAGCACACATCGCCTCCAGCCCCTTGCTTCTGTCTTCATCCCACACCTAAGGAGGAAGAATATTGCTGTGGGCCAGGGTGAAGGTCTAGGGCGCTAAGCTAGTCTATGGCATAGACTGAAGAACTGGACACTTCGCAGAGGTGAGCATGTGTTTCCTGCCTGAGAAAACTACCTGCCAGGTGGCTAAAGATGTAAGAGGGTGGAGCCTGCTTCTCCTAGAGCGACAGCCTGCCCTCTCTCCCTTAGCCCTCTGACACTGTCAAGAGGTTGAGCAATGCGCTGGTTGGAGGCTACTGATCACAGGGGAGAACAGCTGGAGTGGGGCTGAAGCCACTTTTCTCTGGCTTTAAGGAAAAGGTTCCGCTCCGGCCTTCTCCTGAGTTTCCTCCTTTTTAACTCCTGACACCTGAATATTGGAGCTTGGGACCAAGCCCAGCGGGCTCCTTTGCTAGTGACCGTCCTCCACACATACACAGCACAGTGCTGGGTACAATAATTGTTTAATTAAATCTCATTCGTGGAGTGTACAATACACCTTTCCCCTCAGCTCTGCGGAAGAAGAATATCACCTGCCACATCAGTAAACAAAGGATGTTGCGACCATCAAGCCAGCAGCCACGGCAGCGGCCCCTGATGGTGCGCCCTGAGGGGACTCAGGATGGAGGAAAGCAGGATTCTGGCCCTAGTTAAGGTGCATATCAAAGGAATGATTTCAATGAGCGAAGACTCTTGCATCTTCCCATACATAGAAAAAGCACTAAATTCATTAACTTGAGCTGTCTGGTTTTCTTTCATGAACAGTAATCTTTAGATGTTCCAGCTATCTGTTTTTTGTTGCAAAACTCCTATATATCCTGGCTCCTCCCTTGCCTCTTCAGTCCCTCAGAGCTATCTGAGAGGCTGTTTTCCAGGCTTAAGTCCTCAGTTTTGCCTCCCAAATAAAACATAATTCTCAACTTTTAGGTTGCGCTTTTTTTTTTCAGCAGACAGCTCCAAACTCCCAAGCCAAAAGATAAGCCTGAACAGGCTGGAAAAAACTGAGGAAACTATGAAGCTGCAGGCTGGTCAGAGGGGCCTCTTGCCCTTAGAGGTACCCCATAAAGTGGCCGCACACTGCCTTGGGGGTCCACCTATGCTTTTAGAGCTGGCCTCATCTGTCACTTACTGTGTAACCTTGGCCTCATACCCTGAGCCTGGCAGAGGGGTGGGGGAGATTACAGGGCTTGTGTGTGTCCGCTTTCCGGAAAAGTCCCAACTTGAATGCTCCTAAAGAACACTAGCCCAGGGCTTCCCGGTTGGCTCAGTGGTTAAGAATCTGCCTGCCAAGGCAAGGGACACGGGTCCGTGCTCTGGTCCGGGAAGATCCCACATGCAGTGGAGCAACTAAGCCCATGTGTCACAACTACTGAGCCTGCGCTCTAGAGCCTGCAAGCCACAACTACTGAGCCTGTGTGCTGCAACTACTGAAGCCTGTGCGCCTAGAGCCCATGCTCCACAACAAGAGAAGCCACCGCAATGAGAAGCCCATGCACTGCAACGGAGAGTAGCCCCCGCTCACCACAACTAGAGAAAGCCCGCGTGCAGCAACGTAGACCCAACACAGCCAAAAAATAAATAAAATAAAGAAATACAAAAAAAATTTTTAAAAAAAAGAACATTAACCCATTCTTTTTTAGAAAGCTTCAACATTTACATATAAATTGCTACCTAGTGGCTCTGCCCTCCTTTATCTTAGCTCCAGGTTCTAATGAGCTGGAAAAATGGTCCTGTGCCAAGGAATAATGAAGCTCCCAGGCTGAAGAAGGAAGACAGTGTAGTTCTTCCCTCACTGTGCCGCGGGAAGGCAAGGAGGGAGGGAGGGGGGGAAGCACGACGCCCCCTCCCCACTGGGACAGGCGCCCTACTGTTCCAAAGGAAGGGAAAAAAAATTTGTAACAGTTTGAAACACGGTGGAAAATCAAGCACGAATGTGAAATACACTACACAATTTGTGAAAAGCGAGTAATAATTCTATTTGTTCTGCCCGATGTACACACCGCAAATTTTTTATCCAGACAGGAACTAAAAATAAAGATGAACCAGGAGCGCCATCTGGGGTGAGAGGTGTCACTACCTCTGCCGCTCAACAGAGGTTCTTAAATGGGGCAGATAGAATTTGGGGGGGGGGTGTCTGTGGCTGAAAAAAAACTACCTCTTTATTTTCTCCCACTTCTAACTGCAATTTAGTACTTCCTTCTTTTTATTATCATTATTATAAACTATTTCCCTTTTATTTCTTTTGATATAACAATTAGGACGTTACAATAATTATTTATAATTATTTGTATAGTAGGTAATATAATCTATAAATTTTTATTTCAGGGTAATATAAGGTGGTTACAAAAAATTTTAAAAAGGGAACATCAGATATGATGGGATTGAGATGTGCTGTTACAGGTATTAATCTGTGTTTTTAACATTGCAAATGATCTTCCCCTAATACGTCCCTCATTGTTCTCTGTCTATGGTGTCTTCCAATGAACTGAGCTTTGATTTTTGATGTGGTCAAATGTAATTGTTCCCATCATATTTTGTGGTTGTTCCATCTTTTTTAAGAAATCCTCCTGAAATTCAACAATAAATGGATCTTCTGTTATGTTATTTTCTTCTAATAACAGCTTTGCCTTTCATCAGGGGCTAATTTTTTGTAGTACTTCCTTCTACTATAAATGCGGGCAACAAATCAGTACCTGTGACTTTGTCACCAACAGAAATCATCGATATTTTCATATCCTATTACAGTTGTTGCTGGTATCTCAAAATGCCATTTATGTTCACCACCATTTCAAAATGTAAGTTATCAGGCCCACGACAAGATCTTGTCATTTAATATGCTAATAAGGAAGCACTGTGGTAGCCAAGCGCCTCCTGGAAAATAAAGTTCTATGCAGCATTTGCTGATTCCCACGGTGTAAATACTCCTACCATTGCCAATTTCGAGGATGGCTGTGTTTAAAGACTGGTTTGCAAATTTCCTGAAAATTTAACAGTTAGAAGCAGGGACAAGATGGTTCCAGCACACCCTTGGCACAGAAGTGGATTTTCCTGGGCCTGCCTGCCTCCCTCCTTGTATGTACCTCTCTTTCCTAAAACCCTCGGTGGCCTCCAGTATGATGATGTTAATAATAACAATAATAGATTTTTAAAATATACATTAAATCCTTACTCTGTACCTGGTATATTCATAAGCACATAACATGACATATCATTTAATCTACCAACGATCCTATAAGGCAGATATGATTGGAGTGGTTCTTAATGGGGTGGGGGGGAGGGGGGATTTTCACCCCCTAGATACAGCTGGCCATATCTGGAGACATTCTTGATTGTCATAACTGGGTTTGCTACTGGCATCTAGTGGGTAGATGCTGCTAAACATTCTACAATGCACAGGACACACACACAAAACTCAACATAGAATCATCTAGCCCCAGATGTCAATAGTGCTGAGGTTGAGAAACCCTGTATTACTGTTAATCCCATTTTAGAGATGGGAAAACTGCATAGAGATGAATTTGCCCAAGTTCACAGACCTAACACATTGTAAGTTCTCAGTAAAGACTAGTTCCTACTCCCTGACTTTCCCTCACCAGATGTAGGGAGAGGAGCTTCCTGGAAAGAAGGCAGCCTGCTGGGGTTAGTCTTGGCGACGTGTGCCTCATGGAGGCTCAGGCATTACACGCTGGAGGACCCAACCCCAGCCACTTCTAAAGAATGAGAAGGAGACTTGGCCCCAGAAATGATTTCCAAGGTGTGTCAACCAGGTGGTCCATTGGGCTGGCTGCAAAATGTGTTTAAGACAATAAAATGGAAAGGGGAAGTGAGGATTGCTCTTCCACAAATATTTATTAAGCACCTACTAGTACCAACACTATCTAGGTGCTGGGGATAGTGTAGGAAACAAAGCAAAAATGGCTCTCATGGAGTGTACAATCTGGTAGAGGGGACAGGAAAGCAAATTAAAAATGGGTTAAAATAGGGAATTCCCTAGCAGTCCAGTGGTTAGGACTCCGCATTTTCACTGCCAAGGGTGCAGGTTCAATCCCTGGCTGAGGAACTAAGATCCCACACGCTGCACAGTGCGTCCAAAAAAAAAAAAAATGATTAAAATAATTTAAATAGATTCTGTGAAAGAAGCAAGTGAAGGGCTGTGAAAAATAAATTTAGGGGGACTTTCTTTAGATATGGTGGTCCAGGAGGAGTTCCCCAAAGACGTGAGATGTGAGCTAAGACCTGGAGGATGAGAAGCCAGCCACGGAAAGAGAGGGGAGAAGGAGGAAGAACAGGAGAGACTAGCAGGGCAAGTGATGGGGGTCTGAGGAGGAAAAGTGGTGGATACATTCTAGTCATCAAAAGGAGGTCACTGGGCTTCCCTGGTGGCACAGTGGTTGAGAGTCCGCCTGTTGATGCAGGGGACACGGGTTCGTGCCCCGGTCCGGGAAGATCCCACATGCCACGGAGCAGCTGGGCCCGTGAGCCATGGCCGCTGAGCCTGCGCGTCCGGAGCCTGTGCTCCGCAGCGGGAGAGGCCACAGCAGTGAGAGGCCCACATACGGCAAAAAAAAAAAGGAGGTCACTGTGACTGGAGCACAGAGGAGAGAGGGGAGGAGAAATTCAGGACCTAAGAGGTCGGCAGGGGCCATTCCACTCTGGGCTTTGCAGGATTCTGTCCCATCATCCACCCTTGTGTGCACAACAGCCAGAATAGGTGTGACACAAATTAAGCCCCAGGCTAGGAGGGCTGGACTAGTGAGTAGACCTGGGAGTGGGGGGGACATGTAGGTACCTAGATGGACGTCTGGCCCCTCTTCTGCTCCCTCCACCCATGTCCCTTAACCCAACACTTCTGCTGAACCAAGATTCCTAGATGCCAAGACCCAGGACCCTAAACTCATGAGTGAGTGTGTGTGTGTGTGTGTGTGTACAATAATGACAATGGTCAAATAATCAGATTGGGGGAATCTTCAGCTCCAAGGTCATTCACACCTGGGGAACCAACACACCTCTTACCTGACAAAGTTGCATTAATAACTAGTCATTTGGGGGCCTTCCCTGGTGGCACAATGGTTAAGATTCTGCCTGCCAATGAAGGGGACATGGGTTCGAGCCCTGGTCTGGGAAGATCCCACATGCCACAGAGCAACTAAGCCCGTGTGCCACAACTACTGAGACTGCGCTCTAGAGCCCGCGAGCCACAACTACTGAACCCGCACGCCTAGAGCCCGTGCTCCGCAACAAGATAAGCCACTGCAATGAGAAGCCCGCGCACCGCAATGAAGAGTAGCCCCCGCTCGCCTCAACTAGAGAAAGCCCACGTGCAGCAACAAGGACCCAACGCAGCCAAATATAAAATAAATGAAATAAATTAATTAAAATAATAATAACCAGTCATTTGGGGAGCTGCAGCCCACTGATGCCTAATCACCCCACTACTGAACAGCAACGGGATGGGCTGGTGCTTGAGAGCTGGATGAGCTCTGCTGAGCAGGTTAACAGATCCAGTACCAAGCTCTGTGTGCAGAAGCCCAGAGTTCTGGTCCAGGGAGGCTCAGCTCAGAGGGCAGGGGATGGCAGGAAGTTGAGGAGACAGGGAGGTAGAGGAGGAAAGGAAACAGATACCAAGAGTACACTCAGTCTGTGCCAGCTGCTATGTAAAGCTTCACTCTACATCCATTATCTTGTTTGGTCCTTCCAACAACCCATATGGTGGGGGAGGGTACTATTTTCCACTCAAGGACTTTAGACCCAGACACGGCCAAGACGGGAATCCAGGTCTCTCTTTTCCTTATGGAAATGCCCACCCAAAGTGTGGATTATACCACCAACGGTTCAAGGAGCCACTTTGTCCACTCAGGACATAAATAAGTGAGCAAAGAAGCCATCCATGTGCCCAAGACAAATATGGCTCTGATGTGGGGAAGTAATGCTAAACAGGAGAACTTGCTGGAACTCTCCTGAAACAGTGAACGCCCAGAGAGGGGCAAAGATACTGGGAACTTGGGGACTCATTTCACTGCGTAAAGGGGACAATGTTTTTGAAACTATCAAATGGATCCATCTATTTTGCATCCCCATGAATCATGATGTCATGTGTCCCTTCAGCCCACCCCACCCCCGCCCCATTCAATCAAAGACATGTATTACCTTAAAAGGAGTGCAGACACCACCTGAAATAAAGAGGTCATAGTTTGGCTTTGAGTCTGTCTAGAGACGGTAGTCTTAAAATCTGGCCATGGGAGGAAAAAAAAAATAGAGTTTCTTAATGCCAGAATCTTCCTTTTACATATCAAGGGCAAAGCCTAAATCTGGAGTTTATTATGAGCAATCAGGAGATGGGATTCAGGAAAAGAGGTCAGGAAAGTACCCACCCCACGGGAAGAAGGTGATCTCTTCTAGAGCTGGAGGTGGACCCAAGGAAGGAGGGAGACTTGGAAACAATGCGAATAAGAGAAAGACACTGACTGGGCCTCAGGGACCTAGTGCCCCCACCTCTCTCACCCCAAAATGGGAAGGTAAGAAACTAGCAATCCCAGTAGATAAGGGGATAAGGACAGATCAGAGGGAGTTTTGCTTTGTTGAGGCTCTAAGAGGAGACTGTGCCTCAGGATACCCCCATGCCCACCTGGAGCAGCTAAGATGGTGGAGAAAGGTGGGGTAGCCATCAGGATTTAGTCACAGAAATTAGAGCCTCTGCAAGTGCTATGGGAATAAGATGGTTCATATTGTAAGGACTTGCACAGGTGTGGGAGGACTTGGGGAAGGGAGGGAATGAGAGGGGCAGAGAAAGAGGCGCTATTGTGTCTGCTGGCAACACTGACATGAGTGTTGCAGTGCACAGCAGAGCCTACAGGGTGATCCAAGAAGCTGTTCCTGTCTGCCAAAGGGAGCCCACAAAGGGGGGCCTCATTGTGGAGAAGTGGTGGCAAAGGAGATGGAGAAAGGAGGATCCACTTGAGAGATGCTTGGAGGTAGGATTGAAAGCTGAGTAATGGGAAGGAGAGGGGCCACAGAGGAGCCCAGATCTCTGGCTTGAGCCCCTGAGTGGACTGAGCGCAACCTACCAAGATGGGGATGACAAAGAGGCTGCAACGGGACCAAGACAAAGGTGAGACGAATGAGGTACTGCCTCGGGCACCAGATACAAGGGCATGCCAAAAACTCAGTAATCAAGACAAATAATGTTCTAGTGCAATATTTTTTTAATCAAAATGAATGCCACAAACAATCCATGATGAACAAGATCAGTACTACTGATTTTTCCTTTGCCTCAGGCTTCAGTATGGCTTGGCACTGTTACTGATCCTGTCTAGATTTTAAATTCTGATATCCTTTTCATTGTGGATTTTTTTTGCATTTATTCCTTTTTTTTTAAAATTGGGGCACAGTTGTTTTACAATGTTGTGTTAGTTTCTACTGTATGGTGAAGTGAGGTAGAGTTCCCTGTGCTATACAGTAGGCTCTTATTAGCTATCTATTTTATACATATTACTGTATAGATGTCAACCCCAATCTCCCAATTCATCCCACCCCCCCTTCATTCCTTCTTTTTTAAATATTGCGTTAAAATATTATTTGATGGCCATGTTTTTTGGTGCCCCCTTAAATGTTGAGCCTGGCACGAAGGCCTCACTCTCACCCTAGTCCCAGTCCTAGGGAGTAGGACTGAGAAGAGGAGGTTCAGTCTTGGATATATGCAGAGGTTAAATGAGATGGCAGATGGTAAGTGCCTGGACCACAGGAGGTCTCTATGGGTGCCTGGTTTGAAGTCACCAGGCCTTACCATTTCAAGGCATGCCAGCTGCCAACACCTGAATTTCCTGCCTGAGGACTGTCTTGGCCACCAAGTGAAACAGGCCAGAAGCACTGGGTAATTAACACCCCTGCAGCAGCCCTCAACCAATGATCCACAAGAGTGTAAATACCCCCACTCCTTCACCCTCCAATGGGGTAATTTTGAAGTGTATATGCTACACCATTTCCAGAGTCCCCAGGTGAGATTAAGCTCCATTGTCCGCAATGTAACTGGCTTGATAATACACCTCTGAGCTCTGTCCCTTCCCCACCTCACTTCCCTTCCCTCCTGGTGTTTCCCAGGATCGCCTCCCAAGTAAACTCCATGGACTCAAATCCTCGTCTCAGAGCCTGCTTCAAGATCCACGTGTGTCCTTTCTTCCCTTACCCTCTTCTCTGTGGAATCATGGAATGTTCTGCAGATACTTGGAAGTCTGAGCCTGCCCCCAAAGAGAGACCCCTGACTTCCACACTCTCCCAGGAGGGAAGTCAGTAGGGGGGTAATTGCCAGCCAGCGCTGGGAGGCCTGGATCTGAAATGGGCTCCACTGTGTTTCTGTAATCTCTGCACCTTGAGTGGAAAAATAATTGGCAGACACCTTTCCTGGCCATTAATTTTTCATAGCCAACACTGAGCCCTTGGGGCAAAAACTGATTGTCTGCTGTTACTGCCAGCCTGGCCCTGAATTCATAACAAGAAGCATGACTCTCCCCCTCACCCTATTTACAGACAACCTCTCTTCTCCCATGGTTCCATCTCCCACCCACCCACAGATCCCAAGAGCGGCCAGAGAGGGCTACTGGTGAAGACTAAAGACAAGAAATGACCCGCAATCCAGGGGGCCTAAGGGGTTGAATCAAAAGTCATCGAAGGTGGAGACTTTATGCTTCCTTTTTAGGAAAAAGTTTTTCAGCATCCACGCTTTTTCCCATGATCTCCATTCACACTTGCAACAACCTTATGCAGTAGGTAGGATTATCACGCCCATTTTACAGATGAAGAGGCTCAGAGAAGGGAAGTATGTTAGCTTAGGTGACAAAGAATCTCTCCTTGACCAAACTTTAACCTCTGAACTCTCTTCCCAGCTAGGGTCTGATTTCGAAGCTTCTGTGTTCATCTCTGCTAATATGTACGATTTTTGCAAGAATCCTGCTAAGGTGGTTTCACCAGAGTTCCCCACCCTTGATATCTGAGCACTGTCAATATTTAATCAGGTTCCTCATCTTCTACCATCCCCCAGGTGATGACAAATCCCCCTGGCCCACCTTCAGCAAGAATCCTTTTCGGTTGGTTTAACCAGAATCGCCCCTTACTCCTGATGTTTCCTCTTGATAATTTTCCATCTGTCAACCTGACACACCATGCTCTTTGGCTATAAATTACTTGTTTTCCTTATTGTATTCGGAGTTGAGCTAAATCTCTCTCCCTACCACAAAACCCCAGTGCAGTAGCCCCTACACTTATCTCAATTCCTGCCCCTGCATTGAGTCTGCTTTCCCGTTTTTTAACAAGGGTGGTGAATAATTTTTTTCCTTAACACATTTCTTTAATTTTTTTCCTTTCTTTCTTACTCACAGGATTTGGACCCAGGTCTGTTTGACTCCAAAGGCCATTCTCTTCCCAGTGTCATATGCCGTTTTTCCAGAGCACCTACTATGCACCAGGCCCTATGCTGAGCCCAAAGGAGGACAAAGGTGAGTAGGAAACATTGCTTCCCTCTAAGAGAGAGAAATTAAAACCTCCCCATTCTGCCCATTCCCTACCCCAGGGGTCAGCCTGGGGGCTTGAGCCTTAGAAGGGCAGATTAGAGTAGGTGCAACAGAGATTTAACCCACAAAGCCAAAGTATGCACTGCCCCACCCTTTACAGAAAACATTTGCTGACATCTGGTCTACCGGGCTGTGCACTGCAGATGCACCATCTTAACTACTGCTCAACTCAACTCTACAACTTCATCCTATAGTTATGTCCATTCTACAGATGAGGAATAAGGCTCAGAGGCACAAGATGACTTGGCACACTGCCAGAAAGGTGAAATTTGGATAATTCCAAAGCCCTCCACCCTTTCCTTTTAGGCACTCCTCCAAGTCACATCCAAAACGTTGGCGGCCCAAGTTTTGAAACACTGACATTCACTCTTGAAACAGCCCACAACCCCTACCAGGACTGCGCCACTGGGCCAGTCCCCTGACCTCCACCCTCCCCACCTCCAGACATCTGCCAGGCTGCTCCTACAGCTGAAGCCCATCTGGTCTCCAGCCTCGTATCATGCTTTTCTCCGGCTAGTATCCAAAATCTGAGGCCCCGAGTAATTATTTCTACTGGTTTTATTATTGAACTTTTTATGAGAAGGGCAGAGCAACAATCACTGGGGTTGGCATGTCAAGGTGGAGCTGGTGAAGGCAGGGAAGGGGTGGGGGGACTGGAGTGTGCTGCATGACAAAAGCGCCCAGATCAGTTCACAAGAAACCGTACATCAATCCATTCTTATCAGGGAAAGATGCCTTGAAAACGGAATTGCAAGGGGAGGAAGTCGACATGCCCGTGGCAGATGCCGAGCTAGCTGCTTCGTCTTCTCAACACTCACCTCCACACCCAAGGTTGCCGTGCTGGCGACACCTGCGCCTCTCTGCCCCAGGGCTTGATATCTGGCTGTAGGAGACAGCTGGCCACTTGGGCAAGCTGGAAGTGGCAGGGAGTGAACGGTCCTGGAAGCAGCCCTCCTCCAACACAGCTGGCCAGCTGATGTACCGCTGTGAAACCTCTCAGTTGCGCAAAGGCCATTCTCTTCGCCAGTCTGAGGTGTGTGTTCTGCACCGGCTCCCAGAGTCCTCAGGGGACTCCACAGCATTTGGTATCCTCCCGGACCAGGGCTCGAACTCTGAGTTCTCAACCACTGCGCCACCAGGAAAGTCCCCTAGTGGACTATTACAGTAAGACACTGCATGGCACAGCGCCCCCTTCAGGCCTGGAGGGCCAGTACTCATTTTTGGCAGGGTGAGTAGGAAGCTCAGGTAGGTGGGGTGGGGTGCAGGGCAACGGGGAGAGGCTTAACCTAGGCTGTCTGGAAACAGTACAGTTGGTAGGAAGCACTTGATGGTCTTGGTCTTGTTACATGTCTTTTTTTTTTTAATCATTTTTATTGATATATAATCTACGTACAAATACACCCATTTCAATGAGTTTTGGTAAATGCATACGTTTGTGTACACACCACCACAGTCATGACATGGAACATTTCCCTCACTCCAGAAAGTTCCTTCCTGCCCCTCTGCAGTCAATCCTCCCCTCCAAACACCAGGCCCCACAACCTGTCCCTTTAGTTCTGCCTTTTCCAGAACATCATGTAAGTGAATTCACACAGCATGTAGATTTTTGAGTCCAGCTCCTTCCACATAGTATAATGCATTAATCCACATTGTTCCTTTTTATTGCTGAGTAGTATTCTATTTTGTGAATCTGTTTATCCATTCACCTGGGCTGTTTGTAGTTTGGAGCTATTATGGGCAGAGCTGCTGTGAACATTCACGTACAAGATTTTCCCAGTTTTGGCAAAGATTTTCATTCATTTAGTTACCAAGTAATGTATGAATACACTCTTCCTCTTATCAAAATAATACATAAGTAGGGTCAAAAGAACGACTCCCTTGCACCTTGCACTGACAACACTTCTCAAACTTGAATGTACACACGAATCCCCCGGGAATCTTGTTAAAATGCCTGTTATGATTCAGTAGGTCTGGGATGGGGTCTGAGATCCTGCCTGTCTAACACGCTCTCAGGGAATGCTGATGGGAGGGAGGTCCACAGACCACGCTTTGAGTAGTAAGACCCCAGACCAGTATTTCCCGAGCATGGTCACTTGACCATCTGCTTTACAATCACGCAGGAGGATGTTAAACATGCAGATTCCCAGGTTCTGCCCCATACCCACTGACCCTGGCTCTGAGGGATGGAGCCTGCATAGCTTTGAGTTGAAATCATGCTGGCCAGTGTCCACGGACCACTGCTTTGGGACTCGTTTTTGGAGGGCCTGACTGGGTCTGTTTTCACACCGGTTATGTCCCCTGAGCCTCGCAGAGTGCCGAGACCATGCAAGATGCCTTTAAAAAGACTTACTTCCCCTCCCTCTGCTAGGAAGTGGATTTCGTGCGCTGGGCACACCCCTGGATGCTCTCCAGCACGTTCCACTCAAATTCTCTGCCCTACGACGTTAGAGGGCCACCATGCGATGTAGCTTTTGCGGCCAGGGTAAGAGCTGTAGTGATAAGCATGAGCACTGACAAGGCAATCAGCTTCAGCTTAAATTTTTCCAAATAACAGCATGTGGAACTAATGGTGGGTAAAATGTCTGCAAGCCAAGCTCAGTGCCAGGTGGAAGAACAGAAACCTACATGCAGTGGCCTCGGGGAACATCTGTGAGGGGACCGAGCATTGCCTCTCATGGGACTCTGACAGGCTTGGAGCCCACAGCACTGGCTGAAGTCTGCTGTGGGTTCTGTAGTCATTCTTTTCAGATTTCCTCCACGGTCTCGTGCTCTTCACCTGACACATGGCCATCTCGGACTTTTCTCATCGGCACTTCTGCCTCCCGGCTGCCCCAGAAATTGGAGCAATGATTCTGAGTCCACCTGCCTATGAGCACTGGATTTCCATCCTGCTGCCTAGCCTGCTTCCATTCACAAGACAAACATTTTTTGCCACAGCGGGGTATTCCAGGAGCTTCTCAATCCCCATTTGGTTCCGCACAGCAAGAGAGGCAGGGCTGAGTGAGGAATAAGACAGCAGCTGCCACCTATGCCAACAGCGGCCGAAGCTCTTAACTGGCCCAGAGAACAGTACGGCAGCAGCAGCAACGGGCACGTCCAGACAAGCCCAAGGGGGTGAGCTTGGCTCTTAGGGCCGCACCTGAAGAGGACCACAGATGAGTCTCCACACACGAGCAGCCGGCAGCCAAGGTGACAAATGGACTTGAAAGCAGGCCCCAGGAAAGATTTGGCGGAAACTGTAGACATTTAGCTAAAAGAGGGGGCATGAACAGGGAGAGGGTCTGTGTGCTGCCCCCAAACATCTGAAAGACCTATGTGTGGGAAACAGATGTGGTTACTGAACAGCCTCGGAGGCACAATCAGAACCAGTCGGTAGACAGCTCAAGGCAGCAACTTTTTTACTTTCTACAAAGAATTTAATCACAGTGCAAGATGTCCAAGAATGGACTTGGCTGCCCAGTTAGGCAGTGAACTCTCCATCAGGGGAGGTGTTCAAGTAAGGGCCAGAAAACCTCTGGGTAAGGGCTTGACAATTAGAAGATTTGGATTCAGGGACCTTCAAAGACCTTGTCACTGAGCTTCAAGAGGCGTGGACGAGGCAGCAGGTGGAATTTATCTACCACTGTAATAACAAATAGCCACCAGGTGGCGACAGAGCCACATCTTCCTAGCCAAGGAGCAATGAAATGAGCTTACAGAAAACCATTTGGAAGCAAACACAGCAACTAATGGATTCAAATCAACATTCATGGGCAAAAATTATGAATCAAGTCCTCAGTAGACCTTTAGTCCCCAGCAGGATCCAGAGGGCTCCAGGTCAAGTAAGTTACAATTTTCTTTGCGAGAGATTTATTACCTTTTTTTTTTAATTTTTCCATTGAAGTACCACACACATACAGCAAGGTGCACAAGTCATACGCGTACAGCTTAATGAATTGTCCCAAACACAGCACACTGTGTAACTAGCACCCAGCTCAAGAAACAAAATATGACCAGAACGCCAGAAGCCTCCTCTCTAGTCACTCCCCAGACTCCCGGTCCTAACTTCTAACACCATAGCCTAGTTTTGGTTGTTTTTTTCAGTTTTATATACATGGAATCATAGAGTACAGATTCCCGTGCATCTCGCTCAGAGGGCTACATCGTTGTGAGAGCCACTGATTTTGCTGTGTATGGTTGTAATTCCTTCTCGTTGCCGTGTGAATAAACCACAACTAATTTGTCCATTCTCCTGTTGATGGCATCTGAGTGATTTCCAATTTGGGGGCTGCTACACATTATGCTGCTATGAATTTCTAGCACGTTCCCTAAGGAGAGCAAATGTACATGGTTCTGTTGGGTGTGGGATTGTTAGGTCATGGGGTAAGCACTAGCAGGTTTCCCCTTTAGTGGACCCTACCAGCCAGTCTTCCAAAGCAACTGTATTAAGTTGCATCCCTACTGACAATGTATGAGAATTCTGGTGTCTCCATAGGCACCCCAGCCTTCTCCCTCTGTCTAGATAAGTTTGGGTGGAGGAAGTGTGGGATCTGGAGTGGACATCTCTGCATACCTCTCAGCCCTCAGAGCGGGTCAGTGTATGGGCAACACGAGTGGGTGAGCACAAGCCAGAAGGAGGAAGATTCCATCCCACCAGCATGTCCCAGTGAGCCCTTCAGCGCGGGTATCTGCTGGATGGACAGCCTCAGTTCCTGGGCTCTGAACAGTTACCACGCTGAGCACTTACTGTGGGCCCGGCACTTTCCTCCATACTGGGGATACAGCAGTGAAGAGACAGACGACATCCCCGTGCTAATGAGTCTTATGCTCTAGTGGGGGTGGGGAGAGCGTAAATAAATACATGTCACGTGGTGAAAGTTTGATAAAGAAAAATACAACAGGGTAAGAAAGTACAGGGAGGGATGCTGGTTTAAAGTGGGTGATCACCGTATCACCTCACACCTGTCAGAATGGCTATGATCAAAAAGTGAGGATGCGGGGAGAAGGTGGGAGTGTAAATTGGTGCAGCCACTATGAAACAATGTGGAGGTTCTTTAAAAAATTAAAAATAGACTTATTATATGATCCAGCAATTCCACTTCTGGGTATACAGTATATCCAAAAGAAATGAAAGTGCTGTCTCAAAGAGATAACTGTACTCTCATGTTCACTGCAGCATTATTCACAGTAGCCAACACATAGAAACAACTTAAGTGTTCATCAACAAAAGAACGGATAAAGAAAACGTAGGGGGTCTTCCCTGGTAGCACAGTGGTTGAGAATCTGCCTGCCAATGCAGGGGACACGGGTTCGAGCCCTGGTCTGGGAAGATCCCCCATGCCGCGGAGCAAGTAGGCCCGTGAGCCACAACTACTGAGCCTGCGCGTCTGGAGCCTGTGCTCCGCAACAAGAGAGGCCGCGATGGTGAGAGGCCTGCGCACCGCGATGTAGAGTGGCCCCCGCTTGGCGCAACTAGAGGAAGCCCTCGCAGAGAAATGAAGACCCAACACAGCCAAAAATAAATAAAATTAATTAATTTAAAAAAGAAAAGAAAACGTGGGGAGGGACCTCCCTGGCAGTCCAGTGGTTAAGACTCTGCACTTCCACTGCAGGGGCGCAGGTTCAATCCCTGGTCTGGGAACTAAGATCCTACGTGCCCCACTGCGTGGCCAAAAAGAAAAAAAATGTGAGGAATGTGATACATACACACACACAATGGAATGTTATTCAGCCATAAAAAAGAAGGAAACCCTGCCTTTTGCTACAACATAGGTGGACCTTGAGGGCATTATACTAAGCCAAGTAAGTCAGACAGAAAAAGACAAATACTGCGTGTTCGCACTTATACACAGAGTCCAAAAAAGTCGAACTTATAGAAACAGAGTAGAATACTGGTTGCCAGGGGCTGGGGAGAGGGAGAAATTGGGAGATGTAGGTCAAACGTTACAAACTCCCAGCTCTAAAATGAATAAGTTCTGGGGAATCTCATATACAGCATGGTGACTATAATTAATAATTAACAATACTGTATTAACAACTTAAAAGTTGTTAAGAGAGTAGACTTTAAAAATTATCCCCACACATATTCCCCAAAAATTGTCACTATGTGAGGGGATGGAGGTGTTAACTAACCTCATTTTTTTGTTTGTTTTTAATTTACTTCATTTGTCCCCAGTTTTCTTGAGATATTTGACATACATCACTGTAGAAGTTTAAGATGTAAAACATAATGTTTTGGCTTACATATATTGCGAAATGATTACTATAATAAGTTTATTTAGTATCCATCACCTAATAAAGGTACAAGAAAAAGAAAAGGAAAAAAATGTTTTGTCCTTGTGGTAAGAACTCTCAGGATCTACTGTCTTAACTACTTTCCTACATATCACACAGCAGTGTTAGTTCTATTCATTATGTTGTGCATTACATCCCTAGTGCTTATAACTAGAAGTTTGTACCTTTTTTCTTTAAAATCTTTATTGGCGTATAATTGCTTTACAATGGTGTGTTAGTTTCTGCTTTATAACAGTGAATCAGTTATACATATACATATGTTCCCATATCTCTTCCCTCTTGCGTCTCCCTCCCTCCCACCCTCCCTATCCCACCCCTCTAGGTGGTCACAAAGCACCGAGCTGATCTCCCTGTGCTATGCGGCTGCTTCCCACTAGCTATCTATTTTATGTTTGGTAGTGTATACATGTCCATGCCACTGTCTCACTTTGTCCCAGCTTACCCTTCCCCCTCCCCGTGTCCTCAAGTCCATTCTCTAGTAGGTCTGTGTCTTTATTCCCGTCTTACCCCTAGGTTCTTTATGACATTTTTTTCCTTAGATTCTATATATATGTGTTAGCATACGGTATTTGTCTTTCTCTTTCTGACTTACTTCACTCTGTATGACAGACTCTAGGTCCATCCACCTCATTACAAATAGCTCAATTTCGTTTCCTTTTATGGCTGAGTAATATTGCATTGTATATATGTGTCACATCTTCTTTATCCATTCATCTGTTGGTGGACACTTAGGTTGCTTCCATGTCCTGGCTATTGTAAATAGTGATGCAATGAACATTGGGGTACATGACTCTTTTTGAATTATGTTTTTTTCAGGGTATATGCCCAATAGTGGGATTGCTGGGTCATACAGTAGTTCTATTTGTAGTTTTTTAAGGAACCTCCATACTGCTCTCCATAGTGGCTGTACCAATTCACATTCCCACCAACAGTGCAAGAGTGTTCCCTTTTCTCCACACCCTCTCCAGCATTTATTGTTTCTAGATTTTTTGCTGATGGCCATTCTGACCGGTGTGAGATGATATCTCATTGTAGTTCTGATTTGCATTTCTCTAATGATTAATGATGTTGAGCATCCTTTCATGTGTTTGTTGACAATCTGTATATCTCCTTTGGAGAAATGTCTATTTAGGTCTTCTGCCCATTTTTGGATTGGGTTGTTTGTTTTTTTTGTTATTGAGCTGCATGAGCTGCTTGTGAATTTTAGAGATTAATCCTTTGTCAGTTGCTTCGTTTGCAAATATTTTCTCCCATTCTGAGGGTTGTCTTTTGGTCTTGTTTATGATTTCCTTTGCTGTGCAGAAGCTTTTAAGTTTCATTAGGTTCCATTTGTTTATTTTTGTTTTTATTTCCATTTCTCTAGGAGGTGGGTCAAAAAGGATCTTGCTGTGATTTATGTCATAGAGTGTTCTGCCTATGTTTTCTTCTAAGAGTTTGATAGTTTCTGGCCTTACATTTAGGTCTTAACTAACCTTATTGTGGTAATCGTTTTGCAACATATACGTGTATCAAATCATCACATTTTACATCTTAAACTTACATGTGTTATATGTCAATACTATCTCAATAAAACTGGGAAAAAATAAAATAAAGTGAGTGGTTAGAGGAGTGATTAAGGTGATTTTGAGCAGAAACCAGAAATGAGGGAACAAACCATTGGAAAAGAGAGCTCCAGATACTGGGAGACAGTCAGGGCAAAGGCTCTATGGTGGGTGGGTGCTTGGCACATTCAAGGCACAGTAAGAAGCAAGTGGGAGGAGGAGTAAGGAATGCTAGGAGAGGATTAGCGGGGACATGATTGGGTAGGACTTACCCCCACGGATGCTCAAAGACAACCACAAACCCAAACCTTACACACATATACGTTCATATATAGGGTTGAGGCTTGGGGTGATTGTCGTTGTTTATAAGAATAGGGTCAGGGCTTCCCTGGTGGTGCAGTGGTTGAGAGTCTGCCTGCCGATGCAGGGGACACGGGTTCGTGCCCCGGTCCGGGAAGATCCCACGTGCCGCGGAGCGGCTGGGCCCGTGTGAGAGGCCCACATACAGCAAAAAAAAAAAAAAAAAAAGAATAGAGTCATGCATATGTTAAAACTAGCCTTTCTCACTTAACAACATACCACAGGCATCTTTAAAGTCCCTAACATGGACCAGGGGTAGGCACACTTTTTCTGTGAAGAACCAACTAGTGTATATCTTAGGCTTTGCGGGCAGTCTCTGCTACTCAGTATCGCTGTTGTGGCTTAAGAGCAGACACTAAGACACTAGGTAAGTAAGAGGGTGTGGCGGTGCTCTAACATAATTTTATTTACAAAACCCGAAAGCAGGCCTGATTTGGTCTGGGGCCATAGCTTGCCACAGTCATTGCACTCCACCCTCTTGAGTTGCCACGTTTTCCCAAAATCCATTCAAATTGACAGCCTCTGGAATGATAAATTTTTCAAACATAAGACAGCCTACCAGAATCCAGCTTACATCACTTCAAAGCTTGGGAAATACTTTTGGTTTCCAAAAGTAAGAATACCCACTGGATTGAAAATCACAACTATGCCCTGCTCCAGACTGTACTTTACAATCTGGGTAATTATGGATTTGAAGTTATTAACTCTCTTCTGTATCAGATTGAGGCTTCTCTCCCTCTCTTTCTGACAGACTCCTGTCAGCACTCCACAACTTTCAAATGAGCAGTGACCTTTATCTGCCACCATGTTTATAGACACTTCAGACACCGCCACATGCTGTACATCCATCATTTCTCCTTTGAGTTGTTCTTCCAAAATATCAACAGAGGTGAGTTCGATTATCAGCAAGACTTCACAGAAAGCTGATGACCCAACACTCCCTTCAATGATGCTACTTGAGACTGTTTCCTCTCAGGCAATTCAAATATTTTGTTAAGAGTAGTCAGTGGGTGGTACTTCCCTGGCAGTCTAGTGCTTCCACTGCAGGGGACATGATTGCAATTCCTGGTCGGGGAACTAAGATCCTGCATGCTGCTGCGTGACCAAAAAAAAAAAAAGGAGTAGTCACTGGGCTTTGGAGAAAGAGAGGTGAGAGAGTGTGGAGGACATCAGCTACATCTTTCTTTTTGGGCAAATGAACTGAAAGGAGAGAGGAGGTGACACCCCACTCCTCATATGCTTCTAAGTACCACCCCATTACCTTCCCAAAAGGAATGTTCAGAGTGGCATTTCCTGGTTCACCTCTTGCCAACAATGAATTTTTGCGTGGCTTGTGGGATCTTAGTTCCCCAACCAGAGATCAAACCTGTGCGCTAAGGCAGTGAAAGCATGGAGTTCTAACCACTGGACAGCCAGGGAACTCCCCTCCAACAATGAATTTGAACAAACTTTAAAATATTGACAATTCAATGAGTGAAAAAAAGGTTATCCCGTTAATTCTTCTTTCCCTAATTACTATACGCCACACACAACTTTTTTAAGATCCACCTATATATTTTACTTACCTAACTTTAAGCACAGACAGTGTAGCCTCTACCATCAGATGCCAGTTATTAACACTCCCCCTCCCCTAGTCGTGACAGCCAACAGACCCCCAGACTTTGCCAAATGTCCCCTGGTGGGGGCAAAATCGCCCCCTTTCAACAGAACCTGTAGAATATCAAGGTTGCCCCACTCACGAAGAGCTGGAATATACGGAGATACCTAAACAGCCAGTATTATCCCCGTGATGCCATTTCCCCTCAGCTTGTGTGACACCACGCCCTCCAGCTCTCCTTCCCACCTCTCTGGTCACTTCTTCCCTGCACCTTTTCCTGAACTGAAGTTTCAGAGGACTCCAGGGTCTTCTGCTCTCCACTTAAACTTATTCCTCTGTGGTTTTCATCTAGTTCTCCAGCTTTAAATGGCATCTCTAGTGATAAACTCCAAAATGTGCGTTTCTGCCACATAGATAAGATGCCTTCCAAACCAATGGGGGAAGGGATCGCGTTGGGACAACGTACTCGCCACAGTGGGGAGAACATGAGCGTACCTCTGGGGCAGGACTGCCAGGTCTTGCTCAACTTTCTTGGGCCAGAGGCCTTGGCCCTGCTCCTTTCGTCGGCAATTACAGCGAGCGTGAGACTTCCATATACACCTCAATCTATAGGTGGCTCCAGGTGCCAGTGCTCCAAGAAAGACCCATGGAAGGAGAGGTGGACGTACAGGGAGGCGGTGAAGTGAGACCACGATGACGGCTCTGAAGGGATAGAAGCCAGCAGGGCTGTGCGCGCCCGGCCGGGTCCCCACGACCTCGGAGCGCAAACCTCGTACGCTGTGGAAAAGGGTACCTAATTGACTGTGTCCGAAAGCACCTTCCCCACCAGCCGAGCGTGAGCCGGACGACCCGCGGAGAAAATTCGAGCCTCGTTTCCCAGGACCAATCAGAGACCGCGGAGGCCTATTATGACAACCTCGAGAACCAATGAAAAAAGGGATTCTCCTAGCGCCAGTCCTGGAGAGATCACACAGAGGAACGGTTCGGTTTTTTATTTTAAGTACAAATTAGAAAACAGGTCCGCGGCTGGAGACGGAATACGACGCTTACAAGGATGTGTGGAGAAAATTCGGTGAGCTGGTAGCACCTCACTTCCCCGAAACTTGGCGGGCGAAGAACTCGCAAGTCACCCTCGCGCCCAGCGCTCCGGCTTAAAGCGCGGGAGGGTAGGTGCAGCGCGCTGACGCCACACGCCGGGCCCCACCCACAGCCGCCCGCCCTTATAGCGTAGCCCAGGCGCGCGCGCACCATTGTGTGGCTGGACTCGGCCGCCGCTGCGGAGGGAGGTGTGTGTCCGGGCTCTCGCCGTCCCCGCACCCGCACCGCGGCTTTTGCCTTGCGGTCCGCCGTTCGACAGCCAGCCCTCGGGCCCCTCGCCCGCCGCGGACATGCCGCGCGTCTACATAGGACGCCTGAGCTACAACGTCCGGGAGAAGGACATCCAGCGCTTTTTCAGTGGTTACGGCCGCCTTCTCGAAATAGACCTTAAAAATGGGTGAGTCTGGCCTGGGTGCCCACGTCCGCCCGCAGCGCCCCGGGCCTGCGGCGGCAGGGCAACATCGGAAGGAGGAGACGGCCAAGGCCGCGGCGCCGCGTGGCAGGGCCGCCAAGATGGCGGCGGCGCGGGGCTGCGGGAGCGCGCGGGGGGAGCGGGGGCGCGTGCGTGCGCGCCCCCGGCCTAACGACTCCCGCCGGTCTCCCGCCCTCGCACCGCCCCTCAGGTACGGCTTCGTGGAGTTCGAGGACTCCCGCGACGCCGACGACGCCGTTTACGAGCTGAACGGCAAAGAGCTCTGCGGCGAGCGCGTGATCGTGGAGCACGCCCGGGGCCCGCGCCGCGATCGTGACGGCTACAGCTACGGAAGCCGCAGTGAGTCCCACCCCCGCGCGCTCCGCGTCCTTGGGACCCCGGGGGGCGGGCGCAGGCTTAGGGGGGCCGGGGTGGGGCCTCCCAGCCGGGCAGGCGCGGTGGCCGGGGTCGTTTGACTCGGGTGTCCCCGGGGCCCGCTGCCTTCACGCCTGCCCGGTGAAGACACGGGACGCCGGAGCGCGGGGATTGGGTGGTGGGTTTTGCCTAGCCAGGGTTTGGGTGTTTGGGAGCGGGGTTGCTAAGCTGGGAGGGGGTGACGTGCTGGGCCCCTGTCAGCACTGTCGTGGGCTCTGCCTACGGAGGAAGTGAGGGATGGCTGTATTTGTTGCATGCCCCTTACTTACCTGTCAGTGCATTAGCTGGGAATGTGAATGATTTAGCCTAGAAGTCTGGGGACAGGCTGGGGTGGAGGTGGGGTCGGGGCGGGAAAGGGGGTGGGGTTTTAAGAGTAGATTTTAGTGTTATTCAAATTGGCGGGGGCCAAAGGAAATATTCTTTAGAAGTAATGTGGTAGTCTACCACAAAGTAGATTTAAATGAGCTTTATGCTGTATTTGAACTAGTTGGGGCATGTTATTGGGAGGAGGTGGGGGGATTTTTGGTTATGTTAAATGTTTGATGTTGAAATTGTTGCATGTTGAATTCAAACTTTTTAACAAGTCCTTGATGTTTCAATTTGAAAGTGACCAATGGGGCTGAGGCTGTGTCCACTGAGGCTAAGATGACTGCCTTTCCTGATTGGCCTTGGCTTTTCCATACATTGTGTGACCCTTGCCCTATGACCCTTTGGCTGACCTTACCGGAAGCCATGACGACAGCAGCCTTTTGCCATTAGACGCAGGGTGATGGTGAGGATTCCAAGGGTTAGACAAAACTGGTTAATCTGAACTAGGTGACTGTTACCTTGCGTGTTTTGTGGCCAAACCACCACCAAAAACCTCACACTGTGATGTAAGTACTTAGTGTAACTAGTAAACATTTTTGTAAAATGTAGAAATGCATGTAATCAGTTAAGTTTTATATTTTACAATGTTCTGTAAAATAAAACTTAGCGAGGTAAATTGAATAAAGGAGCAGTCACTTTCTAACAGAATGTAGGAGAGTTTAGTTGGATTTAGTCTATTTGACTTGCCCTTAATTTAATTTATGGCAAATCACAACTGTATCAAAGGTTTAGCAATATAGTAGCAAAGTCCTACTCCAGTAAATAAAAGTTGATATGTTTGTACTAACTTTCAAAAACTTGTATCCCTATCACTACAAAGCATCTAATTGTTCTCTTCATGTGATAAAGGTGGTGGAGGTGGATACAGCAGTCGGAGAACCTCTGGCAGAGACAAATATGGACCACCTGTACGCACAGAATTCAGGCTTATTGTAGAAAATCTTTCTAGTCGTTGCAGTTGGCAAGATTTAAAGGTGAGTGCTATAATGTGAGGTAAAAAAGATATGACTGATGGTTAAAAGGTAGGGTTTTGTATTGCTCTTTCATTTCTGAGGATTGGATTTAACGCATAGTTGTTTTCTCTTTAGATTTTTGGGTCTGACCAGTCTTGTTGCTCTTTTTAGGATTTCATGAGACAAGCAGGTGAAGTAACCTATGCGGATGCTCACAAAGAACGCACAAATGAAGGCGTCATTGAGTTTCGCTCCTACTCTGACATGAAGCGTGCTTTGGATAAGCTGGATGGTACGGAAATCAATGGGAGAAATATTAGACTAATTGAAGATAAACCACGAACAAGCCACAGGCGGTCTTATTCTGGAAGCAGATCAAGGTAACTTATTGAAGGATATGGAGAAGGGAGGAAACAGTATTTGCCACAAATAAAGAAAAATTCAGTCAGCAGTATTTCAATTGCTGCTTAATTGAAATTAGGTCAGTTCTTAGTTTCTTTTGTTGCATCATTGGAGCAATTGTTGGTTAGTCTATTTTTCATAAATTGTACAAACATTCACATCAAGATGTCTTGAGATAAAGATTTCTTGTCACGTTTCTTGTTACAGGTCACGGTCTAGAAGAAGGTCACGAAGTAGGAGTCGTAGGAGCAGCCGCAGTAGATCTCGAAGTGTCTCAAAAAGTCGCTCCCGGTAAATGTGTCCTTGAGTGTTTTTCTGAATTACATACTTTATGTTTATAGAGTGCTTATGTGTTTGGCAAGGTACTGAAAAAAAAATCTGGCTTTTATTGTCTAGATCCAGGTCTCGGAGCAAAGGTCGATCACGTTCTCGTTCAAAAGGCAGGAAATCTAGATCAAAAAGCAAATCTAAACCTAAGTCTGATCGAGGCTCCCGTTCGCGCTCTCGGAGCAGATCGAAGGATGAATATGAGAAATCTCGAAGCAGGTCTCGTTCTCGATCTCGTTCCCCCAAAGAAAATGGGAAAGGTGATATAAAGTCAAAGTCCAGATCAAGGAGCCAGTCTCGTTCCAATTCACCCCTACCTGCTCCACCCTCAAAGGCCCGTTCTGTGTCCCCTCCACCAAAAAGAGCTTCAAGATCCCATTCTAGATCTCATTCAAAGTCAAGGTCACGATCCAGATCGAGTTCCAGAGATTAACCCAGAACTCTACATTCTTTGCACACTATTACGGAACACTTTCCTACTTGCTTAGGCAGTTACTCTTCCACGTTTGTACTTGGCCTCTTCTGCAAGAAGAGTCTCCCGAAAACAGGGGCATACAAAAATTGGATTTGTAGCCAAATTTGATGAAAAAGATGAGATTCTAAAGAAATGGCATGAAATCAAAGATCTTTTCCCTTTGTAGAATTAAGATAACTTTGATTTTATAGCTTTTGAGCTAAAATAACTTTTGTAAAGATTAAGCTCATTTAGATTTTTTTTTTAGGTATTTCAGCAGCATCTGCTGCAGGGGTTTCTGTCATTGTTATATTTGTTTGCTTAATTTTAAATTAACCGTTTCAAGCTTTGAACACTTAAGGCTTTAGAGGGAGAACCCAATTTCCAATTATGTTGGCTTTTTATAAAGCTTGAGTTATGTAAGATTTCAATAAAAGTTTGCTACCAAGATGATTGCCTTATTGAATAGGTCACTCTTAAATTCCTTCAAATACTGATTATCTGCTATCTGTGGAAGTAATGTAAATTCTACTTAAGTGTAAAACAAGGCAAGTCTCAGACCAGCAATAAATTATTCAATTTGGATAACATTATTTTGTCCTGTTATTCAAATTTGCCAAAGTCATATTGGCCCCCTAAACAGGTTAAGTTAAAAATAAAAGATTTTATAGTCTATCTGTTATACAATTTTGCCTAAATTAATAGATTTTTTAAATAATGAAACCTTTTTCAAACTTAAATTGATTGAACTCTTCAAAAAATAGTTCCTGTTACTTGGGATCTTATCTAGCCTGGTAATCCCACTTTCTGGAAGTGGTCATTGTAATTAGTGTTTTGTTAGAATAAGGTTCCGTGGTCTTTAATGTTTGTTAGGTAAAAATGGAAGTAACCTTTCTTTGATCAGAAATTTGGTGTGTTATTCAAAATGGAAAAGCAAATATTTCATTTTCTACTGAAAGATCCTTAACAGGCACTTAAAACAGATCGCTTGATAAATCAGTTTTACTGATTAAAGTAAAATTCCACCTAACAGTCCCCTTTAGTTAGTGGGGTTCTGTGATAATTGGTTAGATCATCCTTGTAGAACTTTATGTGGTTGGCTTGGAAAAAATTTAAATGGGTTAACCCTAAACTTTTGTACTTCATCATGAAGGGTAATGAATACTGTGGAAACCAAATTTTATAATACTGCGAATTTGTAGGAGTTACTGGGTTACCAATTAGTCCATACATCCGTTAAGCCTAGTTAGTTGAGATTGCAGTTTGAGAAATGAATTACCATATATATATATATATATATATATATATATATATGTATGTATGTATCTCTTTTTCCAGATTCTTTAAATAAGGTAATTTCATTAAAAGCACTCATTAATCTTAGTCTGAAATCAAGATGTAGGTTATATGGCTCAGCTTTAACATCTTCCTGGGAGCTGTCACTCTATATAAGGTGTTAAGGGCTGGGTAGTGTTAGGGTGTGGTGGGTACCACTCATTGTGCTGCAGGGGGGACTAGAAAGCATCATAATCTAGAGTTGGTTTGTAGGTTCAGATAATCCAGAAGGCAAGCCTAATCAAATTGAGACTGTGTGGAAAATGTTGAGTCAAAGATGTAGTTGCCAAAGTGACACTGTAACTGCTAGTGTTTGCTCATGTAAAAAGACTTGTTCTAATAATTACTGGGCTTCCTGTTATGAAATCTTAGAGCCTAATCTTAGGAACATAGTGCCCTAGAAGGTTGATGCTTCTTCCAAGACCTTATTTTCTTTAATGCTTTTGATATATTTTTTTTAGATGTTCATAAGAAATGGTTTGTTTGGGGTTTTTTTTCAATATAAGCTTCAGATTTTGAGAGAAGAAACTGGTATCTGTAATTATAGTTCATTGTTTTGCCTGTTTGAAAGAACAAAAGTTAGGACTCTTACATGAGGAAGCAAGCCTCCACTGCCTTTCAAATTACATTTAAGGACAAGTTACTTTTAAGAATTGGCTTTGACCAAAATTCTCTTGTTTTCAACGAAAGAACAAAAGCTTTTAAAACCACAGCCTGTTAAAATGAAAGACGGGAGTACTGCAATGTGAAATTAGGCTTTCTAAAAGTGTGCAGCATCCTTCAACTGGGCTTTCTTGTGTCGATATTCCATCGCATGGTAGTCAGGTTTGTTTGCATTGTTAGCTCCCCCCCCCCCACCCTGTGGGTAATTGTGTAGGTAAATGTCTGCATCCATAAGAATTCAGCAGCAAAGGCCACCTTATTAAAATTCTGGTTCCTGTCCCACACCTGTGGACCTACATCATTGGACGTGCTAAACCACTGTATGTATAACACTGGCCCACTTGACCAGTGAAATGTTTAGTTCCTTGCTAACTTTGAAGTAGAATCTGAGTCTCTACAACTTGCCACATGTTCATCTGTGGCTAGATGGAGTATTAACCTGGTGGAGAGCAAACTAGAAGTGAATGATAACTGGATCCCCCTTTCTTTTATGTGGTAGCGTGTGGACATGCCATAGTGCCTTTATGGCCAGTTCCAGTCCTTCCTGCTCCTGTGACTTAATGTTCCACTCCTGTGTTGTTACCATCTTTTCTCTTGGTATCTTCTTTCTCCCACTTTGTTAACCTGCTTTGTGCTTTATTACTTCAATAAAATGTTCACTGAGGGAAAGGCTTGTTTTGAGTTTATTGCGTATTCCCACTTAGCGCCAAATATTTGGCAGATGGTTTTTTGAATTTGAGTTGCCGTTGGCAAGTTTCATTCCTGATTTGAGTATGCGAAAAGGTCTTGTTTTCAGCTCCTCAGAAACATGAGGTTAGGATCAACATAGTAGATGGTTTAACTGGCTTCAGTGTCATCCGCAAAGTGGTAGGGATAACCCCTCATGGGTGGTGAAGATGAAAGGTTAATATGTGAGAAGTACTTAGAATAGTACCATAATAAGTAACTATGCTGTTACGAAGGACTAAACATGCTAAGTCTCTGCTATTGCCCTGCTTCAGTTTTCACACAGAATTTACCCATTGTTACCTTGTAGCAGTTTGAACATTTTCTGTGACAATTGCTCAGATAAACTAGGGAGCTCAGTCATCTTTTCCCACCTAATTTCACTTTTATTTCCATTGCTTTCAGAAAGCATTGTTTTCTACCTTCATCCAGGTTTTGTGGTTGTACACAAATCTTGTGGAATGTTTTAAGTTCCTGATTTAATTTTTAATTACAAAAGTAGTATGTCCTTGGAATATTAAGTATCGCTCTTTTAGAGTCCACTTACTAAGGTAGCTGCTTCTAACACAGTGTATTTGCCCAGACTTCTCCAGTCGTAATTCCTATGTGCTTCAGTAAGGTATTCAAACCATGAGTGTGTTCTGCGACTTGCTTTTTTTTTTTTTGGCCAAGCTGTGCGGCTTGTGGGATCTCAGTTTCCCAACCAGGGATCGAACCCGCCGCCTCAGCAGTGAAAGCGAGGTGTCCTAACCACTGGACCGCCGGGGAAGTCCCAAAATATTGAGCTTTTTGAGGCAGCAACCACATCTTGAACAAGATACATCTTTGTGTCCCTAACACCATGTATGCTTCCATTCACTAAAAGGATGTGTATTTGCATTTGTGTAATTGGTCTTCTAGATCCTAAATAGCTTGTTTAGATTTGCTTGGCTGGCTTATAACAACTTCACAGATGGGCCCCCAGCATAGTACTTAATAAAGTGATAAAGTGAATAGAAAGGAATCATGGTTCAAAAATCAGAAGGTAAATACAAAAAGTTAATAAACAGTAAATTCCATCCTTGACCCCTTGGAGGAAGCCAGGATTACTAGTTTCTTATGCATCTTTCTGGAGATGCAAACCCGGTAAAATTAATGTTTCCCAGGTAGTTTGATCATAGCTCATCTGAATTTTACGAAGTCAAGTGATATTTAAGTATTATACCTTCTACTAAGAAACTCTCACGTGTAATTTATATTATTTATTGTTAACATCCAGAAACTTGCACCCATTTTTGAGATCATTACTGAGAAAGGTATGTTATTTGTATGTTTGTTAACAGAGGCAGGATTTAAATCCTGGTTCAGTTCTTAACAGCCCTAAAGTATCAACATCTATTTCAGATACTCATTTCCTCTTAGTGAAAAGCATTGAAGAGGCATGAATGAGCAGTCTTCTTTTATAGTTATTTTGATAAAATTTCAAAATTAGGAAAAACTTGCAATATAGTACAAAAAATTACCCTTTGCCATTCACCAATAATATTTTGTTTCATTTACGCTGTTTTTTCCTAAACCCTCTGGAAGGTAAGTTACATCTTTCTGTTCTATCCCTAAAATTTTGTGTATTTCCAGGGACATTCTCATATAACTATAGTGTCTGCCTATCAAAACCAGGAAAATAGCTTTGATATAATCTTATCTCATCCACAGTATTTATATTTTGTCAGTTGTCTAATAACATCCTTTATGCTTGTTTTTCAATTGGCCCAGGATCATTTGTTGCATTTAGTTGTCATGATTTTATTTAGTCTCTTTTAAACTGGAGCAGGTCCTTGGCCTTTCTTGACCTTGCCATTTTTGAAGAGTAAAGGGTGGTTATTTTGTAGAAGTTTTCTCAATTTTGGTTTGTCTGATGTCTCCTCATGATTGCATTTTTGGCAGAAATATCACAAGAATGAGACTGTCCTCAGTGCATCATACCTAGTGGCGCATTGTGATAATAACCTGAATCAATTATGAAGTCGCTTTTTCCCTTTATAGTCAATTTGTGGGAGATAACCAGAGCCTATTCAATACCCAGTTCCTATCAAACGGTCACCCACTATTAACATTTGTTGATTTTTTAAGTTTTGTTCATTGGCATTCTGTCGGGGTGCTTTCTGTGGGGGGTAGACTGTTTTAAAGGTCAGATCTAAAGAAGGGGTGTTTGGGTTTTAGGAGGGGAAGGAATCCTTTTGGAGACTGACAAAGTTACTGAACGGAGAGCTTTGATGGCATCACTTTGTACTCCGTTATTGTGGAAACCAGGACAGTGGTTCCCCCGGCCAAAGGCCGAAAGGGAGCTGGAGGTAACTTTTACGTAGGTGAGAGGAATATGCAATAGAAAACTGTCCTCAGCTATGAAACAGTGTCTTCCCACATTGTAGGCAGTGGGTGCGATCATCAGAGCAGCTGGCACAGCCACTTGTGAAATAGTAGCTGCCTGTGTTGTAAAACCATTCCAGGGGACTCCCTGGCGGTACAGTGGTTAAGGACTCTGTGCTTTCACTGCCAAGGGCTCGGGTTCGATCCCCGGTCAGGGAACTAAGATCCCGCACACCGAGCAGTGCAGCCAAAGATAAAATAAAATTTTCCATGATTAGAATAGTCAGACCTTAATGTTCTAGCCAGGTGAGAAAAAGGTAAAGCAGAGTTGCTGAATATGGTGCCCAAGTATTAGAAATGTCAGTACCCCTTTCCAGTCATTCATGAACAGCCTTGCATGTGCTATTTAAATATATTGCTGCTACTTTTATACAAAAGTTCAAACACTGGCTAGAGAATAGTGTGATGGACCTCCTGTGCACTCATCCAGCTTTAACTATCTATATGCCTATCCACTTTCTCTATAGATACTTTTGAAGGAAATCCTAGACATTTCAGCTGAAGATGGTTCAATATATACCTCTAAAAAGACATCTTAAGTCCCATTTATCTATAGGGTCCTCCAGTTTTTTTTCCTTGCACTGTATTTGGAGTTTTTTTGTTTTTTGTTTTTGCAATGTATTTCTTGAAGGTCACTGTTGAGTAGTTTCTTGGTCTTGATTTCACTGATTGCATTCTCGTGGCATCCTTTAGCGTGTTCTGTCCCCTGCATTCCCTGTGAATTAATAAACCTAGGGCAGTGGTTCTGGAAGTGTGGTTCCTGAATCAGTAACATCGGCATCACCTGGGAACTTGTTAGAACTGCACTTTCTCAAGCCCCACCCCAGACTCACTGAATCAAACTGTAGGTGGAGCCCAGCCATAGGTGTTTTAACAAGCCTTCCAGGTGAATCTGGGGCACGCTCAAATTTGAGACCCATTATTCTGGAGGCTTTTTATAAGATTCTGATTCATCTCTTGTTGTTCATATTGGCAGCCACTGATCTTTGTCAGGATCTTTGTCAAGATCCATTAATCCATGAACCCTTGATTTTAAAACTTCTTTTCAACCCACTGCAGTTCTTTTTGATGTTGCTTTATTCTATTTTTGATCAGTGGGAGTCAATTTAAGTTGCTTCCTGAGTTCTTTTGAAACAACCCTAATAATCTTAGCAGTTTTTTTGCTTTCTGGTATAAGATTTCCAGGCTCATCTATCTAGTCCCAAACCTGCAATCAGGCATTTCTCCCAGGAGCCCTGGTTGCTGCTTTATTCTCAGGAGCCTGAGTCAGACCCACTTGCTGACCTTGGAGAGCTTCTCAGAGAGGCAGGAGGCAAGTGAGACTCCCCCCGGGGGCATACAGAAATGGGTGGCAGCCATTTTGGGGAGTTCATTCTACCATGAGGTCACTGGTGCTGGCAAGCGCCATTTTGGAGTCCTCCCTGTGGCCTATTAGTGCCAGGTGCTCACCCACCAACCAGCAGGCCAGCATCAGTCCCAGAACACCCCAGCCCCACGGCCAGCTGTAGCCCAGGGGTCAGCCTCACCTACCACTGCACCCGCAGTAATCAGTTCTGCCACAACAGAAGGGCCACAGAGCCCACATGGGGGCACCCCTAGAGCATATAGCACTGGTGACCAGAGGGGAGTGTGCTGCTGGGCCCCATAGGACATCTAATAAGGCCACTTTTCCAAGAAAGGGAAATGTAACTGATCTACCTAATACAAAGAAATAAAAATAGAGATTTAGGCAAAGTAAGGAGACACAGGAATATGTTCCAAAGGAACAAGACAAAACTCCAAAAGAAGAGCTAAGCAAAGTGGAGATAAGTAATCTACCCAATAAAGAATTCAAGGTAATGATCATAGAGTTGCTCAACCAACTCAGCAGAAGAATGGATGAGCACTGGGAGGAGTTTAACAAAGAGTTAGAAAATACAAAGAAAAACCAAACAGCTGAGGAATGCAAGAATAAAAGTACACTAGAAAGAATCAGCAGATTAGATGATATGGAGGAACAGATCAGTGAACTGAAAGACAGAGTAGTGGAAATCACCCAAGCTGAACAGAAAAAAAGAATTTTTAAAAGTGACGATAGTTCAAGAGACCTCTGGGTCAACATCAGATGTACTAAGTCTGAGAAGAAGAGAAAGGGGCAGAGAATGTGTTTGAAGAAATAATAGTTGAAAACTACCCTAACCTGGGAAAGGACACAGACATCAAGGTCTAGGAAGCAAAGATAATCCCAAACAAGATCAATCCAAGAGGTTCACACCAAAACACATTGTAATTGAAATGGCAAAGAGAGAATCTTAAAAGTAGCAAGGGAAGTAGAATGGAACACCCGTAAGGCTATCAGCTGGCTTTTCAGCAGAAACTGCAGGTCAGGAGGGAGCGGTATGATATATTTAAAGTGATGAAAAGAAAAAAACCTACAACCAAGAATACCCAGCAAGTCTATCATTTAAATTTGAAGGAGAGAGAAAGAGTTCTAGGGACAAGCAAAAGATAAAAGAGCTCAGCACCACCATTTTGGATTTCTGACCTCCAGAGCTACAAGATAATTAATTTGTATTGTTATAAGCCACTAACTTTGTGGTCATTTGTTCAGCACCAATTAAAAACTAGTAAGGACTTCCCTGGTGGTGCAGTGGTTAAGAATCCGCCTGCCAATGCACGGGACATGGGTTCGAGCCCTGGTCTGGGAAGATCCCACGTGCCGCGGAGCAACTAAGCCCGTGTGCCACAACTACTGAGCCTGTGCTCTAGAGCCTGTGAGCCACAACTGCTGAACCAGTGCGCCGCAACTACTGAAGCCTGTGTGCTCTAGGCCCACGTGCCACAACTACTGAGTCTGTGTGCTGCAACTACTGAAGCCCACGCACCTAGATCCTGTGCTCTGCAACAAGAGAAGCCACCACAATGAGAAGCCAGCTCACCACAACAAAAGCATAGCCCCTGCTCACCGCAACTAGAGAAAGCCCATAGGTAGCAATGAAGACCCAATGCAACCAAAAAGTTAAAAAAAAAATAAGCTTAATCCAGTGATTTTTTTCCCATTGTTTTTTTTTTAATGTTTTTTAAAATTTATTTTATTTTTTTGGCTGTGTTGGGTCTTCGTTGCTGCATGTGGGCTTTCTCTAGTTGCAGCGAGCAGGGACTACTCTTCGTTGCGGTGCGCGGGCTTCTCATTGCAGTGGCTTCTCGTTGCGGAGCATGGGCTCTAGGTGCACAGGCTTCAGTAGTTGTGGTGTGCAGGCTCAGTAGTTGTGGCTCGTGGGCTCTAGAGCACAGGCTCAGTAGTTGTGATGCACGGGCTTAGTTGCTCCATGGCATGTGAGATCTTCCCGGACCAGGGCTCAAACCCATGTCCCCTGCATTGGCAGGCGGATTCTTAACCACTGCGCCACCAGGGAAGCCCACCCATTGGGTTTTTCAGTAGCATCATGAGACATGAATTCTATCAGTATGTTGAGAACAAGATTCAGATATTTAGCAGGGTTGGGGTAACAGAAATAGCCGAGGCTCTGGCCCTCACTGAGACAAGTTTACCTAGTGGTTGCAAATATAAGCTTCAATTCCCAAAGCCAAATACAAATTTTGTCAGTTTCTGACGCTTTGGAAAACATACACCCATACACCTATGTCCAGGGGGAAAGCAGGACCTGAAGCTAATCATATTCGGAAACTTGCACCTCCCCTGCGTTTTCCACTGTGGGACCCCCAGGTCAGGGGTATCCAGTCTTTATACAGGGGATTCAGTTTCAACTCCCAGTACCACATGGACCCAAGATCCCATCTCCCATCACTATGTGTGTGATGAAATCCAAATCCCTATCCAACCACCTCCAGGACAAGAGAGACATCAGGCCACCCCCTGGTTGCTCTGTTTCCATCTTTGTTTCTGACTCCTGCTGACTTCCCCTTCTTTCAAGTTCAGCCATGAATTTACTCTCCTTCCTTCTTGGCTTGCCTACTTCCTTCCTCCCTTCCTTGTAGTATTTTATCCAGGATTTTGGGGTGTCTGTGCTACAAAATGCTCCCTATTAGCAAAATGTGCCATACCGCTGAAAGCAGAAGTGTTTTCCCACTTACAAAAAGGGCACATCCGGATGATTTCGTAAAATACATGGACTGCCCCAATGGTGAATTTTAAATCTGTAGGAACAGAAAGGTGTGGGCTGCTCACAAACAACAGTTTTCTCTATGCTTCTATTCATCAACATTTCAAAAAGCTTTGGGTCCACTCTTGGGTAGGGGGTTAACTTGGAGAAGACACTGGGGGCTATTAACTTGTAGAAGAGGGGGCTGTCTCTTGAGGGAAGAATTGGACTTGATCACTTTCTCCTGAGGGCAGATTGGACCAGCGGAGCAAACTCTGGCTATATTAGAGGGAGAACCTTCCCCAAACACATCCACTTGGGAGGAGCTCTCCATCCCTGAAGGTGTGGAGGCAAGCAGGCCCACCAAAGGTATCAAGACCACCAAAATACTGTTAACGAGCAGAAAAAAATAATATATCGGCAACTCACACCCGCATTCATTGTTTATTCCTGCGTCCCACTAGCTCAGATTCCACTAGTCTAAAAGACTCATTCCTTATTGAAATTTATGTGTTTGTGTAGTTCTGTCACTTTCCTTTAATCTTCTGAATACCTAAAATAAACCTTTTGGAATCTAGAACAAGCACAGTCTGGGTAGAAATGAGAGAAAAGTGAGTGGATGGTGTGTATGTTGGTGTGAATAAAGAGACTTCCATTGTTATGGCAACCAGCATCCTCAACTGCTGTAATCCTGTTCCCAATAATACGAGTTGTGATTAAAAACTGACACGGCAGCGAGGAAGGACACATGTAATGCGTTGGTGTGGCAACCAGAATAAAGTCTGCATAAATTTAAATCTGATGATCACAACAGTTAGGGGAATTTGCCTACAATTAATTAGGAACTCTTCTCATCTGCACTGGAAATCAGGAGCCTGGAGGTCTGACCTGTGGCCATGACCTTAGGCCAGATGGACCTCAATATCCTTTTCTGTAAAATAAGAGGTTAGATTAAATCACTAATGTGGGTGTGGGGCACAACTCGACTGTACCAAGAGTTGCCCTGTTTTCATCTGCATGCAGTACATCATTAGTCAACAAACGTTTATTGAGCACCCACTCAAGTGTCCAGCCCTGTGCTAGGTGCTGGGGATACACAAACCAGTGTGTTTCCTTCCCTCTCGGAGCTTGCAGTCTCTTAACTTCTCCAATAACACAAATCTATGTGAAATTACAGCTGCCGTACGTTTAGAGGCATTTTGTGCTACAAGAACCAGGAACAGGGAGATTTGACTAGTTAGATCAACCAAGGAAATCGAAGCACAGACAGGCAATGATTTGCGCAAGGCAACACCACCACGGGAACCCATTATTCAAAACAAAACAAAACACACAAAAAACCCCAAAACAAAAACCCTACGCCATGAAGTAGCTTATAGTCTTTACAAATGGAGAAATGGAGGACTAGGAGGATAAGTGATATGCCCCAGGTCACAGCAGCAGCCAATGGCAATGTGGTCATCCAGACGCAGGCGCGGCTGATGCTGCCCTTTAGGCCATCAGGGCCAGGATCGGAACCCGCACCTCGCGGGGCCTCCTTTCTTCTGGTCGCATGGCCCTTCGTGCGCCCTGAGACGGTTTTCTGACGTTCCTCGGCTCTCCTTCCTCAGGTGAGAAGCAGGCGCCGTGGGAAGGCGTTGGATAGCGCAGCGACCCGGCCGGGGTGCGTACGGGAGTGCAGCCTGGTCTTGTCACTGACCACTCAGCTCAGGGGCCCGCCAGGCTCTCTCTTCCGGCGCCGTGGTCCCCGCGCCCCGCTGCGCGCTGCTAGCTGTGAGGCAGGGGGTGGGGGACAGGGAGAATCTCGACCCGCCCCGCCCGCGCAGCAATCCGACCCCGGGGCTAGGGGACATTAGGCCCACGCAGTCGGTGCCTGGCAGGAGGGCCCCCGGCCGGCGTCCCCCAAACGGGCTCCGCGCGCGGTCTGCGCTCCGCGTCCTGCGGGGAGGCGGGCCCGCCCCTATGTGCGCGCAGGCGCGCGCCGCGCGGGGCTCGGACCGCAGCTTGGCGCTGGGTGGCCGCACGCGGGCCTTGCAGGTAGGACCCCGGGTGCGGGGCGCAGCGCCGCCCGGCCCCGCCTGGCAAAGCGAGTGCTCGCGTCTGCGGCCGCGGGGCGTTGCTCCTCCAGAGCGCCTCCGGCGGGGTGCACGGGCCCAGGAGTAGGTTCGGGGAGCCTGAGTGCAAGGAGGTCTGGGCGGGTGCGGGGCTTGAGGGCAAGGCGTCCGCCAGCAGCTGGCGACGATCGGGAGGCTGGGGAGGGAGGCGGCTTGGTTTTTAGAGAAATGCAGTTAATTAAGAGTTGTTCATTAATAGAAGAGAGGGTGTAGAGGGCGGGGCTTTGGTTTTCTTGAAATGGGTCATTTGGCAAACTTTCTCTTTCCTACCGTTAATTTCCAATTTTTATAACGGAAAATTGAATTATTATTTTGCTATAAAGGGAAAGAATAAAAAGAATTCCGCCATTTTGGCGTTTTAAAAAGTAACCGTTCCGCGGGGCTGACTGGTCAGTGACTGCCCCGCCCGCCGCCGTCTACACTAGTCCCTGGAGGCGGGTACCCTGGAGCCCGCATCCATCCCTCCGGCGTTCTGGCCGCAGCTGCAGCGGAGGGCGGGGCCGAGGCCCCAAGTTTGCGACGCTCAGGCTCGCTGAGGCTCAGAGTGTGTGTTGGGGGTATCTGTCTGGGGCGGTAGCTCGCCACTCCCGACACCTAGAGCAAGGGCGTTTATTGAGGGTCTGTTTTATGTGAGGCCTTGACGGGCAAGGGCTGGGGGAAGCCTTGGCAGACAGTCCAAGAGAAAATAAACACGGACACATTCACTCAATAAATATTTATTGAGCATCTGCTATGTGCTAGACACTAATCTGGGTTGGGAATCCAACGGTTGTTTTAGGTCGGGTTCCCTGGAAACAGACTCTGAGAGGGAGGTTTGAGTGTAGGTTTATCGGGGTGGCCTTGGGAATATCACCTGTAGGGGAGTGAAGACAGCAGGTTGGTTGGGCGGAGGAAGAAGGTGAACTGCTGATGTAGTCTTAACAGAGGCCTCTGCCTGTCCCAAGGGAAGTTCTGGAGGGAAGAAGGCCCTGCAGAGAGGTCCCAAATTGAGGCAAGGGGGCGGGGCCTTCCTACCCCGTATCAACTAGTGAGCAGATGGCTGCTTCCCGGAGAGGGCACTTGCTTCCCCTGGCTGAGGGCAGTTCAGAGAGGAGCTGACAGCTGAGGGCTGCCAGTGACAAGCTTCGCAGTGGCCCGGGCCTCCTACTCTATCCCCTCCTCTTCCAGGCTCTGAGAGACACAGAAGGAGGAAATAGTATTCTAGCCCCTAAGGCAAGAATGGCTAAGCCATTTATGGATTTCAGGAATATGTGTTTCTTCTTATGTTATTGATCACTCTTTACTCCCATCTCACTTTCATTCATTCACTGACTATTTGTGGGTGCAGGCTCTGGATCAGGCTCTTTGGTGCTTTGTTCTGTCCCAGGGGAAGACACAAGTTAATGTACAGTTAGATTGTGGTGTAGTGGAGAACAGTAGAGGGAGCGGTGAACTTTGTCTTGGGGGGTGGATTCTGGGCCTTTCACAGAAGAGGTATCAAGCTGGATCTTGAAGGATGATCAGGAATTTTCCAGACATATGGGATCTGGTAAGGTACCAAGCAGAAGGATCAGCGTGTGCACATAGAAGGCCACAGAAGTGGGGTTCTGAAGCTGTGACCAAGCTGCAGCGGGGAGTGGATGGATTCCTGGCATCTGGCTCAGGCCTGGGAGTCATGTCAGACTGGTTGTGTTGCTGTGTGGACCTAGAGGGACAAAGCTTATGAAAATTCTGTGTGAGCTGCAAATTTGGGGGCTGGTAGTGGTAGAGGAGAAGTACACAGAGAAGGTAGTTCCACAGAGAAGGTAGTTCCAGGCCTCGGAGAAGTTAATGGTCCAGCTGGGGAAAAAAACACACAGTTGGTGCTGCTAGCCAGGAGCCCACAGCCACATGCGATGGGTCCCAAACATCACAGGTGCCCTGGATCCTCTCCCCTCCTGCACTGTCAAGGACTTGTCTTCTAGAATTATTCTTTTTCCCCTGCTCTGTCAGCTTCTTCCTTTATAGGCTCATTTTCATCAACTACAAACATGCTGTAGCATCTTCTATTTAAAAAACAAAAAGACAAAACAAACTCCCCCTTCCCTGAGAACTCATCAGTCTCCAAATACCATCCCCCACATCCATGTTCTCCTTCCCACCACAACTCCTTGAAAGAGTTGTTAGTCTTGTTTCTACTACCTTTTCTCCCATCCCCCTACAAGGACCAATTCTTACTGTCAGTTTCCCCACTAGAATGTAGACTCCATAATGGAGGTTTTTGTCTGTTTTGTTCATTACAAGTCTGCATTGTCTAGAACAGTGCCTGGCACATAGTAGATGCTCAATAAATATTGAACTAATCAATGATTTCTCTCTGATCAAGTTTTTGTGTCCACAGCTCCTCTGAAATGGCACTTGTCAAGATTTCTGGTGATTTCTTTATTGCTAAAATGGTCAACGCTCAGCTCTCATCTGACTTGATCTGTCAGTGGCATTGAACACCACTGAGCAGTCCCACTTTCTAGAAAACTTTCTTCCAGAAATCCCTCCAGGAGCCCAGATGCTTCTGGTTGCCCTTTGATCTCATTGCAAGCTCTTTCTCAGTCTCTTTGGCTAGATCTTCTTCCTCTTCCCAACCTATAAATTTTGGTGAGCTCCAAGCCTCCCACCTTTTTCTTTATACTCGGTACTATCATTTTTCCCTCCCGTCTGTACAGGATGGTTTTTAAATTATAACTCCAGCCTTAACTTTATCCCTTATTTCTAGAATGTAGGCTTCATGAGAGCACTTTCTCTTGTTTGAGACTATTCGCAGGGCACAGAAGGATGCTGATACCTAGTTGGCCCTCCAGTGTCTGCTGAAAAAAGGGCAGAAACCTGAACAGAAGGGCAGCTCTCTCAACCACCCTCCCTTCATAGACCTGAAATATATGATGGGCTTTCAGACGGAATGGAATTCTTTCAGGAGTAACCATATTCACTCCTAATGACTGCCAATGTTTTGAATAAAAAGGTTAACTCTATTTAAAAGAACTTAAAATGGTACAACTGTGTCAGCTGTGCAAAGCAAAATAATTGGAATTGAAATTCAGGGAATGCTATTATATTTTAACATTTTTTTGAAGGCGGGGAAGGGGGGAGAACAAACCTTGGTTTGATTGTTGCCTTAATTCATCAGGTTATATGTTCAAGCCTTTGCCTACCTGAATATACACTCTCTATATACTATATAGGAGGTACTCTGTATTTTAGGGAGGAAAAGCTGGAAGATAACTCAGTGCTCAAGAACAGCAGGAGGGAGGAATGAAGGGTGGGAAAGATAGCAACCATTGCAAGCTGATTTTGCCAGCAAGCAGCTTGTTACTAGAGCTACCAAGCTCCTCAAAATTTCTGTTAAAAGGGAGTGAATTGGTATTTATTGAAGGCCTGCCGGTATCAAGACTTTCCATATTTTTTCCATTTAATCTTCATCAGAGCCCTTCAAGATAGATACCATTACCCCCTTCATTTTACACATGAGGAAACTGAGGCTCAGGGAAGGTAAGCTACTTACTCAGAATCACAGGTATTAAGGGGGAGCTGAGATTCAAACTGACTTGTCTATCTTAAGCCTACATCTATGTTCTTTCCTTTAAGCTGTATGCCAAAAGCCATTGTCAAGCCCTGCTAACACCTTAAAGCAACCAGGTATCACTTACTCATACACTCCTTTTTTCTTTTTTTTTGGCTGCACCGCCAGCTTGTGGGATCTTTGTTCCCCGATCAGGGACTGAACACGGCCCCCAGCAGTGGAATCATGGATCCTAACCACTGGACCGCCAGGGAATTCCCTATACTGCTTTTTTTCTTTAATAAATTTATTTATTTATTTATTTTTGGGTGCGTTGGGTCTTCGTTGCTGCACGCGGGCTTTCCCTAGTCGTGATGCGCAGGCCTTTCATTGCAGTGGCTTCTCTTGCTGCGGAGCACGGGCTCTACGCGTGCGGGCTTCAGTAGTCGTGACATGCGGGCTCTAGAGCACAGGCTCAGTAGTTGTGGCGCATGGGCTTAGTTGCTCTGCGGCATGTGGGATCTTCCCGGACCAGGGCTTGAACCCGTGTCCCCTGCATTGGCAGGCGGACTCTTAACCACTGCGCCACCAGGGAAGCCCCCCTATACTGCTTTTTATTAACAAGTTCAAATTACTGAAATCCAACACAGTACATACTGTGTGCCAGGGACTATTCTAAGTGCTAGGGATATAGCAATGGACAAGACAGATGCCCTTGTGGAACTTATATTTCTGTGGGGACGACTGATCAAACACAAATAAATAAATGAAGATCATTATTGATTATAATGATGGACATAAAGGAAATCAACACAGTTATGAGATAAGAGGGTGATGGGCATGGTGCTTTAAACTGAGTGATCAGGAAAGACCTCTTCTGGGGACGTGACCGCTGAGCCAAGGCCTGCTAAAGGGGAAGGAGGCGGCCAAACACAGATCTTGGGGAAGAGCATTCCAGGTGGAAGGAACAGCAAGGGCAAAGGCTCTGAGGTGCGAACGTTTGTCAAGCAATAGAAGAAAACCAGAATCTATCAAGGGTAGAGAACAAGGTGAAGGGTGGTGGAGGATGAGGTCAGAGAGGAAGGCAGAGGTTGGATTCTATACCGTAAACCACTTCGATTTTATTCTAAGGGCAGCCAAAAGCGCTTGGGGAATTGTGGATAGGGAAATTATGTGATTTGGTTTACATTGTTAAAGATTGCTCTTGGGGCTTCCCTGGTGGCGCAGTGGTTGAGAGTCCACCTGCCGATGCAGGGGACACGGGTTCATGCCCCGGTCTGGGAAGATCCCACATGCCGCGGAGCGGCTGGGCCCGTGAGCCATGGCCGCTGGGCCTGCGCGTCCAGAGCCTGTGCTCTGCAACGGGAGAGGCCACAACAGTGAGAGGCCCGCGTACCGCAAAAAAAAAAAAAGAAAAGAAAAATTTTAACGTTTGCTCTTAGTGGAGAATAGACTGTAGCAGGGGCTGGAGAGGAAGCAGGGAGATGAATTAGGAGGCAATTTCAGAAGTCCAAGGAGAGCTGATGGTGGTTGGGACTAGCATGGTGGTGATGGAGATGGGGGGAAGTGGTCAGACTCTGAGATGTGTTTTGGAGGTGGAGGTGACAGGCTAATTAGAATATGTAGGGACTTCCCTGGTGGTCCAGCGGTTAAGACTTCTGGCTTCCACTGCAGGGGGTGCGGGTTCAAACCCTGGTTGGGGAACTAAGATCCCACGTGCTGCGCAGCCAAAAAAAAAAAAGAAAATGTATGAAGTTGTTCTGTGCTAAACAATAGCTATGGCCAGCCCCGGTAGCTACTTAAATTTAAGTACAGTTAAACGGAATTTAAAATTCAGTTCCTCAGACATGAGCCACATTTCACGTGCTGAGCAGACTCATGTGGCTAGTGGCTACTGTGTTGGACAGTATAGGTATAGGACATTTCCATCATCACAGAAAATTCTACTGGACAGTGCTGGGAGGGCATCTAGGACAGTGGCCGACACATTTTAGGAGTTAAGTAAATGATAGGTATTAAGCACATTTGTTATGTCACTAGGTCTTCTTTCTTATAAACTTACCTGTTCAACTAACTCTTTATTAAATGTCTCTGCTGCCCTGGCTTGATTAAAGCCAAATCACGCACTGCCTGCGTTCTCATGCCCTACCTCTCTGCTCTTCAGATGCATGCATTTCTTCAACAGATGTTTGAGTGCCTACTCTGTGCTTGGGATTGGAGGGAGTGGTGGACAGGGGGCATAAAAGAACACGATCAGGAAAGATCATCTCCCAGGAAAATGAACGTGTATGAGTGAAGGAGAATCTGGTACTTGAAGGCTCTGAATCCCCAGAGGGAGAAGGGAGTGATTCTACTGGGGATGGAGGTGGGGGTTGAGAAAGAGGGGGAGTTTGGACTTGGCCTGGGCTGTGCCATGAGACAGCTGGCCAGACAGAACCTTGGCCTGAAACACACTGCCCGAGACTCCCTAGAGTGTGCACATCAGTTTACAAAGCACCCTCACACATGCCCGTCTTACAGAGACTGGGGGAGGTGCAGGGCCTGGCCAGAGCCCTCACCTGAGTGACCTGGATAGAGCCAGGAGCCAAACGTGATGCTGGGCTCCTAAAACACCCTACTCCCCTCAGCCCTGAGGCTTTTCTCTGTGGGTGGGCAGCTCCTCCTCAAGGAGGCCTCTTACCTCCCTGATCACCTTGGGGGCTGTGTTCCTTTTGTAGGCCTGCCAGGATGGAGGGGCATGCGGAAATAGAGATGCTGAGGACACTGAAGGGGCCCTCCACAGGGGAGGTCAGCGTGCACCTGGTGGCCAGAGACAGCCCAGGTTCAGGCTCTCACCTGCCCGCTGCTGCCTTTATCATTCCAGGTGGGCATAGCCAGGGGTCTGGGGAAGAGAAGCACCCACATACCTGCCCAAGCAGGTGTGGGTCCTGGGGAGGAGATGATACTTTTCACCTGCCTGCACACATGCATGGCCAGATTGGGGCAGGGTCACCAGGCTCATCTGTGTCGTGTCTGTCTATCTGTTCGCAGCCAGCTCGGCCACCCTTGGTCTGACCAGCAGTGCCCTGGATGTGTCCTGCTTTCCGCGGGAGCAGATCCATGTGGGCACCTCAGAGCGAGTGGCTGGCAGCGTACCTGTCACCGCCACCGTTCTGCCACAGTTAAGCGCTGGGCCGGCGGCCAGCCCCAGCGCCAGCACAGTGCGGCTCCTGGAGTGGACCGAGGCCGCGGCCCCGCCTTCTAGGAGTGGCCTGCGTGTCAGTATCTGTGAGGATTGGGAGGGTCCAGCGAGCCGCAGCTGTGGGGCGGGGCCTGCGGGCCTGGAGGCGGGGCCTGAGGCGGAAGGTGGGGAAGCTGGCCGAGAGGGAGGATTCTGGGGGTGGGACTTGGAGTGAGGGACTCTGGGGGCGTGGCTTGGAGTGCAGACCTCCCCAAACGAGACATTTGCGGGGCCCTAGGGGCGCGGCTTATGGGGAATGGGTTCCGGGGGCGTGGCTTGCAGTGAGGCGGCTGGAGAGGGACCATGCTGACTAGGGGTGGGTCAAGGGCCAGTACAGGAGCCGTGGTCCTCTGACCCTCCGCACTCCAGTTTCAGATAAGCGAATACTCACCGCCGAACATGGTAGGAGCGGAGCAGCCCCCAAGCCCCGAGCTGCGGCGGGAAGGCGTGGCCGAGTACGAAGATGGCGAGGCCCTGGCGGGAGGTGGCGATGCGGGCCCCCAACAGCCGGGTAGGAGCCCAAGGCCCGAAGCTGGGCCCCTGTGGGAGTAGGGGGAGCCCTGAACTCCCTGAGGAGCCAAGGCCAGAGGCGTGGCCCGAGGGGGCGTGGCCCGGGTGCCAGCAGGTGTGCCCACGCCCACGGGTCGGTCTTGGGGCGGAGAAGACTGCGGGCCGGTGGGGTGGGGTGGGAGGGGAAGTAGATGGGGCTATCCAGTAGGGGAGCCCAAGGTGGGGGGACCAAAGGGGAGGCCAAGCGTGGGCTCCGAGGTGGGCGGAGCCTGAGTGTGGAAGTGATGGGTGGGAGGCCTGAGACCCTTTTGGCCCCCTGCAGAAGACCTCCCCCAGGACCCTCCAGAAGATAACCCTCAGGACCCGCCAGAGGATGATGGCACCTGCCAATGCCAGGCGTGTGGGCCTCAGCAAGGCGCTGGTCCAGATCCTGGGGCCTCCAGTGATGGCTGCCCCCAGCTGTTCCAGGAGCGGTAAGGGGGAGGGAATTCACCTCTTCTTCTCTGCCTGCGGGCCTCAAAGCCCCAAGCCTGTTCAGGGCTTAGGAGAGGGTGTGGATGGTGCAGGGTGGGTAGTTCTTTCCCTCAGGCTGCCCCTCCCTCAGGTCAGTCATAGTGGAGAACTCTTCAGGCCAGAACAACTCCTGCACCAGCGCTTCTGAGCTCCTCAAACCCATGAAGAAAAGGAAGCATAGGGAATATCAGAGCCTATCTGAGGAGGATTCGGAGCCGGAGGCCATGGTACGAAGAGGGCATGGGGAGGGGAGGGGGAGGCTAGAGGCTATACCTCAATTCCACTATCCCCTCCATTAATCCAGATCGTGGGGCTGGGCTAGAGAAGACACATAGTGACTCACTCATCATATTTTGGGGTCCCATCCTGAGTCAGATCCTGTACTTGGTTGGAGGGAAATAAATAAACCGCTCTCCTGTTTTTCTAGAGCTCCCATCTCAGTCTAGTGGCAGGGCTAAGTCACATTGACATGAATCAATAACCAAGTAGATGGGCAGGCAGATGGAAAGCTTCATCACTGGAGCCCCATCTCTGAGCCAGAGGCCAGGGAGCACAGGGCTCTAGTTGCAGAGAAGCTGGAGAAGACAGAGCATGAAAGTTCCACTGGGCAGGCAAAATTGGCACAGGGCAAGTATTTGTGTCCTCAGTTTCCCCACCTGGGAATGAGGAGAATTGTAGTCAGGCTGTGTAACTGGGGGGGGTGTGCTAATGTGAGTCTCTGCCCATGTGGTAAGGGACTGTCTGCCAGAGCTGTGTTCCTGCTGGTAGCCTAGAAGAATATCCATCTGTTTGGGGAAGAGCACCATGTGACCAGAGAGCTAGGCAGGGGCCAGGAATAGAGGCTGAGGCTTCATGCCAATCCATGAGGACAGAAAGCTGGGATCTGGCTTGCCTTCCACAGGAGAAGCAAGAAGAAGGAAAAGATTCAGAGGGACAGCCCACCACTAGCACCCCAGAAAGTGAGGAGTGGAACAGCAGCCAGCCTGGTATGATGGCCCGTGTATATATTATATTCATGTGTGGATACACCTTCGGAAGTGTGAGGCTGGGAGTGCGGGTTACCATTGTGATGGTGTGTTGTACATATACAGATAACCATAAGTTAGCACGTGTGTGACAGAGAGAATGAGAGAGACAGAGAGAGACGGTGGTTTTGGTTTGTGCATTGGTATATGTGTGTTCTTGGGGGTTATATCATGTGTGTGTTTATCCTCTTTTATCCAGTTGTGAGCAGGCCTCACAATATCCAAAGACTTGAGCAGCCTTTAATGGCAGCATGTGGTGGTGTGAGCAAGTCCGTACTGGCCATGGGTCTGACCTTGCTATTTGGGCCCCCATTCTGACCCTTCAGTTCTAAGAAAAATGGAACAAAGGTCATTCATAGTTAGCTCTGGCCCTCAGGTCTTCTCCATTACCATCTCCACATTGCCATGTGACAACAGCCAACTGGAGCCAAGTAACATTTATCACACTTATAATCACCTAGATACTGGGTAGCAATGTCTGTCTTCCTCCCTCAAAACCGAATCTCTTCTACTAAGCGTTTGTATCCCTGGTCCTTAGTCCAGAGGCTGGTGTGGAGTACACGCTCAATAAATGTGTTTGTTCAGTGGATGAATGGAGGAGTTGTATGTTGGTGCTTCCTCTTGGACCATAGCTCAGTTGCATGAGTCACTGTCTTTCCTGTCCCAGGGAGAACCAGAGAGCGAGGTCAGTTCTAGGGCATCATTCTGCCTTGATGGCTCCAGTGCCATACAGAAGAGTGCAATCTGTGTCCAGGGCTCTGAACTCTATAGTGCCTATTCCATATTTTGCCCATCTTAGCCAAACCAGATTTTCACCGCTCTCTCTTTCACCCGAGGCTGTCACATCAGAAGCCAAAGTCTTAGCTCTCATTGGTTTATGGCATCTTAAGTCTTAAATAGAGGAAGGAGTTAGTGTCTAACTGCGGTTGGCTCAACTGCTCTATCTTTCTTAAGGAAATACATTCTTTTTTTGTTTTTTGGGGCCGCACTGTGTGGCTTGTGGGATCTTAGTTTCCTGACCAGGGATCGAAGCTGGGCCATCGGCAGTGAGAGCACGGAGTCCTAACCACTGGACCTCCAGGGAATTCCCTCCCCAGGAATACATTCTTAAACCAGCATTTTTTAGCTGGTTCCTGTTGACCAGTCTAAAGTTATCTTTTGATTCATACATTTCACCATCTCAGCTGTGAACATCAGTGTGGCATTTGTTTCTGGATATTTTCTCCCTTCCGCCTTTTTTCAAGGGAAGAAGCTTTGTCAGTAGACAGAAGTTTGCATTTATGGCTAAAATCTTTTTCCACTCATTTTTGGGATCTTTTGGGAGAAGAATCTGGGGGTAGAGGTGGAGGTGGCAGGGCTGCTTGCATGTCCTGTATGTGTGGATAATCTGTATTTTATCTACATTCTATTTGGTAGTTTGATGGCTGCTACCCTATTGGATTCATGTTCTACAGACCTGACGTATCTAGTCCTGATGGAATGTTCCAATAGTTTAAGAGTTAGAACCATGTAACTCATGTACACACACTCAGCCTTCTCTCCCATATATCTCCTTCACCTTTTCAATTGTTTTGTGTGAAGCATCATTTTCTTTTTTTAAATTTATTTATTTTTTGGCTGCTTTGGGTCTTTGTTGCTGCCTGCGGGCTTTCTCTAGTTGCGGCGAGCAGGGGCTACTCTTTGTTGCGGTGCGTGGGCTTCTCATTGCTGTGTCTTCTCTTGTTGTGGAGCACGGGCTCTAGGTGCGCAGGCTTCAGTAGTTGTGGCATGTGGGCTCAGTAGTTGTGGCTCGCGGGCTTAGTTGTTCCATGGCATGTGGGATCTTCCCGGACCAGGGCTCAAACCCATGTCCCCTACATTGGCAGGCAGATTCTTAACCACTGCACCACCAGGGAAGTCCAATGAAGCATCATTTTCTAACACACCATTGCAAAAGCCTTAATAATTTATATAGTCGTTAATAGCTATTCTGATAATTTTAACAGTTACTGATATTCTCATTTCATCTCTCATCCTGCCCACATCCAGGTCAAGTATCTGCAGTGGCACTCTTTGGGGTCAACTTGTTATAGCCTTTTCAGATTCAGAGCAATGCTACAAGCATCCTGTTCTATTTCCTTATAATTACTTTAGCCATATATTTTTACCCATTTTGAATTGAGTTATTGTCTTAATTATTTGAATTAATTGTTATTAATTCTTTATATATTCTGGATGCAGGTCCTTTGTCAGATGTATATATTACAAATATTTTCTCCCAGTTTTTGGCTAGCTTTTTTGTTTTCTTCTGAATGATGTCTTTTGAGGAACAGAAAGTTTTCATTTTGATGATGTCTAACATATCCATTTTTTTACAGTTAGTGCTTTATACATATTTTTACAAGAAACAGCTTTTTTTTTTTGCCACGATGCACACCTTGTGGGATCTCAGTTCCCCGACCAGGGATCGAACTGGGCCATGGCAGTGAAAGCTAGGAATCCTAACCACTAGGCCACCAGGGAACTCCCAAGAAACAGCTTTTTAATAGGTTTATAGAGATATAATTCACATACCATATAGTCCACTCATTTGAAGTGTACAATTCAGTGGTTTTTAGTTGATTCACAGAGTTGTATAGCCATTATCACGATCAATTTTAAAACATTTTCATAACTCCAAAGAGAAACCCTGTACCCATTAATGGACATTCCCCCCAAACCACCAATTCCCATCCAGCCCTAGGCAACCACCAATCTATTTTCTGTATATGTGGATTTGCCTATTCTGGGCATTTCATATAAATGGGATCATATACATGTGGTCCTTTGTGACTGGCTTCTTTCACTTAGCACAGTGTTTTCATGGTTTATCCATGTGTAGCATGTATCAGTACTTCATCCCTTTTTTTTCCATCTCTTTTTTATTGCTGAACAATATTGTATGGATATATCACACTTTATTTATCAATTGATGAATATATATGGGTTGTTTCCACTTTGGGGCTATTATGAATAATGCTGATATGAACATCTGTGTGCAAGTTTTGTCTGGACATAAGTGTTCATTTCTCTTGGGTATATACCTAGGAGTGGAATTGCTGGGTCATATGTTTAGCCTTTTAAGGAACTGCTAGACTGTGTTCCAAAGTGGCTGTACCATTTTATATACCCACCAGTAGCATATAAGTGTTCCAGTTTATCCACATTCTCACCAAGCCTTGTTATTAACTGTCTTTTTGATTATAGCCATCATAGTGGGTATGGAGTGGTATCTCTTTGTGTGTTCTTTTTTTAAATAAATTTATTTATTTATTTGTTTGTTTGTTTTTGGCTGCGTTGGGTCTTCGTTGTTGCACGCAGGCTTTCTCTAGTTGCGGCGAGTGGGGGCTACTCTTCATTGCGTTGCGTGGGCTTCTCATTGCGGTGGCTTCTCTTTGTTGCGGAACACGGGCTCTAGGTGCATGGGCTTCAGTAGTTGTGGCACGTGGGCTCAGTAGTTGTGGCTCACAGGCTCTAGAGCACAGGCTCAGTAGTTGCAGTGCACGGGTTTACTTGCTCCGTGGTATGTGGGATCTTCCCGGACCAGGGCTTGAACCATGTCCCCTGCTTTGGCAGGCAGATTCTTAACCACTGCACCACTGGGGAAGTTCCTCTTCTTGTGGTTTTGATTTGCATTTCCCTGATGGCTAATGATGTTGAACATCTTTTCTTATGCTTGTTGGCCATTTATATATTCTCTTTGGAGAAATATTTATTCAGATCCTTGCCATTTTCAAATTGGGTATAAGAAACACGTTTCCTATCAAAATACAAGGAGTGCCATGCAGAGTTGGGGAACAAGTTGAGAATATAAGTGTGTGATTCAGTACAAGACATTGATCAGTATGCCGCTTGCAGCAGTGCCCTCTTAAATTTACATGCAAAATTCTGTGAATTGCTCATTTTCCTGGGGAGGTGGCCCATGGCTTTCATTAGATTTTGAAAAGAGTCCATTTATACTCCATAGAAACTGAGGGCTGGATAAACAGTAGAGCACAGCATTATGGAGCCCAACCTCTTGAGTCTGGTATTCCCAGGCATAGATCCCTTATACTTTTAGAACACAAGTAACAGGCTCTTCATTAAGCATTCTGTCTTAAAATGAACTGATTATGAATTGGCTAACCATGCTCTATAAGAAGTAGATAAATACAGAGATGTATCTGTAGCAATTTAAAATGAAAAGAACCAGCCAATGGTGGCATCCTGATGACTGCTTGTCATCGGTTGTTCTTGAACCATGGTACTCTGTTCTTCTCTTTACATTTTTTTGTCTTTCCTGTTGACCTTCCAGTGGAAGGTCTGGCTAGAACCATTCATTTGGGAATTATCTCTACTGAAAAAGCTGAAGCCATGCTGAAGAAGCTTCCAGAGGGAAGATGGGAGGGAAGTACTATATTGATTTCTAGGGATCCACCATTAATGAGCAGGGTTAGGGTGGGAGAAAGAAAAACCGGTAATGGAAGTAGAAGAGGCGGAAGATACAGCCAAGAAAGTACAGCAAGAAGGAAATGCTGAGATGGAACAGGTGGTTGGTAGCACATGGAGGTCAAGAGAGTTGAGTAATAAGACAAGATCATTGGATTGTGGCCCTGGTGACTCAAGAGAGCAATTTCATTAGTGTGTAGAAGTAGGCTTAAGACTGGGTGATTAAGAAGGGAATTCGTCAAAAGAATGTTAAAGTTCTTCACAATATCCCTTTATCTTTTTGAAGTCTGCAGGATATGTAGTGATATCCCTTTTAAAATTTCTCCTATTATTACGTGTGCCTTCTCTCTGTTTCTTTTTTTTCCCAGCTTTGAGAGGCCCGCGTACCAGGAAAAAAAAAAAAAAAAAAAAAAACCCTATGCTAGGTGCCAGAGATATGGCTGGGTCTTGAAGGATGAGAAGAAGATAGGAGGATGGGACAGGGTGGTGACAGAATCTCTGAGACAGAGGGATCAGCATGTGCAAAGGCACAGAGGCATGGAAATGCAGGATGAGGCTAGTTCACTAGGGGGTTTGTATGTGTGGAAAGGTATTTGGATTTTTGGTTTTTGATTGGAAATCCAAAGCCATTGAGGACCTCAAAGCAAAAAAATAACAAACTAATTTTTATTTTAGAGATATTCTGGCAACAGACTGAGTTTTAGGCACAGTAAATTAAGAGGCTCTAGGACTAGGTTCAAAACAAGAAAGACAGAGAACATGGAGAAGTGGAGATATAGTCAAGAGATAGCTAGGAGTCGGAATCAGTAGGACTCAGGCACTAAAGAATCCTGGGGAGTAAAAAAAGAAATGTAAAGGATCCCTTCCAAGCTTCCAGCTTGCATGACTGGATGAATGGTGTGGTGCTGTTGACTAGGATAGAGAATACTGAGAGGGGCAGAAGCTTTGGCAGAGAAGTTGCGAGTTTGGTTTTGGACAGCCTGACCTTGCTAAGAAAGTGCTAGCCAGGGGCGTCTAGTCTAAGGGAGCAGAAATAAGCAAAGGAACATTTCTGGAAATCAAGAGAGGATTGGTGCTACAGCCAGCCTATATGGTGCCTTTGTGCAAATTATAAAAAGGTCCCCCTTTGGAACAGACCAATTAGAAAAAGCCAACCTGTCTTCATAGCAGACTAAGCCACGTGGCCTGGCAAGGAGCCAGGCTAGATTTCAGCCCCCATTCACCCTCTTGGCTGGGCACCTATGCATGGTACACAAACGATACAAACATGCATGGGAGCTTTGGGACCTACTTGAGCTTGGGGATTTGCCTAAAGTTTCAGCCAGTTGTTCACCATGGAAAAAGGATGCAGGAAACTGGAGGAGGCTGGGGGCTTGGTCAGGGAGGGAGTCTAGTCATTACTAAAAGGTTTAGTGGTCAGGCCTCTCTCTAGTGGATTACATTTAATCTCTTTTCTCATCTGTGAAAAGGATTACTACCAGCCCTGCCTATCATGTCCAGACAATGTTAGGATTAAAGGGGACCATGTATATAAAGTCTCTGAACCATCCCTGTACCCCCAGTTTCTGGCACCAGACATGGTGCATGGGAGGTACCCCTACATGATAAAAGGAATGGTTGAGGTAGAAGGAAGTGGCGGGCGATGGTAAACTGTAAAGACGCGTTATGAGTATGAGAGAATCCAAGTAATAAAGGCCCAGGGAGGGAAGTGGCGGGGAGGATGGGAGGGTAAGGATGGGAGTGTGAGGGATGGCAGGTGAAGATGTCAGAGGTCTCTACTATGGCATGAGGGGCTTAGAGCTTGGCCATGTTGGAGTATGGCTAAAGAGAAATGAACTTGGAATGAAAGAGCCAAGGCGGGGCCGAGGTGCCTGAGATGAGGAATCTGACAGCTAATCAGCTCCTTGGCTTGTGTTATAGTTTGGGAAGAGTGAGACAAAAAGCTAGATGTCATCCACAGAGAACTGGGTGCTGTAAAGGGATTGGTAAATAGTACTGGTGATTTGAAAAAACAGGTATTATGCAGGATGATGTGGAATGCCAGTGGCCAGAAACAGCAAGGTGATGCTAAGCCTGGCATCCTGAAGCCTCCTCTCTGCCCCTCCCCCTACACCGTAAGTCCAGATGAGGACCAAGTGGGAACAGTGAGAGTTTCTTGAGGGACCGTAGTGGGTGATGTGTTCTAAGGCAGGGGTCCCCAACCCCCGGTCCGGTCTTTGGCCTGCTAGGGACTGGGCTGCAGAGCAGGAGGTGAATGGCAGGCAAGCGAGCGAAGCTTCATCTGCCGCTCCCCTTACCCCCGCATCGCTCACATGACCACCTGAACCATCCCTCCTACCCACCTCCATGGAAAAACTCTTCCACGAAACCCGGTCCCTGGTGCCGAAAAGGTTGGGGACCACCATTCTAAGGGGCGACCCAGCTTTCACTCTGGACAAAGGGGAGTTGGAAGAGCAGTGCTCTAGGTTGCTGTGTCGGTGTAGGTCTCAGAGTTTCCTGGCTTAGTTGATCTGTTGGTGAAGAAAATACCTGCTTTGGCCCATCTAGGTTAGATGGTTGGGATCTCAAGATTCAGTGGAGTGACTGGTGAACTTAGGCAGCTCCTAGGAGCCATGTACGTTCCAATTAAGGAGAAAGCTTCTTCCTGAGTGGCAAACCACTCCACACCAGAATGACCCAGAGCAATCGCCAAGCGAGCCAGAGCTGGGCAGAGCGAGAGTCCAGACCAGACGGCCTTCGTGGAGACCTAGGAAGGATCCAGTATCTCATAAGGATCTTTTACTCACAGGCTCTCACTTGCTCTTCCTGATGACCCTCTCTGGTAGACAAAGTGATCTGCATTTGACAGATGACAAAATTGAGGCACGGAAGTTTCTAGAAGAAGCTGGAGCTATTCACCCAAGCGATACGAATTGATTGTGGCAAATTTTTTCAGGCTGACGTTGGGAGCTTACCTTACATGTTGCCAGCTTTTCCCATCTTTAAAGGATGTTTCGCCTCTGTGTTGGAGGCCAGGACTCCATCTCAGGCTAAATTGAAGGTCCCACAGGGGGATTCAGCTCCCCCTCCCCAGGACCTGGAGACTCCGAGGGCTGTAGGCTCTGACCAAAGTACGTGTGTGTGAGTGTGTGTTTGTGTGCACTCTGTGTGTATGTCTGGGGTGTGTGTGTGTAATCAGTCTCTACTCTGTGGGCGCGCCAAGCACACATACATACATTTTGTCCCTGTGTGAGCCTGTCAGTCAGCGCTCAGAGGAAGAAGAATCAGGAAAAGGGGGTTTCTTCTTTCTGTGTGGTCTCTTCTGTTTCTTCCTCATTGCATGTTTTCCTCCCATCTCTCTTTTTCCTCTTCTTTCCCGCTGAGCTTAGGTGTTGCTGTGATTAAGTCCTCTGGCTCAGGATTTGTCACGCAGCTTCGTCCCTCTGTGGTTGAGACTCTAACCTCTGTTAGTCGCTCCCTAATCCGAAGTGCTTTTGCTGACAGTGGGCTGGGGTGGGACGGGGCAGACAGAATTTGGTACAGCCCGCTGTGTGCGGCACCTCATGGCTGAGTGGGACTAGAGGGCAGCTCGTAATCACAGACAAAAGTTTGTTTTGGAGGTTAAGGTAGAGTTGGGGTGGAAGATGGTATTTGAGGAGCAGCCCAGGGGTCAGGCTGTCTGTCTCCTGCCCACAGCCTCCGGGGAGAAGAAGGAAGGCTGGTCGTGGGAATCCTACCTTGAGGAGCAGAAGGCCATCACTGCCCCCGTCAGCCTCTTCCAGGACGTGAGTCACATACTTTCCTCCTAGGAGGAGCTTGTCTTCCCAGTCCAGGGACTCACCACCAAACTCAGGCCTTCTGGTGTTTTCTGTGTCTGACCTCCCTCAAAGGACTTGCACAATGGAAGGTGGAAAGACTCGTTAGGGGCCCAGAGTAGAAAAGGGCTCACTGTAAGGGGCTTCCTCGGTGGGAAGAAATAGGGGAGTGGGGCCCAGGCTCACCCGTCACTGGGCCTGCAGACTTTTGAATTCTGGTGCTTTCTAATCAATTCTGATCTTTCCATGACTTGGGTAAGAGAGCCCTGAAATCCATCGTTCGAGGGACCTAGGAGCTAGTCCGTCCTGCTTTGGATCCCTGCACTAAAGATGCCCAAATAAGTTACCCCTTTGGTAGAACTGGGCGGGTGGAGCCCAAAGGCAGTTCCTTTGCCCCGCGCGCACTAAGCAAGGGTAAGGCTGGAGGGAAGCTGAGCCCTTTTCCATCTGTGCATTGACAGTACCAGGTGGTCACTCATAACAAGAATGGCTTCAAACCGGGCATGAAGTTGGAAGGCATCGACCCTCAGCACCCAAGCATGTACTTCATCCTCACCGTGGCTGAGGTGAGCTGAGGCTGGCACCCCCATCCTGGTGATGCCTCTCAGGATGGCTTGAAGGAGCCAGCCAGGGGCACGGAGGGCCCGGACTCAGACGAGGGGGGCACTGCACTGCCCTCAGAAAGGGGAGGGGAAGGCGCAGAAAGCTAAACATCGGACAGAAATCAGGCGAAGGGTCGGGGTGGTGATGTTACTGAGGAGGAGCGCTCCTGAGGGCGGGGATGGTGGCTCGAGTCCAACAAGGTCCTTGTCCTCTTAGGGGCTCACCGTTGTGTGGGAATCAGCCAGATAAACGGCCACAGCCCACAGGGGAGATGACAGATGTGAGCAGGGGGGCACTGAGGGGACAGGAGCGGCTTCAGAGAGGAAGGGCCTCCATTGCTGAGTCTCGAGAGATGAGTTGTGAATGAATAGGATGTTCCAGGCACAAGAGGCAAAGCGAGCGGAAGCACTGAGGCATGGAATGCCACGTTCAAGGGCGCCGTGCTCAAGGAGCCGCCATCAGCTTGCTGAGGTCTGAGCAGTGAGAGAAGGTAGCAGAAGGAAAGGTCCCTGGGGGCCCTGAGCAGGCCTGAGCCTTGGTCACTGCCCTTGGGATTCTATCCAGGGTTCAGAGGGGCCAGAGAGTGCCTTAGAATCTACCTGTCTTGTGCCCAGAGCTCAGGGCTCATGAGTATGTGAACCATCCTCATTGCAGGATGGGAGGGTGTGGGGCAAAGTGCAGGATGCAGGGAAACCTGGGGGTGAGGAGAGGTGGAGTGGGGAACCTGCTAGCGCCAGAGCCCCTGAGACACCAGGCTGGGCCAGGAGAGGTGAGGGAAGGGGAGTGCAGCGACTGCTTCCCTCCCTCCCCATCGTGGGGCCAGGTATGTGGCTACCGCCTACGTCTGCACTTCGATGGGTATTCCGAGTGCCACGACTTCTGGATCAATGCCAGTTCCCCTGACATTCATCCCGCTGGCTGGTTCGAGAAGACGGGGCACAAGCTGCAGCCCCCCAAAGGTAAGGCCTAGCTGGGTTGGTCCCAGTGAGGCAGTGAGCCTCCCAGACCTGCCCCCACCCCTTCCTGTTGGTAGCTCCTTCCCTGTTCCCATTGCACAGCCAGCCTCTCTGCATCTCATCCTGCTAGGCCTCGGCCCCAGGGCTTCTGCTTTGCCCTTGCCCTTTGAGCGGACGTCCACCCAGGTTGTGTTCTGCTTCGGCAGGGGTTCCCTGGGCAGGTTCTCGAGGCTTGTGGGGTCCTCAGGCCTGCCTGATTCTGCTGCTTCAGTGTGGGGTGCGCCCGCCATGGCCCAGCCTCTGTCTGCACGGTGCTCTGTTCTTCCCCTCCGAGGGGCCCAGGTTACAAGGAGGAGGAGTTCAGCTGGAGCCATTACCTGCGCAGCACAAGAACCCAGGCTGCCCCCAAGCACCTGTTTGTGAGCCAGAGCCACGTGAGTGCCCCTGAGTGAGCGGACATTTGCCTCCCAGGATAGAGTCACTGCAGCCGGCCAGGCTCTCTGACTCAGCAGACAAGCACTCATCTCCTGGTGCCCCCAGCTGGGCTCTGGTCCTCACCAGATGGGAGGGGCCCACTGGGCAGGCCCAGGGCAAGAGGAGGAAGCCGATTACGGGGTTCCCCCAGTTCCCTCCCTCCTCCCTACCACTGAAATCCTTTCCTCCGCACATCCCCCTCTGAGCCTGGGCACTGAGGCGTCATTCTTCTTTTTGGCTTGGGTTTCTCTGCAGTTCTTGGTGTCAGGTCCAAGCCTGTATTGTGGGAGTGGCTTTTTCCTTCCTTTTGACCAACATTGAGGCTTTCCCATTTGGTTCCAACACTCACCCCTTGTCTTTCTCTCTGTTCAAGGCAGCCGGCAACTTTATCCCGCAGCTAAAATATCTCCTAATCCCAAGCAAAAGGTTTGAGAGATATATAGGGAACTCCCAGTACAACTGTTACCATATGGAAAGCCCAGGGTCCCCGTGGGCCAGGGGCTGTACCATGCTGTCCAGGAACGGGCAGGCACCCCCAGCCCCAGTCCAGCCCCAGAGATCATACTTAGAGGTTCCCGTGTGACCGGTGGGCTTCTACCAGCTATTGTGATGGGGGATGCAGATTTTTAAATCAAACTGTTTAAGTCCTGTCCCCACCATCGGCCAGCTTTGTGGTCCTGGGCAAGTCACTTAATTTATAAAATGGGGGTGATAATACCCATGTCCCTAGGGCTGTGGTAAAGATTGAGGGAGGTGATGGTTTTTGGAGTTCATGCCCGACACGTGGCACGTGCCTCCCTGCCCTGCCCCCGCCGCTCCCTGCCTCACATGTCAACTCCTCTTTCTCTGCCACCCCTCTGTGGACCCACCTGCCTCAGCCCAAGCTGGGCCAGGCTCGTCTGGGGAGGGGAGGCTTGTGCTCAGCCTGGCAGACTCTTTGGGTGAGTGTGTAGCCTCGTGTTAGTCAGTCATCTTCTGCCACAGTGAGGCTTCCTCTGAGAGTCCCTTGGAGGCCAGAATTTCCTGAGTGGCTCAGGGCTGAGGTTGGTGATTCTGCCCTGGAGGGACCCTCTTTCTCAGCCTCTTTGTCCCGCCCTCCTCCCTGCCCACCCACCAGGCATGACCCCCAGGGAACCTACTCCTCTTCCTTTGCCGGTGGGTCCTGGGCCAGCACAAGCCAGCCTGGGCCTGGCCGTGGCAGCCCCTCTTCTTGCCCCCAGAGTCCCCCACCCCTGGGCTTCCAGGTGGGCATGAAGCTGGAGGCCGTGGACCGCATGAACCCATCCCTCATCTGTGTGGCCAGTGTGACCGACGTGGTGGACAGCCGCTTCCTGGTGCACTTTGACAACTGGGATGACACTTATGACTACTGGTAGTGGGAGGACCCAGACTTGGCCCTGGGGTTGGGGACGGGGATGGGGAGGGGATGGCGGGGGCGGGAGGCTTCACATAGACCCAGCCCAGCCCTGACATATTGCTCGGGGGACAATTGACTGCCCTGTGGATTTGATCTACATCACTTATTAATTATGACGGCAATTAAATATTTCATCTAAAAGTACCAAGGTTAAGATGAGCAAACCCCTGTGACCCATGATTGTCCCTGAGATATTAAGGTGCTGTTAGCGTTTTTAGTTACTGTTGGAATTTTCTGACTTTCTCACCTCATCTGTCTCACTCTCACTCAGAAGTAACATGAGGGTGTGCCCTGTCGCCATGATCTCGTAGGATAGCAGATTTAGGACCTCGAAGTTTCATCTGGGACAGTGAATAATTCTTTTTTTTAATTTTTATTTTATTTATTTTTTTATACAGCAGGTTCTTATTAGTCATCCATTTTATACATATTAGTGTATACATGTCAATCCCAATCTCCCAATTCATCCCAACACCACCACCCCCCGCCACTTTCCCCCCTTGGTGTCCATACATTTGTTCTCTACATCTGTCTCTCTATTTCTGTCCTGCAAACCGGTTCATCTGTTCCATTTTTCTAGGTTCCACATATATGTGTGGATACACGATATTTGTTTTTCTCTTTCTGACTTACTTCACTCTGTATGACAGTCTCTAGATCCATCCACGTCTCTACAGATGACCCAATTTTGTTCCTTTTTATGGCTGAGTAATATTCCATTGTATATATGTGCCACATTGTCTTTATCCCTTCGTCTGTTGATGGACATTTAGGTTGCTTCCATGACCTGGCTATTGTAAATAGTGCTGCAATGAACATTGGGGTGCATGTGTCTTTTTGAATTATGGTTTTCTCTGGGTATATGCCCAGTAGTGGGATTGCTGGGTCATATGGTAATTCTATTTTTAGTTTTTTAAGGCCCCTCCATACTGTTCTCCCTAGTGGCTGTATCAATTTACATTCCCACCAACAGTGCAAGAGGGTTCCCTTTTCTCCCCACCCTCTCCAGCATTTGTTGTAGTAGATTTTCTGTTGATGCCCATTCTAACTGGTGTGAGGTGATACCTCATTGTAGTTTTGATTTGCATTTCTCTGATAATTATGATGCTGAGCAGCTTTTCATGTGCTTCTTGGCCATCTGTATGTCTTCTTTGGAGAAATGTCTGTTTAGGTCTTCTGCCCGTTTTTGGATGGGGTTGTTTGTTTTTTTAATATTGAGCTGCATGAGCTGTTTATATATTTTGAGATTAATCCTTTGTCCATTGATTCGTTTGCAAATATTTTCTCCCATTCTGAGGGTTTTTTTTTGTCTTGTTTGTAGTTTCCTTCCTTTGCTATGCAAAAGTTTTTAAGTTTCATTAGGTCCCATTTGTTTATTTTTGTTTTTATTTCCATTACTATAGGAGGTGGATCAAAAAAGATCTTGCTGTGATTTACTTCAAAGAGTGTTCTTCCTATGTTTTCCTCTAAGAGTTTTATGGTGTCTGGTCTTACATTTAGGTCTCTAATCCATTTGGAGTTTATTTTTGTGTATGGTGTTAGGGAGTGTTCTGATTTCATTCTTTTACATGTAGCTGTCCAGTTTTCCCAGCACCACTTATTGAAGAGACTGTCTTTTCTCCATTGTATATCCTTGCCTCCTTTGTCATAGATTAGTTGACCATAGGTGCGTGGGTTTATCTCTGGGCTTTCTATCCTGTTCCATCGATCTATATTTCTGTTTTTGTGCCAGTACCATATTGTCTCGATTACTGTAGCTTTGTAGTATAGTCTGAAGTCAGGGAGTCTGATTCCTCCCGCGCCGTTTTTTTTCCCTCAAGACTGCTTTGGCTCTTCGGGGTCTTGTGTCTCCATACAAATTTTAAGATTTTTTTGTTCTAGTTCTGTAAAAAATGCCACTGGTAATTTGAGAGGGATTGCACTGAATCTGTAGATTGCTTTGGGTAATAGAGTCATTTTCACAAGATTGATTCTTGGGACAGTGAATAATTCTTGCCTTTCAGGTGTGATCCCAGCAGCCCCTACATCCACCCAGTGGGTTGGTGCCAGAAGCAAGGAAAGCCCCTCACCCCTCCACAAGGTGACCCTGCAGCCTGAGCCAAGCCCCCCTCTCCCTGGTCCCCTACCAGTATCTCATTAGCTGGGTCTTTAGGGGGCAGGGGGAGGGGATAGATGTGGCCTGGAGCCTTAGCTTCTTTGCCTGGGAGTTGAGAACCCTCTGATCTTAGGAGAGGCCTGTCAAGCCCTGACTCTGTTAAGGTTGAAGGGAAGAAAGTTAGTTGACCCCCCCCTCAGCAGGCGAACAGGAGTCCAGAGCAACGAAAGTGTATCCTTCCCTGTCGGGGTGTTACGCTGGCCCACACGCAGTAGGGGTTCAGATGGGACCGGGGCTGGAGCAGCAGAGCCAAGGAGGGGGTTAGGGGCCAGGGTTCCCAGAAAGCCCTGTGAGCTGTGAGGTGGTGTGCTTGCTTCTGCCTGGCACCCCCCTGCCTCAGGAGCCCCCTGTCCACGGGCCTTTGTCCTTTCCATGCCCCTGGTCCTGCTTGGAGGGGAGAGCTCCCCCAGTACACCTGGGTGCCTAGACATTGCGCTCATCCTCTCCTCCAGACTACCCAGACCCTGACAGCTTCTGTTGGGAGAAATATCTGGAAGAAACTGGGGCCTCTGCTGTGCCCGCCTGGGCCTTCAAGGTGGTGAGTCATCTCTCCCCGCCCCGAGCTGAGCTCGGGAAGGCGAGGAGCCCTCGGCCAGCCAGGATGGGGCCCTGGCCTCCCCCTTTGGCTGTGGTTTCCCCAGGCACAGCACCTGGGCTCCCCTCTTGGGGATTCAGCTCTGCTGAGCTGGGCCTCGGCCTGAAGGCTGCTGTCCCCCCGCAGCGACCCCCGCACAGCTTCCTGGTCAACATGAAACTGGAGGCCGTGGACCGCAGGAACCCAGCCCTAATTCGTGTGGCCAGCGTGGAGGATGTTGAGGACCATCGGATAAAGGTGGCTCTGGGCTCCTTGGGCTGGGGGAGTGGACAGGCCAGTTGGGCAGGGCTCCTGTAGGCTGGGTTGAGGTCAAGGGCATGGCATGAGCCAGACTTGAGGGAGGCTGTGCGTTGCAGGGAAGGGAGCTCTGAACCTGAGGCCGAAGATCTTGGGTCTCAGTCTGGCCTCATCTGTGACTGACTTTTGTGAGTCTGGACAAGTCACGTCCCCTCTCTGAGCCTATAAAATGGGCCTAATAATCCTTGTCCTATCCAAGGATTGATGGGAGATGCCACTAACTTAAAGGGTGAAACCCTTGGGAAGTGTGGTGGCCAAGAGAGACTACTGTGGGGTGGGCCCCTCGGTTCTTCCAATCCAGGATCTTGCTTCTGACGGGCCCCAGGGATGGGGAGAGCCTCCTGGAGCCTGGAGGACCTCCCGGCTGAGCTGGGCTCCACGAGGAGCACCTGACCTCCAAGGGTCTTTCCTCCCCAGCTCCACTTTGATGGCTGGAGCCACGCCTATGACTTCTGGATCGATGCCGACCACCCTGACATCCACCCCGCGGGCTGGTGCTCCAAGACGGGGCATCCCCTGCAGCCTCCTCTCCGTGTGTACCCCTGGGGCCCTCTGGCCCTCTCCTCCTGATGTCCGGCCCTGCCCCCGAGCTCTGGCACCCCTCCCCCTTCTATAGCATGCCCACAGTGAGCTCTGGGGCCCCTCATCCTCCCCACCTCAGGGGTCTTTGCTACACATAGCAGTGCCTCTGGCCTCCCCAGTTTGCTGGGTTTGGAGCCTGGAGGTGTGAAGGGCCAAGCTCACTTGGGAGCATATGCTTAGGAGGCAGTTGTACCCCTGGGGAGTTCTCCCAGCGAATAGCAGAGCCACGCCGAGCATGCGCTGTGTTTGCTAAGGCAGTGTGGCTCCCTCAGTCAGATCCTGGGCCCCTCAGCAGGCAGGGTTAGAGGTCACCCACGTCTGTTGCACGTGTGGTGTTGATTCTTCTTGATTGTTCTCTGCACATGGGCAGAGCCTAAAAAAGGTCACCAAAGTCTCGGGGGTAAAACGGAGAAACAAGAATAACATGCAAATCTGCCTGACGTGGCTTTCCGGGGCAGCTGTGCCCACACCGGCCCTGAGTTGCTATCCCCAAGGGTTCTCCTCCTTCCAGAGAGTATGGCCTGCAGGTTTCCACAGAGAATATGAGAGCCAAGCCCTCATTCCGCCAAGAGGGGCTGACATCCATATCCACCCAGGAAGTGGTGTCCCAGCCTGGTTCAGGGCCCCTTGCACCTGGGGAACTGGTTCCTAGTCAGGGAGCTGACCTTCCCTGCCCTGCATGACTCCTCTCCCAGCCCCGCCCCCACCGCCAGGGCCCTGTGCTGACCCTTTTCTTCCTGCCCCTCCAGGACCCAGAGAGCCCAGCTCTGCCTCCCCTGGGGGCTGTCCCCCTCTCAGCTGTCGAAGCCTGCCACAGACCAGGACCTCCAAGTACAGCTTTCACCACCGGTGAGTGAAGGGCTCCTGCTAAGAGACCCTCGGGCATTGTTGCTCAGAGAGGGTCTGTTTTATACCCACTGTGGGTGGCCGACCAGGGCCCACCCAGCCGCTCTCCTAATGGGGCCAGGGTTGGGAAGAGCTAAGTGGGAACTATCAGTTTCAGCCCATCGTAAGCCTTCTTCTTCTCCAGAAAGTGCCCCACTCCTGGTTGTGATGGCTCTGGCCACGTCACAGGCAAGTTCACAGCCCACCACTGCCTCTCGGGCTGCCCGCTGGCCGAGAGGAACCAGAGCCGGCTGAAGGCAGAGCTGTCCGACACGGAGGCCTTGGCCCGTAAGAGGAACTTCTCGGGCTTCTCCCTAAGGAAGAAGCCTCGCCATCACAGCCGGTGCGGACGGCAAGGGTGCAGGGCCTCGAGTCCTCCTGGGCCAGCCCAGGCCCTGATTCCCTGCCATGGACCTGGTCCCTCTCTCTCCAGGATCGGACGCCCTCCAAAGTATCAGAAGATCCCACAGGAAGATTTCCCGAGTGAGTCCTGGGCCATTTATTCCTGTGTCCTCCGCCGCGTTCACAATGAGTACTTAGTAATTGGTGGGAGGAGTCACCAGGGGTGCCCAGAGCCGGAGAAGCTGGCAGGCAGGCCACCTCTGCATTCGAGATACTTGGGGATACAGAGCAGTGGCAAGACCACAGGGTAGGGCCTTGAGCGACCTCGGATTCCAGCCCCTTTTCATCCCTGGTTTTGCTGTGATTTTCCAGGAAAGGCGCAGAGCCTCTCTGGACTTCTGGTTCACTGTAAGGTGGGATGATGCCTCCAGCTCTGCTTTTCTCAATCTAGGCTTCCAGGGAGGGAGGCCATGGCTGTCACTTTCTAGCTGTGTGGCCTTGAGCAACTTAGTTAACATCTCTGAGCTTCAGTTTCCTCATTTGAAAACATGAATAATATCTGCCTTTCCGGTGTCAATTACCTGAAATAATAGTGGCTACTTTGCTGTTTATTGAGCACCTACTATGGGCCCAGCACCATTTCAGATGCTTTACCTATACCGTTGCTGACTCTCACAAGTGGTCTGTAACACAGATGTCATTCTCTCCTGAGAGAAGAGGAGTGAGAGGTTGGTAGAGTGAGGTCATTTGCCCAAGGTCATTCGCCTCATAAGGGGCTGAGCTGGGCTTCAAACTCAGGTCTGACTTCTCCTGCTATCGCTGCTGGTACAACAGACGTAAATTATCTGACCCACACGTCAGTTCACTTTTCCACCTCCTTTGTCTTAACTTGGCGGCAGCAGCCAAGTACCACAGACTGGGTGGCTTCAACAGAAGTGTACTTTCCCACACTTCTGGAGGCTGGAGGCCCAAGCTCAAAGGATCAACAGGTTTGGTTTCTTCTGAGGCCTCTCTCCGTGGCGTACAGACAGCCACCTTCCTGCTTGTGTCCCACGTGGTCTTTGCTCTATGCCTGTGTGCCCCCAGCTGTCTCTCCATGTCTCCAAAATTCCTTTTCTTATAAGGATACCAGACAGATTGGATTAGGGTCCACCTTATCAGCCTCATTTTAACTTAATCACCTCTTTAAAGGCCCTTTCTCCAAATACAGTCGCATTCTGAGGTACTGGAGATTAGAGCTTTCACATATCAATTGAAAGGGGCATGGGACACAGCTCAAGCCCATGGCTCCAAGGGGAGGGACAAGGTGACCGAGCCTTCCACTGCGTGATGACTTCATCTATATCTTCAGCCACTGGCATAGGTCCTGATACACAGCAGGGATGCTGGAGACCTTGTTTCAGTTGAGTTGAATGCGCATCATTTTTTTTGTTAGATAGATAATTTTTTTGGCCACGCCTGGGGGCACATGGGATCTTAGTTCCCCGACGAGGGATCGAACCTGGGCCCCTTGCAGTGGAAGCACAGAGTCCTAACCACTGGACCGCCAGGGACTTCCCTGAATGCACATCACTTTAAGGCAAGAAGAGACTTTGAGAAATCACCTGGATCAATGCACAATTTCTGGGCAGGACCCAGGCTATTCCAGTTCTTCAGGAACAGTCTCTGTAACCCGGGCAGTATTAGCACAGAGATTTAAAGCACAACCTCAAGGCAGACTGCCTTTTACATGCTGTGACAGCTTGAGCAGAAGCCACCTCTCCGAGCCTCAGCTTCCTCATCTGTAAAATGCTAATAATAATAGTGCCAATCTTAAAAGGTGGTGAGAGGCTTAAATGAGGTGGTCCATGTGAAGTGCTCAATAACCTGCGGGAATCATTAGTCCTGATGTCTTGCCTGACTCCCTCTTGCTGCTGTTCCATACTGTTTCCTCTTGGTAGAAACAGAAGGCAATTCCCGCAGCCTCAGGCCTGAGTGAGGCGGGTCTTGGCCTGCCTCCCGGCCCTCAGAGTGGGGACTTTCAGAGATGGGACTGCCGTGGGCACCTCTTCTATCCCATCCTGGTACACCTTGTTGGCTTCCATGTTCGGACTGCCAGGGGGCTCTTGCCTACTGTGTTCATTCCAGAATTATCCTGAGAACTCTTCCCACAGACTGAGGCTGTGGCCCAGATTGGACAGGGAAGGATTCACCCAAGGCCTGAAGCACTTCAGGGACAGGGTGGGGGACAGAGCCCAGGCCTCTGACCTCTGGGCAGAGCTCCCCATTCCACCAGCTGGCTCTCCCAGAGGGGACACTTGTCACTCTGGATTTCGTTCCGGAGGAGTCTTCTCACGCATCCGTGGGTAGATCTCCTCCCTGTGGGTTTGCTGGGAAACAGCTCCCTGGGGGAGACCGCCTGGAGAGGACAGGCCTCAGCTGTGCTCACTCTGTTCGCAGGGCCATTCACGCCCCATGAGTGTCAGCTGTTGGAAGGAATGAGGAAACAGCAGTGATTTCCTTACCCAACCAGTTTATTTACAGATGGAGAAACTGAGGCCCATGTTAAATGACCTGCCCAGGACTAAAGAGCAAGTTAGTAAGGAACTAACCCCATTTCCTGATTCTGAGTCCAGTTTGTGTTTTCTATTATACTGCATTAACCCCACTGCCTCCCGCACCGTGGTTCCCCTGCCTTTCCGCAGTGCCTATTCAGCACACCGTTATTAACCTCCAATAATAATAGTGCTATAGACTGAACGTTTGTATCCCCCCCAAATTCATATGTTGAAACCTAATCCCCAGTGTCACGGTATTTGGGGTGGGGCCTTTGGGAGGTGATTAGGTCATGAGGATGGAGCCCTTGAGAATGGGATTAGTGCCCTTATAAGAGACCCCTTGCCCCTTCTGCCATGTGAAGACGCAGTGAGAAGATGGCAGCCTGTGGGTCAGGAAGCAGACCTTCACCAGATATCGAATCTGTTGGTGCCTTGATCTGGGACTTCCAGCCTGTAGTACTGTGAGGAATACATTTCTGTTGCTTTTAAGCCAAAAAAAAAAAAGAACAAGAGGAGCTGTTTCTGACCTGCAGCTAGATGTTCTGCAGTTAGATAAGATATCACGGGTGCCTGCAAAAGCTCCTGTCCTGTGCTCTGGGGAGGAAAGATACGGAGCAGCACAGCTCCCAGATGCCTCGCCAGCGTACACGGAGCACCAGACACAGGGCTTCAGAGAGGGGCACCTGGTGGACAGGAGGCCAGACCTGAGGGCAGGTAAATGAAGTGCTGGTGGCAGTAGCTGTCACAGGAGATCCGGGGTGCACCCCAAATGGGTTTGGGCTGATGAGCAGAGAGGCCGCAGGCAGGCTGAGTTACAGAAGAACAGTCAGTGGGGCTGGAAACGGGGTCCCAGAGACTCTGAGGGTGATTGTGAGGTGCAAGGAGTCAGGGTGAAAGGCTGACGCGAAGAGGAGGGATGCAAGGACAATGTGATGAGCAGGGTGGGCCTGCAAGAGGAGGGCAGTGGGGGGCCGCATTCACGAGAGTCTAGAGTTACCACCTGAACAGGATAGAGCCAGCTGTCTTGGATTCTGGGCAGAGGCAGGGCAAGCCCTATGGGACAGTGGCCGTGTGGCCCATCCAAGGCAGGTAAGGTGGGTAGGGACCAGGTTTGCCAGAGTGGCCAGAAGTAGATGAAGTCCAAGCAGACAGCCACCAAGCCTGGCCAAAGAGGAAGCCAGGTAGAACAGGGTCACTCACCAAATCGAAGAGCCGCTTGGAGGCTGGAGTCGGGAGCCAGGGGTTCCAGGAACAGATCAGGAAGCAGAGGGACAGGCAGCATGCCGAGTGGGTCAGGGGTCACCCCAGATGTGCCTGAGTAGACCGGGGTCTGGTGCGCAGAGAATAAACTAGACCCGGCTGGGGACGTAGTGGAGAGGAGTGGAGCTTGAGACAGAGGCAGCAGGTAGCAGGTGCGTGTCAGGCTGGGCAGGCTGATCCTGACTCTCAAACAGGATCCCCCTGAGGCTGCAAGAATGGGGGCCCAAAAGGACTTAGGAGAAGGAGGACAAGCAGAATGGACTTTTTTTTTTTCTTTTTTTTTGCGGTACGCGGGCCTCTCACTGTTGCGGCCTCTCCCGTTGTGGAGCACAGGCTCCGGACGCGCAGGCTCAGCGGCCATGGCTCATGGGCCCAGCTGCTCCGTGGCATGTGGGATCTTCCCGGACCGGGGCACGAACCCGTGTCCCCTGCATCGGCAGGCGGACTCTCAACCACTGCGCCACCAGGGAAGCCCCAGAATGGACTTTTGATGTCTGGGCTGAGGTTGCTTGGATGTTGGGGGCCGTTTTGATGCAAGGTATCTAGTGGTGTTTCTGGGATGCTGCAGCAGATCCAGGAGAGAAGAGTATCCTCGAAGGGCCCAGGGTGATGCAGCCTCAGAAGGATGGGGGTGGGGTCATCCTACACAGTCTGTAACGTGAGGAACCCACTTTACCCCAAGGGGCGAGCCCTGGATGAGGAGTCAGGAGATCTGGATCACCCTCTTGGCTCTGCAGGGCTATCCGAAAGGGGCCATGGTCCTGCCCACTCTGCCAGCCAGTCTCTCAGGTGGCCTGGGGATGAGAGGGCTTCAGAGACCAGGTTAGCCTTCGGCCTTGGCCGCCAGCCTCTGCTTCTGCCTCTGCCTCTGCCTTCCAGCACTGACCACTGACGTCATGCACCAGTCCCTCTTCATGTCGGCCCTGTCGGCCCACCCCGACCGGTCACTGTCAGCGTGCTGGGAGCAGCACCGCAAGCTCCTACCAGGAGTGGCGGGCATCTCGGCCTCGACAGTCGCCAAGTGGACCATCAATGAGGTGAGGACCCCTCCCTCTTCCTCCTCCTCTGCTTTGCCCTCACCGCACCCTGGCAGGAGGGCTCAGGAAAGGCCCCTGTCGGGCAGAGGCCCACACTGCTCCTGACTCAACCTCCTGCGGTCCACAGTCCCTCCCAGCTGCTCAGTGGGGGCCTTGGGGGCGACTGAGGGACTGTCTGATAGGCCCATCCTAGTGCACGGGGAGGAGGGCGTGCTGCTAGTCTAGCAGGAGAGACAGACTCAGGCCTGGGCCTCGGGAGCAAGGGGCCCCACCTCGCTCACTCAGCAGCACAGAGATGCAAGATCCTCTTAGGCTGATTAGAAAAAGCAACACTGCCATAGCCCAGGAGGCACCAAGGCCGGGTAGGCCGGCCTCCTCCCTCCTCTCCCAAGCCCCGTCGCCTTGGCAACACATCTTCTTTGGTTTCCAAGGTCTTCGGCTTTGTTCAGACCCTGACAGGTTGTGAGGACCAAGCACGGCTCTTCAAAGATGAGGTAAGGTGCAAAGCGCAGGGTGGGGACAGAGGAGGGTCACCATCGTTGAGATAGCAGGATGCAGGAGCCCTCCCCAGCACTGCCCCCAGCTAGAGAGGGCCCTCTGTCGTCCCACCTAGGGGGACCAGTCATAGTGACCCACGTCTCTGGGAAAAATCTGGTACACACCATGGCCCAGCTTGGGAACCAAACCCTCTGTTCAGACCGTCCTCAGGAAGGGAAACCATCCTGGAAACAGGATTCCATTCACAACAGAAATTGTGCTCTCTGCTCGAACTTTTGTTTTCCAAACTTAGCTTCCTCAATGGCAGTCAATTAAAGTGTATTTTGATTGGCACAGCTATTGCCATTTACTGCAAGGATCCTAACACACACTTAAAATTAAGACCCAAAAGCTTACCACAGTTGAGAAGCAGTGAACTGTAGGTGAAAGACCACTAGTTTTGTGGACAGGTGGATTTGAATCCTAGTTCTGCTGGTTGGAGCTCTTTTGAGTCTGCATCTTCTCATCTGTGAGATAGAGGTGGGGAGTTCCCTGGTGGTCTAGTGGTTAGGATTTGGTGCTTTCACTGTCATGGCCCAGGGTCAATCCCTGATTGGAGAACTGAGATCCCATAAGCCATGCAGCATGGCCAAAATAATAGAGATAAAATGGGTATAATGATGACTGCCTCGCAGGGCCATGTGAGCGCTGGAAATGATGAGTGGATCACTATACCAGAATGTCTAGTGTGACTATATCATCAGCATCTATATTATTATCTACCAATGCTGTAGAGTAATATACAGATCACATCACTATAGCCACATGCCTGATACAGGGAGAGCTCAATCCATGGTGTTTCTGGCTTTCAATGTGTAGTTGTCCTCAAATAAAGAGCTTTATCGTGACTCGCCTAATTCGTAGAGTTTGAAATTGGAAGGGACCTTTCAGTTCGTTTAGGTCTTCCTTCCAAAGAATACACATACCCCCCTTAACCCAAGAGAGCGTGGTTTCAGCTCCCCATAGATGCCACCTCCAGGTCAGGTGCCCAGGAGAAAGAAGTATATTCCTCTTTCCCTGGAAGAATCTCTTTGTCCAGGCCCAACACAGCCAGTTTCTTCATTGACCCTTGGGTGGTGGCGCTCCCAAACTCCTCCCCACTCTGGGTGCTTGCCTTCCGGGTTGATGGTCTTCTTATCAGAATGTGTCTATGCCCCAAGCTTCAGGTGCCGTCTGACCAACACAGAACACACTGGGCTGCTGCTCCCCTGTATGTCTGATGCTTTTGTTTTTAAAAAGACTTTATTTTTTTTTAGAGCAGTTTTAGGTTCAAGGAAAATTGAGAGGAAGGTACAGAGAGTTCCCACGTACCCCCTGCCCCCTACACATGCACAACCTCCCCCATTATCAGCATCCCCACCAGAGTGGGACCTTTGTTACAACCTATGAACTGACACCTAGATGTTTTGTTTTCTTAATGGAGGTAAAATATGCATGGAGTGAGAGGCACACATCTTAAAAGTACAGTTCTGGACTGTATACACCCTGCAGCCAACATGTCAATCAAGATATAAAACATTTCCATCATACCAGAAAGTTCTTTCCTGGCCCCTTTCGTCAGCTCTCATAGGCAACCACTGTTCTCATTTCTAGCACCATAAATTGGTTTTACCTGTTCTTGAACTTCACATAAGTGGAATCGTACAGCACGTACTCTTTTGCGTTTGTCTCTCTTCAGTGTAATGTTTTGCAGGTTCATGCATGTTATAGTGTACACCAGCAATTAGCTCCTTTTTATTTCTGAGCAGTGCTCTGTTTTATGAAAATCCCACAGTTCTGTTAGTGGGCATTTGCATTGTTTTCTCCTTCTCCAAATTTGAACCCTATGTTTTTGTTGGCAAAACTTAAGTTTGCACTAGCTATAAAGCTACATACAGCCACATCACACCAGTTTGGAGTTCATCAAAGTCCCCCAAGTGCCTTTTCTGTCAATTATCTATTATAGTCTAACCAAATTTTCCAGTGTGTTCCTTGTACCACTGGGGGTTTTTTTTGTTGTTTTTTTTTTTTTAGCCTAATGTAAAACTTTACATTTATCCCTATTAAATGTTCTCTCGTTGGTTTCATAGTCTCATTGTTTTAAATCTTGATTCTGTCATCTCTGATATTCATAGGGCTTTCCAGCCTCACACAACTTGTACATTTGAAAACTAAGCTTTCTGTGTCTTCCACCAAGTCTTCACCGCATGTGTTTAATGAGACAGAGCAGAAGCACGTGACACCCATTAGAGATCTTCCTGTAGGTGACAGCAGGTCACAAATCAACGCTCTTTGAGTGCAGTGGTTTAGCCAGCTGTGGAATCACCCCAGAGTTTGATCCTTGGGCATCCTCCCCTTTTTAGGAAAAGGTCTATCTCTCCCAGGAACATCTGCTGTGTATCTCAGTTCAGCATGATCTGTGAAACAAAAAAGCAATGGCAAAAGCGGGGAAGGTGTGCTGGTGGCCCACGGGCATCAAATAGAGTCTCAGGGTGGAGGAGGACCTTTGCAGGGTCTGAGGATTACCTTCTCCGGGATCTGGTCCATGTCATCCATTTCCCCAGGGAGGACCGTGCTCCAAGGAATGGGCTTTCTCTGGCTGAACTGATGCTTTCAGGGACGTGAGTCAGGATTCTTTCCAGCCAGGACGCAGACCATTCATTAGAGGGATGCTTCATGAGTAAGAAATTAGAGCATATCGGATAGATGTTCTTAGGGGTAGTCTGTTCAGTCTGGTGGTTGGCACTGATGGGCCTAAGAAAAGTCTGCCCAGTCCTCCCTTTGTCACCTTTATTGTAGCTCTCATGTATTTGTTTAATTTACTCGGCAAATAATTATTGAAGTCTGCTGTGTGCCTGGCCCAGCATCATGTGATGAGGGCAAATTCCTTAGTCTTTCTGCCTCAGTTTCCTCACCTGTAAAATGGGGGTAATTAATACTGGTACTGCTTCAGAGGGGTGTTGTGAGAATTATTAAATCAGTTAATATACGAAAGGTGTTTAAGAACAGTGTTGGCCATATAAGAAACACCATAGAAGTGTTTTGTTTGCCATGATTCTTAAGGAGGGAGCATAGGAGGGATGATACCTTTTCAAAAAAGGGGTCCCAGTACCCAGAGAAGGGGATTCTTCAGGGCAAATGGTGGGACCAGGAGCCACATGGCCCTCCTGCCCAGAGGCTCCGCAGCCCAGCCAGGCCCACCCGCTGAGAGAAAAGGCCCTTGTGCTCACCATACCCCACCCCTAGCCCCATCTCCTGCCCTGGCTGTCTGCATCTCTTTCCCTCCTCCACAACGGGCTTCTCCCCTCCCTTTCCCTACCCATCTCCCTGTCCCGGAGAATTAACAATTATTTGCTTCACCTTTTTTTTTTTTTTTTTTTTTTTTTTATTGCGGTACGCGGGCCTCTCACTGTTATGGCCTCTCCCGTTGCGGAGCACAGGCTCCGGACACGCAGGCTCAGCGGCCATGGCTCACGGGCCCAGCCGCTCCGCGGCATGTGAAATCTTCCCGGACCGGGGCACGAACCCGTGTCCCCTGCATCGGTAGGCGGACTCTCAACCACTGCGCCACCAGGGAAGCCCTGCTTCACCTATTTTTAGATGAAGCAGGTTTTTTTTGTTTTTTTTAAAGAAAGGTTATTTTATTTATTTATTTAGGGCTGCATTGGGTCTTTGGTGCTGCACGCGGGCTTTCTCTAGTTGCGGCGAGCAGGGGCTGCTCTTCGTTGCGGTGCGTGGGCTTCTCATCGCGGTGGCTTCTCTTGTTGTGGAGCACGGGCTCCAGGCTCACGGGCTTCAGTAGTTGTGGCTCGTGGGCTTAGTTGCTCCGCGGCACGTGGGATCCTCCCAGACCAGGGCTCGAACCCGTGTCCCCTGCATTGGCAGGCGGATTCTTAACCACTGCGCCACCAGGGAGGTCCCGGATGAAGTAGTTTTAAGTAGATAATGGCCATCATGACATTTCACCCCTGAGTACTTCAGCACGCATCTCTAAAAACTAAAGTCTTTCTCCACATAACCACAACCTTGTTATCCCACTGAACAAGTGGACAGTAGCTCCTTTATATCACCTAATGCCCAGCCTGTATTCAAATTTCTCTGCTCGTGCCCAGAGTATCTTTTGCAGTTGGTGTTTTTGAGCCAGGACCCAAGCAAGGTCCACACAGTTGGTTTGGGTTGTTATGTCTCTTAAATATCTTCTATTCTAGAATAGTTTCCTCTCTTTTTTTTTTTTTTAATTTTTTTTTTGTGTGTGTGACATTGGAAACAGTCTTGGTGAATGTGAACTTCTAGATCTGTCTCACTGCTTCCTCGTGGTGTCGTTTAACTAGGTCCACTCTCCCCTGTGTTTCTTATAAACTGGACGTCAGGTGCAGAGGTTGGTTAGATTCAGATTTCATCTCTTTTTCTCTCTTCCTCTCTTCCTTCCCCGCTGCCCCTTGCTTCTCAGGAATAGCTCATAGGTAACATGGTAGCGCTCAGCCTGCAGCACGTGGGAATGCCCTCGGTGTCTGCTTATTTACTATTCGCAGTGCCAAGATTGACCCTTATGTGGGCACAGCAACAGCAGGTATTTTGAAGCCGCTGTCAGTGAGGACTCAGAGGACATTATGTAAACACATACTGAAATCCAGACCAGCCAGCAGAAAGAGACAGAGCTAGAGCACGTGTGCGTGCATGTGTGTGTATGTGTCTGTGTGTGGACGTGGGGAAACCAGTGGATATCTTTCTTTCCTTCTCTCTCCCCACTGCTGTCTTCCTTTTTTCCTTCCTCCCTCCCTTGTCCTTTCTCCTCCCTCTCCCCCTCCCTCCTGTTTCCCTTCCCCCCATCTGTCCTTTACTCCTATTTTCTTTCTCCCTCTCCACTCCCCACACACACCCCCTCCTTCCCCGTGACCCTCTCCACCTTCTCCGCTTTCCACCTCCCTCCTGCAACTCCTCAGATGATTGACGGCGAGGCCTTCCTTTTGCTGACACAGGCGGACATTGTGAAGATCATGAGTGTCAAGCTGGGCCCAGCCTTGAAGATCTATAACGCCATTCTCATGTTCAAAAACGCCGACGACACCTTAAAGTGACCGGCTCAGGGCTGGTCTCTTAAATATCTCCCTCTGCAGCTGCTGCTTCCTTCCCGGCTTGAGTTCCTCACATCCCATCCGTGCCCCTGCCACCCTCTGTCCCTTATCAGGGGTGGTCCTTCTCTCCGGGGCTGCCTTGTACAAGGTCCAGGGAAGCAGAGGAGCCCTGAGGAGGATGGAGTCCTAGCCCCTGAGTCCTAGAGCTCATCTGCCACCGGGTGCACCGGTGAGGGTGAGACTGGGCGGGGGGAGCGCCACTGATGGAGAAGTTTGAAGGTGCCCCACCCATGGCGGCCCCGCATCTCCAGCGACTTGTTTCATCACCAAAGGGTCTTTCTCTCAGCCGTTAAGAACAGTCTGGTAGAACAGGAGTCCTCCAATCTGAGGCCCTTTTCTCTTTGGCATCTCTCTGCGCTCTTGCTTCCTTGTTACCTTTCCTCCTATCAGGAAGCGACCCTGCCGAAAATGTATTTATTCAAAAAGACACCTCCCCTCTTTCTGTCTGCTGGTTTTGCTGCCCACATTCTGCTGCCTGGTTTCCTGGGCACGGCCCAGCCAGACCCCGCTGGCTCTTCCCCCTTAGACGGGTGAGCCCCAGAGGTATGTCTTCATAGGATCCATTGGGAGGCTTTGGCTGCCTTTCTCTCTTTTTTGCCTGGAAGTAGGGGATTCTGAGCCAGGATGCCTTCTTCAACACGCCCAGTTCTGGACCACATGGTATTTTAGTGTCCCATGCCCTGTCCTATTTCCAGTAGAGCGGGTGGTTAGAACCTGTTTAACTTCTGTAGCAGAGGTTAAGGTTCCACGATGTCCCCCTTACCCCCCTTCTGTGTCAAGTGTGGAGAAGAGGCACCCTGGCTGGCTAGGTGGCTGAGGCGAGCCCCAGGGTACATCATATAGCCTCGGGCCTTGGGCCAGCAGGGCAGTCCGGCAGGCATGGTGGCTTTCAAAGCTGGGTATAGCATCCTCCTCTGCAGCCGTGGGTCTCAGCCAACGTGTTGCCCGGGGGGTGAGGGCCCTATGCCTGCCAGGCCTCCTGCCGTGGGGATGTAGCACGCTACCTGGCACATACACCCCGTGGCATCACATTCAACCTGGCCCTTAAATGTCTTGCTCTTGGGGAGTCTTACAAACACCCCTTGAAGTTGGGAGTTGGGAAGAAGGTGAATTCTATCTTTGATGTCTCCATGTCCCTTAAGCCTCTCTTACCACTCTCCATCTGTCTTGCACTGCCAGCCAGGTGCCTGCCAGGGCTCTGGGACTTTGACCTTTCTGTCCAGGAGGGGGCCTAGCCTCCACTGAGCCACTGCCAAACCTGCCTCCCAGCCTGCAGGGGCGGGGGCAGAGGCCACGGCAAGAGCCAGCCCCACACATGGAGGTGCGGAGCCGCCGCCAAGCTCCTGTGGAGCCAGGGGCCTTCCCCAGACCCCTCCCATCCATCATGTGATGTGTACGTGCGGGTGCGTGTAGGGCAGTCTTGGAAGTGTTTGACAGGGTGCAGGCGTGAGCTTCGGTGCTGGGAAAATGTCAAGGGCTATTATTGTTAAAATATGAAGCTTTATCTTTGGGAAACCCAAAGCTCTGTTGAGTCCCTGCCCCAGTCCAGGAGGGAACCTTCTCTCACAGAGGCAGCTTGGCCAGGGCAGCCATTCAGCTCCCCCAGCTGAGCTGCCGCAGGGCCGCAGACGGTCCTCAGAGGCTCTACCTTCCTGGGAGGGCTCGGCCAGGCCCTGCCTCGGGCTGGGGGCTGGGTTTACAGAGGCTTGGGGCCCCCTTGGCCAGGAGTAAGGTGGAGCGAGCTGAGCCTCTCTCTCTTGGTTGCTTGGGTGGCAGTAAAACCCACCAGCTCCGTGGCCTCGTCTGCTCCTTGTGAAACTGGGGAGAGATGCCCGTTGACTCTGGTGTGAGGAGAAGACAGCAAGTACACACAGCTGTGCTATGGGGCCTCTCCGCGTCTAAGGAGTGCCGCTGGGACGGCTGTGCCACGTGGGTCTGTCCACCACCATCCTAATGCTTGTCTACAGGAGAGACAGGATGGACCAAGGGCCTTGGAGAAAAGGGCCCCCAGGCCTCCGAACTTGGAGGCCTCAGCACTGTCTGCGCCAACATCAAACTCTGGAAAGAAACCAAATCATAAAAAAGGGGGAAAGAAATCTGCCTTCTGTCGACCCCGCTGCCGCTTCGCCCCTATCCCTTCCCCAATGAGATCATTGCACCTTGACCTGGGCGCGTGCGGTGAGGGGTGAGGGGAGGGAGTTGGCACCGCTGCCCTGTGCCCTCCGCCCTGCTCTCCAGCGGCAGGAACCACATACCCTTTGGCCCCGGCAGCCTCTCCCAGCCCTTGCCCAGCCCCGGCCTAGGGCAGTGAGACGCCTTCTGTTTAATTTATGAAGCAGAGAGAATGATCCCAGAGTTCAAAAATGAAGCCTGTTTGCACTTTCATTCACATGCACTTTGGTGGAGTTAATGTTTTTTGTACTTGCCTCGTGAGAGAGAGAGTGTGTGTGTGTGTGCGCGTGTTCGTGTGTGCACGCACATGTGCGTGTTCTTTAAGAGAATCCTCTGGTTAAAGATAAAGTCACTCTTGACTCTTGAGAGAGAAAGTGACAAAATGTGGTGTATTTTGTCAGTGTATTGAAGCAACATAAATAAACCTGAAGAACGGGATGATTTGCTGAGTCTGTTTCTCTTTTCATGATCCAACGTCCAGAAAACACAAGATGAATATTGTGCCGTCACTGAAGAGAATAAAGCATTCTGTTTGCTGTTAGGGGTCCTAAAGAACCTGATTTTTATTCTATTTTAAAGATAAAAAACAAAGGATAAAGATAAATGGGTATACTGGTCAACACTGAGAAATGTAAACAGTGGGAACCCCCTGAAAACAGTGTGAAAATGGCCTGATCCTTGACAGTTTATACATGGTCAAGGGCAGAAAATTCAATGCAGCCTCTGGTTTTTAAAATAACCTCAGATTTGGGGGTGGGGAAATGTCAAGCTGAACAGTTAGAATTTCTTAAGGTTCCCAGAGATAGTATGAGCTGATGGGAAAGTGGCAGAAAAATTCAATCACATCAACGCCTTTCTGTCAGCATCCTTAATTCCTCTGCCCACTGCTTTAGCCAGACTGCTTGGCTAGAATACCAGCCACGGAGCTGTCCAAGAGCCCATCGTCTCCACACCTTAACCAGGAACTTATCTTACCGAGTCGATTGCCATGGTTGACTGATGGTCTCTGGCTTCAGTGTCAACCCTTAGGGCTGCCCAGGAAGCAGCTGGAATTTGGAGGGCGGGTGGTGGATTAGGTTTGACTTCCCTTTTCATGCTCCTCAAACCTCCTACCCCATCACCTTCCTAGTTGTCTCAATAGATGTCCTCACCATCTATGTCACAGAGAAAATGGGGGTCCTCAGAAGGAATACCCCACCTTCCAGCCACCTCATCTTCCAGTCCCCTCCTACCTACATCCATCCTTCGTTCTTTCCTACTATCATAGCGGAATAATTGATCCTTCCATTTGTCCAAAGTTAATCGCCTACCAGCCATGGCTGCTATAAAAGGAAAAGAGGGGCTTCCCTGGTGGCGCAGTGGTTGAGAGTCCGCCTGCCGATGCAGGGGACGCGGGTTCGTGCCCCGGTCCGGGAAGATCCCACATGCCGTGGAGTGGCTGGGCCCGTGAGCCATGGCTGCTGAGCCTGCGCGTCCGGAGCCTGTGCTCCGCAACGGGAGAGGCCACAACAGTGAGAGGCCCGCGTACCGCAAAAAAAAAAAAAAGGAAAAGAAACATTGAGTGATGAGTAGGGACTTTTGGAAATTTCAAACGTGATTGCAGAGATAATTCAATACAAGGGTTGAAAGATAAAGTTGATATTGCTGCAAAAGTGGAATAACAAAAGAGATGAAAATGGGAAAGAATAAGAGAATTAGAGGACTAACCAGAAGTCCAATATACAACTAACAGGAATGCCAGTAAGAGAGAACAGAGAAAACAAATTATATGAAACAAAAACAAACTTAAAAAAAAAAAAGGAAATTTCACAGAGAGACAAATTAAAAAATCACACTGAATGCCCAGCACAATGGATGTAAAAGGAATGATACCAAGCCTCATTACGGTGAGATGTCAGAATAATGAGAACAAAGAGAAGATCTAAAAGCTTCCAGAGGGAATAAGACAGGTCACATCCAAAGGAACATGAATTACAGTAGCACTGAACGTCTCAATAGCTATGCTGGAAGCAAGAGAAAGGAGCAATGTCTTCACAATTCCAAAGGAAAATTATTTCTACCCTAGAATTCTGTACCCAGCCAAGCTATCGGTCAAATATGAAAGCAGAACATTTTCAAACGTACAAGGTTTCAAACTTTTACCTCCTATGCACCTTTCCTCAGGAAGCGACTGGAGGGTGTGTTCCGTCAAAATGAGAGAGTATATAAAAAGGAGGAAGATCCCAGGAATGCAAGGATATGTCTTTTCAACATAAGAAAACCAATCTATATAATATGCCACCTTACTAGAATGAAGGGGGAAAACATATGATCATCTGAATTGATGCAGAAAAGGCATTTGACAAAAATCCAACACCTTTTCACAATAAAAACTGTCAGAAAACTAAGAATAGAAGGGAACCTCCTCAACATGACAAATGGAAAGGATTAATATTCGGGGGTAGGAAGACAATATTGTTAAGACATCAATACTACCCAAAGTGATCTATAGGGTCAGTGCAAACCCTATCAAAATTCCAATGGCCTTTTTTGCAGGAATGTAAAATCTGATTCTCATGTTTGTATGGAATTGCGAGGGGCTCCCAAAAGCCAAAACAATCTTGAAAAGGAACAAAGTTGGAGGACTCACACTTTGTGATTTCAAAACTGACTGCAAAGGTAATGTAATCAACATGTATGATACTGACATAAAGGCAGACCTAAAGACCAATTGAATAGAACTGTGAGTCCAGAAATAAACCCATACATTTATGGCCAATTGATATTTTTAATAAATTTATTTATTTTATTTATTTTTATTTTTGGCTGTGTTGGGTCTTCGTTGCTGCATGTGGGCTTTCTCTAGTTGCAGCGTGCAGGCTTTCTCTACTTGCAGCACGCGGGGGCTACTCTTCGTTGCAGTGCGCGGGCTTCTCATTGCAGTGGCTTCTCTTGTTGCGGAGCATGGGCTCTAGGCGTGCAGGCTCAGTAGTTGTGGCGCACGGGCTTAGTTCCTCCGCAGTATGTGGGATCTTCCCGGACCAGGGCTCAAACCCATGTCCCTTGCATCAGCCGGCACATTCTTAACCACAGCGCCACCACGGAAGCCCCAGCTAATTGATTTTTGATAAGAGTGTCAGGTCCATTCAATAGGGATGAGAACAGGACAATAGGATTTCCACCTGTGAAAAAAGTGAAGTTGGATGCCTACCTTACACTATATAAAAAATAGAGCTAAAACCATAAAACCCTTAGAAGAAAACAGAGGTAAATCTTTATGACCTTGGAATTGACAATGGATTCTAGATGTGACACCAAAAGTACAAGCAACAAAAGAAAAAAAATAGATAAGTTGAAATTCATCAAAATTAAAAACTTTGGGGACTTCCCTGGTGGCGCAGTGGTTAAGAATCTGCCTGCCAATGCGGGAGACAGGTTCGAGCCCTGGTCCGGGAAGATCCCACATGCTGCGGAGCAACTAAGCCCGTGTGCCACAACTACTGAGCCTGTGCTCCAGAGCCCACGAGCCACAATTACTGAAGACCACGTGCCTAGAACCCATGCTCCGCAACAAAAGAAGCCACCGCAATAAGCCCGCACACCGCAACGAAGACCCAACGCAGCCAAAAATAAATAAATAAATAAATTTATTTTTAAAAATTAAAAACTTTTGTCTATCAAAGGACATTATCAAAAAGGTGAGAAGAAAACCTGCAGGGAGAGAATAGGTGCAAATTTTATATCTGACAATAGTTTAATAACCAGAATATATAAAGAATTCCTAAAACTAAACAACAAAAAGACAAGCGACCCAAATAAAAAGTGGCAGAGGACTTGACTAGACATTTCTCCAAAGAAGATACATTGACACAAATGGCTAATAAACACATGGGAAGATGTTCAACATCATTAGTCATTGCAAAAATGCAAATCAAAACCACAATGAGAGGGCTTCCCTGGTGGCGCAGTGGTTGAGAGTCCGCCTGCCAATGCAGGGGACGCGGGTTCGTGTCCCGGTCCAGGAAGATCCCACATGCCGCGGAGCGGCTGGGCCTGTGAGCCATGGCCGCTGAGCCTGCGCGTCCGGAGCCTGTGCTCCACAACGGGAGAGGCCACAACAGGGAGAGGCCCGCGTACCGTGGGAAAAAAGGAAAAAAAAAAAAAAAAACACAATGAGATACCATGTCACATTCACTAGGATGCCTTAATCGAAAAAAAAAAAAAAGAAAAATAATAATTGTTGGCAAGGATGTGGAGAAACTGCTGGTCGGAATGTAAAGTGGTGCAGCCACCATGAAAACTTTGGCTCTTCAAGGAGAAGTTTGGTTCCTCAAAAAGCTAAATATAGAATTACCATATTACCCAGCAATTTCATTCCTAAGTATATACACTTAAAAGATTTGAAAACGGATTATTTGTATGCCAGTGTTCATTGAAGCATTATTCACAATGGCCAAAAGGTAGAAACAACCCAGTGTCCACTGATAGATGAATAGGTAGACAAAATATAGATGAATAGGTAGACAAAAACTGGTATATCCATCCATACAATGGAATATTATTCAACCATAAAATGGGCTAAGCAACATGGATGAACATTTTGCTAAGTGATATAAGTCAGGTACAAAAGGACAAATATTGTATGATTCCACTTATATGAAGTATCTAGAATAGGCAATAGAGACAGAAAGTAGATTAGAGGTTACCAGGGGCTGTGGTGAAGGGGGAATTGGGAGTTACTGCTTAATAGCTACAGAGTTTCTCTTTGGGGTGATGAAAAAGTTTTGGAAATAGATAATGATGGTGGTTGTACAACACTGTGAAACAACTTAATGGTACTGAATTGTCCACTTCATAATGGTTAAAATGGCAAATTTTATTTATGTAGATTTGGCCACAATTTTAAAAATTAAAAAAAAAAAGAAAGAGGACACAGAGAAAGAAAAATAAATACCATATGCTAACACATATATATGGAATCTAAAAAAAAACCAAAAAGGTTCTGAAGAACCTAGGGGTAGGACAGGAATAAAGACGCAGACATAGAGGGTGGACTTGAGGACACGGGGAGGGGGAAGGGTAAGCTGGGATGAAGTGAGAGAGTGGCATGGACTTATATATACTACCAAATGTAAAATAGATAGCTAGTGGGAAGCAGCTGCATAGCACAGGGAGATAAGCTTAGTGCTTTGTGACCACCTAGAGCGGTGGGATAGGGAGGGTGGGAGGGAGACGCAAGAGGGAGGAAATATGGGGATATAGGTATATGTATAGCTGATTCACTTTGTTATAAAGCAGAAACTAAGACACCATTGTAAAGCAATTATACTCCAATAAAGATGTTAAAAAAAAAAAAAGAGGACAACATAGGATCCAGGAAATAGGACCTCCAACAAGGAGAGGGACAAAAAGGGGACTTCCCTGGCGGTCCCGTGGTTAAGACTCTGTGCTTCCACTGCAGCGGGCACAGGTTCGATCCCTGGTCAGGGAACTAAGATCCTGCATGCCACGCGGCATGGCCAAAAAAATTTAATTTAATTTAATTTTTTTAAAAAGGAGAGGGACAAAGGGAATTTCTAGAGTGATGGGAAAGGAAGGGCCAAGTTGTCAACTGAGCAGCTGCCCAGATGAGGACAGAAGGATGAAAGTCTCCAGGAAGGATGAGAAAAAAACAACCAAACAAACTGAAATCGATATATTATTGTATTAGGAGGCTATTTTCAACTCTATCAGAGAGTTTGAGAGAGAATTTATATACGTGTGTGTATGTATGCAGAGGTATATGTTCAATATTTCAAGCCATCGAATGAGGCAATTACTAATTAACTTTAGGAAAAGCAGAAGTGTGTATTTGGATGAGCGAGATCTAAATATTGTAAGAAGGAAGTGAGAGAGTGGCATGGACTTATATATACTACCAAATGTAAAATACCTAGCTAGTGGGAAGCAGCCGCATAGCACAGGGAGATAAGCTTGGTGCTTTGTGACCACCTAGAGGGGTGGAATAAGGAGGGTGGGAGGGAGACGCAAGAGGGAGGAGATCTGGGGATATATGTAAATGTATAGCTGATTCACTGTGTTAAAAAGCAGAAAATAACACAGCATTGTAAAGCAATTATACTCCAATAAAGGTGTTAGAAAAAGAAAAAGAAAAAGAAGGAAGCCACTTGAGAATTTCTAAAAATGACAGATGGAGGAATCGCAGTATAATCATGCTATTTAGACACGTGGACGTGATTACCAAAGGAAGCAGCTAAAGTGCGTTTCTTGTCGATGAGGAATGAGACAAGGAACTGAAGTTTTTCATTATCCACCTCATAGTCCAGCTTGATTTTTAAAATTTTGTACATTTATCACTTTCTAAAAATCTTTTTTCCTAAGAGAAAACTGGGGGGCTCATCTCTGGCCTGTGTGTGAACGACGTTGGCCCAAGCGTCCTGCGCCCAGCCCACTTGGGTAACAGGCTTTTCAGTCCAATACCTGTTATTCCCTCAGCCTATGGATGAATCTGCAGGTGTGAGAGGGTGTGTGCAAGTGTGGGGTATTGGTGGGAGTAGGGACAGGGGACCAGATAAAGCACAGAAAAGTGGGCTGAGGAATGTCAAGGTGGAGGGAATTTTCACGGAGGTGGGTTCCTATTGGTTCAGACTCTCGTTTCCCCTTCTCATCCCTGAGAACAAACCTTTGACCTTCACACCCAAACTACAGAATCCAGCCAGCTGAGAGAGAAGAGACAGGGAGATTGGAAGGGGAAAGAAGAAGGAAGATGAAGATGGGAAGGGATTGCCTTACTGCAGTGGCATCAGGGTAGGGGTGGCCTTGGCTATTTTCTGCAGTATTTTGAAGGGAATGGGCAAGTTTAAGCACTGCCGATAGCCATGTCAGTTGGTACAGCTCGTTACAGTAATTTGGTAGATACGTCAAAATTAACCCAGCACTCCCACTTGCAGGAGTTTATCAGACAGAAACGCTTGCCCAAGGTCACAGGATATTAACACAAAGATGTTCTCTGCGGCCCCGCTTAGAATTACTGTGATTTTGGTAACAGTTTGAATGTCCATCAGCAAAGGAAGAGTGAATAGGAAATAGGAATGGGAAATTAATCCCATAATATACAATGTGATACAGATGTTTTTTAAAATGTTGTATGTGTTGACATGGAAAGCTGTGTGTGAGGGGAAGAAAGTGAGTTGCTGAACAATAGGTATGGTACGGCCCATTTTTCTGGGGGGATAATTGGTGCGATATGTAGATGAGGGTGCAGACAAAAGTCTGGAAGGAGAATCACCGTTTTGTTAACAGCAGTTACCCCTGGCAATGAGATGGAAGGTGGGTTGGAGGAGAAACTTTCACTGTTTATTTCAAAGTCTTCGGTATGTTGGAATTGTTCCCTACAGTTTATGCAACACCATTATGTGGGTTGTTATTTTTTTTTAAACTGGCTTTGCGAGTGTGTGGGAGGAGGGATGTAGGGGAGGAGGAGCTTGGCAGAGCAGGCGCAGCTCTGTCCGGAAAGGGGCAGGACCCGGGGCTCTGCCCTGGTTTGCTTGGTGCCCTTGGCCAGCCACCACTTCTCTCGGGGCGGGAGCCAGACACCTGCCGCTGTGTGTTGGCGGAGGCTGGGAATGGGGTGTGCAGGGTTCCTCCAGAGCACATTAGAGCATCCAGTTTCTAAGGCACTAGAATGACTGGGAAATTGTTGACATTTTAATAAAAAGGCAGCGAAGGAGGCAGCATGGCAGTCAGACTCTTGAGTTGCCTGCTAAGAAGGGGGCACTGGGCAGAAGTTTTCTCACCTGTCCAGCAGGCCAGGCCCTACGCCTTCCCTGAGTTAGAACCCTTGGTCTGGGCAGCTTCAGATCAAGCAGGAGAAAGCCTGGGGCGAGCTGAGCCCTGGTGCCCGAGCCTCAGTTCTCCAAAAAGCCGAGCGGGGCATGGGTCTCAGCTCAGCCGTGGTTCTCCTCCCAGGACGGTGCCCGGGCAGTGCAAGACCAGGTGAGCTCTGTGCCCCGGCTTTGGCTCAACACAAGAGAGTGCCAGAGGTATCAGGTGATGAGGCTGGCTCCGCGGAGGGAATGAGCTGCCCCTCCCTGGATGGATCCACGATTGGGCTAATCCCAGAGGCGGGTCGTCCCCATCAGGGAGAGCTGTGCAAGACAAGCCCTTTCCATGGTCAGTTCTCCAGGCTCTAAGAGAAAGAGAAAGTGACTCCGCTGATGGAATCAGGGAAGGCTATGTGGGAGAGTCAGCATCTGAGCTGGAATTGGAGGTGGGGGTCGGTGGAGGGGGGCAGAGGGAAGATTTCAGAGAGTGAAATGTGACAGTGTTAAAGGGACTTCAGAGCTCCTCCCTGTAAGGCAGAACACACACCGTCATCACCGATTCACATGAGGCTCAGGGAGCTGGAGTCGCTTGCCCAAGGTCACACAACTTAAGCTGTGCTGTACGTTTTTCAAAAGGGTCCCCAGGGCAGGGCCCCGTGGAGGAGCCAGTGGGAGCAGCCAGCGTCGTGATTCAGGTCCAGCGGTTAATTAGTAACTGGAAAGCCCTGCAGCCGGTTCCCAGCCAGCAGTTCTGGGAGGTTGAACTTCAGCTGGTTTGGGAGCCTGAGCGAGTGGGTGACAGGTCGCTCCTGACCAGGAAGGTTGTTCGGCAAGTCAGGGTTGGGTTTCAGGTCAGAGGGACCATGCAGAGAGGCCGGAAGGCAGAGCTGGGCACGGGACTGCTGCCCAGGACCTGAGCTGGGATACAGCCTTCTCAGGTGAGCGGTTCAGCCGTGAGCAGGGCACCTGCCTGCCGGCCTGTTGGTCTACCAAACTGGGGAACTAGTTACCTAGCTAATTTCCTTTCTAACTACCCTATGGACTTCTTTCCTTCCTAACACGCTCCTTGCTAACTCCCTTCCTTCATTTTTTCTATAATTTCCCTCCTCCCTTCCTTTTTCTTCTTCTTCTTTTTTTTTTTTTTTTGGTGGGATCTTTAGTTCCCCGACCAGAGATCGAACCCACACCCCCTGCAGTGGAAGCGCAGAGTCTTAACCACTGGACCGCCGGGGAAGTCCCCCTCCATCCCTTCTTTGCTCCTTTCCTTCCTTCCCTCTCAACTAATTCTCTGCCTCCTCAGCTGCCTCATTTTCTTCCTTCCTAACTAACCCGTTTAATCCTAACTTCCTTCCCACTAACTTCATTCCTTTCTTTTCTAAATTCCTAACTTCTTCCTGAAACTCCAGGCCATGGGCTTTGGAGTCAGACTGCCTGGGTTCAAAACCCAGTTATATCATTTACTACCTAGATGTCTCAGTCAAGTCACTTCGCCTCTCCATGCCTGTTTCCTCCTCTTTAAAACAGCAATGATGATAGTTCCTAACCCATGGCACTGCAGGAACAAAATAAGACCCAGTTGGTATGCACTGTCATTGGTATGTCATTGCTAGGCACTGGGCAGGCAGGCTTGTAAAGGAATAAATGACAGTAGAGTGAAGACAGTGTAATAACAGAAGTGGACCCAAGGAAGGGAGCTAGGGTTCATGGCACTAGGGATGGTCTGGCAGGGCTTCTGGGGAAGGCGATCGAGGACATGTGCAAAGGTTAGCTGAGCAGACCAGATTGGTCAGGGGTGTGTTCCAAGAAGAGGGAGCTGTGTGACACCAACCGCACTCCCACCGCATTCAGCAGGTCCAGGGAGATGGGGACAGGTGAGTGTAGTGATGGGGCAGAGGGATGCAAGTCTAGGCTGGGGCAAGTTAGGGGGAGGAACAGGCTGGAGGGTTCACGGAGGAGCTTGGACTACCCCCCACCAGGAGTTTGCAGGGGTCTCTGCAGGTCTGAAGAGTCGGGGGAAAAGTATCGATGTTCATTCAGCCTCTGGCCAGAAAAATCAGAGGGCAGTGGTACCAGGAGAGAAAGATGCTGAGAGTTTGCTCAGGTGTGGGAGTCACAGTCAAGGTGATGGGAGAGTGTGTTTGGGGGCAGCAAGCATGTCAAAGCTCCCACCAGGACTTAGTACCTAAGTATTAAGTGAACAGCAACACTTTGAGAATTTTTACACAGTGGTACAAAGATAAAAAGGAACGTAACCCACTGTCACCTTGGGTTGTGTCCCTCCAGCCGTTTTTTTGATGGTTATTTGCATGTCTATACTTTCTTTACAAAGATGGTATTCCTGGTCACCTACCATTTGGAAACCTGCTTTTTGCCTTGACATTGTATCACATGTATGTTCCCGTTTTGATTCACATAAGCTTGTATACCATTTTTTAAATAAATTTATTTATTTTATTTATTTATTTTTGGCTGCGTTGGGTCTTCGTTGCTGCAGGCTTTCTCTAGTTGTAGTGAGCCGGGGCGACTCTTCATTGCAGTGCGCAGGCTTCTCACTGCCGTGGCTTCTCTTGTTGCAGAGCACGGGCTCTAGGCGCACGGGCTTCAGTAATTGTGGCTTGCGGGCTCTAGAGTACAGGCTCAGTAGCTGTGGCTCACGGGTTTAGTTGCTCCACAGCATGTGGCATCTTCCCGGACCAGGGCTCGAACCTGTGTCCCCTGTATTGGCAGGAGTATTCTTAACCACTGTACCACCAGGGAAGCCCTCGTATACCATTTTTTAGCTGGGTAATTTTCCATTTTATGTGTGTACTATAATTTATCTTATCAGTTCATCCCTTGATTCATCAGTCAAATAGGTACTGAGCACCAACCATATTCCAGGTTCTGATCTAGATGCTGGAGATTCAACAGTGAACAAGAAAAGTCTTTGCACTTACAGAGCCGATGTTCTAGTTCAAGATAGAAAATAAAAATTAAAGAGTTGCAGGATAAGGTGTCAGAGAGTGATGTCTTACACCGGATGGGGAACCGGTGGGACTTGTATTGCGGTGTGGCCAACCATCCTGGTTTGCCCAGGACTGTACTGGTTTAAGCACTGAAAGTCTCACATCCCAGGAAACCCCTAGGTCCAAGACAGACTGGGACAATCAGTTATGCACAATCAGAAAAGTCCTCTCTGAGAGGTGACATTTGAGCAGAGACTTCTGTGATGTTAGTGGAAGCCAGCCATGCAGACATCTGGGGGAAGAATTCTAAGCGGAGGGAAATATAAGTGCAAGGGACAGGAGGCTAGAGGGAGCTCTGTGTGTTTGCGGAACAGCAAAAAGGCCAGACAGGTTCTAGCGTAGTGAGAGGGAGCGCCTGGAGACCCAAGTGGAGATGGAGATGCGAGCCGGTTCACATGGAATCTTGTTGACTGTGGTAAAGACTTTGGATCTGAATCCTAAGTGTGGTGGGAAGAACAATGGAGTTTTTGAGCAACAAAGTCACGTGATCTGATTTCCATTTTTAAAGATTCACTCTGGCTTTGGTGAAGAAAGATTCTAGAGGCTCAAGATAGAAATAGGGACACAGGCATATATACAATGGAATATTACTCAGCCATAAAAAGGAACGATATAGTGTCATTTGCAGAGACGTGGATGGACCTAGAGAGTGTCATACAGAGTGAAGTAAGTCAGAAAGAGAAAAACAAACATTGTGTAATATCGCTTATATGCTGAATCTAGAAAAATAGTACAGATGAACTTATTGGCAAAGCAGAAATAGAATTACAGATGTAGAGAAAAAACTTATGGATACCAAGGAGGGAAGAGAGGGGTGGGACGAATTGGGAGATTGGGATTGACATATATATACTACTATGTATAAAATAAATAAGTAATGAGAACCTACTGTTTACTCAATGATCTGTGCTGACCTAAATGGGAAGGAAATCCAAAAAGGAGGGGATATATGTATACATATAACTGATTCACTTTGCTGTAGAGCAGAAACTAACCCAACATTGTAAAGCAACTTTACTCCAATAAAAATTAATTAATTAAAAAAAGAAAGAAATAGGGACACAGTAGGGATGCTAGGGCAATAATCCATGCAAGTGATGATGGTGGCTCAGGACAGGGTGGTTGCAGTAGTTTCTGGATATATTTTGAAGGTGGAGTCTAATGGGATTTCATGGTGGAATGGAGGAGGGAGGAGGGTGCAGAGTTTCTAGAATGAATTCCGAGTTAGTGGCTTGAACTTTTGAGTAGGTGGTAGTACCATTACTGAGATGGATGTCAGAGGGAGGAGTAGTCTGGGGCAGAGTGGAAGGAATAGACTTTCCTTTTGGACACGTTAAGAGTGAAGCACCTCTAGGCATCTAACTAGTAAAGTGTCGGAGAAGCCAGAGTCAGGAGAGAAGCAGAACTAGAGAGATGAGTTTGGAAATCGTGGTGTTTAGTCGACACTTAAAACCATGAAACTGGTTGTGGTCAACTGGGGAACAAGTATAGACAGAGGCCGGGCCAGTGTTTCAGGGTAAAAAAGAGGGGAATCCAGTGGAAGATCTGAAGAAAGAGCAATCCACGAGGCAGGAGGGAAACCGGGAGATCCTAAAGCCAGCTGCGAAAAACAGGTTATGTCCTCAGAGACACTGACTTAGATGAGGACAAAGAATCCATCGCTGGCTCTGCCACAGGAGGTCATTGGTCCACTCTTCTGGAGTCATGATGGAATGACAGCTTCTTTGGAATGGGTTCAAGAGAGAAAAGGAGGGGGAGTGGGGACCAAGTCCAGACAGCTCTCAAGGACTTTAACTGAGAAGCGAACATAGCAGTGGGACAGTCTCTCAAGAGGGATGTAAGTTCCAGAGAGGGCGCTATTACAGCCGGCGGGTATTCTGAAGTGCCCTACTGTGGGACACTGAGGTTATTATTATTTTTATTATTGTTTTCCTGTTCTAAGCAGTGCTCCTAAATGAAGGCTGCATCAGTGTCTCATCATTGAAAAGAAATGTCCTTGTTCTGGGCATTTGTTTTGCCAACATGATATCCTGTCCATCTGTGTATTGGTTCAACATTTCTGTTCTTAAAAAATGGAGAGCTCTGATACTGTTCTTGGGTTTTCCTCGTATGACATCCCCGCTTCAGAGCCCACAGAGAACCCCCAAGGCCACTGGGCTTAGGTCCCTCCCTGACCAGCCCCCTCGGCCCCAGCTGCACAGATACCCACCCTGTGGTGAGCTACAGAGGTCTGGGTGTGGCATGTGGTAACCACATAGAAAGTTCCAGAAGGGCAGGAGCTTAGTCAGGCCCTGTCAACTCCTTCATTCCCCAGAACGCCCCATGTAACCTCCGCGCGAGAGAGGAAGGGACCTTGTGAGTACCTGATTATCACACCAGGCAGCAAGGCCTTCATGCACCAGGGTGCCACCGGGACCCTGCTTCCTGGCTCTTACACAGCCAACCAGCCCTGCCCTGGAGACAGCGGCCAGAGCCCCGGAGGGCCGGCAGGGAAAGGCCCAGAGGGCCAGGTGTTCAGCAAAGACCAAGGCCACGCTGACTGAAGCAGACACCCGGGCTCTGAAACACCTGCAGGTTCTTGGGAGGCAAAGGGCTCTCGGCTGCCACGGTGAGGTCTCTGGAACCTCATCTTCAGCCCTAGATGGTCTGCACCAGGCCTTGGTAGGCCCTGGGGAACATGTCTCCTCACAGACAGGCCCCCTACACACACACACACACACACACACACACACACACACACACACACACACACACATACAGCACACACACACAATTTACTGATATACACCAATATGAACACAGACACACAATGACGACTGTCACACACAGGAATCACACAGACTCACACTTATACACATACACACAGCACGTTAACATATATAGAGGTTCACACTGCCATGTCCACACACTACACTGCACAGAGACTCATTGAAGCACATTTCCACACAGTGAGAACAGAGAGTCACAGATGTACAGACACACGGACAAAATTATACAAACGTGGTCACACGGATGCACAAATACCCTGACGTACAGGGACACACTGGTACACCAGACAGACAGACACACTGACACACATTTCTGCACAAAACACCTGCACACACACTCCTTGCCCCACACTCTCACACGCATTCTAACAAGCCCCAGCGTCGCCCGGGCTCTCTGGCAGCTGTCGCTCACCGCCTTCCACCCACACCCCCCAGGGGGAGGCGATGTCCCCGAGGGAACAGAGGTCTTCGGTCCCTTCTTAAGCCCCGCTGGCTCCCGCGTGACATCAACAGCCCCCTTGCTGCGGCCGGGAGTTCCGAGCTGGGTGCCGGGGCCGGGCCGGCGCCAGGCACAGACACTTCGGCCCTTGTTGGGAGAACAGAGAGAGGCTCTCTTGTCCACTGACCAGCCTCTGGCTCCAACCACTGGTTCTCCCCGCGGCCTCTCCTCAGGCTGTGCAGGTACGTGGGGCTGGGGAGGCCGGGGCCTGGCAGAGGGGCTGTCAGGGCCAGGCCAGGGGGGCGTGTGGGCTGTCTGCGGGAGCACAGACACGGGGCACTGGCTGAAGCCAGGCCGCACTCCCTATCTGGGCAGTTCTGTGGCTCAGGGCTCCACAGGGCTGGGCCATTCCCTCGCTTCCCCTGTGGTCCCTTTCTCAGCTCCCAAGAAGGCCAGGGGGTGATTGCTCCAGGGACCCCCTTATAAAGACGGGTGGTCTCTACTGCAGCCCAGGTCCCACAGTAGGCCAAAGCTGTGGTCCTGGCATGCACAGTGCCCAGCAGCCTGCACGAGCAACTGGGTTCTCAGGTGAGATCTCGGTTCTTGGCCTTGACCATCCAAGCAGGGATAGGGCTCTGGGGTCCTGGGCACGCTGAGCCAGGGCCTGGACATACCGGCCTCCCCCACCCTGCAGGCTGGGGGCAGGGAAGACATATGCTCCTGACCACATAGACCGTTGGTCACACTCTCCACTGTTTCATCTCAAATAGACATAGGTCAGTGGGTCTGTCCATGGCTCTGGCCCAAGGTCCCCAGGGCAGCTGCCCTTCCAGGGACATTAGGCGGAAGTCTCTGTGGCAGAGAGATAATAGTCAGCACAGAGCCCAGCCCGGGGCCATCCACAGGGATCCAGGGGAGCCCAGCCTGCCCCTCAGAAGCTGTGGGACCCTAGGCAAGTCCCTTTCTGGGCCTCAGACTTCCCACCAGTGAAATGGGGGGAAGGGTTCAGACTTCATGCTCTGCAAGTCTCCTTCCAGCCTTGGCCACCCCAGATATCCAGAGTTGCCCTGGCTCACAGGGATCTTGCTGCCCTGGCCGTCCTCAACCCTTGAAAGGACTCAGCCTAGGAGGGGCCACCGCTGACCATCCTCCCTCTCCCTCCTGAGATGTTTGATGGGAGAGGCTGGGTCCAGGGGATATCATTTCTTGTCCCACGCAGAGGTTGCTGACCTCGGGCAGGTGTCTGGGTTGGGGAAGGGTGGAGAGGGCAGCGGTGCCTAAGGCCCCAGACAGGTGACACTAATTCCCCAACATCAGCTCTCTCATCCTGCTTCTCCTTGTGTCCCCAGAGCCCACCTGATCACTGTTACAAGATGGACTCTAGCCCGGCTGGGACCCCCAGTCTGCAGGTGAGTGAGTCTTGGTTCCCCCACCCACCACCAGGGGGCTCACTTCCTCCCAAGGCTGAGGAAAGCCCTGGAAGTCCCAGTCAGCGGCGTGGGCGGTCCCAGGACTGGGGGTGCCGGCAGGGGTCACTGTGAGCCCACAGAACTGGGACGTTTACAGGGTAAAGAGAGAAGAGACTTGGGCAAGGGCTTCAAGAAGTAAATGGGGTGGGAAATCATGGGATTGGCCCTGAGGACACCTGCGTTCTCATGCCAGTGGGGCATCCTGGAAGTCCTTGGATGGCTCTTCTCTGGGCTTCAGTTTCCTCACGCTCACATTTGGTACAACGGCCAGCAGCCTCCCAAGGCTGTTGTGTGAAGCAGGTGAGATGGTGGGTGGGTTGGCAGGTGGACGGAAAGAAGGAAGGAAGGGAGGGAGGGAGGGAGGGAAGGAGGGGGAGGGGGAGGGGGAGGGAGGGGGAGGGAGGAGGGAGGGGGAGGGAGGGGGGAGGGAGGAAGGAGGAAGGAGGGAGGGAGGGAGGGAGGAAGGAGGGAAAAAGGAGGAAGGAGGGAGGGAGGGAGGGACGAGGGAGGGAGGGAGGGAGGAAGGCAGGGAGGGAGGGAGGGAGGGAAGAAGCCTAATAGAGATACTGGAAAAGGAGCAGGGCTTGGACCAGGGGAAAGAGAGGGAGCCAAGGACTAGGGACCCTCTGATTTTAATCACTTCTTTCTTTAAATGTTTCTAGCCCTCAAGGGCCAATGGGAATATCAACCTGGGGCCTTCTGCCAACCCAAAGTGAGTTCTCATCTCTCATATAACTTTCCTCCCTGGCTCCCCTCATACCTGGCTCCCCCCCACCTTGGGAATATAATCCAATTCTCTGGCCCAGCGTCAAGATCCTCTGCCATCTGGGCCTAGGACCGGCGCCTAGCTTCATCTCCCACTAATTCCCCAGCCTCTGCCCATGCTGAGCCCTGTGGCTGAAGTATCCCCCCAAAGTCTGCATTACTAGCAGCTCCCCACCCTCCAGGCCCTTCTCAGTCTTCGGAGGTCAGATTCCTTTGCCTTCTACGCTGTTGTGTCTGGTTTTCTCCCGACCTTGTCTGTTTTTACACGATTGTGAGATCCCCAGGGGCAGGGGCCAGTCTTATAAGACCCTCCTGGCTGGGAGAACGTGGCATTCTTAGAAAGCTCCCTGCCTTCTCCAGCTTGAAAGTTAAAAAGAAGCTCTGATTTGAACTAAAACATCAAGTTTCCCAAGCTTGCAAATGCTGACCCCTGTTCCTCCCTCGTCCCCCAGTGCCCGGCCCACCGACTTCGACTTCCTCAAAGTCATCGGCAAAGGAAACTACGGGAAGGTGAGTGACCCGTGAGCATGGAAGGCCTGGGTCTCCTCTTCTCTGGCCTCTTCTGCCCCCTGCTGTTACCTGCACATGCAGAGAGGGAGCTTACAACCTGCAGAATCATGGGCGCAGGGCAGGGGCTGGAGGCCTGCACTGCCATCGAGAAATACAAAGCCTGGAGGAGTAGTCACCACGGGTTCTGCATTTGTCTTTCTGCTCAGGTCCTACTGGCCAAGCACAAGTCCGACGGGATGTTCTACGCAGTGAAGGTGCTACAGAAAAAGTCCATCTTAAAGAAGAAAGAGGTACCAGGGCTTGGGCCCAGGCATCTCCTCTCCTGCTTCTTGACGGCCCCCCGCCCCCAGCCTCAGGTGGCTTCCAAAGATGCGTCGCAACTCTGGGCGCAGAGGTGGCCCAGCAGGGGGGCCAGGTGGTGCCTGGGATGCTGACCCTTCTCCAGGAAGGCAGGCTAACCACCTTACCCCAAGGGCCTGCAGGTGACCCGGCCCGGCTCTCTGCTTTCCCCTAAAGATTCAGGGCTCCGTGGTGGACCAGTCCTCTGCTCTGTCAGGTGCCAGCCTCCCCATCTGTGCTACGTAGGGGTCACACTTCAGGCTCTCCAAAGGCGCTTCAAGCTACAGCCAACGGGGAGTTCTAGATACTTTGGCTGACTTGAGTCTCTTAACACCAGCTCCATGAGAAGGACAGCGGGCCCTGAGAGAGAACTGGATGTCAAGTTGGAGGACTCAGGAGAGGGAATTAATGTTAACAAGGACATCGAAGGGAAGGTGTCCTTCAGAAAGCTGCAGGAGGTGGCCTTGCAGCTGGCCTTGAAGCTAGGATTTTGATGGTCTGAAAACGGCATCCAGGCAGGGGGACAGCAACCAAGGCTGAATGTGGATAACGCTCAGCTGCTCCCTCTGCAGGATTGTCCTTGGGACTCATTTATGCGGTATTAACATAGCTTTGCTTACTGTCCCGGGGAGGGGGGCGGGGCATTTGGATCCAGGCCTGGAGGTGCACCCACGTGGACTGGTCAGGGATGAGGTAGACCGCAGCGTCCTGGATACTAAGCAAGGAGCCTGGGCTTGGCTCTGAGGGCAGTGAGGAGTCACGGTGGGTGTTTGAGGAGGGGCACGAGAAGGTCCTGGGTGAGGTGACCGTGTAGGCGGTGACACGGCCCGTCTGTGTGACTCTGCAGCAGAGCCACATCATGGCGGAGCGCAGCGTGCTCCTGAAGAACGTGCGCCACCCCTTCCTCGTGGGCCTGCGCTACTCCTTCCAGACGCCGGAGAAGCTCTACTTTGTGCTGGACTATGTCAACGGGGGAGAGGTGGGTATAGGTCCACCTGGCGCCTTCCCTGCCCGGCCCTCAGCAGGAGTTTTCCATCCCACATGCTCATGGTGCCCCAGGTTCTGGAACAATCTCCCCTCATCCTTACAACAGACCCATTCTGCAGCTGAAAAAAACCGAGGCTCGGGCAGGTAACTCACTTGCTCAAGGCCACTCAGCCTGTACCCGGCAGAGCCAGGATTTGAAGGCAGGTCTATCGAACTCCCAGCCATCATCATTACTTGACTTCCAAGCAGAGCTGCCCAGAATCCCTTCAGTGGACCTGGGAAAAGTCAATGTTAGAGCAGCTCTGTGGTCAGTATTTCTAATGCCCCCATCTTACACCAAAGACCACTGCATGGGAGTGACCAGTCCCTGTGGGAATGATCTGAGGCCACCTGGTGCCCCAGAAGCACAGCTGGGATAAGCTGGGCTCCCTCTTCTGCCTCTCTGATCAAGATGACAAGATGGCCCTTCTCAGTGACCCCAGATTTAACCTGTGTGACCTCATGCTCCTTAGCCTGATGCCAAGAGGGAAGTTTTTGTCCTGCATCCCTAAATTCCCCAGTGGAGGTAAAGGGCTTTCTTTGCCAGCCAAATAGACCAAAGCAACTGGCCCGGGAGCAGATCTAACCTAGGCTCAGTTTGACTATCATAATCATTTTATCACCTGGGTTGGAGGAAATGCACATCTTTGACGCACCCGGGTTCACATCACAGCTCTGCCAATTACAGTACGTGACCTTGGGCAAGTCACCTGACTGCTCTGACTCTTCCAGTTTCCTTTTCTGTGAAACTGGCCTCCTACTTGATACCTGGAAGGTAGTCAGGAAGATTAAAGGAGATTAGAGACGTGAGAGGGTCTGGCTGGAGCCTGAAACTCAGTAGGTGGTCCACCCCTGCTAATTCATCTTTCCTGCTGACACTTTGCCCGCTCTGTGGGGCAGGGACCGGCATGCCCTTCCTTGTATGAGGACATTGCAGCTTAGAGAGTGGGTCACTTGGCCAGCTGCCCCCCACCCCACTCTCGAGGAGCTGGAGCCCCCCAGGAACCCGCTCACATGTCTCCTCCCCCTCCAGCTCTTCTTCCACCTGCAGCGGGAGCGCCGGTTCCTGGAGCCCCGGGCCCGGTTTTACGCCGCCGAGGTGGCCAGCGCCATCGGCTACCTGCACTCCCTCAACATCATTTACAGGTGAGGCCTGCCTGTGGCTCAGAGCTAGGCCTGGCCCTGCTGCCCCAACAGCCAGGTGTCGTATGGACCCCCAGACCCTGCTGAAATCCTGGCGAACCTGGTCCTCTGTCTGAGGAGGAGGGCCCGCCAGTGAGTGGGGGCCTCCTCCTTCCTGAGATTGAGTGCCCATCCTCCTCGGGCTCTCCCTGTGCATCTCTGCATCTCCATGAAGATTCCTCTTGCAGGACCCCGGTCCCCAGCTCATGTCACTAAGCAGCTGTGACATCACAGCACCCTTTTCTCTCGTTTTCTGCAGGGACCTGAAACCAGAGAACATTCTTTTGGACGGCCAGGTCGGTGGGTATGTGTGTGTGCGCGTGCACGTGTGTGCCCATGAGTGTGTGTGCATGCATTGTGCATGTGGCTAGGGACGCATTCAAGTATGTGTGTGCATGTGTGCCTATGCCCATATACACACATATATGTACACGCATATGCGTTATGTGTACACGTGGCTACGTATCCATGTGCGTGTACGTGTATACGGGGTGGGGGGCAGGGGTGGAGTCATGTGGAGGCTCGAGGATTTTGTAGTCCTTCTGTGGCATAGACTGTGTTCCCTGGAAATAGACTCTGAGATGGGCCACTGGGTGCAGAAGCTTCCTGGGGGACACTCTCAAGAGATCCACGTTTAAGGGGCTGAGGAGGCAGGACTGGGCAGAGGAAGCAGCTCGCCTGCCTTGTGGTTGCAAGTGAGGCCTCCTCAGCTGATCGTACAGGGGTGGGTGGGCCTGAGCTGGGATGACTCTTTGAACTGTTCCAAACTGAGGCAAGGAGGCTGGGCATCTGTGCCCCCACACTGACCAGTCATTGGATGGGGATTGCCCCTTGAGTGGGGGCATGACTTTGGATGAGGGCAATGGCCCAGCATGGGGGGATGGGTGGGACAGCTCCTAAAGAGGGGATCTGGACAGAGCCCCGCAGCATCCACTCACTGCTCTACCAACCACCCTCTCGCTCAGCTGCCACAAGGCATGCTTTCTGGGTCCCCAGCCCTCTGTTAAGGGGGCTGCTGCCACTAGGCCCCTCCAGCGAGAACATTCTGGAACTGCTGCTGTTGTAGGTTGTCGATCTGAGTTTGTGATGAGCTGGGGGTAGACAGTGCAATGCCATCTCCCCACCTGGCCCCTGTGCTGCTCTTAGCATCCAGGTTAGAAGCACTGAGTCTCTGAGTGGAGCCGTCAGCTCGTGCCTTTGCCAGGGACATCAGACCCCACGGCCACTGCCCCAGATGTGGCATCTGGGCTTTGGGGATAGACCTGGGTATACCTTTGGCTCAGACCACCCTCCCACCCCTGCCCTCCCTCCTCTATAGGGACACGTGGTGCTGACGGATTTTGGCCTCTGCAAGGAAGGTGTAGAGCCTGAGGAGACCACGTCCACATTTTGTGGCACCCCAGAGGTAAGCTAAACCTCCTGGGAGGCGCAAGGCTGGGAGTGGATGAGGCCACAGCTCCTGATTAGGGCCACCAGCTTATATCAGAGGGACTCACTTCTTCCACCCAAGCACTTCCCCGAGCTGGCTGTACACTCAGCCTTGGTTCCCTTCTCCGTGTCATGGGGGCACCAGCTCTAGGGGCTGCTGGGACCCAGCTGGTGAAACTCTGCAGTAGTGCTGTCCGATAGAAATTGAAACAGAAATGCAAACCATATATGCAATTTAAAAATTTCCAGCAAGCACATTTAAAAAGAAAAAAGAAAGAGGAGAAATCAATTTTAGTAATATATTTTATTTAACCCAACACAGGCAAAGTAGTATCATGTCAACATATAATCCACATAAAATTGTTGAAATACTTTATTCTTTCTAACTCAGTCTTTGATCTGGTACGCCTTTTATACTTATGGTCCCTCTCAGCTCAGCTCAGCCACATTTCAAATGTTCGGCAGTCATGCGTGGCTAGTGGCTACTGTATTGGACAGCACTGCCCTACAGGGTGAAGTCCATGTGCCACAGGAGGCCCTGGCCTGACAGTTAAGATCAAGGTTTGCAAGGGTAAAGACACGGGTCTACCTCCTTCTTCCAGCCACCAAGATCCTGGAGGGTTAAAATTTGCGAGTTTCAGCAGTAATTCACATACATCTCTCTATCCTGCCAAGGCCTCCCTGCAGCTTTGGGGTTAAAAACCTTTCCTTAAACTCCTTGGACCTTGGGTCCAAAGGGTTTCCCAGCTGCTTGGACAGATGTCTGGATTGGGGGTGGGGGACTGAGGCTGCAGGGCTGGCAAGTCCTCCCGAACTGGCATGGGACAGGAACTTAGCTTTTGTTTTTCTCCATGTGCTTGAGAATCTGGGTCTCAGATTTCAGCTGTCTCCTCAATTTGGTTTTAGAGGAGCTGATGGACAGACGGCCTCTCTAAGCAGGAGCTATTGTCTGTGTTTGGGTATGGCAGGGTGTCCTCAGACAGAACTGTCCTCCCAAAGCCTAAAAGCCCAGCCGTCCCTTCCTTGGACACTGCTGAGGCGAGGAGGGGATACGGCACCTTGGATTGTGTCGGAGACATGTGGCCCTGACGAGTTTCTTCCATGACTCAGCCACTGCCATGGTGCTGGGAGCACAGACAGGAGTAACCACAGTTGCTCCCATTGTTCAAGGGGTAACACATATGTTAGCATGTGTCCTTAACACAGCCCCTAGAGAGGGATTCTGCGGTCCCATTATGTGGATGAGGAAACCAAGGTTCTAGGAGGTTCAATGACCTGCTTGTGACCACACACCCAGTAGGGCTCAGGTCTGCGTAATTCCCTGCCCCTCTCCGCACGCACAGTCTCTCGAAGTGGCTTTGTCTGTTGCTGAGACCCCTTTCCTCAGTGGCAGAGACACCAGGCTAAGAGGCCACTAAGCCCTCGGGTTTGGCAGGAAGCACAGCTCTGCCTCAGGTTCTCCCCTTGCGCAAGGCACGCATTCAGCTGTCAGGAGGAACACAAGTGCCACCTCCTCTTTCCTGACTCCTTTCCATTCATCTGTTACTAAGATTTCCAGAGCAAGTACGTGCCACACTGACTTACACTTTATCCGTTAGTCTTCCCACTGCCCCGGGAGTATTCCCAGGGCTTTCCTAGTCCCAAGACACTGACTGGATGCTTTTGAGCAAATTCGATATAGGCACCCACTTTGGGCAGACTAATTAGAAAAAGTTTCCCCTTTAAATATATGTCAGTTGGGACTTCCCTGGTGGCACAGTGGTTAAGAATCCACCTGCCAATGCAGGGGACATGGATTCGAGCCCTGGTCTGGGAAGATCCCACACGCCACGTAACAACTAAGCCCACGTGCCACAACTACTGAAGCCCGTGCACCTAGATTCCATGCTCCACAACAGGAGAAGCCACTGCAATGAGAAGCCCTGCACCACAGCAAAGAGTAGCCCCCACTTACTGCAGCTAGAGAAAGCCTGAGCAGCAACAAAGACCCAACGTGGCCAAAAATAAATAAATAAATTTAAAAAATAAATATATGTCAGTTGTCAGATGCACCCCTATACTAGGGTTATGGCTTGGTAAGTTGATCATAGCCAGGCTTGCAGCCCCTTTTACCCCTTTGGTTGGTACTTTTGTGTGATGCACAACACATACAACTGTACAGGGCAGTCCTGCCTGATCTCCTCTATGTCCCTAGTACACTGGCAAAGAGCCCCACGCAAATCAGGTCTTTGACAAATGGATGCTGAATAAACATAGGCACAGACAAGTAAATATCACAGCAGGATCAACCCCTGTTGAGCTTTTCCTCGAAGTGCCTTGCTTACAAATGGGGAGACGGAGGCTGAGTGTCTTTCAGATACATGTATTTCCCCTCAACAGTACCTGGCTCCAGAAGTGCTTCGTAAAGAGCCTTATGATCGGGCAGTGGATTGGTGGTCCTTGGGGGCCGTTCTCTACGAGATGCTGCACGGCCTGGTGAGTGGGGTAGAGCGGACTCTGGAAGAGATGGGGGTGGATCTGTCCCTTGTGTGGCCTCCTCAGGCTCCTTGAGGAACTGAATGAGCCATCACTCCTCTCCAAGCTGAAAAAAGGTGATGCCAAAGTGAACACAAGGATTAGATATATTTTTTCAATAAAGTCAGTTCCGCATTTTATAGTATACCGTCTCACATGTTACTCCTGTGGTGCCTCATGACAAGGAAACTGAGACCCGGAAAGGTCACAGTGCTGGCAGGTTGTGGAACCAGCCCCTGGACCCAATCCTAGGCTGCCTGCTCTTCTCATCTGAAAAATTACAACCTGTCTCAAAGGATGGTTGTGAGGCTGGGATGAAATGATGACAGGAAACTGTTAACTTTGCAAAGTGCAAAGTCTTTGCACAAGCTGGATTAAGAGACATGGGATAGAGGAGGCACCTGGGGGATCCACAAGCCTCACACTGGTGGGGAGAGACTTCTCGGCCTTCCCAACAGCCTGTGCACCGTGCTGGATGCCCTTAGGTCTCTGTCTCTCTCCCATCTGCCATGTGAGCCATCGCAGAGACACAGGTCTGGCTGAATCCTTCCAGCTGCCCACTTTGCTCCAAGTGTCCCTGAGAACTGTGCCCACTTTAGCATGGATGGTCCTCCCGTCTCTCTCTCTCTCTCTCTCTCTCTCACCAGCCGCCCTTCTACAGCCAAGATTTGTCCCAGATGTATGAGAACATTCTGAACCAGCCGCTACGGATCCCTGGGGGCCGGACAGTGGCCGCCTGCGACCTCCTGCAAGCCCTGCTTCACAAGGACCAGAGGCAGCGGCTGGGCTCCCAAACAGACTTTGTAAGTGACCTGCTAGCGGAGCACTGGCCCCTCGTGGGACTCTCAGCTTCCTGCAGAGGCAACCCAGAAGCAGTGACATGCATCCAGCTATTTTCTAAACCCAGGCACTGCTAATTCACGCATTTGGAGATTCGCAGCTGCCTACTTATTTCCTTCATTCTAACGCTTTTATTCAACCAGTATTTATGGAGCACCTCCTATGTGCCAGGCATTGAGCTAAATGCTAGGGGTTCGTTAGACTGGGTCTCTGCCCTTATTAAGTTTATGAGGGGAAGGCAGACAAACGAACACAAATTATTACAGAGTGTGACAATACGATAAGAGGCCAGACAGGAATTCAGGCAGGGTTTTACTGGGACTTGTGCTATACAGGACGAGGGGGCCAAAGAAAAGTAACAGGTGCCCTTGCTTGCTCTCTGAGGACGGTGGACTCACTCCTTAAATGGGGTGAGAGTAGGGGCAGATCTGTGGGTTGGGCAGGAGGGGTGGCTTAGGTTGTCTGCCCACCCCCTTGGTGGTGGTGTGTGCAGGGCTCATGCCCAGTATCCTGCTTTTGCTCCCAGCACCTCAGAAGTGACAGTTGGTTTTTGGCCTTTTTGTATCTTATGGTTCATAATTTGTCCCAACTGTGCATGCGCCCTAGAAGCTTGCTCTTCTAGCGTAGAAGTTGAGATGCATGGATTGTGAGACAGACTACGTGGGTTCAGATCCCTCCTCTACCAATTACTAGGTGCAGGACCCTGGGCACATGGCTAACCTCTCTCTGTGCGCCTGTTTCCCCATCTGTAATAACAGCACCCAGCTCATAGCTCTTATGAAGATTAAATAATATATACAAACACCTAGGCCAGTGTCTAGCATGTAGTGCTTCTACAAACTGCCCTATATGCCAGATACTGTGAAGTGTAACAACATTTAGGGCATTTGCCTACCCATCCCTGGACAGCTTAAAGAACAGGGCTTTCATGAAGACAGGTCCCCTCCTTCCCAGAGGAAATTTGCATCTTAAAAAATATGTATGATTTTTAAAATAAGGTAGACATTCCCATAGATCAAAACCCAAAGGATATTCAGAAAAAGTCCCTCCAGCCGCTGAGTTTTTTAAATTTGGGGGCAATGAGTGTTACCAGTTTCTTGGGTGTTCGTCTGGAAATAGTTTTGATCTGGCTTTGTAGCAACCCCCCCGGGGGGGTTTGATATGGAGCCAGAGAATCATTCTTCGAGAAACACAGGTAGAGAGAGGGTCCTGCTGGAACAGGTGGACGTTCGTGCCAGCACTGGTTTGGATTAGGAGAGAAGTGGTGAATCACGCCCAGGGCTGAATCCTGAATTCTGGATCTTTGGGAAACTGCAGCTTTTCTTGGGGCTTTATTTCCCAAATCTTCCACAGTGAGTCGATTTGCTCTATTTCTCTGGTTAGAATTCTGGAAGAGTCAGGATGCACTGAAGCAGAATGGGGGACAGGGGGTCCCCAAGATCCCCTGGGGCCCCCAAGAGCAGGTCCTGCTGTCTTGTTCACTGACATACCTCTACAGCCTAGTATGGTACAGAGTAGGTGCTCACTAAATAGCTGTGGAATAAACAACTGCTACGAGGAGAAGGCTGGAGTTCGAGATAATGGCGAAGGGGAGAAGTCTAACTGCAGACACTCCTTTGTCCCAGGAAACCAGCCAGAACGGCAAGTTACCTTCCTGGTAAAGAGTTTAGGGCTTGACAACCAGTTGCCAATAGAGTTGGAGCCCCGAGGCATGTGAGGTGGGGTGGGAACGCCAATGGAAAGGGCTACTTCTGATCAGCACCTTCTTCCTGCAGCTTGAGATAAAGAACCATGTATTCTTCAGCCCCATAAACTGGGACGACTTGTACCACAAGAGGCTGACTCCACCCTTCAACCCTAATGTGGTAAGAGGTCTTCACATTCTAGATTCTGGATTCCCAGGGCTGATGGAAGCTTGGGGGGTATCTGGGGAGGGTAGCTGAGCCCGCTGTCTTTCTACAGATGGGAGAACCAAGGGTCCAAGAGGCTCAGTGATTTGTCCAAGGCCACCCCATAAGTTAGAGGCAGAATTGGGTCTAGAGCCCAGAAGTCCTGACCGCCAGTTCAGCTCTGTGTGAGGAGCCAGGCTGCACTTCTTTACTTTTAGCACCAATAACCCTCATTGCAGAGCTCTTTACAGTTTTTAAAGCGCTGTGTCATGGAGCACCTCCAGACAGAGCCAAGCCCTGTAAAGATTTTCTCTCTGTGTTTAGCTTTTCTCCTTATAATAACAATGGCATGTATTCTTTCTAGAAAGTGTGTAAAACAGATGTTTAAAGCCTCAAGGAGAAAAAGCTTATTATCTCACTACCCAAGAGAAAGCACCACTGGCATGTTTCCTTCAAGTCTTTTCTATGTTTTTTACATAGGTCACACTTCATATATATAAATAGCGTCTCTCCCCTCTTTCTTTTTACTAAAAACTATGTCATTATTTCCCTAAGTCATATAAGACATTATAAGTATGATTTTAAGTGGCTGTATAATATTTCAGCCCTATGTTGGCAACATAACTTATTCTACCACATTCCTAATGGTGAACTTTAGGTTATTACCATTTTTTCTTTATCATAATGGACTGATGAATAGCTTTAAGTGTATATCTATGCCCACAGTGGTGATTATTTCCTTAAGATGGATTCCAATTGGGGAATTACCAAGTCAAAGAATGTGAATGTATTTTTACTTATTTATTTATTATTGAGATATAGTTGACTTACAGTATTACATTAGTTTCAGGTGTACAACATAGTAATTTGATATTTTTATACATTATACTCCATACGAAGTTATTATAAAGTATTACTATATTCCCTGTTCTCTCCGTTATATCCTTGTAACTTATTTTATACCTAGTAGTTTGTACCTCTTAATCCCCTTCACCTATTTTGCCCTTCCTCCCACCCCTCTCCCCTCTGGGAACCACTAGTTTGTTCTCTGTACTGTATCTGTTGTGAACATTTTTTTTTTTTTTTTTTTTTTGCGCGGTACGCGGGCCACTCTCACTGTTGTGAGAGGCTCTGGACACGCAGGCTCAGCCACCATGGCTCACGGGCCCAGCCGCTCCACAGCATGTGGGATCTTCCTGGACCGGGGCACGAACCCGTGTCCCCTGCATCGGCAGGCGGACTCTCAACCACTGCACCACCAGGGAAGCCCTGCTGTGCACATTTTTTATGTCCTTGATTCATACTGCATTTATGTCACAATCTACTTCCTACCAGCAGCGTCTGGAGGGTTGGTGTGGAGCAGGTAGGGTGCTGGGGTGGGGGATGGAGGAATTGATAGATTGTTATTGGACCTCATGGAGTACAATGACCAATGTAAATGCATAAATAAGTGACAATTAAGTAAGGATGCCCCTGGGGCACTCAGAGGGGAGCATTAACATCTCTCTCATGGCTGTGGGCTCCTTTGACAGCTCTGACCCCAGTGTTCCCTTCTTATCATTGGCTTATATTCACAGGCAGGACCTGCTGACTTGAAACACTTTGACCCAGAGTTCACCCAAGAAGCTGTGTCAAAGTCCATTGGCTGCACTCCCGACACTATGGCCAGCAGTTCTGGGGCCTCAAGTGCCTTCCTGGGATTTTCCTATGCACCAGAGGATGATGCCGTCTTAGATTGCTAGAAGAGAAGCACCTGTGAAACCACTGAAGCCAGCTTGTATCTGTAAGAATTACCTTCAGCTGCTAGTCACAGTGACCCAGAGTAACGATGGCTTAAATAAGACTTTTTTTCCCAGCCAATAAAAGAAGGGTGATGTTAGGTGGTCCAGGGCTGGTATGACAGGTTATCAGAGGCTTTCTGTATTTCTGCTCTGCCGTCCTTGGCAAGTGGCTTCTACTATTAGGATTATTATATTATCATAAGATGGTGCTGGAGCTCTAACCACTGCTTCTGTGTCCTGGGCAGGGAAAAAGGAGGAAATGGCAAAAGGGCACCTTTATAGAGCTTCCCCAGAAACCCCACCCAATGACTTCTGCTTGCATCTCAGTAGCCGTCCACCCTACCTGTAATGGAGGTTGGGATATATGTCTGATTAACTGGGCACATTACTCCCCACAATAACACAGGGGTCCAACACTAAGAGAGAAGGGGGAAATGTTGGGTAGGCAACCAGCACCTCTTTATCAGAGGGTCTCTTGGTGTTTGGAGTTTGATCTCAATGTGTAAAATGATGGAGATGTAACAAGCCTATAGGGTATCACCCAACACCCTCTTATTTTTCTATGTCCATGATGTCTTTCTTTGGGTGGGTGGATTGCACATTTGTTAGGTTTGTCTGCCTGGCATCTGAACCTCTTGCTATATTCAGGGAATCTCCTGTTTTATGAGCCATAATGAGAGGCAATAACTACCTCCACTTACAGTAGCTGAAAATACTAGATACTAACTTTCCCAGCCCACCCTGCGGCTCGGGCCAGGCATGTGGCCTCAGGATGCACCTGTGCCAGATTTTTGACTCAAGGAAGGAACTGGGAGCTCTCTTTCATGTGGTAGCTGTGGTAACAACACCCACAAAACGGAGCTCCTGGTGTAGAAGTGGCAACGATATAGCAATTGGTACTTATTGGCAGCATCAGTTTCCTCATCAGATCAGCGCTGCAGTATCATTCCTGTCATTCCTGGGAATCCTTGAGTCTTATTCTCTAGTTTTCCCAATGATTTTGAGAGATTCTGATCCTGTTAACCACTCCTTCTTTGCTTAACTGGTCAAAGTCAGCTTGAGGACATTTGCCTGTGCTGAGCCAGTTTCTGTGCTAGACTTTTTCAAGTCTCAGTTTTCATCAAAACAACCCCAAGGGAGCAACTATCCCCTTTTTACCAATGAAGAAACAGAGAGAAGTTGTACCTTGCCTGGAGGTCACATAGCTAACAAGGGCCAGAGCTGGGACTTGGAGCCATATAAGCTGACTCTGGGGCTCTCACAGGTAACCTTTGTGCTGGTCTGCCTCTCACTCTGTTAGATCCAAGCAGAATGACTTTCAAAATCTCTAAGGAGAGCCAAGCCGGGTTATGGGAAACGGGGTCTTGAAGAGGAGGCATTCAACTGGATGCTCATCGTCTGAGCCTGGCTGCCAAGTTCATGCTATGCTCTACCTCACATACCTCTGTATGTTTGGCAGGTCTAGGGCCATAGGGAGCCCAGGCTGGGGCTGCTACAGTCCTGGGGATTAGCCATTTCTAAAAGCAATACTGATTGGACGGAATGTGAGCATATAACACCCCATGAGTCCAGGACACCCTGCACTTATCTGATGGATCGTGCTGCCTTATTTCAGTGCAACAAAAGTCTTTTTCACAAGCTTGTGGTTCATCACCTACTTCATGGTGGTCTCATTAGCTTTCTGATTTGTGAACAAGAGAAGAACTTTCTTAACGTCAGTGTGTGCTGGTGATTTTACTGCCTTTTCCTCTTAACTCAGTCCCACTCTTTGCCTTACATTTTTGTTTATCCAGCCCCCTGCCCCAGGCATTATGGGGGATGAAGCTGGAAGACCATGGAAAACACACCAATGACACTGACACTGACCTACTGGGGATCAAAGCTGAGTCAAGAAGAGCTACTATTATCCTTTGATATGTGCTGTGAATTCTGAACGAAACACTATGATTTCCATCTTAATAGCGTCTGCTAATAGACAAATGTGAACTGTGATGAGGGCGAAGCCAAAATGCCCCCAACTTCCCAAAGCAAAAAGCAACAGAGCGTAGTTGTCAGAAACGTGACAGTACTGTCAAAGTATACAACCTTCTATGGGTTGTGAAACACGTAACGGTTCTATCTGCTCTAAGACTGTAAAATCACAAAATGTTCACCAGGATAGAAAATAAAAATGATAAATTATGAATCTTGAATTGATCTGTTCAGTATCAGAACAGATATGTTCACACCTCGGTTTATTGAGCACATTCTGAGCTGCATGTACATTATCTACAATCCTCACAATAAGCCAGCATTTAGAAATTATTAACCTGACTTTACAGGTAAGAAACTTTCACTCAGAGATAGTAAGCAACTTGCCCAAGGTCACCCAGATGGTACAAGGCCCAGCCAGGAACTGAACTTGGTTCAGCTGGTTCTAAGGCCCTTGCTCTGTCTACAACCTCCAATAGCGGAAGAAGTGCTCTGGGCAGCTACTTTTTTGGTCTTCTGGCAAAGCCTGACTGCAAACTGTATTCACCCAACTTGGTACCAAAAGACAGCATTCTCAGGAAGAGAAATCACAATCATTCTCTTCTTCACTTTTTAACTTTGCAGTCACAGTAGTTGTGAAAAAGCAACAGGAGTAGTGTGTGTGTGTGTGTGTGTGTATGTGTGTTAAGACCCTAAAACTCCGACTACTCTGTACCCGCTGAAGACTGTAACAAAAATTCTAAAGTCTCTGCTCACATCGGTTTGAGCCAGCGAGACAGCTGCATTGCACACACGTCCACGCTCCCTCAGGGCAGGCACTGAGCCCTCCCCTGGGGAGAAGGGTTGGCTGTGGTTATCGGCGTCTGGTTTCTCATTTTCACGGCGACAGCAGGGCAAACCGTACTTGGCGATGGCTCTTCCGCATAAGCAGTTCCTTCTGCCCAAATGCCCTTCCCCAAGCCTTGCCTTAATGAACCATTCTTCTCTCACTTTTCTGCTCAACGGGGACCCCTGTCTGCCCAGCTTCGGCCTCTCACAGCTCCCTTAAAACAGTTTATATTTTTATTTTTTGGTAGAATCTGGTCAGGTCTAACTCGCCGCCAGGGGATGCCCAGAGGCTGGTTCACCTGGGCGTGGCACTGTTGCGCTCAGAGATGCGGGGCTAATCAAACAGAAAGAATTATCTCATATTCCCATCCTCACCACTACACCTGCCCACCCTCCTCCTGGAGAGCCTCCCCGGCCTCCCAGGGCGCTGAAACCCTCCTATAACGCGCGCAGTGCCTCGAGTCCCGCGTTTTAAAAAGGGCGACAGCGACCCACAACCGCAGCCTCTACCTCAGCCGCAAAGCCCCGCCCCGCATCGGGCCACTGCTCTGCGCCTGCGCTCTTGGGGTCAAGGCTGGGCCTTCCGCACGCTCCGTCGGAAGCCTCCACTAGTCTCCTCCCTCAGGGTGGGACGAAGTTTGGGCCCTTGTGCTATCATTTTTATCAGGCTTTAATGAGACTGGGTATTAAAGGAGAAAATGAAATGAGTTTATCTTTGGCCTAAAGTTAATCCACATTCTATTTGGATTTACCCCTCATCTAAAATAATGGTACAGTCCCACATTAGTCCCGCCCCCTGCCCCCACCCATACTTCTCCCTCCTCGCTAGCTAGGTAAATCGGCCTCTTCCGTCCTGTCGTCATCACGTCGCTCCGGAGGTAGTTCCACGCTCGGGTCCACGCCCTTTCAGCGCGCAGCTTCGCCTCCGCAGTTGCTAAGCGGCCTTGGATACCTGGCCGCGGGATGGTGGGCGGCGTCAGGTGAAGATGGTGGTCACTGGGCCTCAGGTAAGACGGACTCCGACCGTGGTGGGCCGGCCGAGGTGTTGGGAATTGGCGAGGGCCTCGCCGGACTGTCCTCGAGGCCGCTGGGCCCGTCTTAGAGAAAATCGAGGTCCGCTAGGGTAAAGTAAAAGTGTGTGTGTGGGGGGGGCGCAGATATAGGCCCAGATCCCGGACCTCAGACTGGGCTCGAATCTAACTCGCCTTCGGCTGGCAGATGTTTAGTCATCCTGCTCAGTATGAAAGAGCATTGGACAAGAAACCATAATGTGACATCCTAGTTCCATCCCCTTTTTCTAGGAATCCTGCTCTTAGGAATCTGTCCTACGGCAAAAATAATTAATGGCAGAAGCAGAAATATGTACATTTCAGTAGGATCTACGATGGCAAAAAATTGAAAAGATGCTCATGAAGATTGAGTTTATTATGGCATAACCACGCAACCACTAATCTAATCAGAAGGCAGAATACAATGTTGTATGTACACACTGTGAAAATAAGCATAGGCATGGATGGAATGGAACATGAAAAGAGAGCTGTGGTGGGATCATGGGGGGATTTTTATTTTTTTTTAAGTGACAAAATGATTTGAAAGTTCAGCCTAAAAAATAAATATGTGGGGGCTTCCCTGGTGGCGCAGTGGTTGAGAATCTGCCTGCTAATGCAGGGGACACGGGTTCGAGCCCTGGTCTGGGAGGATCCCACGTGCCGCGGAGCGGCTAGGCCCGTGAGCCACAACTACTGAGCCTGCGCGTCTGGAGCCTGTGCTCGGCAATAGGAGAGGCCGCGATAGTGAGAGGCCCGCGCACCGCGATGAAGAGTGGCCCCCGCTTGCTGCAACTAGAGATAGCCCTCACACAGAAACGAAGACCCAACACAGCAAAAATAAATAAATTTATAAAAAAAAAAAAATAAATAAATATGTGGGACTAACGAGAAAAATTCTAAAACTTAAGAGTAATAAGAGAGATTAGCTCGTATCAGCACCACCAAGTATTATAACATACATATTATAAACCTGTAGTAATTAAAATAGTATGGAATTGGGCAGGAACTTACAGGCAGATAGAATATATAGAATTCATGATTTCAGTTTTTAGGGATTTATTATATAGGCAAGGTGGTATTTTAAATTAGCATAGAAGGGATGGATTGGTGTCAGGCAGCTTGCTAGTAATTAAAACAATAACAAAATTAAAGCACCAAAACAAAGTCCAAATGGACTAAAATTTAAGTCTTAAAAATTTTGACATCATAAAAGTACTAGGAGAAAGCATTGTTGGATGTATTTATAGTCTTAGCATGGTAAAAACTCTTCTAAAGGGCTTCCCTGGTGGCTCAGTGGTTAAGAACCTGCCTGCCAATGCAGGGGACACAGGTTCAAGCCCTGGTCCGGGAAGATCCCACATGCCATGGAGCAACTAAGCCCGTGCGCCACAACTACAAAGCTCATGTGCTGCAACTACTGAAGCCCACGCACCTAGAGCCCGTGCTCTGCAACAAGAGAAGCCACCGCAATGAGAAGCCAGCGCACTGCAACGAAGAGTAGCCCCCACTTGCCGCAGCTAGAGGAAGCCCACGTGCAGCAACGAAGGCCCAACGCAGCCAAAAATAAATAAATAAATAAATAAAAACCCTTCTAAATATGTCATGCAATCCAGAAGTCAGAAAGGAAAAGATTAATGCTTTCGACTCTATAAAATTTTAAACTTTCTGTGTGGCCTGCAAAATTCAAGCAAACTAAACCAAAAAAACTACCAGCAGCTAAGTCTAAAGACAAATAAACTTATGGAAGTCTTTATTTAATGATCAATTAGAAAAATTTTAAACCCAATAGCAGAGTATATGAACAAGAAAATCAGAAGAAATACAAGTGGCCAATATAAACAGTGAAAGATGGCCATCTTACTAATTTCAAAGTGCAAATTAAAATAATAAGGATTTTTTTTTGCCTGTCTTATTAGCAAAGATTAAAAAAATTAAAAATAAGATTGTGTGGAAACAAATATATTAGCGTTAGTGGAAGTAAAAATTAGTACAATATTTTGGAGGGCAATTTGGAAATAATTTACTTAGCTATTCAACAGGTAGGAATTTATTCTATAGATATGCAAAGTGCACAAAAACATCATGTTCAAAGATGATGTTTGTAGTATTCTTTAACTAGCAAAAATTTTGGGGAAAAAACATGTCAATCAGTATATGAGTGGTTACATAAATTTCAGTACATCCACAAAATGGAATGCTGTGCAGCAGTTAAAAAGAAAGTGGTAGATCCATATATAGTGACATGGAAAGATGTGAAAGATACAGGTTAGGTGAAAAAAGTGTGTTGCAGAATAGTGCATATGGTCCTATTTAGTAAATAAAACTATAAGTTACAATATGTATAAAGAGAATTTAGAAAACTATACCCCACACTTAACAATAGTTAGCCGTGAGGAATCAGGTTGGAAATATGGTTCCCCACACTGTAGTGTGATGGCAGGGCAGGGCCATGGAAGTGGGCTGATGGGAAGCCCAGGGTTTGCCTTGGGTTTCTGCAGCCATGATTTCAGCCTTTGAATTGTAGGGAAATTGTAGCTAAGTTGCAGCTGTGTACCTTTTTTTAAAATAGATTTATTTAATTAATTAATTTGTTTAATTTTTGGCTCCGTTGGGTCTTCATTGCTGCGCGCGGGCTTCCTCTAGTTGCGGCAAGTAGGGGCTACTCTTCATTGCGGTGCGCCGGTTTCTCATTGCGGTGGCTTCTCTTGTTGTGGAGCACGGGCTCTAGGTGCATGGGCTTCAGTAGTTGTGGCTCGCAGGCTCTAGAGCACAGGCTCAGTAGTTGTGGTGCACAGGCTTAGTTGCTCCGCGGCATGTGGGATCTTCCCAGACCAGGGCTTGAACCCGTGTTCCCTGCATTGGCAGGCGGATTCTTAACCACTGCGCCACCAGGGAAGCCCACCTTTTCTTAATGAATTATAAGAAGTAGACTATTGGTTCCTTTTAGGGTCTTTCTTTTGGAATATTGTTTATTGTTTCCCTTTTCTCTGATCCCTTCTTTTTTCCATAAGGTGACCATGGAGAAAGAGCTTCGGAGCACCATTCTTTTCAATGCATACAAAAAGGAAGTATTTACCACCAGCAATGGCTATAAATCCATGCAGAAAAGACTTCGGAGTAATTGGAAGATTCAGAGGTGACCGAGTGAATTGTTTTCCCTTCTAAGTGATAATAACAGCCTGCTTATAACACTGAAAAGTCTTTATTTTCTTATGTAAAATAGATTGTTTAGGTGGGAGGAATTCCATTTAAAGGTCGTTCAGAAAAAAATAAATGATTATTAAAACATATCTTTCAAAACTTGGCAATTAGCATATTACTAAGTGGTCCCCCCAAATCACAAATCAAGTAATTATTCCAGTTATATATATGCAAGTTTTTAAGAGGTTAGAGGCTTTCCCCATATTTTAACTTGGGTCAGTACTTTAGGGAAAGGAAAAATGAAAATATCTGTGTGTGTGTGTTTGTGTGTGTGTGTGTGTGTGTGTGTGTGTGTGTGTGTGGTTTTTCTTAATGGGTAAAGGATGTGTAATCATACAAGCTAATGGTAGAGCTGATTGATTAGTAGTTGGAGGACCTCTTTATGCTCTAGTGTGGTTTAATTTGGACACCTTGGCTTATAGGTAGTGCTTGAGCACAGGCTGATGACTGGGGCAGACCTATTAGAGGGGATTCTCACTTTGGGAGAGAGGCTGGACCAGGTACCTCTAAATCCCTTCATTTCTGTGCCTCTGTAGCCTCTGATTCCATACAGTCTAGACGCTAAAATAGCTCATAAATTGGTTTAAATAATGGATCTAACACTTGCTTTTAAAATCATATTTCTAGCTTAAAAGATGAAATTACATCTGAGAAGCTAACTGGGGTGAAGCTGTGGATTACAGCAGGGCCAAGGGAAAAATTTACTGCAGCTGAGGTAAGAAATATCCATAAAGAAGAAATGTAGTGAGATAGTTAGGAGCATGGGCTCTGAAATCCCGGGCTTAAATCCCTCTTCACCACTTGACTGCCTTAAGGTGGTCACTTCATCTCTTTCTTCATCATAGAGTTGTTGTGATGATTAACTGAGTTAATGCATGATAAGTGCCAGACACATAGTGCAGGCTAACTCAATATTAACCATACTTCTTTGCCATGTTTTTGCTTTAAAAATAGGAAAATTCCATTTAAAATTAAGCTGTTTTTTATTCTGTTTCATGGACAAAGAATCGTTAAGTGTAAAACCCAAACAAAAATAACAAGTGTTGGGCTTCCCTGATGGCGCAGTGGCTGAGAGTCCGCCTGCCGATGCAGGGGACACGGATTTGTGCCCCGGTCCGGGAAGATCCCACATGCTGCGGAGCGGCTCCGCAACAGAGGAGGCCACAACAGTGAGAGGCCCATGTACCGCAAAAATAATAATAAATAAATAACAAGTATTGGCAAAGATGTGGAGAAATGGGAACCCTTGTGCACTATTGGTGGAAAGGTAAAATGGTGCAGCCACTATGGAAAACAGTATGGCGGTTCCTGAAAAAATTAATAATAGAATTATATGATCCAGCAATCCCACTTCTGGATATATATATTCAAAAGAATGGAAAGCAACGTCTCAAAGAGGTGTTTGTACACCCATGTTCATCACAGCATTATTCACAGTAGCCAAAAGGTAGAAGCAATGCAGGTGTCCACCAACAGATGATAAATAAAATGGGATCAATACATCAATGAATTATTACTCAGTCTTAAGAAAGAAGGCAGTTCCGGTACTTGCCGCGACATGCATGAATCTTGAGGACATTATGCTAAGTGAAATGAGCCAGTTACAAAAGGGCAAACGCTGTATGGTACCATTCATATGGTGTACCTAGAGTAATCAAATTCATAGAAAGTTAAAGTGGTGGTTGCCAGGACCTAGAGGGAGGAGGGAGACGGAGTTATTTTGTAATGGGTATGAAGGTTTTGTTTTGCAAGGTGAAGAGTTCTGTAGATTGTTTGTACAACATTGTGAATGTACTGAACTTTACTGAACTGTACACTTAAAAGTAGTTAAGAGGGTAGATTGTATATTATGTATATTTTACCACAGTTAAAAAAGCAAAAAACCCAGAACATAGCAAGAGCCTTTCTCACAGAGACTTGGAAGTGCTTGGTGTTCAGGGAGGGTTGTGGGGAGGAGGGAGGGAGTAGAGGCACGGCGGGGCCGGTGTGGTCCTTAGACTTAGGTGTCCAAGGTCTCCTTCTCTTACTTTGGGTGAGGCCACGGGGAGGGGTCCACAGGGGAGCATTGCTGTTGTCCTTTTTTTTAAGATATTGGGGGTAGGAGTTTATTAATTAATTTATTTTTGCTGCGTTGGGTCTTCGTTTCTGTGCGAGGGCTTTCTCTAGTTGTGGCAAGTGGGGGCCACTCTTCATCGCGGTCCGCGGACCCCTCACTATCGCAGCCTCTCTTGTTGCGGAGCACAGGCTCCAGACACCCAGGCTCAGTAGTTGCGGCTCGTGGGCCTAGTTGCTCCGCGGCATGCGGGATCTTCCCAGACCAGGGCTCAAACCCGTGTCCTCTGCATTAGCAGGCGGATTCTCAACCACTGCGCCACCAGGGAAGCCCCTGTCGTCCTTTTTTTTCTCAACCTGACTGCAAGGCCACCCTCTCATCTGGGAGGGGCATGGAGGGAGACATAACTATTTAATCAGGTTAATTGAGAGGAGGAACAGGGATTATCATTGGGAATGTGGAGGTGACCAGCCACTCCTACCCCATGAGACCCCTCGGAAAGTACACACAGCGGGCAGTGGCCTGCAAAGGAATACTGTTGGGCTTTCGTCCCACACTCTGATAGTTTCTCTTCCACCTCCCTTCTCCAGCTAGGGAGGAAAGAGAGGTGTCCCCGTCTGGGCCAAGGAGCAAGCAGCCTCAGGAAAGCCGGGGCATCCAGAGGGAGGGCCAGAGGCCCCTGCCTGGGCCTTTTTCCAAGAGGAGATGAGCGCCAGGCCAAACCTTTTTTCAGGCTTTCAGGGATGGGAAGCAGTGGCTTCCAAAAGACAAGGGTCCCTTGAGCGGCAGATTTTGTTCTTTGGAACTTTAGCCTAATGTTCTCTCACCAGACCAGACCGGCCCCTGGCACCATGTTTTCTCCTTAGAGTTGGAGTGAGGCGGGAAGGAAAGGGAGAAAAGCGTTTAGCTTCTGCCTAAGAACCAACATCCTCTTGTGTTTTTATGTTTCCACTGGGCTGATTGTAGTGGTCAGCAGAGGTCTTCATCCAGGGCAGAGATCACCGCTTTCCTGGTCATCGTTGCTGGTCTCTGAGGACTCGTAAAGGTTCAGTTCACACCTCAAGGGCTATGTGATCCCTCTTTGATGTTGTCCTCCAGAAACTTCTGTGACAGAACAGACATCATATGTCTGACATTAGATGCAAGAATCAAGCTAGAGGCGAGGCTGAATTCAGAGTCTTCCCCTGTTTCCCACCTCACCTCCACTGGCTCATCACACTCGCTTAGTGGTGGTATTCAGTTATCTCCAGCAGCCCACGCCATGCTTCCCAACCCCGTCAGATCAAGGGCCACCTTATTACAAATGCCCCTTTATCATACTGAATTGAAAAGCATAGATAACATAACTCATCACCATTTAAAAAAAAAGTTGATGCTCTAACTATATTAAAGGGAGATGATTTATTAAAAAAACATGAATTTCAAATTGTAAATGTATGGGCATATGTACGCTAGAAGAATATGTATGTTTTAGTATGTTAATCCTTGAACTTACGTACAGTTAGAACACTTCTTTACATTTGCCATTTTGAAACAAAGGCTAAATGTAAATCTGAGTATACAGAATCACCATGAATGGGACAGCCTGTTGTGTGGAGTCCAGAATCAGTGAAGTTTTGTCTCATTTGGGAGCAAGCCATCTTGGCGATGTTAACTGTTGCACTGTATTTTCTATATTTAGGGGATTGGGGGAGAGAAGCAAATCCAGGTTGTGTGCAAGAGGAAGAGGGCCGTGCTGTAGCAGACCTGCTTTGGGACAGTGGTTCCCCAAGTGGGATGCGTGTGATGAACCACTGGGGTGCCAGAAGGAAATTATTCATATCTTTATCATCCTTAAAAATGTCCTTTTGGGGAGTTTTTGTTTTGTTTTTGGCCACGCCGTGCGGCTTGAAAGATCTTAGTTCCCCAACCAGGGATTAAACCCGGGCCCTCAGCAGTGAAAGCGCAGAGTCCTAACCACTGGACTGCCAGGGAATTCCCTGGGGAGAGTATTTTGTAATGATATAAATATACATACTTTCTATACATATTGGAGCGCACATTCAAATTTTTTCCTGATGGGGTGCTTGAAGAAAGTTGAGAAACTGTTGGTCTAGACCTCCCACCCCAGGTGTTCTTAGGCTAGGTCAACAAAATCAGCCCTAGATTTTCTTCTCTCCCCAGCTTTGTGAAAGCAAGAGAGCTTTCCAAGAGATAGGTAGACAGCATGCCTTTCTTATGTGGTTTGATCTGTCAGTGACTTGAACAGAATTTGTCCCTGAGAGATGGTATGAAATGCCTTTATCCAGATATCCTTGGCTGGCAGTGAGAAAAAGGTATGATCTCTATCAATAGTTTTCAAACAGGGATGGCTTTGCTCACTCCACACCCCGTCTCCCAACCCCAGGGGACATTTGGCAACATCTGGAGACATTTTTGATTGTCCGGAGAGGGTAGGTACAACTAGCATCTAGTGGGTAAAGACCAGGGATGCTGCTGATTGGAGGAGACCCGTGAGCTTCCTTTAGCTAATAGCTTTCCACTTTTAGTTTGCTGTCCAGATAGTCAACTTGGAAAATGTCATTTCAGTTTGAGTATTTTGGAGCTTTATACTAAAGACAAGTGTGGAAATCCTACATAGGGAGTAAATTTTATATTATCTTAATATAGATTTACATTTAAGTGCCTTTATAGATTTGAAGTTGTTTCTTTTTCATCTAGTTAAGGCCTTTTCTTTTTGGCTGTGTTGGGTCTTCGTTGCTGCATGCAAGCTTTCTCTAGTTGCAGCAGGCGGGGGCTGCTCTTCATTGCGGTGCACAGGCTTCTCATTGCGGTGGCTTCTCTTGTTGCAGAGCACGGGCTCTAGGGCATACGGGCTTCAGTAGTTGTGGCGTGTGACCTCAGTAGTTGTGGCGCATGGGCTTAGTTGCTCCGTGGCATGTGGGATCTTCTCGGACCAGGGCTCGAACCCGTGTCCCCTGCATTGGCAGGCGGATTCTTAACCACTCTGCCACCAGGGAAGTCCCTAGTTAAGGTCTTATTCATAGTAGTTTGGATAAAAGTCTTCAAGGTATATTCATAGATTGTTTCTTTTTCTTTGTGTAGTTTGAAGTCCTGAAGAAGTACCTTGATGGCGGTGGAGATATCCTTGTAATGCTAGGAGAGGGTGGGGAATCCAGATTTGACACCAACATTAACTTTCTCCTAGAAGAATATGGAATCATGGTTAATAACGGTAATTATTATTGTTGTTTTAATAGAGGCAGTAATTTCCTGTTTATTATTTATATCGCAGTCCTCTGGGCCTAACAGTACAGTGGAAAAAGTCCTAGGCTGTGAGGGTGCATGGTCCAGGATTCTGGCCTCACCGGCAGTCTGAATTTTCTAGTGCTAGGCTTCTTCCATTTATAAAATGAGAGAGATTGGAATATAGTTCCAGGATTCCTTTCAGGTCAAAATTTGTATGTGTCTATAATATCAAACTTACTTCTAATCTAAGAAACGCCTTCCTCTCTTTTTCCCTTAAAGATGCTGTGGTTAGAAATGTATATTATAAGTATTTCCATCCTAAAGAAGCTCTAGTTTCCAATGGAGTCTTGAATAGGTAAGCATATTGAAAACAGAAATGACTTTGCCAATGACTCTCCCCTTTCCTACATGACTCTTCCCTTCTCCCTCTCACACATTCTTTTCTCTGGCCCTTTTTCCTTTCTTGCCTTTTCTAAAAATTTTATTATATCATAGTTTATTTTATTATATTACTTCTCATCCATCAAATTGCATTCCTCCCATCTTTTGGAACCTTACTCCACATCACCTTTTTGACGATTAGAATATATTCAGTTGCAAGTAAAGAAAACCCTATTTGGATGGGATTAAACAATACAGAGAATTTATTGATTCATGTCATTGAAAAGTCGAGAACTAGGGCAGGCTTTGGGTATGGATTGACTATAATATTCATAAGGTCATCAGGGCTCCAGTTGCATTTCTCTGCAGTTCTCTTGGCTCTGCTCTCCTGTTGTGGGGAGCTGACTAGTTTTAACAGTTCCCAAATTTGTATCCTCATGCCACACCATTTAGGGCAAGAGCATATGCCTTGGTCCCAGCATTCCCAGCAATAGTAGACCTGGGGTTTGCTGTGACAGAAGGCATAGAATGCCCTGGTGGCACAGTTATGTCATATTCTCCACCCCTGGAACCTAGGATGAAGTCAGTTTTTTCTCATCCATTGGATCCTAAAACATAAATTAAGAGCTTTGAGAAAGTGAGAAATGAATGCATGAGGGGGCAACAACAGGGGCCTTCTGGGAGCTTTTCCCTATATTCCAAATGATTCATTCCACACTTGAACTTGCCAGGTACTCTGCTCGGTCTGAAGATAGAGAGTCTAGAACACAGGACTAGAATGCGGGTCTAGTACATATATGGACCTTTCCCTCAGGACTCAAGAAAGAGGAACTGATTCTTATATTTTCATGTTCACTTTTGCAGGCTTCCCAAAAGAGCTGTAGGTGTGTAGGAGTACCTTTATTTGATTTTTAAGACTGGTATTTTGAGCAAGTCTGCACAGTACTTGTATCTAATTCATAGTTACTATTAATGAATGGATTGTGAAATTCCTAAATTTTTTTGTTTACTAGATTTTAATTTTTTTCTTCAAGGGAAATTAGCCGAGCTGCAGGGAAGGCAGTGCCTGGGATCATTGAAGAGGACAGCAGTGGAAACAATGCCCAGTGAGTGTTTTCTGAGGCCACCTGAAGAGGACGTATTTGCCATTTGAAGAGTTTTCTTTTTCAAAGCGAAGCATTTTCATTTCTGATTACAAAAGTAATTCTCACCAAAAACCAGATTGATCAGTTCAAAAGGAAGAAAATAGAAGTCCTCCGGCATAAATCCATGCCCCTCTCCCCAAAGATAATCCTTCTTAATAGTATTTAGATTTTTTTCGGGAATTCCCTGGCGGTCCAGCGGTTAGGACTCCGTGCTTCCACTGCAGGGGGCATGGGTTCAATCCCTGGTCAGGGAACTAAGATCCTGCATGCTGCACTGTGTGGCCAAAAAACAAAAAAAGATATTCAGATTTTTTTATTTTTTTCATATATAAAAATAGTTAGGTACTTTATCCTTTTTATGACTGGATTAAACTGGATGTATCCTAATCTACTCAATCTCCTATTATTGAACATTTAGGTAGTTTATAATATTTTGGTTTAATAATACCACCTAACATTCATTGAGCACTTACTGTATCACAGGCATGTATTATTACCTCATTTAATCCTCACAACAACCTATAAGGTTGTTGACAAGATAACAGTTTAATTGCCCAAGCTCACTTGACTAGTAAGTGTCAGAACTGAGTTTCAAACCTAGGCAGTCTGCTCTAGGGCCTGTACTCTTAACTTCTTTTCCTTACTGTTATTATAAACAGTTTTATATTATCATAAATAACAAAGCACAAAGTAAATGTCTTTGTATGTACAATTTGTGCACTTAATGCTAATATCTTAGTAGGCCAGATTCTTAGCATTGCCAAATGTGATGCATTGCCAAGTCACCCTCCAGGCTTTTGTAACATTTACAGTCCCTGTGAACGTGCCCCTTTTCCCTCTCTTGCCAGCATGGAATATTCTGTTGAAAATGATACCACTTTATTTTAACTTGCAATTCTTTTTTCTTTTTTTTAATAAATTTATTTACTTTTATTTATTTTATTTTTGGCTGCGTTGGGTCCTCGTTGCTGTTCGTGGGCTTTCTCTAGTTGCGGAGAGCGGGGGCTACTCTCCGTTGCGGTGCGCGGGCTTCTTATTGCGGTGGCTTTTCTTGTTGGGAGCACAGGCTCTAGGCACGTGCCCACGGCTAATTTCTAGAGCGCAGGCTCAGTAGTTGTGGTGAACGTGATTAGTTGCTCCGCGGTATGTGGGATCTTCCTGGGCCAGGGCTCGAACCCATGTCCCCTGCGTTGGCAGGCGGATTCTTAACCACTGCGCCACCAGGGAAGCCCCAATTCTTTGATTATTATGAATGGGATGGCTTTTAAAGTCTACTGGCTGATTGTATTTATTCTGTGAATTTCCTGCTCACTGCTTTTTTGCCTGTTTTTCTATTGATGGTTTGTCTTTTCTTATTCACTTATAAGACCTCCATGTGTTGCAAATGTTTTTCCCATTTACCTTTTTACTTTGGGGTATTTTGCCCCATAGAAGTTGAATGTTTTTATATAATTAAAGCATATTACAAAGCTCAAGTAGTTTGAATAATGTGATACTAATACAGAAATAGTGAAAAATAAATTAAAAAATTAGAATCAGATCCAAAATATGTGGAAGGTAGAGGTTATTAATTTATAGTTAAAGTGACATTTCAAATTATTGGGGAATGAATGGTATAATTTTTTTTTTTTTTTTTGTGGTACGCGGGCCTCTCACTGTGTGGCCTCTCCCGTTGCGGAGCACAGGCTCCGGACGCGCAGGCTCAGCGGCCATGGCTCATGGGCCCAGCCGCTCCGTGGCACGTGGAATCTTCCCGGACCGGGGCACGAACCCATGTCCCCTGCATTGGCAGGCGGACTCTCAACCACTGTGCCACCAGGGAAGCCCTGGTATAATTTTGGCTAATCATTTGGAAAAACATTTCCATTTTCATGCCACGCCCCAAAATATATTTCAGATGGATTAAATCTTTAAATATTAAAAATGAAACCATAAAAAGCACTAAAAGAAACTATAGGTGAATGTTTTGTAATCTTAGAGTATAAAAGACCTTTCTTAGTATGAAACCAAGGTAAAGTCATAAAGAGGAAAATGTATAGCAACATATATCATAAGTTGACATCTTTGACATTCAAGAATCACAATCTGATTCTTGGTGAATAAGTGAAAGAACTGTGGACTTGGAGTTAGAAGGATTTAGAAGTTCCTGACTTCATGCCTTACTTTGCAGCGTGACCCAGGGCAAAGTAACTCTTAGCTTCAGTTGCCATATCTGTGTAATGGGGACAGTATTAATCTTACAAAGTTCTTGGGAAACTCCAGTGTGGCAGTACGTGTGGAAGTGCTCTGTAAGATAGAGGGCATTGTACCTTACCTGTGATGTGACCATCATTACTTCCTCAGTAGTTGTCGTGAAGGGCAGATGGCAGGTTGTTAATTTCCTGGGTCATCCCGGAAGAAGCACAGTGTCTTGGGAGGCTTTGAGGTGGGATAAGCAGTCCTGCTTTGTGCTTTGAAATATCTTGACCTAATGGAGTCTCAAGCTCTCATTTGCCCCAGTTTTTATCATGTCCCTGTTTCCTCCTCTTACTCAGCCGTAGCCGCACTGACTTTGTTCTAACTCCTTAAGTATGCCAAGCTCTGTCTCACCTTAGGGCCTTCACATACCTGCTCCCTCTTCCAGGAATATACTCTCCCAGCCAATCTTACTCATTCACGCTTGGTTAGAAAAACTCCTGTATTTGTTTTGGGAGTGGGTGTTTAACCTTATGCTTAAAGTCTTATCAAAATGTCAGTCTGATTGATTTCTTAGTAATAATGAAAGAAATAGAGGAGTGTAAATAATAGCTCGACAATTTCTGTCATATAGTCATTCTACCTTCCTCCTTAAGAATGATCTCCCTTGAGTGCATTTGGGGAAGGTGTGGGGAAGAATGTGCCCTGACATCCACAGAACTATTTCTCCCACTTACCTTTTCTTCCTCCTTAACAACTGCTCATTTTTTTCTGTTCTTGTCCTGGAAATCATGGGCTGCACCCCCCTTACTGGGATACTACTGGGGTAGGGGCGGAAGGAGGAGAATGGGAAACATGGGGCAGGTACCACTTCTCAACCACGACGAGACACAGAAGTCATAGCGGTAGGTGAGACTTTACTGAAGGGATGGGGAAAACTAACACTGGAAGGAAATAATTTAAAACTTAAGCTAAAAAGAATGGTCTAAGAGAAAGGAAAATTAAAATCTTCATAAGGAACTCTTCATGGATATTCCCTCTGCCCATTCCCCCTCCCCCCGCCCCGGTTTCCAGTTGTATGCTTTGGTTTTAAGATTCTCGTTTCTTTCCTTTCTGAGGACACTTCCTTCAAACAAATACCTTTGCAGAGCTCCATTTTTCTTTCACTAAAACCCTAGCCCCTCCTGCAGGGGTTGACCTCCTCTAGGTCTGCACCCCACCCTTATCCCCTCCATCCCACACCCTTTCTAGGAGTACATTGCCCCAAGTACTGATTCACTCAAGACACTCGCAGTCTTTGCTAGGACAGTGGAGAGTAGAGGAGGGACTCCAGAGCAGGTCTGTGTAAAAGTGTCCAATGTGGGATAAATATATGCCTCTGTTGATATAAGCACTCAACAGGTAGCATACCCTTCTGATGACAGATATTCATTCTTAGAGATAACATCAGTCAAATTTATAAAGGAGAGGAAAGTATTTACATCTAAGACATTGTTACACAGAGCAGGCTCATGTATGGCTCTGGTTCAGTTCTTAGATGAGGCCCCCTCTTCTTCCTCTTCCTCCGTTGGGGCTACTTTAGTTCTTCCAGTTACAGTCATTTACACGTACGATTGTAAATTGTTAATTTATACTCACATTTCTTAAAATGCTTTATTAAACCTGTAGCTAGAGTGATACTAATTTTAAGTTAACAAACCAAAGCTTATAGAATATTTTCTGTTTGTTTGTGACTTGCTCAAGAAACACTGAGATTACCTTCAAAAAATTTTTATTCATTAAAAAAAAACCTTGAATATTTCTTTATTTCTTTCAGGGCTCTCACCTTTGTCTATCCTTTTGGTGCCACATTGAGTGTCATGAAACCAGCAGTGGCTGTTCTGTCCACAGGCTCTGTCTGTTTCCCACTTAACAGACCCATCCTGGCTTTCTATCACTCGAAGGTACAGCCTTTCTTAGATAAGGGTGGATATGTAATTTTTATTACTGAAATAGGAAGAACTACTTTAGTTTCCATGGGGTTTCATATATTTTCTCTTTTTTTTTTTGGCTGCACCACTATGTGGGATCTTAGTTCCCTGACCAGGGATTGAACTCATGCCCCCTGCAGTGGAAGCTTGGAGTCCTAACCACTGGACCACCAGGGAACTCTCATATTTTCTCATTGGTCTTCACAATAGTCCTGTGAAGTAGGATTTCAATGAACTACCTTTTACTTATGGGGAAACAGTGGATTGTCCAGTCATTGATGGAATCAAGACTATACCTAGCTCTTATTCTAGATCCAAAGCCTTTCCACTATAGCATGAGGCCACTGTAGTATAACTGTCTCTGACTACCAGCTCTCACCCTCAGTATAAGAGAATCCATTCAGAGAAAGGTTGAGTTAGCAGCCTATACCACAGTGCACAGAATTGTGCTGCTGGTATTTTAGTGTGTCCCAGGAAAACATACCAGAAGACTAGTTGTTCAATTATCATCCTGGAAACCCCACAAAATGTGGGAACAGGTGGTCCCAGAGGACACAGCCGTCCTCATTATCACCCCACGTATCCACTGCCTTTTAATTCATGTTTGCTGAATTCACCTTCATCTGTCTACCAAGACTTGGAATTCACCAGCTGACCTCTCAGTTTTTCTCCAGAGACTTGCATGTCTCTAGCTACACATGATTCTGTTTTTCTTTGTGGGACCTAAGTATTACTTTTCCCTCTCATATTTAAAAGCTCTGACGTCATTTTTATTAGGAAGTAAATAAATGTCTACGCTGTGTTTGAAAGATGATATGTAGACTAAATTGGTATAGCTATTAATGGTAGTTAGTCTCTTCTAAACAGCAGGAAATACTGTTTTAAAATTAAACTGTTATTGGACTTCCCTGGTGGTCTAGTGATTAAGACTCTGTGCTTCCACTGCAAGGGGCACAGGTTCGATCCCTGGTCCGGGAACTAAGATCCCGCATGCCCCACGGCACGGCCAAAAAAAACCAAATTAACATGTTGTTAAATGATTCAAGACGTGGAAATAACTGTTTACATTAAATGTCTGTTTATAGGCACAAAAGTAATGAGACACCATCTTAAGGGGCCTCTGGTAGTATAATACTAGAACTGTTATAATTATTTGATTTTCTAACTGTGCACAGAGATTTTACCTGGCTAAATCAGTGGATTTTTATGGAGCATCTGTTGGGTACAGAATTCTGTGCTAAGTGTGGTGATTCTTCTAGAATGCATGAGATTATCATGTGCTCATTGCCTAGCTATTTAAAGCCCATTTTCTCCTCCCGATAGGCTTTCAGTCCTGCCTTATAAACACAATCTTTCAGAGAGGTTGTTGCCTGTCACTCTTGTTGGTGAGATGAAGCAGTGATCCCAGGGAGAGGCTCCATCTGGAACCCATAGCAGCGCCAGGCTAGCACCGGGGCGTTCTGCCTCCTTGCCCAGGGCTATTGCCTTGAGCTTATCATGGTCCTTTCTAGGTCTTTGGTTTACTGGGATAGACTCATTAACATTGAAGGAGCAAATTGGTCCTTTAGTAGACATACTCTTATTTAATTGGAACAAATTATAGACAGATGCTGGAAAAGGAAGCTGAAGACAATGGTAGAATCAGTCAGGACAGAATAAAAGGATTAAAGGACGATGTATAATCTATTTGAAATAAATGAGGTAGGGAAAAGAAAATACAGTTGACTCTTGAGCAGTGCAGGGGTTTGAGGTGCCAGCCCTCTGCACAGTGGAAAATCGTGTGTTACAGAGTCAGTCCTCTGTATATGCGGTTGTGCATCTGCGAATTCAACCAACCACGGATCACGTAGTACAGTACTCTTTACTATTGAAAAAATTTCGCTAGTAAGTGGGCCCATGCAGTTCAAACCCATGTTGTTCAAGGGTCAACTGTATACTAAGGAAAAGAGAATGTAAATCTGACTGTGAGTAGAGGTGTAGGTATTTACTCACCTACAGGGATTCAGATCGCAGCCCAGTTCATTCAGTCACGTCCCTGCTATTTCTATAGAATTCCACCCAATTCACTTCCTATTCTCAGTAACCTATCTGTTTGCAGTGGTTATGGTATAGTAATCGTATTATTTTTCCTCTGAAGCATTTGCTTTTAACGTGGGACAGGTCAGAGTTTGTTTTGCAAATTTTGTTTTATTTACAGAATTTGTGCATTTGTAGCTCAGCAACTCTGCTTAGGTGTCATTCTTTCCCAGCGTGGTTGCAGTTGTGCCTGTTCTCTGTATGCGATGTTGCTAGAAAATCTGATTTCATTTTGTGTTTTTAATATTGCACTGTTTGTTTTCTCATTACAAAAATAATATATGCTCATTGTAGAAAGTTTTTTCAATGCAGAGATGCACTGCTCTGAGGCAGCCCAGGCTGGCGTTCTGATCATTTTCTCCCACTTCTGCTTGTGCCTCATTTTCGTTTACTTGCCTCACAGGCTTTAAACTCCAATAGCTGTACAATTGATGGTACACTTTTTTTTAGCCTAATGTTATGACAGAAGCATTTTCCCATATTATTGAGAAACCTTTCTAATATATAATTTAACAACTGGGGGAGGTTCCATTATTCTTAACCATATTTCTGTGGGTGGACATTTGGATTTGTTTCTAATCTTTTGTGATTATGACTATAAAGTTGTGCAGAGTTTTTGGTATATTTTATACTGCTTTGTTGCATTTGTTGACAGTTTCAGCAACGTTGTGTCAAAGAAGTTACTTCACTAAACCTGACCAACACTGTTTATAGTCATGTTTTTCTTATTAATCTGATAGGAAAAAGTACTTTGTTTTGTTTTTTTAAAATTACTAATATTAAAGTTTTTATTATTAACCAGTTGTTTCTTTTGTGAATTTTTCATGCTTGTGGCTTGGTTTTCTGTTTAGATCTTAAATACTGTTTTTTGGTATTCATAAATGTCTAAATCTTTATAGATTATCTATGGATTTGTCTGTTTTTTCCTTTAAGATTATGATATTCATTTATAATTTCACTAACAATGGGAAAATACTGTCGAACGAATTCACACTGCTTTCTGTTAATGTCAAATTGAAGGGTAAAGAAGTGTCTGAATTGAGAAGCAGGTTGGAATATAGGCGTTGTGGTAATTGACATTTCTAGACCATTAAAATACGCAAGTGAATTGGCACTTCTTAGTATATAAGACATTTGCTCACGTGGTTGTAATGATAAGTGTTTGGGGACTGAAATGCACGTGGTACATTTTGGGATCTGAATATCTGACACTGCTTTGTCATCAACAGAACCAAGGTGGGAAACTGGCAGTGCTTGGCTCATGTCACATGTTCAGTGACCAATATTTGGATAAAGAAGAAAACAGCAAAATCATGGTAAGCTCTTCTCTTTCATCTAATGAATAATATGTATGATTTTCCTGTCATTAAAAAAAAAAAAGTACTGCTGCGTTCATCTAGTCATTTAAAACCAGCTATTCAGAACCCATTATACACCAGGCACTAAGGATACAAAGATGATTCAGGCATAGTCTCTGCTCTAAAAAAGTATATAGGACCCTGAGAGAGAATGTGAGAGACAGAGAAGTAAATCCAGAAGGACGTGGCGAGTGTTTCTAAGCACACCACCCCGGGCTGGGAGCCACCCTGGAGAAGTGGGGAGGAGCAGACCCAAGCCGGGCCTCCCGTATAGAGCCTAGGAACTCAAACTTTCTTCGAAAAGCCACGGGGAGCCCTTGTAGAGTGTCCAGAGCCTTGGGCATAGTCAGATCTGTGAATGCAGAAGATGTAAGGGAGAGGGCAATCTGGAGCCAGTTAGGAGGCTGGCAGAGAAGGAACAGGGACCTGAATGAAGGCAGGGAAGGTGTCAGTTGGGGGAGGGGCTGGCCAGCACAGTGGGATTTAGGAGGGGTTATGATAGGACTGTCCCTGATTGAGGCGGGGAAGGAGGGAAAGGCATGGCAAGTGCAAAGGAAACATGTCCTGTGAAGGGTGACGGGGTGCAGGCCAGAGCTGGATGTTGGCGTGATGCCGGTGACTCACTCAACCAGAGGGAGAAGGTCCCACTGAGCTTTCTCATTAATGAAATAAGTTCCTTCAGCCTTAAGGATTATTGTCTTATTGAGAGATTGATTTAAGATCTCGTTTCTGGGAATTCCTTGGCGGTCCGGTGGTTAGGACTCTGCACTTTCACTGCCGAGGGCTTGGTTTCAGTCCCTGGTTGGGGAACTAAGATCCCACAAGCTGTGAGCTGCGGCCAAAAAAAAAAAAAGGATCTTGTTTCTGTAGAATCTACATGAAGTTCCAGTGTCTTTATCACATTCTGGGGGCATCTTATTATATTGTACTTTTTAAGTCCAGACTGTCATCAGCACATTACACAGGGATTGTTTCAGAACAATGAACAAATTTTAATAAATTCTGGCTGGTGATTAAAGGTTAGAGCGCCCTAAGATAAATGATAAATTTCCAATAATAAAAATGGCACTGGGGTAAGGAAGACTTTGCAGTTTTCATATTATTTCACCAAGATAAGGGTGGCTACACTTTTTCAAATCACTGGTGGGTATTCTCTTTCCCTTTATCATTTTTCTTGATTGGTTTAATTCCCTAGTCCTGCCCTCAGCTTTCTCCAATAACCAAATGGGTAATTCTGTGTTTACTTTTTTTAATTTAGGATGTTGTTTTCCAGTGGCTCACAACAGGAGACATACACCTAAACCAGATTGATGCTGAGGACCCAGAGGTAGGAGGTTGTGAATCATTAAAAGAAAACTTTGAAATGAAAAATGGGTCCAGCTTCTCAGCACCACTTCTAACAGTTCCAAAGGAATATCTATCTCTTACTTTATCTGTTAGACAGATGGCAAGAAGTGATGCTTTTTAAATTTATTTATTTATTTTTGGCTCTGTTGGGTCTTCGTTTCTGTGCGAGGGCTTTCTCTAGTTGTGGCAAGCAGGGGCCGCTTTTCATCGCAGTGCGCAGGCCTCTCACAATCGCGGCCTCTCTTGTTGCGGAGCACAGGCTCCAGACGCGCAGGCTCAGTAGTTGTGGCTCACGGGCCCAGTTGCTCCGCGGCATGTGGGATCTTCCCAGACCAGGGCTCGAACCCGTGTCCCCTGTATTAGCAGGTAGATTCTCAACCACTGCGCCACCAGGGAAGCCCAAGGAGTGATGCTTTTTGGCAAGACGAAGGCCATGTTGTAAAAAAATAATAAATCAATGAATTATATAATTCGTCGTAGAGTTCAGTGGGGTGGGAGCCTCTCTCTGTATATGTAATAATTGGAATTTAATTTATGCCTTCTGGCCCAAACTTTCAGAGTCAGTATCTGTAGAGAAATACTTCTTTCAAAAATATGAAGGGTAAAAAACTAATTTTTTCATGAAGAAACAAAGATCATCAGAATTTAAGTTTTAAACTCTCGTTTTGTTGCCTTTAGGAATAACAATCCTAAGGGCATTATGATAATACTTATCAGACAAATAAGAGTGGTGAGACCAGCACTGGACTAGGAACCAGTAACTACATTCTAGGTCCCACTCCACCATGAGCCCTGGGACCTTAAGCAGGTTATTTCGGACCTTTTTCATCTTAGTTTTCTCATTAGTTTTGGGAACACTAATACCTGTGTTCTTTGTCTCACAGGATAATTGTGAGGCCTAAATGAATAGATGTAAATTTACTTGTTAAACTAAAGGCTGTAAAAAGGGCTATATATCTATCAAGACGTTAAAAAAAAAACTCTTGTATTTATTATCTACCAAGCACTGTATATCACATACTTCCACATAAATCATCCTGTTTAAACCTCACCACAGCCCTGGGAGGTAGATGGTCTGATTCTCATTTTACAGATGAGGAAACTGAATTCTTCAGGATTGTAATATGCCCAAAGAGCAAGCAATTACAGAGCTGGGACTCAAACCCAGGTCTCCTAATTCAAAGTCTACTCGTTCTTCCTTTAGTTCTGTGTTTCTTAAACTCTGAAATGTCAGGAAAGTGATTTCTTGGCGATAGGTAGCAGGAGGTGGGCAGAGGCCATCAGAAATGGCTGCCCGCTGACTGCTCCTGCCCTCAGCTGAGGACTGACTTCTCTGGGAAACCCAGGGGCTGACTAGGGTTAGCAAACGCGAGCGCCCTATGTCTAAAATACTCCCTTACCTGGAAACATTAAGTGTGGAGCTATTTTGCTTAAATTTCTCCTAAAAAGTGATGTTCGCCCCCAAAACAGAAGAATTGGGGTACAGCCAGGAATTCGCTTTTCAGGTCTCACAGGACCCAACTCTGAGTGGACGGCATCTTTGACAGCCGCCAATCCTACTTAGAGTGTCGTGGGTCGAGGGAAGCAGCACTAAGAGGTGCTGCATCTGCTCCTGTCCTGTGTGGCCACTTTGCTCCTGCTAAGTTTCTGTCATTCCTGTTTTCTAGCTGAGGAAGCTGAAGTAAGTAAATTCTTCAAGGTTCCCACTTCGATTAATACCTGCTCAAGCCATTCTTAACACCCACTTCAGGCTGATTCCGGAGCCTGAGCCTTTTCTACTGCTCTGTTGTTCACACTCCACCACGTGTGACACTGGGCTGGTTCCAAAGGGAAGAAGCATCAGTAGAAACCAGAGGAGGGGAGTGTTGTTAAGGCCTTTCTCTAAAACCGTGCAGTTTCATATATCTTCCAGTTGTGAGACCTGGTGAAAAACATTCTTTGTATTGTAAGGCTTTGGAAAGTAAAACACTGGACCCAGTAACATTGTACAGTAAGAAATTCTGAAAATCTAAACTTCCTGTGATTTCACATCAGATCTTATTATGTTGGAATGGGTTTCAAACCCAGACAATAGCCCAGTTTCAAATGATATTTAATAAAATAATAAAGAGCTGAAGGAATTTACATAACAAGTTTTAACCTCAAAATCTGCCAGGAAGTCATGAAAACCAGTGGTCTTGGGAGCACTCCTTTTATTTATTTTTATTTATTTATTTATTTTAACATCTTTATTGGGGTATAATTGCTTTACAGTGGTGTGTTAGTTTCTGCTTTATAACAAAGGGAATCAGCTATACATATATCCCCACATCTCCTCCCTTTTGCGTCTCCCTCTCACCCTCCCTATCCCACCCCTCAAGGTGGTCACAAAGCGCCAAGCTGATCTCCCTGGGGAGCACTCTTTTTATGTTTCTGTCTGGACATCTAAGTCCTTGCTACTTGTCTGAACTAGGATTTTGTAGCAGGCTTCTGTGCGGAGCTAAGAATCAGCCACGGGACCTTTGGGGTTGCTGGGCCCATACTTACCTCTGTGCCGTGACCCGAGTGTATGTTCTGCCATAGTCAGCGCCCTTGTTACTGCTCTCACCTTCATCCCTGTCCTATTAGAGGGTTGAAGCCTCTACAACAGCCAAATAGTGCTAGGAAGGGCATTTATTTGTTGACGCTTCTCCCTTGTTTCTTGTCTAAAAAAAAAGTTTGAGAATTGGGGGAGTTTTCGACACTTGGGATATAGGGAAAAGTGAGCCTGTTTGTCTTGACGTCTCATTTCCGTCACGCTCAGGCACGTTTCCCCAAGTGCTGGCTCTGGAGAATGTGGAACAGTATGTTGTGGGTGACTTCAGAGACCAGTTTTTAAAACTATCACCAAGTTGGCCTTGTTAGAAGTCAAGGCTAAATGCAGTTCAAAGGGAAATTAGGAATACACAGACTCCTGGTTGCCCGCATGCATTTATTTAAACTTCAGTTTATTGCTCGACTAGGTAATGCCTTCACATAGTTTGGAATTCAAAAGCATACGCAATGAACAGTCTTCCTTCTGTCTTTGCCCAGCCACTTGGTTCCCCTCCCCAGTGACAGCAGTCTTAGCAGTTTCTTGTATGTTCTTCCAGAAAGATTTTATATAGAGATGAATATGCATATGTGTATGCTCTCCTTCCCCCTTGTTTTACCCAAATGGTGCTGTGTACGCTTTGTGTATACACTGTCTAGCACCTTGCTTTTCACAGTTACCAGTATGTCTTGGAGGTTTTTCTGTACGTATTCATAAAGAGCTTTCTTTTGATTGTTTTTTGTTTTGTTTTTTGAAAACTGAATTTTCCATTATTTGTACTGTGGTATATTTAACCAGTCTCCTATTGATGGTTATTTAGGTTTTCCCGGTCTTTTACTGTTACCAGCAGACAGTACATGTCATCATTAAGGGTTCTCAGCAGTGCTGCAGGCATGTCCTCGGCTAGGTGAGAAGGGCTGGGGTCTAGTGTCCAAGGAGGGGTTGTCTGTGCTGGGGTCACAGGTGGTTCGAACACAGGACAGGAGAGAAAGCAGAGTGTACGGCCCAGATGCTAGTGGGTGGAGAGAGGATAGATGTTGAAATGGTAGCTTGTGGACTTTCTTTTATGATTGTGTCTTTTTTCTCACTGATGTAGAAAATAAGATCATCAGCTAAAATTAAGAGATAGAAAATCATATTAGATGGTTGAAGTGACAGAAGGAAAGTGTTGCCTACGAGAATGGGAAAAGGGAATGAAGTTGAGAATTTAGTTGATGGCTGAGCACTCAAGATCAGTGTGTAATGAAAAGGAGACCAGTCAGCAGGGTTGTGCGTTTCTCCAGCCATATTCAGCTGTGTGCGGACCAGCATGAATCATTGCAGAGCTGGGTTTTGTCAGCGTTGGGGATTACCCAGGTGACCTTTGTCCTTCTTTCCACCGAGAGTGGCTTATTTAAGCTTTAGTTGTCAGTGATCATGAACAGTGAGATGTCTTAGCAAGAGAGTAGAAATATTGCAGATTTAGACCTGAGGCGCTGGAGACCAGACAGAGTAAATTCTTGCCCCTGCTATGCTGAAAGGAACCCTCTTGTGGCTTTCAGATTTCCGACTACATGATGCTGCCCGACACGGCCACCCTGTCCGAGCGGCTGCGAGTGTGTCTCCAGGAGGGCGATGAGAACCCTCGGGACTTCACCACCCTCTTCGACCTGTCCATCTACCAGCTGGATACCACTTCCCTCCCCAAGGTCATCAAGTCAGTACCTCGGCTCTCTCAGCTGCTCTGCACGCCATTGAGTGTTCGGTTTGAAAACACTAGCCTGGGGGCGGGAGTTAGGGGCACGGCAAGTGCGGTGTGCAAAACGTGTTCTCAGACCTGTGAGGAGGTTGGCCGAGACAGCTGGGAGTTTGGGGCGGGGCTCGATACAGAGGAAACTGCCAGCAGTTGTCAGTTCCTGCTGTGTTCCAGGCTCTGTATTGGACATTTAGAGAAACCAACTTGTTCCGGTTTGCCCAGGACATTCCTGGTCTGAGTACAGAGAGTCCCACGTCCCAGAGACCCCCCTCAGTAAACCGAGGTGGGCAGTCACCCTGTAAGCACTCCACACTGTGCCTTCATTTAATACTTTCAGTGGTCCTCTGAGTTACCTGCCTCACTTCCAGCTGAGGAAACTGAGGTTTAGAGAGGGAAAGGATTCTCCCACGGTGGGAGCAGGGATCTCAAGCCAGGCCTGAGTGTCTTTCAGGCCAGTCCTTGACTCTGTTTCATGCCGGCTTTGTTGGTGGTGTTCTGCATCCCTAACAACAGGGGCAGGGCCTAACACTTTTGAGCATCTCTGGCCTGGCACGGGATCTACATCTGGATAAACCAAAGGCTGAAGGCACAGCTACAGATGATTGTCTAACATCCTGGCCCTGTACTTATGTTCAAGGTCATCAAGCACTCATAGAGCTCTGACTGTGCTGAGCACCGTACCTAAAGTGTATGGTTTTATGGAGGAGACAGACAAAAGCCGTGATGCAAGGTTAATCTAATGCTAAATGTGAAATGTAAAACTGGAGGCCATGGCATAATGAGGAGAGAGAATTCGATTCTGACTGGGGTAAGCAGGGAAGGCTTTAAGAAAGAGGGGCCGTTTTAGCCAGGCATTGAGGATTTCAAAAAACATTTCTGCGTGACTTGTGTCTGCTTGGCCCTCTGATGGATGGCGCACTTTAAGGGGTGAGAGGATTTCAGGAGATGGTTTGGGGTGTTGGGAGAGAACATTCTGCAGGGAGGTTGCTTTCTGAGCAAAGGCAGGGTATGTCCAGGCAAGGAAGTTCATTCCTAGTTGCCATTTGAACTGCATTTAGCCTTGACTCCTAACAAGTACCGTGTTAATTTTTTTATGTACATTGCTTTATCATCTACTAATCACAATACAGTTATTATCCCTGTTTTACGTATGAGGACACTGAGGCACAGAAAAAATAAGTGAGTTGCTTAAGGTCACGCGGCTAGGTTTTGGTGGCACCTGAATTTGCATCCAGCCGCTCCTAACCCTGAACCTGGGAAGAAATTATCTGGAGATTTATTACTGTAGGAAGTTAGAGAGTCTCTGAAAAAGAGAACAACACTGACACCCCCAGAGCTGCCGGGGCATCTCTGTCACCCCCTCACCACCTGCAGCCTGCGGGTGGCAGCCAGGTTGTAAGTCCTGCCTGCACATTTGGCTCTTCATTTGCACTTTGGTTTTGAGCTCTGATGTTCTCCTTCTAACTCAGGGCTTTTCTTAGGATAACAGAAGTTCCAGCAGGCTGCTCCGCTGGCTGCTTCCAGTCCGACCGGCTTCTGCCGTTTTGACTTGCTTCTCTCCTGATGCAGGTGGACCAGGCCATCACGACCATTCTTCAGTGTTGAATGAGGGACTGATTGGAACTGTCTGCTATTTTAGTGTCGGCAGAGTCAGGTGGTGGATGTTTCAGAGGCTTGGACGGCTCCTTTAATTGTATTTGTCTTTCATACCACAGCAAAGGGCAGGAGTTACTGGTTTACAGTTTCTGTATGGAGCTCTTAGGTATTTTTATTCACATGTAACAACTTTTGAATGCAGTTTCTCTTTTTGAGTAAAAATTGCATTCGTCATTAAATATTTCTGTCAGCTGTAGGGTATTGCTCTGAAGTGACTTCATTTGTCCAGCCGGTCTTTATTGATGCCTGTGGGGTGTGAGGTAGAGACAAACAGTGTGGCGGTCCCTGCCCTCAGAGTCCATGGTGGGATGCAGAGTGAGACATGGGCGGTGAAAATGCACCACCAGAGGTCAGGCCAGAGTATTCTGGAATATAGAGCAGCCCCATTTCACAGATTTGTGTGTAGCAGTGGCATTTATTCTTGCCCTTTTCCCATATTGATCATCTTTCTGAATTAGGTTTTGCTTGCTTTTAAGATTAGCTTCTCCACCCATTCCCCACCGCCATCAAGTACATGTTGGCTACTAGTAGGAGGACGATTTGGGCAGGTGGTGAGCCGAGTGGACAAAGGGAAGACTTAATGGAATTTATTTTATTACTTACACAGGGCTTCAGCACAGTCAGCTCTACCTAGGGACAGAAAACAGAATGTCATGGCTAGAATGACCAAGGCCAGGACTTGGCATCAGGGTTCTTTGTGTGTGGGTACTAGAACCTTTAGCTTAGAACTGCCTCTAATTCTGCCATCTGGGTAGACTGAGTCGTGGGGCTTCTGGTTGGCAGGGATTAGCCAGGTCTGAATTCTGACCTTGCCTTTGTTGCTTCCTAAGCACATGACCTTGGGGAGCTACTTCAACTCTATACCTCTGTTTCCTCTTCTGGAAGAGATTACACCCACTTTCCAGGGCTGTTTTGAGGATTACATTAAATAAGTGCCTCGCACAGGGTCAGGCACAGCACGTGGCATGTGGTAGATGCTCAAGAAAAGTTATTTCTCTTCTCTCCGTGGGGATCATCTGCTCATTGCTAGGATAGACGCTCCCCAAGCATCTTGGACTAGTGGAGGTGGTGACGGCATAAGCTCAGCTAGCCATCTTTCTGCGGTCATAGACCTGTCTCCTTTCTCAAAGCACCCCTACAGAGAAAGTCATGAACTTTGTCCACACCCCTTGGCATTTGCTTGCTTAGATGAATTTTGAAAGGCCACAAATGAGCACACAATTTAAGTTGGGTGAGTGAGTATATTTTAATTTGCCTCATTCCCAGAGGAGGTCACAGAGCTTGTACAATCTATACCCCGATGCAGAAGGTCAAATTAAGGTTTGGGAGGACGGAGGCAAAGGGGAAGCCGCAATAAAAAAACTACCGTGGGGGAAGGTCAGCCCTTGACTCCATTAACTCCTTCGTGCCGTTCTCACTCCGCCACAGCTGCTCTGGCTGCCCTGCTGTTCCGTGAAAATGTCTCGCTCCCCTTTCCCTCCTCTTGTTCTGGCCTCTGCCTGGGACGCCTCTGAGGGAGACTGCCTGACCTGCCCCTCCCTCACTCAGGGCTGCTCTGGCAAAGCCCCACTCCCTGCCCCTTCCCTGTCTCTGTCCCTCTCTCCAGATTAGCTTTTCTTCCTAATGCTTCTTAATCCCTGGCATCTTGGCTTTTGTTTATTGTGTGTCTCTCTTCCGCTAGAATGTCAGTCCCATGAGGGCCTGCCTTGGTCTCTTTTTTCCCCTGCTGCCGTACTTCTGGCAGATAAAACTGCCTGGTACACAGTAGGTGTTCAGTAGATGTTTGTGGAGTGAATGAGCACACAGAAGTGCATATCCTGTGGATCTGTTCAGTCGCCAGAAGCAGACTTCAGATTTGACTCCTGTCTCTTGACGGTGAAAACAGAGAAGGAAACACAGTGAGTTACAAGATTCACGGTGTCCAGTGGGTAAAAATTAAAAGCCTATTTAGGAGAAGCCCGATAGGAAACTTGAATGAACTTTCCCTTTCAGTTCTCAATAAAGTCATGCCGTCTGTTGCAGTAGAGAAGATTCCTGAAAGGATCATTACATTACGTGTAACAATACATTTTGTGTGATTTTTATTTTTTTGCCAAAGTGCTAAGCCTCCTGATCGTTGGAGACGAGCACCGTGAGATCAGATAGACATGCTTTGCATCAGTGTCTCATCTTGATTCCTGCTTTTTTATCTTCTTCTTAACACAGGGCTCACGAACAGCTAAACGTGAAACATGAACCTCTCCAGCTCATCCAACCTCAGTTTGAGACGCCACTGCCAGCCCTTCAGCCAGCGGTCAGTGGGTGTGTGGGGGGCATCCTGCCGCGGAGCCCCGCTGTTTGCCCCTCCCTCACCAGCTGGCCTCGTGTGGGGCTGGCTTCCTCATGGGGTCATGTTTCTCTGGCTCAAAACATGCATAGAGACCAAACCTGTTAGTATTCCACAGGGACTTCCATTTGGTGTAGTTCCCAACTGAGGAATCACGGGTGTGGACCTCTCTGGCTGTTAAACGTTTCCTGTCTTGTGGGGTTGAAGGGCATGTATGAGAACACCTGGCTGAAAAGGAGGAAGAGCTTTGTGCTAGAAAGCTTTGAGCTCTCCAGGCAACGGGCAGTCAGATTCACAGCACAGTTCTAAGAGCCCAGGGGACAGTCATGTGTCTATAGGTTATTTTTCAACATTCCAGTCCAGCGTGAGTTCCACTTGCCTTCAAAATTGTCTTATCCCACCACATTCTGGAAGGTTATGAGCCAATTGGCTTCACCTTGGTAACCTGAAAATCGGCCACAGTGGAAGTGTTTACAAAACGGGAAATGACAAATGCTACAGATGAGGCCTCTCGTTTCGAGTGATAGCTCAACATTTATCAGCACACCACTGCCTCATACCTGCAAATTCTGGCTATAGGTTCAGCACTTTCTACATTAATCTACATCTGTTTCCCCAATTTCTGTCCCTGAAGAACTCATCATCAGATGAGAAACGACTCATGCAAACGACTCATGTTCAACACAAATTTGCACAAAATGCAAATAAGCCGGATAAGCCCCAAGCTGTGTGTCCTTGCATGAGTCGGTACATGCAAGGGCGCTGGTACATCAGCTTGGCGAGTTTGGCGGCATGCTTGGAGCTGGTTCTACTGGGTTGCTTGCACTGGGCCGCCGTCTTGCTTGCTGTGGCCTCATGGGTTAGGGCGGAAGGAGGTGATGGGCGCTGGGCCGTTCTTCGTCTCATTTTCCTTACATCTCATCATCGTCGGTTATGGCTTTGGATGCGCTCTTTCATGAAAGACTTTATTGCCTTTCAGGTTTTCCCTCCTAGCTTCAGGGAATTATCACCCCCTCCGCTGGAGCTGTTTGACTTAGATGAGACGTTCTCCTCTGAGAAGGCCCGGCTTGCTCAGATCACCAATAAGTGTGAGTGTGGTCAAATTCTTGTTTGTTTTCTTTTGTGAGTTTTATTAAATTGTGAATTTCTGAGATTTGCCCTGAAAGAAAGCTTAGAGTTTGTTTAGGGAGAACAATATGAATGGAAGTGTAAAAGCACAGTTTGTGTTTATTTCATGTGAATGATGTGGCTTGTTTCCCTAGGGGTCAGTTAGCTCAGTGAGCTAGAACATGGTGCCAGGCAGAGGCCAGGGTCTCAGCTTTAATTCCTGTGTGTCTTTAGTTCTGACCTGTTGGGTGACCCCAGGATGAATTCTGACTCTGGCTGCCTCTTAGCAAACCTAGGCCATTGGTCACAGGAGCCGTTGAATAAAAAAATTCAGTCAGGGCCAAGAGAATTACAGAGACTTCAAATTGGAAGGGATTCTAGAGAGAGTCAAGTGTGCCCACCCTGACCCGTGGGTGAGGAAATGAGGCTCCGGGCTGCAGAGCTGCAGGGTGGGTGGTGTTCCCGACTCTCAGCCCCGTGCTCCTCCTGACATGCCCTTCCTCCAGCACAGCAGGTGGGCCTGCACACATGGATTTGGAGACAGAAAATTGAGGCAGTGACCCCACTCCTGGGAATCTAACCTAGGGAGATAAATGAAGGTACACAGATGACTACGACATTACTTATTAAAAAATAAAATACAGTTGGGAATAGCCTTAGTGTTCACTCACAGGGAAATGGTAGTAAATTGCACCACATTCAATCAGTGGGACAATATGTAGTCTTTATAAAAGAGGCTTACAAAGGCCAGGGGGTGACACTGAGATTCCTAAATGAAGAAAGCAAGATATAAAACTGCACTTAGAGTAGGATCCCAACTATGTGAACATCTATATGTGCTCGAACACCAGAAAGGAATGTGCAAAAATGAAAATAGTTCAATGTCAGACACCTTTACTGCATCTCTGTTCCATGCCGGGCATTGTGGTAGGTACTAGGCAATCAGAAATTAGCAAGACCTAGTAATTAGTCCAGTGGGAATAATAGACCTGTGAAGGATCAGACCCTTTGACCATGCGTTTCTGTTTCTAGCGGTTTATCCTGCAGAAATCCTAGTAGAAATGCATAACAGAAAAGATACAGAGATATTAATTGTAGCATTCAAAAAATAGACAACAACAGTCTAATAGTCTATCAGTAGGAGAATTGGTTTAAAAAAATATGAGACAAAGTGGAATATTATACATGTGTTCAAAGAAAGATGTGGAGCATAAGCTTTGACTGGCATGTCCATGTTACATTGTTAACTGATGACAGCAACTTACAGAACTATTATAGTTTGATCCCCTGTTTTTACACATATGTAGACATGTAGACATACATGGCAGTAATTACCCTAGGAAGTATTGGTGGGGGTAGAGCTAGAGTGAGAGAACACTTCTATCATAACTTTAAAAATGCAAATCAGAGGGGAAGAAAAGAAATTACAGTATAGTGTAAGTAGGGCAGTAATGGCTGTCCATCCTTGATACAGGACTGGGGATGGTTACACAGAGAATTATGGATGATTTTTTGTTTCTTTTATTTCCTTTCCTATAATATTGCTATAGTAAATGCTATTTAAAATACCCCTGGGACTTCCCTGGCAATACAGTGGTTAAGACTCCATGCTTCCACTGCTGGGGGCGCGGGTTTGATCCCTGGTCAGGGAACTGAGATCCTGCAAGCTGCGTGGTGCAGCCAAAAAAATTTTTTTAAATAAATAATATAAATAAAATAAAATACGCATATGTCCTTCACATAATGATCCTTGCGGCAATCAGAGAATGGTACTTTGATTCCCCGCTGGTGGGTCCTGTTCTTTGTAACGTAGGAATGCCAGATCTGGTGATAGCGAGCCAGAACCTGGCTAGCTTTATTCTAATTAGGAGTGTCACACTTTTGTCCTAATTTACAAAAACAGCACATCAGAGACCTCTACAGTTTGTCACTGTTTAAGTCCTTTGGTCACATTACCCAAGGGAGAGGTGAGTGATCTTGAGAGATGTAGGAACTTGACAGGGATACCCAAACCACAGTAAGTCTGTACTTGGGGAAGGGCAGAGTCACGGGTGAACCTAACTGCCCCAGCTGTGCTTAGGTACTGAAGAAGACCTGGAATTCTACATCAGGAAGTGTGGTGACATCCTTGGAGTCACCAATAAACTACCAAAGGACCAGCAAGATGCCAAACATATCCTCGAGCACATCTTCTTCCAAGTGGTGGAATTCAAGAAATTGAACCAGGTACAGAACCCAGAAGGCCCACTCAAGTGGGAGTCCTTCCAGTGGTGATATCATCCATAAACTGGACTTCTCGTGTTCCATGCCATTCATTCTGCGGGCATTTCACTAGCTACTAGGTGAACAAAACAGATGATGTTCCCTGCACTTCTGGGACATATATCTAGCTGGAGGAGACAGTAAACAATAAACGTAATATATAAGTAAATCACATAGGATGCTAGGAGATGATAAGCGCTATTAAAAAGTAGAGCAGGGTCAGAGGGATCAGTGTGCTGAATGTGGTGATATTAAATTAAATAGGGTGGTCAGGATAGGCCACACTACAAAGCTGACATGGGAGCAAAGACTTGAAGGTGTTGAGGGAGTTGGCCATGGAGATAGCTGGGGGACAAGTGTCCCAGGCAGAGAGAAGACCTGTGCAGAGTCCCTAAGGCTGGGCTCTGCCTGGCTTGTTTGAGGGACAGCAGTAATGCCTGTGTGGCTGGAGATAACTGAACCAAGGATGGAGCAGCAGGACGTGAGGTCAGCACCTTATGTTAGAAATCATCTTGCCCAGGGCTGAGGACCAAGAACTTAAAAATTATGCCTGGCCTTCATCTTGCGTATCCCTGGACAGGATTTCTAAAATTAAATGTCCAACCAAGGTTGGTAAATGGGCATTCATTTATATACTACTGATGAGAGAATAAGCTGGTTCCACTTTTATGGAGATATTTTTTATAATATCGTTCAGAAGCCCTAAATATATATATATATATATATATATATATATATATATATATATATACCTTTGACCCAGCAATTCTAATGCTTAGAATTTGTCTTAATAATATAATCCTGGGATTTCCCTGGTGGTCCAGTGGTTAAGATTCCACACTTCCACTGCAGGGGGCACAGATTCAATCCCTGGGCGGGGAACTAAGATCCTGCATGCCATGTGGCGTGGCCAAAATATATATACATATTCTGAATGTGTGCAGATTTACCAGTCAGGATGCTCAGTGAAGCACTGTTTTAATTGAAGAAAAACTCTCATCAGTAGGGAACAAGTACCTAGGGTGCATCCATAAGATTAAGAATGTTTAGAAGGATGTTTAAGGACTTAGGAAGACATTCATGATACAGTGAATGGGGTGGGGGGAAAGGACTATAAAACAGTATAAAGAGAATGTCCATCTTTCATACACACACACACACACACACACACACACGATTTTAGGTGCTGAACAGAAAGACTGATTAGGATCTGAGCCACTACTGGCGGGAGCTGGCTCTGCTGTGTACTCATACTATAATATATGCCTCGTATGTGCCGGCCTGGTGCTAGATGTCAGGGCTGTGGCGGTGAATGCTGTCGTTGCTGTCTGCCTGAGCTACGTGCAGTGAGCGAGACAGGAACATCTGGGCAATTAGAGTGCTCTGAGATCAGTACCAGGAAAGCAACTCAGAGGCAAGGTATTGGTAGACTTGCTCAGCACTGAAATGTGGGATCGGGGCCAGGTAGATTCCCAGCAGTACTTACCTTGGTGGCAAGGCAGGGTCAGGCCCCTAAGGCCAAGGTAAGAAGTCTGGTGTGGTGTCTGCATCAGTACCTTCAAATGTATTTGCTCCCCATTCATCATGGTGGGTGGTGGGCTGTGGTCAAAGCCCTGTCCTGGTCGTGAAAACTTAATCCTCGGGCTGGATTTAGCCTTAAAGCCCAGAGATTAGCTATGTGTCCCAATCAATGATGATTTAGAATCTCTAATCAAAGTCCAAAACAACAAAGAGTTCACATTTCAGGTTTTGAACTGAAATTCTAAAATTCTCTGTCTTATTCCCTCATCCAGGAACATGATATTGATACAAGTGAAACGGCATTCCAGAACAATTTCTGAGGACCAAGCCTCTTCAAGCATTTTCTGCCTCCAGATTCTCTCTTTATAAACTCTTTTTGAATTGTCCCTCCATTCTTTATCAAAATTGTCTATACAGTCTTTCTTCTATGAGCTGTGGAAGGTCTGTGCATCTTCTATAGTGCCCAGAGAGGGATAACATTTCTAACTTCTGTAAGGTATGTTCCATTTTTTAAATTAAACCTGTTTGAATCTGTATTTTTATAATTTATGCATCAGTCTTTCATTGAAGTCTTTTCTTTCAACTCCAGTTCTAGATTTGAGTCTCTTTTATCAGAAGCATAAATAACTCAAGCTTATGAATACTGTACAGCTTTTGGACTAGCTCAAAAGGATAGAAAACAAACTTAACCCACAGTCTGTTTGCCCCACTGTACCTAATGAAAAAGGTAAAATAGTTGATAGGTATCTTCTTTACATAGCTTACTCACTCCTTCATCTCCCAGCTGCACACAGGCACAACCATTTGGAGGCTGTTGCCTTCACCCACACTTTGTCCCTCTCCTCTGAGCTCCTGCCACTCAGTTCTATCATCGTTTTAGGTTATAATGCAGGGCAAAATGTGATCATCTGTCCCAAGGACAATGGGAGAGACTGTACCTGCTTGAACGGAGCAGTTGATGTGGAAATGCACAGCATTTGTGCATTGTGCAAATGTACTGGATACACTGGTAACCAGCTTTGGGGAAAGCCTGAAAGCCAGATAGAAGATTGCAAAACCACTGCCAGTGTGTAAGGGGTATGGTGCAATGGGAATAGCTTAGCTGGTGGGTTCTGTAAAGATAGAACTTTGGAAGGAAGGTCCTTAGGGGGAGTGTCATATAACTCCAAGAGGAAGTAACGAGAGTGTGGATTTAAGATGCTGTTGTAGGAAAGGTGGCATTCTGAAATAGATTTGGTCTGGGCGTTAGAGGTCAGGTTGGCAAGATTTTAAGCCTGACTGCCTGGGACAGTGGCGGAGTTTTTGGAAGACAGGGATTCTGAAGCGTGAGCAGTTGCAGAGCATAGGAGCCAGCTGAGACAGTGGCAATACGTGCAAGTGGTAATAACCAGTAAATAGCTAGAAATACCTAACTAAGGCTTAGGAAAGGTGTCCAGTCTCAAGACCTGAGTTGTTCACATGGAGTTGGATAATTGAAGCCAGGAAAATAGTCTGTCGAGGAATTAACATTTTTGGAAGTTCATTTTTTGAAATTTGTATTGGAGTCTAGTTGCTTTACAGTGTTGTGTTAGTTTCTGCTGTACAGCCAAGTGAATGGTTATACGTATACATATATCTCCTCTTTTTTAGATTTCCTTCCCATTTGGGTCACCACAGAGCATTCAGTAGAGTTCCCTGTGCTATATAGTAGGTTCACATTAGTTATCTATTTTATACATTTTTGGAAATTTAAAACCTTGGGGAGAAAGGCTCAAGTCACATCCTGAATTTCAAATGATTTTTTCATGTTAAGGCTCTGTAGGCTTCCATTCTCTGACACTGAAGCCCTAGTGCAGGGCTTATTCAGAGTAGCCAAGCCAGAACACAGTGTTAGGGATGGGGGAGGCCACTTTGCTCAAAGGGCAGACCTGGGGGCCAGCTGAGAACAAGCAGCTCTGGAACAGCAGGGAGTGTCATGGAAATGTATTTGGAATACATTCCAAAAATGTGCTCAACAATTACCTCCCATCCCATGTGCTCTTCTCTTACACTGTGGTTTTGGTTCTCCTGCCATTGAGAGGTGAGATCTCTGTTCCCTCCCTCTCAATCTGGCACTATGTTACTGACACTGTGACTTCTGAGGCTAGGTCATAAAAGGCTATACAGCTTCTGCCTGGTTCACTTGGGGCACTTGGAGCCTCCATGCAGGTCTGCGGCCACCTGGATAGGCTACGTGGATATGCCACGTATAGATGTTCTGGCCAACAGCCACAGGTCCCAACCTGTACGAGCATCACCTGCTAAACACGTGAATGAAGAGGACTCCAAACATGAAGTCACCCCTAGTCTGTTGAGTTGTCCTAGTTGAGTTCCCAGACATCATGGAGCAGAGACAAGCTGTCTCTGCTCTGACCTTCCTGAATTCCTGACCCACAGAATCTATGAACATAATAAAATGGCAGTTTTAAGCCATTAATTTGGAGTAAACTGTTATGCAGCAGTAGATAACAATTTTGTTATTGAGGTAACACTGGTGTATAACATTCTGTGTTTCATGTGTACATTTCTACTCTATTTCCTACAGTGTGCTCACCACCATAAATTTAGTTTCCATCTGTCACCACAGTTGATCCCTTTTATCCATTTTGCCCTCCCCCCTGCCTCTTCCCCTCTGGTAACCACTACTCTGTTCTTTGTATCTACGTGTTCATACCTACAATTTCATTTTTTATCTTTTTATAAATTTACTTATTTTATTTATTTATTTTTGGCTGCGTTGGGTCTTCATTGCTACACGTGGGCTTTTAGTTGCAGCGAGCGAGGGCTGCTCTTTATTGTGGTGCGCGGGCTTCTCATTGCAGTGGTTTCTCTTGTTGCAAAGCATGGGCTCTAGGTGCGCGGGCTTCAGTAGTGGCACACGGGCTCAGTAGTTGTGGCTCGCAGGCTTAGTTGCTCCGCGGCATGTAGCATCTTCCTGGACCAGGGCTCAAATCCGTGTCCGCTTCATTGGCAGGCGGATTCTTAACCACTGCACCACCAGAGAAGTCCCATACCTACAATTTTAGAAGGAACTTTTTGGATCTGAATCTAATCCAACTTCCCTTTCCAACTGGGACACAGAGGACTAGGGAAACCTAGGTCCAGAGGAGCACTGCCTGCCTGCTAACCTGGAGCTTCTCCCCCCACACTACTGACTCGAGAAGGTTCCTCGGAGGAAGCAAGGCCTGTCCTGCCATGCGTCAGCTGCCTTTTCCCCTTCGTCTGTGGGTGACTGTGGCAAGGATGTATGTTTTTCCCCAACTTCTTATGAAAAACTTGAACCATACAGAAAAGTGGTAAGAATAGTACAATAAACACCAGTACCCACCACCTACTTTCAAAAGTTAACATATTGCCATGTATACTTGATGTGTGTATAATTTTTCTTACTGAACATCTGAAATTAAACTTCAGACATTATAATACTTTACCCCTTAATATACATCAGTGTATAACTACAACACACCATTATCATACCTAATATTTAATATTTATTCAGATGTCTCCCAAGTGTCCCCAAAATGTTTTTTTTTTTTTTTTTGCGGTACGCGGGCCTCTCCCTGCTGTGGCCTCTCCCGTTGCGAAGCACAGGCTCCGGACGCGCAGGCTCAGCGGCCATGGCTCACGGGCCCAGCCGCTCCGCGGCATGTGGGATCCTCCCGGACCGGGGCACGAACCCGCAACCCCTGCATCGGCAGGCAGACTCCCAACCACTGCGCCACCAGGGAAGCCCCCCAAAGTGTTTTATAGATGTTTTTTCAAGCCAGGATCCAGTCAAGTTTCACATATTGGATTTGTCTCTTTAGTTTCTTTAAATCCAATACAGCCTCCCTACCTCTTTCTTTGGTTCCTTTTTTTTTTAAATGACATTGACTTTTTGAAGAGACTAAATTAGGTGTCCCACATTCTAGATTTATCTGATGTCTATTAACTTGTCCCTTTATCTCCTTTATTTCCTGCATACTGGAAGTTAGACATAAAAGGCTAGCTTTGAATTAAACATTTTTGGCAAGAATATTTCATAGGTGATGCTATGTATAATGTCAGATTGGTCCAGTATTAGTGAAATTAAGTCTAAACAATTGGTTAAGATAACGAGCAGGGCTGTTTTTAAATTCAAACATGAGCCCTTTATCCCAGATGCTGTTCACCTATGTGCACATACTTTTTCTGGCACATAAACCACTTGAGATGAAAAAGTTAACTGACTCGAACAAGTGTTTCAACTTCACTCTTTAAAAAAAACACACACACACATACACACAAAACAACAATAAAGTGGTAGTACCAGTCCTAGCAGGTAGCAGCGAAAAAAAAAATTGTTGGAGGCTTTGTTGAACTCAAAAAATCTCTCATCAGAGAAATGTTGGTATCAAAACGAAGAGGAGGGGGCTTCCCTGGTGGTGCAGTGGTTAAGAATCCTCCTGCCAATGCAAGGGACACGGGTTCGATCCCTGGCACGGGAAGATCCCACATGCCGTGAAGCAACTAAGCCTGTGTGCCACAACTACTGAGCCCACATGCCACAACTACTGAAGGCTGCACACCTAGAGCCCGTGCTCCGCAACAAGAGAAGCCACGACAATGAGAAGCCTCCACTCATCACAACTAGAGAAAGCCCGCGCTCAGCAATGAAGACCCAACACAGCCATAAATAAATAAATAAATAAATTTATTTATTTAAAAGACAAACGAAGAGGAGGGACTTCCCTGGTGGCCCAGTGGTAGAGAATCCACCTTGCAATGCAGGGGACGCAAGTTCGATCCCTGGCCTGGGGAACTAAGATCCCACATGCCACAGGGCAACTAAGCCCACGGGCCACAACTACTGAGCTCTCACACCTCAACTAGAGAGTCCGCGTGCCACAAACTACAGAGCCCATGCTCTCTGGAGCCTGCACGCCACAACTAGAGAGAGAAAACCCGCACTTCCCAACTAGAACGAAGCCTGCGGGCCGCAACGAAGAGCCAGTGTGCCACAACTAAGACCCTATACAGCCAAAAATAAATAATAAGTAAATAAATATTAAAAGAAAAAAAAAAAGGGCTTCCCTGGTGGCGCAGTGGTTGAGAGTCCGCCTGCCGATGCAGGGGGAGCGGGTTCGTGCCCCGGTCCAGGAAGATCCCACATGCCGCGGAGCAGCTGGTCCCGTGAGCCATGGCTGCTGAGCCTGCGCGTCCGGAGCCTGTGCTCCGCAACGGGAGAGGCCGCAACAGTGAGAGGCCCGCGTGCCGCAAAAAAAAACAAACAAAAAAAACGAAGAGGTGGTAACATAATGAGAGAGACGTATGGGTGACAAAGGGTCTCTCCTCCCCCAAGAGCACGGAGAAAAACTTGAAGTATCTTATGATAGATCATAGATCCATTGTGTGGCTTTTGCTAAGTTACTTATTCATAAAATCATATGTGAGACGTTTTCAAACTCTCCCGTAAAAGGTCCTAGAGCGCTACGTATGCCTTAAGGAAATTTAAATTTTAATTTAAAAAATTTTAGGTAATACGTAAGCACGGGGCTGAAGGATGTTGAAAGAATTTCACCCTCTTTAGCCATTCAGTTCCTCTTTCTGCAACCAATGTTATTAATTTCTTCCGCTGCCTTCAAGAGACAGGAAGAAATATATACTTTAAGAAGAGTAATAAATCTTGCTTATACCAAATTTTAACACGAAGCCCACTAATGATTCATCCTAGGGTTGCGCTCCTGCAGCTCACAATGCGAGAGAGAAATTAACCTCGTAAGAGTTGCTGACGGTGACAAATAGCGTGAAGGAAACTTGCAGTGTCAGGGGCTTGTGCAGGGCTTGCTGAGCCACACGGCGAGTCAGGGACGGCTCGAGGTTGAAGGGGGTCAACCGGGCTCCGGGCCGTGACCGCCATAGTGTCGGAGGCCGGCGACGTACCTGCCCTGCTCCCTCTCCTCCCCCGGGCCTTTCACCCGTCCTCTCACGATCAGGATCCCAGGGAGTATGGCTCAGAGGGCGCGGGGCCGGCGGGGGTCACCGGGCGAGACCGCGTCGCGGGGAAAATCTGCGGGAGCTCCACTGCCCAGCAGCCGAGATCCAACCTAACCCCAAACCCGCGCCCTATAATGACGTCAGGCGGCGCGCCTCCCGCGATGCCTCGCGCGGAGCCGGAGCCGGAGCGCGCGCCTGGAAGTGGGCCGGCTCTGGGCGGAGGCGCGGGCCCCGCGGTCAGACGGCCTGGGATCTTCGGCCTTTATTCACTAGTTGGACCCCTCGAAACAGGTCACGTCTCTTGTCCCTGCTCACTGTGGGCGGCGAGAGACTGCCAGGTGGACTCCAAGGCCTGATTTTCCCTCTCCATCTTCACAGAGGTGGGTGATGTTACCTTCAAGTGCGGCCGCGGGGCCTGGCCGGGCTGGGCCGTGCAGGTGGTTTCCACCCGCCTCTGGACTAGGCCTTGGTGTCCGTCGTTCGTTCCCTCCCTGAATTTGTGCCCTAACTCCTTAATCCGCGACTCCTTCCAGCTTGATTGCTGAACTGCAAGTGGGCATGTTACAAAAGGAAGAACTAAATGTTTGTGAAAGCTGATGCCCCAGAAGGCCCAGGATAAGAAGTCAGAGGTGTGGACTGGACGTGGTGTGTGTATTAAAGCAGTCCAGGATCCTGGCTCTTCTCTTGGAGTCTCATACCCCTCCATCAGGAATGCAGGAGATTTGCATTAGTTCCCCGACTGACGAGGGATGGAACCCGTCCCCCATGAAGTGGGAGTGCGGAGTCCTAAACACTGGACCGCCAGGGAATTCCCAGAAGGTTTCTAAGAGACCAAATTCTCACCCTTTGCGATTGCATAAATGAGGACACAGCTGGGGCGGGCATGAGTCTGGACAAGCCCACGCAGGGTTGATTGCCCTGTTCTGTGGTCAATGACCCCACACTTCTCCCAGTGATTGAAGAGGGACCCCTAGAGTCATGCAAATGGAACATATCCATCACTCCCCCAAAACGTCCTCGTGTCCCTTTGTCATCCCTTCTCTACAACCATTGTCACTTTAGATTGGTTCTGTCACTAGATTGGTTTGCAATTTCTGGAGTCGTGTGTAAATGGAATCACAAAGTGTGTACTCTTTGTCTTCTTTCAGCCTAATTATTTTGAGATTCACATTGTATAAGTAATTCCTTTTTATTGTCAGAGTGGATATATTTGTTTTATATCTATAATTTGTTTATCCAGTTACCTGTTGATGGACATTTGGGGTGTTTCCAAGTTAGGGGCTATTACAAATAAAAGTATGTAAAAGGCTCTGTGTGAACATGTGCATTCATTTTTCTTGGCTCCATATGGCTGGGTCATATGGTAGGTGTATATGTTTTTAAGAAACTGCTGAGCTGTTTCCAAAGTGGTTGTACACTTTCACATTCCACCAGCAGTATTGGAGAAGTCTGATTACTCCCCATCTTCAACATTTGACATGATTAGTCTTTTTAGTCAGTGATTGTAATAGGTGTGTAAATCTCATTGCGGTTTTAAATTTGCAATTCCCAAATGAAATAGTATTGAGCATCTTTTCGTGTGCTTTGCCACTAGATATATTTTGAAGGTAGAGTTTGAGGGTAGAGCCAATAGGATTTGCAGATGGGTCAGATAGATGATGTGAGAGAAGAATCAAAAATGACTTCAACTCAACTCTACTCAGTGCTCTGTGGTGACCTAAATGGGAAGGAAATCTAAAAAGAGTGGATATATGCATAACTGATTCACTTTGCTGTACAGCAGAAACTATACTCCAATAAAAAAATTTTTTTAAAGTAAAAAAAAAAAGTGACTTCAACTCTGGGCAGTCTGAGTACTTCCTAATATTTCTCTACTTGATATGCACTGGCTTTTCCCTCTGGCCACCTTGCAAATTCCTAAGTCACCCAGCTTTGAAGAGCCTTCAGTGACCCCTTTGGTTGATAACCACAGCCCCTGCCTTTATCTTCGCCCTGATAGATCTAATTTTCTGTTTACCCATTGTCTCTCCTATCACCTGGTGAGGTTCTAGAGAGTATGGATGTTGGATTGTCTCCTGATGACTAGCTCCTGGTGCAGCCCAGCCTCAACCATTTCGACATGTTTTCACAAACTGTCCTCTCAATGTACATTTCAAAGTATGGGTGCTTTGCTTCAAGCCACCTGCCCCCTAGCTGTGTGATCACGGCAACTTAACACCTGTGTGCCTCAGTTTCCTTATCTTTAGAATGAGGAGCTTACTGATTGACACCTGCCTCTCATAGTGATGAGCATTAAATGGAAAATGAAGGCAAAGCTCTTAGTATGGTGCCTGGCCCATGGCGTCTTCCCCAGTAAAATCCAGCTATTATTTTCTGACCTGAATATTTTGTAGGTCCTTTGCTGGAACTCAAATATAGGTGCTTTGCAAATAGTTATTCATAAAATCTCAATCTTTTGAGAAGTGGGCGAGGAAATTTTTCTGTTGAGGTCTGATTTCTTGAATCAGTTAATTGAATTGCTTCCCTGCATTGGGATCCACCCTGTTGTTGAAAGTTTCCCATTTCCACTGCTGGTTCTGGACCTCTCATGCCTCTGGCCACTTACCTGCTGCCATGACTCTGTCCTCTACACTGATGCCCTTGGGGGTGAGGCAGAAGTATCTTTTTTTTAAAAACGTTTTTCTTTTTTTCCGGCCGCACAGTGTGTCTTGTGGGATCTCAGTTCCCTTCAGGGATTGAACCTGAGCCCTCGGCATTGAGAGCACAGAGTCTTAACCACTGGACCACCAGGGAATTCCTTGGGCAGAAGTATCTGAAAAACATTCCTTTGTTTCAAAATCTCTTTCGATGGTCCCTGTAAGGCACAATCGAAACTCTAGCATTCCAAGTTCCCCCAGTTCTGTGCCTTCCTAACAACTCTCCAGCCCAAATGTTAGTTTTAACATTTCATTCATTCAATTAAAAATGTGTAACACCCCTTCTGTGAGTACCTGCCAGGAGCCAAACATTATGGTCAACATCTGAAGCTGAAATGTGAATGTGGGGCTGTCTGCTCTTGAGAGAGCAAGTAAAATTACGGGCAGAGGAAGTACGGTGGTGGGAGGACAAGGGTGAAAAGGGAGGTGCTCAGTAAGTGGAGGGGAAGACGCCAGGCAGAGGGACATATGATCCTACTTATCATTTATTTGTGATCAATCCGTGTTTGTTTTGTGTCCAGGCTTATGCTGCATCCTGAGCATTTAATAGATTTGATGCTGCCTTCCCAAGACAGGGGCAGGCCCTGCGTCTGGAACCTGGGGTGGGGCAAACTGTGGAATGACCAAATGACTGAAGCCTCCCTGTCCAAGGAGGGTATGTGCAGGAAAAGGTTCCTGGTAGAGTGCAGTCTATATGTTATCAGTCCTGAGCCCAGGGACCACTCCCAGCTGTGGCTGCACCCAGGACACTTGGAGTCTTCTCTCCAGGGGTATCTGTTGGCATGATGGTAACTGGAGAAGACACACTTGTGCAGATAACCAGATTCCATCTGGTACCAGGGTGACCTCCCTGCTCTCTGACTCGCAGCACTGACTCCAGGCTTCTTAGACTCTGATATGGACAAAGAATATCACCTGCCACTTCAGTAAACGAAGGATGTTGTGGCCATCAAGCCAGCAGCCACTGCAGCCACCCCTGATGGTGTGCCCTGAGGGGATTCAAGATGGAGAAAAATAGGATACTGGCCCTAGATAGTTAAGGTGCGTATCAAACAAGTAATTTCAATAAGCTCAGACTCCTGCATCTTCCCACACATAGAAGAGTGCTAAATTCATTAACTTAAGATGTCTGGTTTTCTTTAATTAGCAGTAAACTTTTGATGTTCTGACTACTTGGGGTTTTTTTGTTTTTGTTACTGCAAAAACTACTGTATATCCTGGCTCCTCCCTTACCTCTTCGGAACAGTCCCTCAGCTATCTGAGATGCTATATCCCAGGCTTAAGTCCTCAGTAATACTGCTGAATAAAACATAATTCTCAACTTCTAGGTTGTGCATTCTTTTTCAGTCGATAAGTGTATTGGTCAGCTGGCTAGCAACTGGAGACAGCCGCTCCCTGTCTCTTGCCTTGGGCAAATACCTTGCCTGAGCTGGTAGGTCCTGTCTCTCTCCTGAAATGGGACTAATAATCCATGTGAGAGTGTGTGCTGTGTGCAAAGCAGCTTCCTAGACCTCAAAGGGCAAGCATGAGAGCAACTGAAGAGTTATAATAACAACAAAAAGTAATATAGTGCTTATTATGTACCAGAGATTATTCTCAGTGGTTTACATATATAAGTTTATTTAATCCTAAAACTATCCCACAAAGTAGGTACCAGTGTAGTGATTAATAGCATATACTCTGGAACTAGACAGCCCAGGCTTAAATCCCTTCTTTGCCATTTACTAGCAGTGTGACCTGGGGGGAGGCCTGTGTCTCAGTGTCCCCATCTGCCAAAAGAAGAGAATACTAATACTACCTCATAGGGTTGCTGTGAGGATTAAATGAATTAAAATGTATAAAGCATACAGAACAGTGGCTGGCACATAGTAAAAGCAATCTAAGTCTTTGATAACTCATTTTTATAGATGAGAAAACTGAGGCACAGAGAAGTTATTTGCCTATGATCACATAACTAGTAAATGATGGAGCTGGGAATCAAACCCTAGGAAGTCCAGCTTCAGAGCCTACACTCTTAAATATTATGCCCTAGCAATGAAGAGGGGATGGACATCTCCACATGAATTACTTTAGGAGGGAAGTGGGTGGGGGAAGCCCTGAATTAATTGATGTGGAAGCTTCTAGCAAGTATAATAAGATGTCAGTGTTCCTTCTGTTGTGGTAAGTGAAGTTTGCAGCAGTGGGCTGGACTGTCCCCAGGTGGCCAGAAGTTTCTGGAAGAGGGGTCTGAGGCATAAGCAGGGGCTAAGAGGCTGAGGTTTAAGCCCATCTCCCCAGGCTCCTGTCTCATAATTCATTTACCCCCCCTTTCAGCACCTGTCTTGGATGTGGGTTGACACTCGGGAGGTACTTGGTAAATGGCAACTTAAAATGGAAAATCCTTGCTAAGCCTCTAGGAGTTTAAGCATGTGGTAAACTGAATTCAGTGCAACAGTTGAATTCTGGGCTCTGGGGATACTGCTGTGAATTGAGGGGCCACTTGGACCTTAGCAATCCCATAGTCAACAAGCAGGTTGTGGGCCATGGACTCTAAGGATAAACAGGAACTATTCGGGTGGGAGGGGTGGGAAGTGTACTGGGCCCGAGTAAAGGCCAGGAGGCTGCGAGTTTTCTTTGGCTGGGGGCGGTGGGTTGGAGGGTGGGGCGGTGATCTGGCAGAATCCTATAAACACCTGATTACAGAGTATTTTACTCTGAGGGAGAGGACCTAGATTTTAAGTTCTGGAGAGTCAAGATCAGGTTTGCATTCTAGGAGGCTCACTTTTGGCCTCCAGCAGTCAAGCTGAGGAGCTGGAAACATTGAATTCGAGGCTGGAAAGGAAGCAGGGAGATGGTTTCGAGGCACAGACCCGGTCTAGGTGGGGGTGAGGGGGCCGCTTTGAGGTGGGGCTGTAGGGACACAGGAGCAGCTTGGACTAGAGCTGCCCCTTTTGCACAGGTGGTTTCCCCGGCCTGACTCTCCCATCCTTGCCGCTCACTCCCTTTCTTCAGTCTTTCCTCCAGGGCCGCCCCGATCAGTCTTGGCTCGAGCCAGGCCTCAGTCACCTGGCTGCCTGTTCGGAGCCACACCCACGCCCTCTCCCTGCCCTGGGGCTTCAGGACTCTGCGCAGGTGCGGTGTTCTTCGGCTCTCCGGCCCCGCCCCCCGAGCACGCCCCGCCCTCTGGCCCCGCCCCGCGCACGCCAGCCCGCCCGCGCGCCAGGCCCGGGCGGCGCCGACGCGCTTGGCGGGAGATAGAAAAGTGCTTCTGTGCGCGCCGGCGGCTACCGCAGCCCCTGCGAGCAGCGGCGGGACCTGCGGCCACGCTGACGCTTCGCAGCGCGGCCCCGGGGCCCGGAGCGGCCGGAGAAGCCCGCACCCTGACCCCGGCCCGGCTCCCGCTCCGGGCTCAGCCGGCGGGCGGGCGAGCGCGGCGCGGCCCGGGCCGGGGGGATGTCTCGGCGGACACGCGGGTGAGAGGAGCCGGGAGGCTAAGGGCCCCTCCCCCCTCCCCGACCTCCCCCCCAACCCCGACCTCTGCCCCCACCCTCGCCGTGCCCTTCTGAGCCGGGCGGGGGTGGGGTCCTCAGGAAACGCAGTGTCCTGTGTCGCCCGACGCGGGGAGACGCGGGGGGTGCGCGCGAAGCCGGGGTCTCACGGGGGCCCCTCGCTCGGCTCCCTGGGCCTCGGAGCTGGGGCGGGCGGGTCTCCTGGGACCCGGGCCAAGCCCTGCATGATGTCATTTTGTCTCCCGCCTAATTGCGGGGTGGGGGTGGGACGGCGGTGTCAGCTGGAAGGGGCTTTACCGGTGAGGGAGGCGACCCCTGGAGAAGGAAAGTGATTTTCCAAGTCACGGCGAGCGGGCGGCCAAAGCCTGGGAGACTGTTGTCGTTCAAGCCTTTTGGGGTTCAGATTTGCCGGTGGCCATTTCTTAACATTCGGGGAAACACAGAACCCCAAGCTCCCTCCCTCGACCTAGGAAGGATGCAGGGGCGGGGGTGTTGACTTTTTGGTCCCCCACCACCTGGGTTGCGGACCCCAGCTCGTTTTCGTTTCGGAGACCTGTCTTCCTGTTCCACATGAGGGGTTTGGGGCAGCTGAGGTTGAAGGCGAGGGGAAGAGAGACTGATGTGTATCGAGACCGCTCTGTGCCAGCAGCCCCTGGGGTGGAGGCAGGAACTGCGGTCTCCATCTTACTTAACTCGCCAGAGAATGAGTAGCAGAGTCAAGCCAAGAACCAGGTCTGTGGGCTCCAGGTCCGTGTCTTAGACCTGTGCACCCGGTGCCTGAGCTCTGGGCTTTTCAACCAGTCTGGGAGTCACGGAGGACAATGGGATTCTGCCCTGTTCCCTCCCTGGATTCATGCAGCCCAGATAACTTCAAACCCCACTTCAGAAGATGTTTGCCTTCTCAGGCCCAGCATATAGACCTGAGAAGCAATCGTTGCTGGCTTTCCTTAGAATTCCTTTCAGCAAGGAAGCATCTGATCCCTGGGCAGTGTTCAGGCTCAGGGTGTGTCTTCCTCAGGCCACAATTTCTTAGGGCAGCTCCAATTCCCAAGGGTTGTTCTGGGCAGGCACTAGTCAGGCCCTGAATTTCTGGTTCAGGAAGTGTTAACTCCAGGCAACAACCAAGGCCCCAGACAACCCCCAGGTCCTCTGCTACTTCTCCCCTGGGGCTCAGTGGAGGACCTCCCCCCCACCCCCAACCAGGTGAGGGATGAGTTCTGTACCCTGGAACAGCATTCAGTTTGATTCTCGGCGACCCGCTGTAACTCTCCTCTGCACCAGTGCCCTACTTCCTGCTCAGCTTCTGACTCACCCTATCTGGAGCAGAGCCCAGCGCATGAAAGGGCATAGAAAGGGTGTGTTGGACCTCCATGTGGTTGCCACTACTGACTTAGCCTCTGCTTTTCCAGCTGGGATTACGAGATGAGGACTGGAAGGTGCTGGTTGGAGCCTGGCTTAGTGGAATTGGCAGGTGGCATAACCCTGTGAGCCTCAATGTTCACATCTATTAAATGGGGATAATGAGAATGCATGTGAAGTAGACAGTCATCATCGTGTTGGTGCTAGAAGTATATTACCTCACAGAACTCTCCCAGCCGTCTGAGCTGCTCTCCCCATTAAATAGAGTATTTTGGAGCACCAGAGAGTGTTACACAGAAACAGTCTCTTCCTCGAAGGAACATTTGCTGAGCTTCTGTCAGAAGCTGGGTGCTGGAGAACCAAAGGTAGTTTCTGTCAAAACAGAGTTTGGGGGGCAGTTGATGTTAAAGCCAGCTTCCTTCTGTTATTAGCATCTTGTAGAGTTTTTTTGCCTCCTACTTTGCGATAGTGGAGGACCCCATGAATTGGGTTGGGAATGACAAGACAAGGCTGAATTCCAGCTCCTCCTATGACTGGTGTATTGCTGGGTTTAGAAATCCGTTTGTCCCTTTCCTAATTCTAAAAAGTTTACTTGTATTAGCATTTCTTATCGACTAAGAGGCAGCAGTTTTGCATGTTTATTCATTCCTATGTCCAGCCATTCCCAGAGCAAACATTTCTTAAGGCATTTTTTTGCTACCCCCCAAAGGCCCTACAGATATGAGGTGGAGCCGACCTCTGTCCAGGTTGTCAAGGAGACAGGCAGTTGCAGCCTAAGGGCTTATGTTATGAGAAGGGAGGATTTCCAATGTGCTCTGGGGAGTGTGGGTGTGATTAGGAAGATGCTGAGAAGGGGAAAGGAGCGTCGCCACAGAAGGAAGTCCTCTTCCTCTTGGAGAGGCCTGTGCTTGCCTTGCTTGTTTGGAGCCGTGTAGGCGCTTTTCCCACTTAAAAATGCCTGACTTCGGAATGTCCCTGACAGAGGTGACCTAATGGAGTTGGAAGGGTGCTCTTGTGAGCCCCGGACATGCCTGGGGGTGGATAGCATGATCTCCGTTTTTGTAACTATTAAACCTGATAAATAGGAAGATTTTGGAGTAACTTGGAAAATTACCTGTTAGAAAAGAAAAGCATCCAGAATTCAAAGCTGCTTGTACTCTGATTTTTAGCTCCATAAACTAGACCTATGTGTAGGCAAGGATTGAGAAGGGGTATGCAAAAATGGACATAGTTACTGAGATAATGTATTTTAAATGGTTTTCTTGAACAATATTTCTTAAAATCCTGGTGCTTGATGATTACATACATCGTCAGCTTTTTTTTTTTTTTTTTTGGGCTGTGTTGGGTCTTTGTTGCTGCATATGGCTTTCTCTAATTGCAGTGAGTGGGAGCTACTCTTGGCTGTGTTGCGCAGGCTTCTCATTGTGGTGGCTTCTCTTGTTGCGGAGCACGGGCTCTAGGCACGCTGGCTTCAGTAGTTGTAGCACTTGGGTTCAGTAGTTGTGGCTCGCGGGCTCTAGAGCACAGGCTCAGTAGTTGTGGCGCAGCGGCTTAGTTGCTCTGCGGCATGTGGGATCTTCCCGGACCAGGGCTCGAACCCGTGTCCTCTCCATTGGCAGGTGGCTCCTCAGCCACTGCGCCACCAGGGAAGCCCACATACATCATCAGCTTTAATCCTTAAAATACCCATGCAAGTTGAAAAAGTTTTGTTATTTAAAAGAAAATTTGAAATAGGTGTCTGGTGTTGAATATAATATTCTTGGTGAAATCTTTTCTCTTTAATAAACTTATTTATTTATTTTTGGCTGTGATGGGTCTTCATTGCTGCACACGGGCTTTCTCTACTTGCGGCAAGTGGCGGATACTCTTTGTTGCTGTGTGCGGGCTTCTCCTTGCGGTGGCTTCTCTTGTTGTGGATCTCCGGCTCTAGGTGCACAGCCTTAAGCATTTGTGACGTGCGGGTTCAGTAGTTGTGGCTTGTCTGCTCTAGAGCGCAGGCTCTAGTAGTTGTGGAGCACGGGCTTAGTTGCTCCGCGGCATGTGGGATCTTCCCGGACCAGGGCTCGAACCCGTGTCCCCTGCGTTGGCACGTGGATTCTTATCTACTGCGCCACCAGGGAAGTCCTTGGTGAAATCTTAACTTCTTTTTCTTGTAGCTTTTGAAATCATTAGAGTGTTAACTGAAAATGAAAGAGTAAAGAGGTCATGGCCACAGTCCACACTGTCCGTCCATTATGTAGCAGCAGGTGGAGAGACATATGTCCTTGACCTTTGGCTTGCTTTCCCTGCAGTGAGGAGCTGGATGAGCTGCACTACCAGGACACAGATTCAGATGTGCCGGAGCAGCGAGACAGCAAGTGCAAGGTCAAATGGACCCACGAGGAGGTGAGTGACACCGAGGGGCAACTGCGGGGGTGGAGGTGATGGCAGCTGGGAGGCTGGACCAGGAACAGAGCCTGGGTTGTGTCTGCCTGATGCCCCGACCAGTATTATGAAGAGGAGGAGCTGATGAAAGAAGCAGATGGGGGAATTCCCTAGCGGTCCAGCTTTAGGACTCTGTGCTTCCAGTGCTGGGGGCCCGGGTTCAATTACTGGTCGGGGGAACTAGGATCCCACAGGCTGCATGGTGCGGCCAAAAAACAAAAAAAAAGAAGCAGATAGGCACTCTGGTTCTCCCTGATGATTCTTCTCAGAGCATTCCTGGGCACTCTCAGTATTGAGGACTCTTACGGGGATGCATCTCTCAGACCTTGGGGCCAGCCGTTGCTGTTGTGTCTCTTGAAAGCTGGTGTGTTCTGCATCGTGGACTTTAATTGTGCTTCTTGTCCTTTAACTGCTGGGAGGTTTAGCCAAATCTGCAAACCCCCTCTTCATTATCATTTTTAAAAAATCATTGTATTTTGTCTGCGATAGCAAGCTCTGAATTGATTTTATTCTTTAATCAAGTTTATGAAGTATAATTTATACACAGTCAAACGCACCTTTTTAAAGTGAACAGTTCCAACAGTTTTGATAAGTGTGTATTACTCACATAAGTACCACCTTGATTGTCCCCGGAAGTTCCCTTTGTGGTCCATCGTTCCTGGCTCCAGGCAGTCACCCATCCAGTGTCTCTCTGTTTGATCGTTTTGCCTGTTCTCGAATGTCCTACAGATGAAATCATACAGCTCTGCTCTTTTCTATCTGGCTTCTTTTGTTCAGCATAATGTTGCATGATTCAGTAATTTGTTCATTTTTTCTTCCTGAAGAGTATTCCATTGTATGGATAGACCATAGTATGTTTCCCTTGTTGATGGGCATTTGGGCTATTTCTAGTTTTTGGCTATTGTGGATAGAGCGGCTGTGAAAATTCTTGCCTAAGTGTTTTTGAGGATTATGTTTTCATTCATCTAGAGAGGATACTTAGGTACGCTCATGGTGTATGTATATGCTTAGTTTAGAAACTGTCAGGTTGTTTTCTGACTTGGTTGTACCAATTTAGACTCCTACTGGCCTTATCTTTTTATTCTACCTCTATTTTCCTGTATGTGTTTAGTTTTAAGTCTTTTTTTTTTTTTTTTCCCCTTACTGTTTGAGTTGTGAAACACTCTTAAATCATAAAAGATGTTTCTTCAGAGGAGTGCTAAGCCAGCCTTTTCTGTTCATCCCACTGTGGACCAGGGACTATATTCCACTCTTGCAGGCTTAGAAGAACAAGCAAGATGGGGTCCCTACCCCAGAGCATCTCTCTGCCTGGACCATGCCCAGGCCCGTGGACATGCTGTGGCCATCATGGTGCTGGCAAGACCGGCGTCTTTTTTTTTTTTATTTACTTTTGGCTGCGTTGGGTCTTCATTGCTGCACACGGGCTTTCTGTAGTTGCTGTGAGCGGGGCCTACTCTTCGTTGTGTTGTGCAGGCTTCTCATTGCAGTGGCTTCTTTTGTTGTGGAGCACGGGCTCTAGGCTCATGGGCTTCAGTAGTTGTGGCATGTGGGCTCAGTAGTTGTGGCTCGTGGACTCTAGAGCACAGGCTCAGTAGTTGTGGTGCACGGGCTTAGTTGCTCTGCGGCATGTGGGATCCTCCCGGACCAGGGCTCAAACCCATGTCCCCTGCATTGGCAGGTGGACTCCAAACCACTGTCCACCAGGGAAGTCCCAAGACTGGTGTCTTTTGTGTTCACTGTGGTGTCTCTCCTGTCTTATACTAAGCCTCCTAGACGTAGGAGGCACCTGTAATTGTCGAAATGCCTTTTTTTTTTTTCCTTCTCTTTCTCTCTCTCTCTCTCTTTTTTTTTTTTTTTGGCCTAGAGGCTTGTGGGATCTTAGTTCCGCGACCAGGGATTATAACTCGCACCCTCAGCAGTGAAAGCGCAGAGTCCTAACCGCTGGACCACCTGGGAATTCCCCAAAATGCTTTTAGAAGTTGAGTTTACTGTTGTCTGAGAAGTTAAGAACAGTTTCATGGAGTAAGGATTTGGAAATTCAGCAGTCAGGTGTGCAAAATGGTGGGTAAGTCAATAGAAATGGGTTACAGGTGGAGAAAAGCAAGAGGACCCCCCCCCCCCGTTTGGCTGGAGCAAAGGGTCCTTAAAGAGGAAGCGTGGTTGATTAAGATGGAAAGATCGAATGGGGTCCAATCCCGGAAGGCCTTGGACTTCGGACTCAGAGATGTAGGCTTGTTCAGCTGGCAAGGTGAAGCCATTGAAGGTTTTTGAAGCAGATGTGGGACATGACCACAGCTGGGCTCCAGGGAGCTAGTCTGCTGTGTGTAGGGTGGGTAAGGGATTTGGGGGCAGCCTGAAGCTGAGGGAGTTGGAGAGGTTGCTGTGCTGGGCAGGTGGGAGAAGATGGCTGCGGAGGGACAAAGACAGTGCAGGCGGGAGTGGACAGGTGGAGGGGGCCCATGGGGTCCGGCAGGAGCTGGAGACGAAAGTGTCCCCCCCGCAGTTGTCGGGGAGGATGGTGGTGCTGGAGATGGACACAGGGAACATGGGCGGAAGGCAGGGGTTGGCCTGGCCAGGTCGGGCAGGCGGCAGGGGAGGGCAGGGTGTCCGGGGCTGGCTGTGTGGCCGTGGGCTGGCTCAGCTACAGGATTTATGGGGACTTTGTCCAGCCGATGCTGGGCTGTGGCCAGGCTGCAGTTGAGGGTCTGGATTTCTCTGGTGGCCTTTTTTTCTGTCCAGGAGAGAGAGAGAAAAAGAGAGAGAGAGAAAGTGTGTGTGTGTGTAAAAACACCTAACGTTAAATGTACCATCGTAACTATTTTTAAGTGTACAGTTCAGTACGTGAAGTATATTCCCACCGTGCAGCAGGTCTCTAGAACTTTGTCAGCGTGCAAAACTGAATCATTAAACACTTAATTCCCCCCTCTCCTCCTCCTAGCCCTTGGCAACCACCTTTGTCTACTTTCTGTTTCTATGATTTGACTGCTTCAGATTCTTCACAACAGTGGACTCATACGCTGTCCTTTTGTGTCTGGCTTATTTCGCTTAGCATAATGTCTTCAAGGGTCATCCACTTTGTATCTTGCAACAGAATTTCCTTCTGTTTTAAGGCTGAATAATGTTCTACTGTATGGATATACTACATTTTCTTCTTTTTCTTTTTTTTGATTGAACCCAGGCCCTTGGCAGTGAAAGCGCGGAATTCTAACCACCGGACCGCCAGGGAATTTCCTACATTTCCTTTATATATTATAAGATATTAAAAAATTGATTCGATGGAAGAATACTTTACATACAGTCAACTACAACCATTAAAGTACAATTCAGTGAGTTTCAATGGACGTGCTACCATGAAACTCCCAGCACCGTCATCGTAGAGCGCTTCCATCACCCCAGGCATTTCTTGCTCCCTTTGCTGTCCATTTCTCCCTACCACCACCCCTGACTATCTTTTTGTCCCTATAGCTTAGTTCACATTTTCTAGAAGTTCTTAAGCGCAGAATCATGCAATGTATACTCTTTATGTCTGGCTTCTTTCCCTCATCACAATGATACTGTGATTTCATGTTGTTGCGTAAATCAGTACTTTATATTCAGGAGAACGTTTTAACAGGTACTGTTTTCCTTCCCTTCTGAGTGCGCTTGATTCTGCCCATGTCCCCCATCTCCAGTGCTGGGTCACTGTCGTCTCTGGCCCAGGTGCCTGTAATGGCCTCCTCTCGTTCATTCTGCCCACCTGTAGCCCCTTCTCCTGCAGCTGCCAAAGTGAAGTTCATAACAAGCACATTGAACCGTGACCACCCACTGCTTCAGTGCATCAGTGGCTTTGCATGACGCAGAGGCCCGAATCAACTCTGCTTGTGGTCTGGCCCCTGCCGTCCCCTCCAGAATCCTCTTGCATCCCTCCTGCTTGCTTCCTGCATTCTAGCCTCACTGGACTTCCTTGGAGCCTGTCCCTTGGATCCCCCCAAATAGGCCTCACCATCGACCTCTCCGTACCCCCCAGCACCTTTCCTTTTGTTTGCAGGAGCCTTTGATTAACATCTGCTTCCCTCTAGACTTTAAGTCCCATAAGGTTGGGCAGCTCCGATGCTGCCTGCTGCCATGCCTGGCGTGCCTGGTGTGTAGTAGGTGACCATTTCATGACTGAGTGGATGAGAGAGGCTGTTTCCTTTGGGGAGGGCTCCGTCAAGAGCAGCTGTTTTCTGCACACGTGTAGCTGAGCCCTCTGTCTCCCCGGTTTTGGCAGGATGAGCAGCTGAGGGCCCTGGTGAGGCAGTTTGGACAGCAAGACTGGAAGTTCCTGGCCAGCCACTTTCCCGTGAGTGCAGCCCCCTGCGGCCCCCTCCCCCAGGACAGTGGGCCCAGGACAGACTTTGTGTCAAGGAGTAGAAAGGGGGGTTCCTTACCAAGTCCCCCCCAGCTCTCCCAACAAAACAACCTTCCAGGCTTCCTAGGCCCTTTCTTCCCAAACCGGAATCCAAGGCACCCTGGTGTAAGCTTCTCCACGCAGCAGCCTCCGTGTGCCTGGGGGTCTTGGGCTCCGTGATCATGAAATCAGATGAGTGACATATTTGCATTTCTTCCTGCAAGTCAGGAGCGAGTTGGCGCTCAGTTTCGGTTTCTCAACCGTGAGACTGAAACTGAGGGGAAACAATACTTGAGCAGGCTCCATGGTGAGGCCCCTGCCGAGCTGGCTGGTGCCACCATGTCCAGCATCTAGAGGCTCCTGGTGATGCGGGTCCCCCTCAGATCCCCCCCCCCCCCCCAGCACTGCAGGCGTCTGGCAGGGAGGGGATGTGGCAGGAGCTGCTGTTGGCTTATTTCCTGGCTCATCGGGCAGTTCAGGGACCAAGTCACCAGACCCTCGTCACCTCCTCCTCCTCCATGTGATCTGAAACCTTCAGGGAGATACTACCCTCCCAGAAGCAAGCAAGGATCCCTGATGTAGCCTGCGGGCTGGGACGGGGCAGCCCCCGTGTGTTAGGGCAGCTGGCGGTGGCTTCCCACATGGTTCTGAGTTTGCCTGGTTCCATCCGGGCCCTCTGGTAGCACAGGGAAACCATGCGTGTTCCGGCCCGTGGGCAGGCAGTGTGTGGTGGTGCAGGGAACAAGAAAGAACCCCGCTGAGGTGTCCCCTGAGCCCAGTGTGTGTGCAGGGTCCAGGGCCACCATCCCAGGAGTTCTCACGGGCACCTGTCCTCTTCCCAGAACCGCACTGACCAGCAGTGCCAGTACCGGTGGCTGAGGGTCTTGAATCCAGACCTCGTCAAGGGGCCATGGACCAAAGAGGAGGACCAGAAGGTAATGCCCAGGACAGTGCCTGCCACATGGCGGGCCTTCACCCACCCCCGGGAGTCAAGGGGCTGAGGCTGCCCTGGGTGGTGGCCGGGCTGTCCAGCTGGACCTTGGGTGTGTGACATCCCACTGGTCGGCGCTGGGGTGGGGAAAGGGCCGGTCCCGCCGGCCTCACAGCAGCTTTCCCCCGAGGTCATCGAGCTGGTCAAGAAGTACGGCACGAAGCAGTGGACGCTGATCGCCAAGCACCTGAAGGGCCGGCTGGGGAAGCAGTGCCGCGAGCGCTGGCACAATCACCTCAACCCCGAAGTGAAGAAGTCCTGCTGGACGGAGGAAGAGGACCGCATCATCTGCGAGGCCCACAAGGTGCTGGGCAACCGCTGGGCCGAGATCGCCAAGATGCTGCCGGGGAGGTGAGCCGCCTGCTGGGGCCTTTGCAGGGATGTTCCAAGGCCCAGTCCCGATTTCTCTGGAGTTGTTCACTTTTCCCAGAAGCGAACGAGTCCTTCAGATTCTTGACGGGGTGGGAGGGGATAGGGGAGGCGGGGGCAGGGGGGGATCCAGCTGCTTGGAGTCTGGAACAGGGAAGGGAGGGGGGCCTGGGGGCCTCCCATTCACTGTGCAGCCTCTCATCTGGTCCCACTTTCGGCTCTGTGCCATCCCTGCCCTCTGCTGTGGCCGGGGTGGCCTGGTTATTTTTTAGAGAATAAACCTCTTTCCTCCTGCCTGTGAGGTCAGGGCCAGGATCTGGACGTCCGAACCATTGCCTGTTTCCACCCTACTCTTCACGCTGGGCCTGGCCCCTCCAAGCCCTGGGCCTCTTGGTGTTCTGCAGGGAGCATTAGGACGACTTGGCTCCATTCATGCTAGAATCCTGCTCCAGGGTCAATTCCCAGTCTCCTAAGTTGCTCACTGCTCCCCTAACTGCTTTCCATCTTCTGGAAACTTATAAAAAACCACTTACTCACCACTGTCTTCTACCCTGCTCTTTTCGTCTGTGTGCATTTTTACCTTATTTTGTTTCCTTTCTTTGCCATGGCATTGCGGTCCTGGGAAGGAGAGGAAATAAAATGCCAGATGGTCTCTTTCCCCTGGAGTCTGGAATCATCTGTTTCCAAAACTCAAACCGGAGTGTGTTATCCTTTTGGCATTTCTGAAAACACTTGGGTTGAGGACTCGAGCCTCTTTCCCGTGTGGCCAGCCTGACCTGGCTGATGCCACCAGCCTCGCCTTGATCTGCCGTCACCCTTGCTCATCTTTGGGGCCTTAGCTGCTCCGACCTCCTCCTTCCCTTAGACATGGGAGAGCTCTTTTCTGAGCACGAACGCCCTGTGCTCCTGGCAGCTTGGATGCCCTCTAACTTGTACCCATGATGTAGCCAACACGCTCTCATCCTTTGGTTCTCAGTGGGGACGTTATTTCCTCAGGGAAGGTTTCTCTGTCCTTTCCAACTGTGGTCAGTCCCTGGCCACCTCCCCACCGTGCCCCGACCCCTGCGCAGTCAGCACTGCGTCCTGACAGCCTTCAGTGGGAATGAACAGAGATCCAGACCCTCCTCTTAGACTGGTGGCTCTGTCAAGCTGCTATTCTCTGTTCACGGTTCAAGGGAAAAGCACTCTGCTCGGAAACCCAAAGAAGGCAGCGCCTCTGTGTGTCTGCACTTCTGAACTGCTGTAGGTCTGTGGGCTCTGACGCTGCTGAGCCCCCCGTGCTACTCACCGTGATGCTGCTGTGTGCTTCTGTAGTTTCGTACTTCTTTGTGCTTCGTACTGCTGTCTGCTCCTACTGCTCTGTTACTCTGTCTTGCGGTCCCTGTCTGCTTCTCTCCCTCCACGCTTCCCTGACTCCTGTACCACTGTGCTACTTTCTGCTTCTGTAGTGGGGGGTACTACTCCTGACTTACACCATATATGTTTCCTCTTTAATCTTCAGCAAGTGATGGAGAGTGAAGTAGTCTTTTGATTCTCCAGATAAAAAAGCCAAGGCTCAGAGTGGTCAGTAGTGGATCCTCTGTGCCCTCTTTGGCCATTTTCTGTCTGTGGGACGTGATCAGGGCTTGTGTTCCAGGTCACTGAGCCTCAGGACAGGGGCCACCGGTCGGCAGCTTGCTTACGGCTCCTACCAATGCGGAGTGAGTGGGAAAGGGAATGAGAGTTCCCAGAGTGTCTCAGTGTTAGGATTTTACCCTGTAGGCTGAATAAGACCTTTGCTTATTTCTCAGAGGTGTATGGAAATACTCCGTGAACCGCTACAGGCTGCAAGCATATCAGACTTCATCTTAGAGCTAAGAACCCTTAGAACTCCTCAGGCTGAAGCCTTATTTACAGAAGTGGGAGCTCAGCTCAGGGAGGCTAGTGATGCGCCCGGTGGCGCACGGGCCCCAGTGCTGGGGTCAAAGATCCCCGGTTGGCCCCTGTAGGACAGACAATGCTGTGAAGAATCACTGGAACTCCACTATCAAGAGGAAGGTGGACACGGGAGGCTTCCTGAGTGAGTCCAGAGACAGCAAGCCCCCCATGTACTTGCTGCTGGAGCTGGAGGACAAGGACGGCTGCCAGAGTGCCCCGGCCTCAGAAGGCCAGGTGAGTGGGGCGGGGATGTCAGGCAGCTCAGCCACTGGGCTTGGGCTAGTTGGTTTGTTTTCATGTGTATCCGAAGCCGTCTCACCAACACCTACCCCTCCTTTTTCACCTGTTCCGTGGCTGTTCCTTAATCCTACAAGAGGTTCTCACGGTGGCCTCACATCTCTCATGAGGGCCTTTCCCTGTGTCACCTGTGCCCATGCTTGGTGCTCGTCTGTCCACAGATGCAGGATGCCAGAGCCGACGCCAGGTGAAGAAAGGTCAGGTGGGGAGGTCCTCAGCCTCCTGCTGTCCTCAACAGCTTCCTTCCTACCCGTTGCTCTTTCCAGCCTTTTCATACTAAAAGCACATATGCAATTCTAAAAAAAATCAGATTTGTTGAGGTACAAGCACATACAGTAAAATTCACTGTGTTTCATGTGCAGGTCTGAGTCATGACAGCTTTAAACAGTCCTGTGGCCACCACCATAGTCAACACACAACCTCTCCATCACCCCCCATGTTCTTTCAGCCCTTCTCCCATCCTTAGTCCCTGGCACCCTTCATCTGTTTTCTGTCTCTGTAATTTTCTAGAAAGTCATATAAATGAAGTCATATGGTGTTACATTTACAATTGTTAACATCTCCCATCCTACACTCCAGAGCATACTATTTTTAAAATTGAAGTATAGTTGATTTACAATATTATAGTAGTTTCAGGTGTTTATGGTTATTTTTGAACTATCTCATATGATTTATTCTTAAAAAACAAAGATTTGAAGCACATGTGTCAGAGTATGAAGATGGGACATTGCTGGGTACATGGCAGGTGACACGCTTCCTCTACACTGTTTTCCAATCTTTTCTGTAATCGTGAACTATTGAATAGTTCTTTTTAATGCTCCACCTTTCCTTTTCCTGCTGGCCAGATAATAACTGTTCACTGCTCCAGTTCTTCTGCAACACCCTGCTGGAGCGTTATATCATGTTTTTGCCTCTCTTTCCGGATTTTTCAGCTTCAGAGACTATTCCTTGCTTCCCAGATATGAGAGCATCTATGCGGTAACAGTTGAAAAAGCTGTAAAGTGAAACGTAAAAGGACTTCTCCCTCCTGTCCGGATTCCCCATGGGTCCCCTAACCAGAGGAATTCACTTCTCAGTTTCTTGTATGCCTAAGTAATATGTTTTCCAGGCTTTTACTTCTGATTAAATAAAAAGCATCCGTGCCCCAGAGAGAAACAATGTGCGTCAGCAGACACGGAGAAGTCGTCTTTCAGGATAGGGCAGAGTGGACAGTAGTCTCTGAAAATCCTCCTTGGCTGAAAGTCATTTCCTAGACTGTTTTCACCCCCCTGGCGCTTTGTGTCTGGGAGGCTGGCCCTACTGGGCCAGGGGGAGCTCCAGACCTTGATCCTGAGCACACAGGTCAGGTTACAGTGTGGGTTTCAGCCTCACCCACTCCTCTCCACTGTCATTTTAATGGTTCTATTGTGCTGGTAATTTCTTTAATTAAGGTTCACCTGACTTTTTGTTGTTAGAAACAAAACTTTAATGTTGTCCTCGTAGCTAAATCACTGCTCAGTTGTCTCTTGGGAAATTCCTAGAGGTAGATAGATACATTCTTTAAAAATGATAAGGGACTTCCCTGGTGGACCAGTGGTTAAGATTCCTGCTTCCAGTGCAGGGGGCCTGGGTTCGATTCCCTGATCAGGGCACTAAGATCCCCCATGCCGTGTGGCATGGCCCCCCGCCCCCCAAAAAACAAAAACAAAATAGACGTTAATACATTTTGCTAGATTGCCTGCCAGAAAAGGTTCACCTGTTCTGTGTGTATGGGACTGCCTCACTAGTCAGTGCTTGCAATTATAAATGATAAGTACTGAACTTGATTAGAAATTGCCAAACTTTTTCCAAAGTGGCTGTTTTCTGAAGTGGGAATCACATGTTGGTCGCTTTTAAATAGTATTCATAGCACTCTTCCCCTCCAGTTATAGCAGTTATAAGGTTTTAATCCAATCTGCTCTTATCTCCTTTTCTTCCTTTGCTTATATCACAAACCATTTCCATTCTGTTCACTTGACAGCAGTGGCAACAGTAGCTACTAATTAGGTTGAAAGGTTTTCACACAGTTGTTGATCTGTGCGCCCTCCCTGCTCAGTAAGCCTCAGTGTCCTCATTTTATAGGCGAGGACACTGACCCTCATCACAGGCTTGCCGGAGCTGGGAAATGGCAGAGCTCTGTCTGCATCCAGAGACCACGTCCGTCCGTCCGTCCCCCCCCCCCCCCCCCCCCCCCCCCCCCCCCCCCCCCCGTTAACACGGGACCCGCTTCTCGCTCTCCAGGCCTCTGTTAATCACTTGTGCTGTTTGCAAGGCTCCTCAGGGGCCGTCAGGTCAAGGAGTCAAGCTTGTTTCGGAGGTTCTGCCAGGAGAGCGATTGCCCTAACGATCTACCTCTTTTTCTTTATTTCTTTCCTGTCACAAAATCAGTCTCAAAAAAAAAAAAAAAATTAGTCTCCACTCCTTTTTCAAACTTTCATTTTGAAATAATATTACGTATACAGAAAAGTTGCAAGAAAACTGCTCGCCTGTATCCTTTACTGGGTTCATTCATTTTTAACATTTGTCAGATTTGCTTTATCTTTCTCTGCGTACATTTATTTTTTTTAAAGACCCTGTAGTTAATTATTTACTTAATGGCTGTGGCACGCGGATCCAGGCCCCCTGCAGCGAAAGCCTGGAGTCTTAGCCATGGACCACCAGGGAAGTTCCAATATGCATATTTTTTTAACCTGAGTTATTTGAGAGTTGATTCCATACATTGTGCCTTTTATTTCTTAATACTTGAGTGTGTGTTCCTCAAAATAAGGACATTCACCTGTGTGACGACAGTACGCACTTGGAATTTAACATTGGTGTGGGGACTTTTGACTAACCTACCGTCTAGATTTCACTTTTTCCTGCCCATGATCCAGTCCAGGTTTAGACACTGCTTCGTTGTCATATGTCTTTCGTCTAATTTTATCTGGGATAGTTCATCAGCCTTTCCGAGCCTTTCACGATACTGATGTTTTTGAAGCATAAGGTAGGGCTAGTTATGTTATAGACTGTCTCTCAGTTCAGGTTCACTTGAGTTTCCTTATTATTAGATTCGGGTTGTGCACTGTTAGCTGGAATACGGCATAGTTTATATCTCATAACGAAAAATCCAAACCGCGTGCCCTGTGCCCACCAGGGAAGTCTCGTGACCGGCTGGCCCCCGGCGTTCCCTGCCCTGAAGGAAGAGGAGAGCAGTGAGGAGGAGGCCACGGTGGCTGCCCCCTCCCAGGAGCAGGAGCCCGTCCCCACAGAGCTGGATGGAGTGCGGACGCCAGAGCCGCTGGAGGACTTCCCCAAGCGTGAAGACCAGGAGGGCTCCTCGCCGGAAACCAGCCTGCCCTACAAGTGGGTGGTGGAGGCCGCAAACCTCCTCATCCCTGCCGTGGGCTCCAGCCTCTCTGAAGCCCTGGACTTGATCGAGTCGGTAATGTTGGTCACGGCGCTTCACAGTGGGCCCCGAGCACCCCCAGCAGGGAGCACTTTCTCTCCGTAGGCGTCCGTCCTTCCGTTGTCTCGCTGATGTGGCTCAGCTGGTGCCGAGTGCCCAGCCCAGCACCAGGGCCAAGATAGTGGCTGTGCAGCGCCTGCCCTCGGGGAGCTCCTGCCTCACCTGTACAGCGCAGGGTGGGCTGGGAGGGCTCACGGTGGAAGCCGTACGACAGAGTCCTCAGGGCTGATGGGGAAGGGTGTTTGAAGCGGTAACACAGCCCGGGTGGGCACTGGTGTTTGTGGCAGCACAGGTGGTTGGGTGTCCCTGGAGAGGACCCTGGGAAGGGCCAGGGCTTGGGGCTGCAGTGGTGAGCGGGTCCTGATTACTCAGGTACAGCTGCCCCTGGGGCCGCGCTGCCTGTGGGTTGTGCCCCGTTGGGGAAGGCACCCCGGTGGGGGGTGTGACCAAGGTGTGACCTCCCAGGTCCATCAGCCAGGCCTGTGGTGTGAAGTGGGTTTTAGGAGGTGGTGGGCAAGAGGCCGGCGACCAGGGGTAGAGGGGTTCAGTGGGCAGCGCCCATACTCACCTTCCCACTTGGGCTTCCTCCTATTGGCTGAGAATATTGATGTTGTTTATTGAGCATTTGCTAAATACCAGGCTGTGGGTTTAACATATAGTCCACACGGTATCCTGTGAGGGGTGTCCTTTCTGTGTTTTGCAGATGAGACTGAGGCTCAGAGAGATCAAGTAAGTGTACCCAAAGGTCAAAGGTCACACAGCAAGTAAGGTCTTAACCATCATGCTGTGCTCCACTTCCTGCCCAATGAGCGTTTGGATGGTGGGGTGGGTCTCAGGTGGGCTGTCTGCTCAGACCCTCTGGCTCTGGGTCTCACCTCTTGCCCCTAGTGGCTGGGACTGTGATGTCCCCTTCACTACAAGGGATTTCAGAGTAGCGATGCGTGTGTCAGTCTGTTCAGCAAATAGCTCCGGGGCCACCGTGGGCTGTCACTCCTTTGGGCTCTGAGGAAGGGTTGAGATGAGAGTGGGCCCACTCTGCATTGCTGGTGCCGGTGAAGTGGGTGGTGGACTCAGCTCAAGCTCAGAGAGGTTAGGAGGCTTGTCCAGTGTCACGCAGCTGGTGAGTGCCGAGCTCGAGCTCTCCACGATGACCTTCAGCGACTGATGGGGAGCGATAGTAGTTGCAGAAACACTGCCGTCTGTCTCTCCGGGCAGTCCTTGTAGCATGTGCTCCGGTCTGTTAGATGCCATCCATTCCGGGCCTCTCTGAGGTTGGGGTTGGCTGCTGGGAGGAATGCCTGGAGACGGCACAGCTCTGAGCCGGCCTCCACCCTTAGCAGTGAACTTGCCAGGCTTCTTTGAGCTCCAAGGACCAGAAATAGAAATCACCACTAGGGTCTTGGTCCATTCAGGGCCAGACCTCCAGGGACCAGTGGAAACTTCTGTATCCAGAAGCCTTTGGGCTGGGTTGTAGTTTACTGGGCAAGGGCAGAAAGACGTGGGCGTGCCTCTTAGAATTGCTCTTGGAAACTTAGTGACTTCAGGGCGATCATACCCTCTCTGACCTGGCTTCCTCAGTATGAGAGGGGAAAGTAATGCTTCTCTAGCAGGGTGGCTGTGGGGTTGGAAACAGTGTAGGTGAAGCACCCAAGGAGGCGCAGGGTCATGGAGCCCAGTGGTGCGCTCTGGGTACGTGGCTGGCAAAGCAAGACCCTTCAACCTGCTCACGGCCTTGGGCCCAAAGCCTCACTTCCAGTTCTCTGTTAAGGAAATAGCTACAAACGCAGGAGAAGATTTACATCCAAGATGTTCATAAAGATGCTATTTTTAATTTTTAAGAATTAGGGGGGAAAACCTAATGTCCTATAGAAAGGGGACAATTATGTAACATGTCCAAATGATGGTACATTTTACAGCCCTTAAAATTGTTAAAAGTTGACCTTTTTTCACTATAATAACAACTAATATTGATAGTAAATATTAAACTCATAGGTAATAGAATGAGGTGCAATCATTATTCCAGCTTTATCGAAACTTTAAATGGAAAAAAGAAGTTAACTAGAAATGATTTGTACTAAAGTTAGAAACATTGGAAATACTAAATATTTAGGGACACATGTAAGTGGTAATTGATGAACAAATGCATAAAGATGGTAAATACTAGATTCAGGCCGTGATATCCTGCATGCGGGCAGAGGATGTGCCAGGTGACCTGGAGCTTTAGTGACAAGGTTTTATTTCTTAGGCTTATTGATGGGTATGTGAGTTTTCTTTGTGTTTTTCTTTGTGCTTTTTGTATATCTTAAAAACGTACAGAACATTTTTGTAAGTAACAGCAAGCAGCCACGGGCACGATATGACTTCAGTTATGTTTCCAAATACAGATACAAAGAAGGATCTGAGGAAGGGCAGGCCAATGTTAAGGGTGATGGTTTCTGGGCTGTGGGATCGTCCTTTTTTTTTTTTGGCTGGGCCACGCGGCTTGCGGGATCTTAGTTCCCTGACCGGGGAACGAACCCGTGCCCCATGCAGTGGAAGCGTGGAGTCTTAACTACTGGACTACCAGGGAAGTCCCTGTAGGATCATGCTTGATGCTTGTGTATTTTCCTTTAACGAATGAGCCCTGTGGTATATGAACCGGTAGAAAAGCAGAGCCGTTGCAGTTATTCCTAAACCCCCTCTCTGGGCAGGACCCCGATGCCTGGTGTGACCTGAGTAAGTTTGACCTCCCCGAGGAGCCGTCCGCAGAGGGCAGCATTGGCGGCAGTCTGGTGCAGCCCCACCCATCGCAGCAGCAGCAGCAGCAGGCCCCGCCACCCCGCCAGCCTGCCGCCGCTGTGCCCAGCGTGACCGAGTACCGCCTGGATGGCCACACCATCTCGGACCTGAGCCGGAGCAGCCGGGGCGAGCTGATCCCCATCTCCCCCAGCACTGACGTGGGGGGCTCGGGCATCAGCACGCCGCCCTCGGTGCTCAAGCGGCAGAAGAAGAGGCGAGTTGCCCTGTCACCTGTCACGGAGAACAGCGCCAGCCTGTCCTTCCTGGACTCCTGCAACAGCCTCACCCCGAAGAGCACGCCCGTCAAGACCCTGCCCTTCTCGCCCTCCCAGGTGCGTGGACCCCACCCCGACCGTTCTCTGGGCGCGGGTGACAGCCCCCCTGTGCCCAGTGCTGGGGACCCTGGAGGGCAGAAACGGGCCTGGCCCTGCCCTCATGAAGTGTCCGTGCTGATGGGAAGACCAGTTAATAAAAAAGGACCCAAATAAACGCGCTGAATGGAGTAAAAAAGGCGGCTTCTGGTACTTCGGGTGCATCTAGTCGGGGAAGGGTGTCAGCCAGGGCTTCTATGAGCAGGGGGATTGCTGGAGCTGGGGGCAGAGGGTGATAAACGGGCCGAGAAGGGAAGAGGACTCGGCGTGTGTTAAGAGTGAGTTTACTGAGCACCGATTTTATAGCAGGTTTGCCAGCCCTGGGGAGCGAAGGGGCTGATGACAGCCCTGCCCATGGAGAGGATGGCTGGGGTGGGGGACTTGGTGGTCACCATGTCCTGAGGAAAGTGCTGTGAGAGGAGCAGTTCTTGAGTCGCTGAGAGCTTGTTGTGTTGAGTACTGCTTCCCAGGCTCTGTTTGTAATAGACACAGTGCTGGGGGAGCCTGGGGGCCCTGTCTTTCCTAGTGGTGAGGGAGGCACTCAGAGTGGTGTCTCAGGTGGGGGTTGCTGACCGATTGATCGGCTTGAATAAAGGCTTGGAGTCAAGGGGAGAGCAGAGTGTGGTGTGAAGTCCGGAGCTGGGACTCACGGATGGGGGGCAGGAGGACTGATGGGGACAGGAGGAGGGTTGAGGGATGGGGGCTGGGGCCTCGGGGAGTCCTGGGTACAGCTAGCGGGTGTGCATGCGCTGGGGGCTGTGGGTGGGGGATAGACTGGAGGGGTGGGGCAAGAGGGGGGCAGCGGCTTTGGGTCTCAAGGGTCTCCTCCCTCCTGTGGGGACGTGAGAGAATGAGGCCCAGTGGTGGCATGTTTCCAGAGGCCACCCTTTCTGCTGTAGAAGGACTGTGGCCAGGCCTTTGTATCGGGATGTCTGGTGGTTCTGCAAGGTGCCCTGTGTTAGTTCACTTGGGCTGCCGTGACAAAGAACTGCACACAGGGGGACTGGAACAACGGACTCATTTTCTTAGTTCTGGAGTCTAGAAGTCCGAGAGGGTGTGAGCAGGATTGGTTTCTTCTGAGGTCTCTGGCTTCTAGGTGGTAATCTCCTCTCTGTGTCTTCAGGTGGTCTTCCTTCAGTGTCTGTGTCCTAATCTCTTTTCTCTTATAATCTCTTCTTTTGTAAACTTCTTCTAAGGACACCAGTCTTATTGGATCAGGGCACACCCATGTGGCCTCATTTTACCATAATCACCTCTTTAAAGGCCCATTTCCAAATACAGTCACAGTCTGAGGTACTGGGAGTTACGGTGTAAACATGTGAATTTGGGGAGAACACAGTTTAGCCCATAGCAGGCCCCCCATGAGGGCTGCTGGCTGGAGAAGGAAGACAGCAGGGCTGGAGCTGCCCAGAGAGCAGCCCAGGGTGACGGGGTGCAGCTGCCCTGCCCAGGGACCCTGCAGAGGGCAGTGGGCCTGAGGGCTGCAGGTGGCCCTGAGCTGCCAAGGGCACCTTCTGGGCAGAGGGGAGAGGGTGGTGCTTCAGATCTGGGTTTGAGTCCCGCCCCTGTCTCTAGCACTCAGCGCAAGAATCCAAACCTCTCTTATCTGTAAAGGGGGATCGTAATCTTTACATTTCAGAGGATCTGTGAAAACTATGTGAAATTCTCAGTGTGCAGTGCTCAGCTCTGGTGTGAGAGGGTGTGTCTAAGTGTTGATGTCACCATCTCCATCATCACTGACCCTCTGTCGCAGTTCATTTAAGAGCTACTTTCTTTTCTGAAAAGGAGCTGCTCTCGGTCAGCTTCCTTTGCCTTAAGTACACCGTCAGCAGCACGTGGGGGTGGGAGATGGACCTCCCATCATCCTGGCAAAGCGAGGATTGGGTGATGCCCAGCCTGGGGTCTACATGGACCTGCTCAGTGGTCCCTGCCCATCTGTCCTGGCCTCTGCTCTCTGGCGCCTGCCGGTGGGCTCTGAGGTCATCACCTTGTCTTGTTTCCTTTGTCTTCCTGGCAGTTTCTGAACTTCTGGAACAAACAGGACACACTAGAGCTGGAGGGCCCCTCGCTGACGTCCACCCCCGTGTGCAGCCAGAAGGTGGTGGTCACCACGCCACTGCACCGGGATAAGACGCCCCTGCACCAGAAACACGCTGCGTGAGTGCTGTGCCCCTGCCCCACCTGCACTGGGCCTGCCCCTCCCCAAGCAGTGGCCGGCCTGGCGCAGGAGGTTCTCTGGGGGAGGGACCCCTTGGAAAACCGCCTGAGACTCTGTTACAGGAAGGCCGCCTCCTCCTGGTCACCACACCTCTTCACTTCCGTCAGGGTAGTCTGCTGCTTCACCTCTGTTCTAATTCTTTCTTTTTTTTTTTCTTTTTTTTGGCCGCGCCGCATGGCTTGAGGAATCTTAGTTCCCTGACCAGGGATTGAACCTGCGCCCTCGGCAGTGAAAGCACGCGGAATTCTAACCACTGGACCACTAGGGAATTCCCCGTTTTTTATTTTTTAACTTGCTGGTTTTCTAATCTCAGAAATGGAGAGAGTCCACACTGCCACGAAAAATTTAATCTCTGCATCCTTTATAAGTTTCAAGTGCAGATCCGCTGTGTTTGAGTAGCCCTGCGTGGAGGACAGAAGGGCCCCCGGTTCTCTCGTCTCTCTGGTGCTTAGTCAGGGGGGACGGCCGTGCCCCGCCTCCCGTGTGTGTGAAGCACAGCGTTTCACCTCCAGCCTGTACAGGTTGCTTACCTGCTTCTGTGGAGGTGCTCTCACAATAAGTTTCCTCCCTTGTGTCATCTTGAATTCCAGGTAGAGAGAGTTACTTAACTGGTCTTCTGCTTGTTACATGTGCCGGGGAAGAAGCATTGCTATTCATGTTTCAGCAGTTAAGTTGTAATTCAGGAATCAGTTCAGGAGTTTTAGTTCTTGTAATGGTACGTAATTTCAGAAAAGATGTATGAATCGCTTGGTCAGAAGTCAGTCTCTCAAGAGTTGATCTAACATTTACCATAAGTAGGCTTCATGAGAAATGATTCTCCTTTCAAGCCGAAATCCTGGACTTCAAATCTAAGCTCTTAAACATATGCTGGAAGCAAGAAAAAGAATTGATACTTAGATAACGTTTCATGAGAAATGATTCTCTATTCAAGCCAAAATCCTGGACTTGAAGTTCTTAAACAGACAGCTGGAACCACAAAAGGAGTCGCTGCTTCTCCGGAGAGAGGTTGGAGAGGGATGCGGTCTTCCTGGATCCCCACCTTCCTCGCCTCCCCCTTCTCTCGCTGGTTCTGCAGTGTGGCCACAGGCCGGCCTTGTTTTATGGAGAATCCTAGTGACAGCAGCCTTCTCAGTAGTTCTTCCAGCCTTTCGGGTGTGCTGGACCCTCTCAGACCCTTTCCCGTTTCTGAGGATAGCCCTTCCTCTCAGCCCCCGTAACTCCCTTCGGGGGTGGGGAGGTGGGTGTGTGGGCAAGTGTGATGGGAAGAGACTGTGTCTGGGGGTGGCCTCCCTGCTGCTGAGGCAGAGGTCTGGTGGAGGGCGGTGTGGGACTCACGGGCGGCCTGCAGCAGAGCAGCTGGTGTCTGCCCCCAGCCCCGTCGTGAAGCCGCCTCCTCTGTCCCCGGCAGGTTTGTAACCCCAGATCAGAAGTACTCCAGGGACAGCACTCCTCACACACCGACCCCGTTCAAGAACGCCCTGGAGAAGTACGGACCACTAAAGCCCCTGGTACGTGGTACGGCCGGGCTGGCCGTCCAGCCATTTACGGTTCGCAGGGCCCCGTCCCTCCGAGATCTCATTAGATTCTCCCAACAGCCTTGAGAACTTGCAGATACCCTAGTTTTACAAATGGGGCCCCCGGGGTGGAGTTACCAGTTCATCAGACCTCTCTTGAGCAGCTGCCACGTGCCAGGCGGTGCTGGGTGCTGGAGCCACGGTGGCGTCCTGGTGAAGCTGGGAGTTTGGGGTGGTGGAAGCTGGCATTCAGCATGTAAGTGCATAAATGACTAAATACTCAGCACGTGGCCATGCCAAGCGGAACATGGGCAGGAGTTGGGACGGAGAAGGACCTGCTCGGGCGCTGGGGCTAGTTCAAGAAAGTGGCGAATTGCTCCTCAAACCGAAGCCTTTTGACCAACTGCCCGTCCTTTGCAAAACACGGGAAAGCACTCAGGGGTGGGCTGGAGATGGCTCGCCAGTGAGGAGACACCTCCTGGCGTGCTTCCCCAGCAGTGTGAGAACGGCCCTTCTCCCCTGACTCTTCCTGGTTCGTGGGACGGTCCTGCTTTCCCCAAGGGCAAAAGAGAGAGCTGGCACCCCGGGTTTTCTGAAATAGGCTGTGTCTTAGAAACCAGCTGAAGGTGGGAGAAAGGCAGGTTGTGGAGAAGCATTTCCTGTGGACAAAGCCTGCAGCGAGCTCCCCTCCATGCTCACCACGTGGGGTCTGGGTGGTGGAGCCGTGGTCTCCCCATGCTGGGATGCAGCTGGTGGAGTTGCACAGGCCCCAGGCCAGGCCCCAGTCAGCACTGCCCTTTCCTGTCTGAGTGGGGTTCGGCTCCCGGATACTAAGAGGTCTACGTGCTCTCCAGGCATGGCTGGAGGGTGAATCTGCCCTTGGCAGTGATAGTTCAAGTACATGGGGGCTTTTATTATTATTTTTTTAATAAATTTATTAATTTCTTTATTTTTAGCTGCGTTGGGTCTTCGTGGCTGTGCGCGGGCTTTCTCTAGTTGTGGCGAGCGGGAGCTACTCTTCGTTGCAGTGTGTGGGCTTCTCGTTGCGGTGGCTTCTCTTGTTGTGGAGCGCGGGTTCTAGGCGTGCGGGCTTCAGTAGTTGTGGCTCACGGGCTCTAGAGCTCAGGCTCAGTAGTTGCGGCACGTGGGCTCAGTAGTTGTGGCTCGCATGATCAGTAGTTGTGGCGTCCGGGCTTAGTTGCTCCGCGGCATGTGGGATCTTCCCAGACCCAGGGCTCGAACCCATGTCACCTTCATTGGCAGGCGGATTCTTAACCACTGCGCCACCAGGGAAGCCCACATGGGGGCTTTTAGAGTGACTTCTTGGGTGTTACTGTACCCTACACCTGCTGCTCAGTAACTCTCTCCCTCCCCTGGTCTCTGCCACCTGAGCCCCCAGGCCCGAGAAAGGGAAATGGAATCAATGTCCCCATTACTATGGGACCGAGGGGTGAAGGAGTTAGGGTTTTGTGTGCATCCAGGTTCTAACCTCACAGCTGTGTGGCCTTGGGCTGGGGTCTCGCCCTCTCTGAGCCTCCGTTTCTACCTCGTGGAAGAGGTAGACAGCTCTTTCCCCGGGTTGTGTGAGGTTGGCTGTGGTCAAGTGGGGACAGTCCGGGCCTGTGCGGCTCTCGGTGAGCAGAGGCCAGTGTCCCAGGCAGGACAGTTAGTGGCCATGGATACTGTGTGTGAGGCCAGTGTCCCGGCACTGGGCCTCCTCCCTGCTTTGCCTGGGTCTGCCCCGCCGCTCCCGTGAGCGGGCTCTGCCTGTGTCCTACGGTCTGGGTGCAGGGCCTCACTCACATCCCTGCCTGTAGCCCCAGACCCCGCACCTGGAGGAGGACTTGAAGGAGGTGCTGCGCTCTGAGGCCGGCATCGAGCTCATCATTGAGGATGAAGTGAGGCCCGAGAAGCAGAAGAGGAAGGCTGGGGTGAGTGGCTGGTGGAGCGGGGAGCGGGTCTGGTAGACATAAGGCACCAGGGGAAGTGGAACTATGGCCCTGGCCCTTTGTTCCTGCAGAGTGGTTGTCCGTGAAACCAACCAACGTAAGGCCTTGGTGCCTGGGACCCTTCCCTCTTCCCCTTTGAACTGGTGCCTCACTTATTCAGCACTGTTTGGACCCCTCTGAAGCGGGCTCTGGGCTGGGGGTGGTCGTCAGAACAGTAAGCAAGACCCAGAGTGGTCACTCCCTCCAGGAGTGCAATGGGTGGAAATGGCAAACACCCTAGTGCCTCAATACATACGGTGTTACGGGGGTAGAAAGGGCACAAAGAGGATCTCAAGGGAAATCCTTCGTATGGAGCCAGCCAGGTGTCCTGGCTGCGTGAGCAGGTGGGGGACAGCGGGCTCCGGTGAGGTGGGGAGCTGCTCTGGGCAGGGCCGGGCCATACTGGACAAGCTCTCCCGCCACCGGGCACGTGGGGTTTCCCAACAGCAGGTGGCTCTATGTCCCCTCTGTCTTTGTGCCCCTTTCTGTGCCCTCCTGGGGGCAGGGAAGACGGGAGTGTGCCAGGGTGGAGGGTGTGTCTTTGTGCCCCTTTCTCCCCAGGTGCCCTCCTGGGGGCAGGGAAGACGGGAGTGTGCCGGTGTGGAGGGTGGGTGGGAATGTGGGTGGCCAGGCTGGGAGGGACCCACTGGGCTGGGCCCCTGGGCCTGTACGTAGAGCATGGCCAGGACCCTCCATGGCCTCTCTGTGTCCGAAGGTGGTTCTGAGCCGCGGTGGCACCTGTTTGGGGCACAGTGCTGGGTTGGGGGGTGAGTACTAGTCTCAGAGGCCCTCCCTGGCATTGGAGCTGACCCTGGCCTGCTTATAGGAAGTGCGGGGGTGGGGCTGAGCATTCCTTTAACAGCCTGTGTCCTGTGGGGTCCCACATCTCCGTGTCACTCACCGGCAGGTAGGTGTTTTAGCTGTAACTTGGCTGTTTAGGGGAGCGTTTCGTGCAGTAGAGACTTGGGGGATGAGGTTGGGTGGAGGGTGGCGTTGGTGTCCTCAGTACCAACACTGAGCGTCTGGCCGGGCAGTCTGCTCTGTGGGCAGTCTGCAGCAGGGCCAAAGTGTCCCGGTCCCCCCTCCCCGCCCCCAGAAAATCCTCGCCAGCCGGGCATGCCCGAGGACTCCCCTGCACCAGGGCCTGGTTCTGTGACCAGGGCAGCTGGGGCAGGCGTCATCAGGCGCTGGTGGTGACCCAGTGGAATCCAAACGCCTGCCCTAAGCACCTCCTCCTCCCCCAGCTGCGGCGAAGCCCCATCAAGAAAGTCCGCAAGTCCCTGGCCCTCGACATTGTGGATGAGGACGTGAAGCTGATGATGTCCACGCTGCCCAAGGCTCTGCCTTTGGTAAGGGGTCTGGGAGAGAAGCCATCCTGTGAGGCCACCTGCTCCTCCCCACCCGAGCTGCAGGAGGCTGGGGGGACGGAGTCTCCCTGGGGGCCTTCGCCTCTTGAGCCCTTTAGCCTGGAGAGGACCCTGGAGGTGGAGTCCGGTGATTCTCGGGCTGGGCTTCCACATGCCGGGCTCAGCAGGGAGGGGGCAGCTGGGCACCACACCCCTGGCTTCAGTCCAGACAGCCCTGCTTGTGTCTTTCACAGAAAGGTTTGTTTGGCAAGAGTTGCTTTGCTAGAACCCGTTTGACAGCTGTGGTTTCTGAGTCCCCAGCGCCTTCCCTTGTGTTCTGCTCCCGAGGGTGACCCAGGAGAGGGTTGGTGACGTGCCTCAGGGCATAGCCAGGGGATTGGGGCACCTCAGCTCTGGCATGGGTGCTTCCCAGTTCCCAGGCCAACCTCCAGCAAGGGGGCTGCTGCCTACACAGAGCCTGGGCCCCAGAAACCATGCCATGCTAGTGATCCCTTGCAGCAGACAGTGGGGTGAGCCCGTCTTCCGCTGGTAGCCGACAGTGAGGGCTGTGGCAGAGCTCATGAGACAGCATTGCCTGACCAGCTCCTGCAGGTGCGCCTGCTGCTCTCGTAGCCCGTGCAGACAAACCTCCCTTTGGCCAGGCATCCCCGCCAGCTGGGGACTCAGTGCCCGCCAGCCAGACCAACCGGCATCGCCTTGGGCAGGTAGAATAATTAGCAGAAAGAGAAAAAGTTAGGGCAAGTGGTTAAGAGCAGAGGAGGTGGAGTGGGAGGCCTAGGGTGAGTCCTGACACCGGGCTCTGGTCTCTGGCATCTCTTAGGTCCCTGAGCCTCAGGTTCTTGCCTGTAATGAGGGCACTGAGCCCCGTAGGCTGTTAGGAGGGTAAAGGCCTGTCCGGGAGTCCTGGGGTGCTTTGTGCAGCTCCCAGTGAGTTCTAGTCGACGCCGGCACCTCTGTGGGTGTTTCTGGTCCCAGGAGAAGCTGGAGCATCTTCGTCTCCACCTGGGACGGGGAGGAACCAGATTCATGTAGAAAGGCACCAGCATTATTGGGCGTTTACTAGGTGCCAGGCTCTGAAACAGGTACTTTACAGCTGTTTTCCTACTGAATCTTTAAATGAATTTCCATCTGGAAGAGGAGACTGAGGCTTAGAGAAGGAATATCCTGCCCAAGATCCCAGCAGAGGTGGTGGTGCTGGAATGTGCCTGCTGTTTTGTTTTCTCCTTCCCACAAAGAGCTCATGGCAAAACGTTGAGCCTTCGATTTGGTTTTGGTTTCAGCCAACCAACATCCCACCAGGCTCCTCTGGCCTCACCCCGTCGGGCAGCAGAGAGGACAGCAGCCTGCTCAACGAGGGCTTCCTGCAGGCCAAGCCCGAGAAGCCTGCAGCCCAGAAGCCCCGAGGCCACTTTCTAACTCCTGCCCCTGTGAGTGCATCCTCCTCGGACCCTTGCTCTGTGCGCTTCACACCTCAGGGCCTTTGCACAGGCTTTGCCTCTTCCTGATTAACCTAGGTTTCACATCTCTGTCCAGACGTCACTCCCTCAGGGAATCTGTGTACTAGAGACCACGCCCTCCACTAAGCCCCCCCTTCATGATGTGGCCTCACTCGTAATTAAGACATTGTCTCTGTGACTTCTGTCCTTGGAGGCAGGTGTGCCCTGCCTGCTCCTCTCACCATCTGCACAGCTCAACACCTCTCTGCTCCTCACCAGCCTGCGTGGCTGTAGCTTTTCCTCATGCGGAGGCTGGTGCCGCGTAGTAGGGGTGGGGGTGGGGGGGCTTGTGGCCTGGTCTAGCCTCCTTGCTTGACATCTGAGGACTCCCAGAGATGGGAGTGACTTCCCCAGGTCCACCAGGAAGGTGCAGTGAGCACAGAAAGACTTGTGGCTTCTAGAGGGAGGGAGCGTCATAGAAATGTCCCCACCCCTCCCCGACCAGAGTCGCCAGGCTTCCCTGGGAGCACGCTGCCCCTGCCTGGATGGTAACCCTTTTGCCTCCTCCCAGATGACCAGTGCCTGGAAGGTGGTGGCCTGCGGGGGCACCAGGGACCAGCTCTTCATGCAGGAGAAAGCCCGGCAGCTCCTGGGCCGCCTGAAGCCCAGCCACACATCTCGGACCCTCATCTTGTCTTAGGGGCTTGGCAGTCACGAGCCCATTCTCATGTTTACAGGGGGCTGGGGGGCCGAGTCTAGGCTGTGAATTTGAGAATCACACAAAGATGACCGCCTGCAGGGAGCCTTGTGCCGCCGGCCCCTCCCCAGACTGCTCAGGTGGAGACAGAGCAGGGCCACCCACTGTCCTGTCTCCGAGTCCGGCTGCAGCTGCGGGCGATTCCTGGTGCTAACAGAACAAAGTCCCACCTCTGAGCTGGCCCAGCCCTCCCCCCGGTGCCACAAGGAGCCCCGTTAGCTTCTCCCAAGCCCTGGTCAGGCCTGGCCTCATCTCAGACCCCTGCTTAGGACAGGGGATGCAGCCAGCGTGCTCCTTCCTTCAACCAGTTGTTACATTTTCTTGAAAGAATAAAAGTTGTTTTTCTCCTGTGCTCTGGACCCCACCTTCCTCCTGGATCCTGCTCGTGCTTCCCTGGTGACAGTGCTTCCCTGGTGACTGTCCTTAGGGCCCTGAGGGATGCGGGGACCGGGGCTCTCATCCTCAGTGCAACCTTGTCTGCACAGCCCAGGCCTGGGTCTCCGGACTCTGTTGCCCCCAGGGACCCAGTGTGCTGGAGGCAGTTTTCTCTGTACTGCAGTGGGTGTTTCTCAAAGCTCTGAGGACTTGGGGAAGGGGTGGGGCAGTGCTTGGCCCTGGCCGTGGGTGGTGGTTGGCTGAAGTGGCCTGTGATGAGCCCCACCCCCAGATCAGGCTGGTAAACAAGGAGTGACCGGTAGCTGGGCAGAACCTTCTGGCCACGGTGGCCCTAACTTCCCAAGGCCAAGGCAGCAGTTCCAGCCTGGGCTCTGGACCCTGGTCATGGCCCAGTGCACAGACTGTGGCACTTGACTGGTGGCCAGGAAGAGTCCCTGGGGACTGAAGAGGGGCGTGTGTCTGATTTAGAGGGGTCTAAATCAGGGAGTGATGTTTTCAGCAGTGGGGTCCATCGGACAGGGCATGTGACCATCCCCGGGGGCTGCGGTCTCAGTTCACCACAGGACGGCATGTCTGGGCAGCCCGGTATCCACACCCTGCTTCAGTGCCTCTGGTTCCCAAGGGAGACTTGGGGGCAGGTCCTCTTGCCTGGGGTCCCCAGCCTCTAAAGAGAGGACTGGGAGTTAGGACGCCAGGGTTCAAGTCTGCCTGACTGACACAGCCCTGTCCTGTCGGCTGCACACAGGGTTCTGTGACTCAGCATTGAGCCCTCCCCAGGCAGCCCCTGTCGGTCACACGTAGCCAAGCCTGGTTTGAGCCTGGCTGCGTCCTGGTCCCCATTTGAGACCCGTGACGGGCCTCTACCTTTCCCACCCGCTTCCTGCCCACGTGGCTGAGCTGGACACTCCAGCCAATCCCATGGCTGGGCCATGCCAGCTTCATGCCCCTGTGCATTTGCTGATTTCTTGGCCTGGACGCCCCTCTGCCCACCTCCAAATCCCTTCCTCTGGTGACCCAGGCGCTGTCACTGACTGCTCCCCACAGGGCTGTTGGCATTGATGGGTGACCTGCCCTGCAGTGAGGGTGGGGTCAGGGGGGTACCTTTGTCTCTAGGAGGTCATACTGTGTGGAACACCCACGTCAGACCCAGATGCAGCGTGCCTGGGGACCACTTGGGATTCCCCCCACCGGGGTCATCATAAGCTCCTGGGGGTGATTCACAGTGGACTGGCCTGCAACCTGCCAGGGGCGTCTGCCCAGCAACGCCCTCCCCACTGTCCTCCCCACCCACTGGGGCTTTACCCTGAGGCTCTTACCTGTCCCCCAAGCAAGGTGGCTGCAGTCACTGCAGACCTGTTAGCTTGCCCTGGGGCTGTTCTCTGCTTTGTGCCTGAAATAAACACGCATCCAGGGTCCCTCCAACCACTGCCCCCCCCCAACCCCGGCTTCGGATGAGGCATGGTTCTTTCTGGTGTTGAGGATACGAGAGCAAAAAAAAAAAGAAAAATACCCCACCCGACTCCACCCCCAAACAACCTTACTCTTCTGGAGCTTAGACTCTAGAGAGGGCAGACAGATCTATATATAACATGCCAGAGGCAACAGGGGCTCCGGAAAAAAACAGCAGAGGAGCAATAGCATGGGGGCTGGTCTGTCTGCTAAGAGGTAGGTTTGAGGGAAGGTCTGTCCACCGTGTGGACAGGGAGGGAAGAACCCACTTGGGAAGGGTGGATTGGGTGCCACCGCAAGGGTGCTGAGGGCCCCGCTTGTGGTTTGACCATGAGGTTGGGGACCACAGTGCTCCAGCGGGGCCTGCAGCCTGGGGAGCTTGACTATCCCGCTCAGCCGGAGCCCGGTGTTTTCCAGGCCAGAGTGACAAGCAAGAGGGAAATAGCCAGCAAGGAGCCGAGGTGCCAATCTAAATGCCCAGCAGTGGGAGTGATGGATCGTATGGCATTCCTATTTTTTTTCCTATTTTGAGTTTATGTTTTGTTTCAATTAGGTTTTGGGTACTCGCCGAAAAGCTGGGCTGTTAAAGCCTTTGCAAGGATGGTGCAACTCTATCGCCACCTGGTGGCCATTGGCGTGTTTGCAGCAGCAGGTAAAGTGAGCCATAGAAGTTTCTTGAAGTGCTTGGTAGGTCTTTGAAGCATTTTTCTGATTTTCAGGCCCCTTCTTCAGCATCCATCATCAAGCAGTTGTCTGGCCTTTGCTTGAACTCGTCCACTGAAGGGGAGAGGTGGCTCTTACTTGGCAGCCAGCTCCGTTGTTGGACAGCAATTGCGAAGGTAACGATGCTTTACCCAGAGAAAAAAATGTCCCCCTTGTAATATCAAAAGCAATAGGAAAGCTGGTGGGTGGGGAAATCAGGCTCTCAGGACAGGTAGCCGATAGGCCAGGATAAGCTTGGGAGTATGATTGCTTGAATGAGCCACTTTCTCAGCAGACCCCAGTGAGAAGATTTTCTATGTTCCAGCTGTTTCCAGAGATCACCAAGGCTCTGACGCAGTAATGACAGTGATTTAACCCCCTCTAAGACAGATTTTATGTTTCCACCCTTGGCTGGATGTGTTTGAGAGCAACTAAAGCTGAGTTTCGATGTGAGTTGAGAATCGAACTTTTCACTGATACAGACCAGTGGTCTCAAGCTGGTCAGGACGCTGTTTTGTATATTAACTAGGGCTGACCTATAGGTATTTGGGTTATAGTACGTAATGAACGGGACAGTCTGACAAGGACAGGTACAGAGCCTGAGTCTCAAATGCTCTTCAGAAAGGCATGGGAGATGTCCTTCTCCCTGAGTAGCAGGCCTGGTACCCAGTAGGTGCTAATTGATACCTCATCCTGCCATGATGTGATGTGGCCAAGAGGGAAGCCTAGGGCAGCTAGGACTAGACGAGTAGGGAAGCCTTCATGGTTTTTTAGTGTTGATTCCTAGCTTAATTCTTCTGTGTTCAGGGAGCAGAGTCTCTGTGGCTTCAAATCTTTGAAATGTGTTGAAATTTGCCTTTTCTGGTCAAGCATATCATCAATTCTGTCAGTGTTAGGCACTGGGAAAAAATGTGAGGTCTGCAGGCACTGGTGGCGGTGTCCCTTTTTTGTTTTTTCTGCTTTTTTCTGTGGACCTAGATTAGCCAACTCCCAAATGACACATGATAAGAATGTTGTTTGAAGCCACTGAATGTTGGAGTGGTTTGTTACACAGCATTAATGTGACAATAACTAGCCGGTAGGAAGGTAGCTTATGTCAGCTAAAGAACCCTGAGGAAATGAACAGTGCACGGTGGGCTCAACAGCATGGAGGAGGAACTTAGGAGACCAGGAACTTTGTTGGAAATGAGTGGAAGGAAGGATTCCGGAATCCAGAGCCATTGTGACGATGCCTGTGTCTTGATTGTTACCCAGGACACCTGGCAAGCTTTCCAGGGGTTTCCTGGTAGCCATGGATAAAGCTCTGACTTTGGATCAGACAGACCTGGATGTGAATCCCAGCCTGGCTCTTTCCTGCTCTGAGCCTTGGAGTTCTTGGCTATAAAATGGGAGAACCCTTAACCTTCCAGAGTTGTTAAAGGGATTGGGTAGAACACTGGCACACACTTGGGGCTCAGAAAACATGGGCTCTTACGATATTATTACAAAATGCTTTCTCATTTCTTTCTGTCCACAAGAACCCTGCAAACGAGAAGATAGTGTCCATGTTTCAGTTGACTGTTCTGAGCAGAAGTTACTAGAACGTGGTCAAGTCAGGACTTGAGCCCTGTTAAGGCCAGCACTTTAGTGCCCTGTTTCGTGTAACCATCTGTTTCGTAGCCAGGGAATCAGAAACAGTAGAGAAAGCATCTACGTTAGGTATAGGTTCAATTTCTCAAGACTTTCCATGGAATTTCAACATACAGGACAATACACAGATCCCAAGTGATCAGCTGGATGAATTTTCACAAAGTGAACACACTCAGGTAACCAGTATGGTGATTGAGAAATAGACCATGACCAGCACCCCAGAACCCCCCTCCCTACCCCACCAAGGGTAACCACCATCCTGAATTCAAACACCATCGATTTATCTTGCTTTTTCCAAAAAAACTTTGTGTAAACTGAATTTCACTTTATGTGAAACTACCCGTGCTGACTGGGTAGTTATAGTTGGTTCATTCTCATGACTGTATTGTGTTTCATCGTGGGACATTTCCATACTACGCCCATTTCTCCTGAAGGACAGGTGGAGTGTTTTCAGGTTGGCATTATAAATAGTGCTGCTGTGAACAGCTGTCCTCATCTTTTGGCAAACTCACGTACATATTTCTGGTTTCTACAAATTTAGGAGTAGAGCTGCTGCGGATCGGTTCAATTTCATTAGACCACTTGCCACTTACTAGCTTTGTGAACCAAGGCAAGTTAATGAGCTTCTTTGAGACACTTTTCACGTCTGTATATTGGAAATAAAAGTACTTTCCCCTCAGGATTGTGCCTGGGACAAGGCACCTGCCCCAGTGTCGCCCCCCTTTCTTTCCTCCTTCCTCTGCTGTGCCAGAGCCCCCTCTGCCTGAGCACATGGCTTTTCTGCCGGGCTCCTCCTTTGCCAGGAATCCTCAAACATGAGATTGGAAAGTTCGCCCGCTACCCAGGGCTGCGGGGCCTACCTTTCCCCAGCCCATTCAGCTCTGATTCAATCACTGGCACCCAGCCCAGCACTGGCTTGCTGTGGTCACTGTCACCTCTCGCTAACAAGTGTTTTTTTAATTTATTTATTTTTGGCTGCCCTGTGTCTTCGTTGCCACGTGCCAGTTTTTCTCTTGTTGCGGCGAGCTGGGGCTACTCTTCGTTGCGGTGCGCGGGCTTCTCATTGCGGTGGCTTCTCTTGTTGCGGAGCACCACCTCTAGGCGCGTGGGCTTCAGTAGTTGTGGCTCGTGGGCTCTAGAGCGCAGGCTCAGTAGTTGTGGCTCACGGGCTTAGTTGTTCCGTGGCACGTGGGATCTTCCCAGACCAGGGCTCGAACCCGTGTCGCCTGCATCGGCAGGCGGATTCTCACCCACCACGCCACCAGGGAAGCACTCAGCAAAACTAAGAAATTCACATCAGTAGAACGCTGTTAACTAAACTACAGGCTTTATTTGTGTTTCACCAGGCTTTCCACTAATATCTTTTTCTGTTCCAGAATCCAACCCAGGATACCACATTGCATTCAGTATATATATATATATATATATATATATATATACACACATACACTATATATATGCATATATAGTTTATCTTACTATCTCTCTTATTTTTATATAAATTTGAAATCTTCTATAATATATATTTAAAATATATATTGCATATAAATATATATTTATATATTTAAATCTCTTAATTAAAAATATAATATATAATATACATTTGTAATAATATATAATATACATTTGTACATAATATATAATATAATATATATATGCTTAAATTTTTAAAAATTGAAGTATAGTTGATTTACAATATTGTGTTAGCTTCTGGTATACCGCAAAGTGATTCAGTTTTTTATATATATATATATATATATATATATATATATATTCTTTTTCATATTCTTTTCCATTATAGTTTATTATAAGATATTGAATATAGTTCCCTGTGCTATACAGTAGGACCTTGCTGTTTATCTATTTTATGTATAATAATTTGTATCTGCCAATCCCAAACTCTGAATTTATCCCTCCCCCAATATATATTTTTATAATATATCTAATATATTTTATATATTAGATATAATAGTAAATATATTATAAAAATATATTAAAATATATTTAAAAACTATTTTTATTATGGAAGATTTCAAATTTATATATGTATTTTTAGAACTTTTTATTAAAATATATAATATATGTAATTTATATAAAATATATAATATTATATAACATATCTTTATATTAAAATATATTGTAAATATATTAAAATATATTTTAAACTATTTTTATTATGTAAGATTTCAAATTTATATAAAAATAGAGAATAGTAAAATGGTAAAATAAGCACATTTATATAAAAGTAGAGAGAATGTAAAATTTATTCTTTACTCAGCTTCAACAATAACTAACTCATGACCAATTTGTTTTATTCATACCCCAAACCAAATTACTCTTTTTTTCCTGGTCTTGTTTTTTTTTTTTTTTTTTTGCGGTACGCGGGTCTCTCACTGTTGTGGCCTCTCCCGTTGCGGAGCACAGGCTCCGGACGCGCAGGCTCAGTGGTCATGGCTCACGGGCCCAGCTGCTCCGCGGCATGTGGGATCTTCCCGGACCGGGGCACGAACCCATGTCCCCTGCATCGGCAGGCGGACTCTCAACCACTGTGCCACCAGGGAAGCCCTCCTGGTCTTGGTGACCTATAGTTTGCAGCTATATGCCCTACACACCACTTTCTTATTTCACCTACTTCCTATGTGGCAGTTCTCTAGTCCAAGCATTTTATTAATCATGGAATTTCAAGGGCCAACACCCAGAACTTCTCCTTTTTTCCAAGAAGAAATCTTTATGTAACACTTTGTAGAAACAGTTGAAGGGGCCAGGGGTGACAAAGTTATGAGTACTTTAAAAAAACTTAGCAGTTAAGACTTCCTTCTGAAAAACTTTCAAAAGATTTAAGTCCTTTGCTGTTTTAGAAAAAATGTGTATTTTAATTTTTTGACCAGATGATGCATTCAAGTGTGTTCGTATATAAAAGTTACTATAGGTAAAAACTCTCTCTTCCCTGTCCTGCAATCACCTAGTTGTCTTCCCTGGGGCAGCTGACGTTAGGGAAGAGGGCAGCACATATTTTCTGTAAGGGATCAGACAGTGAACATTTCAGGCTTTGTGGGAAGACCCCTGTACTAATGTACCCTTGAAGAGAAATTCTATGCAAGTACAAGCACATCCCTACACAGTCCTCTTCCACAAATCTACAAAAACAGTGGCATGGACTTGGCTTTGATCAGTTGCAGTAGGGCTTGGCATACAACAGACCACAGGCCAAATCCAGCCCATCACCGGTTTCTGTAAACAGTTCTGTTCGTGGTCTACATATTTCCTGTGGCTGCTGTCATGTTACCAAGGCAGAGCTGAATAGTTGTGACAGAGACCATATGACTCGCAAAGCCTGAAATATTTACTCTCTGGCCTTTTATAGAAAAAGTGTGCTCGTCTCTGAGTTAAACAACATGTCTTAGCCTTTCCACGTCTTACGGAAAGAGTGTCCTCGCTCTTTTTCACGGCAGCATACTATTTCATCACCTGGCGGCACCATAACTTATTTCATCAAATACTCCCAACGGATATTTAGATCAGTTCGTACCTTTTGCTGCCACACGTGATGCTGCCATGAATACCCTTGTTCTTACCTCATTGTCCACATGTGTGAATATATTACAGGATGAAAACCCAGAAGTAGAATTACTCCATCATGTTGATAATTTTTATAGCTATTGTCAAATTGCCCTCCAGCGAAGTTTACCAACTTACGTTCTCTTACCAATGTTATGAAAGGGCCCATTTTGTCCCATTTTTGTCAGCAGAGTGTTATTAAACCTATCTGTTAGGTAAAAAGAAGCATCCCACTGTAGTTGACTTTGTATGCCTTTTATTCTGGTGAGCTGCATCTCCTTTCATGCATTTAAGACGCCTGCATCTCCTTTCTGCGGCTGGCGGTTTACTTTCCTGGTCTGATGATCTTCTGGCGGGGGGGTCAGGGATGGGGTGTGGTCCTCTCTCTCTGACTCTCTCGCGTCGATTTCACAAGTAAGCTTTTGGGGAACAAAAGTCTTAAGGACAAACATGGGGTGGGAATTCGTGCTATCTACATTCCAGACATCAGAGTTGGGGAGCCAGCGGGACACTGGAGGGGTGTTTCCGTTCTGCTCTGAACTCGGAAGGCTGAACTTCAGAGGGCTCAAGCTGTCCTCTTCCTCCACTGTGCTTCTGTTGACACAGGCAGCCTCATGCTCCTCCAGCTTTTTGATGGGGAACACGTGGCAGGCGTTGTATTTGCAGCTGGCCATCTTTTTGGCTTTTTTGGGATTCTTTCTCCTGCATGATGCCAGGTGGTATTGAAATCTTCTGAGTGGGATTCGGTGTTGAGGGTTGTAAGGGCAAATTTGTAAGGCTTCTGGCTCCATGGGAAATAGTTCTTGAAGCAGAGGAGTCCGATGCCCGGAGTCAGAATGAAACGTCCTTCGTGGAAAAGCCCTTTGGTAAGAAAGACGGAGCAGTCCTCTGCCAGCGTTGGCCCTTGGAACTCTGTTGGCGCATGTCAGAACAACCTGTGCTCCCTGTTCTTTGAGACCACGAGCGGTGGGTTGAAGAAGGACAAGGGGCTATTAGGAGCAGCTGCACAGAGAGCAGACAGTCATCAAATGGCACATGAGACAGAAGAACCACACAAAACAGATGCAAGAGCCCAAACCACAGCAGCCCCTCAGGCAGGTGAAGAAGGTATGTGGCAGCCCGCCCTTGCCTCTGACTCAAACTATGTGATGTCTCGGGGCAGTCACGGACAGTCACAATGGGCAGCATGTGTCATCAGAAAGAGGCTGCTTGTTGCCCATCGCTTTCAAGGGACAAGGTGGGCTTGGGGAAAGCTGCCATTCAAAACTGTTGTCTTTTTCTTAAATTGAAGTATAGTTGATTTATAATATTGTGTTAGTTTCTGGTGTACAGCAAAGTGATTCAGATATATATATATATATATATATATATATATATATATATATATTCTTTTCCATTTTGGTTTATTACAGGATATTGAATATAGTTCTCTGTGCTATACAGTGAGACCTTGTTGTTTATCTATTTTATATATAATAATTTGTATCTGCTAATCCCAAACTCCTAATTTATTATTTACCTGTCTTTAAACCTACATGTTTAATATAATTTCTGATATATTTGGGTTTAAACCTACCATCTTATTTTGTGCTCCCTAGCCTACTCTTTGGTTCATTTTTTTTCTCCTTTCTTCCCTTATTTTAAATAGACATTAAAAAAACCTTCCCATTTCTTTCACTATTTTGTAAGTTATGCATTGTAGAACTAATCGTTTTGTGGTTACTCTACAATGAAAACATTTATAGATAACTTATCAAGGCTTAAAGTTGATAAGTATTCCCTTCTTCCTGGATAATACAGGGCTTTTTCTTCATTTGCTTCCCTCCTGACTTATTATGTTATTGTTCCCTGTATTTCAGCCTAATTTTAAAGGAAACGTCACAAGATGGTATTGCTGGTTTGTTTACTCTTGTGCTCACGTTTACTTCTATCTGCTTTTGCATCTCAGACTCACCATGTGGGATCACTTTGTTTCTGCTCAAAGTTTTCTTTTTTTAGAATTTCCTCTTGACAAACACTTTCGATTTCGTTTGTCTGAAAGTGTATTTATTTCACCCTCCTTCTCGAAGTTATTTTTGCTGAGAGTATTTGTGCTATTTTCTTTCTTCATGTTGAAGCAGAGCCCAGTTTCTTTCTAACTTCTATCCTGTGGTTAAGAATTCAGAATCCCATGGTTACCTCACCTTTTTTGAAGTGAATCTATGTCTTTTCATAGGTCTGTTTCAAAGAACTTTTCTTTATCTTTGGTTTTCCTACAGTTTCACTACAATGTCGACCTGTGGATTTCTTTTTATTTATTCTTTCCTTTTATTTGTTGGTTGGACCTCAGGAATCTATGGCTTAGTGTCTTTCATTTGTTTTGGAAAATGGTCAGGCATTGTCTCTTCAATTATCGCTTCTACCTTATTCTTTTACTTCCACTGAAATGATAAATGCTCATTCTACTGACATTTCATTGTCCAAAGTGAGTTTCATGGCCACACCTAACTTCAGGGGTTGAGGAACTACAGGCCTGTCACATGCACAGAAGGAGGCGAATAGGAACTTTGACAAGAGTCCTAAGAATGTCCCCATTCTGTTCTTTTTGTCAGCAGTATTTTTTTCACTTTTCTCCACACATACAGAGCATGCCTTCTCCCAAGAGAGAAAACCCAAAGTCCTAGCTCAGACTTGGTGAAAAACACTCAACCAGTGCTCACTGGGGGCTTCCTGGGTTCTGGCCAGGACCTTACTCTGCACTGATGGGAATCCTAGTGTCTCCAACGAAGCTAAGCTGTCCCCTGTGAGGAATGAGAGACCTGCAGAGTAATGCTTGCTGTATCCCACCACCAACTTGAATGTCCTATACACAAGCATGGCTCCTGGTATACTTTGCTGAGAAGGAGTCCTTGGTAAATTGTAACTTCCACACCATTTACATGACAGAGAGCCCATTTCCTCTAAGCCTGCAACCCAGTATTGAAGGAACTCTTGGCCCTACTGGGAGGTAACAAGTGGTTCAGCATCTGCTCTGATGTGTCCCCAAAGCCCAGGATGGTGTTTGTTGATGATGTTGACAATGTTTTTTTGTTCCCAGTCCCATAGCCTCTTTCATGCTTGTGACCAGGGGTGGCCCAGACTCAAGTGATTCAAGCATCTGTAAGTCTGCTAATGGAGATGATAATGAAAGCATTTCTTCTGTCACTGAAATCCACATAATGAGGAACAGGGCATTAGCTGTTGTAGGTTTCTTTGTGGCCAAGGACCCATTAGTGGGGCAGGCTAACATTTAATCCATTACAGAGGGAGGGAAGGCCTGGCTTGTTAATGTTTTTAACAGACGTCTTGAATGGTCCTCCAGCCTGCAGCCTTCTCCAAGCATCTACTTCATGCCTGGGACCTGACAGGTCACTCACCATGGCAACAGGAGGGGAGAGAGGGATGCAGACACACCTGTCTGGGCAGCAGTTCTCAGGCCTGTGCTTGTCAGAGACTAATAATGCAAGCGAGGTCAGATCTGCTTTCTCTCCCTCCCTTCCCACTCTGATCATCTTGAGAGATGCTGCCAACAGCTGGAAAAGCAGGCATGGAGAAGAGGTCATAGAATGTGCAGAAACAATGTTTCCTGAAGACGAAAACTTGTGTGTCTTGGCCAGCCAAGTCAGCAATTATCATTATGGGGTGGGATGGAGAATCAGAGTCACTATGAATCCGAATCCTTCAGGCTTGGAGAGAATTCTTTTTTTGTTTGTTTGTTTATTTATTTTGGCTGTGCTGCGCAGCATGCAGCATCTTATTTCCCTGACCAGGGATCGAACACCTGCCCCCTGCAGTGGAAGCACGGAGTCCTCCATTCCCTGGAGGGACCTCCAGGGAATTCCCTCGGAGAGACTTCTGATGACATTCAGGCCAGCTTCTCTCCCAGTGCCAGCATCCCCTTCCAAGCATCCCTGGAGGAAGATCATATAGTGATGGGGTGCTTCCTACCCACCCGCCTGCCCCAAACTTTCCCTTGTTAGGTTTACACTATAGTGTGCAATAGTCACACAATTATGTCTAAAGCAACAATCTACACACTTTTTTTTTTTTTTTGCAGTACGCAGACCTTTCACTGTTGTGGCCTCTCCCGTTGTGGAGCACAGGCTCCGGACGCGCAGGCTCAGCGGCCATGGGTCACGAGCCCAGCCTCTCCGCGGCATGTGGGATCCTCCCGGACCGGGGCACGAACCCATGTCTCCCACATCGGCAGGCAGACTCTCAACCACTGCGCCACCAGGGAAGCCCCTGCATACTTTAATTTAAAAGTACTTTATGGCTAAAGAATTCTAACCGTCATCTCAGCCTTCAGGGAGTCGTAATATTTTTACAATAGTAACATCAAAGATCACTGTTAAGACAGATCACCATAACCCATATAATAATAATTTAAAAGTTTGAAATATTGCAAAAATGGCCAAAACGTTACACAGAGACATGAAGTAAGCAAATGCTATTGGAAAAATGATGCCAATAGACTTGCTCGATGCAGGGTTGTCACAAACTTTCCATTGGTAAAAAACGCAATAAAGCAAAGTGCCCTAAAAACGAGGCGTGCCTGTCCCGCGACCCTTCATAAATAGCTGGTCCTCAAGAAATCGAGAAGACCTTAAAACAGGATTTTCTGAAATACGCTCCATGAAAAACTAGCTGCTCGAGGTGGTATGAGGTGTTGGGAGAAAAGGCTGCACTCAGGAGACACTGAGCAGGGCAAGGTCCATGGTGGTTCTGCCTGAGGACTTCTGGGTCCATGCTGGTGGCACTGGGATCACCAGAGCTACTTGCAGGACCCATGCTCCAAGGAATGTCAGCTTGGAGAAAATAAGTTCAGTGTCATAAATAAATACAAACAGAAAAGACATTTCATTCAAGCATCTGTAAAGAACTGACAGAAACAGATGCCATTCTAAGCCACAAAGACAACCTCCGAGGTACTAACAAGCAGTATTTTTCCAGCCACATTATCTGACCACAAAGCAATAAAAAAAAAAAAACAGAAATGGAAAACAAAAGGGTAAACAGAAAGAAAATTAAACCAGTTGGAAATTTATTCCTAAATAACTCAAATCAAAGAAGGGAACAAAACTGCAATTACAGGCCATTCAGAACATAATGACAATCGGAACTTCACATAGCGAAACCCGTGGAATGTAAACGAGTACTCCCAGGGCTCTAAATGTTTGTGTTGTTAAATGGGGAAGACTGAAACTTGATGAAGCATCCAACTCAAGAAGCTAGAGGATAAGCAACAAGATAAACCTAGGGAGAGAAGTAAAAGTAAAGGTAAAAATTAATGAGACGGAAAACATAAAAATCAGTAGAACTGGTAAATCTAAGACTCAGCTACTTGTAAATTGCTATAAGACACCTAGACTTGTAAAAGCCCACTAAAGGGAGGGGCCAGGAAGCAAGTGAGAGAGAGGATACAAAAAAAGAGAGAGAAAGAAAGAAAAAGGAAGAAAGAAAAGAAGGAAGAAAGAGAGAAGGAAAGGAAGGAAGGAAGGAGGGAAGGAAGGAGGGAGAGAGGAAAGAAAGAAAAGCAAAGGAAATTTAGCCAAAGCTGCAGAGTTTTCACATTACTGGAGCTTCCCTGGTGGTCCAGTGGTTGGGACTCCATGCTTCCACTGTAGGGGGCATGGGTTCCATCGCTGGTTCTGGAACTGAGATCCCACATGCCCTGTGGTGTGGCCAAAAAAAATAAAACAAAGAGAATAATTAATATATATGGTACACTAGTTAATTTGGAGGGTTCAGTGGAGAATGCATGTCAACTCAGGCTGCCATAATAAAACACCACAGACTGGGTGGCTGAAACAACAGAGGTTCATTTCCTCATAATTCTGGAGACTGAACATCCAAGATCAAGAATCTGTGCCTAAGAGTCTCTCTGCTCTAGCAGCCTGAAGTCAGCCAGACCCCCTTTCCACACTTGGCCCCAGGAGCAACTCAGGCCTCATTCCAACATGAGTGATGGGGGTGTGACGTGGGGCCATGGCCCCGGGTGCCACAAGCCAGCCCTCCCGCACCTCCCCAGGGGTCACTTCAGCACTGAGCATTAGTCCCCGACAGGTGCCCTGTGGATTTGCTTCCGTGCTCCCTGCTGCTTGGAGCTCACCAGTTTCATGGTGTTCTACCAGGGATGTGACTGTCTTCACCTGGAAGCAGAGCCTGAGACAAGGATTCAAGTGCAGGTAGTTTATTCAGGAAGTGCAGGTATGGTTGGGGAAGTGACATACATTTGTATGTACACTCACATGCAGATGGTGAAAAGAATGAGGCAAAAATTGTAGCGGGGGCTTCCCTGGTGGCGCAGTGGTTAAGAGTCTGCCTGCCGATGCAGGGGACGTGGGTTCGTGCCCCAGTCTGGGAAGATCCCACATGCTACGGAGCGGCTGGGCCCGTGAGCCATGGCCACTGAGCCTGCGCGTCCGGAGCCTGTGCTCCGCAATGGGAGAGGCCACAACAGTGAGAGGTCCGTGTACCACCAAAAAAAAAAAAAAAAAATTGTAGCAGTATAGTCTCTATACTTTCTAAAACTTCCTTGAGCATATCTTTCCATACCAAGAAGAATCAAGCAAAGATCATATTTAGAAAAACATTTATGGAAACGAGTAAAGATTTACGAAGTTTAAAGGATTGTAATAGGGGTGGGGTGGGGGGCTTGCAGCCGTTAGCATGAGACTGTTGTCTCAAGACCCTGAGGGAGGCAGTCGGAGTCCCGCTCCCAACAGTCAGCTCGCAGGGGTGCTCCCTGCGCTCTCCTGGGGCTCTCCAGGCCCTTTGGCCTTGGGGCTGGCGGGTGATCTGGGGGGCCCGGGGACTGGCTGGGGCTGTGTCCCGCAGAGCTCTAGAGCCCTCGCCATGGCCACCCACTGCCAGGCCCAGGCCTTGAAGCAGCGGTGAACCCCTCCCCGCTCCCCACCTCCTCGACCTCATGGCGGTGGTGGTCCCCATGGGTCTCGTGAGGTCCATGGAGCTCTCAGTAACTGGAGTATATGGACACTGCCATTAAGGTAACAGCTTCAACCAGCTTCAGTCTCTCCGTTCAAGTTTCAAAAATTGGTACAGCGTAGATCAGCTGTCTCCCACTAGGGTTAAGTTGCAAGGACACTGCACATCATTACTTCAGGTCCACCTCTGTATTGGGGCTTTCCTCAAAGAAGGGCAATTGCTGTGAGCTGGGAATTCACCTGATGGGTATCTGCTACCACATGTATTCCTATCGATCCTATACAAATGATTCGCTCCAGTTTAAATGAAAAGCCCGAGGGCCGGCTGGGTCCTGGGCACCTGGCTCCCTCAGTGATGACGGCTGGGTGGGGTCTGGGGACCTGGCCCTGAGGGCGCCACCAGCTGATATCTGCCTCCTCACCTGGGCCTGGGCACTGGCGGGAGGACCCAGACTGGGTGCTGGACGAACTCTCCCTGGAAGGGTAACCTAGCCCGTGCAGGGACCCCTCCTCTTAGCCAGGGCCTGGACCTCAGAGGGTGAAAGTTGAGCCTTGGGACCTTGCCCTTTCTTGTCAGCACAGAGAATAACATCTGTTTTGTTCCCGGAGGTTTACAGGAACATCTGTGACCTGACCTTAAGAACGAAAGATCTGACACCAACAAGTTTGCAACAACTAACCACATCCCTCCCTCACTTGCTGAAAGCTTCTGGGGAGTTCAGGGTTTTTAAGGCACGAGCCACCCATCTCCTTGCATGACCCCGCAATAACCTTTCTCTGCTCCAGACTCTGACATTTGGTATTGTTTTGCCTCGCTGTGCGTCAGGCACGTGGACTTGCGTTCGGTAACAGTATGAGTGATCAAGCCATCTCGCTCCTTCTGAAGGCCTTTGGGGAAACTATGGGAAATGGCGTAAAGCACACAACTCAGAATTACCCCAGCCGAAGGGGGAGGGGCCTGGGGCGTGTGTACACCAGCTTCCAAGAGACTCATTTGTTGAGGCTATCGTGGGAGGGTTTGTAACTTCCTTGGCATTTCCGACCTGCCAAGCGTGGGCAGTTCTGGGAACAAGAGCCCGTCCACCCGAATCCCCCAAGTGCAGAGACTGGAGGTGGATTGGCGGGAACGCTGAAAGGTCCCACGGATGAGGGTGAGGCACTGACCACTTCTGACACTTTTATTTGGTGACTTATGGTGCCGTCAATCCAACAAATGTTTAACCAACAGCGCAAATTGGTTTTTTCTTGCTTTGTAGCATCTGCCAGTTTCCGTGGTGTAGACATTCCTGCTAAGGCCAAGTTCAAGCTACCGATGGTTTAATAACCAGCTCTCAAAGTTCAGCTCTTGTGAGGCAGTATGAGCTCCACCCAGCTCACCAACAGTCAGGCCTTCCCTCCCTTATTACATTTCACCACGAGGCTGTGAACATGTGGTTTGGGTTCCCTGCTGGTTTACATGCTCATAGATTTTCCTGTGTTTTTCCTTTGACCATTTCAGCAAGCGTCTGTATACCACTGCCAGTCATCTGGAAATCTCTTCACTTTGAGCCTTTATGTGGCATTTCCCTGGACGTGGGCTTTTCGTACACATCATTGATTTGAGGACAGAGAGGGAAAGCTGCTGCCCTTTGCTCACTCTGACTTCTTCCCAGGAGGAGTTCCCGACCTCACTGGCCAGATTGCAGATTGGTGAGCCCGCTTTATTTATTTATCTATTTATTTTGCGGTACGCGGGCCTCTCACTGCTGTGGCCTCTCCCGCTGCGGAGCACAGGCTCTGGACGCGCAGGCTCAGCGGCTATGGCTCACGGGCCCAGCCGCTCTGCGGCATGTGGGATCTTCCTGGACCGGGGCACGAACCCGTGTCCCCTGCATCGGCAGGCGGACTCTCAACCACTGCGCCACCAGGGAAGCCCGGTGAGCCCGCTTTTACTAGTGGGAAGGTCACCTGCTAGTCCACGTTCCCCTTTACGTGGCTGGGTGGGTGGCATCTCCCTCTTTCCTGGATCTCATTTTCTAATATACCTGCTATGGCATGATGGGTGGCTACAGAAAATATGGGCCACCCAGTTAAACTTGAATTTCAAATAATGACCCCTTTTTAGCTCAAGTAGGTCCCAAATATTGCATGGGACATGCTTAGGCTGGAAATATACTTAGGAATCCAAACTGGATCATGTTTCAATGCACGGTGGCTGCATTTTCCCCATGTTAGAAGGATCCTAAGGAAAGCACCTTTTGTTTTTTGTTTTTGACTTCCTAAGGTCTAGCTCAGGATCCCCGAGGATAGAAATGTATTTCCCTATGGCGGGAATGGGATTTTAACCTCAGTCACATCGTAGGGGCTGGGATAGCTGTGGAATTTTCTTAGAAACTCAAGCTTCCAAAAACAAGTAGTTAAAGCTGGGGAAAGAGCAGACAAAAATAATAAAATTACTTTTTACTTTTTACTTTTTTTTTAAATTACTTTTTAATATTCATTAATAAATGCTGTTGTGCCTGGAGGTGTCAGTTTTTTGGGTTTTATTTTGTTGTTGTTTTGTCATTTCTTGCATGACCTATATTTCTCCAAGGCAAATATCATTTTTATTTAAAAAAATTAAAAAATAAAGAATTCTTTGGTGTCATCTGAAATCAAATGTAAATGGGCCTCCTGTGTTTTTACTTGCTGTATCTGGCAGCCCAGGAACTGGTGCCCTTGTCCTTGTTAGGGGTCAAGCCTAAACATGATCATGTGGAAACTTGTTTTCTATTTTCTTTTGTTTTTGGAGAGTCTGTCTCTTGGGAACTTCATGAGAAGGGGTCATTTGGTATTGGTATTCCTGGGTCCTCCAGCGCAGGGTTTGGTATTCCTGGGTCTTCCATCAAATATCAGGAAAACCTCACTTTGAAGTCTAACAATTTGGATTTGGATTTGGGATCCAATCTACGTCTTGGATGAATTTAATCTGTGCACATTTATTGTGTCACCTATTACGTTTGGTTTACTTCTGTCATTTTGTTTCTAACGAGCCATGCTTTCTCCAGTTAGTTTCCTTGGGTGGATTAGAAGTCATACCTCTTGTTTTTATTATACCAGAGGTTATCTTAAATACAGAAATCTTGACTTCCCATCATATGCTTTTCCTTCCTCTCTTATCTCTCATTTTAGGGGGAGATTATTTGGGATTTTTACAGGCAGATGATTATGATCATTGTTATTTATAATAAATTATTTTAACATACTGTGTATCTCCAGCTTTAATACTTATTTCTGATAATTGGGAGTGGGTTTCATGCCTCATTATCTGTAGGCAGCCCTGCATTTTTGCATTCTGGTTGTCACGCATTCTGGTTGTTAGTTTCTATTTTCTTTGTACTGTTTCTACCCTACGCTTGAATTCGCTGTTTGGGTTCTTCAGTCTTATCCTCTGCCACCAGGCCATTGAACGCGGGAGTCCTCGGGGCTCTGTTTGCTCTTCTCACTCTTCCTGTCTGTGTGCAGACGACTCACTAAGATCCAAACCACCTGCTGAGTGCAAACCCACAAATCCACTTTGCTAATTGACGCCTCCCCTTGGACATCTCATGGGACCCTCACGCCTAGCCTGCCCCAAACCGTCTAAAAACAACCTTCCTGCCCTACCTGGTCCTGTGTCAGAGTTCCCGTCTCAGCCGACCATGCCATCACCTGTCCACTTCTATCCACTCCTGCAGAACAGGGACCCTAATCTTTCTTTCCCTCACTCCTCCCCCCCACCCCACCCATGTCGAATCCATCACCAAGTCCCACCACTCTTAACTTCGGGGCAACTTTTGAATCTATCCAGATTTCTTCATCCCATCACCACTGCACTAATTCTAGGGACTATTGTCTCTGCTCTGGTCTAAGGTCTCCTAACTAGTCTCCCCACCTCCCCTCTGACCTCTGTCTACACCAGACTCACAGGGAATATCTAGAAATCCAGATACAGTGCCACCCCCCACCCCCCTGCTTCCCACTGCTATTAAGATATGGGGAAGGGGAAAGATAGGGGTAGAGGATTAAGGGGTACAAACTGCTATGTATAAAATAACTAAGCTGCAAGGACATATTGTACAGCACAGGGAACATAGCCAATATTTTATACTAACTTTACATAGAGTATACTCTATAAAAATTTTGAATAATTATGTTGTACACCTGAAACTAATATAATATTATAAATCATCTATGGTTTAATAATAATAATAAAAAAAGATACAGTTAGGATTCTTCAGGTGTCCAAAAGACCCTGCACACCTAGCCGGGCCTGGAGCATGTTTCTGCTTCTCTGTTCTTCTCAGCCTCTCACGGGCTCTGTGCTCTCTGCCACCAAGGGCCCTTGGCATCTCCTGCTTTGAACCTCTGGTTTCCTCTCTTTGTGTGGTTAAGCTCCTACACCGCCTTCAGAGCTCAACGCCCCCTGAACTCCTTGCTAGGGTAACCTCCTCTATTCTTTGCCCTTGTAGCCCCAGTGCCTCTCCTTCACAGCACTTTATGCCGTTGTCACTTTACATTCATTACTGTCCCTCTTCTGATGAGCACCTGCCTTCCCCAGGAGGCTCCAGGCTCCCCAAAGACATGGATCGTGTCTGTTTCAATTATCTACTGTATTCCCAGTGCCCAGCATAGCACCTGGTGCCTAACAGTACCCAAGAAATATTTGTTAACTGAATGAGTAAGTGAATGATTTGGAGCTGGTCGCAGCTACAAGGGACATTGAAGATCATCCCTATTACTAAGAGTGGACCTTGAGGCTGAGACCCCAGGGGAGGGAGGATCCCTGAGAAGCCTGGGCAACTGAGAGTCAGCTTCTAGAGTTTTGAGTTCCAAAGTGCTTGATTCCAAGAGCCAGATGCAGGAGAGAGAAAAATGTGTCTGTTCGCTTGCTTTTTTAGTTCTCAAAGCTTGGCTTGGCATATCACACACAAAGCCAAGGGGACCCAGAGCACACAGTTTACACCATAAACCACAGGGTGGGGAAGAACGGGTGGCAATGAAGAATGTTCTCCTGCCCTAAAGGAGATGAGTTCCATTAGCGAGTGTGGAAGGACCAGATGGAGGGGCTGTGGTTAGGGTTTAGAATTACTGGGCTCCCGAGAATGTGTCCAGCATCCCATCCTCCAAGTCAACCCCAGTTAATGTTGTAGGGAAGGCCTCATAGAGAAGCCCAATATGGCGCCCGACTGGTGGAGCAGAGTGGCCGAGGGAAGTGTACAAATGGAGCGGCCTGAGGACAGCATCAGTGAGGCCAGCGACTCCAGCACAGCATCGAGGGGCAGGCTAGAGTCCTCAAGCCCCCAGAGAGGGTGTGCATGTGGCTGAGTGTGTATGCTGTCCTGAGTGGGCCTCAGGGTCTCAGGAATTATCAGGGGCCTTGGCCGAACTGTAGTTCCTGCAGCAACAGGAATCAGGGGGACCCCGACTCAGAGCCCAGTGAGGGCTGAGCGCCACTCCCAGCCGGACAACCCTCCCAGGTGCTGGTGCGGCATGTGACGCCTCCCCACCTTGCCTCTGGGCTCTGGCTTGGAGTGCGCCCGTGAAACCTGAAGACAAGGGGCATTTACTGAAAGAGGAGTGGAGTGAAGTGGCTGTTCTGTTTAATGTTCGCACTTTGTTTCCCTACCTTCAGTGGAAATGGGAGCTCAAAAGCTAGAATGAGTTTAAATATGAAGAAATAGGGAAATAGGTTTCTTATATCGGGGACGTGGTCTGGGAAATTTATACTTGCTGCATAGACTAACCAACTCCTTGTGTTACTTGAGGTTCCAGCAGGGAACGGAATCCAATTCAGGTGGATTTAGTGAGGGGAAAAATGGTGGGTAAAGGGACCCAACCCAGGCATCAGGGTCCTATGGAAGAGCAACAGTGGGAAGAATGGGAGGGTGGGTGGACAAGGGCAGGGGATGGGGGTTCCACTGAGAACTGGAGACATAAAGCAGGGGCCACCCCGCAGGAGCTGTAGTCACGGAGAGGGCTGAGCTACTGCCAGAAATGTGACCCAAAGGAGGAAGCCAGCAGGGAAGAAATATTGCCTTTTCTCTCTCCTCCCAGCTTCTGGGACCCAGAAGCCAGCCAGCAAGTGTGTCTGGGTGGTGCAGACCGCAGAGGCCAACTTCTGGGGCACAGAGCAGAGTGGGAACATGGGTGGGGTGGAGTAGGGGTTGGAGATGAAGAATAGCTAGCACATCCTTCTGATTGAATAGATGGGGAGACTGAGGCCCAGGCAGGGGAAGGACTTGCCTAGGGTCACTTAGCAACTAGAAGGCAGAGGATGCCACCACCCCCACCACCTCCTCATTCTTGTATTAGAGCTCATGGTCCAAAACTGCACTGCTCTATTTCCTTAACACACAACTGTATTTTCTCATTTTCAAACTTTATTATAAAAAGGAATCAGAAAATGAAAAAATGTAGAAAGAAGAAAACATGATGGGGTCTGTTCTTCCAGATTTCCTCACTATGCTTGGACACACACATTTGATAAAAATGGGGGCGGGCTTAATAAGGCGGGACAAGGAGGGGTCGGCACTCAGTGAGTCAGCAGCAGGGTTCCTTGAAGGAAAGGCACATGGAAAAGAGGAGAAAAATGAACAAAACAAAACAAAACAAAAATCCAGTCAAGGGAAAGAATGGTGGTTGCTGGGTCTGGCCTCAGTTTCCCCAGCTGCTCCTGGGCAGGGGTGTTGTAAGGATTAGATAAGAAACAGACAGCAGAACACTTGTGAGTTCCCCGGCGGAATTCCTTTCATCCTCTGGGCCTCAACAAGCTCACCTGTACCGGGAGCGTCCCGGCTCCCACGTTCCTCTGTACGGGGCTCCGCGCTGGTGATCGCCTGGTGGTGATGTTTGCATCCTTAGAGCCGCCCTGGGAGGGGCCGGGTAAAGCCTCGCTGGCCCTGAGGCTCAGTACATGCCCCACTGGAGGTATGTGAGCGATGTGCCATGGTGTTTCGGTGGGCGGTGCTTCGGTTAACAGTTACACACATGTTTTAATGAATATCAGCTGATCACAAACATATTTAACAACTGGCACAGTGCAGGACTCAACCAATCAGAATGGACAGTGTCAGTGACTAACCCTTGAAGGTTAACTGAACCAGAGCAGCCCGCCTGGTGATTGGGGTGATAACTGTCCCCCGAGAGTGGGTTCATGTTGTTTTCATCACCCTGGCCCCAAGACCCTCGGACAGCAGCCCGGCCACCACAGACATGCTCCAAGCTTTGAGCTTTTTTTGTTTTTTGTTTTTTGTTTTTTGCGCGGTCTTTCTCTAGTTGCAGCGATCAGGGACTACTCGTCGTTGAGGTGCGCGGGCTTGTCATTGCGGTGGCTTCTCTTGTTGCAGAGCACGGGCTCTAGGAGCACGGGCTTCAGTAGTTGCTGTGCGTGGGCTCAGTAGTTGTGGCTCCCGGGCTTAGCTGCTCCACGGCATGTGGGATCTCCCCGGACCAGAGCTCGAACCCGTGTCCGCTGCCTTGGCAGGCGGACTCTTAACCACTGCGCCACGAGGGAAGTCTCCAAGCTTTGAGCTTTAATCTCAGCCTTGCCTGCCCCCCAAGAAGGAAGGAAGGGGGATTGGGGTGGGGTCAGGTGGCTGCTGCCTGGAGGTGGATCACCTGGGAGACCCCTTGCTGGTCAGCCTGTTTCTGGAGCATTTATCCAGGCGGGGCTCCTGGCACTGCCCAGCTGTTTTATCAGGAGGCCAAGAGCTCTTCCCAGCATCCCAGAGCCAGGTGGGTCCCCGCCCCTAACACCGCTGCTCGATGTCATCTCCCTTATTTTCAGGTGTGTGGTTGTAAATTACTTGTATTTCACGGCTTATTTTTAAGTTTCATCATTTTTTTTTATTGTGAGATAAAAATACAGAAAAAAATGCAGTCAACTCATATGTCCAGGTTAACACATGATTGTAACTACTTCTCAGATTAA